>NC_136068.1:426369099-428828813 GCF_964261635.1 Lissotriton helveticus
GTCGAAACGTTAAAAAAATGGTCAATATTGATGACATTTTAACATTTAATCTTTTGACTTTAAATTACTGTTGGATGTGAATTATTACTTTTCAACTAAAATAAGTGTGTTTAAAGTCATTTTCTGTGCCTGAAATTGGTCAAAATTGAAGCTTTTGAGTAGCGAAAACTCTGTAAAATGGCAATTTTGTCACTGTGAGGGTTTAAAAGTGGTTATTCAACATGAGGCCCAATCCAACTGACTTTTTGAATCATTTTTGGTAGAGTCCCAAAAAATCAATTTTCTGATAAAAAACAATGACCCCGGACCTGTCGAACGTTCAAAAATGGTCAATATTGATGAAATTTTAACATTTAATCTTTTGACTTTAAATTACTGTTGGATGTGAATTATTACTTTTTCAACTAAAATATGTGTTTTTAAAGTCATTTCTGTGCCTGAAATTGGTCAAAATTGAAGCTTCTGAGTAAGCAAAACGCTGTAAAAATGACAATTTTGGTCACTGTGAGGGTTTAAAAAGTGGTTATTACACATGAGGCCCGATCCAAATGACATTTTGAATCATTTTTTGGTAGAGTCCAAAAAAATCAATTTTATGTTGAAAAACGATGACCCCGGACCAGTCGAACGTTCAAAAAAGTGGTCAATATTGATGAAATTTTAACATTTAATCTTTTGACTTTAAATGACGGTTGGAATGTGAATTATTACTTTTTCAACTAAAATAAGTGTGTTTTAAGTCATTTCTGTGGCCTGAAATTCGTCAAAATTGAAGCTTTTGAGTAAGCGAAAACCTCTGTAAAAATGGCAATTTTGGTCACTGTGAGGGTTTAAAAAGTGGTTATTCAACATCAGTCCCGATCCAAATGACATTTTGAATCATTTTTGGTAGAGTCCAAAAAATAAATTTTATGATGAAAAATGATGACCCGGACCAGTCGAAGTTCAAAAAATGGTCAATATTGATGAAATTTTCACATTTAATCTTTTGACTTTAAATTACTGTTGGATGTGAATTATTACTTTTTCAACTAAAAAATGGGTTTTTAAAGTCATTTCTGTGCTGAAATTGGTCAAAATTGAAGCTTCTGAGTAAGCAAAACGCTGTAAAAATGGACAATTTTGGTCACTGTGAGGGTTTAAAAAGTGGTTATTCAACATGAGGCCTGATCAAATGACATTTTGAATCATTTTTGGTAGAGTCCAAAAAAATCAATTTTATGATGAAAAACGATGACCCCCGGACCAGTCGAACGTTCAAAAAAAGTGGTCAATATTGATGAAATTTTAACATTTAATCTTTTGACTTTAAATGACGGGTTGGATGTGAATTATTACTTTTTCAACTAAAAATAAGTGTGTTTAAAGTCATTTCTGTGCCTGAAATTTGTCAAAATTGAAGCTTTTGAGTAAGCGAAAACTCTGTAAAATGGCAATTTTGGTCACTGTGAGGGTTAAAAAGTGGTTATTCAACATGAGGCCCGATCCAACTGACATTTTGAATCATTTTTGGTAGAGTACAAAAATCAATTTTATGATGAAAAATGATGACCCGGGACCAGTCGAACTTTCAAAAATGGTCAATATTGATGAAATTTTAACATTTAATCTTTTGACTTTAAATGACTGTTGGATGTGAATCATTACTTTTTCAACTAAAAATAAGTGTGTTTAAAGTCATTTCTGTGCCTGAAATTGGTCAAAATTGAAGCTTCTGAGTAAGCAAAACTCTGTTAAAATGACAATTCTGGTCACTGTGAGGGTTTTAAAAAGTGGTTATTCAACATAAGACCCGATCCATATAACATTTTGAATAATTTTTGGTAGAGTCCAAAAATAAATTTTATGATGAAAAATGATGACCCGGACCAGTCGAACGTTAAAAAATGGTCAATATTGATGACATTTTAACATTTAATCTTTTGACTTTAAATTACTGTTGGATGTGAATTATTACTTTTTCAACTAAAATAAGTGTGTTTAAAGTCATTTCTGTGCCTGAAATTGGTCAAAATTGAAGCTTTTGAGTAAGCGAAAACTCTGTAAAAATGGCAATTTTGGTCACTGTGAGGGTTTAAAAAGTGGTTATTCAACATGAGGCCCAATCCAACTGACTTTTTGAATCATTTTTGGTAGAGTCCAAAAAATCAATTTTCTGATAAAAAACAATGACCCCGGACCTTTCGAACGTTCAAAAAATGGTCAATATTGATGAAATTTTAACATTTAATCTTTTGACTTTAAATTACTGTTGGATGTGAATTATTACTTTTTCAACTAAAATATGTGTTTTTAAAGTCATTTCTGTGCCTGAAATTGGTCAAAATTGAAGCTTCTGAGTAAGCAAAACGCTGTAAAAATGACAATTTTGGTCACTGTGAGGGTTTAAAAAGTGGTTATTACACATGAGGCCCGATCCAAATGACATTTTGAATCATTTTTGGTAGAGTCCAAAAAAATCAATTTTATGTTGAAAAACGATGACCCCGGACCAGTCGAACGTTCAAAAAAGTGGTCAATATTGATGAAATTTTAACATTTAATCTTTTGACTTTAAATGACGGTTGGATGTGAATTATTACTTTTTCAACTAAAATAAGTGTGTTTTAAGTCATTTCTGTGCCTGAAATTGGTCAAAATTGAAGCTTTTGAGTAAGCGAAAACTCTGTAAAAATGGCAATTTTGGTCACTGTGAGGGTTTAAAAAGTGGTTATTCAACATCAGTCCCGATCCAAATGACATTTTGAATCATTTTTGGTAGAGTCCAAAAAATAAATTTTATGATGAAAAATGATGACCCCGGACCAGTCGAACGTTCAAAAAATGGTCAATATTGATGAAATTTTCACATTTAATCTTTTGACTTTAAATTACTGTTGGATGTGAATTATTACTTTTTCAACTAAAAAATGGGTTTTTAAAGTCATTTCTGTGCCTGAAATTGGTCAAAATTGAAGCTTCTGAGTAAGCAAAACGCTGTAAAAATGACAATTTTGGTCACTGTGAGGGTTTAAAAAGTGGTTATTCAACATGAGGCCCGATCCAAATGACATTTTGAATCATTTTTGGTAGAGTCCAAAAAAATCAATTTTATGATGAAAAACGATGACCCCCGGACCAGTCGAACGTTCAAAAAAGTGGTCAATATTGATGAAATTTTAACATTTAATCTTTTGACTTTAAATGACGGTTGGATGTGAATTATTACTTTTTCAACTAAAATAAGTGTGTTTAAAGTCATTTCTGTGCCTGAAATTTGTCAAAATTGAAGCTTTTGAGTAAGCGAAAACTCTGTAAAAATGGCAATTTTGGTCACTGTGAGGGTTTAAAAAGTGGTTATTCAACATGAGGCCCGATCCAACTGACATTTTGAATCATTTTTGGTAGAGTACAAAAAATCAATTTTATGATGAAAAATGATGACCCCGGACCAGTCGAACTTTCAAAAAATGGTCAATATTGATGAAATTTTAACATTTAATCTTTTGACTTTAAATGACTGTTGGATGTGAATCATTACTTTTTCAACTAAAATAAGTGTGTTTAAAGTCATTTCTGTGCCTGAAATTGGTCAAAATTGAAGCTTCTGAGTAAGCAAAACTCTGTTAAAATGACAATTTTGGTCACTGTGAGGGTTTAAAAAGTGGTTATTCAACATAAGACCCGATCCATATAACATTTTGAATAATTTTTGGTAGAGTCCAAAAAATAAATTTTATGATGAAAAATGATGACCCCGGACCAGTCGAACGTTAAAAAATGGTCAATATTGATGACATTTTAACATTTAATCTTTTGACTTTAAATTACTGTTGGATGTGAATTATTACTTTTTCAACTAAAATAAGTGTGTTTAAAGTCATTTCTGTGCCTGAAATTGGTCAAAATTGAAGCTTTTGAGTAAGCGAAAACTCTGTAAAAATGGCAATTTTGGTCACTGTGAGGGTTTAAAAAGTGGTTATTCAACATGAGGCCCAATCCAACTGACTTTTTGAATCATTTTTGGTAGAGTCCAAAAAATCAATTTTCTGATAAAAAACAATGACCCCGGACCTGTCGAACGTTCAAAAAATGGTCAATATTGATGAAATTTTAACATTTAATCTTTTGACTTTAAATTACTGTTGGATGTGAATTATTACTTTTTCAACTAAAATATGTGTTTTTAAAGTCATTTCTGTGCCTGAAATTGGTCAAAATTGAAGCTTCTGAGTAAGCAAAACGCTGTAAAAATGACAATTTTGGTCACTGTGAGGGTTTAAAAAGTGGTTATTACACATGAGGCCCGATCCAAATGACATTTTGAATCATTTTTGGTAGAGTCCAAAAAAATCAATTTTATGTTGAAAAACGATGACCCCGGACCAGTCGAACGTTCAAAAAAGTGGTCAATATTGATGAAATTTTAACATTTAATCTTTTGACTTTAAATGACGGTTGGATGTGAATTATTACTTTTTCAACTAAAATAAGTGTGTTTTAAGTCATTTCTGTGCCTGAAATTCGTCAAAATTGAAGCTTTTGAGTAAGCGAAAACTCTGTAAAAATGGCAATTTTGGTCACTGTGAGGGTTTAAAAAGTGGTTATTCAACATCAGTCCCGATCCAAATGACATTTTGAATCATTTTTGGTAGAGTCCAAAAAATAAATTTTATGATGAAAAATGATGACCCCGGACCAGTCGAACGTTCAAAAAATGGTCAATATTGATGAAATTTTCACATTTAATCTTTTGACTTTAAATTACTGTTGGATGTGAATTATTACTTTTTCAACTAAAAAATGGGTTTTTAAAGTCATTTCTGTGCCTGAAATTGGTCAAAATTGAAGCTTCTGAGTAAGCAAAACGCTGTAAAAATGACAATTTTGGTCACTGTGAGGGTTTAAAAAGTGGTTATTCAACATGAGGCCCGATCCAAATGACATTTTGAATCATTTTTGGTAGAGTCCAAAAAAATCAATTTTATGATGAAAAACGATGACCCCCGGACCAGTCGAACGTTCAAAAAAGTGGTCAATATTGATGAAATTTTAACATTTAATCTTTTGACTTTAAATGACGGTTGGATGTGAATTATTACTTTTTCAACTAAAATAAGTGTGTTTAAAGTCATTTCTGTGCCTGAAATTTGTCAAAATTGAAGCTTTTGAGTAAGCGAAAACTCTGTAAAAATGGCAATTTTGGTCACTGTGAGGGTTTAAAAAGTGGTTATTCAACATGAGGCCCGATCCAACTGACATTTTGAATCATTTTTGGTAGAGTACAAAAAATCAATTTTATGATGAAAAATGATGACCCCGGACCAGTCGAACTTTCAAAAAATGGTCAATATTGATGAAATTTTAACATTTAATCTTTTGACTTTAAATGACTGTTGGATGTGAATCATTACTTTTTCAACTAAAATAAGTGTGTTTAAAGTCATTTCTGTGCCTGAAATTGGTCAAAATTGAAGCTTCTGAGTAAGCAAAACTCTGTTAAAATGACAATTTTGGTCACTGTGAGGGTTTAAAAAGTGGTTATTCAACATAAGACCCGATCCATATAACATTTTGAATAATTTTTGGTAGAGTCCAAAAAATAAATTTTATGATGAAAAATGATGACCCCGGACCAGTCGAACGTTAAAAAATGGTCAATATTGATGACATTTTAACATTTAATCTTTTGACTTTAAATTACTGTTGGATGTGAATTATTACTTTTTCAACTAAAATAAGTGTGTTTAAAGTCATTTCTGTGCCTGAAATTGGTCAAAATTGAAGCTTTTGAGTAAGCGAAAACTCTGTAAAAATGGCAATTTTGGTCACTGTGAGGGTTTAAAAAGTGGTTATTCAACATGAGGCCCAATCCAACTGACTTTTTGAATCATTTTTGGTAGAGTCCAAAAAATCAATTTTCTGATAAAAAACAATGACCCCGGACCTGTCGAACGTTCAAAAAATGGTCAATATTGATGAAATTTTAACATTTAATCTTTTGACTTTAAATTACTGTTGGATGTGAATTATTACTTTTTCAACTAAAATATGTGTTTTTAAAGTCATTTCTGTGCCTGAAATTGGTCAAAATTGAAGCTTCTGAGTAAGCAAAACGCTGTAAAAATGACAATTTTGGTCACTGTGAGGGTTTAAAAAGTGGTTATTACACATGAGGCCCGATCCAAATGACATTTTGAATCATTTTTGGTAGAGTCCAAAAAAATCAATTTTATGTTGAAAAACGATGACCCCGGACCAGTCGAACGTTCAAAAAAGTGGTCAATATTGATGAAATTTTAACATTTAATCTTTTGACTTTAAATGACGGTTGGATGTGAATTATTACTTTTTCAACTAAAATAAGTGTGTTTTAAGTCATTTCTGTGCCTGAAATTGGTCAAAATTGAAGCTTTTGAGTAAGCGAAAACTCTGTAAAAATGGCAATTTTGGTCACTGTGAGGGTTTAAAAAGTGGTTATTCAACATCAGTCCCGATCCAAATGACATTTTGAATCATTTTTGGTAGAGTCCAAAAAATAAATTTTATGATGAAAAATGATGACCCCGGACCAGTCGAACGTTCAAAAAATGGTCAATATTGATGAAATTTTCACATTTAATCTTTTGACTTTAAATTACTGTTGGATGTGAATTATTACTTTTTCAACTAAAAAATGGGTTTTTAAAGTCATTTCTGTGCCTGAAATTGGTCAAAATTGAAGCTTCTGAGTAAGCAAAACGCTGTAAAAATGACAATTTTGGTCACTGTGAGGGTTTAAAAAGTGGTTATTCAACATGAGGCCCGATCCAAATGACATTTTGAATCATTTTTGGTAGAGTCCAAAAAAATCAATTTTATGATGAAAAACGATGACCCCCGGACCAGTCGAACGTTCAAAAAAGTGGTCAATATTGATGAAATTTTAACATTTAATCTTTTGACTTTAAATGACGGTTGGATGTGAATTATTACTTTTTCAACTAAAATAAGTGTGTTTAAAGTCATTTCTGTGCCTGAAATTTGTCAAAATTGAAGCTTTTGAGTAAGCGAAAACTCTGTAAAAATGGCAATTTTGGTCACTGTGAGGGTTTAAAAAGTGGTTATTCAACATGAGGCCCGATCCAACTGACATTTTGAATCATTTTTGGTAGAGTACAAAAAATCAATTTTATGATGAAAAATGATGACCCCGGACCAGTCGAACTTTCAAAAAATGGTCAATATTGATGAAATTTTAACATTTAATCTTTTGACTTTAAATGACTGTTGGATGTGAATCATTACTTTTTCAACTAAAATAAGTGTGTTTAAAGTCATTTCTGTGCCTGAAATTGGTCAAAATTGAAGCTTCTGAGTAAGCAAAACTCTGTTAAAATGACAATTATGGTCACTGTGAGGGTTTAAAAAGTGGTTATTCAACATAAGACCCGATCCATATAACATTTTGAATAATTTTTGGTAGAGTCCAAAAAATAAATTTTATGATGAAAAATGATGACCCCGGACCAGTCGAACGTTAAAAAATGGTCAATATTGATGACATTTTAACATTTAATCTTTTGACTTTAAATTACTGTTGGATGTGAATTATTACTTTTTCAACTAAAATATGTGTTTTTAAAGTCATTTCTGTGCCTGAAATTGGTCAAAATTGAAGCTTCTGAGTAAGCAAAACGCTGTAAAAATGGCAATTTTGGTCACTGTGAGGGTTTAAAAAGTGGTTATTCAACATGAGGCCCGATCCAACTGACTTTTTGAATCATTTTTGGTAGAGTACAAAAAATCAATTTTATGATGAAAAACGATGACCCCGGACCAGTCAAACGTTCAAAAAAGTGGTCAATATTGATGAAATTTTAACATTTAATCTTTTGACTTTAAATGACGGTTGGATGTGAATTATTACTTTTTCAACTAAAATAAGTGTGTTTAAAGTCATTTCTGTGCCTGAAATTGGTCCAAATTGAAGCTTTTGAGTAAGCGAAAACGCTGTAAAATGACAATTTTTGTCACTGTGAGGGTTTAAAAAGTGGTTATTCAACATGAGGCCCGATCCAAATGACATTTTGAATCATTTTTGGTAGAGTCCAAAAAATAAATTTTATGATGAAAAATGATGACCCCGGACCAGTCAAACGTTCAAAAAATGGTCAATATTGATGAAATTTTAACATTTAATCTTTTGACTTTAAATTACTGTTGGATGTGAATTATTATTTTTTCAACTAAAGTATGTGTTTTTAAAGTCATTTCTGTGCCTGAAATTGGTCAAAATTGAAGCTTCTGAGTAAGCAAAACGCTGTAAAAATGACAATTTTGGTCACTGTGAGGGTTTAAAAAGTGGTTATTCAACATGAGACCCGATCCAAATGACATTTTGAATCATTTTTCGTAGAGTCCAAAAAAACAATTTTCTGATAAAAAACGATGACCCCGGACCTGTCGAACGTTCAAAAAATGGTCAATATTGATGAAATTTTAACATTTAATCTTTTGACTTTAAATTACTGTTGGATGTGAATTATTACTTTTTCAACTAAAATATGTGTTTTTAAAGTCATTTCTGTGCCTGAAATTGGTCAAAATTGAAGCTTCTGAGTAAGCAAAACGCTGTAAAAATGGCAATTTTGGTCACTGTGAGGGTTTAAAAAGTGGTTATTCAACATGAGGCCCGATCCAAATGACATTTTGAATCATTTTTGGTAGAGTCCAAAAAAATCAATTTTATGATGAAAAACGATGACCCCGGACCAGTCGAACGTTCAAAAAAGTGGTCAATATTGATGAAATTTTAACATTTAATCTTTTGACTTTAAATGACGGTTGGATGTGAATTATTACTTTTTCAACTAAAATAAGTGTGTTTAAAGTCATTTCTGTGCCTGAAATTTGTCAAAATTGAAGCTTTTGAGTAAGCGAAAACTCTGTAAAAATGGCAATTTTGGTCACTGTGAGGGTTTAAAAAGTGGTTATTCAACATGAGGCCCGATCCAACTGACATTTTGAATCATTTTTGGTAGAGTACAAAAAATCAATTTTATGATGAAAAATGATGACCCCGGACCAGTCGAACTTTCAAAAAATGGTCAATATTGATGAAATTTTAACATTTAATCTTTTGACTTTAAATGACTGTTGGATGTGAATCATTACTTTTTCAACTAAAATAAGTGTGTTTAAAGTCATTTCTGTGCCTGAAATTGGTCAAAATTGAAGCTTCTGAGTAAGCAAAACTCTGTTAAAATGACAATTTTGGTCACTGTGAGGGTTTAAAAAGTGGTTATTCAACATAAGACCCGATCCATATAACATTTTGAATAATTTTTGGTAGAGTCCAAAAAATAAATTTTATGATGAAAAATGATGACCCCGGACCAGTCGAACGTTAAAAAATGGTCAATATTGATGACATTTTAACATTTAATCTTTTGACTTTAAATTACTGTTGGATGTGAATTATTACTTTTTCAACTAAAATATGTGTTTTTAAAGTCATTTCTGTGCCTGAAATTGGTCAAAATTGAAGCTTCTGAGTAAGCAAAACGCTGTAAAAATGGCAATTTTGGTCACTGTGAGGGTTTAAAAAGTGGTTATTCAACATGAGGCCCGATCCAACTGACTTTTTGAATCATTTTTGGTAGAGTACAAAAAATCAATTTTATGATGAAAAACGATGACCCCGGACCAGTCAAACGTTCAAAAAAGTGGTCAATATTGATGAAATTTTAACATTTAATCTTTTGACTTTAAATGACGGTTGGATGTGAATTATTACTTTTTCAACTAAAATAAGTGTGTTTAAAGTCATTTCTGTGCCTGAAATTGGTCCAAATTGAAGCTTTTGAGTAAGCGAAAACGCTGTAAAATGACAATTTTTGTCACTGTGAGGGTTTAAAAAGTGGTTATTCAACATGAGGCCCGATCCAAATGACATTTTGAATCATTTTTGGTAGAGTCCAAAAAATAAATTTTATGATGAAAAATGATGACCCCGGACCAGTCAAACGTTCAAAAAATGGTCAATATTGATGAAATTTTAACATTTAATCTTTTGACTTTAAATTACTGTTGGATGTGAATTATTATTTTTTCAACTAAAATATGTGTTTTTAAAGTCATTTCTGTGCCTGAAATTGGTCAAAATTGAAGCTTCTGAGTAAGCAAAACGCTGTAAAAATGACAATTTTGGTCACTGTGAGGGTTTAAAAAGTGGTTATTCAACATGAGACCCGATCCAAATGACATTTTGAATCATTTTTCGTAGAGTCCAAAAAAACAATTTTCTGATAAAAAACGATGACCCCGGACCTGTCGAACGTTCAAAAAATGGTCAATATTGATGAAATTTTAACATTTAATCTTTTGACTTTAAATTACTGTTGGATGTGAATTATTACTTTTTCAACTAAAATATGTGTTTTTAAAGTCATTTCTGTGCCTGAAATTGGTCAAAATTGAAGCTTCTGAGTAAGCAAAACGCTGTAAAAATGGCAATTTTGGTCACTGTGAGGGTTTAAAAAGTGGTTATTCAACATGAGGCCCGATCCAAATGACATTTTGAATCATTTTTGGTAGAGTCCAAAAAAATCAATTTTATGATGAAAAACGATGACCCCGGACCAGTCGAACGTTCAAAAAAGTGGTCAATATTGATGAAATTTTAACATTTAATCTTTTGACTTTAAATTACTGTTGGGTGTGAATTATTACTTTTTCAACTAAAATATGTGTTTTTAAAGTCATTTCTGTGCCTGAAATTGGTCAAAATTGAAGCTTCTGAGTAAGCAAAACGCTGTAAAAATGACAATTTTGGTCACTGTGAGGGTTTAAAAAGTGGTTATTCAAAATTAGGCCCGATCCAAATGACATTTTGAATCATTTTTGGTAGAGTCCATAAAAATCAATTTTATGATGAAAAATGATGACCCCGGACCAGTCGAACTTTCAAAAAATGGTCAATATTGACGAAATTTTAACATTTAATCTTTTGACTTTAAATGACTGTTGGATGTGAATTATTACTTTTTCAACTAAAATAAGTGTGTTTAAAGTCATTTCTGTGCCTGAAATTGGTCAAAATTGAAGCTTCTGAGTAAGCAAAACTCTGTTAAAATTACAATTTTGGTCACTGTGAGGGTTTAAAAAGTGGTTATTCAACATAAGACCCGATCCAAATAACATTTTGAATAATTTTTGGTAGAGTCCAAAAAATAAGTTTTATGATGAAAAATGATGACCCCGGACCAGTCGAACATTAAAAAACTGGTCAATATTGATGAAATTTTAACATTTAATCTTTTGACTTTAAATTACTGTTGGATGTGAATTATTACTTTTTCAACTAAAATATGTGTTTTTAAAGTCATTTCTGTGCCTGAAATTGGTCAAAATTGAAGCTTCTGAGAAAGCAAAACGCTGTAAAAATGACAATTTTGGTCACTGTGAGGGTTTAAAAAGTGGTTATTCAACATGAGACCCGATCCAAATGACATTTTGAATCATTTTTCGTAGAGTCCAAAAAATCAATTTTCTGATAAAAAACGATGACCCCGGACCTGTCGAACGTTCAAAAAATGGTCAATATTGATGAAATTTTAACATTTAATCTTTTGACTTTAAATTACTGTTGGATGTGAATTATTACTTTTTCAACTAAAATATGTGTTTTTAAAGTCATTTCTGTGCCTGAAATTGGTCAAAATTGAAGCTTCTGAGTAAGCAAAACGCTGTAAAAATGACAATTTTGGTCACTGTGAGGGTTTAAAAAGTGGTTATTCAACATGAGGCCCGATCCAAATGACATTTTGAATCATTTTTGGTAGAGTCCAAAAAAATCAATTTTATGTTGAAAAACGATGACCCCGGACCAGTCGAACGTTCAAAAAAGTGGTCAATATTGATGAAATTTTTACATTTAATCTTTTGACTTTAAATGACGGTTGGATGTGAATTATTACTTTTTCAACTAAAATAAGTGTGTTTTAAGTCATTTCTGTGCCTGAAATTGGTCAAAATTGTAGCTTTTGAGTAAGCGAAAACTCTGTAAAAATGGCAATTTTGGTCACTGTGAGGGTTTAAAAAGTGGTTATTCAACATCAGTCCCGATCCAAATGACATTTTGAATCATTTTTGGTAGAGTCCAAAAAATAAATTTTATGATGAAAAATGATGACCCCGGACCAGTCGAACGTTCAAAAAATGGTCAATATTGATGAAATTTTCACATTTAATCTTTTGACTTTAAATTACTGTTGGATGTGAATTATTACTTTTTCAACTAAAATATGTGTTTTTAAAGTCATTTCTGTGCCTGAAATTGGTCAAAATTGAAGCTTCTGAGTAAGCGAAACGCTGTAAAAATGACAATTTTGGTCACTGTGAGGGTTTAAAAAGTGGTTATTCAACATGAGGCCCGATCCAAATGACATTTTGAATCATTTTTGGTAGAGTCCAAAAAAATCAATTTTATGATGAAAAACGATGACCCCGGACCAGTCAAACGTTCAAAAAAGTGGTCAATATTGATGACATTTTAACATTTAATCTTTTGACTTTAAATGACGGTTGGATGTGAATTATTACTTTTTCAACTAAAATAAGTGTGTTTAAAGTCATTTCTGTGCCTGAAATTTGTCAAAATTGAAGCTTTTGAGTAAGCGAAAACTCTGTAAAAATGGCAATTTTGGTCACTGTGAGGGTTTAAAAAGTGGTTATTCAACATAAGACCCGATCCAAATAACATTTTGAATATTTTTTGGTAGAGTCCAAAAAATAAATTTTATGATGAAAAATGATGACCCCGGACCAGTCGAACTTTCAAAAAATGGTCAATATTGATGAAATTTTAACATTTAATCTTTTGACTTTAAATGACAGTTGGATGTGAATTATTACTTTTTCAACTAAAATAAGTGTGTTTAAAGTCATTTCTGTGCCTGAAATTGGTCAAAATTGAAGCTTCTGAGTAAGCAAAACTCTGTTAAAATGACAATTTTGGTCACTGTGAGGGTTTAAAAAGTGGTTATTCAACATAAGACCCGATCCAAATAACATTTTGAATATTTTTTGGTAGAGTCCAAAAAATAAATTTTATGATGAAAAATGATGACCCCGGACCAGTCGAACGTTAAAAAATGGTCAATATTGATGACATTTTAACATTTAATCTTTTGACTTTAAATTACTGTTGGATGTGAATTATTACTTTTTCAACTAAAATATGTGTTTTTAAAGTCATTTCTGTGCCTGAAATTGGTCAAAATTGAAGCTTCTGAGTAAGAAAAACGCTGTAAAAATGGCAATTTTGGTCACTGTGAGGGTTTAAAAAGTGGTTATTCAACATGAGGCCCGATCCAACTGACTTTTTGAATCATTTTTGGTAGAGTACAAAAAATCAATTTTATGATGAAAAACGATGACCCCGGACCAGTCGAACGTTCAAAAAAGTGGTCAATATTGATGAAATTTTAACATTTAATCTTTTGACTTTTAAATGACGGTTGGATGTGAATTATTACTTTTTCAACTAAAATAAGTGTGTTTAAAGTCATTTCTGTGCCTGAAATTGGTCAAAATTGAAGCTTTTGAGTAAGCGAAAACTCTGTAAAAATGGCAATTTTGGTCACTGTGAGGGTTTAAAAAGTGGTTATTCAACATGAGGCCCGATCCAACTGACTTTTTGAATCATTTTTGGTAGAGTACCAAAAATCTATTTTATGATGAAAAATGATGACCCTGGACCAGTCGAACGTTCAAAAAAGTGGTCAATATTGATGAAATTTTAACATTTAATCTTTTGACTTTAAATGACTGTTGGATGTGAATTATTACTTTTTCAACTAAAATAAGTGTGTTTAAAGTCATTTCTGTGCCTGAAATTGGTCAAAATTGAAGCTTCTGAGTAAGCAAAACGCTGTAAAAATGGCAATTTTGGTCACTGTGAGGGTTTAAAAAGTGGTTATTCAACATGAGGCCCGATCCAACTGACTTTTTGAATCATTTTTGGTAGAGTACCAAAAATCTATTTTATGATGAAAAATGATGACCCTGGACCAGTCGAACGTTCAAAAAAGTGGTCAATATTGATGAAATTTTAACATTTAATCTTTTGACTTTAAATGACTGTTGGATGTGAATTATTACTTTTTCAACTAAAATAAGTGTGTTTAAAGTGATTTCTGTGCCTGAAATTGGTCAAAATTGAAGCTTCTGAGTAATTAAAACTCTGTAAAAATGACAATTTTGGTAAACGTGAGGGTTTAAAAAGTGGTTATTCAACATCAGTCCCGATCCAAATGACATTTTGAATCATTTTTGGTAGAGTCCAAAAAATAAATTTTATGATGAAAAATGATGACCCTGAACCAGTCGAACGTTCAAATAATGGTCAATATTGATGAAATTTTAACATTTAATCTTTTGACTTTAAATTACTGTTGGATGTGAATTATTACTTTTTCAACTAAAATATGTGTTTTTAAAGTCATTTCTGTGCCTGAAATTGGTCAAAATTGAAGCTTCTGAGTAAGAAAAACGCTGTAAAAATGACAATTTTGGTCACTGTGAGGGTTTAAAAAGTGGTTATTCAACATGAGACCCGATCCAAATGACATTTTGAATCATTTTTCGTAGAGTCCAAAAAATCAATTTTCTGATAAAAAACAATGACCCCGGACCTGTCGAACGTTCAAAAAATGGTCAATATTGATGAAATTTTAACATTTAATCTTTTGACTTTAAATTACTGTTGGATGTGAATTATTACTTTTTCAACTAAAATATGTGTTTTTAAAGTCATTTCTGTGCCTGAAATTGGTCAAAATTGAAGCTTCTGAGTAAGCAAAACGCTGTAAAAATGACAATTTTGGTCACTGTGAGGGTTTAAAAAGTGGTTATTACACATGAGGCCCGATCCAAATGACATTTTGAATCATTTTTGGTAGAGTCCAAAAAAATCAATTTTATGTTGAAAAACGATGACCCCGGACCAGTCGAACGTTCAAAAAAGTGGTCAATATTGATGAAATTTTAACATTTAATCTTTTGACTTTAAATGATGGTTGGATGTGAATTATTACTTTTTCAACTAAAATAAGTGTGTTTTAAGTCATTTCTGTGCCTGAAATTGGTCAAAATTGAAGCTTTTGAGTAAGCGAAAACTCTGTAAAAATGGCAATTTTGGTCACTGTGAGGGTTTAAAAAGTGGTTATTCAACATCAGTCCCGATCCAAATGACATTTTGAATCATTTTTGGTAGAGTCCAAAAAATAAATTTTATGATGAAAAATGATGACCCCGGACCAGTCGAACGTTCAAAAAATGGTCAATATTGATGAAATTTTCACATTTAATCTTTTGACTTTAAATTACTGTTGGATGTGAATTATTACTTTTTCAACAAAAAAATGGGTTTTTAAAGTCATTTCTGTGCCTGAAATTGGTCAAAATTGAAGCTTCTGAGTAAGCAAAATGCTGTAAAAATGACAATTTTGGTCACTGTGAGGGTTTAAAAAGTGGTTATTCAACATGAGGCCCGATCCAAATGACATTTTGAATCATTTTTGGTAGAGTCCAAAAAAATCAATTTTATGATGAAAAACGATGACCCCCGGACCAGTCGAACGTTCAAAAAAGTGGTCAATATTGATGAAATTTTAACATTTAATCTTTTGACTTTAAATGACGGTTGGATGTGAATTATTACTTTTTCAACTAAAATAAGTGTGTTTAAAGTCATTTCTGTGCCTGAAATTTGTCAAAATTGAAGCTTTTGAGTAAGCGAAAACTCTGTAAAAATGGCAATTTTGGTCACTGTGAGGGTTTAAAAAGTGGTTATTCAACATCAGTCCCGATCCAAATGACATTTTGAATCATTTTTGGTAGAGTCCAAAAAATAAATTTTATGATGAAAAATGATGACCCCGGACCAGTCGAACGTTCAAAAAATGGTCAATATTGATGAAATTTTCACATTTAATCTTTTGACTTTAAATTACTGTTGGATGTGAATAATTACTTTTTCAACTAAAATATGTGTTTTTAAAGTCATTTCTGTGCCTGAAATTGGTCAAAATTGAAGCTTCTGAGTAAGCGAAACGCTGTAAAAATGACAATTTTGGTCACTGTGAGGGTTTAAAAAGTGGTTATTCAACATGAGGCCCGATCCAAATGACATTTTGAATCATTTTTGGTAGAGTCCAAAAAAATCAATTTTATGATGAAAAACGATGACCCCGGACCAGTCGAACGTTCAAAAAATTGGTCAATATTGATGAAATTTTAACATTTTATCTTTTGACTTTAAATGACGGTTGGATGTGAATTATTACTTTTTCAACTAAAATAAGTGTGTTTAAAGTCATTTCTGTGCCTGAAATTTGTCAAAATTGAAGCTTTTGAGAAGCGAAAACTCTGTAAAAATGGCAATTTTGGTCACTGTGAGGGTTTAAAAAGTGGTTATTCAACATGAGGCCCGATCCAACTGACTTTTTGAATCATTTTTGGTAGAGTACAAAAAATCAATTTTATGATGAAAAATGATGACCCCGGACCAGTCGAACTTTCAAAAAATAGTCAATATTGATGAAATTTTAACATTTAATCTTTTGACTTTAAATGACTGTTGGATGTGAATTATTACTTTTTCAACTAAAATAAGTGTGTTTAAAGTCATTTCTGTGCCTGAAATTGGTCAAAATTGAAGCTTCTGAGTAAGCAAAACTCTGTTAAAATGACAATTTTGGTCACTGTGAGGGTTTAAAAAGTGGTTATTCAACATAAGACCCGATCCAAATAACATTTTGAATATTTTTTGGTAGAGTCCAAAAAAAAAATTTTATGATGAAAAATGATGACCCCGGACCAGTCGAACGTTAAAAAATGGTCAATATTGATGACATTTTAACATTTAATCTTTTGACTTTAAATTACTGTTGGATGTGAATTATTACTTTTTCAACTAAAATATGTGTTTTTAAAGTCATTTCTGTGCCTGAAATTGGTCAAAATTGAAGCTTTTGAGTAAGCGAAAACTCTGTAAAAATGGCAATTTTGGTCACTGTGAGGGTTTAAAAAGTGGTTATTCAACATGAGGCCCGATCCAAATGACATTTTGAATCATTTTTGGTAGAGTCCAAAAAATACATTTTATGATGAAAAATGATGACCCTGGACCAGTCCAACGTTCAAATAATGGTCAATATTGATGAAATTTTAACATTTAATCTTTTGACTTTAAATTACTGTTGGATGTGAATTATTACTTTTTCAACTAAAATAAGTGTGTTTAAGTCATTTCTGTGCCTGAAATTGGTCAAAATTGAAGCTTTTGAGTAAGCCAAAACTCTGTAAAAATGGCAATTTTGGTCACTGTGAGGGTTTAAAAAGTTGTTATTCAACATCAGTCCCGATCCAAATGACATTTTGAATCATTTTTGGTAGAGTCCAAAAAATAAATTTTATGATGAAAAATGATGACCCTGGACCAGTCGAACGTTCAAATAATGGTCAATATTGATGAAATTTTAACATTTAATCTTTTGACTTTAAATTACTGTTGGATGTGAATTATTACTTTTTCAACTAAAATATGTGTTTTTAAAGTCATTTCTGTGCCTGAAATTGGTCAAAATTGAAGCTTCTGAGTAAGAAAAACGCTGTAAAAATGACAATTTTGGTCACTGTGAGGGTTTAAAAAGTGGTTATTCAACATGAGACCCGATCCAAATGACATTTTGAATCATTTTTCGTAGAGTCCAAAAAAATCAATTTTCTGATAAAAAACAATGACCCCGGACCTGTCGAACGTTCAAAAAATGGTCAATATTGATGAAATTTTAACATTTAATCTTTTGACTTTAAATTACTGTTGGATGTGAATTATTACTTTTTCAACTAAAATATGTGTTTTTAAAGTCATTTCTGTGCCTGAAATTGGTCAAAATTGAAGCTTCTGAGTAAGCAAAACGCTGTAAAAATGACAATTTTGGTCACTGTGAGGGTTTAAAAAGTGGTTATTACACATGAGGCCCGATCCAAATGACATTTTGAATCATTTTTGGTAGAGTCCAAAAAAATCAATTTTATGTTGAAAAACAATGACCCCGGACCAGTCAAACGTTCAAAAAAGTGGTCAATATTGATGAAATTTTAACATTTAATCTTTTGACTTTAAATGACGGTTGGATGTGAATTATTACTTTTTCAACTAAAATAAGTGTGTTTTAAGTCATTTCTGTGCCTGAAATTGGTCAAAATTGAAGCTTTTGAGTAAGCGAAAACTCTGTAAAAATGGCAATTTTGGTCACTGTGAGGGTTTAAAAAGTGGTTATTCAACATCAGTCCCGATCCAAATGACATTTTGAATCGTTTTTGGTAGAGTCCAAAAAATAAATTTTATGATGAAAAATGATGACCCCGGACCAGTCGAACGTTCAAAAAAGTGGTCAATATTGATGAAATTTTAACATTTAATCTTTTGACTTTAAATGACAGTTGGATGTGAATTATTACTTTTTCAACTAAAATAAGTGTGTTTTAAGTCATTTCTGTGCCTGAAATTGGTCAAAATTGTAGCTTTTGAGTAAGCGAAAACTCTGTAAAAATGGCAATTTTGGTCACTGTGAGGGTTTAAAAAGTGGTTATTCAACATCAGTCCCGATCCAAATGACATTTTGAATCATTTTTGGTAGAGTCCAAAAAATAAATTTTATGATGAAAAATGATGACCCCGGACCAGTCGAACGTTAAAAAAATGGTCAATATTGATGAAATTTTCACATTTAATCTTTTGACTTTAAATTACTGTTGGATGTGAATTATTACTTTTTCAACTAAAATATGTGTTTTTAAAGTCATTTCTGTGCCTGAAATTGGTCAAAATTGAAGCTTCTGAGTAAGCGAAAACTCTGTAAAAATGGCAATTTTGGTCACTGTGAGGGTTTAAAAGTGGTTATTCAACATGAGGCCCGATCCAACTGACTTTTTGAATCATTTTTGGTAGAGTACAAAAAATCAATTTTATGATGAAAAATGATGACCCCGGACCAGTCGAACTTTCAAAAAATGGTCAATATTGATGAAATTTTAACATTTAATCTTTTGACTTTAAATGACTGTTGGATGTGAATTATTACTTTTTCAACTAAAATAAGTGTGTTTAAAGTCATTTCTGTGCCTGAAATTGGTCAAAATTGAAGCTTCTGAGTAAGCAAAACTCTGTTAAAATGACAATTTTGCTCACTGTGAGGGTTTAAAAAGTGGTTATTCAACATAAGACCCGATCCAAATAACATTTTGAATATTTTTTGGTAGAGTCCAAAAAATAAATTTTATGATGAAAAATGATGACCCCGGACCAGTCGAACGTTAAAAAATGGTCAATATTGATGACATTTTAACATTTAATCTTTTGACTTTAAATTACTGTTGGATGTGAATTATTACTTTTTCAACTAAAATATGTGTTTTTAAAGTCATTTCTGTGCCTGAAATTGGTCAAAATTGAAGCTTCTGAGTAAGCAAAACGCTGTAAAAATGGCAATTTTGGTCACTGTGAGGGTTTAAAAAGTGGTTATTCAACATGAGGCCCGATCCAACTGACTTTTTGAATCATTTTTGGTAGAGTACAAAAAATCAATTTTATGATGAAAAACGATGACCCCGGACCAGTCGAACGTTCAAAAAAGTGGTCAATATTGATGAAATTTTAACATTTAATCTTTTGACTTTAAATGACGGTTGGATGTGAATTATTACTTTTTCAACTAAAATAAGTGTGTTTAAAGTCATTTCTGTGCCTGAAATTGGTCAAAATTGAAGCTTCTGAGTAATTAAAACTCTGTAAAAATGACAATTTTGGTAAATGTGAGGGTTTAAAAAGTGGTTATTCAACATCAGTCCCGATCCAAATGACATTTTGAATCATTTTTGGTAGAGTCCAAAAAATAAATTTTATGATGAAAAATGATGACCCTGGACCAGTCGAACGTTCAAAAAATTGTCAATATTGATGAAATTTTAACATTTAATCTTTTGACTTTAAATGACTGTTGGATGTGAATTATTAATTTTTCAACTAAAATAAGTGTGTTTAAAGTGATTTCTGTGCCTGAAATTGGTCAAAATTGAAGCTTCTGATAATTAAAACTCTGTAAAAATGACAATTTTGGTAACTGTGAGGGTTTAAAAAGTGGTTATTCAACATGAGGCTCGATCCAAATGACATTTTCAATCATTTTTGGTAGAGTCCAAAAAATCTATTTTATGATGAAAAACGATGACCCCGGACCAGTCGAACGTTCAAAAAAGTGGTCAATATTGATGAAATTTTAACATTTAATCTTTTGAATTTAAATGACGGTTGGATGTGAATTACTACTTTTTCAACTAAAATAAGTGTGTTTAAGTCATTTCTGTGCCTGAAATTGGTCAAAATTGAAGCTTTTGAGTAAGCCAAAACTCTGTAAAAATGGCAATTTTGGTCACTGTGAGGGTTTAAAAAGTTGTTATTCAACATCAGTCCCGATCCAAATGACATTTTGAATCATTTTTGGTAGAGTCCAAAAAATAAATTTTATGATGAAAAATGATGACCCTGGACCAGTCGAACGTTCAAATAATGGTCAATATTGATGAAATTTTAACATTTAATCTTTTGACTTTAAATTACTGTTGGATGTGAATTATTACTTTTTCAACTAAAATATGTGTTTTTAAAGTCATTTCTGTGCCTGAAATTGGTCAAAATTGAAGCTTCTGAGTAAGAAAAACGCTGTAAAAATGACAATTTTGGTCACTGTGAGGGTTTAAAAAGTGGTTATTCAACATGAGACCCGATCCAAATGACATTTTGAATCATTTTTCGTAGAGTCCAAAAAATCAATTTTCTGATAAAAAACAATGACCCCGGACCTGTCGAACGTTCAAAAAATGGTCAATATTGATGAAATTTTAACATTTAATCTTTTGACTTTAAATTACTGTTGGATGTGAATTATTACTTTTTCAACTAAAATATGTGTTTTTAAAGTCATTTCTGAGCCTGAAATTGGTCAAAATTGAAGCTTCTGAGTAAGCAAAACGCTGTAAAAATGACAATTTTGGTCACTGTGAGGGTTTAAAAAGTGGTTATTCAACATGAGGCCCGATCCAAATGACATTTTGAATCATTTTTGGTAGAGTTCAAAAAAATCAGTTTTATGATGAAAAACGATGACCCCGGACCAGTCGAACGTTCAAAAAAGGGGTCAATATTGATGAAATTTTAACATTTAATCTTTTGACTTTAAATGACGGTTGGATGTGAATTATTACTTTTTCAACTAAAATAAGTGTGTTTTAAGTCATTTCTGTGCCTGAAATTGGTCAAAATTGAAGCTTTTGAGTAAGCGAAAACTCTGTAAAAATGGCAATTTTGGTCACTGTGAGGGTTTAAAAAGTGGTTATTCAACATCAGTCCCGATCCAAATGACATTTTGAATCATTTTTGGTAGAGTCCAAAAAATAAATTTTATGATGAAAAATGATGACCCCGGACCAGTCGAACGTTCAAAAAATGGTCAATATTGATGAAATTTTCACATTTAATCTTTTGACTTTAAATTACTGTTGGATGTGAATTATTACTTTTTCAACTAAAAAATGGGTTTTTAAAGTCATTTCTGTGCCTGAAATTGGTCAAAATTGAAGCTTCTGAGTAAGCAAAACGCTGTAAAAATGACAATTTTGGTCACTGTGAGGGTTTAAAAAGTGGTTATTCAACATGAGGCCCGATCCAAATAACATTTTGAATAATTTTTGGTAGAGTCCAAAAAATAAATTTTATGATGAAAAATGATGACCCCGGACCAGTCAAACGTTCAAAAAATGGTCAATATTGATGAAATTTTAACATTTAATCTTTTGACTTTAAATTACTGTTGGATGTGAATTATTACTTTTTCAACTAAAATATGTGTTTTTAAAGTCATTTCTGTGCCTGAAATTGGTCAAAATTGAAGCTTCTGAGTAAGCAAAACGCTGTAAAAATGGCAATTTTGGTCACTGTGAGGGTTTAAAAAGTGGTTATTCAACATGAGGCCCGATCCAACTGACTTTTTGAATCATTTTTGGTAGAGTACAAAAAATCAATTTTATGATGAAAAACGATGACCCCGGACCAGTCGAACGTTCAAAAAAGTGGTCAATATTGATGAAATTTTAACATTTAATCTTTTGACTTTAAATGACGGTTGGATGTGAATTATTACTTTTTCAACTAAAATAAGTGTGTTTAAAGTCATTTCTGTGCCTGAAATTGGTCAAAATTGAAGCTTTTGAGTAAGCGAAAACTCTGTAAAAATGGCAATTTTGGTCACTGTGAGGGTTTAAAAAGTGGTTATTCAACATGAGGCCCGATCCAACTGACTTTTTGAATCATTTTTGGTAGAGTACCAAAAATCTATTTTATGATGAAAAATGATGACCCTGGACCAGTCGAACGTTCAAAAAATTGTCAATATTGATGAAATTTTAACATTTAATCTTTTGACTTTGAATGACTGTTGGATGTGAATTATTACTTTTTCAACTAAAATAAGTGTGTTTAAAGTGATTTCTGTGCCTGAAATTGGTCAAAATTGAAGCTTCTGAGTAATTAAAACTCTGTAAAAATGACAATTTTGGTAAATGTGAGGGTTTAAAAAGTGGTTATTCAACATCAGTCCCGATCCAAATGACATTTTGAATCATTTTTGGTAGAGTCCAAAAAATAAATTTTATGATGAAAAATGATGACCCTGGACCAGTCGAACGTTCAAAAAATTGTCAATATTGATGACATTTTAACATTTAATCTTTTGACTTTAAATGACTGTTGGATGTGAATTATTAATTTTTCAACTAAAATAAGTGTGTTTAAAGTGATTTCTGTGCCTGAAATTGGTCAAAATTGAAGCTTCTGATAATTAAAACTCTGTAAAAATGACAATTTTGGTAACTGTGAGGGTTTAAAAAGTGGTTATTCAACATGAGGCTCGATCCAAATGACATTTTCAATCATTTTTGGTAGAGTCCAAAAAATCTATTTTATGATGAAAAACGATGACCCCGGACCAGTCGAACGTTCAAAAAAGTGGTCAATATTGATGAAATTTTAACATTTAATCTTTTGAATTTAAATGATGGTTGGATGTGAATTACTACTTTTTCAACTAAAATAAGTGTGTTTAAGTCATTTCTGTGCCTGAAATTGGTCAAAATTGAAGCTTTTGAGTAAGCCAAAACTCTGTAAAAATGGCAATTTTGGTCACTGTGAGGGTTTAAAAAGTTGTTATTCAACATCAGTCCCGATCCAAATGACATTTTGAATCATTTTTGGTAGAGTCCAAAAAATAAATTTTATGATGAAAAATGATGACCCTGGACCAGTCGAACGTTCAAATAATGGTCAATATTGATGAAATTTTAACATTTAATCTTTTGACTTTAAATTACTGTTGGATGTGAATTATTACTTTTTCAACTAAAATATGTGTTTTTAAAGTCATTTCTGTGCCTGAAATTGGTCAAAATTGAAGCTTCTGAGTAAGAAAACGCTGTAAAAATGACAATTTTGGTCACTGTGAGGGTTTAAAAAGTGGTTATTCAACATGAGACCCGATCCAAATGACATTTTGAATCATTTTTCGTAGAGTCCAAAAAATCAATTTTCTGATAAAAAACAATGACCCCGGACCTGTCGAACGTTCAAAAAATGGTCAATATTGATGACATTTTAACATTTAATCTTTTGACTTTAAATTACTGTTGGATGTGAATTATTACTTTTTCAACTAAAATATGTGTTTTTAAAGTCATTTCTGAGCCTGAAATTGGTCAAAATTGAAGCTTCTGAGTAAGCAAAACGCTGTAAAAATGACAATTTTGGTCACTGTGAGGGTTTAAAAAGTGGTTATTCAACATGAGGCCCGATCCAAATGACATTTTGAATCATTTTTGGTAGAGTTCAAAAAAATCCGTTTTATGATGAAAAACGATGACCCCGGACCAGTCGAACGTTCAAAAAAGTGGTCAATATTGATGAAATTTTAACATTTAATCTTTTGACTTTAAATTACTGTTGGATGTGAATTATTACTTTTTCAACTAAAATATGTGTTTTTAAAGTCATTTCTGTGCCTGAAATTGGTCAAAATTGAAGCTTCTGAGTAAGCAAAACGCTGTAAAAATGACAATTTTGGTCACTGTGAGGGTTTAAAAAGTGGTTATTCAAAATGAGGCCCGATCCAAATGACATTTTGAATCATTTTTGGTAGAGTCCCAAAAAATCAATTTTATGATGAAAAACGATGACCCCGGACCAGTCGAACGTTCCAAAAAGTGGTCAATATTGATGAAATTTTAACATTTAATCTTTTGATTTTAAATGACGGTTGGATGTGAATTATTACTTTTTCAACTAAAATAAGTGTGTTTAAAGTCATTTCTGTGCCTGAAATTGGTCAAAATTGAAGCTTCTGAGTAAGTAAAACTCTGTTAAAATGACAATTTTCGTCACTGTGAGGGTTTAAAAAGTGGTTATTCAACATAAGACCCGATCCAAATAACATTTTGAATAATTTTTGGTAGAGTCCAAAAAATAAATTTTATGATGAAAAATGATGACCCCGGACCAGTCAAACGTTCAAAAAATGGTCAATATTGATGAAATTTTAACATTTAATCTTTTGACTTTAAATTACTGTTGGATGTGAATTATTACTTTTTCAACTAAAATATGTGTTTTTAAAGTCATTTCTGTGCCTGAAATTGGTCAAAATTGAAGCTTCTGAGTAAGCAAAACGCTGTAAAAATGACAATTTTGGTCACTGTGAGGGTTTAAAAAGTGGTTATTCAACATGAGGCCCGATCCAAATGACATTTTGAATCATTTTTGGTAGAGTCCAAAAAAATCAATTTTATGATGAAAAACGATGACCCTGGACCAGTCGAACTTTCAAAAAAATGGTCAATA
The DNA here is from genome assembly GCF_964261635.1 of Lissotriton helveticus. Classification (NCBI taxonomy): domain Eukaryota; kingdom Metazoa; phylum Chordata; class Amphibia; order Caudata; family Salamandridae; genus Lissotriton; species Lissotriton helveticus. The sequence goes on from NC_136068.1 coordinate 426,394,073, forward strand.
TTGATGAAATTTTAACATTTAATCTTTTGACTTTAAATTACTGTTGGATGTGAATTATTACTTTTTCAACTAAAATATGTGTTTTTAAAGTCATTTCTGTGCCTGAAATTGGTCAAAATTGAAGCTTCTGAGTAAGCAAAACGCTGTAAAAATGACAATTTTGGTCACTGTGAGGGTTTAAAAAGTGGTTATTCAAAATGAGGCCCGATCCAAATGACATTTTGAATCATTTTTGGTAGAGTCCAAAAAAATCAATTTTATGATGAAAAATGATGACCCCGGACCAGTCGAACGTTCAAAAAAGTGGTCAATATTGATGAAATTTTAACATTTATTCTTTTGACTTTAAATGACGGTTGGATGTGAATTATTACTTTTTCAACTAAAATAAGTGTGTTTAAAGTCATTTCTGTGCCTGAAATTGGTCAAAATTGAAGCTTCTGAGTAAGTAAAACTCTGTTAAAATGACAATTTTCGTCACTGTGAGGGTTTAAAAAGTGGTTATTCAACATAAGACCCGATCCAAATAACATTTTGAATAATTTTTGGTAGAGTCCAAAAAATTAATTTTATGATGAAAAATGATGACCCCGGACCAGTCAAACGTTCAAAAAATGGTCAATATTGTGGAAATTTTAACATTTAATCTTTTGACTTTAAATTACTGTTGGATGTGAATTATTACTTTTTCAACTAAAATATGTGTTTTTAAAGTCATTTCTGTGCCTGAAATTGGTCAAAATTGAAGCTTCTGAGTAAGCAAAACGCTGTAAAAATGACAATTTTGGTCACATGGAGGCTTTAAAAAGTGGTTATTCAACATGAGGCTCGATCCAAATGACATTTTCAATCATTTTTGGTAGAGTCCAAAAAATCTATTTTATGATGAAAAACGATGACCCCGGACCAGTCGAACGTTCAAAAAAGTGGTCAATATTGATGAAATTTTAACATTTAATCTTTTGAATTTAAATGACGGTTGGATGTGAATTACTACTTTTTCAACTAAAATAAGTGTGTTTAAGTCATTTCTGTGCCTGAAATTGGTCAAAATTGAAGCTTTTGAGTAAGCCAAAACTCTGTAAAAATGGCAATTTTGGTCACTGTGAGGGTTTAAAAAGTTGTTATTCAACATCAGTCCCGATCCAAATGACATTTTGAATCATTTTTGGTAGAGTCCAAAAAATAAATTTTATGATGAAAAATGATGACCCTGGACCAGTCGAACGTTCAAATAATGGTCAATATTGATGAAATTTTAACATTTAATCTTTTGACTTTAAATTACTGTTGGATGTGAATTATTACTTTTTCAACTAAAATATGTGTTTTTAAAGTCATTTCTGTGCCTGAAATTGGTCAAAATTGAAGCTTCTGAGTAAGAAAAACGCTGTAAAAATGACAATTTTGGTCACTGTGAGGGTTTAAAAAGTGGTTATTCAACATGAGACCCGATCCAAATGACATTTTGAATCATTTTTCGTAGAGTCCAAAAAATCAATTTTCTGATAAAAAACAATGACCCCGGACCTGTCGAACGTTCAAAAAATGGTCAATATTGATGACATTTTAACATTTAATCTTTTGACTTTAAATTACTGTTGGATGTGAATTATTACTTTTTCAACTAAAATATGTGTTTTTAAAGTCATTTCTGAGCCTGAAATTGGTCAAAATTGAAGCTTCTGAGTAAGCAAAACGCTGTAAAAATGACAATTTTGGTCACTGTGAGGGTTTAAAAAGTGGTTATTCAACATGAGGCCCGATCCAAATGACATTTTGAATCATTTTTGGTAGAGTTCAAAAAAATCAGTTTTATGATGAAAAACGATGACCCCGGACCAGTCGAACGTTCAAAAAAGTGGTCAATATTGATGAAATTTTAACATTTAATCTTTTGACTTTAAATTACTGTTGGATGTGAATTATTACTTTTTCAACTAAAATATGTGTTTTTAAAGTCATTTCTGTGCCTGAAATTGGTCAAAATTGAAGCTTCTGAGTAAGCAAAACGCTGTAAAAATGACAATTTTGGTCACTGTGAGGGTTTAAAAAGTGGTTATTCAAAATGAGGCCCGATCCAAATGACATTTTGAATCATTTTTGGTAGAGTCCCAAAAAATCAATTTTATGATGAAAAACGATGACCCCGGACCAGTCGAACGTTCCAAAAAGTGGTCAATATTGATGAAATTTTAACATTTAATCTTTTGATTTTAAATGACGGTTGGATGTGAATTATTACTTTTTCAACTAAAATAAGTGTGTTTAAAGTCATTTCTGTGCCTGAAATTGGTCAAAATTGAAGCTTCTGAGTAAGTAAAACTCTGTTAAAATGACAATTTTCGTCACTGTGAGGGTTTAAAAAGTGGTTATTCAACATAAGACCCGATCCAAATAACATTTTGAATAATTTTTGGTAGAGTCCAAAAAATAAATTTTATGATGAAAAATGATGACCCCGGACCAGTCAAACGTTCAAAAAATGGTCAATATTGATGAAATTTTAACATTTAATCTTTTGACTTTAAATTACTGTTGGATGTGAATTATTACTTTTTCAACTAAAATATGTGTTTTTAAAGTCATTTCTGTGCCTGAAATTGGTCAAAATTGAAGCTTCTGAGTAAGCAAAACGCTGTAAAAATGACAATTTTGGTCACTGTGCGGGTTTAAAAAGTGGTTATTCAACATGAGGCCCGATCCAAATGACATTTTGAATCATTTTTGGTAGAGTCCAAAAAAATCAATTTTATGATGAAAAACGATGACCCTGGACCAGTCGAACTTTCAAAAAAATGGTCAATATTGATGAAATTTTAACATTTAATCTTTTGACTTTAAATTACTGTTGGATGTGAATTATTACTTTTTCAACTAAAATATGTGTTTTTAAAGTCATTTCTGTGCCTGAAATTGGTCAAAATTGAAGCTTCTGAGTAAGCAAAACGCTGTAAAAATGACAATTTTGGTCACTGTGAGGGTTTAAAAAGTGGTTATTCAAAATGAGGCCCGATCCAAATGACATTTTGAATCATTTTTGGTAGAGTCCAAAAAAATCTATTTTATGATGAAAAATGATGACCCCGGACCAGTCGAACGTTCAAAAAAGTGGTCAATATTGATGAAATTTTAACATTTATTCTTTTGACTTTAAATGACGGTTGGATGTGAATTATTACTTTTTCAACTAAAATAAGTGTGTTTAAAGTCATTTCTGTGCCTGAAATTGGTCAAAATTGAAGCTTCTGAGTAAGTAAAACTCTGTTAAAATGACAATTTTCGTCACTGTGAGGGTTTAAAAAGTCGTTATTCAACATAAGACCCGATCCAAATAACATTTTGAATAATTTTTGGTAGAGTCCAAAAAATAAATTTTATGATGACAAATGATGACCCCGGACCAGTCAAACGTTCAAAAAATGGTCAATATTGTGGAAATTTTAACATTTAATCTTTTGACTTTAAATTACTGTTGGATGTGAATTATTACTTTTTCAACTAAAATATGTGTTTTTAAAGTCATTTCTGTGCCTGAAATTGGTCAAAATTGAAGCTTCTGAGTAAGCAAAACGCTGTAAAAATGACAATTTTGGTCACTGTGAGGCTTTAAAAAGTGGTTATTCAACATGAGGCCCGATCCAAATGACATTTTGAATCATTTTTGGTAGAGTCCAAAAAAATCAATTTTATGATGAAAAACGATGACCCCGGACCAGTCGAACGTTCAAAAAAGTGGTCAATATTGATGAAATTTTAACATTTAATCTTTTGATTTTAAATGACGGTTGGATGTGAATTATTACTTTTTCAACTAAAATAAGTGTGTTTAAAGTCATTTCTGTGCCTGAAATTGGTCAAAATTGAAGCTTCTGAGTAAGTAAAACTCTGTTAAAATGACAATTTTCGTCACTGTGAGGGTTTAAAAAGTGGTTATTCAACATAAGACCCGATCCAAATAACATTTTGAATAATTTTTGGTAGAGTCCAAAAAATAAATTTTATGATGAAAAATGATGACCCCGGACCAGTCAAACGTTCAAAAAATGGTCAATATTGATGAAATTTTAACATTTAATCTTTTGACTTTAAATTACTGTTGGATGTGAATTATTACTTTTTCAACTAAAATATGTGTTTTTAAAGTCATTTCTGAGCCTGAAATTGGTCAAAATTGAAGCTTCTGAGTAAGCAAAACGCTGTAAAAATGACAATTTTGGTCACTGTGAGGGTTTAAAAAGTGGTTATTCAACATGAGGCCCGATCCAAATGACATTTTGAATCATTTTTGGTAGAGTTCAAAAAAATCAATTTTATGATGAAAAACGATGACCCCGGACCAGTCGAACGTTCAAAAAAGTGGTCAATATTGATGAAATTTTAACATTTAATCTTTTGACTTTAAATTACTGTTGGATGTGAATTATTACTTTTTCAACTAAAATATGTGTTTTTAAAGTCATTTCTGTGCCTGAAATTGGTCAAAATTGAAGCTTCTGAGTAAGCAAACCGCTGTAAAAATGACAATTTTGGTCACTGTGAGGGTTTAAAAAGTGGTTATTCAAAATGAGGCCCGATCCAAATGACATTTTGAATCATTTTTGGTAGAGTCCAAAAAAATCAATTTTATGATGAAAAACGATGACCCCGGACCAGTCGAACGTTCAAAAAAGTGGTCAATATTGATGAAATTTTAACATTTAATCTTTTGATTTTAAATGACGGTTGGATGTGAATTATTACTTTTTCAACTAAAATAAGTGTGTTTAAAGTCATTTCTGTGCCTGAAATTGGTCAAAATTGAAGCTTCTGAGTAAGTAAAACTCTGTTAAAATGACAATTTTCGTCACTGTGAGGGTTTAAAAAGTGGTTATTCAACATAAGACCCGATCCAAATAACATTTTGAATAATTTTTGGTAGAGTCCAAAAAATAAATTTTATGATGAAAAATGATGACCCCGGACCAGTCAAACGTTCAAAAAATGGTCAATATTGATGAAATTTTAACATTTAATCTTTTGACTTTAAATTACTGTTGAATGTGAATTATTACTTTTTCAACTAAAATATGTGTTTTTAAAGTCATTTCTGTGCCTGAAATTGGTCAAAATTGAAGCTTCTGAGTAAGCAAAACGCTGTAAAAATGACAATTTTGGTCACTGTGAGGGTTTAAAAAGTGGTTATTCAACATGAGGCCCGATCCAAATGACATTTTGAATCATTTTTGGTAGAGTCCAAAAAAATCAATTTTATGATGAAAAACGATGACCCCGGACCAGTCGAACGTTCAAAAAAGTGGTCAATATTGATGAAATTTTAACATTTAATCTTTTGACTTTAAATTACTGTTGGATGTGAATTATTACTTTTTCAACTAAAATATGTGTTTTTAAAGTCATTTCTGTGCCTGAAATTGGTCAAAATTGAAGCTTCTGAGTAAGCAAAACGCTGTAAAAATGACAATTTTGGTCACTGTGAGGGTATAAAAAGTGGTTATTCAAAATGAGGCCCGATCCAAATGACATTTTGAATCATTTTTGGTAGAGTCAAAAAAAATCAATTTTATGATGAAAAATGATGACCCCGGACCAGTCGAACGTTCAAAAAAGTGGTCAATATTGATGAAATTTTATCATTTATTCTTTTGACTTTAAATGACGGTTGGATGTGAATTATTACTTTTTCAACTAAAATAAGTGTGTTTAAAGTCATTTCTGTGCCTGAAATTGGTCAAAATTGAAGCTTCTGAGTAAGTAAAACTCTGTTAAAATGACAATTTTCGTCACTGTGAGGGTTTAAAAAGTGGTTATTCAACATAAGACCCGATCCAAATAACATTTTGAATAATTTTTGGTAGAGTCCAAAAAATAAATTTTATGATGAAAAATGATGACCCCGGACCAGTCAAACGTTCAAAAAATGGTCAATATTGTGGAAATTTTAACATTTAATCTTTTGACTTTAAATTACTGTTGGATGTGAATTATTACTTTTTCAACTAAAATATGTGTTTTTAAAGTCATTTCTGTGCCTGAAATTGGTCAAAATTGAAGCTTCTGAGTAAGCAAAACGCTGTAAAAATGACAATTTTGGTCACTGTGAGGCTTTAAAAAGTGGTTATTCAACATGAGGCCCGATCCAAATGACATTTTGAATCATTTTTGGTAGAGTCCAAAAAAATCAATTTTATGATGAAAAACGATGACCCCGGACCAGTCGAACGTTCAAAAAAGTGGTCAATATTGATGAAATTTTAACATTTAATCTTTTGATTTTAAATGACGGTTGGATGTGAATTATTACTTTTTCAACTAAAATAAGTGTGTTTAAAGTCATTTCTGTGCCTGAAATTGGTCAAAATTGAAGCTTCTGAGTAAGTAAAACTCTGTTAAAATGACAATTTTCGTCACTGTGAGGGTTAAAAAGTGGTTATTCAACATAAGACCCGATCCAAATAACATTTTGAATAATTTTTGGTAGAGTCCAAAAAATAAATTTTATGATGAAAAATGATGACCCCGGACCAGTCAAACGTTCAAAAAATGGTCAATATTGATGAAATTTTAACATTTAATCTTTTGACTTTAAATTACTGTTGGATGTGAATTATTACTTTTTCAACTAAAATAAGTGTGTTTATAGTGATTTCTGTGCCTGAAATCGGTCAAAAGTGAAGCTTCTGAGTAAGCAAAACTCTGTAAAAATGACAATATTGGTAACTGTGAGGGTTTAAAAAGTGGTCATTCAACATGAGGCCCGATCCAAATGACATTTTGAATCATTTTTGGTAGAGTTCATAAATCAATTTTATGATGAAAAACGATGACCCCGGACCAGTCGAACGTACAATAATAAAGAAAATAACAATAATTAAAAAAATTAACAAAAAAAAAATTTCAAAACATTTAAATAAAAAATAAATAAATAAATAAATTTAAAAATAAATTATGAAATTTTAGCATTTAATCTTTTGACTTTAAATTACTGTTGGATGTGAATTATTACTTTTTCAACTAAAATAAGTGTGTTTAAAGTGATTTCTGTGCCTGAAATTGGTCAAAAGTGAAGCTTCTGAGTAAGCAAAACTCTGTAAAAATGACAATTTTGGTAACTGTGAGCGTGTAAAAAGTGGTTACTCAACATGAGACCCGATCCAAATGACATTTTGAATCATTTTTCGTAGAGTCCAAAAATCAATTTTCTGATAAAAAACGATGACCCCGGACCTGTCGAACGTTCAAAAAATGGTCAATATTGATGAAATTTTAACATTTAATCTTTTGACTTTAAATTACTGTTGGATGTGAATTATTACTTTTTCAACTAAAATATGTGTTTTTAAAGTCATTTCTGAGCCTGAAATTGGTCAAAATTGAAGCTTCTGAGTAAGCAAAACGCTGTAAAAATGACAATTTTGGTCACTGTGAGGGTTTAAAAAGTGGTTATTCAAAATGAGGCCCGATCCAAATGACATTTTGAATCAGTTTTGGTAGAGTCCAAAAAAATCAATTTTATGATGAAAAACGATGACCCCGGACCAGTCGAACGTTCAAAAAAGTGGTCAATATTGATGAAATTTTAACATTTAATCTTTTGATTTTAAATGACGGTTGGATGTGAATTATTACTTTTTCAACTAAAATAAGTGTGTTTAAAGTCATTTCTGTGCCTGAAATTGGTCAAAATTGAAGCTTCTGAATAAGTAAAACTCTGTTAAAATGACAATTTTCGTCACTGTGAGGGTTTAAAAAGTGGTTATTCAACATAAGACCCGATCCAAATAACATTTTGAATAATTTTTGGTAGAGTCCAAAAAATAAATTTTATGATGAAAAATGATGACCCCGGACCAGTCAAACGTTCAAAAAATGGTCAATATTGATGAAATTTTAACATTTAATCTTTTGACTTTAAATCACTGTTGGATGTGAATTATTACTTTTTCAACTAAAATATGTGTTTTTAAAGTCATTTCTGTGCCTGAAATTGGTCAAAATTGAAGCTTCTGAGTAAGCAAAACGCTGTAAAAATGACAATTTTGGTCACTGTGAGGGTTTAAAAAGTGGTTATTCAACATGAGACCCGATCCAAATGACATTTTGAATCATTTTTCGTAGAGCCAAAAAAATCAATTTTCTGATAAAAAACGATGACCCCGGACCTGTCGAACGTTCAAAAAATGGTCAATATTGATGAAATTTTAACATTTAATCTTTTGACCTTAAATTACTGTTGGATGTGAATTATTACTTTTTCAACTAAAATATGTGTTTTTAAAGTCATTTCTGTGCCTGAAATTGGTCAAAATTGAAGCTTCTGAGTAAGCAAAACGCTGTAAAAATGACAATTTTGGTCACTGTGAGGGTTTAAAAAGTGGTTATTCAACATGAGGCCCGATCCAAATGACATTTTGAATCATTTTTGGTAGAGTCCAAAAAAATCAATTTTATGATGAAAAACGATGACCCTGGACCAGTCGAACGTTCAAAAAAGTGGTCAATATTGATGAAATTTTAACATTTAATCTTTTGACTTTAAATTACTGTTGGATGTGAATTATTACTTTTTCAACTAAAATAAGTGTGTTTATAGTGATTTCTGTGCCTGAAATCGGTCAAAAGTGAAGCTTCTGAGTAAGCAAAACTCTGTAAAAATGACAATATTGGTAACTGTGAGGGTTTAAAAAGTGGTCATTCAACATGAGGCCCGATCCAAATGACATTTTGAATCATTTTTGGTAGAGTTCATAAATCAATTTTATGATGAAAAACGATGACCCCGGACCAGTCGAACGTACAATAATAAAGAAAATAACAATAATTAAAAAAATTAACAAAAAAAAATTTCAAAACATTTAAATAAAAAATAAATAAATAAATAAATTTAAAAATAAATTATGAAATTTTAGCATTTAATCTTTTGACTTTAAATTACTGTTGGATGTGAATTATTACTTTTTCAACTAAAATAAGTGTGTTTAAAGTGATTTCTGTGCCTGAAATTGGTCAAAAGTGAAGCTTCTGAGTAAGCAAAACTCTGTAAAAATGACAATTTTGGTAACTGTGAGCGTGTAAAAAGTGGTTACTCAACATGAGACCCGATCCAAATGACATTTTGAATCATTTTTCGTAGAGTCCAAAAATCAATTTTCTGATAAAAAACGATGACCCCGGACCTGTCGAACGTTCAAAAAATGGTCAATATTGATGAAATTTTAACATTTAATCTTTTGACTTTAAATTACTGTTGGATGTGAATTATTACTTTTTCAACTAAAATATGTGTTTTTAAAGTCATTTCTGAGCCTGAAATTGGTCAAAATTGAAGCTTCTGAGTAAGCAAAACGCTGTAAAAATGACAATTTTGGTCACTGTGAGGGTTTAAAAAGTGGTTATTCAAAATGAGGCCCGATCCAAATGACATTTTGAATCAGTTTTGGTAGAGTCCAAAAAAATCAATTTTATGATGAAAAACGATGACCCCGGACCAGTCGAACGTTCAAAAAAGTGGTCAATATTGATGAAATTTTAACATTTAATCTTTTGATTTTAAATGACGGTTGGATGTGAATTATTACTTTTTCAACTAAAATAAGTGTGTTTAAAGTCATTTCTGTGCCTGAAATTGGTCAAAATTGAAGCTTCTGAGTAAGTAAAACTCTGTTAAAATGACAATTTTCGTCACTGTGAGGGTTTAAAAAGTGGTTATTCAACATAAGACCCGATCCAAATAACATTTTGAATAATTTTTGGTAGAGTCCAAAAAATAAATTTTATGATGAAAAATGATGACCCCGGACCAGTCAAACGTTCAAAAAATGGTCAATATTGATGAAATTTTACCATTTAATCTTTTGACTTTAAATCACTGTTGGATGTGAATTATTACTTTTTCAACTAAAATATGTGTTTTTAAAGTCATTTCTGTGCCTGAAATTGGTCAAAATTGAAGCTTCTGAGTAAGCAAAACGCTGTAAAAATGACAATTTTGGTCACTGTGAGGGTTTAAAAAGTGGTTATTCAACATGAGACCCGATCCAAATGACATTTTGAATCATTTTTCGTAGAGCCAAAAAAATCAATTTTCTGATAAAAAACGATGACCCCGGACCTGTCGAACGTTCAAAAAATGGTCAATATTGATGAAATTTTAACATTTAATCTTTTGACCTTAAATTACTGTTGGATGTGAATTATTACTTTTTCAACTAAAATATGTGTTTTTAAAGTCATTTCTGTGCCTGAAATTGGTCAAAATTGAAGCTTCTGAGTAAGCAAAACGCTGTAAAAATGACAATTTTGGTCACTGTGAGGGTTTAAAAAGTGGTTATTCAACATGAGGCCCGATCCAAATGACATTTTGAATCATTTTTGGTAGAGTCCAAAAAAATCAATTTTATGATGAAAAACGATGACCCTGGACCAGTTGAACGTTCAAAAAAGTGGTCAATATTGATGAAATTTTAACATTTAATCTTTTGACTTTAAATTACTGTTGGATGTGAATTATTACTTTTTCAACTAAAATAAGTGTGTTTAAAGTCATTTCTGTGCCTGAAATTGGTCAAAATTGAAGCTTTTGAGTAAGCGAAAACTCTGTAAAAATGGCAATTTTGGTCACTGTGAGGGTTTAAAAAGTGGTTATTCAACATGAGGCCCGATCCAACTGACTTTTTGAATCATTTTTGGTAGAGTACCAAAAATCTATTTTATGATGAAAAATGATGACCCTGGACCAGTCGAACGTTCAAAAAATTGTCAATATTGATGAAATTTTAACATTTAATCTTTTGACTTTAAATGACTGTTGGATGTGAATTATTACTTTTTCAACTAAAATAAGTGTGTTTAAAGTGATTTCTGTGCCTGAAATTGGTCAAAATTGAAGCTTCTGAGTAATTAAAACTCTGTAAAAATGACAATTTTGGTAAATGTGAGGGTTTAAAAAGTGGTTATTCAACATCAGTCCCGATCCAAATGACATTTTGAATCATTTTTGGTAGAGTCCCAAAAATAAATTTTATGATGAAAAATGATGACCCTGGACCAGTCGAACGTTCAAAAAATTGTCAATATTGATGAAATTTTAACATTTAATCTTTTGACTTTAAATGACTGTTGGATGTGAATTATTAATTTTTCAACTAAAATAAGTGTGTTTAAAGTGATTTCTGTGCCTGAAATTGGTCAAAATTGAAGCTTCTGATAATTAAAACTCTGTAAAAATGACAATTTTGGTAACTGTGAGGGTTTAAAAAGTTGTTATTCAACATCAGTCCCGATCCAAATGACATTTTGAATCATTTTTGGTAGAGTCCAAAAAATAAATTTTATGATGAAAAATGATGACCCTGGACCAGTCGAACGTTCAAATAATGGTCAATATTGATGAAATTTTAACATTTAATCTTTTGACTTTAAATTACTGTTGGATGTGAATTATTACTTTTTCAACTAAAATATGTGTTTTTAAAGTCATTTCTGTGCCTGAAATTGGTCAAAATTGAAGCTTCTGAGTAAGAAAAACGCTGTAAAAATGACAATTTTGGTCACTGTGAGGGTTTAAAAAGTGGTTATTCAACATGAGACCCGATCCAAATGACATTTTGAATCATTTTTCGTAGAGTCCAAAAAATCAATTTTCTGATAAAAAACAATGACCCCGGACCTGTCGAACGTTCAAAAAATGGTCAATATTGATGAAATTTTAACATTTAATCTTTTGACTTTAAATTACTGTTGGATGTGAATTATTACTTTTTCAACTAAAATATGTGTTTTTAAAGTCATTTCTGAGCCTGAAATTGGTCAAAATTGAAGCTTCTGAGTAAGCAAAACGCTGTAAAAATGACAATTTTGGTCACTGTGAGGGTTTAAAAAGTGGTTATTCAACATGAGGCCCGATCCAAATGACATTTTGAATCATTTTTGGTAGAGTTCAAAAAAATCAGTTTTATGATGAAAAACGATGACCCCGGACCAGTCGAACGTTCAAAAAAGTGGTCAATATTGATGAAATTTTAACATTTAATCTTTTGACTTTAAATTACTGTTGGATGTGAATTATTACTTTTTCAACTAAAATATGTGTTTTTAAAGTCATTTCTGTGCCTGAAATTGGTCAAAATTGAAGCTTCTGAGTAAGCAAAACGCTGTAAAAATGACAATTTTGGTCACTGTGAGGGTTTAAAAAGTGGTTATTCAAAATGAGGCCCGATCCAAATGACATTTTAAATCATTTTTGGTAGAGTCCCAAAAAATCAATTTTATGATGAAAAACGATGACCCCGGACCAGTCGAACGTTCCAAAAAGTGGTCAATATTGATGAAATTTAACATTTAATCTTTTGATTTTAAATGACGGTTGGATGTGAATTATTACTTTTTCAACTAAAATAAGTGTGTTTAAAGTCATTTCTGTGCCTGAAATTGGTCAAAATTGAAGCTTCTGAGTAAGTAAAACTCTGTTAAAATGACAATTTTCGTCACTGTGAGGGTTTAAAAAGTGGTTATTCAACATAAGACCCGATCCAAATAACATTTTGAATAATTTTTGGTAGAGTCCAAAAAATAAATTTTATGATGAAAAATGATGACCCCGGACCAGTCAAACGTTCAAAAAATGGTCAATATTGATGAAATTTTAACATTTAATCTTTTGACTTTAAATCACTGTTGGATGTGAATTATTACTTTTTCAACTAAAATATGTGTTTTTAAAGTCATTTCTGTGCCTGAAATTGGTCAAAATTGAAGCTCTGAGTAAGCAAAACGCTGTAAAAATGACAATTTTGGTCACTGTGAGGGTTTAAAAAGTGGTTATTCAACATGAGACCCGATCCAAATGACATTTTGAATCATTTTTCGTAGAGCCAAAAAAATCAATTTTCTGATAAAAAACGATGACCCCGGACCTGTCGAACGTTCAAAAAATGGTCAATATTGATGAAATTTTAACATTTAATCTTTTGACCTTAAATTACTGTTGGATGTGAATTATTACTTTTTCAACTAAAATATGTGTTTTTAAAGTCATTTCTGTGCCTGAAATTGGTCAAAATTGAAGCTTCTGAGTAAGCAAAACGCTGTAAAAATGACAATTTTGGTCACTGTGAGGGTTTAAAAAGTGGTTATTCAACATGAGGCCCGATCCAAATGACATTTTGAATCATTTTTGGTAGAGTCCAAAAAAATCAATTTTATGATGAAAAACGATGACCCTGGACCAGTCGAACGTTCAAAAAAGTGGTCAATATTGATGAAATTTTAACATTTAATCTTTTGACTTTAAATTACTGTTGGATGTGAATTATTACTTTTTCAACTAAAATAAGTGTGTTTAAAGTCATTTCTGTGCCTGAAATTGGTCAAAATTGAAGCTTTTGAGTAAGCGAAAACTCTGTAAAAATGGCAATTTTGGTCACTGTGAGGGTTTAAAAAGTGGTTATTCAACATGAGGCCCGATCCAACTGACTTTTTGAATCATTTTTGGTAGAGTACCAAAAATCTATTTTATGATGAAAAATGATGACCCTGGACCAGTCGAACGTTCAAAAAATTGTCAATATTGATGAAATTTTAACATTTAATCTTTTGACTTTAAATGACTGTTGGATGTGAATTATTACTTTTTCAACTAAAATAAGTGTGTTTAAAGTGATTTCTGTGCCTGAAATTGGTCAAAATTGAAGCTTCTGAGTAATTAAAACTCTGTAAAAATGACAATTTTGGTAAATGTGAGGGTTTAAAAAGTGGTTATTCAACATCAGTCCCGATCCAAATGACATTTTGAATCATTTTTGGTAGAGTCCCAAAAATAAATTTTATGATGAAAAATGATGACCCTGGACCAGTCGAACGTTCAAAAAATTGTCAATATTGATGAAATTTTAACATTTAATCTTTTGACTTTAAATGACTGTTGGATGTGAATTATTAATTTTTCAACTAAAATAAGTGTGTTTAAAGTGATTTCTGTGCCTGAAATTGGTCAAAATTGAAGCTTCTGATAATTAAAACTCTGTAAAAATGACAATTTTGGTAACTGTGAGGGTTTAAAAAGTTGTTATTCAACATCAGTCCCGATCCAAATGACATTTTGAATCATTTTTGGTAGAGTCCAAAAAATAAATTTTATGATGAAAAATGATGACCCTGGACCAGTCGAACGTTCAAATAATGGTCAATATTGATGAAATTTTAACATTTAATCTTTTGACTTTAAATTACTGTTGGATGTGAATTATTACTTTTTCAACTAAAATATGTGTTTTTAAAGTCATTTCTGTGCCTGAAATTGGTCAAAATTGAAGCTTCTGAGTAAGAAAAACGCTGTAAAAATGACAATTTTGGTCACTGTGAGGGTTTAAAAAGTGGTTATTCAACATGAGACCCGATCCAAATGACATTTTGAATCATTTTTCGTAGAGTCCAAAAAATCAATTTTCTGATAAAAAACAATGACCCCGGACCTGTCGAACGTTCAAAAAATGGTCAATATTGATGAAATTTTAACATTTAATCTTTTGACTTTAAATTACTGTTGGATGTGAATTATTACTTTTTCAACTAAAATATGTGTTTTTAAAGTCATTTCTGAGCCTGAAATTGGTCAAAATTGAAGCTTCTGAGTAAGCAAAATGCTGTAAAAATGACAACTTTGGTCACTGTGAGGGTTTAAAAAGTGGTTATTCAACATGAGGCCCGATCCAAATGACATTTTGAATCATTTTTGGTAGAGTTCAAAAAAATCAGTTTTATGATGAAAAACGATGACCCCGGACCAGTCGAACGTTCAAAAAAGTGGTCAATATTGATGAAATTTTAACATTTAATCTTTTGACTTTAAATTACTGTTGGATGTGAATTATTACTTTTTCAACTAAAATATGTGTTTTTAAAGTCATTTCTGTGCCTGAAATTGGTCAAAATTGAAGCTTCTGAGTAAGCAAAACGCTGTAAAAATGACAATTTTGGTCACTGTGAGGGTTTAAAAAGTGGTTATTCAAAATGAGGCCCGATCCAAATGACATTTTGAATCATTTTTGGTAGAGTCCCAAAAAATCAATTTTATGATGAAAAACGATGACCCCGGACCAGTCGAACGTTCCAAAAAGTGGTCAATATTGATGAAATTTTAACATTTAATCTTTTGATTTTAAATGACGGTTGGATGTGAATTATTACTTTTTCAACTAAAATAAGTGTGTTTAAAGTCATTTCTGTGCCTGAAATTGGTCAAAATTGAAGCTTCTGAGTAAGTAAAACTCTGTTAAAAGGACAATTTTCGTCATTGTGAGGGTTTAAAAAGTGGTTATTCAACATAAGACCCGATCCAAATAACATTTTGAATAATTTTTGGTAGAGTCCAAAAAATAAATTTTATGATGAAAAATGATGACCCCGGACCAGTCAAACGTTCAAAAAATGGTCAATATTGATGAAATTTTAACATTTAATCTTTTGACTTTAAATTACTGTTGGATGTGAATTATTACTTTTTCAACTAAAATATGTGTTTTTAAAGTCATTTCTGTGCCTGAAATTGGTCAAAATTGAAGCTTCTGAGTAAGCAAAACGCTGTAAAAATGACAATTTTGGTCACTGTGAGGGTTTAAAAAGTGGTTATTCAACATGAGGCCCGATCCAAATGACATTTTGAATCATTTTTGGTAGAGTCCAAAAAAATCAATTTTATGATGAAAAACGATGACCCTGGACCAGTCGAACTTTCAAAAAAATGGTCAATATTGATGAAATTTTAACATTTAATCTTTTGACTTTAAATTACTGTTGGATGTGAATTATTACTTTTTCAACTAAAATATGTGTTTTTAAAGTCATTTCTGTGCCTGAAATTGGTCAAAATTGAAGCTTCTGAGTAAGCAAAACGCTGTAAAAATGACAATTTTGGTCACTGTGAGGGTTTAAAAAGTGGTTATTCAAAATGAGGCCCGATCCAAATGACATTTTGAATCATTTTTGGTAGAGTCCAAAAAAATCAATTTTATGATGAAAAATGATGACCCCGGACCAGTCGAACGTTCCAAAAAGTGGTCAATATTGATGAAATTTTAACATTTATTCTTTTGACTTTAAATGACGGTTGGATGTGAATTATTACTTTTTCAACTAAAATAAGTGTGTTTAAAGTCATTTCTGTGCCTGAAATTGGTCAAAATTGAAGCTTCTGAGTAAGTAAAACTCTGTTAAAATGACAATTTTCGTCACTGTGAGGGTTTAAAAAGTCGTTATTCAACATAAGACCCGATCCAAATAACATTTTGAATAATTTTTGGTAGAGTCCAAAAAATTAATTTTATGATGAAAAATGATGACCCCGGACCAGTCAAACGTTCAAAAAATGGTCAATATTGTGGAAATTTTAACATTTAATCTTTTGACTTTAAATTACTGTTGGATGTGAATTATTACTTTTTCAACTAAAATATGTGTTTTTAAAGTCATTTCTGTGCCTGAAATTGGTCAAAATTGAAGCTTCTGAGTAAGCAAAACGCTGTAAAAATGACAATTTTGGTCACTGTGAGGCTTTAAAAAGTGGTTATTCAACATGAGGCCCGATCCAAATGACATTTTGAATCATTTTTGGTAGAGTCCAAAAAAATCAATTTTATGATGAAAAACGATGACCCCGGACCAGTCGAACGTTCAAAAAAGTGGTCAATATTGATGAAATTTTAACATTTAATCTTTTGATTTTAAATGACGGTTGGATGTGAATTATTACTTTTTCAACTAAAATAAGTGTGTTTAAAGTCATTTCTGTGCCTGAAATTGGTCAAAATTGAAGCTTCTGAGTAAGTAAAACTCTGTTAAAATGACAATTTTCGTCACTGTGAGGGTTTAAAAAGTGGTTATTCAACATAAGACCCGATCCAAATAACATTTTGAATAATTTTTGGTAGAGTCCAAAAAATAAATTTTATGATGAAAAATGATGACCCCGGACCAGTCAAACGTTCAAAAAATGGTCAATATTGATGAAATTTTAACATTTAATCTTTTGACTTTAAATTACTGTTGGATGTGAATTATTACTTTTTCAACTAAAATATGTGTTTTTAAAGTCATTTCTGAGCCTGAAATTGGTCAAAATTGAAGCTTCTGAGTAAGCAAAACGCTGTAAAAATGACAATTTTGGTCACTGTGAGGGTTTAAAAAGTGGTTATTCAACATGAGGCCCGATCCAAATGACATTTTGAATCATTTTTGGTAGAGTTCAAAAAAATCAATTTTATGATGAAAAACGATGACCCCGGACCAGTCGAACGTTCAAAAAAGTGGTCAATATTGATGAAATTTTAACATTTAATCTTTTGACTTTAAATTACTGTTGGATGTGAATTATTACTTTTTCAACTAAAATATGTGTTTTTAAAGTCATTTCTGTGCCTGAAATTGGTCAAAATTGAAGCTTCTGAGTAAGCAAAACGCTGTAAAAATGACAATTTTGGTCACTGTGAGGGTTTAAAAAGTGGTTATTCAACATGAGGCCCGATCCAAATGACATTTTGAATCATTTTTGGTAGAGTCCAAAAAAATCAATTTTATGATGAAAAACGATGACCCCGGACCAGTCGAACGTTCAAAAAAGTGGTCAATATTGATGAAATTTTAACATTTAATCTTTTGACTTTAAATTACTGTTGGATGTGAATTATTACTTTTTCAACTAAAATATGTGTTTTTAAAGTCATTTCTGTGCCTGAAATTGGTCAAAATTGAAGCTTCTGAGTAAGCAAAACGCTGTAAAAATGACAATTTTGGTCACTGTGAGGGTATAAAAAGTGGTTATTCAAAATGAGGCCCGATCCAAATGACATTTTGAATCATTTTTGGTAGAGTCCAAAAAAATCAATTTTATGATGAAAAATGATGACCCCGGACCAGTCGAACGTTCAAAAAAGTGGTCAATATTGATGAAATTTTAACATTTATTCTTTTGACTTTAAATGACGGTTGGATGTGAATTATTACTTTTTCAACTAAAATAAGTGTGTTTAAAGTCATTTCTGTGCCTGAAATTGGTCAAAAATGAAGCTTCTGAGTAAGTAAAACTCTGTTAAAATGACAATTTTCGTCACTATGAGGGTTTAAAAAGTGGTTATTCAACATAAGACCCGATCCAAATAACATTTTGAATAATTTTTGGTAGAATCCAAAAAATAAATTTTATGATGAAAAATGATGACCCCGGACCAGTCAAACGTTCAAAAAATGGTCAATATTGTGGAAATTTTAACATTTAATCTTTTGACTTTAAATTACTGTTGGATGTGAATTATTACTTTTTCAACTAAAATATGTGTTTTTAAAGTCATTTCTGTGCCTGAAATTGGTCAAAATTGAAGTTTCTGAGTAAGCAAAACGCTGTAAAAATGACAATTTTGGTCACTGTGAGGCTTTAAAAAGTGGTTATTCAACATGAGGCCCGATCCAAATGACATTTTGAATCATTTTTGGTAGAGTCCAAAAAAATCAATTTTATGATGAAAAACGATGACCCCGGACCAGTCGAACGTTCAAAAAAGTGGTCAATATTGATGAAATTTTAACATTTAATCTTTTGATTTTAAATGACGGTTGGATGTGAATTATTACTTTTTCAACTAAAATAAGTGTGTTTAAAGTCATTTCTGTGCCTGAAATTGGTCAAAATTGAAGCTTCTTAGTAAGTAAAACTCTGTTAAAATGACAATTTTCGTCACTGTGAGGGTTAAAAAGTGGTTATTCAACATAAGACCCGATCCAAATAACATTTTGAATAATTTTTGGTAGAGTCCAAAAAATAAATTTTATGATGAAAAATGATGACCCCGGACCAGTCAAACGTTCAAAAAATGGTCAATATTGATGAAATTTTAACATTTAATCTTTTGACTTTAAATTACTGTTGGATGTGAATTATTACTTTTTCAACTAAAATAAGTGTGTTTATAGTGATTTCTGTGCCTGAAATCGGTCAAAAGTGAAGCTTCTGAGTAAGCAAAACTCTGTAAAAATGACAATATTGGTAACTGTGAGGGTTTAAAAAGTGGTCATTCAACATGAGGCCCGATCCAAATGACATTTTGAATCATTTTTGGTAGAGTCCATAAATCAATTTTATGATGAAAAACGATGACCCCGGACCAGTCGAACGTACAATAATAAAGAAAATAACAATAATTAAAAAAATTAACAAAAAAAAATTTCAAAACATTTAAATAAAAAATAAATAAATAAATAAATTTAAAAATAAATTATGAAATTTTAGCATTTAATCTTTTGACTTTAAATTACTGTTGGATGTGAATTATTACTTTTTCAACTAAAATAAGTGTGTTTAAAGTGATTTCTGTGCCTGAAATTGGTCAAAAGTGAAGCTTCTGAGTAAGCAAAACTCTGTAAAAATGACAATTTTGGTAACTGTGAGCGTGTAAAAAGTGGTTACTCAACATGAGACCCTATCCAAATGACATTTTGAATCATTTTTCGTAGAGTCCAAAAAATCAATTTTCTGATAAAAAACGATGACCCCGGACCTGTCGAACGTTCAAAAAATGGTCAATATTGATGAAATTTTAACATTTAATCTTTTGACTTTAAATTACTGTTGGATGTGAATTATTACTTTTTCTACTAAAATATGTGTTTTTAAAGTCATTTCTGAGCCTGAAATTGGTCAAAATTGAAGCTTCTGAGTAAGCAAAACGCTGTAAAAATGACAATTTTGGTCACTGTGAGGGTTTAAAAAGTGGTTATTCAAAATGAGGCCCGATCCAAATGACATTTTGAATCAGTTTTGGTAGAGTCCAAAAAAATCAATTTTATGATGAAAAACGATGACCCCGGACCAGTCGAACGTTCAAAAAAGTGGTCAATATTGATGAAATTTTAACATTTAATCTTTTGATTTTAAATGACGGTTGGATGTGAATTATTACTTTTTCAACTAAAATAAGTGTGTTTAAAGTCATTTCTGTGCCTGAAATTGGTCAAAATTTAAGCTTCTGAGTAAGTAAAACTCTGTTAAAATGACAATTTTCGTCACGTGAGGGTTTAAAAAGTGGTTATTCAACATAAGACCCGATCCAAATAACATTTTGAATAATTTTTGGTAGAGTCCAAAAAATAAATTTTATGATGAAAAATGATGACCCCGGACCAGTCAAACGTTCAAAAAATGGTCAATATTGATGAAATTTTAACATTTAATCTTTTGACTTTAAATCACTGTTGGATGTGAATTATTACTTTTTCAACTAAAATATGTGTTTTTAAAGTCATTTCTGTGCCTGAAATTGGTCAAAATTGAAGCTTCTGAGTAAGCAAAACGCTGTAAAAATGACAATTTTGGTCACTGTGAGGGTTTAAAAAGTGGTTATTCAACATGAGACCCGATCCAAATGACATTTTGAATCATTTTTCGTAGAGCCAAAAAAATCAATTTTCTGATAAAAAACGATGACCCCGGACCTGTCGAACGTTCAAAAAATGGTCAATATTGATGAAATTTTAACATTTAATCTTTTGACCTTAAATTACTGTTGGATGTGAATTATTACTTTTTCAACTAAAATATGTGTTTTTAAAGTCATTTCTGTGCCTGAAATTGGTCAAAATTGAAGCTTCTGAGTAAGCAAAACGCTGTAAAAATGACAATTTTGGTCACTGTGAGGGTTTAAAAAGTGGTTATTCAACATGAGGCCCGATCCAAATGACATTTTGAATCATTTTTGGTAGAGTCCAAAAAAATCAATTTTATGATGAAAAACGATGACCCTGGACCAGTCGAACGTTCAAAAAAGTGGTCAATATTGATGAAATTTTAACATTTAATCTTTTGACTTTAAATTACTGTTGGATGTGAATTATTACTTTTTCAACTAAAATATGTGTTTTTAAAGTCATTTCTGTGCCTGAAATTGGTCAAAATTGAAGCTTCTGAGTAAGCAAAACGCTGTAAAAATGACAATTTTGGTCACTGTGAGGCTTTAAAAAGTGGTTATTCAACATGAGGCCCGATCCAAATGACATTTTGAATCATTTTTGGTAGAGTCCAAAAAAATCAATTTTATGATGAAAAACGATGACCCCGGACCAGTCGAACGTTCAAAAAAGTGGTCAATATTGATGAAATTTTAACATTTAATCTTTTGACTTTAAATTACTGTTGGATGTGAATTATTACTTTTTCAACTAAAATAAGTGTGTTTATAGTGATTTCTGTGCCTGAAATCGGTCAAAAGTGAAGCTTCTGAGTAAGCAAAACTCTGTAAAAATGACAATATTGGTAACTGTGAGGGTTTAAAAAGTGGTCATTCAACATGAGGCCCGATCCAAATGACATTTTGAATCATTTTTGGTAGAGTCCATAAAATCAATTTTATGATGAAAAACGATGACCCCGGACCAGTCGAACGTACAATAATAAAAAAAATAACAATAATTAAAAAAAATAACAATTTTTTTTTTTTTTACATTTAAATAAATAAATAAATACATTTAAAAATAAATGATGAAATTTGGTACAGTCCAAAAAAATCAATTTTCTGAAGAAAAACGATGACCGCTGACCTGTCGAACGTGCCAAAAATGGTCAATTTTGATGAAATTTTGACATTTATTCTTTTGATTTTAAATGACGGTTGGATGTGAATTATTACTTTTTCAACTAAAATAAGTGTGTTTAAAGTCATTTCTGTGCCTGAAATTGGTCAAAATTGAAGCTTCTGAGTAAGTAAAACTCTGTTAAAATGACAATTTTCGTCACTGTGAGGGTTTAAAAAGTGGTTATTCAACATAAGACCCGATCCAAATAACATTTTGAATAATTTTTGGTAGAGTCCAAAAAATTAATTTTATGATGAAAAATGATGACCCCGGACCAGTCAAACGTTCAAAAAATGGTCAATATTGATGAAATTTTAACATTTAATCTTTTGACTTTAAATTACTGTTGGATGTGAATTATTACTTTTTCAACTAAAATATGTGTTTTTAAAGTCATTTCTGAGCCTGAAATTGGTCAAAATTGAAGCTTCTGAGTAAGCAAAACTCTGTCAAAATGACAATTTTGGTCACTGTGAGGGTTTAAAAAGTGGTTATTCAACATGAGACCCGATCCAAATGACATTTTGAATCATTTTTCGTAGAGTCCAAAAAAATCAATTTTCTGATAAAAAACAATGACCCCCGGACCTGTCGAACGTTCAAAAAAGTGATCAATATTGATGAAATTTTAACATTTAAATGTTTGACTCTAAATTACTGTTGGATGTGAATTATTACTTTTTCAACTAAAATAAGTGTGTTTAAAGTCATTTCTGTGCCTGAAATTGGTCAAAATTGAAGCTTTTGAGTAAGCAAAACTCTGTAAAAATGACAATTCTGGTCACTGTGAGGGTTTAAAAAGTAATTATTCAACATGAGGCCCGGTCCAAATTACAATTTGAATTAATTTTGGTAGAGTCCAAAAAAATCAATTTTATGATGAAAAACAATGACCCCGGACCAGTCGAACGTTCAAAAAATGGTCAATATTGATGAAATTTTAACATTTAATCTTTTGACTTTAAATTACTGTTGGATGTGAGTTATTACTTTTTCAACTAAAATATGTGTTTTTAAAGTCATTTCTGTGCCTGAAATTGGTCAAAATTGAAGCTTCTGAGTAATTAAAACTCTGTAAAAATGACAATTTTGGTAACTGTGAGGGTTTAAAAAGTGGTTATTCAACATGAGGCCCGATCCAAATGACATTTTGAATAATTTTTGGTAGAGTCCAAAAAAATCAATTTTATGATGAAAAACGATGACCCCGGACCAGTCGAACGTTCAAAAAAGTGGTCAATATTGATGAAATTTTAACATTTTATCTTTTGATTTTAAATGACGGTTGGATGTGAATTATTACTTTTTCAACTAAAATAAGTGTGTTTAAAGTCATTTCTGTGCCTGAAATTGGTCAAAATTGAAGCTTCTGAGTAAGTAAAACTCTGTTAAAATGACAATTTTCGTCACTGTGAGGGTTTAAAAAGTGGTTATTCAACATAAGACCCGATCCAAATAACATTTTGAATAATTTTTGGTAGAGTCCAAAAAATAAATTTTATGATGAAAAATGATGACCCCGGACCAGTCGAACGTTATAAAATGGTCAATATTGATGACATTTTAACATTTAATCTTTTGACTTTAAATTACTGTTGGATGTGAATTATTACTTTTTCAACTAAAATATGTGTTTTTAAAGTCATTTCTGTGCCTGAAATTGGTCAAAATTGAAGCTTCTGAGTAAGCAAAACGCTGTAAAAATGGCAATTTTGGTCACTGTGAGGGTTTAAAAAGTGGTTATTCAATATGAGGCCCGATCCAACTGACTTTTTAAATCATTTTTGGTAGAGTACAAAAAATCAATTTTATGATGAAAAACGATGACCCCGGACCAGTCAAACGTTCAAAAAAGTGGTCAATATTGATGAAATTTTAACATTTAATCTTTTGACTTTAAATGACTGTTGGATGTGAATTATTACTTTTTCAACTAAAATAAGTGTGTTTAAAGTGATTTCTGTGCCTGAAATTTGTCAAAATTGAAGCTTTTGAGTAAGCGAAAACTCTGTAAAAATGGCAATTTTGGTCACTGTGAGGGTTTAAAAAGTGGTTATTCAACATGAGGCCCGATCCAACTGACATTTTGAATCATTTTTGGTAGAGTCCAAAAAATAAATTTTATGATGAAAAATGATGACCCTGGACCAGTCGAACGTTCAAAAAACTGTCAATATTGATGAAATTTTAACATTTAATCTTTTGACTTTAACTGACTGTTGGATGTGAATTATTACTTTTTCAACTAAAATAAGTGTGTTTAAAGTGATTTCTGTGCCTGAAATTGGTCAAAATTGAAGCTTCTGAGTAATTAAAACTCTGTAAAAATGACAATTTTGGTAACTGTGAGGGTTAAAAAAGTGGTTATTCAACATGAGGCTCGATCCAAATAACATTTTGAATCATTTTTGGTAGAGTGCAAAAAATCTATTTTATGATGAAAAACGATGACCCCGGACCAGTCGAACGTTCAAAAAAGTGGTCAATATTGATGAAATTTTAACATTTAATCTTTTGACTTTAAATGACGGTTGGATGTGAATTATTACTTTTTCAACTAAAATAAGTGTGTTTAAAGTCATTTCCACGCCTGAAATTGGTCAAAATTGAAGCTTTTGAGTAAGCGAAAACTCTGTAAAAATGGCAATTTTGGTCACTGTGAGGGTTTAAAAAGTGGTTATTCAACATCAGTCCCGATCCAAATGACATTTTGAATCATTTTTGGTAGAGTCCAAAAAATAAATTTTATGATGAAAAATGATGACCCTGGACCAGTCGAACGTTCAAAAAATTGTCAATATTGATGAAATTTTAACATTTAATCTTTTGACTTTAAATTACTGTTGGATGTGAATTATTACTTTTTCAACTAAAATATGTGTTTTTAAAGTCTTTTCTGTGCCTAAAATTGGTCAAAATTGAAGCTTCTGAGTAAGCAAAACGCTGTAAAAATGACAATTTTGGTCACTGTGAGGGTTTAAAAAGTGGTTATTCAACATGAGGCCCGATCCAAATGACATTTTGAATCATTTTTGGTAGAGTCCAAAAAAATCAATTTTATGATGAAAAACGATGACCCCGGACCAGTCGAACGATCAAAAAAGTGGTCAATATTGATGAAATTTTAACATTTAATCTTTTGATTTTAAATGACGGTTGGATGTGAATTATTACTTTTTCAACTAAAATATGTGTTTTTAAAGTAATTTCTGTGCCTGAAATTGGTCAAAATTGAAGCTTCTGAGTAAGAAAAACGCTGTAAAAATGACAATTTTGGTCACTGTGAGGGTTTAAAAAGTGGTTATTCAAAATGAGGCCCGATCCAAATAACATTTTGAATCATTTTTGGTAGAGTCCAAAAAAATCAATTTTATGATGAAAAATGATGAACCCGGACCAGTCGAACGTTCAAAAAAGTGGTCAATATTGATGAAATTTTAACATTTATTCTTTTGACTTTAAATTACGGTTGGATGTGAATTATTACTTTTTCAACTAAAATAAGTGTGTTTAAAGTCATTTCTGTGCCTGAAATTGGTCAAAATTGAAGCTTCTGAGTAAGTAAAACTCTGTTAAAATGACAATTTTCGTCACTGTGAGGGTTTAAAAAGTGGTTATTCAACATAAAACCCGATCCAAATAACATTTTGAATAATTTTTGGTAGAGTCCAAAAAATAAATTTTATGATGAAAAATGATGACCCCGGACCAGTCAAACGTTCAAAAAATGGTCAATATTGTGGAAATTTTAACATTTAATCTTTTGACTTTAAATTACTGTTGGATGTGAATTATTACTTTTTCAACTAAAATATGTGTTTTTAAAGTCATTTCTGTGCCTGAAATTGGTCAAAATTGAAGCTTCTGAGTAAGCAAAACGCTGTAAAAATGACAATTTTGGTCACTGTGAGGCTTTAAAAAGTGGTTATTCAACATAAGACCCGATCCAAATAACATTTTGAATAATTTTTGGTAGAGTCCAAAAAATAAATTTTATGATGAAAAATGATGACCCCGGACCAGTCAAACGTTCAAAAAATGGTCAATATTGATGAAATTTTAACATTTAATCTTTTGACTTTAAATTACTGTTGGATGTGAATTATTACTTTTTCAACTAAAATAAGTGTGTTTATAGTGATTTCTGTGCCTGAAATCGGTCAAAAGTGAAGCTTCTGAGTAAGCAAAACTCTGTAAAAATGACAATATTGGTAACTGTGAGGGTTTAAAAAGTGGTCATTCAACATGAGGCCCGATCCAAATGACATTTTGAATCATTTTTGGTAGAGTCCATAAAATCAATTTTATGATGAAAAACGATGACCCCGGACCAGTCGAACGTACAATAATAAAAAAAGATAACAATAATTAAAAAAATTAACAAAAAATTTTTTTACAAAAATTTAAATAAATAAATAAATACATTTAAAAATAAATGATGAAATTTTAGCATTTAATCTTTTGACTTTAAATTACTGTTAGATGTGAATTATTACTTTTTCAACTAAAATAAGTGTGTTTAAAGTGATTTCTGTGCCTGAAATTGGTCAAAAGTGAAGCTTCTGAGTAAGCAAAACTCTGTAAAAATGACAATTTTGGTAACTGTGAGCGTGTAAAAAGTGGTTACTCAACATGAGACCCGATCCAAATGACATTTTGAATCATTTTTCGTAGAGTCCAAAAAATCAATTTTCTGATAAAAAACGATGACCCCGGACCTGTCGAACGTTCAAAAAATGGTCAATATTGATGAAATTTTAACATTTAATCTTTTGACTTTAAATTACTATTGGATGTGAATTATTACTTTTTCAACTAAAATATGTGTTTTTAAAGTCATTTCTGAGCCTGAAATTGGTCAAAATTGAAGCTTCTGAGTAAGCAAAACGCTGTAAAAATGACAATTTTGGTCACTGTGAGGGTTTAAAAAGTGGTTATTCAACATGAGGCCCGATCCAAATGACATTTTGAATCATTTTTGGTAGAGTCCAAAAAAATCAATTTTATGATGAAAAACGATGACCCCGGACCAGTCGAACGTTCAAAAAAGTGGTCAATATTGATGAAATTTTAACATTTAATCTTTTGATTTTAAATGACGGTTGGATGTGAATTATTACTTTTTCAACTAAAATAAGTGTGTTTAAAGTCATTTCTGTGCCTGAAATTGGTCAAAATTGAAGCTTCTGAGTAAGTAAAACTCTGTTAAAATGACAATTTTCGTCACTGTGAGGGTTTAAAAAGTGGTTATTCAACATAAGACCCGATCCAAATAACATTTTGAATAATTTTTGGTAGAGTCCAAAAAATAAATTTTATGATGAAAAATGATGACCCCGGACCAGTCGAACGTTATAAAATGGTCAATATTGATGACATTTTAACATTTAATCTTTTGACTTTAAATTACTGTTGGATGTGAATTATTACTTTTTCAACTAAAATATGTGTTTTTAAAGTCATTTCTGTGCCTGAAATTGGTCAAAATTGAAGCTTCTGAGTAAGCAAAACGCTGTAAAAATGGCAATTTTGGTCACTGTGAGGGTTTAAAAAGTGGTTATTCAATATGAGGCCCGATCCAACTGACTTTTTAAATCATTTTTGGTAGAGTACAAAAAATCAATTTTATGATGAAAAACGATGACCCCGGACCAGTCAAACGTTCAAAAAAGTGGTCAATATTGATGAAATTTTAACATTTAATCTTTTGACTTTAAATGACTGTTGGATGTGAATTATTACTTTTTCAACTAAAATAAGTGTGTTTAAAGTGATTTCTGTGCCTGAAATTTGTCAAAATTGAAGCTTTTGAGTAAGCGAAAACTCTGTAAAAATGGCAATTTTGGTCACTGTGAGGGTTTAAAAAGTGGTTATTCAACATGAGGCCCGATCCAACTGACATTTTGAATCATTTTTGGTAGAGTCCAAAAAATAAATTTTATGATGAAAAATGATGACCCTGGACCAGTCGAACGTTCAAAAAACTGTCAATATTGATGAAATTTTAACATTTAATCTTTTGACTTTAACTGACTGTTGGATGTGAATTATTACTTTTTCAACTAAAATAAGTGTGTTTAAAGTGATTTCTGTGCCTGAAATTGGTCAAAATTGAAGCTTCTGAGTAATTAAAACTCTGTAAAAATGACAATTTTGGTAACTGTGAGGGTTAAAAAAGTGGTTATTCAACATGAGGCTCGATCCAAATAACATTTTGAATCATTTTTGGTAGAGTGCAAAAAATCTATTTTATGATGAAAAACGATGACCCCGGACCAGTCGAACGTTCAAAAAAGTGGTCAATATTGATGAAATTTTAACATTTAATCTTTTGACTTTAAATGATGGTTGGATGTGAATTATTACTTTTTCAACTAAAATAAGTGTGTTTAAAGTCATTTCCACGCCTGAAATTGGTCAAAATTGAAGCTTTTGAGTAAGCGAAAACTCTGTAAAAATGGCAATTTTGGTCACTGTGAGGGTTTAAAAAGTGGTTATTCAACATCAGTCCCGATCCAAATGACATTTTGAATCATTTTTGGTAGAGTCCAAAAAATAAATTTTATGATGAAAAATGATGACCCTGGACCAGTCGAACGTTCAAAAAATTGTCAATATTGATGAAATTTTAACATTTAATCTTTTGACTTTAAATTACTGTTGGATGTGAATTATTACTTTTTCAACTAAAATATGTGTTTTTAAAGTCTTTTCTGTGCCTGAAATTGGTCAAAATTGAAGCTTCTGAGTAAGCAAAACGCTGTAAAAATGACAATTTTGGTCACTGTGAGGGTTTAAAAAGTGGTTATTCAACATGAGGCCCGATCCAAATGACATTTTGAATCATTTTTGGTAGAGTCCAAAAAAATCAATTTTATGATGAAAAACGATGACCCCGGACCAGTCGAACGATCAAAAAAGTGGTCAATATTGATGAAATTTTAACATTTAATCTTTTGATTTTAAATGACGGTTGGATGTGAATTATTACTTTTTCAACTAAAATATGTGTTTTTAAAGTAATTTCTGTGCCTGAAATTGGTCAAAATTGAAGCTTCTGAGTAAGAAAAACGCTGTAAAAATGACAATTTTGGTCACTGTGAGGGTTTAAAAAGTGGTTATTCAAAATGAGGCCCGATCCAAATAACATTTTGAATCATTTTTGGTAGAGTCCAAAAAAATCAATTTTATGATGAAAAATGATGAACCCGGACCAGTCGAACGTTCAAAAAAGTGGTCAATATTGATGAAATTTTAACATTTATTCTTTTGACTTTAAATTACGGTTGGATGTGAATTATTACTTTTTCAACTAAAATAAGTGTGTTTAAAGTCATTTCTGTGCCTGAAATTGGTCAAAATTGAAGCTTCTGAGTAAGTAAAACTCTGTTAAAATGACAATTTTCGTCACTGTGAGGGTTTAAAAAGTGGTTATTCAACATAAAACCCGATCCAAATAACATTTTGAATAATTTTTGGTAGAGTCCAAAAAATAAATTTTATGATGAAAAATGATGACCCCGGACCAGTCAAACGTTCAAAAAATGGTCAATATTGTGGAAATTTTAACATTTAATCTTTTGACTTTAAATTACTGTTGGATGTGAATTATTACTTTTTCAACTAAAATATGTGTTTTTAAAGTCATTTCTGTGCCTGAAATTGGTCAAAATTGAAGCTTCTGAGTAAGCAAAACGCTGTAAAAATGACAATTTTGGTCACTGTGAGGCTTTAAAAAGTGGTTATTCAACATAAGACCCGATCCAAATAACATTTTGAATAATTTTTGGTAGAGTCCAAAAAATAAATTTTATGATGAAAAATGATGACCCCGGACCAGTCAAACGTTCAAAAAATGGTCAATATTGATGAAATTTTAACATTTAATCTTTTGACTTTAAATTACTGTTGGATGTGAATTATTACTTTTTCAACTAAAATAAGTGTGTTTATAGTGATTTCTGTGCCTGAAATCGGTCAAAAGTGAAGCTTCTGAGTAAGCAAAACTCTGTAAAAATGACAATATTGGTAACTGTGAGGGTTTAAAAAGTGGTCATTCAACATGAGGCCCGATCCAAATGACATTTTGAATCATTTTTGGTAGAGTCCATAAAATCAATTTTATGATGAAAAACGATGACCCCGGACCAGTCGAACGTACAATAATAAAAAAAGATAACAATAATTAAAAAAATTAACAAAAAAATT
Source organism: Lissotriton helveticus (assembly GCF_964261635.1). Lineage (NCBI taxonomy): Eukaryota > Metazoa > Chordata > Amphibia > Caudata > Salamandridae > Lissotriton > Lissotriton helveticus. The sequence goes on from NC_136068.1 coordinate 426,423,896, forward strand.
TTTTACAAAAATTTAAATAAATAAATAAATACATTTAAAAATAAATGATGAAATTTTAGCATTTAATCTTTTGACTTTAAATTACTGTTAGATGTGAATTATTACTTTTTCAACTAAAATAAGTGTGTTTAAAGTGATTTCTGTGCCTGAAATTGGTCAAAAGTGAAGCTTCTGAGTAAGCAAAACTCTGTAAAAATGACAATTTTGGTAACTGTGAGCGTGTAAAAAGTGGTTACTCAACATGAGACCCGATCCAAATGACATTTTGAATCATTTTTCGTAGAGTCCAAAAAATCAATTTTCTGATAAAAAACGATGACCCCGGACCTGTCGAACGTTCAAAAAATGGTCAATATTGATGAAATTTTAACATTTAATCTTTTGACTTTAAATTACTATTGGATGTGAATTATTACTTTTTCAACTAAAATATGTGTTTTTAAAGTCATTTCTGAGCCTGAAATTGGTCAAAATTGAAGCTTCTGAGTAAGCAAAACGCTGTAAAAATGACAATTTTGGTCACTGTGAGGGTTTAAAAAGTGGTTATTCAACATGAGGCCCGATCCAAATGACATTTTGAATCATTTTTGGTAGAGTCCAAAAAAATCAATTTTATGATGAAAAACGATGACCCCGGACCAGTCGAACGTTCAAAAAAGTGGTCAATATTGATGAAATTTTAACATTTAATCTTTTGATTTTAAATGACGGTTGGATGTGAATTATTACTTTTTCAACTAAAATAAGTGTGTTTAAAGTCATTTCTGTGCCTGAAATTGGTCAAAATTGAAGCTTCTGAGTAAGTAAAACTCTGTTAAAATGACAATTTTCGTCACTGTGAGGGTTTAAAAAGTGGTTATTCAACATAAGACCCGATCCAAATAACATTTTGAATAATTTTTGGTAGAGTCCAAAAAATAAATTTTATGATGAAAAATGATGACCCCGGACCAGTCAAACGTTCAAAAAATGGTCAATATTGATGAAATTTTAACATTTAATCTTTTGACTTTAAATTACTGTTGGATGTGAATTATTACTTTTTCAACTAAAATATGTGTTTTTAAAGTAATTTCTGTGCCTGAAATTGGTCAAAATTGAAGCTTCTGAGTAAGAAAAACGCTGTAAAAATGACAATTTTGGTCACTGTGAGGGTTTAAAAAGTGGTTATTCAAAATGAGGCCCGATCCAAATAACATTTTGAATCATTTTTGGTAGAGTCCAAAAAAATCAATTTTATGATGAAAAATGATGAACCCGGACCAGTCGAACGTTCAAAAAAGTGGTCAATATTGATGAAATTTTAACATTTATTCTTTTGACTTTATATTACGGTTGGATGTGAATTATTACTTTTTCAACTAAAATAAGTGTGTTTAAAGTCATTTCTGTGCCTGAAATTGGTCAAAATTGAAGCTTCTGAGTAAGTAAAACTCTGTTAAAATGACAATTTTCGTCACTGTGAGGGTTTAAAAAGTGGTTATTCAACATAAGACCCGATCCAAATAACATTTTGAATAATTTTTGGTAGAGTCCAAAAAATAAATTTTATGATGAAAAATGATGACCCCGGACCAGTCAAACGTTCAAAAAATGGTCAATATTGTGGAAATTTTAACATTTAATCTTTTGACTTTAAATTACTGTTGGATGTGAATTATTACTTTTTCAACTAAAATATGTGTTTTTAAAGTCATTTCTGTGCCTGAAATTGGTCAAAATTGAAGCTTCTGAGTAAGCAAAACGCTGTAAAAATGACAATTTTGGTCACTGTGAGGATTTAAAAAATGGTTATTCAACATAAGACCCGATCCAAATAACATTTTGAATAATTTTTGGTAGAGTCCAAAAAATAAATTTTATGATGAAAAATGATGACCCCGGACCAGTCAAACGTTCAAAAAATGGTCAATATTGATGAAATTTTAACATTTAATCTTTTGACTTTAAATTACTGTTGGATGTGAATTATTACTTTTTCAACTAAAATAAGTGTGTTTATAGTGATTTCTGTGCCTGAAATCGGTCAAAAGTGAAGCTTCTGAGTAGCAAAACTCTGTAAAAATGACAATATTGGTAACTGTGAGGGTTTAAAAAGTGGTCATTCAACATGAGGCCCGATCCAAATGACATTTTGAATCATTTTTGGTAGAGTCCATAAAATCAATTTTATGATGAAAAACGATGACCCCGGACCAGTCGAACGTACAATAATAAAAAAAGATAACAATAATTAAAAAAATTAACAAAAAAATTTTTTAAAAAAATTTAAATACATTTAAAAATAAATGATGAAATTTTAACATTTAATCTTTTGACTTTAAATTACTGTTAGATGTGAATTATTACTTTTTCAACTAAAATAAGTGTGTTTAAAGTGATTTCTGTGCCTGAAATTGGTCAAAAGTGAAGCTTCTGAGTAAGCAAAACTCTGTAAAAATGACAATTTTGGTAACTGTGAGCGTGTAAAAAGTGGTTACTCAACATGAGACCCGATCCAAATGACATTTTGAATCATTTTTCGTAGAGTCCAAAAAATCAATTTTCTGATAAAAAACGATGACCCCGGACCTGTCGAACGTTCAAAAAATGGTCAATATTGATGAAATTTTAACATTTAATCTTTTGACTTTAAATTACTATTGGATGTGAATTATTACTTTTTCAACTAAAATATGTGTTTTTAAAGTCATTTCTGAGCCTGAAATTGGTCAAAATTGAAGCTTCTGAGTAAGCAAAACGCTGTAAAAATGACAATTTTGGTCACTGTGAGGGTTTAAAAAGTGGTTATTCAACATGAGGCCCGATCCAAATGACATTTTGAATCATTTTTGGTAGAGTCCAAAAAAATCAATTTTATGATGAAAAACGATGACCCCGGACCAGTCGAACGTTCAAAAAAGTGGTCAATATTGATGAAATTTTAACATTTAATCTTTTGATTTTAAATGACGGTTGGATGTGAATTATTACTTTTTCAACTAAAATAAGTGTGTTTAAAGTCATTTCTGTGCCTGAAATTGGTCAAAATTGAAGCTTCTGAGTAAGTAAAACTCTGTTAAAATGACAATTTTCGTCACTGTGAGGGTTTAAAAAGTGGTTATTCAACATAAGACCCGATCCAAATAACATTTTGAATAATTTTTGGTAGAGTCCAAAAAATAAATTTTATGATGAAAAATGATGACCCCGGACCAGTCAAACGTTCAAAAAATGGTCAATATTGATGAAATTTTAAAATTTTATCTTTTGACTTTAAATTACTGTTGGATGTGAATTATTACTTTTTCAACTAAAATATGTGTTTTTAAAGTCATTTCTGTGCCTGAAATTGGTCAAAATTGAAGCTTCTGAGTAAGCAAAACGCTGTAAAAATGACAATTTTGGTCACTGTGAGGGTTTAAAAAGTGGTTATTCAACATGAGGCCCGATCCAAATGACATTTTGAATCATTTTTGGTAGAGTCCAAAAAAATCAATTTTATGATGAAAAACGATGACCCTGGACCAGTCGAACGTTCAAAAAAATGGTCAATATTGATGAAATTTTAACATTTAATCTTTTGACTTTAAATTACTGTTGGATGTGAATTATTACTTTTTCAACTAAAATATGTGTTTTTAAAGTCATTTCTGTGCCTGAAATTTGTCAAAATTGAAGCTTCTGAGTAAGCAAAACGCTGTAAAAATGACAATTTTGGTCACTGTGAGGGTTTAAAAAGTGGTTATTCAAAATGAGGCCCGATCCAAATGACATTTTGAATCATTTTTGGTAGAGTCCAAAAAAATCAATTTTATGATGAAAAATGATGACCCCGGACCAGTCGAACGTTCAAAAAAGTGGTCAATATTGATGAAATTTTAACATTTATTCTTTTGACTTTAAATGACGGTTGGATGTGAATTATTACTTTTTCAACTAAAATAAGTGTGTTTAAAGTCATTTCTGTGCCTGAAATTGGTCAAAATTGAAGCTTCTGAGTAAGTAAAACTCTGTTAAAATGACAATTTTCGTCACTGTGAGGGTTTAAAAAGTGGTTATTCAACATAAGACCCGATCCAAATAACATTTTGAATAATTTTTGGTAGAGTCCAAAAAATAAATTTTATGATGAAAAATGATGACCCCGGACCAGTCAAACGTTCAAAAAATGGTCAATATTGTGGAAATTTTAACATTTAATCTTTTGACTTTAAATTACTGTTGGATGTGAATTATTACTTTTTCAACTAAAATATGTGTTTTTAAAGTCATTTCTGTGCCTGAAATTGGTCAAAATTGAAGCTTCTGAGTAAGCAAAACGCTGTAAAAATGACAATTTTGGTCACTGTGAGGCTTTAAAAAGTGGTTATTCAACATGAGGCCCGATCCAAATGACATTTTGAATCATTTTTGGTAGAGTCCAAAAAAATCAATTTTATGATGAAAAACGATGACCCCGGACCAGTCGAACGTTCAAAAAAGTGGTCAATATTGATGAAATTTTAACATTTAATCTTTTGATTTTAAATGACGGTTGGATGTGAATTATTACTTTTTCAACTAAAATAAGTGTGTTTAAAGTCATTTCTGTGCCTGAAATTGGTCAAAATTGAAGCTTCTGAGTAAGTAAAACTCTGTTAAAATGACAATTTTCGTCACTGTGAGGGTTTAAAAAGTGGTTATTCAACATAAGACCCGATCCAAATAACATTTTGAATAATTTTTGGTAGAGTCCAAAAAATAAATTTTATGATGAAAAATGATGACCCCGGACCAGTCAAACGTTCAAAAAATGGTCAATATTGTGGAAATTTTAACATTTAATCTTTTGACTTTAAATTACTGTTGGATGTGAATTATTACTTTTTCAACTAAAATATGTGTTTTTAAAGTCATTTCTGTGCCTGAAATTGGTCAAAATTGAAGCTTCTGAGTAAGCAAAACGCTGTAAAAATGACAATTTTGGTCACTGTGAGGATTTAAAAAGTGGTTATTCAACATAAGACCCGATCCAAATAACATTTTGAATAATTTTTGGTAGAGTCCAAAAAATAAATTTTATGATGAAAAATGATGACCCCGGACCAGTCAAACGTTCAAAAAATGGTCAATATTGATGAAATTTTAACATTTAATCTTTTGACTTTAAATTACTGTTGGATGTGAATTATTACTTTTTCAACTAAAATAAGTGTGTTTATAGTGATTTCTGTGCCTGAAATCGGTCAAAAGTGAAGCTTCTGAGTAAGCAAAACTCTGTAAAAATGACAATATTGGTAACTGTGAGGGTTTAAAAAGTGGTCATTCAACATGAGGCCCGATCCAAATGACATTTTGAATCATTTTTGGTAGAGTCCATAAAATCAATTTTATGATGAAAAACGATGACCCCGGACCAGTCGAACGTACAATAATAAAAAAAGATAACAATAATTAAAAAAATTAACAAAAAAATTTTTTACAAAAATTTAAATACATTTAAAAATAAATGATGAAATTTTAACATTTAATCTTTTGACTTTAAATTACTGTTAGATGTGAATTATTACTTTTTCAACTAAAATAAGTGTGTTTAAAGTGATTTCTGTGCCTGAAATTGGTCAAAAGTGAAGCTTCTGAGTAAGCAAAACTCTGTAAAAATGACAATTTTGGTAACTGTGAGCGTGTAAAAAGTGGTTACTCAACATGAGACCCGATCCAAATGACATTTTGAATCATTTTTCGTAGAGTCCAAAAAATCAATTTTCTGATAAAAAACGATGACCCCGGACCTGTCGAACGTTCAAAAAATGGTCAATATTGATGAAATTTTAACATTTAATCTTTTGACTTTAAATTACTATTGGATGTGAATTATTACTTTTTCAACTAAAATATGTGTTTTTAAAGTCATTTCTGAGCCTGAAATTGGTCAAAATTGAAGCTTCTGAGTAAGCAAAACGCTGTAAAAATGACAATTTTGGTCACTGTGAGGGTTTAAAAAGTGGTTATTCAACATGAGGCCTGATCCAAATGACATTTTGAATCATTTTTGGTAGAGTCCAAAAAAATCAATTTTATGATGAAAAACGATGACCCCGGACCAGTCGAACGTTCAAAAAAGTGGTCAATATTGATGAAATTTTAACATTTAATCTTTTGATTTTAAATGACGGTTGGATGTGAATTATTACTTTTTCAACTAAAATAAGTGTGTTTAAAGTCATTTCTGTGCCTGAAATTGGTCAAAATTGAAGCTTCTGAGTAAGTAAAACTCTGTTAAAATGACAATTTTCGTCACTGTGAGGGTTTAAAAAGTGGTTATTCAACATAAGACCCATCCAAATAACATTTTGAATAATTTTTGGTAGAGTCCAAAAAATAAATTTTATGATGAAAAATGATGACCCCGGACCAGTCAAACGTTCAAAAAATGGTCAATATTGATGAAATTTTAAAATTTTATCTTTTGACTTTAAATTACTGTTGGATGTGAATTATTACTTTTTCAACTAAAATATGTGTTTTTAAAGTCATTTCTGTGCCTGAAATTGGTCAAAATTGAAGCTTCTGAGTAAGCAAAACGCTGTAAAAATGACAATTTTGGTCACTGTGAGGGTTTAAAAAGTGGTTATTCAACATGAGGCCCGATCCAAATGACATTTTGAATCATTTTTGGTAGAGTCCAAAAAAATCAATTTTATGATGAAAAACGATGACCCTGGACCAGTCGAACGTTCAAAAAAATGGTCAATATTGATGAAATTTTAACATTTAATCTTTTGACTTTAAATTACTGTTGGATGTGAATTATTACTTTTTCAACTAAAATATGTGTTTTTAAAGTCATTTCTGTGCCTGAAATTGGTCAAAATTGAAGCTTCTGAGTAAGCAAAACGCTGTAAAAATGACAATTTTGGTCACTGTGAGGGTTTAAAAAGTGGTTATTCAAAATGAGGCCCGATCCAAATGACATTTTGAATCATTTTTGGTAGAGTCCAAAAAAATCAATTTTATGATGAAAAATGATGACCCCGGACCAGTCGAACGTTCAAAAAAGTGGTCAATATTGATGAAATTTTAACATTTATTCTTTTGACTTTAAATGACGGTTGGATGTGAATTATTACTTTTTCAACTAAAATAAGTGTGTTTAAAGTCATTTCTGTGCCTGAAATTGGTCAAAATTGAAGCTTCTGAGTAAGTAAAACTCTGTTAAAATGACAATTTTCGTCACTGTGAGGGTTTAAAAAGTGGTTATTCAACATAAGACCCGATCCAAATAACATTTTGAATAATTTTTGGTAGAGTCCAAAAAATAAATTTTATGATGAAAAATGATGACCCCGGACCAGTCAAACGTTCAAAAAATGGTCAATATTGTGGAAATTTTAACATTTAATCTTTTGACTTTAAATTACTGTTGGATGTGAATTATTACTTTTTCAACTAAAATATGTGTTTTTAAAGTCATTTCTGTGCCTGAAATTGGTCAAAATTGAAGCTTCTGAGTAAGCAAAACGCTGTAAAAATGACAATTTTGGTCACTGTGAGGCTTTAAAAAGTGGTTATTCAACATGAGGCCCGATCCAAATGACATTTTGAATCATTTTTGGTAGAGTCCAAAAAAATCAATTTTATGATGAAAAACGATGACCCCGGACCAGTCGAACGTTCAAAAAAGTGGTCAATATTGATGAAATTTTAACATTTAATCTTTTGATTTTAAATGACGGTTGGATGTGAATTATTACTTTTTCAACTAAAATAAGTGTGTTTAAAGTCATTTCTGTGCCTGAAATTGGTCAAAATTGAAGCTTCTGAGTAAGTAAAACTCTGTTAAAATGACAATTTTCGTCACTGTGAGGGTTTAAAAAGTGGTTATTCAACATAAGACCCGATCCAAATAACATTTTGAATAATTTTTGGTAGAGTCCAAAAAATAAATTTTATGATGAAAAATGATGACCCCGGACCAGTCAAACGTTCAAAAAATGGTCAATATTGATGAAATTTTAACATTTAATCGTTTGACTTTAAATTACTGTTGGATGTGAATTATTACTTTTTCAACTAAAATAAGTGTGTTTATAGTGATTTCTGTGCCTGAAATCGGTCAAAAGTGAAGCTTCTGAGTAAGCAAAACTCTGTAAAAATGACAATATTGGTAACTGTGAGGGTTTAAAAAGTGGTCATTCAACATGAGGCCCGATCCAAATGACATTTTGAATCATTTTTGGTAGAGTCCATAAAATCAATTTTATGATGAAAAACGATGACCCCGGACCAGTCGAACGTACAATAATAAAAAAAATAACAATAATTAAAAAAATTACCAAAATCATTTTTTACAAAATTTAAATAAAAAATAAATAAATAAATAAATTTAAAAATAAATGATGAAATTTTAACATTTAATCTTTTGACTTTAAATTACTGTTGGATGTGAATTATTACTTTTTCAACTAAAATAAGTGTGTTTAAAGTGATTTCTGTGCCTGAAATTGGTCAAAAGTGAAGCTTCTGAGTAAGCAAAACTCTGTAAAAATGACAATTTTGGTAACTGTGAGTGTGTAAAAAGTGGTTACTCAACATGAGACCCGATCCAAATGACATTTTGAATCATTTTTCGTAGAGTCCAAAAAATCAATTTTCTGATAAAAAACGATGACCCCGGACCTGTCGAACGTTCAAAAAATGGTCAATATTGATGACATTTTAACATTTAATCTTTTGACTTTAAATTACTGTTGGATGTGAATTATTACTTTTTCAACTAAAATATGTGTTTTTAAAGTCATTTCTGAGCCTGAAATTGGTCAAAATTGAAGCTTCTGAATAAGCAAAACGCTGTAAAAATGACAATTTTGGTCACTGTGAGGGTTTAAAAAGTGGTTATTCAAAATGAGGCCCGATCCAAATGACATTTTGAATCATTTTTGGTAGAGTCCAAAAAAATCAATTTTATGATGAAAAATGATGACCCCGGACCAGTCGAACGTTCAAAAAAGTGGTCAATATTGATGAAATTTTAACATTTATTCTTTTGACTTTAAATGACGGTTGGATGTGAATTATTACTTTTTCAACTAAAATATGTGTTTTTAAAGTCTTTTCTGTGCCTGAAATTGGTCAAAATTGAAGCTTCTGAGTAAGTAAAACTCTGTTAAAATGACAATTTTCGTCACTGTGAGGGTTTAAAAAGTGGTTATTCAACATAAGACCCGATCCAAATAACATTTTGAATAATTTTTGGTAGAGTCCAAAAAATAAATTTTATGATGAAAAATGATGACCCCGGACCAGTCAAACGTTCAAAAAATGGTCAATATTGTGGAAATTTTAACATTTAATCTTTTGACTTTAAATTACTGTTGGATGTGAATTATTACTTTTTCAACTAAAATATGTGTTTTTAAAGTCATTTCTGTGCCTGAAATTGGTCAAAATTGAAGCTTCTGAGTAAGCAAAACGCTGTAAAAATGACAATTTTGGTCACTGTGAGGCTTTAAAAAGTGGTTATTCAACATGAGGCCCGATCCAAATGACATTTTGAATCATTTTTGGTAGAGTCCAAAAAAATCAATTTTATGATGAAAAACGATGACCCCGGACCAGTCGAACGTTCAAAAAAGTGGTCAATATTGATGAAATTTTAACATTTAATCTTTTGATTTTAAATGACGGTTGGATGTGAATTATTACTTTTTCAACTAAAATAAGTGTGTTTAAAGTCATTTCTGTGCCTGAAATTGGTCAAAATTGAAGCTTCTGAGTAAGTAAAACTCTGTTAAAATGACAATTTTCGTCACTGTGAGGGTTTAAAAAGTGGTTATTCAACATAAGACCCGATCCAAATAACATTTTGAATAATTTTTGGTAGAGTCCAAAAAATAAATTTTATGATGAAAAATGATGACCCCGGACCAGTCAAACGTTCAAAAAATGGTCAATATTGATGAAATTTTAACATTTAATCGTTTGACTTTAAATTACTGTTGGATGTGAATTATTACTTTTTCAACTAAAATAAGTGTGTTTATAGTGATTTCTGTGCCTGAAATCGGTCAAAAGTGAAGCTTCTGAGTAAGCAAAACTCTGTAAAAATGACAATATTGGTAACTGTGAGGGTTTAAAAAGTGGTCATTCAACATGAGGCCCGATCCAAATGACATTTTGAATCATTTTTGGTAGAGTCCATAAAATCAATTTTATGATGAAAAACGATGACCCCGGACCAGTCGAACGTACAATAATAAAAAAAATAACAATAATTAAAAAAATTACCAAAATCATTTTTTACAAAATTTAAATAAAAAATAAATAAATAAATAAATTTAAAAATAAATGATGAAATTTTAACATTTAATCTTTTGACTTTAAATTACTGTTGGATGTGAATTATTACTTTTTCAACTAAAATAAGTGTGTTTAAAGTGATTTCTGTGCCTGAAATTGGTCAAAAGTGAAGCTTCTGAGTAAGCAAAACTCTGTAAAAATGACAATTTTGGTAACTGTGAGTGTGTAAAAAGTGGTTACTCAACATGAGACCCGATCCAAATGACATTTTGAATCATTTTTCGTAGAGTCCAAAAAATCAATTTTCTGATAAAAAACGATGACCCCGGACCTGTCGAACGTTCAAAAAATGGTCAATATTGATGACATTTTAACATTTAATCTTTTGACTTTAAATTACTGTTGGATGTGAATTATTACTTTTTCAACTAAAATATGTGTTTTTAAAGTCATTTCTGAGCCTGAAATTGGTCAAAATTGAAGCTTCTGTGAGTAAGCAAAACGCTGTAAAAATGACAATTTTGGTCACTGTGAGGGTTTAAAAAGTGGTTATTCAACATGAGGCCCGATCCAAATGACATTTTGAATCATTTTTGGTAGAGTCCAAAAAAATCAATTTTATGATGAAAAACGATGACCCCGGACCAGTCACGTTCAAAAAAGTGGTCAATATTGATGAAATTTTAACATTTAATCTTTTGACTTTAAATTACTGTTGGATGTGAATTATTACTTTTTCAACTAAAATATGTGTTTTTAAAGTCATTTCTGTGCCTGAAATTGGTCAAAATTGAAGCTTCTGAGTAAGCAAAACGCTGTAAAAATGACAATTTTGGTCACTGTGAGGGTTTAAAAAGTGGTTATTCAAAATGAGGCCCGATCCAAATGACATTTTGAATCATTTTTGGTAGAGTCCAAAAAAATCAATTTTATGATGAAAAATGATGACCCCGGACCAGTCGAACGTTCAAAAAAGTGGTCAATATTGATGAAATTTTAACATTTATTCTTTTGACTTTAAATGACGGTTGGATGTGAATTATTACTTTTTCAACTAAAATATGTGTTTTTAAAGTCATTTCTGTGCCTGAAATTGGTCAAAATTGAAGCTTCTGAGTAAGCAAAACGCTGTAAAAATGACAATTTTGGTCACTGTGAGGGTTTAAAAAGTGGTTATTCAACATGAGACCCGATCCAAATGACATTTTGAATCATTTTTCGTAGAGTCCAAAAAATCAATTTTCTGATAAAAAACGATGACCCCGGACCTGTCGAACGTTCAAAAAATGGTCAATATTGATGAAATTTTAACATTTAATCTTTTGACCTTAAATTACTGTTGGATGTGAATTATTACTTTTTCAACTAAAATATGTGTTTTTAAAGTCATTTCTGTGCCTGAAATTGGTCAAAATTGAAGCTTTTGAGTAAGCAAAACGCTGTAAAAATGACAATTTTGGTCACTGTGAGGGTTTAAAAAGTGGTTATTCAACATGAGGCCCGATCCAAATGACATTTTGAATCATTTTTGGTAGAGTCCAAAAAAATCAATTTTATGATGAAAAACGATGACCCTGGACCAGTCGAACGTTCAAAAAAGTGGTCAATATTGATGAAATTTTAACATTTAATCTTTTGACTTTAAATTACTGTTGGATGTGAATTATTACTTTTTCAACTAAAATATGTGTTTTTAAAGTCATTTCTGTGCCTGAAATTGGTCAAAATTGAAGCTTCTGAGTAAGCAAAACGCTGTAAAAATGACAATTTTGGTCACTGTGAGGGTTTAAAAAGTGGTTATTCAAAATGAGGCCCGATCCAAATGACATTTTGAATCATTTTTGGTAGAGTCCAAAAAAATCAATTTTATGATGAAAAATGATGACCCCGGACCAGTCGAACGTTCAAAAAAGTGGTCAATATTGATGAAATTTTAACATTTATTCTTTTGACTTTAAATGACGGTTGGATGTGAATTATTACTTTTTCAACTAAAATAAGTGTGTTTAAAGTCATTTCTGTGCCTGAAATTGGTCAAATTTGAAGCGTCTGAGTAAGTAAAACTCTGTTAAAATGACAATTTTCGTCACTGTGAGGGTTTAAAAAGTGGTTATTCAACATAAGACCCGATCCAAATAACATTTTGAATAATTTTTGGTAGAGTCCAAAAAATAAATTTTATGATGAAAAATGATGACCCCGGACCAGTCAAACGTTCAAAAAATGGTCAATATTGTGGAAATTTTAACATTTAATCTTTTGACTTTAAATTACTGTTGGATGTGAATTATTACTTTTTCAACTAAAATATGTGTTTTTAAAGTCATTTCTGTGCCTGAAATTGGTCAAAATTGAAGCTTCTGAGTAAGCAAAACGCTGTAAAAATGACAATTTTGGTCACTGTGAGGGTTTAAAAAGTGGTTATTCAACATGAGACCCGATCCAATGACATTTTGAATCATTTTTCGTAGAGTCCAAAAAATCAATTTTCTGATAAAAAACGATGACCCCGGACCTGTCGAACGTTCAAAAAATGGTCAATATTGATGAAATTTTAACATTTAATCTTTTGACCTTAAATTACTGTTGGATGTGAATTATTACTTTTTCAACTAAAATATGTGTTTTTAAAGTCATTTCTGTGCCTGAAATTGGTCAAAATTGAAGCTTCTGAGTAAGTAAAACTCTGTTAAAATGACAATTTTCGTCACTGTGAGGGTTTAAAAAGTGGTTATTCAACATAAGACCCGATCCAAATAACATTTTGAATAATTTTTGGTAGAGTCCAAAAAATAAATTTTATGATGAAAAATGATGACCCCGGACCAGTCAAACGTTCAAAAAATGATCAATATTGTGGAAATTTTAACATTTAATCTTTTGACTTTAAATTACTGTTGGATGTGAATTATTACTTTTTCAACTAAAATATGTGTTTTTAAAGTCATTTCTGTGCCTGAAATTGGTCAAAATTGAAGCTTCTGAGTAAGCAAAACGCTGTAAAAATGACAATTTTGGTCACTGTGAGGCTTTAAAAAGTGGTTATTCAACATGAGGCCCGATCCAAATGACATTTTGAATCATTTTTGGTAGAGTCCCAAAAAATCAATTTTATGATGAAAAATGATGACCCCGGACCAGTCGAACGTTCAAAAAAGTGGTCAATATTGATGAAATTTTAACATTTAATCTTTTGATTTTAAATGACGGTTGGATGTGAAATATTACTTTTTCAACTAAAATAAGTGTGTTTAAAGTCATTTCTGTGCCTGAAATTGGTCAAAATTGAAGCTTCTGAGTAAGTAAAACTCTGTTAAAATGACAATTTTCGTCACTGTGAGGGTTTAAAAGTGGTTATTCAACATAAGACCCGATCCAAATAACATTTTGAATAATTTTTGGTAGAGTCCAAAAAATAAATTTTATGATGAAAAATGATGACCCCGGACCAGTCAAACGTTCAAAAAATGGTCAATATTGATGAAATTTTAACATTTAATCTTTTGACTTTAAATTACTGTTGGATGTGAATTATTACTTTTTCAACTAAAATAAGTGTGTTTATAGTGATTTCTGTGCCTGAAATCGGTCAAAAGTGAAGCTTCTGAGTAAGCAAAACTCTGTAAAAATGACAATATTGGTAACTGTGAGGGTTTAAAAAGTGGTCATTCAACATGAGGCCCGATCCAAATGACATTTTGAATCATTTTTGGTAGAGTCCAAAAAATCAATTTTCTGATAAAAAACGATGACCCCGGACCTGTCGAACGTTCAAAAAATGGTCAATATTGATGAAATTTTAACATTTAATCTTTTGACTTTAAATTACTGTTGGATGTGAATTATTACTTTTTCAACTAAAATATGTGTTTTTACAGTCATTTCTGAGCCTGAAATTGGTCAAAATTGAAGCTTCTGAGTAAGCAAAACTCTGTCAAAATGACAATTTTGGTCACTGTGAGGGTTTAAAAAGTGGTTATTCAACATGAGACCCGATCCAAATGACATTTTGAATCATTTTTCGTAGAGTCCAAAAAAATCAATTTTCTGATAAAAAACAATGACCTGTCGAACGTTCAAAAAAGTGATCAATATTGATGAAATTTTAACATTTAAATGTTTGACTCTAAATTACTGTTGGATGTGAATTATTACTTTTTCAACTAAAATAAGTGTGTTTAAAGTCATTTCTGAGCCTGAAATTGGTCAAAATTGAAGCTTTTGAGTAAGCAAAACTCTGTAAAAATGACAATTCTGGTCACTGTGAGGGTTTAAAAAGTAATTATTCAACATGAGGCCCGGTCCAAATTACAATTTGAATTAATTTTGGTAGAGTCCAAAAAAATCAATTTTATGATGAAAAACAATGACCCCGGACCAGTCGAACGTTCAAAAAATGGTCAATATTGATGAAATTTTAACATTTAATCTTTTGACTTTAAATTACTGTTGGATGTGAATTATTACTTTTTCAACTAAAATATGTGTTTTTAAAGTCATTTCTGTGCCTGAAATTGGTCAAAATTGAAGCTTTTGAGTAAGCAAAACTCTGTAAAAATGACAATTCTGGTCACTGTGAGGGTTTAAAAAGTAATTATTCAACATGAGGCCCGGTCCAAATTACAATTTGAATTAATTTTGGTAGAGTCCAAAAAAATCAATTTTATGATGAAAAACAATGACCCCGGACCAGTCGAACGTTCAAAAAATGGTCAATATTGATGAAATTTTAACATTTAATCTTTTGACTTTAAATTACTGTTGGATGTGAAATATTACTTTTTCAACTAAAATATGTGTTTTTAAAGTCATTTCTGTGCCTGAAATTGGTCAAAATTGAAGCTTCTGAGTAATTAAAACTCTGTAAAAATGACAATTTTGGTAACTGTGAGGGTTTAAAAAGTGGTTATTCAACATGAGGCCCGATCCAAATGACATTTTGAATAATTTTTGGTAGAGTCCAAAAAAATCAATTTTATGATGAAAAACGATGACCCCGGACCAGTCGAACGTTCAAAAAAGTGGTCAATATTGATTAAATTTTAACATTTAATCTTTTGATTTTAAATGACGGTTGGATGTGAATTATTACTTTTTCAACTAAAATAAGTGTGTTTAAAGTCATTTCTGTGCCTGAAATTGGTCAAAATTGAAGCTTCTGAGTAAGTAAAACTCTGTTAAAATGACAATTTTCGTCACTGTGAGGGTTTAAAAAGTGGTTATTCAACATAAGACCCGATCCAAATAACATTTTGAATAATTTTTGGTAGAGTCCAAAAAATAAATTTTATGATGAAAAATGATGACCCCGGACCAGTCAAACGTTCAAAAAATGGTCAATATTGATGAAATTTTAACATTTAATCTTTTGACTTTAAATTACTGTTGGATGTGAATTATTACTTTTTCAACTAAAATAAGTGTGTTTATAGTGATTTCTGTGCCTGAAATCGGTCAAAAGTGAAGCTTCTGAGTAAGCAAAACTCTGTAAAAATGACAATATTGGTAACTGTGAGGGTTTAAAAAGTGGTCATTCAACATGAGGCCCGATCCAAATGACATTTTGAATCATTTTTGGTAGAGTCCATAAAATCAATTTTATGATGAAAAACGATGACCCCGGACCAGTCGAACGTACAATAATAAAAAAAATAACAATAATTAAAAAAATTAACAAAAAAAAATTTAAAAAACTTTAAATAAAAAATAAATAAATAAATAAATTTAAAAATAAATGATGAAATTTTTACATTTAATCTTTTGACTTTAAATTACTGTTGGATGTGAATTATTACTTTTTCAACTAAAATAAGTGTGTTTAAAGTGATTTCTGTGCCTGAAATTGGTCAAAAGTGAAGCTTCTGAGTAAGCAAAACTCTGTAAAAATGACAATTTTGGTAACTGTGAGCGTGTAAAAAGTGGTTACTCAACATGAGACCCGATCCAAATGACATTTTGAATCATTTTTCGTAGAGTCCAAAAAATCAATTTTCTGATAAAAAACGATGACCCCGGACCTGTCGAACGTTCAAAAAATGGTCAATATTGATGAAATTTTAACATTTAATCTTTTGACTTTAAATTACTGTTGGATGTGAATTATTACTTTTTCAACTAAAATGTGTGTTTTTAAAGTCATTTCTGAGCCTGAAATTGGTCAAAATTGAAGCTTCCGAGTAAGCAAAACGCTGTAAAAATGACAATTTGGTCACTGTGAGGGTTTAAAAAGTGGTTATTCAACATGAGGCCCGATCCAAATGACATTTTGAATAATTTTTGGTAGAGTCCAAAAAAATCAATTTTTAGATGAAAAACGATGACCCCGGACCAGTCGAACGTTCAAAAAAGTGGTCAATATTGATGAAATTTTAACATTTATTCTTTTGACTTTAAATGACGGTTGGATGTGAATTATTACTTTTTCAACTAAAATAAGTGTGTTTAAAGTCATTTCTGTGCCTGAAATTGGTCAAAATTGAAGCTTTTGAGTAAGCGAAAACTCTGTAAAAATGGCAATTTTGGTCACTGTGAGGGTTTAAAAAGTGGTTATTCAACATAAGACCCGATCCAAATAACATTTTGAATAATTTTTGGTAGAGTCCAAAAAATAAATTTTATGATGAAAAATGATGACCCCGGACCAGTCGAACGTTAAAAAATGGTCAATATTGATGAAATTTTAACATTTAATCTTTTGACTTTAAATTACTGTTGGATGTGAATTATTACTTTTTCAACTAAAATATGTGTTTTTAAAGTCATTTCTGTGCCTGAAATTGGTCAAAATTGAAGCTTCTGAGTAAGCAAAACGCTGTAAAAATGACAATTTTGGTCACTGTGAGGGTTTAAAAAGTGGTTATTCAACATGAGACCCGATCCAAATGACATTTTGAATCATTTTTCGTAGAGTCCAAAAAATCAATTTTCTGATAAAAAACGATGACCCCGGACCTGTCGAACGTTCAAAAAATGGTCAATATTGATGAAATTTTAACATTTAATCTTTTGACCTTAAATTACTGTTGGATGTGAATTATTACTTTTTCAACTAAAATATGTGTTTTTAAAGTCATTTCTGTGCCTGAAATTGGTCAAAATTGAAGCTTTTGAGTAAGCAAAACGCTGTAAAAATGACAATTTTGGTCACTGTGAGGGTTTAAAAAGTGGTTATTCAACATGAGGCCCGATCCAAATGACATTTTGAATCATTTTTGGTAGAGTCCAAAAAAATCAATTTTATGATGAAAAACGATGACCCTGGACCAGTCGAACGTTCAAAAAAGTGGTCAATATTGATGAAATTTTAACATTTAATCTTTTGACTTTAAATTACTGTTGGATGTGAATTATTACTTTTTCAACTAAAATATGTGTTTTTAAAGTCATTTCTGTGCCTGAAATTGGTCAAAATTGAAGCTTCTGAGTAAGCAAAACGCTGTAAAAATGACAATTTTGGTCACTGTGAGGGTTTAAAAAGTGGTTATTCAAAATGAGGCCCGATCCAAATGACATTTTGAATCATTTTTGGTAGAGTCCAAAAAAATCAATTTTATGATGAAAAATGATGACCCCGGACCAGTCGAACGTTCAAAAAAGTGGTCAATATTGATGAAATTTTAACATTTATTCTTTTGACTTTAAATGACGGTTGGATGTGAATTATTACTTTTTCAACTAAAATAAGTGTGTTTAAAGTCATTTCTGTGCCTGAAATTGGTCAAAATTGAAGCTTTTGAGTAAGCGAAAACTCTGTAAAAATGGCAATTTTGGTCACTGTGAGGGTTTAAAAAGTGGTTATTCAACATAAGACCCGATCCAAATAACATTTTGAATAATTTTTGGTAGAGTCCAAAAAATAAATTTTATGATGAAAAATGATGACCCCGGACCAGTCGAACGTTAAAAAATGGTCAATATTGATGAAATTTTAACATTTAAACTTTACTGTTGGATGTGAATTATTACTTTTTCAACTAAAATATGTGTTTTTAAAGTCATTTCTGTGCCTGAAATTGGTCAAAATTGAAGCTTCTGAGTAAGCAAAACGCTGTAAAAATGACAATTTTGGTCACTGTGAGGGTTTAAAAAGTGGTTTTCAACATGAGACCCGATCCAAATGACATTTTGAATCATTTTTCGTAGAGTCCAAAAAATCAATTTTCTGATAAAAATCGATGACCCCGGACCTGTCGAACGTTCAAAAAATGGTCAATATTGATGAAATTTTAACATTTAATCTTTTGACCTTAAATTACTGTTGGATGTGAATTATTACTTTTTCAACTAAAATATGTGTTTTTAAAGTCATTTCTGTGCCTGAAATTGGTCAAAATTGAAGCTTCTGAGTAAGCAAAACGCTGTAAAAATGACAATTTTGGTCACTGTGAGGGTTTAAAAAGTGGTTATTCAACATGAGGCCCGATCCAAATGACATTTTGAATCATTTTTGGTAGAGTCCAAAAAAATCAATTTTATGATGAAAAACGATGACCCTGGACCAGTCGAACGTTCAAAAAAGTGGTCAATATTGATGAAATTTTAACATTTAATCTTTTGACTTTAAATTACTGTTGGATGTGAATTATTACTTTTTCAACTAAAATATGTGTTTTTAAAGTCATTTCTGTGCCTGAAATTGGTCAAAATTGAAGCTTCTGAGTAAGCAAAACGCTGTAAAAATGACAATTTTGGTCAGTGAGGGTTTAAAAAGTGGTTATTCAAAATGAGGCCCGATCCAAATGACATTTTGAATCATTTTTGGTAGAGTCCAAAAAAATCAATTTTATGATGAAAAATGATGACCCCGGACCAGTCGAACGTTCAAAAAAGTGGTCAATATTGATGAAATTTTAACATTTATTCTTTTGACTTTAAATGACGGTTGGATGTGAATTATTACTTTTTCAACTAAAATAAGTGTGTTTAAAGTCATTTCTGTGCCTGAAATTGGTCAAATGTGAAGCGTCTGAGTAAGTAAAACTCTGTTAAAATGTCAATTTTCGTCACTGTGAGGGTTTAAAAAGTGGTTATTCAACATAAGACCCGATCCAAATAACATTTTGAATAATTTTTGGTAGAGTCCAAAAAATAAATTTTATGATGAAAAATGATGACCCCGGACCAGTCAAACGTTCAAAAAATGGTCAATATTGTGGAAATTTAAACATTTAATCTTTTGACTTTAAATTACTGTTGGATGTGAATTATTACTTTTTCAACTAAAAAATGTGTTTTTAAAGTCATTTCTGTGCCTGAAATTGGTCAAAATTGAAGCTTCTGAGTAAGCAAAACGCTGTAAAAATGACAATTTTGGTCACTGTGAGGCTTTAAAAAGTGGTTATTCAACATGAGGCCCGATCCAAATGACATTTTGAATCATTTTTGGTAGAGTCCAAAAAAATCAATTTTATGATGAAAAACGATGACCCCGGACCAGTCGAACGTTCAAAAAAGTGGTCAATATTGATGAAATTTTAACATTTAATCTTTTGATTTTAAATGACGGTTGGATGTGAATTATTACTTTTTCAACTAAAATAGGTGTGTTTAAAGTCATTTCTGTGCCTGAAATTGGTCAAAATTGAAGCTTCTGAGTAAGTAAAACTCTGTTAAAATGACAATTTTCGTCACTGTGAGGGTTTAAAAAGTGGTTATTCAACATAAGACCCGATCCAAATAACATTTTGAATAATTTTTGGTAGAGTCCAAAAAATAAATGTTATGATGAAAAATGATGACCCCGGACCAGTCAAACGTTCAAAAAATGGTCAATATTGATGAAATTTTAACATTTAATCTTTTGACTTTAAATTACTGTTGGATGTGAATTATTACTTTTTCAACTAAAATAAGTGTGTTTATAGTGATTTCTGTGCCTGAAATCGGTCAAAAGTGAAGCTTCTGAGTAAGCAAAACGCTGTAAAAATGACAATTTTGGTAACTGTGAGCGTGTAAAAAGTGGTTACTCAACATGAGACCCGATCCAAATGACATTTTGAATCATTTTTCGTAGAGTCCAAAAAATCAATTTTCTGATAAAAAACGATGACCCCGGACCTGTCGAACGTTCAAAAAATGGTCAATATTGATGAAATTTTAACATTTAATCTTTTGACTTTAAATTACTGTTGGATGTGAATTATTACTTTTTCAACTAAAATATGTGTTTTTAAAGTCATTTCTGAGCCTGAAATTGGTCAAAATTGAAGCTTCTGAGTAAGCAAAACGCTGTAAAAATGACAATTTTGGTCACTGTGAGGGTTTAAAAAGTGGTTATTCAACATGAGGCCCGATCCAAATGACATTTTGAATCATTTTTGGTAGAGTCCAAAAAAATGATGAAAAACGATGACCCCGGACCAGTCGAACGTTCAAAAAAGTGGTCAATATTGATGAAATTTTAACATTTAATCTTTTGACTTTAAATTACTGTTGGATGTGAATTATTACTTTTTCAACTAAAATATGTGTTTTTAAAGTCATTTCTGTGCCTGAAATTAGTCAAAATTGAAGCTTCTGAGTAAGCAAAACGCTGTAAAAATGACAATTTTGGTCACTGTGAGGGTTTAAAAAGTGGTTATTCAAAATGAGGCCCGATCCAAATGACATTTTGAATCATTTTTGGTAGAGTCCAAAAAAATCAATTTTATGATGAAAAATGATGACCCCGGACCAGTCGAACGTTCAAAAAAGTGGTCAATATTGATGAAATTTTAACATTTATTCTTTTGACTTTAAATGACGGTTGGATGTGAATTATTACTTTTTCAACTAAAATAAGTGTGTTTAAAGTCATTTCTGTGCCTGAAATTGGTCAAAATTTAAGCTTTTGAGTAAGCGAAAACTCTGTAAAAATGGCAATTTTGGTCACTGTGAGGGTTTAAAAAGTGGTTATTCAACATAAGACCCGATCCAAATAACATTTTGAATAATTTTTGGTAGAGTCCAAAAAATAAATTTTATGATGAAAAATGATGACCCCGGACCAGTCGAACGTTAAAAAATGGTCAATATTGATGAAATTTTAACATTTAAACTTTACTGTTGGATGTGAATTATTACTTTTTCAACTAAAATATGTGTTTTTAAAGTCATTTCTGTGCCTGAAATTGGTCAAAATTGAAGCTTCTGAGTAAGCAAAACGCTGTAAAAATGACAATTTTGGTCACTGTGAGGGTTTAAAAAGTGGTTATTCAAAATGAGGCCCGATCCAAATGACATTTTGAATCATTTTTGGTAGAGTCCAAAAAAATCAATTTTATGATGAAAAATGATGACCCCGGACCAGTCGAACGTTCAAAAAAGTGGTCAATATTGATGAAATTTTAACATTTATTCTTTTGACTTTAAATGACGGTTGGATGTGAATTATTACTTTTTCAACTAAAATAAGTGTGTTTAAAGTCATTTCTGTGCCTGAAATTGGTCAAATGTGAAGCGTCTGAGTAAGTAAAACTCTGTTAAAATGTCAATTTTCGTCACTGTGAGGGTTTAAAAAGTGGTTATTCAACATAAGACCCGATCCAAATAACATTTTGAATAATTTTTGGTAGAGTCCAAAAAATAAATTTTATGATGAAAAATGATGACCCCGGACCAGTCAAACGTTCAAAAAATGGTCAATATTGTGGAAATTTAAACATTTAATCTTTTGACTTTAAATTACTGTTGGATGTGAATTATTACTTTTTCAACTAAAAAATGTGTTTTTAAAGTCATTTCTGTGCCTGAAATTGGTCAAAATTGAAGCTTCTGAGTAAGCAAAACGCTGTAAAAATGACAATTTTGGTCACTGTGAGGCTTTAAAAAGTGGTTATTCAACATGAGGCCCGATCCAAATGACATTTTGAATCATTTTTGGTAGAGTCCAAAAAAATCAATTTTATGATGAAAAACGATGACCCCGGACCAGTCGAACGTTCAAAAAAGTGGTCAATATTGATGAAATTTTAACATTTAATCTTTTGATTTTAAATGACGGTTGGATGTGAATTATTACTTTTTCAACTAAAATAAGTGTGTTTAAAGTCATTTCTGTGCCTGAAATTGGTCAAAATTGAAGCTTCTGAGTAAGTAAAACTCTGTTAAAATGACAATTTTCGTCACTGTGAGGGTTTAAAAAGTGGTTATTCAACATAAGACCCGATCCAAATAACATTTTGAATAATTTTTGGTAGAGTCCAAAAAATAAATGTTATGATGAAAAATGATGACCCCGGACCAGTCAAACGTTCAAAAAATGGTCAATATTGATGAAATTTTAACATTTAATCTTTTGACTTTAAATTACTGTTGGATGTGAATTATTACTTTTTCAACTAAAATAAGTGTGTTTATAGTGATTTCTGTGCCTGAAATCGGTCAAAAGTGAAGCTTCTGAGTAAGCAAAACGCTGTAAAAATGACAATTTTGGTAACTGTGAGCGTGTAAAAAGTGGTTACTCAACATGAGACCCGATCCAAATGACATTTTGAATCATTTTTCGTAGAGTCCAAAAAATCAATTTTCTGATAAAAAACGATGACCCCGGACCTGTCGAACGTTCAAAAAATGGTCAATATTGATGAAATTTTAACATTTAATCTTTTGACTTTAAATTACTGTTGGATGTGAATTATTACTTTTTCAACTAAAATATGTGTTTTTAAAGTCATTTCTGAGCCTGAAATTGGTCAAAATTGAAGCTTCTGAGTAAGCAAAACGCTGTAAAAATGACAATTTTGGTCACTGTGAGGGTTTAAAAAGTGGTTATTCAACATGAGGCCCGATCCAAATGACATTTTGAATCATTTTTGGTAGAGTCCAAAAAAATCAATTTTATGATGAAAAACGATGACCCCGGACCAGTCGAACGTTCAAAAAAGTGGTCAATATTGATGAAATTTTAACATTTAATCTTTTGACTTTAAATTACTGTTGGATGTGAATTATTACTTTTTCAACTAAAATATGTGTTTTTAAAGTCATTTCTGTGCATGAAATTAGTCAAAATTGAAGCTTCTGAGTAAGCAAAACGCTGTAAAAATGACAATTTTGGTCACTGTGAGGGTTTAAAAAGTGGTTATTCAAAATGAGGCCCGATCCAAATGACATTTTGAATCATTTTTGGTAGAGTCCAAAAAAATCAATTTTATGATGAAAAATGATGACCCCGGACCAGTCGAACGTTCCAAAAAGTGGTCAATATTGATGAAATTTTAACATTTATTCTTTTGACTTTAAATGACGGTTGGATGTGAATTATTACTTTTTCAACTAAAATAAGTGTGTTTAAAGTCATTTCTGTGCCTGAAATTGGTCAAAATTGAAGCTTTTGAGTAAGCGAAAACTCTGTAAAAATGGCAATTTTGGTCACTGTGAGGGTTTAAAAAGTGGTTATTCAACATAAGACCCGATCCAAATAACATTTTGAATAATTTTTGGTAGAGTCCAAAAAATAAATTTTATGATGAAAAATGATGACCCCGGACCAGTCGAACGTTAAAAAATGGTCAATATTGATGAAATTTTAACATTTAATCTTTTGACTTTAAATTACTGTTGGATGTGAATTATTACTTTTTCAACTAAAATATGTGTTTTTAAAGTCATTTCTGTGCCTGAAATTGGTCAAAATTGATGCTTCTGAGTAAGCGAAACGCTGTAACAATGGCAATTTTGGTCACAGTGAGGGTTTAAAAAGTGGTTATTCAACATGAGGCCCGATCCAGCTGACTTTTTGAATCATTTTTGGTAGAGTACAAAAAATCAATTTTATGATGAAAAATGATGACCCCGGACCAGTCGAACTTTCAAAAAATGGTCAATATTGATGAAATTTTAACATTTAATCTTTTGACTTTAAATTACTGTTGGATATGAATTATTACTTTTTCAACTAAAATATGTGTTTTTAAAGTCATTTCTGTGCCTGAAATTGGTCAAAATTGAAGCTTCTGAGTAAGCAAAACGCTGTAAAAATGACAATTTTGGTCACTGTGAGGGTTTAAAAAGTGGTTATTCAACATGAGGCCCGATCCAAATGACATTTTGAATCATTTTTGGTAGAGTCCAAAAAATCAATTTTATGATGAAAACTGTCGAACAGTCGAACGTTCAAAAAAGTGGTCAATATTGATGAAATTTTAACATTTAATCTTTTGACTTTAAATTACTGTTGGATGTGAATTATTACTTTTTCAACTAAAATATGTGTTTTTAAAGTCATTTCTGTGCCTGAAATTGGTCAAAATTGAAGCTTCTGAGTAAGCAAAACGCTGTATTTACTGATGTTCCTCTGTCTTCGTTTGCTTGTAGGTGCATAAAGTCAATAAATCCGCATCATCGTTGAGCATCAGTGCCAGGAAGAAGTCCTGCTGCGGCCTGTTGTTCCGACATCTGAAGAAGATGGCTCCAAAAAGAGGTGCCCGTAGGTCCTCTAGCAAGAAAGATGTCTCTAATAAGGAGAAGAGGAAGCAAGTGGCACCACTTACCAAGGAGACTGGTGGCACCACCACTAAATTTTTGTGGGGAAAACAAAGGCCCACCATGAGTGCTGCACAGGTAGCCGGTTTAATGGTTAAATCACCAACGACCAGTGATGTTGGCTCATCGCAAGAAAGTAGCAGCACACCATCAACACAGGTTGTAACTCATCTCACAGGTACTATTCAACAACCAAAGCCGCAACAACAACTGTATGGGCTACTAGTACAAGCACAAGTACATGCGCAAGGAGCTGTCCGAGACGGAGCTGTCCGAGAAGGAGCTGTCCGAGAAGGAGCTGTCCGAGAAGGAGCTGTCCGAGAAGGAGCTGTCCGAGAAGGAGCTGTCCGAGAAGGAGCTGGCCGAGAAGAAGAAGGCCGAGAAGGAGAGGTCCATGGAGAGTTGCAAGTAGCGATCAATGAAGAGGCCCATGTAGCGGCGCATGGAGCGGTGCAAGTGCCCACAATGGTTGTTCTTCCAGAAGTAGGGGCACAGGAGGAAATTGACTTTGGAGCCGGGGTATCATGTCAGGAAGACGAAGGCACTCCTCCTGATGATTCATTTTCTCCCAGCTCCCCACCAAAGAAAAGATCAAGGAGTGTGTGTAGAAGTTCCTCTTCAAGCCCCGCTCCATCAAATGATGATCTGGATCTAGATTGGCAACCATCTGCGACGTCTGAGAGGGAGGCACACCATGAGCTGCGAAAGGTATCAAATGTTAAAAGGAAGGGCCCCGGAAAGCTCATACTTATGGATCCGAACGTCGGACTTGATGAAGTGGTTCATTCTGATGTTGATGAACAGGATGACAGCAATGACCTGGTCATCACACACGTCATTCCAGCCACACCGGCCATGCAGCAGACAGACATTTATACCCTATCCCGACGTCAGGCTGAGCGTGACCCTGGCGACGTGCCACTGGTAGCACCACCAATGCAGTCAAGTAGTACAACAAGTTCAACAAAACCTACAGCTCCCATATTTTCTCCCCAGAGGGGGACTCCATCCAGCTCGACTCCCTCAAGTAGGGTTGCTGAAATAATTGCACAACCCAGTAGATGTCTGCAAGGCTCATCCACCACTGCTTCATCTGGCATTGGCAGTATCATCTCGTGCGCCAAAACCAGAGGTTTCAAGTCCCCAGTTTGGAACTTTTTTAGTGTCCATGAAAAGTATGATAACATAGCCGTTTGTTGCATTTGTAAGACTAACGTTAGCCGTGGTAAGACTGGTACCAACTATGGAACCGGAGGCCAGATAGGTCATCTTGAAAGAAGGCACGCTGTCGAATGGTTTGCGCACCTAGCAAACATCAAGGGAAAGCAATCCCAAAGGGCAAGTGGCCAAAATATACCCATACTAGGTGTTTCATCTGAAGATGACGGGGAGGTAGAAGAAGCGTCAGACATGTGTCCGTTTGCACCCAGTACCCCTGGCAGCACCACACCCTCCGGAACACATAGGAGGCACACTGAGAGTCTGGGAGACACACCAATGCGGAAAATGTCAACACTGATCAGAAGTGGGTCGAAGAAGGCATCAGCATCATCCCGTAAATTTGTCCAGCACACCATTTCAGCCATGTTCTCCTCAGATGTGCAATTTCAACGCAACCACCCAATTGTACGCCTGTATAACACTAAGCTGGCTAAAATGCTAGCGGTGGACCTTCTCCCTTTTTCGTTTGTCGAAGGTGTGGGTTTCCTTGAACTCGTGGCAACACTGGCCCCTAAATGGAAGGTTCCTAGCCGGTTCTATTTTGCCAGGGTTGCTGTTCCAGCACTACATAAAGAGGTGCTTGAGTTGGTTGGGGCAGATTTGCAGAAGAGTGCAGTTCACACTATACACCTGACAACAGACATGTGGACCAGTTGCCAAGCCCTTGATTACATGTGCATCACTGCACACTGGGTCTCCTTTTCAGGGGTTGCACAACAGATAAATGCAGGTGGTGACTTGGTCGAGATTTTTAAGGGTGCTCGTAAACATGCAACATTAGCCATGTTTGGCATGGAGAAAAGTCATACTGCAGCCAACATTTTGGATGACTTTAACAAAAAGGTCTCGCAATGGCTGCCCCCAAGAAAATGCAAGGTTGGTTATGTTTCTACTGATAATGGCAGCAATGTAGTTAGGGCCATGGAGGACGGTTGCTATTTCAGAGTGCCGTGTTTGGCGCACTGTATGAACATTGTCGTGCAAAAGTTCTTGAAAAAAGAACTTGCAGTCGACAAAATACTGACCATCTGCAGAAGAATATGCACACATTTTAACCATTCGTTTAAGGCCCGGAAGGAGCTGAGGCGCAAGCAAAATGAACGTAGTATGCCAGTGAAAGCACTTATCCAGGAGGTGGCAACACGTTGGAACTCATCCTTCTACATGCTTTTTTTTTTTTTTTTTGAAAACCTTTATTGATATCCAAAGAAGACAAATCGAGGCCCACAACCAAGCCGGCCGGCCGCAGTGTACAAGACAGTCAGGAGTCATCAGGCAAATAGTACATAATCAATCAATACAAAGCAGAGGCCGTACAATCGCAATAGGGGAGAAGAAATACAGAAACTAAAGGGCTAAAACACAGGAGTAAATAAGGCTTAATTTTACAATAAGGGGAGAGGACATATGACAGGCACACTTGCAATACGGAGGTATCCGACATCCCGTAATCAACCTCAACATTAAGAAGGGGGCATGGGGCAAAATATCAGGGGGACAACACAATGCAGTCAGGAAATCAGGATATGTGAGATACAGTCAGCCCCTGAGCATTATCCTCGTAACACGCCCACCACCCGGGACACTACCAAACCAGAACAGAGGGATCGGAAGACAATGCATGAAAACCCGCCCGTCACAGTACCCTCTGGGACGCAGGAAGGAAAAAGGGAAGGGGAACTAGATAGGGGGGGGGGGGGAAGAGGAAGGGAAAGGAAAATGGAGGGAAGAAAAACCAAACAATAAAAGGGGGATAAGGAAGTATAAAAAAAGAAAGGTAAAAGACACGCCGACACGGCTCCCCGTGGTGGGAGGACAGGAGTCAAAAGGATTAGCGGCCCAAGTGGGGCATGGCAATCGGATGGAAGGACAGCCAAAATGTAGCAGGAGGAGTAACGATGCCATCCCCCCACCCGAAACACACCATAGGAGGTCGGGACAGACGCGGCCTCACGAAAAAGAGATACAAAAGGGCCATAGAACCAGAAGACAAACAAAAAATAGAACCCAACCCACCCGTCCCACCCTGCACCCCTGTAGAAGGCTACGGCCTACCCTTCAAACAGCGTGCCTGTCGCCCTAAACCAGAACCCGAAATATAGCAAGAAGAAAGAAAGAAAAACGAGACAAAAAGGCCACAAAAGCGGAGAAAGAAAACAGGAGGGAGGAGCAGAATAACTATAATACAAAGGGTAGGCCACAGCCCTCCGCCCAACCCGACAAGTTCAATCAAAAACAGACCAGGACGACACCCCATCACGCGCCACAAAATATTAGGAGAAGGGGACCTCCCACCCCTCTACGATCAGAGACAATTGTGCAACGAAATCGCATACCGGGAATCAAGCAGAAGTCGTACATTTCACCCCCAACCCTTCCGAGCGACAAACCCCACCCACCACATGGCAATGTACAACCACATACTAAATACAAAATCAGCATATAATCGAGTGGAATGGTGACTAGCATAGCTACGTGGGGGGTAGATAGATCGACAAGTGAGCAGTAGTCCAAACTGAAAGTATCGATGCATCAACAATCGAAGCACGAGCCATGAGAAACAGGAGTTCAGTTGCGCCACTGGAGCGGGCGAGGTGGTCCCAATTTTAAACACAGGCAAAGTCATCGAAGCAGGCGCAGGAGGAAGTCCACCCATAATTCCAGGCAACAATGTCGAACAGGGTCGCAGTACAGCATCCGAGTCCCCGGGGTCCGAACCTTGAAAAGCAGGGCGCCCCAAATTCACCAGCACACTATACGATCTTCGATCAGTGGTGGAGACACTCAGGTCAATCGAGGGGGGTGAGGCAATGGAGGCATCGAAACAAGAGGGCGACAAGAAGAAACGGCCGCCCAAAATGGCGGCGGATCGTGGCGGACCCACCGAGACGCCCAAAGCCAGGGAAGCGTGCAGGGATCTGAGGGCTTCCAGGATATCTCCGACTGTCGGCTCACGCCCACCAGATCCGATCCCCACACAATCAGGCAACTCGGGCCCGCCGCCACAGGGTGACTCTCGTTCCAGAGGGCCGGCCGCCATTTCGTGAAACAGCCCAATCGCCGCCCACGAGGACCCCGGAAATAACAGTTCTCAAATGTAGGACTTTACAAGCGCCGGGGGTCCCAGCAAGGGCGGCTTCGATGCCAAAAGGATGTCCGCCCAAAACGGGTCTCCGCCCGCACCAGCACCGGTGCCCCAAACAAGCGGAGTCCGGGCCCTGAGGACCAGGGCCGCCGGACAAAGCAGCGGCGGGGGGACCCCCTCTCAGAATCAGGTCCCGGGGCTTCTCTCACCCACGTCAGCCACGCGACCACCAGGGCAGGTCCGGGTCAGGATCGCTGGGATCTTCGCACATCGGCTCCCAACACTGGTTCTCGCTCTCGGCCGGGGCCGAGAGCCGTCGGATCCCACCGGCCAGGTCCCGGATCAAGTCTCGCAGAGGCCCCGATCTCTCGGAGGCCAGAACTCCGGAGCCACTGCACGTCGAGACCCCGGGGTCAGATGGTAAGTACAAACAAGCCGTAATGTTTCCAATTCCCCAAAAGTGTGCCGTCCCGGGACAGGATAAAAGACAGGATAGGCAGTCAGGATGGAGGGCTGCGGGAGAACCTTCTACATGCTTGAGCGTCTGCATGAGCTGTTTCCAGTAGTCAATGAGTATTTCTACAACCTGGGTGGTGATACGACAGAAATGATGCTAGCGGTGGAGCAATGGCAGCTAGTTAAAAGCCTGACAGACATGCTTCGTCCTTTTGAGGTCTTCCCGCGTGACGTCAGCAGGGAGGACTGTTCTGTTCTGTTCAGGCTCAGTATTGGGCTCAAAATATGCAGCCCTGATGTCTCTCATGATAGCAGGTGGTTAAGTAGAAATTTGCTGCTCGACTGACCCAGCAGGAGCAAACGTATGCCAAAAATGTATGCAGAAGTAGCTTTTCAGTGAAGAGCAGCCATGCACATTTTAGCAAGTTTCACTTGTAAGTGGGGTTGGAAACGCTTTTCAGGCTCAGTACTGGGCTCAAAATATGCAGCCCTGATGTCTCCCATGATAGCAGGTGGTTAAGTAGAAATTCGCTGCTCGGCTGACCCAGCAGGAGCAAACATATGCCAAAAATGTATGCAGAACCAGCTTTTTCAGTGCAGAGCATTAGGCACATTTTAGCAAGTTTCACTTGTAAGTGGGGTTGGAAACTCCTTTCAGGCTCACTACTGGGCTCAAAAGATGCAGCCCTGAAGTCTCTCATGATAGCAGGTGATTAAGTAGAAATTTGCTGCTCGGCTGACCCAGCAGGAGCAAACGTATGCCAAAAATGTATGCAGAACCAGCTTTTTCAGTGCAGAGCATTAGGCACATTTTAGCAAGTTTCACTTGTAAGTGGGTTTGGAAACGCTTTTCAGGCTCAGTACTGGGCTCAAAAGATGCAGCCCTGATGTCTCTCATGATAGCAGGTGGTTTAGTAGAAATTCGCTGCTCGGCTGACCCAGCAGGAGCAAACGTATTCCAAAAATGTATGCAGAACCAGCTTTTCAGTGAAGAGCAGCCAGGCACATTTTAGCAAGTTTTACTTGTAAGTGGGTTTGGAAACGCTTTTCAGGCTCACTACTGGGCTCAAAATATGCAGCCCTGATGTCTCTCATGATAGCAGGTGGTTAAGTAGAAATTCGCTGCTCGGCTGACCCAGCAGGAGCAAACGTATGCTAAAAATGTATGCAGAACCAGCTTTTCAGTGAAGAGCAGCCAGGCACATTTTAGCAAGTTTCACTTGTAAGTGGGGTTGGAAACGCTTTTCAGGCTCAGTTCTGGGCTCAAAATATGCAGCCCTGATGTCTCTCATGATAGCAGGTGGTTAAGTACAAATTCGCTGCTCGGCAGACCCAGCAGGAGCAAACATATGCCAAAAATGTATGCAGAACCAGCTTTTCAGTGAAGAGCATTCAGGCACATTTTAGCAAGTTTTACTTGTAAGTGGGTTTGGAAACGCTTTTCAGGCTCAGTACTGGACTAAAAAGATGCAGCCCTGATGTCTCTCATGATAGCAGGTGGTTAAGTAGAAATTCGCTGCTTGGCTGACCCAGCAGGAGCAAACGTATGCCAAAAATGTATGCAGAACCAGCTTTTCAGTGAAGAGCATTCAGGCACATTTTAGCACGTTTCACTTGTAAGTGGGGTTGGAAACGCCTTTAGGCTCAGTACTGGGCTCAAAATATGCAGCCCTGATGTCTCTCATGATAGCAGGTGGTTAAGTAGAAATTCACTGCTCGGCTGACCCAGCAGGAGCAAATGTATGCCAAAAATGTATGCAGAACCAGCTTTTCAGTGAAGAGCAGCCAGGCACATTTGAGCAAGTTTCACTTGTAAGTCGGGTTGGAAATGCTTTTCAGTCTCACTACTGGGCTCAAAAGATGCAGCCCTGATGTCTCTCATGATAGCAGGTGGTTAAGTAGAAATTTGCTGCTCGGCTGACCCAGCAGGAGCTAACGTATGCCAAAAATGTATGCAGAACCAGTTTTCAGTGAAGAGCATTCAGGCACATTTTAGCAAGTTTCACTTGTAAGTGGGGTTGGAAACACCTTTCAGGCTCACTACTGGGCTCAAAAGATGCAGCCCTGATGTCTCTCATGATAGCAGGTGGTTAAGTAGAAATTTGCTGCTCGGCTGACCCAGCAGGAGCAAACGTATGCCAAAAATGTATGCAGAACCAGCTTTTTAGTGAAGAACATTCAGGCACATTTTAGCAAGTTTTACTTGTAAGTGGGTTTGGAAACGCTTTTCAGGCTCAGTATTGGGCTCAAAAGATGCAGCCCTGATGTCTCTCATGATAGCAGGTGGTTTAGTAGAAATTCGCTGCTCGGCTGACCCAGCAGGAGCAAACGTATGCCAAAAATATATGCAGAACCAGCTTTTCAGTGAAGAGCAGCCAGGCACATTTTAGCAAGTTTTACTTGTGAGTGGGTTTGGAAACGCCTTTCAGGCTCACTACTGGGCTCAAAATATGCAGCCCTGATGTCTCTCATGATAGCAGGTGGTTAAGTAGAAATTCGCTGCTCAGCTGACCCAGCAGGAGCAAACGTATGCCAAATATGTATGCAGAACCAGCTTTTCAGTGAAGAGCAGCCAGGCACATTTTAGCAAGTTTCACTTGTAAGTGGGGTTGGAAACGCTTTTCAGGCTCAGTATTGAGCTCAAAATATTCAGCCCTGATGTCTCTAAAGATAGCAGATGGTTAAGTAGAAATTCGCTGCTCGACTGACCCAGCAGGAGCAAACGTATGCCAAAAATGTATGCAGAAGTAGCTTTTCAGTGAAGAGCAGCCATGCACATTTTAGCAAGTTTCACTTGTAAGTGGGGTTGGAAACGCTTTTCAGGCTCAGTACTGGGCTCAAAATATGCAGCCCTGATGTCTCCCATGATAGCAGGTGGTTAAGTAGAAATTCGCTGCTCGGCTGACCCAGCAGGAGCAAACGTGTGCCAAAAATGTATGCAGAACCAGCTTTTTCAGTGCAGAGCATTAGGCACATATTAGCAAGTTTCACTTGTAAGTGGGGTTGGAAACTCCTTTCAGGCTCACTACTGGGCTCAAAA
Organism: Lissotriton helveticus; assembly: GCF_964261635.1. Lineage (NCBI taxonomy): Eukaryota > Metazoa > Chordata > Amphibia > Caudata > Salamandridae > Lissotriton > Lissotriton helveticus. The sequence goes on from NC_136068.1 coordinate 426,456,421, forward strand.
GATGCAGCCCTGATGTCTCTCATGATAGCAGGTGGTTAAGTAGAAATTTGCTGCTCGGCTGACCCAGCAGGAGCAAACGTATGCCAAAAATGTATGCAGAACCAGCTTTTTCAGTGCAGAGCATTAGGCACATTTTAGCAAGTTTCACTTGTATGTGGGTTTGGAAACGCTTTTCAGGCTCAGTACTGGGCTCAAAAGATGCAGCCCTGATGTCTCTCATGATAGCAGGTGGTTAAGTAGAAATTCGCTGCTCGGCTGACCCAGCAGGAGCAAACGTATGCTAAAGATGTATGCAGAACCAGCTTTTCAGTGAAGAGCAGCCAGGCACATTTTAGCAAGTTTCACTTGTAAGTTGGGTTGGAAACGCTTTTCAGGCTCAGTTCTGGGCTCAAAATATGCAGCCCTGATGTCTCTCATGATAGCAGGTGGTTAAGTAGAAATTCGCTGCTCGGCTGACCCAGCAGGAGCAAACGTATGCCAAAAATGTATGCAGAACCAGCTTTTTAGTGAAGAACATTCAGGCACATTTTAGCAAGTTTTACTTGTAAGTGGGTTTGGAAACGCTTTTCAGGCTCAGTATTGGGCTCAAAAGATGCAGCCCTGATGTCTCTCATGATAGCAGGTGGTTTAGTAGAAATTCGCTGCTCGGCTGACCCAGCAGGAGCAAACGTATTCCAAAAATGTATGCAGAACCAGCTTTTCAGTGAAGAGCAGCCAGGCACATTTTAGCAAGTTTTACTTGTAAGTGGGTTTGGAAACGCTTTTCAGGCTCACTACTGGGCTCAAAATATGCAGCCCTGATGTCTCTCATGATAGCAGGTGGTTAAGTAGAAATTCGCTGCTCGGCTGACCCAGCAGGAGCAAACGTATGCTAAAAATGTATGCAGAACCAGCTTTTCAGTGAAGAGCAGCCAGGCACATTTTAGCAAGTTTCACTTGTAAGTGGGGTTGGAAACGCTTTTCAGGCTCAGTTCTGGGCTCAAAATATGCAGCCCTGATGTCTCTCATGATAGCAGGTGGTTAAGTACAAATTCGCTGCTCGGCAGACCCAGCAGGAGCAAACATATGCCAAAAATGTATGCAGAACCAGCTTTTCAGTGAAGAGCATTCAGGCACATTTTAGCAAGTTTTACTTGTAAGTGGGTTTGGAAACGCTTTTCAGGCTCAGTACTGGACTAAAAAGATGCAGCCCTGATGTCTCTCATGATAGCAGGTGGTTAAGTAGAAATTCGCTGCTTGGCTGACCCAGCAGGAGCAAACGTATGCCAAAAATGTATGCAGAACCAGCTTTTCAGTGAAGAGCATTCAGGCACATTTTAGCACGTTTCACTTGTAAGTGGGGTTGGAAACGCCTTTAGGCTCAGTACTGGGCTCAAAATATGCAGCCCTGATGTCTCTCATGATAGCAGGTGGTTAAGTAGAAATTCACTGCTCGGCTGACCCAGCAGGAGCAAATGTATGCCAAAAATGTATGCAGAACCAGCTTTTCAGTGAAGAGCAGCCAGGCACATTTGAGCAAGTTTCACTTGTAAGTCGGGTTGGAAATGCTTTTCAGTCTCACTACTGGGCTCAAAAGATGCAGCCCTGATGTCTCTCATGATAGCAGGTGGTTAAGTAGAAATTTGCTGCTCGGCTGACCCAGCAGGAGCTAACGTATGCCAAAAATGTATGCAGAACCAGTTTTCAGTGAAGAGCATTCAGGCACATTTTAGCAAGTTTCACTTGTAAGTGGGGTTGGAAACACCTTTCAGACTCACTACTGGGCTCAAAAGATGCAGCCCTGATGTCTCTCATGATAGCAGGTGGTTAAGTAGAAATTCGCTGCTCGGCTGACCCAGCAGGAGCAAACGTATGCCAAAAATGTATGCAGAACCAGCTTTTTAGTGAAGAACATTCAGGCACATTTTAGCAAGTTTTACTTGTAAGTGGGTTTGGAAACGCTTTTCAGGCTCAGTATTGGGCTCAAAAGATGCAGCCCTGATGTCTCTCATGATAGCAGGTGGTTTAGTAGAAATTCGCTGCTCGGCTGACCCAGCAGGAGCAAACGTATGCCAAAAATATATGCAGAACCAGCTTTTCAGTGAAGAGCAGCCAGGCACATTTTAGCAAGTTTTACTTGTGAGTGGGTTTGGAAACGCCTTTCAGGCTCACTACTGGGCTCAAAATATGCAGCCCTGATGTCTCTCATGATAGCAGGTGGTTAAGTAGAAATTCGCTGCTCAGCTGACCCAGCAGGAGCAAACGTATGCCAAATATGTATGCAGAACCAGCTTTTCAGTGAAGAGCAGCCAGGCACATTTTAGCAAGTTTCACTTGTAAGTGGGGTTGGAAACGCTTTTCAGGCTCAGTATTGAGCTCAAAATATTCAGCCCTGATGTCTCTAAAGATAGCAGGTGGTTAAGTAGAAATTCGCTGCTCGACTGACCCAGCAGGAGCAAACGTATGCCAAAAATGTATGCAGAAGTAGCTTTTCAGTGAAGAGCAGCCATGCACATTTTAGCAAGTTTCACTTGTAAGTGGGGTTGGAAACGCTTTTCAGGCTCAGTACTGGGCTCAAAATATGCAGCCCTGATGTCTCCCATGATAGCAGGTGGTTAAGTAGAAATTCGCTGCTCGGCTGACCCAGCAGGAGCAAACGTGTGCCAAAAATGTATGCAGAACCAGCTTTTTCAGTGCAGAGCATTAGGCACATATTAGCAAGTTTCACTTGTAAGTGGGGTTGGAAACTCCTTTCAGGCTCACTACTGGGCTCAAAAGATGCAGCCCTGATGTCTCTCATGATAGCAGGTGGTTAAGTAGAAATTTGCTGCTCGGCTGACCCAGCAGGAGCAAACGTATGCCAAAAATGTATGCAGAACCAGCTTTTTCAGTGCAGAGCATTAGGCACATTTTAGCAAGTTTCACTTGTATGTGGGTTTGGAAACGCTTTTCAGGCTCAGTACTGGGCTCAAAAGATGCAGCCCTGATGTCTCTCATGATAGCAGGTGGTTAAGTAGAAATTCGCTGCTCGGCTGACCCAGCAGGAGCAAACGTATGCTAAAGATGTATGCAGAACCAGCTTTTCAGTGAAGAGCAGCCAGGCACATTTTAGCAAGTTTCACTTGTAAGTTGGGTTGGAAACGCTTTTCAGGCTCAGTTCTGGGCTCAAAATATGCAGCCCTGATGTCTCTCATGATAGCAGGTGGTTAAGTACAAATTTGGTGCTCGGCTGACCCAGCAGGAGCAAACGTATGTCAAAAATGTATGCAGAACCAGCTTTTCAGTTAAGAACTTTCAGGCACATTTTAGCAAGTTTTACTTGTAAGTGGGTTTGGAAACGCTTTTCAGGCTCACTACTGGGCTCAAAAGATGCAGCCCTGATGTGTCTCATGATAGCAGGTGGTTTAGTAGAAATTCGGTGCTCGGCTGACCCAGCAGGAGCAAACGTAGGCCAAAAATGTATGCAGAACCAGCTTTTCAGTGAAGAGCAGCCAGGCACATTTTAGCAAGTTTTACTTGTAAGTGGGTTTGGAAACGCTTTTCAGGCTCAGTACTGGGCTCAAAATATGCAGCCCTGATGTCTCTCATGATAGCAGGTGGTTAAGTAGAAATTCGCTGCTCGACTGACCCAGCAGGAGCAAACGTATGCCAAAAATGTATGCAGAACCAGCTTTTCAGTGAAGAGCAGCATGAGGCACATTTTAGCAAGTTTTACTTGTAAGTGGGGTTGGAAACGCTTTTCAGGCTCAGTACTGGGCTCAAAATATGCAGCCCTGATGTCTCTCATGATAGCAGGTGGTTAAGTAGAAATTCGCTGCTCGGCTGACCCAGCAGGAGTAAACGTATGCCAAAAATGTATGCAGAACCAGCTTTTCAGTGAAGAGCATTCAGGCACATTTTAGCAAGTTTCACTTGTAAGTGGGGTTGGAAACGCCTTTCAGGCTCACTACTGGGCTCAAAAGATGCAGACCTGATGTATCTCATGATAGCAGGTGGTTAAGTAGAAATTTGCTGCTCGGCTCACCCAGCAGGAGCAAACGTATGCCAAAAATGTATGCAGAACCAGCTTTTCAGTTAAGAACATTCAGGCACATTTTAGCAAGTTTTACTTGTAAGTGGGTTTGGAAACGCTTTTCAGGCTCACTACTGGGCTCAAAAGATGCAGCCCTGATGTGTCTCATCTTAGCAGGTGGTTTAGTAGAAATTCGGTGCTCGGCTGACCCAGCAGGAGCAAACGTAGGCCAAAAATGTATGCAGAACCAGCTTTTCAGTGAAGAGCAGCCAGGCACATTTTAGCAAGTTTTACTTGTAAGTGGGTTTGGAAACGCTTTTCAGGCTCAGTACTGGGCTCAAAATATGCAGCCCTGATGTCTCTCATGATAGCAGGTGGTTAAGTAGAAATTCGCTGCTCGACTGACCCAGCAGGAGCAAACGTATGCCAAAAATGTATGCAGAACCAGCTTTTCAGTGAAGAGCAGCCAGGCACATTTTAGCAAGTTTTACTTGTAAGTGGGGTTTGAAACGCCTTTCAGGCTCACTACTGGGCTCAAAAGATGCAGACCTGATGTCTCTCATGATAGCAGGTGGTTTAGTAGAAATTTGCTGCTCGGCTGACCCAGCAGGAGCAAACGTATGCCAAAAATGTATGCAGAATCAGCAGTTCAGTGAAGAGCAGCCAGGCACATTTTAGCAAGTTTTACTTGTAAGTGGGGTTGGAAACGCCTTTCAGGCTCACTACTGGGCTCAAATGATGCAGCCCTGATGTCTCTCATGATAGCAGGTGGTTTTGTAGAAATTCACTGCTCGGCTGACCCAGCAGGAGCAAACGTAGGCCAAAAATGTATGCAGAAGTAGCTTTTCAGTGAAGAGCAGCCAGGCACATTTTAGCAAGTTTTAATTGTAAGTGGGGCTGGAAACACCTTTCAGGCTTACTACTGGGCTCAAAAGATGTAGCCCTGATGTCTCCCATGATAGCAGGTGGTTAAGTAGAAATTCGCTGCTCGGCTGACCCAGAAGGAGCAAACGTATGCCAAAAATGTATGCAGAACCAGCTTTTTCAGTGCAGAGCATTAGGCACATTTTAGCAAGTTTCACTTGTAAGTGGGGTTGGAAACTCCTTTCAGGCTCACTACTGGGCTCAAAAGATGCAGCCCTGATGTCTCTCATGATAGCAGGTGGTTAAGTAGAAATTTGCTGCTCGGCTGACCCAGCAGGAGCAAACGTATGCCAAAAATGTATGCAGAACCAGCTTTTTCAGTGCAGAGCATTAGGCACATTTTAGCAAGTTTCACTTGTAAGTGGGTTTGGAAACGCTTTTCAGGCTCAGTACTGGGCTCAAAAGATGCAGCCCTGATGTCTCTCATGATAGCAGGTGGTTTAGTAGAAATTCGCTGCTCGGCTGACCCAGCAGGAGCAAACGTAGGCCAAAAATGTATGCAGAACCAGCTTTTCAGTGAAGAGCAGCCAGGCACATTTTAGCAAGTTTTACTTGTAAGTGGGTTTGGAAACGCTTTTCAGGCTCAGTACTGGGCTAAAATATGCAGCCCTGATGTCTCTCATGATAGCAGGTGGTTAAGTAGAAATTCGCTGCTCGGCTGACCCAGCAGGAGCAAACGTATGCTAAAAATGTATGCAGAACCAGCTTTTCAGTGAAGAGCAGCCAGGCACATTTTAGCAAGTTTTACTTGTAAGTGGGGTTGGAAACGCCTTTCAGGCTCACTACTGGGCTCAAAAGATGCAGCCCTGATGTCTCTCATGATAGCAGGTGGTTTAGTAGAAATTCGGTGCTCGGCTGACCCAGCAGGAGCAAACGAATGCCAAAAATGTATGCAGAACCAGCTTTTCAGTGAAGAGCAGCCAGGCACATTTTAGCAAGTTTCACTTGTAAGTGGGGTTGGAAACGCTTTTCAGGCTCAGTACTGGGCTCAAAATATGCAGCCCTGATGTCTCTCATGATAGCAGGTGGTTAAGTAGAAATTTGGTGCTCGGCTGACCCAGCAGGAGCAAACGTATGTCAAAAATGTATGCAGAACCAGCTTTTCAGTTAAGAACATTCAGGCACATTTTAGCAAGTTTTACTTGTAAGTGGGTTTGGAAACGCTTTTCAGGCTCACTACTGGGCTCAAAAGATGCAGCCCTGATGTGTCTCATGATAGCAGGTGGTTTAGTAGAAATTCGGTGCTCGGCTGACCCAGCAGGAGCAAACGTAGGCCAAAAATTTATGCAGAACCAGCTTTTCAGTGAAGAGCAGCCAGGCACATTTTAGCAAGTTTTACTTGTAAGTGGGTTTGGAAACGCTTTTCAGGCTCAGTACTGGGCTCAAAATATGCAGCCCTGATGTCTCTCATGATAGCAGGTGGTTAAGTAGAAATTCGCTGCTCGACTGACCCAGCAGGAGCAAACGTATGCCAAAAATGTATGCAGAACCAGCTTTTCAGTGAAGAGCAGCATGAGGCACATTTTAGCAAGTTTTACTTGTAAGTGGGGTTGGAAACGCTTTTCAGGCTCAGTACTGGGCTCAAAATATGCAGCCCTGATGTCTCTCATGATAGCAGGTGGTTAAGTAGAAATTCGCTGCTCGGCTGACCCAGCAGGAGCAAACGTATGCCAAAAATGTATGCAGAATCAGCAGTTCAGTGAAGAGCAGCCAGGCACATTTTAGCAAGTTTTACTTGTAAGTGGGGTTGGAAACGCCTTTCAGGCTCACTACTGGGCTCAAATGATGCAGCCCTGATGTCTCTCATGATAGCAGGTGGTTTTGTAGAAATTCACTGCTCGGCTGACCCAGCAGGAGCAAACGTAGGCCAAAAATGTATGCAGAAGTAGCTTTTCAGTGAAGAGCAGCCAGGCACATTTTAGCAAGTTTTAATTGTAAGTGGGGCTGGAAACACCTTTCAGGCTTACTACTGGGCTCAAAAGATGTAGCCCTGATGACTCTCATGATAGCAGGTGGTTAGTAGAAATTCGCTGCTTGGCTGACCCAGCAGGAGCAAACGTATGCCAAAAATGTATGCAGAACCAGCTTTTCAGTGAAGAGCATTCAGGCACATTTTAGCAAGTTTCACTTGTAAGTGGGGTTGGAAACGCCTTGCAGGCTCACTACTGGGCTCAAAATATGCAGCCCTGATGTCTCCCATGATAGCAGGTGGTTAAGTAGAAATTCGCTGCTCGGCTGACCCAGAAGGAGCAAACGTATGCCAAAAATGTATGCAGAACCAGCTTTTTCAGTGCAGAGCATTAGGCACATTTTAGCAAGTTTCACTTGTAAGTGGGGTTGGAAACTCCTTTCAGGCTCACTACTGGGCTCAAAAGATGCAGCCCTGATGTCTCTCATGATAGCAGGTGGTTAAGTAGAAATTTGCTGCTCGGCTGACCCAGCAGGAGCAAACGTATGCCAAAAGTGTATGCAGAACCAGCTTTTTCAGTGCAGAGCATTAGGCACATTTTAGCAAGTTTCACTTGTAAGTGGGTTTGGAAACGCTTTTCAGGCTCAGTACTGGGCTCAAAAGATGCAGCCCTGATGTCTCTCATGATAGCAGGTGGTTTAGTAGAAATTCGCTGCTCGGCTGACCCAGCAGGAGCAAACGTATTCCAAAAATGTATGCAGAACCAGCTTTTCAGTGAAGAGCAGCCAGGCACCTTTTAGCAAGTTTTACTTGTAAGTGGGGTTGGAAACGCCTTTCAGGCTCACTACTGGGCTCAAAAGATGCAGCCCTGATGTCTCTCATGATAGCAGGTGGTTTAGTAGAAATTCACTGCTCGGCTGACCCAGCAGGAGCAAACGTAGGCCAAAAATGTATGCAGAAGTAGCTTTTCAGTGAAGAGCAGCCAGGCACATTTTAGCAAGTTTTAATTGTAAGTGGGGCTGGAAACACCTTTCAGGCTTACTACTGGGCTCAAAAGATGTAGCCCTGATGACTCTCATGATAGCAGGTGGTTAGTAGAAATTCGCTGCTTGGCTGACCCAGCAGGAGCAAACGTATGCCAAAAATGTATGCAGAACCAGCTTTTCAGTGAAGAGCATTCAGGCACATTTTAGCAAGTTTCACTTGTAAGTGGGGTTGGAAACGCCTTGCAGGCTCACTACTGGGCTCAAAATATGCAGCCCTGATGTCTCCCATGATAGCAGGTGGTTAAGTAGAAATTCGCTGCTCGGCTGACCCAGAAGGAGCAAACGTATGCCAAAAATGTATGCAGAACCAGCTTTTTCAGTGCAGAGCATTAGGCACATTTTAGCAAGTTTCACTTGTAAGTGGGGTTGGAAACTCCTTTCAGGCTCACTACTGGGCTCAAAAGATGCAGCCCTGATGTCTCTCATGATAGCAGGTGGTTAAGTAGAAATTTGCTGCTCGGCTGACCCAGCAGGAGCAAACGTATGCCAAAAATGTATGCAGAACCAGCTTTTTCAGTGCAGAGCATTAGGCACATTTTAGCAAGTTTCACTTGTAAGTGGGTTTGGAAACGCTTTTCAGGCTCAGTACTGGGCTCAAAAGATGCAGCCCTGATGTCTCTCATGATAGCAGGTGGTTTAGTAGAAATTCGCTGCTCGGCTGACCCAGCAGGAGCAAACGTATTCCAAAAATGTATGCAGAACCAGCTTTTCAGTGAAGAGCAGCCAGGCACCTTTTAGCAAGTTTTACTTGTAAGTGGGGTTGGAAACGCCTTTCAGGCTCACTACTGGGCTCAAAAGATGCAGCCCTGATGTCTCTCATGATAGCAGGTGGTTTAGTAGAAATTCGCTGCTCGGCTGACCCAGCAGGAGCAAACGTAGGCCAAAAATGTATGCAGAACCAGCTTTTCAGTGAAGAGCAGCCAGGCACATTTTAGCAAGTTTTACTTGTAAGTGGGTTTGGAAACGCTTTTCAGGCTCAGTACTGGGCTAAAATATGCAGCCCTGATGTCTCTCATGATAGCAGGTGGTTAAGTAGAAATTCGCTGCTCGGCTGACCCAGCAGGAGCAAACGTATGCTAAAAATGTATGCAGAACCAGCTTTTCAGTGAAGAGCAGCCAGGCACATTTTAGCAAGTTTTACTTGTAAGTGGGGTTGGAAACGCCTTTCAGGCTCACTACTGGGCTCAAAAGATGCAGCCCTGATGTCTCTCAAGATAGCAGGTGGTTTAGTAGAAATTCGCTGCTCGGCTGACCCAGCAGGAGCAAACGAATGCCAAAAATGTATGCAGAACCAGCTTTTCAGTGAAGAGCAGCCAGGCACATTTTAGCAAGTTTCACTTGTAAGTGGGGTTGGAAACGCTTTTCAGGCTCAGTACTGGGCTCAAAATATGCAGCCCTGATGTCTCTCATGATAGCAGGTGGTTAAGTAGAAATTTGGTGCTCGGCTGACCCAGCAGGAGCAAACGTATGTCAAAAATGTATGCAGAACCAGCTTTTCAGTTAAGAACATTCAGGCACATTTTAGCAAGTTTTACTTGTAAGTGGGTTTGGAAACGCTTTTCAGGCTCACTACTGGGCTCAAAAGATGCAGCCCTGATGTGTCTCATGATAGCAGGTGGTTTAGTAGAAATTCGGTGCTCGGCGACCCAGCAGGAGCAAACGTAGGCCAAAAATTTATGCAGAACCAGCTTTTCAGTGAAGAGCAGCCAGGCACATTTTAGCAAGTTTTACTTGTAAGTGGGTTTGGAAACGCTTTTCAGGCTCAGTACTGGGCTCAAAATATGCAGCCCTGATGTCTCTCATGATAGCAGGTGGTTAAGTAGAAATTCGCTGCTCGACTGACCCAGCAGGAGCAAACGTATGCCAAAAATGTATGCAGAACCAGCTTTTCAGTGAAGAGCAGCATGAGGCACATTTTAGCAAGTTTTACTTGTAAGTGGGGTTGGAAACGCTTTTCAGGCTCAGTACTGGGCTCAAAATATGCAGCCCTGATGTCTCTCATGATAGCAGGTGGTTAAGTAGAAATTCGCTGCTCGGCTGACCCAGCAGGAGTAAACGTATGCCAAAAATGTATGCAGAACCAGCTTTTCAGTGAAGAGCATTCAGGCACATTTTAGCAAGTTTCACTTGTAAGTGGGGTTGGAAATGCCTTCAGGCTCACTACTGGGCTCAAAAGATGCAGACCTGATGTCTCTCATGATAGCAGGTGGTTTAGTAGAAATTTGCTGCTCGGCTGACCCAGCAGGAGCAAACGTATGCCAAAAATGTATGCAGAATCAGCAGTTCAGTGAAGAGCAGCCAGGCACATTTTAGCAAGTTTTACTTGTAAGTGGGGTTGGAAACGCCTTTCAGGCTCACTACTGGGCTCAAAAGATGCAGCCCTGATGTCTCTCATGATAGCAGGTGGTTTAGTAGAAATTCGCTGCTCGGCTGACCCAGCAGGAGCAAACGAATGCCAAAAATGTATGCAGAACCAGCTTTTCAGTGAAGAGCAGCCAGGCACATTTTAGCAAGTTTCACTTGTAAGTGGGGTTGGAAACGCTTTTCAGGCTCAGTACTGGGCTCAAAATATGCAGCCCTGATGTCTCTCATGATAGCAGGTGGTTAAGTAGAAATTTGGTGCTCGGCTGACCCAGCAGGAGCAAACGTATGTCAAAAATGTATGCAGAACCAGCTTTTCAGTTAAGAACATTCAGGCACATTTTAGCAAGTTTTACTTGTAAGTGGGTTTGGAAACGCTTTTCAGGCTCAGTACTGGGCTCAAAAGATGCAGCCCTGATGTCTCTCATGATAGCAGGTGGTTTAGTAGAAATTCGCTGCTCGGCTGACCCAGCAGGAGCAAACTAAGGCCAAAAATGTATGCAGAACCAGCTTTTCAGTGAAGAGCAGCCAGGCACATTTTAGCAAGTTTTACTTGTAAGTGGGTTTGGAAACGCTTTTCAGGCTCAGTACTGGGCTAAAATATGCAGCCCTGATGTCTCTCATGATAGCAGGTGGTTAAGTAGAAATTCGCTGCTCGGCTGACCCAGCAGGAGCAAACGTATGCTAAAAATGTATGCAGAACCAGCTTTTCAGTGAAGAGCAGCCAGGCACATTTTAGCAAGTTTTACTTGTAAGTGGGGTTGGAAACGCCTTTCAGGCTCACTACTGGGCTCAAAAGATGCAGCCCTGATGTCTCTCATGATAGCAGGTGGTTTAGTAGAAATTCGTTGCTCGGCTGACCAAGCAGGAGCAAACGAATGCCAAAAATGTATGCAGAACCAGCTTTTCAGTGAAGAGCATTCAGGCACATTTTAGCAAGTTTCACTTGTAAGTGGGGTTGGAAACTCCTTTCAGGCTCACTACTGGGCTCAAAAGATGCAGCCCTGATGTCTCTCATGATAGCAGGTGGTTAAGTAGAAATTTGCTGCTCGGCTGACCCAGCAGGAGCAAACGTATGCCAAAAATGTATGCAGAACCAGCTTTTTCAGTGCAGAGCATTAGGCACATTTTAGCAAGTATCACTTGTAAGTGGGTTTGGAAACGCTTTTCAGGCTCAGTACTGGGCTCAAAAGATGCAGCCCTGATGTCTCTCATGATAGCAGGTGTTTTAGTAGAAATTCGCTGCTCGGCTGACCCAGCAGGAGCAAACGTATTCCAAAAATGTATGCAGAACCAGCTTTTCAGTGAAGAGCAGCCAGGCACCTTTTAGCAAGTTTTACTTGTAAGTGGGGTTGGAAACGCCTTTCAGGCTCACTACTGGGCTCAAAATATGCAGCCCTGATGTCTCTCATGATAGCAGGTGGTTAAGTAGAAATTCGCTGCTCGGCTGACCCAGCAGGAGCAAACGTATGCTAAAAATGTATGAGAACCAGCTTTTCAGTGAAGAGCATTCAGGCACATTTTAGCAAGTTTCACTTGTAAGTGGGGTTGGAAACGCCTTCAGGCTCACTACTGGGCTCAAAAGATGCAGACCTGATGTCTCTCATGATAGCAGGTTGTTAAGTAGAAATTTGCTGCTCGGCTGACCCAGCAGGAGCAAACGTATGCCAAAAATGTATGCAGAATCAGCAGTTCAGTGAAGAGCAGCCAGGCACATTTTAGCAAGTTTTAATTGTAAGTGGGGCTGGAAACACCTTTCAGGCTTACTACTGGGCTCAAAAGATGTAGCCCTCATGAGTCTCATGATAGCAGGTGGTTAAGTAGAAATTCGCTGCTTGGCTGACCCAGCAGGAGCAAACGTATGCAAAAAATGTATGCAGAACCAGCTTTTCAGTGAAGAGCAGCCAGGCACCTTTTAGCAAGTTTTACTTGTAAGTGGGGTTGGAAACGCCTTTCAGGCTCACTACTGGGCTCAAAAGATGCAGCCCTGATGTCTCTCATGATAGCAGGTGGTTTAGTAGAAATTCGCTGCTCGGCTGACCCAGCAGGAGCAAACGTATGCCAAAAATGTATGCAGAACCAGCTTTTCAGTGAAGAGCAGCCAGGCACCTTTTAGCAAGTTTTACTTGTAAGTGGGGTTGGAAACGCCTTTCAGGCTCACTACTGGGCTCAAAAGATGCAGCCCTGATGTGTCTCATGATAGCAGGTGGTTTAGTAGAAATTCGGTGCTCGGCTGACCCAGCAGGAGCAAACGTAGGCCAAAAATGTATGCAGAAGTAGCTTTTCAGTGAAGAGCAGCCAGGCACATTTTAGCAAGTTTTAATTGTAAGTGGGGCTGGAAACACCTTTCAGGCTTACTACTGGGCTCAAAAGATGTAGCCCTGATGACTCTCATGATAGCAGGTGGTTAAGTAGAAATTCGCTGCTTGGCTGACCCAGCAGGAGCAAACGTATGCCAAAAATGTATGCAGAACCAGCTTTTCAGTGAAGAGCATTCAGGCACATTTTAGCAAGTTTCACTTGTAAGTGGGGTTGGAAACGCCTTTCAGGCTCACTACTGGGCTCAAAAGATGCAGCCCTGATGTCTCTCGTGATAGCAGGTGGTTTAGTAGAAATTCGCTGCTCGGCTGACCCAGCAGGAGCAAACGTAGGCCAAAAATGTATGCAGAAGTAGCTGTTCAGTGAAGAGCAGCCAGGCACATTTTAGCAAGTTTTACTTGTAAGTGGTGTTGGAAACGCCTTTCAGGCTCACTACTGGGCTCAAAAGATGCAGCCCTGATGTCTCTCATGATAGCAGGTGGTTTAGTAGAAATTCGCTGCTCGGCTGACCCAGCAGGAGCAAACGTAGGCCAAAAATGTATGCAGAACCAGCTTTTCAGTGAAGAGCAGCCAGGCACATTTTAGCAAGTTTTACTTGTAAGTGGGTTTGGAAACGCTTTTCAGGCTCAGTACTGGGCTCAAAATATGCAGCCCTGATGTCTCTCATGATAGCAGGTGGTTAAGTAGAAATTCGCTGCTCGGCTGACCCAGCAGGAGCAAACGTATGCTAAAAATGTATGCAGAACCAGCTTTTCAGTGAAGAGCATTCAGGCACATTTTAGCAAGTTTCACTTGTAAGTGGGGTTGGAAACGCCTTCAGGCTCACTACTGGGCTCAAAAGATGCAGACCTGATGTCTCTCATGATAGCAGGTGGTTAAGTAGAAATTTGCTGCTCGGCTGACCCAGCAGGAGCAAACGTATGCCAAAAATGTATGCAGAATCAGCAGTTCAGTGAAGAGCAGCCAGGCATATTTTAGCAAGTTTTAATTGTAAGTGGGGCTGGAAACACCTTTCAGGCTTACTACTGGGCTCAAAAGATGTAGCCCTCATGAGTCTCATGATAGCAGGTGGTTAAGTAGAAATTCGCTGCTTGGCTGACCCAGCAGGAGCAAACGTATGCCAAAAATGTATGCAGAACCAGCTTTTCAGTGAAGAGCATTCAGGCACATTTTAGCAAGTTTCACTTGTAAGTGGGGTTGGAAACGCTTTTCAGGCTCAGTACTCGGCTCAAAAGATGCAGCCCTGATGTCTCTCATGATAGCAGGTGGTTTAGTAGAAATTCGCTGCTCGGCTGACCCAGCAGGAGCAAACGTATGCCAAAAATGTATGCAGAACCAGCTTTTCAGTGAAGAGCAGCCAGGCACCTTTTAGCAAGTTTTACTTGTAAGTGGGGTTGGAAACGCCTTTCAGGCTCACTACTGGGCTCAAAAGATGCAGCCCTGATGTCTCTCATGATAGCAGGTGGTTTAGTAGAAATTCGCTGCTCGGCTGACCCAGCAGGAGCAAACGTAGGCCAAAAATGTATGCAGAACCAGCTTTTCAGTGAAGAGCAGCCAGGCACCTTTTAGCAAGTTTTACTTGTAAGTGGGGTTGGAAACGCCTTTCAGGCTCACTACTGGGCTCAAAAGATGCAGCCCTGATGTGTCTCATGATAGCAGGTGGTTTAGTAGAAATTCGGTGCTCGGCTGACCCAGCAGGAGCAAACGTAGGCCAAAAATGTATGCAGAACCAGCTTTTCAGTGAAGAGCAGCCAGGCACATTTTAGCAAGTTTTACTTGTAAGTGGGGTTGGAAACGCTTTTCAGGCTCAAAAGATGCAGCCCTGATGTGTCTCATGATAGCAGGTGGTTTAGTAGAAATTCGGTGCTCGGCTGACCCAGCAGGAGCAAACGTAGGCCAAAAATTTATGCAGAACCAGCTTTTCAGTGAAGAGCAGCCAGGCACATTTTAGCAAGTTTTACTTGTAAGTGGGTTTGGAAATGCTTTTTAGGCTCAGTACTGGGCTCAAAATATGCAGCCCTGATGTCTCTCATGATAGCAGGTGGTTAAGTAGAAATTCGCTGCTCGACTGACCCAGCAGGAGCAAACGTATGCCAAAAATGTATGCAGAACCAGCTTTTCAGTGAAGAGCAGCCAGGCACATTTTAGCAAGTTTTACTTGTAAGTGGGGTTGGAAACGCTTTTCAGGCTCAGTACTGGGCTCAAAATATGCAGCCCAGATGTCTCTCATGATAGCAGGTGGTTAAGTAGAAATTCGCTGCTCGGCTGACCCAGCAGGAGTAAACGTATGCCAAAAATGTATGCAGAACCAGCTTTTCAGTGAAGAGCATTCAGGCACATTTTAGCAAGTTTCACTTGTAAGTGGGGTTGGAAACGCCTTTCAGGCTCACTACTGGGCTCAAAAGATGCAGACCTGATGTCTCTCATGATAGCAGGTGGTTAAGTAGAAATTTGCTTCTCGGCTGACCCAGCAGGAGCAAACGTATGCCAAAAATGTATGCAGAATCAGCAGTTCAGTGAAGAGCAGCCAGGCACATTTTAGCAAGTTTTACTTGTAAGTGGGGTTGGAAACGCCTTTTAGGCTCACTACTGGGCTCAAATGATGCAGCCCTGATGTCTCTCATGATAGCAGGTGGTTTAGTAGAAATTCGCTGCTCGGCTGACCCAGCAGGAGCAAACGTAGGCCAAAAATGTATGCAGAACCAGCTTTTCAGTGAAGAGCAGCCAGGCACATTTTAGCAAGTTTTACTTGTAAGTGGGTTTGGAAACGCTTTTCAGGCTCAGTACTGGGCTCAAAATATGCAGCCCTGATGTCTCTCATGATAGCAGGTGGTTAAGTAGAAATTCGCTGCTCGGCTGACCCAGCAGGAGCAAACGTATGCTAAAAATGTATGCAGAACCAGCTTTTCAGTGAAGAGCATTCAGGCACATTTTAGCAAGTTTCACTTGTAAGTGGGGTTGGAAACGCCTTCAGGCTCACTACTGGGCTCAAAAGATGCAGACCTGATGTCTCTCATGATAGCAGGTGGTTAAGTAGAAATTTGCTGCTCGGCTGACCCAGCAGGAGCAAACGTATGCCAAAAATGTATGCAGAATCAGCAGTTCAGTGAAGAGCAGCCAGGCATATTTTAGCAAGTTTTAATTGTAAGTGGGGCTGGAAACACCTTTCAGGCTTACTACTGGGCTCAAAAGATGTAGCCCTCATGAGTCTCATGATAGCAGGTGGTTAAGTAGAAATTCGCTGCTTGGCTGACCCAGCAGGAGCAAACGTATGCCAAAAATGTATGCAGAACCAGCTTTTCAGTGAAGAGCATTCAGGCACATTTTAGCAAGTTTCACTTGTAAGTGGGGTTGGAAACGCTTTTCAGGCTCAGTACTCGGCTCAAAAGATGCAGCCCTGATGTCTCTCATGATAGCAGGTGGTTTAGTAGAAATTCGCTGCTCGGCTGACCCAGCAGGAGCAAACGTATGCCAAAAATGTATGCAGAACCAGCTTTTCAGTGAAGAGCAGCCAGGCACCTTTTAGCAAGTTTTACTTGTAAGTGGGGTTGGAAACGCCTTTCAGGCTCACTACTGGGCTCAAAAGATGCAGCCCTGATGTCTCTCATGATAGCAGGTGGTTTAGTAGAAATTCGCTGCTCGGCTGACCCAGCAGGAGCAAACGTAGGCCAAAAATGTATGCAGAACCAGCTTTTCAGTGAAGAGCAGCCAGGCACCTTTTAGCAAGTTTTACTTGTAAGTGGGGTTGGAAACGCCTTTCAGGCTCACTACTGGGCTCAAAAGATGCAGCCCTGATGTGTCTCATGATAGCAGGTGGTTTAGTAGAAATTCGGTGCTCGGCTGACCCAGCAGGAGCAAACGTAGGCCAAAAATGTATGCAGAACCAGCTTTTCAGTGAAGAGCAGCCAGGCACATTTTAGCAAGTTTTACTTGTAAGTGGGGTTGGAAACGCTTTTCAGGCTCAAAAGATGCAGCCCTGATGTGTCTCATGATAGCAGGTGGTTTAGTAGAAATTCGGTGCTCGGCTGACCCAGCAGGAGCAAACGTAGGCCAAAAATTTATGCAGAACCAGCTTTTCAGTGAAGAGCAGCCAGGCACATTTTAGCAAGTTTTACTTGTAAGTGGGTTTGGAAATGCTTTTTAGGCTCAGTACTGGGCTCAAAATATGCAGCCCTGATGTCTCTCATGATAGCAGGTGGTTAAGTAGAAATTCGCTGCTCGACTGACCCAGCAGGAGCAAACGTATGCCAAAAATGTATGCAGAACCAGCTTTTCAGTGAAGAGCAGCCAGGCACATTTTAGCAAGTTTTACTTGTAAGTGGGGTTGGAAACGCTTTTCAGGCTCAGTACTGGGCTCAAAATATGCAGCCCAGATGTCTCTCATGATAGCAGGTGGTTAAGTAGAAATTCGCTGCTCGGCTGACCCAGCAGGAGTAAACGTATGCCAAAAATGTATGCAGAACCAGCTTTTCAGTGAAGAGCATTCAGGCACATTTTAGCAAGTTTCACTTGTAAGTGGGGTTGGAAACGCCTTTCAGGCTCACTACTGGGCTCAAAAGATGCAGACCTGATGTCTCTCATGATAGCAGGTGGTTAAGTAGAAATTTGCTTCTCGGCTGACCCAGCAGGAGCAAACGTATGCCAAAAATGTATGCAGAATCAGCAGTTCAGTGAAGAGCAGCCAGGCACATTTTAGCAAGTTTTACTTGTAAGTGGGGTTGGAAACGCCTTTTAGGCTCACTACTGGGCTCAAATGATGCAGCCCTGATGTCTCTCATGATAGCAGGTGGTTTAGTAGAAATTCGCTGCTCGGCTGACCCAGCAGGAGCAAACGTAGGCCAAAAATGTATGCAGAAGTAGCTTTTCAGTGAAGAGCAGCCAGGCACATTTTAGCAAGTTTTAATTGTAAGTGGGGCTGGAAACACCTTTCAGGCTTACTACTGGGCTCAAAAGATGTAGCCCTGATGACTCTCATGATAGCAGGTGGTTAAGTAGAAATTCGCTGCTTGGCTGACCCAGCAGGAGCAAACGTATGCCAAAAATGTATGCAGAACCAGCTTTTCAATGAAGAGCATTCAGGCACATTTTAGCAAGTTTCACTTGTAAGTGGGGTTGGAAACTCCTTTCAGGCTCACTACTGGGCTCAAAAGATGCAGCCCTGATGTCTCTCATGATAGCAGGTGGTTAAGTAGAAATTTGCTGCTCGGCTGACCCAGCAGGAGCAAACGTATGCCAAAAATGTATGAAGAACCAGCTTTTTCAGTGCAGAGCATTAGGCACATTTTAGCAAGTATCACTTGTAAGTGGGTTTGGAAACGCTTTTCAGGCTCAGTACTGGGCTCAAAAGATGCAGCCCTGATGTCTCTCATGATAGCAGGTGTTTTAGTAGAAATTCGCTGCTCGGCTGACCCAGCAGGAGCAAACGTATTCCAAAAATGTATGCAGAACCAGCTTTTCAGTGAAGAGCAGCCAGGCACCTTTTAGCAAGTTTTACTTGTAAGTGGGGTTGGAAACGCCTTTCAGGCTCACTACTGGGCTCAAAAGATGCAGCCCTGATGTCTCTCATGATAGCAGGTGGTTTAGTAGAAATTCGCTGCTCGGCTGACCCAGCAGGAGCAAACGTAGGCCAAAAATGTATGCAGAACCAGCTTTTCAGTGAAGAGCAGCCAGGCACATTTTAGCAAGTTTTACTTGTAAGTGGGTTTGGAAACGCTTTTCAGGCTCAGTACTGGGCTCAAAATATGCAGCCCTGATGTCTCTCATGATAGCAGGTGGTTAAGTAGAAATTCGCTGCTCGGCTGACCCAGCAGGAGCAAACGTATGCTAAAAATGTATGCAGAACCAGCTTTTCAGTGAAGAGCATTCAGGCACATTTTAGCAAGTTTCACTTGTAAGTGGGGTTGGAAACGCCTTCAGGCTCACTACTGGGCTCAAAAGATGCAGACCTGATGTCTCTCATGATAGCAGGTGGTTAAGTAGAAATTTGCTGCTCGGCTGACCCAGCAGGAGCAAACGTATGCCAAAAATGTATGCAGAATCAGCAGTTCAGTGAAGAGCAGCCAGGCACATTTTAGCAAGTTTTAATTGTAAGTGGGGCTGGAAACACCTTTCAGGCTTACTACTGGGCTCAAAAGATGTAGCCCTCATGAGTCTCATGATAGCAGGTGGTTAAGTAGAAATTCGCTGCTTGGCTGACCCAGCAGGAGCAAACGTATGCCAAAAATGTATGCAGAACCAGCTTTTCAGTGAAGAGCATTCAGGCACATTTTAGCAAGTTTCACTTGTAAGTGGGGTTGGAAACGCTTTTCAGGCTCAGTACTCGGCTCAAAAGATGCAGCCCTGATGTCTCTCATGATAGCAGGTGGTTTAGTAGAAATTCGCTGCTCGGCTGACCCAGCAGGAGCAAACGTAGGCCAAAAATGTATGCAGAACCAGCTTTTCAGTGAAGAGCAGCCAGGCACCTTTTAGCAAGTTTTACTTGTAAGTGGGGTTGGAAACGCCTTTCAGGCTCACTACTGGGCTCAAAAGATGCAGCCCTGATGTGTCTCATGATAGCAGGTGGTTTAGTAGAAATTCGGTGCTCGGCTGACCCAGCAGGAGCAAACGTAGGCCAAAAATGTATGCAGAACCAGCTTTTCAGTGAAGAGCAGCCAGGCACATTTTAGCAAGTTTTACTTGTAAGTGGGGTTGGAAACGCTTTTCAGGCTCAAAAGATGCAGCCCTGATGTGTCTCATGATAGCAGGTGGTTTAGTAGAAATTCGGTGCTCGGCTGACCCAGCAGGAGCAAACGTAGGCCAAAAATTTATGCAGAACCAGCTTTTCAGTGAAGAGCAGCCAGGCACATTTTAGCAAGTTTTACTTGTAAGTGGGTTTGGAAATGCTTTTTAGGCTCAGTACTGGGCTCAAAATATGCAGCCCTGATGTCTCTCATGATAGCAGGTGGTTAAGTAGAAATTCGCTGCTCGACTGACCCAGCAGGAGCAAACGTATGCCAAAAATGTATGCAGAACCAGCTTTTCAGTGAAGAGCAGCCAGGCACATTTTAGCAAGTTTTACTTGTAAGTGGGGTTGGAAACGCTTTTCAGGCTCAGTACTGGGCTCAAAATATGCAGCCCAGATGTCTCTCATGATAGCAGGTGGTTAAGTAGAAATTCGCTGCTCGGCTGACCCAGCAGGAGTAAACGTATGCCAAAAATGTATGCAGAACCAGCTTTTCAGTGAAGAGCATTCAGGCACATTTTAGCAAGTTTCACTTGTAAGTGGGGTTGGAAACGCCTTTCAGGCTCACTACTGGGCTCAAAAGATGCAGACCTGATGTCTCTCATGATAGCAGGTGGTTAAGTAGAAATTTGCTGCTCGGCTGACCCAGCAGGAGCAAACGTATGCCAAAAATGTATGCAGAATCAGCAGTTCAGTGAAGAGCAGCCAGGCACATTTTAGCAAGTTTTACTTGTAAGTGGGGTTGGAAACGCCTTTTAGGCTCACTACTGGGCTCAAATGATGCAGCCCTGATGTCTCTCATGATAGCAGGTGGTTTAGTAGAAATTCGCTGCTCGGCTGACCCAGCAGGAGCAAACGTAGGCCAAAAATGTATGCAGAAGTAGCTTTTCAGTGAAGAGCAGCCAGGCACATTTTAGCAAGTTTTAATTGTAAGTGGGGCTGGAAACACCTTTCAGGCTTACTACTGGGCTCAAAAGATGTAGCCCTGATGACTCTCATGATAGCAGGTGGTTAAGTAGAAATTCGCTGCTTGGCTGACCCAGCAGGAGCAAGCGTATGCCAAAAATGTATGCAGAACCAGCTTTTCAGTGAAGAGCATTCAGGCACATTTTAGCAAGTTTCACTTGTAAGTGGGGTTGGAAACGCCTTTCAGGCTCACTACTGGGCTCAAAAGATGCAGCCCTGATGTCTCTCGTGATAGCAGGTGGTTTAGTAGAAATTCGCTGCTCGGCTGACCCAGCAGGAGCAAACGTAGGCCAAAAATGTATGCAGAACCAGCTGTTCAGTGAAGAGCAGCCAGGCACATTTTAGCAAGTTTTACTTGTAAGTGGGTTTGGAAACGCTTTTCAGGCTCAGTACTGGGCTCAAAATATGCAGCCCTGATGTCTCTCATGATAGCAGGTGGTTAAGTAGAAATTCGCTGCTCGGCTGACCCAGCAGGAGCAAACGTATGCTAAAAATGTATGCAGAACCAGCTTTTCAGTGAAGAGCATTCAGGCACATTTTAGCAAGTTTCACTTGTAAGTGGGGTTGGAAACGCCTTCAGGCTCACTACTGGGCTCAAAAGATGCAGACCTGATGTCTCTCATGATAGCAGGTGGTTAAGTAGAAATTTGCTGCTCGGCTGACCCAGCAGGAGCAAACGTATGCCAAAAATGTATGCAGAATCAGCAGTTCAGTGAAGAGCAGCCAGGCACATTTTAGCAAGTTTTAATTGTAAGTGGGGCTGGAAACACCTTTCAGGCTTACTACTGGGCTCAAAAGATGTAGCCCTCATGAGTCTCATGATAGCAGGTGGTTAAGTAGAAATTCGCTGCTTGGCTGACCCAGCAGGAGCAAACGTATGCCAAAAATGTATGCAGAACCAGCTTTTCAGTGAAGAGCATTCAGGCACATTTTAGCAAGTTTAACTTGTAAGTGGGGTTGGAAACGCTTTTCAGGCTCAGTACTCGGCTCAAAAGATGCAGCCCTGATGTCTCTCATGATAGCAGGTGGTTTAGTAGAAATTCGCTGCTCGGCTGACCCAGCAGGAGCAAACGTATGCCAAAAATGTATGCAGAACCAGCTTTTCAGTGAAGAGCAGCCAGGCACCTTTTAGCAAGTTTTACTTGTAAGTGGGGTTGGAAACGCCTTTCAGGCTCACTACTGGGCTCAAAAGATGCAGCCCTGATGTGTCTCATGATAGCAGGTGGTTTAGTAGAAATTCGCTGCTCGGCTGACCCAGCAGGAGCAAACGTAGGCCAAAAATGTATGCAGAACCAGCTTTTCAGTGAAGAGCAGCCAGGCACATTTTAGCAAGTTTTACTTGTAAGTGGGGTTGGAAACGCTTTTCAGGCTCAAAAGATGCAGCCCTGATGTGTCTCATGATAGCAGGTGGTTTAGTAGAAATTCGGTGCTCGGCTGACCCAGCAGGAGCAAACGTAGGCCAAAAATTTATGCAGAACCAGCTTTTCAGTGAAGAGCAGCCAGGCACATTTTAGCAAGTTTTACTTGTAAGTGGGTTTGGAAATGCTTTTTAGGCTCAGTACTGGGCTCAAAATATGCAGCCCTGATGTCTCTCATGATAGCAGGTGGTTAAGTAGAAATTCGCTGCTCGACTGACCCAGCAGGAGCAAACGTATGCCAAAAATGTATGCAGAACCAGCTTTTCAGTGAAGAGCAGCCAGGCACATTTTAGCAAGTTTTACTTGTAAGTGGGGTTGGAAACGCTTTTCAGGCTCAGTACTGGGCTCAAAATATGCAGCCCAGATGTCTCTCATGATAGCAGGTGGTTAAGTAGAAATTCGCTGCTCGGCTGACCCAGCAGGAGTAAACGTATGCCAAAAATGTATGCAGAACCAGCTTTTCAGTGAAGAGCATTCAGGCACATTTTAGCAAGTTTCACTTGTAAGTGGGGTTGGAAACGCCTTTCAGGCTCACTACTGGGCTCAAAAGATGCAGACCTGATGTCTCTCATGATAGCAGGTGGTTAAGTAGAAATTTGCTGCTCGGCTGACCCAGCAGGAGCAAACGTATGCCAAAAATGTATGCAGAATCAGCAGTTCAGTGAAGAGCAGCCAGGCACATTTTAGCAAGTTTTACTTGTAAGTGGGGTTGGAAACGCCTTTTAGGCTCACTACTGGGCTCAAATGATGCAGCCCTGATGTCTCTCATGATAGCAGGTGGTTTAGTAGAAATTCGCTGCTCGGCTGACCCAGCAGGAGCAAACGTAGGCCAAAAATGTATGCAGAAGTAGCTTTTCAGTGAAGAGCAGCCAGGCACATTTTAGCAAGTTTTAATTGTAAGTGGGGCTGGAAACACCTTTCAGGCTTACTACTGGGCTCAAAAGATGTAGCCCTGATGACTCTCATGATAGCAGGTGGTTAAGTAGAAATTCGCTGCTTGGCTGACCCAGCAGGAGCAAACGTATGCCAAAAATGTATGCAGAACCAGCTTTTCAGTGAAGAGCAGCCAGGCACATTTTAGCAAGTTTTACTTGTAAGTGGGTTTGGAAACGCTTTTCAGGCTCAGTACTGGGCTCAAAACATGCAGCCCTGATGTCTCTCATGATAGCAGGTGGTTTAGTAGAAATTCGCTGCTCGGCTGACCCAGCAGGAGCAAACGTATGCCAAAAATGTATGCAGAACCAGCTGTTCAGTGAAGAGCAGCCAGGCACATTTTAGCAAGTTTCACATGTAAGTGGGGTTGGAAACGCTTTTCAAGCTCAGTACTGGGCTCAAAATATGCAGCCCTGATGTCTCTCATGATAGCAGGTGGTTTAGTAGAAATTCGCTGCTCGGCTGACCCAGCAGGAGCAAACGTATGCCAAAAATGTATGCAGAACCAGCTTTTTCAGTGCAGAGCATTAGGCACATTTTAGCAAGTTTCACTTGTAAGTGGGGTTGGAAACGCCTTTCAGGCTCACTACTGGGCTCAAAAGATGCAACCCTGATGTCTCTCATGATATCAGGTGGTTAAGTAGAAATTTGCTGCTCGGCTGACCCAGCAGGAGCAAACGTATGCCAAAAATATATGTAGAACCAGCTTTTTCGGTGCAGAGCATTAGGCACATTTTAGCAAGTTTCACTTGTAAGTGGGTTTGGAAACGCTTTTCAGGCTCAGTACTGGGCTCAAAACATGCAGCCCTGATGTCTCTCATGATAGCAGGTTGTTAAGTAGAAATTTGGTGCTCCGCTGACCCAGCAAGAGCAAACGTATTCCAAAAATGTATGCAGAACCAGCTTTTCAGTGAAGAGCAGCCAGGCACCTTTTAGCAAGTTTTACTTGTAAGTGGGGTTGGAAACGCCTTTCAGGCTCACTACTGGGCTCAAAGATGCAGCCCTGATGTCTCTCATGATAGCAGGTGGTTTAGTAGAAATTCGCTGCTCGGCTGACCCAGCAGGAGCAAACGTAGGCCAAAAATGTATGCAGAACCAGCTTTTCAGTGAAGAGCAGCCAGGCACATTTTAGCAAGTTTTACTTGTAAGTGGGTTTGGAAACGCTTTTCAGGCTCAGTACTGGGCTCAAAATATGCAGCCCTGATGTCTCTCATGATAGCAGGTGGTTAAGTAGAAATTCGCTGCTCGGCTGACCCAGCAGGAGCAAACGTATGCTAAAAATGTATGCAGAACCAGCTTTTCAGTGAAGAGCAGCCAGGCACATTTTAGCAAGTTTCACTTGTAAGTTGGGTTGGAAACGCTTTTCAGGCTCAGTTCTGGGCTCAAAATATGCAGCCCTGATGTCTCTCATGATAGCAGGTGGTTAAGTACAAATTCGCTGCTCGGCTGACCCAGCAGGAGCAAACGTATTCCAAAAATGTATGCAGAACCAGCTTTTCAGTGAAGAGCAGCCAGGCACATTTTAGCAAGTTTTACTTGTAAGTGGGGTTGGAAACGCCTTTCAGGCTCACTACTGGGCTCAAAAGATGCAGCCCTGATGTCTCTCATGATAGCAGGTGGTTTAGTAGAAATTCGCTGCTCGGCTGACCCAGCAGGAGCAAACGAATGCCAAAAATGTATGCAGAACCAGCTTTTCAGTGAAGAGCAGCCAGGCACATTTTAGCAAGTTTCACTTGTAAGTGGGGTTGGAAACGCTTTTCAGGCTCAGTACTGGGCTCAAAATATGCAGCCCTGATATCTCTCATGATAGCAGGTGGTTTAGTAGAAATTCGGTGCTCGGCTGACCCAGCAGGAGCAAACGTAGGCCAAAAATGTATGCAGAACCAGCTTTTCAGTGAAGAGCAGCCAGGCACATTTTAGCAAGTTTTACTTGTAAGTGGGGTTGGAAACGCTTTTCAGGCTCAAAAGATGCAGCCCTGATGTGTCTCATGATAGCAGGTGGTTTAGTAGAAATTCGGTGCTCGGCTGACCCAGCAGGAGCAAACGTAGGCCAAAAATTTATGCAGAACCAGCTTTTCAGTGAAGAGCAGCCAGGCACATTTTAGCAAGTTTTACTTGTAAGTGGGTTTGGAAATGCTTTTTAGGCTCAGTACTGGGCTCAAAATATGCAGCCCTGATGTCTCTCATGATAGCAGGTGGTTAAGTAGAAATTCGCTGCTCGACTGACCCAGCAGGAGCAAACGTATGCCAAAAATGTATGCAGAACCAGCTTTTCAGTGAAGAGCAGCCAGGCACATTTTAGCAAGTTTTACTTGTAAGTGGGGTTGGAAACGCTTTTCAGGCTCAGTACTGGGCTCAAAATATGCAGCCCAGATGTCTCTCATGATAGCAGGTGGTTAAGTAGAAATTCGCTGCTCGGCTGACCCAGCAGGAGTAAACGTATGCCAAAAATGTATGCAGAACCAGCTTTTCAGTGAAGAGCATTCAGGCACATTTTAGCAAGTTTCACTTGTAAGTGGGGTTGGAAACGCCTTTCAGGCTCACTACTGGGCTCAAAAGATGCAGACCTGATGTCTCTCATGATAGCAGGTGGTTAAGTAGAAATTTGCTGCTCGGCTGACCCAGCAGGAGCAAACGTATGCCAAAAATGTATGCAGAATCAGCAGTTCAGTGAAGAGCAGCCAGGCACATTTTAGCAAGTTTTACTTGTAAGTGGGGTTGGAAACGCCTTTTAGGCTCACTACTGGGCTCAAATGATGCAGCCCTGATGTCTCTCATGATAGCAGGTGGTTTAGTAGAAATTCGCTGCTCGGCTGACCCAGCAGGAGCAAACGTAGGCCAAAAATGTATGCAGAAGTAGCTTTTCAGTGAAGAGCAGCCAGGCACATTTTAGCAAGTTTTAATTGTAAGTGGGGCTGGAAACACCTTTCAGGCTTACTACTGGGCTCAAAAGATGTAGCCCTGATGACTCTCATGATAGCAGGTGGTTAAGTAGAAATTCGCTGCTTGGCTGACCCAGCAGGAGCAAACGTATGCCAAAAATGTATGCAGAACCAGCTTTTCAGTGAAGAGCAGCCAGGCACATTTTAGCAAGTTTTACTTGTAAGTGGGTTTGGAAACGCTTTTCAGGCTCAGTACTGGGCTCAAAACATGCAGCCCTGATGTCTCTCATGATAGCAGGTGGTTTAGTAGAAATTCGCTGCTCGGCTGACCCAGCAGGAGCAAACGTATGCCAAAAATGTATGCAGAACCAGCTGTTCAGTGAAGAGCAGCCAGGCACATTTTAGCAAGTTTCACATGTAAGTGGGGTTGGAAACGCTTTTCAAGCTCAGTACTGGGCTCAAAATATGCAGCCCTGATGTCTCTCATGATAGCAGGTGGTTTAGTAGAAATTCGCTGCTCGGCTGACCCAGCAGGAGCAAACGTATGCCAAAAATGTATGCAGAACCAGCTTTTTCAGTGCAGAGCATTAGGCACATTTTAGCAAGTTTCACTTGTAAGTGGGGTTGGAAACGCCTTTCAGGCTCACTACTGGGCTCAAAAGATGCAACCCTGATGTCTCTCATGATATCAGGTGGTTAAGTAGAAATTTGGTGCTCCGCTGACCCAGCAAGAGCAAACGTATTCCAAAAATGTATGCAGAACCAGCTTTTCAGTGAAGAGCAGCCAGGCACCTTTTAGCAAGTTTTACTTGTAAGTGGGGTTGGAAACGCCTTTCAGGCTCACTACTGGGCTCAAAGATGCAGCCCTGATGTCTCTCATGATAGCAGGTGGTTTAGTAGAAATTCGCTGCTCGGCTGACCCAGCAGGAGCAAACGTAGGCCAAAAATGTATGCAGAACCAGCTTTTCAGTGAAGAGCAGCCAGGCACATTTTAGCAAGTTTTACTTGTAAGTGGGTTTGGAAACGCTTTTCAGGCTCAGTACTGGGCTCAAAATATGCAGCCCTGATGTCTCTCATGATAGCAGGTGGTTAAGTAGAAATTCGCTGCTCGGCTGACCCAGCAGGAGCAAACGTATGCTAAAAATGTATGCA
Organism: Lissotriton helveticus; assembly: GCF_964261635.1. NCBI lineage: Eukaryota > Metazoa > Chordata > Amphibia > Caudata > Salamandridae > Lissotriton > Lissotriton helveticus. The sequence continues at coordinate 426,483,043 of NC_136068.1, forward strand.
GAACCAGCTGCAGCCAGGCACATTTTAGCAAGTTTTACTTGTAAGTGGGGTTGGAAACGCCTTTCAGGCTCACTACTGGGCTCAAAAGATGCAGCCCTGATGTCTCTCATGATAGCAGGTGGTTTAGTAGAAATTCGCTGCTCGGCTGACCCAGCAGGAGCAAACGAATGCCAAAAATGTATGCAGAACCAGCTTTTCAGTGAAGAGCAGCCAGGCACATTTTAGCAAGTTTCACTTGTAAGTGGGGTTGGAAACGCTTTTCAGGCTCAGTACTGGGCTCAAAATATGCAGCCCTGATATCTCTCATGATAGCAGGTGGTTTAGTAGAAATTCGGTGCTCGGCTGACCCAGCAGGAGCAAACGTAGGCCAAAAATGTATGCAGAACCAGCTTTTCAGTGAAGAGCAGCCAGGCACATTTTAGCAAGTTTTACTTGTAAGTGGGGTTGGAAACGCTTTTCAGGCTCAAAAGATGCAGCCCTGATGTGTCTCATGATAGCAGGTGGTTTAGTAGAAATTCGGTGCTCGGCTGACCCAGCAGGAGCAAACGTAGGCCAAAAATTTATGCAGAACCAGCTTTTCAGTGAAGAGCAGCCAGGCACATTTTAGCAAGTTTTACTTGTAAGTGGGGTTGGAAACGCTTTTCAGGCTCAGTACTGGGCTCAAAATATGCAGCCCAGATGTCTCTCATGATAGCAGGTGGTTAAGTAGAAATTCGCTGCTCGGCTGACCCAGCAGGAGTAAACGTATGCCAAAAATGTATGCAGAACCAGCTTTTCAGTGAAGAGCATTCAGGCACATTTTAGCAAGTTTCACTTGTAAGTGGGGTTGGAAACGCCTTTCAGGCTCACTACTGGGCTCAAAAGATGCAGACCTGATGTCTCTCATGATAGCAGGTGGTTAAGTAGAAATTTGCTGCTCGGCTGACCCAGCAGGAGCAAACGTATGCCAAAAATGTATGCAGAATCAGCAGTTCAGTGAAGAGCAGCCAGGCACATTTTAGCAAGTTTTACTTGTAAGTGGGGTTGGAAACGCCTTTTAGGCTCACTACTGGGCTCAAATGATGCAGCCCTGATGTCTCTCATGATAGCAGGTGGTTTAGTAGAAATTCGCTGCTCGGCTGACCCAGCAGGAGCAAACGTAGGCCAAAAATGTATGCAGAAGTAGCTTTTCAGTGAAGAGCAGCCAGGCACATTTTAGCAAGTTTTAATTGTAAGTGGGGCTGGAAACACCTTTCAGGCTTACTACTGGGCTCAAAAGATGTAGCCCTGATGACTCTCATGATAGCAGGTGGTTAAGTAGAAATTCGCTGCTTGGCTGACCCAGCAGGAGCAAACGTATGCCAAAAATGTATGCAGAACCAGCTTTTCAGTGAAGAGCAGCCAGGCACATTTTAGCAAGTTTTACTTGTAAGTGGGTTTGGAAACGCTTTTCAGGCTCAGTACTGGGCTCAAAACATGCAGCCCTGATGTCTCTCATGATAGCAGGTGGTTTAGTAGAAATTCGCTGCTCGGCTGACCCAGCAGGAGCAAACGTATGCCAAAAATGTATGCAGAACCAGCTGTTCAGTGAAGAGCAGCCAGGCACATTTTAGCAAGTTTCACATGTAAGTGGGGTTGGAAACGCTTTTCAAGCTCAGTACTGGGCTCAAAATATGCAGCCCTGATGTCTCTCATGATAGCAGGTGGTTTAGTAGAAATTCGCTGCTCGGCTGACCCAGCAGGAGCAAACGTATGCCAAAAATGTATGCAGAACCAGCTTTTTCAGTGCAGAGCATTAGGCACATTTTAGCAAGTTTCACTTGTAAGTGGGGTTGGAAACGCCTTTCAGGCTCACTACTGGGCTCAAAAGATGCAACCCTGATGTCTCTCATGATATCAGGTGGTTAAGTAGAAATTTGCTGCTCGGCTGACCCAGCAGGAGCAAACGTATGCCAAAAATATATGTAGAACCAGCTTTTTCGGTGCAGAGCATTAGGCACATTTTAGCAAGTTTCACTTGTAAGTGGGTTTGGAAACGCTTTTCAGGCTCAGTACTGGGCTCAAAACATGCAGCCCTGATGTCTCTCATGATAGCAGGTTGTTAAGTAGAAATTTGGTGCTCCGCTGACCCAGCAAGAGCAAACGTATTCCAAAAATGTATGCAGAACCAGCTTTTCAGTGAAGAGCAGCCAGGCACCTTTTAGCAAGTTTTACTTGTAAGTGGGGTTGGAAACGCCTTTCAGGCTCACTACTGGGCTCAAAGATGCAGCCCTGATGTCTCTCATGATAGCAGGTGGTTTAGTAGAAATTCGCTGCTCGGCTGACCCAGCAGGAGCAAACGTAGGCCAAAAATGTATGCAGAACCAGCTTTTCAGTGAAGAGCAGCCAGGCACATTTTAGCAAGTTTTACTTGTAAGTGGGTTTGGAAACGCTTTTCAGGCTCAGTACTGGGCTCAAAATATGCAGCCCTGATGTCTCTCATGATAGCAGGTGGTTAAGTACAAATTCGCTGCTCGGCTGACCCAGCAGGAGCAAACGTATTCCAAAAATGTATGCAGAACCAGCTTTTCAGTGAAGAGCAGCCAGGCACATTTTAGCAAGTTTCACTTGTAAGTGGGGTTGGAAACGCTTTTCAGGCTCAGTACTGGGCTCAAAATATGCAGCCCTGATATCTCTCATGATAGCAGGTGGTTAAGTAGAAATTTGGTGCTCGGCTGACCCAGCAGGAGCAAACGTATGTCAAAAATGTATGCAGAACCAGCTTTTCAGTTAAGAACATTCAGGCACATTTTAGCAAGTTTTACTTGTAAGTGGGTTTGGAAACGCTTTTCAGGCTCACTACTGGGCTCAAAAGATGCAGCCCTGATGTGTCTCATGATAGCAGGTGGTTTAGTAGAAATTCGGTGCTCGGCTGACCCAGCAGGAGCAAACGTAGGCCAAAAATTTATGCAGAACCAGCTTTTCAGTGAAGAGCAGCCAGGCACATTTTAGCAAGTTTTACTTGTAAGTGGGTTTGGAAACGCTTTTCAGGCTCAGTACTGGGCTCAAAATATGCAGCCCTGATGTCTCTCATGATAGCAGGTGGTTAAGTAGAAATTCGCTGCTCGGCTGACCCAGCAGGAGTAAACGTATGCCAAAAATGTATGCAGAACCAGCTTTTCAGTGAAGAGCAGCATGAGGCACATTTTAGCAAGTTTCACTTGTAAGTGGGGTTGGAAATGCCTTTCAGGCTCACTACTGGGCTCAAAAGATGCAGACCTGATGTCTCTCATGATAGCAGGTGGTTTAGTAGAAATTCGGTGCTCGGCTGACCCAGCAGGAGCAAACGTATGCCAAAAATGTATGCAGAACCAGCTTTTCAGTGAAGAGCAGCCAGGCACATTTTAGCAAGTTTTACTTGTAAGTGGGTTTGGAAATGCTTTTTAGGCTCAGTACTGGGCTCAAAATATGCAGCCCTGATGTCTCTCATGATAGCAGGTGGTTAAGTAGAAATTCGGTGCTCGGCTGACCCAGCAGGAGCAAACGTATGCCAAAAATGTATGCAGAACCAGCTTTTCAGTGAAGAGCAGCCAGGCACATTTTAGCAAGTTTTACTTGTAAGTGGGGTTGGAAACGCTTTTCAGGCTCAGTACTGGGCTCAAAATATGCAGCCCTGATGTCTCTCATGATAGCAGGTGGTTAAGTAGAAATTCGCTGCTCGGCTGACCCAGCAGGAGTAAACGTATGCCAAAAATGTATGCAGAACCAGCTTTTCAGTGAAGAGCATTCAGGCACATTTTAGCAAGTTTTACTTGTAAGTGGGGTTGGAAACGCCTTTTAGGCTCACTACTGGGCTCAAAAGATGCAGCCCTGATGTCTCTCATGATAGCAGGTGGTTTAGTAGAAATTCGCTGCTCGGCTGACCCAGCAGGAGCAAACGTAGGCCAAAAATGTATGCAGAAGTAGCTTTTCAGTGAAGAGCAGCCAGGCACATTTTAGCAAGTTTTAATTGTAAGTGGGGCTGGAAACACCTTTCAGGCTTACTACTGGGCTCAAAAGATGTAGCCCTGATGACTCTCATGATAGCAGGTGGTTAAGTAGAAATTCGCTGCTTGGCTGACCCAGCAGGAGCAAACGTATGCCAAAAATGTATGCAGAACCAGCTTTTCAGTGAAGAGCATTCAGGCACATTTTAGCAAGTTTCACTTGTAAGTGGGGTTGGAAACGCCTTTCAGGCTCACTACTGGGCTCAAAAGATGCAGCCCTGATGTCTCTCGTGATAGCAGGTGGTTTAGTAGAAATTCGCTGCTCGGCTGACCCAGCAGGAGCAAACGTAGGCCAAAAATGTATGCAGAACCAGCTTTTCAGTGAAGAGCAGCCAGGCACATTTTAGCAAGTTTTACTTGTAAGTGGGTTTGGAAACGCTTTTCAGGCTCAGTACTGGGCTCAAAACATGCAGCCCTGATGTCTCTCATGATAGCAGGTGGTTTAGTAGAAATTCGCTGCTCGGCTGACCCAGCAGGAGCAAACGTATGCCAAAAATGTATGCAGAACCAGCTTTTTCGGTGCAGAGCATTAGGCACATTTTAGCAAGTTTCACTTGTAAGTGGGTTTGGAAACGCTTTTCAGGCTCAGTACTGGGCTCAAAACATGCAGCCCTGATGTCTCTCATGATAGCAGGTTGTTAAGTAGAAATTTGCTGCTCCGCTGACCCAGCAAGAGCAAACGTATTCCAAAAATGTATGCAGAACCAGCTTTTCAGTGAAGAGCAGCCAGGCACCTTTTAGCAAGTTTTACTTGTAAGTGGGGTTGGAAACGCCTTTCAGGCTCACTACTGGGCTCAAAGATGCAGCCCTGATGTCTCTCATGATAGCAGGTGGTTTAGTAGAAATTCGCTGCTCGGCTGACCCAGCAGGAGCAAACGTAGGCCAAAAATGTATGCAGAACCAGCTTTTCAGTGAAGAGCAGCCAGGCACATTTTAGCAAGTTTTACTTGTAAGTGGGTTTGGAAACGCTTTTCAGGCTCAGTACTGGGCTCAAAATATGCAGCCCTGATGTCTCTCATGATAGCAGGTGGTTAAGTAGAAATTCGCTGCTCGGCTGACCCAGCAGGAGCAAACGTATGCTAAAAATGTATGCAGAACCAGCTTTTCAGTGAAGAGCAGCCAGGCACATTTTAGCAAGTTTCACTTGTAAGTTGGGTTGGAAACGCTTTTCAGGCTCAGTTCTGGGCTCAAAATATGCAGCCCTGATGTCTCTCATGATAGCAGGTGGTTAAGTACAAATTCGCTGCTCGGCTGACCCAGCAGGAGCAAACGTATTCCAAAAATGTATGCAGAACCAGCTTTTCAGTGAAGAGCAGCCAGGCACATTTTAGCAAGTTTTACTTGTAAGTGGGGTTGGAAACGCCTTTCAGGCTCACTACTGGGCTCAAAAGATGCAGCCCTGATGTGTCTCATCTTAGCAGGTGGTTTAGTAGAAATTCGGTGCTCGGCTGACCCAGCAGGAGCAAACGTAGGCCAAAAATGTATGCAGAACCAGCTTTTCAGTGACGAGCAGCCAGGCACATTTAGCAAGTTTTACTTGTAAGTGGGGTTGGAAACGCTTTTCAGGCTCAGTACTGGGCTCAAAATATGCAGCCCTGATGTCTCCCATGATAGCAGGTGGTTAAGTAGAAATTCGCTGCTCGGCTGACCCAGCAGGAGTAAACGTATGCCAAAAATGTATGCAGAACCAGCTTTTCAGTGAAGAGGATTCAGGCACATTTTAGCAAGTTTCACTTGTAAGTGGGGTTTGAAACGCCTTTCAGGCTCACTACTGGGCTCAAAAGATGCAGCCCTGATGTCTCTCATGATAGCAGGTGGTTAAGTAGAAATTTGCTGCTCGGCTGACCCAGCAGGAGCAAACGTATGCCAAAAATGTATGCAGAACCAGCTTTTTCAGTGCAGAGCATTAGGCACATTAGCAAGTTTCACTTGTAAGTGGGTTTGGAAACGCTTTTCAGGCTCAGTACTGGGCTCAAAAGATGCAGCCCTGATGTCTCTCATGATAGCAGGTGGTTTAGTAGAAATTCGCTGCTCGGCTGACCCAGCAGGAGCAAACGTATTCCAAAAATGTATGCAGAACCAGCTTTTCAGTGAAGAGCAGCCAGGCACCTTTTAGCAAGTTTTACTTGTAAGTGGGGTTGGAAACGCCTTTCAGGCTCACTACTGGGCTCAAAAGATGCAGACCTGATGTCTCTCATGATAGCAGGTGGTTAAGTAGAAATGTGCTGCTCGGCTGACCCAGCAGGAGCAAACGTATGCCAAAAATGTATGCAGAATCAGCAGTTCAGTGAAGAGCAGCCAGGCACATTTTAGCAAGTTTTACTTGTAAGTGGGGTTGGAAACGCCTTTCAGGCTCACTACTGGGCTCAAATGATGCAGCCCTGATGTCTCTCATGATAGCAGGTGGTTTAGTAGAAATTCGCTGCTCGGCTGACCCAGCAGGAGCAAACGTAGGCCAAAAATGTATGCAGAAGTAGCTTTTCAGTGAAGAGCAGCCAGGCACATTTTAGCAAGTTTTAATTGTAAGTGGGGCTGGAAACACCTTTCAGGCTTACTACTGGGCTCAAAAGATGTAGCCCTCATGAGTCTCATGATAGCAGGTGGTTAAGTAGAAATTCGCTTCTTGGCTGACCCAGCAGGAGCAAACGTATGCCAAAAATGTATGCAGAACCAGCTTTTCAGTGAAGAGCAGCCAGGCACCTTTTAGCAAGTTTTACTTGTAAGTGGGGTTGGAAACGCTTTTCAGGCTCAGTACTGGGCTCAAAAGATGCAGCCCTGATGTCTCTCATGATAGCAGGTGGTTTAGTAGAAATTCGCTGCTCGGCTGACCCAGCAGGAGCAAACGTATGCCAAAAATGTATGCAGAACCAGCTTTTCAGTGAAGAGCAGCCAGGCACCTTTTAGCAAGTTTTACTTGTAAGTGGGGTTGGAAACGCCTTTCAGGCTCACTACTGGGCTCAAAAGATGCAGCCCTGATGTGTCTCATGATAGCAGGTGGTTTAGTAGAAATTCGGTGCTCGGCTGACCCAGCAGGAGCAAACGTAGGCCAAAAATTTATGCAGAACCAGCTTTTCAGTGAAGAGCAGCCAGGCACATTTTAGCAAGTTTTACTTGTAAGTGGGTTTGGAAATGCTTTTTAGGCTCAGTACTGGGCTCAAAATATGCAGCCCTGATCATGATAGCAGGTGGTTAAGTAGAAATTCGCTGCTCGACTGACCCAGCAGGAGCAAACGTATGCCAAAAATGTATGCAGAACCAGCTTTTCAGTGAAGAGCAGCCAGGCACATTTTAGCAAGTTTTACTTGTAAGTGGGGTTGGAAACGCTTTTCAGGCTCAGTACTGGGCTCAAAAGATGCAGCCCTGATGTGTCTCATGATAGCAGGTGGTTTAGTAGAAATTCGGTGCTCGGCTGACCCAGCAGGAGCAAACGTATGCCAAAAATGTATGCAGAACCAGCTTTTCAGTGAAGAGCAGCCAGGCACATTTTAGCAAGTTTTAATTGTAAGTGGGGCTGGAAACACCTTTGGCTTACTACTGGGCTCAAAAGATGTAGCCCTGATGACTCTCATGATAGCAGGTGGTTAAGTAGAAATTCGCTGCTTGGCTGACCCAGAAGGAGCAAACGTATGCCAAAAATGTATGCAGAACCAGCTTTTTCAGTGCAGAGCATTAGGCACATTTTAGCAAGTTTCACTTGTAAGTGGGTTTGGAAACTCCTTTCAGGCTCACTACTGGGCTCAAAAGATGCAGCCCTGATGTCTCTCATGATAGCAGGTGGTTAAGTAGAAATTCGCTGCTCGGCTGACCCAGCAGGAGCAAACGTAGGCCAAAAATGTATGCAGAACCAGCTTTTCAGTGAAGAGCAGCCAGGCACATTTTAGCAAGTTTTACTTGTAAGTGGGTTTGGAAACGCTTTTCAGGCTCAGTACTGGGCTCAAAATATGCAGCCCTGATGTCTCTCATGATAGCAGGTGGTTAAGTAGAAATTCGCTGCTCGGCTGACCCAGCAGGAGCAAACGTATGCTAAAAATGTATGCAGAACCAGCTTTTCAGTGAAGAGCATTCAGGCACATTTTAGCAAGTTTCACTTGTAAGTGGGGTTGGAAACGCCTTTCAGGCTCACTACTGGGCTCAAAAGATGCAGACCTGATGTCTCTCATGATAGCAGGTGGTTAAGTAGAAATTTGCTGCTCGGCTGACCCAGCAGGAGCAAACGTATGCCAAAAATGTATGCAGAATCAGCAGTTCAGTGAAGAGCAGCCAGGCACATTTTAGCAAGTTTTACTTGTAAGTGGGGTTGGAAACGCCTTTCAGGCTCACTACTGGGCTCAAATGATGCAGCCCTGATGTCTCTCATGATAGCAGGTGGTTTAGTAGAAATTCGGTGCTCGGCTGACCCAGCAGGAGCAAACGTATGTCAAAAATGTATGCAGAACCAGCTTTTCAGTGAAGAGCAGCCAGGCACATTTTAGCAAGTTTCACTTGTAAGTGGGGTTGGAAACGCTTTTCAAGCTCAGTACTGGGCTCAAAATATGCAGCCCTGATGTCTCTCATGATAGCAGGTGGTTAAGTAGAAATTTGCTGCTCGGCTGACCCAGCAGGAGCAAACGTATGCTAAAAATGTATGCAGAACCAGCTTTTCAGTGAAGAGCAGCCAGGCACATTTTAGCAAGTTTCACTTGTAGGGTTGGAAACGCTTTTCAGGCTCAGTTCTGGGCTCAAAATATGCAGCCCTGATGTCTCTCATGATAGCAGGTGGTTAAGTAGAAATTTGGTGCTCGGCTGACCCAGCAGGAGCAAACGTATGTCAAAAATGTATGCAGAACCAGCTTTTCATGAAGAGCAGCCAGGCACATTTTAGCAAGTTTTACTTGTAAGTGGGGTTGGAAACGCTTTTCAGGCTCAGTACTGGGCTCAAAAGATGCAGCCCTGATGTGTCTCATGATAGCAGGTGGTTTAGTAGAAATTCGGTGCTCGGCTGACCCAGCAGGAGCAAACGTATGCCAAAAATGTATGCAGAACCAGCTTTTCAGTGAAGAGCAGCCAGGCACATTTTAGCAAGTTTTAATTGTAAGTGGGGCTGGAAACACCTTTGGCTTACTACTGGGCTCAAAAGATGTAGCCCTGATGACTCTCATGATAGCAGGTGGTTAAGTAGAAATTCGCTGCTTGGCTGACCCAGAAGGAGCAAACGTATGCCAAAAATGTATGCAGAACCAGCTTTTTCAGTGCAGAGCATTAGGCACATTTTAGCAAGTTTCACTTGTAAGTGGGTTTGGAAACTCCTTTCAGGCTCACTACTGGGCTCAAAAGATGCAGCCCTGATGTCTCTCATGATAGCAGGTGGTTAAGTAGAAATTCGCTGCTCGGCTGACCCAGCAGGAGCAAACGTAGGCCAAAAATGTATGCAGAACCAGCTTTTCAGTGAAGAGCAGCCAGGCACATTTTAGCAAGTTTTACTTGTAAGTGGGTTTGGAAACGCTTTTCAGGCTCAGTACTGGGCTCAAAATATGCAGCCCTGATGTCTCTCATGATAGCAGGTGGTTAAGTAGAAATTCGCTGCTCGGCTGACCCAGCAGGAGCAAACGTATGCTAAAAATGTATGCAGAACCAGCTTTTCAGTGAAGAGCATTCAGGCACATTTTAGCAAGTTTCACTTGTAAGTGGGGTTGGAAACGCCTTTCAGGCTCACTACTGGGCTCAAAAGATGCAGACCTGATGTCTCTCATGATAGCAGGTGGTTAAGTAGAAATTTGCTGCTCGGCTGACCCAGCAGGAGCAAACGTATGCCAAAAATGTATGCAGAATCAGCAGTTCAGTGAAGAGCAGCCAGGCACATTTTAGCAAGTTTTACTTGTAAGTGGGGTTGGAAACGCCTTTCAGGCTCACTACTGGGCTCAAATGATGCAGCCCTGATGTCTCTCATGATAGCAGGTGGTTTAGTAGAAATTCGGTGCTCGGCTGACCCAGCAGGAGCAAACGTAGGCCAAAAATGTATGCAGAACCAGCTTTTCAGTGAAGAGCAGCCAGGCACATTTTAGCAAGTTTTACTTGTAAGTGGGGTTGGAAACGCTTTTCAGGCTCAAAAGATGCAGCCCTGATGTGTCTCATGATAGCAGGTGGTTTAGTAGAAATTCGGTGCTCGGCTGACCCAGCAGGAGCAAACGTAGGCCAAAAATTTATGCAGAACCAGCTTTTCAGTGAAGAGCAGCCAGGCACATTTTAGCAAGTTTTACTTGTAAGTGGGTTTGGAAATGCTTTTTAGGCTCAGTACTGGGCTCAAAATATGCAGCCCTGATGTCTCTCATGATAGCAGGTGGTTAAGTAGAAATTCGCTGCTCGACTGACCCAGCAGGAGCAAACGTATGCCAAAAATGTATGCAGAACCAGCTTTTCAGTGAAGAGCAGCCAGGCACATTTTAGCAAGTTTTACTTGTAAGTGGGGTTGGAAACGCTTTTCAGGCTCAGTACTGGGCTCAAAATATGCAGCCCAGATGTCTCTCATGATAGCAGGTGGTTAAGTAGAAATTCGCTGCTCGGCTGACCCAGCAGGAGTAAACGTATGCCAAAAATGTATGCAGAACCAGCTTTTCAGTGAAGAGCATTCAGGCACATTTTAGCAAGTTTCACTTGTAAGTGGGGTTGGAAACGCCTTTCAGGCTCACTACTGGGCTCAAAAGATGCAGACCTGATGTCTCTCATGATAGCAGGTGGTTAAGTAGAAATTTGCTGCTCGGCTGACCCAGCAGGAGCAAACGTATGCCAAAAATGTATGCAGAATCAGCAGTTCAGTGAAGAGCAGCCAGGCACATTTTAGCAAGTTTTACTTGTAAGTGGGGTTGGAAACGCCTTTTAGGCTCACTACTGGGCTCAAATGATGCAGCCCTGATGTCTCTCATGATAGCAGGTGGTTTAGTAGAAATTCGCTGCTCGGCTGACCCAGCAGGAGCAAACGTAGGCCAAAAATGTATGCAGAAGTAGCTTTTCAGTGAAGAGCAGCCAGGCACATTTTAGCAAGTTTTAATTGTAAGTGGGGCTGGAAACACCTTTCAGGCTTACTACTGGGCTCAAAAGATGTAGCCCTGATGACTCTCATGATAGCAGGTGGTTAAGTAGAAATTCGCTGCTTGGCTGACCCAGCAGGAGCAAACGTATGCCAAAAATGTATGCAGAACCAGCTTTTCAGTGAAGAGCAGCCAGGCACATTTTAGCAAGTTTTACTTGTAAGTGGGTTTGGAAACGCTTTTCAGGCTCAGTACTGGGCTCAAAACATGCAGCCCTGATGTCTCTCATGATAGCAGGTGGTTTAGTAGAAATTCGCTGCTCGGCTGACCCAGCAGGAGCAAACGTATGCCAAAAATGTATGCAGAACCAGCTGTTCAGTGAAGAGCAGCCAGGCACATTTTAGCAAGTTTCACATGTAAGTGGGGTTGGAAACGCTTTTCAAGCTCAGTACTGGGCTCAAAATATGCAGCCCTGATGTCTCTCATGATAGCAGGTGGTTTAGTAGAAATTCGCTGCTCGGCTGACCCAGCAGGAGCAAACGTATGCCAAAAATGTATGCAGAACCAGCTTTTTCAGTGCAGAGCATTAGGCACATTTTAGCAAGTTTCACTTGTAAGTGGGGTTGGAAACGCCTTTCAGGCTCACTACTGGGCTCAAAAGATGCAACCCTGATGTCTCTCATGATATCAGGTGGTTAAGTAGAAATTTGGTGCTCCGCTGACCCAGCAAGAGCAAACGTATTCCAAAAATGTATGCAGAACCAGCTTTTCAGTGAAGAGCAGCCAGGCACCTTTTAGCAAGTTTTACTTGTAAGTGGGGTTGGAAACGCCTTTCAGGCTCACTACTGGGCTCAAAGATGCAGCCCTGATGTCTCTCATGATAGCAGGTGGTTTAGTAGAAATTCGCTGCTCGGCTGACCCAGCAGGAGCAAACGTAGGCCAAAAATGTATGCAGAACCAGCTTTTCAGTGAAGAGCAGCCAGGCACATTTTAGCAAGTTTTACTTGTAAGTGGGGTTGGAAACGCCTTTCAGGCTCACTACTGGGCTCAAAAGATGCAGCCCTGATGTCTCTCATGATAGCAGGTGGTTTAGTAGAAATTCGCTGCTCGGCTGACCCAGCAGGAGCAAACGAATGCCAAAAATGTATGCAGAACCAGCTTTTCAGTGAAGAGCAGCCAGGCACATTTTAGCAAGTTTCACTTGTAAGTGGGGTTGGAAACGCTTTTCAGGCTCAGTACTGGGCTCAAAATATGCAGCCCTGATATCTCTCATGATAGCAGGTGGTTTAGTAGAAATTCGGTGCTCGGCTGACCCAGCAGGAGCAAACGTAGGCCAAAAATGTATGCAGAACCAGCTTTTCAGTGAAGAGCAGCCAGGCACATTTTAGCAAGTTTTACTTGTAAGTGGGGTTGGAAACGCTTTTCAGGCTCAAAAGATGCAGCCCTGATGTGTCTCATGATAGCAGGTGGTTTAGTAGAAATTCGGTGCTCGGCTGACCCAGCAGGAGCAAACGTAGGCCAAAAATTTATGCAGAACCAGCTTTTCAGTGAAGAGCAGCCAGGCACATTTTAGCAAGTTTTACTTGTAAGTGGGGTTGGAAACGCTTTTCAGGCTCAGTACTGGGCTCAAAATATGCAGCCCAGATGTCTCTCATGATAGCAGGTGGTTAAGTAGAAATTCGCTGCTCGGCTGACCCAGCAGGAGTAAACGTATGCCAAAAATGTATGCAGAACCAGCTTTTCAGTGAAGAGCATTCAGGCACATTTTAGCAAGTTTCACTTGTAAGTGGGGTTGGAAACGCCTTTCAGGCTCACTACTGGGCTCAAAAGATGCAGACCTGATGTCTCTCATGATAGCAGGTGGTTAAGTAGAAATTTGCTGCTCGGCTGACCCAGCAGGAGCAAACGTATGCCAAAAATGTATGCAGAATCAGCAGTTCAGTGAAGAGCAGCCAGGCACATTTTAGCAAGTTTTACTTGTAAGTGGGGTTGGAAACGCCTTTTAGGCTCACTACTGGGCTCAAATGATGCAGCCCTGATGTCTCTCATGATAGCAGGTGGTTTAGTAGAAATTCGCTGCTCGGCTGACCCAGCAGGAGCAAACGTAGGCCAAAAATGTATGCAGAAGTAGCTTTTCAGTGAAGAGCAGCCAGGCACATTTTAGCAAGTTTTAATTGTAAGTGGGGCTGGAAACACCTTTCAGGCTTACTACTGGGCTCAAAAGATGTAGCCCTGATGACTCTCATGATAGCAGGTGGTTAAGTAGAAATTCGCTGCTTGGCTGACCCAGCAGGAGCAAACGTATGCCAAAAATGTATGCAGAACCAGCTTTTCAGTGAAGAGCAGCCAGGCACATTTTAGCAAGTTTTACTTGTAAGTGGGTTTGGAAACGCTTTTCAGGCTCAGTACTGGGCTCAAAACATGCAGCCCTGATGTCTCTCATGATAGCAGGTGGTTTAGTAGAAATTCGCTGCTCGGCTGACCCAGCAGGAGCAAACGTATGCCAAAAATGTATGCAGAACCAGCTGTTCAGTGAAGAGCAGCCAGGCACATTTTAGCAAGTTTCACATGTAAGTGGGGTTGGAAACGCTTTTCAAGCTCAGTACTGGGCTCAAAATATGCAGCCCTGATGTCTCTCATGATAGCAGGTGGTTTAGTAGAAATTCGCTGCTCGGCTGACCCAGCAGGAGCAAACGTATGCCAAAAATGTATGCAGAACCAGCTTTTTCAGTGCAGAGCATTAGGCACATTTTAGCAAGTTTCACTTGTAAGTGGGGTTGGAAACGCCTTTCAGGCTCACTACTGGGCTCAAAAGATGCAACCCTGATGTCTCTCATGATATCAGGTGGTTAAGTAGAAATTTGCTGCTCGGCTGACCCAGCAGGAGCAAACGTATGCCAAAAATATATGTAGAACCAGCTTTTTCGGTGCAGAGCATTAGGCACATTTTAGCAAGTTTCACTTGTAAGTGGGTTTGGAAACGCTTTTCAGGCTCAGTACTGGGCTCAAAACATGCAGCCCTGATGTCTCTCATGATAGCAGGTTGTTAAGTAGAAATTTGGTGCTCCGCTGACCCAGCAAGAGCAAACGTATTCCAAAAATGTATGCAGAACCAGCTTTTCAGTGAAGAGCAGCCAGGCACCTTTTAGCAAGTTTTACTTGTAAGTGGGGTTGGAAACGCCTTTCAGGCTCACTACTGGGCTCAAAGATGCAGCCCTGATGTCTCTCATGATAGCAGGTGGTTTAGTAGAAATTCGCTGCTCGGCTGACCCAGCAGGAGCAAACGTAGGCCAAAAATGTATGCAGAACCAGCTTTTCAGTGAAGAGCAGCCAGGCACATTTTAGCAAGTTTTACTTGTAAGTGGGTTTGGAAACGCTTTTCAGGCTCAGTACTGGGCTCAAAATATGCAGCCCTGATGTCTCTCATGATAGCAGGTGGTTAAGTACAAATTCGCTGCTCGGCTGACCCAGCAGGAGCAAACGTATTCCAAAAATGTATGCAGAACCAGCTTTTCAGTGAAGAGCAGCCAGGCACATTTTAGCAAGTTTCACTTGTAAGTGGGGTTGGAAACGCTTTTCAGGCTCAGTACTGGGCTCAAAATATGCAGCCCTGATATCTCTCATGATAGCAGGTGGTTAAGTAGAAATTTGGTGCTCGGCTGACCCAGCAGGAGCAAACGTATGTCAAAAATGTATGCAGAACCAGCTTTTCAGTTAAGAACATTCAGGCACATTTTAGCAAGTTTTACTTGTAAGTGGGTTTGGAAACGCTTTTCAGGCTCACTACTGGGCTCAAAAGATGCAGCCCTGATGTGTCTCATGATAGCAGGTGGTTTAGTAGAAATTCGGTGCTCGGCTGACCCAGCAGGAGCAAACGTAGGCCAAAAATTTATGCAGAACCAGCTTTTCAGTGAAGAGCAGCCAGGCACATTTTAGCAAGTTTTACTTGTAAGTGGGTTTGGAAACGCTTTTCAGGCTCAGTACTGGGCTCAAAATATGCAGCCCTGATGTCTCTCATGATAGCAGGTGGTTAAGTAGAAATTCGCTGCTCGGCTGACCCAGCAGGAGTAAACGTATGCCAAAAATGTATGCAGAACCAGCTTTTCAGTGAAGAGCAGCATGAGGCACATTTTAGCAAGTTTCACTTGTAAGTGGGGTTGGAAATGCCTTTCAGGCTCACTACTGGGCTCAAAAGATGCAGACCTGATGTCTCTCATGATAGCAGGTGGTTTAGTAGAAATTCGGTGCTCGGCTGACCCAGCAGGAGCAAACGTATGCCAAAAATGTATGCAGAACCAGCTTTTCAGTGAAGAGCAGCCAGGCACATTTTAGCAAGTTTTACTTGTAAGTGGGTTTGGAAATGCTTTTTAGGCTCAGTACTGGGCTCAAAATATGCAGCCCTGATGTCTCTCATGATAGCAGGTGGTTAAGTAGAAATTCGGTGCTCGGCTGACCCAGCAGGAGCAAACGTATGCCAAAAATGTATGCAGAACCAGCTTTTCAGTGAAGAGCAGCCAGGCACATTTTAGCAAGTTTTACTTGTAAGTGGGGTTGGAAACGCTTTTCAGGCTCAGTACTGGGCTCAAAATATGCAGCCCTGATGTCTCTCATGATAGCAGGTGGTTAAGTAGAAATTCGCTGCTCGGCTGACCCAGCAGGAGTAAACGTATGCCAAAAATGTATGCAGAACCAGCTTTTCAGTGAAGAGCATTCAGGCACATTTTAGCAAGTTTTACTTGTAAGTGGGGTTGGAAACGCCTTTTAGGCTCACTACTGGGCTCAAAAGATGCAGCCCTGATGTCTCTCATGATAGCAGGTGGTTTAGTAGAAATTCGCTGCTCGGCTGACCCAGCAGGAGCAAACGTAGGCCAAAAATGTATGCAGAAGTAGCTTTTCAGTGAAGAGCAGCCAGGCACATTTTAGCAAGTTTTAATTGTAAGTGGGGCTGGAAACACCTTTCAGGCTTACTACTGGGCTCAAAAGATGTAGCCCTGATGACTCTCATGATAGCAGGTGGTTAAGTAGAAATTCGCTGCTTGGCTGACCCAGCAGGAGCAAACGTATGCCAAAAATGTATGCAGAACCAGCTTTTCAGTGAAGAGCATTCAGGCACATTTTAGCAAGTTTCACTTGTAAGTGGGGTTGGAAACGCCTTTCAGGCTCACTACTGGGCTCAAAAGATGCAGCCCTGATGTCTCTCGTGATAGCAGGTGGTTTAGTAGAAATTCGCTGCTCGGCTGACCCAGCAGGAGCAAACGTAGGCCAAAAATGTATGCAGAACCAGCTTTTCAGTGAAGAGCAGCCAGGCACATTTTAGCAAGTTTTACTTGTAAGTGGGTTTGGAAACGCTTTTCAGGCTCAGTACTGGGCTCAAAACATGCAGCCCTGATGTCTCTCATGATAGCAGGTGGTTTAGTAGAAATTCGCTGCTCGGCTGACCCAGCAGGAGCAAACGTATGCCAAAAATGTATGCAGAACCAGCTTTTTCGGTGCAGAGCATTAGGCACATTTTAGCAAGTTTCACTTGTAAGTGGGTTTGGAAACGCTTTTCAGGCTCAGTACTGGGCTCAAAACATGCAGCCCTGATGTCTCTCATGATAGCAGGTTGTTAAGTAGAAATTTGCTGCTCCGCTGACCCAGCAAGAGCAAACGTATTCCAAAAATGTATGCAGAACCAGCTTTTCAGTGAAGAGCAGCCAGGCACCTTTTAGCAAGTTTTACTTGTAAGTGGGGTTGGAAACGCCTTTCAGGCTCACTACTGGGCTCAAAGATGCAGCCCTGATGTCTCTCATGATAGCAGGTGGTTTAGTAGAAATTCGCTGCTCGGCTGACCCAGCAGGAGCAAACGTAGGCCAAAAATGTATGCAGAACCAGCTTTTCAGTGAAGAGCAGCCAGGCACATTTTAGCAAGTTTTACTTGTAAGTGGGTTTGGAAACGCTTTTCAGGCTCAGTACTGGGCTCAAAATATGCAGCCCTGATGTCTCTCATGATAGCAGGTGGTTAAGTAGAAATTCGCTGCTCGGCTGACCCAGCAGGAGCAAACGTATGCTAAAAATGTATGCAGAACCAGCTTTTCAGTGAAGAGCAGCCAGGCACATTTTAGCAAGTTTCACTTGTAAGTTGGGTTGGAAACGCTTTTCAGGCTCAGTTCTGGGCTCAAAATATGCAGCCCTGATGTCTCTCATGATAGCAGGTGGTTAAGTACAAATTCGCTGCTCGGCTGACCCAGCAGGAGCAAACGTATTCCAAAAATGTATGCAGAACCAGCTTTTCAGTGAAGAGCAGCCAGGCACATTTTAGCAAGTTTTACTTGTAAGTGGGGTTGGAAACGCCTTTCAGGCTCACTACTGGGCTCAAAAGATGCAGCCCTGATGTGTCTCATCTTAGCAGGTGGTTTAGTAGAAATTCGGTGCTCGGCTGACCCAGCAGGAGCAAACGTAGGCCAAAAATGTATGCAGAACCAGCTTTTCAGTGACGAGCAGCCAGGCACATTTAGCAAGTTTTACTTGTAAGTGGGGTTGGAAACGCTTTTCAGGCTCAGTACTGGGCTCAAAATATGCAGCCCTGATGTCTCCCATGATAGCAGGTGGTTAAGTAGAAATTCGCTGCTCGGCTGACCCAGCAGGAGTAAACGTATGCCAAAAATGTATGCAGAACCAGCTTTTCAGTGAAGAGGATTCAGGCACATTTTAGCAAGTTTCACTTGTAAGTGGGGTTTGAAACGCCTTTCAGGCTCACTACTGGGCTCAAAAGATGCAGCCCTGATGTCTCTCATGATAGCAGGTGGTTAAGTAGAAATTTGCTGCTCGGCTGACCCAGCAGGAGCAAACGTATGCCAAAAATGTATGCAGAACCAGCTTTTTCAGTGCAGAGCATTAGGCACATTAGCAAGTTTCACTTGTAAGTGGGTTTGGAAACGCTTTTCAGGCTCAGTACTGGGCTCAAAAGATGCAGCCCTGATGTCTCTCATGATAGCAGGTGGTTTAGTAGAAATTCGCTGCTCGGCTAACCCAGCAGGAGCAAACGTATTCCAAAAATGTATGCAGAACCAGCTTTTCAGTGAAGAGCAGCCAGGCACCTTTTAGCAAGTTTTACTTGTAAGTGGGGTTGGAAACGCCTTTCAGGCTCACTACTGGGCTCAAAAGATGCAGACCTGATGTCTCTCATGATAGCAGGTGGTTAAGTAGAAATGTGCTGCTCGGCTGACCCAGCAGGAGCAAACGTATGCCAAAAATGTATGCAGAATCAGCAGTTCAGTGAAGAGCAGCCAGGCACATTTTAGCAAGTTTTACTTGTAAGTGGGGTTGGAAACGCCTTTCAGGCTCACTACTGGGCTCAAATGATGCAGCCCTGATGTCTCTCATGATAGCAGGTGGTTTAGTAGAAATTCGCTGCTCGGCTGACCCAGCAGGAGCAAACGTAGGCCAAAAATGTATGCAGAAGTAGCTTTTCAGTGAAGAGCAGCCAGGCACATTTTAGCAAGTTTTAATTGTAAGTGGGGCTGGAAACACCTTTCAGGCTTACTACTGGGCTCAAAAGATGTAGCCCTCATGAGTCTCATGATAGCAGGTGGTTAAGTAGAAATTCGCTTCTTGGCTGACCCAGCAGGAGCAAACGTATGCCAAAAATGTATGCAGAACCAGCTTTTCAGTGAAGAGCAGCCAGGCACCTTTTAGCAAGTTTTACTTGTAAGTGGGGTTGGAAACGCTTTTCAGGCTCAGTACTGGGCTCAAAAGATGCAGCCCTGATGTCTCTCATGATAGCAGGTGGTTTAGTAGAAATTCGCTGCTCGGCTGACCCAGCAGGAGCAAACGTATGCCAAAAATGTATGCAGAACCAGCTTTTCAGTGAAGAGCAGCCAGGCACCTTTTAGCAAGTTTTACTTGTAAGTGGGGTTGGAAACGCCTTTCAGGCTCACTACTGGGCTCAAAAGATGCAGCCCTGATGTGTCTCATGATAGCAGGTGGTTTAGTAGAAATTCGGTGCTCGGCTGACCCAGCAGGAGCAAACGTAGGCCAAAAATTTATGCAGAACCAGCTTTTCAGTGAAGAGCAGCCAGGCACATTTTAGCAAGTTTTACTTGTAAGTGGGTTTGGAAATGCTTTTTAGGCTCAGTACTGGGCTCAAAATATGCAGCCCTGATCATGATAGCAGGTGGTTAAGTAGAAATTCGCTGCTCGACTGACCCAGCAGGAGCAAACGTATGCCAAAAATGTATGCAGAACCAGCTTTTCAGTGAAGAGCAGCCAGGCACATTTTAGCAAGTTTTACTTGTAAGTGGGGTTGGAAACGCTTTTCAGGCTCAGTACTGGGCTCAAAAGATGCAGCCCTGATGTGTCTCATGATAGCAGGTGGTTTAGTAGAAATTCGGTGCTCGGCTGACCCAGCAGGAGCAAACGTATGCCAAAAATGTATGCAGAACCAGCTTTTCAGTGAAGAGCAGCCAGGCACATTTTAGCAAGTTTTAATTGTAAGTGGGGCTGGAAACACCTTTGGCTTACTACTGGGCTCAAAAGATGTAGCCCTGATGACTCTCATGATAGCAGGTGGTTAAGTAGAAATTCGCTGCTTGGCTGACCCAGAAGGAGCAAACGTATGCCAAAAATGTATGCAGAACCAGCTTTTTCAGTGCAGAGCATTAGGCACATTTTAGCAAGTTTCACTTGTAAGTGGGTTTGGAAACTCCTTTCAGGCTCACTACTGGGCTCAAAAGATGCAGCCCTGATGTCTCTCATGATAGCAGGTGGTTAAGTAGAAATTCGCTGCTCGGCTGACCCAGCAGGAGCAAACGTAGGCCAAAAATGTATGCAGAACCAGCTTTTCAGTGAAGAGCAGCCAGGCACATTTTAGCAAGTTTTACTTGTAAGTGGGTTTGGAAACGCTTTTCAGGCTCAGTACTGGGCTCAAAATATGCAGCCCTGATGTCTCTCATGATAGCAGGTGGTTAAGTAGAAATTCGCTGCTCGGCTGACCCAGCAGGAGCAAACGTATGCTAAAAATGTATGCAGAACCAGCTTTTCAGTGAAGAGCATTCAGGCACATTTTAGCAAGTTTCACTTGTAAGTGGGGTTGGAAACGCCTTTCAGGCTCACTACTGGGCTCAAAAGATGCAGACCTGATGTCTCTCATGATAGCAGGTGGTTAAGTAGAAATTTGCTGCTCGGCTGACCCAGCAGGAGCAAACGTATGCCAAAAATGTATGCAGAATCAGCAGTTCAGTGAAGAGCAGCCAGGCACATTTTAGCAAGTTTTACTTGTAAGTGGGGTTGGAAACGCCTTTCAGGCTCACTACTGGGCTCAAATGATGCAGCCCTGATGTCTCTCATGATAGCAGGTGGTTTAGTAGAAATTCGGTGCTCGGCTGACCCAGCAGGAGCAAACGTATGTCAAAAATGTATGCAGAACCAGCTTTTCAGTGAAGAGCA
The DNA here is from genome assembly GCF_964261635.1 of Lissotriton helveticus. Lineage (NCBI taxonomy): Eukaryota > Metazoa > Chordata > Amphibia > Caudata > Salamandridae > Lissotriton > Lissotriton helveticus. The sequence goes on from NC_136068.1 coordinate 426,503,477, forward strand.
GCCAGGCACATTTTAGCAAGTTTCACTTGTAAGTGGGGTTGGAAACGCTTTTCAAGCTCAGTACTGGGCTCAAAATATGCAGCCCTGATGTCTCTCATGATAGCAGGTGGTTAAGTAGAAATTTGCTGCTCGGCTGACCCAGCAGGAGCAAACGTATGCTAAAAATGTATGCAGAACCAGCTTTTCAGTGAAGAGCAGCCAGGCACATTTTAGCAAGTTTCACTTGTAGGGTTGGAAACGCTTTTCAGGCTCAGTTCTGGGCTCAAAATATGCAGCCCTGATGTCTCTCATGATAGCAGGTGGTTAAGTAGAAATTTGGTGCTCGGCTGACCCAGCAGGAGCAAACGTATGTCAAAAATGTATGCAGAACCAGCTTTTCATGAAGAGCAGCCAGGCACATTTTAGCAAGTTTTACTTGTAAGTGGGGTTGGAAACGCCTTTCAGGCTCACTACTGGGCTCAAATGATGCAGCCCTGATGTCTCTCATGATAGCAGGTGGTTAAGTAGAAATTCGCTGCTCGGCTGACCCAGCAGGAGCAAACGTATGCTAAAAATGTATGCAGAACCAGCTTTTCAGTGAAGAGCATTCAGGCACATTTTAGCAAGTTTCACTTGTAAGTGGGGTTGGAAACGCCTTTCAGGCTCACTACTGGGCTCAAAAGATGCAGACCTGATGTCTCTCATGATAGCAGGTGGTTAAGTAGAAATTTGCTGCTCGGCTGACCCAGCAGGAGCAAACGTATGCCAAAAATGTATGCAGAATCAGCAGTTCAGTGAAGAGCAGCCAGGCACATTTTAGCAAGTTTCACTTGTAAGTGGGGTTGGAAATGCCTTTCAGGCTCACTACTGGGCTCAAAAGATGCAGACCTGATGTCTCTCATGATAGCAGGTGGTTAAGTAGAAATTTGCTGCTCGGCTCACCCAGCAGGAGCAAACGTATGCCAAATATGTATGCAGAACCAGCTTTTCAGTTAAGAACATTCAGGCACATTTTAGCAAGTTTCACTTGTAAGTGGGGTTGGAAACGCCTTTCAGGCTCACTACTGGGCTCAAAAGATGCAGACCTGATGTCTCTCATGATAGCAGGTGGTTAAGTAGAAATTTGCTGCTCGGCTGACTCAGCAGGAGAAAACGTATGCCAAAAATGTATGCAGAATCAGCAGTTCAGTGAAGAGCAGCCAGGCACATTTTAGCAAGTTTTACTTGTAAGTGGGGTTGGAAACGCCTTTTAGGCTCACTACTGGGCTCAAATGATGCAGCCCTGATGTCTCTCATGATAGCAGGTGGTTTAGTAGAAATTCGCTGCTCGGCTGACCCAGCAGGAGCAAACGTAGGCCAAAAATGTATGCAGAAGTAGCTTTTCAGTGAAGAGCAGCCAGGCACATTTTAGCAAGTTTTAATTGTAAGTGGGGCTGGAAACACCTTTCAGGCTTACTACTGGGCTCAAAAGATGCAGCCCTGATGTCTCTCATGATAGCAGGTGGTTAAGTAGAAATTTGCTGCACGGCTGACCCAGCAGGAGCAAACGTATGCCAAAAATATATGTAGAACCAGCTTTTTCGGTGCAGAGCATTAGGCACATTTTAGCAAGTTTCACTTGTAAGTGGGTTTGGAAACGCTTTTCAGGCTCAGTACTGGGCTCAAAATATGCAGCCCTGATGTCTCTCATGATAGCAGGTTGTTAAGTAGAAATTCGCTGCTCGGCTGACCCAGCAGGAGCAAACGTATGCTAAAAATGTATGCAGAACCAGCTTTTCAGTGAAGAGCAGCCAGGCACATTTTAGCAAGTTTCACTTGTAGGGTTGGAAACGCTTTTCAGGCTCAGTTCTGGGCTCAAAATATGCAGCCCTGATGTCTCTCATGATAGCAGGTGGTTAAGTACAAATTCGCTGCTCGGCTGACCCAGCAGGAGCAAACGAATGCCAAAAATGTATGCAGAACCAGCTTTTCAGTGAAGAGCAGCCAGGCACATTTTAGCAAGTTTCACTTGTAAGTGGGTTTGGAAACGCTTTTCAGGCTCACTACTGGGCTCAAAAGATGCAGCCCTGATGTGTCTCATGATAGCAGGTGGTTTAGTAGAAATTCGGTGCTCGGCTGACCCAGCAGGAGCAAACGTAGGCCAAAAATGTATGCAGAACCAGCTTTTCAGTGAAGAGCAGCATGAGGCACATTTTAGCAAGTTTCACTTGTAAGTGGGTTTGGAAACGCTTTTCAGGCTCAGTACTGGGCTCAAAATATGCAGCCCTGATGTCTCTCATGATAGCAGGTTGTTAAGTAGAAATTCGCTGCTCGGCTGACCCAGCAGGAGCAAACGTATGCTAAAAATGTATGCAGAACCAGCTTTTCAGTGAAGAGCAGCCAGGCACATTTTAGCAAGTTTCACTTGTAGGGTTGGAAACGCTTTTCAGGCTCAGTTCTGGGCTCAAAATATGCAGCCCTGATGTCTCTCATGATAGCAGGTGGTTAAGTACAAATTCGCTGCTCGGCTGACCCAGCAGGAGCAAACGAATGCCAAAAATGTATGCAGAACCAGCTTTTCAGTGAAGAGCAGCCAGGCACATTTTAGCAAGTTTCACTTGTAAGTGGGGTTGGAAACGCTTTTCAGGCTCAGTACTGGGCTCAAAATATGCAGCCCTGATGTCTCTCATGATAGCAGGTGGTTAAGTAGAAATTTGGTGCTCGGCTGACCCAGCAGGAGCAAACGTATGTCAAAAATGTATGCAGAACCAGCTTTTCAGTTAAGAACATTCGGGCACATTCTAGCAAGTTTTACTTGTAAGTGGGGTTGGAAACGCTTTTCAGGCTCTACTGGGCTCAAAATATGCAGCCCTGATGTCTCTCATGATAGCAGGTGGTTAAGTAGAAATTCGCTGCTCGGCTGACCCAGCAGGAGTAAACGTATGCCAAAAATGTATGCAGAACCAGCTTTTCAGTGAAGAGCATTCAGGCACATTTTAGCAAGTTTCACTTGTAAGTGGGGTTGGAAATGCCTTTCAGGCTCACTACTGGGCTCAAAAGATGCAGACCTGATGTCTCTCATGATAGCAGGTGGTTAAGTAGAAATTTGCTGCTCGGCTCACCCAGCAGGAGCAAACGTATGCCAAATATGTATGCAGAACCAGCTTTTCAGTTAAGAACATTCAGGCACATTTTAGCAAGTTTCACTTGTAAGTGGGGTTGGAAATGCCTTTCAGGCTCACTACTGGGCTCAAAAGATGCAGCCCTGATGTGTCTCATCTTAGCAGGTGGTTTAGTAGAAATTCGCTGCTCGGCTGACCCAGCAGGAGTAAACGTATGCCAAAAATGTATGCAGAACCAGCTTTTCAGTGAAGAGCATTCAGGCACATTTTAGCAAGTTTCACTTGTAAGTGGGGTTTGAAACGCCTTTCAGGCTCACTACTGGGCTCAAAAGATGCAGACCTGATGTCTCTCATGATAGCAGGTGGTTTAGTAGAAATTTGCTGCTCGGCTGACCCAGCAGGAGCAAACGTATGCCAAAAATGTATGCAGAATCAGCAGTTCAGTGAAGAGCAGCCAGGCACATTTTAGCAAGTTTTACTTGTAAGTGGGGTTGGAAACGCCTTTCAGGCTCACTACTGGGCTCAAATGATGCAGCCCTGATGTCTCTCATGATAGCAGGTGGTTTTGTAGAAATTCACTGCTCGGCTGACCCAGCAGGAGCAAACGTAGGCCAAAAATGTATGCAGAAGTAGCTTTTCAGTGAAGAGCAGCCAGGCACATTTTAGCAAGTTTTAATTGTAAGTGGGGCTGGAAACACCTTTCAGGCTTACTACTGGGCTCAAAAGATGTAGCCCTGATGACTCTCATGATAGCAGGTGGTTAAGTAGAAATTCGCTGCTTGGCTGACCCAGCAGGAGCAAACGTATGCCAAAAATGTATGCAGAACCAGCTTTTCAGTGAAGAGCATTCAGGCACATTTTAGCAAGTTTTACTTGTAAGTGGGTTTGGAAATGCTTTTTAGGCTCAGTACTGGGCTCAAAATATGCAGCCCTGATGTCTCTCATGATAGCAGGTGGTTAAGTAGAAATTCGGTGCTCGGCTGACCCAGCAGGAGCAAACGTAGGCCAAAAATGTATGCAGAACCAGCTTTTCAGTGAAGACCAGCCAGGCACATTTTAGCAAGTTTTACTTGTAAGTGGGGTTGGAAACGCTTTTCAGGCTCAGTACTGGGCTCAAAATATGCAGCCCTGATGTCTCCCATGATAGCAGGTGGTTAAGTAGAAATTCGCTGCTCGGCTGACCCAGCAGGAGTAAACGTATGCCAAAAATGTATGCAGAACCAGCTTTTCAGTGAAGAGCATTCAGGCACATTTTAGCAAGTTTCACTTGTAAGTGGGGTTTGAAACGCCTTTCAGGCTCACTACTGGGCTCAAAAGATGCAGACCTGATGTCTCTCATGATAGCAGGTGGTTTAGTAGAAATGTGCTGCTCGGCTGACCCAGCAGGAGCAAACGTATGCCAAAAATGTATGCAGAATCAGCAGTTCAGTGAAGAGCAGCCAGGCACATTTTAGCAAGTTTTACTTGTAAGTGGGGTTGGAAACGCCTTTCAGGCTCACTACTGGGCTCAAATGATGCAGCCCTGATGTCTCTCATGATAGCAGGTGGTTTTGTAGAAATTCACTGCTCGGCTGACCCAGCAGGAGCAAACGTAGGCCAAAAATGTATGCAGAAGTAGCTTTTCAGTGAAGAGCAGCCAGGCACATTTTAGCAAGTTTTAATTGTAAGTGGGGCTGGAAACACCTTTCAGGCTTACTACTGGGCTCAAAAGATGTAGCCCTGATGACTCTCATGATAGCAGGTGGTTAAGTAGAAATTCGCTGCTTGGCTGACCCAGCAGGAGCAAACGTATGCCAAAAATGTATGCAGAACCAGCTTTTCAGTGAAGAGCATTCAGGCACATTTTAGCAAGTTTTACTTGTAAGTGGGGTTGGAAACGCCTTTCAGGCTCACTACTGGGCTCAAAAGATGCAGCCCTGATGTCTCTCATGATAGCAGGTGGTTTAGTAGAAATTCGCAGCTCGGCTGACCCAGCAGGAGCAAACGTAGGCCAAAAATGTATGCAGAACCAGCTTTTCAGTGAAGAGCAGCCAGGCACATTTTAGCAAGTTTTACTTGTAAGTGGGGTTGGAAACGCCTTTCAGGCTCACTACTGGGCTCAAAAGATGCAGCCCTGATGTCTCTCATGATAGCAGGTGGTTAAGTAGAAATTCGCTGCTCGGCTGACCCAGCAGGAGCAAACGTATTCCAAAAATGTATGCAGAACCAGCTTTTCAGTGAAGAGCAGCATGAGGCACATTTTAGCAAGTTTTACTTGTAAGTGGGGTTGGAAACGCTTTTTAGGCTCAGTTCTGGGCTCAAAATATGCAGCCCTGATGTCTCTCATGATAGCAGGTGGTTAAGTAGAAATCCGCTGCTCGGCTGACCCAGCAGGAGTAAACGTATGCCAAAAATGTATGCAGAACCAGCTTTTCAGTTAAGAACATTCAGACACATTTTAGCAAGTTTTACTTGTAAGTGGGTTTGGAAACGCTTTTCAGGCTCATACTGGGCTCAAAAGATGCAGCCCTGATGTGTCTCATCTTAGCAGGTGGTTTAGTAGAAATTCGGTGCTCGGCTGACCCAGCAGGAGCAAACGAATGCCAGAAATGTATGCAGAACCAGCTTTTCAGTGAAGAGCAGCCAGGCACATTTTAGCAAGTTTCACTTGTAAGTGGGGTTGGAAACGCTTTTCAGGCTCAGTACTGGGCTCAAAATATGCAGCCCTGATGTCTCTCATGATAGCAGGTTGTTAAGTAGAAATTTGGTGCTCGGCTGACCCAGCAGGAGCAAACGTATGTCAAAAATGTATGCAGAACCAGCTTTTCAGTTAAGAACATTCAGGCACATTTTAGCAAGTTTTACTTGTAAGTGGGGTTGGAAACGCTTTTCAGGCTCATACTGGGCTCAAAAGATGCAGCCCTGATGTGTCTCATCTTAGCAGGTGGTTTAGTAGAAATTCGGTGCTCGGCTGACCCAGCAGGAGCAAACGAATGCCAGAAATGTATGCAGAACCAGCTTTTCAGTGAAGAGCAGCCAGGCACATTTTAGCAAGTTTCACTTGTAAGTGGGGTTGGAAACGCTTTTCAGGCTCAGTACTGGGCTCAAAATATGCAGCCCTGATGTCTCTCATGATAGCAGGTTGTTAAGTAGAAATTTGGTGCTCGGCTGACCCAGCAGGAGCAAACGTATGTCAAAAATGTATGCAGAACCAGCTTTTCAGTTAAGAACATTCAGGCACATTTTAGCAAGTTTTACTTGTAAGTGGGGTTGGAAACGCTTTTCAGGCTCAGTACTGGGCTCAAAATATGCAGCCCTGATGTCTCTCATGATAGCAGGTGGTTAAGTAGAAATTCGCTGCTCGGCTGACCCAGCAGGAGTAAACGTATGCCAAAAATGTATGCAGAACCAGCTTTTCAGTGAAGAGCATTCAGGCACATTTTAGCAAGTTTCACTTGTAAGTGGGGTTGGAAATGCCTTTCAGGCTCACTACTGGGCTCAAAAGATGCAGACCTGATGTCTCTCATGATAGCAGGTGGTTAAGTAGAAATTTGCTGCTCGGCTCACCCAGCAGGAGCAAACGTATGCCAAAAATGTATGCAGAACCATCTTTTCAGTGAAGAGCAGCCAGGCACATTTTAGCAAGTTTTACTTGTAAGTGGGGTTGGAAACGCTTTTCAGGCTCAGTACTGGGCTCAAAATATGCAGCCCTGATGTCTCCCATGATAGCAGGTGGTTAAGTAGAAATTCGCTGCTCGGCTGACCCAGCAGGAGTAAACGTATGCCAAAAATGTATGCAGAACCAGCTTTTCAGTGAAGAGCATTCAGGCACATTTTAGCAAGTTTCACTTGTAAGTGGGGTTTGAAACGCCTTTCAGGCTCACTACTGGGCTCAAAAGATGCAGACCTGATGTCTCTCATGATAGCAGGTGGTTTAGTAGAAATTTGCTGCTCGGCTGACCCAGCAGGAGCAAACGTATGCCAAAAATGTATGCAGAATCAGCAGTTCAGTGAAGAGCAGCCAGGCACATTTTAGCAAGTTTTACTTGTAAGTGGGGTTGGAAACGCCTTTCAGGCTCACTACTGGGTTCAAATGATGCAGCCCTGATGTCTCTCATGATAGCAGGTGGTTTTGTAGAAATTCACTGCTCGGCTGACCCAGCAGGAGCAAACGTAGGCCAAAAATGTATGCAGAAGTAGCTTTTCAGTGAAGAGCAGCCAGGCACATTTTAGCAAGTTTTAATTGTAAGTGGGGCTGGAAACACCTTTCAGGCTTACTACTGGGCTCAAAAGATGTAGCCCTGATGACTCTCATGATAGCAGGTGGTTAAGTAGAAATTCGCTGCTCGGCTGACCCAGCAGGAGCAAACGTATGTCAAAAATGTATGCAGAATCAGCAGTTCAGTGAAGAGCAGCCAGGCACATTTTAGCAAGTTTTACTTGTAAGTGGGGTTGGAAACGCCTTTCAGGCTCACTACTGGGCTCAAATGATGCAGCCCTGATGTCTCTCATGATAGCAGGTGGTTTTGTAGAAATTCACTGCTCGGCTGACCCAGCAGGAGCAAACGTAGGCCAAAAATGTATGCAGAAGTAGCTTTTCAGTGAAGAGCAGCCAGGCACATTTTAGCAAGTTTTAATTGTAAGTGGGGCTGGAAACACCTTTCAGGCTCACTACTGGGCTCAAAAGATGCAGCCCTGATGTCTCTCATGATAGCAGGTGGTTTAGTAGAAAGTCGCTGCTCGGCTGACCCAGAAGGAGCAAACGTATGCCAAAAATGTATGCAGAACCAGCTTTTTCAGTGCAGAGCATTACGCACATTTTAGCAAGTTTCACTTGTAAGTGGGGTTGGAAACTCCTTTCAGGCTCACTACTGGGCTCAAAAGATGCAGCCCTGATGTCTCTCATGATAGCAGGTGGTTAAGTAGAAATTTGCTGCTCGGCTGACCCAGCAGGAGCAAACGTATGCCAAAAATGTATGCAGAACCAGCTTTTTCAGTGCAGAGCATTAGGCACATTTTAGCAAGTTTCACTTGTAAGTGGGTTTGGAAACGCTTTTCAGGCTCAGTACTGGGCTCAAAAGATGCAGCCCTGATGTCTCTCATGATAGCAGGTGGTTTAGAAATTCGCTGCTCGGCTGACCCAGCAGGAGCAAACGTAGGCCAAAAATGTATGCAGAACCAGCTTTTCAGTGAAGAGCAGCCAGGCACATTTTAGCAAGTTTTACTTGTAAGTAGGGTTGGAAACGCCTTTCAGGCTCACTACTGGGCTCAAAAGATGCAGCCCTGATGTGTCTCATGATAGCAGGTGGTTTAGTAGAAATTCGCTGCTCGGCTGACCCAGCAGGAGCAAACGAATGCCAAAAATGTATGCAGAACCACCTTTTCAGTGAAGAGCAGCCAGGCACATTTTAGCAAGTTTCACTTGTAAGTGGGGTTGGAAACGCTTTTCAGGCTCAGTACTGGGCTCAAAAGATGCAGCCCTGATGTGTCTCATGATAGCAGGTGGTTTAGTAGAAATTCGGTGCTCGGCTGACCCAGCAGGAGCAAACGTAGGCCAAAAATGTATGCAGAACCAGCTTTTCAGTGAAGAGCAGCATGAGGCACATTTTAGCAAGTTTTACTTGTAAGTGGGTTTGGAAACGCTTTTCAGGCTCAGTACTGGGCTCAAAATATGCAGCCCTGATGTCTCTCATGATAGCAGGTGGTTAAGTAGAAATTCGCTGCTCGACTGACCCAGCAGGAGCAAACGTATGCCAAAAATGTATGCAGAACCAGCTTTTCAGTGAAGAGCAGCATGAGGCACATTTTAGCAAGTTTTACTTGTAAGTGGGGTTGGAAACGATTTTCAGGCTCAGTACTGGGCTCAAAAGATGCAGCCCTGATGTCTCTCATGATAGCAGGTGGTTTAGTAGAAATTCGCTGCTCGGCTGACCCAGCAGGAGCAAACGTATGCCAAAAATATATGTAGAACCAGCTTTTTCGGTGCAGAGCATTAGGCACATTTTAGCAAGTTTCACTTGTAAGTGGGTTTGGAAACGCTTTTCAGGCTCAGTACTGGGCTCAAAATATGCAGCCCTGATGTCTCTCATGATAGCAGGTTGTTAAGTAGAAATTCGCTGCTCGGCTGACCCAGCAGGAGCAAACGTATGCTAAAAATGTATGCAGAACCAGCTTTTCAGTGAAGAGCAGCCAGGCACATTTTAGCAAGTTTCACTTGTAGGGTTGGAAACGCTTTTCAGGCTCAGTTCTGGGCTCAAAATATGCAGCCCTGATGTCTCTCATGATAGCAGGTGGTTAAGTACAAATTCGCTGCTCGGCTGACCCAGCAGGAGCAAACGAATGCCAAAAATGTATGCAGAACCAGCTTTTCAGTGAAGAGCAGCCAGGCACATTTTAGCAAGTTTCACTTGTAAGTGGGTTTGGAAACGCTTTTCAGGCTCACTACTGGGCTCAAAAGATGCAGCCCTGATGTGACTCATGATAGCAGGTGGTTTAGTAGAAATTCGGTGCTCGGCTGACCCAGCAGGAGCAAACGTAGGCCAAAAATGTATGCAGAACCAGCTTTTCAGTGAAGAGCAGCATGAGGCACATTTTAGCAAGTTTCACTTGTAAGTGGGTTTGGAAACGCTTTTCAGGCTCAGTACTGGGCTCAAAATATGCAGCCCTGATGTCTCTCATGATAGCAGGTTGTTAAGTAGAAATTCGCTGCTCGGCTGACCCAGCAGGAGCAAACGTATGCTAAAAATGTATGCAGAACCAGCTTTTCAGTGAAGAGCAGCCAGGCACATTTTAGCAAGTTTCACTTGTAGGGTTGGAAACGCTTTTCAGGCTCAGTTCTGGGCTCAAAATATGCAGCCCTGATGTCTCTCATGATAGCAGGTGGTTAAGTACAAATTCGCTGCTCGGCTGACCCAGCAGGAGCAAACGAATGCCAAAAATGTATGCAGAACCAGCTTTTCAGTGAAGAGCAGCCAGGCACATTTTAGCAAGTTTCACTTGTAAGTGGGGTTGGAAACGCTTTTCAGGCTCAGTACTGGGCTCAAAATATGCAGCCCTGATGTCTCTCATGATAGCAGGTGGTTAAGTAGAAATTTGGTGCTCGGCTGACCCAGCAGGAGCAAACGTATGTCAAAAATGTATGCAGAACCAGCTTTTCAGTTAAGAACATTCGGGCACATTCTAGCAAGTTTTACTTGTAAGTGGGGTTGGAAACGCTTTTCAGGCTCTACTGGGCTCAAAATATGCAGCCCTGATGTCTCTCATGATAGCAGGTGGTTAAGTAGAAATTCGCTGCTCGGCTGACCCAGCAGGAGTAAACGTATGCCAAAAATGTATGCAGAACCAGCTTTTCAGTGAAGAGCATTCAGGCACATTTTAGCAAGTTTCACTTGTAAGTGGGGTTGGAAATGCCTTTCAGGCTCACTACTGGGCTCAAAAGATGCAGACCTGATGTCTCTCATCTTAGCAGGTGGTTTAGTAGAAATTCGCTGCTCGGCTGACCCAGCAGGAGTAAACGTATGCCAAAAATGTATGCAGAACCAGCTTTTCAGTGAAGAGCATTCAGGCACATTTTAGCAAGTTTCACTTGTAAGTGGGGTTTGAAACGCCTTTCAGGCTCACTACTGGGCTCAAAAGATGCAGACCTGATGTCTCTCATGATAGCAGGTGGTTTAGTAGAAATTTGCTGCTCGGCTGACCCAGCAGGAGCAAACGTATGCCAAAAATGTATGCAGAATCAGCAGTTCAGTGAAGAGCAGCCAGGCACATTTTAGCAAGTTTTACTTGTAAGTGGGGTTGGAAACGCCTTTCAGGCTCACTACTGGGCTCAAATGATGCAGCCCTGATGTCTCTCATGATAGCAGGTGGTTTTGTAGAAATTCACTGCTCGGCTGACCCAGCAGGAGCAAACGTAGGCCAAAAATGTATGCAGAAGTAGCTTTTCAGTGAAGAGCAGCCAGGCACATTTTAGCAAGTTTTAATTGTAAGTGGGGCTGGAAACACCTTTCAGGCTTACTACTGGGCTCAAAAGATGTAGCCCTGATGACTCTCATGATAGCAGGTGGTTAAGTAGAAATTCGCTGCTTGGCTGACCCAGCAGGAGCAAACGTATGCCAAAAATGTATGCAGAACCAGCTTTTCAGTGAAGAGCATTCAGGCACATTTTAGCAAGTTTTACTTGTAAGTGGGTTTGGAAATGCTTTTTAGGCTCAGTACTGGGCTCAAAATATGCAGCCCTGATGTCTCTCATGATAGCAGGTGGTTAAGTAGAAATTCGGTGCTCGGCTGACCCAGCAGGAGCAAACGTAGGCCAAAAATGTATGCAGAACCAGCTTTTCAGTGAAGACCAGCCAGGCACATTTTAGCAAGTTTTACTTGTAAGTGGGGTTGGAAACGCTTTTCAGGCTCAGTACTGGGCTCAAAATATGCAGCCCTGATGTCTCCCATGATAGCAGGTGGTTAAGTAGAAATTCGCTGCTCGGCTGACCCAGCAGGAGTAAACGTATGCCAAAAATGTATGCAGAACCAGCTTTTCAGTGAAGAGCATTCAGGCACATTTTAGCAAGTTTCACTTGTAAGTGGGGTTTGAAACGCCTTTCAGGCTCACTACTGGGCTCAAAAGATGCAGACCTGATGTCTCTCATGATAGCAGGTGGTTTAGTAGAAATGTGCTGCTCGGCTGACCCAGCAGGAGCAAACGTATGCCAAAAATGTATGCAGAATCAGCAGTTCAGTGAAGAGCAGCCAGGCACATTTTAGCAAGTTTTACTTGTAAGTGGGGTTGGAAACGCCTTTCAGGCTCACTACTGGGCTCAAATGATGCAGCCCTGATGTCTCTCATGATAGCAGGTGGTTTTGTAGAAATTCACTGCTCGGCTGACCCAGCAGGAGCAAACGTAGGCCAAAAATGTATGCAGAAGTAGCTTTTCAGTGAAGAGCAGCCAGGCACATTTTAGCAAGTTTTAATTGTAAGTGGGGCTGGAAACACCTTTCAGGCTTACTACTGGGCTCAAAAGATGTAGCCCTGATGACTCTCATGATAGCAGGTGGTTAAGTAGAAATTCGCTGCTTGGCTGACCCAGCAGGAGCAAACGTATGCCAAAAATGTATGCAGAACCAGCTTTTCAGTGAAGAGCATTCAGGCACATTTTAGCAAGTTTTACTTGTAAGTGGGGTTGGAAACGCCTTTCAGGCTCACTACTGGGCTCAAAAGATGCAGCCCTGATGTCTCTCATGATAGCAGGTGGTTTAGTAGAAATTCGCAGCTCGGCTGACCCAGCAGGAGCAAACGTAGGCCAAAAATGTATGCAGAACCAGCTTTTCAGTGAAGAGCAGCCAGGCACATTTTAGCAAGTTTTACTTGTAAGTGGGGTTGGAAACGCCTTTCAGGCTCACTACTGGGCTCAAAAGATGCAGCCCTGATGTCTCTCATGATAGCAGGTGGTTAAGTAGAAATTCGCTGCTCGGCTGACCCAGCAGGAGCAAACGTATTCCAAAAATGTATGCAGAACCAGCTTTTCAGTGAAGAGCAGCATGAGGCACATTTTAGCAAGTTTTACTTGTAAGTGGGGTTGGAAACGCTTTTTAGGCTCAGTTCTGGGCTCAAAATATGCAGCCCTGATGTCTCTCATGATAGCAGGTGGTTAAGTAGAAATCCGCTGCTCGGCTGACCCAGCAGGAGTAAACGTATGCCAAAAATGTATGCAGAACCAGCTTTTCAGTTAAGAACATTCAGACACATTTTAGCAAGTTTTACTTGTAAGTGGGTTTGGAAACGCTTTTCAGGCTCATACTGGGCTCAAAAGATGCAGCCCTGATGTGTCTCATCTTAGCAGGTGGTTTAGTAGAAATTCGGTGCTCGGCTGACCCAGCAGGAGCAAACGAATGCCAGAAATGTATGCAGAACCAGCTTTTCAGTGAAGAGCAGCCAGGCACATTTTAGCAAGTTTCACTTGTAAGTGGGGTTGGAAACGCTTTTCAGGCTCAGTACTGGGCTCAAAATATGCAGCCCTGATGTCTCTCATGATAGCAGGTTGTTAAGTAGAAATTTGGTGCTCGGCTGACCCAGCAGGAGCAAACGTATGTCAAAAATGTATGCAGAACCAGCTTTTCAGTTAAGAACATTCAGGCACATTTTAGCAAGTTTTACTTGTAAGTGGGGTTGGAAACGCTTTTCAGGCTCATACTGGGCTCAAAAGATGCAGCCCTGATGTGTCTCATCTTAGCAGGTGGTTTAGTAGAAATTCGGTGCTCGGCTGACCCAGCAGGAGCAAACGAATGCCAGAAATGTATGCAGAACCAGCTTTTCAGTGAAGAGCAGCCAGGCACATTTTAGCAAGTTTCACTTGTAAGTGGGGTTGGAAACGCTTTTCAGGCTCAGTACTGGGCTCAAAATATGCAGCCCTGATGTCTCTCATGATAGCAGGTTGTTAAGTAGAAATTTGGTGCTCGGCTGACCCAGCAGGAGCAAACGTATGTCAAAAATGTATGCAGAACCAGCTTTTCAGTTAAGAACATTCAGGCACATTTTAGCAAGTTTTACTTGTAAGTGGGGTTGGAAACGCTTTTCAGGCTCAGTACTGGGCTCAAAATATGCAGCCCTGATGTCTCTCATGATAGCAGGTGGTTAAGTAGAAATTCGCTGCTCGGCTGACCCAGCAGGAGTAAACGTATGCCAAAAATGTATGCAGAACCAGCTTTTCAGTGAAGAGCATTCAGGCACATTTTAGCAAGTTTCACTTGTAAGTGGGGTTGGAAATGCCTTTCAGGCTCACTACTGGGCTCAAAAGATGCAGACCTGATGTCTCTCATGATAGCAGGTGGTTAAGTAGAAATTTGCTGCTCGGCTCACCCAGCAGGAGCAAACGTATGCCAAAAATGTATGCAGAACCATCTTTTCAGTGAAGAGCAGCCAGGCACATTTTAGCAAGTTTTACTTGTAAGTGGGGTTGGAAACGCTTTTCAGGCTCAGTACTGGGCTCAAAATATGCAGCCCTGATGTCTCCCATGATAGCAGGTGGTTAAGTAGAAATTCGCTGCTCGGCTGACCCAGCAGGAGTAAACGTATGCCAAAAATGTATGCAGAACCAGCTTTTCAGTGAAGAGCATTCAGGCACATTTTAGCAAGTTTCACTTGTAAGTGGGGTTTGAAACGCCTTTCAGGCTCACTACTGGGCTCAAAAGATGCAGACCTGATGTCTCTCATGATAGCAGGTGGTTTAGTAGAAATTTGCTGCTCGGCTGACCCAGCAGGAGCAAACGTATGCCAAAAATGTATGCAGAATCAGCAGTTCAGTGAAGAGCAGCCAGGCACATTTTAGCAAGTTTTACTTGTAAGTGGGGTTGGAAACGCCTTTCAGGCTCACTACTGGGTTCAAATGATGCAGCCCTGATGTCTCTCATGATAGCAGGTGGTTTTGTAGAAATTCACTGCTCGGCTGACCCAGCAGGAGCAAACGTAGGCCAAAAATGTATGCAGAAGTAGCTTTTCAGTGAAGAGCAGCCAGGCACATTTTAGCAAGTTTTAATTGTAAGTGGGGCTGGAAACACCTTTCAGGCTTACTACTGGGCTCAAAAGATGTAGCCCTGATGACTCTCATGATAGCAGGTGGTTAAGTAGAAATTCGCTGCTCGGCTGACCCAGCAGGAGCAAACGTATGTCAAAAATGTATGCAGAATCAGCAGTTCAGTGAAGAGCAGCCAGGCACATTTTAGCAAGTTTTACTTGTAAGTGGGGTTGGAAACGCCTTTCAGGCTCACTACTGGGCTCAAATGATGCAGCCCTGATGTCTCTCATGATAGCAGGTGGTTTTGTAGAAATTCACTGCTCGGCTGACCCAGCAGGAGCAAACGTAGGCCAAAAATGTATGCAGAAGTAGCTTTTCAGTGAAGAGCAGCCAGGCACATTTTAGCAAGTTTTAATTGTAAGTGGGGCTGGAAACACCTTTCAGGCTCACTACTGGGCTCAAAAGATGCAGCCCTGATGTCTCTCATGATAGCAGGTGGTTTAGTAGAAAGTCGCTGCTCGGCTGACCCAGAAGGAGCAAACGTATGCCAAAAATGTATGCAGAACCAGCTTTTTCAGTGCAGAGCATTACGCACATTTTAGCAAGTTTCACTTGTAAGTGGGGTTGGAAACTCCTTTCAGGCTCACTACTGGGCTCAAAAGATGCAGCCCTGATGTCTCTCATGATAGCAGGTGGTTAAGTAGAAATTTGCTGCTCGGCTGACCCAGCAGGAGCAAACGTATGCCAAAAATGTATGCAGAACCAGCTTTTTCAGTGCAGAGCATTAGGCACATTTTAGCAAGTTTCACTTGTAAGTGGGTTTGGAAACGCTTTTCAGGCTCAGTACTGGGCTCAAAAGATGCAGCCCTGATGTCTCTCATGATAGCAGGTGGTTTAGAAATTCGCTGCTCGGCTGACCCAGCAGGAGCAAACGTAGGCCAAAAATGTATGCAGAACCAGCTTTTCAGTGAAGAGCAGCCAGGCACATTTTAGCAAGTTTTACTTGTAAGTAGGGTTGGAAACGCCTTTCAGGCTCACTACTGGGCTCAAAAGATGCAGCCCTGATGTGTCTCATGATAGCAGGTGGTTTAGTAGAAATTCGCTGCTCGGCTGACCCAGCAGGAGCAAACGAATGCCAAAAATGTATGCAGAACCACCTTTTCAGTGAAGAGCAGCCAGGCACATTTTAGCAAGTTTCACTTGTAAGTGGGGTTGGAAACGCTTTTCAGGCTCAGTACTGGGCTCAAAAGATGCAGCCCTGATGTGTCTCATGATAGCAGGTGGTTTAGTAGAAATTCGGTGCTCGGCTGACCCAGCAGGAGCAAACGTAGGCCAAAAATGTATGCAGAACCAGCTTTTCAGTGAAGAGCAGCATGAGGCACATTTTAGCAAGTTTTACTTGTAAGTGGGTTTGGAAACGCTTTTCAGGCTCAGTACTGGGCTCAAAATATGCAGCCCTGATGTCTCTCATGATAGCAGGTGGTTAAGTAGAAATTCGCTGCTCGACTGACCCAGCAGGAGCAAACGTATGCCAAAAATGTATGCAGAACCAGCTTTTCAGTGAAGAGCAGCATGAGGCACATTTTAGCAAGTTTTACTTGTAAGTGGGGTTGGAAACGATTTTCAGGCTCAGTACTGGGCTCAAAAGATGCAGCCCTGATGTCTCTCATGATAGCAGGTGGTTTAGTAGAAATTCGCTGCTCGGCTGACCCAGCAGGAGCAAACGTATGCCAAAAATGTATGCAGAACCAGCTTTTCAGTGAAGAGCAGCCAGGCACATTTTAGCAAGTTTTACTTGTAAGTGGGTTTGGAAATGCTTTTTAGGCTCAGTACTGGGCTCAAAATATGCAGCCCTGATGTCTCTCATGATAGCAGGTGGTTAAGTAGAAATTTGCTGCTCGGCTGACCCAGCAGGAGCAAACGTATGCCAAAAATGTATGCAGAATCAGCAGTTCAGTGAAGAGCAGCCAGGCACATTTTAGCAAGTTTTACTTGTAAGTGGGGTTGGAAACGCCTTTTAGGCTCACTACTGGGCTCAAATGATGCAGCCCTGATGTCTCTCATGATAGCAGGTGGTTTAGTAGAAATTCGCTGCTCGGCTGACCCAGCAGGAGCAAACGTAGGCCAAAAATGTATGCAGAAGTAGCTTTTCAGTGAAGAGCAGCCAGGCACATTTTAGCAAGTTTCACTTGTAAGTGGGGTTGGAAAGCCTTTCAAACTCACTACTGGGCTCCTAAGATGCAGCCCTGATGTCTCTCGTGATAGCAGGTGGTTTAGTAGAAATTTGCTGCTCGGCTGACCCAGCAGGAGCAAACGTATGCCAAAAATGTATGCTGAACCAGCTTTTCAGTGAAGAGCAGCCAGGCACATTTCAGCAAGTTTTACTTGTAAGTGGGTTTGGAAACGCTTTTCAGGCTCAGTACTGGGCTCAAAACATGCAGCCCTGATGTCTCTCATGATAGCAGGTGGTTTAGTAGAAATTCGCTGCTCGGCTGACCCAGCAGGAGCAAACGTATGCCAAAAATGTATGCAGAACCAGCTGTTCAGTGAAGAGCAGCCAGGCACATTTTAGCAAGTTTCACTTGTAAGTGGGGTTGGAAACGCTTTTCAAGCTCAGTACTGGGCTCAAAATATGCATCCCTGATGTCTCTCATGATAGCAGGTGGTTAAGTAGAAATTCGCTGCTCGGCTGACCCAGCAGGAGCAAACGTATGCCAAAAATGTATGCAGAACCAGCTTTTTCAGTGCAGAGCATTAGGCACATTTTAGCAAGTTTCACTTGTAAGTGGGGTTGGAAACGCCTTTCAGGCTCACTACTGGGCTCAAAAGATGCAGCCCTGATGTCTCTCATGATAGCAGGTGGTTAAGTAGAAATGTGCTGCTCGGCTGACCCAGCAGGAGCAAACGTATGCCAAAAATATATGTAGAACCAGCTTTTTCGGTGCAGAGCATTAGGCACATTTTAGCAAGTTTCACTTGTAAGTGGGTTTGGAAACGCTTTTCAGGCTCAGTACTGGGCTCAAAATATGCAGCCCTGATGTCTCTCATGATAGCAGGTGGTTAAGTAGAAATTTGGTGCTCGGCTGACCCAGCAGGAGCAAACGTATGTCAAAAATGTATGCAGAACCAGCTTTTCAGTTAAGAACATTCAGGCACCTTTTAGCAAGTTTTACTTGTAAGTGGGGTTGGAAACGCCTTTCAGGCTCACTACTGGGCTCAAAAGATGCAGCCCTGATGTCTCTCATGATAGCAGGTGGTTTAGTAGAAATTCGCTGCTCGGCTGACCCAGCAGGAGCAAACGTAGGCCAAAAATGTGTGCAGAACCAGCTTTTCAGTGAAGAGCAGCCAGGCACATTTTAGCAAGTTTCACTTGTAAGTTGGGTTGGAAACGCTTTTCAGGCTCAGTTCTGGGCTCAAAATATGCAGCCCTGATGTCTCTCATGATAGCAGGTGGTTGTACAAATTCGCTGCTCGGCTGACCCAGCAGGAGCAAACGTATTCCAAAAATGTATGCAGAACCAGCTTTTCAGTGAAGAGCAGCATGAGGCACATTTTAGCAAGTTTAACTTGTAAGTGGGGTTGGAAACGCTTTTTAGGCTCAGTACTGGGCTCAAAATATGCAGCCCTGATGTCTCTCATGATAGCAGGTGGTTAAGTAGAAATCCGCTGCTCGGCTGACCCAGCAGGAGTAAACGTATGCCAAAAATGTATGCAGAACCAGCTTTTCAGTTAAGAACATTCAGGCACATTTTAGCAAGTTTTACTTGTAAGTGGGTTTGGAAACGCTTTTCAGGCTCATACTGGGCTCAAAAGATGCAGCCCTGATGTGTCTCATCTTAGCAGGTGGTTTAGTAGAAATTCGGTGCTCGGCTGACCCAGCAGGAGCAAACGAATACCAGAAATGTATGCAGAACCAGCTTTTCAGTGAAGAGCAGCCAGGCACATTTTAGCAAGTTTCACTTGTAAGTGGGGTTGGAAACGCTTTTCAGGCTCAGTACTGGGCTCAAAATATGCAGCCCTGATGTCTCTCATGATAGCAGGTGGTTAAGTAGAAATTTGGTGCTCGGCTGACCCAGCAGGAGCAAACGTATGTCAAAAATGTATGCAGAACCAGCTTTTCAGTTAAGAACATTCAGGCACATTTTAGCAAGTTTCACTTGTAAGTGGGGTTGGAAACGCTTTTCAGGCTCAGTACTGGGCTCAAAAGATGCAGCCCTGATGTGTCTCATGATAGCAGGTGGTTTAGTAGAAATTCGGTGCTCGGCTGACCCAGCAGGAGCAAACGTAGGCCAAAAATGTATGCAGAACCAGCTTTTCAGTGAAGAGCAGCCAGGCACATTTTAGCAAGTTTTACTTGTAAGTGGGTTTGGAAACGCTTTTCAGGCTCAGTACTGGGCTCAAAATATGCAGCCCTGATGTCTCTCATGATAGCAGGTGGTTAAGTAGAAATTCGCTGCTCGACTGACCCAGCAGGAGCAAACGTATGCCAAAAATGTATGCAGAACCAGCTTTTCAGTGAAGAGCAGCATGAGGCACATTTTAGCAAGTTTTACTTGTAAGTGGGGTTGGAAACGCTTTTCAGGCTCAGTACTGGGCTCAAAATATGCAGCCCTGATGTCTCTCATGATAGCAGGTGGTTTAGTAGAAATTCGCTGCTCGGCTGACCCAGCAGGAGCAAACGTATGCCAAAAATGTATGCAGAACCAGCTTTTCAGTGAAGAGCATTCAGGCACATTTTAGCAAGTTTCACTTGTAAGTGGGGTTGGAAACGATTTTCAGGCTCAGTACTGGGCTCAAAAGATGCAGCCCTGATGTCTCTCATGATAGCAGGTGGTTTAGTAGAAATTTGCTGCTCGGCTGACCCAGCAGGAGCAAACGTATGCCAAAAATGTATGCAGAATCAGCAGTTCAGTGAAGAGCAGCCAGGCACATTTTAGCAAGTTTTACTTGTAAGTGGGGTTGGAAACGCCTTTTAGGCTCACTACTGGGCTCAAATGATGCAGCCCTGATGTCTCTCATGATAGCAGGTGGTTTAGTAGAAATTCGCTGCTCGGCTGACCCAGCAGGAGCAAACGTAGGCCAAAAATGTATGCAGAAGTAGCTTTTCAGTGAAGAGCAGCCAGGCACATTTTAGCAAGTTTCACTTGTAAGTGGGGTTGGAAAGCCTTTCAAACTCACTACTGGGCTCCTAAGATGCAGCCCTGATGTCTCTCGTGATAGCAGGTGGTTTAGTAGAAATTTGCTGCTCGGCTGACCCAGCAGGAGCAAACGTATGCCAAAAATGTATGCTGAACCAGCTTTTCAGTGAAGAGCAGCCAGGCACATTTCAGCAAGTTTTACTTGTAAGTGGGTTTGGAAACGCTTTTCAGGCTCAGTACTGGGCTCAAAACATGCAGCCCTGATGTCTCTCATGATAGCAGGTGGTTTAGTAGAAATTCGCTGCTCGGCTGACCCAGCAGGAGCAAACGTATGCCAAAAATGTATGCAGAACCAGCTGTTCAGTGAAGAGCAGCCAGGCACATTTTAGCAAGTTTCACTTGTAAGTGGGGTTGGAAACGCTTTTCAAGCTCAGTACTGGGCTCAAAATATGCATCCCTGATGTCTCTCATGATAGCAGGTGGTTAAGTAGAAATTCGCTGCTCGGCTGACCCAGCAGGAGCAAACGTATGCCAAAAATGTATGCAGAACCAGCTTTTTCAGTGCAGAGCATTAGGCACATTTTAGCAAGTTTCACTTGTAAGTGGGGTTGGAAACGCCTTTCAGGCTCACTACTGGGCTCAAAAGATGCAGCCCTGATGTCTCTCATGATAGCAGGTGGTTAAGTAGAAATGTGCTGCTCGGCTGACCCAGCAGGAGCAAACGTATGCCAAAAATATATGTAGAACCAGCTTTTTCGGTGCAGAGCATTAGGCACATTTTAGCAAGTTTCACTTGTAAGTGGGGTTTGAAACGCCTTTCAGGCTCACTACTGGGCTCAAAAGATGCAGACCTGATGTCTCTCATGATAGCAGGTGGTTTAGTAGAAATTTGCTGCTCGGCTGACCCAGCAGGAGCAAACGTATGCCAAAAATGTATGCAGAATCAGCAGTTCAGTGAAGAGCAGCCAGGCACATTTTAGCAAGTTTTACTTGTAAGTGGGGTTGGAAACGCCTTTCAGGCTCACTACTGGGTTCAAATGATGCAGCCCTGATGTCTCTCATGATAGCAGGTGGTTTTGTAGAAATTCACTGCTCGGCTGACCCAGCAGGAGCAAACGTAGGCCAAAAATGTATGCAGAAGTAGCTTTTCAGTGAAGAGCAGCCAGGCACATTTTAGCAAGTTTTAATTGTAAGTGGGGCTGGAAACACCTTTCAGGCTTACTACTGGGCTCAAAAGATGTAGCCCTGATGACTCTCATGATAGCAGGTGGTTTTGTAGAAATTCACTGCTCGGCTGACCCAGCAGGAGCAAACGTAGGCCAAAAATGTATGCAGAAGTAGCTTTTCAGTGAAGAGCAGCCAGGCACATTTTAGCAAGTTTTAATTGTAAGTGGGGCTGGAAACACCTTTCAGGCTCACTACTGGGCTCAAAAGATGCTGCCCTGATGTCTCTCATGATAGCAGGTGGTTTAGTAGAAATTCGCTGCTCGGCTGACCCAGAAGGAGCAAACGTATGCCAAAAATGTATGCAGAACCAGCTTTTTCAGTGCAGAGCATTAGGCACATTTTAGCAAGTTTCACTTGTAAGTGGGGTTGGAAACTCCTTTCAGGCTCACTACTGGGCTCAAAAGATGCAGCCCTGATGTCTCTCATGATAGCAGGTGGTTTAGTAGAAATTCGCTGCTCGGCTGACCCAGCAGGAGCAAACGAATGCCAAAAATGTATGCAGAACCACCTTTTCAGTGAAGAGCAGCCAGGCACATTTTAGCAAGTTTCACTTGTAAGTGGGGTTGGAAACGCTTTTCAGGCTCAGTACTGGGCTCAAAAGATGCAGCCCTGATGTGTCTCATGATAGCAGGTGGTTTAGTAGAAATTCGGTGCTCGGCTGACCCAGCAGGAGCAAACGTAGGCCAAAAATGTATGCAGAACCAGCTTTTCAGTGAAGAGCAGCCAGGCACATTTTAGCAAGTTTTACTTGTAAGTGGGTTTGGAAACGCTTTTCAGGCTCAGTACTGGGCTCAAAATATGCAGCCCTGATGTCTCTCATGATAGCAGGTGGTTAAGTAGAAATTCGCTGCTCGACTGACCCAGCAGGAGCAAACGTATGCCAAAAATGTATGCAGAACCAGCTTTTCAGTGAAGAGCAGCATGAGGCACATTTTAGCAAGTTTTACTTGTAAGTGGGGTTGGAAACGCTTTTCAGGCTCAGTACTGGGCTCAAAATATGCAGCCCTGATGTCTCTCATGATAGCAGGTGGTTTAGTAGAAATTCGCTGCTCGGCTGACCCAGCAGGAGCAAACGTATGCCAAAAATGTATGCAGAACCAGCTTTTCAGTGAAGAGCATTCAGGCACATTTTAGCAAGTTTCACTTGTAAGTGGGGTTGGAAACGATTTTCAGGCTCAGTACTGGGCTCAAAAGATGCAGCCCTGATGTCTCTCATGATAGCAGGTGGTTTAGTAGAAATTTGCTGCTCGGCTGACCCAGCAGGAGCAAACGTATGCCAAAAATGTATGCAGAATCAGCAGTTCAGTGAAGAGCAGCCAGGCACATTTTAGCAAGTTTTACTTGTAAGTGGGGTTGGAAACGCCTTTTAGGCTCACTACTGGGCTCAAATGATGCAGCCCTGATGTCTCTCATGATAGCAGGTGGTTTAGTAGAAATTCGCTGCTCGGCTGACCCAGCAGGAGCAAACGTAGGCCAAAAATGTATGCAGAAGTAGCTTTTCAGTGAAGAGCAGCCAGGCACATTTTAGCAAGTTTCACTTGTAAGTGGGGTTGGAAAGCCTTTCAAACTCACTACTGGGCTCCTAAGATGCAGCCCTGATGTCTCTCGTGATAGCAGGTGGTTTAGTAGAAATTTGCTGCTCGGCTGACCCAGCAGGAGCAAACGTATGCCAAAAATGTATGCTGAACCAGCTTTTCAGTGAAGAGCAGCCAGGCACATTTCAGCAAGTTTTACTTGTAAGTGGGTTTGGAAACGCTTTTCAGGCTCAGTACTGGGCTCAAAACATGCAGCCCTGATGTCTCTCATGATAGCAGGTGGTTTAGTAGAAATTCGCTGCTCGGCTGACCCAGCAGGAGCAAACGTATGCCAAAAATGTATGCAGAACCAGCTGTTCAGTGAAGAGCAGCCAGGCACATTTTAGCAAGTTTCACTTGTAAGTGGGGTTGGAAACGCTTTTCAAGCTCAGTACTGGGCTCAAAATATGCATCCCTGATGTCTCTCATGATAGCAGGTGGTTAAGTAGAAATTCGCTGCTCGGCTGACCCAGCAGGAGCAAACGTATGCCAAAAATGTATGCAGAACCAGCTTTTTCAGTGCAGAGCATTAGGCACATTTTAGCAAGTTTCACTTGTAAGTGGGGTTGGAAACGCCTTTCAGGCTCACTACTGGGCTCAAAAGATGCAGCCCTGATGTCTCTCATGATAGCAGGTGGTTAAGTAGAAATGTGCTGCTCGGCTGACCCAGCAGGAGCAAACGTATGCCAAAAATATATGTAGAACCAGCTTTTTCGGTGCAGAGCATTAGGCACATTTTAGCAAGTTTCACTTGTAAGTGGGTTTGGAAACGCTTTTCAGGCTCAGTACTGGGCTCAAAACATGCAGCCCTGATGTCTCTCATGATAGCAGGTGGTTAAGTAGAAATTTGCTGCTCCGTTGACCCAGCAGGAGCCAACGTAGGCCAAAAATGTATGCAGAAGTAGCTTTTCAGTGAAGAGCAGCCAGGCACATTTTAGCAAGTTTTAATTGTAAGTGAGGCTGGAAACACCTTCAGGCTTACTACTGGGCTCAAAAGATGTAGCCCTCATGAGTCTCATGATAGCAGGTGGTTAAGTAGAAATTCGCTGCTTGGCTGACCCAGCAGGAGCAAACGTATGCCAAAAATGTATGCAGAACCAGCTTTTCAGTGAAGAGCAGCCAGGCACATTTTAGCAAGTTTTACTTGTAAGTGGGGTTGGAAACGCCTTTTAGGCTCACTACTGGGCTCAAATGATGCAGCCCTGATGTCTCTCATGATAGCAGGTGGTTTAGTAGAAATTCGCTGCTCGGCTGACCCAGCAGGAGCAAACGTAGGCCAAAAATGTATGCAGAAGTAGCTTTTCAGTGAAGAGCAGCCAGGCACCTTTTAGCAAGTTTTAATTGTACGTGGGGCTGGAAACACCTTTCAGGCTTACTACTGGGCTCAAAAGATGTAGCCCTGATGACTCTCATGATAGCAGGTGGTTAGTAGAAATTCGCTGCTTGGCTGACCCAGCAGGAGCAAACGTATGCCAAAAATGTATGCAGAACCAGCTTTTCAGTGAAGAGCATTCAGGCACATTTTAGCAAGTTTCACTTGTAAGTGGGGTTGGAAACGCTCACTACTGGGCTCCTAAGATGCAGCCCTGATGTCTCTCGTGATAGCAGGTGGTTTAGTAGAAATTTGCTGCTCGGCTGACCCAGCAGGAGCAAACGTATGCCAAAAATGTATGCTGAACCAGCTTTTCAGTGAAGAGCAGCCAGGCACATTTCAGCAAGTTTTACTTGTAAGTGGGTTTGGAAACGCTTTTCAGGCTCAGTACTGGGCTCAAAACATGCAGCCCTGATGTCTCTCATGATAGCAGGTGGTTTAGTAGAAATTCGCTGCTCGGCTGACCCAGCAGGAGCAAACGTATGCCAAAAATGTATGCAGAACCAGCTGTTCAGTGAAGAGCAGCCAGGCACATTTTAGCAAGTTTCACTTGTAAGTGGGGTTGGAAACGCTTTTCAAGCTCAGTACTGGGCTCAAAATATGCATCCCTGATGTCTCTCATGATAGCAGGTGGTTAAGTAGAAATTCGCTGCTCGGCTGACCCAGCAGGAGCAAACGTATGCCAAAAATGTATGCAGAACCAGCTTTTTCAGTGCAGAGCATTAGGCACATTTTAGCAAGTTTCACTTGTAAGTGGGGTTGGAAACGCCTTTCAGGCTCACTACTGGGCTCAAAAGATGCAGCCCTGATGTCTCTCATGATAGCAGGTGGTTAAGTAGAAATGTGCTGCTCGGCTGACCCAGCAGGAGCAAACGTATGCCAAAAATATATGTAGAACCAGCTTTTTCGGTGCAGAGCATTAGGCACATTTTAGCAAGTTTCACTTGTAAGTGGGTTTGGAAACGCTTTTCAGGCTCAGTACTGGGCTCAAAACATGCAGCCCTGATGTCTCTCATGATAGCAGGTGGTTAAGTAGAAATTTGCTGCTCCGCTGACCCAGCAGGAGCCAACGTAGGCCAAAAATGTATGCAGAAGTAGCTTTTCAGTGAAGAGCAGCCAGGCACATTTTAGCAAGTTTCACTTGTAAGTGGGGTTGGAAACGCCTTTCAGGCTCACTACTGGGCTCAAAAGATGCAGCCCTGATGTCTCTCATGATAGCAGGTGGTTAAGTAGAAATTCGCTGCTCGGCTGACCCAGCAGGAGCAAACGTTTGCCAAAAATGTATGCAGAAACTGCTTTTCAGTGAAGAGCATTCAGGCACATTTTAGCAAGTTTCACTTGTAAGTGGGGTTGGAAACGCCTTTCAGGCTCACTACTGGGCTCAAAAGATGCAGACCTGATGTCTCTCATGATAGCAGGTGGTTAAGTAGAAATTTGCTGCTCGGCTGACCCAGCAGGAGCAAACGTATGCCAAAAATGTATGCAGAATCAGCTTTTCAGTGAAGAGCAGCCAGGCACATTTTAGCAAGTTTTACTTGTAAGTGGGGTTGGAAATGCCTTTCAAGCTCACTACTGGCTCAAATGATGCAGCCCTGATGTCTCTCGTGATAGCAGGTGGTTTAGTGGAAATTCGCTGCTCAGCTGACCCAGCAGGAGCAAACGTAGGCCAAAAATGTATGCAGAACTAGCTTTTCAGTGAAGAGCAGCCAGTCACATTTTAGCATGTTTTACTTGTAAGTGGGGTTGGAAACGCTTTTCAGGCTCAGTACTGGGCTCAAAATATGCAGCCCTGATGTCTCTCGTGATAGCAGGTGGTTAAGTAGAAATTCGCTGCTCGGCTGACCCAGCAGGAGCAAACGTTTGCCAAAAATGTATGCAGAACCAGCTTTTCAGTGAAGAGCATTCAGGCACATTTTAGCAAGTTTCACTTGTAAGTGGGGTTGAAACGCTTTTCAGGCTCAGTACTGGGCTCAAAAGATGCAGCCCTGATGTGTCTCATGATAGCAGGTGGTTTAGTAGAAATTCGCTGCTCGGCTGACCCAGCAGGAGCAAACGTTTGCCAAAAATGTATGCAGAACCAGCTTTTTCAGTGCAGCGCATTAGGCACATTTTAGGAAGTTTCACTTGTAAGTGGGGTTGGAAACGCCTTTCAGGCTCACTACTGGGCTCAAAAGATGCAGCCCTGATGTCTCTCACGATAGCAGGTGGTTAAGTAGAAATTCGCTGCTTGGAGGACCCAGCAGGAGCAAATGTATGCCAAAAATGTATGCAGAACCAGCTTTTCAGTGAAGAGCATTCAGGCACATTTTAGCAAGTTTTACTTGTAAGTGGGGTTGGGAACGCCTTTCAGGCTCACTACTGGGCTCAAAAGATGCAGCCCTGATGTTTCTCATGATAGCAGGTGGTTTAGTAGAAATTCGGTGCTCGGCTGACCCAGCAGGAGCAAACGTAGGCCAAAAATGTATGCAGAACCAGCTTTTCAGTGAAGAGCAGCCAGGCACATTTTAGCAAGTTTTACTTGTAAGTGGGTTTGGAAACGCTTTTCAGGCTCAGTACTGGGCTCAAAATATGCAGCCCTGATGTCTCTCATGATAGCAGGTGGTTAAGTAGAAATTCGCTGCTCGACTGACCCAGCAGGAGCAAACGTATGCCAAAAATGTATGCAGAACCAGCTTTTCAGTGAAGAGCAGCATGAGGCACATTTTAGCAAGTTTTACTTGTAAGTGGGGTTGGAAACGCTTTTCAGGCTCAGTACTGGGCTCAAAATATGCAGCCCTGATGTCTCCATGATAGCAGGTGGTTAAGTAGAAATTTGCTGCTCGGCTGACCCAGCAGGAGCAAACGTATGCCAAAAATGTATGCAGAATCAGCAGTTCAGTGAAGAGCAGCCAGGCACATTTTAGCAAGTTTTACTTGTAAGTGGGGTTGGAAACGCCTTTTAGGCTCACTACTGGGCTCAAATGATGCAGCCCTGATGTCTCTCATGATAGCAGGTGGTTTAGTAGAAATTCGCTGCTCGGCTGACCCAGCAGGAGCAAACGTAGGCCAAAAATGTATGCAGAAGTAGCTTTTCAGTGAAGAGCAGCCAGGCACCTTTTAGCAAGTTTTAATTGTACGTGGGGCTGGAAACACCTTTCAGGCTTACTACTGGGCTCCTAAGATGCAGCCCTGATGTCTCTCGTGATAGCAGGTGGTTTAGTAGAAATTCGCTGCTCGGCTGACCCAGCAGGAGCAAACGTATGCCAAAAATGTATGCAGAACCAGCTGTTCAGTGAAGAGCAGCCAGGCACATTTTAGCAAGTTTCCCTTGTAAGTGGGGTTGGAAACGCTTTTCAAGCTCAGTACTGGGCTCAAAATATGCATCCCTGATGTCTCTCATGATAGCAGGTGGTTAGTAGAAATTCGCTGCTTGGCTGACCCAGCAGGAGCAAACGTATGCCAAAAATGTATGCAGAACCAGCTTTTCAGTGAAGAGCATTCAGGCACATTTTAGCAAGTTTCACTTGTAAGTGGGGTTGGAAACGCCTTTCAGGCTCACTACTGGGCTCCTAAGATGCAGCCCTGATGTCTCTCGTGATAGCAGGTGGTTTAGTAGAAATTTGCTGCTCGGCTGACCCAGCAGGAGCAAACGTATGCCAAAAATGTATGCTGAACCAGCTTTTCAGTGAAGAGCAGCCAGGCACATTTCAGCAAGTTTTACTTGTAAGTGGGTTTGGAAACGCTTTTCAGGCTCAGTACTGGGCTCAAAACATGCAGCCCTGATGTCTCTCATGATAGCAGGTGGTTTAGTAGAAATTCGCTGCTCGGCTGACCCAGCAGGAGCAAACGTATGCCAAAAATGTATGCAGAACCAGCTGTTCAGTGAAGAGCAGCCAGGCACATTTTAGCAAGTTTCACTTGTAAGTGGGGTTGGAAACGCTTTTCAAGCTCAGTACTGGGCTCAAAATATGCAGCCCTGATGTCTCTCATGATAGCAGGTGGTTAAGTAGAAATTCGCTGCTCGGCTGACCCAGCAGGAGCAAACGTATGCCAAAAATGTATGCAGAACCAGCTTTTTCAGTGCAGAGCATTAGGCACATTTTAGCAAGTTTCACTTGTAAGTGGGGTTGGAAACGCCTTTCAGGCTCACTACTGGGCTCAAAAGATGCAGCCCTGATGTCTCTCATGATAGCAGGTGGTTAAGTAGAAATGTGCTGCTCGGCTGACCCAGCAGGAGCAAACGTATGCCAAAAATATATGTAGAACCAGCTTTTTCGGTGCAGAGCATTAGGCACATTTTAGCAAGTTTCACTTGTAAGTGGGTTTGGAAACGCTTTTCAGGCTCAGTACTGGGCTCAAAACATGCAGCCCTGATGTCTCTCATGATAGCAGGTGGTTAAGTAGAAATTTGCTGCTCCGCTGACCCAGCAGGAGCCAACGTAGGCCAAAAATGTATGCAGAAGTAGCTTTTCAGTGAAGAGCAGCCAGGCACATTTTAGCAAGTTTCACTTGTAAGTGGGGTTGGAAACGCCTTTCAGGCTCACTACTGGGCTCAAAATATGCAGCCCTGATGTCTCCCATGATAGCAGGTGGTTAAGTAGAAATTCGCTGCTCGGCTGACCCAGAAGGAGCAAACGTATGCCAAAAATGTATGCAAACCAGCTTTTTCAGTGCAGAGCATTAGGCACATTTTAGCAAGTTTCACTTGTAAGTGGGGTTGGAAACGCCTTTCAGGCTCACTACTGGGCTCAAAATATGCAGCCCTGATGTCTCCCATGATAGCAGGTGGTTAAGTAGAAATTCGCTGCTCGGCTGACCCAGCAGGAGCAAACGTTTGCCAAAAATGTATGCAGAAACTGCTTTTCAGTGAAGAGCATTCAGGCACATTTTAGCAAGTTTCACTTGTAAGTGGGGTTGGAAACGCCTTTCAGGCTCACTACTGGGCTCAAAAGATGCAGCCCTGATGTCTCTCATGATAGCAGGTGGTTAAGTAGAAATTCGCTGCTTGGAGGACCCAGCAGGAGCAAACGTATGCCAAAAATGTATGCAGAACCAGCTTTTCAGTGAAGAGCATTCAGGCACATTTTAGCAAGTTTCACTTGTAAGTGAGTTTGGAAACGCTTTTCAGGCTCAGTACTGGGCTCAAAAGATGCAGCCCTGATGTCTCTCATGATAGCAGGTGGTTAAGTAGAAATTCGCTGCTCGGCTGACCCAGCAGGAGCAAACGTTTGCCAAAAATGTATGCAGAAACTGCTTTTCAGTGAAGAGCATTCAGGCACATTTTAGCAAGTTTCACTTGTAAGTGGGGTTGGAAACGCTTTTCAGGCTCACTACTGGGCTCAAAAGATGCAGACCTGATGTCTCTCATGATAGCAGGTGGTTAAGTAGAAATTTGCTGCTCGGCTGACCCAGCAGGAGCAAACGTATGCCAAAAATGTATGCAGAACCAGCTTTTCAGTGAAGAGCAGCCAGGCAAATTTTAGCAAGTTTTACTTGTAAGTGGGTTTGGAAACGCTTTTCAGGCTCACTACTGGCTCAAATGATGCAGCCCTGATGTCTCTCGTGATAGCAGGTGGTTAAGTAGAAATTCGCTGCTCGGCTGACCCAGCAGGAGCAAACGTTTGCCAAAAATGTATGCAGAACCAGCTTTTCAGTGAAGAGCATTCAGGCACATTTTAGCAAGTTTCACTTGTAAGTGGGGTTGGAAACGCCTTTCAGGCTCACTACTGGGCTCAAAAGATGCAGCCCTGATGTCTCTCACGATAGAAATTCGCTGCTTGGAGGACCCAGCAGGAGCAAATGTATGCCAAAAATGTATGCAGAACCAGATTTTCAGTGAAGAGCATTCAGGCACATTTTAGCAAGTTTTACTTGTAAGTGGGGTTGAAAACGCCTTTCAGGCTCACTACTGGGCTCAAAAGATGCAGCCCTGATGTCTCTCATGATAGCAGGTGGTTAAGTAGAAATTTGCTGCTCGGCTGACCCAGCAGGAGCAAACGTATGCCAAAAATGTATGCAGAACCAGCTTTTCAGTTAAGAACATTCAGGCACATTTTAGCAAGTTTTACTTGTAAGTGGGGTTGGAAATGCTTTTCAGGCTCAGTACTGGGCTCAAAAGATGCAGCCCTGATGTCTCTCGTGATAGCAGGTGGTTTAGTAGAAATTCGCTGCTCGGCTGACTCAGAAGGAGCAAACGAATGCCAAAAATGTATGCAGAACCAGCTTTTCAGTGAAGAGCAGCCAGGCACATTTTAGCAAGTTTTACTTGTAAGTGGGGTTGGTAATGCTTTTCAGGCTCAGTACTGGGCTCAAAATATGCAGCCCTGATGTCTCTCATGATAGCAGGTGGTTAAGTAGAAATTTGCTGCTCGGCTGACCCAGCAGGAGCAAACGTATGCCAAAAATGTATGCAGAACCAGCTTTTCAGTTAAGAACATTCAGGCACATTTTAGCAAGTTTTACTTGTAAGTGGGGTTGGAAACGCTTTTCAGGCTCAATACTGGGCTCCAAAGATGCAGCCCTGATGTCTCTTATGATAGCAGGTGGTTTAGTAGAAATTCGCTGCTCGGCTCACCCAGCAGGAGCAAACGTATGCCAAAAATGTATGCAGAACCAGCTTTTCAGTGAAGAGCAGCCAGGCACATTTTAGCAAGTTTTACTTGTGAGTGGGTTTGGAAACGCTTTTCAGGCTCACTACAGGCTCAAATGATGCAGCCCTGATGTCTCTCGTGATAGCAGGTGGTTTAGTAGAACTTCGTTGCTTGGATGACCCAGCAGGAGCAAACGTATGCCAAAAATTTATGCAGAACTAGCTTTTCAGTGAAGAGCAGCCAGGCACATTTTAGCAAGTTTTACTTGTAAGTGGGTTTGGAAACGCTTTTTAGGCTCAGTACTGGGCTCAAAACATTGATGTCTCTCATGTTAGCAGGTGGTTAAGTAGAAATTCGCAGCTCGGCTGACCCAGCAAGAGCAAACGTATGCCAAAAACGTATGCAGAACCAGCTTTTTAGTGAAGAACATTCAGGCACATTTTAGCAAGTTTTACTTGTAAGTGGGTTTGGAAACGCTTTTCAGGCTCAGTACTGGGCTAAAAAGATGCAGCCCTGATGTCTCTCATGATAGCATGTGGTTAAGTAGAAATTCACTGCTCGGCTGACCCAGCAGGAGCAAATGTATGCCAAAAAAAAAGAAAGAAACAGCTTTTCAGTGAAGAGCAGCCAGGCACATTTTAGCAAGTTTCACTTGTAAGTGGGTTTGGAAACGCTTTTCATGCTCACTATTGGGCTCACAATATGCAGCCCTGATGTCTCTCATGATAGCAGGTGGTTAAGTAGAAATTCGCTGCTCGGCTGACCCAGCAGGAGCAAACGTATGCCAAAAATTTATGCAGAACCATCTTTTCAGTGAAGAACATTCAGGCACATTTTAGCAAGTTTCACTTGTAAGTGGGGTTGGAAACGCTTTTCAGGCTCAGTATTGGGCTCACAATATGCAGCCCTGATGTCTCTCATGATAGCAGGTGGTTAAGTAGAAATTCGCTGCTCGGCTGACCCAGCAGGAGCAAACGTATGTCAAAAATTTATGCAGAACCAGCTTTTTCAGTGCAGAGCATTAGGCACATTTTAGGAAGATTCACTTGTAAGTGAGTTTGGAAACGCTTTTCAGGCTCAGTACTGGGCTCAAAAGATGCAGCCCTGATGTCTCTCATGATAGCAGGTGGTTTAGTAGAAATTCGCTGCTCGGCTGACCCAGCAGGAGCAAACGTATGCCAAAAATGTATGCAGAACCAGCTTTTCAGTGAAGAGCAGCCAGGCACATTTCAGCAAGTTTTACTTGTAAGTGGGGTTGGAAACGCCTTTCAGGCTCACTACTGGGCTCAAAATATGCAGCCCTGATGTCTCTCATGATAGCAGGTGGTTAAGTAGAAATTCGCTGCTCGGCTGACCCAGCAGGAGCAAACGTATGCCAAAAATGTATGCAGAACCAGCTTTTCAGTGAAGAGCATTCAGGCACATTTTAGCAAGTTTCACTTGTAAGTGGGGTTGGAAACGCATTTCAGGCTCACTACTGGGCTCAAAAGATGCAGCCCTGATGTCTCTCATGATAGCAGGTGGTAAGTAGAAATTCGCTGCTCGGCTGACCCAGCAGGAGCAAACGTATGCCAAAAATGTATGCAGAACCAGCTTTTCAGTGAAGAGCAGCCAGGCACATTATAGCAAGTTTCACTTGTAAGTGGGGTTGGAAACGCTTTTCAGGCTCAGTATGCAGAACCAGCTTTTTCAGTGCTGAGCATTAGGCACATTTTAGGAAGTTTCACTTGTAAGTGGGGTTGGAAACGCCTTTCAGGCTCACTACTGGGCTCAAAAGATGCAGCCCTGATGTCTCTCATGATAGCAGGTGGTTTAGTAGAAATTCGCTGCTCGGCTGACCCAGCAGGAGCAAACGTATGCCAAAAATGTATGCAAACCAGCTTTTCAGTGAAGAGCAGCCAGGCACATTTCAGCAAGTTTTACTTGTAAGTGGGGTTGGAAACGCCTTTCAGGCTCACTACTGGGCTCAAAATATGCAGCCCTGATGTCTCTCATGATAGCAGGTGGTTAAGTAGAAATTCGCTGCTCGGCTGACCCAGCAGGAGCAAACGTATGCCAAAAATGTATGCAGAACCAGCTTTTCAGTGAAGAGCATTCAGGCACATTTTAGCAAGTTTCACTTGTAAGTGAGTTTGGAAACGCCTTTCCAGGCTCAGTACTGGGCTCAAAAGATGCAGCCCTGATGTCTCTCATGATAGCAGGTGGTTAAGTAGAAATTCGCTGCTCGGCTGACCCAGCAGGAGCAAACGTATTCCAAAAATGTATGCAGAACCAGCTTTTTAGTGAAGAGCAGCCAGGCACATTTCAGCAAGTTTTACTTGTAAGTGGGTTTGGAAATGCTTTTCAGGCTCAGTCTGGGCTCAAAGTATGCAGCCCTGATGTCTCTCATGATAGCAGGTGGTTAAGTAGAAATTCGCTGCTCGGCTGACCCAGCAGGAGCAAACGTATTCCAAAAATGTATGCAGAACCAGCTTTTCAGTGAAGAGCAGCCAGGCACATTTTAGCAAGTTTCACTTGTAAGTGGGGTTGGAAACGCTTTTCAGGCTCAGTACTGGGCTCAAAATATGCAGCCCTGATGTCTCTCGTGATAGCAGGTGGTTAAGTAGAAATTTGCTGTTCGGCTGACCCAGCAGGAGCAAACGTATGTCGAAAATGTATGCAGAACCAGCTTTTCAGTTAAGAACATTCAGGCACATTTTAGCAAGTTTTACTTGTAAGTGGGTTTGGAAACGCTTTTCAGGCTCACTACTGGGCTCAAAAGATGCAGCCCTGATGTCTCTCATGATAGCAGGTGGTTAAGTAGAAATTCGCTGCTCGGCTGACCCAGCAGGAGCAAACGTATGCCAAAAATGTATGCAGAACCAGCTTTTCAGTGAAGAGCAGCCAGGCACATTTTAGCAAGTTTCACTTGTAAGTGGGGTTGGAAACGCTTTTCAGGCTCAGTATTGGGCTCACAATATGCAGCCCTGATGTCTCTCATGATAGCAGGTGGTTAAGTAGAAATTCGCTCCTCGGCTGACCCAGCAGGAGCAAACGTATGCCAAAAATGTATGCAGAACCAGCTTTTCAGTGAAGAGCAGCCAGGCACATTTTAGGAAGTTTCACTTGTAAGTGGGGTTGGAACGCCTTTCAGGCTCACTACTGGGCTCAAAAGATGCAGCCCTGATGTCTCTCATGATAGCAGGTGGTTAAGTAGAAATTCGCTGCTTGGAGGACCCAGCAGGAGCAAACGTATGCCAAAAATGTATGCAGAACCAGCTTTTCAGTGAAGAGCATTCAGGCACATTTTAGCAAGTTTCACTTGTAAGTGGGGTTGGAAACGCCTTTCAGGCTCACTACTGGGCTCAAAATATGCAGCCCTGATGTCTCTCATGATAGCAGGTGGTTAAGTAGAAATTTGCTGCTCGGCTGACCCAGCAGGAGCAAACGTATGTCGAAAATGTATGCAGAACCAGCTTTTCAGTTAAGAACATTCAGGCACATTTTAGCAAGTTTTACTTGTAAGTGGGTTTGGAAACGCTTTTCAGGCTCACTACTGGGCTCAAAAGATGCAGCCCTGATGTGTCTCATGATAGCAGGTGGCTTAGTAGAAATTCGGTGCTCGGCTGACCCAGCAGGACTAAGTGGGGCTGGAAACACCTTTCAGGCTCACTACTGGGCTCAAAAGATGTAGCCCTGATGTCTCTCATGATAGCAGGTGGTTAAGTAGAAATTCGCTGCTCGGCTGACCCAGCAGGAGCAAACGTATGCCAAAAATGTATACAGAACCAGCTTTTCAGTGAAGAGCAGCCAGGCACATTTTAGCAACTTTTACTTGTAAGTGTGTTTGGAAACGCCTTTCAGGCTCAGTACTGGGCTCAAAAGATGCAGCCCTGATGTCTCTCATGATAGCAGGTGGTTAAACAGAAATTTGCTGCTCGGCTGACCCAGCAGGAGCAAACGTATGCCAAAAATATATGCAGAACCAGCTTTTTCGATGCAGAGCATTAGGCACATTTTAGCAAGTTTTACTTGTAAGTGGGGTTGGAAACGCCTTTCAGGCTCAGTACAGGGCTCAAAAGATGCAGCCCTGATGTCTCTCATGATAGCAGGTGGTTAAGTAGAAATTCGCTGCTCGGCTGACCCAGCAGGAGTAAACGTATGCCAAAAATGTATGCAGAACCAGCTTTTCAGTGAAGAGCAGCCAGGCACATTTTAGCAAGTTTTACTTGTAAGTGGGTTTGGAAACGCTTTTCATGCTCAGTACTGGGCTCAAAATATGCAGCCCTGATGTCTCTCATGATAGCAGGTGGTTAAGTAGAAATTCGCTGCTCGGCTGACCCAGCAGGAGTAAACGTATGCCAAAAATGTATGCAGAACCAGCTTTTCAGTGAAGAGCATTCAGGCACATTTTAGCAAGTTTCACTTGTAAGTGGGGTTGGAAACGCCTTTCAGGCTCACTACTGGGCTCAAAAGATGCAGACCTGATGTCTCTCATGATAGCAGGTGGTTAAGTAGAAATTTGCTGCTCGGCTGACCCAGCAGGAGCAAACGTATGCCAAAAATGTATGCAGAATCAGCAGTTCAGTGAAGAGCAGCCAGGCACATTTTAGCAAGTTTTACTTGTAAGTGGGGTTGGAAACGCCTTTCAGGCTCACTACTGGGCTCAAATGATGCAGCCCTGATGTCTCTCATGATAGCAGGGGGTTTAGTAGAAATTCGCTGCTCGGCTGACCCAGCAGGAGCAAACGTAGGCCAAAAATGTATGCAGAACCAGCTTTTCAGTGAAGAGCAGCCAGGCACATTTTAGCAACTTTCACTTGTAAGTGGGGTTGGAAACGCCTTTCAGGCTCACTACTGGGCTCAAAAGATGCAGCCCTGATGTCTCTCGTGATAGCAGGTGGTTTAGTAGAACTTCGCTGCTTGGCTGACCCAGCAGGAGCAAACGTATGCCAAAAATGTATGCAGAACCAGCTTTTCAGTGAAGAGCAGCCAGGCACCTTTTAGCAAGTTTTACTTGTAAGTGGGGTTGGAAACGCTTTTCAGGCTCACTACAGGCTCAAATGATGCAGCCCTGATGTCTCTCGTGATAGCAGGTGGTTTAGTAGAACTTCGTTGCTTGGATGACCCAGCAGGAGCAAACGTATGCCAAAAATTTATGCAGAACTAGCTTTTCAGTGAAGAGCAGCCAGGCACATTTTAGCAAGTTTTACTTGTAAGTGGGTTTGGAAACGCTTTTTAGGCTCAGTACTGGGCTCAAAACATTGATGTCTCTCATGTTAGCAGGTGGTTAAGTAGAAATTCGCAGCTCGGCTGACCCTGCAAGAGCAAACGTATGCCAAAAACGTATGCAGAACCAGCTTTTTAGTGAAGAACATTCAGGCACATTTTAGCAAGTTTTACTTGTAAGTGGGTTTGGAAACGCTTTTCAGGCTCAGTACTGGGCTAAAAAGATGCAGCCCTGATGTCTCTCATGATAGCATGTGGTTAAGTAGAAATTCACTGCTCGGCTGACCCAGCAGGAGCAAATGTATGCCAAAAAAAAAGAAAGAAACAGCTTTTCAGTGAAGAGCAGCCAGGCACATTTTAGCAAGTTTCACTTGTAAGTGGGTTTGGAAACGCTTTTCATGCTCACTATTGGGCTCACAATATGCAGCCCTGATGTCTCTCATGATAGCAGGTGGTTAAGTAGAAATTCGCTGCTCGGCTGACCCAGCAGGAGCAAACGTATGCCAAAAATGTATGCAGAACCATCTTTTCAGTGAAGAACATTCAGGCACATTTTAGCAAGTTTCACTTGTAAGTGGGGTTGGAAACGCTTTTCAGGCTCAGTATTGGGCTCACAATATGCAGCCCTGATGTCTCTCATGATAGCAGGTGGTTAAGTAGAAATTCGCTGCTCGGCTGACCCAGCAGGAGCAAACGTATGCCAAAAATTTATGCAGAACCAGCTTTTTCAGTGCAGAGCATTAGGCACATTTTAGGAAGATTCACTTGTAAGTGAGTTTGGAAACGCTTTTCAGGCTCAGTACTGGGCTCAAAAGATGCAGCCCTGATGTCTCTCATGATAGCAGGTGGTTTAGTAGAAATTCGCTGCTCGGCTGACCCAGCAGGAGCAAACGTATGCCAAAAATGTATGCAGAACCAGCTTTTCAGTGAAGAGCAGCCAGGCACATTTCAGCAAGTTTTACTTGTAAGTGGGGTTGGAAACGCCTTTCAGGCTCACTACTGGGCTCAAAATATGCAGCCCTGATGTCTCTCATGATAGCAGGTGGTTAAGTAGAAATTCGCTGCTCGGCTGACCCAGCAGGAGCAAACGTATGCCAAAAATGTATGCAGAACCAGCTTTTCAGTGAAGAGCAGCCAGGCACATTTCAGCAAGTTTTACTTGTAAGTGGGGTTGGAAACGCCTTTCAGGCTCACTACTGGGCTCAAAATATGCAGCCCTGATGTCTCTCATGATAGCAGGTGGTTAAGTAGAAATTCGCTGCTCGGCTGACCCAGCAGGAGCAAACGTATGCCAAAAATGTATGCAGAACCAGCTTTTCAGTGAAGAGCATTCAGGCACATTTTAGCAAGTTTCACTTGTAAGTGGGGTTGGAAACGCATTTCAGGCTCACTACTGGGCTCAAAAGATGCAGCCCTGATGTCTCTCATGATAGCAGGTGGTAAGTAGAAATTCGCTGCTCGGCTGACCCAGCAGGAGCAAACGTATGCCAAAAATGTATGCAGAACCAGCTTTTCAGTGAAGAGCAGCCAGGCACATTATAGCAAGTTTCACTTGTAAGTGGGGTTGGAAACGCTTTTCAGGCTCAGTATGCAGAACCAGCTTTTTCAGTGCTGAGCATTAGGCACATTTTAGGAAGTTTCACTTGTAAGTGGGGTTGGAAACGCCTTTCAGGCTCACTACTGGGCTCAAAAGATGCAGCCCTGATGTCTCTCATGATAGCAGGTGGTTTAGTAGAAATTCGCTGCTCGGCTGACCCAGCAGGAGCAAACGTATGCCAAAAATGTATGCAAACCAGCTTTTCAGTGAAGAGCAGCCAGGCACATTTCAGCAAGTTTTACTTGTAAGTGGGGTTGGAAACGCCTTTCAGGCTCACTACTGGGCTCAAAATATGCAGCCCTGATGTCTCTCATGATAGCAGGTGGTTAAGTAGAAATTCGCTGCTCGGCTGACCCAGCAGGAGCAAACGTATGCCAAAAATGTATGCAGAACCAGCTTTTCAGTGAAGAGCATTCAGGCACATTTTAGCAAGTTTCACTTGTAAGTGAGTTTGGAAACGCCTTTCCAGGCTCAGTACTGGGCTCAAAAGATGCAGCCCTGATGTCTCTCATGATAGCAGGTGGTTAAGTAGAAATTCGCTGCTCGGCTGACCCAGCAGGAGCAAACGTATTCCAAAAATGTATGCAGAACCAGCTTTTTAGTGAAGAGCAGCCAGGCACATTTCAGCAAGTTTTACTTGTAAGTGGGTTTGGAAATGCTTTTCAGGCTCAGTCTGGGCTCAAAGTATGCAGCCCTGATGTCTCTCATGATAGCAGGTGGTTAAGTAGAAATTCGCTGCTCGGCTGACCCAGCAGGAGCAAACGTATTCCAAAAATGTATGCAGAACCAGCTTTTCAGTGAAGAGCAGCCAGGCACATTTTAGCAAGTTTCACTTGTAAGTGGGGTTGGAAACGCTTTTCAGGCTCAGTACTGGGCTCAAAATATGCAGCCCTGATGTCTCTCGTGATAGCAGGTGGTTAAGTAGAAATTTGCTGTTCGGCTGACCCAGCAGGAGCAAACGTATGTCGAAAATGTATGCAGAACCAGCTTTTCAGTTAAGAACATTCAGGCACATTTTAGCAAGTTTTACTTGTAAGTGGGTTTGGAAACGCTTTTCAGGCTCACTACTGGGCTCAAAAGATGCAGCCCTGATGTCTCTCATGATAGCAGGTGGTTAAGTAGAAATTCGCTGCTCGGCTGACCCAGCAGGAGCAAACGTATGCCAAAAATGTATGCAGAACCAGCTTTTCAGTGAAGAGCAGCCAGGCACATTTTAGCAAGTTTCACTTGTAAGTGGGGTTGGAAACGCTTTTCAGGCTCAGTATTGGGCTCACAATATGCAGCCCTGATGTCTCTCATGATAGCAGGTGGTTAAGTAGAAATTCGCTGCTCGGCTGACCCAGCAGGAGCAAACGTATGCCAAAAATGTATGCAGAACCAGCTTTTCAGTGAAGAGCAGCCAGGCACATTTTAGGAAGTTTCACTTGTAAGTGGGGTTGGAACGCCTTTCAGGCTCACTACTGGGCTCAAAAGATGCAGCCCTGATGTCTCTCATGATAGCAGGTGGTTAAGTAGAAATTTGCTGCTCGGCTGACCCAGCAGGAGCAAACGTATGTCGAAAATGTATGCAGAACCAGCTTTTCAGTTAAGAACATTCAGGCACATTTTAGCAAGTTTTACTTGTAAGTGGGTTTGGAAACGCTTTTCAGGCTCACTACTGGGCTCAAAAGATGCAGCCCTGATGTCTCTCATGATAGCAGGTGGCTTAGTAGAAATTCGGTGCTCGGCTGACCCAGCAGGACTAAGTGGGGCTGGAAACACCTTTCAGGCTCACTACTGGGCTCAAAAGATGTAGCCCTGATGTCTCTCATGATAGCAGGTGGTTAAGTAGAAATTCGCTGCTCGGCTGACCCAGCAGGAGCAAACGTATGCCAAAAATGTATACAGAACCAGCTTTTCAGTGAAGAGCAGCCAGGCACATTTTAGCAACTTTTACTTGTAAGTGTGTTTGGAAACGCCTTTCAGGCTCAGTACTGGGCTCAAAAGATGCAGCCCTGATGTCTCTCATGATAGCAGGTGGTTAAACAGAAATTTGCTGCTCGGCTGACCCAGCAGGAGCAAACGTATGCCAAAAATATATGCAGAACCAGCTTTTTCGATGCAGAGCATTAGGCACATTTTAGCAAGTTTTACTTGTAAGTGGGGTTGGAAACGCCTTTCAGGCTCAGTACAGGGCTCAAAAGATGCAGCCCTGATGTCTCTCATGATAGCAGGTGGTTAAGTAGAAATTCGCTGCTCGGCTGACCCAGCAGGAGTAAACGTATGCCAAAAATGTATGCAGAACCAGCTTTTCAGTGAAGAGCAGCCAGGCACATTTTAGCAAGTTTTACTTGTAAGTGGGTTTGGAAACGCTTTTCATGCTCAGTACTGGGCTCAAAATATGCAGCCCTGATGTCTCTCATGATAGCAGGTGGTTAAGTAGAAATTCGCTGCTCGGCTGACCCAGCAGGAGTAAACGTATGCCAAAAATGTATGCAGAACCAGCTTTTCAGTGAAGAGCATTCAGGCACATTTTAGCAAGTTTCACTTGTAAGTGGGGTTGGAAACGCCTTTCAGGCTCACTACTGGGCTCAAAAGATGCAGACCTGATGTCTCTCATGATAGCAGGTGGTTAAGTAGAAATTTGCTGCTCGGCTGACCCAGCAGGAGCAAACGTATGCCAAAAATGTATGCAGAATCAGCAGTTCAGTGAAGAGCAGCCAGGCACATTTTAGCAAGTTTTACTTGTAAGTGGGGTTGGAAACGCCTTTCAGGCTCACTACTGGGCTCAAATGATGCAGCCCTGATGTCTCTCATGATAGCAGGGGGTTTAGTAGAAATTCGCTGCTCGGCTGACCCAGCAGGAGCAAACGTAGGCCAAAAATGTATGCAGAACCAGCTTTTCAGTGAAGAGCAGCCAGGCACATTTTAGCAACTTTCACTTGTAAGTGGGGTTGGAAACGCCTTTCAGGCTCACTACTGGGCTCAAAAGATGCAGCCCTGATGTCTCTCGTGATAGCAGGTGGTTTAGTAGAACTTCGCTGCTTGGCTGACCCAGCAGGAGCAAACGTATGCCAAAAATGTATGCAGAACCAGCTTTTCAGTGAAGAGCAGCCAGGCACCTTTTAGCAAGTTTTACTTGTAAGTGGGGTTGGAAACGCTTTTCAGGCTCACTACAGGCTCAAATGATGCAGCCCTGATGTCTCTCGTGATAGCAGGTGGTTTAGTAGAACTTCGTTGCTTGGATGACCCAGCAGGAGCAAACGTATGCCAAAAATTTATGCAGAACTAGCTTTTCAGTGAAGA
Organism: Lissotriton helveticus; assembly: GCF_964261635.1. NCBI lineage: Eukaryota > Metazoa > Chordata > Amphibia > Caudata > Salamandridae > Lissotriton > Lissotriton helveticus. Next base: position 426,544,010 of record NC_136068.1, read on the forward strand.
GCAGCCAGGCACATTTTAGCAAGTTTTACTTGTAAGTGGGTTTGGAAACGCTTTTTAGGCTCAGTACTGGGCTCAAAACATTGATGTCTCTCATGTTAGCAGGTGGTTAAGTAGAAATTCGCAGCTCGGCTGACCCTGCAAGAGCAAACGTATGCCAAAAACGTATGCAGAACCAGCTTTTTAGTGAAGAACATTCAGGCACATTTTAGCAAGTTTTACTTGTAAGTGGGTTTGGAAACGCTTTTCAGGCTCAGTACTGGGCTAAAAAGATGCAGCCCTGATGTCTCTCATGATAGCATGTGGTTAAGTAGAAATTCACTGCTCGGCTGACCCAGCAGGAGCAAATGTATGCCAAAAAAAAAGAAAGAAACAGCTTTTCAGTGAAGAGCAGCCAGGCACATTTTAGCAAGTTTCACTTGTAAGTGGGGTTGGAAACGCTTTTCATGCTCACTATTGGGCTCACAATAATCAGCCCTGATGTCTCTCATGATAGCAGGTGGTTAAGTAGAAATTCGCTGCTCGGCTGACCCAGCAGGAGCAAACGTATGCCAAAAATTTATGCAGAACCAGCTTTTTCAGTGCAGAGCATTAGGCACATTTTAGGAAGATTCACTTGTAAGTGGGGTTGGAAACGCATTTCAGGCTCACTACTGGGCTCAAAAGATGCAGCCCTGATGTCTCTCATGATAGCAGGTGGTAAGTAGAAATTCGCTGCTCGGCTGACCCAGCAGGAGCAAACGTATGCCAAAAATGTATGCAGAACCAGCTTTTCAGTGAAGAGCATTCAGGCACATTTTAGCAAGTTTCACTTGTAAGTGAGTTTGGAAACGCTTTTCAGGCTCAGTACTGGGCTCAAAAGATGCAGCCCTGATGTCTCTCATGATAGCAGGTGGTTTAGTAGAAATTCGCTGCTCGGCTGACCCAGCAGGAGCAAACGTATGCCAAAAATGTATGCAGAACCAGCTTTTCAGTGAAGAGCAGCCAGGCACATTTCAGCAAGTTTTACTTGTAAGTGGGGTTGGAAACGCCTTTCAGGCTCACTACTGGGCTCAAAATATGCAGCCCTGATGTCTCTCATGATAGCAGGTGGTTAAGTAGAAATTCGCTGCTCGGCTGACCCAGCAGGAGCAAACGTATGCCAAAAATGTATGCAGAACCAGCTTTTCAGTGAAGAGCATTCAGGCACATTTTAGCAAGTTTCACTTGTAAGTGAGTTTGGAAACGCCTTTCCAGGCTCAGTACTGGGCTCAAAAGATGCAGCCCTGATGTCTCTCATGATAGCAGGTGGTTAAGTAGAAATTCGCTGCTCGGCTGACCCAGCAGGAGCAAACGTATGCCAAAAATTTATGCAGAACCAGCTTTTCAGTGAAGAGCAGCCAGGCACATTATAGCAAGTTTCACTTGTAAGTGGGGTTGGAAACGCTTTTCAGGCTCAGTATGCAGAACCAGCTTTTTCAGTGCTGAGCATTAGGCACATTTTAGGAAGTTTCACTTGTAAGTGGGGTTGGAAACGCCTTTCAGGCTCACTACTGGGCTCAAAAGATGCAGCCCTGATGTCTCTCATGATAGCAGGTGGTTTAGTAGAAATTCGCTGCTCGGCTGACCCAGCAGGAGCAAACGTATGCCAAAAATGTATGCAAACCAGCTTTTCAGTGAAGAGCAGCCAAGGCACATTTCAGCAAGTTTTACTTGTAAGTGGGGTTGGAAACGCCTTTCAGGCTCACTACTGGGCTCAAAATATGCAGCCCTGATGTCTCTCATGATAGCAGGTGGTTAAGTAGAAATTCGCTGCTCGGCTGACCCAGCAGGAGCAAACGTATGCCAAAAATGTATGCAGAACCAGCTTTTCAGTGAAGAGCATTCAGGCACATTTTAGCAAGTTTCACTTGTAAGTGAGTTTGGAAACGCCTTTCCAGGCTCAGTACTGGGCTCAAAAGATGCAGCCCTGATGTCTCTCATGATAGCAGGTGGTTAAGTAGAAATTCGCTGCTCAGCTGACCCAGCAGGAGCAAACGTATTCCAAAAATGTATGCAGAACCAGCTTTTTAGTGAAGAGCAGCCAGGCACATTTCAGCAAGTTTTACTTGTAAGTGGGTTTGGAAATGCTTTTCAGGCTCAGTCTGGGCTCAAAGTATGCAGCCCTGATGTCTCTCATGATAGCAGGTGGTTAAGTAGAAATTCGCTGCTCGGCTGACCCAGCAGGAGCAAACGTATTCCAAAAATGTATGCAGAACCAGCTTTTCAGTGAAGAGCAGCCAGGCACATTTTAGCAAGTTTCACTTGTAAGTGGGGTTGGAAACGCTTTTCAGGCTCAGTACTGGGCTCAAAATATGCAGCCCTGATGTCTCTCGTGATAGCAGGTGGTTAAGTAGAAATTTGCTGTTCGGCTGACCCAGCAGGAGCAAACGTATGTCGAAAATGTATGCAGAACCAGCTTTTCAGTTAAGAACATTCAGGCACATTTTAGCAAGTTTTACTTGTAAGTGGGTTTGGAAACGCTTTTCAGGCTCACTACTGGGCTCAAAAATGCAGCCCTGATGTCTCTCATGATAGCAGGTGGTTAAGTAGAAATTCGCTGCTCGGCTGACCCAGCAGGAGCAAACGTATGCCAAAAATGTATGCAGAACCAGCTTTTCAGTGAAGAGCAGCCAGGCACATTTTAGCAAGTTTCACTTGTAAGTGGGGTTGGAAACGCTTTTCAGGCTCAGTATTGGGCTCACAATATGCAGCCCTGATGTCTCTCATGATAGCAGGTGGTTAAGTAGAAATTCGCTGCTCGGCTGACCCAGCAGGAGCAAACGTATGCCAAAAATGTATGCAGAACCAGCTTTTCAGTGAAGAGCAGCCAGGCACATTTTAGGAAGTTTCACTTGTAAGTGGGGTTGGAACGCCTTTCAGGCTCACTACTGGGCTCAAAAGATGCAGCCCTGATGTCTCTCATGATAGCAGGTGGTTAAGTAGAAATTCGCTGCTTGGAGGACCCAGCAGGAGCAAACGTATGCCAAAAATGTATGCAGAACCAGCTTTTCAGTGAAGAGCATTCAGGCACATTTTAGCAAGTTTCACTTGTAAGTGGGGTTGGAAACGCCTTTCAGGCTCACTACTGGGCTCAAAATATGCAGCCCTGATGTCTCTCATGATAGCAGGTGGTTAAGTAGAAATTTGCTGCTCGGCTGACCCAGCAGGAGCAAACGTATGTCGAAAATGTATGCAGAACCAGCTTTTCAGTTAAGAACATTCAGGCACATTTTAGCAAGTTTTACTTGTAAGTGGGTTTGGAAACGCTTTTCAGGCTCACTACTGGGCTCAAAAGATGCAGCCCTGATGTGTCTCATGATAGCAGGTGGCTTAGTAGAAATTCGGTGCTCGGCTGACCCAGCAGGACTAAGTGGGGCTGGAAACACCTTTCAGGCTCACTACTGGGCTCAAAAGATGTAGCCCTGATGTCTCTCATGATAGCAGGTGGTTAAGTAGAAATTCGCTGCTCGGCTGACCCAGCAGGAGCAAACGTATGCCAAAAATGTATACAGAACCAGCTTTTCAGTGAAGAGCAGCCAGGCACATTTTAGCAACTTTTACTTGTAAGTGTGTTTGGAAACGCCTTTCAGGCTCAGTACTGGGCTCAAAAGATGCAGCCCTGATGTCTCTCATGATAGCAGGTGGTTAAACAGAAATTTGCTGCTCGGCTGACCCAGCAGGAGCAAACGTATGCCAAAAATATATGCAGAACCAGCTTTTTCGATGCAGAGCATTAGGCACATTTTAGCAAGTTTTACTTGTAAGTGGGGTTGGAAACGCCTTTCAGGCTCAGTACAGGGCTCAAAAGATGCAGCCCTGATGTCTCTCATGATAGCAGGTGGTTAAGTAGAAATTCGCTGCTCGGCTGACCCAGCAGGAGTAAACGTATGCCAAAAATGTATGCAGAACCAGCTTTTCAGTGAAGAGCAGCCAGGCACATTTTAGCAAGTTTTACTTGTAAGTGGGTTTGGAAACGCTTTTCATGCTCAGTACTGGGCTCAAAATATGCAGCCCTGATGTCTCTCATGATAGCAGGTGGTTAAGTAGAAATTCGCTGCTCGGCTGACCCAGCAGGAGCAAACGTATGCCAAAAATGTATGCAGAACCAGCTTTTCAGTGAAGAGCATTCAGGCACATTTTAGCAAGTTTTACTTGTAAGTGGGTTTGGAAACGCTTTTCAGGCTCAGTACTGGGCTCAAAAGATGCAGACCTGATGTATTTCATGATAGCAGGTGGTTAAGTAGAAATTCGCTGCTCGGCTGACCCAGCAGGAGCAAACGTATGCCAAAAATGTATGCAGAACCAGCTTTTCAGTGAAGAGCAGCCAGGCACCTTTTAGCAAGTTTTACTTGTAAGTGGGGTTGGAAACGCCTTTTCAGGCTCACTACTGGGCTCAAAAGATGCAGCTGATGTCTCTCGTGATAGCAGGTGGTTTAGTAGAACTTCGCTGCTTGGCTGACCCAGCAGGAGCAAACGTATGCCAAAAATGTATGCAGAACCAGCTTTTCAGTGAAGAGCAGCCAGGCACATTTTAGCAACTTTCACTTGTAAGTGGGGTTGGAAACGCCTTTCAGGCTCACTACTGGGCTCAAAAGATGCAGCCCTGATGTCTCTCGTGATAGCAGGTGGTTTAGTAGAACTTCGCTGCTTGGCTGACCCAGCAGGAGCAAACGTATGCCAAAAATGTATGCAGAACCAGCTTTTCAGTGAAGAGCAGCCAGGCACCTTTTAGCAAGTTTTACTTGTAAGTGGGGTTGGAAACACCTTTCAGGCTCACTACTGGGCTCAAAAGATGCAGCCCTGATGTCTCTCATGATAGCAGGTGGTTAAGTAGAAAGACGCTGCTCGGCTGACCCAGCAGGAGCAAACGTAGGCCAAAAATTTATGCAGAAGTAGCTTTTCAGTGAAGAGCAGCCAGGCACATTTTAGCAAGTTTTACTTGTAAGTGGGTTTGGAAACGCCTTTCAGGCTCACTACTGGGCTCAAAAGATGCAGACCTGATGTCTCTCGTGATAGCAGGTGGATAGTAGAAATTCGCTGCTCGGCTGACCCAGCAGGAGAAAACGTAGGCCAAAAATGTATGCAGAACTAGCTTTTCAGTGAAGAGCATTCAGGCACATTTTAGCAAGTTTCACTTGTAAGTGGGGTTGGAAACGCCTTTCAGGCTCAGTACAGGGCTCAAAAGATGCAGCCCTGATGTCTCTCGTGATAGCAGGTGGTTTAGTAGAAATTCGCTGCTTGGCTGACCCAGCAGGAGCAAACGTATGCCAAAAATGTATGCAGAACCAGCTTTTCAGTGAAGAGCAGCCAGGCACATTTTAGCAATTCACTTGTAAGTGTGTTTAGAAACGCCTTTCAGGCTCACTACTGGGCTCAAAAGATGCAGACCTGATGTCTCTCGTGATAGCAGGTGGATAGTAGAAATTCGCTGCTCGGCTGACCCAGCAGGAGAAAACGTAGGCCAAAAATGTATGCAGAACTAGCTTTTCAGTGAAGAGCATTCAGGCACATTTTAGCAAGTTTCACTTGTAAGTGGGGTTGGAAACGCCTTTCAGGCTCACTACTGGGCTCAAAAGATGCAGCCCTGATGTCTCTCGTGATAGCAGGTGGTTTAGTAGAACTTCGCTGCTTGGCTGACCCAGCAGGAGCAAACGTATGCCAAAAATGTATGCAGAACCAGCTTTTCAGTGAAGAGCAGCCAGGCACATTTTAGCAAGTTTTACTTGTAAGTGGGTTTGGAAACGCTTTTCAGGCTCAGTACTGGGCTCAAAAGATGCAGCCCTGATGTCTCTCATGATAGCAGGTGGTTAAGTAGAAATTCGCTGCTTGGCTGACCCAGCAGGAGCAAACGTATTCCAAAAATGTATGCAGAACCAGCTTTTCAGTGAAGAGCAGCCAGGCACATTTTAGCAAGTTTTACTTGTAAGTGGGGTTGGAAACGCCATTCAGGCTCACTATTGGGCTAAAAGATGCAGCCCTGATGTCTCTCATGATAGCAGGTGGTTAAGTAGAAATTCGCTGCTTGGAGGACCCAGCAGGAGCAAAAGTATGCCAAAAATGTATGCAGAACCAGCTTTTCAGTGAAGAGCATTCAGGAACATTTTAGCAAGTTTCACTTGTAAGTGGGTTTGGAAACGCTTTTCAGGCTCAGTACTGGGCTCAAAAGATGCAGCCCTGATGTCTCTCATGATAGCAGGTGGTTTAGTAGAAATTCGCTGCTCGGCTGACCCAGCAGGAGCAAACGTATTCCAAAAATGTATACAGAACCAGCTTTTCAGTGAAGAGCAGCCAGGCACATTTTAGCAAGTTTTACTTGTAAGTGGGGTTGGAAACGCCTTTCAGGCTCACTACTGGGCTCAAAAGATGCAGCCCTGATGTCTCTCATGATAGCAGGTGGTTAAGTAGAAATTCGCTGCTCGGCTGACCCAGCAGGAGCAAACGTATTCCAAAAATGTATACAGAACCAGCTTTTCAGTGAAGAGCAGCCAGGCACATTTTAGCAACTTTTACTTGTAAGTGGGGTTGGAAACGCCTTTCAGGCTCACTACTGGGCTCAAAAGTTGCAGCCTTGATGTCTCTCATGATAGCAGGTGGTTAAGTAGATATTCGCTGCTCGGCTGACTCAGCAGGAGCAAACGTAGGCCAAAAATGTATGCAGAACCAGCTTTTCAGTGACGAGCAGCCAGGCACATTTTAGCAAGTTTTACTTGTAAGTGGGTTTGGAAACGCTTTTCAGGCTCAGTACTGGGCTCAAAACATGCAGCCCTGATGCCTCTCATGATAGCAGGTGGTTAAGTAGAAATACGCTGCTCCGCTGACCCAGCAGGAGCAAACGTATGCCAAAAATTTATGCAGAGCCAGCTTTTCAGTGAAGAACATTCAGGCACATTTTAGCAAGTTTTACTTGTAAGTGGGTTTGGAAATGCTTTTCAGGCTCAGTACTGGGCTCAAAAGATGCAGCCCTGATGTCTCTCATGATAGCAGGTGGTTAAGTAGAAATTCGCTGCTCGGCTGACCCAGCAGGAGCAAACGTAGGCCAAAAATGTATGCAGAACCAGCTTTTCAGTGAAGAGCATTCAGGCACATTTTAGCAAGTTTCACTTGTAAGTGGGGTTGGAAACGCTTTTCAGGCTCAGTACTGGGCTCAAAAGATGCAGCCCTGATGTGTCTCATGATAGCAGGTGGTTTAGTAGAAATTCGCTGCTCGGCTGACCCAGCAGGAGCAAACGTATTCCAAAAATGTATGCAGAACCAGCTTTTCAGTGAAGAGCAGCCAGGCACATTTTAGCAAGTTTTACTTGTAAGTGGGGTTGGAAACGCCTTTCAGGCTCACTACTGGGCTCAAAAGATGCAGCCCTGATGTCTCTCATGATAGCAGGTGGTTAAGTAGAAATTCGCTGCTCGACTGACCCAGCAGGAGCAAACGTAGGCCAAAAATGTATGCAGAACCAGCTTTTCAGTGAAGAGCATTCAGGCACATTTTAGCAAGTTTCACTTGTAAGTGGGGTTGGAAACGCTTTTCAGGCTCAGTACTGGGCTCAAAAGATGCAGCCCTGATGTGTCTCATGATAGCAGGTGGTTTAGTAGAAATTCGGTGCTCGGCTGACCCAGCAGGAGCAAACGAATGCCAAAAATGTATGCAGAACCAGCTTTTCAGTGAAGAGCAGCCAGGCACATTTTAGCAAGTTTTACTTGTAAGTGGGTTTGGAAACGCTTTTCATGCTCAGTACTGGGCTCAAAATATGCAGCCCTGATGTCTCTCATGATAGCAGGTGGTTAAGTAGAAATTCGCTGCTCGGCTGACCCAGCAGGAGTAAACGTATGCCAAAAATGTATGCAGAACCAGCTTTTCAGTGAAGAGCATTCAGGCACATTTTAGCAAGTTTCACTTGTAAGTGGGGTTGGAAACGCCTTTCAGGCTCACTACTGGGCTCAAAAGATGCAGACCTGATGTCTCTCATGATAGCAGGTGGTTAAGTAGAAATTTGCTGCTCGGCTGACCCAGCAGGAGCAAACGTATGCCAAAAATGTATGCAGAATCAGCAGTTCAGTGAAGAGCAGCCAGGCACATTTTAGCAAGTTTTACTTGTAAGTGGGGTTGGAAACGCCTTTCAGGCTCACTACTGGGCTCAAATGATGCAGCCCTGATGTATCTCATGATAGCAGGTGGTTTAGTAGAAATTCGCTGCTCGGCTGACCCAGCAGGAGCAAACGTAGGCCAGAAATGTATGCAGAAGTAGCTTTTCAGTGAAGAGCAGCCAGGCACATTTTAGCAAGTTTTACTTGTAAGTGGGGCTGGAAAAACCTTTCAGGCTCACTACTGGGCTCAAAAGATGCAGCACTGATGTCTCTCATGATAGCAGGTGGTTAAGTAGAAATTCGCTGCTTGGCTGACCCAGCAGGAGCAAACGTATGCCAAAAATGTATGCAGAACCAGCTTTTCAGTGAAGAGCATTCAGGCACATTTTAGCAAGTTTTACTTGTAAGTGGGTTTGGAAACGCATTTCAGGCTCAGTACTGGGCTCAAAATATGCAGCCCTGATGTCTCTCATGATAGCAGGTGGTTAAGTAGAAATTCGCTGCTTGGCTGACCCAGCAGGAGCAAATGTAAGCCAAAAATGTATGCAGAACCAGCTTTTCAGTGAAGAACATTCAGGCACATTTTAGCAAGTTTTACTTGTAAGTGGGTTTGGAAATGCTTTTCAGGCTCAGTACTGGGCTCAAAAGATGCAGCCCTGATGTGTCTCATGATAGCAGGTGGTTTAGTAGAAATTCGGTGCTCGGCTGACCCAGCAGGAGCAAATGTATGCCAAAAATGTATGCAGAACCAGCTTTTCAGTGAAGAGCAGCCAGGCACATTTTAGCAAGTTTTACTTGTAAGTGGGGTTGGAAACGCCTTTCAGGCTCACTATTGGGCTCAAAAGATGCAGCCCTGATGTCTCTCATGATAGCAGGTGGTTAAGTAGAAATTCGCTGCTTGGAGGACCCAGCAGGAGCAAAAGTATGCCAAAAATATATGCAGAACCAGCTTTTCAGTGAAGAGCATTCAGGAACATTTTAGCAAGTTTCACTTGTAAGTGGGTTTGGAAACGCTTTTCAGGCTCAGTACTGGGCTCAAAAGATGCAGCCCTGATGTCTCTCATGATAGCAGGTGGTTTAGTAGAACTTCGCTGCTTGGCTGACCCAGCAGGAGCAAACGTATGCCAAAAAGTATGCAGAACCAGCTTTTCAGTGAAGAGCAGCCAGGCACATTTTAGCAAGTTTTACTTGTAAGTGGGTTTGGAAACGCTTTTCAGGCTCAGTACTGGGCTCAAAACATGCAGCCCTGATGTCTCTCATGATAGCAGGTGGTTAAGTAGAAATTCGCTGCTCGGCTGACCCAGCAGGAGCAAACGTATGCCAAAAATGTATGCAAACCAGCTTTTCAGTGAAGAGCAGCCAGGCACATTTCAGCAAGTTTTACTTGTAAGTGGGGTTGGAAACGCCTTTCAGGCTCACTACTGGGCTCAAAATATGCAGCCCTGATGTCTCTCATGATAGCAGGTGGTTAAGTAGAAATTCGCTGCTCGGCTGACCCAGCAGGAGCAAACGTATGCCAAAAATGTATGCAGAACCAGCTTTTCAGTGAAGAGCATTCAGGCACATTTTAGCAAGTTTCACTTGTAAGTGAGTTTGGAAACGCCTTTCCAGGCTCAGTACTGGGCTCAAAAGATGCAGCCCTGATGTCTCTCATGATAGCAGGTGGTTAAGTAGAAATTCGCTGCTCGGCACCCAGCAGGAGCAAACGTATTCCAAAAATGTATGCAGAACCAGCTTTTTAGTGAAGAGCAGCCAGGCACATTTCAGCAAGTTTTACTTGTAAGTGGGTTTGGAAATGCTTTTCAGGCTCAGTCTGGGCTCAAAGTATGCAGCCCTGATGTCTCTCATGATAGCAGGTGGTTAAGTAGAAATTCGCTGCTCGGCTGACCCAGCAGGAGCAAACGTATTCCAAAAATGTATGCAGAACCAGCTTTTCAGTGAAGAGCAGCCAGGCACATTTTAGCAAGTTTCACTTGTAAGTGGGGTTGGAAACGCTTTTCAGGCTCAGTACTGGGCTCAAAATATGCAGCCCTGATGTCTCTCGTGATAGCAGGTGGTTAAGTAGAAATTCGCTGCTCGGCTGACCCAGCAGGAGCAAACGTATGCCAAAAATGTATGCAGAACCAGCTTTTCAGTGAAGAGCAGCCAGGCACATTTTAGCAAGTTTCACTTGTAAGTGGGGTTGGAAACGCTTTTCAGGCTCAGTATTGGGCTCACAATATGCAGCCCTGATGTCTCTCATGATAGCAGGTGGTTAAGTAGAAATTCGCTGCTCGGCTGACCCAGCAGGAGCAAACGTATGCCAAAAATGTATGCAGAACCAGCTTTTCAGTGAAGAGCAGCCAGGCACATTTTAGGAAGTTTCACTTGTAAGTGGGGTTGGAACGCCTTTCAGGCTCACTACTGGGCTCAAAAGATGCAGCCCTGATGTCTCTCATGATAGCAGGTGGTTAAGTAGAAATTCGCTGCTTGGAGGACCCAGCAGGAGCAAACGTATGCCAAAAATGTATGCAGAACCAGCTTTTCAGTGAAGAGCATTCAGGCACATTTTAGCAAGTTTCACTTGTAAGTGGGGTTGGAAACGCCTTTCAGGCTCACTACTGGGCTCAAAATATGCAGCCCTGATGTCTCTCATGATAGCAGGTGGTTAAGTAGAAATTTGCTGCTCGGCTGACCCAGCAGGAGCAAACGTATGTCGAAAATGTATGCAGAACCAGCTTTTCAGTTAAGAACATTCAGGCACATTTTAGCAAGTTTTACTTGTAAGTGGGTTTGGAAACGCTTTTCAGGCTCACTACTGGGCTCAAAAGATGCAGCCCTGATGTGTCTCATGATAGCAGGTGGTTTAGTAGAAATTCGGTGCTCGGCTGACCCAGCAGGACTAAGTGGGGCTGGAAACACCTTTCAGGCTCACTACTGGGCTCAAAAGATGTAGCCCTGATGTCTCTCATGATAGCAGGTGGTTAAGTAGAAATTCGCTGCTCGGCTGACCCAGCAGGAGCAAACGTATGCCAAAAAATGTATACAGAACCAGCTTTTCAGTGAAGAGCAGCCAGGCACATTTTAGCAAGTTTTACTTGTAAGTGGGTTTGGAAATGCTTTTCAGGCTCAGTACTGGGCTCAAAAGATGCAGCCCTGATGTCTCTCATGATAGCAGGTGGTTAAGTAGAAATTCGCTGCTCGACTGACCCAGCAGGAGCAAACGTATGCCAAAAATGTATGCAGAACCAGCTTTTCAGTGAAGAGCAGCCAGGCACATTTTAGCAAGTTTCACTTGTAAGTGGGGTTGGAAACGCCTTTCAGGCTCACTACTGGGCTCAAAAGATGCAGACCTGATGTCTCTCATGATAGCAGGTGGTTAAGTAGAAATTCGCTGCTCGGCTGACCCAGCAGGAGCAAATGTATGCCAAAAATGTATGCAGAACCAGCTTTTCAGTGAAGAGCAGCCAGGCACATTTTAGCAAGTTTCACTTGTAAGTGGGGTTGGAAACGCCTTTCAGGCTCACTACTGGGCTCAAAAGATGCAGACCTGATGTCTCTCATGATAGCAGGTGGTTAAGTAGAAATTTGCTGCTTGACCCAGCAGGAGCAAACGTATGCCAAAAATGTATGCAGAACCAGCTTTTCAGTGAAGAGCAGCCAGGCACATTTTAGCAAGTTTTACTTGTAAGTGGGGTTAGAAAGGCCTTTCAGGCTCACTACTGGGCTCAAATGATGCAGCCCTGATGTCTCTCGTGATAGCAGGTGGATAGTAGAAATTCGCTGCTCGGCTGACCCAGCAGGGGAAAACGTAGGCCAAAAATGTATGCAGAACCAGCTTTTCAGTGAAGGGCAGCCAGGCACCTTTTAGCAAGTTTTACTTGTAAGTGGGGTTGGAAACACCTTTCAGGCTCAGTACTGGGCTCAAAATATGCAGCCCTGATGTCTCTCATGATAGCAGGTGGTTAAGTAGAAATTCGCTGCTCGGCTGACCCAGCAGGAGCAAATGTATGCCAAAAATGTATGCAGAACCAGCTTTTCAGTGAAGAGCAGCCAGGCACATTTTAGCAAGTTTCACTTGTAAGTGGGGTTGGAAACGCTTTTCAGGCTCAGTATGCAGAAGCAGCTTTTTCAGTGCTGAGCATTAGGCACATTTTAGGAAGTTTCACTTGTAAGTGGGGTTGGAAACGCCTTTCAGGCTCACTATTGGGCTCAAAAGATGCAGCCCTGATGTCTCTCATGATAGCAGGTGGTTAAGTAGAAATTCGCTGCTCGGCTGACCCAGCAGGAGCAAATGTATGCCAAAAATGTATGCAGAACCAGCTTTTCAGTGAAGAGCAGCCAGGCACATTTTAGCAAGTTTCACTTGTAAGTGGGGTTGGAAACGCTTTTCAGGCTCAGTATGCAGAAGCAGCTTTTTCAGTGCTGAGCATTAGGCACATTTTAGGAAGTTTCACTTGTAAGTGGGGTTGGAAACGCCTTTCAGGCTCACTATTGGGCTCAAAAGATGCAGCCCTGATGTCTCTCATGATAGCAGGTGGTTAAGTAGAAATTCGCTGCTTGGAGGACCCAGCAGGAGCAAAAGTATGCCAAAAATATATGCAGAACCAGCTTTTCAGTGAAGAGCATTCAGGAACATTTTAGCAAGTTTCACTTGTAAGTGGGTTTGGAAACGCTTTTCAGGCTCAGTACTGGGCTCAAAAGATGCAGCCCTGATGTCTCTCATGATAGCAGGTGGTTTAGTAGAACTTCGCTGCTTGGCTGACCCAGCAGGAGCAAACGTATGCCAAAAATGTATGCAGAACCAGCTTTTCAGTGAAGAGCAGCCAGGCACATTTTAGCAAGTTTTACTTGTAAGTGGGTTTGGAAACGCTTTTCAGGCTCAGTACTGGGCTCAAAACATGCAGCCCTGATGTCTCTCATGATAGCAGGTGGTTAAGTAAAAATTCGCTGCTTGGCTGACCCAGCAGGAGCAAATGTAAGCCAAAAATGTATGCAGAACCAGCTTTTCAGTGAAGAACATTCAGGCACATTTTAGCAAGTTTTACTTGTAAGTGGGTTTGGAAATGCTTTTCAGGCTCACTACTGGGCTCAAATGATGCAGCCCTGATGTTTCTCATGATAGCAGGTGGTTAAGTAGAAATTCGCTGCTCGGCTGACCCAGCAGGAGCAAACGTATGCCAAAAATGTATGCAGAACCAGCTTTTCAGTGAAGAGCAGCCAGGCACATTTTAGCAAGTTTTACTTGTAAGTGGGGTTAGAAAGGCCTTTCAGGCTCACTACTGGGCTCAAATGATGCAGCCCTGATGTCTCTCGTGATAGCAGGTGGTTAAGTAGAAATTCGCTGCTCGGCTGACCCAGCAGGAGCAAAAGTATGCCAAAAATGTATGCAGAACCAGCTTTTCAGTGAAGAGCATTCAGGAACATTTTAGCAAGTTTCACTTGTAAGTGGGTTTGGAAACGCTTTTCAGGCTCAGTACTGGGCTCAAAAGATGCAGCCCTGATGTCTCTCATGATAGCAGGTGGTTTAGTAGAAATTCGCTGCTCGGCTGACCCAGCAGGAGCAAACGTATTCCAAAAATGTATGCAGAACCAGCTTTTCAGTGAAGAGCAGCCAGGCACATTTTAGCAAGTTTTACTTGTAAGTGGGGTTGGAAACGCCTTTCAGGCTCACTACTGGGCTCAAAAGATGCAGCCCTGATGTCTCTCATGATAGCAGGTGGTTAAGTAGAAATTCGCTGCTCGACTGACCCAGCAGGAGCAAACGTAGGCCAAAAATGTATGCAGAACCAGCTTTTCAGTGAAGAGCAGCCAGGCACATTTTAGCAAGTTTCACTTGTAAGTGGGGTTGGAAACGCTTTTCAGGCTCAGTATGCAGAACCAGCTTTTCAGTGAAGAGCATTCAGGAACATTTTAGCAAGTTTCACTTGTAAGTGGGTTTGGAAACGCTTTTCAGGCTCAGTACTGGGCTCAAAAGATGCAGCCCTGATGTGATGTCTCTCATGATAGCAGGTGGTTAAGTAGAAATTCGCTGCTCGACTGACCCAGCAGGCGCAAACGTATGCCAAAAATGTATGCAGAACCAGCTTTTCAGTGAAGAACATTCAGGCACATTTTAGCAAGTTTTACTTGTAAGTGGGTTTGGAAATGCTTTTCAGGCTCAGTACTGGGCTCAAAAGATGCAGCCCTGATGTCTCTCATGATAGCAGGTGGTTAAGTAGAAATTCGCTGCTCGACTGACCCAGCAGGAGCAAACGTATGCCAAAAATGTATGCAGAACCAGCTTTTCAGTGAAGAGCAGCCAGGCACATTTTAGCAAGTTTCACTTGTAAGTGGGGTTGGAAACGCCTTTCAGGCTCACTACTGGGCTCAAAAGATGCAGACCTGATGTCTCTCATGATAGCAGGTGGTTAAGTAGAAATTTGCTGCTTGACCCAGCAGGAGCAAACGTATGCCAAAAATGTATGCAGAACCAGCTTTTCAGTGAAGAGCAGCCAGGCACATTTTAGCAAGTTTTACTTGTAAGTGGGGTTAGAAAGGCCTTTCAGGCTCACTACTGGGCTCAAATGATGCAGCCCTGATGTCTCTCGTGATAGCAGGTGGATAGTAGAAATTCGCTGCTCGGCTGACCCAGCAGGGGAAAACGTAGGCCAAAAATGTATGCAGAACCAGCTTTTCAGTGAAGGGCAGCCAGGCACCTTTTAGCAAGTTTTACTTGTAAGTGGGGTTGGAAACACCTTTCAGGCTCAGTACTGTGCTCAAAATATGCAGCCCTGATGTCTCTCATGATAGCAGGTGGTTAAGTAGAAATTCGCTGCTCGGCTGACCCAGCAGGAGCAAATGTATGCCAAAAATGTATGCAGAACCAGCTTTTCAGTGAAGAGCAGCCAGGCACATTTTAGCAAGTTTCACTTGTAAGTGGGGTTGGAAACGCTTTTCAGGCTCAGTATGCAGAAGCAGCTTTTTCAGTGCTGAGCATTAGGCACATTTTAGGAAGTTTCACTTGTAAGTGGGGTTGGAAACGCCTTTCAGGCTCACTATTGGGCTCAAAAGATGCAGCCCTGATGTCTCTCATGATAGCAGATGGTTAAGTAGAAATTCGCTGCTTGGAGGACCCAGCAGGAGCAAAAGTATGCCAAAAATGTATGCAGAACCAGCTTTTCAGTGAAGAGCAGCCAGGCACATTTTAGCAAGTTTTACTTGTAAGTGGGGTTGGAAACGCCTTTCAGGCTCACTACTGGGCTCAAAAGATGCAGCCCTGATGTCTCTCATGATAGCAGGTGGTTAAGTAGAAATTCGCTGCTCGACTGACCCAGCAGGAGCAAACGTAGGCCAAAAATGTATGCAGAACCAGCTTTTCAGTGAAGAACATTCAGGCACATTTTAGCAAGTTTTACTTGTAAGTGGGTTTGGAAACGCTTTTCAGGCTCAGTACTGGGTTCAAAAGATGCAGCCCTGATGTTTTTCATGATAGCAGGTGGTTTAGTAGAAATTCGCTGCTCGGCTGACCCAGCAGGAGCAAACGTATTCCAAAAATGTATACAGAACCAGCTTTTCAGTGAAGAGCAGCCAGGCACATTTTAGCAACTTTTACTTGTAAGTGTGTTTGGGAATGCTTTTCAGGCTCAGTACTGGGCTCAAAAGATGCAGCCCTGATGTCTCTCATGATAGCAGGTGGATAGTAGAAATTCGCTGCTCGGCTGACCCAGCAGGAGAAAACGTAGGCCAAAAATGTATGCAGAACTAGCTTTTCAGTGAAGAGCATTCAGGCACATTTTAGCAAGTTTCACTTGTAAGTGGGGTTGGAAACGCCTTTCAGGCTCACTACTGGGCTCAAAAGATGCAGCCCTGATGTCTCTCGTGATAGCAGGTGGTTTAGTAGAACTTCGCTGCTTGGCTGACCCAGCAGGAGCAAACGTATGCCAAAAATGTATGCAGAACCAGCTTTTCAGTGAAGAGCAGCCAGGCACATTTTAGCAAGTTTTACTTGTAAGTGGGTTTGGAAATGCTTTTCAGGCTCAGTACTGGGCTCAAAAGATGCAGCCCTGATGTCTCTCATGATAGCAGGTGGTTAAGTAGAAATTCGCTGCTCGACTGACCCAGCAGGAGCAAACGTATGCCAAAAATGTATGCAGAACCAGCTTTTCAGTGAAGAGCAGCCAGGCACATTTTAGCAAGTTTCACTTGTAAGTGGGGTTGGAAACGCTTTTCAGGCTCAGTACTGGGCTCAAAAGATGCAGCCCTGATGTGTCTCATGATAGCAGGTGGTTAAGTAGAAATTTGCTGCTCGGCTGACCCAGCAGGAGCAAACGTATGCCAAAAAGGTATGCAGAACCAGCTTTTCAGTGAAGAGCAGCCAGGCACATTTTAGCAAGTTTTACTTGTAAGTGGGTTTGGAAACACTTTTCAGGCTCAGTACTGGGCTCAAAAGATGCAGCCCTGATGTGTCTCATGATAGCAGGTGGTTAAGTAGAAATTCGGTGCTCGGCTGACCCAGCAGGAGCAAACGTATGCCAAAAATGTATGCAGAACCAGCTTTTCAGTGAAGAGCAGCCAGGCACATTTTAGCAAGTTTCACTTGTAAGTGGGGTTGGAAACGCTTTTCAGGCTCACTACTGGGCTCGACATATGCAGCCCTGATGTCTCTCATGATAGCAGGTGGTTAAGTAGAAATTTGCTGCTCGGCTGACCCAGCAGGAGCAAACGTATGCCAAAAATGTATGCAGAATCAGCAGTTCAGTGAAGAGCAGCCAGGCACATTTTAGCAAGTTTTACTTGTAAGTGGGGTTGGAAACGCCTTTCAGGCTCACTACTGGGCTCAAATGATGCAGCCCTGATGTATCTCATGATAGCAGGTGGTTTAGTAGAAATTCGCTGCTCGGCTGACCCAGCAGGAGCAAACGTAGGCCAAAAATGTATGCAGAAGTAGCTTTTCAGTGAAGAGCAGCCAGGCACATTTTAGCAAGTTTTACTTGTAAGTGGGTTTGGAAACGCTTTTCAGGCTCAGTACTGGGCTCAAAACATGCAGCCCTGATGTCTCTCATGATAGCAGGTGGTTAAGTAGAAATTCGGTGCTCAGCTGACCCAGCAGGAGCAAACGTATGCCAAAAATGTATGCAGAACCAGCTTTTCAGTGAAGAGCAGCCAGGCACATTTTAGCAAGTTTCACTTGTAAGTGGGGTTGGAAACGCTTTTCATGCTCAGTACTGGGCTCAAAATATGCAGCCCTGATGTATTTCATGATAGCAGGTGGTTAAGTAGAAATTCGCTGCTCGGCTGACCCAGCAGGAGCAAACGTATGCCAAAAATGTATGCAGAACCAGCTTTTCAGTGAAGAGCATTCAGGAACATTTTAGCAAGTTTCACTTGTAAGTGGGTTTGGAAACGCTTTTCAGGCTCAGTACTGGGCTCAAAAGATGCAGCCCTGATGTGATGTCTCTCATGATAGCAGGTGGTTAAGTAGAAATTCGCTGCTCGACTGACCCAGCAGGCGCAAACGTATGCCAAAAATGTATGCAGAACCAGCTTTTCAGTGAAGAACATTCAGGCACATTTTAGCAAGTTTTACTTGTAAGTGGGTTTGGAAATGCTTTTCAGGCTCAGTACTGGGCTCAAAAGATGCAGCCCTGATGTCTCTCATGATAGCAGGTGGTTAAGTAGAAATTCGCTGCTCGACTGACCCAGCAGGAGCAAACGTATGCCAAAAATGTATGCAGAACCAGCTTTTCAGTGAAGAGCAGCCAGGCACATTTTAGCAAGTTTCACTTGTAAGTGGGGTTGGAAACGCCTTTCAGGCTCACTACTGGGCTCAAAAGATGCAGACCTGATGTCTCTCATGATAGCAGGTGGTTAAGTAGAAATTTGCTGCTTGACCCAGCAGGAGCAAACGTATGCCAAAAATGTATGCAGAACCAGCTTTTCAGTGAAGAGCAGCCAGGCACATTTTAGCAAGTTTTACTTGTAAGTGGGGTTAGAAAGGCCTTTCAGGCTCACTACTGGGCTCAAATGATGCAGCCCTGATGTCTCCCGTGATAGCAGGTGGATAGTAGAAATTCGCTGCTCGGCTGACCCAGCAGGAGCAAACGTATGCCAAAAATGTATGCAGAACCAGCTTTTCAGTGAAGAGCAGCCAGGCACATTTTAGCAAGTTTTACTTGTAAGTGGGGTTAGAAAGGCCTTTCAGGCTCACTACTGGGCTCAAATGATGCAGCCCTGATGTCTCTCGTGATAGCAGGTGGATAGTAGAAATTCGCTGCTCGGCTGACCCAGCAGGAGAAAACGTAGGCCAAAAATGTATGCAGAACCAGCTTTTCAGTGAAGGGCAGCCAGGCACCTTTTAGCAAGTTTTACTTGTAAGTGGGGTTGGAAACACCTTTCAGGCTCAGTACTGGGCTCAAAATATGCAGCCCTGATGTCTCTCATGATAGCAGGTGGTTAAGTAGAAATTCGCTGCTCGGCTGACCCAGCAGGAGCAAATGTATGCCAAAAATGTATGCAGAACCAGCTTTTCAGTGAAGAGCAGCCAGGCACATTTTAGCAAGTTTCACTTGTAAGTGGGGTTGGAAACGCTTTTCAGGCTCAGTATGCAGAAGCAGCTTTTTCAGTGCTGAGCATTAGGCACATTTTAGGAAGTTTCACTTGTAAGTGGGGTTGGAAACGCCTTTCAGGCTCACTATTGGGCTCAAAAGATGCAGCCCTGATGTCTCTCATGATAGCAGATGGTTAAGTAGAAATTCGCTGCTTGGAGGACCCAGCAGGAGCAAAAGTATGCCAAAAATGTATGCAGAACCAGCTTTTCAGTGAAGAGCAGCCAGGCACATTTTAGCAAGTTTTACTTGTAAGTGGGGTTGGAAACGCCTTTCAGGCTCACTACTGGGCTCAAAAGATGCAGCCCTGATGTCTCTCATGATAGCAGGTGGTTAAGTAGAAATTCGCTGCTCGACTGACCCAGCAGGAGCAAACGTAGGCCAAAAATGTATGCAGAACCAGCTTTTCAGTGAAGAACATTCAGGCACATTTTAGCAAGTTTTACTTGTAAGTGGGTTTGGAAACGCTTTTCAGGCTCAGTACTGGGTTCAAAAGATGCAGCCCTGATGTTTTTCATGATAGCAGGTGGTTTAGTAGAAATTCGCTGCTCGGCTGACCCAGCAGGAGCAAACGTATTCCAAAAATGTATACAGAACCAGCTTTTCAGTGAAGAGCAGCCAGGCACATTTTAGCAACTTTTACTTGTAAGTGTGTTTGGAAATGCTTTTCAGGCTCAGTACTGGGCTCAAAAGATGCAGCCCTGATGTCTCTCATGATAGCAGGTGGATAGTAGAAATTCGCTGCTCGGCTGACCCAGCAGGAGAAAACGTAGGCCAAAAATGTATGCAGAACTAGCTTTTCAGTGAAGAGCATTCAGGCACATTTTAGCAAGTTTCACTTGTAAGTGGGGTTGGAAACGCCTTTCAGGCTCACTACTGGGCTCAAAAGATGCAGCCCTGATGTCTCTCGTGATAGCAGGTGGTTTAGTAGAACTTCGCTGCTTGGCTGACCCAGCAGGAGCAAACGTATGCCAAAAATGTATGCAGAACCAGCTTTTCAGTGAAGAGCAGCCAGGCACATTTTAGCAAGTTTTACTTGTAAGTGGGTTTGGAAATGCTTTTCAGGCTCAGTACTGGGCTCAAAAGATGCAGCCCTGATGTGTCTCATGATAGCAGGTGGTTAAGTAGAAATTCGCTGCTCGACTGACCCAGCAGGAGTAAACGTATGCCAAAAATGTATGCAGAACCAGCTTTTCAGTGAAGAGCAGCCAGGCACATTTTAGCAAGTTTCACTTGTAAGTGGGGTTGGAAACGCCTTTCAGGCTCACTACTGGGCTCAAAAGATGCAGCCCTGATGTCTCTCATGATAGCAGGTGGTTAAGTAGAAATTTGCTGCTCGGCTGACCCAGCAGGAGCAAACGTATGCCAAAAAGGTATGCAGAACCAGCTTTTCAGTGAAGAGCAGCCAGGCACATTTTAGCAAGTTTTACTTGTAAGTGGGTTTGGAAACACTTTTCAGGCTCAGTACTGGGCTCAAAAGATGCAGCCCTGATGTGTCTCATGATAGCAGGTGGTTTAGTAGAAATTCGGTGCTCGGCTGACCCAGCAGGAGCAAACGTAGGCCAAAAATGTATGCAGAACCAGCTTTTCAGTGAAGAGCATTCAGGCACATTTTAGCAAGTTTCACTTGTAAGTGGGGTTGGAAACGCTTTTCAGGCTCAGTACTGGGCTCAAAAGATGCAGCCCTGATGTGTCTCATGATAGCAGGTGGTTAAGTAGAAATTCGGTGCTCGACTGACCCAGCAGGAGCAAACGTATGCCAAAAATGTATGCAGAACCAGCTTTTCAGTGAAGAGCAGCCAGGCACATTTTAGCAAGTTTCACTTGTAAGTGGGGTTGGAAACGCTTTTCAGGCTCACTACTGGGCTCGACATATGCAGCCCTGATGTCTCTCATGATAGCAGGTGGTTAAGTAGAAATTCGCTGCTCGGCTGACCCAGCAGGAGTAAACGTATGCCAAAAATGTATGCAGAACCAGCTTTTCAGTGAAGAGCATTCAGGCACATTTTAGCAAGTTTCACTTGTAAGTGGGGTTGGAAACGCCTTTCAGGCTCACTACTGGGCTCAAAAGATGCAGACCTGATGTCTCTCATGATAGCAGGTGGTTAAGTAGAAATTTGCTGCTCGGCTGACCCAGCAGGAGCAAACGTATGCCAAAAATGTATGCAGAATCAGCAGTTCAGTGAAGAGCAGCCAGGCACATTTTAGCAAGTTTTACTTGTAAGTGGGGTTGGAAACGCCTTTCAGGCTCACTACAGGGCTCAAATGATGCAGCCCTGATGTATCTCATGATAGCAGGTGGTTTAGTAGAAATTCGCTGCTCGGCTGACCCAGCAGGAGCAAACGTAGGCCAAAAATGTATGCAGAAGTAGCTTTTCAGTGAAGAGCAGCCAGGCACATTTTAGCAAGTTTTACTTGTAAGTGGGTTTGGAAACGCTTTTCAGGCTCAGTACTGGGCTCAAAACATGCAGCCCTGATGTCTCTCATGATAGCAGGTGGTTAAGTAGAAATTCGGTGCTCAGCTGACCCAGCAGGAGCAAACGTATGCCAAAAATGTATGCAGAACCAGCTTTTCAGTGAAGAGCAGCCAGGCACATTTTAGCAAGTTTCACTTGTAAGTGGGGTTGGAAACGCTTTTCATGCTCAGTACTGGGCTCAAAAGATGCAGCCCTGATGTCTCTCATGATAGCAGGTGGTTAAGTAGAAATTCGCTGCTTGGAGGACCCAGCAGGAGCAAAAGTATGCCAAAAATGTATGCAGAACCAGCTTTTCAGTGAAGAGCATTCAGGAACATTTTAGCAAGTTTCACTTGTAAGTGGGTTTGGAAACGCTTTTCAGGCTCAGTACTGGGCTCAAAAGATGCAGCCCTGATGTGATGTCTCTCATGATAGCAGGTGGTTAAGTAGAAATTCGCTGCTCGACTGACCCAGCAGGAGCAAACGTATGCCAAAAATGTATGCAGAACCAGCTTTTCAGTGAAGAGCATTCAGGCACATTTTAGCAAGTTTTACTTGTAAGTGGGTTTGGAAACGCTTTTCAGGCTCAGTACTGGGCTCAAAACATGCAGCCCTGATGTCTCTCATGATAGCAGGTGGTTAAGTAGAAATTCGCTGCTTGGCTGACCCAGCAGGAGCAAACGTATGCCAAAAATGTATGCAGAACCAGCTTTTCAGTGAAGAACATTCAGGCACATTTTAGCAAGTTTTACTTGTAAGTGGGTTTGGAAATGCTTTTCAGGCTCAGTACTGGGCTCAAAAGATGCAGCCCTGATGTCTCTCATGATAGCAGGTGGTTAAGTAGAAATTCGCTGCTCGACTGACCCAGCAGGAGCAAACGTATGCCAAAAATGTATGCAGAACCAGCTTTTCAGTGAAGAGCAGCCAGGCACATTTTAGCAAGTTTCACTTGTAAGTGGGGTTGGAAACGCCTTTCAGGCTCACTACTGGGCTCAAAAGATGCAGACCTGATGTCTCTCATGATAGCAGGTGGTTAAGTAGAAATTTGCTGCTTGACCCAGCAGGAGCAAACGTATGCCAAAAATGTATGCAGAACCAGCTTTTCAGTGAAGAGCAGCCAGCCACATTTTAGCAAGTTTTACTTGTAAGTGGGGTTAGAAAGGCCTTTCAGGCTCACTACTGGGCTCAAATGATGCAGCCCTGATGTCTCTCGTGATAGCAGGTGGATAGTAGAAATTCGCTGCTCGGCTGACCCAGCAGGAGAAAACGTAGGCCAAAAATGTATGCAGAACCAGCTTTTCAGTGAAGGGCAGCCAGGCACCTTTTAGCAAGTTTTACTTGTAAGTGGGGTTGGAAACACCTTTCAGGCTCAGTACTGGGCTCAAAATATGCAGCCCTGATGTCTCTCATGATAGCAGGTGGTTAAGTAGAAATTCGCTGCTCGGCTGACCCAGCAGGAGCAAATGTATGCCAAAAATGTATGCAGAACCAGCTTTTCAGTGAAGAGCAGCCAGGCACATTTTAGCAAGTTTCACTTGTAAGTGGGGTTGGAAACGCTTTTCAGGCTCAGTATGCAGAAGCAGCTTTTTCAGTGAAGAGCAGCCAGGCACATTTTAGCAAGTTTTACTTGTAAGTGGGGTTGGAAACGCCTTTCAGGCTCACTATTGGGCTCAAAAGATGCAGCCCTGATGTCTCTCATGATAGCAGGTGGTTAAGTAGAAATTCGCTGCTTGAAGGACCCAGCAGGAGCAAAAGTATGCCAAAAATGTATGCAGAACCAGCTTTTCAGTGAAGAGCATTCAGGAACATTTTAGCAAGTTTCACTTGTAAGTGGGTTTGGAAACGCTTTTCAGGCTCAGTACTGGGCTCAAAAGATGCAGCCCTGATGTCTCTCATGACAGCAGGTGGTTTAGTAGAAATTCGCTGCTCGGCTGACCCAGCAGGAGCAAACGTATTCCAAAAATGTATGCAGAACCAGCTTTTCAGTGAAGAGCAGCCAGGCACATTTTAGCAAGTTTTACTTGTAAGTGGGGTTGGAAACGCCTTTCAGGCTCACTACTGGGCTCAAAAGATGCAGCCCTGATGTCTCTCATGATAGCAGGTGGTTTAGTAGAAATTCGCTGCTCGGCTGACCCAGCAGGAGCAAACGTATTCCAAAAATGTATACAGAACCAGCTTTTCAGTGAAGAGCAGCCAGGCACATTTTAGCAACTTTTACTTGTAAGTGTGTTTGGAAATGCTTTTCAGGCTCAGTACTGGGCTCAAAAGATGCAGCCCTGATGTCTCTCATGATAGCAGGTGGATAGTAGAAATTCGCTGCTCGGCTGACCCAGCAGGAGAAAACGTAGGCCAAAAATGTATGCAGAACTAGCTTTTCAGTGAAGAGCATTCAGGCACATTTTAGCAAGTTTCACTTGTAAGTGGGGTTGGAAACGCCTTTCAGGCTCACTACTGGGCTCAAAAGATGCAGCCCTGATGTCTCTCGTGATAGCAGGTGGTTTAGTAGAACTTCCCTGCTTGGCTGACCCAGCAGGAGCAAACGTATGCCAAAAATGTATGCAGAACCAGCTTTTCAGTGAAGAGCAGCCAGGCACATTTTAGCAAGTTTTACTTGTAAGTGGGGTTAAAGGCCTTTCAGGCTCACTACTGGGCTCAAAAGATGCAGCCCTGATGTCTCTCGTGATAGCAGGCGGTTTAGTAGAACTTCGCTGCTTGGCTGACCCAGCAGGAGCAAACGTATGCCAAAAATGTATGCAGAACCAGCTTTTCAGTGAAGAGCAGCCAGGCACATTTTAGCAAGTTTTACTTGTAAGTGGGTTTGGAAACGCTTTTCAGGCTCAGTACTGGGCTCAAAACATGCAGCCCTGATGTCTCTCATGATAGCAGGTGGTTAAGTAGAAATTCGCTGCTCGGCTGACCCAGCAGGAGCAAACGTATGCCAAAAATGTATGCAGAACCAGCTTTTCAGTGAAGAACATTCAGGCACATTTTAGCAAGTTTTACTTGTAAGTGGGTTTGGAAACGCTTTTCAGGCTCAGTACTGGGCTCAAAAGATGCAGACCTGATGTCTCTCATGATAGCAGGTGGTTAAGTAGAAATTTGCTGCTCGGCTGACCCAGCAGGAGCAAACGTAGGCCAAAAATGTATGCAGAACCAGCTTTTCAGTGAAGAGCAGCCAGGCACATTTTAGCAAGTTTTACTTGTAAGTGGGGTTGGAAACGCTTTTCATGCTCAGTACTGGGCTCAAAATATGCAGCCCTGATGTCTCTCATGATAGCAGGTGGTTTAGTAGAAATTCGGTGCTCGGCTGACCCAGCAGGAGCAAACGTAGGCCAAAAATGTATGCAGAACCAGCTTTTCAGTGAAGAGCAGCCAGGCACATTTTAGCAAGTTTTACTTGTAAGTGGGGTTGGAAACGCTTTTCATGCTCAGTACTGGGCTCAAAATATGCAGCCCTGATGTCTCTCATGATAGCAGGTGGTTAAGTAGAAATTCGGTGCTCAGCTGACCCAGCAGGAGCAAACGTATGCCAAAAATGTATGCAGAACCAGCTTTTCAGTGAAGAGCAGCCAGGCACATTTTAGCAAGTTTCACTTGTAAGTGGGGTTGGAAACGCTTTTCAGGCTCAGTACTAGGCTCAAAATATGCAGCCCTGAAGTCTCTCATGATAGCAGGTGGTTAAGTAGAAATTCGCTGCTCGGCTGACCCAGCAGGAGCAAACGTATGCCAAAAATGTATGCAGAGCCAGCTTTTCAGTGAAGAACATTCAGGCACATTTTAGCAAGTTTTACTTGTAAGTGTGTTTGGAAACGCTTTTCAGGCTCAGTACTGGGCTCAAAAGATCCAGCCCGTCTCTCATGATAGCAGGTGGTTAAGTAGAAATTCGCTGCTCGACTGACCCAGCAGGAGCAAACGTATGCCAAAAATGTATGCAGAACCAGCTTTTCAGTGAAGAGCAGCCAGGCACATTTTAGCAAGTTTCACTTGTA
Source organism: Lissotriton helveticus (assembly GCF_964261635.1). Lineage (NCBI taxonomy): Eukaryota > Metazoa > Chordata > Amphibia > Caudata > Salamandridae > Lissotriton > Lissotriton helveticus. Next base: position 426,569,117 of record NC_136068.1, read on the forward strand.
AGTGGGGTTGGAAACGCCTTTCAGGCTCACTACTGGGCTCAAAAGATGCAGACCTGATGTCTCTCATGATAGCAGGTGGTTAAGTAGAAATTTGCTGCTTGACCCAGCAGGAGCAAACGTATGCCAAAAATGTATGCAGAACCAGCTTTTCAGTGAAGAGCAGCCAGCCACATTTTAGCAAGTTTTACTTGTAAGTGGGGTTAGAAAGGCCTTTCAGGCTCACTACTGGGCTCAAATGATGCAGCCCTGATGTCTCTCGTGATAGCAGGTGGATAGTAGAAATTCGCTGCTCGGCTGACCCAGCAGGAGAAAACGTAGGCCAAAAATGTATGCAGAACCAGCTTTTCAGTGAAGGGCAGCCAGGCACCTTTTAGCAAGTTTTACTTGTAAGTGGGGTTGGAAACACCTTTCAGGCTCAGTACTGGGCTCAAAATATGCAGCCCTGATGTCTCTCATGATAGCAGGTGGTTAAGTAGAAATTCGCTGCTCGGCTGACCCAGCAGGAGCAAATGTATGCCAAAAATGTATGCAGAACCAGCTTTTCAGTGAAGAGCAGCCAGGCACATTTTAGCAAGTTTCACTTGTAAGTGGGGTTGGAAACGCTTTTCAGGCTCAGTATGCAGAAGCAGCTTTTTCAGTGAAGAGCAGCCAGGCACATTTTAGCAAGTTTTACTTGTAAGTGGGGTTGGAAACGCCTTTCAGGCTCACTATTGGGCTCAAAAGATGCAGCCCTGATGTCTCTCATGATAGCAGGTGGTTAAGTAGAAATTCGCTGCTTGGAGGACCCAGCAGGAGCAAAAGTATGCCAAAAATGTATGCAGAACCAGCTTTTCAGTGAAGAGCATTCAGGAACATTTTAGCAAGTTTCACTTGTAAGTGGGTTTGGAAACGCTTTTCAGGCTCAGTACTGGGCTCAAAAGATGCAGCCCTGATGTCTCTCATGACAGCAGGTGGTTTAGTAGAAATTCGCTGCTCGGCTGACCCAGCAGGAGCAAACGTATTCCAAAAATGTATGCAGAACCAGCTTTTCAGTGAAGAGCAGCCAGGCACATTTTAGCAAGTTTTACTTGTAAGTGGGGTTGGAAACGCCTTTCAGGCTCACTACTGGGCTCAAAAGATGCAGCCCTGATGTTTTTCATGATAGCAGGTGGTTTAGTAGAAATTCGCTGCTCGGCTGACCCAGCAGGAGCAAACGTATTCCAAAAATGTATACAGAACCAGCTTTTCAGTGAAGAGCAGCCAGGCACATTTTAGCAACTTTTACTTGTAAGTGTGTTTGGAAATGCTTTTCAGGCTCAGTACTGGGCTCAAAAGATGCAGCCCTGATGTCTCTCATGATAGCAGGTGGATAGTAGAAATTCGCTGCTCGGCTGACCCAGCAGGAGAAAACGTAGGCCAAAAATGTATGCAGAACTAGCTTTTCAGTGAAGAGCATTCAGGCACATTTTAGCAAGTTTCACTTGTAAGTGGGGTTGGAAACGCCTTTCAGGCTCACTACTGGGCTCAAAAGATGCAGCCCTGATGTCTCTCGTGATAGCAGGTGGTTTAGTAGAACTTCGCTGCTTGGCTGACCCAGCAGGAGCAAACGTATGCCAAAAATGTATGCAGAACCAGCTTTTCAGTGAAGAGCAGCCAGGCACATTTTAGCAAGTTTTACTTGTAAGTGGGTTTGGAAACGCTTTTCAGGCTCAGTACTGGGCTCAAAACATGCAGCCCTGATGTCTCTCATGATAGCAGTGGTTAAGTAGAAATTCGCTGCTCGGCTGACCCAGCAGGAGCAAACGTATGCCAAAAATGTATGCAGAACCAGCTTTTCAGTGAAGAACATTCAGGCACATTTTAGCAAGTTTTACTTGTAAGTGGGTTTGGAAACGCTTTTCAGGCTCAGTACTGGGCTCAAAAGATGCAGACCTGATGTCTCTCATGATAGCAGGTGGTTAAGTAGAAATTTGCTGCTCGGCTGACCCAGCAGGAGCAAACGTAGGCCAAAAATGTATGCAGAACCAGCTTTTCAGTGAAGAGCAGCCAGGCACATTTTAGCAAGTTTTACTTGTAAGTGGGGTTGGAAACGCTTTTCATGCTCAGTACTGGGCTCAAAATATGCAGCCCTGATGTCTCTCATGATAGCAGGTGGTTAAGTAGAAATTCGGTGCTCGGCTGACCCAGCAGGAGCAAACGTATGCCAAAAATGTATGCAGAACCAGCTTTTCAGTGAAGAGCAGCCAGGCACATTTTAGCAAGTTTTACTTGTAAGTGGGTTTGGAAACACTTTTCAGGCTCAGTACTGGGCTCAAAAGATGCAGCCCTGATGTGTCTCATGATAGCAGGTGGTTTAGTAGAAATTCGGTGCTCGGCTGACCCAGCAGGAGCAAACGTAGGCCAAAAATGTATGCAGAACCAGCTTTTCAGTGAAGAGCAGCCAGGCACATTTTAGCAAGTTTTACTTGTAAGTGGGGTTGGAAACGCTTTTCATGCTCAGTACTGGGCTCAAAATATGCAGCCCTGATGTCTCTCATGATAGCAGGTGGTTAAGTAGAAATTCGGTGCTCAGCTGACCCAGCAGGAGCAAACGTAGGCCAAAAATGTATGCAGAACCAGCTTTTCAGTGAAGAGCAGCCAGGCACATTTTAGCAAGTTTTACTTGTAAGTGGGTTTGGAAACACTTTTCAGGCTCAGTACTGGGCTCAAAAGATGCAGCCCTGATGTGTCTCATGATAGCAGGTGGTTTAGTAGAAATTCGGTGCTCGGCTGACCCAGCAGGAGCAAACGTAGGCCAAAAATGTATGCAGAACCAGCTTTTCAGTGAAGAGCAGCCAGGCACATTTTAGCAAGTTTCACTTGTAAGTGGGGTTGGAAACGCTTTTCAGGCTCAGTACTAGGCTCAAAATATGCAGCCCTGAAGTCTCTCATGATAGCAGGTGGTTAAGTAGAAATTCGCTGCTCGGCTGACCCAGCAGGAGCAAACGTATGCCAAAAATGTATGCAGAGCCAGCTTTTCAGTGAAGAACATTCAGGCACATTTTAGCAAGTTTTACTTGTAAGTGTGTTTGGAAACGCTTTTCAGGCTCAGTACTGGGCTCAAAAGATCCAGCCCGTCTCTCATGATAGCAGGTGGTTAAGTAGAAATTCGCTGCTCGACTGACCCAGCAGGAGCAAACGTATGCCAAAAATGTATGCAGAACCAGCTTTTCAGTGAAGAGCAGCCAGGCACATTTTAGCAAGTTTTACTTGTAAGTGGGGTTGGAAACGCCTTTCAGGCTCACTACTGGGCTCAAAACATGCAGCCCTGATGCCTCTCATGATAGCAGGTGGTTAAGTAGAAATTCGCTGCTCCGCTGACCCAGCAGGAGCAAACGTATGCCAAAAATTTATGCAGAGCCAGCTTTTCAGTGAAGAACATTCAGGCACATTTTAGCAAGTTTTACTTGTAAGTGGGTTTGGAAATGCTTTTCAGGCTCAGTACTGGGCTCAAAAGATGCAGCCCTGATGTCTCTCATGATAGCAGGTGGTTAAGTAGAAATTCGCTGCTCGACTGACCCCAGCAGGAGCAAACGTATGCCAAAAATGTATGCAGAACCAGCTTTTCAGTGAAGAGCAGCCAGGCACATTTTAGCAAGTTTCACTTGTAAGTGGGGTTGGAAACGCCTTTCAGGCTCACTACTGGGCTCAAAAGATGCAGACCTGATGTCTCTCATGATAGCAGGTGGTTAAGTAGAAATTTGCTGCTCGGCTGACCCAGCAGGAGCAAACGTATGCCAAAAATGTATGCAGAACCAGCTTTTCAGTGAAGAGCAGCCAGGCACATTTTAGCAAGTTTTACTTGTAAGTGGGGTTAGAAAGGCCTTTCAGGCTCACTACTGGGCTCAAATGATGCAGCCCTGATGTCTCTCGTGATAGCAGGTGGATAGTAGAAATTCGCTGCTCGGCTGACCCAGCAGGAGAAAACGTAGGCCAAAAATGTATGCAGAACTAGCTTTTCAGTGAAGGGCAGCCAGGCACATTTTAGCAAGTTTTACTTGTAAGTGGGGTTGGAAACGCCTTTCAGGCTACTGGGCTCAAAAGATGCAGCCCTGATGTCTCTCATGATAGCAGGTGGTTAAGTAGAAATTCGCTGCTCGACTGCCCCAGCAGGAGCAAACGTATGCCAAAAATGTATGCAGAACCAGCTTTTCAGTGAAGAGCAGCCAGGCACCTTTAAACAAGTTTTACTTGTAAGTGGGGTTGGAAACGCCTTTCAGGCTCACTACTGGGCTCAAAAGATGCAGCCCTGATGTCTCTCATGATAGCAGGTGGTTTAGTAGAAATTCTCTGCTCGGCTGACCCAGCAGGAGCAAACGTATTCCAAAAATGTATGCAGAACCAGCTTTTCAGTGAAGAGCAGCCAGGCACATTTTAGCAAGTTTTACTTGTAAGTGGGGTTGGAAACGCCTTTCAGGCTCACTACTGGGCTCAAAAGATGGAGCCCTGATGTCTCTCATGATAGCAGGTAGTTAAGTAGAAATTCGCTGCTCGACTGACCCAGCAGGAGCAAACGTAGGCCAGAAATGTATGCAGAAGTAGCTTTTCAGTGAAGAGCAGCCAGGCACATTTTAGCAAGTTTTACTTGTAAGTGGGTTTGGAAATGCTTTTCAGGCTCAGTACTGGGCTCAAAAGATGCAGCCCTGATGTGTCTCATGATAGCAGGTGGTTTAGTAGAAATTCGGTGCTCGGCTGACCCAGCAGGAGCAAATGTATGCCAAAAATGTATGCAGAACCAGCTTTTCAGTGAAGAGCAGCCAGGCACATTTTAGCAAGTTTTACTTGTAAGTGGGGTTGGAAACGCCTTTCAGGCTCACTATTGGGCTCAAAAGATGCAGCCCTGATGTCTCTCATGATAGCAGGTGGTTAAGTAGAAATTCGCTGCTTGGAGGACCCAGCAGGAGCAAAAGTATGCCAAAAATATATGCAGAACCAGCTTTTCAGTGAAGAGCATTCAGGAACATTTTAGCAAGTTTCACTTGTAAGTGGGTTTGGAAACGCTTTTCAGGCTCAGTACTGGGCTCAAAAGATGCAGCCCTGATGTCTCTCATGATAGCAGGTGGTTTAGTAGAACTTCGCTGCTTGGCTGACCCAGCAGGAGCAAACGTATGCCAAAAATGTATGCAGAACCAGCTTTTCAGTGAAGAGCAGCCAGGCACATTTTAGCAAGTTTTACTTGTAAGTGGGTTTGGAAACGCTTTTCAGGCTCAGTACTGGGCTCAAAACATGCAGCCCTGATGTCTCTCATGATAGCAGGTGGTTAAGTAGAAATTCGCTGCTCGGCTGACCCAGCAGGAGCAAACGTATGCCAAAAATGTATGCAAACCAGCTTTTCAGTGAAGAGCAGCCAGGCACATTTCAGCAAGTTTTACTTGTAAGTGGGGTTGGAAACGCCTTTCAGGCTCACTACTGGGCTCAAAATATGCAGCCCTGATGTCTCTCATGATAGCAGGTGGTTAAGTAGAAATTCGCTGCTCGGCTGACCCAGCAGGAGCAAACGTATGCCAAAAATGTATGCAGAACCAGCTTTTCAGTGAAGAGCATTCAGGCACATTTTAGCAAGTTTCACTTGTAAGTGAGTTTGGAAACGCCTTTCCAGGCTCAGTACTGGGCTCAAAAGATGCAGCCCTGATGTCTCTCATGATAGCAGGTGGTTAAGTAGAAATTCGCTGCTCGGCTACCCAGCAGGAGCAAACGTATTCCAAAAATGTATGCAGAACCAGCTTTTTAGTGAAGAGCAGCCAGGCACATTTCAGCAAGTTTTACTTGTAAGTGGGTTTGGAAATGCTTTTCAGGCTCAGTCTGGGCTCAAAGTATGCAGCCCTGATGTCTCTCATGATAGCAGGTGGTTAAGTAGAAATTCGCTGCTCGGCTGACCCAGCAGGAGCAAACGTATTCCAAAAATGTATGCAGAACCAGCTTTTCAGTGAAGAGCAGCCAGGCACATTTTAGCAAGTTTCACTTGTAAGTGGGGTTGGAAACGCTTTTCAGGCTCAGTACTGGGCTCAAAATATGCAGCCCTGATGTCTCTCGTGATAGCAGGTGGTTAAGTAGAAATTTGCTGCTCGGCTGACCCAGCAGGAGCAAACGTATGTCGAAAATGTATGCAGAACCAGCTTTTCAGTTAAGAACATTCAGGCACATTTTAGCAAGTTTTACTTGTAAGTGGGTTTGGAAACGCTTTTCAGGCTCACTACTGGGCTCAAAAGATGCAGCCCTGATGTCTCTCATGATAGCAGGTGGTTAAGTAGAAATTCGCTGCTCGGCTGACCCAGCAGGAGCAAACGTATGCCAAAAATGTATGCAGAACCAGCTTTTCAGTGAAGAGCAGCCAGGCACATTTTAGCAAGTTTCACTTGTAAGTGGGGTTGGAAACGCTTTTCAGGCTCAGTATTGGGCTCACAATATGCAGCCCTGATGTCTCTCATGATAGCAGGTGGTTAAGTAGAAATTCGCTGCTCGGCTGACCCAGCAGGAGCAAACGTATGCCAAAAATGTATGCAGAACCAGCTTTTCAGTGAAGAGCAGCCAGGCACATTTTAGGAAGTTTCACTTGTAAGTGGGGTTGGAACGCCTTTCAGGCTCACTACTGGGCTCAAAAGATGCAGCCCTGATGTCTCTCATGATAGCAGGTGGTTAAGTAGAAATTCGCTGCTTGGAGGACCCAGCAGGAGCAAACGTATGCCAAAAATGTATGCAGAACCAGCTTTTCAGTGAAGAGCATTCAGGCACATTTTAGCAAGTTTCACTTGTAAGTGGGGTTGGAAACGCCTTTCAGGCTCACTACTGGGCTCAAAATATGCAGCCCTGATGTCTCTCATGATAGCAGGTGGTTAAGTAGAAATTTGCTGCTCGGCTGACCCAGCAGGAGCAAACGTATGTCGAAAATGTATGCAGAACCAGCTTTTCAGTTAAGAACATTCAGGCACATTTTAGCAAGTTTTACTTGTAAGTGGGTTTGGAAACGCTTTTCAGGCTCACTACTGGGCTCAAAAGATGCAGCCCTGATGTGTCTCATGATAGCAGGTGGTTTAGTAGAAATTCGGTGCTCGGCTGACCCAGCAGGACTAAGTGGGGCTGGAAACACCTTTCAGGCTCACTACTGGGCTCAAAAGATGTAGCCCTGATGTCTCTCATGATAGCAGGTGGTTAAGTAGAAATTCGCTGCTCGGCTGACCCAGCAGGAGCAAACGTATGCCAAAAATGTATACAGAACCAGCTTTTCAGTGAAGAGCAGCCAGGCACATTTTAGCAACTTTTACTTGTAAGTGTGTTTGGAAACGCCTTTCAGGCTCAGTACTGGGCTCAAAAGATGCAGCCCTGATGTCTCTCATGATAGCAGGTGGTTAAACAGAAATTTGCTGCTCGGCTGACCCAGCAGGAGCAAACGTATGCCAAAAATATATGCAGAACCAGCTTTTTCGATGCAGAGCATTAGGCACATTTTAGCAAGTTTTACTTGTAGTGGGGTTGGAAACGCCTTTCAGGCTCAGTACAGGGCTCAAAAGATGCAGCCCTGATGTCTCTCATGATAGCAGGTGGTTAAGTAGAAATTCGCTGCTCGGCTGACCCAGCAGGAGTAAACGTATGCCAAAAATGTATGCAGAACCAGCTTTTCAGTGAAGAGCAGCCAGGCACATTTTAGCAAGTTTTACTTGTAAGTGGGTTTGGAAACGCTTTTCATGCTCAGTACTGGGCTCAAAATATGCAGCCCTGATGTCTCTCATGATAGCAGGTGGTTAAGTAGAAATTCGCTGCTCGGCTGACCCAGCAGGAGTAAACGTATGCCAAAAATGTATGCAGAACCAGCTTTTCAGTGAAGAGCATTCAGGCACATTTTAGCAAGTTTCACTTGTAAGTGGGGTTGGAAACGCCTTTCAGGCTCACTACTGGGCTCAAAAGATGCAGACCTGATGTCTCTCATGATAGCAGGTGGTTAAGTAGAAATTTGCTGCTCGGCTGACCCAGCAGGAGCAAACGTATGCCAAAAATGTATGCAGAATCAGCAGTTCAGTGAAGAGCAGCCAGGCACATTTTAGCAAGTTTTACTTGTAAGTGGGGTTGGAAACGCCTTTCAGGCTCACTACTGGGCTCAAATGATGCAGCCCTGATGTCTCTCATGATAGCAGGGGGTTTAGTAGAAATTCGCTGCTCGGCTGACCCAGCAGGAGCAAACGTAGGCCAAAAATGTATGCAGAATCAGCAGTTCAGTGAAGAGCAGCCAGGCACATTTTAGCAAGTTTTACTTGTAAGTGGGGCTGGAAACACCTTTCAGGCTCACTACTGGGCTCAAAAGATGCAGCCCTGATGTCTCTCATGATAGCAGGTGGTTAAGTAGAAATTCGCTGCTTGGCTGACCCAGCAGGAGCAAACGTATGCCAAAAATGTATGCAGAACCAGCTTTTCAGTGAAGAGCATTCAGGCACATTTTAGCAAGTTTTACTTGTAAGTGGGTTTGGAAACGCTTTTCAGGCTCAGTACTGGGCTCAAAATATGCAGCCCTGATGTATTTCATGATAGCAGGTGGTTAAGTAGAAATTCGCTGCTCGGCTGACCCAGCAGGAGCAAACGTATGCCAAAAATGTATGCAGAACCAGCTTTTCAGTGAAGAGCAGCCAGGCACCTTTTAGTAAGTTTTACTTGTAAGTGGGGTTGGAAACGCCTTTTCAGGCTCACTACTGGGCTCAAAAGATGCAGCTGATGTCTCTCGTGATAGCAGGTGGTTTAGTAGAACTTCGCTGCTTGGCTGACCCAGCAGGAGCAAACGTATGCCAAAAATGTATGCAGAACCAGCTTTTCAGTGAAGAGCAGCCAGGCACATTTTAGCAACTTTCACTTGTAAGTGGGGTTGGAAACGCCTTTCAGGCTCACTACTGGGCTCAAAAGATGCAGCCCTGATGTCTCTCGTGATAGCAGGTGGTTTAGTAGAACTTCGCTGCTTGGCTGACCCAGCAGGAGCAAACGTATGCCAAAAATTTATGCAGAAGTAGCTTTTCAGTGAAGAGCATTCAGGCACATTTTAGCAAGTTTCACTTGTAAGTGGGGTTGGAAACGCCTTTCAGGCTCAGTACAGGGCTCAAAAGATGCAGCCCTGATGTCTCTCGTGATAGCAGGTGGTTTAGTAGAAATTCGCTGCTTGGCTGACCCAGCAGGAGCAAACGTATGCCAAAAATGTATGCAGAACCAGCTTTTCAGTGAAGAGCAGCCAGGCACATTTTAGCAAGTTTCACTTGTAAGTGTGTTTAGAAACGCCTTTCAGGCTCACTACTGGGCTCAAAAGATGCAGACCTGATGTCTCTCGTGATAGCAGGTGGATAGTAGAAATTCGCTGCTCGGCTGACCCAGCAGGAGAAAACGTAGGCCAAAAATGTATGCAGAACTAGCTTTTCAGTGAAGAGCATTCAGGCACATTTTAGCAAGTTTCACTTGTAAGTGGGGTTGGAAACGCCTTTCAGGCTCACTACTGGGCTCAAAAGATGCAGCCCTGATGTCTCTCGTGATAGCAGGTGGTTTTAGTAGAACTTCGCTGCTTGGCTGACCCAGCAGGAGCAAACGTATGCCAAAAATGTATGCAGAACCAGCTTTTCAGTGAAGAGCAGCCAGGCACATTTTAGCAAGTTTTACTTGTAAGTGGGTTTGGAAACGCTTTTCAGGCTCAGTACTGGGCTCAAAAGATGCAGCCCTGATGTCTCTCATGATAGCAGGTGGTTAAGTAGAAATTCGCTGCTTGGCTGACCCAGCAGGAGCAAACGTATTCCAAAAATGTATGCAGAACCAGCTTTTCAGTGAAGAGCAGCCAGGCACATTTTAGCAAGTTTTACTTGTAAGTGGGGTTGGAAACGCCATTCAGGCTCACTATTGGGCTAAAAGATGCAGCCCTGATGTCTCTCATGATAGCAGGTGGTTAAGTAGAAATTCGCTGCTTGGAGGACCCAGCAGGAGCAAAAGTATGCCAAAAATGTATGCAGAACCAGCTTTTCAGTGAAGAGCATTCAGGAACATTTTAGCAAGTTTCACTTGTAAGTGGGTTTGGAAACGCTTTTCAGGCTCAGTACTGGGCTCAAAAGATGCAGCCCTGATGTCTCTCATGATAGCAGGTGGTTTAGTAGAAATTCGCTGCTCGGCTGACCCAGCAGGAGCAAACGTATTCCAAAAATGTATGCAGAACCAGCTTTTCAGTGAAGAGCAGCCAGGCACATTTTAGCAAGTTTTACTTGTAAGTGGGGTTGGAAACGCCTTTCAGGCTCACTACTGGGCTCAAAAGATGCAGCCCTGATGTCTCTCATGATAGCAGGTGGTTAAGTAGAAATTTGCTGCTCGGCTGACCCAGCAGGAGCAAACGTATGCCAAAAATATATGCAGAACCAGCTTTTTCGATGCAGAGCATTAGGCACATTTTAGCAAGTTTTACTTGTAAGTGGGGTTGGAAACGCCTTTCAGGCTCACTACTGGGCTCAAAAGTTGCAGCCTTGATGTCTCTCATGATAGCAGGTGGTTAAGTAGATATTCGCTGCTCGGCTGACTCAGCAGGAGCAAACGTAGGCCAAAAATGTATGCAGAACCAGCTTTTCAGTGACGAGCAGCCAGGCACATTTTAGCAAGTTTTACTTGTAAGTGGGTTTGGAAACGCTTTTCAGGCTCAGTACTGGGCTCAAAACATGCAGCCCTGATGCCTCTCATGATAGCAGGTGGTTAAGTAGAAATACGCTGCTCCGCTGACCCAGCAGGAGCAAACGTATGCCAAAAATTTATGCAGAGCCAGCTTTTCAGTGAAGAACATTCAGGCACATTTTAGCAAGTTTTACTTGTAAGTGGGTTTGGAAATGCTTTTCAGGCTCAGTACTGGGCTCAAAAGATGCAGCCCTGATGTCTCTCATGATAGCAGGTGGTTAAGTAGAAATTCGCTGCTCGGCTGACCCAGCAGGAGCAAACGTAGGCCAAAAATGTATGCAGAACCAGCTTTTCAGTGAAGAGCATTCAGGCACATTTTAGCAAGTTTCACTTGTAAGTGGGGTTGGAAACGCTTTTCAGGCTCAGTACTGGGCTCAAAAGATGCAGCCCTGATGTGTCTCATGATAGCAGGTGGTTTAGTAGAAATTCGCTGCTCGGCTGACCCAGCAGGAGCAAACGTATTCCAAAAATGTATGCAGAACCAGCTTTTCAGTGAAGAGCAGCCAGCACATTTTAGCAAGTTTTACTTGTAAGTGGGGTTGGAAACGCCTTTCAGGCTCACTACTGGGCTCAAAAGATGCAGCCCTGATGTCTCTCATGATAGCAGGTGGTTAAGTAGAAATTCGCTGCTCGACTGACCCAGCAGGAGCAAACGTAGGCCAAAAATGTATGCAGAACCAGCTTTTCAGTGAAGAGCATTCAGGCACATTTTAGCAAGTTTCACTTGTAAGTGGGGTTGGAAACGCTTTTCAGGCTCAGTACTGGGCTCAAAAGATGCAGCCCTGATGTGTCTCATGATAGCAGGTGGTTTAGTAGAAATTCGGTGCTCGGCTGACCCAGCAGGAGCAAACGAATGCCAAAAATGTATGCAGAACCAGCTTTTCAGTGAAGAGCAGCCAGGCACATTTTAGCAAGTTTTACTTGTAAGTGGGTTTGGAAACGCTTTTCATGCTCAGTACTGGGCTCAAAATATGCAGCCCTGATGTCTCTCATGATAGCAGGTGGTTAAGTAGAAATTCGCTGCTCGGCTGACCCAGCAGGAGTAAACGTATGCCAAAAATGTATGCAGAACCAGCTTTTCAGTGAAGAGCATTCAGGCACATTTTAGCAAGTTTCACTTGTAAGTGGGGTTGGAAACGCCTTTCAGGCTCACTACTGGGCTCAAAAGATGCAGACCTGATGTCTCTCATGATAGCAGGTGGTTAAGTAGAAATTTGCTGCTCGGCTGACCCAGCAGGAGCAAACGTATGCCAAAAATGTATGCAGAATCAGCAGTTCAGTGAAGAGCAGCCAGGCACATTTTAGCAAGTTTTACTTGTAAGTGGGGTTGGAAACGCCTTTCAGGCTCACTACTGGGCTCAAATGATGCAGCCCTGATGTATCTCATGATAGCAGGTGGTTTAGTAGAAATTCGCTGCTCGGCTGACCCAGCAGGAGCAAACGTAGGCCAGAAATGTATGCAGAAGTAGCTTTTCAGTGAAGAGCAGCCAGGCACATTTTAGCAAGTTTTACTTGTAAGTGGGGCTGGAAAAACCTTTCAGGCTCACTACTGGGCTCAAAAGATGCAGCACTGATGTCTCTCATGATAGCAGGTGGTTAAGTAGAAATTCGCTGCTTGGCTGACCCAGCAGGAGCAAACGTATGCCAAAAATGTATGCAGAACCAGCTTTTCAGTGAAGAGCATTCAGGCACATTTTAGCAAGTTTTACTTGTAAGTGGGTTTGGAAACGCTTTTCAGGCTCAGTACTGGGCTCAAAATATGCAGCCCTGATGTCTCTCATGATAGCAGGTGGTTAAGTAGAAATTCGCTGCTTGGCTGACCCAGCAGGAGCAAATGTAAGCCAAAAATGTATGCAGAACCAGCTTTTCAGTGAAGAACATTCAGGCACATTTTAGCAAGTTTTACTTGTAAGTGGGTTTGGAAATGCTTTTCAGGCTCAGTACTGGGCTCAAAAGATGCAGCCCTGATGTGTCTCATGATAGCAGGTGGTTTAGTAGAAATTCGGTGCTCGGCTGACCCAGCAGGAGCAAATGTATGCCAAAAATGTATGCAGAACCAGCTTTTCAGTGAAGAGCAGCCAGGCACATTTTAGCAAGTTTTACTTGTAAGTGGGGTTGGAAACGCCTTTCAGGCTCACTATTGGGCTCAAAAGATGCAGCCCTGATGTGTCTCATGATAGCAGGTGGTTTAGTAGAAATTCGGTGCTCGGCTGACCCAGCAGGAGCAAACGTAGGCCAAAAATGTATGCAGAACCAGCTTTTCAGTGAAGAGCAGCCAGGCACATTTTAGCAAGTTTTACTTGTAAGTGGGGTTGGAAACGCTTTTCATGCTCAGTACTGGGCTCAAAATATGCAGCCCTGATGTCTCTCATGATAGCAGGTGGTTAAGTAGAAATTCGGTGCTCAGCTGACCCAGCAGGAGCAAACGTATGCCAAAAATGTATGCAGAACCAGCTTTTCAGTGAAGAGCAGCCAGGCACATTTTAGCAAGTTTCACTTGTAAGTGGGGTTGGAAACGCTTTTCAGGCTCAGTACTAGGCTCAAAATATGCAGCCCTGAAGTCTCTCATGATAGCAGGTGGTTAAGTAGAAATTCGCTGCTCGGCTGACCCAGCAGGAGCAAACGTAGGCCAAAAATGTATGCAGAACCAGCTTTTCAGTGAAGAACATTCAGGCACATTTTAGCAAGTTTTACTTGTAAGTGGGTTTGGAAACGCTTTTCAGGCTCAGTACTGGGTTCAAAAGATGCAGCCCTGATGTTTTTCATGATAGCAGGTGGTTTAGTAGAAATTCGCTGCTCGGCTGACCCAGCAGGAGCAAACGTATTCCAAAAATGTATACAGAACCAGCTTTTCAGTGAAGAGCAGCCAGGCACATTTTAGCAACTTTTACTTGTAAGTGTGTTTGGAAATGCTTTTCAGGCTCAGTACTGGGCTCAAAAGATGCAGCCCTGATGTCTCTCATGATAGCAGGTGGATAGTAGAAATTCGCTGCTCGGCTGACCCAGCAGGAGAAAACGTAGGCCAAAAATGTATGCAGAACTAGCTTTTCAGTGAAGAGCATTCAGGCACATTTTAGCAAGTTTCACTTGTAAGTGGGGTTGGAAACGCCTTTCAGGCTCACTACTGGGCTCAAAAGATGCAGCCCTGATGTCTCTCGTGATAGCAGGTGGTTTAGTAGAACTTCGCTGCTTGGCTGACCCAGCAGGAGCAAACGTATGCCAAAAATGTATGCAGAACCAGCTTTTCAGTGAAGAGCAGCCAGGCACATTTTAGCAAGTTTTACTTGTAAGTGGGGTTAGAAAGGCCTTTCAGGCTCACTACTGGGCTCAAAAGATGCAGCCCTGATGTCTCTCATGATAGCAGGTGGTTAAGTAGAAATTCGCTGCTCGGCTGACCCAGCAGGAGCAAACGTATGCCAAAAATGTATGCAGAACCAGCTTTTCAGTGAAGAACATTCAGGCACATTTTAGCAAGTTTTACTTGTAAGTGGGTTTGGAAACGCTTTTCAGGCTCAGTACTGGGCTCAAAAGATGCAGCCCTGATGTCTCTCATGATAGCAGGTGGTTAAGTAGAAATTCGCTGCTCGACTGACCCAGCAGGAGCAAACGTATGCCAAAAATGTATGCAGAACCAGCTTTTCAGTGAAGAGCATTCAGGCACATTTTAGCAAGTTTCACTTGTAAGTGGGGTTGGAAACGCCTTTCAGGCTCACTACTGGGCTCAAAAGATGCAGACCTGATGTCTCTCATGATAGCAGGTGGTTAAGTAGAAATTTGCTGCTCGGCTGACCCAGCAGGAGCAAACGTAGGCCAAAAATGTATGCAGAACCAGCTTTTCAGTGAAGAGCAGCCAGGCACATTTTAGCAAGTTTTACTTGTAAGTGGGGTTGGAAACGCTTTTCATGCTCAGTACTGGGCTCAAAATATGCAGCCCTGATGTCTCTCATGATAGCAGGTGGTTAAGTAGAAATTCGGTGCTCGGCTGACCCAGCAGGAGCAAACGTATGCCAAAAATGTATGCAGAACCAGCTTTTCAGTGAAGAGCAGCCAGGCACATTTTAGCAAGTTTTACTTGTAAGTGGGTTTGGAAACACTTTTCAGGCTCAGTACTGGGCTCAAAAGATGCAGCCCTGATGTGTCTCATGATAGCAGGTGGTTTAGTAGAAATTCGGTGCTCAGCTGACCCAGCAGGAGCAAACGTATGCCAAAAATGTATGCAGAACCAGCTTTTCAGTGAAGAGCAGCCAGGCACATTTTAGCAAGTTTTACTTGTAAGTGGGTTTGGAAACACTTTTCAGGCTCAGTACTGGGCTCAAAAGATGCAGCCCTGATGTGTCTCATGATAGCAGGTGGTTTAGTAGAAATTCGGTGCTCGGCTGACCCAGCAGGAGCAAACGTAGGCCAAAAATGTATGCAGAACCAGCTTTTCAGTGAAGAGCAGCCAGGCACATTTTAGCAAGTTTTACTTGTAAGTGGGGTTGGAAACGCCTTTCAGGCTCACTACTGGGCTCAAAAGATGCAGCCCTGATGTCTCTCATGATAGCAGGTGGTTTAGTAGAAATTCGCTGCTCGGCTGACCCAGCAGGAGCAAACGTATTCCAAAAATTTATGCAGAACCAGCTTTTCAGTGAAGAGCAGCCAGGCACATTTTAGCAAGTTTTACTTGTAAGTGGGGTTGGAAACGCCTTTCAGGCTCACTACTGGGCTCAAAAGATGCAGCCCTGATGTCTCTCATGATAGCAGGTGGTTAAGTAGAAATTTGCTGCTCGGCTGACCCAGCAGGAGCAAACGTATGCCAAAAATGTATGCAGAATCAGCAGTTCAGTGAAGAGCAGCCAGGCACATTTTAGCAAGTTTTACTTGTAAGTGGGGTTGGAAACGCCTTTCAGGCTCACTACTGGGCTCAAATGATGCAGCCCTGATGTATCTCATGATAGCAGGTGGTTTAGTAGAAATTCGCTGCTCGGCTGACCCAGCAGGAGCAAACGTAGGCCAAAAATGTATGCAGAAGTAGCTTTTCAGTGAAGAGCAGCCAGGCACATTTTAGCAAGTTTTACTTGTAAGTGGGGCTGGAAACACCTTTCAGGCTCACTACTGGGCTCAAAAGATGCAGCCCTGATGTCTCTCATGATAGCAGGTGGGTAAGTAGAAATTCACTGCTTGGCTGACCCAGCAGGAGCAAACGTATGCCAAAAATGTATGCAGAACCAGCTTTTCAGTGAAGAGCAGCCAGGCACATTTTAGCAAGTTTTACTTGTAAGTGGGTTTGGAAACGCTTTTCAGGCTCAGTACTGGGCTCAAAACATGCAGCCCTGATGTCTCTCATGATAGCAGGTGGTTAAGTAGAAATTCGCTGCTTGGCTGACCCAGCAGGAGCAAACGTATTCCAAAAATGTATGCAGAACCAGCTTTTCAGTGAAGAGCAGCCAGGCACATTTTAGCAAGTTTTACTTGTAAGTGTGTTTGGAAACGCTTTTCAGGCTCAGTACTGGGCTCAAAAGATCCAGCCCTGATGTCTCTCATGATAGCAGGTGGTTTAGTAGAAATTCGCTGCTCGGCTGACCCAGCAGGAGCAAACGTATTCCAAAAATGTATGCAGAACCAGCTTTTCATTGAAGAGCAGCCAGGCACATTTTAGCAAGTTTTACTTGTAAGTGGGGTTGGAAACGCTTTTCAGGCTCAGTACTGGGCTCAAAATATGCAGCCCTGAAGTCTCTCATGATAGCAGGTGGTTAAGTAGAAATTCGCTGCTCGGCTGACCCAGCAGGAGCAAACGTATGCCAAAAATGTATGCAGAGCCAGCTTTTCAGTGAAGAACATTCAGGCACATTTTAGCAAGTTTTACTTGTAAGTGGGTTTGGAAACGCTTTTCAGGCTCAGTACTGGGCTCAAAAGATCCATCCCTGATGTCTCTCATGATAGCAGGTGGTTTAGTAGAAATTCGGTGCTCGGCTGACCCAGCAGGAGCAAACGTATTCCAAAAATGTATACAGAACCAGCTTTTCAGTGAAGAGCAGCCAGGCACATTTTAGCAACTTTTACTTGTAAGTGGGGTTGGAAACGCTTTTCATGCTCAGTACTGGGCTCAAAATATGCAGCCCTGATGTCTCTCATGATAGCAGGTGGTTAAGTAGAAATTCGCTGCTCGACTGACCCAGCAGGAGCAAACGTATGCCAAAAATGTATGCAGAACCAGCTTTTCAGTGAAGAGCAGCCAGGCACATTTTAGCAAGTTTCACTTGTAAGTGGGTTTGGAAACACTTTTCAGGCTCAGTACTGGGCTCAAAACATGCAGCCCTGATGTCTCTCGTGATAGCAGGTGGTTAAGTAGAAATTCGCTGCTTGGAGGACCCAGCAGGAGCAAAAGTATGCCACAAATGTATGCAGAACCAGCTTTTCAGTGAAGAGCATTCAGGAACATTTTAGCAAGTTTCACTTGTAAGTGGGTTTGGAAACGCTTTTCAGGCTCAGTACTGGGCTCAAAAGATGCAGCCCTGATGTCTCTCATGATAGCAGGTGGTTTAGTAGAAATTCGCTGCTCGGCTGACCCAGAAGGAGCAAACGTATTCCAAAAATGTATGCAGAACCAGCTTTTCAGTGAAGAGCAGCCAGGCACATTTTAGCAAGTTTTACTTGTAAGTGGGGTTGGAAACGCCTTTCAGGCTCACTACTGGGCTCAAAAGATGCAGCCCTGATGTCTCTCATGATAGCAGGTGGTTTAGTAGAAATTCGGTGCTCGGCTGACCCAGCAGGAGCAAACGTAGGCCAAAAATGTATGCAGAACCAGCTTTTCAGTGAAGAGCAGCCAGGCACATTTTAGCAAGTTTCACTTGTAAGTGGGGTTGGAAACGCTTTTCAGGCTCAGTACTAGGCTCAAAATATGCAGCCCTGAAGTCTCTCATGATAGCAGGTGGTTAAGTAGAAATTCGCTGCTCGGCTGACCCAGCAGGAGCAAACGTATGCCAAAAATGTATGCAGAGCCAGCTTTTCAGTGAAGAACATTCAGGCACATTTTAGCAAGTTTTACTTGTAAGTGTGTTTGGAAACGCTTTTCAGGCTCAGTACTGGGCTCAAAAGATCCAGCCCTGATGTCTCTCATGATAGCAGGTGGTTAAGTAGAAATTCGCTGCTCGACTGACCCAGCAGGAGCAAACGTATGCCAAAAATGTATGCAGAACCAGCTTTTCAGTGAAGAGCAGCCAGGCACATTTTAGCAAGTTTTACTTGTAAGTGGGGTTGGAAACGCCTTTCAGGCTCACTACTGGGCTCAAAAGTTGCAGCCCTGATGTCTCTCATGATAGCAGGTGGTTAAGTAGAAATTCGCTGCTCGGCTGACTCAGCAGGAGCAAACGTAGGCCAAAAATGTATGCAGAACCAGCTTTTCAGTGACGAGCAGCCAGGCACATTTTAGCAAGTTTTACTTGTAAGTGGGTTTGGAAACGCTTTTCAGGCTCAGTACTGGGCTCA
Organism: Lissotriton helveticus; assembly: GCF_964261635.1. Lineage (NCBI taxonomy): Eukaryota > Metazoa > Chordata > Amphibia > Caudata > Salamandridae > Lissotriton > Lissotriton helveticus. The sequence goes on from NC_136068.1 coordinate 426,587,273, forward strand.
AAACATGCAGCCCTGATGCCTCTCATGATAGCAGGTGGTTAAGTAGAAATTCGCTGCTCCGCTGACCCAGCAGGAGCAAACGTATGCCAAAAATTTATGCAGAGCCAGCTTTTCAGTGAAGAACATTCAGGCACATTTTAGCAAGTTTTACTTGTAAGTGGGTTTGGAAATGCTTTTCAGGCTCAGTACTGGGCTCAAAAGATGCAGACCTGATGTCTCTCATGATAGCAGGTGGTTAAGTAGAAATTTGCTGCTCGGCTGACCCAGCAGGAGCAAACGTATGCCAAAAATGTATGCAGAACCAGCTTTTCAGTGAAGAGCAGCCAGGCACATTTTAGCAAGTTTTACTTGTAAGTGGGGTTAGAAAGGCCTTTCAGGCTCACTACTGGGCTCAAATGATGCAGCCCTGATGTCTCTCGTGATAGCAGGTGGATAGTAGAAATTCGCTGCTCGGCTGACCCAGCAGGAGCAAACGTATGCCAAAAATGTATGCAGAACCAGCTTTTCAGTGAAGAGCAGCCAGGCACCTTTAAGCAAGTTTTACTTGTAAGTGGGGTTGGAAACGCCTTTCAGGCTCACTACTGGGCTCAAAAGATGCAGCCCTGATGTCTCTCATGATAGCAGGTGGTTTAGTAGAAATTCTCTGCTCGGCTGACCCAGCAGGAGCAAACGCAGGCCAAAAATGTATGCAGAACCAGCTTTTCAGTGAAGAGCATTCAGGAACATTTTAGCAAGTTTCACTTGTAAGTGGGTTTGGAAACGCTTTTCAGGCTCAGTACTGGGCTCAAAAGATGCAGCCCTGATGTCTCTCATGATAGCAGGTGGTTTAGTAGAAATTCGGTGCTCGGCTGACCCAGCAGGAGCAAACGTAGGCCAAAAATGTATGCAGAAGTAGCTTTTCAGTGAAGAGCAGCCAGGCACATTTTAGCAAGTTTTACTTGTAAGTGGGGCTGGAAACACCTTTCAGGCTCACTACTGGGCTCAAAAGATGCAGCCCTGAAGTGTCTCATGATAGCAGGTGGTTTAGTAGAAATTCGGTGCTCGGCTGACCCAGCAGGAGCAAACGTATGCCAAAAATGTATGCAGAACCAGCTTTTCAGTGAAGAGCAGCCAGGCACATTTTAGCAAGTTTTACTTGTAAGTGTGTTTGGAAACGCTTTTCAGGCTCAGTACTGGGCTCAAAATATGCAGCCCTGATGTCTCTCATGATAGCAGGTGGTTAAGTAGAAATTCGGTGCTCGGCTGACCCAGCAGGAGCAAACGTATGCCAAAAATGTATGCAGAACCAGCTTTTCAGTGAAGAGCAGCCAGGCACATTTTAGCAAGTTTCACTTGTAAGTGGGGTTGGAAACGCTTTTCAGGCTCACTACTGGGCTCAAAAGATGTAGACCTGATGTCTCTCATGATAGCAGGTGGTTAAGTAGAAATTTGCTGCTCGGCTGACCCAGCAGGAGCAAACGTATGCCAAAAATTTATGCAGAACCAGCTTTTCAGTGAAGAGCAGCCAGGCACATTTTAGCAAGTTTTACTTGTAAGTGGGGTTAGAAAGGCCTTTCAGGCTCACTACTGGGCTCAAAAGATGCAGCCCTGATGTCTCTCGTGATAGCAGGTGGATAGTAGAAATTCGCTGCTCGGCTGACCCAGCAGGAGAAAACGTAGGCCAAAAATGTATGCAGAACTAGCTTTTCAGTGAAGAGCATTCAGGCACATTTTAGCAAGTTTCACTTGTAAGTGGGGTTGGAAACGCCTTTCAGGCTCACTACTGGGCTCAAAAGATGCAGCCCTGATGTCTCTCGTGATAGCAGATGGTTTAGTAGAACTTCGCTGCTTGGCTGACCCAGCAGGAGCAAACGTATGCCAAAAATGTATGCAGAACCAGCTTTTCAGTGAAGAGCAGCCAGGCACATTTTAGCAAGTTTTACTTGTAAGTGGGTTTGGAAACGCTTTTCAGGCTCAGTACTGGGCTCAAAACATGCAGCCCTGATGTCTCTCATGATAGCAGGTGGTTAAGTAGAAATTCGCTGCTTGGCTGACCCAGCAGGAGCAAACGTATGCCAAAAATGTATGCAGAACCAGCTTTTCAGTGAAGAACATTCAGGCACATTTTAGCAAGTTTTATTTGTAAGTGGGTATGGAAATGCTTTTCAGGCTCAGTACTGGGCTCAAGAGATGCAGCCCTGATGTCTCTCATGATAGCAGCTGGTTAAGTAGAAATTCGCTGCTCGACTGACCCAGCAGGAGCAAACGTATGCCAAAAATGTATGCAGAACCAGCTTTTCAGTGAAGAGCAGCCAGGCACATTTTAGCAAGTTTCACTTGTAAGTGGGGTTGGAAACGCCTTTCAGGCTCACTACTGGGCTCAAAAGATGCAGCCCTGATGTCTCTCATGATAGCAGGTGGTTAAGTAGAAATTTGCTGCTCGGCTGACCCAGCAGGAGCAAACGTATGCCAAAAATGTATGCAGAACCAGCTTTTCAGTGAAGAGCAGCCAGGCACATTTTAGCAAGTTTTACTTGTAAGTGGGGTTAGAAAGGCCTTTCAGGCTCACTACTGGGCTCAAAAGATTCAGCCCTGATGTCTCTCGTGATAGCAGGTGGATAGTAGAAATTCGCTGCTCGGCTGACCCAGCAGGAGAAAACGTAGGCCAAAAATGTATGCAGAACTAGCTTTTCAGTGAAGAGCATTCAGGCACATTTTAGCAAGTTTCACTTGTAAGTGAGGTTGGAAACGCCTTTCAGGCTCACTACTGGGCTCAAAAGATGCAGCCCTGATGTCTCTCATGATAGCAGGTGGTTTAGTAGAAATTCGCTGCTCGGCTGACCCAGCAGGAGCAAACGTATTCCAAAAATGTATGCAGAACCAGCTTTTCAGTGAAGAGCAGCCAGGCACATTTTAGCAAGTTTTACTTGTAAGTGGGGTTGGAAACGCCTTTCAGGCTCACTACTGGGCTCAAAAGATGCAGCCCTGATGTCTCTCATGATAGCAGGTGGTTAAGTAGAAATTCGCTGCTCGACTGACCCAGCAGGAGCAAACGTAGGCCAAAAATGTATGCAGAACCAGCTTTTCAGTGAAGAGCATATTCAGGCACATTTTAGCAAGTTTCACTTGTAAGTGGGGTTGGAAACGCTTTTCAGGCTCAGTACTGGGCTCAAAAGATGCAGCCCTGATGTGTCTCATGATAGCAGGTGGTTTAGTAGAAATTCGGTGCTCGGCTGACCCAGCAGGAGCAAACGAATGCCAAAAATGTATGCAGAACCAGCTTTTCAGTGAAGAGCAGCCAGGCACATTTTAGCAAGTTTTACTTGTAAGTGGGTTTGGAAACGCTTTTCATGCTCAGTACTGGGCTCAAAATATGCAGCCCTGATGTCTCTCATGATAGCAGGTGGTTAAGTAGAAATTCGCTGCTCGACTGACCCAGCAGGAGCAAACGTATGCCAAAAATGTATGCAGAACCAGCTTTTCAGTGAAGAGCAGCCAGGCACATTTTAGCAAGTTTCACTTGTAAGTGGGGTTGGAAACGCTTTTCAGGCTCACTACTGGGCTCGACATATGCAGCCCTGATGTGTCTCATGATAGCAGGTGGTTTAGTAGAAATTCGGTGCTCGGCTGACCCAGCAGGAGCAAACGTATGCCAAAAATGTATGCAGAACCAGCTTTTCAGTGAAGAGCAGCCAGGCACATTTTAGCAAGTTTTACTTGTAAGTGGGGTTGGAAACGCCTTTCAGGCTCACTACTGGGCTCAAAAGATGCAGCCCTGAAGTGTCTCATGATAGCAGGTGGTTTAGTAGAAATTCGGTGCTCGGCTGACCCAGCAGGAGCAAACGTATGCCAAAAATGTATGCAGAACCAGCTTTTCAGTGAAGAGCAGCCAGGCACATTTTAGCAAGTTTTACTTGTAAGTGTGTTTGGAAACGCTTTTCAGGCTCAGTACTGGGCTCAAAATATGCAGCCCTGATGTCTCTCATGATAGCAGGTGGTTAAGTAGAAATTCGGTGCTCGGCTGACCCAGCAGGAGCAAACGTATGCCAAAAATGTATGCAGAACCAGCTTTTCAGTGAAGAGCAGCCAGGCACATTTTAGCAAGTTTCACTTGTAAGTGGGGTTGGAAACGCTTTTCAGGCTCACTACTGGGCTCAAAAGATGTAGACTTGATGTCTCTCATGATAGCAGGTGGTTAAGTAGAAATTTGCTGCTCGGCTGACCCAGCAGGAGCAAACGTATGCCAAAAATTTATGCAGAACCAGCTTTTCAGTGAAGAGCAGCCAGGCACATTTTAGCAAGTTTTACTTGTAAGTGGGGTTAGAAAGGCCTTTAAGGCTCACTACTGGGCTCAAAAGATGCAGCCCTGATGTCTCTCGTGATAGCAGGTGGATAGTAGAAATTCGCTGCTCGGCTGACCCAGCAGGAGAAAACGTAGGCCAAAAATGTATGCAGAACTAGCTTTTCAGTGAAGAGCATTCAGGCACATTTTAGCAAGTTTCACTTGTAAGTGGGGTTGGAAACGCCTTTCAGGCTCACTACTGGGCTCAAAAGATGCAGCCCTGATGTCTCTCGTGATAGCAGATGGTTTAGTAGAACTTCGCTGCTTGGCTGACCCAGCAGGAGCAAACGTATGCCAAAAATGTATGCAGAACCAGCTTTTCAGTGAAGAGCAGCCAGGCACATTTTAGCAAGTTTTACTTGTAAGTGGGTTTGGAAACGCTTTTCAGGCTCAGTACTGGGCTCAAAACATGCAGCCCTGATGTCTCTCATGATAGCAGGTGGTTAAGTAGAAATTCGCTGCTTGGCTGACCCAGCAGGAGCAAACGTATGCCAAAAATGTATGCAGAACCAGCTTTTCAGTGAAGAACATTCAGGCACATTTTAGCAAGTTTTATTTGTAAGTGGGTATGGAAATGCTTTTCAGGCTCAGTACTGGGCTCAAGAGATGCAGCCCTGATGTCTCTCATGATAGCAGCTGGTTAAGTAGAAATTCGCTGCTCGACTGACCCAGCAGGAGCAAACGTATGCCAAAAATGTATGCAGAACCAGCTTTTCAGTGAAGAGCAGCCAGGCACATTTTAGCAAGTTTCACTTGTAAGTGGGGTTGGAAACGCCTTTCAGGCTCACTACTGGGCTCAAAAGATGCAGCCCTGATGTCTCTCATGATAGCAGGTGGTTAAGTAGAAATTTGCTGCTCGGCTGACCCAGCAGGAGCAAACGTATGCCAAAAATGTATGCAGAACCAGCTTTTCAGTGAAGAGCAGCCAGGCACATTTTAGCAAGTTTTACTTGTAAGTGGGGTTAGAAAGGCCTTTCAGGCTCACTACTGGGCTCAAAAGATTCAGCCCTGATGTCTCTCGTGATAGCAGGTGGATAGTAGAAATTCGCTGCTCGGCTGACCCAGCAGGAGAAAACGTAGGCCAAAAATGTATGCAGAACTAGCTTTTCAGTGAAGAGCATTCAGGCACATTTTAGCAAGTTTCACTTGTAAGTGAGGTTGGAAACGCCTTTCAGGCTCACTACTGGGCTCAAAAGATGCAGCCCTGATGTCTCTCATGATAGCAGGTGGTTTAGTAGAAATTCGCTGCTCGGCTGACCCAGCAGGAGCAAACGTATTCCAAAAATGTATGCAGAACCAGCTTTTCAGTGAAGAGCAGCCAGGCACATTTTAGCAAGTTTTACTTGTAAGTGGGGTTGGAAACGCCTTTCAGGCTCACTACTGGGCTCAAAAGATGCAGCCCTGATGTCTCTCATGATAGCAGGTGGTTAAGTAGAAATTCGCTGCTCGACTGACCCAGCAGGAGCAAACGTAGGCCAAAAATGTATGCAGAACCAGCTTTTCAGTGAAGAGCATATTCAGGCACATTTTAGCAAGTTTCACTTGTAAGTGGGGTTGGAAACGCTTTTCAGGCTCAGTACTGGGCTCAAAAGATGCAGCCCTGATGTGTCTCATGATAGCAGGTGGTTTAGTAGAAATTCGGTGCTCGGCTGACCCAGCAGGAGCAAACGAATGCCAAAAATGTATGCAGAACCAGCTTTTCAGTGAAGAGCAGCCAGGCACATTTTAGCAAGTTTTACTTGTAAGTGGGTTTGGAAACGCTTTTCATGCTCAGTACTGGGCTCAAAATATGCAGCCCTGATGTCTCTCATGATAGCAGGTGGTTAAGTAGAAATTCGCTGCTCGACTGACCCAGCAGGAGCAAACGTATGCCAAAAATGTATGCAGAACCAGCTTTTCAGTGAAGAGCAGCCAGGCACATTTTAGCAAGTTTCACTTGTAAGTGGGGTTGGAAACGCTTTTCAGGCTCACTACTGGGCTCGACATATGCAGCCCTGATGTGTCTCATGATAGCAGGTGGTTTAGTAGAAATTCGGTGCTCGGCTGACCCAGCAGGAGCAAACGTATGCCAAAAATGTATGCAGAACCAGCTTTTCAGTGAAGAGCAGCCAGGCACATTTTAGCAAGTTTTACTTGTAAGTGGGGTTGGAAACGCCTTTCAGGCTCACTACTGGGCTCAAAAGATGCAGCCCTGAAGTGTCTCATGATAGCAGGTGGTTTAGTAGAAATTCGGTGCTCGGCTGACCCAGCAGGAGCAAACGTATGCCAAAAATGTATGCAGAACCAGCTTTTCAGTGAAGAGCAGCCAGGCACATTTTAGCAAGTTTTACTTGTACGTGTGTTTGGAAACGCTTTTCAGGCTCAGTACTGGGCTCAAAATATGCAGCCCTGATGTCTCTCATGATAGCAGGTGGTTAAGTAGAAATTCGGTGCTCGGCTGACCCAGCAGGAGCAAACGTATGCCAAAAATGTATGCAGAACCAGCTTTTCAGTGAAGAGCAGCCAGGCACATTTTAGCAAGTTTCACTTGTAAGTGGGGTTGGAAACGCTTTTCAGGCTCACTACTGGGCTCAAAAGATGTAGACTTGATGTCTCTCATGATAGCAGGTGGTTAAGTAGAAATTTGCTGCTCGGCTGACCCAGCAGGAGCAAACGTATGCCAAAAATTTATGCAGAACCAGCTTTTCAGTGAAGAGCAGCCAGGCACATTTTAGCAAGTTTTACTTGTAAGTGGGGTTAGAAAGGCCTTTAAGGCTCACTACTGGGCTCAAAAGATGCAGCCCTGATGTCTCTCGTGATAGCAGGTGGATAGTAGAAATTCGCTGCTCGGCTGACCCAGCAGGAGAAAACGTAGGCCAAAAATGTATGCAGAACTAGCTTTTCAGTGAAGAGCATTCAGGCACATTTTAGCAAGTTTCACTTGTAAGTGGGGTTGGAAACGCCTTTCAGGCTCACTACTGGGCTCAAAAGATGCAGCCCTGATGTCTCTCGTGATAGCAGATGGTTTAGTAGAACTTCGCTGCTTGGCTGACCCAGCAGGAGCAAACGAATGCCAAAAATGTATGCAGAACCAGCTTTTCAGTGAAGAGCAGCCAGGCACATTTTAGCAAGTTTTACTTGTAAGTGGGTTTGGAAACGCTTTTCAGGCTCAGTACTGGGCTCAAAACATGCAGCCCTGATGTCTCTCATGATAGCAGGTGGTTAAGTAGAAATTCGCTGCTTGGCTGACCCAGCAGGAGCAAACGTATGCCAAAAATGTATGCAGAACCAGCTTTTCAGTGAAGAACATTCAGGCACATTTTAGCAAGTTTTATTTGTAAGTGGGTATGGAAATGCTTTTCAGGCTCAGTACTGGGCTCAAGAGATGCAGCCCTGATGTCTCTCATGATAGCAGCTGGTTAAGTAGAAATTCGCTGCTCGACTGACCCAGCAGGAGCAAACGTATGCCAAAAATGTATGCAGAACCAGCTTTTCAGTGAAGAGCAGCCAGGCACATTTTAGCAAGTTTCACTTGTAAGTGGGGTTGGAAACGCCTTTCAGGCTCACTACTGGGCTCAAAAGATGCAGCCCTGATGTCTCTCATGATAGCAGGTGGTTAAGTAGAAATTTGCTGCTCGGCTGACCCAGCAGGAGCAAACGTATGCCAAAAATGTATGCAGAACCAGCTTTTCAGTGAAGAGCAGCCAGGCACATTTTAGCAAGTTTTACTTGTAAGTGGGGTTAGAAAGGCCTTTCAGGCTCACTACTGGGCTCAAAAGATTCAGCCCTGATGTCTCTCGTGATAGCAGGTGGATAGTAGAAATTCGCTGCTCGGCTGACCCAGCAGGAGAAAACGTAGGCCAAAAATGTATGCAGAACTAGCTTTTCAGTGAAGAGCATTCAGGCACATTTTAGCAAGTTTCACTTGTAAGTGAGGTTGGAAACGCCTTTCAGGCTCAGTACTGGGCTCAAAAGATGCAGCCCTGATGTGTCTCATGATAGCAGGTGGTTTAGTAGAAATTCGGTGCTCGGCTGACCCAGCAGGAGCAAACGAATGCCAAAAATGTATGCAGAACCAGCTTTTCAGTGAAGAGCAGCCAGGCACATTTTAGCAAGTTTTACTTGTAAGTGGGTTTGGAAACGCTTTTCATGCTCAGTACTGGGCTCAAAATATGCAGCCCTGATGTCTCTCATGATAGCAGGTGGTTAAGTAGAAATTCGCTGCTCGACTGACCCAGCAGGAGCAAACGTATGCCAAAAATGTATGCAGAACCAGCTTTTCAGTGAAGAGCAGCCAGGCACATTTTAGCAAGTTTCACTTGTAAGTGGGGTTGGAAACGCTTTTCAGGCTCACTACTGGGCTCGACATATGCAGCCCTGATGTCTCTCATGATAGCAGGTGGTTAAGTAGAAATTCGCTGCTCGGCTGACCCAGCAGGAGTAAACGTATGCCAAAAATGTATGCAGAACTAGCTTTTCAGTGAAGAGCATTCAGGCACATTTTAGCAAGTTTCACTTGTAAGTGAGGTTGGAAACGCCTTTCAGGCTCAGTACTGGGCTCAAAAGATGCAGCCCTGATGTGTCTCATGATAGCAGGTGGTTTAGTAGAAATTCGGTGCTCGGCTGACCCAGCAGGAGCAAACGAATGCCAAAAATGTATGCAGAACCAGCTTTTCAGTGAAGAGCAGCCAGGCACATTTTAGCAAGTTTTACTTGTAAGTGGGTTTGGAAACGCTTTTCATGCTCAGTACTGGGCTCAAAATATGCAGCCCTGATGTCTCTCATGATAGCAGGTGGTTAAGTAGAAATTCGCTGCTCGACTGACCCAGCAGGAGCAAACGTATGCCAAAAATGTATGCAGAACCAGCTTTTCAGTGAAGAGCAGCCAGGCACATTTTAGCAAGTTTCACTTGTAAGTGGGGTTGGAAACGCTTTTCAGGCTCACTACTGGGCTCGACATATGCAGCCCTGATGTCTCTCATGATAGCAGGTGGTTAAGTAGAAATTCGCTGCTCGGCTGACCCAGCAGGAGTAAACGTATGCCAAAAATGTATGCAGAACCAGCTTTTCAGTGAAGAGCATTCAGGCACATTTTAGCAAGTTTCACTTGTAAGTGGGGTTGGAAACGCCTTTCAGGCTCACTACTGGGCTCAAAAGATGCAGACCTGATGTCTCTCATGATAGCAGGTGGTTAAGTAGAAATTTGCTGCTCGGCTGACCCAGCAGGAGCAAACGTATGCCAAAAATGTATGCAGAATCAGCAGTTCAGTGAAGAGCAGCCAGGCACATTTTAGCAAGTTTTACTTGTAAGTGGGGTTGGAAACGCCTTTCAGGCTCATACTGGGCTGATGCAGCCCTGATGTATCTCATGATAGCAGGTGGTTTAGTAGAAATTCGCTGCTCGGCTGACCCAGCAGGAGCAAACGTAGGCCAAAAATGTATGCAGAAGTAGCTTTTCAGTGAAGAGCAGCCAGGCACATTTTAGCAAGTTTTACTTGTAAGTGGGGCTGGAAACACCTTTCAGGCTCACTACTGGGCTCAAAAGATGCAGCCCTGATGTCTCTCATGATAGCAGGTGGGTAAGTAGAAATTCGCTGCTTGGCTGACCCAGCAGGAGCAAACGTATGCCAAAAATGTATGCAGAACCAGCTTTTCAGTGAAGAGCATTCAGGCACATTTTAGCAAGTTTTACTTGTAAGTGGGTTTGGAAACGCTTTTCAGGCTCAGTACTGGGCTCAAAATATTCAGCCCTGATGTATTTCATGATAGCAGGTGGTTAAGTAGAAATTCGCTGCTCGGCTGACCCAGCAGGAGCAAACGTATGCCAAAAATGTATGCAGAACCAGCTTTTCAGTGAAGAGCAGCCAGGCACATTTTAGCAAGTTTTACTTGTAAGTGGGGTTGGAAACGCCTTTCAGGCTCACTACTGGGCTCAAAATATGCAGCCCTGATGTCTCCCATGATAGCAGGTGGTTAAGTAGAAATTCGCTGCTCGGCTGACCCAGAAGGAGCAAACGTATGCCAAAAATGTATGCAGAACCAGCTTTTTCAGTGCAGAGCATTAGGCACATTTTAGCAAGTTTCACTTGTAAGTGGGGTTGGAAACTCCTTTCAGGCTCACTACTGGGCTCAAAAGATGCAGCCCTGATGTCTCTCATGATAGCAGGTGGTTTAGTAGAAATTCGCTGCTCGGCTGACCCAGCAGGAGCAAACGTATTCCAAAAATGTATGCAGAACCAGCTTTTCAGTGAAGAGCAGCCAGGCACCTTTTAGCAAGTTTCACTTGTAAGTGGGGTTGGAAACGCCTTTCAGGCTCACTACTGGGCTCAAAAGATGCAGACCTGATGTCTCTCGTGATAGCATTTGGTTTAGTAGAACTTCGCTGCTTGGCTGACCCAGCAGGAGCAAACGTATGCCAAAAATGTATGCAGAACCAGCTTTTCAGTGAAGAGCATTCAGGCACATTTTAGCAAGTTTTACTTGTAAGTGGGTTTGGAAACGCTTTTCAGGCTCAGTACTGGGCTCAAAATATTCAGCCCTGATGTATTTCATGATAGCAGGTGGTTAAGTAGAAATTCGCTGCTCGGCTGACCCAGCAGGAGCAAACGTATGCCAAAAATGTATGCAGAACCAGCTTTTCAGTGAGAGCAGCCAGGCACATTTTAGCAAGTTTCACTTGTAAGTGGGGTTGGAAACTCCTTTCAGGCTCACTACTGGGCTCAAAAGATGCAGCCCTGATGTCTCTCCATGATAGCAGGTGGTTTAGTAGAAATTCGCTGCTCGGCTGACCCAGCAGGAGCAAACGTATTCCAAAAATGTATGCAGAACCAGCTTTTCAGTGAAGAGCAGCCAGGCACCTTTTAGCAAGTTTCACTTGTAAGTGGGGTTGGAAACGCCTTTCAGGCTCACTACTGGGCTCAAAAGATGCAGACCTGATGTCTCTCATGATAGCAGCTGGTTAAGTAGAAATTCGCTGCTCGACTGACCCAGCAGGAGCAAACGTATGCCAAAAATGTATGCAGAACCAGCTTTTCAGTGAAGAGCAGCCAGGCACATTTTAGCAAGTTTCACTTGTAAGTGGGGTTGGAAACGCCTTTCAGGCTCACTACTGGGCTCAAAAGATGCAGCCCTGATGTCTCTCATGATAGCAGGTGGTTAAGTAGAAATTTGCTGCTCGGCTGACCCAGCAGGAGCAAACGTATGCCAAAAATGTATGCAGAACCAGCTTTTCAGTGAAGAGCAGCCAGGCACATTTTAGCAAGTTTTACTTGTAAGTGGGGTTAGAAAGGCCTTTCAGGCTCACTACTGGGCTCAAAAGATTCAGCCCTGATGTCTCTCGTGATAGCAGGTGGATAGTAGAAATTCGCTGCTCGGCTGACCCAGCAGGAGAAAACGTAGGCCAAAAATGTATGCAGAACTAGCTTTTCAGTGAAGAGCATTCAGGCACATTTTAGCAAGTTTCACTTGTAAGTGAGGTTGGAAACGCCTTTCAGGCTCAGTACTGGGCTCAAAAGATGCAGCCCTGATGTGTCTCATGATAGCAGGTGGTTTAGTAGAAATTCGGTGCTCGGCTGACCCAGCAGGAGCAAACGAATGCCAAAAATGTATGCAGAACCAGCTTTTCAGTGAAGAGCAGCCAGGCACATTTTAGCAAGTTTTACTTGTAAGTGGGTTTGGAAACGCTTTTCATGCTCAGTACTGGGCTCAAAATATGCAGCCCTGATGTCTCTCATGATAGCAGGTGGTTAAGTAGAAATTCGCTGCTCGACTGACCCAGCAGGAGCAAACGTATGCCAAAAATGTATGCAGAACCAGCTTTTCAGTGAAGAGCAGCCAGGCACATTTTAGCAAGTTTCACTTGTAAGTGGGGTTGGAAACGCTTTTCAGGCTCACTACTGGGCTCGACATATGCAGCCCTGATGTCTCTCATGATAGCAGGTGGTTAAGTAGAAATTCGCTGCTCGGCTGACCCAGCAGGAGTAAACGTATGCCAAAAATGTATGCAGAACTAGCTTTTCAGTGAAGAGCATTCAGGCACATTTTAGCAAGTTTCACTTGTAAGTGAGGTTGGAAACGCCTTTCAGGCTCAGTACTGGGCTCAAAAGATGCAGCCCTGATGTGTCTCATGATAGCAGGTGGTTTAGTAGAAATTCGGTGCTCGGCTGACCCAGCAGGAGCAAACGAATGCCAAAAATGTATGCAGAACCAGCTTTTCAGTGAAGAGCAGCCAGGCACATTTTAGCAAGTTTTACTTGTAAGTGGGTTTGGAAACGCTTTTCATGCTCAGTACTGGGCTCAAAATATGCAGCCCTGATGTCTCTCATGATAGCAGGTGGTTAAGTAGAAATTCGCTGCTCGACTGACCCAGCAGGAGCAAACGTATGCCAAAAATGTATGCAGAACCAGCTTTTCAGTGAAGAGCAGCCAGGCACATTTTAGCAAGTTTCACTTGTAAGTGGGGTTGGAAACGCTTTTCAGGCTCACTACTGGGCTCGACATATGCAGCCCTGATGTCTCTCATGATAGCAGGTGGTTAAGTAGAAATTCGCTGCTCGGCTGACCCAGCAGGAGTAAACGTATGCCAAAAATGTATGCAGAACCAGCTTTTCAGTGAAGAGCATTCAGGCACATTTTAGCAAGTTTCACTTGTAAGTGGGGTTGGAAACGCCTTTCAGGCTCACTACTGGGCTCAAAAGATGCAGACCTGATGTCTCTCATGATAGCAGGTGGTTAAGTAGAAATTTGCTGCTCGGCTGACCCAGCAGGAGCAAACGTATGCCAAAAATGTATGCAGAATCAGCAGTTCAGTGAAGAGCAGCCAGGCACATTTTAGCAAGTTTTACTTGTAAGTGGGGTTGGAAACGCCTTTCAGGCTCATACTGGGCTGATGCAGCCCTGATGTATCTCATGATAGCAGGTGGTTTAGTAGAAATTCGCTGCTCGGCTGACCCAGCAGGAGCAAACGTAGGCCAAAAATGTATGCAGAAGTAGCTTTTCAGTGAAGAGCAGCCAGGCACATTTTAGCAAGTTTTACTTGTAAGTGGGGCTGGAAACACCTTTCAGGCTCACTACTGGGCTCAAAAGATGCAGCCCTGATGTCTCTCATGATAGCAGGTGGGTAAGTAGAAATTCGCTGCTTGGCTGACCCAGCAGGAGCAAACGTATGCCAAAAATGTATGCAGAACCAGCTTTTCAGTGAAGAGCATTCAGGCACATTTTAGCAAGTTTTACTTGTAAGTGGGTTTGGAAACGCTTTTCAGGCTCAGTACTGGGCTCAAAATATTCAGCCCTGATGTATTTCATGATAGCAGGTGGTTAAGTAGAAATTCGCTGCTCGGCTGACCCAGCAGGAGCAAACGTATGCCAAAAATGTATGCAGAACCAGCTTTTCAGTGAAGAGCAGCCAGGCACATTTTAGCAAGTTTTACTTGTAAGTGGGGTTGGAAACGCCTTTCAGGCTCACTACTGGGCTCAAAATATGCAGCCCTGATGTCTCCCATGATAGCAGGTGGTTAAGTAGAAATTCGCTGCTCGGCTGACCCAGAAGGAGCAAACGTATGCCAAAAATGTATGCAGAACCAGCTTTTTCAGTGCAGAGCATTAGGCACATTTTAGCAAGTTTCACTTGTAAGTGGGGTTGGAAACTCCTTTCAGGCTCACTACTGGGCTCAAAAGATGCAGCCCTGATGTCTCTCATGATAGCAGGTGGTTTAGTAGAAATTCGCTGCTCGGCTGACCCAGCAGGAGCAAACGTATTCCAAAAATGTATGCAGAACCAGCTTTTCAGTGAAGAGCAGCCAGGCACCTTTTAGCAAGTTTCACTTGTAAGTGGGGTTGGAAACGCCTTTCAGGCTCACTACTGGGCTCAAAAGATGCAGACCTGATGTCTCTCGTGATAGCATTTGGTTTAGTAGAACTTCGCTGCTTGGCTGACCCAGCAGGAGAAAACGTAGGCCAAAAATGTATGCAGAAGTAGCTTTTCAGTGAAGAGCAGCCAGGCACATTTTAGCAAGTTTTACTTGTAAGTGGGGCTGGAAACACCTTTCAGGCTCACTACTGGGCTCAAAAGATGCAGCCCTGATGTCTCTCATGATAGCAGGTGGTTTAGTAGAAATTCGCTGCTTGGCTGACCCAGCAGGAGCAAACGTATGCCAAAAATGTATGCAGAACCAGCTTTTCAGTGAAGAGCATTCAGGCACATTTTAGCAAGTTTTACTTGTAAGTGGGTTTGGAAACGCTTTTCAGGCTCAGTACTGGGCTCAAAATATTCAGCCCTGATGTATTTCATGATAGCAGGTGGTTAAGTAGAAATTCGCTGCTCGGCTGACCCAGCAGGAGCAAACGTATGCCAAAAATGTATGCAGAACCAGCTTTTCAGTGAGAGCAGCCAGGCACATTTTAGCAAGTTTCACTTGTAAGTGGGGTTGGAAACTCCTTTCAGGCTCACTACTGGGCTCAAAAGATGCAGCCCTGATGTCTCTCCATGATAGCAGGTGGTTTAGTAGAAATTCGCTGCTCGGCTGACCCAGCAGGAGCAAACGTATTCCAAAAATGTATGCAGAACCAGCTTTTCAGTGAAGAGCAGCCAGGCACCTTTTAGCAAGTTTCACTTGTAAGTGGGGTTGGAAACGCCTTTCAGGCTCACTACTGGGCTCAAAAGATGCAGACCTGATGTCTCTCGTGATAGCAGGTGGTTTAGTAGAACTTCGCTGCTTGGCTGACCCAGCAGGAGAAAACGTAGGCCAAAAATGTATGCAGAACCAGCTTTTCAGTGAAGAGCAGCCAGGCACATTTTTAGCAAGTTTTACTTGTAAGTGGGTTTGGAAACGCTTTTCAGGCTCAGTACTGGGCTCAAAACATGCAGCCCTGATGTCTCTCATGATAGCAGGTGGTTAAGTAGAAATTCGCTGCTTGGCTGACCCAGCAGGAGCAAACGTATTCCAAAAATGTATGCAGAACCAGCTTTTCAGTGAAGAGCAGCCAGGCACATTTTAGCAAGTTTTACTTGTAAGTGTGTTTGGAAACGCTTTTCAGGCTCAGTACTGGGCTCAAAAGATCCAGCCCTGATGTCTCTCATGATAGCAGGTGGTTAAGTAGAAATTCGCTGCTCAGCTGACCCAGCAGGAGCAAACGTATGCCAAAAATGTATGCAGAACCAGCTTTTCAGTGAAGAGCAGCCAGGCACATTTTAGCAAGTTTCACTTGTAAGTGGGGTTGGAAAGCTTTTCAGGCTCAGTACTGGGCTCAAAAGATGCAGCCCTGATGTCTCTCATGATAGCAGGTGGTTAAGTAGAAATTCGCTGCTCGACTGACCCAGCAGGAGCAAACGTATGCCAAAAATGTATGCAGAACCAGCTTTTCAGTGAAGAGCAGCCAGGCACATTTTAGCAAGTTTCACTTGTAAGTGGGGTTGGAAACGCTTTTCAGGCTCACTACTGGGCTCGACATATGCAGCCCTGATGTCTCTCATGATAGCAGGTGGTTAAGTAGAAATTCGCTGCTCGGCTGACCCAGCAGGAGTAAACGTATGCCAAAAATGTATGCAGAACCAGCTTTTCAGTGAAGAGCATTCAGGCACATTTTAGCAAGTTTCACTTGTAAGTGGGGTTGGAAACGCCTTTCAGGCTCACTACTGGGCTCAAAAGATGCAGACCTGATGTCTCTCATGATAGCAGGTGGTTAAGTAGAAATTTGCTGCTCGGCTGACCCAGCAGGAGCAAACGTATGCCAAAAATGTATGCAGAATCAGCAGTTCAGTGAAGAGCAGCCAGGCACATTTTAGCAAGTTTTACTTGTAAGTGGGGTTGGAAACGCCTTTCAGGCTCATACTGGGCTGATGCAGCCCTGATGTATCTCATGATAGCAGGTGGTTTAGTAGAAATTCGCTGCTCGGCTGACCCAGCAGGAGCAAACGTAGGCCAAAAATGTATGCAGAAGTAGCTTTTCAGTGAAGAGCAGCCAGGCACATTTTAGCAAGTTTTACTTGTAAGTGGGGCTGGAAACACCTTTCAGGCTCACTACTGGGCTCAAAAGATGCAGCCCTGATGTCTCTCATGATAGCAGGTGGGTAAGTAGAAATTCGCTGCTTGGCTGACCCAGCAGGAGCAAACGTATGCCAAAAATGTATGCAGAACCAGCTTTTCAGTGAAGAGCATTCAGGCACATTTTAGCAAGTTTTACTTGTAAGTGGGTTTGGAAACGCTTTTCAGGCTCAGTACTGGGCTCAAAATATTCAGCCCTGATGTATTTCATGATAGCAGGTGGTTAAGTAGAAATTCGCTGCTCGGCTGACCCAGCAGGAGCAAACGTATGCCAAAAATGTATGCAGAACCAGCTTTTCAGTGAAGAGCAGCCAGGCACATTTTAGCAAGTTTTACTTGTAAGTGGGGTTGGAAACGCCTTTCAGGCTCACTACTGGGCTCAAAATATGCAGCCCTGATGTCTCCCATGATAGCAGGTGGTTAAGTAGAAATTCGCTGCTCGGCTGACCCAGAAGGAGCAAACGTATGCCAAAAATGTATGCAGAACCAGCTTTTTCAGTGCAGAGCATTAGGCACATTTTAGCAAGTTTCACTTGTAAGTGGGGTTGGAAACTCCTTTCAGGCTCACTACTGGGCTCAAAAGATGCAGCCCTGATGTCTCTCATGATAGCAGGTGGTTTAGTAGAAATTCGCTGCTCGGCTGACCCAGCAGGAGCAAACGTATTCCAAAAATGTATGCAGAACCAGCTTTTCAGTGAAGAGCAGCCAGGCACCTTTTAGCAAGTTTCACTTGTAAGTGGGGTTGGAAACGCCTTTCAGGCTCACTACTGGGCTCAAAAGATGCAGACCTGATGTCTCTCGTGATAGCATTTGGTTTAGTAGAACTTCGCTGCTTGGCTGACCCAGCAGGAGAAAACGTAGGCCAAAAATGTATGCAGAAGTAGCTTTTCAGTGAAGAGCAGCCAGGCACATTTTAGCAAGTTTTACTTGTAAGTGGGTTTGGAAACACTTTTCAGGCTCAGTACTGGGCTCAAAACATGCAGCCCTGATGTCTCTCGTGATAGCAGGTGGATAGTAGAAATTCGCTGCTCGGCTGACCCAGCAGGAGAAAACGTAGGCCACAAATGTATGCAGAACTAGCTTTTCAGTGAAGGTCAGCCAGGCACATTTTAGCAAGTTTTACTTGTAAGTGGGGTTGGAAACGCCTTTCAGGCTCACTACTGGGCTCAAAAGATGCAGCCCTGATGTCTCTCATGATAGCAGGTGGTTAAGTAGAAATTCGCTGCTTGGAGGACCCAGCAGGAGCAAAAGTATGCCAAAAATGTATGCAGAACCAGCTTTTCAGTGAAGAGCATTCAGGAACATTTTAGCAAGTTTCACTTGTAAGTGGGTTTGGAAACGCTTTTCAGGCTCAGTACTGGGCTCAAAAGATGCAGCCCTGATGTCTCTCATGATAGCAGGTGGTTTAGTAGAAATTCGGTGCTCGGCTGACCCAGCAGGAGCAAACGTATGCCAAAAATGTATGCAGAACCAGCTTTTCAGTGAAGAGCAGCCAGGCACATTTTAGCAAGTTTCACTTGTAAGTGGGGTTGGAAACGCCTTTCAGGCTCACTACTGGGCTCAAAAGATGCAGCCCTGATGTCTCTCATGATAGCAGGTGGTTAAGTAGAAATTCGCTGCTCGGCTGACCCAGCAGGAGCAAACGTATGCCAAAAATGTATGCAGAACCAGCTTTTCAGTGAAGAGCAGCCAGGCACATTTTAGCAAGTTTTACTTGTAAGTGGGGTTAGAAAGGCCTTTCAGGCTCACTACTGGGCTCAAAAGATGCAGCCCTGATGTCTCTCGTGATAGCAGGTGGATAGTAGAAATTCGCTGCTCGGCTGACCCAGCAGGAGAAAACGTAGGCCAAAAATGTATGCAGAACTAGCTTTTCAGTGAAGAGCATTCAGGCTTTAGCAAGTTTCACTTGTAAGTGGGGTTGGAAACGCCTTTCAGGCTCACTACTGGGCTCAAAAGATGCAGCCCTGATGTCTCTCGTGATAGCAGGTGGTTTAGTAGAACTTCGCTGCTCGGCTGACCCAGCAGGAGCAAACGTATGCCAAAAATGTATGCAGAACCAGCTTTTCAGTGAAGAGCAGCCAGGCACATTTTAGCAAGTTTTACTTGTAAGTGGGTTTGGAAACGCTTTTCAGGCTCAGTACTGGGCTCAAAACATGCAGCCCTGATGTCTCTCATGATAGCAGGTGGTTAAGTAGAAATTCGCTGCTTGGCTGACCCAGCAGGAGCAAACGTATGCCAAAAATGTATGCAGAACCAGCTTTTCAGTGAAGAACATTCAGGCACATTTTAGCAAGTTTTACTTGTAAGTGGGTTTGGAAATGCTTTTCAGGCTCAGTACTGGGCTCAAAAGATGCAGCCCTGATGTCTCTCATGATAGCAGGTGGTTAAGTAGAAATTCGCTGCTCGACTGACCCAGCAGGAGCAAACGTATGCCAAAAATGTATGCAGAACCAGCTTTTCAGTGAAGAGCAGCCAGGCACATTTTAGCAAGTTTCACTTGTAAGTGGGGTTGGAAACGCCTTTCAGGCTCACTACTGGGCTCAAAAGATGCAGACCTGATGTCTCTCATGATAGCAGGTGGTTAAGTAGAAATTTGCTGCTTGACCCAGCAGGAGCAAACGTATGCCAAAAATGTATGCAGAACCAGCTTTTCAGTGAAGAGCAGCCAGGCACATTTTAGCAAGTTTTACTTGTAAGTGGGGTTAGAAAGGCCTTTCAGGCTCACTACTGGGCTCAAATGATGCAGCCCTGATGTCTCTCGTGATAGCAGGTGGATAGTAGAAATTCGCTGCTCGGCTGACCCAGCAGGAGAAAACGTAGGCCAAAAATGTATGCAGAACTAGCTTTTCAGTGAAGGTCAGCCAGGCACATTTTAGCAAGTTTTACTTGTAAGTGGGGTTGGAAACGCCTTTCAGGCTCACTACTGGGCTCAAAAGATGCAGCCCTGATGTCTCTCATGATAGCAGGTGGTTAAGTAGAAATTCGCTGCTCGACTGACCCAGCAGGAGCAAACGTATGCCAAAAATGTATGCAGAACCAGCTTTTCAGTGAAGAGCAGCCAGGCACCTTTTAGCAAGTTTTACTTGTAAGTGGGGTTGGAAACACCTTTCAGGCTCAGTACTGGGCTCAAAAGATGCAGCCCTGATATCTCTCATGATAGCAGGTGGTTAAGTAGAAATTCGCTGCTCGACTGACCCAGCAGGAGCAAACGTATGCCAAAAATGTATGCAGAACCAGCTTTTCAGTGAAGAGCAGCCAGGCACATTTTAGCAAGTTTCACTTGTAAGTGGGGTTGGAAACGCTTTTCAGGCTCAGTATGCAGAACCAGCTTTTTCAGTGCTGAGCATTAGGCACATTTTAGGAAGTTTCACTTGTAAGTGGGGTTGGAAACGCCTTTCAGGCTCACTATTGGGCTCAAAAGATGCAGCCCTGATGTCTCTCATGATAGCAGGTGGTTAAGTAGAAATTCGCTGCTTGGAGGACCCAGCAGGAGCAAAAGTATGCCAAAAATGTATGCAGAACCAGCTTTTCAGTGAAGAGCATTCAGGAACATTTTAGCAAGTTTCACTTGTAAGTGGGGTTGGAAACGCTTTTCATGCTCAGTACTGGGCTCAAAATATGCAGCCCTGATGTCTCTCATGATAGCAGGTGGTTAAGTAGAAATTCGCTGCTCGACTGACCCAGCAGGAGCAAACGTATGCCAAAAATGTATGCAGAACCAGCTTTTCAGTGAAGAGCAGCCAGGCACATTTTAGCAAGTTTCACTTGTAAGTGGGTTTGGAAACACTTTTCAGGCTCAGTACTGGGCTCAAAACATGCAGCCCTGATGTCTCTCGTGATAGCAGGTGGATAGTAGAAATTCGCTGCTCGGCTGACCCAGCAGGAGAAAACGTAGGCCACAAATGTATGCAGAACTAGCTTTTCAGTGAAGGTCAGCCAGGCACATTTTAGCAAGTTTTACTTGTAAGTGGGGTTGGAAACGCCTTTCAGGCTCACTACTGGGCTCAAAAGATGCAGCCCTGATGTCTCTCATGATAGCAGGTGGTTAAGTAGAAATTCGCTGCTTGGAGGACCCAGCAGGAGCAAAAGTATACCAAAAATGTATGCAGAACCAGCTTTTCAGTGAAGAGCATTCAGGAACATTTTAGCAAGTTTCACTTGTAAGTGGGTTTGGAAACGCTTTTCAGGCTCAGTACTGGGCTCAAAAGATGCAGCCCTGATGTCTCTAGCAGGTGGTTTAGTAGAAATTCGCTGCTCGGCTGACCCAGCAGGAGCAAACGTATTCCAAAAATGTATGCAGAACCAGCTTTTCAGTGAAGAGCAGCCAGGCACATTTTAGCAAGTTTTACTTGTAAGTGGGGTTGGAAACGCCTTTCAGGCTCACTACTGGGCTCAAAAGATGCAGCCCTGATGTGTCTCATGATAGCAGGTGGTTTAGTAGAAATTCGGTGCTCGGCTGACCCAGCAGGAGCAAACGTATGCCAAAAATGTATGCAGAACCAGCTTTTCAGTGAAGAGCAGCCAGGCACATTTTAGCAAGTTTCACTTGTAAGTGGGGTTGGAAACGCCTTTCAGGCTCACTACTGGGCTCAAAGATGCAGCCCTGATGTCTCTCATGATAGCAGGTGGTTAAGTAGAAATTTGCTGCTCGGCTGACCCAGCAGGAGCAAACGTATGCCAAAAATGTATGCAGAACCAGCTTTTCAGTGAAGAGCAGCCAGGCACATTTTAGCAAGTTTTACTTGTAAGTGGGGTTAGAAAGGCCTTTCAGGCTCACTACTGGGCTCAAAAGATGCAGCCCTGATGTCTCTCGTGATAGCAGGTGGATAGTAGAAATTCGCTGCTCGGCTGACCCAGCAGGAGAAAACGTAGGCCAAAAATGTATGCAGAACTAGCTTTTCAGTGAAGAGCATTCAGGCACATTTTAGCAAGTTTCACTTGTAAGTGGGGTTGGAAACGCCTTTCAGGCTCACTACTGGGCTCAAAAGATGCAGCCCTGATGTCTCTCGTGATAGCAGGTGGTTTAGTAGAACTTCGCTGCTTGGCTGACCCAGCAGGAGCAAACGTATGCCAAAAATGTATGCAGAACCAGCTTTTCAGTGAAGAGCAGCCAGGCACATTTTAGCAAGTTTTACTTGTAAGTGGGTTTGGAAACGCTTTTCAGGCTCAGTACTGGGCTCAAAACATGCAGCCCTGATGTCTCTCATGATAGCAGGTGGTTAAGTAGAAATTCGCTGCTTGGCTGACCCAGCAGGAGCAAACGTATGCCAAAAATGTATGCAGAACCAGCTTTTCAGTGAAGAACATTCAGGCACATTTTAGCAAGTTTTACTTGTAAGTGGGTTTGGAAATGCTTTTCAGGCTCAGTACTGGGCTCAAAAGATGCAGCCCTGATGTCTCTCATGATAGCAGGTGGTTAAGTAGAAATTCGCTGCTCGACTGACCCAGCAGGAGCAAACGTATGCCAAAAATGTATGCAGAACCAGCTTTTCAGTGAAGAGCAGCCAGGCACATTTTAGCAAGTTTCACTTGTAAGTGGGGTTGGAAACGCCTTTCAGGCTCACTACTGGGCTCAAAAGATGCAGACCTGATGTCTCTCATGATAGCAGGTGGTTAAGTAGAAATTTGCTGCTTGACCCAGCAGGAGCAAACGTATGCCAAAAATGTATGCAGAACCAGCTTTTCAGTGAAGAGCAGCCAGGCACATTTTAGCAAGTTTTACTTGTAAGTGGGGTTAGAAAGGCCTTTCAGGCTCACTACTGGGCTCAAATGATGTCTCTCGTGATAGCAGGTGGATAGTAGAAATTCGCTGCTCGGCTGACCCAGCAGGAGAAAACGTAGGCCAAAAATGTATGCAGAACTAGCTTTTCAGTGAAGGTCAGCCAGGCACATTTTAGCAAGTTTTACTTGTAAGTGGGGTTGGAAACGCCTTTCAGGCTCACTACTGGGCTCAAAAGATGCAGCCCTGATGTCTCTCATGATAGCAGGTGGTTAAGTAGAAATTCGCTGCTCGACTGACCCAGCAGGAGCAAACGTATGCCAAAAATGTATGCAGAACCAGCTTTTCAGTGAAGAGCATTCAGGCACATTTTAGCAAGTTTTACTTGTAAGTGGGTTTGGAAACGCTTTTCAGGCTCAGTACTGGGCTCAAAATATTCAGCCCTGATGTATTTCATGATAGCAGGTGGTTAAGTAGAAATTCGCTGCTCGGCTGACCCAGCAGGAGCAAACGTATGCCAAAAATGTATGCAGAACCAGCTTTTCAGTGAAGAGCAGCCAGGCACATTTTAGCAAGTTTTACTTGTAAGTGGGGTTGGAAACGCCTTTCAGGCTCACTACTGGGCTCAAAAGATGCAGCCCTGATGTCTCTCATGATAGCAGGTGGATAGTAGAAATTCGCTGCTCGGCTGACCCAGCAGGAGAAAACGTAGGCCAAAAATGTATGCAGAACCAGCTTTTCAGTGAAGAGCAGCCAGGCACATTTTAGCAAGTTTTACTTGTAAGTGGGTTTGGAAACGCTTTTCAGGCTCAGTACTGGGCTCAAAACATGCAGCCCTGATGTCTCTCATGATAGCAGGTGGTTAAGTAGAAATTCGCTGCTTGGCTGACCCAGCAGGAGCAAACGTATTCCAAAAATGTATGCAGAACCAGCTTTTCAGTGAAGAGCAGCCAGGCACATTTTAGCAAGTTTTACTTGTAAGTGTGTTTGGAAACGCTTTTCAGGCTCAGTACTGGGCTCAAAAGATCCAGCCCTGATGTCTCTCATGATAGCAGGTGGTTTAGTAGAAATTCGCTGCTCGGCTGACCCAGCAGGAGCAAACGTATTCCAAAAATGTATGCAGAACCAGCTTTTCAGTGAAGAGCAGCCAGGCACATTTTAGCAAGTTTCACTTGTAAGTGGGTTTGGAAACACTTTTCAGGCTCAGTACTGGGCTCAAAACATGCAGCCCTGATGTCTCTCGTGATAGCAGGTGGTTAAGTAGAAATTCGCTGCTTGGAGGACCCAGCAGGAGCAAAAGTATGCCACAAATGTATGCAGAACCAGCTTTTCAGTGAAGAGCATTCAGGAACATTTTAGCAAGTTTCACTTGTAAGTGGGTTTGGAAACGCTTTTCAGGCTCAGTACTGGGCTCAAAAGATGCAGCCCTGATGTGTCTCATGATAGCAGGTGGTTTAGTAGAAATTCGGTGCTCGGCTGACCCAGCAGGAGCAAACGTATGCCAAAAATGTATGCAGAACCAGCTTTTCAGTGAAGAGCAGCCAGGCACATTTTAGCAAGTTTCACTTGTAAGTGGGGTTGGAAACGCCTTTCAGGCTCACTACTGGGCTCAAAAGATGCAGCCCTGATGTCTCTCATGATAGCAGGTGGTTAAGTAGAAATTTGCTGCTTGACCCAGCAGGAGCAAACGTATGCCAAAAATGTATGCAGAACCAGCTTTTCAGTGAAGAGCAGCCAGGCACATTTTAGCAAGTGTTACTTGTAAGTGGGGTTAGAAAGGCCTTTCAGGCTCACTACTGGGCTCAAATGATGCAGCCCTGATGTCTCTCGTGATAGCAGGTGGATAGTAGAAATTCGCTGCTCGGCTGACCCAGCAGGAGAAAACGTAGGCCAAAAATGTATGCAGAACTAGCTTTTCAGTGAAGGTCAGCCAGGCACATTTTAGCAAGTTTTACTTGTAAGTGGGGTTGGAAACGCCTTTCAGGCTCACTACTGGGCTCAAAAGATGCAGCCCTGATGTCTCTCATGATAGCAGGTGGTTAAGTAGAAATTCGCTGCTCGACTGACCCAGCAGGAGCAAACGTATGCCAAAAATGTATGCAGAACCAGCTTTTCAGTGAAGAGCAGCCAGGCACCTTTTAGCAAGTTTTACTTGTAAGTGGGGTTGGAAACACCTTTCAGGCTCAGTACTGGGCTCAAAAGATGCAGCCCTGATATCTCTCATGATAGCAGGTGGTTAAGTAGAAATTCGCTGCTCGACTGACCCAGCAGGAGCAAACGTATGCCAAAAATGTATGCAGAACCAGCTTTTCAGTGAAGAGCAGCCAGGCACATTTTAGCAAGTTTCACTTGTAAGTGGGGTTGGAAACGCTTTTCAGGCTCAGTATGCAGAACCAGCTTTTTCAGTGCTGAGCATTAGGCACATTTTAGGAAGTTTCACTTGTAAGTGGGGTTGGAAACGCCTTTCAGGCTCACTATTGGGCTCAAAAGATGCAGCCCTGATGTCTCTCATGATAGCAGGTGGTTAAGTAGAAATTCGCTGCTTGGAGGACCCAGCAGGAGCAAAAGTATGCCAAAAATGTATGCAGAACCAGCTTTTCAGTGAAGAGCATTCAGGAACATTTTAGCAAGTTTTACTTGTAAGTGGGTTTGGAAACGCCTTTCAGGCTCAGTACTGGGCTCAAAACATGCAGCCCTGATGTCTCTCATGATAGCAGGTGGTTTAGTAGAAATTCGGTGCTCGGCTGACCCAGCAGGAGCAAACGTAGGCCAAAAATGTATGCAGAACCAGCTTTTCAGTGAAGAGCAGCCAGGCACATTTTAGCAAGTTTCACTTGTAAGTGGGGTTGGAAACGCTTTTCAGGCTCAGTACTGGGCTCAAAATATGCAGCCCTGATGTCTCTCATGATAGCAGGTGGTTAAGTAGAAATTCGGTGCTCAGCTGACCCAGCAGGAGCAAACGTATGCCAAAAATGTATGCAGAACCAGCTTTTCAGTGAAGAGCAGCCAGGCACATTTTAGCAAGTTTCACTTGTAAGTGGGTTTGGAAACGCTTTTCAGGCTCACTACTGGGCTCAAAACATGCAGCCCTGATGTCTCTCGTGATAGCAGGTGGTTAAGTAGAAATTCGCTGCTCGGCTGACCCAGCAGGAGCAAACGTAGGCCAAAAATGTATGCAGAACCAGCTTTTCAGTGAAGAGCAGCCAGGCACATTTTAGCAAGTTTTACTTGTAAGTGGGTTTGGAAACGCTTTTCAGGCTGACTACTGGGCTCAAAAGATGCAGCCCTGATGTGTCTCATGATAGCAGGTGGTTAAGTAGAAATTCGGTGCTCAGCTGACCCAGCAGGAGCAAACGTATGCCAAAAATGTATGCAGAACCAGCTTTTCAGTGAAGAGCAGCCAGGCACATTTTAGCAAGTTTCACTTGTAAGTGGGGTTGGAAACGCCTTTCAGGCTCACTACTGGGCTCAAAAGATGCAGACCTGATGTCTCTCATGATAGCAGGTGGTTTAGTAGAAATTCGCTGCTCGGCTGACCCAGCAGGAGCAAACGTATGCCAAAAATGTATGCAGAACCAGCTTTTCAGTGAAGAGCAGCCAGGCACATTTTAGCAAGTTTCACTTGTAAGTGGGGTTGGAAACGCCTTTCAGGCTCACTACTGGGCTCAAAAGATGCAGACCTGATGTCTCTCATGATAGCAGGTGGTTAAGTAGAAATTTGCTGCTTGATCCAGCAGGAGCAAACGTATGCCAAAAATGTATGCAGAACCAGCTTTTCAGTGAAGAGCAGCCAGGCACATTTTAGCAAGTTTTACTTGTAAGTGGGGTTAGAAAGGCCTTTCAGGCTCACTACTGGGCTCAAATGATGCAGCCCTGATGTCTCTCGTGATAGCAGGTGGATAGTAGAAATTCGCTGCTCGGCTGACCCAGCAGGAGCAAACGTATGCCAAAAATGTATGCAGAACCAGCTTTTCAGTGAAGAACATTCAGGCACATTTTAGCAAGTTTTATTTGTAAGTGGGTATGGAAATGCTTTTCAGGCTCAGTACTGGGCTCAAGAGATGCAGCCCTGATGTCTCTCATGATAGCAGCTGGTTAAGTAGAAATTCGCTGCTTGGCTGACCCAGCAGGAGCAAACGTATGCCAAAAATGTATGCAGAACCAGCTTTTCAGTGAAGAACATTCAGGCACATTTTAGCAAGTTTTATTTGTAAGTGGGTATGGAAATGCTTTTCAGGCTCAGTACTGGGCTCAAGAGATGCAGCCCTGATGTCTCTCATGATAGCAGCTGGTTAAGTAGAAATTCGCTGCTCGACTGACCCAGCAGGAGCAAACGTATGCCAAAAATGTATGCAGAACCAGCTTTTCAGTGAAGAGCAGCCAGGCACATTTTAGCAAGTTTCACTTGTAAGTGGGGTTGGAAACGCCTTTCAGGCTCACTACTGGGCTCAAAAGATGCAGCCCTGATGTCTCTCATGATAGCAGGTGGTTAAGTAGAAATTTGCTGCTCGGCTGACCCAGCAGGAGCAAACGTATGCCAAAAATGTATGCAGAACCAGCTTTTCAGTGAAGAGCAGCCAGGCACATTTTAGCAAGTTTTACTTGTAAGTGGGGTTAGAAAGGCCTTTCAGGCTCACTACTGGGCTCAAAAGATTCAGCCCTGATGTCTCTCGTGATAGCAGGTGGATAGTAGAAATTCGCTGCTCGGCTGACCCAGCAGGAGAAAACGTAGGCCAAAAATGTATGCAGAACTAGCTTTTCAGTGAAGAGCATTCAGGCACATTTTAGCAAGTTTCACTTGTAAGTGAGGTTGGAAACGCCTTTCAGGCTCACTACTGGGCTCAAAAGATGCAGCCCTGATGTCTCTCATGATAGCAGGTGGTTTAGTAGAAATTCGCTGCTCGGCTGACCCAGCAGGAGCAAACGTATTCCAAAAATGTATGCAGAACCAGCTTTTCAGTGAAGAGCATATTCAGGCACATTTTAGCAAGTTTCACTTGTAAGTGGGGTTGGAAACGCTTTTCAGGCTCAGTACTGGGCTCAAAAGATGCAGCCCTGATGTGTCTCATGATAGCAGGTGGTTTAGTAGAAATTCGGTGCTCGGCTGACCCAGCAGGAGCAAACGAATGCCAAAAATGTATGCAGAACCAGCTTTTCAGTGAAGAGCAGCCAGGCACATTTTAGCAAGTTTTACTTGTAAGTGGGTTTGGAAACGCTTTTCATGCTCAGTACTGGGCTCAAAATATGCAGCCCTGATGTCTCTCATGATAGCAGGTGGTTAAGTAGAAATTCGCTGCTCGACTGACCCAGCAGGAGCAAACGTATGCCAAAAATGTATGCAGAACCAGCTTTTCAGTGAAGAGCAGCCAGGCACATTTTAGCAAGTTTCACTTGTAAGTGGGGTTGGAAACGCTTTTCAGGCTCACTACTGGGCTCGACATATGCAGCCCTGATGTCTCTCATGATAGCAGGTGGTTAAGTAGAAATTCGCTGCTCGGCTGACCCAGCAGGAGTAAACGTATGCCAAAAATGTATGCAGAACCAGCTTTTCAGTGAAGAGCATTCAGGCACATTTTAGCAAGTTTCACTTGTAAGTGGGGTTGGAAACGCCTTTCAGGCTCACTACTGGGCTCAAAAGATGCAGACCTGATGTCTCTCATGATAGCAGGTGGTTAAGTAGAAATTTGCTGCTCGGCTGACCCAGCAGGAGCAAACGTATGCCAAAAATGTATGCAGAATCAGCAGTTCAGTGAAGAGCAGCCAGGCACATTTTAGCAAGTTTTACTTGTAAGTGGGGTTGGAAACGCCTTTCAGGCTCATACTGGGCTGATGCAGCCCTGATGTATCTCATGATAGCAGGTGGTTTAGTAGAAATTCGCTGCTCGGCTGACCCAGCAGGAGCAAACGTAGGCCAAAAATGTATGCAGAAGTAGCTTTTCAGTGAAGAGCAGCCAGGCACATTTTAGCAAGTTTTACTTGTAAGTGGGGCTGGAAACACCTTTCAGGCTCACTACTGGGCTCAAAAGATGCAGCCCTGATGTCTCTCATGATAGCAGGTGGGTAAGTAGAAATTCGCTGCTTGGCTGACCCAGCAGGAGCAAACGTATGCCAAAAATGTATGCAGAACCAGCTTTTCAGTGAAGAGCATTCAGGCACATTTTAGCAAGTTTTACTTGTAAGTGGGTTTGGAAACGCTTTTCAGGCTCAGTACTGGGCTCAAAATATTCAGCCCTGATGTATTTCATGATAGCAGGTGGTTAAGTAGAAATTCGCTGCTCGGCTGACCCAGCAGGAGCAAACGTATGCCAAAAATGTATGCAGAACCAGCTTTTCAGTGAAGAGCAGCCAGGCACATTTTAGCAAGTTTTACTTGTAAGTGGGGTTGGAAACGCCTTTCAGGCTCACTACTGGGCTCAAAATATGCAGCCCTGATGTCTCCCATGATAGCAGGTGGTTAAGTAGAAATTCGCTGCTCGGCTGACCCAGAAGGAGCAAACGTATGCCAAAAATGTATGCAGAACCAGCTTTTTCAGTGCAGAGCATTAGGCACATTTTAGCAAGTTTCACTTGTAAGTGGGGTTGGAAACTCCTTTCAGGCTCACTACTGGGCTCAAAAGATGCAGCCCTGATGTCTCTCATGATAGCAGGTGGTTTAGTAGAAATTCGCTGCTCGGCTGACCCAGCAGGAGCAAACGTATTCCAAAAATGTATGCAGAACCAGCTTTTCAGTGAAGAGCAGCCAGGCACCTTTTAGCAAGTTTCACTTGTAAGTGGGGTTGGAAACGCCTTTCAGGCTCACTACTGGGCTCAAAAGATGCAGACCTGATGTCTCTCGTGATAGCATTTGGTTTAGTAGAACTTCGCTGCTTGGCTGACCCAGCAGGAGAAAACGTAGGCCAAAAATGTATGCAGAAGTAGCTTTTCAGTGAAGAGCAGCCAGGCACATTTTAGCAAGTTTTACTTGTAAGTGGGGCTGGAAACACCTTTCAGGCTCACTACTGGGCTCAAAAGATGCAGCCCTGATGTCTCTCATGATAGCAGGTGGTTTAGTAGAAATTCGCTGCTTGGCTGACCCAGCAGGAGCAAACGTATGCCAAAAATGTATGCAGAACCAGCTTTTCAGTGAAGAGCATTCAGGCACATTTTAGCAAGTTTTACTTGTAAGTGGGTTTGGAAACGCTTTTCAGGCTCAGTACTGGGCTCAAAATATTCAGCCCTGATGTATTTCATGATAGCAGGTGGATAGTAGAAATTCGCTGCTCGGCTGACCCAGCAGGAGAAAACGTAGGCCAAAAATGTATGCAGAACCAGCTTTTCAGTGAAGAGCAGCCAGGCACATTTTAGCAAGTTTTACTTGTAAGTGGGTTTGGAAACGCTTTTCAGGCTCAGTACTGGGCTCAAAACATGCAGCCCTGATGTCTCTCATGATAGCAGGTGGTTAAGTAGAAATTCGCTGCTTGGCTGACCCAGCAGGAGCAAACGTATTCCAAAAATGTATGCAGAACCAGCTTTTCAGTGAAGAGCAGCCAGGCACATTTTAGCAAGTTTTACTTGTAAGTGTGTTTGGAAACGCTTTTCAGGCTCAGTACTGGGCTCAAAAGATCCAGCCCTGATGTCTCTCATGATAGCAGGTGGTTTAGTAGAAATTCGCTGCTCGGCTGACCCAGCAGGAGCAAACGTATTCCAAAAATGTATGCAGAACCAGCTTTTCAGTGAAGAGCAGCCAGGCACATTTTAGCAAGTTTCACTTGTAAGTGGGTTTGGAAACACTTTTCAGGCTCAGTACTGGGCTCAAAACATGCAGCCCTGATGTCTCTCGTGATAGCAGGTGGTTAAGTAGAAATTCGCTGCTTGGAGGACCCAGCAGGAGCAAAAGTATGCCACAAATGTATGCAGAACCAGCTTTTCAGTGAAGAGCATTCAGGAACATTTTAGCAAGTTTCACTTGTAAGTGGGTTTGGAAACGCTTTTCAGGCTCAGTACTGGGCTCAAAAGATGCAGCCCTGATGTGTCTCATGATAGCAGGTGGTTTAGTAGAAATTCGGTGCTCGGCTGACCCAGCAGGAGCAAACGTATGCCAAAAATGTATGCAGAACCAGCTTTTCAGTGAAGAGCAGCCAGGCACATTTTAGCAAGTTTCACTTGTAAGTGGGGTTGGAAACGCCTTTCAGGCTCACTACTGGGCTCAAAAGATGCAGCCCTGATGTCTCTCATGATAGCAGGTGGTTAAGTAGAAATTTGCTGCTTGACCCAGCAGGAGCAAACGTATGCCAAAAATGTATGCAGAACCAGCTTTTCAGTGAAGAGCAGCCAGGCACATTTTAGCAAGTGTTACTTGTAAGTGGGGTTAGAAAGGCCTTTCAGGCTCACTACTGGGCTCAAATGATGCAGCCCTGATGTCTCTCGTGATAGCAGGTGGATAGTAGAAATTCGCTGCTCGGCTGACCCAGCAGGAGAAAACGTAGGCCAAAAATGTATGCAGAACTAGCTTTTCAGTGAAGGTCAGCCAGGCACATTTTAGCAAGTTTTACTTGTAAGTGGGGTTGGAAACGCCTTTCAGGCTCACTACTGGGCTCAAAAGATGCAGCCCTGATGTCTCTCATGATAGCAGGTGGTTAAGTAGAAATTCGCTGCTCGACTGACCCAGCAGGAGCAAACGTATGCCAAAAATGTATGCAGAACCAGCTTTTCAGTGAAGAGCAGCCAGGCACCTTTTAGCAAGTTTTACTTGTAAGTGGGGTTGGAAACACCTTTCAGGCTCAGTACTGGGCTCAAAAGATGCAGCCCTGATATCTCTCATGATAGCAGGTGGTTAAGTAGAAATTCGCTGCTCGACTGACCCAGCAGGAGCAAACGTATGCCAAAAATGTATGCAGAACCAGCTTTTCAGTGAAGAGCAGCCAGGCACATTTTAGCAAGTTTCACTTGTAAGTGGGGTTGGAAACGCTTTTCAGGCTCAGTATGCAGAACCAGCTTTTTCAGTGCTGAGCATTAGGCACATTTTAGGAAGTTTCACTTGTAAGTGGGGTTGGAAACGCCTTTCAGGCTCACTATTGGGCTCAAAAGATGCAGCCCTGATGTCTCTCATGATAGCAGGTGGTTAAGTAGAAATTCGCTGCTTGGAGGACCCAGCAGGAGCAAAAGTATGCCAAAAATGTATGCAGAACCAGCTTTTCAGTGAAGAGCATTCAGGAACATTTTAGCAAGTTTCACTTGTAAGTGGGTTTGGAAACGCTTTTCAGGCTCAGTACTGGGCTCAAAAGATGCAGCCCTGATGTCTCTCATGATAGCAGGTGGTTTAGTAGAAATTCGCTGCTCGGCTGACCCAGCAGGAGCAAACGTATTCCAAAAATTTATGCAGAACCAGCTTTTCAGTGAAGAGCAGCCAGGCACCTTTTAGCAAGTTTTACTTGTAAGTGGGGTTGGAAACACCTTTCAGGCTCAGTACTGGGCTCAAAAGATGCAGCCCTGATATCTCTCATGATAGCAGGTGGTTAAGTAGAAATTCGCTGCTCGACTGACCCAGCAGGAGCAAACGTATGCCAAAAATGTATGCAGAACCAGCTTTTCAGTGAAGAGCAGCCAGGCACATTTTAGCAAGTTTCACTTGTAAGTGGGGTTGGAAACGCTTTTCAGGCTCAGTATGCAGAACCAGCTTTCTCAGTGCTGAGCATTAGGCACATTTTAGGAAGTTTCACTTGTAAGTGGGGTTGGAAACGCCTTTCAGGCTCACTATTGGGCTCAAAAGATGCAGCCCTGATGTCTCTCATGATAGCAGGTGGTTAAGTAGAAATTCGCTGCTCAGCTGACCCAGCAGGAGCAAATGTATGCCAAAAATGTATGCAGAACCAGCTTTTCAGTGAAGAGCAGCCAGGCACATTTTAGCAAGTTTTACTTGTAAGTGGGTTTGGAAACGCCTTTCAGGCTCAGTACTGGGCTCAAAACATGCAGCCCTGATGTCTCTCATGATAGCAGGTGGTTTAGTAGAAATTCGGTGCTCGGCTGACCCAGCAGGAGCAAACGTAGGCCAAAAATGTATGCAGAACCAGCTTTTCAGTGAAGAGCAGCCAGGCACATTTTAGCAAGTTTCACTTGTAAGTGGGGTTGGAAACGCTTTTCAGGCTCAGTACTGGGCTCAAAATAGGCAGCCCTGATGTCTCTCATGATAGCAGGTGGTTAAGTAGAAATTCGGTGCTCAGCTGACCCAGCAGGAGCAAACGTATGCCAAAAATGTATGCAGAACCAGCTTTTCAGTGAAGAGCAGCCAGGCACATTTTAGCAAGTTTCACTTGTAAGTGGGTTTGGAAACGCTTTTCAGGCTCACTACTGGGCTCAAAACATGCAGCCCTGATGTCTCTCGTGATAGCAGGTGGTTAAGTAGAAATTCGCTGCTCGGCTGACCCAGCAGGAGCAAACGTAGGCCAAAAATGTATGCAGAACCAGCTTTTCAGTGAAGAGCAGCCAGGCACATTTTAGCAAGTTTTACTTGTAAGTGGGTTTGGAAACGCTTTTCAGGCTGACTACTGGGCTCAAAAGATGCAGCCCTGATGTGTCTCATGATAGCAGGTGGTTTAGTAGAAATTCGGTGCTCGGCTGACCCAACAGGAGCAAACGTAGGCCAAAAATGTATGCAGAACCAGCTTTTCAGTGAAGAGCAGCCAGGCACATTTTAGCAAGTTTTACTTGTAAGTGGGGTTGGAAACGCTTTTCATGCTCAGTACTGGGCTCAAAATATGCAGCCCTGATGTCTCTCATGATAGCAGGTGGTTAAGTAGAAATTCGGTGCTCAGCTGACCCAGCAGGAGCAAACGTATGCCAAAAATGTATGCAGAACCAGCTTTTCAGTGAAGAGCAGCCAGGCACATTTTAGCAAGTTTCACTTGTAAGTGGGTTTGGAAACGCCTTTCAGGCTCACTACTGGGCTCAAAAGATGCAGCCCTGATGTGTCTCATGATAGCAGGTGGTTTAGTAGAAATTCGGTGCTCGGCTGACCCAACAGGAGCAAACGTAGGCCAAAAATGTATGCAGAACCAGCTTTTCAGTGAAGAGCAGCCAGGCACATTTTAGCAAGTTTTACTTGTAAGTGGGGTTGGAAACGCTTTTCATGCTCAGTACTGGGCTCAAAATATGCAGCCCTGATGTCTCTCATGATAGCAGGTGGTTAAGTAGAAATTCGGTGCTCAGCTGACCCAGCAGGAGCAAACGTATGCCAAAAATGTATGCAGAACCAGCTTTTCAGTGAAGAGCAGCCAGGCACATTTTAGCAAGTTTCACTTGTAAGTGGGGTTGGAAACGCCTTTCAGGCTCACTACTGGGCTCAAAAGATGCAGACCTGATGTCTCTCATGATAGCAGGTGGTTTAGTAGAAATTCGCTGCTCGACTGACCCAGCAGGAGCAAACGTATGCCAAAAATGTATGCAGAACCAGCTTTTCAGTGAAGAGCAGCCAGGCACATTTTAGCAAGTTTCACTTGTAAGTGGGGTTGGAAACGCCTTTCAGGCTCACTACTGGGCTCAAAAGATGCAGACCTGATGTCTCTCATGATAGCAGGTGGTTAAGTAGAAATTTGCTGCTTGATCCAGCAGGAGCAAACGTATGCCAAAAATGTATGCAGAACCAGCTTTTCAGTGAAGAGCAGCCAGGCACATTTTAGCAAGTTTTACTTGTAAGTGGGGTTAGAAAGGCCTTTCAGGCTCACTACTGGGCTCAAATGATGCAGCCCTGATGTCTCTCGTGATAGCAGGTGGATAGTAGAAATTCGCTGCTCGGCTGACCCAGCAGGAGCAAACGTATGCCAAAAATGTATGCAGAACCAGCTTTTCAGTGAAGAACATTCAGGCACATTTTAGCAAGTTTTATTTGTAAGTGGGTATGGAAATGCTTTTCAGGCTCAGTACTGGGCTCAAGAGATGCAGCCCTGATGTCTCTCATGATAGCAGCTGGTTAAGTAGAAATTCGCTGCTTGGCTGACCCAGCAGGAGCAAACGTATGCCAAAAATGTATGCAGAACCAGCTTTTCAGTGAAGAACATTCAGGCACATTTTAGCAAGTTTTATTTGTAAGTGGGTATGGAAATGCTTTTCAGGCTCAGTACTGGGCTCAAGAGATGCAGCCCTGATGTCTCTCATGATAGCAGCTGGTTAAGTAGAAATTCGCTGCTCGACTGACCCAGCAGGAGCAAACGTATGCCAAAAATGTATGCAGAACCAGCTTTTCAGTGAAGAGCAGCCAGGCACATTTTAGCAAGTTTCACTTGTAAGTGGGGTTGGAAACGCCTTTCAGGCTCACTACTGGGCTCAAAAGATGCAGCCCTGATGTCTCTCATGATAGCAGGTGGTTAAGTAGAAATTTGCTGCTCGGCTGACCCAGCAGGAGCAAACGTATGCCAAAAATGTATGCAGAACCAGCTTTTCAGTGAAGAGCAGCCAGGCACATTTTAGCAAGTTTTACTTGTAAGTGGGGTTAGAAAGGCCTTTCAGGCTCACTACTGGGCTCAAAAGATTCAGCCCTGATGTCTCTCGTGATAGCAGGTGGATAGTAGAAATTCGCTGCTCGGCTGACCCAGCAGGAGAAAACGTAGGCCAAAAATGTATGCAGAACTAGCTTTTCAGTGAAGAGCATTCAGGCACATTTTAGCAAGTTTCACTTGTAAGTGAGGTTGGAAACGCCTTTCAGGCTCACTACTGGGCTCAAAAGATGCAGCCCTGATGTCTCTCATGATAGCAGGTGGTTTAGTAGAAATTCGCTGCTCGGCTGACCCAGCAGGAGCAAACGTATTCCAAAAATGTATGCAGAACCAGCTTTTCAGTGAAGAGCAGCCAGGCACATTTTAGCAAGTTTTACTTGTAAGTGGGGTTGGAAACGCCTTTCAGGCTCACTACTGGGCTCAAAAGATGCAGCCCTGATGTCTCTCATGATAGCAGGTGGTTAAGTAGAAATTCGCTGCTCGACTGACCCAGCAGGAGCAAACGTAGGCCAAAAATGTATGCAGAACCAGCTTTTCAGTGAAGAGCATATTCAGGCACATTTTAGCAAGTTTCACTTGTAAGTGGGGTTGGAAACGCTTTTCAGGCTCAGTACTGGGCTCAAAAGATGCAGCCCTGATGTGTCTCATGATAGCAGGTGGTTTAGTAGAAATTCGGTGCTCGGCTGACCCAGCAGGAGCAAACGTATGCCAAAAATGTATGCAGAATCAGCAGTTCAGTGAAGAGCAGCCAGGCACATTTTAGCAAGTTTTACTTGTAAGTGGGGTTGGAAACGCCTTTCAGGCTCATACTGGGCTGATGCAGCCCTGATGTATCTCATGATAGCAGGTGGTTTAGTAGAAATTCGCTGCTCGGCTGACCCAGCAGGAGCAAACGTAGGCCAAAAATGTATGCAGAAGTAGCTTTTCAGTGAAGAGCAGCCAGGCACATTTTAGCAAGTTTTACTTGTAAGTGGGGCTGGAAACACCTTTCAGGCTCACTACTGGGCTCAAAAGATGCAGCCCTTATGTCTCTCATGATAGCAGGTGGGTAAGTAGAAATTCGCTGCTTGGCTGACCCAGCAGGAGCAAACGTATGCCAAAAATGTATGCAGAACCAGCTTTTCAGTGAAGAGCATTCAGGCACATTTTAGCAAGTTTTACTTGTAAGTGGGTTTGGAAACGCTTTTCAGGCTCAGTACTGGGCTCAAAATATTCAGCCCTGATGTATTTCATGATAGCAGGTGGTTAAGTAGAAATTCGCTGCTCGGCTGACCCAGCAGGAGCAAACGTATGCCAAAAATGTATGCAGAACCAGCTTTTCAGTGAAGAGCAGCCAGGCACATTTTAGCAAGTTTTACTTGTAAGTGGGGTTGGAAACGCCTTTCAGGCTCACTACTGGGCTCAAAATATGCAGCCCTGATGTCTCCCATGATAGCAGGTGGTTAAGTAGAAATTCGCTGCTCGGCTGACCCAGAAGGAGCAAACGTATGCCAAAAATGTATGCAGAACCAGCTTTTTCAGTGCAGAGCATTAGGCACATTTTAGCAAGTTTCACTTGTAAGTGGGGTTGGAAACTCCTTTCAGGCTCACTACTGGGCTCAAAAGATGCAGCCCTGATGTCTCTCATGATAGCAGGTGGTTTAGTAGAAATTCGCTGCTCGGCTGACCCAGCAGGAGCAAACGTATTCCAAAAATGTATGCAGAACCAGCTTTTCAGTGAAGAGCAGCCAGGCACCTTTTAGCAAGTTTCACTTGTAAGTGGGGTTGGAAACGCCTTTCAGGCTCACTACTGGGCTCAAAAGATGCAGACCTGATGTCTCTCGTGATAGCATTTGGTTTAGTAGAACTTCGCTGCTTGGCTGACCCAGCAGGAGAAAACGTAGGCCAAAAATGTATGCAGAAGTAGCTTTTCAGTGAAGAGCAGCCAGGCACATTTTAGCAAGTTTTACTTGTAAGTGGGGCTGGAAACACCTTTCAGGCTCACTACTGGGCTCAAAAGATGCAGCCCTGATGTCTCTCATGATAGCAGGTGGTTTAGTAGAAATTCGCTGCTTGGCTGACCCAGCAGGAGCAAACGTATGCCAAAAATGTATGCAGAACCAGCTTTTCAGTGAAGAGCATTCAGGCACATTTTAGCAAGTTTTACTTGTAAGTGGGTTTGGAAACGCTTTTCAGGCTCAGTACTGGGCTCAAAATATTCAGCCCTGATGTATTTCATGATAGCAGGTGGTTAAGTAGAAATTCGCTGCTCGGCTGACCCAGCAGGAGCAAACGTATGCCAAAAATGTATGCAGAACCAGCTTTTCAGTGAGAGCAGCCAGGCACATTTTAGCAAGTTTCACTTGTAAGTGGGGTTGGAAACTCCTTTCAGGCTCACTACTGGGCTCAAAAGATGCAGCCCTGATGTCTCTCCATGATAGCAGGTGGTTTAGTAGAAATTCGCTGCTCGGCTGACCCAGCAGGAGCAAACGTATTCCAAAAATGTATGCAGAACCAGCTTTTCAGTGAAGAGCAGCCAGGCACCTTTTAGCAAGTTTCACTTGTAAGTGGGGTTGGAAACGCCTTTCAGGCTCACTACTGGGCTCAAAAGATGCAGACCTGATGTCTCTCGTGATAGCAGGTGGTTTAGTAGAACTTCGCTGCTTGGCTGACCCAGCAGGAGAAAACGTAGGCCAAAAATGTATGCAGAACCAGCTTTTCAGTGAAGAGCAGCCAGGCACATTTTTAGCAAGTTTTACTTGTAAGTGGGTTTGGAAACGCTTTTCAGGCTCAGTACTGGGCTCAAAACATGCAGCCCTGATGTCTCTCATGATAGCAGGTGGTTAAGTAGAAATTCGCTGCTTGGCTGACCCAGCAGGAGCAAACGTATTCCAAAAATGTATGCAGAACCAGCTTTTCAGTGAAGAGCAGCCAGGCACATTTTAGCAAGTTTTACTTGTAAGTGTGTTTGGAAACGCTTTTCAGGCTCAGTACTGGGCTCAAAAGATCCAGCCCTGATGTCTCTCATGATAGCAGGTGGTTAAGTAGAAATTCGCTGCTCAGCTGACCCAGCAGGAGCAAACGTATGCCAAAAATGTATGCAGAACCAGCTTTTCAGTGAAGAGCAGCCAGGCACATTTTAGCAAGTTTCACTTGTAAGTGGGGTTGGAAAGCTTTTCAGGCTCAGTACTGGGCTCAAAAGATGCAGCCCTGATGTCTCTCATGATAGCAGGTGGTTAAGTAGAAATTCGCTGCTCGACTGACCCAGCAGGAGCAAACGTATGCCAAAAATGTATGCAGAACCAGCTTTTCAGTGAAGAGCAGCCAGGCACATTTTAGCAAGTTTTACTTGTAAGTGGGGTTAGAAAGGCCTTTCAGGCTCACTACTGGGCTCAAATGATGCAGCCCTGATGTCTCTCGTGATAGCAGGTGGATAGTAGAAATTCGCTGCTCGACTGACCCAGCAGGAGCAAACGTATGCCAAAAATGTATGCAGAACCAGCTTTTCAGTGAAGAGCAGCCAGGCACCTTTTAGCAAGTTTTACTTGTAAGTGGGGTTGGAAACACCTTTCAGGCTCAGTACTGGGCTCAAAAGATGCAGCCCTGATATCTCTCATGATAGCAGGTGGTTAAGTAGAAATTCGCTGCTCGACTGACCCAGCAGGAGCAAACGTATGCCAAAAATGTATGCAGAACCAGCTTTTCAGTGAAGAGCAGCCAGGCACATTTTAGCAAGTTTTACTTGTAAGTGGGTTTGGAAACGCTTTTCAGGCTCAGTACTGGGCTCAAAAGATCCATCCCTGATGTCTCTCATGATAGCAGGTGGTTTAGTAGAAATTCGGTGCTCGGCTGACCCAGCAGGAGCAAACGTATTCCAAAAATGTATACAGAACCAGCTTTTCAGTGAAGAGCAGCCAGGCACATTTTAGCAACTTTTACTTGTAAGTGGGGTTGGAAACGCTTTTCATGCTCAGTACTGGGCTCAAAATATGCAGCCCTGATGTCTCTCATGATAGCAGGTGGTTAAGTAGAAATTCGCTGCTCGACTGACCCAGCAGGAGCAAACGTATGCCAAAAATGTATGCAGAACCAGCTTTTCAGTGAAGAGCAGCCAGGCACATTTTAGCAAGTTTCACTTGTAAGTGGGTTTGGAAACACTTTTCAGGCTCAGTACTGGGCTCAAAACATGCAGCCCTGATGTCTCTCGTGATAGCAGGTGGATAGTAGAAATTCGCTGCTCGGCTGACCCAGCAGGAGAAAACGTAGGCCACAAATGTATGCAGAACTAGCTTTTCAGTGAAGGTCAGCCAGGCACATTTTAGCAAGTTTTACTTGTAAGTGGGGTTGGAAACGCCTTTCAGGCTCACTACTGGGCTCAAAAGATGCAGCCCTGATGTCTCTCATGATAGCAGGTGGTTAAGTAGAAATTTGCTGCTTGGAGGACCCAGCAGGAGCAAAAGTATGCCAAAAATGTATGCAGAACCAGCTTTTCAGTGAAGAGCATTCAGGAACATTTTAGCAAGTTTCACTTGTAAGTGGGTTTGGAAACGCTTTTCAGGCTCAGTACTGGGCTCAAAAGATGCAGCCCTGATGTCTCTCATGATAGCAGGTGGTTTAGTAGAAATTCGGTGCTCGGCTGACCCAGCAGGAGCAAACGTATGCCAAAAATGTATGCAGAACCAGCTTTTCAGTGAAGAGCAGCCAGGCACATTTTAGCAAGTTTCACTTGTAAGTGGGGTTGGAAACGCCTTTCAGGCTCACTACTGGGCTCAAAAGATGCAGCCCTGATGTCTCTCATGATAGCAGGTGGTTAAGTAGAAATTCGCTGCTCGGCTGACCCAGCAGGAGCAAACGTATGCCAAAAATGTATGCAGAACCAGCTTTTCAGTGAAGAGCAGCCAGGCACATTTTAGCAAGTTTTACTTGTAAGTGGGGTTAGAAAGGCCTTTCAGGCTCACTACTGGGCTCAAAAGATGCAGCCCTGATGTCTCTCGTGATAGCAGGTGGATAGTAGAAATTCGCTGCTCGGCTGACCCAGCAGGAGAAAACGTAGGCCAAAAATGTATGCAGAACTAGCTTTTCAGTGAAGAGCATTCAGGCACATTTTAGCAAGTTTCACTTGTAAGTGGGGTTGGAAACGCCTTTCAGGCTCACTACTGGGCTCAAAAGATGCAGCCCTGATGTCTCTCGTGATAGCAGGTGGTTTAGTAGAACTTCGCTGCTCGGCTGACCCAGCAGGAGCAAACGTATGCCAAAAATGTATGCAGAACCAGCTTTTCAGTGAAGAGCAGCCAGGCACATTTTAGCAAGTTTTACTTGTAAGTGGGTTTGGAAACGCTTTTCAGGCTCAGTACTGGGCTCAAAACATGCAGCCCTGATGTCTCTCATGATAGCAGGTGGTTAAGTAGAAATTCGCTGCTTGGCTGACCCAGCAGGAGCAAACGTATGCCAAAAATGTATGCAGAACCAGCTTTTCAGTGAAGAACATTCAGGCACATTTTAGCAAGTTTTACTTGTAAGTGGGTTTGGAAATGCTTTTCAGGCTCAGTACTGGGCTCAAAAGATGCAGCCCTGATGTCTCTCATGATAGCAGGTGGTTAAGTAGAAATTCGCTGCTCGACTGACCCAGCAGGAGCAAACGTATGCCAAAAATGTATGCAGAACCAGCTTTTCAGTGAAGAGCAGCCAGGCACATTTTAGCAAGTTTCACTTGTAAGTGGGGTTGGAAACGCCTTTCAGGCTCAGTACTGGGCTCAAAAGATGCAGCCCTGATGTCTCTCATGATAGCAGGTGGTTAAGTAGAAATTTGCTGCTTGACCCAGCAGGAGCAAACGTATGCCAAAAATGTATGCAGAACCAGCTTTTCAGTGAAGAGCAGCCAGGCACATTTTAGCAAGTTTTACTTGTAAAGTGGGGTTAGAAAGGCCTTTCAGGCTCACTACTGGGCTCAAATGATGCAGCCCTGATG
Organism: Lissotriton helveticus; assembly: GCF_964261635.1. NCBI lineage: Eukaryota > Metazoa > Chordata > Amphibia > Caudata > Salamandridae > Lissotriton > Lissotriton helveticus. Next base: position 426,627,747 of record NC_136068.1, read on the forward strand.
TCTCTCGTGATAGCAGGTGGATAGTAGAAATTCGCTGCTCGGCTGACCCAGCAGGAGAAAACGTAGGCCAAAAATGTATGCAGAACTAGCTTTTCAGTGAAGGTCAGCCAGGCACATTTTAGCAAGTTTTACTTGTAAGTGGGGTTGGAAACGCCTTTCAGGCTCACTACTGGGCTCAAAAGATGCAGCCCTGATGTCTCTCATGATAGCAGGTGGTTAAGTAGAAATTCGCTGCTCGACTGACCCAGCAGGAGCAAACGTATGCCAAAAATGTATGCAGAACCAGCTTTTCAGTGAAGAGCAGCCAGGCACATTTTAGCAAGTTTCACTTGTAAGTGGGGTTGGAAACGCTTTTCAGGCTCAGTATGCAGAACCAGCTTTTTCAGTGCTGAGCATTAGGCACATTTTAGGAAGTTTCACTTGTAAGTGGGGTTGGAAACGCCTTTCAGGCTCACTATTGGGCTCAAAAGATGCAGCCCTGATGTCTCTCATGATAGCAGGTGGTTAAGTAGAAATTCGCTGCTTGGAGGACCCAGCAGGAGCAAAAGTATGCCAAAAATGTATGCAGAACCAGCTTTTCAGTGAAGAGCATTCAGGAACATTTTAGCAAGTTTCACTTGTAAGTGGGGTTAGAAACGCTTTTCATGCTCAGTACTGGGCTCAAAATATGCAGCCCTGATGTCTCTCATGATAGCAGGTGGTTAAGTAGAAATTCGCTGCTCGACTGACCCAGCAGGAGCAAACGTATGCCAAAAATGTATGCAGAACCAGCTTTTCAGTGAAGAGCAGCCAGGCACATTTTAGCAAGTTTCACTTGTAAGTGGGTTTGGAAACACTTTTCAGGCTCAGTACTGGGCTCAAAACATGCAGCCCTGATGTCTCTCGTGATAGCAGGTGGATAGTAGAAATTCGCTGCTCGGCTGACCCAGCAGGAGAAAACGTAGGCCACAAATGTATGCAGAACTAGCTTTTCAGTGAAGGTCAGCCAGGCACATTTTAGCAAGTTTTACTTGTAAGTGGGGTTGGAAACGCCTTTCAGGCTCACTACTGGGCTCAAAAGATGCAGCCCTGATGTCTCTCATGATAGCAGGTGGTTAAGTAGAAATTCGCTGCTTGGAGGACCCAGCAGGAGCAAAAGTATGCCAAAAATGTATGCAGAACCAGCTTTTCAGTGAAGAGCATTCAGGAACATTTTAGCAAGTTTCACTTGTAAGTGGGTTTGGAAACGCTTTTCAGGCTCAGTACTGGGCTCAAAAGATGCAGCCCTGATGTCTCTAGCAGGTGGTTTAGTAGAAATTCGCTGCTCGGCTGACCCAGCAGGAGCAAACGTATTCCAAAAATGTATGCAGAACCAGCTTTTCAGTGAAGAGCAGCCAGGCACATTTTAGCAAGTTTTACTTGTAAGTGGGGTTGGAAACGCCTTTCAGGCTCACTACTGGGCTCAAAAGATGCAGCCCTGATGTGTCTCATGATAGCAGGTGGTTTAGTAGAAATTCGGTGCTCGGCTGACCCAGCAGGAGCAAACGTATGCCAAAAATGTATGCAGAACCAGCTTTTCAGTGAAGAGCAGCCAGGCACATTTTAGCAAGTTTCACTTGTAAGTGGGGTTGGAAACGCCTTTCAGGCTCACTACTGGGCTCAAAGATGCAGCCCTGATGTCTCTCATGATAGCAGGTGGTTAAGTAGAAATTTGCTGCTCGGCTGACCCAGCAGGAGCAAACGTATGCCAAAAATGTATGCAGAACCAGCTTTTCAGTGAAGAGCAGCCAGGCACATTTTAGCAAGTTTTACTTGTAAGTGGGGTTAGAAAGGCCTTTCAGGCTCACTACTGGGCTCAAAAGATGCAGCCCTGATGTCTCTCGTGATAGCAGGTGGATAGTAGAAATTCGCTGCTCGGCTGACCCAGCAGGAGAAAACGTAGGCCAAAAATGTATGCAGAACTAGCTTTTCAGTGAAGAGCATTCAGGCACATTTTAGCAAGTTTCACTTGTAAGTGGGGTTGGAAACGCCTTTCAGGCTCACTACTGGGCTCAAAAGATGCAGCCCTGATGTCTCTCGTGATAGCAGGTGGTTTAGTAGAACTTCGCTGCTTGGCTGACCCAGCAGGAGCAAACGTATGCCAAAAATGTATGCAGAACCAGCTTTTCAGTGAAGAGCAGCCAGGCACATTTTAGCAAGTTTTACTTGTAAGTGGGTTTGGAAACGCTTTTCAGGCTCAGTACTGGGCTCAAAACATGCAGCCCTGATGTCTCTCATGATAGCAGGTGGTTAAGTAGAAATTCGCTGCTTGGCTGACCCAGCAGGAGCAAACGTATGCCAAAAATGTATGCAGAACCAGCTTTTCAGTGAAGAACATTCAGGCACATTTTAGCAAGTTTTACTTGTAAGTGGGTTTGGAAATGCTTTTCAGGCTCAGTACTGGGCTCAAAAGATGCAGCCCTGATGTCTCTCATGATAGCAGGTGGTTAAGTAGAAATTCGCTGCTCGACTGACCCAGCAGGAGCAAACGTATGCCAAAAATGTATGCAGAACCAGCTTTTCAGTGAAGAGCAGCCAGGCACATTTTAGCAAGTTTCACTTGTAAGTGGGGTTGGAAACGCCTTTCAGGCTCACTACTGGGCTCAAAAGATGCAGACCTGATGTCTCTCATGATAGCAGGTGGTTAAGTAGAAATTTGCTGCTTGACCCAGCAGGAGCAAACGTATGCCAAAAATGTATGCAGAACCAGCTTTTCAGTGAAGAGCAGCCAGGCACATTTTAGCAAGTTTTACTTGTAAGTGGGGTTAGAAAGGCCTTTCAGGCTCACTACTGGGCTCAAATGATGCAGCCCTGATGTCTCTCGTGATAGCAGGTGGATAGTAGAAATTCGCTGCTCGGCTGACCCAGCAGGAGAAAACGTAGGCCAAAAATGTATGCAGAACTAGCTTTTCAGTGAAGGTCAGCCAGGCACATTTTAGCAAGTTTTACTTGTAAGTGGGTTTGGAAACGCTTTTCAGGCTCAGTACTGGGCTCAAAATATTCAGCCCTGATGTATTTCATGATAGCAGGTGGTTAAGTAGAAAATCGCTGCTCGGCTGACCCAGCAGGAGCAAACGTATGCCAAAAATGTATGCAGAACCAGCTTTTCAGTGAAGAGCAGCCAGGCACATTTTAGCAAGTTTTACTTGTAAGTGGGGTTGGAAACGCCTTTCAGGCTCACTACTGGGCTCAAAAGATGCAGCCCTGATGTCTCTCATGATAGCAGGTGGATAGTAGAAATTCGCTGCTCGGCTGACCCAGCAGGAGAAAACGTAGGCCAAAAATGTATGCAGAACCAGCTTTTCAGTGAAGAGCAGCCAGGCACATTTTAGCAAGTTTTACTTGTAAGTGGGTTTGGAAACGCTTTTCAGGCTCAGTACTGGGCTCAAAACATGCAGCCCTGATGTCTCTCATGATAGCAGGTGGTTAAGTAGAAATTCGCTGCTTGGCTGACCCAGCAGGAGCAAACGTATTCCAAAAATGTATGCAGAACCAGCTTTTCAGTGAAGAGCAGCCAGGCACATTTTAGCAAGTTTTACTTGTAAGTGTGTTTGGAAACGCTTTTCAGGCTCAGTACTGGGCTCAAAAGATCCAGCCCTGATGTCTCTCATGATAGCAGGTGGTTTAGTAGAAATTCGCTGCTCGGCTGACCCAGCAGGAGCAAACGTATTCCAAAAATGTATGCAGAACCAGCTTTTCAGTGAAGAGCAGCCAGGCACATTTTAGCAAGTTTCACTTGTAAGTGGGTTTGGAAACACTTTTCAGGCTCAGTACTGGGCTCAAAACATGCAGCCCTGATGTCTCTCGTGATAGCAGGTGGTTAAGTAGAAATTCGCTGCTTGGAGGACCCAGCAGGAGCAAAAGTATGCCACAAATGTATGCAGAACCAGCTTTTCAGTGAAGAGCATTCAGGAACATTTTAGCAAGTTTCACTTGTAAGTGGGTTTGGAAACGCTTTTCAGGCTCAGTACTGGGCTCAAAAGATGCAGCCCTGATGTGTCTCATGATAGCAGGTGGTTTAGTAGAAATTCGGTGCTCGGCTGACCCAGCAGGAGCAAACGTATGCCAAAAATGTATGCAGAACCAGCTTTTCAGTGAAGAGCAGCCAGGCACATTTTAGCAAGTTTCACTTGTAAGTGGGGTTGGAAACGCCTTTCAGGCTCACTACTGGGCTCAAAAGATGCAGCCCTGATGTCTCTCATGATAGCAGGTGGTTAAGTAGAAATTTGCTGCTTGACCCAGCAGGAGCAAACGTATGCCAAAAATGTATGCAGAACCAGCTTTTCAGTGAAGAGCAGCCAGGCACATTTTAGCAAGTGTTACTTGTAAGTGGGGTTAGAAAGGCCTTTCAGGCTCACTACTGGGCTCAAATGATGCAGCCCTGATGTCTCTCGTGATAGCAGGTGGATAGTAGAAATTCGCTGCTCGGCTGACCCAGCAGGAGAAAACGTAGGCCAAAAATGTATGCAGAACTAGCTTTTCAGTGAAGGTCAGCCAGGCACATTTTAGCAAGTTTTACTTGTAAGTGGGGTTGGAAACGCCTTTCAGGCTCACTACTGGGCTCAAAAGATGCAGCCCTGATGTCTCTCATGATAGCAGGTGGTTAAGTAGAAATTCGCTGCTCGACTGACCCAGCAGGAGCAAACGTATGCCAAAAATGTATGCAGAACCAGCTTTTCAGTGAAGAGCAGCCAGGCACCTTTTAGCAAGTTTTACTTGTAAGTGGGGTTGGAAACACCTTTCAGGCTCAGTACTGGGCTCAAAAGATGCAGCCCTGATATCTCTCATGATAGCAGGTGGTTAAGTAGAAATTCGCTGCTCGACTGACCCAGCAGGAGCAAACGTATGCCAAAAATGTATGCAGAACCAGCTTTTCAGTGAAGAGCAGCCAGGCACATTTTAGCAAGTTTCACTTGTAAGTGGGGTTGGAAACGCTTTTCAGGCTCAGTATGCAGAACCAGCTTTTTCAGTGCTGAGCATTAGGCACATTTTAGGAAGTTTCACTTGTAAGTGGGGTTGGAAACGCCTTTCAGGCTCACTATTGGGCTCAAAAGATGCAGCCCTGATGTCTCTCATGATAGCAGGTGGTTAAGTAGAAATTCGCTGCTTGGAGGACCCAGCAGGAGCAAAAGTATGCCAAAAATGTATGCAGAACCAGCTTTTCAGTGAAGAGCATTCAGGAACATTTTAGCAAGTTTCACTTGTAAGTGGGTTTGGAAACGCTTTTCAGGCTCAGTACTGGGCTCAAAAGATGCAGCCCTGATGTCTCTCATGATAGCAGGTGGTTTAGTAGAAATTCGCTGCTCGGCTGACCCAGCAGGAGCAAACGTATTCCAAAAATTTATGCAGAACCAGCTTTTCAGTGAAGAGCAGCCAGGCACCTTTTAGCAAGTTTTACTTGTAAGTGGGGTTGGAAACACCTTTCAGGCTCAGTACTGGGCTCAAAAGATGCAGCCCTGATATCTCTCATGATAGCAGGTGGTTAAGTAGAAATTCGCTGCTCGACTGACCCAGCAGGAGCAAACGTATGCCAAAAATGTATGCAGAACCAGCTTTTCAGTGAAGAGCAGCCAGGCACATTTTAGCAAGTTTCACTTGTAAGTGGGGTTGGAAACGCTTTTCAGGCTCAGTATGCAGAACCAGCTTTCTCAGTGCTGAGCATTAGGCACATTTTAGGAAGTTTCACTTGTAAGTGGGGTTGGAAACGCCTTTCAGGCTCACTATTGGGCTCAAAAGATGCAGCCCTGATGTCTCTCATGATAGCAGGTGGTTAAGTAGAAATTCGCTGCTCAGCTGACCCAGCAGGAGCAAATGTATGCCAAAAATGTATGCAGAACCAGCTTTTCAGTGAAGAGCAGCCAGGCACATTTTAGCAAGTTTTACTTGTAAGTGGGTTTGGAAACGCCTTTCAGGCTCAGTACTGGGCTCAAAACATGCAGCCCTGATGTCTCTCATGATAGCAGGTGGTTTAGTAGAAATTCGGTGCTCGGCTGACCCAGCAGGAGCAAACGTAGGCCAAAAATGTATGCAGAACCAGCTTTTCAGTGAAGAGCAGCCAGGCACATTTTAGCAAGTTTCACTTGTAAGTGGGGTTGGAAACGCTTTTCAGGCTCAGTACTGGGCTCAAAATATGCAGCCCTGATGTCTCTCATGATAGCAGGTGGTTAAGTAGAAATTCGGTGCTCAGCTGACCCAGCAGGAGCAAACGTATGCCAAAAATGTATGCAGAACCAGCTTTTCAGTGAAGAGCAGCCAGGCACATTTTAGCAAGTTTCACTTGTAAGTGGGTTTGGAAACGCTTTTCAGGCTCACTACTGGGCTCAAAACATGCAGCCCTGATGTCTCTCATGATAGCAGGTGGTTTAGTAGAAATTCGCTGCTCGACTGACCCAGCAGGAGCAAACGTATGCCAAAAATGTATGCAGAACCAGCTTTTCAGTGAAGAGCAGCCAGGCACATTTTAGCAAGTTTCACTTGTAAGTGGGGTTGGAAACGCCTTTCAGGCTCACTACTGGGCTCAAAAGATGCAGACCTGATGTCTCTCATGATAGCAGGTGGTTAAGTAGAAATTTGCTGCTTGATCCAGCAGGAGCAAACGTATGCCAAAAATGTATGCAGAACCAGCTTTTCAGTGAAGAGCAGCCAGGCACATTTTAGCAAGTTTTACTTGTAAGTGGGGTTAGAAAGGCCTTTCAGGCTCACTACTGGGCTCAAATGATGCAGCCCTGATGTCTCTCGTGATAGCAGGTGGATAGTAGAAATTCGCTGCTCGGCTGACCCAGCAGGAGAAAACGTAGGCCAAAAATGTATGCAGAACTAGCTTTTCAGTGAAGGGCAGCCAGGCACATTTTAGCAAGTTTTACTTGTAAGTGGGGTTGGAAACGCCTTTCAGGCTCACTACTGGGCTCAAAAGATGCAGCCCTGATGTCTCTCATGATAGCAGGTGGTTAAGTAGAAATTCGCTGCTCGACTGACCCAGCAGGAGCAAACGTATGCCAAAAATGTATGCAGAACCAGCTTTTCAGTGAAGAGCAGCCAGGCACCTTTTAGCAAGTTTTACTTGTAAGTGGGGTTGGAAACGCCTTTCAGGCTCACTACTGGGCTCAAAAGATGCAGCCCTGATGTCTCTCATGATAGCAGGTGGTTAAGTAGAAATTCGCTGCTCGACTGACCCAGCAGGAGCAAACGTATGCCAAAAATGTATGCAGAACCAGCTTTTCAGTGAAGAGCAGCCAGGCACCTTTTAGCAAGTTTTACTTGTAAGTGGGGTTGGAAACACCTTTCAGGCTCAGTACTGGGCTCAAAATATGCAGCCCTGATGTCTCTCATGATAGCAGGTGGTTAAGTAGAAATTCGCTGCTCGGCTGACCCAGCAGGAGCAAATGTATGCCAAAAATGTATGCAGAACCAGCTTTTCAGTGAAGAGCAGCCAGGCACATTTTAGCAAGTTTCACTTGTAAGTGGGGTTGGAAACGCTTTTCAGGCTCAGTATGCAGAACCAGCTTTTTCAGTGCTGAGCATTAGGCACATTTTAGGAAGTTTCACTTGTAAGTGGGGTTGGAAACGCCTTTCAGGCTCACTATTGGGCTCAAAAGATGCAGCCCTGATGTCTCTCATGATAGCAGGTGGTTAAGTAGAAATTCGCTGCTTGGAGGACCCAGCAGGAGCAAACGTATGCCAAAAATGTATGCAGAACCAGCTTTTCAGTGAAGAGCAGCCAGGCACATTTTAGCAAGTTTCACTTGTAAGTAGGGTTGGAAACGCTTTTCAGGCTCACTACTGGGCTCGACATATGCAGCCCTGATGTCTCTCATGATAGCAGGTGGTTAAGTAGAAATTCGCTGCTCGGCTGACCCAGCAGGAGTAAACGTATGCCAAAAATGTATGCAGAACCAGCTTTTCAGTGAAGAGCATTCAGGCACATTTTAGCAAGTTTCACTTGTAAGTGGGGTTGGAAACGCCTTTCAGGCTCACTACTGGGCTCAAAAGATGCAGACCTGATGTCTCTCATGATAGCAGGTGGTTAAGTAGAAATTTGCTGCTCGGCTGACCCAGCAGGAGCAAACGTATGCCAAAAATGTATGCAGAACCAGCTTTTCAGTGAAGAGCAGCCAGGCACATTTTAGCAAGTTTTACTTGTAAGTGGGGTTAGAAAGGCCTTTCAGGCTCACTACTGGGCTCAAATGATGCAGCCCTGATGTCTCTCGTGATAGCAGGTGGATAGTAGAAATTCGCTGCTCGGCTGACCCAGCAGGAGAAAACGTAGGCCAAAAATGTATGCAGAACTAGCTTTTCAGTGAAGGGCAGCCAGGCACATTTTAGCAAGTTTTACTTGTAAGTGGGGTTGGAAACGCCTTTCAGGCTCACTACTGGGCTCAAAAGATGCAGCCCTTATGTCTCTCATGATAGCAGGTGGTTAAGTAGAAATTCGCTGCTCGACTGACCCAGCAGGAGCAAACGTATGCCAAAAATGTATGCAGAACCAGCTTTTCAGTGAAGAGCAGCCAGGCACCTTTTAGCAAGTTTTACTTGTAAGTGGGGTTGGAAACACCTTTCAGGCTCAGTACTGGGCTCAAAATATGCAGCCCTGATGTCTCTCATGATAGCAGGTGGATAGTAGAAATTCGCTGCTCGGCTGACCCAGCAGGAAAAACGTAGGCCAAAAATGTATGCAGAACTAGCTTTTCAGTGAAGAGCATTCAGGCACATTTTAGCAAGTTTCACTTGTAAGTGGGGTTGGAAACGCCTTTCAGGCTCACTACTGGGCTCAAAAGATGCAGACCTGATGTCTCTCATGATAGCAGGTGGTTAAGTAGAAATTTGCTGCTCGGCTGACCCAGCAGGAGCAAACGTATGCCAAAAATGTATGCAGAATCAGCAGTTCAGTGTAGAGCAGCCAGGCACATTTTAGCAAGTTTTACTTGTAAGTGGGGTTGGAAACGCCTTTCAGGCTCACTACTGGGCTCAAATGATGCAGCCCTGATGTCTCTCGTGATAGCAGGTGGATAGTAGAAATTCGCTGCTCGACTGACCCAGCAGGAGCAAACGTATGCCAAAAATGTATGCAGAACCAGCTTTTCAGTGAAGAGCAGCCAGGCACCTTTTAGCAAGTTTTACTTGTAAGTGGGGTTGGAAACACCTTTCAGGCTCAGTACTGGGCTCAAAAGATGCAGCCCTGATATCTCTCATGATAGCAGGTGGTTAAGTAGAAATTCGCTGCTCGACTGACCCAGCAGGAGCAAACGTATGCCAAAAATGTATGCAGAACCAGCTTTTCAGTGAAGAGCAGCCAGGCACATTTTAGCAAGTTTTACTTGTAAGTGGGTTTGGAAACGCTTTTCAGGCTCAGTACTGGGCTCAAAAGATCCATCCCTGATGTCTCTCATGATAGCAGGTGGTTTAGTAGAAATTCGGTGCTCGGCTGACCCAGCAGGAGCAAACGTATTCCAAAAATGTATACAGAACCAGCTTTTCAGTGAAGAGCAGCCAGGCACATTTTAGCAACTTTTACTTGTAAGTGGGGTTGGAAACGCTTTTCATGCTCAGTACTGGGCTCAAAATATGCAGCCCTGATGTCTCTCATGATAGCAGGTGGTTAAGTAGAAATTCGCTGCTCGACTGACCCAGCAGGAGCAAACGTATGCCAAAAATGTATGCAGAACCAGCTTTTCAGTGAAGAGCAGCCAGGCACATTTTAGCAAGTTTCACTTGTAAGTGGGTTTGGAAACACTTTTCAGGCTCAGTACTGGGCTCAAAACATGCAGCCCTGATGTCTCTCGTGATAGCAGGTGGATAGTAGAAATTCGCTGCTCGGCTGACCCAGCAGGAGAAAACGTAGGCCACAAATGTATGCAGAACTAGCTTTTCAGTGAAGGTCAGCCAGGCACATTTTAGCAAGTTTTACTTGTAAGTGGGGTTGGAAACGCCTTTCAGGCTCACTACTGGGCTCAAAAGATGCAGCCCTGATGTCTCTCATGATAGCAGGTGGTTAAGTAGAAATTTGCTGCTTGGAGGACCCAGCAGGAGCAAAAGTATGCCAAAAATGTATGCAGAACCAGCTTTTCAGTGAAGAGCATTCAGGAACATTTTAGCAAGTTTCACTTGTAAGTGGGTTTGGAAACGCTTTTCAGGCTCAGTACTGGGCTCAAAAGATGCAGCCCTGATGTCTCTCATGATAGCAGGTGGTTTAGTAGAAATTCGGTGCTCGGCTGACCCAGCAGGAGCAAACGTATGCCAAAAATGTATGCAGAACCAGCTTTTCAGTGAAGAGCAGCCAGGCACATTTTAGCAAGTTTCACTTGTAAGTGGGGTTGGAAACGCCTTTCAGGCTCACTACTGGGCTCAAAAGATGCAGCCCTGATGTCTCTCATGATAGCAGGTGGTTAAGTAGAAATTCGCTGCTCGGCTGACCCAGCAGGAGCAAACGTATGCCAAAAATGTATGCAGAACCAGCTTTTCAGTGAAGAGCAGCCAGGCACATTTTAGCAAGTTTTACTTGTAAGTGGGGTTAGAAAGGCCTTTCAGGCTCACTACTGGGCTCAAAAGATGCAGCCCTGATGTCTCTCGTGATAGCAGGTGGATAGTAGAAATTCGCTGCTCGGCTGACCCAGCAGGAGAAAACGTAGGCCAAAAATGTATGCAGAACTAGCTTTTCAGTGAAGAGCATTCAGGCACATTTTAGCAAGTTTCACTTGTAAGTGGGGTTGGAAACGCCTTTCAGGCTCACTACTGGGCTCAAAAGATGCAGCCCTGATGTCTCTCGTGATAGCAGGTGGTTTAGTAGAACTTCGCTGCTCGGCTGACCCAGCAGGAGCAAACGTATGCCAAAAATGTATGCAGAACCAGCTTTTCAGTGAAGAGCAGCCAGGCACATTTTAGCAAGTTTTACTTGTAAGTGGGTTTGGAAACGCTTTTCAGGCTCAGTACTGGGCTCAAAACATGCAGCCCTGATGTCTCTCATGATAGCAGGTGGTTAAGTAGAAATTCGCTGCTTGGCTGACCCAGCAGGAGCAAACGTATGCCAAAAATGTATGCAGAACCAGCTTTTCAGTGAAGAACATTCAGGCACATTTTAGCAAGTTTTACTTGTAAGTGGGTTTGGAAATGCTTTTCAGGCTCAGTACTGGGCTCAAAAGATGCAGCCCTGATGTCTCTCATGATAGCAGGTGGTTAAGTAGAAATTCGCTGCTCGACTGACCCAGCAGGAGCAAACGTATGCCAAAAATGTATGCAGAACCAGCTTTTCAGTGAAGAGCAGCCAGGCACATTTTAGCAAGTTTCACTTGTAAGTGGGGTTGGAAACGCCTTTCAGGCTCACTACTGGGCTCAAAAGATGCAGACCTGATGTCTCTCATGATAGCAGGTGGTTAAGTAGAAATTTGCTGCTTGACCCAGCAGGAGCAAACGTATGCCAAAAATGTATGCAGAACCAGCTTTTCAGTGAAGAGCAGCCAGGCACATTTTAGCAAGTTTTACTTGTAAAGTGGGGTTAGAAAGGCCTTTCAGGCTCACTACTGGGCTCAAATGATGCAGCCCTGATGTCTCTCGTGATAGCAGGTGGATAGTAGAAATTCGCTGCTCGGCTGACCCAGCAGGAGAAAACGTAGGCCAAAAATGTATGCAGAACTAGCTTTTCAGTGAAGGTCAGCCAGGCACATTTTAGCAAGTTTTACTTGTAAGTGGGGTTGGAAACGCCTTTCAGGCTCACTACTGGGCTCAAAAGATGCAGCCCTGATGTCTCTCATGATAGCAGGTGGTTAAGTAGAAATTCGCTGCTCGACTGACCCAGCAGGAGCAAACGTATGCCAAAAATGTATGCAGAACCAGCTTTTCAGTGAAGAGCAGCCAGGCACCTTTTAGCAAGTTTTACTTGTAAGTGGGGTTGGAAACACCTTTCAGGCTCAGTACTGGGCTCAAAAGATGCAGCCCTGATATCTCTCATGATAGCAGGTGGTTAAGTAGAAATTCGCTGCTCGACTGACCCAGCAGGAGCAAACGTATGCCAAAAATGTATGCAGAACCAGCTTTTCAGTGAAGAGCAGCCAGGCACATTTTAGCAAGTTTCACTTGTAAGTGGGGTTGGAAACGCTTTTCAGGCTCAGTATGCAGAACCAGCTTTTTCAGTGCTGAGCATTAGGCACATTTTAGGAAGTTTCACTTGTAAGTGGGGTTGGAAACGCCTTTCAGGCTCACTATTGGGCTCAAAAGATGCAGCCCTGATGTCTCTCATGATAGCAGGTGGTTAAGTAGAAATTCGCTGCTTGGAGGACCCAGCAGGAGCAAAAGTATGCCAAAAATGTATGCAGAACCAGCTTTTCAGTGAAGAGCATTCAGGAACATTTTAGCAAGTTTCACTTGTAAGTGGGGTTAGAAACGCTTTTCATGCTCAGTACTGGGCTCAAAATATGCAGCCCTGATGTCTCTCATGATAGCAGGTGGTTAAGTAGAAATTCGCTGCTCGACTGACCCAGCAGGAGCAAACGTATGCCAAAAATGTATGCAGAACCAGCTTTTCAGTGAAGAGCAGCCAGGCACATTTTAGCAAGTTTCACTTGTAAGTGGGTTTGGAAACACTTTTCAGGCTCAGTACTGGGCTCAAAACATGCAGCCCTGATGTCTCTCGTGATAGCAGGTGGATAGTAGAAATTCGCTGCTCGGCTGACCCAGCAGGAGAAAACGTAGGCCACAAATGTATGCAGAACTAGCTTTTCAGTGAAGGTCAGCCAGGCACATTTTAGCAAGTTTTACTTGTAAGTGGGGTTGGAAACGCCTTTCAGGCTCACTACTGGGCTCAAAAGATGCAGCCCTGATGTCTCTCATGATAGCAGGTGGTTAAGTAGAAATTCGCTGCTTGGAGGACCCAGCAGGAGCAAAAGTATGCCAAAAATGTATGCAGAACCAGCTTTTCAGTGAAGAGCATTCAGGAACATTTTAGCAAGTTTCACTTGTAAGTGGGTTTGGAAACGCTTTTCAGGCTCAGTACTGGGCTCAAAAGATGCAGCCCTGATGTCTCTAGCAGGTGGTTTAGTAGAAATTCGCTGCTCGGCTGACCCAGCAGGAGCAAACGTATTCCAAAAATGTATGCAGAACCAGCTTTTCAGTGAAGAGCAGCCAGGCACATTTTAGCAAGTTTTACTTGTAAGTGGGGTTGGAAACGCCTTTCAGGCTCACTACTGGGCTCAAAAGATGCAGCCCTGATGTGTCTCATGATAGCAGGTGGTTTAGTAGAAATTCGGTGCTCGGCTGACCCAGCAGGAGCAAACGTATGCCAAAAATGTATGCAGAACCAGCTTTTCAGTGAAGAGCAGCCAGGCACATTTTAGCAAGTTTCACTTGTAAGTGGGGTTGGAAACGCCTTTCAGGCTCACTACTGGGCTCAAAGATGCAGCCCTGATGTCTCTCATGATAGCAGGTGGTTAAGTAGAAATTTGCTGCTCGGCTGACCCAGCAGGAGCAAACGTATGCCAAAAATGTATGCAGAACCAGCTTTTCAGTGAAGAGCAGCCAGGCACATTTTAGCAAGTTTTACTTGTAAGTGGGGTTAGAAAGGCCTTTCAGGCTCACTACTGGGCTCAAAAGATGCAGCCCTGATGTCTCTCGTGATAGCAGGTGGATAGTAGAAATTCGCTGCTCGGCTGACCCAGCAGGAGAAAACGTAGGCCAAAAATGTATGCAGAACTAGCTTTTCAGTGAAGAGCATTCAGGCACATTTTAGCAAGTTTCACTTGTAAGTGGGGTTGGAAACGCCTTTCAGGCTCACTACTGGGCTCAAAAGATGCAGCCCTGATGTCTCTCGTGATAGCAGGTGGTTTAGTAGAACTTCGCTGCTTGGCTGACCCAGCAGGAGCAAACGTATGCCAAAAATGTATGCAGAACCAGCTTTTCAGTGAAGAGCAGCCAGGCACATTTTAGCAAGTTTTACTTGTAAGTGGGTTTGGAAACGCTTTTCAGGCTCAGTACTGGGCTCAAAACATGCAGCCCTGATGTCTCTCATGATAGCAGGTGGTTAAGTAGAAATTCGCTGCTTGGCTGACCCAGCAGGAGCAAACGTATGCCAAAAATGTATGCAGAACCAGCTTTTCAGTGAAGAACATTCAGGCACATTTTAGCAAGTTTTACTTGTAAGTGGGTTTGGAAATGCTTTTCAGGCTCAGTACTGGGCTCAAAAGATGCAGCCCTGATGTCTCTCATGATAGCAGGTGGTTAAGTAGAAATTCGCTGCTCGACTGACCCAGCAGGAGCAAACGTATGCCAAAAATGTATGCAGAACCAGCTTTTCAGTGAAGAGCAGCCAGGCACATTTTAGCAAGTTTCACTTGTAAGTGGGGTTGGAAACGCCTTTCAGGCTCACTACTGGGCTCAAAAGATGCAGACCTGATGTCTCTCATGATAGCAGGTGGTTAAGTAGAAATTTGCTGCTTGACCCAGCAGGAGCAAACGTATGCCAAAAATGTATGCAGAACCAGCTTTTCAGTGAAGAGCAGCCAGGCACATTTTAGCAAGTTTTACTTGTAAGTGGGGTTAGAAAGGCCTTTCAGGCTCACTACTGGGCTCAAATGATGCAGCCCTGATGTCTCTCGTGATAGCAGGTGGATAGTAGAAATTCGCTGCTCGGCTGACCCAGCAGGAGAAAACGTAGGCCAAAAATGTATGCAGAACTAGCTTTTCAGTGAAGGTCAGCCAGGCACATTTTAGCAAGTTTTACTTGTAAGTGGGGTTGGAAACGCCTTTCAGGCTCACTACTGGGCTCAAAAGATGCAGCCCTGATGTCTCTCATGATAGCAGGTGGTTAAGTAGAAATTCGCTGCTCGACTGACCCAGCAGGAGCAAACGTATGCCAAAAATGTATGCAGAACCAGCTTTTCAGTGAAGAGCATTCAGGCACATTTTAGCAAGTTTTACTTGTAAGTGGGTTTGGAAACGCTTTTCAGGCTCAGTACTGGGCTCAAAATATTCAGCCCTGATGTATTTCATGATAGCAGGTGGTTAAGTAGAAAATCGCTGCTCGGCTGACCCAGCAGGAGCAAACGTATGCCAAAAATGTATGCAGAACCAGCTTTTCAGTGAAGAGCAGCCAGGCACATTTTAGCAAGTTTTACTTGTAAGTGGGGTTGGAAACGCCTTTCAGGCTCACTACTGGGCTCAAAAGATGCAGCCCTGATGTCTCTCATGATAGCAGGTGGATAGTAGAAATTCGCTGCTCGGCTGACCCAGCAGGAGAAAACGTAGGCCAAAAATGTATGCAGAACCAGCTTTTCAGTGAAGAGCAGCCAGGCACATTTTAGCAAGTTTTACTTGTAAGTGGGTTTGGAAACGCTTTTCAGGCTCAGTACTGGGCTCAAAACATGCAGCCCTGATGTCTCTCATGATAGCAGGTGGTTAAGTAGAAATTCGCTGCTTGGCTGACCCAGCAGGAGCAAACGTATTCCAAAAATGTATGCAGAACCAGCTTTTCAGTGAAGAGCAGCCAGGCACATTTTAGCAAGTTTTACTTGTAAGTGTGTTTGGAAACGCTTTTCAGGCTCAGTACTGGGCTCAAAAGATCCAGCCCTGATGTCTCTCATGATAGCAGGTGGTTTAGTAGAAATTCGCTGCTCGGCTGACCCAGCAGGAGCAAACGTATTCCAAAAATGTATGCAGAACCAGCTTTTCAGTGAAGAGCAGCCAGGCACATTTTAGCAAGTTTCACTTGTAAGTGGGTTTGGAAACACTTTTCAGGCTCAGTACTGGGCTCAAAACATGCAGCCCTGATGTCTCTCGTGATAGCAGGTGGTTAAGTAGAAATTCGCTGCTTGGAGGACCCAGCAGGAGCAAAAGTATGCCACAAATGTATGCAGAACCAGCTTTTCAGTGAAGAGCATTCAGGAACATTTTAGCAAGTTTCACTTGTAAGTGGGTTTGGAAACGCTTTTCAGGCTCAGTACTGGGCTCAAAAGATGCAGCCCTGATGTGTCTCATGATAGCAGGTGGTTTAGTAGAAATTCGGTGCTCGGCTGACCCAGCAGGAGCAAACGTATGCCAAAAATGTATGCAGAACCAGCTTTTCAGTGAAGAGCAGCCAGGCACATTTTAGCAAGTTTCACTTGTAAGTGGGGTTGGAAACGCCTTTCAGGCTCACTACTGGGCTCAAAAGATGCAGCCCTGATGTCTCTCATGATAGCAGGTGGTTAAGTAGAAATTTGCTGCTTGACCCAGCAGGAGCAAACGTATGCCAAAAATGTATGCAGAACCAGCTTTTCAGTGAAGAGCAGCCAGGCACATTTTAGCAAGTGTTACTTGTAAGTGGGGTTAGAAAGGCCTTTCAGGCTCACTACTGGGCTCAAATGATGCAGCCCTGATGTCTCTCGTGATAGCAGGTGGATAGTAGAAATTCGCTGCTCGGCTGACCCAGCAGGAGAAAACGTAGGCCAAAAATGTATGCAGAACTAGCTTTTCAGTGAAGGTCAGCCAGGCACATTTTAGCAAGTTTTACTTGTAAGTGGGGTTGGAAACGCCTTTCAGGCTCACTACTGGGCTCAAAAGATGCAGCCCTGATGTCTCTCATGATAGCAGGTGGTTAAGTAGAAATTCGCTGCTCGACTGACCCAGCAGGAGCAAACGTATGCCAAAAATGTATGCAGAACCAGCTTTTCAGTGAAGAGCAGCCAGGCACCTTTTAGCAAGTTTTACTTGTAAGTGGGGTTGGAAACACCTTTCAGGCTCAGTACTGGGCTCAAAAGATGCAGCCCTGATATCTCTCATGATAGCAGGTGGTTAAGTAGAAATTCGCTGCTCGACTGACCCAGCAGGAGCAAACGTATGCCAAAAATGTATGCAGAACCAGCTTTTCAGTGAAGAGCAGCCAGGCACATTTTAGCAAGTTTCACTTGTAAGTGGGGTTGGAAACGCTTTTCAGGCTCAGTATGCAGAACCAGCTTTTTCAGTGCTGAGCATTAGGCACATTTTAGGAAGTTTCACTTGTAAGTGGGGTTGGAAACGCCTTTCAGGCTCACTATTGGGCTCAAAAGATGCAGCCCTGATGTCTCTCATGATAGCAGGTGGTTAAGTAGAAATTCGCTGCTTGGAGGACCCAGCAGGAGCAAAAGTATGCCAAAAATGTATGCAGAACCAGCTTTTCAGTGAAGAGCATTCAGGAACATTTTAGCAAGTTTCACTTGTAAGTGGGTTTGGAAACGCTTTTCAGGCTCAGTACTGGGCTCAAAAGATGCAGCCCTGATGTCTCTCATGATAGCAGGTGGTTTAGTAGAAATTCGCTGCTCGGCTGACCCAGCAGGAGCAAACGTATTCCAAAAATTTATGCAGAACCAGCTTTTCAGTGAAGAGCAGCCAGGCACCTTTTAGC
The DNA here is from genome assembly GCF_964261635.1 of Lissotriton helveticus. Classification (NCBI taxonomy): domain Eukaryota; kingdom Metazoa; phylum Chordata; class Amphibia; order Caudata; family Salamandridae; genus Lissotriton; species Lissotriton helveticus. The sequence continues at coordinate 426,645,106 of NC_136068.1, forward strand.
AAGTTTTACTTGTAAGTGGGGTTGGAAACACCTTTCAGGCTCAGTACTGGGCTCAAAAGATGCAGCCCTGATATCTCTCATGATAGCAGGTGGTTAAGTAGAAATTCGCTGCTCGACTGACCCAGCAGGAGCAAACGTATGCCAAAAATGTATGCAGAACCAGCTTTTCAGTGAAGAGCAGCCAGGCACATTTTAGCAAGTTTCACTTGTAAGTGGGGTTGGAAACGCTTTTCAGGCTCAGTATGCAGAACCAGCTTTCTCAGTGCTGAGCATTAGGCACATTTTAGGAAGTTTCACTTGTAAGTGGGGTTGGAAACGCCTTTCAGGCTCACTATTGGGCTCAAAAGATGCAGCCCTGATGTCTCTCATGATAGCAGGTGGTTAAGTAGAAATTCGCTGCTCAGCTGACCCAGCAGGAGCAAATGTATGCCAAAAATGTATGCAGAACCAGCTTTTCAGTGAAGAGCAGCCAGGCACATTTTAGCAAGTTTTACTTGTAAGTGGGTTTGGAAACGCCTTTCAGGCTCAGTACTGGGCTCAAAACATGCAGCCCTGATGTCTCTCATGATAGCAGGTGGTTTAGTAGAAATTCGGTGCTCGGCTGACCCAGCAGGAGCAAACGTAGGCCAAAAATGTATGCAGAACCAGCTTTTCAGTGAAGAGCAGCCAGGCACATTTTAGCAAGTTTCACTTGTAAGTGGGGTTGGAAACGCTTTTCAGGCTCAGTACTGGGCTCAAAATATGCAGCCCTGATGTCTCTCATGATAGCAGGTGGTTAAGTAGAAATTCGGTGCTCAGCTGACCCAGCAGGAGCAAACGTATGCCAAAAATGTATGCAGAACCAGCTTTTCAGTGAAGAGCAGCCAGGCACATTTTAGCAAGTTTCACTTGTAAGTGGGTTTGGAAACGCTTTTCAGGCTCACTACTGGGCTCAAAACATGCAGCCCTGATGTCTCTCGTGATAGCAGGTGGTTAAGTAGAAATTCGCTGCTCGGCTGACCCAGCAGGAGCAAACGTAGGCCAAAAATGTATGCAGAACCAGCTTTTCAGTGAAGAGCAGCCAGGCACATTTTAGCAAGTTTTACTTGTAAGTGGGTTTGGAAACGCTTTTCAGGCTGACTACTGGGCTCAAAAGATGCAGCCCTGATGTGTCTCATGATAGCAGGTGGTTTAGTAGAAATTCGGTGCTCGGCTGACCCAACAGGAGCAAACGTAGGCCAAAAATGTATGCAGAACCAGCTTTTCAGTGAAGAGCAGCCAGGCACATTTTAGCAAGTTTTACTTGTAAGTGGGGTTGGAAACGCTTTTCATGCTCAGTACTGGGCTCAAAATATGCAGCCCTGATGTCTCTCATGATAGCAGGTGGTTAAGTAGAAATTCGGTGCTCAGCTGACCCAGCAGGAGCAAACGTATGCCAAAAATGTATGCAGAACCAGCTTTTCAGTGAAGAGCAGCCAGGCACATTTTAGCAAGTTTCACTTGTAAGTGGGTTTGGAAACGCCTTTCAGGCTCACTACTGGGCTCAAAAGATGCAGCCCTGATGTGTCTCATGATAGCAGGTGGTTTAGTAGAAATTCGGTGCTCGGCTGACCCAACAGGAGCAAACGTAGGCCAAAAATGTATGCAGAACCAGCTTTTCAGTGAAGAGCAGCCAGGCACATTTTAGCAAGTTTTACTTGTAAGTGGGGTTGGAAACGCTTTTCATGCTCAGTACTGGGCTCAAAATATGCAGCCCTGATGTCTCTCATGATAGCAGGTGGTTAAGTAGAAATTCGGTGCTCAGCTGACCCAGCAGGAGCAAACGTATGCCAAAAATGTATGCAGAACCAGCTTTTCAGTGAAGAGCAGCCAGGCACATTTTAGCAAGTTTCACTTGTAAGTGGGGTTGGAAACGCCTTTCAGGCTCACTACTGGGCTCAAAAGATGCAGACCTGATGTCTCTCATGATAGCAGGTGGTTTAGTAGAAATTCGCTGCTCGACTGACCCAGCAGGAGCAAACGTATGCCAAAAATGTATGCAGAACCAGCTTTTCAGTGAAGAGCAGCCAGGCACATTTTAGCAAGTTTCACTTGTAAGTGGGGTTGGAAACGCCTTTCAGGCTCACTACTGGGCTCAAAAGATGCAGACCTGATGTCTCTCATGATAGCAGGTGGTTAAGTAGAAATTTGCTGCTTGATCCAGCAGGAGCAAACGTATGCCAAAAATGTATGCAGAACCAGCTTTTCAGTGAAGAGCAGCCAGGCACATTTTAGCAAGTTTTACTTGTAAGTGGGGTTAGAAAGGCCTTTCAGGCTCACTACTGGGCTCAAATGATGCAGCCCTGATGTCTCTCGTGATAGCAGGTGGATAGTAGAAATTCGCTGCTCGGCTGACCCAGCAGGAGAAAACGTAGGCCAAAAATGTATGCAGAACTAGCTTTTCAGTGAAGGGCAGCCAGGCACATTTTAGCAAGTTTTACTTGTAAGTGGGGTTGGAAACGCCTTTCAGGCTCACTACTGGGCTCAAAAGATGCAGCCCTGATGTCTCTCATGATAGCAGGTGGTTAAGTAGAAATTCGCTGCTCGACTGACCCAGCAGGAGCAAACGTATGCCAAAAATGTATGCAGAACCAGCTTTTCAGTGAAGAGCAGCCAGGCACCTTTTAGCAAGTTTTACTTGTAAGTGGGGTTGGAAACGCCTTTCAGGCTCACTACTGGGCTCAAAAGATGCAGCCCTGATGTCTCTCATGATAGCAGGTGGTTAAGTAGAAATTCGCTGCTCGACTGACCCAGCAGGAGCAAACGTATGCCAAAAATGTATGCAGAACCAGCTTTTCAGTGAAGAGCAGCCAGGCACCTTTTAGCAAGTTTTACTTGTAAGTGGGGTTGGAAACACCTTTCAGGCTCAGTACTGGGCTCAAAATATGCAGCCCTGATGTCTCTCATGATAGCAGGTGGTTAAGTAGAAATTCGCTGCTCGGCTGACCCAGCAGGAGCAAATGTATGCCAAAAATGTATGCAGAACCAGCTTTTCAGTGAAGAGCAGCCAGGCACATTTTAGCAAGTTTCACTTGTAAGTGGGGTTGGAAACGCTTTTCAGGCTCAGTATGCAGAACCAGCTTTTTCAGTGCTGAGCATTAGGCACATTTTAGGAAGTTTCACTTGTAAGTGGGGTTGGAAACGCCTTTCAGGCTCACTATTGGGCTCAAAAGATGCAGCCCTGATGTCTCTCATGATAGCAGGTGGTTAAGTAGAAATTCGCTGCTTGGAGGACCCAGCAGGAGCAAACGTATGCCAAAAATGTATGCAGAACCAGCTTTTCAGTGAAGAGCAGCCAGGCACATTTTAGCAAGTTTCACTTGTAAGTAGGGTTGGAAACGCTTTTCAGGCTCACTACTGGGCTCGACATATGCAGCCCTGATGTCTCTCATGATAGCAGGTGGTTAAGTAGAAATTCGCTGCTCGGCTGACCCAGCAGGAGTAAACGTATGCCAAAAATGTATGCAGAACCAGCTTTTCAGTGAAGAGCATTCAGGCACATTTTAGCAAGTTTCACTTGTAAGTGGGGTTGGAAACGCCTTTCAGGCTCACTACTGGGCTCAAAAGATGCAGACCTGATGTCTCTCATGATAGCAGGTGGTTAAGTAGAAATTTGCTGCTCGGCTGACCCAGCAGGAGCAAACGTATGCCAAAAATGTATGCAGAACCAGCTTTTCAGTGAAGAGCAGCCAGGCACATTTTAGCAAGTTTTACTTGTAAGTGGGGTTAGAAAGGCCTTTCAGGCTCACTACTGGGCTCAAATGATGCAGCCCTGATGTCTCTCGTGATAGCAGGTGGATAGTAGAAATTCGCTGCTCGGCTGACCCAGCAGGAGAAAACGTAGGCCAAAAATGTATGCAGAACTAGCTTTTCAGTGAAGGGCAGCCAGGCACATTTTAGCAAGTTTTACTTGTAAGTGGGGTTGGAAACGCCTTTCAGGCTCACTACTGGGCTCAAAAGATGCAGCCCTTATGTCTCTCATGATAGCAGGTGGTTAAGTAGAAATTCGCTGCTCGACTGACCCAGCAGGAGCAAACGTATGCCAAAAATGTATGCAGAACCAGCTTTTCCATGAAGAGCAGCCAGGCACCTTTTAGCAAGTTTTACTTGTAAGTGGGGTTGGAAACACCTTTCAGGCTCAGTACTGGGCTCAAAATATGCAGCCCTGATGTCTCTCATGATAGCAGGTGGATAGTAGAAATTCGCTGCTCGGCTGACCCAGCAGGAAAAACGTAGGCCAAAAATGTATGCAGAACTAGCTTTTCAGTGAAGAGCATTCAGGCACATTTTAGCAAGTTTCACTTGTAAGTGGGGTTGGAAACGCCTTTCAGGCTCACTACTGGGCTCAAAAGATGCAGACCTGATGTCTCTCATGATAGCAGGTGGTTAAGTAGAAATTTGCTGCTCGGCTGACCCAGCAGGAGCAAACGTATGCCAAAAATGTATGCAGAATCAGCAGTTCAGTGTAGAGCAGCCAGGCACATTTTAGCAAGTTTTACTTGTAAGTGGGGTTGGAAACGCCTTTCAGGCTCACTACTGGGCTCAAATGATGCAGCCCTGATGTATCTCATGATAGCAGGTGGTTTAGTAGAAATTCGCTGGTCGGCTGACCCAGCAGGAGCAAACGTAGGCCAAAAATGTATGCAGAAGTAGCTTTTCAGTGAAGAGCAGCCAGGCACATTTTAGCAAGTTTTACTTGTAAGTGGGGCTGGAAACACCTTTCAGGCTCACTACTGGGCTCAAAAGATGCAGCCCTGATGTCTCTCATGATAGCAGGTGGTTAAGTAGAAATTCGCTGCTTGGCTGACCCAGCAGGAGCAAACGTATGCCAAAAATGTATGCAGAACCAGCTTTTCAGTGAAGAGCATTCAGGCACATTTTAGCAAGTTTTACTTGTAAGTGGGTTTGGAAACGCTTTTCAGGCTCAGTACTGGGCTCAAAACATGCAGCCCTGATGTATTTCATGATAGCAGGTGGTTAAGTAGAAATTCGCTGCTCGGCTGACCCAGCAGGAGCAAACGTATGCCAAAAATGTATGCAGAACCAGCTTTTCAGTGAAGAGCAGCCAGGCACATTTTAGCAAGTTTTACTTGTAAGTGGGGTTGGAAACGCTTTTCATGCTCAGTACTGGGCTCAAAATATGCAGCCCTGATGTCTCTCATGATAGCAGGTGGTTAAGTAGAAATTCGGTGCTCAGCTGACCCAGCAGGAGCAAACGTATGCCAAAAATGTATGCAGAACCAGCTTTTCAGTGAAGAGCAGCCAGGCACATTTTACAAGTTTCACTTGTAAGTGGGGTTGGAAACGCTTTTCAGGCTCAGTACTGGGCTCAAAATATGCAGCCCTGAAGTCTCTCATGATAGCAGGTGGTTAAGTAGAAATTCGCTGCTCGGCTGACCCAGCAGGAGCAAACGTATGCCAAAAATGTATGCAGAGCCAGCTTTTCAGTGAAGAACATTCAGGCACATTTTAGCAAGTTTTACTTGTAAGTGGGTTTGGAAACGCTTTTCAGGCTCAGTACTGGGCTCAAAAGATCCAGCCCTGATGTCTCTCATGATAGCAGGTGGTTTAGTAGAAATTCGCTGCTCGGCTGACCCAGCAGGAGCAAACGTATGCCAAAAATGTATGCAGAACCAGCTTTTCAGTGAAGAGCAGCCAGGCACATTTTAGCAAGTTTCACTTGTAAGTGGGGTTGGAAACGCCTTTCAGGCTCACTACTGGGCTCAAAAGATGCAGACCTGATGTCTCTCGTGATAGCAGGTGGATAGTAGAAATTCGCTGCTCGGCTGACCCAGCAGGAGAAAACGTAGGCCAAAAATGTATGCAGAACTAGCTTTTCAGTGAAGAGCATTCAGGCACATTTTAGCAAGTTTCACTTGTAAGTGGGGTTGGAAACGCCTTTCAGGCTCACTACTGGGCTCAAAAGATGCAGCCCTGATGTCTCTCGTGATAGCAGGTGGTTTAGTAGAACTTCGCTGCTTGGCTGACCCAGCAGGAGCAAACGTATGCCAAAAATGTATGCAGAACCAGCTTTTCAGTGAAGAGCAGCCAGGCACATTTTAGCAAGTTTCACTTGTAAGTGGGGTTGGAAACGCTTTTCAGGCTCAGTACTGGGCTCAAAATATGCAGCCCTGATGTCTCTCATGATAGCAGGTGGTTAAGTAGAAATTCGCTGCTCGGCTGACCCAGCAGGAGCAAACGTAGGCCAAAAATGTATGCAGAACCAGCTTTTCAGTGAAGAGCAGCCAGGCACATTTCAGCAAGTTTCACTTGTAAGTGGGTTTGGAAACGCTTTTCAGGCTCAGTACTGGGCTCAAAATATGCAGCCCTGATGTCTCTCATGATAGCAGGTGGTTAAGTAGAAATTCGCTGCTCGGCTTACCCAGCAGGAGTAAACGTATGCCAAAAATGTATGCAGAACCAGCTTTTCAGTGAAGAGCAGCCAGGCACATTTCAGCAAGTTTTACTTGTAAGTGGGTTTGGAAACGCTTTTCAGGCTCAGTACTGGGCTCAAAATATGCAGCCCTGATGTCTCTCATGATAGCAGGTGGTTAAGTAGAAATTCGCTGCTGGGCTGACCCAGCAGGGGCAAACGTATTCCAAAAATGTATGCAGAGCTGTCGAACGTTCCCAAAATGGTCAATTTTGATGAAATTTTAACATTTAATCTTTTGACTGAAAAGTACTGTTGGATGTGAATTATTACTTTTTCATCTAAAATAAATGTGTTTAAAGTCATTTCTGTGCCTGAAATTGGTGAAAATTGAAGCTTCTGAGTAAGGAAAACTCGGTAAAAATGGCAATTTTGGTCACTGTGAGGGTTTAAAAAGTGGTTATTCAACAAGAGGCACGATCCAATTGACATTTTGAATCATTTTTGGTACAGTCCAAAAAAATCAATTTTCTGAAGAAAAACGATGACCGCGGAGCTGTCAAACGTTCCCAAAATGGTCAATTTTGATGAAATTTTAACATTTAATCTTTTGGCTGTAAATTGCTGTTGGATGTGAATTATTACTTTTTCAACTAAAATAAATGTGTTTAAAGTCATTTCTGTGCCTGAAATTGGTCAAAATTGAAGCTTCTGAGTAAGCAAAACTCTGTAAAAATGGCAATTTTGGTCACTGTGAGGGTTTAAAAAGTGGTTATTCAACATGAGGCACGATCCAATTGACATTTTGAATTATTTTTGGTACAGTCCAAAAAATCAATTTTCTGAAGAAAAACGATGACCGCGGGGCTGTCGAACGTTCCCAAAATGGTCGATTTTAATGAAATTTTAACATTTAATCTTTTGGCTGTAAATTGCTGTTGGATGTGAATTATTACTTTTTCAACTAAAATAAATGTGTTTAAAGTCATTTCTGTGCCTGAAATTGGTCAAAATTGAAGCTTCTGAGAAAGCAAAACTCTGTAAAAATGGCAATTTTGGTCACTGTGAGGGTTTAAAAAGTGGTATTCAACAAGAGGCACGATCCAATTGACATTTTGAATCATTTTTGGTACAGTCCAAAAAATCAATTTTCTGAAGAAAAGAGATGAGCGCGGAGCTGTCGAACGTTCTCAAAATGGTCAATTTTGATGAAATTTTAACATTTAATCTTTTGACTGCAAATTACTGTTGGATGTGAATTATTACTTTTTCAACTAAAATAAATGTGTTTAAAGTCATTTCTGTGCCTGAAATTGGTCAAAATTGAAGCTTCTGAGAAAGCAAAACTTTGTAAAAATTGCAATTTTGGTCACTGTGAGGGTTTAAAAAGTGGTTATTCAACATGAGGCACGATCCAATTGACATTTTGAATAATTTTTGTTACAGTCCAAAAAAATCAATTTTCTGAAGAAAAACGATGACCGCGAAGCTGTCGAACGTTCCCAAAATGGTCAATTTTGATGAAATTTTAACATTTAATCTTTTGACTGCAAATTACTGTTGGATGTGAATTATTACTTTTTCAACTAAAATAAATGTGTTTAAAGTCATTTCTGTGCCTGAAATTGGTCAAAATTGAAGCTTCTGAGAAAGCAAAACTCTGTAAAAATGGCAATTTTGGTCACTGTGAGGGTTTAAAAAGTGGTTATTCCAACAAGTGGCACGATCCAATTGACATTTTGAATTATTTTTGGTACAGTCCAAAAAATCAATTTTCTGAAGAAAAACGATGACCGCAGAGCTGTCGAACGTTCCCAAAATGGTCGATTTTAATGAAATTTTAACATTTAATCTTTTGACTGCAAATTACTGTTGGATGTGAATTACTACTTTTTAAACTAAAATAAATGTGTTTAAAGTCATTTCTGTGCCTGAAATTGGTCAAAATTGAAGCTTCTGAGTAAGCAAAACTCTGTAAAAATGCCAATTTTGGTCACTGTGAGGGTTTAAAAAGTGGTTATTCAACAAGAGGCACGATCCAATTGACATTTTGAATCATTTTTGGTACAGTCCAAAAAATCAATTTTCTGAAGAAAAGAGATGAGCGCGGAGCTGTCGAACGTTCTCAAAATGGTCAATTTTGATGAAATTTTAACATTTAATCTTTTGACTGCAAATTACTGTTGGATGTGAATTATTACTTTTTCAACTAAAATAAATGTGTTTAAAGTCATTTCTGTGCCTGAAATTGGTCAAAATTGAAGCTTCTGAGAAAGCAAAACTTTGTAAAAATTGCAATTTTGGTCACTGTGAGGGTTTAAAAAGTGGTTATTCAACATGAGGCACGATCCAATTGACATTTTGAATAATTTTTGTTACAGTCCAAAAAAATCAATTTTCTGAAGAAAAACGATGACCGCGAAGCTGTCGAACGTTCCCAAAATGGTCAATTTTGATGAAATTTTAACATTTAATCTTTTGACTGCAAATTACTGTTGGATGTGAATTATTACTTTTTCAACTAAAATAAATGTGTTTAAAGTCATTTCTGTGCCTGAAATTGGTCAAAATTGAAGCTTCTGAGAAAGCAAAACTCTGTAAAAATGGCAATTTTGGTCACTGTGAGGGTTTAAAAAGTGGTTATTCCAACAAGTGGCACGATCCAATTGACATTTTGAATTATTTTTGGTACAGTCCAAAAAATCAATTTTCTGAAGAAAAACGATGACCGCAGAGCTGTCGAACGTTCCCAAAATGGTCGATTTTAATGAAATTTTAACATTTAATCTTTTGACTGCAAATTACTGTTGGATGTGAATTACTACTTTTTAAACTAAAATAAATGTGTTTAAAGTCATTTCTGTGCCTGAAATTGGTCAAAATTGAAGCTTCTGAGTAAGCAAAACTCTGTAAAAATGGCAATTTTGGTCACTGTGAGGGTTTAAAAAGTGGTTATTCAACATGAGGCACGATCCAATTGACATTTTGAATTATTTTTGGTACAGTCCAAAAAATCAATTTTCTGAAGAAAAACGATGACCGCGGAGCTGTCGAACGTTCCCAAAATGGTCAATTTTGATGAAATTTTAACATTTAATCTTTTGACTGAAAATTACTGTTGGATTGAATTATTACTTTTTCAACTAAAATAAATGTGTTTAAAGTCATTTCTGTGCCTGAAATTTTTGAAAATTGAAGCTTCTGAGTAAGGAAAACTGGGTAAAAATGGCAATTTTGGTCACTGTGAGGGTTTAAAAAGTGGTTATTCAACAAGAGGCACGATCCAATTAACATTTTGAATCATTTTTTGTACAGTCCAAAAAATCAATTTTCTGAAGAAAAGCGATGACCGCGGAGCTGTCGAACGTTTTCAAAATGGTCAATTTTGATGAAATTTTAACATTTAATCTTTTGACTGCAAATTACTGTTAGATGTGAATTATTACTTTTTCAACTAAAATAAGTGTGTTTAAAGTAATTTCTGTGCCTGAAATTGGTCAAAATTGAAGCTTCTGAGTAAGCAAAACTCTGTAAAAATGGCAATTTTGGTCACTGTGAGGGTTTAAAAAGTGGTTATTCAACAAGAGGCACGATCCAATTGACATTTTGAATCATTTTTGGTACAGTCCAAAAAATCAATTTTCTGAAGATGAGCGATGAGCGCGGAGCTGTCGAACGTTCTCAAAATGGTCAATTTTTATGAAATTTTAACATTTAATCTTTTGACTGCAAATTACTGTTGGATGTGAATTATTACTTTTTCAACTAAAATAAATGTGTTTAAAGTCATTTCTGTGCATGAAATTGGTCAAAATTGAAGCTTCTGAGTAAGGAAAACTCGGTAAAAATTGCAATTTTGGTCACTGTGAGGGTTTAAAAAGTGGTTATTCAACAAGAGGCACGATCCAATTGACATTTTGAATCATTTTTGGTACAGTCCAAAAAATCTATTTTCTGAAGAAAAGCGATGACCGCGGAGCTGTCGAACGTTCTCAAAATGTCAATTTTTATGAAATTTTAACATTTAATCTTTTGGCTGCAAATTACTGTTGGATGTGAATTATTACTTTTTCAACTAAAATAAATGTGTTTAAAGTCATTTCTGTGCCTGAAATTGGTCAAAATTGAAGCTTCTGAGAAAGCAAAACTCTGTAAAAATGGCAATTTTGGTCACTGTGAGGGTTTAAAAAGTGGTTATTCAACAAGAGGCACAATCCAATTGACATTTTGAATCATTTTTGGTACAGTCCAAAAAATCTATTTTCTGAAGAAAAGCGATGACCGCGGAGCTGTCGAACGTTCTCAAAATGTCAATTTTGATGAAATTTTAACATTTAATCTTTTGGCTGCAAATTACTGTTGGATGTGAATTATTACTTTTTCAACTAAAATAAATGTGTTTAAAGTCATTTCTGTGCCTGAAATTGGTCAAAATTGAAGCTTCTGAGAAAGCAAAACTCTGTAAAAATGGCAATTTTGGTCACTGTGAGGGTTTAAAAAGTGGTTATTCAACAAAAGGCACAATCCAATTGACATTTTGAATCTATTTTGGTACAGTCCAAAAAATCAATTTTCTGAAGAAAAGCGATAAGCGCGGAGCTGTCGAACGTCCTCAAAATGGTCAATTTTGATGAAATTTTAACATTTAATCTTTTGACTGCAAATTACTGTGGATGTGAATTATTACTTTTTCAACTAAAATAAATGTGTTTAAAGTCATTTCTGTGCCTGAAATTGGTCAAAATTGAAGCTTCTGAGTAAGCAAAACTCTGTAAAAATGGCAATTTTGGTCACTGTGAGGGTTTAAAAAGTGGTTATTCAACATGAGGCACGATCCAATTGACATTTTGAATTATTTTTGGTACAGTCCAAAAAATCAATTTTCTGAAGAAAAACGATGACCGCGGAGCTGTCGAACGTTCCCAAAATGGTCGATTTTAATGAAATTTTAACATTTAATCTTTTGGCTGTAAATTGCTGTTGGATGTGAATTACTACTTTTTAAACTAAAATAAATGTGTTTAAAGTCATTTCTGTGCCTGAAATTGGTCAAAATTGAAGCTTCTGAGTAAGCAAAACTCTGTAAAAATGGCAATTTTGGTCACTGTGAGGGTTTAAAAAGTGGTTATTCAACATGAGGCACAATCCAATTGACATTTTGAATCATTTTTAGTACAGTCCAAAAAGTCAATTTTCTGAAGAAAAACGATGACCGCAGAGCTGTCGAACGTTCCCAAAATGGTCAATTTTGATGAAATTTTAATATTTAATCTTTTGACTGAAAATTACTGTTGGATGTGAATTATTACTTTTTCATCTAAAATAAATGTGTTTAAAGTCAATTCTGTGCCTGAAATTGGTGAAAATTGAAGCTTCTGAGTAAGGAAAACTGGGTAAAAATGGCAATTTTGGTCACTGTGAGGGTTTAAAAAGTGGTTATTCAACAAGAGGCACGATCCAATTGACATTTTGAATCATTTTTGGTACAGTCCAAAAAATCAATTTTCTGAAGAAAAGCGATGACCGCGGAGCTGTCGAACGTTCTCAAAATGGTCAATTTTGATGAAATTTTAACATTTAATCTTTTGACTGCAATTACTGTTGGATGTGAATTATTACTTTTTCAACTAAATAAATGTGTTTAAAGTCATTTCTGTGCCTGAAATTGGTCAAAATTGAAGCTTCTGAGAAAGCAAAACTCTGTAAAAATGGCAATTTTGGTCACTGTGAGGGTTTAAAAAGTGGTTATTCAACAAGAGGCACGATCCAATTGACATTTTGAATCATTTTTGGTACAGTACAAAAAATCAATTTTCTGAAGATGAGCGATGAGCGATGAGCGCGGAGCTGTCGAACGTTCTCAAAATGGTCAATTTTTATGAAATTTTAACATTTAATCTTTTGACTGCAAATTACTGTTGGATGTGAATTATTACTTTTTCAACTAAAATAAATGTGTTTAAAGTCATTTCTGTGCCTGAAATTGGTCAAAATTGAAGCTTCTGAGAAAGCAAAACTCTGTAAAAATGGCAATTTTGATCACTGTGAGGGTTTAAAAAGTGTTTATTCAACATGAGGCACGATCCAATTTACATTTTGAATCATTTTTGGTACAGTCAAAAAAATCAATTTTCTGAAGAAAAGCGTTGACCGCGGAGCTGTCGAACGTTCTCAAAATGTCAATTTTGATGAAATTTTAACATTTAATCTTTTGGCTGCAAATTACTGTTGGATATGAATTATTACTTTTTCAACTAAAATAAATGTGTTTAAAGTCATTTCTGTGCCTGAAATTGGTCAAAATTGAAGCTTCTGAGAAAGCAAAACTCTGTAAAAATGGCAATTTTGGTCACTGTGAGGGTTTAAAAAGTGGTTTTTCAACAAGAGGCACGATCCAATTGACATTTTGAATAATTTTTGGTACAGTCCAAAAAATCAATTTTCTGAAGAAAAGCGATGAGCGCAGAGCTGTCGAACGTTCTCAAAATGGTCAATTTTGATGAAATTTTAACATTTAATCTTTTGACTGCAAATTACTGTTGGATGTGAATTATTACTTTTTCAACTAAAATAAATGTGTTTAAAGTCATTTCTGTGCCTGAAATTGGTCAAAATTGAAGCTTCTAAGTAAGCAAAAGTCTGAAAAAATGGCAATGTTAGTCACAGTGAGGGTTTAAAAAGTGGTTCTTCAACATGAGGCACAATCCAATTGACATTTTGAATCATTTTTAGTACAGTCCAAAAAGTAAATTTTCTGAAGAAAAACGATGACCGCAGAGCTGTCGAACGTTCCCAAAATGGTCAATTTTGATGAAATTTTAACATTTAATCTTTGGCTGTAAATTGCTGTTGGATGTGAATTACTACTGTTCAAACTAAAATAAATGTGTTTAAAGTCATTTCTGTGCCTGAAATTGGTGAAAATTGAAGCTTCTGAGTAAGGAAAACTCTGTAAAAATGGCAATTTTGGTCACTGTGAGGGTTTGAAAAGTGGTTATTCAACATGAGGCACGATCCAATTGACATTTTGAATTATTTTTGGTACAGTCCAAAAAATCAATTTTCTGAAGAAAAACGATGACCGCGGAGCTGTCGAACGTTCCCAAAATGGTCGATTTTAATGAAATTTTAACATTTAATCTTTTGGCTGTAAATTGCTGTTGGATGAGAATTACTACTTTTTAAACTAAAATAAATGTGTTTAAAGTCATTTCTGTGCCTGAAATTGGTGAAAATTGAAGCTTCTGAGTAAGGAAAACTCTGTAAAAATGGCAATTTTGGTCACTGTGAGGGTTTGAAAAGTGGTTATTCAACAAGAGGCACGATCCAATTGACATTTTGAATCATTATTGGTACAGTACAAAAAATCAATTTTCTGAAGAAAATCGATGACCGCGGAGCTGTCGAACGTTCTCAAAATGGTCAATTTTGATGAAATGTTAACATTTAATCTTTTGACTGCAAATTACTGTTGGATGTGAATTATTACTTTTTCAACTAAAATAAATGTGTTTAAAGTCATTTCTGTGCCTGAAATTTTTGAAAATTGAAGCTTCTGAGTAAGGAAAATTCGGTAAAAATGGCAATTTTGGTCACTGTGAGGGTTTAAAAAGTGGTTATTCAACAAGAGGCACGATCCAATGACATTTTGAATCATTTTTGGTACAGTCCAAAAAAATCAATTTTCCGAAGAAAAGCGATGAGCGCGGAGAAGTCGAACGTTCTCAAAATGGTAAATTTTGATGAAATTTTAACATTTAATCTTTTGACTGTAAATTACTGTTAGATGTGAATTATTACTTTTTCAACTAAAATAAGTGTGTTTAAAGTAATTTCTGTGCCTGAAATTGGTCAAAATTGAAGCTTCTGAGTAAGCAAAACTCTGTAAAAATGGCAATTTTGGTCACTGTGAGGGTTTAAAAAGTGGTTATTCAACATGAGGCACGATCCAATTTACATTTTGAATCATTTTTGTACAGTCCAAAAAATCAATTTTCTGAAGAAAAACGATGACCGCGGAGCTGTCGAACGTTCCCAAAATGGTCAATTTTAATGAAATTTTAACATTTAATCTTTTGGCTGTAAATTGCTGTTGGATGTGAATTACTACTTTTTAAACTAAAATAAGTGTGTCTAAAGTCATTTCTGTGCCTGAAATTCGTCAAAATTGAAGCTTCTGAGTAAGCAAAACTCTGTAAAAATGGCAATTTTAGTCACTGTGAGGGTTTAAAAAGTGGTTCTTCAACATGAGGTCCAATTGACATTTTGAATCATTTTTAGTACAGTCCAAAAAGTCAATTTTCTGAACAAAAACGATGACTGCAGAGCTGTCGAACGTTCCCAAAATGGTCAATTTTGATGAAATTTTAACATTTAATCTTTTGACTGAAAATTACTGATGGATGTGAATTATTACTTTTTCAACTAAAATAAATGTGTTTAAAGTCATTTCTGTGCCTGAAATTGGTCAAAATTGAAGCTTCTGAGAAAGCAAAACTCTGTAAAAATGGCAATTTTGGTCACTGTGAGGGTTTAAAATGTGGTTATTCAACAAGAGGCACGATCCAATTGACATTTTGAATCATTTTTGGCACAGTCTAAAAAATCAATTTTCTGAAGAAAAGCGATGAGCGCGGAGCTGTCGAACGTTCTCAAAATGGTCAATTTTGATGAAATTTTAACATTTAATCTTTTGACTGCAAATTACTGTTGGATGTGAATTATTACTTTTTCAACTAAAATAAATGTGTTTAAAGTCATTTCTGTGCCTGAAATTGGTCAAAATTGAAGCTTCTGAGTAAGCAAAACTCTGTAAAAATGGCAATATTGGTCACTGTTAGGGTTTAAAAAGTGGTTATTCAACATGAGGCACGATCCAATTGACATTTTGAATCATTTTTGGTACAGTCCAAAAAATCAGTTTTCTGAAGAAAAGCGATGACCGCGGAGCTGTCGAACGTTCTCAAAATGGTCAATTTTGATGAAATTTTAACATTTAATCTTTTGACTGTAAATTACTGTTGGATGTGAATTATTACTTTTTCAACTAAAATAAATGTGTTTAAAGTCATTTCTGTGCCTGAAATTGGTCAAAATTGAAGCTTCTGAGTAAGGAAAATTCGGTAAAAATGGCATTTTTGGTCACTGTGAGGGTTTAAAAGTGGTTATTCAACAAGAGGCACGATCCAATTGACATTTTGAATAATTTTTGGTACAGTCCAAAAAAATCAATTTTCTGAAGAAAAGCGATGACCGTGGAGCTGTCGAACGTTCTCAAATTGGTCAATTTTGATGAAATTTTAACATTTAATCTTTTGATTGCAAATTACTGTTGGATGTGAATTATTACTTTTTCAACTAAAATAAATGTGTTTAAAGTCATTTCTGTGCCTGAAATTGGTCAAAATTGAAGCTTCTGAGAAAGCAAAACTCTGTAAAAATGGTAATTTTGGTCACTGTGAGGGTTTAAAATGTGGTTATTCAACAAGAGGCACGATCCAATTGACATTTTGAATCATTTTTGGTACAGTCCAAAAAAATCAATTTTCTGAAGAAAAGCGATGAGCGCGGAGCTGTCGAACGTTCTCAAAATGGTCAATTTTGATGAAATTTTAACATTTAATCTTTTGACTGCAAATTACTGTTGGATGTGAATTATTACTTTTTCAACTAAAATAAATGTGTTTAAAGTCATTTCTGTGCCTGAAATTGGTCAAAATTGAAGCTTCTGAGAAAGAAAAACTCTGTAAAAATGGCAATTTTGGTCACTGTGAGGGTTTAAAAACTGATTATTCAACATGAGGCACAATCCAATTGACATTTTGAATTATTTTTGGTACAGTCCAAAAAATCAATTTTCTGAAGAAAAACGATGACCGCGGAGCTGTCGAACGTTCCCAAAATGGTCGATTTTAATGAAATTTTAACATTTAATCTTTTGGCTGTAAATTGCTGTTGGATGTGAATTACTACTTTTTAAACTAAAATAAGTGTGTTTAAAGTAATTTCTGTGCCTGAAATTGGTCAAAATTGAAGCTTCTGAGAAAGCAAAACTCTGTAAAAATGGCAATTTTGGTCACTGTGAGGGTTTAAAAAGTGGTTATTCAACAAGAGGCACGATCCAATTGACATTTTGAATCATTTTTGGTACAGTCCAAAAAATCAATTTTCTGAAGAAAATCGATGAGCGCGGAGCTGTCAAACGTTCTCAAAATGGTAAATTTTGATGAAATTTTAACATTTAATCTTTTGACTGCAAATTACTGTTGGATGTGAATTATTACTTTTTCAACTAAAATAAATGTGTTTAAAGTCATTTCTGTGCCTGAAATTTTTGAAAATTGAAGCTTCTGAGTAGGAAAATTCGGTAAAAATGGCAATTTTGGTCACTGTGAGGGTTTAAAAAGTGGTTATTCAACAAGAGGCACGATCCAATTGACATTTTGAATCATTTTTGGTACAGTCCAAAAAAATCAATTTTCCGAAGAAAAGCGATGACCGTGGAGCTGTCGAACGTTCTCAAAATGGTCAATTTTGATGAAATTTTAACATTTAATCTTTTGACTGCAAATTACTGTTGGATGTGAATTATTACTTTTTCAACTAAAATAAATGTGTTTAAAGTCATTTCTGTGCCTGAAATTGGTCAAAATTGAAGCTTCTGAGAAAGCAAAACTCTGTAAAAATGGCAATTTTGGTCACTGTGAGGGTTTAAAATGTGGTTATTCAACAAGAGGCACGATCCAATTGACATTTTGAATCATTTTGGTACAGTCCAAAAAATCAATTTTCTGAAGAAAAGCGATGAGCGCGGAGCTGTCGAACGTTCTCAAAATGGTCAATTTTGATGAAATTTTTACATTTAATCTTTTGACTGCAAATTACTGTTGGATGTGAATTATTACTTTTTCAACTAAAATAAATGTGTTTAAAGTCATTTCTGTGCCTGAAATTGGTCAAAATTGAAGCTTCTGAGTAAGCAAAACTCTGTAAAAATGGCAATTTTGGTCACTGTTAGGGTTTAAAAAGTGGTTATTCAACATGAGGCACGATCCAATTGACATTTTGAATCATTTTTGGTACAGTCCAAAAAATCAGTTTTCTGAAGAAAAGCGATGACCGCGGAGCTGTCGAACGTTCTCAAAATGGTCAATTTTGATGAAATTTTAACATTTAATCTTTTGACTGCAAATTACTGTTGGATGTGAATTATTACTTTTTCAACTAAAATAAATGTGTTTAAAGTCATTTCTGTGCTTGAAATTGGTCAAAATTGAAGCTTCTGAGAAAGCAAAACTCTGTAAAAATGGCAATTTTGGTCACTGTGAGGGTTTAAAAACTGGTTATTCAACATGAGGCACAATCCAATTGACATTTTGAATTATTTTTGGTACAGTCCAAAAAATCAATTTTCTGAAGAAAAACGATGACCGCGGAGCTGTCGAACGTTCCTAAAATGGTCGATTTTAATGAAATTTTAACATTTAATCTTTTGGCTGTAAATTGCTGTTGGATGTGAATTACTACTTTTTAAACTAAAATAAGTGTGTTTAAAGTAATTTCTGTGCCTGAAATTGGTCAAAATTGAAGCTTCTGAGAAAGCAAAACTCTGTAAAAATGGCAATTTTGGTCACTGTGAGGGTTTAAAAACTGGTTATTCAACATGAGGCACAATCCAATTGACATTTTGAATTATTTTTGGTACAGTCCAAAAAATCAATTTTCTGAAGAAAAACGATGACCGCGGAGCTGTCGAACGTTCCTAAAATGGTCGATTTTAATGAAATTTTAACATTTAATCTTTTGGCTGTAAATTGCTGTTGGATGTGAATTACTACTTTTTAAACTAAAATAAGTGTGTTTAAAGTAATTTCTGTGCCTGAAATTGGTCAAAATTGAAGCTTCTGAGAAAGCAAAACTCTGTAAAAATGGCAATTTTGGTCACTGTGAGGGTTTAAAAAGTGGTTATTCAACAAGAGGCACGATCCAATTGACATTTTGAATCATTTTTAGTACAGTCCAAAAAATCAATTTTCTGAAGAAAAGCGATGAGCGCGGAGCTGTCGAACGTTCTCAAAATGGTAAATTTTGATGAAATTTTAACATTTAATCTTTTGACTGCAAATTACTGTTGGATGTGAATTATTACTTTTTCAACTAAAATAAATGTGTTTAAAGTCATTTCTGTGCCTGAAATTGGTCAAAATTGAAGCTTCTGAGTAAGGAAAATTCGGTAAAAATGGCAATTTTGGTCACTGTGAGGGTTTAAAAGTGGTTATTCAACAAGAGGCACGATCCAATTGACATTTTGAATAATTTTTGGTACAGTTCAAAAAAATCAATTTTCTGAAGAAAAGCGATGACCGTGGAGCTGTCGAACGTTCTCAAAATGGTCAATTTTGATGAAATTTTAACATTTAATCTTTTGACTGCAAATTACTGTTGGATGTGAATTATTACTTTTTCAACTAAAATAAATGTGTTTAAAGTCATTTCTGTGCCTGAAATTGGTCACAATTGAAGCTTCTGAGTAAGCAAAACTCTGAAAAAATTGCAATTTTAGTCACTGTGAGGGTTTAAAAAGTGGTTCTTCAACATGAGGCACAATCCAATTGACATTTTGAATCATTTTTAGTACAGTCCAAAAAGTCAATTTTCTGAAGAAAAACGATGACCGCAGAGCTGTCGAACGTTCCCAAAATGGTCAATTTTGATGAAATTTTAACATTTAATCTTTTGACTGAAAATTACTGTTGGATGTGAATTATTACTTTTTCATCTAAAATAAATGTGTTTAAAGTCATTTCTGTGCCTGAAATTGGTGACAATTGAAGCTTCTGAGTAAGGAAAACTCGGTAAAAATGGCAATTTTGGTCACTGTGAGGGTTTAAAAAGTGGTTATTCAACAAGAGGCACGATCCAATTGACATTTTGAATCATTTTTGGTACAGTCCAAAAAATCAATTTTCTGAAGAAAAGCGATGACCGCGGAGCTGTCGAACGTTCTCAAAATGGTCAATTTTGATGAAATTTTAACATTTAATCTGACTGCAAATTACTGTTGGATGTGAATTATTACTTTTTCAACTAAAATAAATGTGTTTAAAGTCATTTCTGTGCCTGAAATTGGTCAAAATTGAAGCTTCTGAGAAAGCAAAACTTTGTAAAAATTGCAATTTTGGTCACTGTGAGGGTTTAAAAAGTGGTTATTCAACATGAGGCACGATCCAATTGACATTTTGAATAATTTTTGTTACAGTCCAAAAAATCAATTTTCTGAAGAAAAGCGATGACCGCGGAGCTGTCGAACGTTCTCAAAATGGTCAATTTTGATGACATTTTAACATTTAATCTTTTGACTGTAAATTACTGTTGGATGTGAATTATTACTTTTTCCAACTAAAATAAATGTGTTTAAAGTCATTTCTGTGCCTGAAATTGGTCACAATTGAAGCTTCTGAGTAAGCAAAACTCTGAAAAAATTGCAATTTTAGTCACTGTGAGGGTTTAAAAAGTGGTTCTTCAACAAGAGGCACGATCCAATTGACATTTTGAATCATTTTTGGTACAGTCCAAAAAATCAATTTTCTGAAGAAAAGCGATGAGTGCGGAGCTGTCGAACGTTCTCAAAATGGTCAATTTTGATGAAATTTTAACATTTAATCTTTTGACTGCAAATTACTGTTGGATGTGAATTATTACTTTTTCAACTAAAATAAATGTGTTTAAAGTCATTTCTGTGCCTGAAATTGGTCAAAATTGAACCTTCTGAGTAAGCAAAACTCTGTAAAAATGGCAATTTTGGTCACTGTGAGGGTTTAAAAAGCGGTTATTCAACATGAGGCACGATCCAATTGACATTTTGAATTATTTTTGGTACAGTCCAAAAAATCAATTTTCTGAAGAAAATCGATGACCGCGGAGCTGTCGAACGTTCCCAAAATGGTCGATTTTAATGAAATTTTAACATTTAATCTTTTGGCTGTAAATTGCTGTTGGATGTGAATTACTACTTTTTAAACTAAAATAAGTGTGTTTAAAGTAATTTCTGTGCCTGAAATTGGTCAAAATTGAAGCTTCTGAGAAAGCAAAACTCTGTAAAAATGGCAATTTTGGTCACTGTGAGGGTTTAAAAAGTGGTTATTCAACAAGAGGCACGATCCAATTGACATTTTGAATCATTTTTAGTACAGTCCAAAAAATCAATTTTCTGAAGAAAAGCGATGAGCGCGGAGCTGTCGAACGTTCTCAAAATGGTAAATTTTGATGAAATTTTAACATTTAATCTTTTGACTGCAAATTACTGTTGGATGTGAATTATTACTTTTTCAACTAAAATAAATGTGTTTAAAGTCATTTCTGTGCCTGAAATTGGTCAAAATTGAAGCTTCTGAGTAAGGAAAATTCGGTAAAAATGGCAATTTTGGTCACTGTGAGGGTTTAAAAGTGGTTATTCAACAAGAGGCACGATCCAATTGACATTTTGAATAATTTTTGGTACAGTTCAAAAAAATCAATTTTCTGAAGAAAAGCGATGACCGTGGAGCTGTCGAACGTTCTCAAAATGGTCAATTTTGATGAAATTTTAACATTTAATCTTTTGACTGCAAATTACTGTTGGATGTGAATTATTACTTTTTCAACTAAAATAAATGTGTTTAAAGTCATTTCTGTGCCTGAAATTGGTCACAATTGAAGCTTCTGAGTAAGCAAAACTCTGAAAAAATTGCAATTTTAGTCACTGTGAGGGTTTAAAAAGTGGTTCTTCAACATGAGGCACAATCCAATTGACATTTTGAATCATTTTTAGTACAGTCCAAAAAGTCAATTTTCTGTAGAAAAACGATGACCGCAGAGCTGTCGAACGTTCCCAAAATGGTCAATTTTGATGAAATTTTAACATTTAATCTTTTGACTGAAAATTACTGTTGGATGTGAATTATTACTTTTTCATCTAAAATAAATGTGTTTAAAGTCATTTCTGTGCCTGAAATTGGTGACAATTGAAGCTTCTGAGTAAGGAAAACTCGGTAAAAATGGCAATTTTGGTCACTGTGAGGGTTTAAAAAGTGGTTATTTCAACAAGAGGCACGATCCAATTGACATTTTGAATCATTTGTGGTACAGTCCAAAAAATCAATTTTCTCAAGAAAAGCGATGAGCGCGGAGCTGTCGAACGTTCTCAAAATGGTCAATTTTGATGAAATTTTAACATTTAATCTTTTGACTGCAAATTACTGTTGGATGTGAATTATTACTTTTTAAACTAAAATAAATGTGTTTAAAGTCATTTCTGTGCCTGAAATTGGTCAAAATTGAAGCTTCTGAGTAAGCAAAACTCTGTAAAAATGGCAATTTTGGTCACTGTGAGGGTTTAAAAAGTGGTTCTTCAACATGAGGCACAATCCAATTGACATTTTGAATCATTTTTAGTACAGTCCAAAAAGTCAATTTTCTGAAGAAAAACGATGACCGCAGAGCTGTCGAACGTTCCCAAAATGGTCAATTTTGATGAAATTTTTACATTTAATCTTTTGACTGAAAATTACTGTTGGATGTGAATTATTACTTTTATATCTAAAATAAATGTGTTTAAAGTCATTTCTGTGCCTGAAATTGGTGACAATTGAAGCTTCTGAGTAAGGAAAACTCGGTAAAAATGGCAATTTTGGTCACTGTGAGGGTTTAAAAAGTGGTTATTCAACAAGAGGCACGATCCAATTGACATTTTGAATCATTTTTGGTACAGTCCAAAAAATCAATTTTCTGAAGAAAAGCGATGACCGCGGAGCTGTCGAACGTTCTCAAAATGGTCAATTTTGATGAAATTTTAACATTTAATCTGACTGCAAATTACTGTTGGATGTGAATTATTACTTTTTCAACTAAAATAAATGTGTTTAAAGTCATTTCTGTGCCTGAAATTGGTCAAAATTGAAGCTTCTGAGAAAGCAAAACTTTGTAAAAATTGCAATTTTGGTCACTGTGAGGGTTTAAAAAGTGGTTATTCAACATGAGGCACGATCCAATTGACATTTTGAATAATTTTTGTTACAGTCCAAAAAAATCAATTTTCTGAAGAAAAACGATGACCGCGGAGCTGTCGAACGTTCCCAAAATGGTCAATTTTAATGAAATTTTAACATTTAATCTTTTGACTGTAAATTACTGTTGGATGTGAATTATTACTTTTTCAACTAAAATAAATGTGTTTAAAGTCATTTCTTGCCTGAAATTGGTCAAAATTGAACCTTCTGAGTAAGCAAAACTCTGTAAAAATGGCAATTTTCGTCACTGTGAGGGTTTAAAAAGTGGTTATTCAACATGAGGCACGATCCAATTGACATTTTGAATAATTTTTGTTACAGTCCAAAAAATCAATTTTCTGAAGAAAAGCGATGACCGCGGAGCTGTCGAACGTTCTCAAAATGGTCAATTTTGATGACATTTTAACATTTAATCTTTTGACTGTAAATTACTGTTGGATGTGAATTATTACTTTTTCCAACTAAAATAAATGTGTTTAAAGTCATTTCTGTGCCTGAAATTGGTCACAATTGAAGCTTCTGAGTAAGCAAAACTCTGAAAAAATTGCAATTTTAGTCACTGTGAGGGTTTAAAAAGTGGTTCTTCAACAAGAGGCACGATCCAATTGACATTTTGAATCATTTTTGGTACAGTCCAAAAAATCAATTTTCTGAAGAAAAGCGATGAGTGCGGAGCTGTCGAACGTTCTCAAAATGGTCAATTTTGATGAAATTTTAACATTTAATCTTTTGACTGCAAATTACTGTTGGATGTGAATTATTACTTTTTCAACTAAAATAAATGTGTTTAAAGTCATTTCTGTGCCTGAAATTGGTCAAAATTGAACCTTCTGAGTAAGCAAAACTCTGTAAAAATGGCAATTTTGGTCACTGTGAGGGTTTAAAAAGCGGTTATTCAACATGAGGCACGATCCAATTGACATTTTGAATTATTTTTGGTACAGTCCAAAAAATCAATTTTCTGAAGAAAATCGATGACCGCGGAGCTGTCGAACGTTCCCAAAATGGTCGATTTTAATGAAATTTTAACATTTAATCTTTTGGCTGTAAATTGCTGTTGGATGAGAATTACTACTTTTTAAACTAAAATAAATGTGTTTAAAGTCATTTCTGTGCCTGAAATTGGTGAAAATTGAAGCTTCTGAGTAAGGAAAACTCTGTAAAAATGGCAATTTTGGTCACTGTGAGGGTTTGAAAAGTGGTTATTCAACAAGAGGCACGATCCAATTGACATTTTGAATCATTATTGGTACAGTACAAAAAATCAATTTTCTGAAGAAAATCGATGACCGCGGAGCTGTCGAACGTTCTCAAAATGGTCAATTTTGATGAAATGTTAACATTTAATCTTTTGACTGCAAATTACTGTTGGATGTGAATTATTACTTTTTCAACTAAAATAAATGTGTTTAAAGTCATTTCTGTGCCTGAAATTTTTGAAAATTGAAGCTTCTGAGTAAGGAAAATTCGGTAAAAATGGCAATTTTGGTCACTGTGAGGGTTTAAAAAGTGGTTATTCAACAAGAGGCACGATCCAATGACATTTTGAATCATTTTTGGTACAGTCCAAAAAAATCAATTTTCCGAAGAAAAGCGATGAGCGCGGAGAAGTCGAACGTTCTCAAAATGGTAAATTTTGATGAAATTTTAACATTTAATCTTTTGACTGTAAATTACTGTTAGATGTGAATTATTACTTTTTCAACTAAAATAAGTGTGTTTAAAGTAATTTCTGTGCCTGAAATTGGTCAAAATTGAAGCTTCTGAGTAAGCAAAACTCTGTAAAAATGGCAATTTTGGTCACTGTGAGGGTTTAAAAAGTGGTTATTCAACATGAGGCACGATCCAATTTACATTTTGAATCATTTTTGTACAGTCCAAAAAATCAATTTTCTGAAGAAAAACGATGACCGCGGAGCTGTCGAACGTTCCCAAAATGGTCAATTTTAATGAAATTTTAACATTTAATCTTTTGGCTGTAAATTGCTGTTGGATGTGAATTACTACTTTTTAAACTAAAATAAGTGTGTCTAAAGTCATTTCTGTGCCTGAAATTCGTCAAAATTGAAGCTTCTGAGTAAGCAAAACTCTGTAAAAATGGCAATTTTAGTCACTGTGAGGGTTTAAAAAGTGGTTCTTCAACATGAGGTCCAATTGACATTTTGAATCATTTTTAGTACAGTCCAAAAAGTCAATTTTCTGAACAAAAACGATGACTGCAGAGCTGTCGAACGTTCCCAAAATGGTCAATTTTGATGAAATTTTAACATTTAATCTTTTGACTGAAAATTACTGATGGATGTGAATTATTACTTTTTCAACTAAAATAAATGTGTTTAAAGTCATTTCTGTGCCTGAAATTGGTCAAAATTGAAGCTTCTGAGAAAGCAAAACTCTGTAAAAATGGCAATTTTGGTCACTGTGAGGGTTTAAAATGTGGTTATTCAACAAGAGGCACGATCCAATTGACATTTTGAATCATTTTTGGCACAGTCTAAAAAATCAATTTTCTGAAGAAAAGCGATGAGCGCGGAGCTGTCGAACGTTCTCAAAATGGTCAATTTTGATGAAATTTTAACATTTAATCTTTTGACTGCAAATTACTGTTGGATGTGAATTATTACTTTTTCAACTAAAATAAATGTGTTTAAAGTCATTTCTGTGCCTGAAATTGGTCAAAATTGAAGCTTCTGAGTAAGCAAAACTCTGTAAAAATGGCAATATTGGTCACTGTTAGGGTTTAAAAAGTGGTTATTCAACATGAGGCACGATCCAATTGACATTTTGAATCATTTTTGGTACAGTCCAAAAAATCAGTTTTCTGAAGAAAAGCGATGACCGCGGAGCTGTCGAACGTTCTCAAAATGGTCAATTTTGATGAAATTTTAACATTTAATCTTTTGACTGTAAATTACTGTTGGATGTGAATTATTACTTTTTCAACTAAAATAAATGTGTTTAAAGTCATTTCTGTGCCTGAAATTGGTCAAAATTGAAGCTTCTGAGTAAGGAAAATTCGGTAAAAATGGCATTTTTGGTCACTGTGAGGGTTTAAAAGTGGTTATTCAACAAGAGGCACGATCCAATTGACATTTTGAATAATTTTTGGTACAGTCCAAAAAAATCAATTTTCTGAAGAAAAGCGATGACCGTGGAGCTGTCGAACGTTCTCAAATTGGTCAATTTTGATGAAATTTTAACATTTAATCTTTTGATTGCAAATTACTGTTGGATGTGAATTATTACTTTTTCAACTAAAATAAATGTGTTTAAAGTCATTTCTGTGCCTGAAATTGGTCAAAATTGAAGCTTCTGAGAAAGCAAAACTCTGTAAAAATGGTAATTTTGGTCACTGTGAGGGTTTAAAATGTGGTTATTCAACAAGAGGCACGATCCAATTGACATTTTGAATCATTTTTGGTACAGTCCAAAAAAATCAATTTTCTGAAGAAAAGCGATGAGCGCGGAGCTGTCGAACGTTCTCAAAATGGTCAATTTTGATGAAATTTTAACATTTAATCTTTTGACTGCAAATTACTGTTGGATGTGAATTATTACTTTTTCAACTAAAATAAATGTGTTTAAAGTCATTTCTGTGCCTGAAATTGGTCAAAATTGAAGCTTCTGAGAAAGAAAAACTCTGTAAAAATGGCAATTTTGGTCACTGTGAGGGTTTAAAAACTGATTATTCAACATGAGGCACAATCCAATTGACATTTTGAATTATTTTTGGTACAGTCCAAAAAATCAATTTTCTGAAGAAAAACGATGACCGCGGAGCTGTCGAACGTTCCCAAAATGGTCGATTTTAATGAAATTTTAACATTTAATCTTTTGGCTGTAAATTGCTGTTGGATGTGAATTACTACTTTTTAAACTAAAATAAGTGTGTTTAAAGTAATTTCTGTGCCTGAAATTGGTCAAAATTGAAGCTTCTGAGAAAGCAAAACTCTGTAAAAATGGCAATTTTGGTCACTGTGAGGGTTTAAAAAGTGGTTATTCAACAAGAGGCACGATCCAATTGACATTTTGAATCATTTTTGGTACAGTCCAAAAAATCAATTTTCTGAAGAAAATCGATGAGCGCGGAGCTGTCAAACGTTCTCAAAATGGTAAATTTTGATGAAATTTTAACATTTAATCTTTTGACTGCAAATTACTGTTGGATGTGAATTATTACTTTTTCAACTAAAATAAATGTGTTTAAAGTCATTTCTGTGCCTGAAATTTTTGAAAATTGAAGCTTCTGAGTAGGAAAATTCGGTAAAAATGGCAATTTTGGTCACTGTGAGGGTTTAAAAAGTGGTTATTCAACAAGAGGCACGATCCAATTGACATTTTGAATCATTTTTGGTACAGTCCAAAAAAATCAATTTTCCGAAGAAAAGCGATGACCGTGGAGCTGTCGAACGTTCTCAAAATGGTCAATTTTGATGAAATTTTAACATTTAATCTTTTGACTGCAAATTACTGTTGGATGTGAATTATTACTTTTTCAACTAAAATAAATGTGTTTAAAGTCATTTCTGTGCCTGAAATTGGTCAAAATTGAAGCTTCTGAGAAAGCAAAACTCTGTAAAAATGGCAATTTTGGTCACTGTGAGGGTTTAAAATGTGGTTATTCAACAAGAGGCACGATCCAATTGACATTTTGAATCATTTTGGTACAGTCCAAAAAATCAATTTTCTGAAGAAAAGCGATGAGCGCGGAGCTGTCGAACGTTCTCAAAATGGTCAATTTTGATGAAATTTTTACATTTAATCTTTTGACTGCAAATTACTGTTGGATGTGAATTATTACTTTTTCAACTAAAATAAATGTGTTTAAAGTCATTTCTGTGCCTGAAATTGGTCAAAATTGAAGCTTCTGAGTAAGCAAAACTCTGTAAAAATGGCAATTTTGGTCACTGTTAGGGTTTAAAAAGTGGTTATTCAACATGAGGCACGATCCAATTGACATTTTGAATCATTTTTGGTACAGTCCAAAAAATCAGTTTTCTGAAGAAAAGCGATGACCGCGGAGCTGTCGAACGTTCTCAAAATGGTCAATTTTGATGAAATTTTAACATTTAATCTTTTGACTGCAAATTACTGTTGGATGTGAATTATTACTTTTTCAACTAAAATAAATGTGTTTAAAGTCATTTCTGTGCTTGAAATTGGTCAAAATTGAAGCTTCTGAGAAAGCAAAACTCTGTAAAAATGGCAATTTTGGTCACTGTGAGGGTTTAAAAACTGGTTATTCAACATGAGGCACAATCCAATTGACATTTTGAATTATTTTTGGTACAGTCCAAAAAATCAATTTTCTGAAGAAAAACGATGACCGCGGAGCTGTCGAACGTTCCTAAAATGGTCGATTTTAATGAAATTTTAACATTTAATCTTTTGGCTGTAAATTGCTGTTGGATGTGAATTACTACTTTTTAAACTAAAATAAGTGTGTTTAAAGTAATTTCTGTGCCTGAAATTGGTCAAAATTGAAGCTTCTGAGAAAGCAAAACTCTGTAAAAATGGCAATTTTGGTCACTGTGAGGGTTTAAAAACTGGTTATTCAACATGAGGCACAATCCAATTGACATTTTGAATTATTTTTGGTACAGTCCAAAAAATCAATTTTCTGAAGAAAAACGATGACCGCGGAGCTGTCGAACGTTCCTAAAATGGTCGATTTTAATGAAATTTTAACATTTAATCTTTTGGCTGTAAATTGCTGTTGGATGTGAATTACTACTTTTTAAACTAAAATAAGTGTGTTTAAAGTAATTTCTGTGCCTGAAATTGGTCAAAATTGAAGCTTCTGAGAAAGCAAAACTCTGTAAAAATGGCAATTTTGGTCACTGTGAGGGTTTAAAAAGTGGTTATTCAACAAGAGGCACGATCCAATTGACATTTTGAATCATTTTTAGTACAGTCCAAAAAATCAATTTTCTGAAGAAAAGCGATGAGCGCGGAGCTGTCGAACGTTCTCAAAATGGTAAATTTTGATGAAATTTTAACATTTAATCTTTTGACTGCAAATTACTGTTGGATGTGAATTATTACTTTTTCAACTAAAATAAATGTGTTTAAAGTCATTTCTGTGCCTGAAATTGGTCAAAATTGAAGCTTCTGAGTAAGGAAAATTCGGTAAAAATGGCAATTTTGGTCACTGTGAGGGTTTAAAAGTGGTTATTCAACAAGAGGCACGATCCAATTGACATTTTGAATAATTTTTGGTACAGTTCAAAAAAATCAATTTTCTGAAGAAAAGCGATGACCGTGGAGCTGTCGAACGTTCTCAAAATGGTCAATTTTGATGAAATTTTAACATTTAATCTTTTGACTGCAAATTACTGTTGGATGTGAATTATTACTTTTTCAACTAAAATAAATGTGTTTAAAGTCATTTCTGTGCCTGAAATTGGTCACAATTGAAGCTTCTGAGTAAGCAAAACTCTGAAAAAATTGCAATTTTAGTCACTGTGAGGGTTTAAAAAGTGGTTCTTCAACATGAGGCACAATCCAATTGACATTTTGAATCATTTTTAGTACAGTCCAAAAAGTCAATTTTCTGAAGAAAAACGATGACCGCAGAGCTGTCGAACGTTCCCAAAATGGTCAATTTTGATGAAATTTTAACATTTAATCTTTTGACTGAAAATTACTGTTGGATGTGAATTATTACTTTTTCATCTAAAATAAATGTGTTTAAAGTCATTTCTGTGCCTGAAATTGGTGACAATTGAAGCTTCTGAGTAAGGAAAACTCGGTAAAAATGGCAATTTTGGTCACTGTGAGGGTTTAAAAAGTGGTTATTCAACAAGAGGCACGATCCAATTGACATTTTGAATCATTTTTGGTACAGTCCAAAAAATCAATTTTCTGAAGAAAAGCGATGACCGCGGAGCTGTCGAACGTTCTCAAAATGGTCAATTTTGATGAAATTTTAACATTTAATCTGACTGCAAATTACTGTTGGATGTGAATTATTACTTTTTCAACTAAAATAAATGTGTTTAAAGTCATTTCTGTGCCTGAAATTGGTCAAAATTGAAGCTTCTGAGAAAGCAAAACTTTGTAAAAATTGCAATTTTGGTCACTGTGAGGGTTTAAAAAGTGGTTATTCAACATGAGGCACGATCCAATTGACATTTTGAATAATTTTTGTTACAGTCCAAAAAATCAATTTTCTGAAGAAAAGCGATGACCGCGGAGCTGTCGAACGTTCTCAAAATGGTCAATTTTGATGACATTTTAACATTTAATCTTTTGACTGTAAATTACTGTTGGATGTGAATTATTACTTTTTCCAACTAAAATAAATGTGTTTAAAGTCATTTCTGTGCCTGAAATTGGTCACAATTGAAGCTTCTGAGTAAGCAAAACTCTGAAAAAATTGCAATTTTAGTCACTGTGAGGGTTTAAAAAGTGGTTCTTCAACAAGAGGCACGATCCAATTGACATTTTGAATCATTTTTGGTACAGTCCAAAAAATCAATTTTCTGAAGAAAAGCGATGAGTGCGGAGCTGTCGAACGTTCTCAAAATGGTCAATTTTGATGAAATTTTAACATTTAATCTTTTGACTGCAAATTACTGTTGGATGTGAATTATTACTTTTTCAACTAAAATAAATGTGTTTAAAGTCATTTCTGTGCCTGAAATTGGTCAAAATTGAACCTTCTGAGTAAGCAAAACTCTGTAAAAATGGCAATTTTGGTCACTGTGAGGGTTTAAAAAGCGGTTATTCAACATGAGGCACGATCCAATTGACATTTTGAATTATTTTTGGTACAGTCCAAAAAATCAATTTTCTGAAGAAAATCGATGACCGCGGAGCTGTCGAACGTTCCCAAAATGGTCGATTTTAATGAAATTTTAACATTTAATCTTTTGGCTGTAAATTGCTGTTGGATGTGAATTACTACTTTTTAAACTAAAATAAGTGTGTTTAAAGTAATTTCTGTGCCTGAAATTGGTCAAAATTGAAGCTTCTGAGAAAGCAAAACTCTGTAAAAATGGCAATTTTGGTCACTGTGAGGGTTTAAAAAGTGGTTATTCAACAAGAGGCACGATCCAATTGACATTTTGAATCATTTTTAGTACAGTCCAAAAAATCAATTTTCTGAAGAAAAGCGATGAGCGCGGAGCTGTCGAACGTTCTCAAAATGGTAAATTTTGATGAAATTTTAACATTTAATCTTTTGACTGCAAATTACTGTTGGATGTGAATTATTACTTTTTCAACTAAAATAAATGTGTTTAAAGTCATTTCTGTGCCTGAAATTGGTCAAAATTGAAGCTTCTGAGTAAGGAAAATTCGGTAAAAATGGCAATTTTGGTCACTGTGAGGGTTTAAAAGTGGTTATTCAACAAGAGGCACGATCCAATTGACATTTTGAATAATTTTTGGTACAGTTCAAAAAAATCAATTTTCTGAAGAAAAGCGATGACCGTGGAGCTGTCGAACGTTCTCAAAATGGTCAATTTTGATGAAATTTTAACATTTAATCTTTTGACTGCAAATTACTGTTGGATGTGAATTATTACTTTTTCAACTAAAATAAATGTGTTTAAAGTCATTTCTGTGCCTGAAATTGGTCACAATTGAAGCTTCTGAGTAAGCAAAACTCTGAAAAAATTGCAATTTTAGTCACTGTGAGGGTTTAAAAAGTGGTTCTTCAACATGAGGCACAATCCAATTGACATTTTGAATCATTTTTAGTACAGTCCAAAAAGTCAATTTTCTGTAGAAAAACGATGACCGCAGAGCTGTCGAACGTTCCCAAAATGGTCAATTTTGATGAAATTTTAACATTTAATCTTTTGACTGAAAATTACTGTTGGATGTGAATTATTACTTTTTCATCTAAAATAAATGTGTTTAAAGTCATTTCTGTGCCTGAAATTGGTGACAATTGAAGCTTCTGAGTAAGGAAAACTCGGTAAAAATGGCAATTTTGGTCACTGTGAGGGTTTAAAAAGTGGTTATTTCAACAAGAGGCACGATCCAATTGACATTTTGAATCATTTGTGGTACAGTCCAAAAAATCAATTTTCTCAAGAAAAGCGATGAGCGCGGAGCTGTCGAACGTTCTCAAAATGGTCAATTTTGATGAAATTTTAACATTTAATCTTTTGACTGCAAATTACTGTTGGATGTGAATTATTACTTTTTAAACTAAAATAAATGTGTTTAAA
This sequence comes from Lissotriton helveticus, assembly GCF_964261635.1. NCBI lineage: Eukaryota > Metazoa > Chordata > Amphibia > Caudata > Salamandridae > Lissotriton > Lissotriton helveticus. The sequence continues at coordinate 426,676,725 of NC_136068.1, forward strand.
GTCATTTCTGTGCCTGAAATTGGTCAAAATTGAAGCTTCTGAGTAAGCAAAACTCTGTAAAAATGGCAATTTTGGTCACTGTGAGGGTTTAAAAAGTGGTTCTTCAACATGAGGCACAATCCAATTGACATTTTGAATCATTTTTAGTACAGTCCAAAAAGTCAATTTTCTGAAGAAAAACGATGACCGCAGAGCTGTCGAACGTTCCCAAAATGGTCAATTTTGATGAAATTTTTACATTTAATCTTTTGACTGAAAATTACTGTTGGATGTGAATTATTACTTTTATATCTAAAATAAATGTGTTTAAAGTCATTTCTGTGCCTGAAATTGGTGACAATTGAAGCTTCTGAGTAAGGAAAACTCGGTAAAAATGGCAATTTTGGTCACTGTGAGGGTTTAAAAAGTGGTTATTCAACAAGAGGCACGATCCAATTGACATTTTGAATCATTTTTGGTACAGTCCAAAAAATCAATTTTCTGAAGAAAAGCGATGACCGCGGAGCTGTCGAACGTTCTCAAAATGGTCAATTTTGATGAAATTTTAACATTTAATCTGACTGCAAATTACTGTTGGATGTGAATTATTACTTTTTCAACTAAAATAAATGTGTTTAAAGTCATTTCTGTGCCTGAAATTGGTCAAAATTGAAGCTTCTGAGAAAGCAAAACTTTGTAAAAATTGCAATTTTGGTCACTGTGAGGGTTTAAAAAGTGGTTATTCAACATGAGGCACGATCCAATTGACATTTTGAATAATTTTTGTTACAGTCCAAAAAAATCAATTTTCTGAAGAAAAACGATGACCGCGGAGCTGTCGAACGTTCCCAAAATGGTCAATTTTAATGAAATTTTAACATTTAATCTTTTGACTGTAAATTACTGTTGGATGTGAATTATTACTTTTTCAACTAAAATAAATGTGTTTAAAGTCATTTCTTGCCTGAAATTGGTCAAAATTGAACCTTCTGAGTAAGCAAAACTCTGTAAAAATGGCAATTTTCGTCACTGTGAGGGTTTAAAAAGTGGTTATTCAACATGAGGCACGATCCAATTGACATTTTGAATAATTTTTGTTACAGTCCAAAAAATCAATTTTCTGAAGAAAAGCGATGACCGCGGAGCTGTCGAACGTTCTCAAAATGGTCAATTTTGATGACATTTTAACATTTAATCTTTTGACTGTAAATTACTGTTGGATGTGAATTATTACTTTTTCCAACTAAAATAAATGTGTTTAAAGTCATTTCTGTGCCTGAAATTGGTCACAATTGAAGCTTCTGAGTAAGCAAAACTCTGAAAAAATTGCAATTTTAGTCACTGTGAGGGTTTAAAAAGTGGTTCTTCAACAAGAGGCACGATCCAATTGACATTTTGAATCATTTTTGGTACAGTCCAAAAAATCAATTTTCTGAAGAAAAGCGATGAGTGCGGAGCTGTCGAACGTTCTCAAAATGGTCAATTTTGATGAAATTTTAACATTTAATCTTTTGACTGCAAATTACTGTTGGATGTGAATTATTACTTTTTCAACTAAAATAAATGTGTTTAAAGTCATTTCTGTGCCTGAAATTGGTCAAAATTGAACCTTCTGAGTAAGCAAAACTCTGTAAAAATGGCAATTTTGGTCACTGTGAGGGTTTAAAAAGCGGTTATTCAACATGAGGCACGATCCAATTGACATTTTGAATTATTTTTGGTACAGTCCAAAAAATCAATTTTCTGAAGAAAATCGATGACCGCGGAGCTGTCGAACGTTCCCAAAATGGTCGATTTTAATGAAATTTTAACATTTAATCTTTTGGCTGTAAATTGCTGTTGGATGTGAATTACTACTTTTTAAACTAAAATAAATGTGTTTAAAGTCATTTCTGTGCCTGAAATTGGTGAAAATTGAAGCTTCTGAGTACGGAAAACTCGGTAAAAATGGCAATTTTGGTCACTGTGAGGGTTTAAAAAGTGGTTTTCAACAAGAGGCACGATCCAATTGACATTTTGAATCATTTTTGGTACAGTCCAAAAAATCAATTTTCTGAAGAAAAGCGATGACCGCAGAGCTGTCGAACGTTCCCAAAATGGTCAATTTTAATGAAATTTTAATATTTAATCTTTTGACTGTAAATTGCTGTTGGATGTGAATTATTACTTTTTCAACTAAAATAAATGTGTTTAAAGTCATTTCTGTGCCTGAAATTGGTCAAAATTGAAGCTTCTGAGAAAGCAAAACTCTATAAAAATGGCAATTTTGGTCACTGTGAGGGTTTAAAAAGTGGTTATTCAACATGAGGCACGATCCAATTGACATTTTGAATTATTTTTGGTACAGTCCAAAAAAATCAATTTTCTGAAGAAAAACGATGACCGCGGAGCTGTCGAACGTTCCCAAAATGGTCGATTTTAATGAAATTTTAACATTTAATCTTTTGGCTGTAAATTGCTGTTGGATGTGAATTATTACTTTTTCAACTAAAATAAATGTGTTTAAAGTAATTTCTGTGCCTGAAATTGGTCAAAATTGAAGCTTCTGAGTAAGCAAAACTCTGAAAAAATGGCAATTTTGGTCACTGTGAGGGTTTAAAAAGTGGTTATTCAACATGAGGCACAATCCAATTGACATTTTGAATCATTTTTAGTACAGTCCAAAAAGTCAATTTTCTGAAGAAAAGCGATGACCGTGGAGCTGTCGAACGTTCTGAAAATGGTCAATTTTGATGAAATTTTAACATTTAATCTTTTGACTGAAAATTACTGTTGGATGTGAATTATTACTTTTTCATCTAAAATAAATGTGTTTAAAGTCATTTCTGTTTCTGAAATTGGTGAAAATTGAAGCTTCTTAGTAAGGAAAACTCGGTAAAAATGGCAATTTTGGTCACTGTGAGGGTTTGAAAAGTGGTTATTCAACAAGAGGCACGATCCAATTGACATTTTGAATCATTTTTGGTACAGTCCAAAAAATCAATTTTCTGAAGAAAAGCGATGACGGCGGAGCTGTCGAACGTTCTCAAAATGGTCAATTTAGATGAAATTTTAACATTTAATCTTTTGACTGCAAATTGCTGTTGAATGTGAATTATTACTTTTTCAACTAAAATAAATGTGTTTAAAGTCATTTCTGTGCCTGAAATTGGTCAAAATTGAAGCTTCTGAGAAAGCAAAACTCTGTAAAAATGGCAATTTTGGTCACTGTGAGGGTTTAAAATGTGGTTATTCAACAAGAGGCACGATCCAATTGACATTTTGAATCATTTTTGGCACAGTCCAAAAAATCAATTTTCTGAAGAAAAGCGATGAGCGCGGAGCTGTCGAACGTTCTCAAAATGGTCAATTTTGATGAAATTTTAACATTTAATCTTTTGACTGCAAATTACTGTTGGATGTGAATTATTACTTTTTCAACTAAAATAAATGTGTTTAAAGTCATTTCTGTGCCTGAAATTGGTCAAAATTGAAGCTTGCTGAGAAAGCAAAACTCTGTAAAAATGGCAATTTTGGTCACTGTGAGGGTTTAAAAACTGGTTATTCAACATGAGGCACAATCCAATTGACATTTTGAATTATTTTTGGTACAGTCCAAAAAATCAATTTTCTGAAGAAAAACGATGACCGCGGAGCTGTCGAACGTTCCTAAAATGGTCGATTTTAATGAAATTTTAACATTTAATCTTTTGGCTGTAAATTGCTGTTGGATGTGAATTACTACTTTTTAAACTAAAATAAGTGTGTTTAAAGTAATTTCTGTGCCTGAAATTGGTCAAAATTGAAGCTTCTGAGAAAGCAAAACTCTGTAAAAATGGCAATTTTGGTCACTGTGAGGGTTTAAAAAGTGGTTATTCAACAAGAGGCACGATCCAATTGACATTTTGAATCATTTTTAGTACAGTCCAAAAAATCAATTTTCTGAAGAAAAGCGATGAGCGCGGAGCTGTCGAACGTTCTCAAAATGGTAAATTTTGATGAAATTTTAACATTTAATCTTTTGACTGCAAATTACTGTTGGATGTGAATTATTACTTTTTCAACTAAAATAAATGTGTTTAAAGTCATTTCTGTGCCTGAAATTGGTCAAAATTGAAGCTTCTGAGTAAGGAAAATTCGGTAAAAATGGCAATTTTGGTCACTGTGAGGGTTTAAAAGTGGTTATTCAACAAGAGGCACGATCCAATTGACATTTTGAATAATTTTTGGTACAGTTCAAAAAAATCAATTTTCTGAAGAAAAGCGATGACCGTGGAGCTGTCGAACGTTCTCAAAATGGTCAATTTTGATGAAATTTTAACATTTAATCTTTTGACTGCAAATTACTGTTGGATGTGAATTATTACTTTTTCAACTAAAATAAATGTGTTTAAAGTCATTTCTGTGCCTGAAATTGGTCACAATTGAAGCTTCTGAGTAAGCAAAACTCTGAAAAAATTGCAATTTTAGTCACTGTGAGGGTTTAAAAAGTGGTTCTTCAACATGAGGCACAATCCAATTGACATTTTGAATCATTTTTAGTACAGTCCAAAAAGTCAATTTTCTGTAGAAAAACGATGACCGCAGAGCTGTCGAACGTTCCCAAAATGGTCAATTTTGATGAAATTTTAACATTTAATCTTTTGACTGAAAATTACTGTTGGATGTGAATTATTACTTTTTCATCTAAAATAAATGTGTTTAAAGTCATTTCTGTGCCTGAAATTGGTGACAATTGAAGCTTCTGAGTAAGGAAAACTCGGTAAAAATGGCAATTTTGGTCACTGTGAGGGTTTAAAAAGTGGTTATTTCAACAAGAGGCACGATCCAATTGACATTTTGAATCATTTGTGGTACAGTCCAAAAAATCAATTTTCTCAAGAAAAGCGATGAGCGCGGAGCTGTCGAACGTTCTCAAAATGGTCAATTTTGATGAAATTTTAACATTTAATCTTTTGACTGCAAATTACTGTTGGATGTGAATTATTACTTTTTAAACTAAAATAAATGTGTTTAAAGTCATTTCTGTGCCTGAAATTGGTCAAAATTGAAGCTTCTGAGTAAGCAAAACTCTGTAAAAATGGCAATTTTGGTCACTGTGAGGGTTTAAAAAGTGGTTCTTCAACATGAGGCACAATCCAATTGACATTTTGAATCATTTTTAGTACAGTCCAAAAAGTCAATTTTCTGAAGAAAAACGATGACCGCAGAGCTGTCGAACGTTCCCAAAATGGTCAATTTTGATGAAATTTTTACATTTAATCTTTTGACTGAAAATTACTGTTGGATGTGAATTATTACTTTTATATCTAAAATAAATGTGTTTAAAGTCATTTCTGTGCCTGAAATTGGTGACAATTGAAGCTTCTGAGTAAGGAAAACTCGGTAAAAATGGCAATTTTGGTCACTGTGAGGGTTTAAAAAGTGGTTATTCAACAAGAGGCACGATCCAATTGACATTTTGAATCATTTTTGGTACAGTCCAAAAAATCAATTTTCTGAAGAAAAGCGATGACCGCGGAGCTGTCGAACGTTCTCAAAATGGTCAATTTTGATGAAATTTTAACATTTAATCTGACTGCAAATTACTGTTGGATGTGAATTATTACTTTTTCAACTAAAATAAATGTGTTTAAAGTCATTTCTGTGCCTGAAATTGGTCAAAATTGAAGCTTCTGAGAAAGCAAAACTTTGTAAAAATTGCAATTTTGGTCACTGTGAGGGTTTAAAAAGTGGTTATTCAACATGAGGCACGATCCAATTGACATTTTGAATAATTTTTGTTACAGTCCAAAAAAATCAATTTTCTGAAGAAAAACGATGACCGCGGAGCTGTCGAACGTTCCCAAAATGGTCAATTTTAATGAAATTTTAACATTTAATCTTTTGACTGTAAATTACTGTTGGATGTGAATTATTACTTTTTCAACTAAAATAAATGTGTTTAAAGTCATTTCTTGCCTGAAATTGGTCAAAATTGAACCTTCTGAGTAAGCAAAACTCTGTAAAAATGGCAATTTTCGTCACTGTGAGGGTTTAAAAAGTGGTTATTCAACATGAGGCACGATCCAATTGACATTTTGAATAATTTTTGTTACAGTCCAAAAAATCAATTTTCTGAAGAAAAGCGATGACCGCGGAGCTGTCGAACGTTCTCAAAATGGTCAATTTTGATGACATTTTAACATTTAATCTTTTGACTGTAAATTACTGTTGGATGTGAATTATTACTTTTTCCAACTAAAATAAATGTGTTTAAAGTCATTTCTGTGCCTGAAATTGGTCACAATTGAAGCTTCTGAGTAAGCAAAACTCTGAAAAAATTGCAATTTTAGTCACTGTGAGGGTTTAAAAAGTGGTTCTTCAACAAGAGGCACGATCCAATTGACATTTTGAATCATTTTTGGTACAGTCCAAAAAATCAATTTTCTGAAGAAAAGCGATGAGTGCGGAGCTGTCGAACGTTCTCAAAATGGTCAATTTTGATGAAATTTTAACATTTAATCTTTTGACTGCAAATTACTGTTGGATGTGAATTATTACTTTTTCAACTAAAATAAATGTGTTTAAAGTCATTTCTGTGCCTGAAATTGGTCAAAATTGAACCTTCTGAGTAAGCAAAACTCTGTAAAAATGGCAATTTTGGTCACTGTGAGGGTTTAAAAAGCGGTTATTCAACATGAGGCACGATCCAATTGACATTTTGAATTATTTTTGGTACAGTCCAAAAAATCAATTTTCTGAAGAAAATCGATGACCGCGGAGCTGTCGAACGTTCCCAAAATGGTCGATTTTAATGAAATTTTAACATTTAATCTTTTGGCTGTAAATTGCTGTTGGATGTGAATTACTACTTTTTAAACTAAAATAAATGTGTTTAAAGTCATTTCTGTGCCTGAAATTGGTGAAAATTGAAGCTTCTGAGTAAGGAAAACTCGGTAAAAATGGCAATTTTGGTCACTGTGAGGGTTTAAAAAGTGGTTTTCAACAAGAGGCACGATCCAATTGACATTTTGAATCATTTTTGGTACAGTCCAAAAAATCAATTTTCTGAAGAAAAGCGATGACCGCAGAGCTGTCGAACGTTCCCAAAATGGTCAATTTTAATGAAATTTTAATATTTAATCTTTTGACTGTAAATTGCTGTTGGATGTGAATTATTACTTTTTCAACTAAAATAAATGTGTTTAAAGTCATTTCTGTGCCTGAAATTGGTCAAAATTGAAGCTTCTGAGAAAGCAAAACTCTATAAAAATGGCAATTTTGGTCACTGTGAGGGTTTAAAAAGTGGTTATTCAACATGAGGCACGATCCAATTGACATTTTGAATTATTTTTGGTACAGTCCAAAAAAATCAATTTTCTGAAGAAAAACGATGACCGCGGAGCTGTCGAACGTTCCCAAAATGGTCGATTTTAATGAAATTTTAACATTTAATCTTTTGGCTGTAAATTGCTGTTGGATGTGAATTATTACTTTTTCAACTAAAATAAATGTGTTTAAAGTAATTTCTGTGCCTGAAATTGGTCAAAATTGAAGCTTCTGAGTAAGCAAAACTCTGAAAAAATGGCAATTTTGGTCACTGTGAGGGTTTAAAAAGTGGTTATTCAACATGAGGCACAATCCAATTGACATTTTGAATCATTTTTAGTACAGTCCAAAAAGTCAATTTTCTGAAGAAAAGCGATGACCGTGGAGCTGTCGAACGTTCTGAAAATGGTCAATTTTGATGAAATTTTAACATTTAATCTTTTGACTGAAAATTACTGTTGGATGTGAATTATTACTTTTTCATCTAAAATAAATGTGTTTAAAGTCATTTCTGTTTCTGAAATTGGTGAAAATTGAAGCTTCTTAGTAAGGAAAACTCGGTAAAAATGGCAATTTTGGTCACTGTGAGGGTTTGAAAAGTGGTTCTTCAACAAGAGGCACGATCCAATTGACATTTTGAATCATTTTTGGTACAGTCCAAAAAATCAATTTTCTGAAGAAAAGCGATGAGTGCGGAGCTGTCGAACGTTCTCAAAATGGTCAATTTTGATGAAATTTTAACATTTAATCTTTTGACTGCAAATTACTGTTGGATGTGAATTATTACTTTTTCAACTAAAATAAATGTGTTTAAAGTCATTTCTGTGCCTGAAATTGGTCAAAATTGAACCTTCTGAGTAAGCAAAACTCTGTAAAAATGGCAATTTTGGTCACTGTGAGGGTTTAAAAAGCGGTTATTCAACATGAGGCACGATCCAATTGACATTTTGAATTATTTTTGGTACAGTCCAAAAAATCAATTTTCTGAAGAAAATCGATGACCGCGGAGCTGTCGAACGTTCCCAAAATGGTCGATTTTAATGAAATTTTAACATTTAATCTTTTGGCTGTAAATTGCTGTTGGATGTGAATTACTACTTTTTAAACTAAAATAAGTGTGTTTAAAGTAATTTCTGTGCCTGAAATTGGTCAAAATTGAAGCTTCTGAGAAAGCAAAACTCTGTAAAAATGGCAATTTTGGTCACTGTGAGGGTTTAAAAAGTGGTTATTCAACAAGAGGCACGATCCAATTGACATTTTGAATCATTTTTAGTACAGTCCAAAAAATCAATTTTCTGAAGAAAAGCGATGAGCGCGGAGCTGTCGAACGTTCTCAAAATGGTAAATTTTGATGAAATTTTAACATTTAATCTTTTGACTGCAAATTACTGTTGGATGTGAATTATTACTTTTTCAACTAAAATAAATGTGTTTAAAGTCATTTCTGTGCCTGAAATTGGTCAAAATTGAAGCTTCTGAGTAAGGAAAATTCGGTAAAAATGGCAATTTTGGTCACTGTGAGGGTTTAAAAGTGGTTATTCAACAAGAGGCACGATCCAATTGACATTTTGAATAATTTTTGGTACAGTTCAAAAAAATCAATTTTCTGAAGAAAAGCGATGACCGTGGAGCTGTCGAACGTTCTCAAAATGGTCAATTTTGATGAAATTTTAACATTTAATCTTTTGACTGCAAATTACTGTTGGATGTGAATTATTACTTTTTCAACTAAAATAAATGTGTTTAAAGTCATTTCTGTGCCTGAAATTGGTCACAATTGAAGCTTCTGAGTAAGCAAAACTCTGAAAAAATTGCAATTTTAGTCACTGTGAGGGTTTAAAAAGTGGTTCTTCAACATGAGGCACAATCCAATTGACATTTTGAATCATTTTTAGTACAGTCCAAAAAGTCAATTTTCTGTAGAAAAACGATGACCGCAGAGCTGTCGAACGTTCCCAAAATGGTCAATTTTGATGAAATTTTAACATTTAATCTTTTGACTGAAAATTACTGTTGGATGTGAATTATTACTTTTTCATCTAAAATAAATGTGTTTAAAGTCATTTCTGTGCCTGAAATTGGTGACAATTGAAGCTTCTGAGTAAGGAAAACTCGGTAAAAATGGCAATTTTGGTCACTGTGAGGGTTTAAAAAGTGGTTATTTCAACAAGAGGCACGATCCAATTGACATTTTGAATCATTTGTGGTACAGTCCAAAAAATCAATTTTCTCAAGAAAAGCGATGAGCGCGGAGCTGTCGAACGTTCTCAAAATGGTCAATTTTGATGAAATTTTAACATTTAATCTTTTGACTGCAAATTACTGTTGGATGTGAATTATTACTTTTTAAACTAAAATAAATGTGTTTAAAGTCATTTCTGTGCCTGAAATTGGTCAAAATTGAAGCTTCTGAGTAAGCAAAACTCTGTAAAAATGGCAATTTTGGTCACTGTGAGGGTTTAAAAAGTAGTTCTTCAACATGAGGCACAATCCAATTGACATTTTGAATCATTTTTAGTACAGTCCAAAAAGTCAATTTTCTGAAGAAAAACGATGACCGCAGAGCTGTCGAACGTTCCCAAAATGGTCAATTTTGATGAAATTTTTACATTTAATCTTTTGACTGAAAATTACTGTTGGATGTGAATTATTACTTTTATATCTAAAATAAATGTGTTTAAAGTCATTTCTGTGCCTGAAATTGGTGACAATTGAAGCTTCTGAGTAAGGAAAACTCGGTAAAAATGGCAATTTTGGTCACTGTGAGGGTTTAAAAAGTGGTTATTCAACAAGAGGCACGATCCAATTGACATTTTGAATCATTTTTGGTACAGTCCAAAAAATCAATTTTCTGAAGAAAAGCGATGACCGCGGAGCTGTCGAACGTTCTCAAAATGGTCAATTTTGATGAAATTTTAACATTTAATCTGACTGCAAATTACTGTTGGATGTGAATTATTACTTTTTCAACTAAAATAAATGTGTTTAAAGTCATTTCTGTGCCTGAAATTGGTCAAAATTGAAGCTTCTGAGAAAGCAAAACTTTGTAAAAATTGCAATTTTGGTCACTGTGAGGGTTTAAAAAGTGGTTATTCAACATGAGGCACGATCCAATTGACATTTTGAATAATTTTTGTTACAGTCCAAAAAAATCAATTTTCTGAAGAAAAACGATGACCGCGGAGCTGTCGAACGTTCCCAAAATGGTCAATTTTAATGAAATTTTAACATTTAATCTTTTGACTGTAAATTACTGTTGGATGTGAATTATTACTTTTTCAACTAAAATAAATGTGTTTAAAGTCATTTCTTGCCTGAAATTGGTCAAAATTGAACCTTCTGAGTAAGCAAAACTCTGTAAAAATGGCAATTTTCGTCACTGTGAGGGTTTAAAAAGTGGTTATTCAACATGAGGCACGATCCAATTGACATTTTGAATAATTTTTGTTACAGTCCAAAAAATCAATTTTCTGAAGAAAAGCGATGACCGCGGAGCTGTCGAACGTTCTCAAAATGGTCAATTTTGATGACATTTTAACATTTAATCTTTTGACTGTAAATTACTGTTGGATGTGAATTATTACTTTTTCCAACTAAAATAAATGTGTTTAAAGTCATTTCTGTGCCTGAAATTGGTCACAATTGAAGCTTCTGAGTAAGCAAAACTCTGAAAAAATTGCAATTTTAGTCACTGTGAGGGTTTAAAAAGTGGTTCTTCAACAAGAGGCACGATCCAATTGACATTTTGAATCATTTTTGGTACAGTCCAAAAAATCAATTTTCTGAAGAAAAGCGATGAGTGCGGAGCTGTCGAACGTTCTCAAAATGGTCAATTTTGATGAAATTTTAACATTTAATCTTTTGACTGCAAATTACTGTTGGATGTGAATTATTACTTTTTCAACTAAAATAAATGTGTTTAAAGTCATTTCTGTGCCTGAAATTGGTCAAAATTGAACCTTCTGAGTAAGCAAAACTCTGTAAAAATGGCAATTTTGGTCACTGTGAGGGTTTAAAAAGCGGTTATTCAACATGAGGCACGATCCAATTGACATTTTGAATTATTTTTGGTACATTCCAAAAAATCAATTTTCTGAAGAAAATCGATGACCGCGGAGCTGTCGAACGTTCCCAAAATGGTCGATTTTAATGAAATTTTAACATTTAATCTTTTGGCTGTAAATTGCTGTTGGATGTGAATTACTACTTTTTAAACTAAAATAAATGTGTTTAAAGTCATTTCTGTGCCTGAAATTGGTGAAAATTGAAGCTTCTGAGTAAGGAAAACTCGGTAAAAATGGCAATTTTGGTCACTGTGAGGGTTTAAAAAGTGGTTTTCAACAAGAGGCACGATCCAATTGACATTTTGAATCATTTTTGGTACAGTCCAAAAAATCAATTTTCTGAAGAAAAGCGATGACCGCAGAGCTGTCGAACGTTCCCAAAATGGTCAATTTTAATGAAATTTTAATATTTAATCTTTTGACTGTAAATTGCTGTTGGATGTGAATTATTACTTTTTCAACTAAAATAAATGTGTTTAAAGTCATTTCTGTGCCTGAAATTGGTCAAAATTGAAGCTTCTGAGAAAGCAAAACTCTATAAAAATGGCAATTTTGGTCACTGTGAGGGTTTAAAAAGTGGTTATTCAACATGAGGCACGATCCAATTGACATTTTGAATTATTTTTGGTACAGTCCAAAAAAATCAATTTTCTGAAGAAAAACGATGACCGCGGAGCTGTCGAACGTTCCCAAAATGGTCGATTTTAATGAAATTTTAACATTTAATCTTTTGGCTGTAAATTGCTGTTGGATGTGAATTATTACTTTTTCAACTAAAATAAATGTGTTTAAAGTAATTTCTGTGCCTGAAATTGGTCAAAATTGAAGCTTCTGAGTAAGCAAAACTCTGAAAAAATGGCAATTTTGGTCACTGTGAGGGTTTAAAAAGTGGTTATTCAACATGAGGCACAATCCAATTGACATTTTGAATCATTTTTAGTACAGTCCAAAAAGTCAATTTTCTGAAGAAAAGCGATGACCGTGGAGCTGTCGAACGTTCTGAAAATGGTCAATTTTGATGAAATTTTAACATTTAATCTTTTGACTGAAAATTACTGTTGGATGTGAATTATTACTTTTTCATCTAAAATAAATGTGTTTAAAGTCATTTCTGTTTCTGAAATTGGTGAAAATTGAAGCTTCTTAGTAAGGAAAACTCGGTAAAAATGGCAATTTTGGTCACTGTGAGGGTTTGAAAAGTGGTTCTTCAACAAGAGGCACGATCCAATTGACATTTTGAATCATTTTTGGTACAGTCCAAAAAATCAATTTTCTGAAGAAAAGCGATGAGTGCGGAGCTGTCGAACGTTCTCAAAATGGTCAATTTTGATGAAATTTTAACATTTAATCTTTTGACTGCAAATTACTGTTGGATGTGAATTATTACTTTTTCAACTAAAATAAATGTGTTTAAAGTCATTTCTGTGCCTGAAATTGGTCAAAATTGAACCTTCTGAGTAAGCAAAACTCTGTAAAAATGGCAATTTTGGTCACTGTGAGGGTTTAAAAAGCGGTTATTCAACATGAGGCACGATCCAATTGACATTTTGAATTATTTTTGGTACAGTCCAAAAAATCAATTTTCTGAAGAAAATCGATGACCGCGGAGCTGTCGAACGTTCCCAAAATGGTCGATTTTAATGAAATTTTAACATTTAATCTTTTGGCTGTAAATTGCTGTTGGATGTGAATTACTACTTTTTAAACTAAAATAAATGTGTTTAAAGTCATTTCTGTGCCTGAAATTGGTGAAAATTGAAGCTTCTGAGTAAGCAAAACTCTGTAAAAATGGCAATTTTCGTCACTGTGAGGGTTTAAAAAGTGGTTATTCAACATGAGGCACGATCCAATTGACATTTTGAATAATTTTTGTTACAGTCCAAAAAATCAATTTTCTGAAGAAAAGCGATGACCGCGGAGCTGTCGAACGTTCTCAAAATGGTCAATTTTGATGACATTTTAACATTTAATCTTTTGACTGTAAATTACTGTTGGATGTGAATTATTACTTTTTCCAACTAAAATAAATGTGTTTAAAGTCATTTCTGTGCCTGAAATTGGTCACAATTGAAGCTTCTGAGTAAGCAAAACTCTGAAAAAATTGCAATTTTAGTCACTGTGAGGGTTTAAAAAGTGGTTCTTCAACAAGAGGCACGATCCAATTGACATTTTGAATCATTTTTGGTACAGTCCAAAAAATCAATTTTCTGAAGAAAAGCGATGAGTGCGGAGCTGTCGAACGTTCTCAAAATGGTCAATTTTGATGAAATTTTAACATTTAATCTTTTGACTGCAAATTACTGTTGGGTGTGAATTATTACTTTTTCAACTAAAATAAATGTGTTTAAAGTCATTTCTGTGCCTGAAATTGGTCAAAATTGAACCTTCTGAGTAAGCAAAACTCTGTAAAAATGGCAATTTTGGTCACTGTGAGGGTTTAAAAAGCGGTTATTCAACATGAGGCACGATCCAATTGACATTTTGAATTATTTTTGGTACAGTCCAAAAAATCAATTTTCTGAAGAAAATCGATGACCGCGGAGCTGTCGAACGTTCCCAAAATGGTCGATTTTAATGAAATTTTAACATTTAATCTTTTGGCTGTAAATTGCTGTTGGATGTGAATTACTACTTTTTAAACTAAAATAAATGTGTTTAAAGTCATTTCTGTGCCTGAAATTGGTGAAAATTGAAGCTTCTGAGTAAGGAAAACTCGGTAAAAATGGCAATTTTGGTCACTGTGAGGGTTTAAAAAGTGGTTTTCAACAAGAGGCACGATCCAATTGACATTTTGAATCATTTTTGGTACAGTCCAAAAAATCAATTTTCTGAAGAAAAGCGATGACCGCAGAGCTGTCGAACGTTCCCAAAATGGTCAATTTTAATGAAATTTTAATATTTAATCTTTTGACTGTAAATTGCTGTTGGATGTGAATTATTACTTTTTCAACTAAAATAAATGTGTTTAAAGTCATTTCTGTGCCTGAAATTGGTCAAAATTGAAGCTTCTGAGAAAGCAAAACTCTATAAAAATGGCAATTTTGGTCACTGTGAGGGTTTAAAAAGTGGTTATTCAACATGAGGCACGATCCAATTGACATTTTGAATTATTTTTGGTACAGTCCAAAAAAATCAATTTTCTGAAGAAAAACGATGACCGCGGAGCTGTCGAACGTTCCCAAAATGGTCGATTTTAATGAAATTTTAACATTTAATATTTTGGCTGTAAATTGCTGTTGGATGTGAATTATTACTTTTTCAACTAAAATAAATGTGTTTAAAGTAATTTCTGTGCCTGAAATTGGTCAAAATTGAAGCTTCTGAGTAAGCAAAACTCTGAAAAAATGGCAATTTTGGTCACTGTGAGGGTTTAAAAAGTGGTTATTCAACATGAGGCACAATCCAATTGACATTTTGAATCATTTTTAGTACAGTCCAAAAAGTCAATTTTCTGAAGAAAAGCGATGACCGTGGAGCTGTCGAACGTTCTGAAAATGGTCAATTTTGATGAAATTTTAACATTTAATCTTTTGACTGAAAATTACTGTTGGATGTGAATTATTACTTTTTCATCTAAAATAAATGTGTTTAAAGTCATTTCTGTTTCTGAAATTGGTGAAAATTGAAGCTTCTTAGTAAGGAAAACTCGGTAAAAATGGCAATTTTGGTCACTGTGAGGGTTTGAAAAGTGGTTCTTCAACAAGAGGCACGATCCAATTGACATTTTGAATCATTTTTGGTACAGTCCAAAAAATCAATTTTCTGAAGAAAAGCGATGAGTGCGGAGCTGTCGAACGTTCTCAAAATGGTCAATTTTGATGAAATTTTAACATTTAATCTTTTGACTGCAAATTACTGTTGGATGTGAATTATTACTTTTTCAACTAAAATAAATGTGTTTAAAGTCATTTCTGTGCCTGAAATTGGTCAAAATTGAACCTTCTGAGTAAGCAAAACTCTGTAAAAATGGCAATTTTGGTCACTGTGAGGGTTTAAAAAGCGGTTATTCAACATGAGGCACGATCCAATTGACATTTTGAATTATTTTTGGTACAGTCCAAAAAATCAATTTTCTGAAGAAAATCGATGACCGCGGAGCTGTCGAACGTTCCCAAAATGGTCGATTTTAATGAAATTTTAACATTTAATCTTTTGGCTGTAAATTGCTGTTGGATGTGAATTACTACTTTTTAAACTAAAATAAGTGTGTTTAAAGTAATTTCTGTGCCTGAAATTGGTCAAAATTGAAGCTTCTGAGAAAGCAAAACTCTGTAAAAATGGCAATTTTGGTCACTGTGAGGGTTTAAAAAGTGGTTATTCAACAAGAGGCACGATCCAATTGACATTTTGAATCATTTTTAGTACAGTCCAAAAAATCAATTTTCTGAAGAAAAGCGATGAGCGCGGAGCTGTCGAACGTTCTCAAAATGGTAAATTTTGATGAAATTTTAACATTTAATCTTTTGACTGCAAATTACTGTTGGATGTGAATTATTACTTTTTCAACTAAAATAAATGTGTTTAAAGTCATTTCTGTGCCTGAAATTGGTCAAAATTGAAGCTTCTGAGTAAGGAAAATTCGGTAAAAATGGCAATTTTGGTCACTGTGAGGGTTTAAAAGTGGTTATTCAACAAGAGGCACGATCCAATTGACATTTTGAATAATTTTTGGTACAGTTCAAAAAAATCAATTTTCTGAAGAAAAGCGATGACCGTGGAGCTGTCGAACGTTCTCAAAATGGTCAATTTTGATGAAATTTTAACATTTAATCTTTTGACTGCAAATTACTGTTGGATGTGAATTATTACTTTTTCAACTAAAATAAATGTGTTTAAAGTCATTTCTGTGCCTGAAATTGGTCACAATTGAAGCTTCTGAGTAAGCAAAACTCTGAAAAAATTGCAATTTTAGTCACTGTGAGGGTTTAAAAAGTGGTTCTTCAACATGAGGCACAATCCAATTGACATTTTGAATCATTTTTAGTACAGTCCAAAAAGTCAATTTTCTGTAGAAAAACGATGACCGCAGAGCTGTCGAACGTTCCCAAAATGGTCAATTTTGATGAAATTTTAACATTTAATCTTTTGACTGAAAATTACTGTTGGATGTGAATTATTACTTTTTCATCTAAAATAAATGTGTTTAAAGTCATTTCTGTGCCTGAAATTGGTGACAATTGAAGCTTCTGAGTAAGGAAAACTCGGTAAAAATGGCAATTTTGGTCACTGTGAGGGTTTAAAAAGTGGTTATTTCAACAAGAGGCACGATCCAATTGACATTTTGAATCATTTGTGGTACAGTCCAAAAAATCAATTTTCTCAAGAAAAGCGATGAGCGCGGAGCTGTCGAACGTTCTCAAAATGGTCAATTTTGATGAAATTTTAACATTTAATCTTTTGACTGCAAATTACTGTTGGATGTGAATTATTACTTTTTAAACTAAAATAAATGTGTTTAAAGTCATTTCTGTGCCTGAAATTGGTCAAAATTGAAGCTTCTGAGTAAGCAAAACTCTGTAAAAATGGCAATTTTGGTCACTGTGAGGGTTTAAAAAGTGGTTCTTCAACATGAGGCACAATCCAATTGACATTTTGAATCATTTTTAGTACAGTCCAAAAAGTCAATTTTCTGAAGAAAAACGATGACCGCAGAGCTGTCGAACGTTCCCAAAATGGTCAATTTTGATGAAATTTTTACATTTAATCTTTTGACTGAAAATTACTGTTGGATGTGAATTATTACTTTTATATCTAAAATAAATGTGTTTAAAGTCATTTCTGTGCCTGAAATTGGTGACAATTGAAGCTTCTGAGTAAGGAAAACTCGGTAAAAATGGCAATTTTGGTCACTGTGAGGGTTTAAAAAGTGGTTATTCAACAAGAGGCACGATCCAATTGACATTTTGAATCATTTTTGGTACAGTCCAAAAAATCAATTTTCTGAAGAAAAGCGATGACCGCGGAGCTGTCGAACGTTCTCAAAATGGTCAATTTTGATGAAATTTTAACATTTAATCTGACTGCAAATTACTGTTGGATGTGAATTATTACTTTTTCAACTAAAATAAATGTGTTTAAAGTCATTTCTGTGCCTGAAATTGGTCAAAATTGAAGCTTCTGAGAAAGCAAAACTTTGTAAAAATTGCAATTTTGGTCACTGTGAGGGTTTAAAAAGTGGTTATTCAACATGAGGCACGATCCAATTGACATTTTGAATAATTTTTGTTACAGTCCAAAAAAATCAATTTTCTGAAGAAAAACGATGACCGCGGAGCTGTCGAACGTTCCCAAAATGGTCAATTTTAATGAAATTTTAACATTTAATCTTTTGACTGTAAATTACTGTTGGATGTGAATTATTACTTTTTCAACTAAAATAAATGTGTTTAAAGTCATTTCTTGCCTGAAATTGGTCAAAATTGAACCTTCTGAGTAAGCAAAACTCTGTAAAAATGGCAATTTTCGTCACTGTGAGGGTTTAAAAAGTGGTTATTCAACATGAGGCACGATCCAATTGACATTTTGAATAATTTTTGTTACAGTCCAAAAAATCAATTTTCTGAAGAAAAGCGATGACCGCGGAGCTGTCGAACGTTCTCAAAATGGTCAATTTTGATGACATTTTAACATTTAATCTTTTGACTGTAAATTACTGTTGGATGTGAATTATTACTTTTTCCAACTAAAATAAATGTGTTTAAAGTCATTTCTGTGCCTGAAATTGGTCACAATTGAAGCTTCTGAGTAAGCAAAACTCTGAAAAAATTGCAATTTTAGTCACTGTGAGGGTTTAAAAAGTGGTTCTTCAACAAGAGGCACGATCCAATTGACATTTTGAATCATTTTTGGTACAGTCCAAAAAATCAATTTTCTGAAGAAAAGCGATGAGTGCGGAGCTGTCGAACGTTCTCAAAATGGTCAATTTTGATGAAATTTTAACATTTAATCTTTTGACTGCAAATTACTGTTGGATGTGAATTATTACTTTTTCAACTAAAATAAATGTGTTTAAAGTCATTTCTGTGCCTGAAATTGGTCAAAATTGAACCTTCTGAGTAAGCAAAACTCTGTAAAAATGGCAATTTTGGTCACTGTGAGGGTTTAAAAAGCGGTTATTCAACATGAGGCACGATCCAATTGACATTTTGAATTATTTTTGGTACAGTCCAAAAAATCAATTTTCTGAAGAAAATCGATGACCGCGGAGCTGTCGAACGTTCCCAAAATGGTCGATTTTAATGAAATTTTAACATTTAATCTTTTGGCTGTAAATTGCTGTTGGATGTGAATTACTACTTTTTAAACTAAAATAAATGTGTTTAAAGTCATTTCTGTGCCTGAAATTGGTGAAAATTGAAGCTTCTGAGTAAGGAAAACTCGGTAAAAATGGCAATTTTGGTCACTGTGAGGGTTTAAAAAGTGGTTTTCAACAAGAGGCACGATCCAATTGACATTTTGAATCATTTTTGGTACAGTCCAAAAAATCAATTTTCTGAAGAAAAGCGATGACCGCAGAGCTGTCGAACGTTCCCAAAATGGTCAATTTTAATGAAATTTTAATATTTAATCTTTTGACTGTAAATTGCTGTTGGATGTGAATTATTACTTTTTCAACTAAAATAAATGTGTTTAAAGTCATTTCTGTGCCTGAAATTGGTCAAAATTGAAGCTTCTGAGAAAGCAAAACTCTATAAAAATGGCAATTTTGGTCACTGTGAGGGTTTAAAAAGTGGTTATTCAACATGAGGCACGATCCAATTGACATTTTGAATTATTTTTGGTACAGTCCAAAAAAATCAATTTTCTGAAGAAAAACGATGACCGCGGAGCTGTCGAACGTTCCCAAAATGGTCGATTTTAATGAAATTTTAACATTTAATCTTTTGGCTGTAAATTGCTGTTGGATGTGAATTATTACTTTTTCAACTAAAATAAATGTGTTTAAAGTAATTTCTGTGCCTGAAATTGGTCAAAATTGAAGCTTCTGAGTAAGCAAAACTCTGAAAAAATGGCAATTTTGGTCACTGTGAGGGTTTAAAAAGTGGTTATTCAACATGAGGCACAATCCAATTGACATTTTGAATCATTTTTAGTACAGTCCAAAAAGTCAATTTTCTGAAGAAAAGCGATGACCGTGGAGCTGTCGAACGTTCTGAAAATGGTCAATTTTGATGAAATTTTAACATTTAATCTTTTGACTGAAAATTACTGTTGGATGTGAATTATTACTTTTTCATCTAAAATAAATGTGTTTAAAGTCATTTCTGTTTCTGAAATTGGTGAAAATTGAAGCTTCTTAGTAAGGAAAACTCGGTAAAAATGGCAATTTTGGTCACTGTGAGGGTTTGAAAAGTGGTTCTTCAACAAGAGGCACGATCCAATTGACATTTTGAATCATTTTTGGTACAGTCCAAAAAATCAATTTTCTGAAGAAAAGCGATGAGTGCGGAGCTGTCGAACGTTCTCAAAATGGTCAATTTTGATGAAATTTTAACATTTAATCTTTTGACTGCAAATTACTGTTGGATGTGAATTATTACTTTTTCAACTAAAATAAATGTGTTTAAAGTCATTTCTGTGCCTGAAATTGGTCAAAATTGAACCTTCTGAGTAAGCAAAACTCTGTAAAAATGGCAATTTTGGTCACTGTGAGGGTTTAAAAAGCGGTTATTCAACATGAGGCACGATCCAATTGACATTTTGAATTATTTTTGGTACAGTCCAAAAAATCAATTTTCTGAAGAAAATCGATGACCGCGGAGCTGTCGAACGTTCCCAAAATGGTCGATTTTAATGAAATTTTAACATTTAATCTTTTGGCTGTAAATTGCTGTTGGATGTGAATTACTACTTTTTAAACTAAAATAAGTGTGTTTAAAGTAATTTCTGTGCCTGAAATTGGTCAAAATTGAAGCTTCTGAGAAAGCAAAACTCTGTAAAAATGGCAATTTTGGTCACTGTGAGGGTTTAAAAAGTGGTTATTCAACAAGAGGCACGATCCAATTGACATTTTGAATCATTTTTAGTACAGTCCAAAAAATCAATTTTCTGAAGAAAAGCGATGAGCGCGGAGCTGTCGAACGTTCTCAAAATGGTAAATTTTGATGAAATTTTAACATTTAATCTTTTGACTGCAAATTACTGTTGGATGTGAATTATTACTTTTTCAACTAAAATAAATGTGTTTAAAGTCATTTCTGTGCCTGAAATTGGTCAAAATTGAAGCTTCTGAGTAAGGAAAATTCGGTAAAAATGGCAATTTTGGTCACTGTGAGGGTTTAAAAGTGGTTATTCAACAAGAGGCACGATCCAATTGACATTTTGAATAATTTTTGGTACAGTTCAAAAAAATCAATTTTCTGAAGAAAAGCGATGACCGTGGAGCTGTCGAACGTTCTCAAAATGGTCAATTTTGATGAAATTTTAACATTTAATCTTTTGACTGCAAATTACTGTTGGATGTGAATTATTACTTTTTCAACTAAAATAAATGTGTTTAAAGTCATTTCTGTGCCTGAAATTGGTCACAATTGAAGCTTCTGAGTAAGCAAAACTCTGAAAAAATTGCAATTTTAGTCACTGTGAGGGTTTAAAAAGTGGTTCTTCAACATGAGGCACAATCCAATTGACATTTTGAATCATTTTTAGTACAGTCCAAAAAGTCAATTTTCTGTAGAAAAACGATGACCGCAGAGCTGTCGAACGTTCCCAAAATGGTGAATTTTGATGAAATTTTAACATTTAATCTTTTGACTGAAAATTACTGTTGGATGTGAATTATTACTTTTTCATCTAAAATAAATGTGTTTAAAGTCATTTCTGTGCCTGAAATTGGTGACAATTGAAGCTTCTGAGTAAGGAAAACTCGGTAAAAATGGCAATTTTGGTCACTGTGAGGGTTTAAAAAGTGGTTATTTCAACAAGAGGCACGATCCAATTGACATTTTGAATCATTTGTGGTACAGTCCAAAAAATCAATTTTCTCAAGAAAAGCGATGAGCGCGGAGCTGTCGAACGTTCTCAAAATGGTCAATTTTGATGAAATTTTAACATTTAATCTTTTGACTGCAAATTACTGTTGGATGTGAATTATTACTTTTTAAACTAAAATAAATGTGTTTAAAGTCATTTCTGTGCCTGAAATTGGTCAAAATTGAAGCTTCTGAGTAAGCAAAACTCTGTAAAAATGGCAATTTTGGTCACTGTGAGGGTTTAAAAAGTGGTTCTTCAACATGAGGCACAATCCAATTGACATTTTGAATCATTTTTAGTACAGTCCAAAAAGTCAATTTTCTGAAGAAAAACGATGACCGCAGAGCTGTCGAACGTTCCCAAAATGGTCAATTTTGATGAAATTTTTACATTTAATCTTTTGACTGAAAATTACTGTTGGATGTGAATTATTACTTTTATATCTAAAATAAATGTGTTTAAAGTCATTTCTGTGCCTGAAATTGGTGACAATTGAAGCTTCTGAGTAAGGAAAACTCGGTAAAAATGGCAATTTTGGTCACTGTGAGGGTTTAAAAAGTGGTTATTCAACAAGAGGCACGATCCAATTGACATTTTGAATCATTTTTGGTACAGTCCAAAAAATCAATTTTCTGAAGAAAAGCGATGACCGCGGAGCTGTCGAACGTTCTCAAAATGGTCAATTTTGATGAAATTTTAACATTTAATCTGACTGCAAATTACTGTTGGATGTGAATTATTACTTTTTCAACTAAAATAAATGTGTTTAAAGTCATTTCTGTGCCTGAAATTGGTCAAAATTGAAGCTTCTGAGAAAGCAAAACTTTGTAAAAATTGCAATTTTGGTCACTGTGAGGGTTTAAAAAGTGGTTATTCAACATGAGGCACGATCCAATTGACAT
Organism: Lissotriton helveticus; assembly: GCF_964261635.1. Taxonomy (NCBI): domain Eukaryota; kingdom Metazoa; phylum Chordata; class Amphibia; order Caudata; family Salamandridae; genus Lissotriton; species Lissotriton helveticus. The sequence continues at coordinate 426,698,932 of NC_136068.1, forward strand.
TTTGAATAATTTTTGTTACAGTCCAAAAAAATCAATTTTCTGAAGAAAAACGATGACCGCGGAGCTGTCGAACGTTCCCAAAATGGTCAATTTTAATGAAATTTTAACATTTAATCTTTTGACTGTAAATTACTGTTGGATGTGAATTATTACTTTTTCAACTAAAATAAATGTGTTTAAAGTCATTTCTTGCCTGAAATTGGTCAAAATTGAACCTTCTGAGTAAGCAAAACTCTGTAAAAATGGCAATTTTCGTCACTGTGAGGGTTTAAAAAGTGGTTATTCAACATGAGGCACGATCCAATTGACATTTTGAATAATTTTTGTTACAGTCCAAAAAATCAATTTTCTGAAGAAAAGCGATGACCGCGGAGCTGTCGAACGTTCTCAAAATGGTCAATTTTGATGACATTTTAACATTTAATCTTTTGACTGTAAATTACTGTTGGATGTGAATTATTACTTTTTCCAACTAAAATAAATGTGTTTAAAGTCATTTCTGTGCCTGAAATTGGTCACAATTGAAGCTTCTGAGTAAGCAAAACTCTGAAAAAATTGCAATTTTAGTCACTGTGAGGGTTTAAAAAGTGGTTCTTCAACAAGAGGCACGATCCAATTGACATTTTGAATCATTTTTGGTACAGTCCAAAAAATCAATTTTCTGAAGAAAAGCGATGAGTGCGGAGCTGTCGAACGTTCTCAAAATGGTCAATTTTGATGAAATTTTAACATTTAATCTTTTGACTGCAAATTACTGTTGGATGTGAATTATTACTTTTTCAACTAAAATAAATGTGTTTAAAGTCATTTCTGTGCCTGAAATTGGTCAAAATTGAACCTTCTGAGTAAGCAAAACTCTGTAAAAATGGCAATTTTGGTCACTGTGAGGGTTTAAAAAGCGGTTATTCAACATGAGGCACGATCCAATTGACATTTTGAATTATTTTTGGTACAGTCCAAAAAATCAATTTTCTGAAGAAAATCGATGACCGCGGAGCTGTCGAACGTTCCCAAAATGGTCGATTTTAATGAAATTTTAACATTTAATCTTTTGGCTGTAAATTGCTGTTGGATGTGAATTACTACTTTTTAAACTAAAATAAATGTGTTTAAAGTCATTTCTGTGCCTGAAATTGGTGAAAATTGAAGCTTCTGAGTAAGGAAAACTCGGTAAAAATGGCAATTTTGGTCACTGTGAGGGTTTAAAAAGTGGTTTTCAACAAGAGGCACGATCCAATTGACATTTTGAATCATTTTTGGTACAGTCCAAAAAATCAATTTTCTGAAGAAAAGCGATGACCGCAGAGCTGTCGAACGTTCCCAAAATGGTCAATTTTAATGAAATTTTAATATTTAATCTTTTGACTGTAAATTGCTGTTGGATGTGAATTATTACTTTTTCAACTAAAATAAATGTGTTTAAAGTCATTTCTGTGCCTGAAATTGGTCAAAATTGAAGCTTCTGAGAAAGCAAAACTCTATAAAAATGGCAATTTTGGTCACTGTGAGGGTTTAAAAAGTGGTTATTCAACATGAGGCACGATCCAATTGACATTTTGAATTATTTTTGGTACAGTCCAAAAAAATCAATTTTCTGAAGAAAAACGATGACCGCGGAGCTGTCGAACGTTCCCAAAATGGTCGATTTTAATGAAATTTTAACATTTAATCTTTTGGCTGTAAATTGCTGTTGGATGTGAATTATTACTTTTTCAACTAAAATAAATGTGTTTAAAGTAATTTCTGTGCCTGAAATTGGTCAAAATTGAAGCTTCTGAGTAAGCAAAACTCTGAAAAAATGGCAATTTTGGTCACTGTGAGGGTTTAAAAAGTGGTTATTCAACATGAGGCACAATCCAATTGACATTTTGAATCATTTTTAGTACAGTCCAAAAAGTCAATTTTCTGAAGAAAAGCGATGACCGTGGAGCTGTCGAACGTTCTGAAAATGGTCAATTTTGATGAAATTTTAACATTTAATCTTTTGACTGAAAATTACTGTTGGATGTGAATTATTACTTTTTCATCTAAAATAAATGTGTTTAAAGTCATTTCTGTTTCTGAAATTGGTGAAAATTGAAGCTTCTTAGTAAGGAAAACTCGGTAAAAATGGCAATTTTGGTCACTGTGAGGGTTTGAAAAGTGGTTCTTCAACAAGAGGCACGATCCAATTGACATTTTGAATCATTTTTGGTACAGTCCAAAAAATCAATTTTCTGAAGAAAAGCGATGAGTGCGGAGCTGTCGAACGTTCTCAAAATGGTCAATTTTGATGAAATTTTAACATTTAATCTTTTGGCTGTAAATTGCTGTTGGATGTGAATTACTACTTTTTAAACTAAAATAAGTGTGTTTAAAGTAATTTCTGTGCCTGAAATTGGTCAAAATTGAAGCTTCTGAGAAAGCAAAACTCTGTAAAAATGGCAATTTTGGTCACTGTGAGGGTTTAAAAAGTGGTTATTCAACAAGAGGCACGATCCAATTGACATTTTGAATCATTTTTAGTACAGTCCAAAAAATCAATTTTCTGAAGAAAAGCGATGAGCGCGGAGCTGTCGAACGTTCTCAAAATGGTAAATTTTGATGAAATTTTAACATTTAATCTTTTGACTGCAAATTACTGTTGGATGTGAATTATTACTTTTTCAACTAAAATAAATGTGTTTAAAGTCATTTCTGTGCCTGAAATTGGTCAAAATTGAAGCTTCTGAGTAAGGAAAATTCGGTAAAAATGGCAATTTTGGTCACTGTGAGGGTTTAAAAGTGGTTATTCAACAAGAGGCACGATCCAATTGACATTTTGAATAATTTTTGGTACAGTTCAAAAAAATCAATTTTCTGAAGAAAAGCGATGACCGTGGAGCTGTCGAACGTTCTCAAAATGGTCAATTTTGATGAAATTTTAACATTTAATCTTTTGACTGCAAATTACTGTTGGATGTGAATTATTACTTTTTCAACTAAAATAAATGTGTTTAAAGTCATTTCTGTGCCTGAAATTGGTCACAATTGAAGCTTCTGAGTAAGCAAAACTCTGAAAAAATTGCAATTTTAGTCACTGTGAGGGTTTAAAAAGTGGTTCTTCAACATGAGGCACAATCCAATTGACATTTTGAATCATTTTTAGTACAGTCCAAAAAGTCAATTTTCTGTAGAAAAACGATGACCGCAGAGCTGTCGAACGTTCCCAAAATGGTCAATTTTGATGAAATTTTAACATTTAATCTTTTGACTGAAAATTACTGTTGGATGTGAATTATTACTTTTTCATCTAAAATAAATGTGTTTAAAGTCATTTCTGTGCCTGAAATTGGTGACAATTGAAGCTTCTGAGTAAGGAAAACTCGGTAAAAATGGCAATTTTGGTCACTGTGAGGGTTTAAAAAGTGGTTATTTCAACAAGAGGCACGATCCAATTGACATTTTGAATCATTTGTGGTACAGTCCAAAAAATCAATTTTCTCAAGAAAAGCGATGAGCGCGGAGCTGTCGAACGTTCTCAAAATGGTCAATTTTGATGAAATGTTAACATTTAATCTTTTGACTGCAAATTACTGTTGGATGTGAATTATTACTTTTTAAACTAAAATAAATGTGTTTAAAGTCATTTCTGTGCCTGAAATTGGTCAAAATTGAAGCTTCTGAGTAAGCAAAACTCTGTAAAAATGGCAATTTTGGTCACTGTGAGGGTTTAAAAAGTGGTTCTTCAACATGAGGCACAATCCAATTGACATTTTGAATCATTTTTAGTACAGTCCAAAAAGTCAATTTTCTGAAGAAAAACGATGACCGCAGAGCTGTCGAACGTTCCCAAAATGGTCAATTTTGATGAAATTTTTACATTTAATCTTTTGACTGAAAATTACTGTTGGATGTGAATTATTACTTTTATATCTAAAATAAATGTGTTTAAAGTCATTTCTGTGCCTGAAATTGGTGACAATTGAAGCTTCTGAGTAAGGAAAACTCGGTAAAAATGGCAATTTTGGTCACTGTGAGGGTTTAAAAAGTGGTTATTCAACAAGAGGCACGATCCAATTGACATTTTGAATCATTTTTGGTACAGTCCAAAAAATCAATTTTCTGAAGAAAAGCGATGACCGCGGAGCTGTCGAACGTTCTCAAAATGGTCAATTTTGATGAAATTTTAACATTTAATCTGACTGCAAATTACTGTTGGATGTGAATTATTACTTTTTCAACTAAAATAAATGTGTTTAAAGTCATTTCTGTGCCTGAAATTGGTCAAAATTGAAGCTTCTGAGAAAGCAAAACTTTGTAAAAATTGCAATTTTGGTCACTGTGAGGGTTTAAAAAGTGGTTATTCAACATGAGGCACGATCCAATTGACATTTTGAATAATTTTTGTTACAGTCCAAAAAAATCAATTTTCTGAAGAAAAACGATGACCGCGGAGCTGTCGAACGTTCCCAAAATGGTCAATTTTAATGAAATTTTAACATTTAATCTTTTGACTGTAAATTACTGTTGGATGTGAATTATTACTTTTTCAACTAAAATAAATGTGTTTAAAGTCATTTCTTGCCTGAAATTGGTCAAAATTGAACCTTCTGAGTAAGCAAAACTCTGTAAAAATGGCAATTTTCGTCACTGTGAGGGTTTAAAAAGTGGTTATTCAACATGAGGCACAATCCAATTGACATTTTGAATAATTTTTGTTACAGTCCAAAAAATCAATTTTCTGAAGAAAAGCGATGACCGCGGAGCTGTCGAACGTTCTCAAAATGGTCAATTTTGATGACATTTTAACATTTAATCTTTTGACTGTAAATTACTGTTGGATGTGAATTATTACTTTTTCCAACTAAAATAAATGTGTTTAAAGTCATTTCTGTGCCTGAAATTGGTCACAATTGAAGCTTCTGAGTAAGCAAAACTCTGAAAAAATTGCAATTTTAGTCACTGTGAGGGTTTAAAAAGTGGTTCTTCAACAAGAGGCACGATCCAATTGACATTTTGAATCATTTTTGGTACAGTCCAAAAAATCAATTTTCTGAAGAAAAGCGATGAGTGCGGAGCTGTCGAACGTTCTCAAAATGGTCAATTTTGATGAAATTTTAACATTTAATCTTTTGACTGCAAATTACTGTTGGATGTGAATTATTACTTTTTCAACTAAAATAAATGTGTTTAAAGTCATTTCTGTGCCTGAAATTGGTCAAAATTGAACCTTCTGAGTAAGCAAAACTCTGTAAAAATGGCAATTTTGGTCACTGTGAGGGTTTAAAAAGCGGTTATTCAACATGAGGCACGATCCAATTGACATTTTGAATTATTTTTGGTACAGTCCAAAAAATCAATTTTCTGAAGAAAATCGATGACCGCGGAGCTGTCGAACGTTCCCAAAATGGTCGATTTTAATGAAATTTTAACATTTAATCTTTTGGCTGTAAATTGCTGTTGGATGTGAATTACTACTTTTTAAACTAAAATAAATGTGTTTAAAGTCATTTCTGTGCCTGAAATTGGTGAAAATTGAAGCTTCTGAGTAAGGAAAACTCGGTAAAAATGGCAATTTTGGTCACTGTGAGGGTTTAAAAAGTGGTTTTCAACAAGAGGCACGATCCAATTGACATTTTGAATCATTTTTGGTACAGTCCAAAAAATCAATTTTCTGAAGAAAAGCGATGACCGCAGAGCTGTCGAACGTTCCCAAAATGGTCAATTTTAATGAAATTTTAATATTTAATCTTTTGACTGTAAATTGCTGTTGGATGTGAATTATTACTTTTTCAACTAAAATAAATGTGTTTAAAGTCATTTCTGTGCCTGAAATTGGTCAAAATTGAAGCTTCTGAGAAAGCAAAACTCTATAAAAATGGCAATTTTGGTCACTGTGAGGGTTTAAAAAGTGGTTATTCAACATGAGGCACGATCCAATTGACATTTTGAATTATTTTTGGTACAGTCCAAAAAAATCAATTTTCTGAAGAAAAACGATGACCGCGGAGCTGTCGAACGTTCCCAAAATGGTCGATTTTAATGAAATTTTAACATTTAATCTTTTGGCTGTAAATTGCTGTTGGATGTGAATTATTACTTTTTCAACTAAAATAAATGTGTTTAAAGTAATTTCTGTGCCTGAAATTGGTCAAAATTGAAGCTTCTGAGTAAGCAAAACTCTGAAAAAATGGCAATTTTGGTCACTGTGAGGGTTTAAAAAGTGGTTATTCAACATGAGGCACAATCCAATTGACATTTTGAATCATTTTTAGTACAGTCCAAAAAGTCAATTTTCTGAAGAAAAGCGATGACCGTGGAGCTGTCGAACGTTCTGAAAATGGTCAATTTTGATGAAATTTTAACATTTAATCTTTTGACTGAAAATTACTGTTGGATGTGAATTATTACTTTTTCATCTAAAATAAATGTGTTTAAAGTCATTTCTGTTTCTGAAATTGGTGAAAATTGAAGCTTCTTAGTAAGGAAAACTCGGTAAAAATGGCAATTTTGGTCACTGTGAGGGTTTGAAAAGTGGTTATTCAACAAGAGGCACGATCCAATTGACATTTTGAATCATTTTTGGTACAGTCCAAAAAATCAATTTTCTGAAGAAAAGCGATGACGGCGGAGCTGTCGAACGTTCTCAAAATGGTCAATTTAGATGAAATTTTAACATTTAATCTTTTGACTGCAAATTGCTGTTGAATGTGAATTATTACTTTTTCAACTAAAATAAATGTGTTTAAAGTCATTTCTGTGCCTGAAATTGGTCAAAATTGAAGCTTCTGAGAAAGCAAAACTCTGTAAAAATGGCAATTTTGGTCACTGTGAGGGTTTAAAAAGCGGTTATTCAACATGAGGCACGATCCAATTGACATTTTGAATTATTTTTGGTACAGTCCAAAAAATCAATTTTCTGAAGAAAATCGATGACCGCGGAGCTGTCGAACGTTCCCAAAATGGTCGATTTTAATGAAATTTTAACATTTAATCTTTTGGCTGTAAATTGCTGTTGGATGTGAATTACTACTTTTTAAACTAAAATAAGTGTGTTTAAAGTAATTTCTGTGCCTGAAATTGGTCAAAATTGAAGCTTCTGAGAAAGCAAAACTCTGTAAAAATGGCAATTTTGGTCACTGTGAGGGTTTAAAAAGTGGTTATTCAACAAGAGGCACGATCCAATTGACATTTTGAATCATTTTTAGTACAGTCCAAAAAATCAATTTTCTGAAGAAAAGCGATGAGCGCGGAGCTGTCGAACGTTCTCAAAATGGTAAATTTTGATGAAATTTTAACATTTAATCTTTTGACTGCAAATTACTGTTGGATGTGAATTATTACTTTTTCAACTAAAATAAATGTGTTTAAAGTCATTTCTGTGCCTGAAATTGGTCAAAATTGAAGCTTCTGAGTAAGGAAAATTCGGTAAAAATGGCAATTTTGGTCACTGTGAGGGTTTAAAAGTGGTTATTCAACAAGAGGCACGATCCAATTGACATTTTGAATAATTTTTGGTACAGTTCAAAAAAATCAATTTTCTGAAGAAAAGCGATGACCGTGGAGCTGTCGAACGTTCTCAAAATGGTCAATTTTGATGAAATTTTAACATTTAATCTTTTGACTGCAAATTACTGTTGGATGTGAATTATTACTTTTTCAACTAAAATAAATGTGTTTAAAGTCATTTCTGTGCCTGAAATTGGTCACAATTGAAGCTTCTGAGTAAGCAAAACTCTGAAAAAATTGCAATTTTAGTCACTGTGAGGGTTTAAAAAGTGGTTCTTCAACATGAGGCACAATCCAATTGACATTTTGAATCATTTTTAGTACAGTCCAAAAAGTCAATTTTCTGTAGAAAAACGATGACCGCAGAGCTGTCGAACGTTCCCAAAATGGTCAATTTTGATGAAATTTTAACATTTAATCTTTTGACTGCAAATTACTGTTGGATGTGAATTATTACTTTTTAAACTAAAATAAATGTGTTTAAAGTCATTTCTGTGCCTGAAATTGGTCAAAATTGAAGCTTCTGAGTAAGCAAAACTCTGTAAAAATGGCAATTTTGGTCACTGTGAGGGTTTAAAAAGTGGTTCTTCAACATGAGGCACAATCCAATTGACATTTTGAATCATTTTTAGTACAGTCCAAAAAGTCAATTTTCTGAAGAAAAACGATGACCGCAGAGCTGTCGAACGTTCCCAAAATGGTCAATTTTGATGAAATTTTTACATTTAATCTTTTGACTGAAAATTACTGTTGGATGTGAATTATTACTTTTATATCTAAAATAAATGTGTTTAAAGTCATTTCTGTGCCTGAAATTGGTGACAATTGAAGCTTCTGAGTAAGGAAAACTCGGTAAAAATGGCAATTTTGGTCACTGTGAGGGTTTAAAAAGTGGTTATTCAACAAGAGGCACGATCCAATTGACATTTTGAATCATTTTTGGTACAGTCCAAAAAATCAATTTTCTGAAGAAAAGCGATGACCGCGGAGCTGTCGAACGTTCTCAAAATGGTCAATTTTGATGAAATTTTAACATTTAATCTGACTGCAAATTACTGTTGGATGTGAATTATTACTTTTTCAACTAAAATAAATGTGTTTAAAGTCATTTCTGTGCCTGAAATTGGTCAAAATTGAAGCTTCTGAGAAAGCAAAACTTTGTAAAAATTGCAATTTTGGTCACTGTGAGGGTTTAAAAAGTGGTTATTCAACATGAGGCACGATCCAATTGACATTTTGAATAATTTTTGTTACAGTCCAAAAAAATCAATTTTCTGAAGAAAAACGATGACCGCGGAGCTGTCGAACGTTCCCAAAATGGTCAATTTTAATGAAATTTTAACATTTAATCTTTTGACTGTAAATTACTGTTGGATGTGAATTATTACTTTTTCAACTAAAATAAATGTGTTTAAAGTCATTTCTTGCCTGAAATTGGTCAAAATTGAACCTTCTGAGTAAGCAAAACTCTGTAAAAATGGCAATTTTCGTCACTGTGAGGGTTTAAAAAGTGGTTATTCAACATGAGGCACAATCCAATTGACATTTTGAATAATTTTTGTTACAGTCCAAAAAATCAATTTTCTGAAGAAAAGCGATGACCGCGGAGCTGTCGAACGTTCTCAAAATGGTCAATTTTGATGACATTTTAACATTTAATCTTTTGACTGTAAATTACTGTTGGATGTGAATTATTACTTTTTCCAACTAAAATAAATGTGTTTAAAGTCATTTCTGTGCCTGAAATTGGTCACAATTGAAGCTTCTGAGTAAGCAAAACTCTGAAAAAATTGCAATTTTAGTCACTGTGAGGGTTTAAAAAGTGGTTCTTCAACAAGAGGCACGATCCAATTGACATTTTGAATCATTTTTGGTACAGTCCAAAAAATCAATTTTCTGAAGAAAAGCGATGAGTGCGGAGCTGTCGAACGTTCTCAAAATGGTCAATTTTGATGAAATTTTAACATTTAATCTTTTGACTGCAAATTACTGTTGGATGTGAATTATTACTTTTTCAACTAAAATAAATGTGTTTAAAGTCATTTCTGTGCCTGAAATTGGTCAAAATTGAACCTTCTGAGTAAGCAAAACTCTGTAAAAATGGCAATTTTGGTCACTGTGAGGGTTTAAAAAGCGGTTATTCAACATGAGGCACGATCCAATTGACATTTTGAATTATTTTTGGTACAGTCCAAAAAATCAATTTTCTGAAGAAAATCGATGACCGCGGAGCTGTCGAACGTTCCCAAAATGGTCGATTTTAATGAAATTTTAACATTTAATCTTTTGGCTGTAAATTGCTGTTGGATGTGAATTACTACTTTTTAAACTAAAATAAATGTGTTTAAAGTCATTTCTGTGCCTGAAATTGGTGAAAATTGAAGCTTCTGAGTAAGGAAAACTCGGTAAAAATGGCAATTTTGGTCACTGTGAGGGTTTAAAAAGTGGTTTTCAACAAGAGGCACGATCCAATTGACATTTTGAATCATTTTTGGTACAGTCCAAAAAATCAATTTTCTGAAGAAAAGCGATGACCGCAGAGCTGTCGAACGTTCCCAAAATGGTCAATTTTAATGAAATTTTAATATTTAATCTTTTGACTGTAAATTGCTGTTGGATGTGAATTATTACTTTTTCAACTAAAATAAATGTGTTTAAAGTCATTTCTGTGCCTGAAATTGGTCAAAATTGAAGCTTCTGAGAAAGCAAAACTCTATAAAAATGGCAATTTTGGTCACTGTGAGGGTTTAAAAAGTGGTTATTCAACATGAGGCACGATCCAATTGACATTTTGAATTATTTTTGGTACAGTCCAAAAAAATCAATTTTCTGAAGAAAAACGATGACCGCGGAGCTGTCGAACGTTCCCAAAATGGTCGATTTTAATGAAATTTTAACATTTAATCTTTTGGCTGTAAATTGCTGTTGGATGTGAATTATTACTTTTTCAACTAAAATAAATGTGTTTAAAGTAATTTCTGTGCCTGAAATTGGTCAAAATTGAAGCTTCTGAGTAAGCAAAACTCTGAAAAAATGGCAATTTTGGTCACTGTGAGGGTTTAAAAAGTGGTTATTCAACATGAGGCACAATCCAATTGACATTTTGAATCATTTTTAGTACAGTCCAAAAAGTCAATTTTCTGAAGAAAAGCGATGACCGTGGAGCTGTCGAACGTTCTGAAAATGGTCAATTTTGATGAAATTTTAACATTTAATCTTTTGACTGAAAATTACTGTTGGATGTGAATTATTACTTTTTCATCTAAAATAAATGTGTTTAAAGTCATTTCTGTTTCTGAAATTGGTGAAAATTGAAGCTTCTTAGTAAGGAAAACTCGGTAAAAATGGCAATTTTGGTCACTGTGAGGGTTTGAAAAGTGGTTATTCAACAAGAGGCACGATCCAATTGACATTTTGAATCATTTTTGGTACAGTCCAAAAAATCAATTTTCTGAAGAAAAGCGATGACGGCGGAGCTGTCGAACGTTCTCAAAATGGTCAATTTAGATGAAATTTTAACATTTAATCTTTTGACTGCAAATTGCTGTTGAATGTGAATTATTACTTTTTCAACTAAAATAAATGTGTTTAAAGTCATTTCTGTGCCTGAAATTGGTCAAAATTGAAGCTTCTGAGAAAGCAAAACTCTGTAAAAATGGCAATTTTGGTCACTGTGAGGGTTTAAAATGTGGTTATTCAACAAGAGGCACGATCCAATTGACATTTTGAATCATTTTTGGCACAGTCCAAAAAATCAATTTTCTGAAGAAAAGCGATGAGCGCGGAGCTGTCGAACGTTCTCAAAATGGTCAATTTTGATGAAATTTTAACATTTAATCTTTTGACTGCAAATTACTGTTGGATGTGAATTATTACTTTTTCAACTAAAATAAATGTGTTTAAAGTCATTTCTGTGCCTGAAATTGGTCAAAATTGAAGCTTCTGAGAAAGCAAAACTCTGTAAAAATGGCAATTTTGGTCACTGTGAGGGTTTAAAAACTGGTTATTCAACATGAGGCACAATCCAATTGACATTTTGAATTATTTTTGGTACAGTCCAAAAAATCAATTTTCTGAAGAAAAACGATGACCGCGGAGCTGTCGAACGTTCCTAAAATGGTCGATTTTAATGAAATTTTAACATTTAATCTTTTGGCTGTAAATTGCTGTTGGATGTGAATTACTACTTTTTAAACTAAAATAAGTGTGTTTAAAGTAATTTCTGTGCCTGAAATTGGTCAAAATTGAAGCTTCTGAGAAAGCAAAACTCTGTAAAAATGGCAATTTTGGTCACTGTGAGGGTTTAAAAAGTGGTTATTCAACAAGAGGCACGATCCAATTGACATTTTGAATCATTTTTAGTACAGTCCAAAAAATCAATTTTCTGAAGAAAAGCGATGAGCGCGGAGCTGTCGAACGTTCTCAAAATGGTAAATTTTGATGAAATTTTAACATTTAATCTTTTGACTGCAAATTACTGTTGGATGTGAATTATTACTTTTTCAACTAAAATAAATGTGTTTAAAGTCATTTCTGTGCCTGAAATTGGTCAAAATTGAAGCTTCTGAGTAAGGAAAATTCGGTAAAAATGGCAATTTTGGTCACTGTGAGGGTTTAAAAGTGGTTATTCAACAAGAGGCACGATCCAATTGACATTTTGAATAATTTTTGGTACAGTTCAAAAAAATCAATTTTCTGAAGAAAAGCGATGACCGTGGAGCTGTCGAACGTTCTCAAAATGGTCAATTTTGATGAAATTTTAACATTTAATCTTTTGACTGCAAATTACTGTTGGATGTGAATTATTACTTTTTCAACTAAAATAAATGTGTTTAAAGTCATTTCTGTGCCTGAAATTGGTCACAATTGAAGCTTCTGAGTAAGCAAAACTCTGAAAAAATTGCAATTTTAGTCACTGTGAGGGTTTAAAAAGTGGTTCTTCAACATGAGGCACAATCCAATTGACATTTTGAATCATTTTTAGTACAGTCCAAAAAGTCAATTTTCTGTAGAAAAACGATGACCGCAGAGCTGTCGAACGTTCCCAAAATGGTCAATTTTGATGAAATTTTAACATTTAATCTTTTGACTGAAAATTACTGTTGGATGTGAATTATTACTTTTTCATCTAAAATAAATGTGTTTAAAGTCATTTCTGTGCCTGAAATTGGTGACAATTGAAGCTTCTGAGTAAGGAAAACTCGGTAAAAATGGCAATTTTGGTCACTGTGAGGGTTTAAAAAGTGGTTATTTCAACAAGAGGCACGATCCAATTGACATTTTGAATCATTTGTGGTACAGTCCAAAAAATCAATTTTCTCAAGAAAAGCGATGAGCGCGGAGCTGTCGAACGTTCTCAAAATGGTCAATTTTGATGAAATTTTAACATTTAATCTTTTGACTGCAAATTACTGTTGGATGTGAATTATTACTTTTTAAACTAAAATAAATGTGTTTAAAGTCATTTCTGTGCCTGAAATTGGTCAAAATTGAAGCTTCTGAGTAAGCAAAACTCTGTAAAAATGGCAATTTTGGTCACTGTGAGGGTTTAAAAAGTGGTTCTTCAACATGAGGCACAATCCAATTGACATTTTGAATCATTTTTAGTACAGTCCAAAAAGTCAATTTTCTGAAGAAAAACGATGACCGCAGAGCTGTCGAACGTTCCCAAAATGGTCAATTTTGATGAAATTTTTACATTTAATCTTTTGACTGAAAATTACTGTTGGATGTGAATTATTACTTTTATATCTAAAATAAATGTGTTTAAAGTCATTTCTGTGCCTGAAATTGGTGACAATTGAAGCTTCTGAGTAAGGAAAACTCGGTAAAAATGGCAATTTTGGTCACTGTGAGGGTTTAAAAAGTGGTTATTCAACAAGAGGCACGATCCAATTGACATTTTGAATCATTTTTGGTACAGTCCAAAAAATCAATTTTCTGAAGAAAAGCGATGACCGCGGAGCTGTCGAACGTTCTCAAAATGGTCAATTTTGATGAAATTTTAACATTTAATCTGACTGCAAATTACTGTTGGATGTGAATTATTACTTTTTCAACTAAAATAAATGTGTTTAAAGTCATTTCTGTGCCTGAAATTGGTCAAAATTGAAGCTTCTGAGAAAGCAAAACTTTGTAAAAATTGCAATTTTGGTCACTGTGAGGGTTTAAAAAGTGGTTATTCAACATGAGGCACGATCCAATTGACATTTTGAATAATTTTTGTTACAGTCCAAAAAAATCAATTTTCTGAAGAAAAACGATGACCGCGGAGCTGTCGAACGTTCCCAAAATGGTCAATTTTAATGAAATTTTAACATTTAATCTTTTGACTGTAAATTATTGTTGGATGTGAATTATTACTTTTTCAACTAAAATAAATGTGTTTAAAGTCATTTCTTGCCTGAAATTGGTCAAAATTGAACCTTCTGAGTAAGCAAAACTCTGTAAAAATGGCAATTTTCGTCACTGTGAGGGTTTAAAAAGTGGTTATTCAACATGAGGCACGATCCAATTGACATTTTGAATAATTTTTGTTACAGTCCAAAAAATCAATTTTCTGAAGAAAAGCGATGACCGCGGAGCTGTCGAACGTTCTCAAAATGGTCAATTTTGATGACATTTTAACATTTAATCTTTTGACTGTAAATTACTGTTGGATGTGAATTATTACTTTTTCCAACTAAAATAAATGTGTTTAAAGTCATTTCTGTGCCTGAAATTGGTCACAATTGAAGCTTCTGAGTAAGCAAAACTCTGAAAAAATTGCAATTTTAGTCACTGTGAGGGTTTAAAAAGTGGTTCTTCAACAAGAGGCACGATCCAATTGACATTTTGAATCATTTTTGGTACAGTCCAAAAAATCAATTTTCTGAAGAAAAGCGATGAGTGCGGAGCTGTCGAACGTTCTCAAAATGGTCAATTTTGATGAAATTTTAACATTTAATCTTTTGACTGCAAATTACTGTTGGATGTGAATTATTACTTTTTCAACTAAAATAAATGTGTTTAAAGTCATTTCTGTGCCTGAAATTGGTCAAAATTGAACCTTCTGAGTAAGCAAAACTCTGTAAAAATGGCAATTTTGGTCACTGTGAGGGTTTAAAAAGCGGTTATTCAACATGAGGCACGATCCAATTGACATTTTGAATCATTTTTGGTACAGTCCAAAAAATCAATTTTCTGAAGAAAAGCGATGACCGCAGAGCTGTCGAACGTTCCCAAAATGGTCAATTTTAATGAAATTTTAATATTTAATCTTTTGACTGTAAATTGCTGTTGGATGTGAATTATTACTTTTTCAACTAAAATAAATGTGTTTAAAGTCATTTCTGTGCCTGAAATTGGTCAAAATTGAAGCTTCTGAGAAAGCAAAACTCTATAAAAATGGCAATTTTGGTCACTGTGAGGGTTTAAAAAGTGGTTATTCAACATGAGGCACGATCCAATTGACATTTTGAATTATTTTTGGTACAGTCCAAAAAAATCAATTTTCTGAAGAAAAACGATGACCGCGGAGCTGTCGAACGTTCCCAAAATGGTCGATTTTAATGAAATTTTAACATTTAATCTTTTGGCTGTAAATTGCTGTTGGATGTGAATTATTACTTTTTCAACTAAAATAAATGTGTTTAAAGTAATTTCTGTGCCTGAAATTGGTCAAAATTGAAGCTTCTGAGTAAGCAAAACTCTGAAAAAATGGCAATTTTGGTCACTGTGAGGGTTTAAAAAGTGGTTATTCAACATGAGGCACAATCCAATTGACATTTTGAATCATTTTTAGTACAGTCCAAAAAGTCAATTTTCTGAAGAAAAGCGATGACCGTGGAGCTGTCGAACGTTCTGAAAATGGTCAATTTTGATGAAATTTTAACATTTAATCTTTTGACTGAAAATTACTGTTGGATGTGAATTATTACTTTTTCATCTAAAATAAATGTGTTTAAAGTCATTTCTGTTTCTGAAATTGGTGAAAATTGAAGCTTCTTAGTAAGGAAAACTCGGTAAAAATGGCAATTTTGGTCACTGTGAGGGTTTGAAAAGTGGTTATTCAACAAGAGGCACGATCCAATTGACATTTTGAATCATTTTTGGTACAGTCCAAAAAATCAATTTTCTGAAGAAAAGCGATGACGGCGGAGCTGTCGAACGTTCTCAAAATGGTCAATTTAGATGAAATTTTAACATTTAATCTTTTGACTGCAAATTGCTGTTGAATGTGAATTATTACTTTTTCAACTAAAATAAATGTGTTTAAAGTCATTTCTGTGCCTGAAATTGGTCAAAATTGAAGCTTCTGAGAAAGCAAAACTCTGTAAAAATTGCAATTTTGGTCACTGTGAGGGTTTAAAAAGTGGTTATTCAACATGAGGCACGATCCAATTGACATTTTGAATAATTTTTGTTACAGTCCAAAAAAATCAATTTTCTGAAGAAAAACGATGACCGCAGAGCTGTCGAACGTTCCCAAAATGGTCAATTTTAATGAAATTTTAATATTTAATCTTTTGACTGTAAATTGCTGTTGGATGTGAATTATTACTTTTTCAACTAAAATAAATGTGTTTAAAGTCATTTCTGTGCCTGAAATTGGTCAAAATTGAAGCTTCTGAGAAGCAAAACTCTATAAAAATGGCAATTTTGGTCACTGTGAGGGTTTAAAAAGTGGTTATTCAACATGAGGCACGATCCAATTGACATTTTGAATTATTTTTGGTACAGTCCAAAAAAATCAATTTTCTGAAGAAAAACGATGACCGCGGAGCTGTCGAACGTTCCCAAAATGGTCGATTTTAATGAAATTTTAACATTTAATCTTTTGGCTGTAAATTGCTGTTGGATGTGAATTATTACTTTTTCAACTAAAATAAATGTGTTTAAAGTAATTTCTGTGCCTGAAATTGGTCAAAATTGAAGCTTCTGAGTAAGCAAAACTCTGAAAAAATGGCAATTTTGGTCACTGTGAGGGTTTAAAAAGTGGTTATTCAACATGAGGCACAATCCAATTGACATTTTGAATCATTTTTAGTACAGTCCAAAAAGTCAATTTTCTGAAGAAAAGCGATGACCGTGGAGCTGTCGAACGTTCTGAAAATGGTCAATTTTGATGAAATTTTAACATTTAATCTTTTGACTGAAAATTACTGTTGGATGTGAATTATTACTTTTTCATCTAAAATAAATGTGTTTAAAGTCATTTCTGTTTCTGAAATTGGTGAAAATTGAAGCTTCTTAGTAAGGAAAACTCGGTAAAAATGGCAATTTTGGTCACTGTGAGGGTTTGAAAAGTGGTTATTCAACAAGAGGCACGATCCAATTGACATTTTGAATCATTTTTGGTACAGTCCAAAAAATCAATTTTCTGAAGAAAAGCGATGACGGCGGAGCTGTCGAACGTTCTCAAAATGGTCAATTTAGATGAAATTTTAACATTTAATCTTTTGACTGCAAATTGCTGTTGAATGTGAATTATTACTTTTTCAACTAAAATAAATGTGTTTAAAGTCATTTCTGTGCCTGAAATTGGTCAAAATTGAAGCTTCTGAGAAAGCAAAACTCTGTAAAAATTGCAATTTTGGTCACTGTGAGGGTTTAAAAAGTGGTTATTCAACATGAGGCACGATCCAATTGACATTTTGAATAATTTTTGTTACAGTCCAAAAAAAATCAATTTTCTGAAGAAAAACGATGACCGCGGAGCTGTCGAACGTTCCCAAAATGGTCAATTTTAATGAAATTTTAACATTTCATCTTTTGACTGTAAATTGCTGTTGGATGAGAATTACTACTTTTTAAACTAAAATAAATGTGTTTAAAGTCATTTCTGTGCCTGAAATTGGTCAAAATTGAAGCTTCTGAGAAAGCAAAACTCTGTAAAAATTGCAATTTTGGTCACTGTGAGGGTTTAAAAAGTGGTTATGCAACAAGAGGCACGATCCAATTGACATTTTGAATCATTTTTGGTACAGTCCAAAAAATCAATTTTCCGAAGAAAAGCGATGAGCGCGGAGAAGTCGAACGTTCTCAAAATGGTAAATTTTGATGAAATTTTAACATTTAATCTTTTGACTGTAAATTACTGTTAGATGTGAATTATTACTTTTTCAACTAAAATAAATGTGTTTAAAGTAATTTCTGTGCCTGAAATTGGTCAAAATTGAAGCTTCTGAGAAAGCAAAACTCTGTAAAAATGGCAATTTTGGTCACTGTGAGGGTTTAAAATGTGGTTATTCAACAAGAGGCACGATCCAATTGACATTTTGAATCATTTTTGGTACAGTCCAAAAAATCAATTTTCTGAAGAAAAGCGATGAGCGCGGAGCTGTCGAACGTTCTCAAAATGGTCAATTTGGATGAAATTTTTACATTTAATCTTTTGACTGCAAATTACTGTTGGATGTGAATTATTACTTTTTCAACTAAAATAAATGTGTTTAAAGTCATTTCTGTGCCTGAAATTGGTCAAAATTGAAGCTTCTGAGTAAGCAAAACTCTGTAAAAATGGCAATTTTGGTCACTGTTAGGGTTTAAAAAGTGGTTATTCAACATGAGGCACGATCCAATTGACATTTTGAATCATTTTTGGTACAGTCCAAAAAATCAGTTTTCTGAAGAAAAGCGATGACCGCGGAGCTGTCGAACGTTCTCAAAATGGTCAATTTTGATGAAATTTTAACATTTAATCTTTTGACTGCAAATTACTGTTGGATGTGAATTATTACTTTTTCAACTAAAATAAATGTGTTTAAAGTCATTTCTGTGCCTGAAATTGGTCAAAATTGAAGCTTCTGAGAAAGCAAAACTCTGTAAAAATGGCAATTTTGGTCACTGTGAGGGTTTAAAAACTGGTTATTCAACATGAGGCACAATCCAATTGACATTTTGAATTATTTTTGGTACAGTCCAAAAAATCAATTTTCTGAAGAAAAACGATGACCGCGGAGCTGTCGAACGTTCCTAAAATGGTCGATTTTAATGAAATTTTAACATTTAATCTTTTGGCTGTAAATTGCTGTTGGATGTGAATTACTACTTTTTAAACTAAAATAAGTGTGTTTAAAGTAATTTCTGTGCCTGAAATTGGTCAAAATTGAAGCTTCTGAGAAAGCAAAACTCTGTAAAAATGGCAATTTTGGTCACTGTGAGGGTTTAAAAGTGGTTATTCAACAAGAGGCACGATCCAATTGACATTTTGAATAATTTTTGGTACAGTTCAAAAAAATCAATTTTCTGAAGAAAAGCGATGACCGTGGAGCTGTCGAACGTTCTCAAAATGGTCAATTTTGATGAAATTTTAACATTTAATCTTTTGACTGCAAATTACTGTTGGATGTGAATTATTACTTTTTCAACTAAAATAAATGTGTTTAAAGTCATTTCTGTGCCTGAAATTGGTCACAATTGAAGCTTCTGAGTAAGCAAAACTCTGAAAAAATTGCAATTTTAGTCACTGTGAGGGTTTAAAAAGTGGTTCTTCAACATGAGGCACAATCCAATTGACATTTTGAATCATTTTTAGTACAGTCCAAAAAGTCAATTTTCTGTAGAAAAACGATGACCGCAGAGCTGTCGAACGTTCCAAAAATGGTCAATTTTGATGAAATTTTAACATTTAATCTTTTGACTGAAAATTACTGTTGGATGTGAATTATTACTTTTTCATCTAAAATAAATGTGTTTAAAGTCATTTCTGTGCCTGAAATTGGTGACAATTGAAGCTTCTGAGTAAGGAAAACTCGGTAAAAATGGCAATTTTGGTCACTGTGAGGGTTTAAAAAGTGGTTCTTCAACATGAGGCACAATCCAATTGACATTTTGAATCATTTTTAGTACAGTCCAAAAAGTCAATTTTCTGAAGAAAAACGATGACCGCAGAGCTGTCGAACGTTCCCAAAATGGTCAATTTTGATGAAATTTTTACATTTAATCTTTTGACTGAAAATTACTGTTGGATGTGAATTATTACTTTTATATCTAAAATAAATGTGTTTAAAGTCATTTCTGTGCCTGAAATTGGTGACAATTGAAGCTTCTGAGTAAGGAAAACTCGGTAAAAATGGCAATTTTGGTCACTGTGAGGGTTTAAAAAGTGGTTATTCAACAAGAGGCACGATCCAATTGACATTTTGAATCATTTTTGGTACAGTCCAAAAAATCAATTTTCTGAAGAAAAGCGATGACCGCGGAGCTGTCGAACGTTCTCAAAATGGTCAATTTTGATGAAATTTTAACATTTAATCTTTTGACTGCAAATTACTGTTGGATGTGAATTATTACTTTTTCAACTAAAATAAATGTGTTTAAAGTCATTTCTGTGCCTGAAATTGGTCAAAATTGAAGCTTCTGAGAAAGCAAAACTTTGTAAAAATTGCAATTTTGGTCACTGTGAGGGTTTAAAAAGTGGTTATTCAACATGAGGCACGATCCAATTGACATTTTGAATAATTTTTGTTACAGTCCAAAAAAATCAATTATCTGAAGAAAAACGATGACCGCCGAGCTGTCGAACGTTCCCAAAATGGTCAATTTTAATGACATTTTAACATTTAATCTTTTGACTGTAAATTACTGTTGGATGTGAATTATTACTTTTTCAACTAAAATAAATGTGTTTAAAGTCATTTCTGTGCCTGAAATTGGTCACAATTGAAGCTTCTGAGTAAGCAAAACTCTGAAAAAATTGCAATTTTAGTCACTGTGAGGGTTTAAAAAGTGGTTCTTCAACAAGAGGCACGATCCAATTGACATTTTGAATCATTTTTGGTACAGTCCAAAAAATCAATTTTCTGAAGAAAAGCGATGAGTGCGGAGCTGTCGAACGTTCTCAAAATGGTCAATTTTGATGAAATTTTAACATTTAATCTTTTGACTGCAAATTACTGTTGGATGTGAATTATTACTTTTTCAACTAAAATAAATGTGTTTAAAGTCATTTCTGTGCCTGAAATTGGTCAAAATTGAACCTTCTGAGTAAGCAAAACTCTGTAAAAATGGCAATTTTGGTCACTGAGGGTTTAAAAAGCGGTTATTCAACAAGAGGCACGATCCAATTGACATTTTGAATCATTTTTGGTACAGTCCAAAAAATCAATTTTCTGAAGAAAAGAGATGACCGCAGAGCTGTCGAACGTTCCCAAAATGGTCAATTTTAATGAAATTTTAATATTTAATCTTTTGGCTGTAAATTGCTGTTGGATGTGAATTACTACTTTTTAAACTAAAATAAATGTGTTTAAAGTCATTTCTGTGCCTGAAATTGGTGAAAATTGAAGCTTCTGAGTAAGGAAAACTCGGTAAAAATGGCAATTTTGGTCACTGTGAGGGTTTAAAAAGTGGTTTTCAACAAGAGGCACGATCCAATTGACATTTTGAATCATTTTTGGTACAGTCCAAAAAATCAATTTTCTGAAGAAAAGCGATGACCGCAGAGCTGTCGAACGTTCCCAAAATGGTCAATTTTAATGAAATTTTAATATTTAATCTTTTGACTGTAAATTGCTGTTGGATGTGAATTATTACTTTTTCAACTAAAATAAATGTGTTTAAAGTCATTTCTGTGCCTGAAATTGGTCAAAATTGAAGCTTCTGAGAAAGCAAAACTCTGAAAAAATGGCAATTTTGGTCACTGTGAGGGTTTAAAAAGTGGTTATTCAACATGAGGCACGATCCAATTGACATTTTGAATTATTTTTGGTACAGTCCAAAAAAATCAATTTTCTGAAGAAAAACGATGACCGCGGAGCTGTCGAACGTTCCCAAAATGGTCGATTTTAATGAAATTTTAACATTTAATCTTTTGGCTGTAAATTGCTGTTGGATGTGAATTATTACTTTTTCAACTAAAATAAATGTGTTTAAAGTAATTTCTGTGCCTGAAATTGGTCAAAATTGAAGCTTCTGAGTAAGCAAAACTCTGAAAAAATGGCAATTTTGGTCACTGTGAGGGTTTAAAAAGTGGTTATTCAACATGAGGCACAATCCAATTGACATTTTGAATCATTTTTAGTACAGTCCAAAAAGTCAATTTTCTGAAGAAAAGCGATGACCGTGGAGCTGTCGAACGTTCTGAAAATGGTCAATTTTGATGAAATTTTAACATTTAATCTATTGACTGAAAATTACTGTTGGATGTGAATTATTACTTTTTCATCTAAAATAAATGTGTTTAAAGTCATTTCTGTTTCTGAAATTGGTGAAAATTGAAGCTTCTTAGTAAGGAAAACTCGGTAAAAATGGCAATTTTGGTCACTGTGAGGGTTTGAAAAGTGGTTATTCAACAAGAGGCACGATCCAATTGACATTTTGAATCATTTTTGGTACAGTCCAAAAAATCAATTTTCTGAAGAAAAGCGATGACGGCGGAGCTGTCGAACGTTCTCAAAATGGTCAATTTAGATGAAATTTTAACATTTCATCTTTTGACTGTAAATTGCTGTTGGATGAGAATTACTACTTTTTAAACTAAAATAAATGTGTTTAAAGTCATTTCTGTGCCTGAAATTGGTCAAAATTGAAGCTTCTGAGAAAGCAAAACTCTGTAAAAATTGCAATTTTGGTCACTGTGAGGGTTTAAAAAGTGGTTATGCAACAAGAGGCACGATCCAATTGACATTTTGAATCATTTTTGGTACAGTCCAAAAAATCAATTTTCCGAAGAAAAGCGATGAGCGCGGAGAAGTCGAACGTTCTCAAAATGGTAAATTTTGATGAAATTTTAACATTTAATCTTTTGACTGTAAATTACTGTTAGATGTGAATTATTACTTTTTCAACTAAAATAAGTGTGTTTAAAGTAATTTCTGTGCCTGAAATTGGTCAAAATTGAAGCTTCTGAGTAAGCAAAACTCTGTAAAAATGGCAATTTTGGTCACTGTGAGGGTTTAAAAAGTGGTTATGCAACAAGAGGCACGATCCAATTGACATTTTGAATCATTTTTGGTACAGTCCAAAAAATCAATTTTCCGAAGAAAAGCGATGAGCGCGGAGAAGTCGAACGTTCTCAAAATGGTAAATTTTGATGAAATTTTAACATTTAATCTTTTGACTGTAAATTACTGTTAGATGTGAATTATTACTTTTTCAACTAAAATAAGTGTGTTTAAAGTAATTTCTGTGCCTGAAATTGGTCAAAATTGAAGCTTCTGAGTAAGCAAAACTCTGTAAAAATGGCAATTTTGGTCACTGTGAGGGTTTAAAAAGTGGTTATTCAACATGAGGCACGATCCAATTTACATTTTGAATCATTTTTGTACAGTCCAAAAAATCAATTTTCTGAAGAAAAACGATGACCGCGGAGCTGTCGAACGTTCCCAAAATGGTCAATTTTAATGAAATTTTAACATTTAATCTTTTGGCTGTAAATTGCTGTTGGATGTGAATTACTACTTTTTAAACTAAAATAAGTGTGTCTAAAGTCATTTCTGTGCCTGAAATTCGTCAAAATTGAAGCTTCTGAGTAAGCAAAACTCTGTAAAAATGGCAATTTTAGTCACTGTGAGGGTTTAAAAAGTGGTTCTTCAACAAGAGGCACGATCCAATTGACATTTTGAATCATTTTTGGTACAGTCCAAAAAATCAATTTTCTGAAGAAAAGCGATGAGTGCGGAGCTGTCGAACGTTCTCAAAATGGTCAATTTTGATGAAATTTTAACATTTAATCTTTTGACTGCAAATTACTGTTGGATGTGAATTATTACTTTTTCAACTAAAATAAATGTGTTTAAAGTCATTTCTGTGCCTGAAATTGGTCAAAATTGAACCTTCTGAGTAAGCAAAACTCTGTAAAAATGGCAATTTTGGTCACTGAGGGTTTAAAAAGCGGTTATTCAACAAGAGGCACGATCCAATTGACATTTTGAATCATTTTTGGTACAGTCCAAAAAATCAATTTTCTGAAGAAAAGAGATGACCGCAGAGCTGTCGAACGTTCCCAAAATGGTCAATTTTAATGAAATTTTAATATTTAATCTTTTGGCTGTAAATTGCTGTTGGATGTGAATTACTACTTTTTAAACTAAAATAAATGTGTTTAAAGTCATTTCTGTGCCTGAAATTGGTGAAAATTGAAGCTTCTGAGTAAGGAAAACTCGGTAAAAATGGCAATTTTGGTCACTGTGAGGGTTTAAAAAGTGGTTTTCAACAAGAGGCACGATCCAATTGACATTTTGAATCATTTTTGGTACAGTCCAAAAAATCAATTTTCTGAAGAAAAGCGATGACCGCAGAGCTGTCGAACGTTCCCAAAATGGTCAATTTTAATGAAATTTTAATATTTAATCTTTTGACTGTAAATTGCTGTTGGATGTGAATTATTACTTTTTCAACTAAAATAAATGTGTTTAAAGTCATTTCTGTGCCTGAAATTGGTCAAAATTGAAGCTTCTGAGAAAGCAAAACTCTGAAAAAATGGCAATTTTGGTCACTGTGAGGGTTTAAAAAGTGGTTATTCAACATGAGGCACGATCCAATTGACATTTTGAATTATTTTTGGTACAGTCCAAAAAAATCAATTTTCTGAAGAAAAACGATGACCGCGGAGCTGTCGAACGTTCCCAAAATGGTCGATTTTAATGAAATTTTAACATTTAATCTTTTGGCTGTAAATTGCTGTTGGATGTGAATTATTACTTTTTCAACTAAAATAAATGTGTTTAAAGTAATTTCTGTGCCTGAAATTGGTCAAAATTGAAGCTTCTGAGTAAGCAAAACTCTGAAAAAATGGCAATTTTGGTCACTGTGAGGGTTTAAAAAGTGGTTATTCAACATGAGGCACAATCCAATTGACATTTTGAATCATTTTTAGTACAGTCCAAAAAGTCAATTTTCTGAAGAAAAGCGATGACCGTGGAGCTGTCGAACGTTCTGAAAATGGTCAATTTTGATGAAATTTTAACATTTAATCTATTGACTGAAAATTACTGTTGGATGTGAATTATTACTTTTTCATCTAAAATAAATGTGTTTAAAGTCATTTCTGTTTCTGAAATTGGTGAAAATTGAAGCTTCTTAGTAAGGAAAACTCGGTAAAAATGGCAATTTTGGTCACTGTGAGGGTTTGAAAAGTGGTTATTCAACAAGAGGCACGATCCAATTGACATTTTGAATCATTTTTGGTACAGTCCAAAAAATCAATTTTCTGAAGAAAAGCGATGACGGCGGAGCTGTCGAACGTTCTCAAAATGGTCAATTTAGATGAAATTTTAACATTTAATCTTTTGACTGCAAATTGCTGTTGAATGTGAATTATTACTTTTTCAACTAAAATAAATGTGTTTAAAGTCATTTCTGTGCCTGAAATTGGTCAAAATTGAAGCTTCTGAGAAAGCAAAACTCTGTAAAAATTGCAATTTTGGTCACTGTGAGGGTTTAAAAAGTGGTTATTCAACATGAGGCACGATCCAATTGACATTTTGAATAATTTTTGTTACAGTCCAAAAAAATCAATTTTCTGAAGAAAAACGATGACCGCGGAGCTGTCGAACGTTCCCAAAATGGTCAATTTTAATGAAATTTTAACATTTCATCTTTTGACTGTAAATTGCTGTTGGATGAGAATTACTACTTTTTAAACTAAAATAAATGTGTTTAAAGTCATTTCTGTGCCTGAAATTGGTCAAAATTGAAGCTTCTGAGAAAGCAAAACTCTGTAAAAATTGCAATTTTGGTCACTGTGAGGGTTTAAAAAGTGGTTATGCAACAAGAGGCACGATCCAATTGACATTTTGAATCATTTTTGGTACAGTCCAAAAAATCAATTTTCCGAAGAAAAGCGATGAGCGCGGAGAAGTCGAACGTTCTCAAAATGGTAAATTTTGATGAAATTTTAACATTTAATCTTTTGACTGTAAATTACTGTTAGATGTGAATTATTACTTTTTCAACTAAAATAAGTGTGTTTAAAGTAATTTCTGTGCCTGAAATTGGTCAAAATTGAAGCTTCTGAGTAAGCAAAACTCTGTAAAAATGGCAATTTTGGTCACTGTGAGGGTTTAAAAAGTGGTTATGCAACAAGAGGCACGATCCAATTGACATTTTGAATCATTTTTGGTACAGTCCAAAAAATCAATTTTCCGAAGAAAAGCGATGAGCGCGGAGAAGTCGAACGTTCTCAAAATGGTAAATTTTGATGAAATTTTAACATTTAATCTTTTGACTGTAAATTACTGTTAGATGTGAATTATTACTTTTTCAACTAAAATAAGTGTGTTTAAAGTAATTTCTGTGCCTGAAATTGGTCAAAATTGAAGCTTCTGAGTAAGCAAAACTCTGTAAAAATGGCAATTTTGGTCACTGTGAGGGTTTAAAAAGTGGTTATTCAACATGAGGCACGATCCAATTTACATTTTGAATCATTTTTGTACAGTCCAAAAAATCAATTTTCTGAAGAAAAACGATGACCGCGGAGCTGTCGAACGTTCCCAAAATGGTCAATTTTAATGAAATTTTAACATTTAATCTTTTGGCTGTAAATTGCTGTTGGATGTGAATTACTACTTTTTAAACTAAAATAAGTGTGTCTAAAGTCATTTCTGTGCCTGAAATTCGTCAAAATTGAAGCTTCTGAGTAAGCAAAACTCTGTAAAAATGGCAATTTTAGTCACTGTGAGGGTTTAAAAAGTGGTTCTTCAACATGAGGCACAATCCAATTGACATTTTGAATCATTTTTAGTACAGTCCAAAAAGTCAATTTTCTGAACAAAAACGATGACTGCAGAGCTGTTGAACGTTCCCAAAATGGTCAATTTTGATGAAATTTTAACATTTAATCTTTTGACTGAAAATTACTGTTGGATGTGAATTATTACTTTTTCAACTAAAATAAATGTGTTTAAAGTCATTTCTGTGCCTGAAATTTTTGAAAATTGAAGCTTCTGAGTAAGGAAAATTCGGTAAAAATGGCAATTTTGGTCACTGTGAGGGTTTAAAAAGTGGTTATTCAACAAGAGGCACGATCCAATTGACATTTTGAATCATTTTTGGTACAGTCCAAAAAAATCAATTTTCCGAAGAAAAGCGATGAGCGCGGAGAAGTCGAACGTTCTCAAAATGGTAAATTTTGATGAAATTTTAACATTTAATCTTTTGACTGTAAATTACTGTTAGATGTGAATTATTACTTTTTCAACTAAAATAAGTGTGTTTAAAGTAATTTCTGTGCCTGAAATTGGTCAAAATTGAAGCTTCTGAGTAAGCAAAACTCTGTAAAAATGGCAATTTTGGTCACTGTGAGGGTTTAAAAAGTGGTTATTCAACATGAGGCACGATCCAATTTACATTTTGAATCATTTTTGTACAGTCCAAAAAATCAATTTTCTGAAGAAAAACGATGACCGCGGAGCTGTCGAACGTTCCCAAAATGGTCAATTTTAATGAAATTTTAACATTTAATCTTTTGGCTGTAAATTGCTGTTGGATGTGAATTACTACTTTTTAAACTAAAATAAGTGTGTCTAAAGTCATTTCTGTGCCTGAAATTCTTCAAAATTGAAGCTTCTGAGTAAGCAAAACTCTGTAAAAATGGCAATTTTAGTCACTGTGAGGGTTTAAAAAGTGGTTCTTCAACATGAGGCACAATCCAATTGACATTTTGAATCATTTTTAGTACAGTCCAAAAAGTCAATTTTCTGAACAAAAACGATGACTGCAGAGCTGTCGAACGTTCCCAAAATGGTCAATTTTGATGAAATTTTAACATTTAATCTTTTGACTGAAAATTACTGATGGATGTGAATTATTACTTTTTCAACTGAAATAAATGTGTTTAAAGTCATTTCTGTGCCTGAAATTGGTGAAAATTGAAGCTTCTGAGTAAGGAAAATTCGGTAAAAATGGCAATTTTGGTCACTGTGAGGGTTTAAAAAGTGGTTATTCAACAAGAGGCACGATCCAATTGACATTTTGAATCATTTTTGGTACAGTCCAAAAAATCAATTTTCTGAAGAAAAGCGATGAGCGCGGAGCTGTCGAACGTTCTCAAAATGGTAAATTTTGATGAAATTTTAACATTTAATCTTTTGACTGCAAATTACTGTTGGATGTGAATTATTACTTTTTCAACTAAAATAAATGTGTTTAAAGTCATTTCTGTGCCTGAAATTGGTCAAAATTGAAGCTTCTGAGTAAGGAAAATTCGGTAAAAATGGCATTTTTGGTCACTGTGAGGGTTTAAAAGTGGTTATTCAACAAGAGGCACGATCCAATTGACATTTTGAATAATTTTTGGTACAGTCCAAAAAAATCAATTTTCTGAAGAAAAGCGATGACCGTGGAGCTGTCGAACGTTCTCAAATTGGTCAATTTTGATGAAATTTTAACATTTCATCTTTTGACTGTAAATTGCTGTTGGATGAGAATTACTACTTTTTAAACTAAAATAAATGTGTTTAAAGTCATTTCTGTGCCTGAAATTGGTCAAAATTGAAGCTTCTGAGAAAGCAAAACTCTGTAAAAATTGCAATTTTGGTCACTGTGAGGGTTTAAAAAGTGGTTATGCAACAAGAGGCACGATCCAATTGACATTTTGAATCATTTTTTGTACAGTCCAAAAAATCAATTTTCCGAAGAAAAGCGATGAGCGCGGAGAAGTCGAACGTTCTCAAAATGGTAAATTTTGATGAAATTTTAACATTTAATCTTTTGACTGTAAATTACTGTTAGATGTGAATTATTACTTTTTCAACTAAAATAAGTGTGTTTAAAGTAATTTCTGTGCCTGAAATTGGTCAAAATTGAAGCTTCTGAGTAAGCAAAACTCTGTAAAAATGGCAATTTTGGTCACTGTGAGGGTTTAAAAAGTGGTTATGCAACAAGAGGCACGATCCAATTGACATTTTGAATCATTTTTGGTACAGTCCAAAAAATCAATTTTCCGAAGAAAAGCGATGAGCGCGGAGAAGTCGAACGTTCTCAAAATGGTAAATTTTGATGAAATTTTAACATTTAATCTTTTGACTGTAAATTACTGTTAGATGTGAATTATTACTTTTTCAACTAAAATAAGTGTGTTTAAAGTAATTTCTGTGCCTGAAATTGGTCAAAATTGAAGCTTCTGAGTAAGCAAAACTCTGTAAAAATGGCAATTTTGGTCACTGTGAGGGTTTAAAAAGTGGTTATTCAACATGAGGCACGATCCAATTTACATTTTGAATCATTTTTGTACAGTCCAAAAAATCAATTTTCTGAAGAAAAACGATGACCGCGGAGCTGTCGAACGTTCCCAAAATGGTCAATTTTAATGAAATTTTAACATTTAATCTTTTGGCTGTAAATTGCTGTTGGATGTGAATTACTACTTTTTAAACTAAAATAAGTGTGTCTAAAGTCATTTCTGTGCCTGAAATTCGTCAAAATTGAAGCTTCTGAGTAAGCAAAACTCTGTAAAAATGGCAATTTTAGTCACTGTGAGGGTTTAAAAAGTGGTTCTTCAACATGAGGCACAATCCAATTGACATTTTGAATCATTTTTAGTACAGTCCAAAAAGTCAATTTTCTGAACAAAAACGATGACTGCAGAGCTGTTGAACGTTCCCAAAATGGTCAATTTTGATGAAATTTTAACATTTAATCTTTTGACTGAAAATTACTGTTGGATGTGAATTATTACTTTTTCAACTAAAATAAATGTGTTTAAAGTCATTTCTGTGCCTGAAATTTTTGAAAATTGAAGCTTCTGAGTAAGGAAAATTCGGTAAAAATGGCAATTTTGGTCACTGTGAGGGTTTAAAAAGTGGTTATTCAACAAGAGGCACGATCCAATTGACATTTTGAATCATTTTTGGTACAGTCCAAAAAAATCAATTTTCCGAAGAAAAGCGATGAGCGCGGAGAAGTCGAACGTTCTCAAAATGGTAAATTTTGATGAAATTTTAACATTTAATCTTTTGACTGTAAATTACTGTTAGATGTGAATTATTACTTTTTCAACTAAAATAAGTGTGTTTAAAGTAATTTCTGTGCCTGAAATTGGTCAAAATTGAAGCTTCTGAGTAAGCAAAACTCTGTAAAAATGGCAATTTTGGTCACTGTGAGGGTTTGAAAAGTGGTTATTCAACATGAGGCACGATCCAATTTACATTTTGAATCATTTTTGTACAGTCCAAAAAATCAATTTTCTGAAGAAAAACGATGACCGCGGAGCTGTCGAACGTTCCCAAAATGGTCAATTTTAATGAAATTTTAACATTTAATCTTTTGGCTGTAAATTGCTGTTGGATGTGAATTACTACTTTTTAAACTAAAATAAGTGTGTCTAAAGTCATTTCTGTGCCTGAAATTCTTCAAAATTGAAGCTTCTGAGTAAGCAAAACTCTGTAAAAATGGCAATTTTAGTCACTGTGAGGGTTTAAAAAGTGGTTCTTCAACATGAGGCACAATCCAATTGACATTTTGAATCATTTTTAGTACAGTCCAAAAAGTCAATTTTCTGAACAAAAACGATGACTGCAGAGCTGTCGAACGTTCCCAAAATGGTCAATTTTGATGAAATTTTAACATTTAATCTTTTGACTGAAAATTACTGATGGATGTGAATTATTACTTTTTCAACTAAAATAAATGTGTTTAAAGTCATTTCTGTGCCTGAAATTGGTCAAAATTGAAGCTTCTGAGTAAGGAAAATTCGGTAAAAATGGCATTTTTGGTCACTGTGAGGGTTTAAAAGTGGTTATTCAACAAGAGGCACGATCCAATTGACATTTTGAATAATTTTTGGTACAGTCCAAAAAAATCAATTTTCTGAAGAAAAGCGATGACCGTGGAGCTGTCGAACGTTCTCAAATTGGTCAATTTTGATGAAATTTTAACATTTAATCTTTTGACTGCAAATTACTGTTGGATGTGAATTATTACTTTTTCAACTAAAATAAATGTGTTTAAAGTCATTTCTGTGCCTGAAATTGGTCAAAATTGAAGCTTCTGAGAAAGCAAAACTCTGTAAAAATGGCAATTTTGGTCACTGTGAGGGTTTAAAATGTGGTTATTCAACAAGAGGCACGATCCAATTGACATTTTGAATCATTTTTGGTACAGTCCAAAAAAATCAATTTTCTGAAGAAAAGCGATGAGCGCGGAGCTGTCGAACGTTCTCAAAATGGTCAATTTTGATGAAATTTTAACATTTAATCTTTTGACTGCAAATTACTGTTGGATGTGAATTATTACTTTTTCAACTAAAATAAATGTGTTTAAAGTCATTTCTGTGCCTGAAATTGGTCAAAATTGAAGCTTCTGAGAAAGCAAAACTCTGTAAAAATGGCAATTTTGGTCACTGTGAGGGTTTAAAAACTGATTATTCAACATGAGGCACAATCCAATTGACATTTTGAATTATTTTTGGTACAGTCCAAAAAATCAATTTTCTGAAGAAAAACGATGACCGCGGAGCTGTCGAACGTTCCCAAAATGGTCGATTTTAATGAAATTTTAACATTTAATCTTTTGGCTGTAAATTGCTGTTGGATGTGAATTACTACTTTTTAAACTAAAATAAGTGTGTTTAAAGTAATTTCTGTGCCTGAAATTGGTCAAAATTGAAGCTTCTGAGAAAGCAAAACTCTGTAAAAATGGCAATTTTGGTCACTGTGAGGGTTTAAAAAGTGTTTATTCAACAAGAGGCACGATCCAATTGACATTTTGAATCATTTTTGGTACAGTCCAAAAAATCAATTTTCTGAAGAAAATCGATGAGCGCGGAGCTGTCAAACGTTCTCAAAATGGTAAATTTAATGAAATTTTAACATTTAATCTTTTGACTGCAAATTACTGTTGGATGTGAATTATTACTTTTTCAACTAAAATAAATGTGTTTAAAGTCATTTCTGTGCCTGAAATTTTTGAAAATTGAAGCTTCTGAGTAAGGAAAATTCGGTAAAAATGGCAATTTTGGTCACTGTGAGGGTTTAAAAAGTGGTTATTCAACAAGAGGCACGATCCAATTGACATTTTGAATCATTTTTGGTACAGTCCAAAAAAATCAATTTTCTGAAGAAAAGCGATGACCGTGGAGCTGTCGAACGTTCTCAAAATGGTCAATTTTGATGAAATTTTAACATTTAATCTTTTGACTGCAAATTACTGTTGGATGTGAATTATTACTTTTTCAACTAAAATAAATGTGTTTAAAGTCATTTCTGTGCCTGAAATTGGTCAAAATTGAAGCTTCTGAGAAAGCAAAACTCTGTAAAAATGGCAATTTTGGTCACTGTGAGGGTTTAAAATGTGGTTATTCAACAAGAGGCACGATCCAATTGACATTTTGAATCATTTTTGGTACAGTCCAAAAAATCAATTTTCTGAAGAAAAGCGATGAGCGCGGAGCTGTCGAACGTTCTCAAAATGGTCAATTTTGATGAAATTTTTACATTTAATCTTTTGACTGCAAATTACTGTTGGATGTGAATTATTACTTTTTCAACTAAAATAAATGTGTTTAAAGTCATTTCTGTGCCTGAAATTGGTCAAAATTGAAGCTTCTGAGTAAGCAAAACTCTGTAAAAATGGCAATTTTGGTCACTGTTAGGGTTTAAAAAGTGGTTATTCAACATGAGGCACGATCCAATTGACATTTTGAATCATTTTTGGTACAGTCCAAAAAATCAGTTTTCTGAAGAAAAGCGATGACCGCGGAGCTGTCGAACGTTCTCAAAATGGTCAATTTTGATGAAATTTTAACATTTAATCTTTTGACTGCAAATTACTGTTGGATGTGAATTATTACTTTTTCAACTAAAATAAATGTGTTTAAAGTCATTTCTGTGCCTGAAATTGGTCAAAATTGAAGCTTCTGAGAAAGCAAAACTCTGTAAAAATGGCAATTTTGGTCACTGTGAGGGTTTAAAAACTGGTTATTCAACATGAGGCACAATCCAATTGACATTTTGAATTATTTTTGGTACAGTCCAAAAAATCAATTTTCTGAAGAAAAACGATGACCGCGGAGCTGTCGAACGTTCCTAAAATGGTCGATTTTAATGAAATTTTAACATTTAATCTTTTGGCTGTAAATTGCTGTTGGATGTGAATTACTACTTTTTAAACTAAAATAAGTGTGTTTAAAGTAATTTCTGTGCCTGAAATTGGTCAAAATTGAAGCTTCTGAGAAAGCAAAACTCTGTAAAAATGGCAATTTTGGTCACTGTGAGGGTTCAAAAGTGGTTATTCAACAAGAGGCACGATCCAATTGACATTTTGAATAATTTTTGGTACAGTTCAAAAAAATCAATTTTCTGAAGAAAAGCGATGACCGTGGAGCTGTCGAACGTTCTCAAAATGGTCAATTTTGATGAAATTTTAACATTTAATCTTTTGACTGCAAATTACTGTTGGATGTGAATTATTACTTTTTCAACTAAAATAAATGTGTTTAAAGTCATTTCTGTGCCTGAAATTGGTCACAATTGAAGCTTCTGAGTAAGCAAAACTCTGAAAAAATTGCAATTTTAGTCACTGTGAGGGTTTAAAAAGTGGTTCTTCAACATGAGGCACAATCCAATTGACATTTTGAATCATTTTTAGTACAGTCCAAAAAGTCAATTTTCTGTAGAAAAACGATGACCGCAGAGCTGTCGAACGTTCCCAAAATGGTCAATTTTGATGAAATTTTAACATTTAATCTTTTGACTGAAAATTACTGTTGGATGTGAATTATTACTTTTTCATCTAAAATAAATGTGTTTAAAGTCATCTCTGTGCCTGAAATTGGTGACAATTGAAGCTTCTGAGTAAGGAAAACTCGCTAAAAATGGCAATTTTGGTCACTGTGAGGGTTTAAAAAGTGGTTATTTCAACAAGAGGCACGATCCAATTGACATTTTGAATCATTTGTGGTACAGTCCAAAAAATCAATTTTCTCAAGAAAAGCGATGAGCGCGGAGCTGTCGAACGTTCTCAAAATGGTCAATTTTGATGAAATTTTAACATTTAATCTTTTGACTGCAAATTACTGTTGGATGTGAATTATTACTTTTTAAACTAAAATAAATGTGTTTAAAGTCATTTCTGTGCCTGAAATTGGTCAAAATTGAAGCTTCTGAGTAAGCAAAACTCTGTAAAAATGGCAATTTTGGTCACTGTGAGGGTTTAAAAAGTGGTTCTTCAACATGAGGCACAATCCAATTGACATTTTGAATCATTTTTAGTACAGTCCAAAAAGTCAATTTTCTGAAGAAAAACGATGACCGCAGAGCTGTCGAACGTTCCCAAAATGGTCAATTTTGATGAAATTTTTACATTTAATCTTTTGACTGAAAATTACTGTTGGATGTGAATTATTACTTTTATATCTAAGATAAATGTGTTTAAAGTCATTTCTGTGCCTGAAATTGGTGACAATTGAAGCTTCTGAGTAAGGAAAACTCGGTAAAAATGGCAATTTTGGTCACTGTGAGGGTTTAAAAAGTGGTTATTCAACAAGAGGCACGATCCAATTGACATTTTGAATCATTTTTGGTACAGTCCAAAAAATCAATTTTCTGAAGAAAAGCGATGACCGCGGAGCTGTCGAACGTTCTCAAAATGGTCAATTTTGATGAAATTTTAACATTTAATCTTTTGACTGCAAATTACGGTTGGATGTGAATTATTACTTTTTCAACTAAAATAAATGTGTTTAAAGTCATTTCTGTGCCTGAAATTGGTCAAAATTGAAGCTTCTGAGAAAGCAAAACTTTGTAAAAATTGCAATTTTGGTCACTGTGAGGGTTTAAAAAGTGGTTATTCAACATGAGGCACGATCCAATTGACATTTTGAATAATTTTTGTTACAGTCCAAAAAAATCAATTTTCTGAAGAAAAACGATGACCGCGGAGCTGTCGAACGTTCCCAAAATGGTCAATTTTGATGAAATTTTAACATTTAATCTTTTGACTGTAAATTACTGTTGGATGTGAATTATTACTTTTTCAACTAAAATAAATGTGTTTAAAGTCATTTCTGTGCCTGAAATTGGTCAAAATTGAACCTTCTGAGTAAGCAAAACTCTGTAAAAATGGCAATTTTCGTCACTGTGAGGGTTTAAAAAGTGGTTATTCAACATGAGGCACGATCCAATTGACATTTTGAATAGCGTTGAGCGCGGAGCTGTCGAACGTTCTCAAAATGGTCAATTTTGATGAAATTTTAACATTTAATCTTTTGACTGCAAATTACTGTTGGATGTCAATTATTACTTTTTCAACTAAAATAAATGTGTTTAAAGTCATTTCTGTGCCTGAAATTGGTCAAAATTGAAGCTTCTGAGTAACAAAACTCTGTAAAAATGGCAATTTTGGTCACTGTGAGGGTTTAAAAAGTGGTTATTCAACATGAGGCACGATCCAATTGACATTTTGAATCATTTTTAATACAGTCCAAAAAATCAATTTTCTGAAGAAAAGCGATGACCGCGGAGCTGTCGAACGTTCCCAAAATGGTCAATTTTAATGAAATTTTAACATTTAATCTTTTGGCTGTAAATTGCTGTTGGATGTGAATTACTACTTTTTAAACTAAAATAAATGTGTCTAAAGTCATTTCTGTGCCTGAAATTCGTCAAAATTGAAGCTTCTGAGTAAGCAAAACTCTGTAAAAATGGCAATTTTAGTCACTGTGAGGGTTTAAAAAGTGGTTCTTCAACATGAGGCACAATCCAATTGACATTTTGAATCATTTTTGGTACAGTCCAAAAAATCAATTTTCTGAAGAAAAGCGATGAGCGCGGAGCTGTCGAACGTTCTCAAAATGGTCAATTTTGATGAAATTTTAACATTTAATCTTTTGACTGCAAATTACTGTTGGATGTCAATTATTACTTTTTCAACTAAAATAAATGTGTTTAAAGTCATTTCTGTGCCTGAAATTGGTCAAAATTGAAGCTTCTGAGTAACAAAACTCTGTAAAAATGGCAATTTTGGTCACTGTGAGGGTTTAAAAAGTGGTTATTCAACATGAGGCACGATCCAATTGACATTTTGAATCATTTTTAATACAGTCCAAAAAATCAATTTTCTGAAGAAAAGCGATGACCGCGGAGCTGTCGAACGTTCTCAAAATGGTCAATTTTGATGAAATTTTAACATTTCATCTTTTGACTGCAAATTACTGTTGGATGTGAATTATTACTTTTTCAACTAAAATAAATGTGTTTAAAGTCATTTCTGTGCCTGAAATTGGTCAAAATTGAAGCTTCTGCGAAAGCAAAACTCTGTAAAAATGGCAATTTTGGTCACTGTGAGGGTTTAAAAAGTGGTTATTCAACATGAGGCACGATCCAATTGACATTTTGAATCATTTTTGGTACAGTCCAAAAAATCAATTTTCTGAAGAAAAACGATGACCGCGGAGCTGTCGAACGTTCCCAAAATGGTCAATTTTAATGAAATTTTAACATTTAATCTTTTGGCTGTAAATTGCTGTTGGATGTGAATTACTACTTTTTAAACTAAAATAAATGTGTTTAAAGTCATTTCTGTGCCTGAAATTGGTCAAAATTGAAGCTTCTGAGTAAGGAAAACTCGGTAAAAATGGCAATTTTGGTCACTGTGAGGGTTTAAAAAGTGGTTATTCAACAAGAGGCACGATCCAATTGACATTTTGAATCATTTTTAGTACAGTCCAAAAAGTCAATTTTCTGAAGAAAAGCGATGACCGTGGAGCTGTCGAACGTTCTGAAAATGGTCAATTTTGATGAAATTTTAACATTTAATCTATTGACTGAAAATTACTGTTGGATGTGAATTATTACTTTTTCATCTAAAATAAATGTGTTTAAAGTCATTTCTGTTTCTGAAATTGGTGAAAATTGAAGCTTCTTAGTAAGGAAAACTCGGTAAAAATGGCAATTTTGGTCACTGTGAGGGTTTGAAAAGTGGTTATTCAACAAGAGGCACGATCCAATTGACATTTTGAATCATTTTTGGTACAGTCCAAAAAATCAATTTTCTGAAGAAAAGCGATGACGGCGGAGCTGTCGAACGTTCTCAAAATGGTCAATTTAGATGAAATTTTAACATTTAATCTTTTGACTGCAAATTGCTGTTGAATGTGAATTATTACTTTTTCAACTAAAATAAATGTGTTTAAAGTCATTTCTGTGCCTGAAATTGGTCAAAATTGAAGCTTCTGAGAAAGCAAAACTCTGTAAAAATTGCAATTTTGGTCACTGTGAGGGTTTAAAAAGTGGTTATTCAACATGAGGCACGATCCAATTGACATTTTGAATAATTTTTGTTACAGTCCAAAAAAATCAATTTTCTGAAGAAAAACGATGACCGCGGAGCTGTCGAACGTTCCCAAAATGGTCAATTTTAATGAAATTTTAACATTTCATCTTTTGACTGTAAATTGCTGTTGGATGAGAATTACTACTTTTTAAACTAAAATAAATGTGTTTAAAGTCATTTCTGTGCCTGAAATTGGTCAAAATTGAAGCTTCTGAGAAAGCAAAACTCTGTAAAAATTGCAATTTTGGTCACTGTGAGGGTTTAAAAAGTGGTTATGCAACAAGAGGCACGATCCAATTGACATTTTGAATCATTTTTGGTACAGTCCAAAAAATCAATTTTCCGAAGAAAAGCGATGAGCGCGGAGAAGTCGAACGTTCTCAAAATGGTAAATTTTGATGAAATTTTAACATTTAATCTTTTGACTGTAAATTACTGTTAGATGTGAATTATTACTTTTTCAACTAAAATAAGTGTGTTTAAAGTAATTTCTGTGCCTGAAATTGGTCAAAATTGAAGCTTCTGAGTAAGCAAAACTCTGTAAAAATGGCAATTTTGGTCACTGTGAGGGTTTAAAAAGTGGTTATGCAACAAGAGGCACGATCCAATTGACATTTTGAATCATTTTTGGTACAGTCCAAAAAATCAATTTTCCGAAGAAAAGCGATGAGCGCGGAGAAGTCGAACGTTCTCAAAATGGTAAATTTTGATGAAATTTTAACATTTAATCTTTTGACTGTAAATTACTGTTAGATGTGAATTATTACTTTTTCAACTAAAATAAGTGTGTTTAAAGTAATTTCTGTGCCTGAAATTGGTCAAAATTGAAGCTTCTGAGTAAGCAAAACTCTGTAAAAATGGCAATTTTGGTCACTGTGAGGGTTTAAAAAGTGGTTATTCAACATGAGGCACGATCCAATTTACATTTTGAATCATTTTTGTACAGTCCAAAAAATCAATTTTCTGAAGAAAAACGATGACCGCGGAGCTGTCGAACGTTCCCAAAATGGTCAATTTTAATGAAATTTTAACATTTAATCTTTTGGCTGTAAATTGCTGTTGGATGTGAATTACTACTTTTTAAACTAAAATAAGTGTGTCTAAAGTCATTTCTGTGCCTGAAATTCGTCAAAATTGAAGCTTCTGAGTAAGCAAAACTCTGTAAAAATGGCAATTTTAGTCACTGTGAGGGTTTAAAAAGTGGTTCTTCAACATGAGGCACAATCCAATTGACATTTTGAATCATTTTTAGTACAGTCCAAAAAGTCAATTTTCTGAACAAAAACGATGACTGCAGAGCTGTTGAACGTTCCCAAAATGGTCAATTTTGATGAAATTTTAACATTTAATCTTTTGACTGAAAATTACTGTTGGATGTGAATTATTACTTTTTCAACTAAAATAAATGTGTTTAAAGTCATTTCTGTGCCTGAAATTTTTGAAAATTGAAGCTTCTGAGTAAGGAAAATTCGGTAAAAATGGCAATTTTGGTCACTGTGAGGGTTTAAAAAGTGGTTATTCAACAAGAGGCACGATCCAATTGACATTTTGAATCATTTTTGGTACAGTCCAAAAAAATCAATTTTCCGAAGAAAAGCGATGAGCGCGGAGAAGTCGAACGTTCTCAAAATGGTAAATTTTGATGAAATTTTAACATTTAATCTTTTGACTGTAAATTACTGTTAGATGTGAATTATTACTTTTTCAACTAAAATAAGTGTGTTTAAAGTAATTTCTGTGCCTGAAATTGGTCAAAATTGAAGCTTCTGAGTAAGCAAAACTCTGTAAAAATGGCAATTTTGGTCACTGTGAGGGTTTAAAAAGTGGTTATTCAACATGAGGCACGATCCAATTTACATTTTGAATCATTTTTGTACAGTCCAAAAAATCAATTTTCTGAAGAAAAACGATGACCGCGGAGCTGTCGAACGTTCCCAAAATGGTCAATTTTAATGAAATTTTAACATTTAATCTTTTGGCTGTAAATTGCTGTTGGATGTGAATTACTACTTTTTAAACTAAAATAAGTGTGTCTAAAGTCATTTCTGTGCCTGAAATTCTTCAAAATTGAAGCTTCTGAGTAAGCAAAACTCTGTAAAAATGGCAATTTTAGTCACTGTGAGGGTTTAAAAAGTGGTTCTTCAACATGAGGCACAATCCAATTGACATTTTGAATCATTTTTAGTACAGTCCAAAAAGTCAATTTTCTGAACAAAAACGATGACTGCAGAGCTGTCGAACGTTCCCAAAATGGTCAATTTTGATGAAATTTTAACATTTAATCTTTTGACTGAAAATTACTGATGGATGTGAATTATTACTTTTTCAACTGAAATAAATGTGTTTAAAGTCATTTCTGTGCCTGAAATTGGTGAAAATTGAAGCTTCTGAGTAAGGAAAATTCGGTAAAAATGGCAATTTTGGTCACTGTGAGGGTTTAAAAAGTGGTTATTCAACAAGAGGCACGATCCAATTGACATTTTGAATCATTTTTGGTACAGTCCAAAAAATCAATTTTCTGAAGAAAAGCGATGAGCGCGGAGCTGTCGAACGTTCTCAAAATGGTAAATTTTGATGAAATTTTAACATTTAATCTTTTGACTGCAAATTACTGTTGGATGTGAATTATTACTTTTTCAACTAAAATAAATGTGTTTAAAGTCATTTCTGTGCCTGAAATTGGTCAAAATTGAAGCTTCTGAGTAAGGAAAATTCGGTAAAAATGGCATTTTTGGTCACTGTGAGGGTTTAAAAGTGGTTATTCAACAAGAGGCACGATCCAATTGACATTTTGAATAATTTTTGGTACAGTCCAAAAAAATCAATTTTCTGAAGAAAAGCGATGACCGTGGAGCTGTCGAACGTTCTCAAATTGGTCAATTTTGATGAAATTTTAACATTTCATCTTTTGACTGTAAATTGCTGTTGGATGAGAATTACTACTTTTTAAACTAAAATAAATGTGTTTAAAGTCATTTCTGTGCCTGAAATTGGTCAAAATTGAAGCTTCTGAGAAAGCAAAACTCTGTAAAAATTGCAATTTTGGTCACTGTGAGGGTTTAAAAAGTGGTTATGCAACAAGAGGCACGATCCAATTGACATTTTGAATCATTTTTTGTACAGTCCAAAAAATCAATTTTCCGAAGAAAAGCGATGAGCGCGGAGAAGTCGAACGTTCTCAAAATGGTAAATTTTGATGAAATTTTAACATTTAATCTTTTGACTGTAAATTACTGTTAGATGTGAATTATTACTTTTTCAACTAAAATAAGTGTGTTTAAAGTAATTTCTGTGCCTGAAATTGGTCAAAATTGAAGCTTCTGAGTAAGCAAAACTCTGTAAAAATGGCAATTTTGGTCACTGTGAGGGTTTAAAAAGTGGTTATGCAACAAGAGGCACGATCCAATTGACATTTTGAATCATTTTTGGTACAGTCCAAAAAATCAATTTTCCGAAGAAAAGCGATGAGCGCGGAGAAGTCGAACGTTCTCAAAATGGTAAATTTTGATGAAATTTTAACATTTAATCTTTTGACTGTAAATTACTGTTAGATGTGAATTATTACTTTTTCAACTAAAATAAGTGTGTTTAAAGTAATTTCTGTGCCTGAAATTGGTCAAAATTGAAGCTTCTGAGTAAGCAAAACTCTGTAAAAATGGCAATTTTGGTCACTGTGAGGGTTTAAAAAGTGGTTATTCAACATGAGGCACGATCCAATTTACATTTTGAATCATTTTTGTACAGTCCAAAAAATCAATTTTCTGAAGAAAAACGATGACCGCGGAGCTGTCGAACGTTCCCAAAATGGTCAATTTTAATGAAATTTTAACATTTAATCTTTTGGCTGTAAATTGCTGTTGGATGTGAATTACTACTTTTTAAACTAAAATAAGTGTGTCTAAAGTCATTTCTGTGCCTGAAATTCGTCAAAATTGAAGCTTCTGAGTAAGCAAAACTCTGTAAAAATGGCAATTTTAGTCACTGTGAGGGTTTAAAAAGTGGTTCTTCAACATGAGGCACAATCCAATTGACATTTTGAATCATTTTTAGTACAGTCCAAAAAGTCAATTTTCTGAACAAAAACGATGACTGCAGAGCTGTTGAACGTTCCCAAAATGGTCAATTTTGATGAAATTTTAACATTTAATCTTTTGACTGAAAATTACTGTTGGATGTGAATTATTACTTTTTCAACTAAAATAAATGTGTTTAAAGTCATTTCTGTGCCTGAAATTTTTGAAAATTGAAGCTTCTGAGTAAGGAAAATTCGGTAAAAATGGCAATTTTGGTCACTGTGAGGGTTTAAAAAGTGGTTATTCAACAAGAGGCACGATCCAATTGACATTTTGAATCATTTTTGGTACAGTCCAAAAAAATCAATTTTCCGAAGAAAAGCGATGAGCGCGGAGAAGTCGAACGTTCTCAAAATGGTAAATTTTGATGAAATTTTAACATTTAATCTTTTGACTGTAAATTACTGTTAGATGTGAATTATTACTTTTTCAACTAAAATAAGTGTGTTTAAAGTAATTTCTGTGCCTGAAATTGGTCAAAATTGAAGCTTCTGAGTAAGCAAAACTCTGTAAAAATGGCAATTTTGGTCACTGTGAGGGTTTGAAAAGTGGTTATTCAACATGAGGCACGATCCAATTTACATTTTGAATCATTTTTGTACAGTCCAAAAAATCAATTTTCTGAAGAAAAACGATGACCGCGGAGCTGTCGAACGTTCCCAAAATGGTCAATTTTAATGAAATTTTAACATTTAATCTTTTGGCTGTAAATTGCTGTTGGATGTGAATTACTACTTTTTAAACTAAAATAAGTGTGTCTAAAGTCATTTCTGTGCCTGAAATTCTTCAAAATTGAAGCTTCTGAGTAAGCAAAACTCTGTAAAAATGGCAATTTTAGTCACTGTGAGGGTTTAAAAAGTGGTTCTTCAACATGAGGCACAATCCAATTGACATTTTGAATCATTTTTAGTACAGTCCAAAAAGTCAATTTTCTGAACAAAAACGATGACTGCAGAGCTGTCGAACGTTCCCAAAATGGTCAATTTTGATGAAATTTTAACATTTAATCTTTTGACTGAAAATTACTGATGGATGTGAATTATTACTTTTTCAACTAAAATAAATGTGTTTAAAGTCATTTCTGTGCCTGAAATTGGTCAAAATTGAAGCTTCTGAGTAAGGAAAATTCGGTAAAAATGGCATTTTTGGTCACTGTGAGGGTTTAAAAGTGGTTATTCAACAAGAGGCACGATCCAATTGACATTTTGAATAATTTTTGGTACAGTCCAAAAAAATCAATTTTCTGAAGAAAAGCGATGACCGTGGAGCTGTCGAACGTTCTCAAATTGGTCAATTTTGATGAAATTTTAACATTTAATCTTTTGACTGCAAATTACTGTTGGATGTGAATTATTACTTTTTCAACTAAAATAAATGTGTTTAAAGTCATTTCTGTGCCTGAAATTGGTCAAAATTGAAGCTTCTGAGAAAGCAAAACTCTGTAAAAATGGCAATTTTGGTCACTGTGAGGGTTTAAAATGTGGTTATTCAACAAGAGGCACGATCCAATTGACATTTTGAATCATTTTTGGTACAGTCCAAAAAAATCAATTTTCTGAAGAAAAGCGATGAGCGCGGAGCTGTCGAACGTTCTCAAAATGGTCAATTTTGATGAAATTTTAACATTTAATCTTTTGACTGCAAATTACTGTTGGATGTGAATTATTACTTTTTCAACTAAAATAAATGTGTTTAAAGTCATTTCTGTGCCTGAAATTGGTCAAAATTGAAGCTTCTGAGAAAGCAAAACTCTGTAAAAATGGCAATTTTGGTCACTGTGAGGGTTTAAAAACTGATTATTCAACATGAGGCACAATCCAATTGACATTTTGAATTATTTTTGGTACAGTCCAAAAAATCAATTTTCTGAAGAAAAACGATGACCGCGGAGCTGTCGAACGTTCCCAAAATGGTCGATTTTAATGAAATTTTAACATTTAATCTTTTGGCTGTAAATTGCTGTTGG
Source organism: Lissotriton helveticus (assembly GCF_964261635.1). NCBI lineage: Eukaryota > Metazoa > Chordata > Amphibia > Caudata > Salamandridae > Lissotriton > Lissotriton helveticus. The sequence goes on from NC_136068.1 coordinate 426,741,634, forward strand.
ATGTGAATTACTACTTTTTAAACTAAAATAAGTGTGTTTAAAGTAATTTCTGTGCCTGAAATTGGTCAAAATTGAAGCTTCTGAGAAAGCAAAACTCTGTAAAAATGGCAATTTTGGTCACTGTGAGGGTTTAAAAAGTGTTTATTCAACAAGAGGCACGATCCAATTGACATTTTGAATCATTTTTGGTACAGTCCAAAAAATCAATTTTCTGAAGAAAATCGATGAGCGCGGAGCTGTCAAACGTTCTCAAAATGGTAAATTTTGATGAAATTTTAACATTTAATCTTTTGACTGCAAATTACTGTTGGATGTGAATTATTACTTTTTCAACTAAAATAAATGTGTTTAAAGTCATTTCTGTGCCTGAAATTTTTGAAAATTGAAGCTTCTGAGTAAGGAAAATTCGGTAAAAATGGCAATTTTGGTCACTGTGAGGGTTTAAAAAGTGGTTATTCAACAAGAGGCACGATCCAATTGACATTTTGAATCATTTTTGGTACAGTCCAAAAAAATCAATTTTCTGAAGAAAAGCGATGACCGTGGAGCTGTCGAACGTTCTCAAAATGGTCAATTTTGATGAAATTTTAACATTTAATCTTTTGACTGCAAATTACTGTTGGATGTGAATTATTACTTTTTCAACTAAAATAAATGTGTTTAAAGTCATTTCTGTGCCTGAAATTGGTCAAAATTGAAGCTTCTGAGAAAGCAAAACTCTGTAAAAATGGCAATTTTGGTCACTGTGAGGGTTTAAAATGTGGTTATTCAACAAGAGGCACGATCCAATTGACATTTTGAATCATTTTTGGTACAGTCCAAAAAATCAATTTTCTGAAGAAAAGCGATGAGCGCGGAGCTGTCGAACGTTCTCAAAATGGTCAATTTTGATGAAATTTTTACATTTAATCTTTTGACTGCAAATTACTGTTGGATGTGAATTATTACTTTTTCAACTAAAATAAATGTGTTTAAAGTCATTTCTGTGCCTGAAATTGGTCAAAATTGAAGCTTCTGAGTAAGCAAAACTCTGTAAAAATGGCAATTTTGGTCACTGTTAGGGTTTAAAAAGTGGTTATTCAACATGAGGCACGATCCAATTGACATTTTGAATCATTTTTGGTACAGTCCAAAAAATCAGTTTTCTGAAGAAAAGCGATGACCGCGGAGCTGTCGAACGTTCTCAAAATGGTCAATTTTGATGAAATTTTAACATTTAATCTTTTGACTGCAAATTACTGTTGGATGTGAATTATTACTTTTTCAACTAAAATAAATGTGTTTAAAGTCATTTCTGTGCCTGAAATTGGTCAAAATTGAAGCTTCTGAGAAAGCAAAACTCTGTAAAAATGGCAATTTTGGTCACTGTGAGGGTTTAAAAACTGGTTATTCAACATGAGGCACAATCCAATTGACATTTTGAATTATTTTTGGTACAGTCCAAAAAATCAATTTTCTGAAGAAAAACGATGACCGCGGAGCTGTCGAACGTTCCTAAAATGGTCGATTTTAATGAAATTTTAACATTTAATCTTTTGGCTGTAAATTGCTGTTGGATGTGAATTACTACTTTTTAAACTAAAATAAGTGTGTTTAAAGTAATTTCTGTGCCTGAAATTGGTCAAAATTGAAGCTTCTGAGAAAGCAAAACTCTGTAAAAATGGCAATTTTGGTCACTGTGAGGGTTCAAAAGTGGTTATTCAACAAGAGGCACGATCCAATTGACATTTTGAATAATTTTTGGTACAGTTCAAAAAAATCAATTTTCTGAAGAAAAGCGATGACCGTGGAGCTGTCGAACGTTCTCAAAATGGTCAATTTTGATGAAATTTTAACATTTAATCTTTTGACTGCAAATTACTGTTGGATGTGAATTATTACTTTTTCAACTAAAATAAATGTGTTTAAAGTCATTTCTGTGCCTGAAATTGGTCACAATTGAAGCTTCTGAGTAAGCAAAACTCTGAAAAAATTGCAATTTTAGTCACTGTGAGGGTTTAAAAAGTGGTTCTTCAACATGAGGCACAATCCAATTGACATTTTGAATCATTTTTAGTACAGTCCAAAAAGTCAATTTTCTGTAGAAAAACGATGACCGCAGAGCTGTCGAACGTTCCCAAAATGGTCAATTTTGATGAAATTTTAACATTTAATCTTTTGACTGAAAATTACTGTTGGATGTGAATTATTACTTTTTCATCTAAAATAAATGTGTTTAAAGTCATCTCTGTGCCTGAAATTGGTGACAATTGAAGCTTCTGAGTAAGGAAAACTCGCTAAAAATGGCAATTTTGGTCACTGTGAGGGTTTAAAAAGTGGTTATTTCAACAAGAGGCACGATCCAATTGACATTTTGAATCATTTGTGGTACAGTCCAAAAAATCAATTTTCTCAAGAAAAGCGATGAGCGCGGAGCTGTCGAACGTTCTCAAAATGGTCAATTTTGATGAAATTTTAACATTTAATCTTTTGACTGCAAATTACTGTTGGATGTGAATTATTACTTTTTAAACTAAAATAAATGTGTTTAAAGTCATTTCTGTGCCTGAAATTGGTCAAAATTGAAGCTTCTGAGTAAGCAAAACTCTGTAAAAATGGCAATTTTGGTCACTGTGAGGGTTTAAAAAGTGGTTCTTCAACATGAGGCACAATCCAATTGACATTTTGAATCATTTTTAGTACAGTCCAAAAAGTCAATTTTCTGAAGAAAAACGATGACCGCAGAGCTGTCGAACGTTCCCAAAATGGTCAATTTTGATGAAATTTTTACATTTAATCTTTTGACTGAAAATTACTGTTGGATGTGAATTATTACTTTTATATCTAAGATAAATGTGTTTAAAGTCATTTCTGTGCCTGAAATTGGTGACAATTGAAGCTTCTGAGTAAGGAAAACTCGGTAAAAATGGCAATTTTGGTCACTGTGAGGGTTTAAAAAGTGGTTATTCAACAAGAGGCACGATCCAATTGACATTTTGAATCATTTTTGGTACAGTCCAAAAAATCAATTTTCTGAAGAAAAGCGATGACCGCGGAGCTGTCGAACGTTCTCAAAATGGTCAATTTTGATGAAATTTTAACATTTAATCTTTTGACTGCAAATTACGGTTGGATGTGAATTATTACTTTTTCAACTAAAATAAATGTGTTTAAAGTCATTTCTGTGCCTGAAATTGGTCAAAATTGAAGCTTCTGAGAAAGCAAAACTTTGTAAAAATTGCAATTTTGGTCACTGTGAGGGTTTAAAAAGTGGTTATTCAACATGAGGCACGATCCAATTGACATTTTGAATAATTTTTGTTACAGTCCAAAAAAATCAATTTTCTGAAGAAAAACGATGACCGCGGAGCTGTCGAACGTTCCCAAAATGGTCAATTTTGATGAAATTTTAACATTTAATCTTTTGACTGTAAATTACTGTTGGATGTGAATTATTACTTTTTCAACTAAAATAAATGTGTTTAAAGTCATTTCTGTGCCTGAAATTGGTCAAAATTGAACCTTCTGAGTAAGCAAAACTCTGTAAAAATGGCAATTTTCGTCACTGTGAGGGTTTAAAAAGTGGTTATTCAACATGAGGCACGATCCAATTGACATTTTGAATAGCGTTGAGCGCGGAGCTGTCGAACGTTCTCAAAATGGTCAATTTTGATGAAATTTTAACATTTAATCTTTTGACTGCAAATTACTGTTGGATGTCAATTATTACTTTTTCAACTAAAATAAATGTGTTTAAAGTCATTTCTGTGCCTGAAATTGGTCAAAATTGAAGCTTCTGAGTAACAAAACTCTGTAAAAATGGCAATTTTGGTCACTGTGAGGGTTTAAAAAGTGGTTATTCAACATGAGGCACGATCCAATTGACATTTTGAATCATTTTTAATACAGTCCAAAAAATCAATTTTCTGAAGAAAAGCGATGACCGCGGAGCTGTCGAACGTTCTCAAAATGGTCAATTTTGATGAAATTTTAACATTTCATCTTTTGACTGCAAATTACTGTTGGATGTGAATTATTACTTTTTCAACTAAAATAAATGTGTTTAAAGTAATTTCTGTGCCTGAAATTGGTCAAAATTGAAGCTTCTGCGAAAGCAAAACTCTGTAAAAATGGCAATTTTGGTCACTGTGAGGGTTTAAAAAGTGGTTATTCAACATGAGGCACGATCCAATTGACATTTTGAATCATTTTTGGTACAGTCCAAAAAATCAATTTTCTGAAGAAAAGCGATGAGCGCGGAGCTGTTGAACGTTCTCAAAATGGTCAATTTTGATGAAATTTTAACATTTAATCTTTTGACTGCAAATTACTGTTGGATGTGAATTATTACTTTTTCAACTAAAATAAATGTGTTTAAAGTCATTTCTGTGCCTGAAATTGGTCAAAATTGAAGCTTCTGAGAAAGAAAAACTCTGTAAAAATGGCAATTTTGGTCACTGTGAGGGTTTAAAAAGTGGTTATTCAACATGAGGCACGATCCAATTTACATTTTGAATCCTTTTTGGTACAGTCCAACAAATCAATTTTCTGAAGAAAAACGATGACCGCGGAGCTGTCGAACGTTCCCAAAATGGTCAATTTTAATGAAATTTTAACATTTAATCTTTTGGCTGTAAATTGCTGTTGGATGTGAATTACTACTTTTTAAACTAAAATAAATGTGTCTAAAGTCATTTCTGTGCCTGAAATTCGTCAAAATTGAAGCTTCTGAGTAAGCAAAACTCTGTAAAAATGGCAATTTTAGTCACTGTGAGGGTTTAAAAAGTGGTTCTTCAACATGAGGCACAATCCAATTGACATTTTGAATCATTTTTGGTACAGTCCAAAAAATCAATTTTCTGAAGAAAAGCGATGAGCGCGGAGCTGTCGAACGTTCTCAAAATGGTCAATTTTGATGAAATTTTAACATTTAATCTTTTGACTGCAAATTACTGTTGGATGTCAATTATTACTTTTTCAACTAAAATAAATGTGTTTAAAGTCATTTCTGTGCCTGAAATTGGTCAAAATTGAAGCTTCTGAGTAACAAAACTCTGTAAAAATGGCAATTTTGGTCACTGTGAGGGTTTAAAAAGTGGTTATTCAACATGAGGCACGATCCAATTGACATTTTGAATCATTTTTAATACAGTCCAAAAAATCAATTTTCTGAAGAAAAGCGATGACCGCGGAGCTGTCGAACGTTCTCAAAATGGTCAATTTTGATGAAATTTTAACATTTCATCTTTTGACTGCAAATTACTGTTGGATGTGAATTATTACTTTTTCAACTAAAATAAATGTGTTTAAAGTCATTTCTGTGCCTGAAATTGGTCAAAATTGAAGCTTCTGCGAAAGCAAAACTCTGTAAAAATGGCAATTTTGGTCACTGTGAGGGTTTAAAAAGTGGTTATTCAACATGAGGCACGATCCAATTGACATTTTGAATCATTTTTGGTACAGTCCAAAAAATCAATTTTCTGAAGAAAAACGATGACCGCGGAGCTGTCGAACGTTCCCAAAATGGTCAATTTTAATGAAATTTTAACATTTAATCTTTTGGCTGTAAATTGCTGTTGGATGTGAATTACTACTTTTTAAACTAAAATAAATGTGTTTAAAGTCATTTCTGTGCCTGAAATTGGTCAAAATTGAAGCTTCTGAGTAAGGAAAACTCGGTAAAAATGGCAATTTTGGTCACTGTGAGGGTTTAAAAAGTGGTTATTCAACAAGAGGCACGATCCAATTGACATTTTGAATCATTTTTGGTACAGTCCAAAAAATCAATTTTCTGAAGAAAAGCGATGACCGCGGAGCTGTCGAACGTTCTCAAAATGGTCAATTTTGATGAAATTTTAACATTTAATCTTTTGACTGCAAATTACTGTTGGATGTGAATTATTACTTTTTCAACTAAAATAAATGTGTTTAAAGTCATTTCTGTGCCTGAAATTGGTCAAAATTGAAGCTTCTGAGAAAGCAAAACTCTGTAAAAATGGCAATTGTGGTCACTGTGAGGGTTTAAAAAGTGGTTATTCAACAAGAGGCACGATCCAATTGACATTTTGAATCATTTTTGGTACAGTCCAAAAAATCAATTTTCTGAAGAAAAGCGATGAGCGCGGAGCTGTTGAACGTTCTCAAAATGGTCAATTTTGATGAAATTTTAACATTTAATCTTTTGACTGCAAATTACTGTTGGATGTGAATTATTACTTTTTCAACTAAAATAAATGTGTTTAAAGTCATTTCTGTGCCTGAAATTGGTCAAAATTGAAGCTTCTGAGTTAGCAAAACTCTGAAAAAAATGGCAATTTTGGTCACTGTGAGGGTTTAAAAAGTGTTATTCAACATGAGGCACGATCCAATTGACATTTTTAATCATTTTTGGTACAGTCCAAAAAATCAATTTTCTGAAGAAAAGCGATGACCGCGGAGCTGTCGAACGTTCTCAAAATGGTCAATTTTGATGAAATTTTAACATTTAATCTTTTGACTGCAAATTACTGTTGGATGTGAATTATTACTTTTTCAACTAAAATAAATGTGTTTAAAGTCATTTCTGTGCCTGAAATTGGTCAAAATTGAAGCTTCTGAGAAAGCAAAACTCTGTAATAATGGCAATTTTGGTCACTGTGAGGGTTTAAAAAGTGGTTATTCAACAAGAGGCACGATCCAATTGACATTTTGAATCATTTTTGGTACAGTCCAAAAAATCAATTTTCTGAAGAAAAGCGATGAGCGCGGAGCTGTCGAACGTTCTCAAAATGGTCAATTTTGATGACATTTTAACATTTAATCTTTTGACTGCAAATTACTGTTGGATGTAATTATTACTTTTTCAACTAAAATAAATGTGTTTAAAGTCATTTCTGTGCCTGAAATTGGTCAAAATTGAAGCTTCTGAGTAAGCAAAACTCTGTAAAAATGGCAATTTTGGTCACTGTGATGGTTTAAAAAGTGGTTATTCAACAATAGGCACAATCCAATTGACATTTTGAATCATTTTTGGTACAGTCCAAAAAATCAATTTTCTGAAGAAAAACGATGACCGCGGAGCTGTCGAACGTTCCCAAAATGGTCAATTTTAATGAAATGTTAACATTTAATCTTTTGGCTGTAAATTGCTGTTGGATGTGAATTACTACTTTTTAAACTAAAATAAATGTGTTTAAAGTCATTTCTGTGCCTGAAATTGGTCAAAATTGAAGCTTCTGAGTAAGGAAAACTCGGTAAAAATGGCAATTTTGGTCACTGTGAGGGTTTAAAAAGTGGTTATTCAACAAGAGGCACGATCCAATTGACATTTTGAATCATTTTTGGTACAGTCCAAAAAATCAATTTTCTGAAGAAAAGCAATGACCGCGGAGCTGTCGAACGTTCTCAAAATGGTCAATTTTGATGAAATTTTAACATTTAATCTTTTGACTGCAAATTACTGTTGGATGTGAATTATTACTTTTTCAACTAAAATAAATGTGTTTAAAGTCATTTCTGTGCCTGAAATTGGTCATAATTGAAGCTTCTGAGAAAGCAAAACTCTGTAAAAATGGCAATTGTGGTCACTGTGAGGGTTTAAAAAGTGGTTATTCAACAAGAGGCACGATCCAATTGACATTTTGAATCATTTTTGGTACAGTCCAAAAAATCAATTTTCTGAAGAAAAGCGATGAGCGCGGAGCTGTTGAACGTTCTCAAAATGGCCAATTTTGATGAAATTTTAACATTTAATCTTTTGACTGCAAATTACTGTTGGATGTGAATTATTACTTTTTCAACTAAAATAAATGTGTTTAAAGTCATTTCTGTGCCTGAAATTGGTCAAAATTGAAGCTTCTGAGTAAGCAAAACTCTGAAAAAAATGGCAATTTTGGTCACTGTGAGGGTTTAAAAAGTGTTATTCAACATGAGGCACGATCCAATTGACATTTTGAATCATTTTTGGTACAGTCCAAAAAATCAATTTTCTGAAGAAAAGCGATGACCGCGGAGCTGTCGAACGTTCTCAAAATGGTCAATTTTGATGAAATTTTAACATTTAATCTTTTGACTGCAAATTACTGTTGGATGTGAATTATTACTTTTTCAACTAAAATAAATGTGTTTAAAGTCATTTCTGTGCCTGAAATTGGTCAAAATTGAAGCTTCTGAGAAAGCAAAACTCTGTAAAAATGGCAATTTTGGTCACTGTGAGGGTTTAAAAAGTGGTTATTCAACAAGAGGCACGATCCAATTGACATTTTGAATCATTTTTGGTACAGTCCAAAAAATCAATTTTCTGAAGAAAAGCGATGAGCGCGGACTGTCTAACGTTCTCAAAATGGTAAATTTTGATGAAATTTTAACATTTAATCTTTTGACTGCAAATTACTGTTGGATGTAATTATTACTTTTTCAACTAAAATAAATGTGTTTAAAGTCATTTCTGTGCCTGAAATTGGTCAAAATTGAAGCTTCTGAGTAAGCAAAACTCTGTAAAAATGGCAATTTTGGTCACTGTGAGGGTTTAAAAAGTGGTTATTCAACATGAGGCACGATCCAATTGACATTTTGAATAATTTTTGGTACAGTCCAAAAAATCAATTTTCTGAAGAAAAGCGATGACCGCGGAGCTGTCGAACGTTCTCAAAATGGTCAATTTTGATGAAATTTTAACATTTAATCTTTTGACTGCAAATTACTGTTGGATGTGAATTATTACTTTTTCAACTAAAATAAATGTGTTTAAAGTAATTTCTGTGCCTGAAATTGGTCAAAATTGAAGATTCTGAGAAAGCAAAACTCTGTAAAAATGGCAATTTTGGTCACTGTGAGGGTTTAAAAAGTGGTTATTCAACATGAGGCACAATCCAATTAACATTTTGAATCATTTTTAGTACAGTCCAAAAAGTCAATTTTCTGAAGAAAAACGATGACCGCGGAGCTGTCGAACGTTCCCAAAATGGTCAATTTTAATGAAATTTTAACATTTAATCTTTTGGCTGTAAATTGCTGTTGGATGTGAATTACTACTTTTTAAACTAAAATAGATGTGTTTAAAGTCATTTCTGTGATCTGAAATTGGTCAAAATTGAAGCTTCTGAGTAAGGAAAACTCGGTAAAAATGGCAATTTTGGTCACTGTGAGGGTTTAAAAAGTGGTTATTCAACAAGAGGCACGATCCAATTGACATTTTGAATCATTGTTGGTACAGTCCAAAAAATCAATTTTCTGAAGAAAAGCGATGACCGCGGAGCTGTCGAACGTTCTCAAAATGGTCAATTTTGATGAAATTTTAACATTTAATCTTTTGACTGCAAAATACTGTTGGATGTGAATTATTACTTTTTGAACTAAAATAAATGTGTTTAAAGTCATTTCTGTGCCTGAAATTGGTCAAAATTGAAGCTTCTGAGTAAGGAAAACTCGGTAAAAATGGCAATTTTGGTCACTGTGAGGGTTTAAAAAGTGGTTATTCAACAAGAGGCACGATCCAATTGACATTTTGAATCATTTTTGGTGCAGTCCAAAAAATCAATTTTCTGAAGAAAAGTGATGACCGCGGAGCTGTCGAACGTTCTCAAAATGGTCAATTTTGATGAAATTTTAACATTTAATCTTTTGACTGCAAAATACTGTTGGATGTGAATTATTACTTTTTCAACTAAAATAAATGTGTTTAAAGTCATTTCTGTTCCTGAAATTGGTCAAAATTGAAGCTTCTGAGAAAGCAAAACTCTGTAAAAATGGCAATTGTGGTCACTGTGAGGGTTTAAAAAGTGGTTATTCAACAAGAGGCACGATCCAATTGACATTTTGAATCATTTTTGGTACAGTCCAAAAAATCAATTTTCTATAGAAAAGCGATGAGCGCGGAGCTGTTGAACGTTCTCAAAATGGTCAATTTTGATGAAATTTTAACATTTAATCTTTTGACTGCAAATTACTGTTGGATGTGAATTATTACTTTTTCAACTAAAATAAATGTGTTTAAAGTCATTTCTGTGCCTGAAATTGGTCAAAATTGAAGCTTCTGAGTAAGCAAAACTCTGTAAAAATGGCAATTTTGGTCACTGTGAGGGTTTAAAAAGTGGTTATTCAACATGAGGCACGATCCAATTGACATTTTGAATCATTTTTGGTACAGTCCAAAAAATCAATTTTCTGAAGAAAAGCGATGATCGCGGAGCTGTCGAACGTTCTCAAAATGGTCAATTTTGATGAAATTTTAACATTTAATCTTTTGACTGCAAATTACTGTTGGGTGTGAATTATTACTTTTTCAACTAAAATAAATGTGTTTAAAGTCATTTCTGTGCCTGAAATTGGTCAAAATTGAAGCTTCTGAGAAAGCAAAACTCTTTAAAAATGGCCATTTTGGTCACTGTGAGGGTTTAAAAAGTGGTTATTCAACAAGAGGCACGATCCAATTGACATTTTGAATCATTTTTGGTACGGTCCAAAAAATCAATTTTCTGAAGAAAAGCGATGAGCGCGGAGCTGTCTAACGTTCTCAAAATGGTCAATTTTGATGAAATTTAAACATTTAATCTTTTGACTGCAAATTACTGTTGGATGTAATTATTACTTTTTCAACTAAAATAAATGTGTTTAAAGTCATTTCTGTGCCTGAAATTGGTCAAAATGAAGCTTCTGAGTAAGCAAAACTCTGTAAAAATGGCAATTTTGGTCACTGTGAGGGTTTAAAAAGTGGTTATTCAACAAGAGGCACGATCCAATTGACATTTTGAATCATTTTTGGTACAGTCCAAAAAGTCAATTTTCTGAAGAAAAACGATGACCGCGGAGCTGTCGAACGTTCCCAAAATGGTCAATTTTAATGAAATTTTAACATTTAATCTTTTGGCTGTAAATTGCTGTTGGATGTGAATTAGTACTTTTTAAACTAAAATAGATATGTTTAAAGTCATTTCTGTGATCTGAAATTGGTCAAAATCGAAGCTTCTGAGTGAGGAAAACTCGGTAAAAATGGCAATTTTGGTCACTGTGAGGGTTTAAAAAGTGGTTATTCAACAAGAGGCACGATCCAATTGACATTTTGAATCATTTTTGGTACAGTCCAAAAAATCAATTTTCTGAAGAAAAGCGATGACCGCGGAGCTGTCGAACGTTCTCAAAATGGTCAATTTTGATGAAATTTTAACATTTAATCTTTTGACTGCAAATTACTGTTGGATGTGAATTATTACTTTTTCAACTAAAATAAATGTGTTTAAAGTCATTTCTGTGCCTGAAATTGGTCAAAATTGAAGCTTCTGAGAAAGCAAAACTCTGTAAAAATGGCAATTGTGGTCACTGTGAGGGTTTAAAAAGTGGTTATTCAACAAGAGGCACGATCCAATTGACATTTTGAATCATTTTTGGTACAGTCCAAAAAATCAATTTTCTGAAGAAAAGCGATGAGCGCGGAGCTGTTGAACGTTCTCAAAATGGTCAATTTTGATGAAATTTTAACATTTAATCTTTTGACTGCAAATTACTGTTGGATGTGAATTATTACTTTTTCAACTAAAATAAATGTGTTTAAAGTAATTTCTGTGCCTGAAATTGGTCAAAATTGAAGATTCTGAGAAAGCAAAACTCTGTAAAAATGGCAATTTTGGTCACTGTGAGGGTTTAAAAAGTGGTTATTCAACATGAGGCACAATCCAATTAACATTTTGAATCATTTTTAGTACAGTCCAAAAAGTCAATTTTCTGAAGAAAAACGATGACCGCGGAGCTGTCGAACGTTCCCAAAATGGTCAATTTTAATGAAATTTTAACATTTAATCTTTTGGCTGTAAATTGCTGTTGGATGTGAATTACTACTTTTTAAACTAAAATAGATGTGTTTAAAGTCATTTCTGTGATCTGAAATTGGTCAAAATTGAAGCTTCTGAGTAAGGAAAACTCGGTAAAAATGGCAATTTTGGTCACTGTGAGGGTTTAAAAAGTGGTTATTCAACAAGAGGCACGATCCAATTGACATTTTGAATCATTGTTGGTACAGTCCAAAAAATCAATTTTCTGAAGAAAAGCGATGACCGCGGAGCTGTCGAACGTTCTCAAAATGGTCAATTTTGATGAAATTTTAACATTTAATCTTTTGACTGCAAAATACTGTTGGATGTGAATTATTACTTTTTGAACTAAAATAAATGTGTTTAAAGTCATTTCTGTGCCTGAAATTGGTCAAAATTGAAGCTTCTGAGTAAGGAAAACTCGGTAAAAATGGCAATTTTGGTCACTGTGAGGGTTTAAAAAGTGGTTATTCAACAAGAGGCACGATCCAATTGACATTTTGAATCATTTTTGGTGCAGTCCAAAAAATCAATTTTCTGAAGAAAAGTGATGACCGCGGAGCTGTCGAACGTTCTCAAAATGGTCAATTTTGATGAAATTTTAACATTTAATCTTTTGACTGCAAAATACTGTTGGATGTGAATTATTACTTTTTCAACTAAAATAAATGTGTTTAAAGTCATTTCTGTTCCTGAAATTGGTCAAAATTGAAGCTTCTGAGAAAGCAAAACTCTGTAAAAATGGCAATTGTGGTCACTGTGAGGGTTTAAAAAGTGGTTATTCAACAAGAGGCACGATCCAATTGACATTTTGAATCATTTTTGGTACAGTCCAAAAAATCAATTTTCTATAGAAAAGCGATGAGCGCGGAGCTGTTGAACGTTCTCAAAATGGTCAATTTTGATGAAATTTTAACATTTAATCTTTTGACTGCAAATTACTGTTGGATGTGAATTATTACTTTTTCAACTAAAATAAATGTGTTTAAAGTCATTTCTGTGCCTGAAATTGGTCAAAATTGAAGCTTCTGAGTAAGCAAAACTCTGTAAAAATGGCAATTTTGGTCACTGTGAGGGTTTAAAAAGTGGTTATTCAACATGAGGCACGATCCAATTGACATTTTGAATCATTTTTGGTACAGTCCAAAAAATCAATTTTCTGAAGAAAAGCGATGATCGCGGAGCTGTCGAACGTTCTCAAAATGGTCAATTTTGATGAAATTTTAACATTTAATCTTTTGACTGCAAATTACTGTTGGGTGTGAATTATTACTTTTTCAACTAAAATAAATGTGTTTAAAGTCATTTCTGTGCCTGAAATTGGTCAAAATTGAAGCTTCTGAGAAAGCAAAACTCTTTAAAAATGGCCATTTTGGTCACTGTGAGGGTTTAAAAAGTGGTTATTCAACAAGAGGCACGATCCAATTGACATTTTGAATCATTTTTGGTACGGTCCAAAAAATCAATTTTCTGAAGAAAAGCGATGAGCGCGGAGCTGTCTAACGTTCTCAAAATGGTCAATTTTGATGAAATTTAAACATTTAATCTTTTGACTGCAAATTACTGTTGGATGTAATTATTACTTTTTCAACTAAAATAAATGTGTTTAAAGTCATTTCTGTGCCTGAAATTGGTCAAAATGAAGCTTCTGAGTAAGCAAAACTCTGTAAAAATGGCAATTTTGGTCACTGTGAGGGTTTAAAAAGTGGTTATTCAACAAGAGGCACGATCCAATTGACATTTTGAATCATTTTTGGTACAGTCCAAAAAGTCAATTTTCTGAAGAAAAACGATGACCGCGGAGCTGTCGAACGTTCCCAAAATGGTCAATTTTAATGAAATTTTAACATTTAATCTTTTGGCTGTAAATTGCTGTTGGATGTGAATTAGTACTTTTTAAACTAAAATAGATATGTTTAAAGTCATTTCTGTGATCTGAAATTGGTCAAAATCGAAGCTTCTGAGTGAGGAAAACTCGGTAAAAATGGCAATTTTGGTCACTGTGAGGGTTTAAAAAGTGGTTATTCAACAAGAGGCACGATCCAATTGACATTTTGAATCATTTTTGGTACAGTCCAAAAAATCAATTTTCTGAAGAAAAGCGATGACCGCGGAGCTGTCGAACGTTCTCAAAATGGTCAATTTTGATGAAATTTTAACATTTAATCTTTTGACTGCAAATTACTGTTGGATGTGAATTATTACTTTTTCAACTAAAATAAATGTGTTTAAAGTCATTTCTGTGCCTGAAATTGGTCAAAATTGAAGCTTCTGAGAAAGCAAAACTCTGTAAAAATGGCAATTGTGGTCACTGTGAGGGTTTAAAAAGTGGTTATTCAACAAGAGGCACGATCCAATTGACATTTTGAATCATTTTTGGTACAGTCCAAAAAATCAATTTTCTGAAGAAAAGCGATGAGCGCGGAGCTGTTGAACGTTCTCAAAATGGTCAATTTTGATGAAATTTTAACATTTAATCTTTTGACTGCAAATTACTGTTGGATGTGAATTATTACTTTTTCAACTAAAATAAATGTGTTTAAAGTCATTTCTGTGCCTGAAATTGGTCAAAATTGAAGCTTCTGAGTAAGCAAAACTCTGTAAAAATGGCAATTTTGGTCACTGTGAGGGTTTAAAAAGTGGTTATTCAACATGAGGCACGATCCAATTGACATTTTGAATAATTTTTGGTACAGTCCAAAAAATCAATTTTCTGAAGAAAAGCGATGACCGCGGAGCTGTCGAACGTTCTCAAAATGGTCAATTTTGATGAAATTTTAACATTTAATCTTTTGACTGCAAATTACTGTTGGATGTGAATTATTACTTTTTCAACTAAAATAAATGTGTTTAAAGTCATTTCTGTGCCTGAAATTGGTCAAAATTGAAGATTCTGAGAAAGCAAAACTCTGTAAAAATGGCAATTTTGGTCACTGTGAGGGTTTAAAAAGTGGTTATTCAACATGAGGCACAATCCAATTAACATTTTGAATCATTTTTAGTACAGTCCAAAAAATCAATTTTCTGAAGAAAAACGATGACCGCGGAGCTGTCGAACGTTCCCAAAATGGTCAATTTTAATGAAATTTTAACATTTAATCTTTTGACTGCAAATTACTGTTGGATGTGAATTATTACTTTTTCAACTAAAATAAATGTGTTTAAAGTCATTTCTGTGCCTGAAATTGGTCAAAATTGAAGCTTCTGAGTAAGCAAAACTCTGAAAAAAATGGCAATTTTGGTCACTGTGAGGGTTTAAAAAGTGTTATTCAACATGAGGCACGATCCAATTGACATTTTGAATCATTTTTGGTACAGTCCAAAAAATCAATTTTCTGAAGAAAAGCGATGACCGCGGAGCTGTCGAACGTTCTCAAAATGGTCAATTTTGATGAAATTTTAACATTTAATCTTTTGACTGCAAATTACTGTTGGATGTGAATTATTACTTTTTCAACTAAAATAAATGTGTTTAAAGTCATTTCTGTGCCTGAAATTGGTCAAAATTGAAGCTTCTGAGAAAGCAAAACTCTGTAAAAATGGCAATTTTGGTCACTGTGAGGGTTTAAAAAGTGGTTATTCAACAAGAGGCACATCCAATTGACATTTTGAATCATTTTTGGTACAGTCCAAAAAGTCAATTTTCTGAAGAAAAACGATGACCGCGGAGCTGTCGAACGTTCCCAAAATGGTAAATTTTAATGAAATTTTAACATTTAATCTTTTGGCTGTAAATTGCTGTTGGATGTGAATTAGTACTTTTTAAACTAAAATAGATATGTTTAAAGTCATTTCTATGATCTGAAATTGGTCAAAATTGAAGCTTCTGAGTGAGGAAAACTCGGTAAAAATGGCAATTTTGGTCACTGTGAGGGTTTAAAAAGTGGTTATTCAACAAGAGGCACGATCCAATTGACATTTTGAATCATTTTTGGTACAGTCCAAAAAATCAATTTTCTGAAGAAAAGCGATGACCGCGGAGCTGTCGAACGTTCTCAAAATGGTCAATTTTGATGAAATTTTAACATTTAATCTTTTGACTGCAAATTACTGTTGGATGTGAATTATTACTTTTTCAAGTAAAATAAATGTGTTTAAAGTCATTTCTGTGCCTGAAATTGGTCAAAATTGAAGATTCTGAGAAAGCAAAACTCTGTAAAAATGGCAATTTTGGTCACTGTGAGGGTTTAAAAAGTGGTTATTCAACATGAGGCACAATCCAATTAACATTTTGAATCATTTTTAGTACAGTCCAAAAAGTCAATTTTCTGAAGAAAAACGATGACCGCGGAGCTGTCGAACGTTCCCAAAATGGTCAATCTTAATGAAATTTTAACATTTAATCTTTTGGCTGTAAATTGCTGTTGGATGTGAATTACTACTTTTTAAACTAAAATAGATGTGTTTAAAGTCATTTCTGTGATCTGAAATTGGTCAAAATTGAAGCTTCTGAGTAAGGAAAACTCGGTAAAAATGGCAATTTTGGTCACTGTGAGGGTTTAAAAAGTGGTTATTCAACAAGAGGCACGATCCAATTGACATTTTGAATCATTGTTGGTACAGTCCAAAAAATCAATTTTCTGAAGAAAAGCGATGACCGCGGAGCTGTCGAACGTTCTCAAAATGGTCAATTTTGATGAAATTTTAACATTTAATCTTTTGACTGCAAAATACTGTTGGATGTGAATTATTACTTTTTGAACTAAAATAAATGTGTTTAAAGTCATTTCTGTGCCTGAAATTGGTCAAAATTGAAGCTTCTGAGTAAGGAAAACTCGGTAAAAATGGCAATTTTGGTCACTGTGAGGGTTTAAAAAGTGGTTATTCAACAAGAGGCACGATCCAATTGACATTTTGAATCATTTTTGGTGCAGTCCAAAAAATCAATTTTCTGAAGAAAAGTGATGACCGCGGAGCTGTCGAACGTTCTCAAAATGGTCAATTTTGATGAAATTTTAACATTTAATCTTTTGACTGCAAATTACTGTTGGATGTGAATTATTACTTTTTCAACTAAAATAAATGTGTTTAAAGTCATTTCTGTGCCTGAAATTGGTCAAAATTGAAGCTTCTGAGAAAGCAAAACTCTGTAAAAATGGCAATTGTGGTCACTGTGAGGGTTTAAAAAGTGGTTATTCAACAAGAGGCACGATCCAATTGACATTTTGAATCATTTTTGGTACAGTCCAAAAAATCAATTTTCTGAAGAAAAGCGATGAGCGCGGAGCTGTTGAACGTTCTCAAAATGGTCAATTTTGATGAAATTTTAACATTTAATCTTTTGACTGCAAATTACTGTTGGATGTGAATTATTACTTTTTCAACTAAAATAAATGTGTTTAAAGTCATTTCTGTGCCTGAAATTGGTCAAAATTGAAGCTTCTGAGTAAGCAAAACTCTGTAAAAATGGCAATTTTGGTCACTGTGAGGGTTTAAAAAGTGGTTATTCAACATGAGGCACGATCCAATTGACATTTTGAATCATTTTTGGTACAGTCCAAAAAATCAATTTTCTGAAGAAAAGCGATGACCGCGGAGCTGTCGAACGTTCTCAAAATGGTCAATTTTGATGAAATTTTAACATTTAATCTTTTGACTGCAAATTACTGTTGGGTGTGAATTATTACTTTTTCAACTAAAATAAATGTGTTTAAAGTCATTTCTGTGCCTGAAATTGGTCAAAATTGAAGCTTCTGAGAAAGCAAAACTCTTTAAAAATGGCCATTTTGGTCACTGTGAGGGTTTAAAAAGTGGTTATTCAACAAGAGGCACGATCCAATTGACATTTTGAATCATTTTTGGTACAGTCCAAAAAATCAATTTTCTGAAGAAAAGCGATGAGCGCGGAGCTGTCTAACGTTCTCAAAATGGTCAATTTTGATGAAATTTTAACATTTAATCTTTTGACTGCAAATTACTGTTGGATGTAATTATTACTTTTTCAACTAAAATAAATGTGTTTAAAGTCATTTCTGTGCCTGAAATTGGTCAAAATTGAAGCTTCTGAGTAAGGAAAACTCGGTAAAAATGGCAATTTTGGTCACTGTGAGGGTTTAAAAAGTGGTTATTCAACAAGAGGCACGATCCAATTGACATTTTGAATTATTTTTGGTGCAGTCCAAAAAATCAATTTTCTGAAGAAAAGTGATGACCGCGGAGCTGTCGAACGTTCTCAAAATGGTCAATTTTGATGAAATTTTAACATTTAATCTTTTGACTGCAAATTACTGTTGGATGTGAATTATTACTTTTTCAACTAAAATAAATGTGTTTAAAGTCATTTCTGTGCCTGAAATTGGTCAAAATTGAAGCTTCTGAGAAAGCAAAACTCTGTAAAAATGGCAATTGTGGTCACTGTGAGGGTTTAAAAAGTGGTTATTCAACAAGAGGCACGATCCAATTGACATTTTGAATCATTTTTGGTACAGTCCAAAAAATCAATTTTCTGAAGAAAAGCGATGAGCGCGGAGCTGTTGAACGTTCTCAAAATGGTCAATTTTGATGAAATTTTAACATTTAATCTTTTGACTGCAAATTACTGTTGGATGTGAATTATTACTTTTTCAACTAAAATAAATGTGTTTAAAGTCATTTCTGTGCCTGAAATTGGTCAAAATTGAAGCTTCTGAGTAAGCAAAACTCTGTAAAAATGGCAATTTTGGTCACTGTGAGGGTTTAAAAAGTGGTTATTCAACATGAGGCACGATCCAATTGACATTTTGAATCATTTTTGGTACAGTCCAAAAAATCAATTTTCTGAAGAAAAGCGATGACCGCGGAGCTGTCGAACGTTCTCAAAATGGTCAATTTTGATGAAATTTTAACATTTAATCTTTTGACTGCAAATTACTGTTGGGTGTGAATTATTACTTTTTCAACTAAAATAAATGTGTTTAAGTCATTTCTGTGCCTGAAATTGGTCAAAATTGAAGCTTCTGAGAAAGCAAAACTCTTTAAAAATGGCCATTTTGGTCACTGTGAGGGTTTAAAAAGTGGTTATTCAACAAGAGGCACGATCCAATTGACATTTTGAATCATTTTTGGTACAGTCCAAAAAATCAATTTTCTGAAGAAAAGCGATGAGCGCGGAGCTGTCTAACGTTCTCAAAATGGTCAATTTTGATGAAATTTTAACATTTAATCTTTTGACTGCAAATTACTGTTGGATGTAATTATTACTTTTTCAACTAAAATAAATGTGTTTAAAGTCATTTCTGTGCCTGAAATTGGTCAAAATGAAGCTTCTGAGTAAGCAAAACTCTGTAAAAATGGCAATTTTGGTCACTGTGAGGGTTTAAAAAGTGGTTATTCAACAAGAGGCACGATCCAATTGACATTTTGAATCATTTTTGGTACAGTCCAAAAAGTCAATTTTCTGAAGAAAAACGATGACCGCGGAGCTGTCGAACGTTCCCAAAATGGTCAATTTTAATGAAATTTTAACATTTAATCTTTTGGCTGTAAATTGCTGTTGGATGTGAATTAGTACTTTTTAAACTAAAATAGATATGTTTAAAGTCATTTCTGTGATCTGAAATTGGTCAAAATTGAAGCTTCTGAGTGAGGAAAACTCGGTAAAAATGGCAATTTTGGTCACTGTGAGGGTTTAAAAAGTGGTTATTCAACAAGAGGCACGATCCAATTGACATTTTGAATCATTTTTGGTACAGTCCAAAAAATCAATTTTCTGAAGAAAAGCGATGACCGCGGAGCTGTCGAACGTTCTCAAAATGGTCAATTTTGATGAAATTTTAACATTTAATCTTTTGACTGCAAATTACTGTTGGATGTGAATTATTACTTTTTCAACTAAAATAAATGTGTTTAAAGTCATTTCTGTGCCTGAAATTGGTCAAAATTGAAGCTTCTGAGTTAGCAAAACTCTGAAAAAAATGGCAATTTTGGTCACTGTGAGGGTTTAAAAAGTGTTATTCAACATGAGGCACGATCCAATTGACATTTTGAATCATTTTTGGTACAGTCCAAAAAATCAATTTTCTGAAGAAAAGCGATGACCGCGGAGCTGTCGAACGTTCTCAAAATGGTCAATTTTGATGAAATTTTAACATTTAATCTTTTGACTGCAAATTACTGTTGGATGTGAATTATTACTTTTTCAACTAAAATAAATGTGTTTAAAGTCATTTCTGTGCCTGAAATTGGTCAAAATTGAAGCTTCTGAGAAAGCAAAACTCTGTAATAATGGCAATTTTGGTCACTGTGAGGGTTTAAAAAGTGGTTATTCAACAAGAGGCACGATCCAATTGACATTTTGAATCATTTTTGGTACAGTCCAAAAAATCAATTTTCTGAAGAAAAGCGATGAGCGCGGAGCTGTCGAACGTTCTCAAAATGGTCAATTTTGATGACATTTTAACATTTAATCTTTTGACTGCAAATTACTGTTGGATGTAATTATTACTTTTTCAACTAAAATAAATGTGTTTAAAGTCATTTCTGTGCCTGAAATTGGTCAAAATTGAAGCTTCTGAGTAAGCAAAACTCTGTAAAAATGGCAATTTTGGTCACTGTGATGGTTTAAAAAGTGGTTATTCAACAATAGGCACAATCCAATTGACATTTTGAATCATTTTTGGTACAGTCCAAAAAATCAATTTTCTGAAGAAAAACGATGACCGCGGAGCTGTCGAACGTTCCCAAAATGGTCAATTTTAATGAAATGTTAACATTTAATCTTTTGGCTGTAAATTGCTGTTGGATGTGAATTACTACTTTTTAAACTAAAATAAATGTGTTTAAAGTCATTTCTGTGCCTGAAATTGGTCAAAATTGAAACTTCTGAGTAAGGAAAACTCGGTAAAAATGGCAATTTTGGTCACTGTGAGGGTTTAAAAAGTGGTTATTCAACAAGAGGCACGATCCAATTGACATTTTGAATCATTTTTGGTACAGTCCAAAAAATCAATTTTCTGAAGAAAAGCAATGACCGCGGAGCTGTCGAACGTTCTCAAAATGGTCAATTTTGATGAAATTTTAACATTTAATCTTTTGACTGCAAATTACTGTTGGATGTGAATTATTACTTTTTCAACTAAAATAAATGTGTTTAAAGTCATTTCTGTGCCTGAAATTGGTCATAATTGAAGCTTCTGAGAAAGCAAAACTCTGTAAAAATGGCAATTGTGGTCACTGTGAGGGTTTAAAAAGTGGTTATTCAACAAGAGGCACGATCCAATTGACATTTTGAATCATTTTTGGTACAGTCCAAAAAATCAATTTTCTGAAGAAAAGCGATGAGCGCGGAGCTGTTGAACGTTCTCAAAATGGCCAATTTTGATGAAATTTTAACATTTAATCTTTTGACTGCAAATTACTGTTGGATGTGAATTATTACTTTTTCAACTAAAATAAATGTGTTTAAAGTCATTTCTGTGCCTGAAATTGGTCAAAATTGAAGCTTCTGAGTAAGCAAAACTCTGAAAAAAATGGCAATTTTGGTCACTGTGAGGGTTTAAAAAGTGTTATTCAACATGAGGCACGATCCAATTGACATTTTGAATCATTTTTGGTACAGTCCAAAAAATCAATTTTCTGAAGAAAAGCGATGACCGCGGAGCTGTCGAACGTTCTCAAAATGGTCAATTTTGATGAAATTTTAACATTTAATCTTTTGACTGCAAATTACTGTTGGGTGTGAATTATTACTTTTTCAACTAAAATAAATGTGTTTAAAGTCATTTCTGTGCCTGAAATTGGTCAAAATTGAAGCTTCTGAGAAAGCAAAACTCTTTAAAAATGGCCATTTTGGTCACTGTGAGGGTTTAAAAAGTGGTTATTCAACAAGAGGCACGATCCAATTGACATTTTGAATCATTTTTGGTACAGTCCAAAAAATCAATTTTCTGAAGAAAAGCGATGAGCGCGGAGCTGTCTAACGTTCTCAAAATGGTCAATTTTGATGAAATTTTAACATTTAATCTTTTGACTGCAAATTACTGTTGGATGTAATTATTACTTTTTCAACTAAAATAAATGTGTTTAAAGTCATTTCTGTGCCTGAAATTGGTCAAAATGAAGCTTCTGAGTAAGCAAAACTCTGTAAAAATGGCAATTTTGGTCACTGTGAGGGTTTAAAAAGTGGTTATTCAACAAGAGGCACGATCCAATTGACATTTTGAATCATTTTTGGTACAGTCCAAAAAGTCAATTTTCTGAAGAAAAACGATGACCGCGGAGCTGTCGAACGTTCCCAAAATGGTCAATTTTAATGAAATTTTAACATTTAGGGGTCGATCAGGATGGCGGACGGAAGAGCCACCGCGGCCCTGGAGTAGGCGGAAAAAGCCTTTTCCGTGTCCGCCTGCCGCGGATACTCCGTCCGCCATATCAGGATAGGAAAACGTGTCAAATTTCCGTCCGCGACGGAAAAACACGCTCCGCCGGCCAACTACACACGACCACGCGGCGGACGGAACACATCCGGACGCTCCGCCGTACGCACTGACGTCGAAGACCGTCCCCCAAATCAAGATGGCGGAAAACACACATAAAACCGCCGCGGAAAAACAACCTGTCTTAACACGGCGGAATCCCCACAGCGAACATAGGTGACACAGCCGAGATACCCACCGCAAGCTGACCACCACCATGGACCCGGCGCTACACGCTTTCCCGATGCTCTTCGCGATCCACCACGTCCTAGTCATGGCCTACTATGGACGACGACGCAGGTAAGGTACAAACCATTGGCTGTCTGGAGGGGAATACCAGCAAGGGACGTGACGTAGGGAGGGGGAGTGTCATGTTACCGAAACCACTGATGAGAAGCATATACGAATACACATTAGCAGTACGCAAGCAGGAATGACAACGACAGACCACGAGACTTGATAGACTACCTTTATTGTCAAATAATAGGGGTCAAATCACAGTGTATGCGTGAACATGGGCAAAGTGGGCACCAGAGCAGGTACAACATAGCAGGTAACGAGAGGGCAGCATGCAGTATCAGAGCATCAACAGGGCATTGTGCATTACAGAGCAGGTACATCAGAGGCAGGTAACGAGAGGGCAGCATGCAGTATCAGAGCATCAACAGGGCATTGTGCATTACAGAGCAGGTACATCAGAGGCAGGTAACGAGAGGGCAGGTTGCAGTATCAGAGCATCAACAGGGCATTGTGCATTACAGAGCAGGTACATCAGAGGCAGGTAACGAGAGGGCAGTATCAGAGCATCAACAGGGCATTGTGCATTACAGAGCAGGTACATCAGAGGCAGGTAACGAGAGGGCAGGTTGCAGTATCAGAGCATCAACAGGGCATTGTGCATTACAGAGCAGGTACATCAGAGGCAGGTAACGAGAGGGCAGTATCAGAGCATCAACAGGGCATTGTGCATTACAGAGCAGGTACATCAGAGGCAGGTAACGAGAGGGCAGTATGCAGTATCAGAGCATCAACAGGGCATTGTGCATTACAGAGCAGGTACATCAGAGGCAGGTAACGAGAGGGCAGGTTGCAGTATCAGAGCATCAACAGGGCATTGTAGAGTACAGAGCAGGTACATCATAGGCAGCACGTGAGAGGGGCAAAGTGCATCAACAGTCCATTGCACAGAACAGGCCCATCAGAGGCAGCACGTGAGAGGGGCAAAGTGCATCAACAGTCCATTGCACAGAACAGGCCCATCAGAGGCAGCACGTGAGAGGGGCAAAGTGCATCAACAGTCCATTGCACAGAACAGGCCCATCAGAGGCAGCACGTGAGAGGGCCAAAGTGCATCAACAGTCCATTGCACAGAACAGGCCCATCAGAGGCAGCACGTGAGAGGGGCAGTATGCAGTATCAGAGCATCAACAGGGCATTGTGCATTACAGAGCAGGTACATCAGAGGCAGCACAACTACGTGTCCCTACCAACCCGTCACAGGGACCACAAGAGTGCCACGCAGTTCTCAATGGACACACCATGTGAATTAACATTTGAGTGAAGTGTACAGCACGTCACATCACAGAATCAGGGGGGACTGCGTGAACTACCTGCCTCGGACACACTGGCAGCACCAGCAACAGGAGTGTGAGACACAGCCACAGCCCGAGTGACACACACATGGGCCACGGACCCAGACACACTGGCAGCACCAGCAACAGGAGTGTGAGACACAGCCACAGCCCGAGTGACACACACATGGGCCACGGACCCAGACACACTGGCAGCACCAGCAACAGGAGTGTGAGACACAGCCACAGCCCGAGTGACACACACATGGGCCACGGACCCAGACACACTGGCAGCACCAGCAACAGGAGTGTGAGACACAGCCACAGCCCGAGTGACACACACATGGGCCACGGACCCAGACACACTGGCAGCACCAGCAACAGGAGTGTGAGACACAGCCACAGATGTAGTCACTGACACGTGAGCCACTGACCCAGACAGACTGCCAGCACCAGAAACAGGAGTGTGCAACACAGCCACAGATCTTCTAACTGACACGTGAGCCATAGACCCAGATACACTGCCAGGACCTGCAACAGGAGAGGGCACAACTGACACTGTGCCACCATCTGATACATGAGAGTCAACTGCACCGGCGCCACTGGGACAACTGAAATGATGAGCCACAGGGCTGTATGGGCCAGGAGGCAGGGTGGGCCTGGGAGCTGGGGATAGCTCACCTAGAGCCAAATCGGGGTTTGCAGGTGTCAATGGTGTGTGTCTGCGTTTCTTAGGGAGGTGTGAGTGCACCCTGGACAGGACAGGACTGCCAAGTGGTGGGGACTCCAAAGAATCACCACCCAGCATAGGTGGAGCAACTGCTGCCGGGGATCTGGTTTCGGGGGACGTGCTGGAGCCTGCTTGTCGTTTGCTCTGTGCCTGCCGCCTGGACTCGGAATGATGTGTAATGGGGGATGCAACAACAGGGGACACCCTCCTCTGCTTCTGACTGGCCTGGATGGGAGTGGAGGTATGGGGGGACTCCGCCGCGGAGACATCAGTTTGGCGTTTAGTAGAAAACATCAGCCTCAGTGCAGCCAGGGGTGAAGTATGCCTGTCCTTGATTGCGCCATTGTCCATGCTAGATGCCTTGTCCGTAGGATGTGCCTTATCCTTAGGTGGAGTGTTGTCTCTGGATGTAGCCTGTGCCCTGCTCGCCGCCCTGTTCCTGCCAGCAGACTTGTCGTCTGTGGTGCACCTGCCTCCAGCAGACACCTGCTCCCTGTGTGTGTCGCTGCCCTTGGGAGTGTTCCTATCCACTGCTGTGGGCCTGCTCTTGGGAGTCTCCCTGCTCTTAGTAGGTGCCTTAGTCTTCTCACTGTCCTTGGGAGTGTTCCTATCCACTGATGTGGGCCTGCTCTTGGGAGTCTCCCTGCTCTTAGTAGGTGCCTTAGTCTTCTCACTGTCCTTGGGAGTGTTCCTATCCACTGATGTGGGCCTGCTCTTGGGAGTCTCCCTGCTCTTAGTAGGTGCCTTAGTCTTCTCACTGTCCTTGGGAGTGTTCCTATCCACTGATGTGGGCCTGCTCTTGGGAGTCTCCCTGCTCTTAGTAGGTGCCTTAGTCTTCTCACTGTCCTTGGGAGTGTTCCTATCCACTGCTGTGGGCCTGCTCTTGGGGGTCTCCCTGCTCTCAGTAGGTGCCTTAGTCTTCTCACTGTCCTTGGGAGTGTTCCTATCCACTGCTGTGGGCCTGCTCTTGGGGGTCTCCCTGCTCTCAGTAGGTGCCTTAGTCTTCTCACTGTCCTTGGGAGTGTTCCTATCCACTGCTGTGGGCCTGCTCTTGGGGGTCTCCCTGCTCTCAGTAGGTGCCTTAGTCTTCTCACTGTCCTTGGGAGTGTCCCTTACCTCTGCTGTGGGCCTGCTCTTGGGAGTCTCCCTGCTCTCAGTAGGTGCCTTTGTCTTCTGACTGGCCTTGTCCAAGGAACAGTCCATGGACATGTGAGTATCCCTTGCCTTCGGAGTACCTTTCGTGTTGAATGCCTGTGTAGCTCCGGAAGGCATGTCCCCCAACAACACTTGTGGATCGTGTGTGTGTACTCCAGTGCATCTGACGTCGTCTACCTGAACAGATTTAGCTGATCTAGGGGATGGGGTCTGTGCCCTGCGTGCCCTGACGTGCTGTCTGACGCTGCTTCTAGTGCAATAACCTGTATTTGAGTCCTGCTCTGAATAATCACTACCCCCTGAGACATCCAGCGGTGTAGATGGGGAAACAGAAGTAGCACCCTGTTCATTCGACTGTACTATTGCAGACGACACACTGCTTGCCAATGACTGCACTGTCCTGTGTAGACCTGCAAGATCGCCATGCATCCCTTCCATGAATGCCACCACCTGCCCCAACTTCCTATCATGATCCTGGAAAGCATTTGTCATATTGGTCTGACCCACACACAGCTGTCGCAGCAGATCAACGGCCTCAGCACACAGTGCATTTTGGCTCACCGTGGCAGGGGCAGCGGTGCCTGCACCGAACGCCACTCTGCTCCCCCTACTCCTTCGGCCACGAACAATACATGGTGCAGTTGGCGGAAGTGTGGGCCCTGTGTGCTGTCTTCCGACAGAAGGTGATGAGTGCCCACTCCCAGTCTGTGACAACAGTGCAGGCTCACCAAGAGTGTCCGACGAGGAGGACGATGGTGTCTCCACATGCGAGTCCTCAGGGACGGTCCTGTCCCCCTCTCCGGCGCTGGCCTCCTCCGTGTCAGTCTGCGTGTGTGCGAAGTCTGAGCCGGACTCATTTCCTCGGCTACTCTCCACCGTCTGTGGCTGAGTGTCCTCTGTCAAAGCTGAAATGCACAGAAAAGATGTGTGAGTCATGGGCACACTCACGTACAGAAGGAACAGGATAGCCAAATCACATAGCAGACAAAGGTTCATGAGCCCTCAGCCTGCACATGGCCCACCCCTACCAGTCATCCTCACATTTTCTGCCATGGGGACATGGACCACTAGGGGATGTGCTTTAACACTCAACTACTAAGCAAGTGGCGTGTCAACATGGCGGACCTGGATGTCAAATGAGTACCACCCAATGGGACCAAAATGCCATCACAGGCATACATACGCAACACGGAACTCAATAGTGTGTCTGTGCACCAATACATGCATAGCACTCACAAGTTTCCTACACAGACAGTATGCTCACCGCTAGTTTGCTGTTGATCGGCACTCAGACGTTCGGCCAGGTCAGGATGCGTCACTGCAATGATACGGTGCATGAGAGGGGTCATGGAGCGTCGGGCCAGACGGGGCGTCCTTGGAATCAGGCCCAGTGTTACTTCCGCTACATTCTTGCTCAGCCTGGAAATGTCGTCCCAGCGTTTGTGGCAGTGTGTATGTCGTCTGTTGCACACCCCCAATGCCCGTACTTCCCGTGCTATGATCCTCCACAGGTCCTTGCGAAGGTGCAGCTTGACCTACCATGATGGGAGACAAAAGGGTTTAAGTCAGTGGACAGGTGGCCTGTCACACACATAGGGGCAAGACGTTACTGTCAGCAGCCATGCACAATCAGGAACATATGTCTAGCCCACACTACACAGCTAAGATATAAATAGGCCTGATCATTTGGCCCCCTCATGCACACCAACATGTCCCACACTGCACTTACCACCCGTCCCGGTGCGCCGTAGAGGCGTCCATAGTTGCGGAGTACACCGTCCACGAGGACATCAAGCTCCGCGGCGGTGAAGGGTCGAGACCGGATCTCTTTGCCACTCGACATGGCAAGATCACGGAGTATGGCACTAGAGCAGCAGTCGGTGGTCAGCTCAGCAGCAGCAGCAGCAGGTCGAGGTGATGGTCACAGGCAGCAGTCGGTGGTCAGCTCAGCAGCAGCAGCAGCAGGTCGAGGTGATGGTCACAGGCAGCAGTCGGTGGTCAGCTCAGCAGCAGCAGCAGCAGGTCGAGGTGATGGTCACAGGCAGCACTGGTCCCCAGGGTAGGAAGTTTCATGTTGGCCAAGACACATATATAGGGCCCTCAGCACGTGTCAGTGGCATACGTCGCCAGCAATTGGTCAGCCCTGGAAGCGTGATCGTGAAATGGGCCAATGACTGGCCCTGTTGTTGCGGTGCACAGCTTCCGCTACTTGCGATTGGCCGTATGCGGCCAGCGTCCCTCTTCCCATTGGCTGCATGTGCAGGGACCGTGACGGGCACACATCGGCAACCGCACGTGCAAGCTTCAGGCACGGATGCTTCAGTTGCAACAATGTACTATCACTGGCGCCTCCATGGCGGGGCACGTACACAGCGGGGGAGGTGCAGGCCTATACACCCTGCAGATGTACTCAATGGACATGCCAGTTCATGACCCCCCTTACAGTCACCTTGCATCATCCACCGTACACCGGCCGGAGCGGCCGGCCCATGAACATCCGCCGTGCCCGGCCATGAACACAACCGCCATGGCCGGGCACGGCCATGAACATCCGCCGTGCCCGGCCATGAACACAACCGCCATGGCCGGGACCGGCGGTTGTTCATGGCCGGGCACGGCGGTTGTTCATGGCCGGGCACGGCGGTTGTTCATGGCCGGGCACGGCGGTTGTTCATGGCCGTGCCCGGCCATGGCGGTTGTGTTCATGGCCGGGCACGGCGGATGTTCATGGCCGGGCACGGCGGTTGTTCATGGCCGGGCACGGCGGTTGTTCATGGCCGGGCACGGCGGTTGTTCATGGCCGTGCCCGGCCATGGCGGTTGTGTTCATGGCCGGGCACGGCGGATGTTCATGGGCCGGCCGCTCCGGCCGGTGTACGGTGGATGATGCAAGGTGACTGTAAGGGGGGTCATGAACTGGCATGTCCATTGAGTACATCTGCAGGGTGTATAGGCCTGCACCTCCCCCGCTGTGTACGTGCCCCGCCATGGAGGCGCCAGTGATAGTACATTGTTGCAACTGAAGCATCCGTGCCTGAAGCTTGCACGTGCGGTTGCCGATGTGTGCCCGTCACGGTCCCTGCACATGCAGCCAATGGGAAGAGGGACGCAGGCCGCATTCTGCCTTTGGGAAGTAGCGGAAGTTGAGCACCGCCATGGCGGCGCCAAATATGTGATCTTGTCAGACGCTGCACCGTGATGTGTTGTGTGCAGTTGCGTCATGAGGGATGTGAGCGTGATTGTGAAAGGTCATATGTCATACAATATAGCATGTGTGTCCATACAATGGACATCGGTCGGCACACAATGGCCAACAGATGTGCATTCGTACGTGTTGACGTCGGGTTTGACCCTACAGACGTTGTTACATCTTCACAACTACACAGTACATCACGGCTGTGTGGCCAATTCATGCATCTGTTGTCGGTTTATTGTTGTGTCGAGGTGACTACAGTGGTGGTGGTACACATGCATTCCGTGTATGTGATTTATACGTTCTGTCACCATGCATGTCATTACCGTATGCACATCATCATTGGTGGTGGCATTTGTGCTTGATGACATGGCGTGTGTAAACTTATCGTTTGTGTGCATGCAGTTGCATGAGTGTCTGTGATGTGTCTACGATACATTAGGGTGACGACTGGAGTTATGTCAGTAAGGTACACATGTGATGGAGTTGTACACGTATGCGTCGTTTGTACGTTGACCTAAGTTACATCTCTCTCCCACACAGGAGGGCTCCAAATGTGCATCGCCCATACACTCAGCTGGAGGATATGGTAGACGAGGAGGTGATTCGGAAATTCAGGCTGGATCGACGTCGGTTGCTGGAGCTTGTGGCTCAATTGGCTCCTCATCTGCAGCCACGTAGAACGTATCCTGGCTCGTTTACACCCACTGCAAAGGTCATGGCGGTACTACATTTCTTCGCTACTGGCACATTTCAGTATACAGTTGGAGGTGCCGGGGGTATGTCACAGGCAATGTTCAGCACGGTTCTTCGGGATGTGTTAACAGCTATGATGCTGTACAAGGATGAGTACATACATTTCCCACGTCCGGAAGAGTTGCCAGCTGTCAAAGCTGGTTTCTATGCACTGGGCCACATACCTCACGTTGTGGGCTCAATTGATGGCACGCACATCGCGCTCATTCCACCACGGGCACGCGAACAAGTGTTCAGGAATCGCAAACACTTTCATTCGCTGAACGTGCAGGTGGTGTGCCTGGCGAGCAACATCATCTCCCATGTGTGTGCAAGATTTCCTGGATCCGCACATGACGCCCACATCATGCGAACCAGCAATGTCCCACGACTCATGGCAAATCTGCCACCCGGTCAAGCGTGGCTTGTTGGTGAGTGTGCAGTGGGGACTCTTGTGATCTCTGTGTTGCATGGGGTACCCACCATATCTTGTTCTGATGTTTGTCTCTGTCATCCCCCTACATAGGCGACTCGGCTTACCCAAACCGGCCCTGGCTCCTCAGTCCCCTACGTAATCCGAGGACGGCGGGTGAAATGCGGTACAATGAGGCACATGGAAGGACACGGAGAGTCATCGAACGTACCTTTGGACTGCTGAAGTCTAGGTTTCGGTGCCTCGATAAGACCGGAGGGGCACTGCCTTACTCACCAGGAAAAGTATGCAAGATCGTGATTGCCTGCTGCATGCTCCACAACCTGGCAGTACGCAATGACATTGAACTGCTGTTGGACCCTGAAGACGAAGGAGTTCCTCGGCCTCCCATCCCACCCATGTCGACTGATGAGGATAGTGGTGAGGAGGAAGGTGTGGACCAGAGGCGCCAGCTCATTGATCGCTACTTCCCTTGAATGTGAGTATCTACCTCTAGTGGCGGTTGACAATGCCTCATGTATGTTTTCTGGTGTTGTGTGGATATGGGGTTATTCAGCTGGGTGTGGTTTGTGATGGTTGCACATGTGTGTCTTCATGTCTTTGGACATAGGAGTGTCCATGATGTGTGTGCTCCCATCCCATGCTTGTGTGATGGTTGTCGTTTGTGTAATGTTGCTGTGCATTGTGTTGTGATGTGTGTGAATCTCTTTACTGACGTGTGTTTGCTGTCTCTGGTTTTCTCTAGGTCACTCCCGCAGCGCCATGATCATGTGCGACTATGATCCCTGTACCTGTTTACGTCTGTATCTGATGGCAATCATGTGAATAAACATGGAGGCAAAACATCATTGTGTGAGTAAATGCAATTTATTGACAGGTTGTGCTTTTGTGCTGGTGAATATTTACAAGTAAGTGGGAGGGAGGGAGTTGGAGTTGTAGGTAATGGCAGATGAAATTTCCGTGCTGACACCACATTGGGGGGTGTCAGGCTAGTCCAGCAGACCAGTGGCAATGATTGTCTATGTGGGACAGGATGGTTTGCAGGGTGAATGTCTGGCACAGGCAGTGGCATTGTCAAGGTCGTCCCCTCTTGGAGCGTGTGCCTGGCGCTCCAACACTGCTCTCAGCAACTTCCTGCCTCGGCCGCCCCCTCCGTCTCGGAGGTGGTACAGAGGCAGCTGGGAGGGCAGGTTGGTGATGGGCCACATCCGTCGCCAGGGGCTCAGGTGGTGGTGGCGGCGGTGGAGGCGGAGGCGGAGGTGACGGGGGAGGCGGAGGTGACGGTGGCGGTGGCGCTGACACACATGGTGGAGGGGGGGGGGGGTTGTTCCGGGCAACCCATTCCCTCCACATCGTTGCCTGCTGGCCCATGATCACCAACATCTGGCCAAGGATGCCAGAGATCTCGCGCAGGCTGTTGGTGTTGTCCACTGAGTCCTCGTGAACACGATCAGCGTTTGCCTGGGACCGGTCGTATGAGGCCTGGCACCTGGCAAGAGCTTGTAGGGACTGTGCCACTGGCTCGGGTAGCTGTCCCTCCTCTGACCGGCGGTGTGTGGGTCGCCTGATTGGCAGTTGTCCCGTTGCCTGTGTTTGTGGCCCACTCACCCTGCTTGTGTGTGGGGCGGTTGGACCAGCGTTGCGCGCTGGGTCATGCTGGGTGGCACCGGCAGGAGTCGTGGTGCTCGTGGTAGTGGTGGTAGTGGTGGTACTGGTGGTACTGGTGGTACTGGTGGTGGTGGGGACTGTGCAGATCACAGAGACGGGTGCCGCGGGAGTCACACATGCGACGTTGGTTGGTCCCGGGAGTCCCTGTGAGCCAGATGGCCCTGGCTGCGTGCTTGGTCCCGCTCCATCCTCCGCCCCGGAGCTGCCTGTGTCGTCGTCGGCAGAGAGTCCTGTAGGTGTGGGAGGCGAGGCTGGCGGCCGGGTACTGCTTTCCCCAGTCAGTTGACGATCACCTGAGGGACAAGATCGAGCAGGTCAGTAATGTGGACAGTACATGGTTACATTGATTTGTAGACATTTCTGTTTCCTGTCGCACACACCCCACCCTCCACCACCACCGCCACCCTCCCCGTGCACATGGGGGCCTGTTGGGAGTTGTAGTTTGGGCCTCTCACACACCCCACCCTCCACCACCGCCACCACCACCACCACCCTCCCCGTGAACATGGGGGCCTGTTGGGAGTTGTAGTTTGGGCCTCTCACACACCCCACCCTCCACCACCGCCACCCTCCACGTGCACATGGGGGCCTGTTGGGAGTTGTAGTTTGGGCCTCTCACACACCCCACCCTCCACCACCGCCACCACCACCACCACCCTCCCCGTGAACATGGGGGCCTGTTGGGAGCCATGGACATGTTAGTGTGTTGGTGTCCGACGTGCATGGGTTGGGGCGTGGGGGATGTTTCTTCTCAGTTGTGTGAGCCTGACCATGTCGTGCTGATCGTGGTGCTTGGTTTGTACTCACCAGTCTCTTCTCCTTCGTCAAGGCCGTCTAGGCTCTCTGGGTGTAGTATCACCAGCACCTTCTCCTCCCAATCGGTGTAGGGTATGGGCTCCGGGGGTGTGCCACCGCCAGTAAGATTGGCTCTGGCGTGGTTTTTCGCTCGGATGCCCTTGACCCTGGTCTTAAGGTCATGCCACCGCCTCTGAATGTCGTGCTTGGTCCTCGGCACAGTCCCCGACGCATTCACACGAGTGACGATCCTGTCCCACATGTGGTTCTTTTGCGCCACGGTCGTCTGCTGGACTTGGGCCCCGAAGATGTTGGGCTCCACACGGATAATTTCATCTACCATTACCCGCAACTCTGTCTCCGTGAATTTGGGGGTTTTTTTGGGTGCCATGGTGTGTGGTGCTCAGTGTGTGAGTTGAGTGAGTTGGGAGGTGCAGGTGTGTGGTGTGTGATGTGTAGGATTTGTGTGGTGGGTGTTTGTGTGGTAGGGTGGTGGGTGGGTGTCTTCTATGTGATTTTATGTGAGTTAGCAGTGTCTCGAATGGCCCTCTTGCTGGCAGCAATGCTGTGGTGCAAGGGATTGTGGTTGTGTGGGGGTGTCTTTTTATAGTCGTGTCTCGATGGTTGTTTGCAGTCAGGTGGTAGGTGGGCGTGTTGACTTGTGTGCATTATTGGATAATTGGGACGTGTCATGGTGGCTTGTGCTGGGGGGGGGGGCCTTGTCAATGTTCGTATGTTTGCTTAGGACTTGCGGTGCACTTTCATACATTTGTTAGGCGCTAGGGATGTTGTGCGTGTTGGCCTTCCGCCCTGATGCTGTGGTTCTCGTTGCATTGTTTCCGCCGCGGACGTGGATGGCTGTGAGTTCCGTTGTACGGGCGGATTTATCCTAATTGCGGCCACGGAGTATTCTCAGGGATGGCGGTACATGTTTTATTTTCCGCGGTCATTTCCGTCCGCGGCAGTGGTTGTTCATTGGACTCCGTCCGCCGCGGACGGACTTGGTTGTGTTCCGTCCACCGCGGACGGTGTTGGTTGTGTTCCGTCCGCCGCGGTCGGAGTTTCGTGACATGAATATCCTAATCCCAACCGCGGTTTCTCCGCGGCGCAGCCGGGAGTAAAATTTCCCCCACCATGGCGGACAGTACCCATTTCCGTCCGCCATCCTAATCGGCCCCTTAATCTTTTGGCTGTAAATTGCTGTTGGATGTGAATTAGTACTTTTTAAACTAAAATAGATATGTTTAAAGTCATTTCTGTGATCTGAAATTGGTCAAAATTGAAGCTTCTGAGTGAGGAAAACTCGGTAAAAATGGCAATTTTGGTCACTGTGAGGGTTTAAAAAGTGGTTATTCAACAAGAGGCACGATCCAATTGACATTTTGAATCATTTTTGGTACAGTCCAAAAAATCAATTTTCTGAAGAAAAGCGATGACCGCGGAGCTGTCGAACGTTCTCAAAATGGTCAATTTTGATGAAATTTTAACATTTAATCTTTTGACTGCAAATTACTGTTGGATGTGAATTATTACTTTTTCAACTAAAATAAATGTGTTTAAAGTCATTTCTGTGCCTGAAATTGGTCAAAATTGAAGCTTCTGAGTTAGCAAAACTCTGAAAAAAATGGCAATTTTGGTCACTGTGAGGGTTTAAAAAGTGTTATTCAACATGAGGCACGATCCAATTGACATTTTGAATCATTTTTGGTACAGTCCAAAAAATCAATTTTCTGAAGAAAAGCGATGACCGCGGAGCTGTCGAACGTTCTCAAAATGGTCAATTTTGATGAAATTTTAACATTTAATCTTTTGACTGCAAATTACTGTTGGATGTGAATTATTACTTTTTCAACTAAAATAAATGTGTTTAAAGTCATTTCTGTGCCTGAAATTGGTCAAAATTGAAGCTTCTGAGAAAGCAAAACTCTGTAATAATGGCAATTTTGGTCACTGTGAGGGTTTAAAAAGTGGTTATTCAACAAGAGGCACGATCCAATTGACATTTTGAATCATTTTTGGTACAGTCCAAAAAATCAATTTTCTGAAGAAAAGCGATGAGCGCGGAGCTGTCGAACGTTCTCAAAATGGTCAATTTTGATGACATTTTAACATTTAATCTTTTGACTGCAAATTACTGTTGGATGTAATTATTACTTTTTCAACTAAAATAAATGTGTTTAAAGTCATTTCTGTGCCTGAAATTGGTCAAAATTGAAGCTTCTGAGTAAGCAAAACTCTGTAAAAATGGCAATTTTGGTCACTGTGATGGTTTAAAAAGTGGTTATTCAACAATAGGCACAATCCAATTGACATTTTGAATCATTTTTGGTACAGTCCAAAAAATCAATTTTCTGAAGAAAAACGATGACCGCGGAGCTGTCGAACGTTCCCAAAATGGTCAATTTTAATGAAATGTTAACATTTAATCTTTTGGCTGTAAATTGCTGTTGGATGTGAATTACTACTTTTTAAACTAAAATAAATGTGTTTAAAGTCATTTCTGTGCCTGAAATTGGTCAAAATTGAAGCTTCTGAGTAAGGAAAACTCGGTAAAAATGGCAATTTTGGTCACTGTGAGGGTTTAAAAAGTGGTTATTCAACAAGAGGCACGATCCAATTGACATTTTGAATCATTTTTGGTACAGTCCAAAAAATCAATTTTCTGAAGAAAAGCAATGACCGCGGAGCTGTCGAACGTTCTCAAAATGGTCAATTTTGATGAAATTTTAACATTTAATCTTTTGACTGCAAATTACTGTTGGATGTGAATTATTACTTTTTCAACTAAAATAAATGTGTTTAAAGTCATTTCTGTGCCTGAAATTGGTCATAATTGAAGCTTCTGAGAAAGCAAAACTCTGTAAAAATGGCAATTGTGGTCACTGTGAGGGTTTAAAAAGTGGTTATTCAACAAGAGGCACGATCCAATTGACATTTTGAATCATTTTTGGTACAGTCCAAAAAATCAATTTTCTGAAGAAAAGCGATGAGCGCGGAGCTGTTGAACGTTCTCAAAATGGCCAATTTTGATGAAATTTTAACATTTAATCTTTTGACTGCAAATTACTGTTGGATGTGAATTATTACTTTTTCAACTAAAATAAATGTGTTTAAAGTCATTTCTGTGCCTGAAATTGGTCAAAATTGAAGCTTCTGAGTAAGCAAAACTCTGAAAAAAATGGCAATTTTGGTCACTGTGAGGGTTTAAAAAGTGTTATTCAACATGAGGCACGATCCAATTGACATTTTGAATCATTTTTGGTACAGTCCAAAAAATCAATTTTCTGAAGAAAAGCGATGACCGCGGAGCTGTCGAACGTTCTCAAAATGGTCAATTTTGATGAAATTTTAACATTTAATCTTTTGACTGCAAATTACTGTTGGATGTGAATTATTACTTTTTCAACTAAAATAAATGTGTTTAAAGTCATTTCTGTGCCTGAAATTGGTCAAAATTGAAGCTTCTGAGAAAGCAAAACTCTGTAAAAATGGCAATTTTGGTCACTGTGAGGGTTTAAAAAGTGGTTATTCAACAAGAGGCACGATCCAATTGACATTTTGAATCATTTTTGGTACAGTCCAAAAAATCAATTTTCTGAAGAAAAGCGATGAGCGCGGACTGTCTAACGTTCTCAAAATGGTAAATTTTGAGGAAATTTTAACATTTAATCTTTTGACTGCAAATTACTGTTGGATGTAATTATTACTTTTTCAACTAAAATAAATGTGTTTAAAGTCATTTCTGTGCCTGAAATTGGTCAAAATTGAAGCTTCTGAGTAAGCAAAACTCTGTAAAAATGGCAATTTTGGTCACTGTGAGGGTTTAAAAAGTGGTTATTCAACATGAGGCACGATCCAATTGACATTTTGAATAATTTTTGGTACAGTCCAAAAAATCAATTTTCTGAAGAAAAGCGATGACCGCGGAGCTGTCGAACGTTCTCAAAATGGTCAATTTTGATGAAATTTTAACATTTAATCTTTTGACTGCAAATTACTGTTGGATGTGAATTATTACTTTTTCAACTAAAATAAATGTGTTTAAAGTAATTTCTGTGCCTGAAATTGGTCAAAATTGAAGATTCTGAGAAAGCAAAACTCTGTAAAAATGGCAATTTTGGTCACTGTGAGGGTTTAAAAAGTGGTTATTCAACATGAGGCACAATCCAATTAACATTTTGAATCATTTTTAGTACAGTCCAAAAAGTCAATTTTCTGAAGAAAAACGATGACCGCGGAGCTGTCGAACGTTCCCAAAATGGTCAATTTTAATGAAATTTTAACATTTAATCTTTTGGCTGTAAATTGCTGTTGGATGTGAATTACTACTTTTTAAACTAAAATAGATGTGTTTAAAGTCATTTCTGTGATCTGAAATTGGTCAAAATTGAAGCTTCTGAGTAAGGAAAACTCGGTAAAAATGGCAATTTTGGTCACTGTGAGGGTTTAAAAAGTGGTTATTCAACAAGAGGCACGATCCAATTGACATTTTGAATCATTGTTGGTACAGTCCAAAAAATCAATTTTCTGAAGAAAAGCGATGACCGCGGAGCTGTCGAACGTTCTCAAAATGGTCAATTTTGATGAAATTTTAACATTTAATCTTTTGACTGCAAAATACTGTTGGATGTGAATTATTACTTTTTGAACTAAAATAAATGTGTTTAAAGTCATTTCTGTGCCTGAAATTGGTCAAAATTGAAGCTTCTGAGTAAGGAAAACTCGGTAAAAATGGCAATTTTGGTCACTGTGAGGGTTTAAAAAGTGGTTATTCAACAAGAGGCACGATCCAATTGACATTTTGAATCATTTTTGGTGCAGTCCAAAAAATCAATTTTCTGAAGAAAAGTGATGACCGCGGAGCTGTCGAACGTTCTCAAAATGGTCAATTTTGATGAAATTTTAACATTTAATCTTTTGACTGCAAAATACTGTTGGATGTGAATTATTACTTTTTCAACTAAAATAAATGTGTTTAAAGTCATTTCTGTTCCTGAAATTGGTCAAAATTGAAGCTTCTGAGAAAGCAAAACTCTGTAAAAATGGCAATTGTGGTCACTGTGAGGGTTTAAAAAGTGGTTATTCAACAAGAGGCACGATCCAATTGACATTTTGAATCATTTTTGGTACAGTCCAAAAAATCAATTTTCTATAGAAAAGCGATGAGCGCGGAGCTGTTGAACGTTCTCAAAATGGTCAATTTTGATGAAATTTTAACATTTAATCTTTTGACTGCAAATTACTGTTGGATGTGAATTATTACTTTTTCAACTAAAATAAATGTGTTTAAAGTCATTTCTGTGCCTGAAATTGGTCAAAATTGAAGCTTCTGAGTAAGCAAAACTCTGTAAAAATGGCAATTTTGGTCACTGTGAGGGTTTAAAAAGTGGTTATTCAACATGAGGCACGATCCAATTGACATTTTGAATCATTTTTGGTACAGTCCAAAAAATCAATTTTCTGAAGAAAAGCGATGATCGCGGAGCTGTCGAACGTTCTCAAAATGTCAATTTTGATGAAATTTTAACATTTAATCTTTTGACTGCAAATTACTGTTGGGTGTGAATTATTACTTTTTCAACTAAAATAAATGTGTTTAACCCCTTCGATGCTTGTGACGGAACCATTCCGTCATCAGTCACGGTTGAGCTGTGCTGATGACGGAACGGTTCCGTCACGACCGCACCCTGTTCTGGAATGTCCAGCACAGGGGGGGGAATCGGCGCCGCACGGAAGCGGTTAAAGTCATTTCTGTGCCTGAAATTGGTCAAAATTGAAGCTTCTGAGAAAGCAAAACTCTTTAAAAATGGCCATTTTGGTCACTGTGAGGGTTTAAAAAGTGGTTATTCAACAAGAGGCACGATCCAATTGACATTTTGAATCATTTTTGGTGCAGTCCAAAAAATCAATTTTCTGAAGAAAAGTGATGACCGCGGAGCTGTCGAACGTTCTCAAAATGGTCAATTTTGATGAAATTTTAACATTTAATCTTTTGACTGCAAATTACTGTTGGATGTGAATTATTACTTTTTCAACTAAAATAAATGTGTTTAAAGTCATTTCTGTGCCTGAAATTGGTCAAAATTGAAGCTTCTGAGAAAGCAAAACTCTGTAAAAATGGCAATTGTGGTCACTGTGAGGGTTTAAAAAGTGGTTATTCAACAAGAGGCACGATCCAATTGACATTTTGAATCATTTTTGGTACAGTCCAAAAAATCAATTTTCTGAAGAAAAGCGATGAGCGCGGAGCTGTTGAACGTTCTCAAAATGGTCAATTTTGATGAAATTTTAACATTTAATCTTTTGACTGCAAATTACTGTTGGATGTGAATTATTACTTTTTCAACTAAAATAAATGTGTTTAAAGTCATTTCTGTGCCTGAAATTGGTCAAAATTGAAGCTTCTGAGTAAGCAAAACTCTGTAAAAATGGCAATTTTGGTCACTGTGAGGGTTTAAAAAGTGGTTATTCAACATGAGGCACGATCCAATTGACATTTTGAATCATTTTTGGTACAGTCCAAAAAATCAATTTTCTGAAGAAAAGCGATGACCGCGGAGCTGTCGAACGTTCTCAAAATGGTCAATTTTGATGAAATTTTAACATTTAATCTTTTGACTGCAAATTACTGTTGGGTGTGAATTATTACTTTTTCAACTAAAATAAATGTGTTTAAAGTCATTTCTGTGCCTGAAATTGGTCAAAATTGAAGCTTCTGAGAAAGCAAAACTCTTTAAAAATGGCCATTTTGGTCACTGTGAGGGTTTAAAAAGTGGTTATTCAACAAGAGGCACGATCCAATTGACATTTTGAATCATTTTTGGTACAGTCCAAAAAATCAATTTTCTGAAGAAAAGCGATGAGCGCGGAGCTGTTGAACGTTCTCAAAATGGTCAATTTTGATGAAATTTTAACATTTAATCTTTTGACTGCAAATTACTGTTGGATGTAATTATTACTTTTTCAACTAAAATAAATGTGTTTAAAGTCATTTCTGTGCCTGAAATTGGTCAAAATGAAGCTTCTGAGTAAGCAAAACTCTGTAAAAATGGCAATTTTGGTCACTGTGAGGGTTTAAAAAGTGGTTATTCAACAAGAGGCACGATCCAATTGACATTTTGAATCATTTTTGGTACAGTCCAAAAAGTCAATTTTCTGAAGAAAAACGATGACCGCGGAGCTGTCGAACGTTCCCAAAATGGTCAATTTTAATGAAATTTTAACATTTAATCTTTTGGCTGTAAATTGCTGTTGGATGTGAATTAGTACTTTTTAAACTAAAATAGATATGTTTAAAGTCATTTCTGTGATCTGAAATTGGTCAAAATTGAAGCTTCTGAGTGAGGAAAACTCGGTAAAAATGGCAATTTTGGTCACTGTGAGGGTTTAAAAAGTGGTTATTCAACAAGAGGCACGATCCAATTGACATTTTGAATCATTTTTGGTACAGTCCAAAAAATCAATTTTCTGAAGAAAAGCGATGACCGCGGAGCTGTCGAACGTTCTCAAAATGGTCAATTTTGATGAAATTTTAACATTTAATCTTTTGACTGCAAATTACTGTTGGATGTGAATTATTACTTTTTCAACTAAAATAAATGTGTTTAAAGTAATTTCTGTGCCTGAAATTGGTCAAAATTGAAGATTCTGAGAAAGCAAAACTCTGTAAAAATGGCAATTTTGGTCACTGTGAGGGTTTAAAAAGTGGTTATTCAACATGAGGCACAATCCAATTAACATTTTGAATCATTTTTAGTACAGTCCAAAAAGTCAATTTTCTGAAGAAAAACGATGACCGCGGAGCTGTCGAACGTTCCCAAAATGGTCAATTTTAATGAAATTTTAACATTTAATCTTTTGGCTGTAAATTGCTGTTGGATGTGAATTACTACTTTTTAAACTAAAATAGATGTGTTTAAAGTCATTTCTGTGATCTGAAATTGGTCAAAATTGAAGCTTCTGAGTAAGGAAAACTCGGTAAAAATGGCAATTTTGGTCACTGTGAGGGTTTAAAAAGTGGTTATTCAACAAGAGGCACGATCCAATTGACATTTTGAATCATTGTTGGTACAGTCCAAAAAATCAATTTTCTGAAGAAAAGCGATGACCGCGGAGCTGTCGAACGTTCTCAAAATGGTCAATTTTGATGAAATTTTAACATTTAATCTTTTGACTGCAAAATACTGTTGGATGTGAATTATTACTTTTTGAACTAAAATAAATGTGTTTAAAGTCATTTCTGTGCCTGAAATTGGTCAAAATTGAAGCTTCTGAGTAAGGAAAACTCGGTAAAAATGGCAATTTTGGTCACTGTGAGGGTTTAAAAAGTGGTTATTCAACAAGAGGCACGATCCAATTGACATTTTGAATCATTTTTGGTGCAGTCCAAAAAATCAATTTTCTGAAGAAAAGTGATGACCGCGGAGCTGTCGAACGTTCTCAAAATGGTCAATTTTGATGAAATTTTAACATTTAATCTTTTGACTGCAAAATACTGTTGGATGTGAATTATTACTTTTTCAACTAAAATAAATGTGTTTAAAGTCATTTCTGTTCCTGAAATTGGTCAAAATTGAAGCTTCTGAGAAAGCAAAACTCTGTAAAAATGGCAATTGTGGTCACTGTGAGGGTTTAAAAAGTGGTTATTCAACAAGAGGCACGATCCAATTGACATTTTGAATCATTTTTGGTACAGTCCAAAAAATCAATTTTCTATAGAAAAGCGATGAGCGCGGAGCTGTTGAACGTTCTCAAAATGGTCAATTTTGATGAAATTTTAACATTTAATCTTTTGACTGCAAATTACTGTTGGATGTGAATTATTACTTTTTCAACTAAAATAAATGTGTTTAAAGTCATTTCTGTGCCTGAAATTGGTCAAAATTGAAGCTTCTGAGTAAGCAAAACTCTGTAAAAATGGCAATTTTGGTCACTGTGAGGGTTTAAAAAGTGGTTATTCAACATGAGGCACGATCCAATTGACATTTTGAATCATTTTTGGTACAGTCCAAAAAATCAATTTTCTGAAGAAAAGCGATGATCGCGGAGCTGTCGAACGTTCTCAAAATGGTCAATTTTGATGAAATTTTAACATTTAATCTTTTGACTGCAAATTACTGTTGGGTGTGAATTATTACTTTTTCAACTAAAATAAATGTGTTTAACCCCTTCGATGCTTGTGACGGAACCATTCCGTCATCAGTCACGGTTGAGCTGTGCTGATGACGGAACGGTTCCGTCACGACCGCACCCTGTTCTGGAATGTCCAGCACAGGGGGGGGAATCGGCGCCGCACGGAAGCGGTTAAAGTCATTTCTGTGCCTGAAATTGGTCAAAATTGAAGCTTCTGAGAAAGCAAAACTCTTTAAAAATGGCCATTTTGGTCACTGTGAGGGTTTAAAAAGTGGTTATTCAACAAGAGGCACGATCCAATTGACATTTTGAATCATTTTTGGTGCAGTCCAAAAAATCAATTTTCTGAAGAAAAGTGATGACCGCGGAGCTGTC
Organism: Lissotriton helveticus; assembly: GCF_964261635.1. Classification (NCBI taxonomy): domain Eukaryota; kingdom Metazoa; phylum Chordata; class Amphibia; order Caudata; family Salamandridae; genus Lissotriton; species Lissotriton helveticus. The sequence continues at coordinate 426,783,573 of NC_136068.1, forward strand.
GAACGTTCTCAAAATGGTCAATTTTGATGAAATTTTAACATTTAATCTTTTGACTGCAAATTACTGTTGGATGTGAATTATTACTTTTTCAACTAAAATAAATGTGTTTAAAGTCATTTCTGTGCCTGAAATTGGTCAAAATTGAAGCTTCTGAGAAAGCAAAACTCTGTAAAAATGGCAATTGTGGTCACTGTGAGGGTTTAAAAAGTGGTTATTCAACAAGAGGCACGATCCAATTGACATTTTGAATCATTTTTGGTACAGTCCAAAAAATCAATTTTCTGAAGAAAAGCGATGAGCGCGGAGCTGTTGAACGTTCTCAAAATGGTCAATTTTGATGAAATTTTAACATTTAATCTTTTGACTGCAAATTACTGTTGGATGTGAATTATTACTTTTTCAACTAAAATAAATGTGTTTAAAGTCATTTCTGTGCCTGAAATTGGTCAAAATTGAAGCTTCTGAGTAAGCAAAACTCTGTAAAAATGGCAATTTTGGTCACTGTGAGGGTTTAAAAAGTGGTTATTCAACATGAGGCACGATCCAATTGACATTTTGAATCATTTTTGGTACAGTCCAAAAAATCAATTTTCTGAAGAAAAGCGATGACCGCGGAGCTGTCGAACGTTCTCAAAATGGTCAATTTTGATGAAATTTTAACATTTAATCTTTTGACTGCAAATTGCTGTTGGATGTGAATTACTACTTTTTAAACTAAAATAGATGTGTTTAAAGTCATTTCTGTGATCTGAAATTGGTCAAAATTGAAGCTTCTGAGTAAGGAAAACTCGGTAAAAATGGCAATTTTGGTCACTGTGAGGGTTTAAAAAGTGGTTATTCAACAAGAGGCACGATCCAATTGACATTTTGAATCATTTTTGGTGCAGTCCAAAAAATCAATTTTCTGAAGAAAAGTGATGACCGCGGAGCTGTCGAACGTTCTCAAAATGGTCAATTTTGATGAAATTTTAACATTTAATCTTTTGACTGCAAATTACTGTTGGATGTGAATTATTACTTTTTCAACTAAAATAAATGTGTTTAAAGTCATTTCTGTGCCTGAAATTGGTCAAAATTGAAGCTTCTGAGAAAGCAAAACTCTGTAAAAATGGCAATTGTGGTCACTGTGAGGGTTTAAAAAGTGGTTATTCAACAAGAGGCACGATCCAATTGACATTTTGAATCATTTTTGGTACAGTCCAAAAAATCAATTTTCTGAAGAAAAGCGATGAGCGCGGAGCTGTTGAACGTTCTCAAAATGGTCAATTTTGATGAAATTTTAACATTTAATCTTTTGACTGCAAATTACTGTTGGATGTGAATTATTACTTTTTCAACTAAAATAAATGTGTTTAAAGTCATTTCTGTGCCTGAAATTGGTCAAAATTGAAGCTTCTGAGTAAGCAAAACTCTGTAAAAATGGCAATTTTGGTCACTGTGAGGGTTTAAAAAGTGGTTATTCAACATGAGGCACGATCCAATTGACATTTTGAATCATTTTTGGTACAGTCCAAAAAATCAATTTTCTGAAGAAAAGCGATGACCGCGGAGCTGTCGAACGTTCTCAAAATGGTCAATTTTGATGAAATTTTAACATTTAATCTTTTGACTGCAAATTACTGTTGGGTGTGAATTATTACTTTTTCAACTAAAATAAATGTGTTTAAAGTCATTTCTGTGCCTGAAATTGGTCAAAATTGAAGCTTCTGAGAAAGCAAAACTCTTTAAAAATGGCCATTTTGGTCACTGTGAGGGTTTAAAAAGTGGTTATTCAACAAGAGGCACGATCCAATTGACATTTTGAATCATTTTTGGTACAGTCCAAAAAATCAATTTTCTGAAGAAAAGCGATGAGCGCGGAGCTGTCTAACGTTCTCAAAATGGTCAATTTTGATGAAATTTTAACATTTAATCTTTTGACTGCAAATTACTGTTGGATGTAATTATTACTTTTTCAACTAAAATAAATGTGTTTAAAGTCATTTCTGTGCCTGAAATTGGTCAAAATTGAAGCTTCTGAGTAAGGAAAACTCGGTAAAAATGGCAATTGTGGTCACTGTGAGGGTTTAAAAAGTGGTTATTCAACAAGAGGCACGATCCAATTGACATTTTGAATCATTTTTGGTACAGTCCAAAAAATCAATTTTCTGAAGAAAAGCAATGACCGCGGAGCTGTCGAACGTTCTCAAAATGGTCAATTTTGATGAAATTTTAACATTTAATCTTTTGACTGCAAATTACTGTTGGATGTGAATTATTACTTTTTCAACTAAAATAAATGTGTTTAAAGTCATTTCTGTGCCTGAAATTGGTCATAATTGAAGCTTCTGAGAAAGCAAAACTCTGTAAAAATGGCAATTGTGGTCACTGTGAGGGTTTAAAAAGTGGTTATTCAACAAGAGGCACGATCCAATTGACATTTTGAATCATTTTTGGTACAGTCCAAAAAATCAATTTTCTGAAGAAAAGCGATGAGCGCGGAGCTGTTGAACGTTCTCAAAATGGCCAATTTTGATGAAATTTTAACATTTAATCTTTTGACTGCAAATTACTGTTGGATGTGAATTATTACTTTTTCAACTAAAATAAATGTGTTTAAAGTCATTTTTGTGCCTGAAATTGGTCAAAATTGAAGCTTCTGAGTAAGCAAAACTCTGAAAAAAATGGCAATTTTGGTCACTGTGAGGGTTTAAAAAGTGTTATTCAACATGAGGCACGATCCAATTGACATTTTGAATCATTTTTGGTACAGTCCAAAAAATCAATTTTCTGAAGAAAAGCGATGACCGCGGAGCTGTCGAACGTTCTCAAAATGGTCAATTTTGATGAAATTTTAACATTTAATCTTTTGACTGCAAATTACTGTTGGGTGTGAATTATTACTTTTTCAACTAAAATAAATGTGTTTAAAGTCATTTCTGTGCCTGAAATTGGTCAAAATTGAAGCTTCTGAGAAAGCAAAACTCTTTAAAAATGGCCATTTTGGTCACTGTGAGGGTTTAAAAAGTGGTTATTCAACAAGAGGCACGATCCAATTGACATTTTGAATCATTTTTGGTACAGTCCAAAAAATCAATTTTCTGAAGAAAAGCGATGAGCGCGGAGCTGTCTAACGTTCTCAAAATGGTCAATTTTGATGAAATTTTAACATTTAATCTTTTGACTGCAAATTACTGTTGGATGTAATTATTACTTTTTCAACTAAAATAAATGTGTTTAAAGTCATTTCTGTGCCTGAAATTGGTCAAAATGAAGCTTCTGAGTAAGCAAAACTCTGTAAAAATGGCAATTTTGGTCACTGTGAGGGTTTAAAAAGTGGTTATTCAACAAGAGGCACGATCCAATTGACATTTTGAATCATTTTTGGTACAGTCCAAAAAGTCAATTTTCTGAAGAAAAACGATGACCGCGGAGCTGTCGAACGTTCCCAAAATGGTCAATTTTAATGAAATTTTAACATTTAATCTTTTGGCTGTAAATTGCTGTTGGATGTGAATTAGTACTTTTTAAACTAAAATAGATATGTTTAAAGTCATTTCTGTGATCTGAAATTGGTCAAAATTGAAGCTTCTGAGTGAGGAAAACTCGGTAAAAATGGCAATTTTGGTCACTGTGAGGGTTTAAAAAGTGGTTATTCAACAAGAGGCACGATCCAATTGACATTTTGAATCATTTTTGGTACAGTCCAAAAAATCAATTTTCTGAAGAAAAGCGATGAGCGCGGAGCTGTTGAACGTTCTCAAAATGGTCAATTTTGATGAAATTTTAACATTTAATCTTTTGACTGCAAATTACTGTTGGATGTAATTATTACTTTTTCAACTAAAATAAATGTGTTTAAAGTCATTTCTGTGCCTGAAATTGGTCAAAATGAAGCTTCTGAGTAAGCAAAACTCTGTAAAAATGGCAATTTTGGTCACTGTGAGGGTTTAAAAAGTGGTTATTCAACAAGAGGCACGATCCAATTGACATTTTGAATCATTTTTGGTACAGTCCAAAAAGTCAATTTTCTGAAGAAAAACGATGACCGCGGAGCTGTCGAACGTTCCCAAAATGGTCAATTTTAATGAAATTTTAACATTTAATCTTTTGGCTGTAAATTGCTGTTGGATGTGAATTAGTACTTTTTAAACTAAAATAGATATGTTTAAAGTCATTTCTGTGATCTGAAATTGGTCAAAATTGAAGCTTCTGAGTGAGGAAAACTCGGTAAAAATGGCAATTTTGGTCACTGTGAGGGTTTAAAAAGTGGTTATTCAACAAGAGGCACGATCCAATTGACATTTTGAATCATTTTTGGTACAGTCCAAAAAATCAATTTTCTGAAGAAAAGCGATGACCGCGGAGCTGTCGAACGTTCTCAAAATGGTCAATTTTGATGAAATTTTAACATTTAATCTTTTGACTGCAAATTACTGTTGGATGTGAATTATTACTTTTTCAACTAAAATAAATGTGTTTAAAGTCATTTCTGTGCCTGAAATTGGTCAAAATTGAAGCTTCTGAGTTAGCAAAACTCTGAAAAAAATGGCAATTTTGGTCACTGTGAGGGTTTAAAAAGTGGTTATCAACAAGAGGCACGATCCAATTGACATTTTGAATCATTTTTGGTACAGTCCAAAAAATCAATTTTCTGAAGAAAAGCGATGACCGCGGAGCTGTCGAACGTTCTCAAAATGGTCAATTTTGATGAAATTTTAACATTTAATCTTTTGACTGCAAATTACTGTTGGATGTGAATTATTACTTTTTCAAGTAAAATAAATGTGTTTAAAGTCATTTCTGTGCCTGAAATTGGTCAAAATTGAAGATTCTGAGAAAGCAAAACTCTGTAAAAATGGCAATTTTGGTCACTGTGAGGGTTTAAAAAGTGGTTATTCAACATGAGGCACAATCCAATTAACATTTTGAATCATTTTTAGTACAGTCCAAAAAGTCAATTTTCTGAAGAAAAACGATGACCGCGGAGCTGTCGAACGTTCCCAAAATGGTCAATCTTAATGAAATTTTAACATTTAATCTTTTGGCTGTAAATTGCTGTTGGATGTGAATTACTACTTTTTAAACTAAAATAGATGTGTTTAAAGTCATTTCTGTGATCTGAAATTGGTCAAAATTGAAGCTTCTGAGTAAGGAAAACTCGGTAAAAATGGCAATTTTGGTCACTGTGAGGGTTTAAAAAGTGGTTATTCAACAAGAGGCACGATCCAATTGACATTTTGAATCATTTTTGGTGCAGTCCAAAAAATCAATTTTCTGAAGAAAAGTGATGACCGCGGAGCTGTCGAACGTTCTCAAAATGGTCAATTTTGATGAAATTTTAACATTTAATCTTTTGACTGCAAATTACTGTTGGATGTGAATTATTACTTTTTCAACTAAAATAAATGTGTTTAAAGTCATTTCTGTGCCTGAAATTGGTCAAAATTGAAGCTTCTGAGAAAGCAAAACTCTGTAAAAATGGCAATTGTGGTCACTGTGAGGGTTTAAAAAGTGGTTATTCAACAAGAGGCACGATCCAATTGACATTTTGAATCATTTTTGGTACAGTCCAAAAAATCAATTTTCTGAAGAAAAGCGATGAGCGCGGAGCTGTTGAACGTTCTCAAAATGGTCAATTTTGATGAAATTTTAACATTTAATCTTTTGACTGCAAATTACTGTTGGATGTGAATTATTACTTTTTCAACTAAAATAAATGTGTTTAAAGTCATTTCTGTGCCTGAAATTGGTCAAAATTGAAGCTTCTGAGTAAGCAAAACTCTGTAAAAATGGCAATTTTGGTCACTGTGAGGGTTTAAAAAGTGGTTATTCAACATGAGGCACGATCCAATTGACATTTTGAATCATTTTTGGTACAGTCCAAAAAATCAATTTTCTGAAGAAAAGCGATGACCGCGGAGCTGTCGAACGTTCTCAAAATGGTCAATTTTGATGAAATTTTAACATTTAATCTTTTGACTGCAAATTACTGTTGGGTGTGAATTATTACTTTTTCAACTAAAATAAATGTGTTTAAAGTCATTTCTGTGCCTGAAATTGGTCAAAATTGAAGCTTCTGAGAAAGCAAAACTCTTTAAAAATGGCCATTTTGGTCACTGTGAGGGTTTAAAAAGTGGTTATTCAACAAGAGGCACGATCCAATTGACATTTTGAATCATTTTTGGTACAGTCCAAAAAATCAATTTTCTGAAGAAAAGCGATGAGCGCGGAGCTGTCTAACGTTCTCAAAATGGTCAATTTTGATGAAATTTTAACATTTAATCTTTTGACTGCAAATTACTGTTGGATGTAATTATTACTTTTTCAACTAAAATAAATGTGTTTAAAGTCATTTCTGTGCCTGAAATTGGTCAAAATTGAAGCTTCTGAGTAAGGAAAACTCGGTAAAAATGGCAATTTTGGTCACTGTGAGGGTTTAAAAAGTGGTTATTCAACAAGAGGCACGATCCAATTGACATTTTGAATTATTTTTGGTGCAGTCCAAAAAATCAATTTTCTGAAGAAAAGTGATGACCGCGGAGCTGTCGAACGTTCTCAAAATGGTCAATTTTGATGAAATTTTAACATTTAATCTTTTGACTGCAAATTACTGTTGGATGTGAATTATTACTTTTTCAACTAAAATAAATGTGTTTAAAGTCATTTCTGTGCCTGAAATTGGTCAAAATTGAAGCTTCTGAGAAAGCAAAACTCTGTAAAAATGGCAATTGTGGTCACTGTGAGGGTTTAAAAAGTGGTTATTCAACAAGAGGCACGATCCAATTGACATTTTGAATCATTTTTGGTACAGTCCAAAAAATCAATTTTCTGAAGAAAAGCGATGAGCGCGGAGCTGTTGAACGTTCTCAAAATGGTCAATTTTGATGAAATTTTAACATTTAATCTTTTGACTGCAAATTACTGTTGGATGTGAATTATTACTTTTTCAACTAAAATAAATGTGTTTAAAGTCATTTCTGTGCCTGAAATTGGTCAAAATTGAAGCTTCTGAGTAAGCAAAACTCTGTAAAAATGGCAATTTTGGTCACTGTGAGGGTTTAAAAAGTGGTTATTCAACATGAGGCACGATCCAATTGACATTTTGAATCATTTTTGGTACAGTCCAAAAAATCAATTTTCTGAAGAAAAGCGATGACCGCGGAGCTGTCGAACGTTCTCAAAATGGTCAATTTTGATGAAATTTTAACATTTAATCTTTTGACTGCAAATTACTGTTGGGTGTGAATTATTACTTTTTCAACTAAAATAAATGTGTTTAAAGTCATTTCTGTGCCTGAAATTGGTCAAAATTGAAGCTTCTGAGAAAGCAAAACTCTTTAAAAATGGCCATTTTGGTCACTGTGAGGGTTTAAAAAGTGGTTATTCAACAAGAGGCACGATCCAATTGACATTTTGAATCATTTTTGGTACAGTCCAAAAAATCAATTTTCTGAAGAAAAGCGATGAGCGCGGAGCTGTCTAACGTTCTCAAAATGGTCAATTTTGATGAAATTTTAACATTTAATCTTTTGACTGCAAATTACTGTTGGATGTAATTATTACTTTTTCAACTAAAATAAATGTGTTTAAAGTCATTTCTGTGCCTGAAATTGGTCAAAATTGAAGCTTCTGAGTAAGGAAAACTCGGTAAAAATGGCAATTTTGGTCACTGTGAGGGTTTAAAAAGTGGTTATTCAACAAGAGGCACGATCCAATTGACATTTTGAATTATTTTTGGTGCAGTCCAAAAAATCAATTTTCTGAAGAAAAGTGATGACCGCGGAGCTGTCGAACGTTCTCAAAATGGTCAATTTTGATGAAATTTTAACATTTAATCTTTTGACTGCAAATTACTGTTGGATGTGAATTATTACTTTTTCAACTAAAATAAATGTGTTTAAAGTCATTTCTGTGCCTGAAATTGGTCAAAATTGAAGCTTCTGAGAAAGCAAAACTCTGTAAAAATGGCAATTGTGGTCACTGTGAGGGTTTAAAAAGTGGTTATTCAACAAGAGGCACGATCCAATTGACATTTTGAATCATTTTTGGTACAGTCCAAAAAATCAATTTTCTGAAGAAAAGCGATGAGCGCGGAGCTGTTGAACGTTCTCAAAATGGTCAATTTTGATGAAATTTTAACATTTAATCTTTTGACTGCAAATTACTGTTGGATGTGAATTATTACTTTTTCAACTAAAATAAATGTGTTTAAAGTCATTTCTGTGCCTGAAATTGGTCAAAATTGAAGCTTCTGAGTAAGCAAAACTCTGTAAAAATGGCAATTTTGGTCACTGTGAGGGTTTAAAAAGTGGTTATTCAACATGAGGCACGATCCAATTGACATTTTGAATCATTTTTGGTACAGTCCAAAAAATCAATTTTCTGAAGAAAAGCGATGACCGCGGAGCTGTCGAACGTTCTCAAAATGGTCAATTTTGATGAAATTTTAACATTTAATCTTTTGACTGCAAATTACTGTTGGGTGTGAATTATTACTTTTTCAACTAAAATAAATGTGTTTAAAGTCATTTCTGTGCCTGAAATTGGTCAAAATTGAAGCTTCTGAGAAAGCAAAACTCTTTAAAAATGGCCATTTTGGTCACTGTGAGGGTTTAAAAAGTGGTTATTCAACAAGAGGCACGATCCAATTGACATTTTGAATAATTTTTGGTACAGTCCAAAAAATCAATTTTCTGAAGAAAAGCGATGAGCGCGGAGCTGTCTAACGTTCTCAAAATGGTCAATTTTGATGAAATTTTAACATTTAATCTTTTGACTGCAAATTACTGTTGGATGTAATTATTACTTTTTCAACTAAAATAAATGTGTTTAAAGTCATTTCTGTGCCTGAAATTGGTCAAAATGAAGCTTCTGAGTAAGCAAAACTCTGTAAAAATGGCAATTTTGGTCACTGTGAGGGTTTAAAAAGTGGTTATTCAACAAGAGGCACGATCCAATTGACATTTTGAATCATTTTTGGTACAGTCCAAAAAGTCAATTTTCTGAAGAAAAACGATGACCGCGGAGCTGTCGAACGTTCCCAAAATGGTCAATTTTAATGAAATTTTAACATTTAATCTTTTGGCTGTAAATTGCTGTTGGATGTGAATTAGTACTTTTTAAACTAAAATAGATATGTTTAAAGTCATTTCTGTGATCTGAAATTGGTCAAAATTGAAGCTTCTGAGTGAGGAAAACTCGGTAAAAATGGCAATTTTGGTCACTGTGAGGGTTTAAAAAGTGGTTATTCAACAAGAGGCACGATCCAATTGACATTTTGAATCATTTTTGGTACAGTCCAAAAAATCAATTTTCTGAAGAAAAGCGATGACCGCGGAGCTGTCGAACGTTCTCAAAATGGTCAATTTTGATGAAATTTTAACATTTAATCTTTTGACTGCAAATTACTGTTGGATGTGAATTATTACTTTTTCAACTAAAATAAATGTGTTTAAAGTCATTTCTGTGCCTGAAATTGGTCAAAATTGAAGCTTCTGAGTTAGCAAAACTCTGAAAAAAATGGCAATTTTGGTCACTGTGAGGGTTTAAAAAGTGTTATTCAACATGAGGCACGATCCAATTGACATTTTGAATCATTTTTGGTACAGTCCAAAAAATCAATTTTCTGAAGAAAAGCGATGACCGCGGAGCTGTCGAACGTTCTCAAAATGGTCAATTTTGATGAAATTTTAACATTTAATCTTTTGACTGCAAATTACTGTTGGATGTGAATTATTACTTTTTCAACTAAAATAAATGTGTTTAAAGTCATTTCTGTGCCTGAAATTGGTCAAAATTGAAGCTTCTGAGAAAGCAAAACTCTGTAATAATGGCAATTTTGGTCACTGTGAGGGTTTAAAAAGTGGTTATTCAACAAGAGGCACGATCCAATTGACATTTTGAATCATTTTTGGTACAGTCCAAAAAATCAATTTTCTGAAGAAAAGCGATGAGCGCGGAGCTGTCGAACGTTCTCAAAATGGTCAATTTTGATGACATTTTAACATTTAATCTTTTGACTGCAAATTACTGTTGGATGTAATTATTACTTTTTCAACTAAAATAAATGTGTTTAAAGTCATTTCTGTGCCTGAAATTGGTCAAAATTGAAGCTTCTGAGTAAGCAAAACTCTGTAAAAATGGCAATTTTGGTCACTGTGATGGTTTAAAAAGTGGTTATTCAACAATAGGCACAATCCAATTGACATTTTGAATCATTTTTGGTACAGTCCAAAAAATCAATTTTCTGAAGAAAAACGATGACCGCGGAGCTGTCGAACGTTCCCAAAATGGTCAATTTTAATGAAATGTTAACATTTAATCTTTTGGCTGTAAATTGCTGTTGGATGTGAATTACTACTTTTTAAACTAAAATAAATGTGTTTAAAGTCATTTCTGTGCCTGAAATTGGTCAAAATTGAAACTTCTGAGTAAGGAAAACTCGGTAAAAATGGCAATTTTGGTCACTGTGAGGGTTTAAAAAGTGGTTATTCAACAAGAGGCACGATCCAATTGACATTTTGAATCATTTTTGGTACAGTCCAAAAAATCAATTTTCTGAAGAAAAGCAATGACCGCGGAGCTGTCGAACGTTCTCAAAATGGTCAATTTTGATGAAATTTTAACATTTAATCTTTTGACTGCAAATTACTGTTGGATGTGAATTATTACTTTTTCAACTAAAATAAATGTGTTTAAAGTCATTTCTGTGCCTGAAATTGGTCATAATTGAAGCTTCTGAGAAAGCAAAACTCTGTAAAAATGGCAATTGTGGTCACTGTGAGGGTTTAAAAAGTGGTTATTCAACAAGAGGCACGATCCAATTGACATTTTGAATCATTTTTGGTACAGTCCAAAAAATCAATTTTCTGAAGAAAAGCGATGAGCGCGGAGCTGTTGAACGTTCTCAAAATGGCCAATTTTGATGAAATTTTAACATTTAATCTTTTGACTGCAAATTACTGTTGGATGTGAATTATTACTTTTTCAACTAAAATAAATGTGTTTAAAGTCATTTCTGTGCCTGAAATTGGTCAAAATTGAAGCTTCTGAGTAAGCAAAACTCTGAAAAAAATGGCAATTTTGGTCACTGTGAGGGTTTAAAAAGTGTTATTCAACATGAGGCACGATCCAATTGACATTTTGAATCATTTTTGGTACAGTCCAAAAAATCAATTTTCTGAAGAAAAGCGATGACCGCGGAGCTGTCGAACGTTCTCAAAATGGTCAATTTTGATGAAATTTTAACATTTAATCTTTTGACTGCAAATTACTGTTGGGTGTGAATTATTACTTTTTCAACTAAAATAAATGTGTTTAAAGTCATTTCTGTGCCTGAAATTGGTCAAAATTGAAGCTTCTGAGAAAGCAAAACTCTTTAAAAATGGCCATTTTGGTCACTGTGAGGGTTTAAAAAGTGGTTATTCAACAAGAGGCACGATCCAATTGACATTTTGAATCATTTTTGGTACAGTCCAAAAAATCAATTTTCTGAAGAAAATCGATGAGCGCGGAGCTGTCTAACGTTCTCAAAATGGTCAATTTTGATGAAATTTTAACATTTAATCTTTTGACTGCAAATTACTGTTGGATGTAATTATTACTTTTTCAACTAAAATAAATGTGTTTAAAGTCATTTCTGTGCCTGAAATTGGTCAAAATGAAGCTTCTGAGTAAGCAAAACTCTGTAAAAATGGCAATTTTGGTCACTGTGAGGGTTTAAAAAGTGGTTATTCAACAAGAGGCACGATCCAATTGACATTTTGAATCATTTTTGGTACAGTCCAAAAAGTCAATTTTCTGAAGAAAAACGATGACCGCGGAGCTGTCGAACGTTCCCAAAATGGTCAATTTTAATGAAATTTTAACATTTAATCTTTTGGCTGTAAATTGCTGTTGGATGTGAATTAGTACTTTTTAAACTAAAATAGATATGTTTAAAGTCATTTCTGTGATCTGAAATTGGTCAAAATTGAAGCTTCTGAGTGAGGAAAACTCGGTAAAAATGGCAATTTTGGTCACTGTGAGGGTTTAAAAAGTGGTTATTCAACAAGAGGCACGATCCAATTGACATTTTGAATCATTTTTGGTACAGTCCAAAAAATCAATTTTCTGAAGAAAAGCGATGACCGCGGAGCTGTCGAACGTTCTCAAAATGGTCAATTTTGATGAAATTTTAACATTTAATCTTTTGACTGCAAATTACTGTTGGATGTGAATTATTACTTTTTCAACTAAAATAAATGTGTTTAAAGTCATTTCTGTGCCTGAAATTGGTCAAAATTGAAGCTTCTGAGTTAGCAAAACTCTGAAAAAAATGGCAATTTTGGTCACTGTGAGGGTTTAAAAAGTGTTATTCAACATGAGGCACGATCCAATTGACATTTTGAATCATTTTTGGTACAGTCCAAAAAATCAATTTTCTGAAGAAAAGCGATGACCGCGGAGCTGTCGAACGTTCTCAAAATGGTCAATTTTGATGAAATTTTAACATTTAATCTTTTGACTGCAAATTACTGTTGGATGTGAATTATTACTTTTTCAACTAAAATAAATGTGTTTAAAGTCATTTCTGTGCCTGAAATTGGTCAAAATTGAAGCTTCTGAGAAAGCAAAACTCTGTAATAATGGCAATTTTGGTCACTGTGAGGGTTTAAAAAGTGGTTATTCAACAAGAGGCACGATCCAATTGACATTTTGAATCATTTTTGGTACAGTCCAAAAAATCAATTTTCTGAAGAAAAGCGATGAGCGCGGAGCTGTCGAACGTTCTCAAAATGGTCAATTTTGATGACATTTTAACATTTAATCTTTTGACTGCAAATTACTGTTGGATGTAATTATTACTTTTTCAACTAAAATAAATGTGTTTAAAGTCATTTCTGTGCCTGAAATTGGTCAAAATTGAAGCTTCTGAGTAAGCAAAACTCTGTAAAAATGGCAATTTTGGTCACTGTGATGGTTTAAAAAGTGGTTATTCAACAATAGGCACAATCCAATTGACATTTTGAATCATTTTTGGTACAGTCCAAAAAATCAATTTTCTGAAGAAAAACGATGACCGCGGAGCTGTCGAACGTTCCCAAAATGGTCAATTTTAATGAAATGTTAACATTTAATCTTTTGGCTGTAAATTGCTGTTGGATGTGAATTACTACTTTTTAAACTAAAATAAATGTGTTTAAAGTCATTTCTGTGCCTGAAATTGGTCAAAATTGAAGCTTCTGAGTAAGGAAAACTCGGTAAAAATGGCAATTTTGGTCACTGTGAGGGTTTAAAAAGTGGTTATTCAACAAGAGGCACGATCCAATTGACATTTTGAATCATTTTTGGTACAGTCCAAAAAATCAATTTTCTGAAGAAAAGCAATGACCGCGGAGCTGTCGAACGTTCTCAAAATGGTCAATTTTGATGAAATTTTAACATTTAATCTTTTGACTGCAAATTACTGTTGGATGTGAATTATTACTTTTTCAACTAAAATAAATGTGTTTAAAGTCATTTCTGTGCCTGAAATTGGTCATAATTGAAGCTTCTGAGAAAGCAAAACTCTGTAAAAATGGCAATTGTGGTCACTGTGAGGGTTTAAAAAGTGGTTATTCAACAAGAGGCACGATCCAATTGACATTTTGAATCATTTTTGGTACAGTCCAAAAAATCAATTTTCTGAAGAAAAGCGATGAGCGCGGAGCTGTTGAACGTTCTCAAAATGGCCAATTTTGATGAAATTTTAACATTTAATCTTTTGACTGCAAATTACTGTTGGATGTGAATTATTACTTTTTCAACTAAAATAAATGTGTTTAAAGTCATTTCTGTGCCTGAAATTGGTCAAAATTGAAGCTTCTGAGTAAGCAAAACTCTGAAAAAAATGGCAATTTTGGTCACTGTGAGGGTTTAAAAAGTGTTATTCAACATGAGGCACGATCCAATTGACATTTTGAATCATTTTTGGTACAGTCCAAAAAATCAATTTTCTGAAGAAAAGCGATGACCGCGGAGCTGTCGAACGTTCTCAAAATGGTCAATTTTGATGAAATTTTAACATTTAATCTTTTGACTGCAAATTACTGTTGGATGTGAATTATTACTTTTTCAACTAAAATAAATGTGTTTAAAGTCATTTCTGTGCCTGAAATTGGTCAAAATTGAAGCTTCTGAGAAAGCAAAACTCTGTAAAAATGGCAATTTTGGTCACTGTGAGGGTTTAAAAAGTGGTTATTCAACAAGAGGCACGATCCAATTGACATTTTGAATCATTTTTGGTACAGTCCAAAAAATCAATTTTCTGAAGAAAAGCGATGAGCGCGGACTGTCTAACGTTCTCAAAATGGTAAATTTTGATGAAATTTTAACATTTAATCTTTTGACTGCAAATTACTGTTGGATGTAATTATTACTTTTTCAACTAAAATAAATGTGTTTAAAGTCATTTCTGTGCCTGAAATTGGTCAAAATTGAAGCTTCTGAGTAAGCAAAACTCTGTAAAAATGGCAATTTTGGTCACTGTGAGGGTTTAAAAAGTGGTTATTCAACATGAGGCACGATCCAATTGACATTTTGAATAATTTTTGGTACAGTCCAAAAAATCAATTTTCTGAAGAAAAGCGATGACCGCGGAGCTGTCGAACGTTCTCAAAATGGTCAAGTTTGATGAAATTTTAACATTTAATCTTTTGACTGCAAATTACTGTTGGATGTGAATTATTACTTTTTCAACTAAAATAAATGTGTTTAAAGTAATTTCTGTGCCTGAAATTGGTCAAAATTGAAGATTCTGAGAAAGCAAAACTCTGTAAAAATGGCAATTTTGGTCACTGTGAGGGTTTAAAAAGTGGTTATTCAACATGAGGCACAATCCAATTAACATTTTGAATCATTTTTAGTACAGTCCAAAAAGTCAATTTTCTGAAGAAAAACGATGACCGCGGAGCTGTCGAACGTTCCCAAAATGGTCAATTTTAATGAAATTTTAACATTTAATCTTTTGGCTGTAAATTGCTGTTGGATGTGAATTACTACTTTTTAAACTAAAATAGATGTGTTTAAAGTCATTTCTGTGATCTGAAATTGGTCAAAATTGAAGCTTCTGAGTAAGGAAAACTCGGTAAAAATGGCAATTTTGGTCACTGTGAGGGTTTAAAAAGTGGTTATTCAACAAGAGGCACGATCCAATTGACATTTTGAATCATTGTTGGTACAGTCCAAAAAATCAATTTTCTGAAGAAAAGCGATGACCGCGGAGCTGTCGAACGTTCTCAAAATGGTCAATTTTGATGAAATTTTAACATTTAATCTTTTGACTGCAAAATACTGTTGGATGTGAATTATTACTTTTTGAACTAAAATAAATGTGTTTAAAGTCATTTCTGTGCCTGAAATTGGTCAAAATTGAAGCTTCTGAGTAAGGAAAACTCGGTAAAAATGGCAATTTTGGTCACTGTGAGGGTTTAAAAAGTGGTTATTCAACAAGAGGCACGATCCAATTGACATTTTGAATCATTTTTGGTGCAGTCCAAAAAATCAATTTTCTGAAGAAAAGTGATGACCGCGGAGCTGTCGAACGTTCTCAAAATGGTCAATTTTGATGAAATTTTAACATTTAATCTTTTGACTGCAAAATACTGTTGGATGTGAATTATTACTTTTTCAACTAAAATAAATGTGTTTAAAGTCATTTCTGTTCCTGAAATTGGTCAAAATTGAAGCTTCTGAGAAAGCAAAACTCTGTAAAAATGGCAATTGTGGTCACTGTGAGGGTTTAAAAAGTGGTTATTCAACAAGAGGCACGATCCAATTGACATTTTGAATCATTTTTGGTACAGTCCAAAAAATCAATTTTCTATAGAAAAGCGATGAGCGCGGAGCTGTTGAACGTTCTCAAAATGGTCAATTTTGATGAAATTTTAACATTTAATCTTTTGACTGCAAATTACTGTTGGATGTGAATTATTACTTTTTCAACTAAAATAAATGTGTTTAAAGTCATTTCTGTGCCTGAAATTGGTCAAAATTGAAGCTTCTGAGTAAGCAAAACTCTGTAAAAATGGCAATTTTGGTCACTGTGAGGGTTTTCTAAAGTGGTTATTCAACATGAGGCACGATCCAATTGACATTTTGAATCATTTTTGGTACAGTCCAAAAAATCAATTTTCTGAAGAAAAGCGATGATCGCGGAGCTGTCGAACGTTCTCAAAATGGTCAATTTTGATGAAATTTTAACATTTAATCTTTTGACTGCAAATTACTGTTGGGTGTGAATTATTACTTTTTCAACTAAAATAAATGTGTTTAACCCCTTCGATGCTTGTGACGGAACCATTCCGTCATCAGTCACGGTTGAGCTGTGCTGATGACGGAACGGTTCCGTCACGACCGCACCCTGTTCTGGAATGTCCAGCACAGGGGGGGGAATCGGCGCCGCACGGAAGCGGTTAAAGTCATTTCTGTGCCTGAAATTGGTCAAAATTGAAGCTTCTGAGAAAGCAAAACTCTTTAAAAATGGCCATTTTGGTCACTGTGAGGGTTTAAAAAGTGGTTATTCAACAAGAGGCACGATCCAATTGACATTTTGAATCATTTTTGGTGCAGTCCAAAAAATCAATTTTCTGAAGAAAAGTGATGACCGCGGAGCTGTCGAACGTTCTCAAAATGGTCAATTTTGATGAAATTTTAACATTTAATCTTTTGACTGCAAATTACTGTTGGATGTGAATTATTACTTTTTCAACTAAAATAAATGTGTTTAAAGTCATTTCTGTGCCTGAAATTGGTCAAAATTGAAGCTTCTGAGAAAGCAAAACTCTGTAAAAATGGCAATTGTGGTCACTGTGAGGGTTTAAAAAGTGGTTATTCAACAAGAGGCACGATCCAATTGACATTTTGAATCATTTTTGGTACAGTCCAAAAAATCAATTTTCTGAAGAAAAGCGATGAGCGCGGAGCTGTTGAACGTTCTCAAAATGGTCAATTTTGATGAAATTTTAACATTTAATCTTTTGACTGCAAATTACTGTTGGATGTGAATTATTACTTTTTCAACTAAAATAAATGTGTTTAAAGTCATTTCTGTGCCTGAAATTGGTCAAAATTGAAGCTTCTGAGTAAGCAAAACTCTGTAAAAATGGCAATTTTGGTCACTGTGAGGGTTTAAAAAGTGGTTATTCAACATGAGGCACGATCCAATTGACATTTTGAATCATTTTTGGTACAGTCCAAAAAATCAATTTTCTGAAGAAAAGCGATGACCGCGGAGCTGTCGAACGTTCTCAAAATGGTCAATTTTGATGAAATTTTAACATTTAATCTTTTGACTGCAAATTACTGTTGGGTGTGAATTATTACTTTTTCAACTAAAATAAATGTGTTTAAAGTCATTTCTGTGCCTGAAATTGGTCAAAATTGAAGCTTCTGAGAAAGCAAAACTCTTTAAAAATGGCCATTTTGGTCACTGTGAGGGTTTAAAAAGTGGTTATTCAACAAGAGGCACGATCCAATTGACATTTTGAATCATTTTTGGTACAGTCCAAAAAATCAATTTTCTGAAGAAAAGCGATGAGCGCGGAGCTGTTGAACGTTCTCAAAATGGTCAATTTTGATGAAATTTTAACATTTAATCTTTTGACTGCAAATTACTGTTGGATGTAATTATTACTTTTTCAACTAAAATAAATGTGTTTAAAGTCATTTCTGTGCCTGAAATTGGTCAAAATGAAGCTTCTGAGTAAGCAAAACTCTGTAAAAATGGCAATTTTGGTCACTGTGAGGGTTTAAAAAGTGGTTATTCAACAAGAGGCACGATCCAATTGACATTTTGAATCATTTTTGGTACAGTCCAAAAAGTCAATTTTCTGAAGAAAAACGATGACCGCGGAGCTGTCGAACGTTCCCAAAATGGTCAATTTTAATGAAATTTTAACATTTAATCTTTTGGCTGTAAATTGCTGTTGGATGTGAATTAGTACTTTTTAAACTAAAATAGATATGTTTAAAGTCATTTCTGTGATCTGAAATTGGTCAAAATTGAAGCTTCTGAGTGAGGAAAACTCGGTAAAAATGGCAATTTTGGTCACTGTGAGGGTTTAAAAAGTGGTTATTCAACAAGAGGCACGATCCAATTGACATTTTGAATCATTTTTGGTACAGTCCAAAAAATCAATTTTCTGAAGAAAAGCGATGACCGCGGAGCTGTCGAACGTTCTCAAAATGGTCAATTTTGATGAAATTTTAACATTTAATCTTTTGACTGCAAATTACTGTTGGATGTGAATTATTACTTTTTCAACTAAAATAAATGTGTTTAAAGTCATTTCTGTGCCTGAAATTGGTCAAAATTGAAGCTTCTGAGTTAGCAAAACTCTGAAAAAAATGGCAATTTTGGTCACTGTGAGGGTTTAAAAAGTGTTATTCAACATGAGGCACGATCCAATTGACATTTTGAATCATTTTTGGTACAGTCCAAAAAATCAATTTTCTGAAGAAAAGCGATGACCGCGGAGCTGTCGAACGTTCTCAAAATGGTCAATTTTGATGAAATTTTAACATTTAATCTTTTGACTGCAAATTACTGTTGGATGTGAATTATTACTTTTTCAACTAAAATAAATGTGTTTAAAGTCATTTCTGTGCCTGAAATTGGTCAAAATTGAAGCTTCTGAGAAAGCAAAACTCTGTAATAATGGCAATTTTGGTCACTGTGAGGGTTTAAAAAGTGGTTATTCAACAAGAGGCACGATCCAATTGACATTTTGAATCATTTTTGGTACAGTCCAAAAAATCAATTTTCTGAAGAAAAGCGATGAGCGCGGAGCTGTCGAACGTTCTCAAAATGGTCAATTTTGATGACATTTTAACATTTAATCTTTTGACTGCAAATTACTGTTGGATGTAATTATTACTTTTTCAACTAAAATAAATGTGTTTAAAGTCATTTCTGTGCCTGAAATTGGTCAAAATTGAAGCTTCTGAGTAAGCAAAACTCTGTAAAAATGGCAATTTTGGTCACTGTGATGGTTTAAAAAGTGGTTATTCAACAATAGGCACAATCCAATTGACATTTTGAATCATTTTTGGTACAGTCCAAAAAATCAATTTTCTGAAGTAAAACGATGACCGCGGAGCTGTCGAACGTTCCCAAAATGGTCAATTTTAATGAAATGTTAACATTTAATCTTTTGGCTGTAAATTGCTGTTGGATGTGAATTACTACTTTTTAAACTAAAATAAATGTGTTTAAAGTCATTTCTGTGCCTGAAATTGGTCAAAATTGAAGCTTCTGAGTAAGGAAAACTCGGTAAAAATGGCAATTTTGGTCACTGTGAGGGTTTAAAAAGTGGTTATTCAACAAGAGGCACGATCCAATTGACATTTTGAATCATTTTTGGTACAGTCCAAAAAATCAATTTTCTGAAGAAAAGCAATGACCGCGGAGCTGTCGAACGTTCTCAAAATGGTCAATTTTGATGAAATTTTAACATTTAATCTTTTGACTGCAAATTACTGTTGGATGTGAATTATTACTTTTTCAACTAAAATAAATGTGTTTAAAGTCATTTCTGTGCCTGAAATTGGTCATAATTGAAGCTTCTGAGAAAGCAAAACTCTGTAAAAATGGCAATTGTGGTCACTGTGAGGGTTTAAAAAGTGGTTATTCAACAAGAGGCACGATCCAATTGACATTTTGAATCATTTTTGGTACAGTCCAAAAAATCAATTTTCTGAAGAAAAGCGATGAGCGCGGAGCTGTTGAACGTTCTCAAAATGGCCAATTTTGATGAAATTTTAACATTTAATCTTTTGACTGCAAATTACTGTTGGATGTGAATTATTACTTTTTCAACTAAAATAAATGTGTTTAAAGTCATTTCTGTGCCTGAAATTGGTCAAAATTGAAGCTTCTGAGTAAGCAAAACTCTGAAAAAAATGGCAATTTTGGTCACTGTGAGGGTTTAAAAAGTGTTATTCAACATGAGGCACGATCCAATTGACATTTTGAATCATTTTTGGTACAGTCCAAAAAATCAATTTTCTGAAGAAAAGCGATGACCGCGGAGCTGTCGAACGTTCTCAAAATGGTCAATTTTGATGAAATTTTAACATTTAATCTTTTGACTGCAAATTACTGTTGGATGTGAATTATTACTTTTTCAACTAAAATAAATGTGTTTAAAGTCATTTCTGTGCCTGAAATTGGTCAAAATTGAAGCTTCTGAGAAAGCAAAACTCTGTAAAAATGGCAATTTTGGTCACTGTGAGGGTTTAAAAAGTGGTTATTCAACAAGAGGCACGATCCAATTGACATTTTGAATCATTTTTGGTACAGTCCAAAAAATCAATTTTCTGAAGAAAAGCGATGAGCGCGGACTGTCTAACGTTCTCAAAATGGTAAATTTTGATGAAATTTTAACATTTAATCTTTTGACTGCAAATTACTGTTGGATGTAATTATTACTTTTTCAACTAAAATAAATGTGTTTAAAGTCATTTCTGTGCCTGAAATTGGTCAAAATTGAAGCTTCTGAGTAAGCAAAACTCTGTAAAAATGGCAATTTTGGTCACTGTGAGGGTTTAAAAAGTGGTTATTCAACATGAGGCACGATCCAATTGACATTTTGAATAATTTTTGGTACAGTCCAAAAAATCAATTTTCTGAAGAAAAGCGATGACCGCGGAGCTGTCGAACGTTCTCAAAATGGTCAATTTTGATGAAATTTTAACATTTAATCTTTTGACTGCAAATTACTGTTGGATGTGAATTATTACTTTTTCAACTAAAATAAATGTGTTTAAAGTAATTTCTGTGCCTGAAATTGGTCAAAATTGAAGATTCTGAGAAAGCAAAACTCTGTAAAAATGGCAATTTTGGTCACTGTGAGGGTTTAAAAAGTGGTTATTCAACATGAGGCACAATCCAATTAACATTTTGAATCATTTTTAGTACAGTCCAAAAAGTCAATTTTCTGAAGAAAAACGATGACCGCGGAGCTGTCGAACGTTCCCAAAATGGTCAATTTTAATGAAATTTTAACATTTAATCTTTTGGCTGTAAATTGCTGTTGGATGTGAATTACTACTTTTTAAACTAAAATAGATGTGTTTAAAGTCATTTCTGTGATCTGAAATTGGTCAAAATTGAAGCTTCTGAGTAAGGAAAACTCGGTAAAAATGGCAATTTTGGTCACTGTGAGGGTTTAAAAAGTGGTTATTCAACAAGAGGCACGATCCAATTGACATTTTGAATCATTGTTGGTACAGTCCAAAAAATCAATTTTCTGAAGAAAAGCGATGACTGCGGAGCTGTCGAACGTTCTCAAAATGGTCAATTTTGATGAAATTTTAACATTTAATCTTTTGACTGCAAAATACTGTTGGATGTGAATTATTACTTTTTGAACTAAAATAAATGTGTTTAAAGTCATTTCTGTGCCTGAAATTGGTCAAAATTGAAGCTTCTGAGAAAGCAAAACTCTGTAAAAATGGCAATTGTGGTCACTGTGAGGGTTTAAAAAGTGGTTATTCAACAAGAGGCACGATCCAATTGACATTTTGAATCATTTTTGGTACAGTCCAAAAAATCAATTTTCTGAAGAAAAGCGATGAGCGCGGAGCTGTTGAACGTTCCCAAAATGGTCAATTTTGATGAAATTTTAACATTTAATCTTTTGACTGCAAATTACTGTTGGATGTGAATTATTACTTTTTCAACTAAAATAAATGTGTTTAAAGTCATTTCTGTGCCTGAAATTGGTCAAAATTGAAGCTTCTGAGTAAGCAAAACTCTGTAAAAATGGCAATTTTGGTCACTGTGAGGGTTTAAAAAGTGGTTATTCAACATGAGGCACGATCCAATTGACATTTTGAATAATTTTTGGTACAGTCCAAAAAATCAATTTTCTGAAGAAAAGCGATGACCGCGGAGCTGTCGAACGTTCTCAAAATGGTCAATTTTGATGAAATTTTAACATTTAATCTTTTGACTGCAAATTACTGTTGGATGTGAATTATTACTTTTTCAACTAAAATAAATGTGTTTAAAGTCATTTCTGTGCCTGAAATTGGTCAAAATTGAAGATTCTGAGAAAGCAAAACTCTGTAAAAATGGCAATTTTGGTCACTGTGAGGGTTTAAAAAGTGGTTATTCAACATGAGGCACAATCCAATTAACATTTTGAATCATTTTTAGTACAGTCCAAAAAGTCAATTTTCTGAAGAAAAACGATGACCGCGGAGCTGTCGAACGTTCCCAAAATGGTAAATTTTAATGAAATTTTAACATTTAATCTTTTGGCTGTAAATTGCTGTTGGATGTGAATTAGTACTTTTTAAACTAAAATAGATATGTTTAAAGTCATTTCTATGATCTGAAATTGGTCAAAATTGAAGCTTCTGAGTGAGGAAAACTCGGTAAAAATGGCAATTTTGGTCACTGTGAGGGTTTAAAAAGTGGTTATTCAACAAGAGGCACGATCCAATTGACATTTTGAATCATTTTTGGTACAGTTCAAAAAATCAATTTTCTGAAGAAAAGCGATGACCGCGGAGCTGTCGAACGTTCTCAAAATGGTCAACTTTGATGAAATTTTAACATTTAATCTTTTGACTGCAAATTACTGTTGGATGTGAATTATTACTTTTTCAAGTAAAATAAATGTGTTTAAAGTCATTTCTGTGCCTGAAATTGGTCAAAATTGAAGATTCTGAGAAAGCAAAACTCTGTAAAAATGGCAATTTTGGTCACTGTGAGGGTTTAAAAAGTGGTTATTCAACATGAGGCACAATCCAATTAACATTTTGAATCATTTTTAGTACAGTCCAAAAAGTCAATTTTCTGAAGAAAAACGATGACCGCGGAGCTGTCGAACGTTCCCAAAATGGTCAATCTTAATGAAATTTTAACATTTAATCTTTTGGCTGTAAATTGCTGTTGGATGTGAATTACTACTTTTTAAACTAAAATAGATGTGTTTAAAGTCATTTCTGTGATCTGAAATTGGTCAAAATTGAAGCTTCTGAGTAAGGAAAACTCGGTAAAAATGGCAATTTTGGTCACTGTGAGGGTTTAAAAAGTGGTTATTCAACAAGAGGCACGATCCAATTGACATTTTGAATCATTGTTGGTACAGTCCAAAAAATCAATTTTCTGAAGAAAAGCGATGACCGCGGAGCTGTCGAACGTTCTCAAAATGGTCAATTTTGATGAAATTTTAACATTTAATCTTTTGACTGCAAAATACTGTTGGATGTGAATTATTACTTTTTGAACTAAAATAAATGTGTTTAAAGTCATTTCTGTGCCTGAAATTGGTCAAAATTGAAGCTTCTGAGTAAGGAAAACTCGGTAAAAATGGCAATTTTGGTCACTGTGAGGGTTTAAAAAGTGGTTATTCAACAAGAGGCACGATCCAATTGACATTTTGAATCATTTTTGGTGCAGTCCAAAAAATCAATTTTCTGAAGAAAAGTGATGACCGCGGAGCTGTCGAACGTTCTCAAAATGGTCAATTTTGATGAAATTTTAACATTTAATCTTTTGACTGCAAATTACTGTTGGATGTGAATTATTACTTTTTCAACTAAAATAAATGTGTTTAAAGTCATTTCTGTGCCTGAAATTGGTCAAAATTGAAGCTTCTGAGAAAGCAAAACTCTGTAAAAATGGCAATTGTGGTCACTGTGAGGGTTTAAAAAGTGGTTATTCAACAAGAGGCACGATCCAATTGACATTTTGAATCATTTTTGGTACAGTCCAAAAAAATCAATTTTCTGAAGAAAAGCCTTGAGCGCGGAGCTGTTGAACGTTCTCAAAATGGTCAATTTTGATGAAATTTTAACATTTAATCTTTTGACTGCAAATTACTGTTGGATGTGAATTATTACTTTTTCAACTAAAATAAATGTGTTTAAAGTCATTTCTGTGCCTGAAATTGGTCAAAATTGAAGCTTCTGAGTAAGCAAAACTCTGTAAAAATGGCAATTTTGGTCACTGTGAGGGTTTAAAAAGTGGTTATTCAACATGAGGCACGATCCAATTGACATTTTGAATCATTTTTGGTACAGTCCAAAAAATCAATTTTCTGAAGAAAAGCGATGACCGCGGAGCTGTCGAACGTTCTCAAAATGGTCAATTTTGATGAAATTTTAACATTTAATCTTTTGACTGCAAATTACTGTTGGGTGTGAATTATTACTTTTTCAACTAAAATAAATGTGTTTAAAGTCATTTCTGTGCCTGAAATTGGTCAAAATTGAAGCTTCTGAGAAAGCAAAACTCTTTAAAAATGGCCATTTTGGTCACTGTGAGGGTTTAAAAAGTGGTTATTCAACAAGAGGCACGATCCAATTGACATTTTGAATCATTTTTGGTACAGTCCAAAAAATCAATTTTCTGAAGAAAAGCGATGAGCGCGGAGCTGTCTAACGTTCTCAAAATGGTCAATTTTGATGAAATTTTAACATTTAATCTTTTGACTGCAAATTACTGTTGGATGTAATTATTACTTTTTCAACTAAAATAAATGTGTTTAAAGTCATTTCTGTGCCTGAAATTGGTCAAAATTGAAGCTTCTGAGTAAGGAAAACTCGGTAAAAATGGCAATTTTGGTCACTGTGAGGGTTTAAAAAGTGGTTATTCAACAAGAGGCACGATCCAATTGACATTTTGAATCATTTTTGGTGCAGTCCAAAAAATCAATTTTCTGAAGAAAAGTGATGACCGCGGAGCTGTCGAACGTTCTCAAAATGGTCAATTTTGATGAAATTTTAACATTTAATCTTTTGACTGCAAATTACTGTTGGATGTGAATTATTACTTTTTCAACTAAAATAAATGTGTTTAAAGTCATTTCTGTGCCTGAAATTGGTCAAAATTGAAGCTTCTGAGAAAGCAAAACTCTGTAAAAATGGCAATTGTGGTCACTGTGAGGGTTTAAAAAGTGGTTATTCAACAAGAGGCACGATCCAATTGACATTTTGAATCATTTTTGGTACAGTCCAAAAAATCAATTTTCTGAAGAAAAGCGATGAGCGCGGAGCTGTTGAACGTTCTCAAAATGGTCAATTTTGATGAAATTTTAACATTTAATCTTTTGACTGCAAATTACTGTTGGATGTAATTATTACTTTTTCAACTAAAATAAATGTGTTTAAAGTCATTTCTGTGCCTGAAATTGGTCAAAATTGAAGCTTCTGAGAAAGCAAAACTCTGTAAAAATGGCAATTTTGGTCACTGTGAGGGTTTAAAAAGTGGTTATTCAACAAGAGGCACGATCCAATTGACATTTTGAATCATTTTTGGTACAGTCCAAAAAGTCAATTTTCTGAAGAAAAACGATGACCGCGGAGCTGTCGAACGTTCCCAAAATGGTCAATTTTAATGAAATTTTAACATTTAATCTTTTGGCTGTAAATTGCTGTTGGATGTGAATTAGTACTTTTTAAACTAAAATAGATATGTTTAAAGTCATTTCTGTGATCTGAAATTGGTCAAAATTGAAGCTTCTGAGTGAGGAAAACTCGGTAAAAATGGCAATTTTGGTCACTGTGAGGGTTTAAAAAGTGGTTATTCAACAAGAGGCACGATCCAATTGACATTTTGAATCATTTTTGGTACAGTCCAAAAAATCAATTTTCTGAAGAAAAGCGATGACCGCGGAGCTGTCGAACGTTCTCAAAATGGTCAATTTTGATGAAATTTTAACATTTAATCTTTTGACTGCAAATTACTGTTGGATGTGAATTATTACTTTTTCAACTAAAATAAATGTGTTTAAAGTCATTTCTGTGCCTGAAATTGGTCAAAATTGAAGCTTCCGAGAAAGCAAAACTCTGTAAAAATGGCAATTGTGGTCACTGTGAGGGTTTAAAAAGTGGTTATTCAACAAGAGGCACGATCCAATTGACATTTTGAATCATTTTTGGTACAGTCCAAAAAATCAATTTTCTGAAGAAAAGCGATGAGCGCGGAGCTGTTGAACGTTCTCAAAATGGTCAATTTTGATGAAATTTTAACATTTAATCTTTTGACTGCAAATTACTGTTGGATGTGAATTATTACTTTTTCAACTAAAATAAATGTGTTTAAAGTCATTTCTGTGCCTGAAATTGGTCAAAATTGAAGCTTCTGAGTAAGCAAAACTCTGTAAAAATGGCAATTTTGGTCACTGTGAGGGTTTAAAAAGTGGTTATTCAACATGAGGCACGATCCAATTGACATTTTGAATCATTTTTGGTACAGTCCAAAAAATCAATTTTCTGAAGAAAAGCGATGACCGCGGAGCTGTCGAACGTTCTTAAAATGGTCAATTTTGATGAAATTTTAACATTTAATCTTTTGACTGCAAATTACTGTTGGGTGTGAATTATTACTTTTTCAACTAAAATAAATGTGTTTAAAGTCATTTCTGTGCCTGAAATTGGTCAAAATTGAAGCTTCTGAGAAAGCAAAACTCTGTAAAAATGGCCATTTTGGTCACTGTGAGGGTTTAAAAAGTGGTTATTCAACAAGAGGCACTATCCAATTGACATTTTGAATCATTTTTGGTACAGTCCAAAAAATCAATTTTCTGAAGAAAAGCGATGAGCGCGGAGCTGTCTAACGTTCTCAAAATGGTAAATTTTGATGAAATTTTAACATTTAATCTTTTGACTGCAAATTACTGTTGGATGTAATTATTACTTTTTCAACTAAAATAAATGTGTTTAAAGTCATTTCTGTGCCTGAAATTGGTCAAAATTGAAGCTTCTGAGTAAGCAAAACTCTGTAAAAATGGCAATTTTGGTCACTGTGAGGGTTTAAAAAGTGGTTATTCAACATGAGGCACGATCCAATTGACATTTTGAATAATTTTTGGTACAGTCCAAAAAATCAATTTTCTGAAGAAAAGCGATGACCGCGGAGCTGTCGAACGTTCTCAAAATGGTCAATTTTGATGAAATTTTAACATTTAATCTTTTGACTGCAAATTACTGTTGGATGTGAATTATTACTTTTTCAACTAAAATAAATGTGTTTAAAGTCATTTCTGTGCCTGAAATTGGTCAAAATTGAAGATTCTGAGAAAGCAAAACTCTGTAAAAATGGCAATTTTGGTCACTGTGAGGGTTTAAAAAGTGGTTATTCAACATGAGGCACAATCCAATTAACATTTTGAATCATTTTTAGTACAGTCCAAAAAGTCAATTTTCTGAAGAAAAACGATGACCACGGAGCTGTCGAACGTTCCCAAAATGGTCAATTTTAATGAAATTTTAACATTTAATCTTTTGGCTGTAAATTGCTGTTGGATGTGAATTACTACTTTTTAAACTAAAATAGATGTGTTTAAAGTCATTTCTGTGATCTGAAATTGGTCAAAATTGAAGCTTCTGAGTAAGGAAAACTCGGTAAAAATGGCAATTTTGGTCACTGTGAGGGTTTAAAAAGTGGTTATTCAACAAGAGGCACGATCCAATTGACATTTTGAATCATTGTTGGTACAGTCCAAAAAATCAATTTTCTGAAGAAAAGCGATGACCGCGGAGCTGTCGAACGTTCTCAAAATGGTCAATTTTGATGAAATTTTAACATTTAATCTTTTGACTGCAAAATACTGTTGGATGTGAATTATTACTTTTTGAACTAAAATAAATGTGTTTAAAGTCATTTCTGTGCCTGAAATTGGTCAAAATTGAAGCTTCTGAGAAAGCAAAACTCTTTAAAAATGGCAATTGTGGTCACTGTGAGGGTTTAAAAAGTGGTTATTCAACAAGAGGCACGATCCAATTGACATTTTGAATCATTTTTGGTACAGTCCAAAAAATCAATTTTCTATAGAAAAGCGATGAGCGCGGAGCTGTCTAACGTTCTCAAAATGGTCAATTTTGATGAAATTTAAACATTTAATCTTTTGACTGCAAATTACTGTTGGATGTAATTATTACTTTTTCAACTAAAATAAATGTGTTTAAAGTCATTTCTGTGCCTGAAATTGGTCAAAATTGAAGCTTCTGAGTAAGCAAAACTCTGTAAAAATGGCAATTTTGGTCACTGTGAGGGTTTAAAAAGTGGTAATTCAACATGAGGCACGATCCAATTGACATTTTGAATCATTTTTGGTACAGTCCAAAAAATCAATTTTCTGAAGAAAAGCGATGACCGCGGAGCTGTCGAACGTTCTCAAAATGGTCAATTTTGATGAAATTTTAACATTTAATCTTTTGACTGCAAATTACTGTTGGATGTGAATTATTAATTTTTCAACTAAAATAAATGTGTTTAAAGTTATTTCTGTGCCTGAAATTGGTCAAAATTGAAGATTCTGAGAAAGCAAAACTCTGTAAAAATGGCAATTTTGATCACTGTGAGGGTTTAAAAAGTGGTTATTCAACAAGAGGCACGATCCAATTGACATTTTGAATCATTTTTGGTACAGTCCAAAAAATCAATTTTCTGAAGAAAAGCGATGACCGCGGAGCTGTCGAACGTTCTCAAAATGGTCAATTTTGATGAAATTTTAACATTTAATCTTTTAACTGCAAATTACTGTTGGATGTGAATTATTACTTTTTCTGTGGAAAAGTAAATTTTGCCATGTTATATGTGCCTACGTGTTCCCCATCTTATGCTATATGTGCATGATCGATATGCATGTATTCCCCTCTAATCGATTAAAGACGCAATTATAGTTGTGTCCATCTTTAGTATGCCAGTTTCCAGTCCTCATGAAAACAACGAATATTAGGCCTATGTAAACCTACGTTGCCACATTTTACAGTGTGCACGTTAATTCATTGAATTGTCCCCGTTTCTAGGCCTCAAAAGGGCCCGGACACCAGATTCAGCTCCAGTCTTCTGAACCCTCTCCGAGGAGCGATACAGCCCCCACCTGTATCCCTGACCCTTCGCTTACTTCATGCCTCACAGTGCCCGGCCCGGCCTGGCTCTGCCTCCCAGTCTGCCAAGAGTATGTTATGATTCTAGTTATCAGTCCGGCCCTCCTTCTCTGCATTCCTAAGCTACTGAATCGCATCAATAGTTTCCGTCATGGTCTAGCCTTACTGTCTCCATGTAAGAGAAATACTGCATTAATATTCATAGAATATTCCTCGCACACGCAATACATGTAGAATTATGCATGCACCAGTCTTAGAGTCTATTAGCTTTTGCCCTGATAACTTTTGGATTCTATCAATATGTACTCTAAACACCAGATACCAGATATGCCTTGGGTACATGTCGCTCTGACACTCCAGACTTTAGTCTCCTCTTCTAGCGCAGAAGTCATAGCCCCAGTTCTCTCTGGTAACACGTCATTGCCCGTTTTCGCGCACCACTAGGTTAAAGGTCCCAGCTGCTCAGGTAGCCCCCTCCATGTTTCCGCCCCGTTTATGACACTTCTGTTACGTTTACCTCACATGTCTATGTATACGCCCTGTACACGCCTTCTTGTTACATCATTTTGCCCTTATCTTTCGCGACTGCTACGAGTCACGCCTACTGCTACGCCTACTGTATTGAATGTAATGCAATTGTTTTGATATATATATATTGTGCACTGTTACAAAAAGTTACCCATTACCGCCTGATCCCCATTACATGCCATTTTCCCTTCCCTGGCAGCTGCCATCCCGTACTATTGCAGGCTGTCCTGTTCCTGTCCTTATGCCTGATTAAAGCCTGTCGACTCAAGATACCTCGAATCCTGACTCTTATTTATTGAGCTACCTGTTTTATTGATTATATGAAAAATAGTACTGGTAATTAATTATTTATTTACCACATAATGGCGCCCGAATAGGAACTTGCCCTTTCCCCACGCGCCGGAGAAGCCACGCAGGCCCCCTGATCCTCTGCAGCCGTGACGGAACCATACCGTGCACGTGCAGATATTTCTGCTTCAAGTATCCCTCAGGCAATGATCATCCCCCTGCTCAAAAAACCCGGTCTGGATGGGGAGGTGTTGGCAAACTACAGGCCTATTTCGCTCTTGCCTGCTTTCGCGAAGATCATTGAAAAGCATGTGCACAAGGTGCTGGCCGACTATCTGGAGTCCCATGGTCTACTGCACCCCACTCAATCGGGTTTCCGCGCCAATCTTAGCACCGAGACTGCCCTCCTGGAAGTTTCGGAGGCAATCAAGGAGGTGCTGGACTCGGGTGGCAGGGCGATGCTGGTGTTGTTAGATCTGTCGGCGGCCTTTGACACCGTCCCCCATGAGGGCCTCCTTGCAAGACTCTCTGAGATTGGTCTCGGGGGGACGGTGCTCCAGTGGTTTCGATCATTCCTGGCAGGCCGTCGACAAACGGTCTGGGCCTCCGCCTGCTCCGCCAAGATGTCGCCACCTGGTGTCGGGGTTCCCCAGGGCTCAGTACTGAGCCCTACTCTATTCAACATCTTTATGACCCCTCTGGCGGCTCTGGCGGAGTCTTTCGGGGCTCAGATAGTTTCCTACGCTGATGACACCCAGCTCCTCTTCACCTGTGAGAGAGGTGCGGATTTCGATGGAGGTAGGATCCAGGGTTGCCTTGAGGCTGTATTTCAGTGGTTTCAACATCATAGCCTCAAGTGCAACTCGGATAAATCTGAGGTCCTCTTTTTCGGGTGCAGTTCGGATCCGGACTGGAAAGTGTGGTGGCCTGAGAACATCTTTCCACCAGCAAGTTCCTCCCAGGTGGCGAAAAACCTTGGGATCAAGATCGACAACGGCCTCACTCTGCGCTCACAGGTAATTGGTCTCACGGGCACCTGTTTCGGCTTGCTCCGGATGCTGCGTAAGTTCCTCCCTCTGTTATCTCAGGAACACAGGAAGATCACCGTGCAGGCAATAGTTGGCTCGAGAATTGATTATGCCAACGCTCTCTATCTCGGCCTGCCGGAATATCTGCTTCAATGGTTACAGGTGGTCCAGAATTCTGCAGCCCGGGCCATTTTTGGACTATCTCGCCGTGCTAGAGCCTCGGGTCTCCTGGAGGCACTGCACTGGCTGCCTGTCCGGAAACGGATAATTTTTAAGATTCTGACTCTGGCACACAAAGCCTTGCACGCCTCCGGTGCGAAATATCTTCAAAAAAGATTGACCTTTTACCATCCAGTCAGGTCACTGAGGTCTGAATCTTTGTTCCTTGTGGCAGTGCCTCGTGTGAAGAGGGCACACATTGGTGGCCGTTCTTTTAGACTACTGGCGCCCCAATTGTGGAATAAGCTGCCAATGGCCCTGCGCAGTATTCCAAACTTGTTGGCTTTTAGGAAGGGGCTCAAAACGTGGCTTTTCACCTCTTAGTTTTTTTTCTCTGAGCTCTGACGGTTTCCTTTCTGTTTTTATTTGTTGTGTTGTAGTTAGCTTGCAAAACAAAGCGCCGGGACACTCTTTGAGTAGCCGTGCGCTATATAAAATCCCAGTATAACATAACATAACATAACATAACAGGCCCACGGAGGAGACGGAGGTTGCGGTCCAGCATCCAGACGAGGCGGTGAGGAACGCGGCGAGTCCCGACCAGAGCCCAAGCCGAGAGTCCAAGGTCCGAGGTATCCGGAGGCCCACCTGTAACTGAAGTCCGAAGTTCGTAGTCCGTCGTCGTAGCAGTCCAGTCCAGTCCGAGGCTTTCCGTTCTTGCTGCCCGGTGAGTACCGTTGCTGGGGTAGTATCTAGACAGGGTCAATTAATTTGTCTCTGGTCCGTGGGTTTGGGTACACAGATCCAACACGAAGTGTCCACCTAGGTGGATGCGGGTCCTGACGTGTCTCTTTATGGGACCGGTAAGTTTTCGTACTGTTTTAGCAGTGCATCTAGTCATTCTAGTAAGTTCTGTTCTCGAGGAATTCATGTGTTCTGTCCAAACTGTTATTCTAAATGTTATTCCATGTGTTTTCAATGTCGTGGTATGAGTGATTTGTTTTTCCAGTTATTATTGTGTTTATCGTGTATTGTATTGTGTCCAGATTCCAGCCTAGACGATGCCTCTATTCTCTAAGTTACGTCAGTTAAAAACCCGAAAAGGGTTGCTCGAGGAAGCAGTTCCTGTCCCGCCTAGGGACAGTCCAGGTCATTTTATGTATCATAAGCATGGCTTAAGTGCCATATTATATCTAGACTTATGGGTGGATTACACCAAGGAATTAGAAGAAAAATATAGATGGCCCATGTCAGGTACATGGGATGCCGAGTGCATCATGCGAGTAGAAGAAGCATTATGGAAAAAGAAATCCAGACAGTCCCAGAAAGATGCCATCGAGTTATGGCGTAAAGAATCTCACAGAAGAACCGAAAAAGAAATCAGAAAGACAGAATTAAGTAGGGAATCCTCAGAAAAAGCCCAAGAAAGGGAATTAATCGAAGTAGGTGAACGAGTTAAAACCGAACAGTCAGACAGACAGAGAAATGCCCTTATTAAGGGTATGTATCCTCTTCTTGCCGAGGGCTTGCCGAAAGCAACCCCGGAAGCACCATGTAATTTTCCGCCACCATTAGTTCCGATTAAGCTACGTCACAAACCGACCGCAGCTGATATTTTTCTCTCGTCCTATTTGGACGACACAGTCCCAGCATATGCAAATCCTGTTCCGCCAGCTCCTGTAAATAATGTAATTCCTGTTCCTCCAGCCACCGGGGCACCCGTTGCAGCACCTGTTACGGTACCCCCGGTCCAGCCTACAGTACATGTACCCGCTACATCAGTCACTCTCCCAGCACGTACAGTACCCGTTGACGATTCTAGTCTAGGAGCAACGGGGGGAAGTCCTCCTGGAACCCCGCCTCAACACAGACGTATGACAATACTTGAGCTACATGAACGAGCGTTACAGCGTACGCCAAAAATTCAGACATTTACAGATATCAAGCGAGCTCTTACCGAATGCCGTTATGATCCAGTCCCAGGCGATGATGATATGGTCCTGTATTCATTACGTGTAAGACGGGTGACCGAATATTTGGACACCCTACCGAATATGAAAGGTTATCTAGACAGAATATATTGTTTCATCCGTACAGGAGTAGATCCAGGAAGTATTGGCGATGCCATGGTTCAAAGGAAAGTCGAGATTCAGCTCATGCTATTAAAGTTTCTAATTAATTGTTTAATAAGAGAACAAGATTATCCGGATAAAGATCCAGAAGAAATGAAAGTCCTGACCAGGTGGAGTGACCATATAGCCGAGGGAAGACACAAGACACAGAACTGTATAGAGAGTATGTACAAGAAAATCCGTAGGGAAATAATAAAGTTACACGAGAAACGAGAAGCAGCACGAGTAACCGAGAAAGAAGACAACTCTTCTACTGAAGAGGTAGACGACGAGAATCCCTCCAGGATAGCGTATGTAGGTAGAACTAGACTTCCCGACCGACATTCACGCCTAGATCACAAGAAAGGTTTCCCTCCTCCAGCACCAGAACAAGGTTCTCTTGAGCAAGTATTTCAAGCTACCGATCACATTCTGAAATCACGAATCGGTTATAGTGAACTTAGTACCATGCATGAACAAGAACTAGCCCGATCAGCAGTCCGATGGACTACTGATTCTACCACTTGTCCAGACGAAATAGTGGCACAAATGTTTCTGAAACTGCCCCCAGCCGAGCAGAGACTGGTGGGTATGTATATGATCCAGCACCTCATTACACTGTATGAGGGACAGCATTCTGATCCAGGTCCGTTACATGATGTTCTGAACGAGTTACTCCAGTATAGATGGAGAGGTCTAGGTACTGATTTAATTAGGATCATTCTAGAACAGCGCCACAAATACCGAACGTTTCTGAATCCGCATTTTGTTCGTGTCCCACCTCCAGAAAGTAAGTCATTTTACATAGATAGACAGCATCCGTTACGAGAAGTACACCCAGTTAGGACAGCGGGTGGTGATCTAGAACGAGTATTTGTTTACACCCCTATCACAAAGATGGAACTCTTAGAGATGAAAAAGTTAATTCCCTGTCACGACAAAGATCCAGCAGGGTTCCATCGAGAATTAAAAGACATGCTCCGTATGGGAGAATACACTTATCCTGATATCATTAAAATGTTAAAGGTCCTGTTGCCCGCAGGGGTATATGAAAAACTCAAGGAAAAAGAATGGGAGGTGGGAGAGAAAAAGATAGATTGGACAGCTCTAGAAGCTGAAGATACTTCCCGAGTACCAGGTACCGGTCTTGGGGGTAAAGTTAAAGAATTGCCCGAGTTATTGATCCAGGTTTTGCCAAGATTACTAACCACGAAAAAGGAAGATTGGGATGCAATCTCAGCCTGTAAACAGAAACAGGATGAAGACACTAGTGATTTTTATTCTAGATTTGAAAAATGTTTTATTATTAACAGTGGTCTGAAAACAAGTAGTGAATCGTACCCTCATCTTTTTGTTACCAAACTAGTCGAGAATTCAAGTCCACAAGTTAAAAATCGAGTATTGAAAGTCGAAAGTAGTTGGCAAGCTAATACTCCGTCACAAATGCTCCAGATGCTCCAGTATCACCAGAATAGAATCAGGGAAGAGCAAGAACACGAAAGGAGACGTATGAAAGACACAAAAATGAAAGTATTAGTTGCACAATCTGTTCCACAAGACAGTCAGAAGAGGGGTCCGAATCAAACCAGTCATCCTGCAGCTCCCGTTAAAGGGACCTGCAATTACTGTAAACAGCCAGGTCATTTTATAAACGAGTGTGCAGTTCTGAAACACAACATAGCTACTGGTAAGACTAAAGAAAGACCACGTCCGCCTAGACAAGAACAAGTTTCACAGACTTCTCAGTCACCCCAGAATGCACAACAGACAGTTTCAGCATCGCAGCCTATCGCTGCAACACAGCATGTTACACAGCAGATGTACCAGTATGCCCAGACAGAGTATCCAGATTATCAACAGTATTCATGAAACAGCCTAGAGAGGGAGGTAGGCTTGCCTCTCATCGAGATACCTGTAGATCAAGAGGGTCCCTATGTACACAGTCAAGTATTAGGGAAAGACAGAAAATTTTTGATTGATACAGGGGCAAGTAGGACTACTATCAGTCATGACGAGGTTCCAGGGGCTCCGCTCTCAGGCTCTAAAAATGTTTCCCTTGGATTTTCAGGAAAGCCGATTGTTAATGAGATTTCGAAACCAGTTACTCTAGAAGTTGGTCCATTGTCCCGAACTACTGATTTGTTACTCACGAAATCATGTCCAGAAAATTTGTTAGGCATCAAGACATTAAAAGAATTAGGTGCAGTAATTTGCTGCTCTCCTGAAGGGGTCCGATTGTTCCTGAGAGACTTTAAAGGTCATTATGTATTACGTGATTTTGATCCAAGATTATTGAATGTACCACAGCATTTATGGGCGCAAGGTCCAACTGATGTAGGTTGTATGCATATCACACCCCATCGTGTGACTCTCAAGCAAGGTATAGTTTTGCCACGAATCAGACAGTACAGATTGCCACCTGAGGCTGTAGCAGCCTTATCCAAAATGATTGACGAACTTATTGCTCAAGGAGTGGTTGTAGAAACTGACTCCAATGTATGTAATTCTCCTATCATTCCAGTCCTGAAACGTACTGATCCAAATGCACCTCCAGTATATCGATTAGTGATTGACCTTCGAGAGCTTAATAAATGTATCATACCCCAGTACCCAGTAGTCCCAGACATTTCGTCACTTTTGACAGCCATTGATTCTGAAGCTACATTTTTCACTGTTATCGATCTCAAGAATGCATTTTTCAGTGTCCCCATACATCCAGACAGCCAGTACCTTTTCGGTTTCTGTTTAAACGGAAGAAGCTATAAATTCACACGAGCTCCTCAAGGTTTCACAGAAAGTCCTAGCATTTACAGTCAAGCACTTAAGAGACAATTAGACAATATTCACATGCCAACTGACACTGCTCTGCTCCAGTATGTCGATGATCTACTGATCACAGCCCGTTCTGAACGTGACTGCGAGCGAGCATCACTTACGGTTCTGTATTTTCTGGCCGGGCAGGGGCACAAGGTGTCCCCTTCCAAATTACAATTCTGTGTCCAGCAAGTGGTATACTTAGGACACTTACTGTCCAAGTGGGGTAGGCAGTTGACACCAGACCGTATCCAGTTAATAGCGAGTCTTCCACAGCCCAAGACACAGAAGGAGGTACAAGCTTTTATTGGCCTCACTTCTTACTGCAGACAATGGATTCCTCAGTATGCATTTCTAGCCAAGCCACTGATACAGTTAACGACACAGGAGGCAGCCGTATCGACTGTCCTCCCTTGGACCCAGGAACATACACTTGTATTCAATGAATTAAAGAAAGCCTTATGTCAAGCACCTGTTCTAGCGACACCAAACTACAGTAAGCCTTTTACACTTTTTGTCACAGAACGTGATGGTACTGCATTATCTGTTCTTACACAAGATCAAGCAGGACAATACAAGCCCTGTGCTTATTTTTCTAGCACATTAGATCCAGTAGCCCAGGCTCTGCCTGCGTGCCTCAAGTCAGTTGCAGCCACAGCTCTAGCTATCAGACAAAGTGATTCCATAGTGTTAGGACACTCCCTGACAGTACAAGTTCCACACTCCGTGGAAGTTCTTTTAAACCGAACACAGACTCAGCACTTGACAATTGCACGTTTAACAGGTTATGAACTGACACTGTTCCAGCCACACATAGAAATCAGACGCTGCAATATTCTAAATCCTGCTACACTGTTACCGTCAGTTACTTCAAATCCTGCCACACATGACTGTGTGGAAGTTGTTAACACTATGACAAAACCAAGACAAGACCTGACAGACATTGCATTACCTAATCCTGACCTGACACTTTATGTGGATGGTTCATGTATGAGAACAAGTACAGGAGAACTAGTAGCCGCGTATGCAGTGACTACTGAAACCGAAGTTATAGAAACACATCGTATTGACACCTTGTCTGCTCAAGCAGCAGAGCTAGTCGCTCTGACCCAAGCTGGCATACGTGCCAAGGACCTGAAAGTAAACATATATACAGATTCACGTTACGCATTCGGAGTCGTACACGACTTTGGAGTGCTCTGGCAGGAGAGAGGTTTCATGACTTCTCATGGAACCAAGATTCAGCATGGTCTCCTCATTCAAGCTCTGTTAGATGCAATACATTTCCCGACAGCTATCGCTATCATGAAGTGCAAGGCACATACGAAAGTTACTGACATCATTTCCCAAGGTAACGATCTAGCAGATCGAACAGCCAAGCTTACAGCTCAGGCTCCAGACATTCTAGTTAACACGACACAGACACCCACTCCAGATCAGACTACTTGTATGACAGTCAAGGACCCTACACAAGATGTCATAGACATACAGTCACATGCTACCCCAGATAAAATCAAGAAATGGTCCGAACAAGGAGGGGTCCAGACAGATCAAGGATGGTTGACGAAGGGAAAAGCCACATGGTTTCTCCACGACTCTATAGTTCAAGTCATTATTAATACCGCACATAGTCCAGCACATCTAGGAGAAAAAGCTATGTTAGACAGTATTCAGAACCTTTGGTTCAACAAGCATTTACGAGCTGCAGCCAAGCAGAAAGTCCGTACCTGTATGATATGTTGTCAGTTCAATCCAGGTAAAAGTGTCCCGGTGGAACAAGGTGGATTCCAACCTCCTGACCACCCTTTTGAGGTCCTCCAGATGGATTATATTCAGATGGAGCGATGTCGAGGTTTCAAGTATGTTCTCGTAGTTGTATGCGCTTTGTCTAGGTGGACAGAAGCATATCCAGTTCCAGATTACACAGCCGCGACCACTGCCAGGCAGTTGGCTCGTGAATTCTTTCCCCGCTATGGACTCCCTAGGGTCGTGTATTCAGATAACGGCCAGCCATTCTCATCTGAGCTTATGAAACATGTTTCCCTTCTGTTAGGGTACCAGTGGAAGTTCCATTGTGTGCGCCATCCTGAAGCAGCCGGTCTCGTAGAGAGACATAATCAGACTCTGAAAATACGCATTGCAAAAATTTGTAGAGAAGAAGGTGTAGACTGGCTAGTTGCCCTGCCAGTTGCTTTATTTTTTATGAGGATGGTTGCACATTCCAGATCAGGTCTGTCCCCGTATGAGGTCGTATTCGGCCGCCCCCCAAACATGTGGGGTACACCTAGACCCCGCAGTATTACAGATGTTTCCAGTAATATGCTGACAGATTACCTAGCTTCCTTGATGTCTGCCCTACACTCTTGTCGTTCACAGGTTGCCGCCGCATTTCCAGACAACACCGAGGTGAAACCGCATGAAGTCGTCCCCGGTGACTTCGTATTCGTCCGAAATTTTGATCGTTCAAGTCCGCTGGAGCCCCGCTGGAAGGAGCCCCGCCTCGTATTGCTTACAACAAGGACTGCCGTAAAACTAGAGGGCAGGAAGGGGTGGGTCCACCTGAGCCATATAAAGAAGTTCCATGGATTACGAGAAATGACTTTTGCTAAGGACTGCCTTATTCCTAAAGACTGCCTAAAAACAGACTCTGAACTTGACTCTG
Organism: Lissotriton helveticus; assembly: GCF_964261635.1. Classification (NCBI taxonomy): domain Eukaryota; kingdom Metazoa; phylum Chordata; class Amphibia; order Caudata; family Salamandridae; genus Lissotriton; species Lissotriton helveticus. The sequence goes on from NC_136068.1 coordinate 426,822,011, forward strand.
AACTCAAAGTTCCCTTGTTAGAGAAAACTCCGCAACAGGAGTATAAACAGAAACTCCGGTCTAGTAAAATAAGTCAGCCAGTTTAATTGTCTAAGTCCCTCTCGGGTGAAACGGTTAGACAGGTTCCTGACATGTATGAGATAGACCCCCACAGTGAGAGAGTTAGTCAAAACTCTAAAAGATGTATTATTGTTCTAAGTTTCTTGCTATTTTTGAGTCTTATGGTTACCTGCACAAGTTATGCTTTACATTTATGTTTTCCAGTTTCACATGTACATATGTTTTCTAATGATACAGTAGAGCACACATTTAGTGATCTGCCTCCTCACGAGCTATCCTATCGTCTTGCTATGCGAAATAATACATTCATTCGAATGTTGCATTATTCACACCAGACCAGCAATGCCACTAATTGTTGGGTGTGTGGTCGACTCCCCCCTTTCCAGACACCGAAGGGAGTTCTGCCACTCTTTCCCTATCCGTTTTCACATAATGGTTCGTGTGGAGCATGGTCCACTTTAACGTCATCCTCAACTGATATGTCCCTTCTGAATAGAACATGTTTTCCAGACAAGCAGGGTCTCTCCCATAGAACAGGGTTAGATCTAGAAAATGAAGTATATGATTTAGGTAATTATTCCTCGAATTTCATGGTTTTGAATGTTCAGTCCGATACTACTCCAGATTTGCCTGCAATTTCAGTACTACCAGTCAAAGGCGAATTATGTGTCAGAAAGAATGGTTCCGCACATGTAGGACATAGTGATTGTACTACTACTGTCGAGTATAGTGACAGTAGGAAACCTATTTTCAAAGCCTCACGTCATTCTTATTTTGTTTGTGGTCAGACCGCATATGTTCGTCTGCCTCTCGATTGGGATGGAACATGTTACATTGCCTTCCTACTGCCACCAGTTTTTCTAGCCCCATCTGATTATCACAGAAACACACATCTAGTACACATTAGACATAGAAGGGAGATCGAGTCCCCGATTGTCGATCAAACTGAAACTACTCTAGAACAATATCAAGACTTCAATAAAGGTTTCTTCTTTTTTATAGGACCTATCCAGAATAGTAAGTTAATACGTAGGTTAACCAGAACCCTTGAAGCAGTAGTGAATGAGACTACTTCTGCTCTAGGTAACTTAACCGAAGAGCAATCTGCTATGCGTTTTGTCGTGCTCCAAAATCGTCTCGTTCTTGACGTCATACTGGCCGATAGAGGAGGAGCATGTAGAGTCATCGGATCTAGTTGCTGCATTTTCATTCCTAATAACGCGCCGTCTGTTTATTCAGCTATAACCAGACTTCATAAAATTGCCCATCAGTTGCACCAGAATCCAGGCACCTGGACATGGTCCGGTTGGCTCTGGAGTATTGTATCTGCCTGGGGATGGAAAGTACTGTCATTCCTAGGTATAGCAGTAATGATCATATTCAGTTGCTGCCTCTGTATACAATGTGGCCCTGCGATTTGCGGCATGTGCGCTACCTCTTGTATTCCTAGTCCTAAGTCCCGTTCCAAGACAATTCGAGACGAGCAAATGATGCTACATGAAATGATAGATGGTATCATGAATATTGATGTTTCCTGATGGAAACGTAGGGCACAAGGAGGGAATGTGGAAAAGTAAATTTTGCCATGTTATATGTGCCTACGTGTTCCCCATCTTATGCTATATGTGCATGATCGATATGCATGTATTCCCCTCTAATCGATTAAAGTCGCAATTATAGTTGTGTCCATCTTTAGTATGCCAGTTTCCAGTCCTCATGAAAACAATGAATATTAGGCCTATGTAAACCTACGTTGCCACATTTTACAGTGTGCACGTTAATTCATTGAATTGTCCCCGTTTCTAGGCCTCAAAAGGGCCCGGACACCAGATTCAGCTCCAGTCTTCTGAACCCTCTCCGAGGAGCGATACAGCCCCCACCTGTATCCCTGACCCTTCGCTTACTTCATGCCTCACAGTGCCCGGCCCGGCCTGGCTCTGCCTCCCAGTCTGCCAAGAGTATGTTATGATTCTAGTTATCAGTCCGGCCCTCCTTCTCTGCATTCCTAAGCTACTGAATCGCATCAATAGTTTCCGTCATGGTCTAGCCTTACTGTCTCCATGTAAGAGAAATACTGTATTAATATTCATAGAATATTCCTCGCACACGCAATACATGTAGAATTATGCATGCACCAGTCTTAGAGTCTATTAGCTTTTGCCCTGATAACTTTTGGATTCTATCAATATGTACTCTAAACACCAGATACCAGATATGCCTTGGGTACATGTCGCTCTGACACTCCAGACTTTAGTCTCCTCTTCTAGCGCAGAAGTCATAGCCCCAGTTCTCTCTGGTAACACGTCATTGCCCGTTTTCGCGCACCACTAGGTTAAAGGTCCCAGCTGCTCAGGTAGCCCCCTCCATGTTTCCGCCCCGTTTATGACACTTCTGTTACGTTTACCTCACATGTCTATGTATACGCCCTGTACACGCCTTCTTGTTACATCATTTTGCCCTTATCTTTCGCTACTGCTACGAGTCACGCCTACTGCTACGCCTACTGTATTGAATGTAATGCAATTGTTTTGATATATATATATTGTGCACTGTTACAAAAAGTTACCCATTACCGCCTGATCCCCATTACATGCCATTTTCCCTTCCCTGGCAGCTGCCATCCCGTACTATTGCAGGCTGTCCTGTTCCTGTCCTTATGCCTGATTAAAGCCTGTCGACTCAAGATACCTCGAATCCTGACTCTTATTTATTGAGCTACCTGTTTTATTGATTATATGAAAAATAGTACTGGTAATTAATTATTTATTTACCACATTTCAACTAAAATAAATGTGTTTAAAGTCATTTCTGTGCCTGAAATTGGTCAAAATTGAAGCTTCTGAGAAAGCAAAACTCTGTAAAAATGGCAATTTTGGTCACTGTGAGGGTTTAAAAAGTGGTTATTCAACAAGAGGCACGATCCAAGTGACATTTTGAATCATTTTTGGTACAGTCCAAAAAATCAATTTTCTGAAGAAAAGCGATGAGCGCGGAGCTGTCGAACGTTCTCAAAATGGTCAATTTTGATGAAATTTTAACATTTAATCTTTTGACTGCAAATTACTGTTGGATGTCAATTATTACTTTTTCAACTAAAATAAATGTGTTTAAAGTCATTTCTGTGCCTGAAATTGGTCAAAATTGAAGCTTCTGCGAAAGCAGAACTCTGTAAAAATGGCAATTTTGGTCACTGTGAGGGTTTAAAAAGTGGTTATTCAACATGAGGCACGATCCAATTGACATTTTGAATCATTTTTGGTACAGTCCAAAAAATCAATTTTCTGAAGAAAAACGATGACCGCGGAGCTGTCGAACGTTCCCAAAATGGTCAATTTTAATGAAATTTTAACATTTAATCTTTTGGCTGTAAATTGCTGTTGGATGTGAATTACTACTTTTTAAACTAAAATAAATGTGTTTAAAGTCATTTCTGTGCCTGAAATTGGTCAAAATTGAAGCTTCTGAGTAAGGAAAACTCGGTAAAAATGGCAATTTTGGTCACTGTGAGGGTTTAAAAAGTGGTTATTCAACAAGAGGCACGATCCAATTGACATTTTGAATCATTTTTGGTACAGTCCAAAAAATCAATTTTCTGAAGAAAAGCGATGACCGCGGAGCTGTCGAACGTTCTCAAAATGGTCAATTTTGATGAAATTTTAACATTTAATCTTTTGACTGCAAATTACTGTTGGATGTGAATTATTACTTTTTCAACTAAAATAAATGTGTTTAAAGTCATTTCTGTGCCTGAAATTGGTCAAAATTGAAGCTTCTGAGAAAGCAAAACTCTGTAAAAATGGCAATTGTGGTCACTGTGAGGGTTTAAAAAGTGGTTATTCAACAAGAGGCCCGATCCAATTGACATTTTGAATCATTTTTGGTACAGTCCAAAAAATCAATTTTCTGAAGAAAAGCGATGACCGCGGAGCTGTTGAACGTTCTCAAAATGGTCAATTTTGATGAAATTTTAACATTTAATCTTTTGACTGCAAATTACTGTTGGATGTGAATTATTACTTTTTCAACTAAAATAAATGTGTTTGAAGTCATTTCTGTGCCTGAAATTGGTCAAAATTGAAGCTTCTGAGTAAGCAAAACTCTGTAAAAATGGCAATTTTGGTCACTGTGAGGGTTTAAAAAGTGGTTATTCAACCACAGGCACGATCCAATTGACATTTTGAATCATTTTTGGTACAGTCCAAAAAATCAATTTTCTGAAGAAAAGCGATGACCGCGGAGCTGTCGAACGTTCTCAAAATGGTCAATTTTGATGAAATTTTAACATTTAATCTTTTGACTGCAAATTACTGTTGGATGTGAATTATTACTTTTTCAACTAAAATAAATGTGTTTAAAGTCATTTCTGTGCCTGAAATTGGTCAAAATTGAAGCTTCTGCGAAAGCAAAACTCTGTAAAAATGGCAATTTTGGTCACTGTGAGGGTTTAAAAAGTGGTTATTCAACAAGAGGCACGATCCAATTGACATTTTGAATCATTTTTGGTACAGTCCAAAAAATCAATTTTCTGAAGAAAAGCGATGAGCGCGGAGCTGTCGAACGTTCTCAAAATGGTCAATTTTGATGAAATTTTAACATTTAATCTTTTGACTGCAAATTACTGTTGGATGTAATTATTACTTTTTCAACTAAAATAAATGTGTTTAAAGTCATTTCTGTGCCTGAAATTGGTCAAAATTGAAGCTTCTGAGTAAGCAAAACTCTGTAAAAATGGCAATTTTGGTCACTGTGAGGGTTTAAAAAGTGGTTATTCAACATGAGGCACGATCCAATTGACATTTTGAATCATTTTTGGTACAGTCCAAAAAATCAATTTTCTGAAGAAAAGCGATGACCGCGGAGCTGTCGAACGTTCTCAAAATGGTCAATTTTGATGAAATTTTAACATTTAATCTTTTGACTGCAAATTACTGTTGGATGTGAATTATTACTTTTTCAACTAAAATAAATGTGTTTAAAGTCATTTCTGTGCCTGAAATTGGTCAAAATTGAAGCTTCTGAGAAAGCAAAACTCTGTAAAAATGGCAATTTTAGTCACTGTGAGGGTTTAAAAAGTGGTTATTCAACAAGAGGCACGATCCAAGTGACATTTTGAATCATTTTTGGTACAGTCCAAAAAATCAATTTTCTGAAGAAAAGCGATGAGCGCGGAGCTGTCGAACGTTCTCAAAATGGTCAATTTTGATGAAATTTTAACATTTAATCTTTTGACTGCAAATTACTGTTGGATGTCAATTATTACTTTTTCAACAAAAATAAATGTGTTTAAAGTCATTTCTGTGCCTGAAATTGGTCAAAATTGAAGCTTCTGCGAAAGCAAAACTCTGTAAAAATGGCAATTTTGGTCACTGTGAGGGTTTAAAAAGTGGTTATTCAACATGAGGCACGATCCAATTGACATTTTGAATCATTTTTGGTACAGTCCAAAAAATCAATTTTCTGAAGAAAAACGATGACCGCGGAGCTGTCGAACGTTCCCAAAATGGTCAATTTTAATGAAATTTTAACATTTAATCTTTTGGCTGTAAATTGCTGTTGGATGTGAATTACTACTTTTTAAACTAAAATAAATGTGTTTAAAGTCATTTCTGTGCCTGAAATTGGTCAAAATTGAAGCTTCTGAGTAAGGAAAACTCGGTAAAAATGGCAATTTTGGTCACTGTGAGGGTTTAAAAAGTGGTTATTCAACAAGAGGCACGATCCAATTGACATTTTGAATCATTTTTGGTACAGTACAAAAAATCAATTTTCTGAAGAAAAGCGATGACCGCGGAGCTGTCGAACGTTCTCAAAATGGTCAATTTTGATGAAATTTTAACATTTAATCTTTTGACTGCAAATTACTGTTGGATGTGAATTATTACTTTTTCAACTAAAATAAATGTGTTTAAAGTCATTTCTGTGCCTGAAATTGGTCAAAATTGAAGCTTCTGAGAAAGCAAAACTCTGTAAAAATGGCAATTGTGGTCACTGTGAGGGTTTAAAAAGTGGTTATTCAACATGAGGCACGATCCAATTGACATTTTGAATCATTTTTGGTACAGTCCAAAAAATCAATTTTCTGAAGAAAAGCGATGACCGTGGAGCTGTCGAACGTTCTCAAAATGGTCAATTTTGATGAAATTTTAACATTTAATCTTTCAACTGCAAATTACTGTTGGATGTGAATTATTACTTTTTCAACTAAAATAAATGTGTTAAAAGTCATTTCTGTGCCTGAAATTGGTCAAAATTGAAGCTTCTGAGTAAGCAAAACTCTGTAAAAATGGCAATTTTTGTCACTGTGAGGGTTTAAAAAGTGGGTATTCAACATGAGGCACGATCCAATTGACATTTTGAATCATTTTTGGTACAGTCCAAAAAATCAATTTTCTGAAGAAAATGCGATGACCGCGGAGCTGTCGAACGTTCTCAAAATGGTCAATTTTGATGAAATTTTAACATTTAATCTTTTGACTGCAAATTACTGTTGGATGTGAATTATTACTTTTTCAACTAAAATAAATGTGTTTAAAGTCATTTCTGTGCCTGAAATTGGTCAAAATTGAAGATTCTGAGAAAGCAAAACTCTGTAAAAATGGCAATTTTGGTCACTGTGAGGGTTTAAAAAGTGGTTATTCAACATGAGGCACAATCCAATTGACATTTTGAATCATTTTTAGTACAGTCCAAAAAGTCAATTTTCTGAAGAAAAACGATGACCGCGGAGCTGTCGAACGTTCCCAAAATGGTCAATTTTAATGAAATTTTAACATTTAATCTTTTGGCTGTAAATTGCTGTTGGATGTGAATTACTACTTTTTAAACTAAAATAGATATGTTTAAAGTCATTTTTGTGATCTGAAATTGGTCAAAATTGAAGCTTCTGAGTGAGGAAAACTCGGTAAAAATGGCAATTTTGGTCACTGTGAGGGTTTAAAAAGTGGTTATTCAACAAGAGGCACGATCCAATTGACATTTTGAATCATTTTTGGTACAGTCCAAAAAATCAATTTTCTGAAGAAAAGCGATGACCGCGGAGCTGTCGAACGTTCCCAAAATGGTCAATTTTAATGAAATTTTAACATTTAATCTTTTGGCTGTAAATTGCTGTTGGATGTGAATTACTACTTTTTAAACTGAAATAAATGTGTTTAAAGTCTTTTCTGTGCCTGAAAATGGTCAAAATTGAAGCTTCTGAGTAAGGAAAACTCGGTAAAAATGGCAATTTTGGTCACTGTGAGGGTTTAAAAAGTGGTTATTCAACAAGAGGCACGATCCAATTGACATTTTGAATCATTTTTGGTACAGTCCAAAAAATCAATTTTCTGAAGAAAAGCGATGAGTGCGGAGCTGTCGAACGTTCTCAAAATGGTCAATTTTGATGAAATTTTAACATTTAATCTTTTGACTGCAAATTACTGTTGGATGTAATTATTACTTTTTCAACTAAAATAAATGTGTTAAAAGTCATTTCTGTGCCTGAAATTGGTCAAAATTGAAGCTTCTGAGTAAGCAAAACTCTGTAAAAATGGCAATTTTGGTCACTGTGAGGGTTTAAAAAGTGGGTATTCAACATGAGGCACGATCCAATTGACATTTTGAATCATTTTTGGTACAGTCCAAAAAATCAATTTTCTGAAGAAAATGCGATGACCGCGGAGCTGTCGAACGTTCTCAAAATGGTCAATTTTGATGAAATTTTAACATTTAATCTTTTGACTGCAAATTACTGTTGGATGTGAATTATTACTTTTTCAACTAAAATAAATGTGTTTAAAGTCATTTCTGTGCCTGAAATTGGTCAAAATTGAAGATTCTGAGAAAGCAAAACTCTGTAAAAATGGCAATTTTGGTCACTGTGAGGGTTTAAAAAGTGGTTATTCAACATGAGGCACAATCCAATTGACATTTTGAATCATTTTTAGTACAGTCCAAAAAGTCAATTTTCTGAAGAAAAACGATGACCGCGGAGCTGTCGAACGTTCCCAAAATGGTCAATTTTAATGAAATTTTAACATTTAATCTTTTGGCTGTAAATTGCTGTTGGATGTGAATTACTACTTTTTAAACTAAAATAGATATGTTTAAAGTCATTTTTGTGATCTGAAATTGGTCAAAATTGAAGCTTCTGAGTGAGGAAAACTCGGTAAAAATGGCAATTTTGGTCACTGTGAGGGTTTAAAAAGTGGTTATTCAACATGAGGCACGATCCAATTGACATTTTGAATCATTTTTGGTACAGTCCAAAAAATCAATTTTCTGAAGAAAAGCGATGACCGTGGAGCTGTCGAACGTTCTCAAAATGGTCAATTTTGATGAAATTTTAACATTTAATCTTTCGACTGCAAATTACTGTTGGATGTGAATTATTACTTTTTCAACTAAAATAAATGTGTTTAAAGTCATTTCTGTGCCTGAAATTGGTCAAAATTGAAGCTTCTGAGAAAGCAAAACTCTGTAAAAATGGCAATTTTGGTCACTGTGAGGGTTTAAAAAGTGGTTATTCAACAAGAGGCACGATCCAATTGACATTTTGAATCATTTTTGGTACAGTCCAAAAAATCAATTTTCTGAAGAAAAGCGATGAGTGCGGAGCTGTCGAACGTTCTCAAAATGGTCAATTTTGATGAAATTTTAACATTTAATCTTTTGACTGCAAATTACTGTTGGATGTAATTATTACTTTTTCAACTAAAATAAATGTGTTTAAAGTCATTTCTGTGCCTGAAATTGGTCAAAATTGAAGCTTCTGAGTAAGCAAAACTCTGTAAAAATGGCAATTTTGGTCACTGTGAGGGTTTAAAAAGTGGGTATTCAACATGAGGCACGATCCAATTGACATTTTGAATCATTTTTGGTACAGTCCAAAAAATCAATTTTCTGAAGAAAATGCGATGACCGCGGAGCTGTCGAACGTTCTCAAAATGGTCAATTTTGATGAAATTTTAACATTTAATCTTTTGACTGCAAATTACTGTTGGATGTGAATTATTACTTTTTCAACTAAAATAAATGTGTTTAAAGTCATTTCTGTGCCTGAAATTGGTCAAAATTGAAGATTCTGAGAAAGCAAAACTCTGTAAAAATGGCAATTTTGGTCACTGTGAGGGTTTAAAAAGTGGTTATTCAACATGAGGCACAATCCAATTGACATTTTGAATCATTTTTAGTACAGTCCAAAAAGTCAATTTTCTGAAGAAAAACGATGACCGCGGAGCTGTCGAACGTTCCCAAAATGGTCAATTTTAATGAAATTTTAACATTTAGGGCCAGATGTAGGTAATTTTTATTTACCGACCTCTTAAATACCGAGTCATACCGACTCGGTATTTAAGAGGTCGGAAAATAAAAATACCGAGATGTAGGTAATTGCAGATGTGCAATTACCGAATCGGAAACAGTCGGTAATTTCCGATGTGGTAAATACCGACCAGTTAATGCCCATGCATTCCTATGGGCTTTGAAGCCCATAGGATTGATTGGGCATATACCGGTCGGTATTTACCACATCGGAAAATACCGACTGTCACAAGGGTGCAGGGGGTGTCACTTTGACACCCTCTGGCACCCCCAAAAGAGGCTCGGGTGCCATGTGGCAGGCATACCTGCCCTAAGGGCAGGTCTGCCTGTCATATGGCATAGGTGTGCATGCACACATGTGCATGCACACCAGAAACGGTATTTTACCATCAAGTAGTATTTGATGGTAAAATACCGATGTGGTACTGCTTGTGGGACTCAGAAGAGTCCCACCTACATACCAATTGTCCGGAATCAGTAATGATACCGACTCGGTATTTTACATACTCGGTAAATTTACCTACCGGTAAATTTACCGAGTCTGTAAATTACAGGGACCTACATGTCAAATTGCTTTTACCGGGTGGTAACGGCCGAATTCGGCCGTTACCACCCGGTAAAAGCCTACCTACATCTGGCCCTTAATCTTTTGGCTGTAAATTGCTGTTGGATGTGAATTACTACTTTTTAAACTAAAATAGATATGTTTAAAGTCATTTTTGTGATCTGAAATTGGTCAAAATTGAAGCTTCTGAGTGAGGAAAACTCGGTAAAAATGGCAATTTTGGTCACTGTGAGGGTTTAAAAAGTGGTTATTCAACAAGAGGCACGATCCAATTGACATTTTGAATCATTTTTGGTACAGTCCAAAAAATCAATTTTCTGAAGAAAAGCGATGACCGCGGAGCTGTCGAACGTTCCCAAAATGGTCAATTTTAAAGAAATTTTAACATTTAATCTTTTGGCTGTAAATTGCTGTTGGATGTGAATTACTACTTTTTAAACTGAAATAAATGTGTTTAAAGTCATTTCTGTGCCTGAAAATGGTCAAAATTGAAGCTTCTGAGTAAGGAAAACTCTGTAAAAATGGCAATTTTGGTCACTGTGAGGGTGCAAAAAGTGGTTATTCAACAAGAGGCACGATCCAATTGACATTTTGAATCATTTTTGGTACAGTCCAAAAAATCAATTTTCTGAAGAAAAGCGATGAGCGCGGAGCTGTCGAACGTTCTCAAAATGGTCAATTTTGATGAAATTTTAACATTTAATCTTTTGACTGCAAATTACTGTTGGATGTGAATTATTACTTTTTCAACTAAAATAAATGTGTTTAAAGTCATTTCTGTGCCTGAAATTGGTCAAAATTGAAGCTTCTGAGAAAGCAAAACTCTGTAAAAATGGCAATTTTGGTCACTGTGAGGGTTTAAAAAGTGGTTATTCAACATGAGGCACGATCCAATTGACATTTTGAATCATTTTTGGTACAGTCCAAAAAATCAATTTTCTGAAGAAAAGCGATGAGCGCGGAGCTGTCGAACGTTCTCAAAATGGTCAATTTTGATGAAATTTTAACATTTAATCTTTTGACTGCAAATTACTGTTGGATGTAATTATTACTTTTTCAACTAAAATAAATGTGTTTAAAGTCATTTCTGTGCCTGAAATTGGTCAAAATTGAAGCTTCTGAGTAAGCAAAACTCTGTAAAAATGGCAATTTTGGTCACTGTGAGGGTTTAAAAAGTGGTTATTCAACATGAGGCACGATCCAATTGACATTTTGAATCATTTTTGGTACAGTCCAAAAAATCAATTTTCTGAAGAAAAGCGATGACCGCGGAGCTGTCGAACGTTCTCAAAATGGTCAATTTTTATGAAATTTTAACATTTAATCTTTTGACTGCAAATTACTGTTGGATGTGAATTATTACTTTTTCAACTAAAATAAATGTGTCTAAAGTCATTTCTGTGCCTGAAATTGGTCAAAATTGAAGATTCTGAGAAAGCAAAACTCTGTAAAAATGGCAATTTTGGTCACTGTGAGGGTTTAAAAAGTGGTTATTCAACATGAGGGACAATCCAATTGACATTTTGAATCATTTTTAGTACAGTCCAAAAAGTCAATTTTCTGAAGAAAAACGATGACCGCGGAGCTGTCGAACGTTCCCAAAATGGTCAATTTTAATGAAATTTTAACATTTAATCTTTTGGCTGTAAATTGCTGTTGGATGTGAATTACTACTTTTTAAACTAAAATAGATATGTTTAAAGTCATTTCTGTGATCTGAAATTGGTCAAAATTGAAGCTTCTGAGTGAGGAAAACTCGGTAAAAATGGCAATTTTGGTCACTGTGAGGGTTTAAAAAGTGGTTATTCAATAAGAGGCACGATCCAATTGACATTTTGAATCATTTTTGGTACAGTCCAAAAAATCAATTTTCTGAAGAAAAGCGATGACTGCGGAGCTGTCGAACGTTCCCAAAATGGTCAATTTTAATGAAATTTTAACATTTAATCTTTTGGCTGTAAATTGCTGTTGGAAGTGAATTACTACTTTTTAAACTGAAATAAATGTGTTTAAAGTCATTTCTGTGCCTGAAATTGGTCAAAATTGAAGCTTCTGAGTAAGGAAAACTCGGTAAAAATGGCAATTTTGGTCGCTGTGAGGGTTTAAAAAGTGGTTATTCAACAAGAGGCACGATCCAATTGACATTTTGAATAATTTTTGGTACAGTCCAAAAAATCAATTTTCTGAAGAAAAGCGATGAGCGCGGAGCTGTCGAACGTTCTCAAAATGGTCAATTTTGATGAAATTTTAACATTTAATCTTTTGACTGCAAATTACTGTTGGATGTAATTATTACTTTTTCAACTAAAATAAATGTGTTTAAAGTCATTTCTGTGCCTGAAATTGGTCAAAATTGAAGCTTCTGAGTAAGCAAAACTCTGTAAAAATGGCAATTTTGGTCACTGTGAGGGTTTAAAAAGTGGTTATTCAACATGAGGCACGATCCAATTGACATTTTGAATCATTTTTGGTACAGTCCAAAAAATCAATTTTCTGAAGAAAAGCGATGACCGCGGAGCTGTCGAACGTTCTCAAAATGGTCAATTTTTATGAAATTTTAACATTTAATCTTTTGACTGCAAATTACTGTTGGATGTGAATTATTACTTTTTCAACTAAAATAAATGTGTCTAAAGTCATTTCTGTGCCTGAAATTGGTCAAAATTGAAGATTCTGAGAAAGCAAAACTCTGTAAAAATGGCAATTTTGGTCACTGTGAGGGTTTAAAAAGTGGTTATTCAACATGAGGCACAATCCAATTGACATTTTGAATCATTTTTAGTACAGTCCAAAAAGTCAATTTTCTGAAGAAAAACGATGACCGCGGAGCTGTCGAACGTTCCCAAAATGGTCAATTTTAATGAAATTTTAACATTTAATCTTTTGGCTGTAAATTGCTGTTGGATGTGAATTACTACTTTTTAAACTAAAATAGATATGTTTAAAGTCATTTCTGTGATCTGAAATTGGTCAAAATTGAAGCTTCTGAGTGAGGAAAACTCGGTAAAAATGGCAATTTTGGTCACTGTGAGGGTTTAAAAAGTGGTTATTCAATAAGAGGCACGATCCAATTGACATTTTGAATCATTTTTGGTACAGTCCAAAAAATCAATTTTCTGAAGAAAAGCGATGACCGCGGAGCTGTCGAACGTTCCCAAAATGGTCAATTTTAATGAAATTTTAACATTTAATCTTTTGGCTGTAAATTGCTGTTGGAAGTGAATTACTACTTTTTAAACTGAAATAAATGTGTTTAAAGTCATTTCTGTGCCTGAAATTGGTCAAAATTGAAGCTTCTGAGTAAGGAAAACTCGGTAAAAATGGCAATTTTGGTCGCTGTGAGGGTTTAAAAAGTGGTTATTCAACAAGAGGCACGATCCAATTGACATTTTGAATCATTTTTGGTACAGTCCAAAAAATCAATTTTCTGAAGAAAAGCGATGACCGCGGAGCTGTCGAACGTTCCCAAAATGGTCAATTTTAATGAAATTTTAACATTTAATCTTTTGGCTGTAAATTGCTGTTGGAAGTGAATTACTACTTTTTAAACTGAAATAAATGTGTTTAAAGTCATTTCTGTGCCTGAAATTGGTCAAAATTGAAGCTTCTGAGTAAGGAAAACTCGGTAAAAATGGCAATTTTGGTCGCTGTGAGGGTTTAAAAAGTGGTTATTCAACAAGAGGCACGATCCAATTGACATTTTGAATCATTTTTGGTACAGTCCAAAAAATCAATTTTCTGAAGAAAAGCGATGACCGCGGAGCTGTCGAACGTTCCCAAAATGGTCAATTTTAATGAAATTTTAACATTTAATCTTTTGGCTGTAAATTGCTGTTGGAAGTGAATTACTACTTTTTAAACTGAAATAAATGTGTTTAAAGTCATTTCTGTGCCTGAAATTGGTCAAAATTGAAGCTTCTGAGTAAGGAAAACTCGGTAAAAATGGCCATTTTGGTCACTGTGAGGGTTTAAAAAGTGGTTATTCAACATGAGGCACAATCCAATTGACATTTTGAATCATTTTTAGTACAGTCCAAAAAGTCAATTTTCTGAAGAAAAACGATGACCGCGGAGCTGTCGAACGTTCCCAAAAAGGTCAATTTTAATGAAATTTTAACATTTAATCTTTTGGCTGTAAATTGCTGTTGGATGTGAATTACTACTTTTTAAACTAAAATAGATATGTTTAAAGTCATTTCTGTGATCTGAAATTGGTCAAAATTGAAGCTTCTGAGTGAGGAAAACTCGGTAAAAATGGCAATTTTGGTCACTGTGAGGGTTTAAAAAGTGGTTATTCAACAAGAGGCACGATCCAATTGACATTTTGAATCATTTTTGGTACAGTCCAAAAAATCAATTTTCTGAAGAAAAGCGATGACCGCGGAGCTGTCGAACGTTCCCAAAATGGTCAATTTTAATGAAATTTTAACATTTAATCTTTTGGCTGTAAATTGCTGTTGGATGTGAATTACTACTTTTTAAACTAAAATAAATGTGTTTAAAGTCATTTCTGTGCCTGAAATTGGTCAAAATTGAAGCTTCTGAGTAAGGAAAACTCGGTAAAAATGGCAATTTTGGTCACTGTGAGGGTTTAAAAAGTGGTTATTCAACAAGAGGCACGATCCAATTGACATTTTGAATCATTTTTGGTACAGTCCAAAAAATCAATTTTCTGAAGAAAAGCGATGACCGCGGAGCTGTCGAACGTTCTCAAAATGGTCAATTTTTATGAAATTTTAACATTTAATCTTTTGACTGCAAATTACTGTTGGATGTGAAATATTACTTTTTCAACTAAAATAAATGTGTTTAAAGTCATTTCTGTGCCTGAAATTGGTCAAAATTGAAGCTTCTGAGAAAGCAAAACTCTGTAAAAATGGCAATTGTGGTCACTGTGAGGGTTTAAAAAGTGGTTATTCAACATGAGGCACGATCCAATTGACATTTTGAATCATTTTTGGTACAGTCCAAAAAATCAATTTTGTGAAGAAAAACAATGATTGCGGAGCTGTCGAACGTTCCCAAAATGGTCAATTTTAATGAAATTTTAACATTTAATCTTTTGGCTGTAAATTGCTGTTGGATGTGAATTACTACTTTTTAAACTAAAATAAATGTGTTTAAAGTCATTTCTGTGATCTGAAATTGGTCAAAATTGAAGCTTCTGAGTAAGGAAAACTCGGTAAAAATGGCAATTTTGGTCACTGTGAGGGTTTAAAAAGTGGTTATTCAACATGAGGCACGATCCAATTGACATTTTGAATCATTTTTGGTACAGTCCAAAAAATCAATTTTCTGATGAAAAGCGATGACCGCGGAGCTGTCGAACGTTCTCAAAATGGTCAATTTTGATGAAATTTTAACATTTAATCTTTTGACTGCAAATTACTGTTGGATGTGAATTATTACTTTTTCAACTAAAATAAATGTGTTTAAAGTCATTTCTGTGCCTGAAATTGGTCAAAATTGAAGCTTCTGAGAAAGCAAAACTCTGTAAAAATAGCAATTGTGGTCACTGTGAGGGTTTAAAAAGTGGTTATTCAACATGAGGCACGATCCAATTGACATTTTGAATCATTTTTGGTACAGTCCAAAAAATCAATTTTCTGAAGAAAAGCGATGACCGTGGAGCTGTCGAACGTTCTCAAAATGGTCAATTTTGATGAAATTTTAACATTTAATCTTTCGACTGCAAATTACTGTTGGATGTGAATTATTACTTTTTCAACTAAAATAAATGTGTTTAAAGTCATTTCTGTGCCTGAAATTGGTCAAAATTGAAGCTTCTGAGAAAGCAAAACTCTGTAAAAATGGCAATTTTGGTCACTGTGAGGGTTTAAAAAGTGGTTATTCAACAAGAGGCACGATCCAATTGACATTTTGAATCATTTTTGGTACAGTCCAAAAAATCAATTTTCTGAAGAAAAGCGATGAGTGCGGAGCTGTCGAACGTTCTCAAAATGGTCAATTTTGATGAAATTTTAACATTTAATCTTTTGACTGCAAATTACTGTTGGATGTAATTATTACTTTTTCAACTAAAATAAATGTGTTTAAAGTCATTTCTGTGCCTGAAATTGGTCAAAATTGAAGCTTCTGAGTAAGCAAAACTCTGTAAAAATGGCAATTTTGGTCACTGTGAGGGTTTAAAAAGTGGGTATTCAACATGAGGCACGATCCAATTGACATTTTGAATCATTTTTGGTACAGTCCAAAAAATCAATTTTCTGAAGAAAATGCGATGACCGCGGAGCTGTCGAACGTTCTCAAAATGGTCAATTTTGATGAAATTTTAACATTTAATCTTTTGACTGCAAATTACTGTTGGATGTGAATTATTACTTTTTCAACTAAAATAAATGTGTTTAAAGTCATTTCTGTGCCTGAAATTGGTCAAAATTGAAGATTCTGAGAAAGCAAAACTCTGTAAAAATGGCAATTTTGGTCACTGTGAGGGTTTAAAAAGTGGTTATTCAACATGAGGCACAATCCAATTGACATTTTGAATCATTTTTAGTACAGTCCAAAAAGTCAATTTTCTGAAGAAAAACGATGACCGCGGAGCTGTCGAACGTTCCCAAAATGGTCAATTTTAATGAAATTTTAACATTTAATCTTTTGGCTGTAAATTGCTGTTGGATGTGAATTACTACTTTTTAAACTAAAATAGATATGTTTAAAGTCATTTTTGTGATCTGAAATTGGTCAAAATTGAAGCTTCTGAGTGAGGAAAACTCGGTAAAAATGGCAATTTTGGTCACTGTGAGGGTTTAAAAAGTGGTTATTCAACAAGAGGCACGATCCAATTGACATTTTGAATCATTTTTGGTACAGTCCAAAAAATCTATTTTCTGAAGAAAAGCGATGACCGCGGAGCTGTCTAACGTTCCCAAAATGGTCAATTTTAATGAAATTTTAACATTTAATCTTTTGGCTGTAAATTGCTGTTGGATGTGAATTACTACTTTTTAAACTAAAATAGATATGTTTAAAGTCATTTTTGTGATCTGAAATTGGTCAAAATTGAAGCTTCTGAGTAAGGAAAACTCGGTAAAAATGGCAATTTTGGTCACTGTGAGGGTTTAAAAAGTGGTTATTCAACAAGAGGCACGATCCAATTGACATTTTGAATCATTTTTGGTACAGTCCAAAAAATCAATTTTCTGAAGAAAAGCGATGACCGCGGAGCTGTCGAACGTTCTCAAAATGGTCAATTTTTATGAAATTTTAACATTTAATCTTTTGACTGCAAATTACTGTTGGATGTGAATTATTACTTTTTCAACTAAAATAAATGTGTCTAAAGTCATTTCTGTGCCTGAAATTGGTCAAAATTGAAGATTCTGAGAAAGCAAAACTCTGTAAAAATGGCAATTTTGGTCACTGTGAGGGTTTAAAAAGTGGTTATTCAACATGAGGGACAATCCAATTGACATTTTGAATCATTTTTAGTACAGTCCAAAAAGTCAATTTTCTGAAGAAAAACGATGACCGCGGAGCTGTCGAACGTTCCCAAAATGGTCAATTTTAATGAAATTTTAACATTTAATCTTTTGGCTGTAAATTGCTGTTGGATGTGAATTACTACTTTTTAAACTAAAATAGATATGTTTAAAGTCATTTCTGTGATCTGAAATTGGTCAAAATTGAAGCTTCTGAGTGAGGAAAACTCGGTAAAAATGGCAATTTTGGTCACTGTGAGGGTTTAAAAAGTGGTTATTCAATAAGAGGCACGATCCAATTGACATTTTGAATCATTTTTGGTACAGTCCAAAAAATCAATTTTCTGAAGAAAAGCGATGACTGCGGAGCTGTCGAACGTTCCCAAAATGGTCAATTTTAATGAAATTTTAACATTTAATCTTTTGGCTGTAAATTGCTGTTGGAAGTGAATTACTACTTTTTAAACTGAAATAAATGTGTTTAAAGTCATTTCTGTGCCTGAAATTGGTCAAAATTGAAGCTTCTGAGTAAGGAAAACTCGGTAAAAATGGCAATTTTGGTCGCTGTGAGGGTTTAAAAAGTGGTTATTCAACAAGAGGCACGATCCAATTGACATTTTGAATAATTTTTGGTACAGTCCAAAAAATCAATTTTCTGAAGAAAAGCGATGAGCGCGGAGCTGTCGAACGTTCTCAAAATGGTCAATTTTGATGAAATTTTAACATTTAATCTTTTGACTGCAAATTACTGTTGGATGTAATTATTACTTTTTCAACTAAAATAAATGTGTTTAAAGTCATTTCTGTGCCTGAAATTGGTCAAAATTGAAGCTTCTGAGTAAGCAAAACTCTGTAAAAATGGCAATTTTGGTCACTGTGAGGGTTTAAAAAGTGGTTATTCAACATGAGGCACGATCCAATTGACATTTTGAATCATTTTTGGTACAGTCCAAAAAATCAATTTTCTGAAGAAAAGCGATGACCGCGGAGCTGTCGAACGTTCTCAAAATGGTCAATTTTTATGAAATTTTAACATTTAATCTTTTGACTGCAAATTACTGTTGGATGTGAATTATTACTTTTTCAACTAAAATAAATGTGTCTAAAGTCATTTCTGTGCCTGAAATTGGTCAAAATTGAAGATTCTGAGAAAGCAAAACTCTGTAAAAATGGCAATTTTGGTCACTGTGAGGGTTTAAAAAGTGGTTATTCAACATGAGGCACAATCCAATTGACATTTTGAATCATTTTTAGTACAGTCCAAAAAGTCAATTTTCTGAAGAAAAACGATGACCGCGGAGCTGTCGAACGTTCCCAAAATGGTCAATTTTAATGAAATTTTAACATTTAATCTTTTGGCTGTAAATTGCTGTTGGATGTGAATTACTACTTTTTAAACTAAAATAGATATGTTTAAAGTCATTTCTGTGATCTGAAATTGGTCAAAATTGAAGCTTCTGAGTGAGGAAAACTCGGTAAAAATGGCAATTTTGGTCACTGTGAGGGTTTAAAAAGTGGTTATTCAATAAGAGGCACGATCCAATTGACATTTTGAATCATTTTTGGTACAGTCCAAAAAATCAATTTTCTGAAGAAAAGCGATGACCGCGGAGCTGTCGAACGTTCCCAAAATGGTCAATTTTAATGAAATTTTAACATTTAATCTTTTGGCTGTAAATTGCTGTTGGAAGTGAATTACTACTTTTTAAACTGAAATAAATGTGTTTAAAGTCATTTCTGTGCCTGAAATTGGTCAAAATTGAAGCTTCTGAGTAAGGAAAACTCGGTAAAAATGGCAATTTTGGTCGCTGTGAGGGTTTAAAAAGTGGTTATTCAACAAGAGGCACGATCCAATTGACATTTTGAATCATTTTTGGTACAGTCCAAAAAATCAATTTTCTGAAGAAAAGCGATGACCGCGGAGCTGTCGAACGTTCTCAAAATGGTCAATTTTGATGAAATTTTAACATTTAATCTTTTGACTGCAAATTACTGTTGGATGTCAATTATTACTTTTTCAACTAAAATAAATGTGTTTAAAGACATTTCTGTGCCTGAATTTGGTCAAAATTGAAGCTTCTGCGAAAGCAAAACTCTGTAAAAATGGCAATTTTGGTCACTGTGAGGGTTTAAAAAGTGGTTATTCAACATGAGGCACGATCCAATTGACATTTTGAATCATTTTTGGTACAGTCCAAAAAATCAATTTTCTGAAGAAAAGCGATGACCGCGGAGCTGTCGAACTTTCTCAAAATGGTCAATTTTGATGAAATTTTAACATTTAATCTTTTGACTGCAAATTACTGTTGGATGTGAATTATTACTTTTTCAACTAAAATAAATGTGTTTAAAGTCATTTCTGTGCCTGAAATTGGTAAAAATTGAAGCTTCTGAGAAAGCAAAACTCTGTAAAAATGGCAATTTTAGTCGCTGTGAGGGTTTAAAAAGTGGTTATTCAACAAGAGGCACGATCCAATTGACATTTTGAATCATTTTTGGTACAGTCCAAAAAATCAATTTTCTGAAGAAAAGCGATGAGCGCGGAGCTGTCGAACGTTCTCAAAATGGTCAATTTTGATGAAATTTTAACATTCAATCTTTTGACTGCAAATTACTGTTGGATGTAATTATTACTTTTTCAACTAAAATAAATGTGTTTAAAGTCATTTCTGTGCCTGAAATTGGTCGAAATTGAAGATTCTGAGAAAGCAAAACTCTGTAAAAATGGCCATTTTGGTCACTGTGAGGGTTTAAAAAGTGGTTATTCAACATGAGGCACAATCCAATTGACATTTTGAATCATTTTTAGTACAGTCCAAAAAGTCAATTTTCTGAAGAAAAACGATGACCGCGGAGCTGTCGAACGTTCCCAAAAAGGTCAATTTTAATGAAATTTTAACATTTAATCTTTTGGCTGTAAATTGCTGTTGGATGTGAATTACTACTTTTTAAACTAAAATAGATATGTTTAAAGTCATTTCTGTGATCTGAAATTGGTCAAAATTGAAGCTTCTGAGTGAGGAAAACTCGGTAAAAATGGCAATTTTGGTCACTGTGAGGGTTTAAAAAGTGGTTATTCAACAAGAGGCACGATCCAATTGACATTTTGAATCATTTTTGGTACAGTCCAAAAAATCAATTTTCTGAAGAAAAGCGATGACCGCGGAGCTGTCGAACGTTCCCAAAATGGTCAATTTTAATGAAATTTTAACATTTAATCTTTTGGCTGTAAATTGCTGTTGGATGTGAATTACTACTTTTTAAACTAAAATAAATGTGTTTAAAGTCATTTCTGTGCCTGAAATTGGTCAAAATTGAAGCTTCTGAGTAAGGAAAACTCGGTAAAAATGGCAATTTTGGTCACTGTGAGGGTTTAAAAAGTGGTTATTCAACAAGAGGCACGATCCAATTGACATTTTGAATCATTTTTGGTACAGTCCAAAAAATCAATTTTCTGAAGAAAAGCGATGACCGCGGAGCTGTCGAACGTTCTCAAAATGGTCAATTTTTATGAAATTTTAACATTTAATCTTTTGACTGCAAATTACTGTTGGATGTGAATTATTACTTTTTCAACTAAAATAAATGTGTTTAAAGTCATTTCTGTGCCTGAAATTGGTCAAAATTGAAGCTTCTGAGAAAGCAAAACTCTGTAAAAATGGCAATTGTGGTCACTGTGAGGGTTTAAAAAGTGGTTATTCAACATGAGGCACGATCCAATTGACATTTTGAATCATTTTTGGTACAGTCCAAAAAATCAATTTTGTGAAGAAAAACAATGATTGCGGAGCTGTCGAACGTTCCCAAAATGGTCAATTTTAATGAAATTTTAACATTTAATCTTTTGGCTGTAAATTGCTGTTGGATGTGAATTACTACTTTTTAAACTAAAATAAATGTGTTTAAAGTCATTTCTGTGATCTGAAATTGGTCAAAATTGAAGCTTCTGAGTAAGGAAAACTCGGTAAAAATGGCAATTTTGGTCACTGTGAGGGTTTAAAAAGTGGTTATTCAACATGAGGCACGATCCAATTGACATTTTGAATCATTTTTGGTACAGTCCAAAAAATCAATTTTCTGATGAAAAGCGATGACCGCGGAGCTGTCGAACGTTCTCAAAATGGTCAATTTTGATGAAATTTTAACATTTAATCTTTTGACTGCAAATTACTGTTGGATGTGAATTATTACTTTTTCAACTAAAATAAATGTGTTTAAAGTCATTTCTGTGCCTGAAATTGGTCAAAATTGAAGCTTCTGAGAAAGCAAAACTCTGTAAAAATAGCAATTGTGGTCACTGTGAGGGTTTAAAAAGTGGTTATTCAACATGAGGCACGATCCAATTGACATTTTGAATCATTTTTGGTACAGTCCAAAAAATCAATTTTCTGAAGAAAAGCGATGACCGTGGAGCTGTCGAACGTTCTCAAAATGGTCAATTTTGATGAAATTTTAACATTTAATCTTTCGACTGCAAATTACTGTTGGATGTGAATTATTACTTTTTCAACTAAAATAAATGTGTTTAAAGTCATTTCTGTGCCTGAAATTGGTCAAAATTGAAGCTTCTGAGAAAGCAAAACTCTGTAAAAATGGCAATTTTGGTCACTGTGAGGGTTTAAAAAGTGGTTATTCAACAAGAGGCACGATCCAATTGACATTTTGAATCATTTTTGGTACAGTCCAAAAAATCAATTTTCTGAAGAAAAGCGATGAGTGCGGAGCTGTCGAACGTTCTCAAAATGGTCAATTTTGATGAAATTTTAACATTTAATCTTTTGACTGCAAATTACTGTTGGATGTAATTATTACTTTTTCAACTAAAATAAATGTGTTTAAAGTCATTTCTGTGCCTGAAATTGGTCAAAATTGAAGCTTCTGAGTAAGCAAAACTCTGTAAAAATGGCAATTTTGGTCACTGTGAGGGTTTAAAAAGTGGGTATTCAACATGAGGCACGATCCAATTGACATTTTGAATCATTTTTGGTACAGTCCAAAAAATCAATTTTCTGAAGAAAATGCGATGACCGCGGAGCTGTCGAACGTTCTCAAAATGGTCAATTTTGATGAAATTTTAACATTTAATCTTTTGACTGCAAATTACTGTTGGATGTGAATTATTACTTTTTCAACTAAAATAAATGTGTTTAAAGTCATTTCTGTGCCTGAAATTGGTCAAAATTGAAGATTCTGAGAAAGCAAAACTCTGTAAAAATGGCAATTTTGGTCACTGTGAGGGTTTAAAAAGTGGTTATTCAACATGAGGCACAATCCAATTGACATTTTGAATCATTTTTAGTACAGTCCAAAAAGTCAATTTTCTGAAGAAAAACGATGACCGCGGAGCTGTCGAACGTTCCCAAAATGGTCAATTTTAATGAAATTTTAACATTTAATCTTTTGGCTGTAAATTGCTGTTGGATGTGAATTACTACTTTTTAAACTAAAATAGATATGTTTAAAGTCATTTTTGTGATCTGAAATTGGTCAAAATTGAAGCTTCTGAGTGAGGAAAACTCGGTAAAAATGGCAATTTTGGTCACTGTGAGGGTTTAAAAAGTGGTTATTCAACAAGAGGCACGATCCAATTGACATTTTGAATCATTTTTGGTACAGTCCAAAAAATCTATTTTCTGAAGAAAAGCGATGACCGCGGAGCTGTCTAACGTTCCCAAAATGGTCAATTTTAATGAAATTTTAACATTTAATCTTTTGGCTGTAAATTGCTGTTGGATGTGAATTACTACTTTTTAAACTAAAATAGATATGTTTAAAGTCATTTTTGTGATCTGAAATTGGTCAAAATTGAAGCTTCTGAGTAAGGAAAACTCAGTAAAAATGGCAATTTTGGTCACTGTGAGGGTTTAAAAAGTGGTTATTCAACAAGAGGCACGATCCAATTGACATTTTGAATCATTTTTGGTACAGTCCAAAAAATCAATTTTCTGAAGAAAAGCGATGACCGCGGAGCTGTCGAACGTTCTCAAAATGGTCAATTTTTATGAAATTTTAACATTTAATCTTTTGACTGCAAATTACTGTTGGATGTGAATTATTACTTTTTCAACTAAAATAAATGTGTCTAAAGTCATTTCTGTGCCTGAAATTGGTCAAAATTGAAGATTCTGAGAAAGCAAAACTCGGTAAAAATGGCAATTTTGGTCACTGTGAGGGTTTAAAAAGTGGTTATTCAACAAGAGGCACGATCCAATTGACATTTTGAATCATTTTTGGTACAGTCCAAAAAATCAATTTTCTGAAGAAAAGCGATGACTGCGGAGCTGTCGAACGTTCCCAAAATGGTCAATTTTAATGAAATTTTAACATTTAATCTTTTGGCTGTAAATTGCTGTTGGAAGTGAATTACTACTTTTTAAACTGAAATAAATGTGTTTAAAGTCATTTCTGTGCCTGAAATTGGTCAAAATTGAAGCTTCTGAGTAAGGAAAACTCGGTAAAAATGGCAATTTTGGTCGCTGTGAGGGTTTAAAAAGTGGTTATTCAACAAGAGGCACGATCCAATTGACATTTTGAATAATTTTTGGTACAGTCCAAAAAATCAATTTTCTGAAGAAAAGCGATGAGCGCGGAGCTGTCGAACGTTCTCAAAATGGTCAATTTTGATGAAATTTTAACATTTAATCTTTTGACTGCAAATTACTGTTGGATGTAATTATTACTTTTTCAACTAAAATAAATGTGTTTAAAGTCATTTCTGTGCCTGAAATTGGTCAAAATTGAAGCTTCTGAGTAAGCAAAACTCTGTAAAAATGGCAATTTTGGTCACTGTGAGGGTTTAAAAAGTGGTTATTCAACATGAGGCACGATCCAATTGACATTTTGAATCATTTTTGGTACAGTCCAAAAAATCAATTTTCTGAAGAAAAGCGATGACCGCGGAGCTGTCGAACGTTCTCAAAATGGTCAATTTTTATGAAATTTTAACATTTAATCTTTTGACTGCAAATTACTGTTGGATGTGAATTATTACTTTTTCAACTAAAATAAATGTGTCTAAAGTCATTTCTGTGCCTGAAATTGGTCAAAATTGAAGATTCTGAGAAAGCAAAACTCTGTAAAAATGGCAATTTTGGTCACTGTGAGGGTTTTAAAAAGTGGTTATTCAACATGAGGCACAATCCAATTGACATTTTGAATCATTTTTAGTACAGTCCAAAAAGTCAATTTTCTGAAGAAAAACGATGACCGCGGAGCTGTCGAACGTTCCCAAAATGGTCAATTTTAATGAAATTTTAACATTTAATCTTTTGGCTGTAAATTGCTGTTGGATGTGAATTACTACTTTTTAAACTAAAATAGATATGTTTAAAGTCATTTCTGTGATCTGAAATTGGTCAAAATTGAAGCTTCTGAGTGAGGAAAACTCGGTAAAAATGGCAATTTTTGGTCACTGTGAGGGTTTAAAAAGTGGTTATTCAATAAGAGGCACGATCCAATTGACATTTTGAATCATTTTTGGTACAGTCCAAAAAATCAATTTTCTGAAGAAAAGCGATGACCGCGGAGCTGTCGAACGTTCCCAAAATGGTCAATTTTAATGAAATTTTAACATTTAATCTTTTGGCTGTAAATTGCTGTTGGAAGTGAATTACTACTTTTTAAACTGAAATAAATGTGTTTAAAGTCATTTCTGTGCCTGAAATTTGGTCAAAATTGAAGCTTCTGAGTAAGGAAAACTCGGTAAAAATGGCAATTTTGGTCGCTGTGAGGGTTTAAAAAGTGGTTATTCAACAAGAGGCACGATCCAATTGACATTTTGAATCATTTTTGGTACAGTCCAAAAAATCAATTTTCTGAAGAAAAGCGATGACCGCGGAGCTGTCGAACGTTCTCAAAATGGTCAATTTTGATGAAATTTTAACATTTAATCTTTTGACTGCAAATTACTGTTGGATGTCAATTATTACTTTTTCAACTAAAATAAATGTGTTTAAAGACATTTCTGTGCCTGAATTTGGTCAAAATTGAAGCTTCTGCGAAAGCAAAACTCTGTAAAAATGGCAATTTTGGTCACTGTGAGGGTTTAAAAAGTGGTTATTCAACATGAGGCACGATCCAATTGACATTTTGAATCATTTTTGGTACAGTCCAAAAAATCAATTTTCTGAAGAAAAGCGATGACCGCGGAGCTGTCGAACTTTCTCAAAATGGTCAATTTTGATGAAATTTTAACATTTAATCTTTTGACTGCAAATTACTGTTGGATGTGAATTATTACTTTTTCAACTAAAATAAATGTGTTTAAAGTCATTTCTGTGCCTATTGGTAAAAATTGAAGCTTCTGAGAAAGCAAAACTCTGTAAAAATGGCAATTTTAGTCGCTGTGAGGGTTTAAAAAGTGGTTATTCAACAAGAGGCACGATCCAATTGACATTTTGAATCATTTTTGGTACAGTCCAAAAAATCAATTTTCTGAAGAAAAGCGATGAGCGCGGAGCTGTCGAACGTTCTCAAAATGGTCAATTTTGATGAAATTTTAACATTCAATCTTTTGACTGCAAATTACTGTTGGATGTAATTATTACTTTTTCAACTAAAATAAATGTGTTTAAAGTCATTTCTGTGCCTGAAATTGGTCGAAATTGAAGATTCTGAGAAAGCAAAACTCTGTAAAAATGGCCATTTTGGTCACTGTGAGGGTTTAAAAAGTGGTTATTCAACATGAGGCACAATCCAATTGACATTTTGAATCATTTTTAGTACAGTCCAAAAAGTCAATTTTCTGAAGAAAAACGATGACCGCGGAGCTGTCGAACGTTCCCAAAAAGGTCAATTTTAATGAAATTTTAACATTTAATCTTTTGGCTGTAAATTGCTGTTGGATGTGAATTACTACTTTTTAAACTAAAATAGATATGTTTAAAGTCATTTCTGTGATCTGAAATTGGTCAAAATTGAAGCTTCTGAGTGAGGAAAACTCGGTAAAAATGGCAATTTTGGTCACTGTGAGGGTTTAAAAAGTGGTTATTCAACAAGAGGCACGATCCAATTGACATTTTGAATCATTTTTGGTACAGTCCAAAAAATCAATTTTCTGAAGAAAAGCGATGACCGCGGAGCTGTCGAACGTTCCCAAAATGGTCAATTTTAATGAAATTTTAACATTTAATCTTTTGGCTGTAAATTGCTGTTGGATGTGAATTACTACTTTTTAAACTAAAATAAATGTGTTTAAAGTCATTTCTGTGCCTGAAATTGGTCAAAATTGAAGCTTCTGAGTAAGGAAAACTCGGTAAAAATGGCAATTTTGGTCACTGTGAGGGTTTAAAAAGTGGTTATTCAACAAGAGGCACGATCCAATTGACATTTTGAATCATTTTTGGTACAGTCCAAAAAATCAATTTTCTGAAGAAAAGCGATGACCGCGGAGCTGTCGAACGTTCTCAAAATGGTCAATTTTTATGAAATTTTAACATTTAATCTTTTGACTGCAAATTACTGTTGGATGTGAATTATTACTTTTTCAACTAAAATAAATGTGTTTAAAGTCATTTCTGTGCCTGAAATTGGTCAAAATTGAAGCTTCTGAGAAAGCAAAACTCTGTAAAAATGGCAATTGTGGTCACTGTGAGGGTTTAAAAAGTGGTTATTCAACATGAGGCACGATCCAATTGACATTTTGAATCATTTTTGGTACAGTCCAAAAAATCAATTTTGTGAAGAAAAACAATGATTGCGGAGCTGTCGAACGTTCCCAAAATGGTCAATTTTAATGAAATTTTAACATTTAATCTTTTGGCTGTAAATTGCTGTTGGATGTGAATTACTACTTTTTAAACTAAAATAAATGTGTTTAAAGTCATTTCTGTGATCTGAAATTGGTCAAAATTGAAGCTTCTGAGTAAGGAAAACTCGGTAAAAATGGCAATTTTGGTCACTGTGAGGGTTTAAAAAGTGGTTATTCAACATGAGGCACGATCCAATTGACATTTTGAATCATTTTTGGTACAGTCCAAAAAATCAATTTTCTGATGAAAAGCGATGACCGCGGAGCTGTCGAACGTTCTCAAAATGGTCAATTTTGATGAAATTTTAACATTTAATCTTTTGACTGCAAATTACTGTTGGATGTGAATTATTACTTTTTCAACTAAAATAAATGTGTTTAAAGTCATTTCTGTGCCTGAAATTGGTCAAAATTGAAGCTTCTGAGAAAGCAAAACTCTGTAAAAATAGCAATTGTGGTCACTGTGAGGGTTTAAAAAGTGGTTATTCAACATGAGGCACGATCCAATTGACATTTTGAATCATTTTTGGTACAGTCCAAAAAATCAATTTTCTGAAGAAAAGCGATGACCGTGGAGCTGTCGAACGTTCTCAAAATGGTCAATTTTGATGAAATTTTAACATTTAATCTTTCGACTGCAAATTACTGTTGGATGTGAATTATTACTTTTTCAACTAAAATAAATGTGTTTAAAGTCATTTCTGTGCCTGAAATTGGTCAAAATTGAAGCTTCTGAGAAAGCAAAACTCTGTAAAAATGGCAATTTTGGTCACTGTGAGGGTTTAAAAAGTGGTTATTCAACAAGAGGCACGATCCAATTGACATTTTGAATCATTTTTGGTACAGTCCAAAAAATCAATTTTCTGAAGAAAAGCGATGAGTGCGGAGCTGTCGAACGTTCTCAAAATGGTCAATTTTGATGAAATTTTAACATTTAATCTTTTGACTGCAAATTACTGTTGGATGTAATTATTACTTTTTCAACTAAAATAAATGTGTTTAAAGTCATTTCTGTGCCTGAAATTGGTCAAAATTGAAGCTTCTGAGTAAGCAAAACTCTGTAAAAATGGCAATTTTGGTCACTGTGAGGGTTTAAAAAGTGGGTATTCAACATGAGGCACGATCCAATTGACATTTTGAATCATTTTTGGTACAGTCCAAAAAATCAATTTTCTGAAGAAAATGCGATGACCGCGGAGCTGTCGAACGTTCTCAAAATGGTCAATTTTGATGAAATTTTAACATTTAATCTTTTGACTGCAAATTACTGTTGGATGTGAATTATTACTTTTTCAACTAAAATAAATGTGTTTAAAGTCATTTCTGTGCCTGAAATTGGTCAAAATTGAAGATTCTGAGAAAGCAAAACTCTGTAAAAATGGCAATTTTGGTCACTGTGAGGGTTTAAAAAGTGGTTATTCAACATGAGGCACAATCCAATTGACATTTTGAATCATTTTTAGTACAGTCCAAAAAGTCAATTTTCTGAAGAAAAACGATGACCGCGGAGCTGTCGAACGTTCCCAAAATGGTCAATTTTAATGAAATTTTAACATTTAATCTTTTGGCTGTAAATTGCTGTTGGATGTGAATTACTACTTTTTAAACTAAAATAGATATGTTTAAAGTCATTTTTGTGATCTGAAATTGGTCAAAATTGAAGCTTCTGAGTGAGGAAAACTCGGTAAAAATGGCAATTTTGGTCACTGTGAGGGTTTAAAAAGTGGTTATTCAACAAGAGGCACGATCCAATTGACATTTTGAATCATTTTTGGTACAGTCCAAAAAATCTATTTTCTGAAGAAAAGCGATGACCGCGGAGCTGTCTAACGTTCCCAAAATGGTCAATTTTAATGAAATTTTAACATTTAATCTTTTGGCTGTAAATTGCTGTTGGATGTGAATTACTACTTTTTAAACTGAAATAAATGTGTTTAAAGTCATTTCTGTGCCTGAAAATGGTCAAAATTGAAGCTTCTGAGTAAGGAAAACTCGGTAAAAATGGCAATTTTGGTCACTGTGAGGGTTTAAAAAGTGGTTATTCAACAAGAGGCACGATCCAATTGACATTTTGAATCATTTTTGGTACAGTCCAAAAAATCAATTTTCTGAAGAAAAGCGATGAGTGCGGAGCTGTCGAACGTTCTCAAAATGGTCAATTTTGATGACATTTTAACATTTAATCTTTTGACTGCAAATTACTGTTGGATGTAATTATTACTTTTTCAACTAAAATAAATGTGTTAAAAGTCATTTCTGTGCCTGAAATTGGTCAAAATTGAAGCTTCTGAGTAAGCAAAACTCTGTAAAAATGGCAATTTTGGTCACTGTGAGGGTTTAAAAAGTGGGTATTCAACATGAGGCACGATCCAATTGACATTTTGAATCATTTTTGGTACAGTCCAAAAAATCAATTTTCTGAAGAAAATGCGATGACCGCGGAGCTGTCGAACGTTCTCAAAATGGTCAATTTTGATGAAATTTTAACATTTAATCTTTTGACTGCAAATTACTGTTGGATGTGAATTATTACTTTTTCAACTAAAATAAATGTGTTTAAAGTCATTTCTGTGCCTGAAATTGGTCAAAATTGAAGATTCTGAGTAAGCAAAACTCTGTAAAAATGGCAATTTTGGTCACTGTGAGGGTTTAAAAAGTGGGTATTCAACATGAGGCACGATCCAATTGACATTTTGAATCATTTTTGGTACAGTCCAAAAAATCAATTTTCTGAAGAAAATGCGATGACCGCGGAGCTGTCGAACGTTCTCAAAATGGTCAATTTTGATGAAATTTTAACATTTAATCTTTTGACTGCAAATTACTGTTGGATGTGAATTATTACTTTTTCAACTAAAATAAATGTGTTTAAAGTCATTTCTGTGCCTGAAATTGGTCAAAATTGAAGATTCTGAGAAAGCAAAACTCTGTAAAAATGGCAATTTTGGTCACTGTGAGGGTTTAAAAAGTGGTTATTCAACATGAGGCACAATCCAATTGACATTTTGAATCATTTTTAGTACAGTCCAAAAAGTCAATTTTCTGAAGAAAAACGATGACCGCGGAGCTGTCGAACGTTCCCAAAATGGTCAATTTTAATGAAATTTTAACATTTAATCTTTTGGCTGTAAATTGCTGTTGGATGTGAATTACTACTTTTTAAACTAAAATAGATATGTTTAAAGTCATTTTTGTGATCTGAAATTGGTCAAAATTGAAGCTTCTGAGTGAGGAAAACTCGGTAAAAATGGCAATTTTGGTCACTGTGAGGGTTTAAAAAGTGGTTATTCAACAAGAGGCACGATCCAATTGACATTTTGAATCATTTTTGGTACAGTCCAAAAAATCTATTTTCTGAAGAAAAGCGATGACCGCGGAGCTGTCTAACGTTCCCAAAATGGTCAATTTTAATGAAATTTTAACATTTAATCTTTTGGCTGTAAATTGCTGTTGGATGTGAATTACTACTTTTTAAACTAAAATAGATATGTTTAAAGTCATTTTTGTGATCTGAAATTGGTCAAAATTGAAGCTTCTGAGTAAGGAAAACTCAGTAAAAATGGCAATTTTGGTCACTGTGAGGGTTTAAAAAGTGGTTATTCAACAAGAGGCACGATCCAATTGACATTTTGAATCATTTTTGGTACAGTCCAAAAAATCAATTTTCTGAAGAAAAGCGATGACCGCGGAGCTGTCGAACGTTCTCAAAATGGTCAATTTTTATGAAATTTTAACATTTAATCTTTTGACTGCAAATTACTGTTGGATGTGAATTATTACTTTTTCAACTAAAATAAATGTGTCTAAAGTCATTTCTGTGCCTGAAATTGGTCAAAATTGAAGATTCTGAGAAAGCAAAACTCTGTAAAAATGGCAATTTTGGTCACTGTGAGGGTTTAAAAAGTGGTTATTCAACATGAGGGACAATCCAATTGACATTTTGAATCATTTTTAGTACAGTCCAAAAAGTCAATTTTCTGAAGAAAAACGATGACCGCGGAGCTGTCGAACGTTCCCAAAATGGTCAATTTTAATGAAATTTTAACATTTAATCTTTTGGCTGTAAATTGCTGTTGGATGTGAATTACTACTTTTTAAACTAAAATAGATATGTTTAAAGTCATTTCTGTGATCTGAAATTGGTCAAAATTGAAGCTTCTGAGTGAGGAAAACTCGGTAAAAATGGCAATTTTGGTCACTGTGAGGGTTTAAAAAGTGGTTATTCAATAAGAGGCACGATCCAATTGACATTTTGAATCATTTTTGGTACAGTCCAAAAAATCAATTTTCTGAAGAAAAGCGATGACTGCGGAGCTGTCGAACGTTCCCAAAATGGTCAATTTTAATGAAATTTTAACATTTAATCTTTTGGCTGTAAATTGCTGTTGGAAGTGAATTACTACTTTTTAAACTGAAATAAATGTGTTTAAAGTCATTTCTGTGCCTGAAAATGGTCAAAATTGAAGCTTCTGAGTAAGGAAAACTCGGTAAAAATGGCAATTTTGGTCGCTGTGAGGGTTTAAAAAGTGGTTATTCAACAAGAGGCACGATCCAATTGACATTTTGAATAATTTTTGGTACAGTCCAAAAAATCAATTTTCTGAAGAAAAGCGATGAGCGCGGAGCTGTCGAACGTTCTCAAAATGGTCAATTTTGATGAAATTTTAACATTTAATCTTTTGACTGCAAATTACTGTTGGATGTAATTATTACTTTTTCAACTAAAATAAATGTGTTTAAAGTCATTTCTGTGCCTGAAATTGGTCAAAATTGAAGCTTCTGAGTAAGCAAAACTCTGTAAAAATGGCAATTTTGGTCACTGTGAGGGTTTAAAAAGTGGTTATTCAACATGAGGCACGATCCAATTGACATTTTGAATCATTTTTGGTACAGTCCAAAAAATCAATTTTCTGAAGAAAAGCGATGACCGCGGAGCTGTCGAACGTTCTCAAAATGGTCAATTTTTATGAAATTTTAACATTTAATCTTTTGACTGCAAATTACTGTTGGATGTGAATTATTACTTTTTCAACTAAAATAAATGTGTCTAAAGTCATTTCTGTGCCTGAAATTGGTCAAAATTGAAGATTCTGAGAAAGCAAAACTCTGTAAAAATGGCAATTTTGGTCACTGTGAGGGTTTAAAAAGTGGTTATTCAACATGAGGCACAATCCAATTGACATTTTGAATCATTTTTAGTACAGTCCAAAAAGTCAATTTTCTGAAGAAAAACGATGACCGCGGAGCTGTCGAACGTTCCCAAAATGGTCAATTTTAATGAAATTTTAACATTTAATCTTTTGGCTGTAAATTGCTGTTGGATGTGAATTACTACTTTTTAAACTAAAATAGATATGTTTAAAGTCATTTCTGTGATCTGAAATTGGTCAAAATTGAAGCTTCTGAGTGAGGAAAACTCGGTAAAAATGGCAATTTTGGTCACTGTGAGGGTTTAAAAAGTGGTTATTCAATAAGAGGCACGATCCAATTGACATTTTGAATCATTTTTGGTACAGTCCAAAAAATCAATTTTCTGAAGAAAAGCGATGACCGCGGAGCTGTCGAACGTTCCCAAAATGGTCAATTTTAATGAAATTTTAACATTTAATCTTTTGGCTGTAAATTGCTGTTGGAAGTGAATTACTACTTTTTAAACTGAAATAAATGTGTTTAAAGTCATTTCTGTGCCTGAAATTGGTCAAAATTGAAGCTTCTGAGTAAGGAAAACTCGGTAAAAATGGCAATTTTGGTCGCTGTGAGGGTTTAAAAAGTGGTTATTCAACAAGAGGCACGATCCAATTGACATTTTGAATCATTTTTGGTACAGTCCAAAAAATCAATTTTCTGAAGAAAAGCGATGACCGCGGAGCTGTCGAACGTTCTCAAAATGGTCAATTTTGATGAAATTTTAACATTTAATCTTTTGACTGCAAATTACTGTTGGATGTCAATTATTACTTTTTCAACTAAAATAAATGTGTTTAAAGACATTTCTGTGCCTGAATTTGGTCAAAATTGAAGCTTCTGCGAAAGCAAAACTCTGTAAAAATGGCAATTTTGGTCACTGTGAGGGTTTAAAAAGTGGTTATTCAACATGAGGCACGATCCAATTGACATTTTGAATCATTTTTGGTACAGTCCAAAAAATCAATTTTCTGAAGAAAAGCGATGACCGCGGAGCTGTCGAACTTTCTCAAAATGGTCAATTTTGATGAAATTTTAACATTTAATCTTTTGACTGCAAATTACTGTTGGATGTGAATTATTACTTTTTCAACTAAAATAAATGTGTTTAAAGTCATTTCTGTGCCTGAAATTGGTAAAAATTGAAGCTTCTGAGAAAGCAAAACTCTGTAAAAATGGCAATTTTAGTCGCTGTGAGGGTTTAAAAAGTGGTTATTCAACAAGAGGCACGATCCAATTGACATTTTGAATCATTTTTGGTACAGTCCAAAAAATCAATTTTCTGAAGAAAAGCGATGAGCGCGGAGCTGTCGAACGTTCTCAAAATGGTCAATTTTGATGAAATTTTAACATTCAATCTTTTGACTGCAAATTACTGTTGGATGTAATTATTACTTTTTCAACTAAAATAAATGTGTTTAAAGTCATTTCTGTGCCTGAAATTGGTCGAAATTGAAGATTCTGAGAAAGCAAAACTCTGTAAAAATGGCCATTTTGGTCACTGTGAGGGTTTAAAAAGTGGTTATTCAACATGAGGCACAATCCAATTGACATTTTGAATCATTTTTAGTACAGTCCAAAAAGTCAATTTTCTGAAGAAAAACGATGACCGCGGAGCTGTCGAACGTTCCCAAAAAGGTCAATTTTAATGAAATTTTAACATTTAATCTTTTGGCTGTAAATTGCTGTTGGATGTGAATTACTACTTTTTAAACTAAAATAGATATGTTTAAAGTCATTTCTGTGATCTGAAATTGGTCAAAATTGAAGCTTCTGAGTGAGGAAAACTCGGTAAAAATGGCAATTTTGGTCACTGTGAGGGTTTAAAAAGTGGTTATTCAACAAGAGGCACGATCCAATTGACATTTTGAATCATTTTTGGTACAGTCCAAAAAATCAATTTTCTGAAGAAAAGCGATGACCGCGGAGCTGTCGAACGTTCCCAAAATGGTCAATTTTAATGAAATTTTAACATTTAATCTTTTGGCTGTAAATTGCTGTTGGATGTGAATTACTACTTTTTAAACTAAAATAAATGTGTTTAAAGTCATTTCTGTGCCTGAAATTGGTCAAAATTGAAGCTTCTGAGTAAGGAAAACTCGGTAAAAATGGCAATTTTGGTCACTGTGAGGGTTTAAAAAGTGGTTATTCAACAAGAGGCACGATCCAATTGACATTTTGAATCATTTTTGGTACAGTCCAAAAAATCAATTTTCTGAAGAAAAGCGATGACCGCGGAGCTGTCGAACGTTCTCAAAATGGTCAATTTTTATGAAATTTTAACATTTAATCTTTTGACTGCAAATTACTGTTGGATGTGAATTATTACTTTTTCAACTAAAATAAATGTGTTTAAAGTCATTTCTGTGCCTGAAATTGGTCAAAATTGAAGCTTCTGAGAAAGCAAAACTCTGTAAAAATGGCAATTGTGGTCACTGTGAGGGTTTAAAAAGTGGTTATTCAACATGAGGCACGATCCAATTGACATTTTGAATCATTTTTGGTACAGTCCAAAAAATCAATTTTGTGAAGAAAAACAATGATTGCGGAGCTGTCGAACGTTCCCAAAATGGTCAATTTTAATGAAATTTTAACATTTAATCTTTTGGCTGTAAATTGCTGTTGGATGTGAATTACTACTTTTTAAACTAAAATAAATGTGTTTAAAGTCATTTCTGTGATCTGAAATTGGTCAAAATTGAAGCTTCTGAGTAAGGAAAACTCGGTAAAAATGGCAATTTTGGTCACTGTGAGGGTTTAAAAAGTGGTTATTCAACATGAGGCACGATCCAATTGACATTTTGAATCATTTTTGGTACAGTCCAAAAAATCAATTTTCTGATGAAAAGCGATGACCGCGGAGCTGTCGAACGTTCTCAAAATGGTCAATTTTGATGAAATTTTAACATTTAATCTTTTGACTGCAAATTACTGTTGGATGTGAATTATTACTTTTTCAACTAAAATAAATGTGTTTAAAGTCATTTCTGTGCCTGAAATTGGTCAAAATTGAAGCTTCTGAGAAAGCAAAACTCTGTAAAAATAGCAATTGTGGTCACTGTGAGGGTTTAAAAAGTGGTTATTCAACATGAGGCACGATCCAATTGACATTTTGAATCATTTTTGGTACAGTCCAAAAAATCAATTTTCTGAAGAAAAGCGATGACCGTGGAGCTGTCGAACGTTCTCAAAATGGTCAATTTTGATGAAATTTTAACATTTAATCTTTCGACTGCAAATTACTGTTGGATGTGAATTATTACTTTTTCAACTAAAATAAATGTGTTTAAAGTCATTTCTGTGCCTGAAATTGGTCAAAATTGAAGCTTCTGAGAAAGCAAAACTCTGTAAAAATGGCAATTTTGGTCACTGTGAGGGTTTAAAAAGTGGTTATTCAACAAGAGGCACGATCCAATTGACATTTTGAATCATTTTTGGTACAGTCCAAAAAATCAATTTTCTGAAGAAAAGCGATGAGTGCGGAGCTGTCGAACGTTCTCAAAATGGTCAATTTTGATGAAATTTTAACATTTAATCTTTTGACTGCAAATTACTGTTGGATGTAATTATTACTTTTTCAACTAAAATAAATGTGTTTAAAGTCATTTCTGTGCCTGAAATTGGTCAAAATTGAAGCTTCTGAGTAAGCAAAACTCTGTAAAAATGGCAATTTTGGTCACTGTGAGGGTTTAAAAAGTGGGTATTCAACATGAGGCACGATCCAATTGACATTTTGAATCATTTTTGGTACAGTCCAAAAAATCAATTTTCTGAAGAAAATGCGATGACCGCGGAGCTGTCGAACGTTCTCAAAATGGTCAATTTTGATGAAATTTTAACATTTAATCTTTTGACTGCAAATTACTGTTGGATGTGAATTATTACTTTTTCAACTAAAATAAATGTGTTTAAAGTCATTTCTGTGCCTGAAATTGGTCAAAATTGAAGATTCTGAGAAAGCAAAACTCTGTAAAAATGGCAATTTTGGTCACTGTGAGGGTTTAAAAAGTGGTTATTCAACATGAGGCACAATCCAATTGACATTTTGAATCATTTTTAGTACAGTCCAAAAAGTCAATTTTCTGAAGAAAAACGATGACCGCGGAGCTGTCGAACGTTCCCAAAATGGTCAATTTTAATGAAATTTTAACATTTAATCTTTTGGCTGTAAATTGCTGTTGGATGTGAATTACTACTTTTTAAACTAAAATAGATATGTTTAAAGTCATTTTTGTGATCTGAAATTGGTCAAAATTGAAGCTTCTGAGTGAGGAAAACTCGGTAAAAATGGCAATTTTGGTCACTGTGAGGGTTTAAAAAGTGGTTATTCAACAAGAGGCACGATCCAATTGACATTTTGAATCATTTTTGGTACAGTCCAAAAAATCTATTTTCTGAAGAAAAGCGATGACCGCGGAGCTGTCTAACGTTCCCAAAATGGTCAATTTTAATGAAATTTTAACATTTAATCTTTTGGCTGTAAATTGCTGTTGGATGTGAATTACTACTTTTTAAACTGAAATAAATGTGTTTAAAGTCATTTCTGTGCCTGAAAATGGTCAAAATTGAAGCTTCTGAGTAAGGAAAACTCGGTAAAAATGGCAATTTTGGTCACTGTGAGGGTTTAAAAAGTGGTTATTCAACAAGAGGCACGATCCAATTGACATTTTGAATCATTTTTGGTACAGTCCAAAAAATCAATTTTCTGAAGAAAAGCGATGAGTGCGGAGCTGTCGAACGTTCTCAAAATGGTCAATTTTGATGACATTTTAACATTTAATCTTTTGACTGCAAATTACTGTTGGATGTAATTATTACTTTTTCAACTAAAATAAATGTGTTAAAAGTCATTTCTGTGCCTGAAATTGGTCAAAATTGAAGCTTCTGAGTAAGCAAAACTCTGTAAAAATGGCAATTTTGGTCACTGTGAGGGTTTAAAAAGTGGGTATTCAACATGAGGCACGATCCAATTGACATTTTGAATCATTTTTGGTACAGTCCAAAAAATCAATTTTCTGAAGAAAATGCGATGACCGCGGAGCTGTCGAACGTTCTCAAAATGGTCAATTTTGATGAAATTTTAACATTTAATCTTTTGACTGCAAATTACTGTTGGATGTGAATTATTACTTTTTCAACTAAAATAAATGTGTTTAAAGTCATTTCTGTGCCTGAAATTGGTCAAAATTGAAGATTCTGAGAAAGCAAAACTCTGTAAAAATGGCAATTTTGGTCACTGTGAGGGTTTAAAAAGTGGTTATTCAACATGAGGCACAATCCAATTGACATTTTGAATCATTTTTAGTACAGTCCAAAAAGTCAATTTTCTGAAGAAAAACGATGACCGCGGAGCTGTCGAACGTTCCCAAAATGGTCAATTTTAATGAAATTTTAACATTTAATCTTTTGGCTGTAAATTGCTGTTGGATGTGAATTACTACTTTTTAAACTAAAATAGATATGTTTAAAGTCATTTTTGTGATCTGAAATTGGTCAAAATTGAAGCTTCTGAGTGAGGAAAACTCGGTAAAAATGGCAATTTTGGTCACTGTGAGGGTTTAAAAAGTGGTTATTCAACAAGAGGCACGATCCAATTGACATTTTGAATCATTTTTGGTACAGTCCAAAAAATCTATTTTCTGAAGAAAAGCGATGACCGCGGAGCTGTCTAACGTTCCCAAAATGGTCAATTTTAATGAAATTTTAACATTTAATCTTTTGGCTGTAAATTGCTGTTGGATGTGAATTACTACTTTTTAAACTAAAATAGATATGTTTAAAGTCATTTTTGTGATCTGAAATTGGTCAAAATTGAAGCTTCTGAGTAAGGAAAACTCGGTAAAAATGGCAATTTTGGTCACTGTGAGGGTTTAAAAAGTGGTTATTCAACAAGAGGCACGATCCAATTGACATTTTGAATCATTTTTGGTACAGTCCAAAAAATCAATTTTCTGAAGAAAAGCGATGAGTGCGGAGCTGTCGAACGTTCTCAAAATGGTCAATTTTGATGACATTTTAACATTTAATCTTTTGACTGCAAATTACTGTTGGATGTAATTATTACTTTTTCAACTAAAATAAATGTGTTAAAAGTCATTTCTGTGCCTGAAATTGGTCAAAATTGAAGCTTCTGAGTAAGCAAAACTCTGTAAAAATGGCAATTTTGGTCACTGTGAGGGTTTAAAAAGTGGGTATTCAACATGAGGCACGATCCAATTGACATTTTGAATCATTTTTGGTACAGTCCAAAAAATCAATTTTCTGAAGAAAATGCGATGACCGCGGAGCTGTCGAACGTTCTCAAAATGGTCAATTTTGATGAAATTTTAACATTTAATCTTTTGACTGCAAATTACTGTTGGATGTGAATTATTACTTTTTCAACTAAAATAAATGTGTTTAAAGTCATTTCTGTGCCTGAAATTGGTCAAAATTGAAGATTCTGAGAAAGCAAAACTCTGTAAAAATGGCAATTTTGGTCACTGTGAGGGTTTAAAAAGTGGTTATTCAACATGAGGCACAATCCAATTGACATTTTGAATCATTTTTAGTACAGTCCAAAAAGTCAATTTTCTGAAGAAAAACGATGACCGCGGAGCTGTCGAACGTTCCCAAAATGGTCAATTTTAATGAAATTTTAACATTTAATCTTTTGGCTGTAAATTGCTGTTGGATGTGAATTACTACTTTTTAAACTAAAATAGATATGTTTAAAGTCATTTTTGTGATCTGAAATTGGTCAAAATTGAAGCTTCTGAGTGAGGAAAACTCGGTAAAAATGGCAATTTTGGTCACTGTGAGGGTTTAAAAAGTGGTTATTCAACAAGAGGCACGATCCAATTGACATTTTGAATCATTTTTGGTACAGTCCAAAAAATCAATTTTCTGAAGAAAAGCGATGACCGTGGAGCTGTCGAACGTTCTCAAAATGGTCAATTTTGATGAAATTTTAACATTTAATCTTTCGACTGCAAATTACTGTTGGATGTGAATTATTACTTTTTCAACTAAAATAAATGTGTTTAAAGTCATTTCTGTGCCTGAAATTGGTCAAAATTGAAGCTTCTGAGAAAGCAAAACTCTGTAAAAATGGCAATTTTGGTCACTGTGAGGGTTTAAAAAGTGGTTATTCAACAAGAGGCACGATCCAATTGACATTTTGAATCATTTTTGGTACAGTCCAAAAAATCAATTTTCTGAAGAAAAGCGATGAGTGCGGAGCTGTCGAACGTTCTCAAAATGGTCAATTTTGATGAAATTTTAACATTTAATCTTTTGACTGCAAATTACTGTTGGATGTAATTATTACTTTTTCAACTAAAATAAATGTGTTTAAAGTCATTTCTGTGCCTGAAATTGGTCAAAATTGAAGCTTCTGAGTAAGCAAAACTCTGTAAAAATGGCAATTTTGGTCACTGTGAGGGTTTAAAAAGTGGGTATTCAACATGAGGCACGATCCAATTGACATTTTGAATCATTTTTGGTACAGTCCAAAAAATCAATTTTCTGAAGAAAATGCGATGACCGCTGAGCTGTCGAACGTTCTCAAAATGGTCAATTTTGATGAAATTTTAACATTTAATCTTTTGACTGCAAATTACTGTTGGATGTGAATTATTACTTTTTCAACTAAAATAAATGTGTTTAAAGTCATTTCTGTGCCTGAAATTGGTCAAAATTGAAGATTCTGAGAAAGCAAAACTCTGTAAAAATGGCAATTTTGGTCACTGTGAGGGTTTAAAAAGTGGTTATTCAACATGAGGCACAATCCAATTGACATTTTGAATCATTTTTAGTACAGTCCAAAAAGTCAATTTTCTGAAGAAAAACGATGACCGCGGAGCTGTCGAACGTTCCCAAAATGGTCAATTTTAATGAAATTTTAACATTTAATCTTTTGGCTGTAAATTGCTGTTGGATGTGAATTACTACTCTTTAAACTAAAATAGATATGTTTAAAGTCATTTTTGTGATCTGAAATTGGTCAAAATTGAAGCTTCTGAGTGAGGAAAACTCGGTAAAAATGGCAATTTTGGTCACTGTGAGGGTTTAAAAAGTGGTTATTCAACAAGAGGCACGATCCAATTGACATTTTGAATCATTTTTGGTACAGTCCAAAAAATCAATTTTCTGAAGAAAAGCGATGACCGCGGAGCTGTCGAACGTTCCCAAAATGGTCAATTTTAATGAAATTTTAACATTTAATCTTTTGGCTGTAAATTGCTGTTGGATGTGAATTACTACTTTTTAAACTGAAATAAATGTGTTTAAAGTCATTTCTGTGCCTGAAAATGGTCAAAATTGAAGCTTCTGAGTAAGGAAAACTCGGTAAAAATGGCAATTTTGGTCACTGTGAGGGTTTAAAAAGTGGTTATTCAACAAGAGGCACGATCCAATTGACATTTTGAATCATTTTTGGTACAGTCCAAAAAGTCAATTTTCTGAAGAAAAACGATGACCGCGGAGCTGTCGAACGTTCCCAAAATGGTCAATTTTAATGAAATTTTAACATTTAATCTTTTGGCTGTAAATTGCTGTTGGATGTGAATTACTACTTTTTAAACTAAAATAGATATGTTTAAAGTCATTTTTGTGATCTGAAATTGGTCAAAATTGAAGCTTCTGAGTGAGGAAAACTCGGTAAAAATGGCAATTTTGGTCACTGTGAGGGTTTAAAAAGTGGTTATTCAACAAGAGGCACGATCCAATTGACATTTTGAATCATTTTTGGTACAGTCCAAAAAATCTATTTTCTGAAGAAAAGCGATGACCGCGGAGCTGTCGAACGTTCCCAAAATGGTCAATTTTAATGAAATTTTTACATTTAATCTTTTGGCTGTAAATTGCTGTTGGATGTGAATTACTACTTTTTAAACTGAAATAAATGTGTTTAAAGTCATTTCTGTGCCTGAAAATGGTCAAAATTGAAGCTTCTGAGTAAGGAAAACTCGGTAAAAATTGCAATTTTGGTCACTGTGAGGGTTTAAAAAGTGGTTATTCAACAAGAGGCACGATCCAATTGACATTTTGAATCATTTTTGGTACAGTCCAAAAAATCAATTTTCTGAAGAAAAGCGATGAGTGCGGAGCTGTCGAACGTTCTCAAAATGGTCAATTTTGATGACATTTTAACATTTAATCTTTTGACTGCAAATTACTGTTGGATGTAATTATTACTTTTTCAACTAAAATAAATGTGTTAAAAGTCATTTCTGTGCCTGAAATTGGTCAAAATTGAAGCTTCTGAGTAAGCAAAACTCTGTAAAAATGGCAATTTTGGTCACTGTGAGGGTTTAAAAAGTGGGTATTCAACATGAGGCACGATCCAATTGACATTTTGAATCATTTTTGGTACAGTCCAAAAAATCAATTTTCTGAAGAAAATGCGATGACCGCGGAACTGTCGAACGTTCTCAAAATGGTCAATTTTGATGAAATTTTAACATTTAATCTTTTGACTGCAAATTACTGTTGGATGTGAATTATTACTTTTTCAACTAAAATAAATGTGTTTAAAGTCATTTCTGTGCCTGAAATTGGTCAAAATTGAAGATTCTGAGAAAGCAAAACTCTGTAAAAATGGCAATTTTGGTCACTGTGAGGGTTTAAAAAGTGGTTATTCAACATGAGGCACAATCCAATTGACATTTTGAATCATTTTTAGTACAGTCCAAAAAGTCAATTTTCTGAAGAAAAACGATGACCGCGGAGCTGTCGAACGTTCCCAAAATGGTCAATTTTAATGAAATTTTAACATTTAATCTTTTGGCTGTAAATTGCTGTTGGATGTGAATTACTACTTTTTAAACTAAAATAGATATGTTTAAAGTCATTTTTGTGATCTGAAATTGGTCAAAATTGAAGCTTCTGAGAAAGCAAAACTCTGTAAAAATGGCAATTTTGGTCACTGTGAGGGTTTAAAAAGTGGTTATTCAACAAGAGGCACGATCCAATTGACATTTTGAATCATTTTTGGTACAGTCCAAAAAATCAATTTTCTGAAGAAAAGCGATGACCGTGGAGCTGTCGAACGTTCTCAAAATGGTCAATTTTGATGAAATTTTAACATTTAATCTTTCGACTGCAAATTACTGTTGGATGTGAATTATTACTTTTTCAACTAAAATAAATGTGTTTAAAGTCATTTCTGTGCCTGAAATTGGTCAAAATTGAAGCTTCTGAGAAAGCAAAACTCTGTAAAAATGGCAATTTTGGTCACTGTGAGGGTTTAAAAAGTGGTTATTCAACAAGAGGCACGATCCAATTGACATTTTGAATCATTTTTGGTACAGTCCAAAAAATCAATTTTCTGAAGAAAAGCGATGAGTGCGGAGCTGTCGAACGTTCTCAAAATGGTCAATTTTGATGAAATTTTAACATTTAATCTTTTGACTGCAAATTACTGTTGGATGTAATTATTACTTTTTCAACTAAAATAAATGTGTTTAAAGTCATTTCTGTGCCTGAAATTGGTCAAAATTGAAGCTTCTGAGTAAGCAAAACTCTGTAAAAATGGCAATTTTGGTCACTGTGAGGGTTTAAAAAGTGGGTATTCAACATGAGGCACGATCCAATTGACATTTTGAATCATTTTTGGTACAGTCCAAAAAATCAATTTTCTGAAGAAAATGCGATGACCGCGGAGCTGTCGAACGTTCTCAAAATGGTCAATTTTGATGAAATTTTAACATTTAATCTTTTGACTGCAAATTACTGTTGGATGTGAATTATTACTTTTTCAACTAAAATAAATGTGTTTAAAGTCATTTCTGTGCCTGAAATTGGTCAAAATTGAAGATTCTGAGAAAGCAAAACTCTGTAAAAATGGCAATTTTGGTCACTGTGAGGGTTTAAAAAGTGGTTATTCAACATGAGGCACAATCCAATTGACATTTTGAATCATTTTTAGTACAGTCCAAAAAGTCAATTTTCTGAAGAAAAACGATGACCGCGGAGCTGTCGAACGTTCCCAAAATGGTCAATTTTAATGAAATTTTAACATTTAATCTTTTGGCTGTAAATTGCTGTTGGATGTGAATTACTACTTTTTAAACTAAAATAGATATGTTTAAAGTCATTTTTGTGATCTGAAATTGGTCAAAATTGAAGCTTCTGAGTGAGGAAAACTCGGTAAAAATGGCAATTTTGGTCACTGTGAGGGTTTAAAAAGTGGTTATTCAACAAGAGGCACGATCCAATTGACATTTTGAATCATTTTTGGTACAGTCCAAAAAATCAATTTTCTGAAGAAAAGCGATGACCGCGGAGCTGTCGAACGTTCCCAAAATGGTCAATTTTAATGAAATTTTAACATTTAATCTTTTGGCTGTAAATTGCTGTTGGATGTGAATTACTACTTTTTAAACTGAAATAAATGTGTTTAAAGTCATTTCTGTGCCTGAAAATGGTCAAAATTGAAGCTTCTGAGTAAGGAAAACTCGGTAAAAATGGCAATTTTGGTCACTGTGAGGGTTTAAAAAGTGGTTATTCAACAAGAGGCACGATCCAATTGACATTTTGAATCATTTTTGGTACAGTCCAAAAATTCAATTTTCTGAAGAAAAACGATGACCGCGGAGCTGTCGAACGTTCCCAAAATGGTCAATTTTAATGAAATTTTAACATTTAATCTTTTGGCTGTAAATTGCTGTTGGATGTGAATTACTAC
Organism: Lissotriton helveticus; assembly: GCF_964261635.1. Taxonomy (NCBI): domain Eukaryota; kingdom Metazoa; phylum Chordata; class Amphibia; order Caudata; family Salamandridae; genus Lissotriton; species Lissotriton helveticus. The sequence goes on from NC_136068.1 coordinate 426,865,978, forward strand.
TTTTTAAACTAAAATAGATATGTTTAAAGTCATTTTTGTGATCTGAAATTGGTCAAAATTGAAGCTTCTGAGTGAGGAAAACTCGGTAAAAATGGCAATTTTGGTCACTGTGAGGGTTTAAAAAGTGGTTATTCAACAAGAGGCACGATCCAATTGACATTTTGAATCATTTTTGGTACAGTCCAAAAAATCTATTTTCTGAAGAAAAGCGATGACCGCGGAGCTGTCGAACGTTCCCAAAATGGTCAATTTTAATGAAATTTTAACATTTAATCTTTTGGCTGTAAATTGCTGTTGGATGTGAATTACTACTTTTTAAACTGAAATAAATGTGTTTAAAGTCATTTCTGTGCCTGAAAATGGTCAAAATTGAAGCTTCTGAGTAAGGAAAACTCGGTAAAAATGGCAATTTTGGTCACTGTGAGGGTTTAAAAAGTGGTTATTCAACAAGAGGCACGATCCAATTGACATTTTGAATCATTTTTGGTACAGTCCAAAAAATCAATTTTCTGAAGAAAAGCGATGAGTGCGGAGCTGTCGAACGTTCTCAAAATGGTCAATTTTGATGAAATTTTAACATTTAATCTTTTGACTGCAAATTACTGTTGGATGTAATTATTACTTTTTCAACTAAAATAAATGTGTTAAAAGTCATTTCTGTGCCTGAAATTGGTCAAAATTGAAGCTTCTGAGTAAGCAAAACTCTGTAAAAATGGCAATTTTGGTCACTGTGAGGGTTTAAAAAGTGGGTATTCAACATGAGGCACGGTCCAATTGACATTTTGAATCATTTTTGGTACAGTCCAAAAAATCAATTTTCTGAAGAAAATGCGATGACCGCGGAGCTGTCGAACGTTCTCAAAATGGTCAATTTTGATGAAATTTTAACATTTAATCTTTTGACTGCAAATTACTGTTGGATGTGAATTATTACTTTTTCAACTAAAATAAATGTGTTTAAAGTCATTTCTGTGCCTGAAATTGGTCAAAATTGAAGATTCTGAGAAAGCAAAACTCTGTAAAAATGGCAATTTTGGTCACTGTGAGGGTTTAAAAAGTGGTTATTCAACATGAGGCACAATCCAATTGACATTTTGAATCATTTTTAGTTCAAGTCCAAAAAGTCAATTTTCTGAAGAAAAACGATGACCACGGAGCTGTCGAACGTTCCCAAAATGGTCAATTTTAATGAAATTTTAACATTTAATCTTTTGGCTGTAAATTGCTGTTGGATGTGAATTACTACTTTTTAAACTAAAATAGATATGTTTAAAGTCATTTTTGTGATCTGAAATTGGTCAAAATTGAAGCTTCTGAGTGAGGAAAACTCGGTAAAAATGGCAATTTTGGTCACTGTGAGGGTTTAAAAAGTGGTTATTCAACAAGAGGCACGATCCAATTGACATTTTGAATCATTTTTGGTACAGTCCAAAAAATCAATTTTCTGAAGAAAAGCGATGACCGTGGAGCTGTCGAACGTTCTCAAAATGGTCAATTTTGATGAAATTTTAACATTTATTCTTTCGACTGCAAATTACTGTTGGATGTGAATTATTACTTTTTCAACTAAAATAAATGTGTTTAAAGTCATTTCTGTGCCTGAAATTGGTCAAAATTGAAGCTTCTGAGAAAGCAAAACTCTGTAAAAATGGCAATTTTGGTCACTGTGAGGGTTTAAAAAGTGGTTATTCAACAAGAGGCACGATCCAATTGACATTTTGAATCATTTTTGGTACAGTCCAAAAAATCAATTTTCTGAAGAAAAGCGATGAGTGCGGAGCTGTCGAACGTTCTCAAAATGGTCAATTTTGATGAAATTTTAACATTTAATCTTTTGACTGCAAATTACTGTTGGATGTAATTATTACTTTTTCAACTAAAATAAATGTGTTTAAAGTCATTTCTGTGCCTGAAATTGGTCAAAATTGAAGCTTCTGAGTAAGCAAAACTCTGTAAAAATGGCAATTTTGGTCACTGTGAGGGTTTAAAAAGTGGGTATTCAACATGAGGCACGATCCAATTGACATTTTGAATCATTTTTGGTACAGTCCAAAAAATCAATTTTCTGAAGAAAATGCGATGACCGCGGAGCTGTCGAACGTTCTCAAAATGGTCAATTCTGATGAAATTTTAACATTTAATCTTTTGACTGCAAATTACTGTTGGATGTGAATTATTACTTTTTCAACTAAAATAAATGTGTTTAAAGTCATTTCTGTGCCTGAAATTGGTCAAAATTGAAGATTCTGAGAAAGCAAAACTCTGTAAAAATGGCAATTTTGGTCACTGTGAGGGTTTAAAAAGTGGTTATTCAACATGAGGCACAATCCAATTGACATTTTGAATCATTTTTAGTACAGTCCAAAAAGTCAATTTTCTGAAGAAAAACGATGACCGCGGAGCTGTCGAACGTTCCCAAAATGGTCAATTTTAATGAAATTTTAACATTTAATCTTTTGGCTGTAAATTGCTGTTGGATGTGAATTACTACTTTTTAAACTGAAATAAATGTGTTTAAAGTCATTTCTGTGCCTGAAAATGGTCAAAATTGAAGCTTCTGAGTAAGGAAAACTCGGTAAAAATGGCAATTTTGGTCACTGTGAGGGTTTAAAAAGTGGTTATTCAACAAGAGGCACGATCCAATTGACATTTTGAATCATTTTTGGTACAGTCCAAAAAATCAATTTTCTGAAGAAAAGCGATGAGTGCGGAGCTGTCGAACGTTCTCAAAATGGTCAATTTTGATGAAATTTTAACATTTAATCTTTTGACTGCAAATTACTGTTGGATGTAATTATTACTTTTTCAACTAAAATAAATGTGTTAAAAGTCATTTCTGTGCCTGAAATTGGTCAAAATTGAAGCTTCTGAGTAAGCAAAACTCTGTAAAAATGGCAATTTTGGTCACTGTGAGGGTTTAAAAAGTGGGTATTCAACATGAGGCACGATCCAATTGACATTTTGAATCATTTTTGGTACAGTCCAAAAAATCAATTTTCTGAAGAAAATGCGATGACCGCGGAGCTGTCGAACGTTCTCAAAATGGTCAATTTTGATGAAATTTTAACATTTAATCTTTTGACTGCAAATTACTGTTGGATGTGAATTATTACTTTTTCAACTAAAATAAATGTGTTTAAAGTCATTTCTGTGCCTGAAATTGGTCAAAATTGAAGATTCTGAGAAAGCAAAACTCTGTAAAAATGGCAATTTTGGTCACTGTGAGGGTTTAAAAAGTGGTTATTCAACATGAGGCACAATCCAATTGACATTTTGAATCATTTTTAGTACAGTCCAAAAAGTCAATTTTCTGAAGAAAAACGATGACCGCGGAGCTGTCGAACGTTCCCAAAATGGTCAATTTTAATGAAATTTTAACATTTAATCTTTTGGCTGTAAATTGCTGTTGGATGTGAATTACTACTTTTTAAACTAAAATAGATATGTTTAAAGTCATTTTTGTGATCTGAAATTCGTCAAAATTGAAGCTTCTGAGTGAGGAAAACTCGGTAAAAATGGCAATTTTGGTCACTGTGAGGGTTTAAAAAGTGGTTATTCAACAAGAGGCACGATCCAATTGACATTTTGAATCATTTTTGGTACAGTCCAAAAAATCAATTTTCTGAAGAAAAGCGATGACCGCGGAGCTGTCGAACGTTCTCAAAATGGTCAATTTTGATGAAATTTTAACATTTAATCTTTTGACTGCAAATTACTGTTGGATGTGAATTATTACTTTTTCAACTAAAATAAATGTGTTTAAAGTCATTTCTGTGCCTGAAATTGGTCAAAATTGAAGCTTCTGAGAAAGCAAAACTCTGTAAAAATGGCAATTGTGGTCACTGTGAGGGTTTAAAAAGTGGTTATTCAACATGAGGCACGATCCAATTGACATTTTGAATCATTTTTGGTACAGTCCAAAAAATCAATTTTCTGAAGAAAAGCGATGACCGTGGAGCTGTCGAACGTTCTCAAAATGGTCAATTTTGATGAAATTTTAACATTTAATCTTTCGACTGCAAATTACTGTTGGATGTGAATTATTACTTTTTCAACTAAAATAAATGTGTTTAAAGTCATTTCTGTGCCTGAAATTGGTCAAAATTGAAGCTTCTGAGAAAGCAAAACTCTATAAAAATGGCAATTTTGGTCACTGTGAGGGTTTAAAAAGTGGTTATTCAACAAGAGGCACGATCCAATTGACATTTTGAATCATTTTTGGTACAGTCCAAAAAATCAATTTTCTGAAGAAGAGCGATGAGTGCGGAGCTGTCGAACGTTCTCAAAATGGTCAATTTTGATGAAATTTTAACATTTAATCTTTTGACTGCAAATTACTGTTGGATGTAATTATTACTTTTTCAACTAAAATAAATGTGTTTAAAGTCATTTCTGTGCCTGAAATTGGTCAAAATTGAAGCTTCTGAGTAAGCAAAACTCTGTAAAAATGGCAATTTTGGTCACTGTGAGGGTTTAAAAAGTGGGTATTCAACATGAGGCACGATCCAATTGACATTTTGAATCATTTTTGGTACAGTCCAAAAAATCAATTTTCTGAAGAAAATGCGATGACCGCGGAGCTGTCGAACGTTCTCAAAATGGTCAATTTTGATGAAATTTTAACATTTAATCTTTTGACTGCAAATTACTGTTGGATGTGAATTATTACTTTTTCAACTAAAATAAATGTGTTTAAAGTCATTTCTGTGCCTGAAATTGGTCAAAATTGAAGATTCTGAGAAAGCAAAACTCTGTAAAAATGGCAATTTTGGTCACTGTGAGGGTTTAAAAAGTGGTTATTCAACATGAGGCACAATCCAATTGACATTTTGAATCATTTTTAGTACAGTCCAAAAAGTCAATTTTCTGAAGAAAAGCGATGACCGCGGAGCTGTCGAACTTTCTCAAAATGGTCAATTTTGATGAAATTTTAACATTTAATCTTTTGACTGCAAATTACTGTTGGATGTGAATTATTACTTTTTAAACTAAAATAAATGTGTTTAAAGTCATTTCTGTGCCTGAAATTGGTCAAAATTGAAGCTTCTGAGAAAGCAAAACTCTGTAAAAATGGCAATTGTGGTCACTGTGAGGGTTTAAAAAGTGGTTATTCAACAAGAGGCACGATCCAATTGACATTTTGAATCATTTTTGGTACAGTCCAAAAAATCAATTTTCTAAAGAAAAGCGATGAGCGCGGAGCTGTTGAACGTTCTCAAAATGGTCAATTTTGATGAAATTTTAACATTTAATCTTTTGACTGCAAATTACTGTTGGATGTGAATTATTACTTTTTCAACTAAAATAAATGTGTTTAAAGTCATTTCTGTGCCTGAAATTGGTCAACATTGAAGCTTCTGAGTAAGCAAAACTCTGTAAAAATGGCAATTTTGGTCACTGTGAGGGTTTAAAAAGTGGTTATTCAACATGAGGCACGATCCAATTGACATTTTGAATCATTTTTGGTACAGTCCAAAAAATCAATTTTCTGAAGAAAAGCGATGACCGCGGAGCTGTCGAACGTTCTCAAAATGGTCAATTTTGATGAAATTTTAACATTTAATCTTTTGACTGCAAATTACTGTTGGATGTGAATTATTACTTTTTCAACTAAAATAAATGTGTTTAAAGTCATTTCTGTGCCTGAAATTGGTCAAAATTGAAGCTTCTGAGAAAGCAAAACTCTGTAAAAATGGCAATTTTAGTCGCTGTGAGGGTTTAAAAAGTGGTTATTCAACAAGAGGCACGATCCAATTGACATTTTGAATCATTTTTGGTACAGTCCAAAAAATCAATTTTCTGAAGAAAAGCGATGAGCGCGGAGCTGTCGAACGTTCTCAAAATGGTCAATTTTGATGAAATTTTAACATTCAATCTTTTGACTGCAAATTACTGTTGGATGTAATTATTACTTTTTCAACTAAAATAAATGTGTTTAAAGTCATTTCTGTGCCTGAAATTGGTCGAAATTGAAGATTCTGAGAAAGCAAAACTCTGTAAAAATGGCCATTTTGGTCACTGTGAGGGTTTAAAAAGTGGTTATTCAACATGAGGCACAATCCAATTGACATTTTGAATCATTTTTAGTACAGTCCAAAAAGTCAATTTTCTGAAGAAAAACGATGACCGCGGAGCTGTCGAACGTTCCCAAAAAGGTCAATTTTAATGAAATTTTAACATTTAATCTTTTGGCTGTAAATTGCTGTTGGATGTGAATTACTACTTTTTAAACTAAAATAGATATGTTTAAAGTCATTTCTGTGATCTGAAATTGGTCAAAATTGAAGCTTCTGAGTGAGGAAAACTCGGTAAAAATGGCAATTTTGGTCACTGTGAGGGTTTAAAAAGTGGTTATTCAACAAGAGGCACGATCCAATTGACATTTTGAATCATTTTTGGTACAGTCCAAAAAATCAATTTTCTGAAGAAAAGCGATGAGCGCGGAGCTGTCGAACGTTCTCAAAATGGTCAATTTTGATGAAATTTTAACATTCAATCTTTTGACTGCAAATTACTGTTGGATGTAATTATTACTTTTTCAACTAAAATAAATGTGTTTAAAGTCATTTCTGTGCCTGAAATTGGTCGAAATTGAAGATTCTGAGAAAGCAAAACTCTGTAAAAATGGCCATTTTGGTCACTGTGAGGGTTTAAAAAGTGGTTATTCAACATGAGGCACAATCCAATTGACATTTTGAATCATTTTTAGTACAGTCCAAAAAGTCAATTTTCTGAAGAAAAACGATGACCGCGGAGCTGTCGAACGTTCCCAAAAAGGTCAATTTTAATGAAATTTTAACATTTAATCTTTTGGCTGTAAATTGCTGTTGGATGTGAATTACTACTTTTTAAACTAAAATAGATATGTTTAAAGTCATTTCTGTGATCTGAAATTGGTCAAAATTGAAGCTTCTGAGTGAGGAAAACTCGGTAAAAATGGCAATTTTGGTCACTGTGAGGGTTTAAAAAGTGGTTATTCAACAAGAGGCACGATCCAATTGACATTTTGAATCATTTTTGGTACAGTCCAAAAAATCAATTTTCTGAAGAAAAGCGATGACCGCGGAGCTGTCTAACGTTCCCAAAATGGTCAATTTTAATGAAATTTTAACATTTAATCTTTTGGCTGTAAATTGCTGTTGGATGTGAATTACTACTTTTTAAACTGAAATAAATGTGTTTAAAGTCATTTCTGTGCCTGAAAATGGTCAAAATTGAAGCTTCTGAGTAAGGAAAACTCGGTAAAAATGGCAATTTTGGTCACTGTGAGGGTTTAAAAAGTGGTTATTCAACAAGAGGCACGATCCAATTGACATTTTGAATCATTTTTGGTACAGTCCAAAAAATCAATTTTCTGAAGAAAAGCGATGAGTGCGGAGCTGTCGAACGTTCTCAAAATGGTCAATTTTGATGACATTTTAACATTTAATCTTTTGACTGCAAATTACTGTTGGATGTAATTATTACTTTTTCAACTAAAATAAATGTGTTAAAAGTCATTTCTGTGCCTGAAATTGGTCAAAATTGAAGCTTCTGAGTAAGCAAAACTCTGTAAAAATGGCAATTTTGGTCACTGTGAGGGTTTAAAAAGTGGGTATTCAACATGAGGCACGATCCAATTGACATTTTGAATCATTTTTGGTACAGTCCAAAAAATCAATTTTCTGAAGAAAATGCGATGACCGCGGAGCTGTCGAACGTTCTCAAAATGGTCAATTTTGATGAAATTTTAACATTTAATCTTTTGACTGCAAATTACTGTTGGATGTGAATTATTACTTTTTCAACTAAAATAAATGTGTTTAAAGTCATTTCTGTGCCTGAAATTGGTCAAAATTGAAGATTCTGAGAAAGCAAAACTCTGTAAAAATGGCAATTTTGGTCACTGTGAGGGTTTAAAAAGTGGTTATTCAACATGAGGCACAATCCAATTGACATTTTGAATCATTTTTAGTACAGTCCAAAAAGTCAATTTTCTGAAGAAAAACGATGACCGCGGAGCTGTCGAACGTTCCCAAAATGGTCAATTTTAATGAAATTTTAACATTTAATCTTTTGGCTGTAAATTGCTGTTGGATGTGAATTACTACTTTTTAAACTAAAATAGATATGTTTAAAGTCATTTTTGTGATCTGAAATTGGTCAAAATTGAAGCTTCTGAGTGAGGAAAACTCGGTAAAAATGGCAATTTTGGTCACTGTGAGGGTTTAAAAAGTGGTTATTCAACAAGAGGCACGATCCAATTGACATTTTGAATCATTTTTGGTACAGTCCAAAAAATCAATTTTCTGAAGAAAAGCGATGACCGTGGAGCTGTCGAACGTTCTCAAAATGGTCAATTTTGATGAAATTTTAACATTTAATCTTTCGACTGCAAATTACTGTTGGATGTGAATTATTACTTTTTCAACTAAAATAAATGTGTTTAAAGTCATTTCTGTGCCTGAAATTGGTCAAAATTGAAGCTTCTGAGAAAGCAAAACTCTGTAAAAATGGCAATTTTGGTCACTGTGAGGGTTTAAAAAGTGGTTATTCAACAAGAGGCACGATCCAATTGACATTTTGAATCATTTTTGGTACAGTCCAAAAAATCAATTTTCTGAAGAAAAGCGATGAGTGCGGAGCTGTCGAACGTTCTCAAAATGGTCAATTTTGATGAAATTTTAACATTTAATCTTTTGACTGCAAATTACTGTTGGATGTAATTATTACTTTTTCAACTAAAATAAATGTGTTTAAAGTCATTTCTGTGCCTGAAATTGGTCAAAATTGAAGCTTCTGAGTAAGCAAAACTCTGTAAAAATGGCAATTTTGGTCACTGTGAGGGTTTAAAAAGTGGGTATTCAACATGAGGCACGATCCAATTGACATTTTGAATCATTTTTGGTACAGTCCAAAAAATCAATTTTCTGAAGAAAATGCGATGACCGCGGAGCTGTCGAACGTTCTCAAAATGGTCAATTTTGATGAAATTTTAACATTTAATCTTTTGACTGCAAATTACTGTTGGATGTGAATTATTACTTTTTCAACTAAAATAAATGTGTTTAAAGTCATTTCTGTGCCTGAAATTGGTCAAAATTGAAGATTCTGAGAAAGCAAAACTCTGTAAAAATGGCAATTTTGGTCACTGTGAGGGTTTAAAAAGTGGTTATTCAACATGAGGCACAATCCAATTGACATTTTGAATCATTTTTAGTACAGTCCAAAAAGTCAATTTTCTGAAGAAAAACGATGACCGCGGAGCTGTCGAACGTTCCCAAAATGGTCAATTTTAATGAGATTTTAACATTTAATCTTTTGGCTGTAAATTGCTGTTGGATGTGAATTACTACTTTTTAAACTAAAATAGATATGTTTAAAGTCATTTTTGTGATCTGAAATTGGTCAAAATTGAAGCTTCTGAGTGAGGAAAACTCGGTAAAAATGGCAATTTTGGTCACTGTGAGGGTTTAAAAAGTGGTTATTCAACAAGAGGCACGATCCAATTGACATTTTGAATCATTTTTGGTACAGTCCAAAAAATCAATTTTCTGAAGAAAAGCGATGACCGCGGAGCTGTCGAACGTTCCCAAAATGGTCAATTTTAATGAAATTTTAACATTTAATCTTTTGGCTGTAAATTGCTGTTGGATGTGAATTACTACTTTTTAAACTGAAATAAATGTGTTTAAAGTCATTTCTGTGCCTGAAAATGGTCAAAATTGAAGCTTCTGAGTAAGGAAAACTCGGTAAAAATGGCAATTTTGGTCACTGTGAGGGTTTAAAAAGTGGTTATTCAACAAGAGGCACGATCCAATTGACATTTTGAATCATTTTTGGTACAGTCCAAAAAGTCAATTTTCTGAAGAAAAACGATGACCGCGGAGCTGTCGAACGTTCCCAAAATGGTCAATTTTAATGAAATTTTAACATTTAATCTTTTGGCTGTAAATTGCTGTTGGATGTGAATTACTACTTTTTAAACTAAAATAGATATGTTTAAAGTCATTTTTGTGATCTGAAATTGGTCAAAATTGAAGCTTCTGAGTGAGGAAAACTCGGTAAAAATGGCAATTTTGGTCACTGTGAGGGTTTAAAAAGTGGTTATTCAACAAGAGGCACGATCCAATTGACATTTTGAATCATTTTTGGTACAGTCCAAAAAATCTATTTTCTGAAGAAAAGCGATGACCGCGGAGCTGTCGAACGTTCCCAAAATGGTCAATTTTAATGAAATTTTAACATTTAATCTTTTGGCTGTAAATTGCTGTTGGATGTGAATTACTACTTTTTAAACTGAAATAAATGTGTTTAAAGTCATTTCTGTGCCTGAAAATGGTCAAAATTGAAGCTTCTGAGTAAGGAAAACTCGGTAAAAATGGCAATTTTGGTCACTGTGAGGGTTTAAAAAGTGGTTATTCAACAAGAGGCACGATCCAATTGACATTTTGAATCATTTTTGGTACAGTCCAAAAAATCAATTTTCTGAAGAAAAGCGATGAGTGCGGAGCTGTCGAACGTTCTCAAAATGGTCAATTTTGATGACATTTTAACATTTAATCTTTTGACTGCAAATTACTGTTGGATGTAATTATTACTTTTTCAACTAAAATAAATGTGTTAAAAGTCATTTCTGTGCCTGAAATTGGTCAAAATTGAAGCTTCTGAGTAAGCAAAACTCTGTAAAAATGGCAATTTTGGTCACTGTGAGGGTTTAAAAAGTGGGTATTCAACATGAGGCACGATCCAATTGACATTTTGAATCATTTTTGGTACAGTCCAAAAAATCAATTTTCTGAAGAAAATGCGATGACCGCGGAACTGTCGAACGTTCTCAAAATGGTCAATTTTGATGAAATTTTAACATTTAATCTTTTGACTGCAAATTACTGTTGGATGTGAATTATTACTTTTTCAACTAAAATAAATGTGTTTAAAGTCATTTCTGTGCCTGAAATTGGTCAAAATTGAAGATTCTGAGAAAGCAAAACTCTGTAAAAATGGCAATTTTGGTCACTGTGAGGGTTTAAAAAGTGGTTATTCAACATGAGGCACAATCCAATTGACATTTTGAATCATTTTTAGTACAGTCCAAAAAGTCAATTTTCTGAAGAAAAACGATGACCGCGGAGCTGTCGAACGTTCCCAAAATGGTCAATTTTAATGAAATTTTAACATTTAATCTTTTGGCTGTAAATTGCTGTTGGATGTGAATTACTACTTTTTAAACTAAAATAGATATGTTTAAAGTCATTTTTGTGATCTGAAATTGGTCAAAATTGAAGCTTCTGAGAAAGCAAAACTCTGTAAAAATGGCAATTTTGGTCACTGTGAGGGTTTAAAAAGTGGTTATTCAACAAGAGGCACGATCCAATTGACATTTTGAATCATTTTTGGTACAGTCCAAAAAATCAATTTTCTGAAGAAAAGCGATGACCGTGGAGCTGTCGAACGTTCTCAAAATGGTCAATTTTGATGAAATTTTAACATTTAATCTTTCGACTGCAAATTACTGTTGGATGTGAATTATTACTTTTTCAACTAAAATAAATGTGTTTAAAGTCATTTCTGTGCCTGAAATTGGTCAAAATTGAAGCTTCTGAGAAAGCAAAACTCTGTAAAAATGGCAATTTTGGTCACTGTGAGGGTTTAAAAAGTGGTTATTCAACAAGAGGCACGATCCAATTGACATTTTGAATCATTTTTGGTACAGTCCAAAAAATCAATTTTCTGAAGAAAAGCGATGAGTGCGGAGCTGTCGAACGTTCTCAAAATGGTCAATTTTGATGAAATTTTAACATTTAATCTTTTGACTGCAAATTACTGTTGGATGTAATTATTACTTTTTCAACTAAAATAAATGTGTTTAAAGTCATTTCTGTGCCTGAAATTGGTCAAAATTGAAGCTTCTGAGTAAGCAAAACTCTGTAAAAATGGCAATTTTGGTCACTGTGAGGGTTTAAAAAGTGGGTATTCAACATGAGGCACGATCCAATTGACATTTTGAATCATTTTTGGTACAGTCCAAAAAATCAATTTTCTGAAGAAAATGCGATGACCGCGGAGCTGTCGAACGTTCTCAAAATGGTCAATTTTGATGAAATTTTAACATTTAATCTTTTGACTGCAAATTACTGTTGGATGTGAATTATTACTTTTTCAACTAAAATAAATGTGTTTAAAGTCATTTCTGTGCCTGAAATTGGTCAAAATTGAAGATTCTGAGAAAGCAAAACTCTGTAAAAATGGCAATTTTGGTCACTGTGAGGGTTTAAAAAGTGGTTATTCAACATGAGGCACAATCCAATTGACATTTTGAATCATTTTTAGTACAGTCCAAAAAGTCAATTTTCTGAAGAAAAACGATGACCGCGGAGCTGTCGAACGTTCCCAAAATGGTCAATTTTAATGAAATTTTAACATTTAATCTTTTGGCTGTAAATTGCTGTTGGATGTGAATTACTACTTTTTAAACTAAAATAGATATGTTTAAAGTCATTTTTGTGATCTGAAATTGGTCAAAATTGAAGCTTCTGAGTGAGGAAAACTCGGTAAAAATGGCAATTTTGGTCACTGTGAGGGTTTAAAAAGTGGTTATTCAACAAGAGGCACGATCCAATTGACATTTTGAATCATTTTTGGTACAGTCCAAAAAATCAATTTTCTGAAGAAAAGCGATGACCGCGGAGCTGTCGAACGTTCCCAAAATGGTCAATTTTAATGAAATTTTAACATTTAATCTTTTGGCTGTAAATTGCTGTTGGATGTGAATTACTACTTTTTAAACTGAAATAAATGTGTTTAAAGTCATTTCTGTGCCTGAAAATGGTCAAAATTGAAGCTTCTGAGTAAGGAAAACTCGGTAAAAATGGCAATTTTGGTCACTGTGAGGGTTTAAAAAGTGGTTATTCAACAAGAGGCACGATCCAATTGACATTTTGAATCATTTTTGGTACAGTCCAAAAATTCAATTTTCTGAAGAAAAACGATGACCGCGGAGCTGTCGAACGTTCCCAAAATGGTCAATTTTAATGAAATTTTAACATTTAATCTTTTGGCTGTAAATTGCTGTTGGATGTGAATTACTACTTTTTAAACTAAAATAGATATGTTTAAAGTCATTTTTGTGATCTGAAATTGGTCAAAATTGAAGCTCCTGAGTGAGGAAAACTCGGTAAAAATGGCAATTTTGGTCACTGTGAGGGTTTAAAAAGTGGTTATTCAACAAGAGGCACGATCCAATTGACATTTTGAATCATTTTTGTTACAGTCCAAAAAATCTATTTTCTGAAGAAAAGCGATGACCGCGGAGCTGTCGAACGTTCCCAAAATGGTCAATTTTAATGAAATTTTAACATTTAATCTTTTGGCTGTAAATTGCTGTTGGATGTGAATTACTACTTTTTAAACTGAAATAAATGTGTTTAAAGTCATTTCTGTGCCTGAAAATGGTCAAAATTGAAGCTTCTGAGTAAGGAAAACTCGGTAAAAATGGCAATTTTGGTCACTGTGAGGGTTTAAAAAGTGGTTATTCAACAAGAGGCACGATCCAATTGACATTTTGAATCATTTTTGGTACAGTCCAAAAAATCAATTTTCTGAAGAAAAGCGATGAGTGCGGAGCTGTCGAACGTTCTCAAAATGGTCAATTTTGATGAAATTTTAACATTTAATCTTTTGACTGCAAATTACTGTTGGATGTAATTATTACTTTTTCAACTAAAATAAATGTGTTAAAAGTCATTTCTGTGCCTGAAATTGGTCAAAATTGAAGCTTCTGAGTAAGCAAAACTCTGTAAAAATGGCAATTTTGGTCACTGTGAGGGTTTAAAAAGTGGGTATTCAACATGATGCACGATCCAATTGACATTTTGAATCATTTTTGGTACAGTCCAAAAAATCAATTTTCTGAAGAAAATGCGATGACCGCGGAGCTGTCGAACGTTCTCAAAATGGTCAATTTTGATGAAATTTTAACATTTAATCTTTTGACTGCAAATTACTGTTGGATGTGAATTATTACTTTTTCAACTAAAATAAATGTGTTTAAAGTCATTTCTGTGCCTGAAATTGGTCAAAATTGAAGATTCTGAGAAAGCAAAACTCTGTAAAAATGGCAATTTTGGTCACTGTGAGGGTTTAAAAAGTGGTTATTCAACATGAGGCACAATCCAATTGACATTTTGAATCATTTTTAGTACAGTCCAAAAAGTCAATTTTCTGAAGAAAAACGATGACCGCGGAGCTGTCGAACGTTCCCAAAATGGTCAATTTTAATGAAATTTTAACATTTAATCTTTTGGCTGTAAATTGCTGTTGGATGTGAATTACTACTTTTTAAACTAAAATAGATATGTTTAAAGTCATTTTTGTGATCTGAAATTGGTCAAAATTGAAGCTTCTGAGTGAGGAAAACTCGGTAAAAATGGCAATTTTGGTCACTGTGAGGGTTTAAAAAGTGGTTATTCAACAAGAGGCACGATCCAATTGACATTTTGAATCATTTTTGGTACAGTCCAAAAAATCAATTTTCTGAAGAAAAGCGATGACCGTGGAGCTGTCGAACGTTCTCAAAATGGTCAATTTTGATGAAATTTTAACATTTAATCTTTCGACTGCAAATTACTGTTGGATGTGAATTATTACTTTTTCAACTAAAATAAATGTGTTTAAAGTCATTTCTGTGCCTGAAATTGGTCAAAATTGAAGCTTCTGAGAAAGCAAAACTCTGTAAAAATGGCAATTTTGGTCACTGTGAGGGTTTAAAAAGTGGTTATTCAACAAGAGGCACGATCCAATTGACATTTTGAATCATTTTTGGTACAGTCCAAAAAATCAATTTTCTGAAGAAAAGCGATGAGTGCGGAGCTGTCGAACGTTCTCAAAATGGTCAATTTTGATGAAATTTTAACATTTAATCTTTTGACTGCAAATTACTGTTGGATGTAATTATTACTTTTTCAACTAAAATAAATGTGTTTAAAGTCATTTCTGTGCCTGAAATTGGTCAAAATTGAAGCTTCTGAGTAAGCAAAACTCTGTAAAAATGGCAATTTTGGTCACTGTGAGGGTTTAAAAAGTGGGTATTCAACATGAGGCACGATCCAATTGACATTTTGAATCATTTTTGGTACAGTCCAAAAAATCAATTTTCTGAAGAAAATGCGATGACCGCGGAGCTGTCGAACGTTCTCAAAATGGTCAATTTTGATGAAATTTTAACATTTAATCTTTTGACTGCAAATTACTGTTGGATGTGAATTATTACTTTTTCAACTAAAATAAATGTGTTTAAAGTCATTTCTGTGCCTGAAATTGGTCAAAATTGAAGATTCTGAGAAAGCAAAACTCTGTAAAAATGGCAATTTTGGTCACTGTGAGGGTTTAAAAAGTGGTTATTCAACATGAGGCACAATCCAATTGACATTTTGAATCATTTTTAGTACAGTCCAAAAAGTCAATTTTCTGAAGAAAAACGATGACCGCGGAGCTGTCGAACGTTCCCAAAATGGTCAATTTTAATGAAATTTTAACATTTAATCTTTTGGCTGTAAATTGCTGTTGGATGTGAATTACTACTTTTTAAACTGAAATAAATGTGTTTAAAGTCATTTCTGTGCCTGAAAATGGTCAAAATTGAAGCTTCTGAGTAAGGAAAACTCGGTAAAAATGGCAATTTTGGTCACTGTGAGGGTTTAAAAAGTGGTTATTCAACAAGAGGCACGATATAATTGACATTTTGAATCATTTTTGGTACAGTCCAAAAAATCAATTTTCTGAAGAAAAACAATGAGTGCGGAGCTGTCGAACGTTCTCAAAATGGTCAATTTTGATGAAATTTTAACATTTAATCTTTTGACTGCAAATTACTGTTGGATGTAATTATTACTTTTTCAACTAAAATAAATGTGTTAAAAGTCATTTCTGTGCCTGAAATTGGTCAAAATTGAAGCTTCTGAGTAAGCAAAACTCTGTAAAAATGGCAATTTTGGTCACTGTGAGGGTTTAAAAAGTGGGTATTCAACATGAGGCACGATCCAATTGACATTTTGAATCATTTTTGGTACAGTCCAAAAAATCAATTTTCTGAAGAAAATGCGATGACCGCGGAGCTGTCGAACGTTCTCAAAATGGTCAATTTTGATGAAATTTTAACATTTAATCTTTTGACTGCAAATTACTGTTGGATGTGAATTATTACTTTTTCAACTAAAATAAATGTGTTTAAAGTCATTTCTGTGCCTGAAATTGGTCAAAATTGAAGATTCTGAGAAAGCAAAACTCTGTAAAAATGGCAATTTTGGTCACTGTGAGGGTTTAAAAAGTGGTTATTCAACATGAGGCACAATCCAATTGACATTTTGAATCATTTTTAGTACAGTCCAAAAAGTCAATTTTCTGAAGAAAAACGATGACCGCGGAGCTGTCGAACGTTCCCAAAATGGTCAATTTTAATGAAATTTTAACATTTAATCTTTTGGCTGTAAATTGCTGTTGGATGTGAATTACTACTTTTTAAACTAAAATAGATATGTTTAAAGTCATTTTTGTGATCTGAAATTGGTCAAAATTGAAGCTTCTGAGTGAGGAAAACTCGGTAAAAATGGCAATTTTGGTCACTGTGAGGGTTTAAAAAGTGGTTATTCAACAAGAGGCACGATCCAATTGACATTTTGAATCATTTTTGGTACAGTCCAAAAAATCAATTTTCTGAAGAAAAGCGATGAGTGCGGAGCTGTCGAACGTTCTCAAAATGGTCAATTTTGATGAAATTTTAACATTTAATCTTTTGACTGCAAATTACTGTTGGATGTAATTATTACTTTTTCAACTAAAATAAATGTGTTAAAAGTCATTTCTGTGCCTGAAATTGGTCAAAATTGAAGCTTCTGAGTAAGCAAAACTCTGTAAAAATGGCAATTTTGGTCACTGTGAGGGTTTAAAAAGTGGGTATTCAACATGAGGCACGATCCAATTGACATTTTGAATCATTTTTGGTACAGTCCAAAAAATCAATTTTCTGAAGAAAATGCGATGACCGCGGAGCTGTCGAACGTTCTCAAAATGGTCAATTTTGATGAAATTTTAACATTTAATCTTTTGACTGCAAATTACTGTTGGATGTGAATTATTACTTTTTCAACTAAAATAAATGTGTTTAAAGTCATTTCTGTGCCTGAAATTGGTCAAAATTGAAGATTCTGAGAAAGCAAAACTCTGTAAAAATGGCAATTTTGGTCACTGTGAGGGTTTAAAAAGTGGTTATTCAACATGAGGCACAATCCAATTGACATTTTGAATCATTTTTAGTACAGTCCAAAAAGTCAATTTTCTGAAGAAAAACGATGACCGCGGAGCTGTCGAACGTTCCCAAAATGGTCAATTTTAATGAAATTTTAACATTTAATCTTTTGGCTGTAAATTGCTGTTGGATGTGAATTACTACTTTTTAAACTAAAATAGATATGTTTAAAGTCATTTTTGTGATCTGAAATTGGTCAAAATTGAAGCTTCTGAGTGAGGAAAACTCGGTAAAAATGGCAATTTTGGTCACTGTGAGGGTTTAAAAAGTGGTTATTCAACAAGAGGCACGATCCAATTGACATTTTGAATCATTTTTGGTACAGTCCAAAAAAATCAATTTTCTGAAGAAAAGCGATGACCGTGGAGCTGTCGAACGTTCTCAAAATGGTCAATTTTGATGAAATTTTAACATTTAATCTTTCGACTGCAAATTACTGTTGGATGTGAATTATTACTTTTTCAACTAAAATAAATGTGTTTAAAGTCATTTCTGTGCCTGAAATTGGTCAAAATTGAAGATTCTGAGAAAGCAAAACTCTGTAAAAATGGCAATTTTGGTCACTGTGAGGGTTTAAAAAGTGGTTATTCAACATGAGGCACAATCCAATTGACATTTTGAATCATTTTTAGTACAGTCCAAAAAGTCAATTTTCTGAAGAAAAACGATGACCGCGGAGCTGTCGAACGTTCCCAAAATGGTCAATTTTAATGAAATTTTAACATTTAATCTTTTGGCTGTAAATTGCTGTTGGATGTGAATTACTACTTTTTAAACTAAAATAGATATGTTTAAAGTCATTTTTGTGATCTGAAATTGGTCAAAATTGAAGCTTCTGAGTGAGGAAAACTCGGTAAAAATGGCAATTTTGGTCACTGTGAGGGTTTAAAAAGTGGTTATTCAACAAGAGGCACGATCCAATTGACATTTTGAATCATTTTTGGTACAGTCCAAAAAAATCAATTTTCTGAAGAAAAGCGATGACCGTGGAGCTGTCGAACGTTCTCAAAATGGTCAATTTTGATGAAATTTTAACATTTAATCTTTCGACTGCAAATTACTGTTGGATGTGAATTATTACTTTTTCAACTAAAATAAATGTGTTTAAAGTCATTTCTGTGCCTGAAATTGGTCAAAATTGAAGCTTCTGAGAAAGCAGAACTCTGTAAAAATGGCAATTTTGGTCACTGTGAGGGTTAAAAAGTGGTTATTCAACAAGAGGCACGATCCAATTGACATTTTGAATCATTTTTGGTACAGTCCAAAAAATCAATTTTCTGAAGAAAAGCGATGAGTGCGGAGCTGTCGAACGTTCTCAAAATGGTCAATTTTGATGAAATTTTAACATTTAATCTTTTGACTGCAAATTACTGTTGGATGTAATTATTACTTTTTCAACTAAAATAAATGTGTTTAAAGTCATTTCTGTGCCTGAAATTGGTCAAAATTGAAGCTTCTGAGTAAGCAAAACTCTGTAAAAATGGCAATTTTGGTCACTGTGAGGGTTTAAAAAGTGGGTATTCAACATGAGGCACGATCCAATTGACATTTTGAATCATTTTTGGTACAGTCCAAAAAATCAATTTTCTGAAGAAAATGCGATGACCGCGGAGCTGTCGAACGTTCTCAAAATGGTCAATTTTGATGAAATTTTAACATTTAATCTTTTGACTGCAAATTACTGTTGGATGTGAATTATTACTTTTTCAACTAAAATAAATGTGTTTAAAGTCATTTCTGTGCCTGAAATTGGTCAAAATTGAAGATTCTGAGAAAGCAAAACTCTGTAAAAATGGCAATTTTGGTCACTGTGAGGGTTTAAAAAGTGGTTATTCAACATGAGGCACAATCCAATTGACATTTTGAATCATTTTTAGTACAGTCCAAAAAGTCAATTTTCTGAAGAAAAACGATGACCGCGGAGCTGTCGAACGTTCCCAAAATGGTCAATTTTAATGAAATTTTAACATTTAATCTTTTGGCTGTAAATTGCTGTTGGATGTGAATTACTACTTTTTAAACTGAAATAAATGTGTTTAAAGTCATTTCTGTGCCTGAAAATGGTCAAAATTGAAGCTTCTGAGAAAGCAAAACTCTATAAAAATGGCAATTTTGGTCACTGTGAGGGTTTAAAAAGTGGTTATTCAACAAGAGGCACGATCCAATTGACATTTTGAATCATTTTTGGTACAGTCCAAAAAATCAATTTTCTGAAGAAAAGCGATGAGTGCGGAGCTGTCGAACGTTCTCAAAATGGTCAATTTTGATGAAATTTTAACATTTAATCTTTTGACTGCAAATTACTGTTGGATGTAATTATTACTTTTTCAACTAAAATAAATGTGTTTAAAGTCATTTCTGTGCCTGAAATTGGTCAAAATTGAAGCTTCTGAGTAAGCAAAACTCTGTAAAAATGGCAATTTTGGTCACTGTGAGGGTTTAAAAAGTGGGTATTCAACATGAGGCACGATCCAATTGACATTTTGAATCATTTTTGGTACAGTCCAAAAAATCAATTTTCTGAAGAAAATGCGATGACCGCGGAGCTGTCGAACGTTCTCAAAATGGTCAATTTTGATGAAATTTTAACATTTAATCTTTTGACTGCAAATTACTGTTGGATGTGAATTATTACTTTTTCAACTAAAATAAATGTGTTTAAAGTCATTTCTGTGCCTGAAATTGGTCAAAATTGAAGATTCTGAGAAAGCAAAACTCTGTAAAAATGGCAATTTTGGTCACTGTGAGGGTTTAAAAAGTGGTTATTCAACATGAGGCACAATCCAATTGACATTTTGAATCATTTTTAGTACAGTCCAAAAAGTCAATTTTCTGAAGAAAAACGATGACCGCGGAGCTGTCGAACGTTCCCAAAATGGTCAATTTTAATGAAATTTTAACATTTAATCTTTTGGCTGTAAATTGCTGTTGGATGTGAATTACTACTTTTTAAACTAAAATAGATATGTTTAAAGTCATTTTTGTGATCTGAAATTGGTCAAAATTGAAGCTTCTGAGTGAGGAAAACTCGGTAAAAATGGCAATTTTGGTCACTGTGAGGGTTTAAAAAGTGGTTATTCAACAAGAGGCACGATCCAATTGACATTTTGAATCATTTTTGGTACAGTCCAAAAAATCAATTTTCTGAAGAAAAGCGATGACCGCGGAGCTGTCGAACGTTCCCAAAATGGTCAATTTTAAAGAAATTTTAACATTTAATCTTTTGGCTGTAAATTGCTGTTGGATGTGAATTACTACTTTTTAAACTGAAATAAATGTGTTTAAAGTCATTTCTGTGCCTGAAATTGGTCAAAATTGAAGCTTCTGAGAAAGCAAAACTCTGTAAAAATGGCAATTTTGGTCACTGTGAGGGTTTAAAAAGTGGTTATTCAACAAGAGGCACGATCCAATTGACATTTTGAATCATTTTTGGTACAGTCCAAAAAATCAATTTTCTGAAGAAAAGCGATGAGTGCGGAGCTGTCGAACGTTCTCAAAATGGTCAATTTTGATGAAATTTTAACATTTAATCTTTTGACTGCAAATTACTGTTGGATGTAATTATTACTTTTTCAACTAAAATAAATGTGTTTAAAGTCATTTCTGTGCCTGAAATTGGTCAAAATTGAAGCTTCTGAGTAAGCAAAACTCTGTAAAAATGGCAATTTTGGTCACTGTGAGGGTTTAAAAAGTGGGTATTCAACATGAGGCACGATCCAATTGACATTTTGAATCATTTTTGGTACAGTCCAAAAAATCAATTTTCTGAAGAAAATGCGATGACCGCGGAGCTGTCGAACGTTCTCAAAATGGTCAATTTTGATGAAATTTTAACATTTAATCTTTTGACTGCAAATTACTGTTGGATGTGAATTATTACTTTTTCAACTAAAATAAATGTGTTTAAAGTCATTTCTGTGCCTGAAATTGGTCAAAATTGAAGATTCTGAGAAAGCAAAACTCTGTAAAAATGGCAATTTTGGTCACTGTGAGGGTTTAAAAAGTGGTTATTCAACATGAGGCACAATCCAATTGACATTTTGAATCATTTTTAGTACAGTCCAAAAAGTCAATTTTCTGAAGAAAAACGATGACCGCGGAGCTGTCGAACGTTCCCAAAATGGTCAATTTTAATGAAATTTTAACATTTAATCTTTTGGCTGTAAATTGCTGTTGGATGTGAATTACTACTTTTTAAACTGAAATAAATGTGTTTAAAGTCATTTCTGTGCCTGAAAATGGTCAAAATTGAAGCTTCTGAGAAAGCAAAACTCTATAAAAATGGCAATTTTGGTCACTGTGAGGGTTTAAAAAGTGGTTATTCAACAAGAGGCACGATCCAATTGACATTTTGAATCATTTTTGGTACAGTCCAAAAAATCAATTTTCTGAAGAAAAGCGATGAGTGCGGAGCTGTCGAACGTTCTCAAAATGGTCAATTTTGATGAAATTTTAACATTTAATCTTTTGACTGCAAATTACTGTTGGATGTAATTATTACTTTTTCAACTAAAATAAATGTGTTTAAAGTCATTTCTGTGCCTGAAATTGGTCAAAATTGAAGCTTCTGAGTAAGCAAAACTCTGTAAAAATGGCAATTTTGGTCACTGTGAGGGTTTAAAAAGTGGGTATTCAACATGAGGCACGATCCAATTGACATTTTGAATCATTTTTGGTACAGTCCAAAAAATCAATTTTCTGAAGAAAATGCGATGACCGCGGAGCTGTCGAACGTTCTCAAAATGGTCAATTTTGATGAAATTTTAACATTTAATCTTTTGACTGCAAATTACTGTTGGATGTGAATTATTACTTTTTCAACTAAAATAAATGTGTTTAAAGTCATTTCTGTGCCTGAAATTGGTCAAAATTGAAGATTCTGAGAAAGCAAAACTCTGTAAAAATGGCAATTTTGGTCACTGTGAGGGTTTAAAAAGTGGTTATTCAACATGAGGCACAATCCAATTGACATTTTGAATCATTTTTAGTACAGTCCAAAAAGTCAATTTTCTGAAGAAAAACGATGACCGCGGAGCTGTCGAACGTTCCCAAAATGGTCAATTTTAATGAAATTTTAACATTTAATCTTTTGGCTGTAAATTGCTGTTGGATGTGAATTACTACTTTTTAAACTAAAATAGATATGTTTAAAGTCATTTTTGTGATCTGAAATTGGTCAAAATTGAAGCTTCTGAGTGAGGAAAACTCGGTAAAAATGGCAATTTTGGTCACTGTGAGGGTTTAAAAAGTGGTTATTCAACAAGAGGCACGATCCAATTGACATTTTGAATCATTTTTGGTACAGTCCAAAAAATCAATTTTCTGAAGAAAAGCGATGACCGCGGAGCTGTCGAACGTTCCCAAAATGGTCAATTTTAAAGAAATTTTAACATTTAATCTTTTGGCTGTAAATTGCTGTTGGATGTGAATTACTACTTTTTAAACTGAAATAAATGTGTTTAAAGTCATTTCTGTGCCTGAAAATGGTCAAAATTGAAGCTTCTGAGTAAGGAAAACTCGGTAAAAATGGCAATTTTGGTCACTGTGAGGGTTTAAAAAGTGGTTATTCAACAAGAGGCACGATCCAATTGACATTTTGAATCATTTTTGGTACAGTCCAAAAAATCAATTTTCTGAAGAAAAGCGATGAGCGTGGAGCTGTCGAACGTTCTCAAAATGGTCAATTTTGATGAAATTTTAACATTTAATCTTTTGACTGCAAATTACTGTTGGATGTGAATTATTACTTTTTCAACTAAAATAAATGTGTTTAAAGTCATTTCTGTGCCTGAAATTGGTCAAAATTGAAGCTTCTGAGAAAGCAAAACTCTGTAAAAATGGCAATTTTGGTCACTGTGAGGGTTTAAAAAGTGGTTATTCAACATGAGGCACGATCCAATTGACATTTTGAATCATTTTTGGTACAGTCCAAAAAATCAATTTTCTGAAGAAAAGCGATGAGCGCGGAGCTGTCGAACGTTCTCAAAATGGTCAATTTTGATGAAATTTTAACATTTAATCTTTTGACTGCAAATTACTGTTGGATGTAATTATTACTTTTTCAACTAAAATAAATATGTTTAAAGACATTTCTGTGCCTGAAATTGGTCAAAATTGAAGCTTCTGAGTAAGCAAAACTCTGTAAAAATGGCAATTTTGGTCACTGTGAGGGTTTAAAAAGTGGTTATTCAACATGAGGCACGATCCAATTGACATTTTGAATCATTTTTGGTACAGTCCAAAAAATCAATTTTCTGAAGAAAAGCGATGACCGCGGAGCTGTCGAACGTTCTCAAAATGGTCAATTTTTATGAAATTTTAACATTTAATCTTTTGACTGCAAATTACTGTTGGATGTGAATTATTACTTTTTCAACTAAAATAAATGTGTCTAAAGTCATTTCTGTGCCTGAAATTGGTCAAAATTGAAGCTTCTGAGTGAGGAAAACTCGGTAAAAATGGCAATTTTGGTCACTGTGAGGGTTTAAAAAGTGGTTATTCAATAAGAGGCACGATCCAATTGACATTTTGAATCATTTTTGGTACAGTCCAAAAAATCAATTTTCTGAAGAAAAGCGATGACCGCGGAGCTGTCGAACGTTCCCAAAATGGTCAATTTTAATGAAATTTTAACATTTAATCTTTTGGCTGTAAATTGCTGTTGGAAGTGAATTACTACTTTTTAAACTGAAATAAATGTGTTTAAAGTCATTTCTGTGCCTGAAATTGGTCAAAATTGAAGCTTCTGAGTAAGGAAAACTCGGTAAAAATGGCAATTTTGGTCGCTGTGAGGGTTTAAAAAGTGGTTATTCAACAAGAGGCACGATCCAATTGACATTTTGAATCATTTTTGGTACAGTCCAAAAAATCAATTTTCTGAAGAAAAGCGATGAGCGCGGAGCTGTCGAACGTTCTCAAAATGGTCAATTTTGATGAAATTTTAACATTTAATCTTTTGACTGCAAATTACTGTTGGATGTAATTATTACTTTTTCAACTAAAATAAATGTGTTTAAAGTCATTTCTGTGCCTGAAATTGGTCAAAATTGAAGCTTCTGAGTAAGCAAAACTCTGTAAAAATGGCAATTTTGGTCACTGTGAGGGTTTAAAAAGTGGTTATTCAACATGAGGCACGATCCAATTGACATTTTGAATCATTTTTGGTACAGTCCAAAAAATCAATTTTCTGAAGAAAAGCGATGACCGCGGAGCTGTCGAACGTTCTCAAAATGGTCAATTTTTATGAAATTTTAACATTTAATCTTTTGACTGCAAATTACTGTTGGATGTGAATTATTACTTTTTCAACTAAAATAAATGTGTCTAAAGTCATTTCTGTGCCTGAAATTGGTCAAAATTGAAGATTCTGAGAAAGCAAAACTCTGTAAAAATGGCAATTTTGGTCACTGTGAGGGTTTAAAAAGTGGTTATTCAACATGAGGCACAATCCAATTGACATTTTGAATCATTTTTAGTACAGTCCAAAAAGTCAATTTTCTGAAGAAAAGCGATGACCGCGGAGCTGTCGAACTTTCTCAAAATGGTCAATTTTGATGAAATTTTAACATTTAATCTTTTGACTGCAAATTACTGTTGGATGTGAATTATTACTTTTTCAACTAAAATAAATGTGTTTAAAGTCATTTCTGTGCCTGAAATTGGTCAAAATTGAAGCTTCTGAGAAAGCAAAACTCTGTAAAAATGGCAATTGTGGTCACTGTGAGGGTTTAAAAAGTGGTTATTCAACAAGAGGCACGATCCAATTGACATTTTGAATCATTTTTGGTACAGTCCAAAAAATCAATTTTCTAAAGAAAAGCGATGAGCGCGGAGCTGTTGAACGTTCTCAAAATGGTCAATTTTGATGAAATTTTAACATTTAATCTTTTGACTGCAAATTACTGTTGGATGTGAATTATTACTTTTTCAACTAAAATAAATGTGTTTAAAGTCATTTCTGTGCCTGAAATTGGTCAACATTGAAGCTTCTGAGTAAGCAAAACTCTGTAAAAATGGCAATTTTGGTCACTGTGAGGGTTTAAAAAGTGGTTATTCAACATGAGGCACGATCCAATTGACATTTTGAATCATTTTTGGTACAGTCCAAAAAATCAATTTTCTGAAGAAAAGCGATGACCGCGGAGCTGTCGAACGTTCTCAAAATGGTCAATTTTGATGAAATTTTAACATTTAATCTTTTGACTGCAAATTACTGTTGGATGTGAATTATTACTTTTTCAACTAAAATAAATGTGTTTAAAGTCATTTCTGTGCCTGAAATTGGTCAAAATTGAAGCTTCTGAGAAAGCAAAACTCTGTAAAAATGGCAATTTTAGTCGCTGTGAGGGTTTAAAAAGTGGTTATTCAACAAGAGGCACGATCCAATTGACATTTTGAATCATTTTTGGTACAGTCCAAAAAATCAATTTTCTGAAGAAAAGCGATGAGCGCGGAGCTGTCGAACGTTCTCAAAATGGTCAATTTTGATGAAATTTTAACATTCAATCTTTTGACTGCAAATTACTGTTGGATGTAATTATTACTTTTTCAACTAAAATAAATGTGTTTAAAGTCATTTCTGTGCCTGAAATTGGTCGAAATTGAAGATTCTGAGAAAGCAAAACTCTGTAAAAATGGCCATTTTGGTCACTGTGAGGGTTTAAAAAGTGGTTATTCAACATGAGGCACAATCCAATTGACATTTTGAATCATTTTTAGTACAGTCCAAAAAGTCAATTTTCTGAAGAAAAACGATGACCGCGGAGCTGTCGAACGTTCCCAAAAAGGTCAATTTTAATGAAATTTTAACATTTAATCTTTTGGCTGTAAATTGCTGTTGGATGTGAATTACTACTTTTTAAACTAAAATAGATATGTTTAAAGTCATTTCTGTGATCTGAAATTGGTCAAAATTGAAGCTTCTGAGTGAGGAAAACTCGGTAAAAATGGCAATTTTGGTCACTGTGAGGGTTTAAAAAGTGGTTATTCAACAAGAGGCACGATCCAATTGACATTTTGAATCATTTTTGGTACAGTCCAAAAAATCAATTTTCTGAAGAAAAGCGATGAGCGCGGAGCTGTCGAACGTTCTCAAAATGGTCAATTTTGATGAAATTTTAACATTCAATCTTTTGACTGCAAATTACTGTTGGATGTAATTATTACTTTTTCAACTAAAATAAATGTGTTTAAAGTCATTTCTGTGCCTGAAATTGGTCGAAATTGAAGATTCTGAGAAAGCAAAACTCTGTAAAAATGGCCATTTTGGTCACTGTGAGGGTTTAAAAAGTGGTTATTCAACATGAGGCACAATCCAATTGACATTTTGAATCATTTTTAGTACAGTCCAAAAAGTCAATTTTCTGAAGAAAAACGATGACCGCGGAGCTGTCGAACGTTCCCAAAAAGGTCAATTTTAATGAAATTTTAACATTTAATCTTTTGGCTGTAAATTGCTGTTGGATGTGAATTACTACTTTTTAAACTAAAATAGATATGTTTAAAGTCATTTCTGTGATCTGAAATTGGTCAAAATTGAAGCTTCTGAGTGAGGAAAACTCGGTAAAAATGGCAATTTTGGTCACTGTGATGGTTTAAAAAGTGGTTATTCAACAAGAGGCACGATCCAATTGACATTTTGAATCATTTTTGGTACAGTCCAAAAAATCAATTTTCTGAAGAAAAGCGATGACCGCGGAGCTGTCGAACGTTCCCAAAATGGTCAATTTTAATGAAATTTTAACATTTAATCTTTTGGCTGTAAATTGCTGTTGGATGTGAATTACTACTTTTTAAACTAAAATAAATGTGTTTAAAGTCATTTCTGTGCCTGAAATTGGTCAAAATTGAAGCTTCTGAGTAAGGAAAACTCGGTAAAAATGGCAATTTTGGTCACTGTGAGGGTTTAAAAAGTGGTTATTCAACAAGAGGCACGATCCAATTGACATTTTGAATCATTTTTGGTACAGTCCAAAAAATCAATTTTCTGAAGAAAAGCGATGAGCGCGGAGCTGTCGAACGTTCTCAAAATGGTCAATTTTGATGAAATTTTAACATTCAATCTTTTGACTGCAAATTACTGTTGGATGTAATTATTACTTTTTCAACTAAAATAAATGTGTTTAAAGTCATTTCTGTGCCTGAAATTGGTCGAAATTGATGATTCTGAGAAAGCAAAACTCTGTAAAAATGGCCATTTTGGTCACTGTGAGGGTTTAAAAAGTGGTTATTCAACATGAGGCACAATCCAATTGACATTTTGAATCATTTTTAGTACAGTCCAAAAAGTCAATTTTCTGAAGAAAAACGATGACCGCGGAGCTGTCGAACGTTCCCAAAAAGGTCAATTTTAATGAAATTTTAACATTTAATCTTTTGGCTGTAAATTGCTGTTGGATGTGAATTACTACTTTTTAAACTAAAATAGATATGTTTAAAGTCATTTCTGTGATCTGAAATTGGTCAAAATTGAAGCTTCTGAGTGAGGAAAACTCGGTAAAAATGGCAATTTTGGTCACTGTGATGGTTTAAAAAGTGGTTATTCAACAAGAGGCACGATCCAATTGACATTTTGAATCATTTTTGGTACAGTCCAAAAAATCAATTTTCTGAAGAAAAGCGATGACCGCGGAGCTGTCGAACGTTCCCAAAATGGTCAATTTTAATGAAATTTTAACATTTAATCTTTTGGCTGTAAATTGCTGTTGGATGTGAATTACTACTTTTTAAACTAAAATAAATGTGTTTAAAGTCATTTCTGTGCCTGAAATTGGTCAAAATTGAAGCTTCTGAGTAAGGAAAACTCGGTAAAAATGGCAATTTTGGTCACTGTGAGGGTTTAAAAAGTGGTTATTCAACAAGAGGCACGATCCAATTGACATTTTGAATCATTTTTGGTACAGTCCAAAAAATCAATTTTCTGAAGAAAAGCGATGAGCGCGGAGCTGTCGAACGTTCTCAAAATGGTCAATTTTGATGAAATTTTAACATTCAATCTTTTGACTGCAAATTACTGTTGGATGTAATTATTACTTTTTCAACTAAAATAAATGTGTTTAAAGTCATTTCTGTGCCTGAAATTGGTCGAAATTGATGATTCTGAGAAAGCAAAACTCTGTAAAAATGGCCATTTTGGTCACTGTGAGGGTTTAAAAAGTGGTTATTCAACATGAGGCACAATCCAATTGACATTTTGAATCATTTTTAGTACAGTCCAAAAAGTCAATTTTCTGAAGAAAAACGATGACCGCGGAGCTGTCGAACGTTCCCAAAAAGGTCAATTTTAATGAAATTTTAACATTTAATCTTTTGGCTGTAAATTGCTGTTGGATGTGAATTACTACTTTTTAAACTAAAATAGATATGTTTAAAGTCATTTCTGTGATCTGAAATTGGTCAAAATTGAAGCTTCTGAGTGAGGAAAACTCGGTAAAAATGGCAATTTTGGTCACTGTGAGGGTTTAAAAAGTGGTTATTCAACAAGAGGCACGATCCAATTGACATTTTGAATCATTTTTGGTACAGTCCAAAAAATCAATTTTCTGAAGAAAAGCGATGAGCGCGGAGCTGTCGAACGTTCTCAAAATGGTCAATTTTGATGAAATTTTAACATTCAATCTTTTGACTGCAAATTACTGTTGGATGTAATTATTACTTTTTCAACTAAAATAAATGTGTTTAAAGTCATTTCTGTGCCTGAAATTGGTCGGAATTGAAGATTCTGAGAAAGCAAAACTCTGTAAAAATGGCCATTTTGGTCACTGTGAGGGTTTAAAAAGTGGTTATTCAACATGAGGCACAATCCAATTGACATTTTGAATCATTTTTAGTACAGTCCAAAAAGTCAATTTTCTGAAGAAAAACGATGACCGCGGAGCTGTCGAACGTTCCCAAAAAGGTCAATTTTAATGAAATTTTAACATTTAATCTTTTGGCTGTAAATTGCTGTTGGATGTGAATTACTACTTTTTAAACTAAAATAGATATGTTTAAAGTCATTTCTGTGATCTGAAATTGGTCAAAATTGAAGCTTCTGAGTGAGGAAAACTCGGTAAAAATGGCAATTTTGGTCACTGTGAGGGTTTAAAAAGTGGTTATTCAACAAGAGGCACGATCCAATTGACATTTTGAATCATTTTTGGTACAGTCCAAAAAATCAATTTTCTGAAGAAAAGCGATGACCGCGGAGCTGTCGAACGTTCCCAAAATGGTCAATTTTAATGAAATTTTAACATTTAATCTTTTGGCTGTAAATTGCTGTTGGATGTGAATTACTACTTTTGAAACTAAAATAAATGTGTTTAAAGTCATTTCTGTGCCTGAAATTGGTCAAAATTGAAGCTTCTGAGTAAGGAAAACTCGGTAAAAATGGCAATTTTGGTCACTGTGAGGGTTTAAAAAGTGGTTATTCAACAAGAGGCACGATCCAATTGACATTTTGAATCATTTTTGGTACAGTCCAAAATATCAATTTTCTGAAGAAAAGCGATGACCGCGGAGCTGTCGAACGTTCTCAAAATGGTCAATTTTTATGAAATTTTAACATTTAATCTTTTGACTGCAAATTACTGTTGGATGTGAATTATTACTTTTTCAACTAAAATAAATGTGTTTAAAGTCATTTCTGT
Organism: Lissotriton helveticus; assembly: GCF_964261635.1. Lineage (NCBI taxonomy): Eukaryota > Metazoa > Chordata > Amphibia > Caudata > Salamandridae > Lissotriton > Lissotriton helveticus. The sequence continues at coordinate 426,895,888 of NC_136068.1, forward strand.
GCCTGAAATTGGTCAAAATTGAAGCTTCTGAGAAAGCAAAACTCTGTAAAAATGGCAATTGTGGTCACTGTGAGGGTTTAAAAAGTGGTTATTCAACATGAGGCACGATCCAATTGACATTTTGAATCATTTTTGGTACAGTCCAAAAAATCAATTTTGTGAAGAAAAACAATGATTGCGGAGCTGTCGAACGTTCCCAAAATGGTCAATTTTAATGAAATTTTAACATTTAATCTTTTGGCTGTAAATTGCTGTTGGATGTGAATTACTACTTTTTAAACTAAAATAAATGTGTTTAAAGTCATTTCTGTGATCTGAAATTGGTCAAAATTGAAGCTTCTGAGTAAGGAAAACTCGGTAAAAATGGCAATTTTGGTCACTGTGAGGGTTTAAAAAGTGGTTATTCAACATGAGGCACGATCCAATTGACATTTTGAATCATTTTTGGTACAGTCCAAAAAATCAATTTTCTGATGAAAAGCGATGACCGCGGAGCTGTCGAACGTTCTCAAAATGGTCAATTTTGATGAAATTTTAACATTTAATCTTTTGACTGCAAATTACTGTTGGATGTGAATTATTACTTTTTCAACTAAAATAAATGTGTTTAAAGTCATTTCTGTGCCTGAAATTGGTCAAAATTGAAGCTTCTGAGAAAGCAAAACTCTGTAAAAATGGCCATTTTGGTCACTGTGAGGGTTTAAAAAGTGGTTATTCAACAAGAGGCACGATCCAATTGACATTTTGAATCATTTTTGGTACAGTCCAAAAAATCAATTTTCTGAAGAAAAGCGATGACCGCGGGAGCTGTCGAACGTTCTCAAAATGGTCAATTTTGATGAAATTTTAACATTTAATCTTTTGACTGCAAATTACTGTTGGATGTGAATTATTACTTTTTCAACTAAAATAAATGTGTTTAAAGTCATTTCTGTGCCTGAAATTGGTCAAAATTGAAGCTTCTGAGAAAGCAAAACTCTGTAAAAATTGCCATTTTGGTCACTGTGAGGGTTTAAAAAGTGGTTATTCAACAAGAGGCACGATCCAATTGACATTTTGAATCATTTTTGGTACAGTCCAAAAAATCAATTTTCTGAAGAAAAGCGATGACCGCGGGAGCTGTCGAACGTTCTCAAAATGGTCAATTTTGATGAAATTTTAACATTTAATCTTTTGACTGCAAATTACTGTTGGATGTGAATTATTACTTTTTCAACTAAAATAAATGTGTTTAAAGTCATTTCTGTGCCTGAAATTGGTCAAAATTGAAGCTTCTGAGAAAGCAAAACTCTAAAAATGGCCATTTTGGTCACTGTGAGGGTTTAAAAAGTGGTTATTCAACAAGAGGCACGATCCAATTGACATTTTGAATCATTTTAGGTACAGTCCAAAAAATCAATTTTCTGAAGAAAAGCGATGAGCGCGGAGCTGTTGAACGTTCTCAAAATGGTCAATTTTGATGAAATTTTAACATTTAATCTTTTGACTGCAAATTACTGTTGGATGTGAATTATTACTTTTTCAACTAAAATAAATGTGTTTAAAGTCATTTCTGTGCCTGAAATTGGTCAAAATTGAAGATTCTGAGAAAGCAAAACTCTGTAAAAATGGCAATTTTGGTCACTGTGAGGGTTTAAAAAGTGGTTATTCAACATGAGGCACAATCCAATTGACATTTTGAATCATTTTTAGTACAGTCCAAAAAGTCAATTTTCTGAAGAAAAACGATGACCGCAGAGCTGTCGAACGTTCCCAAAATAGTCAATTTTAATGAAATTTTAACATTTAATCTTTTGGCTGCAAATTGCTGTTGGATGTGAATTACTACTTTTTAAACTAAAATAGATGTGTTTAAAGTCATTTCTGTGATCTGAAATTGGTCAAAATTGAAGCTTCTGAGTAAGGAAAACTCAGTAAAAATGGCAATTTTGGTCACTGTGAGGGTTTAAAAAGTGGTTATTCAAAAAGAGGCACGATCCAATTGACATTTTGAATCATTTTTGGTACAGTCCAAAAAATCAATTTTCTGAAGAAAAGCGATGAGCGCGGAGCTGTCGAACGTTCTCAAAATGGTCAATTTTGATGAAATTTTAACATTTAATCTTTTGACTGCCAATTACTGTTGGATGTCAATTATTACTTTTTCAACTAAAATAAATGTGTTTAAAGTCATTTCTGTGCCTGAAATTGGTCAAAATTGAAGCTTCTGAGAAAGCAAAACTCTGTAAAAATGGCAATTTTGGTCACTGTGAGGGTTTAAAAAGTGGTTATTCAACATGAGGCACGATCCAATTGACATTTTGAATCATTTTTGGTACAGTCCAAAAAAGCAATTTTCTGAAGAAAAACGATGACCGCGGAGCTGTCGAACGTTCCCAAAATGGTAAATTTTATTATTTAAAATTTTTTATTGGCATATAAAAAACCATACAAAAATATATATATATAGGCGCACAATAGCGGTTTTTTCTATAACAGTCCATTTGTGGATGCGCACTCTTATCGTTTGTTTTCCCTCAATTACAAGAAGGGAAGGAAGAGAAAAAGAGAAAGAAGGGGAGAGAGGAGGGGGGGGGGGTTTACTGGGGTTTCCTCAGGTGGTCATCGAGTGGGCGCCACATGTGTAGTTTGGTGTTGTGTTCTTTCGAGAAGTTGCCTGTGATGTTGTCTGCTCCTCTCAGGAAAGTGACCCAGTTAATCCATGTTTTAAAGTTCGCTTTGGCTGTGTTCTTCCAGTTCGTTAGGATTATTTTAAGGGCTGCTGTGAGGAGTAGGTCTAGGAGTTCTCTCTCTTCTCTACTTTTTAGGTTCGCGGTTAGGTGTTCTGTCGCCAGGCTTACGAAGCTGATTGTTAGGTCGGTTTTGAGCATATCGTTCAAGAAGGTGTTGATCTGTGTCCAGAACCTCTTGACTTTCAAGCAGGTGAAAATGAGGTGTTCAAGGGTGCCTTCTTCTTTCTGGCAGTTCCAGCATTTGCCTGATTCTGCGATGCCGACCTTGTGGAGCTTGGATGGCGTCCAGTAGGCCCTGTGGAGTAGCCAATACTTTGTTTGCGCTAGTTGTGGGGTGACTTTGTTTGTTGTCGCTGAGCTCCACATTTTTGCCCGTTCTATTTCATTCAGTTGCCTGCCCAGGAGCGTCTCCCATTCGTTAGTGGCTTTCTTGTTCTGCGCCGCGTGATGGGGCTTAGGAGCTTGTAGATCTTTGCAGTTTGGTGACCTGCTGAGTTGAGGAGTTGCAGGTATTTGATGATGCCTGGCTCCCCTCTGCGTAAGTTCGCTTTCGTTATTGCTGTCTTGATCTTTAGGAAGTTGTAGAGCTCTTGGTATGGGAGGTCGTGTAGCTGCTGTAGGTTCTGGAACGTCAGCGGTCCTTGCTTGGTTTCTGTCTGGTTGGGGAGGCTAATGCCTTTCTCGATCCATATGTCATTGTGCAATGTCGCTCCATGATAGGTTACTTTTGTGTTGAACCAGATAGATTCCCATGTTGTGCTTTTCAGCTTCTGCGCCATGCGTCTGTCTACTTTCATCAGTGCCTCCCTCGTGTGTTTCAGTATGGCGTTGGACTTTAGTGGGTGCCGGTTTGCTGTTAGAAGGGCTATTGGCTTGAGCCCTCCCAGGATGTCTTGTTCGACCTCTAGCCGACTTGGGGGTCGGGAGCTCCGGACTCAGGTCTGCTCCCTCCTTGCCATCCAAGCCACGCCCCCCCAAAATGGTAAATTTGGGGTGACCATAGGATAGCAGACCCTACTCTCCTGCACATCTTAAATTGACACAACTGGCTGATCACTCAGCTGGGGTAAGGTGGTGTAATCACCCCTTACTTAGATATAGTATACCTATATCTAAACCTATATCTGGACACATATAAACCTGTGAGCCACTCCTATGGAAGGCCTCATCAATCCTGGAGGCAGAGTGCGTGGTTTAATGTGAGATGGAACTCTAGTGTAGGAAGGTGGCTACCTGACTATGGTCACCCCAAATTTTTAGCCTTGTGTTTAGCTGGTTTTTTACTTAGTTGGCCTGGTTCCCTGCTAATCAGGGCCCCAGGCTATCTGCTCTCTCTGTAAAATGGATTCCATGTACCCTAGGTACATACCATAATTGGAAATGGACTCCTTGTCAGCCCCTGTACCATGCACTATAAGTGCCCAGGGCATAGGTGCCACCAAGGCCTACCAGGGGCTGCAGCATACCTTTTGCCACCCCTGGCTGGTTCTTAAATTGACACAACTGGCTGATCACTCAGCTGGGGCAAGGTGGTGTAATCACCCCTTGCTTAGATATAGTATACCTATATCTAAACCTATATCTGGACACATATAAACCTGTGAGCCACTCCTATGGCAGGCCTTAGCAATCCTGGAGGCAGAGTGCGTGGTTTAATGTGAGATGGAGCTCTAGCATGAGCTGAGCCTGTCTGCAGCCGTCGGGAACAAATCCCTAAGCTGTTTCAGGATAATGCCATACCATATACTATTAAGTGCATTATAATCCTCGCGGTTATATAGCAACTCTGGTTTGGCTTTATCAAAACATGTCGTGTAAGGTGTCATACGATTTGGAATACTATCCCCTCGCCAGTTCTGGTGACGGCGATAGCATTCCACCCCTCTAGAGGGGTAAGACATGTTACTTTACTTAAATGCGGTTAATTTCTAAAAGGGCCTCAGATCCACAAAATGGATGCTTCTGCCGCAGACACAAGTCTGACCCCCTGAAGCTGACTGAAACTCAGCCCAAGGGGCCTGGACAAAGGGTTTCCTGTCGCAGGGCGGTGGTACAACCCCCCAGACAGGAGATAGTGGATTGTAGCAGGGAGGTTTGAAAGAAACCAGACAGTGCCTGGGGAGCACAAGGCTGCCCCTTGCATAATCCGGCCAAACCGGTTCTGGGGCACTCCAGCCTTCGTGCCAGGGCAGCCTGGATCAAAGGAAGGGGGTGTATCCACCCACTTCCTGGGTCCCACCCATAGGAGGGGACCTAGCTGGTAATCCAGCCCCCAAAATCAGTATAAGACTGGGAGCAGTGCCAATGCACTTCAGATTATCCTGATGAAACATAAGAAATGAAACTATGGACCCTTCGACATCCTACTCAACGTAGAAGACTGAAGAATCTCCCTGGTGGTCAAGGAGTGACCACCCTGTGCAAACAGGCACCATCCAGCCCTCGACGTCTGCTTTGTCGCAGTTCCCACCGGAACTCGAGCGACAGAGATCGATGAGATCAAGTTTGCCTGCCTTCTAACAGCCCGATCCACAGTCCCTGCAGAGCTGAGACCCGTGGAGGTGACCGGAAGCATGGGGAATGCCATCTTGGAAAGACCACAAGACGCTGACCGTGCAGCCCACGAGAGACCCTCGAAGCTGTACGATGGGGTTTGGAGAAGCCCCAACCCTGAGCCACTCTTGCACCGAAGTTCACCCCTCTACACTCGACGAGTGCTGCGTGGGGCCCTTCTGCTTCTTTTGGCTCAACGCATTGGCCCGGTCACTTGCCAGCTGGCTTGTGGCCCCTGTGCTGACAAAACTTGAAATTCGACTTGCGATTCTGGTTGCTCCAGATTTGCACTAGCTCCCCTGAAAAGGAGCCCCCACTATGACCCTCCTGGTTTGAGTGAGAAGCAATCTCCCGGTTCCGCGTGGATTGCTTTTGCCAAGTGTTGTTTGCTCCAATCTTGAATCCGACAGCGCCGACGGCGAGAGCCTGCGTGGGACAGATCGTGACCTGCTCCTGGACTTCGTAGATGCCCCAGAGCCCATGTGACAGCGGAGAGAAGCTCATCGACAACCACCTGATTGCGCCCGACATTGCCTGGTTCCGTCCTGGTTCCACCCTGGTCACTGCTGAGTGACCCAGACTCTGTCCCCTCTGCTTTCAGGTACTTTTCAACTTGAATCCACCCTTGGACTCCACCGGACACTTCTCTTTCACCCTGCCTGCAGCCCTTTCAGCTCCAAGCACCAAGAGTCTGCGTGACGAAACCCGACTCAACTTCGACCCTGTGCACCCGCTTCCTGTGGGTGAGGTAACATTGCAACGCCAGAGTTCCCACACTGGTACACACCTCTAGGGTCTGTGTCTTAAGTTTTGTTCCTCTAGGTTCAGCGGAAGGGTCCTTAAACTTTAACTTTGTAACTTTTACGCACCATTGGTTAACATTGATGCATGCGTGCACTTTCTGCACTGCACCCGAATCCCGCGGGCTTTTCCCGACTTCAGCATTGCTTGTCCCGACTGCTCCCAGCGATTCCCTAGGCCCTAGGCCTAACCACTGTTCGATTGGTATCTCTTATACCACTTGTTTAGTATATGGTCTGAGTGGCCCCTCGCCCTCATCCATATTTGTGCAACTTTGTATGTTATACTGTGCTTTTGATTTAACGCGTGTGCCCCTTTATTCATAAAGAATACTGGGGATTGTCTTGAGTAATAAATACATATATTTTTATAATATATACTTGTGTGGTGTCCTTTCATTTGATATTACAGGATTGTATGTGGTAAAACAGCTCGCTTAACACGACCTCTTAAGTTAAGCCTTTAGGCTGCTTAGTCCATGCTACCCCAAGGATAGCTTGTCTAATAAGGTTGACTTACAACCAGACACCATAAGGGATTGTTTGGTCTGATAACAGGTGGTTCCAGAATTGGAAACATCACCTATCAGGCCAACTTCTCACATTGGTGAGCAGCGGTGCGGATTTGAGCTTGCTTTTTGTTTTACCATTGCAATCTTTTATCAAATTGAAAGATCACATCAAGTACCTCTAGGTACATATAAATCAAAAGCTTAGCATATTTAAGTTCTACTGAACTTAGTAGTTGTAGATTAAAGGGATTAGCACACCCTGACTACAACTCACTAGCAAGGTACAGTAGGGAAACACTTAGTGTAGGTAGGTGCATCACTTACACCACACTAGAGTCATGTCTGACACAGGAAAAGCCTCAGGGTCTGCTCCTGTGACAGTTGACCTTACCCAGGCAACTTCCAGCTATGACAAACTAACTCACAAAGACTTGGTTGCCTTGTGCATCTCAAGAGGGTTAAAAAGGGGCAGAAGTCCCACCAGTCCTTCCCTGATAGCCATTCTAGAACAGGATGACTTAGAAAAGGCGAATGCAGTTCCCTTAGAGTCGGGAGATGGAGTGAACCCCCCTGTAACTGATACCACTCCAGAGGAGGAAGAAGAAGAGGAAGAGGAGGAGGATGGTTCAGACTTAGAAGAACCTGAAGATCAGGAACTAGGGGTTAACCAGGTTGTAGTTGCCAGGCTTAACCAGGCTAACTTAAACCTACTTGGGAATGGAGAGGGCCAGCACCTCCCCAGATCCCACCAGAGCATTCTCCCAGGCAACAGAAGAGTGAGATCTCCCTCAGGGGACTCTCATATTTCTAGTGCCTCAGGGGAATCTCAGAGAGGTATGACTGCCTCTCAAAAGATAGAGCATAAGGCCAGGATGAGAGCTGTCAAACTCCAAATAGAGAGGGAGGAGGTAGCCCTGGCTCAAGCTAGACTTGCCTTGGCAAGAGAACAGAAATTGTGTGGCTTAGATGCCACTGGTGGCAGCAATATTCCTAGAGAAAAAGACAGGAGCTATGATAATAGAAACCTGACAAAAATTGTGGCCCCCTACAAGGAAGGGGATGACATCCACAAATGGATGACTGCTCTTGAGAGAGCCTGCATGGTACAGCAGGTTCCTCAGGATCAGTGGGCTGCAATTTTATGGTACTCCTTTTCAGAGAAAGGGAGGGACAGGCTCCTCACAGTTAGACCTGAGGATACCAAAAACTACTCTGTCTTGAAGAGTGCTCTTATTGAAGGGTTTGGCCTAACCACTGAGCAATACAGGTTGTTGTTCAGAGACACCCAAAAAGCACAGACTCAAGACTGGACTGATTTTGTAGATTGTGCCACTAAGGCTCTGGAGGGTTGGTTGCAGGGAAGTAAAGTTTCAGACTATACAGGATTGTACAATCTTATCATGAGAGAACAGATCCTTAATAACTGTACAAACCAGCTGTTGCATCAATACCTTATTGACTCTGATCTGACCTCTCCCCAAGAATTGGGAAAGAAGGCGGACAAATGGGTCAGAACAAGGATTAAGCAGAAACCCCAGAACCAAGGTGGTGACCAGAAGAAAACAGACCAGAAGGGTGGAAATCAGAAAGATAAAGAAAAGGACCAGAAGTCTTCAGGCCCCCAAACTAGTAATAAGGAGGCTGGTTCCCAAAATGGAAACAAGAAAAAGAAGAATAATGGCCCAAAGAAGCCTTGGTGTAATACCTGCAAATCAGTTTCACACTGGGGCAGTGAATGCACCAAGACAAATCCAGTCCCCACCACAGCAGCTCCTAAAGCACCTGCACCCCCTAGTTCAGTAAGCAGTGGTGGAACACAGCCAAAGGGGGTAGTAGGGTTAACCCTGGGTACTGAAGTAGGATCTGGCCTAGTCAGAATCCCTACTCAGGCAGTTCTCCTATATGATGTGGACCTAGCTTTGTCTACTACAGTGAGTCCCAGTAACCTGGGCAAATATAGGCAGACACCTTTAATCAATGAGAAACTGGCTCAGGCCTACAGGGACACATGTGCCAGTGTCACAATGGTGACACCTGACTTTGTGGACCCTGGACAGATTGTACTAGGTGAAAGTTACCTAGTGACCAATGCAAGCAACTCCACTACTTCCCATAGTGTGGCAGTTGTGAACTTCTCCTGGGGAGGGGTAGATGGCCTAAAGAAAGTTGTTGTGAGTGCAGACCTCCCAGTACTCCACTTCTGACCAAACTGAGCTTTCAAGATCATTGCCTAACAGACAGTCTGTCTGTTAGGCAATGATCTTGAAAGCTCAGTTTGGTCAGAAGTGGAGTACAGGACTCATGCAGAAATGCTAGGGATTTCAGCACATGTCCTTGCAGTGACAAGGACCCAGGCAAAGAAGTGCCTTCCTGAACCAGTGGTGGATCTTGGAACAATAGACCAACCACAATCCAAGAGAAGGAGCAAGAGAAGAAAGGCTGAGCCTTCCACCTTGCCCCAGGTTGAGGATCAGGTTTCACAGGAAACTGATTCTGCAGTCCAAGAGGAGACTGTCTCTGAGGAGCTTGAACCTGACCAGGTTGAGTTTCTGGGGACAGGGGGACCCTCAAGGGCAGACCTGAGGCAGGCTCAATTAGATTGCCCTTCCTTTGAACCCCTCAGACAGCAGGCTGCTGCTGAGGCTGCTGGGGATGCCCAAGGTACCCATACAGTGTATTGGGATTATGGACTCCTTTATTCAGAGGCTAGAGACCCCAATCCTGGTACAACCAGGAGGTTGGTCATACCTTTGAAGTTTAGGGGTTTCCTTCTTACCTTGGCCCATGATATTCCCCTTGCAGGACACTTAGGCCAGAACAAGACGTGGGACAGGCTTGTTTCACACTTTCACTGGCCTCATATGTCAGAAAATGTCAAGGAGTTTTGTCGCTCCTGTGTCACTTGCCAAGCCAGTGGTAAGTCAGGTGGCACCACAAAGGCCCCCCTCATACCACTACCTGTGGTGGGGGTACCCTTTGAAAGAGTTGGAATAGATATTGTGGGTCCCATGGATCCTCAAACAGCATCTGGGAACAGATTCATACTGGTGGTAGTGGATCATGCCACCAGGTATCCAGAAGCTATTCCCCTGAGGACCACCACAGCACCTGTGGTGGCAAAAGCCCTCATTGCAGTTTTCTCAAGAGTGGGCTTTCCAAAGGAGGTATTGTCAGACAGAGGTACTAACTTCATGTCTAGCTATTTAAAAGCAATGTGGAAGGAGTGTGGAGTAAACTACAAGTTTACCACACCCTATCACCCACAGTGCAATGGGCTTGTGGAGAGATTCAACAAGACCCTCAAGGGAATGATAAAAGGATTACCAGAGAAGCTTAGGCGGAAATGGGACATTCTTTTACCCTGCTTGCACTTTGCTTACAGAGAGGTCCCACAGAAGGGGGTTGGCTACAGCCCTTTTGAACTCTTGTTTGGCCACCCTGTGAGGGGTCCATTGTGTTTGGTGAAGGAAGGATGGGAGTTACCTCTCAAAAAGCCTAAACTAGATATAGTGGACTATGTACTTGGTCTCCGCTCCCGGATGGCTGAGTATATGGAAAGAGCATCCAAAAACCTGGAGGCCAGTCAAGAATTACAGAAAGCTTGGCATGACCAAAAGGCTGTTCTGGTTGAGTTCCAGCCAGGACAGAAGGTGTGGGTACTGGAGCCAGTGGCCCCAGCAGCACTCCAGGACAAATGGAGTGGACCCTATCCTATCATTGAGAAAAAGGGAGAAGTCACCTACTTGGTGGACTTTGGAACCCCTAGGAGCCCCCACAGGGTGCTCCATGTGAATCGTTTGAAAGCATTTGTGGACAGGGAGGACATGAGCTTGCTCATGGCCACAGATGGGGAACAGGAGGAAGAGAGTGACCTTCTCCCAGACCTGCTTTCTCAGAACCCTGATGATGGTTCAGTTGATGGAGTAGCCTTGGCAGGCAGCCTCACTGACCAGCAACAGATGGACTGCAGACAAGTTTTGCAGGCCCACAGGCATTTGTTTTCACTCACACCCAGCCAGACTAACGGGTGCACCCATGAGGTGGACACTGGTGACAGTCTGCCTGTCAAGAATAAGATCTACAGGCAACCTGATCATGTCAGGGATTGCATCAAGGCTGAGGTGCAAAAGATGTTGGAGCTTGGAGTGATTGAGCCATCAGAGAGCCCATGGGCCAGCCCAGTAGTCCTTGTGCCAAAACCTCATACCCAAGATGGAAAGAGAGAAATGAGGTTTTGTGTGGACTACAGAGGTCTCAATGCTGTCACTAGGACAGATGCACATCCCATTCCAAGAGCAGATGAGCTCATTGACAGATTGGCTTCTGCCAAGTTTCTGAGCACATTCGATTTGACAGCTGGCTACTGGCAAATCAGACTAGCTGAGGAGTCAAAAGCCAAGACAGCATTCTCTACCCCCAGTGGACATTATCAGTTTGTGGTGATGCCCTTTGGTTTGAAGAATGCACCTGCCACCTTCCAAAGGTTGATGAATCAAGTCCTTGCTGGGATGGATGACTTTTGTGCAGCATATCTAGATGATATTGCTGTCTTTAGCTCCACCTGGGAGGATCACCTGATCCACCTGAAGAAGGTTTTGGAGGCCCTGCAAAAGGCAGGCCTGACTATCAAGGCTACTAAGTGCCAGATAGGGCAGAGTAAGGTTGTGTACCTGGGCCACCTAGTAGGTGGGGGTCAGGTTCAACCACTGGAGAGCAAAATCCAGACCATACAGGACTGGGCTCCTCCAGTTACCCAGACACAAGTCAGAGCCTTCTTGGGCCTGACTGGGTATTACAGAAAGTTTGTGAAAAACTATGGGTCCATTGTGACACCATTAAATGACTTGACATACAAGAAGATGCCAAAAAAGGTTCAGTGGACAGTTAGCTGTCAAAAGGCATTTGATGACCTGAAGAAGGCCATGTGCTCTGCACCTATCCTGAAGAGTCCTGACTACTCCAAACAGTTCATTGTACAGACAGATGCTTCTGAGTTGGGGGTGGGAGCTGTGCTTTCACAACTTAATCAAGATGGTCAAGACCAGCCCATTGCTTTTATTAGCAGAAGGCTGACCCCCAGGGAGAAACGTTGGTCAGCCATTGAGAGGGAGGCCTTTGCTGTGGTTTGGGCCCTGAAGAAGTTGAGGTCCTACTTGTTTGGAACTCACTTCCTAGTTCAGACAGACCATAAGCCCCTCTTGTGGCTCAATCAGATGAAGGGTGAAAATCCCAAACTGCTCAGGTGGTTCATTTCCCTACAGGGGATGGACTTTACAGTGGAGCACCGCCCAGGGACTGACCATGGTAATGCAGATGGTCTCTCCAGGTACTTCCACTTAGAACATGAAGACTTATCTGGTCAAGGTTAGTTTAATGTCCCTGCATTTGGGGGGGGGGGGGTTGTGTAGGAGAGTAGGGTCTGCTAACCTATGGTCACCCCAAATTTTTGCTTTTTGCTTCACTGGTTTTCGACTATTGAGGCTGTGGGCCTGCTGATCAGACCCCCAGCCTGCTGTTCTCTCACTAAATTACTGATACATGTGCTATAGGCACATACCACAATTGGAAATGGACTCCTTGTCAGCCCCTGTATAACGCACTATAGGTGCCCAGGGCATAGGGGCCACCAAGGCGAATACGATTTCAAAGCTTTATTCGACATTTAGTCATAAAAGCATCCTCCTAACATTATACAATAAATACTAATATAAAAAGATACGTTAAAACACATATTAAACAGCATAGTCGAATAGCTAATATTATTTAACAATTGATACATACAATATTTAAAATTCCATATATAAAATGTTGAGAAAGGACAAGCAAGCTTATACTGGCAATTAGTCAATCATATTATTCCATAGGCTTTAGAGCACGAGACCTTATAACCCATGCCCATGCAAGAAATTTTGCTACGCCTATTACCAATGGTGTTGAGGTATCAAATGTTAGAATTCTTAGGGCCTCAGAGCAGCAGCGGGTGCCCATGTTCCTACAAACAGGTTTTAACCACATTCGACGTGGATTCGCATATAGTGGGCATGAAAATAGCATGTGTGCAATGTCCTCTATGTGGTTTTTACAATGGTCGCAATTAGCGTCCTTTGTTGTGGACCATTTTTGCGTAAAAGCGTTCACTGGTAAGACTCCCACTCGGAATTGGAAATATAATTTCCTATCCAGTGGACGTTCAACTACGTCCCAGTATTTTTCGTACAGTGGGATATGTTTTATATCCAGAAAACGTGAGGTCAGTGAAGATTGCAAACCTTTGCGATACGCTGTTACGTGTACTGACTCCCAATAGCTGTCCTTAAGTTGCTTTTTTGAAGGGTATAGGGCAGCATCCTTTTTATCCCACAGATGGTCCAGGCCCAGTTTCACCAATGTGCCCCGCAATTACTTTAACCATGCAATGCAATGGAAACGATCAAGATTCACAACATCAAAAAAAGCAGTTGCATAGTGACTTAACTCTGGGGTTACCATTAACCGCCTCCAATACAACAATGGACGTAGACGGGCAATGTCTTCAATATTTTTCCTACCTAGGTCCAATTTAAGAGGGATTGTGGGTGTACTTTGCGGGACCCTAACAAGCCCTCGTAGGAATCTATTTTCCGCCCGCCCTAGGTTACCCAGGTCTGAGAAACCCCAGAGCTCAGACCCATACAAGCATGCACTTACTACTTTCATACTGTAAACCTCAAGTGCACAGTTTATAGGTCTAGTCAAAGAAGTGTTGTGTTTAATAGTGACTGCACCTGCTAACTGGCTAAATTTTAGAGATGCCATATTGGTGTGTGATTTCCATTTCATATCGTTTTGAAGGGTGATTCCTAGATATGCAAACACATCTACTTTTTCCAGTGGTTCACCCTTGTATTTTATCACCCCCTTAAAACCTGTTTGGGAGTTCAGGCACATGAATTTTGTTTTGCTTGTATTCAATTCTAAGCCTCGGCTGTCACAAAAAGCCCCAAAAACATCCAACGCTTTCTGCAATCCACTCGGCGTACGTGATAGTAAAAGCGTGTCGTCCGCGAACATTAGTACGGGGACGTGTACACCTGCCATGGTTGGAGCATCGTTTGGAGATTTGTTTAAATACTCAACAATTCCATTCATATAGATAGAAAAAAGCGTTGGGGCCAAGACGCACCCTTGCCTCACCCCTCGTTCTACTGGGAAGGGAGTCGTCACTTCCCCCTGTTTACCCCACCTTATTTTAGCGAAATTGTTTTCGTGGAGGCGCACCAGCAAAGTAAGGAGCTCATGGCTTATTCCCTCCTCCGCCAGAGTTTCCCACAGTTTCTCTCTGGGCACCAGGTCAAACGCAGCTTTTAGATCCACAAAAACTGCATACAATGTGCCATTTCGCAGCGTAACATTTCTCCAATAAATGGCTAAAAAATAAAAGACTTGGTCAACACTACTAGTCAAGGGGCGAAAGCCCGCTTGATAAGGTGACAGTATGTTTTGGTCTTCAATCCATTGTTGCAGTTTATTCTGGACTAATCGGCCCATTATCTTCTGTGCTGTGTCAATCAGACTAATGGGTCTGTAATTTTTTGCCTGGGTTTTGTCCCCCTTTTTGTATATGGGGACAATTTCTGCCCCTTTCCATGAGGCTGGTACTTCTCCACCCATTGCAATTGCATTCGACAGCATAGTAAAATATGTGCACCAAGAGGTACGGTCTGATAAGAAGACATCTGCAGGGATGCCATCCATGCCTGGCGCCTTTCCACCAGACACACAATCCAGTGCCAAGTTAACATCCTTTTCCGTGAAAAACTGATCACTGAAAAATATGGCTTGGGGGGGAGAAATAGATGCATATATCGAGCTTCTCGCATACTGGGGTTTGAAGAAATCGATCCAGCCATCTATTGGCACATGGTTTTGTGGCTGGGGAGCTATCTCACCCCTATTCCCTTTAACTAATGCCCAAAACCGCTTGGCATCTTTACTAATACACGCCTGCTTCAACTCACTCCAGCCCTCTTCATCCCAGCGCCTCTTTGCTTGCTTCTGTGTCTGCCTATATAGATCCCTTGCCTTTCTAACAGCTATTGGGTTCCCTATTTTTAGTTCTTGACTTAGTTTCTGCCTTGCCAATCTACAACTTTTATCATACCAGCTATTAACACTTGCGGTTTTTTTAGCTGGAATTTGAACTGCTGTTTTAATAAAATAAGTTTGTATTTTGGAAAATAGTTTTTTATGAGCCTCCATCATGTATACCTGGAAATTGCTATTCCCAGAGAGCGCTTTAATATTGTTCACTTCCTCTCTTACCTGCTCTTTCATGTTTTCTAAGTTTCTTACATCTCTTAGCAAACTTCCCCATTTCAGGTGTCTTTGGTTGTTTGAACAGACAACATCACGTGTTACCATCAACTTTTTGTTAACCAATACATTGGACTCTTGATGGGAATGGAATGTCATGCACAAAGGGTGATGATCACTCTCAAGTCGTGAGACAACTTCCATGTCTAGTAGTTTGGGCCATGCTCTTACATCAATTAGGAAATAATCAATCCTGCTAGTAGCACGCCCATTATCAAAGGTGGGGTTCCCTTTTGGGTCGGATGGTGTCCTCCCATTCACAGCTCTCATGCCTAAAGCGAGGCAAAGGCTCTTTATTCTAATGGCCGTAGCACTCCATCTTTTTATTGGAGGGATCTCCAATTGTGGGATACCCCATCTACTATCCTCCTCCTTTGTTAAACTCCTATCTTCTTCTCCCAGGGGCTCAAAGGTTGAATTAAAATCGCCACCCACTATAATGTGGGGATTAGGACTAAGAGTTTCAACATCTTGTTCTAAGGTGGGGAAGACTTCAGATGGAGTACCTGCACCAACCCCCCTGGCATAGATATTATACAAGACTGTTTCTTGGCCATTCGACCATCTGATATTTAGTGCTAGGATATCATTTGAGGTTAGTCGTCTTTCTGATATTGAGCAGGACAATGCTTGACGAACCCATATCAGCAATCCTCCCGAGGGACGCCCTTTTCCACCTTTAAATGCAGGTTTAAAAAAGTTTAGATAGCCCAATCGAAAAACTGGATTGACTGACCAGGTTTCTTGTAGCATGACTATATCATGCTTGTCAATATACGCAAGCCATTCTGGGTTATCTACCTTACTAGCAATACCTGCTATGTTCCAAGATATAAAAGTTAGTGTATGTGCCACCTCCAAGTTTCTACTGACAGCCACTTTTGGCTGGCCCCCCTGCTCGGGTGTTGTGATGTCCCCCGCCGTGGTTCTAGCATTCATAGAATCCTCAGACCCTGTTGCAAGTGTATTACAGTTTTGGCTATGTTGGACTCTATGGCCAGGATCTCTGCTTTTTTTGCTTCGATCCATAAGTTTATCTAGTGGGCCTGTGAAATATCTTGACTCATTTTGTACTGTTGGTCCTTTGTCTATTACAAGTCAATCACACTCATTTAGATTGGACAATGCTTGGTATCTGTTATCTAAATTTAACCCCCAGACCTTGGGTGGGCCCTCCTTAGCACATCTACTGGTCACAGTTGTCCATTTAGTTCTCAGGATGCTCGGGTTAGATACTAGGCCCTTCTTTTTATAGAAAAAGTCTAGAGTTAGTGGAATTAACTCCGCCGTTCTGCGTTGTGGTGGAAAGAGGTTATTCAGAATTTCTGGTAGGACCTCGGGGCCTTTAAGACTCAAGACCACGCAGTCCCCAGAAAATTTCTTATGACTGCTCCCAATCCACTTTACTCGTCTTGCGGTTAATAAGTCTTCTGCCAATTTATGTTTACCCCCGGGACTCATATACATATTGTTATTCAGCCATTGGAGTGCCTTATTTAAAAGGGATTCTGGATGTTCTTTCTGGCCTATATTTAGCGGGGGAACATTAGCTAGTACCAAAATAAGGGGCGAAGCTTCAACAATTAGCTCCATGGGATTGTTTTCTATGCTGGAGCCCTGTGATAAACAATTGCCATTAGGCTCAATAGATACAGTGGTAGCAGGGTTAGCTAGATTTAGGCCAGGCTCAGGTCGAACCTGCTCATTCTGAGGTAGTTCTGATACGCTTTGAGTCGGGCCTTCTAGTCGTGTTCTTTCAGCCAACTTTTCTACCAGCAAAGTCGGCAATTCCCCCATTTTATTGTTAGTCGCTGTTATATATTCCTCCATTTTATTTATTTTTGCAGTAAGATGGTCGATTTTTGACAATATAGGTTTTACTAGCTGGTTTAGCTTAATATCCAGCATGCCCATAAGTTTTTTTAGGATGCCCTCTTCATCCCAGCCTTGATTCACATCTCCTCTGCTCACATTCCCCTCAGTATTTGTCCTAATTGGCGGAGTAGCTGGCCTTTTCCTGCTGGACCTTAACCCTTCCCTTTTCGCCAGGGTCTTAGCAGTCGCTTTGGTCACCCTTGGGGCGGCAACCAGAGCAGCCGATAAAGTGGGGGAGGAGGAGTGGGAGGGGGGGGAGTGTACTAACTCCACTTCTGGAACTGGATCATGCAAGGAGAGATCTAAAACTAAGTCTAAATCTTCAGTTAGTACTTGCATTTCGGTGGCCGAGTGTACTACATTTTGTGGTAACCCCTTATCCAGCCCCTGAGGTGTTGGGGATGGAATATTCGAAGTATCCAAAACAATTAGATCCGTGCTTAGGATCTCAGCTTGGGACAAGGGGGGAGGGGTGCTGAGGCCCAGTGAAGACCTCCTAGCATGGTTAATATTCTCCACAACTTGTACCAGATAGTTGTCCATAGTATTACCCGGGACTATAGCTTTTTTCCTTTCGACATTTAAATGCAATTAATAGTAACTATTAGACTTTAACCCTCAAATGTCAATGTCAATGTAGTCAATGTAATCAGGTAAAGCCTTATTGGCTTGTTACCTTCCTGCTTGAATCCCCAACAGTCCAGGTTCAGATCGGACAGCGTCGAGGGCAGTGGGTGGAAGTAAATCCCGATGACAATAATCGTAGTAGGTCTTTGGGTTGCGACACTGAAGGGGGGTGGCCCGTCACGTCACCTTAGGTCCCCTGAGGGCCACAGAGGGCCCGCCCTTTGCCCGGGCTTCGCCCGCGCTTCCGTCCGCGCGCGTCCCGCGTACGCGTGCAGAAGCTGGGCTAAGTAGGAGGAGGAGGGAGCGGGAAGAGGCACCAGGTGCGCGCGATTACCTGGCGCTAGCACCTCTGGGCCTCGCAGTCCCGCTCCCGCTGGCACACTCAACTCCCTCAGCAGATGGAAAAATCTGGCCTGGAATGCGCCGGCTGACTCGTGCAGGAAACCAATGAAGAATCCCTTGGGGCAGTAACAATGGTGAGGTGGAGCACACGGGCTCAGGCACAGTTCTGCTTACAAGCGCAGGCAGTGGTTAGACGATGGAGCACACGGGCTCAAGCACAGTTCTGCAAACAAGCGCAGGCAGTAGTTAAACGATGGAGCACACGGGCTCAAGGTACAAGGGTCCCAATGTGCAGAGAGACAGAAGCAATTTCAAAGGCTCCCCACGCTTTCAGCAACAGGCACGACTGCGAGTGGCTCCCGCGAAGCGGGGGCCGCGAGTCGTTAAGTGCTTGCAGGGAGGAGGGGGCGGGAAGAGGCACCACGTGCGCGCGATTACCTGGCGCTAGCACCTCTGGGCCTCGCAGTCCCGCTCCCGCTGGCACACTCAACTCCCTCAGCAGATGGAAAAATCTGGCCTGGAATGCGCCGGCTGACTCGTGCAGGAAACCAATGAAGAATCCCTTGGGGCAGTAACAATGGTGAGGTGGAGCACACGGGCTCAGGCACAGTTCTGCTTACAAGCGCAGGCAGTGGTTAGACGATGGAGCACACGGGCTCAAGCACAGTTCTGCAAACAAGCGCAGGCAGTAGTTAAACGATGGAGCACACGGGCTCAAGGTACAAGGGTCCCAATGTGCAGAGAGACAGAAGCAATTTCAAAGGCTCCCCACGCTTTCAGCAACAGGCACGACTGCGAGTGGCACCAAGGCCTACCAGGGGCTGCAGCATATCTTTGGCCACCCCTGGCTGGTTCTTAAATTGACACAACTGGCTGATCACTCAGCTGGGGTAAGGTGGTGTAATCACCCCTTACTTAGATATAGTATACCTATATCTAAACCTATATCTGGACACATATAAACCTGTGAGCCACTCCTATGGAAGGCCTCATCAATCCTGGAGGCAGAGTGCGTGGTTTAATGTGAGATGGAACTCTAGCCTGAGCTGAGCCTGTCTGCAGCTGTCGGGAACAACTCCCTAAGCTGTTTCAGGATAATGCCATACCATATACTCTTAAGTGCCTTATAATCCTCGCGGTTATATAGCAACTTTGGTTTGGCTTTATCAAAACATGTCGTGTAAGGTGTCATACGATTAGGAATACTATCCCCTCGCCAGTTCTGGCGACGGGGATAGCATTCCACCCCTCTAGAGGGGTAAGACATGTTACTTTACTTATATGCGGTTAATTGCTAAAAGGACCTTGGATCCACAAAATGGATGCCTCTGCCACAGACACGAGTCTGACCCCCTGAAGCTGACCGAAACTCAGCCAAAGGGGCCTGGACAAAGGGTTTCCTGTCGCAGGGAGGTGTTACACCCCCCCAGACAGGAGATAGTGGATTGTAGCAGGGAGGTTTGAAAGAAACCAGACACTGCATGGGGAGCACAAGGCTGCCCCTTGCATAATCCGGCCAAACCGGTTCTGGGGCACTCCAGCCCTCGTGCCAGGGCGGCCTGGATCAAAGGAAGGGGTGTATCCACCCACTTCCTGGGTCCCACCCATAGGAGGGGACCTAGCAGGTAATCCAGCCCCCAAAATCAGTATAAGACTGGGAGCAGTGCCAATGCACTTCAGATTATCCTGATGAAACATAAGAAATGAAACTCTGGACCCTTCGACATCCTACTCAACGTAGAAGACTGAAGAATCTCCCTTGTGGTCAAGGAGTGACCACCCTGTGCAAACAGGCACCATCCAGCCCTCAACGTCTGCTTTGTCGCAGTTCCTGCCGGAACTCGAGCGACAGAGATCCACAAGATCAAGTTTGCCTGCCTTCTAACAGCCCGATCCACAGTCCCTGCAGAGCTGAGACCCGTGGAGGCGACCG
Source organism: Lissotriton helveticus (assembly GCF_964261635.1). Taxonomy (NCBI): domain Eukaryota; kingdom Metazoa; phylum Chordata; class Amphibia; order Caudata; family Salamandridae; genus Lissotriton; species Lissotriton helveticus. The sequence goes on from NC_136068.1 coordinate 426,915,614, forward strand.
GAAGCGTGGGGCATGCCATCTTGGAAAGACCACGAGACGCTGACCGTGCAGCCCACGAGTGACCCTCGAAGCTGTACAACGGGGTTTGAGAAGCCCCAACCCTGAGCCACTCTTGCACCAAAGTTCACCCCTCTACACTCGACGAGTGCTGCGTGGGGTCCTTCTGCTTCTTTTGGCTCAATGCGTTGGCCCTGTCACTTGCCAGCTGGCTTGTGGCCCCTGTGCCAATGAAACTTGAAATTTGACTTGCGATTCTGGTTGCTCCATATTTGCACCAGCTTCCCTGAAAAGGAGCCCCCACTCTGACCCTCCTGGTTGAGTGAGAAGCAATCTCCCAGTTCCGCGTGGATTGCTTTTGCCAAGTGTTGTTTGCTCCAATCTTGAAGCCGACAGCGCCGATGGCGAGAGCCTGCATCGGACAGATCGTGACCTGCTCCTGGACTTCGTAGATGCCCCAGAGCCCACGTGACAGCAGAGAGAAGCTCCTCAACAACCACCTGATTGCGCCCGACAATGCCTGGTTCCGTCCTGGTTCCACCCTGGTCACTGCTGAGTGACCCAGACTCTGTCCCCTCTGCTTTCAGGTACTTTTCAACTTGAGTCCACCCTTGGACTCCACCGGACACTTCTCTTTCACCCTGCCTGCAGCCCTTTCAGCTCCAAGCACCAAGAGCCTGCGTGACGAAACCCGACTCAACTTCGACCCTGTGCACCCGCTTCCTGTGGGTGAGGTAACATTGCAACGCCGGTGTTCCCACACTGGTACACACCTCTAGGGTCTGTGTCTTAAGTTTTGTTCCTCTAGGTTCAGCGGAAGTGTCCTTAAACTTAAACTTTGTAACTGTACGCACCATTGGTTAACATTGATGCATGCGTGCACTTTCTGCACTGCACCCGAATCCCGCGGGCTTTTCCCGACTTCAGCATTGCTTGTCCCGACTGCTCCCAGCGATTCCCTAGGCCCTAGGCCTAACCACTGTTTGATTGGTATCTCTTATACCACTTGTTTAGTATATGGTCTGAGTGGCCCCTCGCCCTCATCCATATTTGTGCAACTTTGTATGTTATACTGTGCTTTTGATTTAACGCTTGTGCCCCTTTATTCATAAAGAATACTGGGGATTGTCTTGAGTAATAAATACATATATTTTTATAATATATACTTGTGTGGTGTCCTTTCATTTGATATTACAGGATTGTATGTGGTAAAACAGCTCGCTTAACACGACCTCTTAAGTTAAGCCTTTAGGCTGCTTAGTCCATGCTACCCCTAGGATAGCTTGTCTAATAAGGTTGACTTACAACCAGACACCATAAGGGATTGTTTGGTCTGATAACAGGTGGTTCCAGAATTGGAAACATCACCTATCAGGCCAACTTCTCACAAAGAACCAGCCAGGGGTGGCAAAAGACATGCTGCAGCCCTTGGTAGGCCTTGGTGGCACCTATGCCCTGAGCACCTATAGTGCATGGTACAGGGGCTGAAAAGGAGTCAATTTCCAATTATGATATGTACCTATAGCACATGTATTAATAATTTAGAGAGAGAACAGCAGGCTGGGGATCTGATTAGCAGGCCCACAGCCTCAGTAGTCGAAAACCAGTGAAGCAAAAAGCAAAAATTTGGGGTGACCATAGGATAGCAGACCCTGCTCTCCTACAGGTTGGAAACGCTTTTCAGGCTCACTAATGGGCTCAAAACATGCAGCCCTGAGGGATGTATGATGTTACAACTCATACTTTTACAACGCATGCCATTACAACGAATTTTTTACAACGCAAAAACTTTTACAACGCATGTATTTACAACGCTTGTTTTTACAACGCAGGTACCTTTACAACGCATACCATTACAACGTAAGTATTGGTAAGTATATATTAATTTTTTTAAATTTAAAATAATTGAAAATAATATAATTTAATTTAATTTAATTTAATTTCATTTAATTTCATTTAATTGATTTAATTTAAATTTAATTTTATTTTATTTTTACCTTGTACCCCTGTACCCCAAAAACCCAAAACTGACCCTGAACCCTAAAAATACCCCTGTACCCCAAAAACCCAAAACTGACCCTGAACCCTAAAAATACCCCTTTACCCAAAAACCCAAAACTGACCCTGAACCCTAAAAATACCCCTTTACCCAAAAACTGAAAACTGACCCTGAACCCTAAAAATACCCCTTTACCCAAAAACTGAAAACTGACCCTGAACCCTAAAAATATCCCTTTACCCAAAAACCCAAAACTGACACTGAACCCTAAAAATACCCTTTTACCCAAAAACCCAAAACTGACCCTGAACCCTAAAAATACCCCTTTACCCAAAAACTGAAAACTGACCCTGAACCCTAAAAATACCCCTTTACCCAAAAACTGAAAACTGACCCTGAACCCTAAAAATACCCCTTTACCCAAAAACTGAAAACTGACCCTGAACCCTAAAAATACCCCTTTACTCAAAAACTGAAAACTGACCCACAACCCTAAAAATACCCTTTTACCCAAAAACTGAAAACTGACCCTGAACCCTAAAAATACCCCTTTACTCAAAAACTGAAAACTGACCCACAACCCTAAAAATACCCTTTTACCCAAAAACTGAAAACTGACCCTGAACCCTAAAAATACCCCTTTACCCAAAAACTGAAAACTGACCCTGAACCCTAAAAATACCCCTTTACCCAAAAACTGAAAACTGACCCTCAACCCTAAAAATACCCTTTTACCCAAAAACTGAAAACTGACCCTGAACCCTAAAAATACCCCTTAAAAAAACCCAAACATATGAAATTTAAAATATAATTATATACTTACCAATACTTACGTTGTAATGGTATGCGTTGTAAAGGTACCTGCGTTGTAAAAACATGCGTTGTAAATACATGCGTTGTAATGGTTTTTGCGTTGTAAAAATTTCGTTGTAATGGTAGTGTGTTGTAAAAGTTGCGTTGTAAAGGTGGTTTCCCAGCCCTGAGGTCTCTCCTGATAGAAGCTGGGTAAGAAGGAATTCGCCGCTCGGCTGACCTGGCAGGAGCAAACGTAAGCCAAAAATCGACGCATAACCAGTGTAGAGCAGCCAGGGACATTCTGCCAAGTGTTACTTGTAAGTGGGGTTGGAAACGCTTTTCAGGCTCAGTACTGGGCTCAAAAGATGCAGCCCTGAGGTCTCTCACGATAGCAGGTGGGTAAGTAGAAATTGGCCGCTCGGCTGACCCGGCAGGAGCAAATGTATGCCAAAAATCGACACAGAACCAGCTTTTCAGTAAAGAGCAGCCAGGGACATTCTAGCAAGTTTTACTTGTAAGTGGGGTTGGAAACTCTTTTCAGGCTTAATACTGGGCTCAAAATATGCAGTCCTGAGGTCTCTCCTGATAGCAGGTGCGTAAGTCGGAATCTGACGCTCGGCTTACCCGGCAGGAGCAAACTTATGCCAAAAATCAACGTGAACCAGCTTTTTAGTGAAGAGCAGCCAGAGACATTCTAGCAAGTTTTACTTGTTAGTGGGGTTGGAAACGCTTTTCAGGCTTAGTACTGGGCTCAAAAGATGCAGCCACGAGGTCTCTCCTGATAGCAGGTGGGTATGTAGAAATTAGCCACTCGGCTGACCCAGCAGGAGCAAACGTATGCCAAAAATCAACGCAAAACCAGCTTTTCAGTGAATAGCAGCGAGGGACATTCTAGCAAGTTTTACTTGTAAGTGGGGTTGGAAACGCTTTTCAGGCTCAGTACTGGGCTCAAAAGATGCAGTCCTGAAGTCTCAGCAGGTGCGTAAGTCGGAATTTGCCGCTCGGCTGACCGGGCAGGAGCAAACATATGCCAAAAATCGACTTGAACCAGCTGTTCAGTTAAGAGCAGCCAGGGGCATTCTAGCAAGTTTTACTGGTAAGTGGGGTTGGAAACACTTTTCAGGCTCAATACTCGGCTCAAAAGATGCAGCACTGAGGTCTCTCCTGATAGCAGGTGGGTTAAGTAGAAAATCGCCGCTCGGCTGACCTGGCAGGAGCAAACATATGCCAATAATCGACGCATAACCAGCTTTTCAGTGTAGAGCAGCCAGGGACATTCTAGCAAATTTTACTTGTAAGTGGGGTTGGAAACGCTTTTCAGGCACAGTACTGGGCTCAAAAGATGCAGCCCTGAGGTCTCTCACGATAGCAGAAGGGTAAGTAGAAATTTGCCGCTCGGCTGACCCGGCAGGAGCAAATGTATGCCAAAAATCGACGCAGAACCAGCTTTTCAGTGAAGAGCAGCCAGGGACATTCTAGCCAGTTTTACTGGTAAGTGGGGTTGGAAACGCTTTTCAAGCTCAAAAGATGCAGCACTGAGGTCTCTCCTGATTGCAGGTGGGTAAGTAGAAAATCGCTGGTCGGCTGACCCAGCAGGAGCAAACGTATGCCAAAAATCAACGCAGAACCAGCTTTTCAGTGAAGAGCAGCTAGGGACATTCTAGCAAGTCTTACTTGTAAGTGGGGTTGGAAACGCTTTTCAGGCTTAGTACTGGGCTCAAAAGATGCAGCACTGAGGTCTCTCCTGATAGCAGGTGGGTACATAGAAAATCGCCGGTCGGCTGACCCAGCAGGAGCAAATGTATGCCAAAAATCGACGCAGAACCAGCTTTTCAGTGAAGAGCAGCTAGGGACATTCTAGAAAGTTTTACTTGTAAGTGAGGTTGGAAATGCTTTTCAGGCTTAGCACTGGGCTCAAAATATGCAGTCCTGAGGTCTCTCCTGATAGCAGGTGCGTAAGTCGGAATTTGACGCTCGGCTGACCCGGCAGGAGCAAACGTATGCCAAAAATCGACGTGAACCAGCTTTTCAGTGAAGAGCAGCCAGGAACATTCTAGCAAGTTTTACTGGTAAGTGGGGTTAGAAACGCTTTTCAGGCTCAATACTGGGCTCAAAAGATGCAGCACTGAGGTCTCTCCTGATAGCAGGTGGGTAAAGTAGAAATTCACCGCTCAGTTGACCTGGCAGGAGCAAAAGTATGCCAAAAATCTACGCATAACCAGCTTTTCGGTGGAGAGCAGCCAGGGACATTCTAGCAAGTTTTACTTGCAAGTGGGGTTGGAAACACTTTTCAGGCTCAGTACTGGGCTCAAAAGATGCATTACTGATGTCTCTCACGAAAGCAGGTGGGTAAGTAGAAATTTGCCGCTAGGCTGACCCGGCAGGAACAAATGTATGCCAAAAATCGACGCAGAACCAGCTTGTCAGTGAAGAGCAGCCAGGGACATTCTAGCAAGTTTTACTTGTAAGTTGGGTTGGAAATGCTTTTCAGGCTCAGTACTTGGCTCAAAAGATGCAGCCCTGAGGTCTATCACGATAGCGGGTGGGTAAGTAGAAATAGGCCGCTCGGCTGACCCGGCAGGAGCAAATGTATGCCAAAAATCGACACAGAACCAGCTTTTCAGTGAAGAGCAGCCAGGGACATTCTAGCAAGTTTTACTTGTAAGTGGGGTTGGAAACGCTTTTCAGGCTCACTACTGGGCTCAAAAGATGAAATCCTGAGGTCTCTCTGATAGCAGCTGGGTAAGTAGGATTTTGCCGCTCAGCTGACCCAGCAGGAGCATATATATGCCTAAAATTGATGTAAAGCCAGCTGTGCAGGGTAGAGCAGCCAGGGACATTCCAGCAAGTTTTACTTGTAAGTGGGGTTGGAAACGCTTTTCAGTCTCAATACTGGGCTCAAAAGATGAAACCCTGAGGTCTCTCCTGATAGCAGGTGGGTAAGTTGGAATTCGCTAGTCGGCTGACCATGCAGGACCAAACGCATGCCAAAAATCGACGCTGAACCAGCTTTTCAGTGAAGAGCAGCCAGGGACATTCTAGCAAGTTTTACATGTAAGTGGGGTTGGAAACGCTTTTCAGGCTCAGTACTGGGCTCAAAAGATGCAGCCCTGAGGTCTTTCATGATAGCAGGTGGGTAAGTTGGAATTCGCCGCTCGGCTGACCCGGCAGGAGCAAATGTATGCCAAAAATCGACGCAGAACCAGCTTTTCAGTGAAGAGCAGCCAGGGACATTCTAGCCAGTTTTACTGGTAAGTGGGGTTGGAAACGCTTTTCAAGCTCAAAAGATGCAGCACTGAGGTCTCTCCTGATTGCAGGTGGGTAAGTAGAAAATCGCCGGTCGGCTGACCCAGCAGGAGCAAACGTATGCCAAAAATCAACGCAGAACCAGCTTTTCAGTGAAGAGCAGCTAGGGACATTCTAGCAAGTCTTACTTGTAAGTGGGGTTGGAAACGCTTTTCAGGCTTAGTACTGGGCTCAAAAGATGCAGCACTGAGGTCTCTCCTGATAGCAGGTGGGTACATAGAAATTTGCTGCTCGGCTGACCCGGCAGGAGCAAATGTATGCCAAAAATCGACGCAGAACCAGCTTTTCAGTGAAGAGCAGCTAGGGACATTCTAGAAAGTTTTACTTGTAAGTGAGGTTGGAAATGCTTTTCAGGCTTAGTACTGGGCTCAAAATATGCAGTCCTGAGGTCTCTCCTGATAGCAGTTGAGTAAGTCGGAGTTTGACGCTTGGCTGACCAGGCAGGAGCGAACTTATGCCAAAAATCGACGTGAACCAGCTTTTCAGTGAAGAGCAGCGAGGGACATTCTAGCAAGTTTTACTTGTTAGTGGGGTTGGAAACGCTTTTCAGGCTTAGTACTGGTCTCAAAAGATGCAGCCCTGAGGTCTCTCCTGATAGCCGGTGGGTATGTCGAAATTAGCCACTCGGCTGACCCAGCAGGAGCAAACGTATCCCAAAAATTGACGCAGAACCAGCTTTTCAGTGTAGAGCAGCGAGGCACATTCTAGCAAGTTTTACTGGTAAGTGGGGTTGGAAACACTTTTCAGGCTCAATACTGGGCTCAAAAGATGCAGCACTGAAGTCTCTCCTGATAGCAGGTAGGTTAAGTAGAAATTCGCTGCTCGGCTGACCTGGCAGGAGCAAACATATGCCAAAAATCGACGCATAACCAGCTTTTCAGTGTAGAGCAGCCAGGGACATTCTAGCAACTTTTACTTGTAAGTGGGGTTGGAAACGCTTTTCAGGCTCAGTACTGGGTTCAAAAGATGCAGCCCTGAGGTCTCTCACGATAGCAGAAGGGTAAGTAGAAATTTGCCGCTCGGCTGACCCGGCAGGAGCAAATGTATGCCAAAAATCGACGCAGAACCAGCTTTTCAGTGAAGAGCAGCCAGGGAGATTCTAGCCAGTTTTACTGGTAAGTGGGATTGGAAACGCTTTTCAAGCTCAAAAGATGCAGCACTGAGGTCTCTCCTGATAGCAGGTGGGTACGTAGAAAATCATCGGTCGGCTGACCCTGCAGGAGCAAATGTATGCCAAAAATTGACGCATAACCAGCTTTTCAGTGTAGAGCAGCCAGGGACATTCTAGCAAGTTTTACTTGCAAGTGGGGTTGGAAACGCTTTTCAGGCTCACTAATGGGCTCAAAACATGCAGCCCTGAGGTCTCTCGTGTTAGAAGCTGGGTAAGTAGGAATTCACCGCTCGGCTGACCTGGCAGGAGCAAACGTATGCCAAAAATCTACGCATAACCATCTTTTCGGTGTAGAGCAGCCAGGGACATTCTAGCAAGTTTTACTTGCAAGTGGGGTTGGAAACACTTTTCAGGCTCAGTACTGGGCTCAAAAGATGCATCCCTGAGGTCTCTCACGATAGCAGGTGGGTAAGTAGAAATTTGCCGCTAGGCTGATCCGGCAGGAGCAAACGTACGCCAAAAATCGACGCAGAACCAGCTTTTCTGTGAAGAGCAGCCAGGAACACTCTATCAAGTTTTACGTGTAAGTGGGGTTGGAAACGCTTTTCAGGCTCAGTACTGGGCTCAAAAGATGCAGCCCAGAGGTCTCTCATGATAGTAGGTGGGTAAGTTGGAATTCGCCGCTCGGCTGACCAAGCAGGAGCATACGTATGCGAAAATTGATGTAAAGCCAGCTGTGCAGTGTAGAGCAGCCAGGGACATTCTAGCAAGTTTTACTTGTAAGTGGGGTTGGAAACGCTTTTCAGGCTCAATACTGGGCTCAAAAGATGAAACCCTGAGGTCTCTCCTGATAGCAGGTGGGTAAGTTGGAATTCGCCAGTCGGCTGACCCTGCAGGAGCAAACGTATGCCAAAATCAGCGCTGAACCAGCTTTTCAGTGAAGAACAGCCAGGGACATTCTAGCAAGTTTTACGTGTAAGTGGGGTTGGAAACGCTTTTCAGGCTCAGTACTGGGCTCAAAAGATGCAGCCCAGAGGTCTCTCATGATAGCAGGTGGGTAAGTTGGAATTCGCCACTCGGCTGACCAAGCAGGAGCATACGTAAGCCAAAATTGATGTAAAGCCAGCTTTTCAGTGAACAGCAGCCAGGGACATTCTAGCAAGTTTGACTTGTAAGTGGGGTTGGAAACGCTTTTCAGGCTCACTAATGGGCTCAAATCATGCAGCCCTGAGGTCTCCCCTGATAGAAGCTGGGTAAGTAGGAATTCGCCGCTCGGCTGACCTGGCAGGAGCAAACGTATGCCAAAAATCGACGCATACCAGCTTTTCAGTGCAGAGCAGCCAGGGACATTCTACCAAGTTTTACTTGTAAGTGGGGTTGGAAACGCTTTTCAGGCTCAGTACTGGGCTCAAAAGATGCAGCCCTGAGGTCTCTCCTGATAGCCGGTGGGTATGTCGAAATTAGCCACTCGGCTGACCCAGCAGGAGCAAACGTATCCCAAAAATCGACGCAGAACCAGCTTTTCAGTGTAGAGCAGCGAGGCACATTCTAGCAAGTTTTACTTGTAAGTGGGGTTGGAAACGCTTTTCAGGCTCAATACTGGGCTCAAAAGATTCGGCACTGAGGTCTCTCCAGATAGCTGGTGGGTTAAGTAGAAATTCACCGCTCGGCTGACCTGGCAGAAGCAAACATATGCCAAAAATCGACGCATAACCAGCTTTTCAGTGTCGAGCAGCCAGGGACATTTTAGCCAATTTTACTTGTAAGTGGGGTGGAAACGCTTTTCAGGCTTAGTACTGGGCTCAAAAGATGCAGCCCTGAGGTCTCTCCTGATAGCAGGTGGGTATGTAGAAATTCGCTGCTCGGCTGACCCAGCAGGAGCAAACGTATGCCAAAAATCGATGCAGAACCAGCTTTTCAGTGAAGAGCAGCCAGGGACATTCTAGCAAGTTTTACTTATAAGTGGGGTTGGAAACGCTTTTCAGGCTCAGTACTGGGCTCAAAAGATGCAGTCCTGAGGTCTCAGCAGGTCCGTAAGTCGGAATTCGCTGCTCGGCTGACCGGGCAGGAGCAAAGGTATGCCAAAAATCGTCGTGAACCAGCTTTTCAGTGAAGAGTAGCCAGGGACATTCTAGCAAGTTTTACTGGTAAGTGGGGTTAGAAACGCTTTTCAGGCTCAATACTGGGCTCAAAAGATGCAGCACTGAGGTCTCTCCTGATAGCAGGTGGGTTAAGTAGGAATTCACCGCTCGGCTGACCTGGCAGGAGCAAACGTATGCCAAAAATGGACATATAACCAGCTTTTCAGTGTAGAGCAGCCAGGGACATTCTAGCAAGTTTTACTTGCAAGTGGGGTTGGAAACGCTTTTCAGGCTCAGTACTGGGCTTAAAAGATACATCCCTGAGGTCTCTCACGATAGCAGGTGGGTAAGTAGAAATTTTCCACTCTGCTGATCCGGCAGGAGCAAACGTATGCCAAAAATTGACGCAGAACCAGCTTTTCAGTGAAGAGCAGCCAGGGACACTCTAGCAAGTTTTACTTGTAAGTGGGGTTGGAAACGCTTTTCAGGCTCACTACTGGGCTCAAAAGATGAAACCCTGAGGTCTCTCCTGATAGCAGCTGGGTAAGTAGGACTTCGCCGCTCATCTGACCCAGCAGGAGCAAACATATGCCAAAAATTGATGTAAAGCAAGCTGTTCAGTGTAGAGCAGCCAGGGACATTCTAGCACGTTTTACTTGTAAGTGGGGTTGGAAACGCTTTTCAGGCTCAATACTGGGCTCAAAAGATGAAATCCTGAGGTCCTTCCTGATAGCAGGTGGGTAAGTTGGAATTCGCCAGTCGGCTGACCCTGCAAGAGCAAACGTATGCCAAAAATCGACGCTGAACCAGCTTTTCAGTGAAGAGCAGCCAGGGACATTCTAGCAAGTTTTACGTGTAAGTGGGATTGGAAATGCTTTTCAGGCTCAGTACTGGGCTTAAAAGATGCAGCCCTGAGGTCTCTCATGATAGCAGGTGGGTAAGTTAGAATTCGCCGCTCGGCTCACCAAGCAGGAGCATACGTATGCCAAAATTGACGTAAAGCCAGCTTTTCAGTGAACTGCAGCCAGGGACATTCTAGCAAGTTTTACTTGTAAGTGGGGTTGGAAACGCTTTTCAGGCTCACTAATGGGCTCAAAACATGCAGCCCTGAGGTCTCTCCTGATAGAAGCTGGGTAAGTAGGAATTCGCCACTCGGCTGACCTGGCAGGAGCAAACGTATGCCAAAAATTGACGCATAACCAGCTTTTCAGTGCAGAGCAGCCAGGGACATTCTACCAAGTTTTACTTGTAAGTGGGGTTGGAAATGCTTTTCAGGCTCAGTACTGGGCTCAAAAGATGCATCCCTGAGGTCTCTCACGATAGCAGGTGGGTAAGTAAGTAAGATGTAAGTTGGAATTCGCCGCTCAGCTGACCAAGCAGGAGCATACGTATGCCAAAATTGATGTAAAGCCAGCTTTTCAGTGAACAGCAGCCAGGGACATTCTAGCAAGTTTTACTTGTAAGTGGGGTTGGAAACGCTTTTCAGGCTCACTAATAGGCTCAAAACATGCAGCCCTGAGGTCTCTCCTGATAGAAGCTGGGTAAGTAGGTATTCGCCGTTTGGCTGACCTGGCAGGAGCAAACGTATGCCAAAAATCTACGCATAACCAGCTTTTCGGTGTAGAGCAGCCAGGGACATTCTAGCAAGTTTTACTTGCAAGTGGGATTGGAAACACTTTTCAGGCTCAGTACTGGGCTCAAAAGATGCATCCCTGAGGTCTCTCACGATAGCAGGTGGGTAAGTAGAAATTTGCCGCTCGGCTGAACCGGCAGGAACAAATGTATGCCAAAAATCAACGCATAACCAGCTTGTCAGTGAAGAGCAGCCAGGGACATTCTAGCAAGTTTTACTTGTAAGTGGGGTTGGAAACGCTTTTCAGGCTCAGTACTGGGCTCAAAAGATGCATCACTGAGGTCTCTCCTGATAGCAGATGGGTAAGTAGAAATTCGCCGCTCGACTGACCCGGCAGGAGCAAACGTACGCCAAAAATCGATGCAGAACCAGCTTTTCAGTGAAGAGCAGCCAGGGACACTCTATCAAGTTTTACTTGTAAGTGGGGTTGGAAACGCTTTTCAGGCTCACTACTGGGCTCAAAAGATGAAACCCTGAGGTCTCTCATGATAGCAGCTGGGTAAGTAGGTTTTCGCCGCTCAGCTGACCCAGCAGGAGCATATATATGCCAAAAATTGATGTAAAGCCAGCTGTGCAGTGTAGAGCAGCCAGGGACATTCTAGCAAGTTTTACTTGTAAGTGGGGTTGGAAACACTTTTCAGGCTCAATACTGGGCTCAAAAGATGAAACCCTGAGGTCTCTCCTGATAGTAGGTGGGTAAGTTGGTATTCGCCAGTCGGCTGACCCTGCAGGAGCAAACGTATGCCAAAAATCGACGATGAACCAGCTCTTCAGTGAAGAGCAGCCAGGGACATTCTAGCATGTTTTACGTGTAAGTGGGGTTGGAAACGCTTTTCAGGCTCAGTACTGGGCTCAAAAGATGCAGCCCAGAGGTCTCTCATGATAGCAGGTGGGGAAGTTGGAATTCGCCGCTCGGCTGACTAAGCAGGAGCATACGTATGCCAAAATTTATGTAAAGCCAGCTTTTCAGTGAAAAGCAGCCAGGGTCATTCTAGCAAGTTTTCCTTGTAAGTGGGGTTGGAAACTCTTTTCAGGCTCACTAATGGGCTCAAATCATGTAGCCCTGAGGTCTCCCCTGATAGAAGCTGGGTAAGTAGGAATTCGCCGCTCGGTTGACCTGGCAGGAGCAAACGTATGCCAAAAATCGACGCATAACCAGCTTTTCAGTGTAGAGCAGCCAGGGACATTCTAGCAAATTTTACTTGTAAGTGGGGTTGGAAACGCTTTTCAGGCTCAGTACTGGGCTCAAAAGATGCAGCCCTGAGGTCTCTCACGATAGCAGGTGGGTAAGTAGAAATTTGCCGCTCAGCTGACCCGGCAGGAGCAAATGTATGCCAAAAATCGATGCAGAACCAGCTTTTCTGTGAAGAGCAGCCAGGAACACTCTATCAAGTTTTACGTGTAAGTGGGGTTGGAAACGCTTTTCAGGCTCAGTACTGGGCTCAAAAGATGCAGCCCAGAGGTATCTCATGATAGTAGGTGGGTAAGTTGGAATTCGCCGCTCGGCTGACCAAGCAGGAGCATACGTATGCGAAAATTGATGTAAAGCCAGCTGTGCAGTGTAGAGCAGCCAGGGACATTCTAGCAAGTTTTACTTGTAAGTGGGGTTGGAAACGCTTTTCAGGCTCAATACTGGGCTCAAAAGATGAAACCCTGAGGTCTCTCCTGATAGCAGGTGGGTAAGTTGGAATTCGCCAGTCGGCTGACCCTGCAGGAGCAAACGTATGCCAAAATCAGCGCTGAACCAGCTTTTCAGTGAAGAACAGCCAGGGACATTCTAGCAAGTTTTACGTGTAAGTGGGGTTGGAAACGCTTTTCAGGCTCAGTACTGGGCTCAAAAGATGCAGCCCAGAGGTCTCTCATGATAGCAGGTGGGTAAGTTGGAATTCGCCACTCGGCTGACCAAGCAGGAGCATACGTAAGCCAAAATTGATGTAAAGCCAGCTTTTCAGTGAACAGCAGCTAGGGACATTCTAGCAAGTTTGACTTGTAAGTGGGGTTGGAAACGCTTTTCAGGCTCACTAATGGGCTCAAATCATGCAGCCCTGAGGTCTCCCCTGATAGAAGCTGGGTAAGTAGGAATTCGCCGCTCGGCTGACCTGGCAGGAGCAAACGTATGCCAAAAATCGACGCATACCAGCTTTTCAGTGCAGAGCAGCCAGGGACATTCTACCAAGTTTTACTTGTAAGTGGGGTTGGAAACGCTTTTCAGGCTCAGTACTGGGCTCAAAAGATGCAGCCCTGAGGTCTCTCCTGATAGCCGGTGGGTATGTCGAAATTAGCCACTCGGCTGACCCAGCAGGAGCAAACGTATCCCAAAAATCGACGCAGAACCAGCTTTTCAGTGTAGAGCAGCGAGGCACATTCTAGCAAGTTTTACTTGTAAGTGGGGTTGGAAACGCTTTTCAGGCTCAATACTGGGCTCAAAAGATTCAGCACTGAGGTCTCTCCAGATAGCTGGTGGGTTAAGTAGAAATTCACCGCTCGGCTGACCTGGCAGAAGCAAACATATGCCAAAATTCGACGCATAACCAGCTTTTCAGTGTCGAGCAGCCAGGGACATTCTAGCCAATTTTACTTGTAAGTGGGGTGGAAACGCTTTTCAGGCTTAGTACTGGGCTCAAAAGATGCAGCCCTGAGGTCTCTCCTGATAGCAGGTGGGTATGTAGAAATTCGCTGCTCGGCTGACCCAGCAGGAGCAAACGTATGCCAAAAATCGACGCAGAACCAGCTTTTCAGTGAAGAGCAGCCAGGGACATTCTAGCAAGTTTTACTTATAAGTGGGGTTGGAAACGCTTTTCAGGCTCAGTACTGGGCTCAAAAGATGGAGTCCTGAGGTCTCAGCAGGTCCGTAAGTCGGAATTCGCTGCTCGGCTGACCGGGCAGGAGCAAAGGTATGCCAAAAATCGTCGTGAACCAGCTTTTCAGTGAAGAGTAGCCAGGGACATTCTAGCAAGTTTTACTGGTAAGTGGGGTTAGAAACGCTTTTCAGGCTCAATACTGGGCTCAAAAGATGCAGCACTGAGGTCTCTCCTGATAGCAGGTGGGTTAAGTAGGAATTCACCGCTCGGCTGACCTGGCAGGAGCAAACGTATGCCAAAAATCGACATATAACCAGCTTTTCAGTGTAGAGCAGCCAGGGACATTCTAGCAAGTTTTACTTGCAAGTGGGGTTGGAAACGCTTTTCAGGCTCAGTACTGGGCTTAAAAGATACATCCCTGAGGTCTCTCACGATAGCAGGTGGGTAAGTAGAAATTTGCCACTCGGCTGATCCGGCAGGAGCAAACGTATGCCAAAAATTGACGCAGAACCAGCTTTTCAGTGAAGAGCAGCCAGGGACACTCTAGCAAGTTTTACTTGTAAGTGGGGTTGGAAACGCTTTTCAGGCTCACTACTGGGCTCAAAAGATGAAACCCTGAGGTCTCTCCTGATAGCAGCTGGGTAAGTAGGACTTCGCCGCTCATCTGACCCAGCAGGAGCAAACATATGCCAAAAATTGATGTAAAGCAAGCTGTTCAGTGTAGAGCAGCCAGGGACATTCTAGCACGTTTTACTTGTAAGTGGGGTTGGAAACGCTTTTCAGGCTCAATACTGGGCTCAAAAGATGAAATCCTGAGGTCCTTCCTGATAGCAGGTGGGTAAGTTGGAATTCGCCAGTCGGCTGACCCTGCAAGAGCAAACGTATGCCAGAAATCGACGCTGAACCAGCTTTTCAGTGAAGAGCAGCCAGGGACATTCTAGCAAGTTTTACGTGTAAGTGGGATTGGAAATGATTTTCAGGCTCAGTACTGGGCTTAAAAGATGCAGCCCTGAGGTCTCTCATGATAGCAGGTGGGTAAGTTGGAATTCGCCGCTCGGCTCACCAAGCAGGAGCATACGTATGCCAAAATTGACGTAAAACCAGCTTTTCAGTGAACTGCAGCCAGGGACATTCTAGCAAGTTTTACTTGTAAGTGGGGTTGGAAACGCTTTTCAGGCTCACTAATGGGCTCAAAACATGCAGCCCTGAGGTCTCTCCTGATAGAAGCTGGGTAAGTAGGAATTCGCCACTCGGCTGACCTGGCAGGAGCAAACGTATGCCAAAAATTGACGCATAACCAGCTTTTCAGTGCAGAGCAGCCAGGGACATTCTACCAAGTTTTACTTGTAAGTGGGGTTGGAAATGCTTTTCAGGCTCAGTACTGGGCTCAAAAGATGCATCCCTGAGGTCTCTCACGATAGCAGGTGGGTAAGTAAGTAAGATGTAAGTTGGAATTCGCCGCTCAGCTGACCAAGCAGGAGCATACGTATGCCAAAATTGATGTAAAGCCAGCTTTTCAGTGAACAGCAGCCAGGGACATTCTAGCAAGTTTTACTTGTAAGTGGGGTTGGAAACGCTTTTCAGGCTCACTAATAGGCTCAAAACATGCAGCCCTGAGGTCTCTCCTGATAGAAGCTGGGTAAGTAGGTATTCGCCGTTTGGCTGACCTGGCAGGAGCAAACGTATGCCAAAAATCTACGCATAACCAGCTTTTCGGTGTAGAGCAGCCAGGGACATTCTAGCAAGTTTTACTTGCAAGTGGGATTGGAAACACTTTTCAGGCTCAGTACTGGGCTCAAAAGATGCATCCCTGAGGTCTCTCACGATAGCAGGTGGGTAAGTAGAAATTTGCCGCTCGGCTGAACCGGCAGGAACAAATGTATGCCAAAAATCAACGCAGAACCAGCTTGTCAGTGAAGAGCAGCCAGGGACATTCTAGCAAGTTTTACTTGTAAGTGGGGTTGGAAACGCTTTTCAGGCTCAGTACTGGGCTCAAAAGATGCAGCCCTGAGGTCTCTCATGATAGCAGGTGGGTAAGTTGGAATTCGCCGCTCGGCTGACCGGGCAGGAGCAAACGTATGCCAAAAATCAATGTGAACCAGCTGTTCAGTTAAGAGCAGCCAGGGGCATTCTAGCAAGTTTTACTGGTAAGTGGGGTTATAAACGCTTTTCAGGCTCAGTACTGGGCTCAAAAGATGCAGCCCTAAAGTCTCTCACTAAAGCAGAAGGGTAAGTAGAAATTTGCCGCTCGGCTGACCCGGCAGGAGCAAATGTATGCCAAAAATCGACGCAGAACCAGCTTTTCAGTGAAGAGCAGCCAGGGACATTCTAGCCAGTTTTACTGGTAAGTGGGGTTGGAAACGCTTTTCAAGCTCAAAAGATGCAGCACTGAGGTCTCTCCTGATTGCAGGTGGGTAAGTAGAAAATAGCCGGTCGGCTGACCCAGCAGGAGCAAACGTATGCCAAAAATCAACGCAGAACCAGCTTTTCAGTGAAGAGCAGCTAGGGACATTCTAGCAAGTCTTACTTGTAAGTGGGGTTGGAAACGCTTTTCAGGCTTAGTACTGGGCTCAAAAGATGCAGCACTGAGGTCTCTCCTGATAGCAGGTGGGTACATAGAAAATCGCCGGTCGGCTGACCCAGCAGGAGCAAATGTATGCCAAAAATCGACGCAGAACCAGCTTTTCAGTGAAGAGCAGCTAGGGACATTCTAGAAAGTTTTACTTGTAAGTGAGGTTGGAAATGCTTTTCAGGCTTAGTACTGGGCTCAAAATATGCAGTCCTGAGGTCTCTCCTGATAGCAGGTGCGTAAGTCGGAATTTGACGCTCGGCTGACCCGGCAGGAGCAAACGTATGCCAAAAATCGACGTGAACCAGCTTTTCAGTGAAGAGCAGCCAGGAACATTCTAGCAAGTTTTACTTGTAAGTGGGATTGGAAACGCTTTTCAGGCTCAGTACTGGGCTCAAAAGATGCTGCCCTGAGGTCTCTCAGGATAGCAGGTGGGTACATTGGAATTCGCCGCTTGGCTGACCCAGCAGGAGCAAACGTATGCCAAAAATCGACGCAGAACCAGCTTTTCAGTGAAGAGCAGCCAGGGACATTCTAGCAAGTTTTACTTGTAAGTGGGGTTGGAAACGCTTTTCAGGCTCAGTACTGGGCTCAAAAGATGCAGTCCTGAGGTCTCAGCAGGTCCGTAAGTCGGAATTCGCCGTTCGGCTGACTGGGCAGGAGCAAACGTATGCCAAAAATCGACGTGAACCAGCTTTTCAGTGAAGAGCAGCCAGGGACATTCTAGCAAGTTTTACTGGTAAGTGGGGTTAGAAACGCTTTTCAGGCTCAATACTGGGCTCAAAAGATGCAGCACTGAGGTGTCTCCTGATAGCAGGTGGGTAAAGTAGAAATTCACCGCTCAATTGACCTGGCAGGAGCAAAAGTATGCCATAAATCTACGCATAACCATCTTTTCGGTGTAGAGCAGCCAGGGACATTCTAGCAAGTTTTACTTGCAAGTGGGGTTGGAAACACTTTTCAGGCTCAGTACTGGGCTCAAAAGATGCATCCCTGATGTCTCTCACGAAAGCATGTGGGTAAGTAGAAATTTGCCGCTAGGCTGACCCGGCAGGAGCAAATGTATGCCAAAAATCGACACAGAACCAGCTTTTCAGTGAAGAGCAGCCAGGGACATTCTAGCAAGTTTTACATGTAAGTTGGGTTGGAAATGCTTTTCAGGCTCAGTACTTGGCTCAAAAGATGCAGCCCTGAGGTCTATCACGATAGCGGGTGGGTAAGTAGAAATTGGCCGCTCGGCTGACCCGGCAGGAGCAAATGTATGCCAAAAATCGACACAGAACCAGCTTTTCAGTGAAGAGCAGCCAGGGACATTCTAGCAAGTTTTACTTGTAAGTGGGGTTGGAAACGCTTTTCAGGCTCACTACTGGGCTCAAAAGATGAAATCCTGAGGTCTCTCTGATAGCAGATGGGTAAGTAGGATTTCGCCGCTCAGCTGACCCAGCAGGAGCATATATATGCCTAAAATTGATGTAAAGCCAGCTGTGCAGGGTAGAGCAGCCACGGACATTCCAGCAAGTTTTACTTGTAAGTGGGGTTGGAAACGCTTTTCAGGCTCAATACTGGGCTCAAAAGATGAAACCCTGAGGTCTCTCCTGATAGCAGGTGGGTAAGTTGGAATTCGCTAGTCGGCTGACCATGCAGGACCAAACGCATGCCAAAAATCGACGCTGAACCAGCTTTTCAGTGAAGAGCAGCCAGGGACACTCTATCAAGTTTTACGTGTAAGTGGGGTTGGAAATGCTTTTCAGGCTCAGTACTAGGCTCAAAAGATGCAGCCCAGAGGTCTCTCATGATAGTAGGTGGGTAAGTTGGAATTCGCCACTCGGCTGACCAAGCAGGAGCATACGTATGCGAAAATTGATGTAAAGCCAGCTGTGCAGTGTAGAGCAGCCAGGGACATTCTAGCAAGTTTTACTTGTAAGTGGGGTTGGAAACGCTTTTCAGGCTCAATACTGGGCTCAAAAGATGAAACCCTGAGGTCTCTCCTGATAGCAGGTGGGTAAGTTGGAATTCGCCAGTCGGCTGACCCTGCAGGAGCAAACGTATGCCAAAAATCGGCGCTGAACCAGCTTTTCAGTGAAGAGCAGCCAGGGACATTCTAGCAAGTTTTACGTGTAAGTGGGGTTGGAAACGCTTTTCAGGCTCAGTACTGGGCTCAAAAGATGCAGCCCAGAGGTCTCTCATGATAGCAGGTGGGTAAGTTGGAATTCGCCACTCGGCTGACCAAGCAGGAGCATACGTATGCCAAAATTGATGTAAAGCCAGCTTTTCAGTGAACAGCAGCCAGGGACATTCTAGCAAGTTTTACTTGTAAGTGGGGTTGGAAACGCTTTTCAGGCTCACTAATGGGCTCAAATCATGCAGTCCTGAGGTCTCCCCTGATAGAAGCTGGGTAAGTAGGAATTCGCCGCTCGGCTGACCTGGCAGGAGCAAACGTATGCCAAAAATCGACGCATACCAGCTTTTCAGTGCAGAGCAGCCAGGGACATTCTACCAAGTTTTACTTGTAAGTGGGGTTGGAAACGCTTTTCAGGCTCAGTACTGGGCTCAAAAAATGCAGCCCTGAGGTCTCTCACGATAGCAGGTGGGTAAGTAGAAATTTGCTGCTCGGCTGACCCGGCAGGAGCAAATGTATGCCAAAAATCGATGCAGAACCAGCTTTTCAGTGAAGAGCAGCCAGGACCATTCTAGCAAGTTTTACTTGTAAGTGGGGTTAGAAACTCTTTTCAGGCTTAGTACTGGGCTCAAAATATGCAGTCCTGAGGTCTCTCCTGATAGCAGGTGAGTAAGTCGGAGTTTGACGCTTGGCTGACCCGGCAGGAGCAAACTTATGCCAAAAATCGACGTGAACCAGCTTTTCAGTGAAGAGCAGCGAGGGACATTCTAGCAAGTTTTACTTGTTAGTGGGGTTGGAAACGCTTTTCAGGCTTAGTACTGGTCTCAAAAGATGCAGCCCTGAGGTCTCTCCTGATAGCCGGTGGGTATGTCGAAATTAGCCACTCGGCTGACCCAGCAGGAGCAAACGTATCCCAAAAATTGACGCAGAACCAGCTTTTCAGTGTAGAGCAGCGAGGCACATTCTAGCAAGTTTTACTGGTAAGTGGGGTTGGAAACACTTTTCAGGCTCAATACTGGGCTCAAAAGATGCAGCACTGAGGTCTCTCCTGATAGCAGGTAGGTTAAGTAGAAATTCGCTGCTCGGCTGACCTGGCAGGAGCAAACATATGCCAAAAATCGACGCATAACCAGCTTTTCAGTGTAGAGCAGCCAGGGACATTCTAGCAACTTTTACTTGTAAGTGGGGTTGGAAACGCTTTTCAGGCTCAGTACTGGGCTCAAAAGATGCAGCCCTGAGGTCTCTCACGATAGCAGAAGGGTAAGTAGAAATTTGCCGCTCGGCTGACCCGGCAGGAGCAAATGTATGCCAAAAATCGACGCAGAACCAGCTTTTCAGTGAAGAGCAGCCAAGGAGATTCTAGCCAGTTTTACTGGTAAGTGGGATTGGAAACGCTTTTCAAGCTCAAAAGATGCAGCACTGAGGTCTCTCCTGATAGCAGGTGGGTACGTAGAAAATCGTCGGTCGGCTGACCCTGCAGGAGCAAATGTATGCCAAAAATTGACGCATAACCAGCTTTTCAGTGTAGAGCAGCCAGGGACATTCTAGCAAGTTTTACTTGCAAGTGGGGTTGGAAACGCTTTTCAGGCTCACTAATGGGCTCAAAACATGCAGCCCTGAGGTCTCTCGTGTTAGAAGCTGGGTAAGTAGGAATTCACCGCTCGGCTGACCTGGCAGGAGCAAACGTATGCCAAAAATCTACGCATAACCATCTTTTCGGTGTAGAGCAGCCAGGGACATTCTAGCAAGTTTTACTTGCAAGTGGGGTTGGAAACAATTTTCAGGCTCAGTACTGGGCTCAAAAGATGCATCCCTGATGTCTCTCACGAAAGCAGGTGGGTAAGTAGAAATTTGCCGCTAGGCTGACCCGGCAGGAACAAATGTATGCCAAAAATCGACGCAGAACCAGCTTGTCAGTGAAGAGCAGCCAGGGACATTCTAGCAAGTTTTACTTGTAAGTGGGGTTGGAAACGCTTTTCAGGCTCACTACTGGGCTCAAAAGATGAAATCCTGAGGTCTCTCTGATAGCAGCTGGGTAAGTAGGATTTCGCCGCTCAGCTGACCCAGCAGGAGCATATATATGCCTAAAATTGATGTAAAGCCAGCTGTGCAGGGTAGAGCAGCCAGGGACATTCCAGCAAGTTTTACTTGTAAGTGGGGTTGGAAACGCTTTTCAGGCTCAATACTGGGCTCAAAAGATGAAACCCTGAGGTCTCTCCTGATAGCAGGTGGGTAAGTTGGAATTCGCTAGTCGGCTGACCATGCAGGACCAAACGCATGCCAAAAATCGACGCTGAACCAGCTTTTCAGTGAAGAGCAGCCAGGGACACTCTATCAAGTTTTACGTGTAAGTGGGGTTGGAAATGCTTTTCAGGCTCAGTACTGGGCTCAAAAGATGCAGCCCAGAGGTCTCTCATGATAGTAGGTGGGTAAGTTGGAATTCGCCACTCGGCTGACCAAGCAGGAGCATACGTATGCGAAAATTGATGTAAAGCCAGCTGTGCAGTGTAGAGCAGCCAGGGACATTCTAGCAAGTTTTACTTGTAAGTGGGGTTGGAAACGCTTTTCAGGCTCAATACTGGGCTCAAAAGATGAAACCCTGAGGTCTCTCCTGATAGCAGGTGGGTAAGTTGGAATTCGCCAGTCGGCTGACCCTGCAGGAGCAAACGTATGCCAAAAATCGGCGCTGAACCAGCTTTTCAGTGAAGAGCAGCCAGGGACATTGTAGCAAGTTTTACGTGTAAGTGGGGTTGGAAACGCTTTTCAGGCTCAGTACTGGGCTCAAAAGATGCAGCCCAGAGGTCTCTCATGATAGCAGGTGGGTAAGTTGGAATTCGCCACTCGGCTGACCAAGCAGGAGCATACGTATGCCAAAATTGATGTAAAGCCAGCTTTTCAGTGAACAGCAGCCAGGGACATTCTAGCAAGTTTTACTTGTAAGTGGGGTTGGAAACGCTTTTCAGGCTCACTAATGGGCTCAAATCATGCAGCCCTGAGGTCTTCCCTGATAGAAGCTGGGTAAGTAGGAATTCGCCGCTCGGCTGACCTGGCAGGAGCAAACGTATGCCAAAAATCGACGCATACCAGCTTTTCAGTGCAGAGCAGCCAGGGACATTCTACCAAGTTTTACTTGTAAGTGGGGTTGAAAACGCTTTTCAGGCTCAGTACTGGGCTCAAAAAATGCAGCCCTGAGGTCTCTCACGATAGCAGGTGGGTAAGTAGAAATTTGCTGCTCGGCTGACCCGGCAGGAGCAAATGTATGCCAAAAATCGATGCAGAACCAGCTTTTCAGTGAAGAGCAGCCAGGACCATTCTAGCAAGTTTTACTTGTAAGTGGGGTTGGAAACTCTTTTCAGGCTTAGTACTGGGCTCAAAATATGCAGTCCTGAGGTCTCTCCTGATAGCAGGTGCGTAAGTCGGTATTTGACGCTTGGCTGACCCGGCAGGAGCAAACTTATGCCAAAAATCGACGTGAACCAGCTTTTCAGTGAAGAGCAGCGAGGGACATTCTAGCAAGTTTTACTTGTTAGTGGGGTTGGAAACGCTTTTCAGGCTTAGTACTGGTCTCAAAAGATGCAGCCCTGAGGTCTCTCCTGATAGCCGGTGGGTATGTCGAAATTAGCCACTCGGCTGACCCAGCAGGAGCAAACGTATCCCAAAAATCGACGCAGAACCAGCTTTTCAGTGTAGAGCAGCTAGGCACATTCTAGCAAGTTTTACTGGTAAGTGGGGTTGGAAACACTTTTCGGGCTCAATACTGGGCTCAAAAGATGCAGCACTGAGGTCTCTCCTGATAGCAGGTGGGTTAAGTAGAAATTCGCTGCTCGGCTGACCTGGCAGGAGCAAACATATGCCAAAAATCGACGCATAACCAGCTTTTCAGTGTAGAGCAGCCAGGGACATTCTAGCAAATTTTATTTGTAAGTGGGGTTGGAAACGCTTTTCAGGCTCAGTACTGGGCTCAAAAGATGCAGCCCTGAGGTCTCTCACGATAGCAGAAGGGTAAGTAGAAATTTGCCGCTCGGCTGACCCGGCAGGAGCAAATGTATGCCAAAATGGACGCAGAACCAGCTTTTCAGTGAAGAGCAGCCAGGGAGATTCTAGCCAGTTTTACTGGTAAGTGGGGTTGGAAACGCTTTTCAAGCTCAAAATATGCAGCACTGAGGTCTCTCCTGATAGGAGGTGGGTACGTAGAAAATCGTCGGTCGGCTGACCCTGCAGGAGCAAATGTATGCCAAAAATTGACGCATAACCAGCTTTTTAGTGTAGAGCAGCCAGGGACATTCTAGCAAGTTTTACTTGCAAGTGGGATTGGAAACGCTTTTCAGGCTCACTAATGGGCTCAAAACATGCAGCCCTGAGGTCTCTCGTGTTAGAAGCTGGGTAAGTAGGAATTCACCGCTCGGCTGACCTGGCAGGAGCAAACGTATGCCAAAAATCTACGCATAACCAGCTTTTCGGTGTAGAGCAGCCAGGGACTTTCTAGCAAGTTTTACTTGCAAGTGGGGATGGAAACACTTTTCAGGCTCAGTACTGGGCTCAAAAGATGCATCCCTGAGGTCTCTCACGATAGCAGGTGGGTAAGTAGAAATTTGCCGCTAGGCTGATCCGGCAGGAGCAAACGTACGCCAAAAATCGACGCAGAACCAGCTTTTCTGTGAAGAGCAGCCAGGAACACTCTATCAAGTTTTACGTGTAAGTGGGGTTGGAAACGCTTTTCAGGCTCAGTACTGGGCTCAAAAGATGCAGCCCAGAGGTCTCTCATGATAGTAGGTGGGTAAGTTGGAATTCGCCGCTCGGCTGACCAAGCAGGAGCATACGTATGCGAAAATTGATGTAAAGCCAGCTGTGCAGTGTAGAGCAGCCAGGGACATTCTAGCAAGTTTTACTTGTAAGTGGGGTTGGAAACGCTTTTCAGGCTCAATACTGGGCTCAAAAGATGAAACCCTGAGGTCTCTCCTGATAGCAGGTGGGTAAGTTGGAATTTGCCAGTCGGCTGACCCTGCAGGAGCAAACGTATGCCAAAATCAGCGCTGAACCAGCTTTTCAGTGAAGAACAGCCAGGGACATTCTAGCAAGTTTTACGTGTAAGTGGGGTTGGAAACGCTTTTCAGGCTCAGTACTGGGCTCAAAAGATGCAGCCCAGAGGTCTCTCATGATAGCAGGTGGGTAAGTTGGAATTCGCCACTCGGCTGACCAAGCAGGAGCATACGTAAGCCAAAATTGATGTAAAGCTAGCTTTTCAGTGAACAGCAGCCAGGGACATTCTAGCAAGTTTGACTTGTAAGTGGGGTTGGAAACGCTTTTCAGGCTCACTAATGGGCTCAAATCATGCAGCCCTGAGGTCTCCCCTGATAGAAGCTGGGTAAGTAGGAATTCGCCGCTCGGCTGACCTGGCAGGAGCAAACGTATGCCAAAAACCGACGCATACCAGCTTTTCAGTGCAGAGCAGCCAGGGACATTCTACCAAGTTTTACTTGTAAGTGGGGTTGGAAACGCTTTTCAGGCTCAGTACTGGGCTCAAAAGATGCAGCCCTGAGGTCTCTCCTGATAGCCGGTGGGTATGTCGAAATTAGCCACTCGGCTGACCCAGCAGGAGCAAACGTATCCCAAAAATCGACGCAGAACCAGCTTTTCAGTGTAGAGCAGCGAGGCACATTCTAGCAAGTTTTACTTGTAAGTGGGGTTGGAAACGCTTTTCAGGCTCAATACTGGGCTCAAAAGATTCAGCACTGAGGTCTCTCCAGATAGCTGGTGGGTTAAGTAGAAATTCACCGCTCGGCTGACCTGGCAGAAGCAAACATATGCCAAAAATCGACGCATAACCAGCTTTTCAGTGTCGAGCAGCCAGGGACATTCTAGCCAATTTTACTTGTAAGTGGGGTGGAAACGCTTTTCAGGCTTAGTACTGGGCTCAAAAGATGCAGCCCTGAGGTCTCTCCTGATAGCAGGTGGGTATGTAGAAATTCGCTGCTCGGCTGACCCAGCAGGAGCAAACGTATGCCAAAAATCGACGCAGAACCAGCTTTTCAGTGAAGAGCAGCCAGGGACATTCTAGCAAGTTTTACTTATAAGTGGGGTTGGAAACGCTTTTCAGGCTCAGTACTGGGCTCAAAAGATGCAGTCCTGAGGTCTCAGCAGGTCCGTAAGTCGGAATTCGCTGCTCGGCTGACCGGGCAGGAGCAAAGGTATGCCAAAAATCGTCGTGAACCAGCTTTTCAGTGAAGAGTAGCCAGGGACATTCTAGCAAGTTTTACTGGTAAGTGGGGTTAGAAACGCTTTTCAGGCTCAATACTGGGCTCAAAAGATGCAGCACTGAGGTCTCTCCTGATAGCAGGTGGGTTAAGTAGGAATTCACCGCTCGGCTGACCTGGCAGGAGCAAACGTATGCCAAAAATCGACATATAACCAGCTTTTCAGTGTAGAGCAGCCAGGGACATTCTAGCAAGTTTTACTTGCAAGTGGGGTTGGAAACGCTTTTCAGGCTCAGTACTGGGCTTAAAAGATACATCCCTGAGGTCTCTCACGATAGCAGGTGGGTAAGTAGAAATTTGCCACTCGGCTGATCCGGCAGGAGCAAACGTATGCCAAAAATTGACGCAGAACCAGCTTTTCGGTGAAGAGCAGCCAGGGACACTCTAGCAAGTTTTACTTGTAAGTGGGGTTGGAAACGCTTTTCAGGCTCACTACTGGGCTCAAAAGATGAAACCCTGAGGTCTCTCCTGATAGCAGCTGGGTAAGTAGGACTTCGCCGCTCATCTGACCCAGCAGGAGCAAACATATGCCAAAAATTGATGTAAAGCAAGCTGTTCAGTGTAGAGCAGCCAGGGACATTCTAGCACGTTTTACTTGTAAGTGGGGTTGGAAACGCTTTTCAGGCTCAATACTGGGCTCAAAAGATGAAATCCTGAGGTCCTTCCTGATAGCAGGTGGGTAAGTTGGAATTCGCCAGTCGGCTGACCCTGCAAGAGCAAACGTATGCCAAAAATCGACGCTGAACCAGCTTTTCAGTGAAGAGCAGCCAGGGACATTCTAGCAAGTTTTACGTGTAAGTGGGATTGGAAATGCTTTTCAGGCTCAGTACTGGGCTTAAAAGATGCAGCCCTGAGGTCTCTCATGATAGCAGGTGGGTAAGTTGGAATTCGCCGCTCGGCTCACCAAGCAGGAGCATACGTATGCCAAAATTGACGTAAAGCCAGCTTTTCAGTGAACTGCAGCCAGGGACATTCTAGCAAGTTTTACTTGTAAGTGGGGTTGGAAACGCTTTTCAGGCTCACTAATGGGCTCAAAACATGCAGCCCTGAGGTCTCTCCTGATAGAAGCTGGGTAAGTAGGAATTCGCCACTCGGCTGACCTGGCAGGAGCAAACGTATGCCAAAAATTGACGCATAACCAGCTTTTCAGTGCAGAGCAGCCAGGGACATTCTACCAAGTTTTACTTGTAAGTGGGGTTGGAAATGCTTTTCAGGCTCAGTACTGGGCTCAAAAGATGCATCCCTGAGGTCTCTCACGATAGCAGGTGGGTAAGTAAGTAAGATGTAAGTTGGAATTCGCCGCTCAGCTGACCAAGCAGGAGCATACGTATGCCAAAATTGATGTAAAGCCAGCTTTTCAGTGAACAGCAGCCAGGGACATTCTAGCAAGTTTTACTTGTAAGTGGGGTTGGAAACGCTTTTCAGGCTCACTAATAGGCTCAAAACATGCAGCCCTGAGGTCTCTCCTGATAGAAGCTGGGTAAGTAGGTATTCGCCGTTTGGCTGACCTGGCAGGAGCAAACGTATGCCAAAAATCTACGCATAGCCAGCTTTTCGGTGTAGAGCAGCCAGGGACATTCTAGCAAGTTTTACTTGCAAGTGGGATTGGAAACACTTTTCAGGCTCAGTACTGGGCTCAAAAGATGCATCCCTGAGGTCTCTCACGATAGCAGGTGGGTAAGTAGAAATTTGCCGCTCGGCTGAACCGGCAGGAACAAATGTATGCCAAAAATCAACGCAGAACCAGCTTGTCAGTGAAGAGCAGCCAGGGACATTCTAGCAAGTTTTACTTGTAAGTGGGGTTGGAAACGCTTTTCAGGCTCAGTACTGGGCTCAAAAGATGCATCACTGAGGTCTCTCCTGATAGCAGATGGGTAAGTAGAAATTCGCCGCTCGACTGACCCGGCAGGAGCAAACGTACGCCAAAAATCGATGCAGAACCAGCTTTTCAGTGAAGAGCAGCCAGGGACACTCTATCAAGTTTTACTTGTAAGTGGGGTTGGAAACGCTTTTCAGGCTCACTACTGGGCTCAAAAGATGAAACCCTGAGGTCTCTCATGATAGCAGCTGGGTAAGTAGGTTTTCGCCGCTCAGCTGACCCAGCAGGAGCATATATATGCCAAAAATTGATGTAAAGCCAGCTGTGCAGTGTAGAGCAGCCAGGGACATTCTAGCAAGTTTTACTTGTAAGTGGGGTTGGAAACACTTTTCAGGCTCAATACTGGGCTCAAAAGATGAAACCCTGAGGTCTCTCCTGATAGCAGGTGGGTAAGTTGGTATTCGCCAGTCGGCTGACCCTGCAGGAGCAAACGTATGCCAAAAATCGACGATGAACCAGCTCTTCAGTGAAGAGCAGCCAGGGACATTCTAGCATGTTTTACGTGTAAGTGGGGTTGGAAACGCTTTTCAGGCTCAGTACTGGGCTCAAAAGATGCAGCCCAGAGGTCTCTCATGATAGCAGGTGGGGAAGTTGGAATTCGCCGCTCGGCTGACTAAGCAGGAGCATACGTATGCCAAAATTTATGTAAAGCCAGCTTTTCAGTGAAAAGCAGCCAGGGTCATTCTAGCAAGTTTTCCTTGTAAGTGGGGTTGGAAACTCTTTTCAGGCTCACTAATGGGCTCAAATCATGTAGCCCTGAGGTCTCCCCTGATAGAAGCTGGGTAAGTAGGAATTCGCCGCTCGGTTGACCTGGCAGGAGCAAACGTAGGCCAAAAATCGACGCATAACCAGCTTTTCAGTGTAGAGCAGCCAGGGACATTCTAGCAAATTTTACTTGTAAGTGGGGTTGGAAACGCTTTTCAGGCTCAGTACTGGGCTCAAAAGATGCAGCCCTGAGGTCTCTCACGATAGCAGGTGGGTAAGTAGAAATTTGCCGCTCAGCTGACCCGGCAGGAGCAAATGTATGCCAAAAATCGATGCAGAACCAGCTTTTCTGTGAAGAGCAGCCAGGAACACTCTATCAAGTTTTACGTGTAAGTGGGGTTGGAAACGCTTTTCAGGCTCAGTACTGGGCTCAAAAGATGCAGCCCAGAGGTCTCTCATGATAGTAGGTGGGTAAGTTGGAATTCGCCGCTCGGCTGACCAAGCAGGAGCATACGTATGCGAAAATTGATGTAAAGCCAGCTGTGCAGTGTAGAGCAGCCAGGGACATTCTAGCAAGTTTTACTTGTAAGTGGGGTTGGAAACGCTTTTCAGGCTCAATACTGGGCTCAAAAGATGAAACCCTGAGGTCTCTCCTGATAGCAGGTGGGTAAGTTGGAATTCGCCAGTCGGCTGACCCTGCAGGAGCAAACGTATGCCAAAATCAGCGCTGAACCAGCTTTTCAGTGAAGAACAGCCAGGGACATTCTAGCAAGTTTTACGTGTAAGTGGGGTTGGAAACGCTTTTCAGGCTCAGTACTGGGCTCAAAAGATGCAGCCCAGAGGTCTCTCATGATAGCAGGTGGGTAAGTTGGAATTCGCCACTCGGCTGACCAAGCAGGAGCATACGTAAGCCAAAATTGATGTAAAGCCAGCTTTTCAGTGAACAGCAGCCAGGGACATTCTAGCAAGTTTGACTTGTAAGTGGGGTTGGAAACGCTTTTCAGGCTCACTAATGGGCTCAAATCATGCAGCCCTGAGGTCTCCCCTGATAGAAGCTGGGTAAGTAGGAATTCGCCGCTCGGCTGACCTGGCAGGAGCAAACGTATGCCAAAAATCGACGCATACCAGCTTTTCAGTGCAGAGCAGCCAGGGACATTCTACCAAGTTTTACTTGTAAGTGGGGTTGGAAACGCTTTTCAGGCTCAGTACTGGGCTCAAAAGATGCAGCCCTGAGGTCTCTCCTGATAGCCGGTGGGTATGTCGAAATTAGCCACTCGGCTGACCCAGCAGGAGCAAACGTATCCCAAAAATCGACGCAGAACCAGCTTTTCAGTGTAGAGCAGCGAGGCACATTCTAGCAAGTTTTACTTGTAAGTGGGGTTGGAAACGCTTTTCAGGCTCAATACTGGGCTCAAAAGATTCAGCACTGAGGTCTCTCCAGATAGCTGGTGGGTTAAGTAGAAATTCACCGCTCGGCTGACCTGGCAGAAGCAAACATATGCCAAAAATCGACGCATAACCAGCTTTTCAGTGTCGAGCAGCCAGGGACATTCTAGCCAATTTTACTTGTAAGTGGGGTGGAAACGCTTTTCAGGCTTAGTACTGGGCTCAAAAGATGCAGCCCTGAGGTCTCTCCTGATAGCAGGTGGGTATGTAGAAATTCGCTGCTCGGCTGACCCAGCAGGAGCAAACGTATGCCAAAAATCGACGCAGAACCAGCTTTTCAGTGAAGAGCAGCCAGGGACATTCTAGCAAGTTTTACTTATAAGTGGGGTTGGAAACGCTTTTCAGGCTCAGTACTGGGCTCAAAAGATGCAGTCCTGAGGTCTCAGCAGGTCCGTAAGTCGGAATTCGCTGCTCGGCTGACCGGGCAGGAGCAAAGGTATGCCAAAAATCGTCGTGAACCAGCTTTTCAGTGAAGAGTAGCCAGGGACATTTTAGCAAGTTTTACTGGTAAGTGGGGTTAGAAACGCTTTTCAGGCTCAATACTGGGCTCAAAAGATGCAGCACTGAGGTCTCTCCTGATAGCAGGTGGGTTAAGTAGGAATTCACCGCTCGGCTGACCTGGCAGGAGCAAACGTATGCCAAAAATCGACATATAACCAGCTTTTCAGTGTAGAGCAGCCAGGGACATTCTAGCAAGTTTTACTTGCAAGTGGGGTTGGAAACGCTTTTCAGGCTCAGTACTGGGCTTAAAAGATACATCCCTGAGGTCTCTCACGATAGCAGGTGGGTAAGTAGAAATTTGCCACTCGGCTGATCCGGCAGGAGCAAACGTATGCCAAAAATTGACGCAGAACCAGCTTTTCAGTGAAGAGCAGCCAGGGACACTCTAGCAAGTTTTACTTGTAAGTGGGGTTGGAAACGCTTTTCAGGCTCACTACTGGGCTCAAAAGATGAAACCCTGAGGTCTCTCCTGATAGCAGCTGGGTAAGTAGGACTTCGCTGCTCATCTGACCCAGCAGGAGCAAACATATGCCAAAAATTGATGTAAAGCAAGCTGTTCAGTGTAGAGCAGCCAGGGACATTCTAGCACGTTTTACTTGTAAGTGGGGTTGGAAACGCTTTTCAGGCTCAATACTGGGCTCAAAAGATGAAATCCTGAGGTCCTTCCTGATAGCAGGTGGGTAAGTTGGAATTCGCCAGTCGGCTGACCCTGCAAGAGCAAACGTATGCCAGAAATCGACGCTGAACCAGCTTTTCAGTGAAGAGCAGCCAGGGACATTCTAGCAAGTTTTACGTGTAAGTGGGATTGGAAATGATTTTCAGGCTCAGTACTGGGCTTAAAAGATGCAGCCCTGAGGTCTCTCATGATAGCAGGTGGGTAAGTTGGAATTCGCCGCTCGGCTCACCAAGCAGGAGCATACGTATGCCAAAATTGACGTAAAGCCAGCTTTTCAGTGAACTGCAGCCAGGGACATTCTAGCAAGTTTTACTTGTAAGTGGGGTTGGAAACGCTTTTCAGGCTCACTAATGGGCTCAAAACATGCAGCCCTGAGGTCTCTCCTGATAGAAGCTGGGTAAGTAGGAATTCGCCACTCGGCTGACCTGGCAGGAGCAAACGTATGCCAAAAATTGACGCATAACCAGCTTTTCAGTGCAGAGCAGCCAGGGACATTCTACCAAGTTTTACTTGTAAGTGGGGTTGGAAATGCTTTTCAGGCTCAGTACTGGGCTCAAAAGATGCATCCCTGAGGTCTCTCACGATAGCAGGTGGGTAAGTAAGTAAGATGTAAGTTGGAATTCGCCGCTCAGCTGACCAAGCAGGAGCATACGTATGCCAAAATTGATGTAAAGCCAGCTTTTCAGTGAACAGCAGCCAGGGACATTCTAGCAAGTTTTACTTGTAAGTGGGGTTGGAAACGCTTTTCAGGCTCACTAATAGGCTCAAAACATGCAGCCCTGAGGTCTCTCCTGATAGAAGCTGGGTAAGTAGGTATTCGCCGTTTGGCTGACCTGGCAGGAGCAAACGTATGCCAAAAATCTACGCATAACCAGCTTTTCGGTGTAGAGCAGCCAGGGACATTCTAGCAAGTTTTACTTGCAAGTGGGATTGGAAACACTTTTCAGGCTCAGTACTGGGCTCAAAAGATGCATCCCTGAGGTCTCTCACGATAGCAGGTGGGTAAGTAGAAATTTGCCGATCGGCTGAACCGGCAGGAACAAATGTATGCCAAAAATCAGCTTGTCA
Source organism: Lissotriton helveticus (assembly GCF_964261635.1). Taxonomy (NCBI): domain Eukaryota; kingdom Metazoa; phylum Chordata; class Amphibia; order Caudata; family Salamandridae; genus Lissotriton; species Lissotriton helveticus. The sequence goes on from NC_136068.1 coordinate 426,946,554, forward strand.
GTGAAGAGCAGCCAGGGACATTCTAGCAAGTTTTACTTGTAAGTGGGGTTGGAAACGCTTTTCAGGCTCAGTACTGGGCTCAAAAGATGCATCACTGAGGTCTCTCCTGATAGCAGATGGGTAAGTAGAAATTCGCCGCTCGACTGACCCGGCAGGAGCAAACGTACGCCAAAAATCGATGCAGAACCAGCTTTTCAGTGAAGAGCAGCCAGGGACACTCTATCAAGTTTTACTTGTAAGTGGGGTTGGAAACGCTTTTCAGGCTCACTACTGGGCTCAAAAGATGAAACCCTGAGGTCTCTCATGATAGCAGCTGGGTAAGTAGGTTTTCGCCGCTCAGCTGACCCAGCAGGAGCATATATATGCCAAAAATTGATGTAAAGCCAGCTGTGCAGTGTAGAGCAGCCAGGGACATTCTAGCAAGTTTTACTTGTAAGTGGGGTTGGAAACACTTTTCAGGCTCAATACTGGGCTCAAAAGATGAAACCCTGAGGTCTCTCCTGATAGCAGGTGGGTAAGTTGGTATTCGCCAGTCGGCTGACCCTGCAGGAGCAAACGTATGCCAAAAATCGACGATGAACCAGCTCTTCAGTGAAGAGCAGCCAGGGACATTCTAGCATGTTTTACGTGTAAGTGGGGTTGGAAACGCTTTTCAGGCTCAGTACTGGGCTCAAAAGATGCAGCCCAGAGGTCTCTCATGATAGCAGGTGGGGAAGTTGGAATTCGCCGCTCGGCTGACTAAGCAGGAGCATACGTATGCCAAAATTTATGTAAAGCCAGCTTTTCAGTGAAAAGCAGCCAGGGTCATTCTAGCAAGTTTTCCTTGTAAGTGGGGTTGGAAACTCTTTTCAGGCTCACTAATGGGCTCAAATCATGTAGCCCTGAGGTCTCCCCTGATAGAAGCTGGGTAAGTAGGAATTCGCCGCTCGGTTGACCTGGCAGGAGCAAACGTATGCCAAAAATCGACGCATAACCAGCTTTTCAGTGTAGAGCAGCCAGGGACATTCTAGCAAATTTTACTTGTAAGTGGGGTTGGAAACGCTTTTCAGGCTCAGTACTGGGCTCAAAAGATGCAGCCCTGAGGTCTCTCACGATAGCAGGTGGGTAAGTAGAAATTTGCCGCTCAGCTGACCCGGCAGGAGCAAATGTATGCCAAAAATCGATGCAGAACCAGCTTTTCAGTGAAGAGCAGCCAGGGACATTCTAGCAAGTTTTACTTGTAAGTGGGGTTGGAAACTCTTTTCATGCTTAGTACTGGGCTCAAAATATGCAGTCCTGAGGTCTCTCCTGATAGCAGGTGCGTAAGTCGGAATTTGACGCTCGGCTGACCGGCAGGAGCAAACTTATACCAAAAATTGACGTGAACCAGCTTTTCAGTGAAGAGCAGAGAGGGACATTCTAGCAAGTTTTACTTGTTAGTGGGGCTGGAAACGCTTTTCAGGCTTAGTACTGGGCTCAAAAGATGCAGCCCTGAGGTCTCTCCTCATAGCAGGTGGGTATGTAGAAATTAGCTACTCGGCTGACCCAGCAGGAGCAAACGTATCCAAAAAATCGACGCAGAACCAGCTTTTCAGTGAAGAGCAGAGAGGGACATTCTAGCAAGTTTTACTTGTAAGTGGGGTTGGAAACGCTTTTCAGGCTCAGTACTGGGCTCAAAAGATGCAGTCCTGAGGTCTCAGCAGGTGCGTAAGTCGGAATTCGCCGCTCGGCTGACCGGGCAGGAGCAAACGTATGCCAAAAATCGCCATGAACCAGCTGTTCAGTTAAGAGCAGCCAGGGGCATTCTAGCAAGTTTTACTGGTAAGTGGGGTTCGAAACGCTTTTCAGGCTCAATACTGGGCTCAAAAGATTAAGCACTGAGGTCTCTCCAGATAGCAGGTGGGTTAAGTAGAAATTCGCCGCTCGGCTGACCTGGCAGGAGCAAACGTATGCCAAAAATCTACGCATAACCAGCTTTTCGGTGTAGAGCAGCCAGGGACATTCTAGCAAGTTTTACTTGCAAGTGGGATTGGAAACACTTTTCAGGCTCAGTACTGGGCTCAAAAGATGCATCCCTGAGGTCTCTCACGATAGCAGGTGGGTAAGTAGAAATTTGCCGATCGGCTGAACCGGCAGGAACAAATGTATGCCAAAAATCAACGCAGAACCAGCTTGTCAGTGAAGAGCAGCCAGGGACATTCTAGCAAGTTTTACTTGTAAGTGGGGTTGGAAACGCTTTTCAGGCTCAGTACTGGGCTCAAAAGATGCATCACTGAGGTCTCTCCTGATAGCAGATGGGTAAGTAGAAATTCGCCGCTCGACTGACCCGGCAGGAGCAAACGTACGCCAAAAATCGATGCAGAACCAGCTTTTCAGTGAAGAGCAGCCAGGGACATTCTAGCAAGTTTTACTTATAAGTGGGGTTGGAAACGCTTTTCAGGCTCAGTACTGGGCTCAAAAGATGCAGTCCTGAGGTCTCAGCAGGTCCGTAAGTCGGAATTCGCTGCTCGGCTGACCGGGCAGGAGCAAAGGTATGCCAAAAATCGTCGTGAACCAGCTTTTCAGTGAAGAGTAGCCAGGGACATTCTAGCAAGTTTTACTGGTAAGTGGGGTTAGAAACGCTTTTCAGGCTCAATACTGGGCTCAAAAGATGCAGCACTGAGGTCTCTCCTGATAGCAGGTGGGTTAAGTAGGAATTCACCGCTCGGCTGACCTGGCAGGAGCAAACGTATGCAAAAAATCGACATATAACCAGCTTTTCAGTGTAGAGCAGCCAGGGACATTCTAGCAAGTTTTACTTGCAAGTGGGGTTGGAAACGCATTTCAGGCTCAGTACTGGGCTTAAAAGATACATCCCTGAGGTCTCTCACGATAGCAGGTGGGTAAGTAGAAATTTGCCACTCGGCTGATCCGGCAGGAGCAAACGTATGCCAAAAATTGACGCAGAACCAGCTTTTCAGTGAAGAGCAGCCAGGGACACTCTAGCAAGTTTTACTTGTAAGTGGGGTTGGAAACGCTTTTCAGGCTCACTACTGGGCTCAAAAGATGAAACCCTGAGGTCTCTCCTGATAGCAGCTGGGTAAGTAGGACTTCGCCGCTCATCTGACCCAGCAGGAGCAAACATATGCCAAAAATTGATGTAAAGCAAGCTGTTCAGTGTAGAGCAGCCAGGGACATTCTAGCACGTTTTACTTGTAAGTGGGGTTGGAAACGCTTTTCAGGCTCAATACTGGGCTCAAAAGATGAAATCCTGAGGTCCTTCCTGATAGCAGGTGGGTAAGTTGGAATTCGCCAGTCGGCTGACCCTGCAAGAGCAAACGTATGCCAAAAATCGACGCTGAACCAGCTTTTCAGTGAAGAGCAGCCAGGGACATTCTAGCAAGTTTTACGTGTAAGTGGGATTGGAAATGCTTTTCAGGCTCAGTACTGGGCTTAAAAGATGCAGCCCTGAGGTCTCTCATGATAGCAGGTGGGTTAGTTGGAATTCGCCGCTCGGCTCACCAAGCAGGAGCATACGTATGCCAAAATTGACGTAAAGCCAGCTTTTCAGTGAACTGCAGCCAGGGACATTCTAGCAAGTTTTACTTATAAGTGGGGTTGGAAACGCTTTTCAGGCTCACTAATGGGCTCAAAACATGCAGCCCTGAGGTCTCTCCTGATAGAAGCTGGGTAAGTAGGAATTCGCCACTCGGCTGACCTGGCAGGAGCAAACGTATGCCAAAAATTGACGCATAACCAGCTTTTCAGTGCAGAGCAGCCAGGGACATTCTACCAAGTTTTACTTGTAAGTGGGGTTGGAAATGCTTTTCAGGCTCAGTACTGGGCTCAAAAGATGCATCCCTGAGGTCTCTCACGATAGCAGGTGGGTAAGTAAGTAAGATGTAAGTTGGAATTCGCCGCTCAGCTGACCAAGCAGGAGCATACGTATGCCAAAATTGATGTAAAGCCAGCTTTTCAGTGAACAGCAGCCAGGGACATTCTAGCAAGTTTTACTTGTAAGTGGGGTTGGAAACGCTTTTCAGGCTCACTAATGGGCTCAAAACATGCATCCCTGAGGTCTCTCCTGATAGAAGCTGGGTAAGTAGGAATTTGCCGCTCGGCTGACCTGGCAGGAGCAAACGTATGCCAAAAATCTACGCATAACTAGCTTTTCGGTGTAGAGCAGCCAGGGACATTCTAGCAAGTTTTACTTGCAAGTGGGGTTGGAAACACTTTTCAGGCTCAGTACTGGGCTCAAAAGATGCATCCCTGAGGTCTCTCACGATAGCAGGTGGGTAAGTAGAAATTTGCCGCTCGGCTGAACCGGCAGGAACAAATGTATGCCAAAAATCAACGCAGAACCAGCTTGTCAGTGAAGAGCAGCCAGGGACATTCTAGCAAGTTTTACTTGTAAGTGGGGTTGGAAACGCTTTTCAGGCTCAGTACTGGGCTCAAAAGATGCATCACTGAGGTCTCTCCTGATAGCAGATGGGTAAGTAGAAATTCGCCGCTCGACTGACCCGGCAGGAGCAAACGTACGCCAAAAATCGATGCAGAACCAGCTTTTCAGTGAAGAGCAGCCAGGGACACTCTATCAAGTTTTACTTGTAAGTGGGGTTGGAAACGCTTTTCAGGCTCACTACTGGGCTCAAAAGATGAAACCCTGAGGTCTCTCATGATAGCACCTGGGTAAGTAGGTTTTTGCCGCTCAGCTGACCCAGCAGGAGCATATATATGCCAAAAATTGATGTAAAGCCAGCTGTGCAGTGTAGAGCAGCCAGGGACATTCTAGCAAGTTTTACTTGTAAGTGGGGTTGGAAACACTTTTCAGGCTCAATACTGGGCTCAAAAGATGAAACCCTGAGGTCTCTCCTGATAGCAGGTGGGTAAGTTGGTATTCGCCAGTCGGCTGACCCTGCAGGAGCAAACATATGCCAAAAATCGACGATGAACCAGCTCTTCAGTGAAGAGCAGCCAGGGACATTCTAGCATGTTTTACGTGTAAGTGGGGTTGGAAACGCTTTTCAGGCTCAGTACTGGGCTCAAAAGATGCAGCTCAGAGGTCTCTCATGATAGCAGGTGGGGAAGTTGGAATTCGCCGCTCGGCTGACTAAGCAGGAGCATACGTATGCCAAAATTTATGTAAAGCCAGCTTTTCAGTGAAAAGCAGCCAGGGTCATTCTAGCAAGTTTTCCTTGTAAGTGGGGTTGGAAACTCTTTTCAGGCTCACTAATGGGCTCAAATCATGTAGCCCTGAGGTCTCCCCTGATAGAAGCTGGGTAAGTAGGAATTTGCCGCTCGGTTGACCTGGCAGGAGCAAACGTATGCCAAAAATCGACGCATAACCAGCTTTTCAGTGTAGAGCAGCCAGGGACATTCTAGCAAATTTTACTTGTAAGTGGGGTTGGAAACGCTTTTCAGGCTCAGTACTGGGCTCAAAAGATGCAGCCCTGAGGTCTCTCATGATAGCAGGTGGGTAAGTAGAAATTTGCCGCTCAGCTGACCCGGCAGGAGCAAATGTATGCCAAAAATCGATGCAGAACCAGCTTTTCAGTGAAGAGCAGCCAGGGACATTCTAGCAAGTTTTACTTGTAAGTGGGGTTGGAAACTCTTTTCATGCTTAGTACTGGGCTCAAAATATGCAGTCCTGAGGTCTCTCCTGATAGCAGGTGCGTAAGTCGGAATTTGACGCTCGGCTGACCGGCAGGAGCAAACTTATACCAAAAATTGACGTGAACCAGCTTTTCAGTGAAGAGCAGAGAGGGACATTCTAGCAAGTTTTACTTGTTAGTGGGGTTGGAAACGCTTTTCAGGCTTAGTACTGGGCTCAAAAGATGCAGCCCTGAGGTCTCTCCTCATAGCAGGTGGGTATGTAGAAATTAGCCACTCGGCTGACCCAGCAGGAGCAAACGTATCCCAAAAATCGACGCAGAACCAGCTTTTCAGTGAAGAGCAGAGAGGGACATTCTAGCAAGTTTTACTTGTAAGTGGGGTTGGAAACGCTTTTCAGGCTCAGTACTGGGCTCAAAAGATGCAGTCCTGAGGTCTCAGCAGGTGCGTAAGTCGGAATTCGCCGCTCGGCTGACCGGGCAGGAACAAACGTATGCCAAAAATCGCCATGAACCAGCTGTTCAGTTAAGAGCAGCCAGGGGCATTCTAGCAAGTTTTACTGGTAAGTGTGGTTCGAAACACTTTTCAGGCTCAATACTGGGCTCAAAAGATTAAGCACTGAGGTCTCTCCAGATAGCAGGTGGGTTAAGTAGAAATTCGCCGCTCGGCTGACCTGGCAGGAGCAAACATATGCAAAAAATCGACGCATAACCAGCTTTTCAGTGTAGAGCAGCCAGGGACATTCTAGCCAGTTTTACTGGTAAGTGGGGTTGGAAACGCTTTTCAGGCTCAAAAGATGCAGCTTTGATGTCTCTCCTGATAGCAGGTGGGTAAGTAGAAAATCGCCGATCGGCTGACCCAGCAGGAGCAAACGTATGCCAAAAATCAACGCAGAACCAGTTTTTCAGTGAAGAGCAGCCAGGGACAGTCTAACAAGTTTTACTTGTAAGAGGGGTTGGAAACGCTTTTCAGGCTTTGTACTGGGCTCAAAAGATGCAGCCCTGAGGTCTCTCCTGATAGCAGCTGGGTAAGTAGGACTTCGCCGCTCATCTGACCCAGCAGGAGCAAACATATGCCAAAAATTGATGTAAAGCAAGCTGTTCAGTGTAGAGCAGCCAGGGACATTCTAGCACGTTTTACTTGTCAGTGGGGTTGGAAACGCTTTTCAGGCTCAATACTGGGCTCAAAAGATGAAATCCTGAGGTCCTTCCTGATAGCAGGTGGGTAAGTTGGAATTCGCCAGTCGGCTGACCCTGCAAGAGCAAACGTATGCCAAAAATCGACGCTGAACCAGCTTTTCAGTGAAGAGCAGCCAGGGACATTCTAGCAAGTTTTACGTGTAAGTGGGATTGGAAATGCTTTTCAGGCTCAGTACTGGGCTTAAAAGATACAGCCCTGAGGTCTCTCATGATAGCAGGTGGGTTAGTTGGAATTCGCCGCTCGGCTCACCAAGCAGGAGCATACGTATGCCAAAATTGACGTAAAGCCAGCTTTTTAGTGAACTGCAGCCAGGGACATTCTAGCAAGTTTTACTTGTAAGTGGGGTTGGAAACGCTTTTCAGGCTCACTAATGGGCTCAAAACATGCAGCCCTGAGGTCTCTCCTGATAGAAGCTGGGTAAGTAGGAATTCGCCACTCGGCTGACCTGGCAGGAGCAAACGTATGCCAAAAATTGACGCATAACCAGCTTTTCAGTGCAGAGCAGCCAGGGACATTCTACCAAGTTTTACTTGTAAGTGGGGTTGGAAATGCTTTTCAGGCTCAGTACTGGGCTCAAAAGATGCATCCCTGAGGTCTCTCACGATAGCAGGTGGGTAAGTAAGTAAGATGTAAGTTGGAATTCGCCGCTCAGCTGACCAAGCAGGAGCATACGTATGCCAAAATTGATGTAAAGCCAGCTTTTCAGTGAACAGCAGCCAGGGACATTCTAGCAAGTTTTACTTGTAAGTGGGGTTGGAAACGCTTTTCAGGCTCACTAATGGGCTCAAAACATGCATCCCTGAGGTCTCTCCTGATAGAAGCTGGGTAAGTAGGAATTTGCCGCTCGGCTGACCTGGCAGGAGCAAACGTATGCCAAAAATCTACGCATAACTAGCTTTTAGGTGTAGAGCAGCCAGGGACATTCTAGCAAGTTTTACTTGCAAGTGGGGTTGGAAACACTTTTCAGGCTCAGTACTGGGCTCAAAAGATGCATCCCTGAGGTCTCTCACGATAGCAGGTGGGTAAGTAGAAATTTGCCGCTCGGCTGAACCGGCAGGAACAAATGTATGCCAAAAATCAACGCAGAACCAGCTTGTCAGTGAAGAGCAGCCAGGGACATTCTAGCAAGTTTTACTTGTAAGTGGGGTTGGAAACGCTTTTCAGGCTCAGTACTGGGCTCAAAAGATGCATCACTGAGGTCTCTCCTGATAGCAGATGGGTAAGTAGAAATTCGCCGCTCGACTGACCCGGCAGGAGCAAACGTACGCCAAAAATCGATGCAGAACCAGCTTTTCAGTGAAGAGCAGCCAGGGACACTCTATCAAGTTTTACTCGTAAGTGGGGTTGGAAACGCTTTTCAGGCTCACTACTGGGCTCAAAAGATGAAACCCTGAGGTCTCTCATGATAGCAGCTGGGTAAGTAGGTTTTCGCCGCTCAGCTGACCCAGCAGGAGCATATATATGCCAAAAATTGATGTAAAGCCAGCTGTGCAGTGTAGAGCAGCCAGGGACATTCTAGCAAGTTTTACTTGTAAGTGGGGTTGGAAACACTTTTCAGGCTCAATACTGGGCTCAAAAGATGAAACCCTGAGGTCTCTCCTGATAGCAGGTGGGTAAGCTGGTATTCGCCAGTCGGCTGACCCTGCAGGAGCAAACGTATGCCAAAAATCGACGATGAACCAGCTCTTCAGTGAAGAGCAGCCAGGGACATTCTAGCATGTTTTACGTGTAAGTGGGGTTGGAAACGCTTTTCAGGCTCAGTACTGGGCTCAAAAGATGCAGCCCAGAGGTCTCTCATGATAGCAGGTGGGGAAGTTGGAATTCGCCGCTCGGCTGACTAAGCAGGAGCATACGTATGCCAAAATTTATGTAAAGCCAGCTTTTCAGTGAAAAGCAGCCAGGGTCATTCTAGCAAGTTTTCCTTGTAAGTGGGGTTGGAAACTCTTTTCAGGCTCACTAATGGGCTCAAATCATGTAGCCCTGAGGTCTCCCCTGATAGAAGCTGGGTAAGTAGGAATTCGCCGCTCGGTTGACCTGGCAGGAGCAAACGTATGCCAAAAATCGACGCATAACCAGCTTTTCAGTGTAGAGCAGCCAGGGACATTCTAGCAAATTTTACTTGTAAGTGGGGTTGGAAACGCTTTTCAGGCTCAGTACTGGGCTCAAAAGATGCAGCCCTGAGGTCTCTCACGATAGCAGGTGGGTAAGTAGAAATTTGCCGCTCAGCTGACCCGGCAGGAGCAAATGTATGCCAAAAATCGATGCAGAACCAGCTTTTCAGTGAAGAGCAGCCAGGGACATTCTAGCAAGTTTTACTTGTAAGTGGGGTTGGAAACTCTTTTCATGCTTAGTACTGGGCTCAAAATATGCAGTCCTGAGGTCTCTCCTGATAGCAGGTGCGTAAGTCGGAATTTGACGCTCGGCTGACCGGCAGGAGCAAACTTATGCCAAAAATTGACGTGAACCAGCTTTTCAGTGAAGAGCAGAGAGGGAAATTCTAGCAAGTTTTACTTGTTAGTGGGGTTGGAAACGCTTTTCAGGCTTAGTACTGGGCTCAAAAGATGCAGCCCTGAGGTCTCTCCTCATAGCAGGTGGGTATGTAGAAATTAGCCACTCGGCTGACCCAGCAGGAGCAAACGTATCCCAAAAATCGACGCAGAACCAGCTTTTCAGTGAAGAGCAGAGAGGGACATTCTAGCAAGTTTTACTTGTAAGTGGGGTTGGAAACGCTTTTCAGGCTCAGTACTGGGCTCAAAAGATGCAGTCCTGAGGTCTCAGCAGGTGCGTAAGTCGGAATTCGCCGCTCGGCTGACCGGGCAGGAGCAAACGTATGCCAAAAATCGCCATGAACCAGCTGTTCAGTTAAGAGCAGCCAGGGGCATTCTAGCAAGTTTTACTGGTAAGTGGGGTTCGAAACGCTTTTCAGGCTCAATACTGGGCTCAAAAGATTAAGCACTGAGGTCTCTCCAGATAGCAGGTGGGTTAAGTAGAAATTCGCCGCTCGGCTGACCTGGCAGGAGCAAACATATGCAAAAAATCGACGCATAACCAGCTTTTCAGTGTAGAGCAGCCAGGGACATTCTAGCCAGTTTTACTGGTAAGTGGGGTTGGAAATGCTTTTCAGGCTCAAAAGATGCAGCTTTGAGGTCTCTCCTGATAGCAGGTGGGTAAGTAGAAAATCGCCGATCGGCTGACCCAGCAGGAGCAAACGTATGCCAAAAATCAACGCAGAACCAGCTTTTCAGTGAAGAGCAGCCAGGGACATTCTAACAAGTTTTACTTGTAAGAGGGGTTGGAAACGCTTTTCAGGCTTTGTACTGGGCTCAAAAGATGCAGCCCTGAGGTCTCTCCTGATAGCAGCTGGGTAAGTAGGACTTCGCCGCTCATCTGACCCAGCAGGAGCAAACATATGCCAAAAATTGATGTAAAGCAAGCTATTCAGTGTAGAGCAGCCAGGGACATTCTAGCACGTTTTACTTGTAAGTGGGGTTGGAAACGCTTTTCAGGCTCAATACTGGGCTCAAAAGATGAAATCCTGAGGTCCTTCCTGATAGCAGGTGGGTAAGTTGGAATTCGCCAGTCGGCTGACCCTGCAAGAGCAAACGTATGCCAAAAATCGACGCTGAACCAGCTTTTCAGTGAAGAGCAGCCAGGGACATTCTAGCAAGTTTTACGTGTAAGTGGGATTGGAAATGCTTTTCAGGCTCAGTACTGGGCTTAAAAGATGCAGCCCTGAGGTCTCTCATGATAGCAGGTGGGTAAGTTGGAATTCGCCGCTCGGCTCACCAAGCAGGAGCATACGTATGCCAAAATTGACGTAAAGCCAGCTTTTCAGTGAACTGCAGCCAGGGACATTCTAGCAAGTTTTACTTGTAAGTGGGGTTGGAAACGCTTTTCAGGCTCACTAATGGGCTCAAAACATGCAGCCCTGAGGTCTCTCCTGATAGAAGCTGGGTAAGTAGGAATTCGCCACTCGGCTGACCTGGCAGGAGCAAACGTATGCCAAAAATTGACGCATAACCAGCTTTTCAGTGCAGAGCAGCCAGGGACATTCTACCAAGTTTTACTTGTAAGTGGGGTTGGAAATGCTTTTCAGGCTCAGTACTGGGCTCAAAAGATGCATCCCTGAGGTCTCTCACGATAGCAGGTGGGTAAGTAAGTAAGATGTAAGTTGGAATTTGCCACTCAGCTGACCAAGCAGGAGCATACGTATGCCAAAATTGATGTAAAGCCAGCTTTTCAGTGAACAGCAGCCAGGGACATTCTAGCAAGTTTTACTTGTAAGTGGGGTTGGAAACGCTTTTCAGGCTCACTAATAGGCTCAAAACATGCAGCCCTGAGGTCTCTCCTGATAGAAGCTGGGTAAGTAGGTATTCGCCGTTTGGCTGACCTGGCAGGAGCAAACGTATGCCAAAAATCTACGCATAACCAGCTTTTCGGTGTAGAGCAGCCAGGGACATTCTAGCAAGTTTTACTTGCAAGTGGGATTGGAAACACTTTTCAGGCTCAGTACTGGGCTCAAAAGATGCATCCCTGAGGTCTCTCACGATAGCAGGTGGGTAAGTATAAATTTGCCGCTCGGCTGAACCGGCAGGAACAAATGTATGCCAAAAATCAACGCAGAACCAGCTTGTCAGTGAAGAGCAGCCAGGGACATTCTAGCAAGTTTTACTTGTAAGTGGGGTTGGAAACGCTTTTCAGGCTCAGTACTGGGCTCAAAAGATGCATCACTGAGGTCTCTCCTGATAGCAGATGGGTAAGTAGAAATTCGCCGCTCGACTGACCCGGCAGGAGCAAACGTACGCCAAAAATCGATGCAGAACCAGCTTTTCAGTGAAGAGCAGCCAGGGACACTCTATCAAGTTTTACTTGTAAGTGGGGTTGGAAACGCTTTTCAGGCTCACTACTGGGCTCAAAAGATGAAACCCTGAGGTCTCTCATGATAGCAGCTGGGTAAGTAGGTTTTCGCCGCTCAGCTGACCCAGCAGGAGCATATATATGCCAAAAATTGATGTAAAGCCAGCTGTGCAGTGTAGAGCAGCCAGGGACATTCTAGCAAGTTTTACTTGTAAGTGGGGTTGGAAACACTTTTCAGGCTCAATACTGGGCTCAAAAGATGAAACCCTGAGGTCTCTCCTGATAGCAGGTGGGTAAGTTGGTATTCGCCAGTCGGCTGACCCTGCAGGAGCAAACGTATGCCAAAAATCGACGATGAACCAGCTCTTCAGTAAAGAGCAGCCAGGGACATTCTAGCATGTTTTACGTGTAAGTGGGGTTGGAAACGCTTTTCAGGCTCAGTACTGGGCTCAAAAGATGCAGCCCAGAGGTCTCTCATGATAGCAGGTGGGGAAGTTGGAATTCGCCGCTCGGCTGACTAAGCAGGAGCATACGTATGCCAAAATTTATGTAAAGCCAGCTTTTCAGTGAAAAGCAGCCAGGGTCATTCTAGCAAGTTTTCCTTGTAAGTGGGGTTGGAAACTCTTTTCAGGCTCACTAATGGGCTCAAATCATGTAGCCCTGAGGTCTCCCCTGATAGAAGCTGGGTAAGTAGGAATTCGCCACTCGGTTGACCTGGCAGGAGCAAACGTATGCCAAAAATCGACGCATAACCAGCTTTTCAGTGCAGAGCAGCCAGGGACATTCTACCAAGTTTTACTTGTAAGTGGGGTTGGAAACGCTTTTCAGGCTCAGTACTGGGCTCAAAAGATGCAGCACTGAGGTCTCTCACGATAGCAGGTGGGTAAGTAGAAATTTGCCGCTCAGCTGACCCGGCAGGAGCAAATGTATGCCAAAAATCGATGCAGAACCAGCTTTTCAGTGAAGAGCAGCCAGGGACATTCTAGCAAGTTTTACTTGTAAGTGGGGTTGGAAACTCTTTTCAGGCTTAGTACTGGGCTCAAAATATGCAGTCCTGAGGTCTCTCCTGATAGCAGGTGCGTAAGTCGGAATTTGACGCTCGGCTGACTGGCAGGAGCAAACTTATGCCAAAAATTGACGTGAACCAGCTTTTCAGTGAAGAGCAGAGAGGGACATTCTAGCAAGTTTTACTTGTTAGTGGGGTTGGAAACGCTTTTCAGGCTTAGTACTGGGCTCAAAAGATGCAGCCCTGAGGTCTCTCCTCATAGCAGGTGGGTATGTAGAAATTAGCCACTCGGCTGACCCAGCAGGAGCAAACGTATCCCAAAAATCGACGCAGAACCAGCTTTTCAGTGAAGAGCATCGAGGGACATTTTAGCAAGTTTTTCTTGTAAGTGGGGTTGGAAATGCTTTTCAGGCTCAGTACTGGGCTTAAAAGATGCAGCCCTGAGGTCTCTCATGATAGCAGGTGGGTAAGTTGGAATTCGCCGCTCGGCTCACCAAGCAGGAGCATACGTATGCCAAAATTGACGTAAAGCCAGCTTTTCAGTGAACTGCAGCCAGGGACATTCTAGCAAGTTTTACTTGTAAGTGGGGTTGGAAACGCTTTTCAGGCTCAGTACTGGGCTCAAAAGACGCAGTCCTGAGGTCTCAGCAGGTGCGTAAGTCGGAATTCGCCGCTCGGCTGACCGGGCAGGAGCAAACGTATGCCAAAAATCGCCATGAACCAGCTGTTCAGTTAAGAGCAGCCAGGGGCATTCTAGCAAGTTTTACTGGTAAGTGGGGTTCGAAACACTTTTCAGGCTCAGTACTGGGCTCAAAAGATGCATCCCTGAGGTCTCTCACGATAGCAGGTGGGTAAGTATAAATTTGCCGCTCGGCTGAACCGGCAGGAACAAATGTATGCCAAAAATCAACGCAGAACCAGCTTGTCAGTGAAGAGCAGCCAGGGACATTCTAGCAAGTTTTACTTGTAAGTGGGGTTGGAAACGCTTTTCAGGCTCAGTACTGGGCTCAAAAGATGCATCACTGAGGTCTCTCCTGATAGCAGATGGGTAAGTAGAAATTCGCCGCTCGACTGACCCGGCAGGAGCAAACGTACGCCAAAAATCGATGCAGAACCAGCTTTTCAGTGAAGAGCAGCCAGGGACACTCTATCAAGTTTTACTTGTAAGTGGGGTTGGAAACGCTTTTCAGGCTCACTACTGGGCTCAAAAGATGAAACCCTGAGGTCTCTCATGATAGCAGCTGGGTAAGTAGGTTTTCGCCGCTCAGCTGACCCAGCAGGAGCATATATATGCCAAAAATTGATGTAAAGCCAGCTGTGCAGTGTAGAGCAGCCAGGGACATTCTAGCAAGTTTTACTTGTAAGTGGGGTTGGAAACACTTTTCAGGCTCAATACTGGGCTCAAAAGATGAAACCCTGAGGTCTCTCCTGATAGCAGGTGGGTAAGTTGGTATTCGCCAGTCGGCTGACCCTGCAGGAGCAAACGTATGCCAAAAATCGACGATGAACCAGCTCTTCAGTGAAGAGCAGCCAGGGACATTCTAGCATGTTTTACGTGTAAGTGGGGTTGGAAACGCTTTTCAGGCTCAGTACTGGGCTCAAAAGATGCAGCCCAGAGGTCTCTCATGATAGCAGGTGGGGAAGTTGGAATTCGCCGCTCGGCTGACTAAGCAGGAGCATACGTATGCCAAAATTTATGTAAAGCCAGCTTTTCAGTGAAAAGCAGCCAGGGTCATTCTAGCAAGTTTTCCTTGTAAGTGGGGTTGGAAACTCTTTTCAGGCTCACTAATGGGCTCAAATCATGTAGCCCTGAGGTCTCCCCTGATAGAAGCTGGGTAAGTAGGAATTCGCCGCTCGGTTGACCTGGCAGGAGCAAACGTATGCCAAAAATCGACGCATAACCAGCTTTTCAGTGTAGAGCAGCCAGGGACATTCTAGCAAATTTTACTTGTAAGTGGGGTTGGAAACGCTTTTCAGGCTCAGTACTGGGCTCAAAAGATGCAGCCCTGAGGTCTCTCACGATAGCAGGTGGGTAAGTAGAAATTTGCCGCTCAGCTGACCCGGCAGGAGCAAATGTATGCCAAAAATCGATGCAGAACCAGCTTTTCAGTGAAGAGCAGCCAGGGACATTCTAGCAAGTTTTACTTGTAAGTGGGGTTGGAAACTCTTTTCATGCTTAGTACTGGGCTCAAAATATGCAGTCCTGAGGTCTCTCCTGATAGCAGGTGCGTAAGTCGGAATTTGACGCTCGGCTGACCGGCAGGAGCAAACTTATGCCAAAAATTGACGTGAACCAGCTTTTCAGTGAAGAGCAGAGAGGGAAATTCTAGCAAGTTTTACTTGTTAGTGGGGTTGGAAACGCTTTTCAGGCTTAGTACTGGGCTCAAAAGATGCAGCCCTGAGGTCTCTCCTCATAGCAGGTGGGTATGTAGAAATTAGCCACTCGGCTGACCCAGCAGGAGCAAACGTATCCCAAAAATCGACGCAGAACCAGCTTTTCAGTGAAGAGCAGAGAGGGACATTCTAGCAAGTTTTACTTGTAAGTGGGGTTGGAAACGCTTTTCAGGCTCAGTACTGGGCTCAAAAGATGCAGTCCTGAGGTCTCAGCAGGTGCGTAAGTCGGAATTCGCCGCTCGGCTGACCGGGCAGGAGCAAACGTATGCCAAAAATCGCCATGAACCAGCTGTTCAGTTAAGAGCAGCCAGGGGCATTCTAGCAAGTTTTACTGGTAAGTGGGGTTCGAAACGCTTTTCAGGCTCAATACTGGGCTCAAAAGATTAAGCACTGAGGTCTCTCCAGATAGCAGGTGGGTTAAGTAGAAATTCGCCGCTCGGCTGACCTGGCAGGAGCAAACATATGCAAAAAATCGACGCATAACCAGCTTTTCAGTGTAGAGCAGCCAGGGACATTCTAGCCAGTTTTACTGGTAAGTGGGGTTGGAAATGCTTTTCAGGCTCAAAAGATGCAGCTTTGAGGTCTCTCCTGATAGCAGGTGGGTAAGTAGAAAATCGCCGATCGGCTGACCCAGCAGGAGCAAACGTATGCCAAAAATCAACGCAGAACCAGCTTTTCAGTGAAGAGCAGCCAGGGACATTCTAACAAGTTTTACTTGTAAGAGGGGTTGGAAACGCTTTTCAGGCTTTGTACTGGGCTCAAAAGATGCAGCCCTGAGGTCTCTCCTGATAGCAGCTGGGTAAGTAGGACTTCGCCGCTCATCTGACCCAGCAGGAGCAAACATATGCCAAAAATTGATGTAAAGCAAGCTATTCAGTGTAGAGCAGCCAGGGACATTCTAGCACGTTTTACTTGTAAGTGGGGTTGGAAACGCTTTTCAGGCTCAATACTGGGCTCAAAAGATGAAATCCTGAGGTCCTTCCTGATAGCAGGTGGGTAAGTTGGAATTCGCCAGTCGGCTGACCCTGCAAGAGCAAACGTATGCCAAAAATCGACGCTGAACCAGCTTTTCAGTGAAGAGCAGCCAGGGACATTCTAGCAAGTTTTACGTGTAAGTGGGATTGGAAATGCTTTTCAGGCTCAGTACTGGGCTTAAAAGATGCAGCCCTGAGGTCTCTCATGATAGCAGGTGGGTAAGTTGGAATTCGCCGCTCGGCTCACCAAGCAGGAGCATACGTATGCCAAAATTGACGTAAAGCCAGCTTTTCAGTGAACTGCAGCCAGGGACATTCTAGCAAGTTTTACTTGTAAGTGGGGTTGGAAACGCTTTTCAGGCTCACTAATGGGCTCAAAACATGCAGCCCTGAGGTCTCTCCTGATAGAAGCTGGGTAAGTAGGAATTCGCCACTCGGCTGACCTGGCAGGAGCAAACGTATGCCAAAAATTGACGCATAACCAGCTTTTCAGTGCAGAGCAGCCAGGGACATTCTACCAAGTTTTACTTGTAAGTGGGGTTGGAAATGCTTTTCAGGCTCAGTACTGGGCTCAAAAGATGCATCCCTGAGGTCTCTCACGATAGCAGGTGGGTAAGTAAGTAAGATGTAAGTTGGAATTTGCCACTCAGCTGACCAAGCAGGAGCATACGTATGCCAAAATTGATGTAAAGCCAGCTTTTCAGTGAACAGCAGCCAGGGACATTCTAGCAAGTTTTACTTGTAAGTGGGGTTGGAAACGCTTTTCAGGCTCACTAATAGGCTCAAAACATGCAGCCCTGAGGTCTCTCCTGATAGAAGCTGGGTAAGTAGGTATTCGCCGTTTGGCTGACCTGGCAGGAGCAAACGTATGCCAAAAATCTACGCATAACCAGCTTTTCGGTGTAGAGCAGCCAGGGACATTCTAGCAAGTTTTACTTGCAAGTGGGATTGGAAACACTTTTCAGGCTCAGTACTGGGCTCAAAAGATGCATCCCTGAGGTCTCTCACGATAGCAGGTGGGTAAGTATAAATTTGCCGCTCGGCTGAACCGGCAGGAGCAAACGTACGCCAAAAATCAACGCAGAACCAGCTTGTCAGTGAAGAGCAGCCAGGGACATTCTAGCAAGTTTTACTTGTAAGTGGGGTTGGAAACGCTTTTCAGGCTCAGTACTGGGCTCAAAAGATGCATCACTGAGGTCTCTCATGATAGCAGCTGGGTAAGTAGGTTTTCGCCGCTCAGCTGACCCAGCAGGAGCATATATATGCCAAAAATTGATGTAAAGCCAGCTGTGCAGTGTAGAGCAGCCAGGGACATTCTAGCAAGTTTTACTTGTAAGTGGGGTTGGAAACACTTTTCAGGCTCAATACTGGGCTCAAAAGATGAAACCCTGAGGTCTCTCCTGATAGCAGGTGGGTAAGTTGGTATTCGCCAGTCGGCTGACCCTGCAGGAGCAAACGTATGCCAAAAATCGACGATGAACCAGCTCTTCAGTAAAGAGCAGCCAGGGACATTCTAGCATGTTTTACGTGTAAGTGGGGTTGGAAACGCTTTTCAGGCTCAGTACTGGGCTCAAAAGATGCAGCCCAGAGGTCTCTCATGATAGCAGGTGGGGAAGTTGGAATTCGCCGCTCGGCTGACTAAGCAGGAGCATACGTATGCCAAAATTTATGTAAAGCCAGCTTTTCAGTGAAAAGCAGCCAGGGTCATTCTAGCAAGTTTTCCTTGTAAGTGGGGTTGGAAACTCTTTTCAGGCTCACTAATGGGCTCAAATCATGTAGCCCTGAGGTCTCCCCTGATAGAAGCTGGGTAAGTAGGAATTCGCCACTCGGTTGACCTGGCAGGAGCAAACGTATGCCAAAAATCGACGCATAACCAGCTTTTCAGTGCAGAGCAGCCAGGGACATTCTACCAAGTTTTACTTGTAAGTGGGGTTGGAAACGCTTTTCAGGCTCAGTACTGGGCTCAAAAGATGCAGCACTGAGGTCTCTCACGATAGCAGGTGGGTAAGTAGAAATTTGCCGCTCAGCTGACCCGGCAGGAGCAAATGTATGCCAAAAATCGATGCAGAACCAGCTTTTCAGTGAAGAGCAGCCAGGGACATTCTAGCAAGTTTTACTTGTAAGTGGGGTTGGAAACTCTTTTCAGGCTTAGTACTGGGCTCAAAATATGCAGTCCTGAGGTCTCTCCTGATAGCAGGTGCGTAAGTCGGAATTTGACGCTCGGCTGACTGGCAGGAGCAAACTTATGCCAAAAATTGACGTGAACCAGCTTTTCAGTGAAGAGCAGAGAGGGACATTCTAGCAAGTTTTACTTGTTAGTGGGGTTGGAAACGCTTTTCAGGCTTAGTACTGGGCTCAAAAGATGCAGCCCTGAGGTCTCTCCTCATAGCAGGTGGGTATGTAGAAATTAGCCACTCGGCTGACCCAGCAGGAGCAAACGTATCCCAAAAATCGACGCAGAACCAGCTTTTCAGTGAAGAGCATCGAGGGACATTTTAGCAAGTTTTTCTTGTAAGTGGGGTTGGAAATGCTTTTCAGGCTCAGTACTGGGCTTAAAAGATGCAGCCCTGAGGTCTCTCATGATAGCAGGTGGGTAAGTTGGAATTCGCCGCTCGGCTCACCAAGCAGGAGCATACGTATGCCAAAATTGACGTAAAGCCAGCTTTTCAGTGAACTGCAGCCAGGGACATTCTAGCAAGTTTTACTTGTAAGTGGGGTTGGAAACGCTTTTCAGGCTCAGTACTGGGCTCAAAAGACGCAGTCCTGAGGTCTCAGCAGGTGCGTAAGTCGGAATTCGCCGCTCGGCTGACCGGGCAGGAGCAAACGTATGCCAAAAATCGCCATGAACCAGCTGTTCAGTTAAGAGCAGCCAGGGGCATTCTAGCAAGTTTTACTGGTAAGTGGGGTTCGAAACACTTTTCAGGCTCAGTACTGGGCTCAAAAGATGCATCCCTGAGGTCTCTCACGATAGCAGGTGGGTAAGTATAAATTTGCCGCTCGGCTGAACCGGCAGGAACAAATGTATGCCAAAAATCAACGCAGAACCAGCTTGTCAGTGAAGAGCAGCCAGGGACATTCTAGCAAGTTTTACTTGTAAGTGGGGTTGGAAACGCTTTTCAGGCTCAGTACTGGGCTCAAAAGATGCATCACTGAGGTCTCTCCTGATAGCAGATGGGTAAGTAGAAATTCGCCGCTCGACTGACCCGGCAGGAGCAAACGTACGCCAAAAATCGATGCAGAACCAGCTTTTCAGTGAAGAGCAGCCAGGGACACTCTATCAAGTTTTACTTGTAAGTGGGGTTGGAAACGCTTTTCAGGCTCACTACTGGGCTCAAAAGATGAAACCCTGAGGTCTCTCATGATAGCAGCTGGGTAAGTAGGTTTTCGCCGCTCAGCTGACCCAGCAGGAGCATATATATGCCAAAAATTGATGTAAAGCCAGCTGTGCAGTGTAGAGCAGCCAGGGACATTCTAGCAAGTTTTACTTGTAAGTGGGGTTGGAAACACTTTTCAGGCTCAATACTGGGCTCAAAAGATGAAACCCTGAGGTCTCTCCTGATAGCAGGTGGGTAAGTTGGTATTCGCCAGTCGGCTGACCCTGCAGGAGCAAACGTATGCCAAAAATCGACGATGAACCAGCTCTTCAGTAAAGAGCAGCCAGGGACATTCTAGCATGTTTTACGTGTAAGTGGGGTTGGAAACGCTTTTCAGGCTCAGTACTGGGCTCAAAAGATGCAGCTCAGAGGTCTCTCCTGATAGCAGGTGGGGAAGTTGGAATTCGCCGCTCGGCTGACTAAGCAGGAGCATACGTATGCCAAAATTTATGTAAAGCCAGCTTTTCAGTGAAAAGCAGCCAGGGTCATTCTAGCAAGTTTTCCTTGTAAGTGGGGTTGGAAACTCTTTTCAGGCTCACTAATGGGCTCAAATCATGTAGCCCTGAGGTCTCCCCTGATAGAAGCTGGGTAAGTAGGAATTCGCCACTCGGTTGACCTGGCAGGAGCAAACGTATGCCAAAAATCGACGCATAACCAGCTTTTCAGTGCAGAGCAGCCAGGGACATTCTACCAAGTTTTACTTGTAAGTGGGGTTGGAAACGCTTTTCAGGCTCAGTACTGGGCTCAAAAGATGCAGCACTGAGGTCTCTCACGATAGCAGGTGGGTAAGTAGAAATTTGCCGCTCAGCTGACCCGGCAGGAGCAAATGTATGCCAAAAGTCCATGCAGAACCAGCTTTTCAGTGAAGAGCAGCCAGGGACATTCTAGCAAGTTTTACTTGTAAGTGGGGTTGGAAACTCTTTTCAGGCTTAGTACTGGGCTCAAAATATGCAGTCCTGAGGTCTCTCCTGATAGCAGGTGCGTAAGTCGGAATTTGACGCTCGGCTGACTGGCAGGAGCAAACTTATGCCAAAAATTGACGTGAACCAGCTTTTCAGTGAAGAGCAGAGAGGGACATTCTAGCAAGTTTTACTTGTTAGTGGGGTTGGAAATGCTTTTCAGGCTTAGTACTGGGCTCAAAAGATGCAGCCCTGAGGTCTCTCCTCATAGCAGGTGGGTATGTAGAAATTAGCCACTCGGCTGACCCAGCAGGAGCAAACGTATCCCAAAAATCGACGCAGAACCAGCTTTTCAGTGAAGAGCATCGAGGGACATTTTAGCAAGTTTTTCTTGTAAGTGGGGTTGGAAATGCTTTTCAGGCTCAGTACTGGGCTTAAAAGATGCAGCCCTGAGGTCTCTCATGATAGCAGGTGGGTAAGTTGGAATTCGCCGCTCGGCTCACCAAGCAGGAGCATACGTATGCCAAAATTGACGTAAAGCCAGCTTTTCAGTGAACTGCAGCCAGGGACATTCTAGCAAGTTTTACTTGTAAGTGGGGTTGGAAACGCTTTTCAGGCTCAGTACTGGGCTCAAAAGACGCAGTCCTGAGGTCTCAGCAGGTGCGTAAGTCGGAATTCGCCGCTCGGCTGACCGGGCAGGAGCAAACGTATGCCAAAAATCGCCATGAACCAGCTGTTCAGTTAAGAGCAGCCAGGGGCATTCTAGCAAGTTTTACTGGTAAGTGGGGTTCGAAACGCTTTTCAGGCTCAATACTGGGCTCAAAAGATTCAGCACTGAGGTCTCTCCAGATAGCAGGTGGGTTAAGTAGAAATTCGCCGCTCGGCTGACCTGGCAGGAGCAAACATATGCAAAAAATCGACGCATAACCAGCTTTTCAGTGTAGAGCAGCCAGGGACATTCTAGCCAGTTTTACTGGTAAGTGGGGTTGGAAACGCTTTTCAGGCTCAAAAGATGCAGCTTTGAGGTCTCTCCTGATAGCAGGTGGGTAAGTAGAAAATCGCCGATCGGCTGACCCAGCAGGAGCAAACGTATGCCAAAAATCAACGCAGAACCAGCTTTTCAGTGAAGAGCAGCCAGGGACATTCTAACAAGTTTTACTTGTAAGAGGGGTTGGAAACGCTTTTCAGGCTTTGTACTGGGCTCAAAAGATGCAGCCCTGAGGTCTCTCCTGATAGCAGGTGGGTATGTAGAAATTCGCCGCTCGGCTGACCCAGCAGGAGCAAACGTATGCCAAAAATCGACGCAGAACCAGCTTTTCAGTGAAGAGCAGCCAGGGACATTCTAGCAAGTTTTACTTATAAGTGGGGTTGGAAACGCTTTTCAGGCTCAGTACTGGGCTCAAAAGATGCAGTCCTGAGGTCTCAGCAGATCCGTAAGTCGGAATTTGCCGCTCGGCTGACCGGGCAGGAGCAAAGGTATGCCAAAAATCGACGTGAACCAGCTTTTCAGTGAAGAGCATCCAGGGACATTCTAGCAAGTTTTACTGGTAAGTGGGGTTAGAAATGCTTTTCAGGCTCAATACTGGGCTCAAAAGATGCAGCACTGAGGTCTCTCCTGATAGCAGGTGGGTTAAGTAGAAATTCACCGCTCTGCTGACCTGGCAGGAGCAAACGTATGCCAAAAATCGACGCATAACCAGCTTTTCAGTGTAGAGCAGCCAGGGACATTCTAGCAAGTTTTAATTGCAAGTGGGGTTGGAAACGCTTTTCAGGCTCAGTACTGGGCTTAAAAGATGCATCCCTGAGGTCTCTCACGATAGCAGGTGGGTAAGTAGAAATTTGCCACTCGGCTGACCCGGCAGGAGCAAATGTATGCCAAAAATCGACGTGAACCAGCTGTTCAGTTAAGAGCAGCCAGGGGCATTCTAGCAAGTTTTACTGGTAAGTGGGGTTGGAAACATTTTTCAGGCTCAATACTTTGCTCAAAAGATGCAGCACTGAGGTCTCTCCTGATAGCAGGTGGGTTAAGTAGAAATTCGCCGCTCGGCTGACCTGGCAGGAGCAAACATATGCGAAAAATTGACGCATAACCAGCTTTTCAGTGTAGAGCAGCCAGGGACATTCTAGCAAATTTTACTTGTAAGTGGGGTTGGAAACGCTTTTCAGCCTCAGTACTGGGCTCAAAAGATGCAGCCCTGAGGTCTCTCACGATAGCAGAAGGGTAAGTAGAAATTTGCCGCTCGGTTGACCCGGCAGGAGCAAATGTATGCCAAAAATCGACGCAGAACCAGCTTTTAAGTGAAGAGCAGCCAGGGACATTCTAGCCAGTTTTACTGGTAAGTGGGGTTGGAAACGCTTTTCAAGCTCAAAAGATGCAGCACTGAGGTCTCTCCTGATTGCATGTGGGTAAGTAGAAAATCGCCGGTCGGCTGACCCAGCAGGAGCAAACGTATGCCAAAAATCAACGCAGAACCAGCTTTTCAGTGAAGAGCAGCCAGGGACATTCTAGCAAGTCTTACTTGTAAGTGGGGTTGGAAACGCTTTTCAGGCTTAGTACTGGGCTCAAAAGATGGAGCACTGAGGTCTCTCCTGATAGCAGGTGAGTACGTCGAAAATCGCCAGTCGGCTGGCCCAGCAGGAGCAAATGTATGCCAAAAATCGAAGCAGAACCAGCTTTTCAGTGAAGAGCAGCCAGGGACATTCTAGCAAGTTTTACTTGTACGTGAGGTTAGAAATGCTTTTCAGGCTGAGTACTGGGCTCAAAATATGCAGTCCTGAGGTCTCTCCTGATAGCAGGTGCGTAAGTCGGAATTCGACACTCGGCTGACCCGGCAGGAGCAAACGTATGCCAAAAATCAACGCAGAACCAGTTTTTCAGTGAAGAGCAGCCAGGGACATTCTAACAAGTTTTACTTGTAAGTTGGGGTTGGAAACGCTTTTCAGTCTTAGTACTGGGCTCAAAAGATGCAGTCATGAGGTCTCTCCTGATAGCAGGTGGGTAAGTAGAAAAGCGCCGGTCGGCTGACCCAGCAGGAGCAAACGTATGCCAAAAATCAACGCAGAATCAGTTTTTCAGTGAAGAGCAGCCAGGGACATTCTAACAAGTTTTACTTGTAAGTGTGGTTGGAAACGCTTTTCAGGCTTAGTACTGGGCTCAAAAGATGCAGCCCTGAGGTCTCTCCTGATAGCAGGTGGGTATGTAGAAATTCGCCGCTCGGCTGACCCAGCAGGAGCAAACGTATGCCAAAAATCGACGCAGAACCAGATTTTCAGTGAAGAGCAGCCAGGGACATTCTAGCAAGTTTTACTTGTGAGTGGGGTTGGAAACGCTTTCCTGGCTCAGTACTGGGCTCAAAAGATACAGTCCTGAGGTCTCAGCAGGTCCCTAAGTCGGAATTCGCCGCTCGGCTGACTGGGCAGGAGCAAACGTATTCAAAAAATCTACGTGAACCAGCTTTTCAGTGAAGAGCAGCCAGGGACATTCTAGCACGTTTTACTGGTAAGTGGGGTTAGAAACGCTTTTCAGGCTCAATACTGGGCTCAAAAGATGCAGCACTGAGGTGTCTCCTGATAGCAGGTGGGTTAAGTAGAAATTCTCCTCTCAGATGACCTGGCAGGAGCAAAAGTATGCCAAAAATCTACGCATAACCAGCTTTTCGATGTAGAGCAGCCAGGGACATTCTAGCAAGTTTTACTTGCAAGTGGGTTTGGAAACACTTTTCAGGCTCAGTACTGGGCTCAAAAGATGCATCCCTGAGGTCTCTCCTGATAGCAGGTGGGTAAGTTGGAATTCGCCAGTCGGCTGACCCTGCAGGAGCAAACGTATGCCAAAAATCAACGCTGAACCAGCTTTTCAGTGAAGAGCAGCCAGGGACATTCTAGCAAGTTTTACGCGTAAGTGGGGTTGGAAACGCTTTTCAGGCTCAGTACTGGGCTCTAAAGAGGCAGCCCTGAGGTCTCTCATGATAGCAGGTGGGTAAGTTGGAATTCGCCGCTCAGCTGACCAAGCAGGAGCATACGTATGCCAAAATTGATGTAAAGCCAGCTTTTCAGTGAACAGCAGCCAGGGACATTCTAGCAAGTTTTACTTGTAAGTGGGGTTGGAAACGCTTTTCAGGCTCACTAATGGGCTCAAAACATGCAGCCCTGAGGTCTCTCCTGATAGAAGCTGGGTAAGTAGGAATTTGCCGCTCGGCTGACCTGGCAGGAGCAAACGTATGCCAAAAATCTACGCATAACTAGCTTTTCGGTGTAGAGCAGCCAGGGACATTCTAGCAAGTTTTACTTGCAAGTGGGGTTGAAAACACTTTTCAGGCTCAGTACTGGGCTCAAAAGATGCATCCCTGAGGTCTCTCACGATAGCAGGTGAGTAAGTAGAAATTTGCCGCTCGGCTGACCCGGCAGGAACAAATGTATGCCAAAAATCGACGCAGAACCAGCTTGTCAGTGAAGAGCAGCCAGGGACATTCTAGCAAGTTTTACTTGTAAGTGGGGTTGGAAACGCTTTTCAGGCTCAGTACTGGGCTCAAAAGATGCATCGCTGAGGTCTCTCCTGATAGCAGGTGGGTAAGTAGAAATTTGCCGCTCGCCTGACCCGGCAGGAGCAAACGTAAGCCAAAAATTGACGCAGAACCAGATTTTCAGTGAAGAGCAGCCAGGGACACTCTATCAAGTTTTACTTGTAAGTGGTATTGGAAATGCTTTTCAGGCTCACTACTGGGCTCAAAACATGAAACTCTGAGGTCTCTCCTGATAGCATCTGGGTAAGTAGGATTTCCCGCTCAGCTGACCCAGCAGGAGCATATATATGCCAAAACTTGATGTAAAGCCAGCTGTGCAGTGTAGAGCAGCCAGGGACCTTCTAGCAATTTTTACTTGTAAGTGGGGTTGGAAATGCTTTTCAGGCTCAATACTGGGCTCAAAAGATGAAACCCTGAGGTCTCTCCTGATAGCAGGTGGGTAAGTTGGAATTCGCCAGTCGGCTGACCCAGCAGGAGCATACATATGCCAAAAATTGATGTAAAGCCAGCTGTTCAGTGTAGAGCACCCAGGGACATTCTAGCAAGTTTTACTTGTAAGTGGGGTTGGAAACGCTTTTCAGGCTCAATACTGGGCTCAAAAGATGAAACCCTGAGGTCTCTCCTGATAGCAGGTGGGTAAGTAGGATTTCACCGCTCAGCAGACCCAGCAGGAGCATACATATGCCAAAAATTGATGTAAAGCCAGCTGTTCCAGGGACATTCTAGCAAGTTTTACTTGTAAGTGGGGTTGGAAACGCTTTTCAGGCTCACTACTGGGCTCAAAAGATGAAACCCTGAGGTCTCTCCTGATAGCAGGTGGGTAAGTAGGATTTCACCGCTCAGCTGACCCAGCAGGAGCATACATATGCCAAAAATTGATGTAAAGCCAGCTGTTCAGTGTAGAGCAGCCAGGGACATTCTAGCAAGTTTTACTTGTAAGTGGGGTTGGAAACGCTTTTCAGGCTCAATACTGGGCTCAAAAGATGGAACCCTGAGGTCTCTCCTGATAGCAGGTGGGTAAGTAGGATTTCACCGCTCAGCTGACCCAGCAGGAGCATACATATGCCAAAAATTGATGTAAAGCCAGCTGTTCAGTGTAGAGCAGCCAGGGACATTCTAGCAAGTTTTACTTGTAAGTGGGGTTGGAAACGCTTTTCAGGCTCAATACTGGGCTCAAAAGATGAAACACGGAGGTCTCTCCTGATAGCAGGTGGGTAAATTGGAATTCGCCAGTTGGCTGACCCTCCAAGAGCAAACCTATCCAAAAATCGACACTGAACCAGCTTTTCAGTGAAGAGCAGCCAGGGACATTCTAGCAAGTTTTACGTGTAAGTGGGGTTGGAAACACTTTTCAGGCTCAGTACTGGGCTCAAAAGATGCAGCCCTGAGGTCTCTTATGATAGCAGGTGGGTAAGTTGGAATTCGCAGCTCGGCTGACCAAGCAGGAGCATATGTATGCCAAAATTGATGTAAAGCCAGCTTTTCAGTGAACAGCAGCCAGGGACATTCTAGCAAGTTTTACTTGTAAGTGGGGTTGGAAACGCTTTTCAGGCTCACTAATAGGCTCAAAACATGCAGCCCTGAGGTCTCTCCTGATAGAAGCTGGGTAAGTAGGAATTCGCCGCCTGGCTGACCTGGCAGGAGCAAACGTATGCCAAAAATCGACCCATAACCAGCTTTTCAGTGTAGAGCAGCCAGGGACATTCTAACAAGTTTTACTTGTAAGTGGGGTTGGAAACGCTTTTCAGGCTCAGTACTGGGCTCAAAAGATGCAGCCCTGAGGTCTCTCATGATAGAAGGTGGGTAAGTTGAAATTTGCCGCTCGGCTGACCCAGCAGAAGCAAATGTATGCCAAAAATCGATGCAGAACCAGCTTTTCAGTGAAGAGCAGCCAGGGACATTCTAGCAAGTTTTACTTGTAAGTGGGGTTGGAAACTCTTTTCAGGCTTAGTACTGGGCTCAAAATATGCAGTCCTGAGGTCTTTCCTGATAGCAGGTGCGTAAGTCGGAATTTGACGCTCGGCTGACCCGGCAGGAGCAAACTTATGCCAAAAATCGACGTGAACCAGCTTTTCAGTGAATAGCAGCGATGGACATTCTAGCAAGGTTTACTTGTTAGTGGGGTTGGAAACGCTTTTCAGGCTCAGTACTGGGCTCAAAAGATGCAGTCCTGAGGTCTCAGCAGGTGCGTAAGTCAGAATTTGCTGCTCGGCTGACCGGGCAGGAGCAAACGTATGCCAGAAATCGACGTGAACCAGCTGTTCAGTTAAGAGCAGCCAGGGGCATTCTAGCAAGTTTTACTTGTAAGTGGGGTTGGAAACGCTTTTCAGGCTCAGTACTGGGCTCAAAAGATGCAGTCCTGAGGTCTCAGCAGGTGCGTAAGTCAGAATTTGCTGCTCGGCTGACCGGGCAGGAGCAAACGTATGCCAGAAATCGACGTGAACCAGCTGTTCAGTTAAGAGCAGCCAGGGGCATTCTAGCAAGTTTTACTGGTAAGTGGGGTTGGAAACGCTTTTCAGGCTCAATACTGGGCTCAAAAGATGCAGCACTGAGGTCTCTCCTTATAGCAGGTGGGTTAAGTAGAAATTTGCCGCTCGTCTGACCTGGCAGGAGCAAACATATGCCAAAAATCGACGCATAACCAGCTTTTCAGTGTAGAGCAGCCAGGTCATTCTAGCCAGTTTTACTGGTAAGTGGGGTTGGAAACGCTTTTCAGGCTCAAAATTGCAGCACTGAGGTCTCTCCTGATAGCAGGTGGGTAAGTAGAAAATTGCCGGTCGGCTGACCCAGCAGGAGCAAACGTATACCAAAAATCAACGCAGAACCAGCTTTTCAGTGAAGAGCAGCCAGGGACATTCTAACAAGTTTTACTTGGAAGTGGGGTTGGAAACGCTTTTCAGGCTTAGTACTGGGCTCAAAAGATGCAGCCATGAGGACTCTCCTGATAGCAGGTGGGTATGTAGAAATTCGCCGCTCGGCTGACCCAGCAGGAGCAATCGTATGCCAAAAATCCACGCAGAACCAGCTTTTCAGTGAAGAGCAGCCAGGGACATTCTAGCAAGTTTTACTTATATGTGGGGTTGGAAACGCTTTTAAGGCTCAGTACTGGGCTCAAAAGATGCAGTCCTGAGGTCTCAGCAGGTCCGTAAGTCGGAATTCGCCGCTCGGCTGACCGGGCAGGAGCAGAGGTATGCCAAAAATCGACGTGAACCAGCTTTTCAGTGAAGAGCAGCCAGGGACATTCTAGCAAGTTTTACTGGTAAGTGGGGTTAGAAATGATTTTCAGGCTCAATACTGGGCTCAAAAGATGCAGCACTGAGGTCTCTCCTGATAGCAGGTGAGTTAAGTAGAAATTCACTGCTCGGCTGACCTGGCAGGAGCAAACGTATGTCAAAAATCGACGCATAACCAGCGTTTCAGTGTAGAGCAGCCAGGGACATTCTAGCAAGTTTTACTTGTAAGTGGGATTGGAAACGCTCTTCAGGATCAGTACTGGGCTCAAAAGATGCAGCACTGAGGTCTCTCCTGATAGCAGGTGGGTTAAGTAGAAATTCGCCGCTCGGCTGACCTGGCAGGAGCAAACGTATGCCAAAAATTGACGCATTACCTGCTTTTCAGTGTAGAGCAGCCAGGGACATTCTATCAAGTTTTACTTGTAAGTGGGATTGGAAACGCTCTTCAGGATCAGTACTGGGCTCAAAAGATGCAGCTCTGAGGTCTCTCAAGATAGCAGGTGGGTATGTAGAAATTTGCCGCTCAGCTGACCCAGCAGGAGCAAATGTATGCCAAAAATCGACGCAGAACCAGCTTCTCAGTGAAGAGCAGCCAGGGACATTCTACCAAGTTTTACTTGTAAGTTGGGTTGGAAACGCTTTTCAGGCTCAGTACTGTGCTCAAAAGATGCAGTCCTGAGGTCTCAGCAGGTGCGTAAGTCGGAATTCGCCGCTCGGCTGACCGGGCAGGAGAAAACGTATGCCAAAAATCGACGTGAACCAGCTGTTCAGTTAAGAGCAGCCAGGGGCATTCTAGCAAGTTTTACTGGTAAGTGGGGTTGGAAACGCTTTTCAGGCTCAATACTGGGCTCAAAAGATGCAGCACTGAGGTCTCTCCTGATAGCAGGTGGGTTAGGTAGAAATTCTCCTCTCAGCTGACCTGGCAGAAGCAAACATATGCCAAAAATCGACGTATAACCAGCTTTTCAGTGTAGAGCAGCCAGGGACATTCTAGCCAGTTTTACTGGTAAGTGGGGTTGGAAATGCTTTTTAGGCTCAAAAGATGCAGCACTGAGGTCTCTCCTTGTGAGAAGTTGGCCTGATATATGATGTTTCCAATTCTGGAACCACCTTGTATCAGTCCAAACAACCCTTATGGTGTCTGGTTGTAAGTCAACCTTATTAGACAAGCTATCCTAGGGGTAGCATGGACTAAGCAGCCTAAAGGCTTAACTTAAGAGGTCGTGTTAAGCGAGCTGTTTTACCACATACAATCCTGTAATATCAAATGAAAGGACACCACACAAGTATATATTATAAAAATATATGTATTTATTACTAAAAACAATCCCCAGTATTCTTTATGAACAAAGGGGCACAAGCGTTAAATCAAAAGCACAGTATAACATACAAAGTTGCACAATTTTGAATGAGGCCGAGGAGCCACTCAAACCATATACTAAGAAAATGGTATAAGAGAGACCATTCGATCAGTGGTTAGGCCTAGGGCCTAGGGAATCGCTTGGAGCAGTCGGGACAAGCAATGCTGAAGTCGGGAAAAGCCCGCGTTATTCGGGTGCAGTGCTGAAAGCACAAGCATGCATCAATGTTAAGTCAATGGTGCGTAAAAGTTACACAAATAGAGTTTAAGGACACTTCCGCTGAACCTAGAGGAACAAAACTTAAGACACAGACCCTAGAGGTGTGTACCAGTGTGGGAACACCGGCGTTGCAATGTTACCTCGCCCACAGGAAGTGGGTGCACAGGGTCGAAGTTGAGTCGGGTTTCGTCACGCAGGTTCTTGGTGCTTGAAGCTGAAAGGGCTGCAGGCGAGGTGAAGGAGAAGTGTCCGGTGGAGTCCAAGGGTGGACTCAAGTCGAAAAGTACCTGAAAGCAGAGGGGACAGAGCCTGGGTCACTCAGCAGTGACCAGGGTGGAACCAGGACGGAACCAGGCAATGTCGGGCGCAATCAGGTAATTGTTGAGGAGCTTCTATCCACTTTCATGTGGGCTCTGGGGCATCTACGACGTCCAGGAGCGGGTCACGATCTGTCCCACGCACGCTCTCGCCGTTGGCGCTGTCGGCTTCAAGATTGGAGCAAACAACACTTGGCAAAAGCAATCCACGCGAAACTGGGAGATTGCTTCTCACTCGAACCAGGAGGGTCAGAGAAGGGGATCCTTTTCAGGGGAGTGGGTGCAAATATGGAGCAACCAGAATCGCAAGTCGTATTTCAAGTTTCATTGGCACAGGGGCCACAAGCCAGCTGGCAAGTGACTGGGCCAACGCGTTGAGCCAAATGAAGCAGAAGGGCCCCACGCAGCACTTGGTGAGTGTAGAGGGGTGAGCTTCGGTACAAGATTGGCTCAGGATTGGGGCTTTTTAAACCTCAGTATACAGCTTCGAGGGTCACTTGTGGGCTGCACAGTCAGCGTCTCATGGTCTTTCCAAGATGGCGTGCCCCACGCTTCCGGTCACCTCCACGGGTCTCAGCTCTGCAGAGACTGTGGATCGGGCTGTTAGAAGGCAGGCAAGCTTGATCTCGTTGATCTCTGTTGCTCGAGTTCCGGCGGGAACTGCAACAAAGCAGATGTCGATGGCTGGATGGTGCCTGTTTGCACAGGGTGGTCACTCCTTGACCAGAAGGGAGATTCTTCAGTCTTCTACGTCGAGTAGGATGTCGAAGGGTCCAGAGTTTCATTTCTTATGTTTCATCAGGATAATCTAAAGTGCATTGGCACTGCTCCCATTCTTATACCAATTTAGGGGGCTGGATTACCTGCTTGGTCCCCTCCTATGGGTGGGACCCAGGAAGTGGGTGGATACACCCCCTTCCTTTGATCCTGGCCGTGCTGGGACGAGGGCTGGAGTGCCCCAGAACCGGTTTGGCTGGATTATGCAAGGGGCAGCCTTGTGCGCCCCCAGCACTGTCTGGTTTCTTTCAAACCTCCCTGCTACAATCCACTATCTCCTGTCTGGGGGGGTGTGA
This sequence comes from Lissotriton helveticus, assembly GCF_964261635.1. Lineage (NCBI taxonomy): Eukaryota > Metazoa > Chordata > Amphibia > Caudata > Salamandridae > Lissotriton > Lissotriton helveticus. Next base: position 426,977,549 of record NC_136068.1, read on the forward strand.
CACCTCCCTGCGACAGGAAACCCTTTGTCCAGGCCCCCTTGGCTGAGTTTCGGTCAGCTGCAGGGGGTCAGACCTGTGTCTGTGGCAGAAGCATTCATCTTGTGGATCTGAGGCTCTTTTAAAATAAACTGCATTTCAGTAAAGTAACATGTCTTCTCCCTCTAGAGGGGTGGAATGCTATCCCCGTCGCCAGAACAGGCGAGGGGATAGTATTCCAAATCGTATGACACCTTACACGACATGTTTTGATAAAGCCAAACCAAAGTTGCTATATAACCGCGAGGATTATAATGCACTTAATAGTATATATTATGGCATTATCCTGAAACAGCTTAGGGAGTGGTTCCCGACAGCTGCAGACAGGCTCAGCTCATGCTAGAGCTCCAGTAAAAGGTCCATAGGTCGCACGCTACTCCACCATTCCAGCGTGTATACCCCAAGAGCATCATGGTAAATGCAGTATTCTCAAAGCGGGTGTGCTTTTCAAAAGTTCCGAAGTGTAAATGCAAAGTTGCAGGCCAACTCTGGACACCGGTGTTTCAGGATTATTGTCCTTCATCAGCAGAGTGTAGGAAGATATTCAGGGGTTGCTGTGCAGGCTGCCAAAGTGTTCTCAGGTCTGGTACCTCTCCGGGCGCGTAGGGCGTTACCTGAGCTCATCAGCTCAAAGGCTCGAGGGAGCCATAATAAAGTAAAAGGTCCATAGGTCGCACGCTACTCCACCATTCCAGCGTGTATACCCCAAGAGCATCATGGTAAATGCAGTATTCTCAAAGCGGGTGTGCTTTTCAAAAGTTCCGAAGTGTAAATGCAAAGTTGCAGGCCAACTCTGGACACCGGTGTTTCAGGATTATTGTCCTTCATCAGCAGAGTGTAGGAAGATATTCAGGGGTTGCTGTGCAGGCTGCCAAAGTGTTCTCAGGTCTGGTACCTCTCCGGGCGCGTAGGGCGTTACCTGAGCTCGTCAGCTCAAAGGCTCGAGGGAGCCGTAATAAAGTAAAAGGTCCATAGGTCGCACGCTACTCCACCATTCCAGCGTGTATACCCCAAGAGCATCATGGTAAATGCAGTATTCTCAAAGCGGGTGTGCTTTTCAAAAGTTCCGAAGTGTAAATGCAAAGTTGCAGGCCAACTCTGGACACCGGTGTTTCAGGATTATTGTCCTTCATCAGCAGAGTGTAGGAAGATATTCAGGGGTTGCTGTGCAGGCTGCCAAAGTGTTCTCAGGTCTGGTACCTCTCCGGGCGCGTAGGGCGTTACCTGAGCTCGTCAGCTCAAAGGCTCGAGGGAGCCGTAATAAAGTAAAAGGTCCATAGGTCGCACGCTACTCCACCATTCCAGCGTGTATACTCCCTCTAGAGGGGTGGAATGCTATCCCCGTCACCAGAACAAGCGAGGGGATAGTATTCCAAATCGTATGACACCTTACACGACATGTTTTGATAAAGCCAAACCAAAGTTGCTATATAACCGCGAGGATTATAATGCACTTAATAGTATATAGTATGGCATTATCCTGAAACAGCTTAGGGAGTGGTTCCCGACAGCTGCAGACAGGCTCAGCTCATGCTAGAGCTCCATCTCACATTAAACCACGCACTCTGCCTCCAGGATTGATAAGGCCTTCCATATGAGTGGCTCACAGGTTTATATGTGTCCAGATATAGGTTTAGATATAGGTATACTATATCTAAGCAAGGGGTGATTACACCACCTTACCCCAGCTGAGTGATCAGCCAGTTGTGTCAATTTAAGAACCAGCCAGGGGTGGCAAAAGATATGCTGCAGCCCCTGGTAGGCCTTGGTGGCACCTATGCCCTGGGCACCTATAGTGCATGGTACAGGGGCTGACAAGGAGTCCATTTCCAATTGTGGTATGTACCTATAGCACATGTATTAATAATTTAGAGAGAGAACAGCAGGCTGGGGGTCTGATTAGCAGGCCCACAGCCTCAGTAGTCGAAAACCAGTGAAGCAAAAAGCAAACATTTGGGGTGACCATAGGATAGCAGACCCTACTCTCCTACACAACCCCCCCCCCCCAAACGCAGGGACATTAAACTAACCTTGACCAGATAAGTCTTCATGTTCTAAGAGGAAGTACCTGGAGAGACCATCTGCATTACCATGGTCAGTCCCTGGGCGGTGCTCCACTGTAAAGTCCATCCCCTGTAGGGAAATGGACCACCCGAGCAGTTTGGGATTTTCACCCTTCATCTGATTTAGCCACAAGAGGGGCTTATGGTCTGTCTGAACAAGGAAGTGAGTACCAAACAAGTATGGCCTCAACTTCTTCAGGGCCCAAACCACAGCAAAGGCCTCCCTCTCAATAGCTGACCAACGTTTCTCCCTGGGGGTCAGCCTTCTGCTAATAATAGCAATGGGCTGGTCTTGACCATCTTGATTAAGTTGTGAAAGCACAGCTCCCACCCCCAACTCAGAAGCATCTGTCTGTACAATGAACTGTTTGGAGTAGTCAGGACTCTTCAGGATAGGTGCAGAGCACATGGCCTTCTTCAGGTCATCAAATGCCTTTTGACAGCTAACTGTCCACTGAACCTTTTTTGGCATCTTCTTGGATGTCAAGACATTTAATGGTGTCACAATGGACCCATAAATTTTCACAAACTTTCTGTAATACCCAGTGAGGCCCAAGAAGGCTCTGACTTGTGTCTGGGTAGTTGGAGGAGCCCAGTCCTGTATGGTCTGGATCTTGCTCTCCAGTGGTTGAACCTGACCCCCACCTACTAGGTGGCCCAGGTACACAACCTTACTCTGCCCTATCTGGCACTTGGTAGCCTTGATAGTCAGGCCTGCCTTTTGCAGGGCCTCCAGAACTTTCTTCAGGTGGATCAGGTGATCCTCCCAGGTGGAGATAAAGACAGCAATATCATCTAGATATGCTGCACAAAAGTCATCCAACCCAGCAAGGACTTGGTTCACCAACCTTTGGAAAGTGGCAGGTGCATTCTTCAAACCAAAGGGCATTACCACAAACTGATAATGTCCACTAGGGGTAGAGAATGCTGTCTTGGCTTTTGACTCTTCAGCTAGTCTGATCTGCCAGTAGCCAGCTGTCAAATCAAATGTGCTCAGAAACTTGGCAGAAGCCAATTTATCAATGAGCTCATCTGCTCTTGGAATGGGATGTTCATCTGTCCTAGTGACAGCATTGAGACCTCTGTAGTCCACACAAAACCTCATTTCTCTCTTTCCATCTTGTGTATGAGGTTTTGGCACAAGGACCACTGGGCTGGCCCATGGGCTCTCTGATGGCTCAATCACTCCAAGCTCCAACATCTTTTGCACCTCAGCCTTTATACAATCCCTGACATGGTCAGGTTGCCTGTAGATCTTATTCTTCACAGGCAGACTGTCACCGGTGTCCACCTCATGGGTGCACCAGTTAGTTTGACTGGGTGTGAGTGAAAACAAGTGTCTGTGGGCTTGCAGAACCTGTCTGCAGTCCATCTGCTGCTGGTCAGTGAGGCTGCCTGCCAAGGCTACTCCATCAACTGAACCATCATCAGGGTTCTGGGAAAGTAGGTCTGGGAGAGGGTCACTCTCTTCCTCCTGTTCCCCTTCTGTGGCCATGAGCAAGCTCATGTCCTCCCTGTCCACAAATGCTTTCAAACGATTTACATGGAGCACCCTGTGGGGGCTCCTAGGGGTTCCAAAGTCAACCAAGTAGGTGACTTCTCCCTTTTTCTCAATGATAGGGTAGGGCCAGTCCATTTGTCCTGGAGTGCTGCTGGGGCCACTGGCTCCAACACCCACACCTTCTGCCCTGGCTGGTACTCAACCAGAACAGCCTTTTGGTCATGCCAAGCTTTCTGTAATTCTTGGCTTGCCTCCAGGTTTTTGGATGCTCTCTCCATATACTCAGCCATCCGGGAGCGGAGACCAAGTACATAGTCCACAATATCTAGCTTAGGTTTTTTGGGAGGTAACTCCCATCCTTCCTTCACCAAACATAGTGGACCCCTCACAGGGTGGCCAAACAAAAGTTCAAAAGGGCTGTAGCCAACCCCCTTCTGTGGGACCTCTCTGTAAGCAAAGAGCAAGCAGGGTAAAAGAATGTCCCATTTCCGCCTAAGCTTCTCTGGTAATCCTTTTATCATTCCCTTGAGGGTCTTGTTGAATCTCTCCACAAGCCCATTGCACTGTGGGTGATAGGGTGTGGTAAACTTGTAGTTTACTCCACATTCCTTCCACATTGCCTTTAAGTAGCCAGACATGAAGTTGGTATCTCTATCTGACAACACCTCCTTTGGAAAGCCCACTCTTGAGAAAACTGCAATGAGGGCTTTTGCTACCACAGGGGCTGTGGTGGTCCGCAGGGGAATTGCTTCTGGGTACCTGGTGGCATGATCCACTACCACCAGTATAAATCTGTGCCCAGATGCTGTTTGAGGATCCATGGGACCCACAATGTCTATTCCAACACGTTCAAAGGGTCCCCCCACCACAGGTAGTGGTATTAGGGGGGCCTTTGTTGTGCCACCTGACTTACCACTGGCTTGGCAAGTGACACAGGAGCGACAAAACTCCTTGACATTTTCTGACATATGAGGCCAGTGAAAGTGTGGGACAAGTCTTTCCCAAGTCTTGTTCTGGCCTAAGTGTCCTGCAAGGGGAATATCATGGGCCAAGGTGAGAAGGAAACCCCTAAACTGCAAAGGTATGACCAACCTCCTGGTTGCACCAGGCTTGGGGTCTCTAGCCTCTGAGTAAAGGAGTCCATCTTCCCAATATACATTATAGGCACCTTGGGCATTCCCTGCAGCCTCAGCAGCAGCTTGCTGTCTGAGGGGTTCAAGTGAAGGGCAATCTAATTGGGCCTGCCCCAGGTCTGCCCTTGAGGGTCCCCCTGTCCCAAGAAACTCAACCTGATCAGGTTCAAGTTCCTCAGAGACAGTCTCCTCTTGGACTGCAGAATCAGTTTCCTGTGAAATCTGATCCTCAACCTGGGGCAAGGGGGAAGACATAGCCTTAACCCTCTTGCTCCTTCTCTTGGGTTGTGGTTCGTCTATTGTTCCAAGATCCACCACTGGTTCAGAAAGGCACTTCTTAGCCTGAGTCCTTGTCACTGCAAGGACATGTGCTGAAATCCCTAGCATTTCTGCATGAGTCCTGTACTCCACTTCTGACCAAACTGAGCTTTCAAGATCATTGCCTAACAGACAGTCTACTGGGAGGTCTGCACTCACAACAACTTTCTTTAGGCCATCTACCCCTGTGGAAAATGACTAAAATCGGTATACATAAGCGGTGTTCATTTATGTTCACCACAGCCACTGTTGAAAGTAGAACGACAACCATGAAAACAGTAGCCACGCCATCTTGTCCCTTTTAGGCCCCATCGCGAAAGTAGGTGGCGGCCATTTTTTTGTCACGACCTCTCTGCCCACTGCCAATAGCCTGCGCGCCTCTCCCCCTCACACCCCAGCCTCGCAAGCATTCCCCCGCGCCCCGACAGCCCCCGGTTTCTCCTGCTTGGGCCATAAGCGCACCTCTAGCGCGACCCTGTCTCCGAGCCACATCCCGTGCTGAACCCCCTCGCTCTTTCATCTCATTCAAAGAACAGGCCCCTTTTTGATAACCTCTCCCTCCCTGCCCAATTGTCCAGCCCGATCCCAGGCCATCACCTAGCCCGACAGATGCAGTTTATTGCCCCCTACAGTAGGACCTCGCCTCACATCAAAGGAGCGGTGGTTAATCAATACCCTCACACCTCCAGATCCGACCGATCGCCCACTTTCCCGTTCCCAGCAGAATGTCTAGCTGCGCGACAACCACCACATGCTGAGGTTGAGGTGGGAACTCTACTGTAAATATGTGTGGGAACGGGGGTGAAGCGGGGATTCCGAGGATGTCTTTCCGTACATCAAGTATTGACAAGAATGTGTTTCATGTAATAAAGCAATAAACCTGTGTATAAGAGGCCAGGCCTCAAGGATGCGTTTAGAGCACCTCGAGAAGATACCCTGTTGTCTGATTTGACGTGTTCTGCTCCGTCGGAATAAACTCCTGTTTCCTGCCTTCTGTCTCCAGCACCTGCCTCTTTGTTTGGTAATCTCGAATGGTATGAGAGGCGGCTAACGCCGGGCAAATACTGAAGGGTTCTTGGTCGAATTCGGCCCTACCTTTCAACAATTGGCGTCCCAAACGTGGGGCCCATCAGCGACGCGTGGATCCAGTGAGAGAGGTCCCAACGACAGAGTGAATTACTGCAACGATCGGGAAGTGCACCTGCCCGATAGACCCTCGTCTGGCAGCCGATCATCCGAACTTCACCGGTTCCGAGCAGACCTCTCTCGAGTGATCTACGGTCCTGACTGGGAACCATCAGGAATGCCACAGCAATTACGGAGAATAGAGGACGATCAGGCGCTGGAAGCGGAAGACGAGAAACTGTCCATGCGGTCCGGGTAAGGTCGTGTAAACACGACGAATTGTGAATTGATTGTTTGATTGTTTCAAAATACTAGTATTACTCATTTGATTGTTTCTGAGAGATTCTCTATTTGCAAACAAGCACAGAGTCGCCATACTCTGTTTAGTCTTTGCAGATAGTGAAGGGTAGGTAACGCAGGCCGTTGCCCCCGTTGTAATCCGTCGTGCCTACTTCCCTCCCCATTTGATTGATTGTTATCCAAGCATTTACTGTTTTGGAATTGGTTCTCTTTGGATCATTCTCTATTTACAAAAAAGCACAGAGTCGCAATACTCTGTTTAGTCCTTGTGAATAGTGAAGGATAGGTAACGCAGGCTTTTGCCCCCGTTGTAATACGTCGTGCCTATTTTTATCCCTCATTTGATTGATTGTTTGACCGAACATTGATCGTTCGGAATTGGTTCTCTTTGGGTTATTCTCTATTTACAAATAAGCACAGGTTCGCCATGCTCTGTTTAGTCTTTGTGAATAGTGAAGGATAGGTAGTGCAGACTTTTGTCCCCTTTGTAACCCGTCATGCCTATCTTTGCCCCGTTTGTTGGTAGTTGGTTCAGCCCGGACCGTTTATTAGAGGTAGATCATCCGGCTCCACCGGAAGACGCCCCTAATAAAAAGGACATAAATATATATAAAAAAATTGCGGGTTAACCTCTGTATCGTGCTAGCAAACAAAAACATAAAAATCGCTAAGAAAAACGAAAGAAATCGAACAAAATCAGTAGGCCACTGATGAGATCCTTTTTACCCCGCTAAAATAGAAGTACTAAGGATAGCCCCTTACGAGAAATATGAAACTAGTGGGAGGAGCCAAGTTCGAAGCCGCGATGGACGCAAGGCAGCTCGACTCCTCCATCCCCGCTGCCCAAACATGTCTGCCCCACCGCCCACCACGCCCAATAACGGCAACATGATACAGATAAAAGTTAACAGATACCTACCCCCATTCCGGAAACTCCCGAAGTGCAGCAGGTCCGCAGCTACGCCCATCCGGAAGACGAGGCCCCCGGCACGTATAGGGCGGGGCCTTGCTGGCAGCCATCGGCCGAAGAGGTCGTTGGGTGGATGGCCCGGAAGCACCACGGCCACGATGTTGTTGTAGTGGCCTTCCCATTCGTCCACCCTGAGGTGGCATCCAGCGAGCCACGGGTGGGGGGGGTGAATGCCTTGCTGATGACCCCCCCCTCTTATTGCCTAGTCCGACCATCACATATACCTGCGCCAGGAGACGGCGTGGGGTGCACTGGGAGGGAGAGGGGGCGCGAACGAGCCTCCCCCACCTCCCCAGGTGGAGGTTCCTCAGCTGCACCCCAGCGCTTCACTCGGCCAGCTGAGTTGTGCCCGTTCTTGCGGCACAGTGCCTCGCTCGGCCAGCTGCGTTGTCATGTATTCCTATAGGTTCTGAATCGATCCCCCTATTCCTGACCCTATTCTGGTTAAACTAACTATCAAGTTAACTAACAGTCAGCCCATGAGGCAAGAAAAGCCCCCATGATGCAGATACCGTTATCTGACGCAGTCACACTACGGCACAGGAACGTGTTATCTGATTAGGTCATAACGCTTGAGATCTAATTAGACAAGCGACATTCCTCCAGCCCCTGATAAGGCATACGACGTTCTCATAACAAATCAAACCTATGACAACCTGGAAAATCCGTGCGGCCATTGTTTTGATTTCACAGAGAACTTCAGTAAAAGAATGTGCTAACGAGCAAGTCGTATGACATCTTTATTGACGTATCTATGTCCATCCTTACGTCAATCTCGGCACCTTTAAGGTATAAATATTGCCGATCTTGCCCTATGCAAACACACGCGTGGTGACGAGACGGAGCAGCCATACTTGCCGAAGCCCAGAAGCAGAGCAGACCCCGCTGGCAGCAGCCCCGCCTTCCTGACGCGCTGAGAGACGCGCTGCTATCTCCTGCCGAGAGACCCAGCACCGGCGCTTTCGGGCAGCCCTCGCAGGCAGCCTGGAATATCGAGAGCAGAGAAAGAGATACCATTCCTCATTCATCCTAACTTCCAGGTACAGAACTGAATAACCCCTCACAGAGAATTCTTTAGTTATTCACTTGGCAAAAACAAACTTAACTTAAACTGTAACTTTCTATTCCCGTCCACGCATTAGACTTAGGTCAGGTACACGGGGTAGGCGTATTTAGAAACACCAGTTGAGTACGTTTAGTCAAATGTATATGTGTATGTAAATATATTTTAATCATTTTAAACATCATATGGCTCAGAAACCATATCAATGTTTTTACAGTATTATTTTATACTATTGCTTTTAATGTATGCACTTTACTTAACTATAAGTATTGCAATAATAACGATCCATTTCTCTTGTACGAGAAAAGAGACTGATCAATAAATAACACCTTTTTATTGAACACGCCCGTCTCTTCCTTTTCTCTACAATCTGATGAGACTAAGAATGCACGTACTGACTGAGTAAAATAATTGCCTTGTGCTCACACGACTCTGGAGATACACTCTTGATTAGGGGAGAGCAAAGTTGTCATGTTCTATGGTTGTCAGAAACTAAATCCCTTCTTGTCTAATCAGGGGAGTTAATTCTTTCCTGAACATTCGAGAAAGTTTCTAGCGAACTCTGAGCTACGCTGGCAAACCCAAAACTTAAGTCTAGTATCGACAGTAGTAGACCTAGTTAACGTCTGGCCTAGGCCTTTACTGCTGTAGGTATTATTCCAATGCGCAGAGCCTATTGGGAAGATAGGAACTACACTACATGGCGCCCAACGCGTTTGGAAAGGGCGATAAAACTAACGTAAGACATTTAGAGTAACTCAGTCGTGCTTTCTCACTCAGACCCCTTTTCCCAAATACTCCAAAGACGTCTGGAGTGGGTGAAAGGTAATATCCTCCAAAACCTCGCAGGAGGGAACTCCTATGTATGGTTCTTGGTATAGTCAACGTTGAAGGATACACTGTTCCAAAATATTGTGCATCTAATCTTTGTTCCATAAAGAAACCTGATCTGCAAACAAACAAAATAACCTTATTGACAGTAAAATGTCTGACAATGAGGATGAAAGAGTTAGATTAGCAGCTGAAATAGCAGCAGCTGATACTGCAGCACTAGATGCGGACGGGGATATAATACTCATCCCGGTCGCCAAAAGGAAATCTATAACCTTAAAACTTATAGAAAATGGACTGACACCTAGAGGTGGCACAGTCATATTCGTAATTGAGGCACACGAATATCGGCAGACAGAGGTATACTATACATGGATACATTTTCCAGCAGCAAATGCTGTAACAAAGTACTTCCACTATTACAAAATAGAGGTTCCACCCGACATTTACACTCCTTTCGAGGAGGTGGAAGTACCACTCAAATTCCAAGAGCATTTGCTCTTATTTGATGGCGCCCTAATACATAATAATCACATCACCAGGCTCGGTCCTTTAGGTAGACCAGGAGCAACGTGGCCGGTCTTAGCCGGATACACACCACACCCAGACATCGAAGGAATGTCTACAGGAGAGCTGTTAATACAGCTAAAACAATTACTAAAAATTCATAGACAATTAGTCCAGTATGTAATGCGGACTTCAACAATTCAGCCAGCGATTAAACTTCCACAGCTGACCCCTCACCAGGGGAACACAAATAAAATCACACCACAGAACATCCAATCCTGCCTAGGTAAAGTTCCGGCTAAACGGGAACAGATACCATTCTGGTTGGCACAGAAAATCACCCAAATAGAGGCGGTGTTTCCTGACACCACCCCGCTTGCAAAACACAGGATTCTGACTATATGTCTCCCAATGGGAATCGCACCACACATAGAGGACTGTGACACTTGGGGTACAGTCTTTGCTTCAATCTACACAAAAACGCACGGTGTTCCATCCATTTCGGTAATACCAGATGTGCTAAAACAAATTCAAGATGAATACGGTCCAGAACCAGCTTTAACTCTTGGTATGAAATTACTGAAAGACTTCAAGCTGGTCTCGGCTATATTATTAGCCAATATAAAAGGTGAAGCAGCAAACGTGGCGATCCGCCAGAGGTTAAAAGAGACAGATATAGCAGACCAACCAGCTGAAATTGCCAGAATCATAGAAAAATCCTATGAAGAACTAGGTAGAGATAGTTTAGGTGGAATACCAGTAAAACCGCAACTGACTGAAAGTCCAGAAAAAATATTTTTTAATAATAATTCACCAAAAAAGAACTGGGATGGAAACAAACAATCCAATCCAAAAGAAAAGAAATTCCAGTCCCGAGGAAGGTCTCCTAGGCGAAGGGAGAAATCTCCGAACCAGAGACACAGGTCACCCCATAGTGACCCCTCTGGGAAAAGATATAACCTTAGAAATAGGGATAATATTAAAAAACCTGATAGATATCAAGACATTGATACACGTCCCTCTCAATCTTTTCAGACTTCCTCGCAGAAATCGGAAAGAAGAGGACGATCAGAACAAAGAGAAGAGCACGCCAAGTCCAAAGACAAGGAACCTGCTCAACAAAAAAAGAAATTACAATTTCCAAAAAAGAAGGTAGCCAGTATCAAGGTAGTTAACAATGCCGAGAATACTGAGGACACAACTGAAAAACGGAGAGTGGGCTCAGACAATGCTAGACAGCGCAGCAGAAGTGAGCATAGCTCGCAAAGTCCTTATGAATCATCTGGAGACAGTGGACACGAATGAATATCTTCAAGTGGAAACTGCAGACACCAGAGTTAGCAAACCCCACAAGATATACGAGATAACATTACGTATAGAGGGAGATAAGACTAGGAAAATAAGGGGACTATTTTGGGATAACCTCTCCAAGGGTTATGACATCCTTCTAGCTGAAAAAGACTGGCTACCAGAGTTTGTCAGGGAGTGCCCTCATGGCGAAGAAGTAATTATGCCTGCCTAATCGAATCAAATCCCGATTCATAAAAAATACACACTTGCTAGAAAGTGGGCAGTGGCCTTAGCACCTGCTTTATATAAAAATCATGTAGGATGGGATGAGGATTCTCCTCCTCACAAAATCCAGTTAAAATCACAACCTACTGCACAAAGGCAGTACCCAATTAAGCAAGAAGCTAAAAAACAGGTAAATGAAATACTAGATCAGCTAGAATACCAGGGGGTGATTGAAACTTGCACCTCACAAATGAACAATCCTTTGTTTCCGGTCTCCAAACCAGACAATTCATATCGTCTAGTTTTGGATTACCGACACCTTAACACATGTTGCAAAACCTTTGCAGTGCAAAACTCACACAGTGCTGCACTAATGAATAACATAGTGCGCAAAAAATACAAAACAACCTTGGACATCTCCAATGGATTCTTTTGTCAAAACATAGCACCAGAGAGCAGATATTTAACTGCATTCTCAGTAAATGGCACTCAAAAGCAATTTTGTCGGTTAGCCCAGGGGTACAAGAACAGCCCGGGGGTATTCTCAGCGAGAGTAACAGAATTACTGCAACTATATGATGATGAAGCATTATCTTATGTCGATGACATTTACTTAACAGACGATTACTTGGATACTCACTTGAAAAGAGTGAACACCATAATACTTGGGTTCGCAGCAGAGGGTTACAAATTCAACTTTAAAAAATCCAGAATTGCCCATCTGACAGTCCTATTCTTAGGATATGAGTTTTCAAGTGAAGATAAAAGCCTGGCAGACAATTTCCTAGAGAAATGTGCCGTAATCCAAGCTCCTAAAACACTAAAAAACCTACAGTCAATTCTAGGCTTCCTAAATTTCGGAAGAACATACATTGCAAATTACGCAGAAAGGGTCAAACCCCTTTATGATCTAATTAAACCAGACTTTAAAAGATCCAATTGGACTCAAACACACACAGAAATTTTGAGATCCTTACAAACAGACATGCTAATTAAAACAAAATTAGAAACACGTAATAACACACGCAATCTTGTGATTCGAGTCATCCCAGGGAGATGCGGATTCACATACCTGACCTCTAATGAGGGAGAAAAGGTACCAATTGCATTCAAATCACACTTGTACACTAAGGCTGAAATGAAATTTAGCCCAACGGAAAAAATTCTTACAGCAACACAGACAGCTATAGCAAAAGAACGAGCCCTGGCACAAGGTAAACGAATAGTAATCGTAACACCAATACCAGCCTTAGAGGCGGTAACAAAGGCAAGCATTCCAAATGCTAAAGCACTCCATCCAAGATGGATACAATGGGCTAACTCTCTTGCTGCAACAGACGTGGTGTACGAATTTGATCCTTACTTAAAAACACAAGAATTTCTCCAATATGAATTTGAATGTCCTCCGCCAACCGAAATTCTGCCTCTAGATCACTACGGCTGTATAATATATACAGACGGATCAGCACAACCCGCAGTAGGGGGTAAACAAGCTTACAGTGCTGCGTGCGCGATTGTTAAAGGTCGTTGGCACGAAGGGAAATTTAAACGAACGCTCACTAAAACACAATCCCTAGGAGATTGTACAGCTCAGCGAGCTGTACTAGCATTCAAGATGGCGCTTGAAAATACCGATCGAGAATTCCCCACACTCATAGTGTGCGATTCGTATTATTGCGTTCAGTCTTATAATGAATACTTGCAGATCTGGCTTCAGAACGGTTTCAAGGATGCGAAAGGTGGCACAATCAAGCATAAAATGCTCTGGGAACAAATAGCTCTTTTACAAAAAGAACTACCAAGGACTCACGTGACACACTCACTGAGTCATCAGCGTGATGGCGTTCACGTTGTAGGGAATTCATTGGCTGAAACAGCCACAGCGGCAGCCACTAAATCGGCTCCCGTAGTTCGAAAAAAGTGTACATTAAAAAACATTGACGGTGAAACAGTGCTGGCAGTGAAAACGTCATCAAAAGGCGACTGCTCAGCGTTACCGATCAACTATCCACTCAATTATACATACATAATCGATGCAAACTCCGCCCCTTTTGCTCGAATCCCTGGAGTGGGGGATAGAGTGGTTCCAAACATGGATAGGAGAAGCTTGTTAATCGCAGACGCACACATGGGTGAGGGTCTTGGACACCTCAAACTGAAAGATTCTCTGGAAGAATTACAATCACGGTACTGGTGGCCAGGCATGAGCCTGCATCACACCATGTTTGTAAAAAACTGCCCAAACTGCAACAGAGATCGCAGTGGGGAGAGAAACAGTTTAATACCTCGTCGTATCAAGGCAGATAATATGACCAATAAAAAGCAGGGCTTGCGATTAACATATACAGGCTAGTTTCCACTTATAATGTAGATCACCAGCACTCGGCTGACGTCCGGACTGTTATACAAAGATTTGCGAGTCTAAATGGCATATACGCTAAGAGCATGCTACGTTCGACCATTGTTTTCACTCAAGCCCACCAGCCTGGGGGGAAACATGGCCGAATGAGCACAGTCCAGCGGGAATCTTCTCACTTCCTTCCTGAGGGTACGGGATGGTGTAAAGAAAAAACCAAGGCATAAAGCAATCTATAGCGGAAAGGAAATTAGGTTTGGGAGCTGGGTGGGTCAAACATCTAATAAGTGTCCAACGTAGTCTAAATAACTTGCCAAGAAATTCTCTGAAGGGATTCAGTCCGTACGAATTATTATTTGGAACTAGAATGATTATCTCTGACCTCGACAGTCAGACTTCAGTGGGTAAAGAAAAAAGCTTTGATGTCAAAGACCGTTTGGCTATTTTGCAGGACTTAAACAAAATAAGAAAAGACCTGAGCAACATACAGTTGAAACAACAGCCAACAACCACTGAAGAATCACCACCTGTCCCAGCAAGACCTGTCTGGATTCCAAAAGTCGGGGATCTAGTCAGGGAGAAGATCGCGGTAAAGAAGGAATTTGGGCCTTCTTACAGAAAAGCAGTTCCTGTCTTGTCTGTCAACGGGACAAGATCAGTTGTACTACCGCCACTTGCTGGTAAAAAGGAGAACCGAGTTGTATCCATCGACCTGGTAAAACCACAACATGTGGCCGATAACAAACAGTAGGCCAAGTGGACTCCCAATAAGTAGCAGAACACCAAGGTTTGCTACCAGTACAGAGGTCCTAACAAAGAGGCTCATCACATTCGAAACGCCTACAGAAGAACAACAAGGACTATGCAACAATGCAATAGAACTCAGACCTCTGAAAACCCAAATAAAAACATTTAGCAGAGACACACCAGTCTATAATGAAGTACCAGGTGACAATTCAAGAAACAAAAATGCTGAACCAATTGGAACAATTGACAGAACTGCATCCGGCTACTTCATCAACTTCGATGATTCCTCTGAAAGCCTCAGTGAATAAAAAGCCCCAGCCATCATCAAAATCCTTTAAAGACAAAGCTAAGGAACTTTTGAACAAACTGAAAGAAACATATCTGATTTCTCCATGGATTGAATTTTGGGTGGGTTTTGGTGCATTTATCCTCATACTTTGGCTCATCATGGTATTAACTTTGGGACGCTTCATTGAGGGAAAATATGCTAAAATGGACACAGCAAGTCAGAACATCAACTTGGTCCTCAAACCACACACATCTTCACACGTCGAGAAAAGAGAACTTTCTTCAGCCAACTTCACAGCCAATCCTATACCTGGTGGGGTAGCCTGGGACAACACTGACTATGAAATTTATGGTCCGGTCGAGATCCTGAAATATCCACACCAAATCAAGATCTCCTTGAGTGACTTTGCAAAACCAAACTCATTTGCTGATGATTGGGACTTCGAAAGCATTAATAACATGATGTCTGACTTAGTAATGTCTGCTAAATTTACAAAACATGATTATTTGCAAGGTTCTACAAATTATGATAGTTTGTATTGCTATAACTACTATGGGAACACTTTTTTACATAAATCTGCACAACCTAGAAATGTTTTAAATTATAATCAATGGGAACATTGTGCAACACCTCCAGAAGGGAGCTCAAGAACAGTTTACGACAAATATTCATATTTTTCAGGTTTTAACACAAGTAATGCTGAAACATTTTATTTTAAATTGTCAAACAAGACAGGGATGAAAAAGATGATAACCAACACAAAGTTGATATATTCAGATTCATTCTTCGAAGAAATGAATACTTTTGGATTTGATTATTGGGACAAAAATGTTGATTTGAAAAGTGTTTGGGGTACAAAAGAATGGCAAGTACAGGGTTTAGAAGCTTTGTTTAGAGCTTGCATGATCCCAGAACAAATGATATTTTTAAATGACACTGTTCAACAAACCACCTGTCTTGGCCTAGCCAAAATCAAAGATTTAAATAAACCGTCTATTCCAAAGCCAACAATGTTTAGCAATAGCTCTGATACGGATGAAGAGATAGACGTAAACGATATATTAAACGAAAACAGAACACATCCTGATTGGACACAATGGTTAATCTGGCCCACAGATACAAATAACTGTCAAGACAGATTCCTGAATAAAACACAGGGGTTCAAAATGACCAGGCCAGACCCTAGATATCCCCAAAGACATCACCCAGGGATAATAACAACCTACAGTGTGGGCAAATTATGCCTTCAGTGGCTACAAACTTCCACACTGCCTGAAATTAAGCAACACCTAACTTTACTTACTGATGGTGCTGACTTGCGTGATTTCATAATGGGACCACGCAAACAGCGTCAAAAGCGTTTCATAGCAGCCTCTGTATATGCAGCATACAATGAGGCCTGGAAGGTTAATAAAATTGAAACAGCAGAGAGAATACGGGAAATTGACCGTATTCATTTGGAAAAATCACTTTCTGTAGTGGACAATGGGTTAATGACTCTGTCCTCCAGAATTTTTTCATTGGACAGCATTGTGTCTTCAGCAATGGATATATTATCGCAAAACTTACTGTTATTACAACATGGTCAGTCACAATTGCGTTCTATTGTACAGCTTGGCTGGACGTTACAAAATCTGCGTTCAGGCTATGTGCCTTGGCGTTTAATCAACACAACGTCACTATTCCAAATCTTTAACCTTACTGATAGACAAATCGGTATGGCGCAAAAGGGAGCTGATTATACAATCTTGAGCATTGAAAAACTAGAAAGATTACCAATGACAATGTCAGAACGACCTGTCAGTGAATGGATAATCCACGGAATCATAAATATTCCAATCTCAACCTTCAGGTTTCAATACTGCCAAAAATATATACAGGCTGGCATGTACGAGAAATTGGGGAAGGGGTACCTTAAAACAACTTGGAACCTGCCCTATTCACATGCATGTGTCAGTAATAAAGGACAGAAAGTGTTTCTTAGTGGCAACAATTGTGCCATGTCACTAAGCGGCACGCTTCTGTGTAACGGAATTAGTTTGCATGGAGCCTGTGAAGGGAATTCATACAACCTTTCATGTCACCAGCAAGGCGCACCTGCAACTGAAATAGAACCATTCTTTCAAAGACTCTATAATGGGAGTTACATTCTTATTGTAGACCGCAAATGTTGTAGTCTTATGCCCGGGACTCCTTATCTAGTCACTACGACTGCGAAGGTCAAGTGCTGTGGACGTTCTTCGTTCCCCAGCTCCTTTCCAGACAGGGAGGCAAGGGCATGGCCCAATTTGAAAATTACTTCTATTCGAATAGATACTTTAAGCAGAATGAAAACAGTGCTTCTTCAGACGCCTACAAGGCTCACGTCATCAAAAGAAACGTATGATCTACAAGTCGCAAGGACGACTGCAGAGATACATACATTATTATCAACTAATTCCCCCGTACATTTCGCGGAAATCCTGAGCGAAATCTTAAATATTTCTGATACCACTGGGGTCTCAAAGGTATTTAAGACAGTATTTTCGATGGCATTAACACCATTCAAAGCCATACTGGGTATTTTTCCAGATTTCGTCCATTCGATTTTTGGCGGACTTCCCCTGATCCTGGGACTAATTGCAGGAATCCTATTCTTAGTCCTTATTTTTCGTTATGGCAACCCATGTCACGGATCAAACTCTCGCGACAATGGAAGAAACAATCCTAGCCATTGGATACCGGGACCGGATATCAAAAATCCTGGGACTCTCCCGGCTTAGAGACCTGAACATGACTTGGTTTCTATCATTTCGACCAATGTGGCAAAGATGTGTTTTACCTGTATTGAGGTGTCTGCTATGCGGAGAAGAATGCGTGTTAGACACCTGTCTGACGCTACAATCGGATGCGCCAGTGGATGCAGATACATTGTTGGTTCCTACCAAGGTTCACGCTTTGTGCTGCCCTCAAAGGCTGCCAATCCTGATGACGGCATTCGTGGAATCTTCACCACTACGATTGAAGAGTAGTGAAGTTCAAGATGAAAGCAGCATCGATCAGGTACGACCTTCTGTCAGCAATGCGAATCAGAATGTCAATGGAGACAATCATGAGCACGAATGCATGGTTACACCTATTTCCGACTTAGTTGAACTTTCCCATGAAGCTGTTGACAGTTTTTTCGAAAGCCTTAATGATATGATGTTCTCTCCAGAACAGAAATAGAGACTTTTGAGCAAGCTCGCACACGGCGTTCCCTGAATTCGGCCTTCAACTTTAAAAATGAAGTCACATGAACAATTTTTCCCACCAGTTCACGGACAGCAATTTTTTAGCAGCCCCAAATTATTTTTTACAAAATTTTCGGGACACTTATCTTCTGCTTAAAGTAAGAAACTATTCCTAGAGAACTAAGATTTCTATTTTTAGATACTTTATAAACTTTAGTTGCCCGCTGGTATGTTCACAAATATTTTATTATGTGATGAAATGGTCTCGAACTTTCTTTCTGTATAGCCATATTAAGAGCCATTTCATGTGTATTTCTCATATACCAAATAAGCAATAATGTCTACAAATGCGTGTTTACTTTAGCGTTTAATTCATAGCTTAAGTGCATACAATATATATGACTGCAATTTTTCAGTATATTTGAAAATTTCAAAATGCATTTATGTATTTTGGGGTGGTGAGGTATACACTATACTCTATAGTATGTTGTACTATGTTATACTATGCATAGATTAGTAAATATGACCATAGTTAGCGTGGAGTGGGTGTCATGTATTCCTATAGGTTCTGAATCGATCCCCCTATTCCTGACCCTATTCTGGTTAAACTAACTATCAAGTTAACTAACAGTCAGCCCATGAGGCAAGAAAAGCCCCCATGATGCAGATACCGTTATCTGACGCAGTCACACTACGGCACAGGAACGTGTTATCTGATTAGGTCATAACGCTTGAGATCTAATTAGACAAGCGACATTCCTCCAGCCCCTGATAAGGCATACGACGTTCTCATAACAAATCAAACCTATGACAACCTGGAAAATCCGTGCGGCCATTGTTTTGATTTCACAGAGAACTTCAGTAAAAGAATGTGCTAACGAGCAAGTCGTATGACATCTTTATTGACGTATCTATGTCCATCCTTACGTCAATCTCGGCACCTTTAAGGTATAAATATTGCCGATCTTGCCCTATGCAAACACACGCGTGGTGACGAGACGGAGCAGCCATACTTGCCGAAGCCCAGAAGCAGAGCAGACCCCGCTGGCAGCAGCCCCGCCTTCCTGACGCGCTGAGAGACGCGCTGCTATCTCCTGCCGAGAGACCCAGCACCGGCGCTTTCGGGCAGCCCTCGCAGGCAGCCTGGAATATCGAGAGCAGAGAAAGAGATACCATTCCTCATTCATCCTAACTTCCAGGTACAGAACTGAATAACCCCTCACAGAGAATTCTTTAGTTATTCACTTGGCAAAAACAAACTTAACTTAAACTGTAACTTTCTATTCCCGCCCACGCATTAGACTTAGGTCAGGTACACGGGGTAGGCGTATTTAGAAACACCAGTTGAGTACGTTTAGTCAAATGTATATGTGTATGTAAATATATTTTAATCATTTTAAACATCATATGGCTCAGAAACCATATCAATGTTTTTACAGTATTATTTTATACTATTGCTTTTAATGTATGCACTTTACTTAACTATAAGTATTGCAATAATATCGATCCATTTCTCTTGTACGAGAAAAGAGACTGATCAATAAATAACACCTTTTTATTGAACACGCCCGTCTCTTCCTTTTCTCTACAATCTGATGAGACTAAGAATGCACGTACTGACTGAGTAAAATAATTGCCTTGTGCTCACACGACTCTGGAGATACACTCTTGATTAGGGGAGAGCAAAGTTGTCATGTTCTATGGTTGTCAGAAACTAAATCCCTTCTTGTCTAATCAGGGGAGTTAATTCTTTCCTGAACATTCGAGAAAGTTTCTAGCGAACTCTGAGCTACGCTGGCAAACCCAAAACTTAAGTCTAGTATCGACAGTAGTAGACCTAGTTAACGTCTGGCCTAGGCCTTTACTGCTGTAGGTATTATTCCAATGCGCAGAGCCTATTGGGAAGATAGGAACTACACTACAGAGTCTCACCCGCTCTTGCGGCACAGTGCCTCACTCGGCCGGTTGAGTTTCGCCTGCTCTTGCGGCTACAGCGTCTCACCCACCATCCGGCTGAATTGCACCCGCTCTTGCGGTACAGCGACAGGCGGCTGCCACGGAGCTCACGAAATGGCGGTCGGCTCCACAGACTTGGGCCTGGCCTGCAAGGATGGCTCTGGGCAACCCTGGAACTCGGACGCTTTACTGCTAGGGAATGGGCCCCATTCCCGAAAGCGTCCCCTCAGCCTTGAAGATTCTACAAGAGTCACCGGGGCCCCTGACTCCCGCAGACTTCCGGTGGGGAGCGACTGCCATGATTGCTCGTGGAATGGCCACGACGTAGCCACGGGATGGTGGTGCTCTCATACTGACGCCAGCTTCAGTCTGAAACATCCAGAAACACTGTAGACTACCAATTCGATCAGTTACCCAGTAGGGAAGAACTTGCCCTCCCCTCTTTGACTGATGGTTCTTGTTGCCTGTCCCTTCTGTTGTCATTTAACGGAACTTTTTTGGACTGCCGAAAGGGGTTCTGGTCCGACCGCTGGTTGGTGGAGACATTTTGACTATATTCTGGACCTGCCCGGCCTCGCCCAAAATGGCGCCGGTATAAATGAGACTCGCAACTCCTTGATGTGTACTGGTTGCTCAGCCTTGATATCATGAGATATGTATGCAGTTTTGGAGCATATGGCGGGCGGGGACGGGTACTGATTGAACATTTGGACATCCCTATTGATATTAAGTTCTGATGTATTATTGATTACTGTACTATTGAAAGTTCGAATTAACGTTACTCATGGTACTTGCCCGCAAATGTATAGCTAGATAATTTCATTGTAACTGGTCCTGTCGTACCTTGATTATAAAATTAACGTCCACCGATTCCGCAACTGTTAGACACCTTAGTTCCTGCAACCTAATGGCCCGCCCGTTACGTTTTTTTCTACAGTGTAAATGTCCCCTCGTCATATACGATTCCAGTTTGCTCCGTGGCCGGCCCACGTGGTTGTAGGCCCGTATTTTTATGCTGACATCTTTTTCAATCAAGGTTTTAAAAGAAAAAAAAAAAAATATGTAGAACTAGCCTCATATCAGTCACTTAGATTGGTAGGTTCTCGGATAAAGGCTACTATTTTCAAAATAAATAAAGGACAAGTAAAATGAAGCAATTTTGGTTATGAAAAATTAGAAAGGCATGGTACATACGAACAATGCGAAAAGAATAGTCAAGATCTGTCGTATTTTTGCATTCCTGCAGCATAAGCAATAGGTAAAGGATCCGGATATTTAGATATATCTATGAATAGGACAATAGACCAGTTCCTCTGGGCTGCTATGCCGAGATGCAAGGTACTGCTTCCCAAAGAAGATAAGTTAGGCACGTGGTAGGTAAAAACATTTTCGTGTTTTTGCGCGCTGATGTGCTTTGTACGCTGTCACCCCCCCCCCCCCCTCTTCTTTTTCTCTGCATGTTAATATCGGAATTTCAGCTGGAGTATGGAGAAGACCCAGAATGCACCGTGTTACACGCAGAAAGAAGAAGAATTGTATGGTATGAATGCGCGCGTGGGCCCCGATTTGTGTTGTATGAATGCTCATGTGTGGCGCACGTCTGGGTTGACGGACGAATGCTTTTTTTTTGTATGACTGAGGTATGGATCGAGCGGTTAATGGAATAAGAAAAACGAGCCCGAACATGATACCTGCATGTGAAGGACGAAAAAGAATATAGCACTTACCTTACCTAGGAACGACTCTCTCCCTCTCTGGAGCTAGTGAATGGGAGAGTGGCCTACGCCAGAAACTTGAAGGGTTATTGTAGTACCTCGGACCCCAACCGATATCCCAAATGAACGCCCTAAATGATGCGCACCAGTGAGTCAACTTAATGTGCAGACTAGATGAGAAAAGTTAAGGATACCCCGGGTTGGGGTTCATCCAAAATCCCCCCTCAGCCCAGAAATTAGGGATATTGTCATGTTTTAGATTCACCCCCTCTTCTTCCATCCTCATAGAAAAGTCAGAATTGCACCATCGCACATCCGACAGACACCCCTCCTTTACCTCAACTTGGATCGTCATTTGTTAGATGTTGGAAGACCACACCGTGAGTATAAGCACGACTGGACCAGTGTCCGACCAATTAAAAGGAGTAAGTATTTATTGAAGCGAGGTTACCAACAGAAATTGTCTGCTATTAGGAAGGAAGGAGAACAAAGAACTCGACCCCCAAATGAATTAAATGGAGTACTGAAAATATGCAACACGCATGAAAAGGCTCTTTCGCCAAAAATAGCCCTCTGTTTTATCTTAAGTTTTGGTACTTGATGTATGTACTGTCGCACCCTATCTGGTATTTGTGTATACGTAAACTATGAATTTATGTTTTCCCTCAGCTTGTGTTTTATACGTGAAACTGACCCGTACTGATCTATATGTGTGTGCACTGAATAGCCTATTATTGTACACGTCTCTCTCTCTCTCTCCCTCTTTTTATGTTGTACGTGTCCTAATAGCCTATTTGGTACGCACGACGCTCTCTCCCTCTGAGGGCTCCCTCGCTCCCTTTTGAATAAATGACGACACTGTACCTCGCCGGTAAGGGAATAATTGGCTTTTAGACACGACAGTGTTTGAACAAATTGACAGAAACAAAACGATCGTATTTTGCCATATTACTGCCTCTCCTTTCTGTAAAATGATGAAACTTAATTGGCTGAGAAAGAAAGGACAGGTGAGACAACTGATGTCCCCTAATCTGACCCATAAAAAGGGAACTATATGTCAGTGGCTTTTGTCTTAAGTACTTTGGTAACACCACCCTCATTGTTCGGATTACCACCGCCCATTGTACAAAAATAGAATGTCCGATACGTCCCCGTTCCTCCAGAATGGTCCCAGTTCTGTACCAGCCGTCCCAGAAAATCTTAAAGACTGTAGCTATAGTCCCATGATAACAGCATTTCACATTTTTTATAAATTAACAGACCTTGAAGAAACATATAGCTCAACAGGATTTGTTTTAGACAAACGCGAGTCTCTACTGAAGGAGCCGGTTTGAATTCGATAAACTATGTAATTTTTAGATATCAGACTTCTTTCCACGTTCGCAAATATAACAAGAGTAAAACGCCAGACAGACATGTTGTTTGAAAATAAAAAAAAATAAAAAATGCTTGCCGACCTGCACTACAGCAATGATGCATGAGTTAACAACATACACCGATGTAAGGATTACTAAGCATCCACCCTATCGTGACCAATGAACGTTTCCCCAACTACTTGGGGTTGGGAGAGAAATTAAAGTGTGTAAACGTCTTCCCCTGCCAATTCTCTAAAAAAACCTGTTTTTTGTACTCATTTAAGGATAACGTGCAGTCGTCGGAGGAGAGGGGCCGGATGTGACGTACAGCCTGGCTGCAGATCGGGGAATATCTATGACCTCGACCAAGGTGGAGCCACAGAGCAAAGAGTTGCGGGACAAGGCACCGTTCTCAGCGTGGAAAGTGAAGGAAAGAAGGGCCGCCCAGAAGCCCCTGCACATTGATGAGCTCGTGCCGAAAGTCCCAGCCCATTGTGCCCGATTGATTGGCCCACTTGCTTGAAATTTCTGCCCTCCTTGGTCCGTTTCAGATCTGATCCCACTCCACCCTCTATTCCCTCTGCCTCCCAAAGCACGCCCCATCACCCCCCATTTTTCATATGGAATTTTTGAACTTGACTCTGAGACAAAAGACAGCACAAAAGATAGAATAGGGTTTGTCATGAAGGAAGAACGGAATGCGGGTACCCCGCCTAAGGTACCTATGATAGGTTAGTTAAGGAACAGGACAAACACAGGACTGTGGTCCAAGAGCAAAGAATGGCCACACCCTGCAACGCGAGATCTGAAGTAGAGCTGGACGCATAGCTCCACCGCCGGTGCTCAACCGTGCCAACGAAAGAAAAAAAAAAACAATGAGAGCCTACCAGTGATGGCTCGCTGTAACAAGACACTGGACAGACTAACCCTTTTTGAACATTGCCACCCCTTGACTGTCCCTTGTATTAAGTTGAATTCCTCTCCCAACCACTTGTATTGATTATCACCCAATTGAGATTTCGAAACCTTACATCGGTCACTTTCAACTGTACATGGATAACTAAGAAAGCGTTAACTCTGTATCATGATGATTGTAGAACACCAGTTATGCACATAAGCATACCGTCTAGTTTTGACCCCCATGAAGTCCAGACCTCAAGAAATATACTTAATAGCCCTTATTTGGCCAGAACATTTTTGTATGACATCATGTTTGTATTCAAACGAATTTCCTACATCGTCTAAATAATATCCCTGTCTCCAAGGTCTAACATATGACACAGCTAATGTAATTTTGTATGCACTGCCTCCTCGCCTACCGCATCGACTACATGTGGTTATGTACGATTCTGTTAACATTGATAGCAGGATTATTTCCATCTGCCCGTAATGCATAGGGGCTACCAAAGACCTCGATAGACAGCACAGCCACATGCTTCCCTTATTAGTATAACTAGATGTCAGCTTGTACGTCCTTACCTCAGACATAAACAGAAATGAACTAACTCATGATAAAAACTGGGGACTGTGGAAAATGACTAAAATCGGTATACATAAGCGGCGTTCATTTATGTTCACCACAGCCACTGTTGAAAGTAGAGCGACAACCATGAAAACAGAAGCCACGCCATCTTGTCCCTTTTAGGCCCCATCGCGAAAGTAGGTGGCGGCCATTTTTTTGTCACGACCTCTCTGCCCACTGCCAATAGCCTGCGCGCCTCTCCCCCTCACACCCCAGCCTCGCAAGCATTCCCCCGCGCCCCGACAGCCCCCTGTTTCTCCTGCTAGGGCCATAAGCGCACCTCTAGCGCGACCCTGTCTCCGAACCACATCCCGTGCTGAACCCCCTCGCTCTTTCATCTCATTCAAAGAACAGGCCCCTTTTTGATAACCTCTTCCTCCCTGCCCGATTGTCCAGCCCGATCCCAGGCCATCACCTAGCCCAACAGATGCAGTTTATTGCCCCCTACAGTAGGACCTCGCCTCACATCAAAGGAGCGGTGGTTAATCAATACCCTCACACCTCCAGATCCGACCGATCGCCCACTTTCCCGTTCCCAGCAGAATGTCCAGCTGCGCGACAACCACCACATGCTGAGGTTGAGGTGGGAACTCTACTGTAAATATGTGTGGGAACGGGGGTGTAGCGGGGATTCCGAGGATGTCTGTCCGTACATCAAGTATTGACAAGAATGTGTTTCATGTAATGAAGCAATAAACCTGTGTATAAGAGGCCAGGCCTCAAGGATGCGTTTAGAGCACCTCGAGAAGATACCCTGTTGTCTGATTTGACGTGTTCTGCTCCGTCGGAATAAACTCCTGTTTCCTGCCTTCTGTCTCCAGCGCCTGTTTCTTTGTTTGGTAATCTCGAATGGTATGAGAGGCGGCTAACGCCGGGCAAATACTGAAGGGTTCTTGATCGAATTCGGCCCTACCTTTCAACACCCCTCCCCAGGAGAAGTTCACAACAGCCACACTATGGGAAGTAGTGGAGTTGCTTGCATTGGTCACTAAGTAACTTTCACCTAGTACAATCTGTCCAGGGTCCACAAAGTCAGGTGTCACCATTGTGACACTGGCACATGTGTCCCTGTAGGCCTGAGCCAGTTTCTCATTTATCAAAGGCGTCTGCCTATATTTGCCCAGGTTACTGGGACTCACTGTAGTAGACAAAGCTAAGTCCACATCATATAGGAGAACTGCCTGAGTAGGGACTCTGACTAGGCCAGGTCCCACCTCAGTACCCAGGGTTAACCCTACTACACCCTTTGGCTGTGTACCACCACTGCTTACTGAACTAGGGGGTGCAGGTGCTTTAGGAGCTGCAGTGGTGGGGACTGGATTTTTCTTGGTGCATTCACTGCCCCAGTGTGAAACTGATTTGCAGGTATTACACCAAGGTTTCTTTGGGCCATCGTTCTTCTTTTTCTTGTTTACATTTTGGGAACCACCCTCCTTATTATTAGTTTGGGGGCCTGAAGACTTCTGGTCCTTTTCTTTATCTTTCTGATTCCCACCCTTCTGGTCTGTTTTCTTCTGGTCACCACCTTGGTTCTGGGGTTTCTGCTTAATCCTTGTTCGGACCCATTTGTCTGCCTTCTTTCCCAATTCTTGGGGAGAGGTCAGATCAGAGTCAATAAGGTATTGATGCAACAGCTGGTTTGTACAGTTATTCAGGATCTGTTCTCTCATGATAAGATTGTACAATCCTGTATAGTCTGAAACTTTACTTCCCTGCAACCAACCCTCCAGAGCCTTAGTGGCACAATCAACAAAATCAGTCCAGTCCTGAGTCTGTGCTTTTTGGGTGTCTCTGAACAACAACCTGTATTGCTCAGCGGTTAGGCCAAACCCTTCAATAAGAGCACTCTTCAGGATAGAGTAGTTTTTGGCATCCTCAGGTCTAACTGTGAGGAGCCTGTCCCTCCCTTTCTCAGAAAAGGAGTACCATAAAATTGAAGCCCACTGTTCCTGAGAAACCTGCTCTACCATGCAGGCTCTCTCAAGAGCAGTCATCCATTTGTGGATGTCATCCCCTTCCTTGTAGGGGGCCACAATTTTTGTCAGGTTTCTATTATCATAGCTCCTGTCTTTTTCTCTAGGAATATTGCTGCCACCAGTGGCATCTAAGCCACACAATTTCTGCTTTCTTGCCAAGGCAAGTCTAGCTTGAGCCAGGGCTACCTCCTCCCTCTCTATCTGGAGTTTGACAGCCCTCATCCTGGCTCTGTGTTCTATCTTCTGAGAGGAAGTCATCCCTCTCTGAGATTCTCTTGAGGCACTAGAAATATGAGAGTCCCCTGATGGAGATCTCACTCTTCTGTTGCCTGGGAGAATGTGGTTTTGGGATCTGGGGAGGTGCTGGCCCTCTCCATTCCCAAGTAGGTTTAAGTTGGCCTGGTTAAGCCTGGCAACTACAACTTGGTTACCCCTCTGATCCTGATCTTCAAGGTCCTCTCTATCTGAGTCCTCTTCCTCCTCCTCTTCTACCTCCTCATCTTCCTCCTCTGGAGTGGTATCAGTTACAATGGGGTTCACTCCATCTCCTGATTCTAAGGGAACTGCATTCGCCTTTTCTAAGTCATCCTGTTCTAGAATGGCTATCAGGGAAGGACTGGTGGGACTTCTGCCCCTTTTTAACCCTCTTGAGATGCACAAGGCAACCAAGTCTTTGTGGGTTAATTTGTCATAGCTGGAAGTTGCCTTGGTAAGGTCAACTGTCACAGAAGCAGAGCCTGAGGCCTTTCCTGTGTCAGACATGACTCTAGTGTGGTGTAAGTGATGCACCTACCTACACTAAGTGTTTCCCTACTGTACCTTGCTAGTGAGTTGTAGTCAGGGTGTGCTAATCCCTTTAATCTACAACTACTAAGTTCAGTAGAACTTAAATATGCTAAGCTTTTGATTTATATGTACCTAGAGGTACTTGATGTGATCTTTCAATTTGATAAAAAGATTGCAATGGTAAAACAAACAGCAAGCTCAAATCCGCACCGCTGCTCACCAATGTGAGAAGTTGGCCTGATATATGATGTTTCCAATTCTGGAACCACCTTGTATCAGTCCAAACAACCCTTATGGTGTCTGGTTGTAAGTCAACCTTATTAGACAAGCTATCCTAGGGGTAGCATGGACTAAGCAGCCTAAAGGCTTAACTTAAGAGGTCGTGTTAAGCGAGCTGCTTTACCACATACAATCCTGTAATATCAAATGAAAGGACACCACACAAGTATATATTATAAAAATATATGTATTTATTACTAAAAACAATCCCCAGTATTCTTTGTGAACAAAGGGGCACAAGCGTTAAATCAAAAGCACAGTATAACATACAAAGTTGCACAATTTTGGATGAGGCCGAGGGGCCACTCAAACCATATACTAAAAAAATGGTATAAGAGAGACAATTCCATCAGTGGTTAGGCCTAGGGCCTAGGGAATCGCTGGGAGCAGTCGGGACAAGCAATGCTGAAGTCGGGAAAAGCCCGCGGGATTCGGGTGCAGTGCTGAAAGCACAAGCATGCATCAATGTTTAGTCAATGGTGCGTAAAAGTTACACAAATAGAGTTTAAGGACACTTCCGCTGAACCTAGAGGAACAAAACTCTAGACACAGACCCTAGAGGTGTGTACCAGTGTGGGAACACCGGCGTTGCAATGTTACCTCACCCACAGGAAGTGGGTGCACAGGGTCGAAGTTGAGTCGGGTTTCGTCACGCAGGTTCTTGGTGCTTGAAGCTGAAAGGGCTGCAGGCGAGGTGAAGGAGAAGTGTCCGGTGGAGTCCAAGGGTGGACTCAAGTCGAAAAGTACCTGAAAGCAGAGGGGACAGAGTCTGGGTCACTCAGCAGTGACCAGGGTGAAACCAGGACGGAACCAGGCAATGTCGGGCGCAATCAGGTGGTTGTCGAGGAGCTTCTCTCCGCTGTCACGTGGGCTCTGGGGCATCTATGACGTCCAGGAGTGGGTCACGATCTGTCCTACGCAGGCTCTCGCCGTCGGCGCTGTCGGCTTCAAGATTGGAGCAAACAACACTTGGCAAAAGCAATCCCAAAAGTAGTGTGGCTCACTGGTTAGAGGCGGCAGACCCGAGAGCAGAGGACGGCCCGGGACCAGGGTTCGATTCCCGGCGCGGCAGGTTTCTGGACCAGGGTCAGTGGACTCGATAATTCTCTCGCCTCGGTGCCCACTCTGATCAGGGTTCACACTCTGCAACTCTGGGCATTAGCTTGCCTCATCTTCACTAACGGCCCCACCAGACCGCCGGGGATGCCTGGTCTCACCCTGGAGATACCCATTAAGGGACCATCTCTCAGGGAAGCCAGGAAGGGTTTCGCAGCGGTCGAAGCGCCTTGGGACCCTACGGGTAAGTAGTGCGCTATATAAATGCCTATACATTTACATTTACATTACATTTACATCCACGCGAAACCGGGAGATTGCTTCTCACTCGAACCAGGAGGGTCAGAGTGGGGGCTCCTTTTCAGGGGAGCGGGTGCAAATCTGGAGCAACCAGAATCGCAAGTCGTATTTCAAGTTTCGTCGACACAGGGGCCACAAGCCGGGACATTCTAGCAAGTTTTACTTGTTAGTGGGGTTGGAAACGCTTTTCAGGCTTAGTACTAGGCTCAAGAGATGCAGCCCTGAGGTCTCTCCTGATAGCAGGTAGGTATGTAGAAATTAGCCACTCGGCTGACCCAGCAGGAGCAAACGTATGCCAAAAAATCGACGCAGAACCAGCTTGTCAGTGAAGAGCATCGAGGGACATTTTAGCAAGTTTTTCTTGTAAGTGGGGTTGGAAACGCTTTTCAGGCTCAGTACTGGGCTCAAAAGATGCAGTCCTGAGGTCTCAGCAGGTGCGTAAGTCGGAATTCGCCGCTCGGCTGACCGGGCAGGAGCAAACGTATGCCAAAAATCGACGTGAACTAGCTGTTCAGTTAAGAGCAGCCAGGGGCATTCTAGCAAGTTTTACTGGTAAGTGGGGTTGGAAACACTTTTCAGGCTCAATACTGGGCTCAAAAGATGCAGCACTGAGGTCTCTCCTGTTAGCAGGTGGGTTAACTAGAAATTCGCCGCTCAGCTGACCTGGCAGGAGCAAACATATGCAAATAATCGATGCATAACCAGCTTTTCAGTGTAGAGCAGCCAGGGACATTCTAGCAAGTTTTACTTGTATGTGGGGTTGGAAACGCTTTTCAGGCTCAGTACTGGGCTCAACAAATGCAGCCCTGAGGTTACTCACGATAGCAGAAGGGTAAGTAGAAATTTGCTGCTCGGCTGACCCGGCAGGAGCAAATGTATTCCAAAAATAGACGCAGAACCAGCTTTTCAGTGAAGAGCAGCTAGGGACATTCTAGCAAGTTTTACTTGCAAGTGGGTTTGGAAACACTTTTCAGGCTCAGTACTGGGCTCAAAAGATGCATCCCTGAGGTCTCTCCTGATAGCAGGTGGGTAAGTTGGAATTCGCCAGTCGGCTGACCCTGCAGGAGCAAACGTATGCCAAAAATCAACGCTGAACCAGCTTTTCAGTGAAGTGCAGCCAGGGACATTCTAGCAAGTTTTACGTGTAAGTGGGGTTGGAAACGCTTTTCAGGCTCAGTACTGGCTCTAAAGAGGCAGCCCTGAGGTCTCTCATGATAGCAGGTGGGTAAGTTGGAATTCGCCGCTCAGCTGACCAAGCAGGAGCATACGTATGCCAAAATTGATGTAAAGCCAGCTTTTCAGTGAACAGCAGCCAGGGACATTCTAGCAAGTTTTACTTGTAAGTGGGGTTGGAAACGCTTTTCAGGCTTACTAATGGGCTCAAAACATGCAGCCCTGAGGTCTCTCCTGATAGAAGCTGGGTAAGTAGGAATTTGCCGCTCGGCTGACCTGGCAGGAGCAAACGTATGCCAAAAATCTACGCATAACTAGCTTTTTGGTGTAGAGCAGCCAGGGACATTCTAGCAAGTTTTACTTGTAAGTGGGGTTGGAAACGCTTTTCAGGCTCAGTACTGGGCTCAAAAGATGCATCGCTGAGTTCTCTCCTGATAGCAGGTGGGTAAGTAGAAATTTGCCGCTCGGCTGACCCGGCAGGAGCAAACGTAAGCCAAAAATTTACGCAGAACCAGATTTTCAGTGAAGAGCAGCCAGGGACACTCTATCAAGTTTTACTTGTAAGTGGTATTGGAAATGCTTTTCAGGCTCACTACTGGGCTCAAAACATGAAACCCTGAGGTCTCTCCTGATAGCATCTGGGTAAGTAGGATTTCGCCGCTCAGCTGACTCAGCAGGAGCATATATATGCCAAAACTTGATGTAAAGCCAGCTGTGCAGTGTAGAGCAGCCAGGGAACTTCTAGCAATTTTTACTTGTAAGTGGGGTTGGAAAGGCTTTTCAGGCTCAGTACTGGGCTCAAAAGATGCAGTCCTGAGGTCTCAGCAGGTGGGTAAGTCGGAATTCGCCTCTCGGCTGACCGGGCAGGAGCAAACGTATGCCAAAAATCGCCATGAACCAGCTGTTCAGTTAAGAGCAGCCAGGGGCATTCTAGCAAGTTTTACTGGTAAGTGGGGTTGGAAACGCTTTTCAGGCTCAATACTGGGCTCAAAAGATTCAGCACTGAGGTCTCTCCAGGTAGCAGGTGGGTTAAGTAGAAATTCGCCGATCGGCTGACCTGGCAGGAGCAAACATATGCAAAAAATCGACGCACAACCAGCTTTTCAGTGTAGAGCAGCCAGGGACATTCTAGCCAGTTTTACTGGTAAGTGGGGTTGGAAACGCTTTTCAGGCTCAAAAGATGCAGCTTTGAGGTCTCTCCTGATAGCAGGTGGGTAAGTAGAAAATCGCCGATCGGCTGACCCAGCAGGAGCAAACGTATGCCAAAAATCAACGCAGAACCAGCTTTTCAGTGAAGAGCAGCCAGGGACATTCTAACAAGTTTTACTTGTAAGTGGGGTTGGAAACGCTTTTCAGGCTTTGTACTGGGCTCAAAAGATGCAGCCCTGAGGTCTCTCCTGATAGCAGGTGGGTATGTAGAAATTCGCCGCTCGGCTGACCCAGCAGGAGCAAACGTATGCCAAAAATCGACGCAGAACCAGCTTTTCAGTGAAGAGCAGCCAGGGACATTCTAGCAAGTTTTACTTATAAGTGGGGTTGGAAACGCTTTTCAGGCTCAGTACTGGGCTCAAAAGATGCAGTCCTGAGGTCTCAGCAGATCCATAAGTCGGAATTTGCCGCTCGGCTGACCGGGCAGGAGCAAAGGTATGCCAAAAATCGACGTGAACCAGCTTTTCAGTGAAGAGCAGCCAGGGACATTCTAGGAAGTTTTACTGGTAAGTGGGGTTAGAAACGCTTTTCAGGCTCAATACTGGGCTCAAAAGATGCAGCACTGAGGTCTCTCCTGACAGCAGGTGGGTTAAGTAGAAATTCACCGCTCTGCTGACCTTGCAGGAGCAAACGTATGCCAAAAATCGACGCATAACCAGCTTTTCAGTGTAGAGCAGCCAGGGACATTCTAGCAAGTTTTAATTGCAAGTGGGGTTGGAAACGCTTTTCAGGCTCAGTACTGGGCTTAAAAGATGCATCCCTGAGGTCTCTCACGATAGCAGGTGGGTAAGTAGAAATTTGCCACTCGGCTGACCCGGCAGGAGCAAATGTATGCCAAAAATCGACGTGAACCAGCTTTTCAGTGAAGAGCAGCCAGGGACATTCTAGCAAGTTTTACTTGTAAGTGGGGTTGGAAACTCTTTTCAGGCTTAGTACTGGGCTCAAAATATGCAGTCCTGAGGTCTCTCCTGATAGCAGGTGGGTAAGTAGAAATTTGCCACTCGGCTGACCCGGCAGGAGCATACTTATGCCAAAAATCGACGTGAACCAGCTTTTCAGTGAAGAGCAGCCAGGGACATTCTAGCAAATTGTACTTGTTAGTGGGGTTGGAAACACTTTTCAGGCTTAGTACTGGGCTCAAAAGATGCAGCCCTGAGGTCTCTCCTGAAAGCAGGTGGGTATGTAGAAATTAGCCACTCGGCTGACCCAGCAGGAGCAAACGTATCCCAAAAATGGACGCTGAACCAGCTTTTCAGTGAAGAGCAGCCAGGGACATTCTTGCAAGTTTTACTTGTAAGTGGGGTTGGAAAAGCTTTTCAGGCTCAGTACTGGGCTCAAAAGATGCAGTCCTGAGGTCTCAGCAGGTGCGTTAGTCGGAATTCGCTGCTCGGCTGACCGGGCAGGAGCAAATGTATGCCAAAAATTGACGTGAACCAGCTGTTCAGTTAAGAGCAGCCAGGGGCATTCTAGCAAGTTTTACTGGTAAGTGGGGTTGGAAACATTTTTCAGGCTCAATACTTTGCTCAAAAGATGCAGCACTGAGGTCTCTCCTGATAGCAGGTGGGTTAAGTAGAAATTCGCCGCTCGGCTGACCTGGCAGGAGCAAACATATGCGAAAAATTGACGCATAACCAGCTTTTCAGTGTAGAGCAGCCAGGGACATTCTAGCAAATTTTACTTGTAAGTGGGGTTGGAAACTCTTTTCAGCCTCAGTACTGGGCTCAAAAGATGCAGCCCTGAGGTCTCTCACGATAGCAGAAGGGTAAGTAGAAATTTGCCGCTCGGTTGACCCGGCAGGAGCAAATGTATGCCAAAAATCGACGCAGAACCAGCTTTTAAGTGAAGAGCAGCCAGGGACATTCTAGCCAGTTTTACTGGTAAGAGGGGTTGGAAACACTTTTCAAGCTCAAAAGATGCAGCACTGAGGTCTCTCCTGATTGCAGGTGGGTAAGTAGAAAATCGCCGGTCGGCTGACCCAGCAGGAGCAAACGTATGCCAAAAATCAACGCAGAACCAGCTTTTCAGTGAAGAGCAGCCAGGGCCATTCTAGCAAGTCTTACTTGTAAGTGGGGTTGGAAACGCTTTTCAGGCTTAGTACTGGGCTCAAAAGATGGAGCACTGAGGTCTCTCCTGATAGCAGGTGGGTACGTCGAAAATCGCCGGTCGGCTGACCCAGCAGGAGCAAATGTATGCCAAAAATCGACGCAGAACCAGCTTTTCAGTGAAGAGCAGCCAGGGACATTCTAGCAAGTTTTACTTGTACGTGAGGTTAGAAATGGTTTTCAGGCTTAGTACTGGGCTCAAAATATGCAGTCCTGAGGTCTCTCCTGATAGCAGGTGCGTAAGTCGGAATTCGACGTTCGGCTGACCCGGCAGGAGCAAACGTATGCCAAAAATCAACGCAGAACCAGTTTTTCAGTGAAGAGCAGCCAGGGACATTCTAACAAGTTTTACTTGTAAGTGGGGTTGGAAACGCTTTTCAGGCTTAGTACTGGGCTCAAAAGATGCAGCCCTGAGGTCTCTCCCGATAGCAGGTGGGTATGTAGAAATTCGCCGCTCGGCTGACCCAGCAGGAGCAAACGTATGCCAAAAATCGACCCAGAACCAGCTTTTCAGTGAAGAGCAGCCAGGGACATTCTAACAAGTTTTACTTGTAAGTGGGGTTGGAAACGCTTTTCAGGCTTAGTACTGGGCTCAAAAGATGCAGCCCTGAGGTCTCTCCTGATAGCAGGTGGGTATGTAGAAATTCGCCGCTCGGCTGACCCAGCAGGAGCAAACGTATGCCAAAAATCGACGCAGAACCAGCTTTTCAGTGAAGAGCAGCCAGGGACATTCTAGCAAGTTTTACTTGTGAGTGGGGTTGGAAACGCTTTCCAGGCTCAGTACTGGGCTCAAAAGATACAGTCCTGAGGTCTCAGCAGGTCCCTAAGTCGGAATTCGCCGCTCGGCTGACTGGGCAGGAGCAAACGTATTCAAAAAATCTACGTGAACCAGCTTTTCAGTGAAGAGCAGCCAGGGACATTCTAGCAAGTTTTACTGGTAAGTGGGGTTAGAAACGCTTTTCAGGCTCAATACTGGGCTCAAAAGATGCAGCACTGAGGTGTCTCCTGATAGCAGGTGGGTTAAGTAGAAATTCTCCGCTCAGCTGACCTGGCAGGAGCAAAAGTATGCCAAAAATCTACGCATAACCAGCTTTTCGATGTAGAGCAGCCAGGGACATTCTAGCAAGTTTTACTTGCAAGTGGGTTTGGAAACACTTTTCAGGCTCAGTACTGGGCTCAAAAGATGCATCCCTGAGGTCTCTCCTGATAGCAGGTGGGTAAGTTGGAATTCGCCAGTCGGCTGACCCTGCAGGAGCAAACGTATGCCAAAAATCAACGCTGAACCAGCTTTTCAGTGAAGAGCAGCCAGGGACATTCTAGCAAGTTTTACGTGTAAGTGGGGTTGGAAACGCTTTTCAGGCTCAGTACTGGGCTCTAAAGAGGCAGCCCTGAGGTCTCTCATGATAGCAGGTGGGTAAGTTGGAATTCGCCGCTCAGCTGACCAAGCAGGAGCATACGTATGCCAAAATTGATGTAAAGCCAGCTTTTCAGTGAACAGCAGCCAGGGACATTCTAGCAAGTTTTACTTGTAAGTGGGGTTGGAAACGCTTTTCAGGCTCACTAATGGGCTCAAAACATGCATCCCTGAGGTCTCTCCTGATAGAAGCTGGGTAAGTAGGAATTTGCCGCTCGGCTGACCTGGCAGGAGCAAACGTATGCCAAAAATCTACGCATAACTAGCTTTTCGGTGTAGAGCAGCCAGGGACATTCTAGCAAGTTTTACTTGCAAGTGGGGTTGGAAACACTTTTCAGGCTCAGTACTGGGCTCAAAAGATGCATCCCTGAGGTCTCTCACGATAGCAGGTGAGTAAGTAGAAATTTGCCGCTCGGCTGACCCGGCAGGAACAAATGTATGCCAAAAATCGACGCAGAACCAGCTTGTCAGTGAAGAGCAGCCAGGGACATTCTAGCAAGTTTTACTTGTAAGTGGGGTTGGAAACACTTTTCAGGCTTAGTACTGGGCTCAAAAGATGCAGCCCTGAGGTCTCTCCTGAAAGCAGGTGGGTATGTAGAAATTAGCCACTCGGCTGACCCAGCAGGAGCAAACGTATCCCAAAAATGGACACTGAACCAGCTTTTCAGTGAAGAGCTGCCAGGGACATTCTTGCAAGTTTTACTTGTAAGTGGGGTTGGAAACGCTTTTCAGGCTCAGTACTGGGCTCAAA
Organism: Lissotriton helveticus; assembly: GCF_964261635.1. Taxonomy (NCBI): domain Eukaryota; kingdom Metazoa; phylum Chordata; class Amphibia; order Caudata; family Salamandridae; genus Lissotriton; species Lissotriton helveticus. Next base: position 427,013,109 of record NC_136068.1, read on the forward strand.
AGATGCTGTCCTGAGGTCTCAGCAGGTGCGTTAGTCGGAATTCGCTGCTCGGCTGACCGGGCAGGAGCAAATGTATGCCAAAAATTGACGTGAACCAGCTGTTCAGTTAAGAGCAGCCAGGGGCATTCTAGCAAGTTTTACTGGTAAGTGGGGTTGGAAACATTTTTCAGGCTCAATACTTTGCTCAAAAGATGCAGCACTGAGGTCTCTCCTGATAGCAGGTGGGTTAAGTAGAAATTCGCCGCTCGGCTGACCTGGCAGGAGCAAACATATGCGAAAAATTGACGCATAACCAGCTTTTCAGTGTAGAGCAGCCAGGGACATTCTAGCAAATTTTACTTGTAAGTGGGGTTGGAAACTCTTTTCAGCCTCAGTACTGGGCTCAAAAGATGCAGCCCTGAGGTCTCTCACGATAGCAGAAGGGTAAGTAGAAATTTGCCGCTCGGTTGACCCGGCAGGAGCAAATGTATGCCAAAAATCGACGCAGAACCAGCTTTTAAGTGAAGAGCAGCCAGGGACATTCTAGCCAGTTTTACTGGTAAGTGGGGTTGGAAACGCTTTTCAAGCTCAAAAGATGCAGCACTGAGGTCTCTCCTGATTGCAGGTGGGTAAGTAGAAAATCGCCGGTCGGCTGACCCAGCAGGAGCAAACGTATGCCAAAAATCAACGCAGAACCAGCTTTTCAGTGAAGAGCAGCCAGGGCCATTCTAGCAAGTCTTACTTGTAAGTGGGGTTGGAAACGCTTTTCAGGCTTAGTACTGGGCTCAAAAGATGGAGCACTGAGGTCTCTCCTGATAGCAGGTGGGTACGTCGAAAATCGCCGGTCGACTGACCCAGCAGGAGCAAATGTATGCCAAAAATCGACGCAGAACCAGCTTTTCAGTGAAGAGCAGCCAGGGACATTCTAGCAAGTTTTACTTGTACGTGAGGTTAGAAATGCTTTTCAGGCTTAGTACTGGGCTCAAAATATGCAGTCCTGAGGTCTCTCCTGATAGCAGGTGCGTAAGTCGGAATTCAACGTTCGGCTGACCCGGCAGGAGCAAACGTATGCCAAAAATCAACGCAGAACCAGTTTTTCAGTGAAGAGCAGCCAGGGACATTCTAACAAGTTTTACTTGTAAGTGGGGTTGGAAACGCTTTTCAGGCTTAGTACTGGTCTCAAAAGATGCAGCCCTGAGGTCTCTCCTGATAGCAGGTGGGTATGTAGAAATTCGCCGCTCGGCTGACCCAGCAGGAGCAAACGTATGCCAAAAATCGACCCAGAACCAGCTTTTCAGTGAAGAGCAGCCAGGGACATTCTAACAAGTTTTACTTGTAAGTGGGGTTGGAAACGCTTTTCAGGCTTAGTACTGGGCTCAAAAGATGCAGCCCTGAGGTCTCTCCTGATAGCAGGTGGGTATGTAGAAATTCGCCGCTCGGCTGACCCAGCAGGAGCAAACGTATGCCAAAAATTGACGCAGAACCAGCTTTTCAGTGAAGAGCAGCCAGGGACATTCTAGCAAGTTTTACTTGTGAGTGGGGTTGGAAACGCTTTCCAGGCTCAGTACTGGGCTCAAAAGATACAGTCCTGAGGTCTCAGCAGGTCCCTAAGTCGGAATTCGCCGCTCGGCTGACTGGGCAGGAGCAAACGTATTCAAAAAATCTACGTGAACCAGCTTTTCAGTGAAGAGCAGCCAGGGACATTCTAGCAAGTTTTACTGGTAAGTGGGGTTAGAAACGCTTTTCAGGCTCAATACTGGGCTCAAAAGATGCAGCACTGAGGTGTGTCCTGATAGCAGGTGGGTTAAGTAGAAATTCTCCGCTCAGCTGACCTGGCAGGAGCAAAAGTATGCCAAAAATCTACGCATAACCAGCTTTTCGATGTAGAGCAGCCAGGGACATTCTAGCAAGTTTTACTTGCAAGTGGGTTTGGAAACACTTTTCAGGCTCAGTACTGGGCTCAAAAGATGCATCCCTGAGGTCTCTCCTGATAGCAGGTGGGTAAGTTGGAATTCGCCAGTCGGCTGACCCTGCAGGAGCAAACGTATGCCAAAAATCAACGCTGAACCAGCTTTTCAGTGAAGAGCAGCCAGGGACATTCTAGCAAGTTTTACGTGTAAGTGGGGTTGGAAACGCTTTTCAGGCTCAGTACTGGGCTCTAAAGAGGCAGCCCTGAGGTCTCTCATGATAGCAGGTGGGTAAGTTGGAATTCGCCGCTCAGCTGACCAAGCAGGAGCATACGTATGCTAAAATTGATGTAAAGCCAGCTTTTCAGTGAACAGCAGCCAGGGACATTCTAGCAAGTTTTACTTGTAAGTGGGGTTGGAAACGCTTTTCAGGCTCACTAATGGGCTCAAAACATGCATCCCTGAGGTCTCTCCTGATAGAAGCTGGGTAAGTAGGAATTTGCCGCTCGGCTGACCTGGCAGGAGCAAACGTATGCCAAAAATCTACGCATAACTAGCTTTTCGGTGTAGAGCAGCCAGGGACATTCTAGCAAGTTTTACTTGCAAGTGGGGTTGGAAACACTTTTCAGGCTCAGTACTGGGCTCAAAAGATGCATCCCTGAGGTCTCTCACGATAGCAGGTGAGTAAGTAGAAATTTGCCGCTCGGCTGACCCGGCAGGAACAAATGTATGCCAAAAATCGACGCAGAACCAGCTTGTCAGTGAAGAGCAGCCAGGGACATTCTAGCAAGTTTTACTTGTAAGTGGGGTTGGAAATGATTTTCAGGCTCAGTACTGGGCTCAAAAGATGCATCGCTGAGGTCTCTCCTGATAGCAGGTGGGTAAGTAGAAATTTGCCGCTCGGCTGACCCGGCAGGAGCAAACGTAAGCCAAAAATTGACGCAGAACCAGATTTTCAGTGAAGAGCAGCCAGGGACATTCTAGCAAGTTTTACGTGTAAGTGGGGTTGGAAACGCTTTTCAGGCTCAGTACTGGGCTCTAAAGAGGCAGCCCTGAGGTCTCTCATGATAGCAGGTGGGTAAGTTGGAATTCGCCGCTCAGCTGACCAAGCAGGAGCATACGTATGCCAAAATTGATGTAAAGCCAGCTTTTCAGTGAACAGCAGCCAGGGACATTCTAGCAAGTTTTACTTGTAAGTGGGGTTGGAAATGCTTTTCAGGCTCACTAATGGGCTCAAAACATGCATCCCTGAGGTCTCTCCTGATAGAAGCTGGGTAAGTAGGAATTTGCCGCTCGGCTGACCTGGCAGGAGCAAACGTATGCCAAAAATCTACGCATAACTAGCTTTTCGGTGTAGAGCAGCCAGGGACATTCTAGCAAGTTTTACTTGCAAGTGGGGTTGGAAACACTTTTCAGGCTCAGTACTGGGCTCAAAAGATGCATCCCTGAGGTCTCTCACGATAGCAGGTGAGTAAGTAGAAATTTGCCGCTCGGCTGACCCGGCAGGAACAAATGTATGCCAAAAATCGACGCAGAACCAGCTTGTCAGTGAAGAGCAGCCAGGGACATTCTAGCAAGTTTTACTTGTAAGTGGGGTTGGAAACACTTTTCAGGCTCAGTACTGGGCTCAAAAGATGCATCGCTGAGTTCTCTCCTGATAGCAGGTGGGTAAGTAGAAATTTGCCGCTCGGCTGACCCGGCAGGAGCAAACGTAAGCCAAAAATTTACGCAGAACCAGATTTTCAGTGAAGAGCAGCCAGGGACACTCTATCAAGTTTTACTTGTAAGTGGTATTGGAAATGCTTTTCAGGCTCACTACTGGGCTCAAAACATGAAACCCTGAGGTCTCTCCTGATAGCATCTGGGTAAGTAGGATTTCGCCGCTCAGCTGACTCAGCAGGAGCATATATATGCCAAAACTTGATGTAAAGCCAGCTGTGCAGTGTAGAGCAGCCAGGGAACTTCTAGCAATTTTTACTTGTAAGTGGGGTTGGAAAGGCTTTTCAGGCTCAGTACTGGGCTCAAAAGATGCAGTCCTGAGGTCTCAGCAGGTGGGTAAGTCGGAATTCGCCGCTCGGCTGACCGGGCAGGAGCAAACGTATGCCAAAAATCGCCATGAACCAGCTGTTCAGTTAAGAGCAGCCAGGGGCATTCTAGCAAGTTTTACTGGTAAGTGGGGTTGGAAACGCTTTTCAGGCTCAATACTGGGCTCAAAAGATTCAGCACTGAGGTCTCTCCAGGTAGCAGGTGGGTTAAGTAGAAATTCGCCGATCGGCTGACCTGGCAGGAGCAAACATATGCAAAAAATCGACGCACAACCAGCTTTTCAGTGTAGAGCAGCCAGGGACATTCTAGCCAGTTTTACTGGTAAGTGGGGTTGGAAACGCTTTTCAGGCTCAAAAGATGCAGCTTTGAGGTCTCTCCTGATAGCAGGTGGGTAAGTAGAAAATCGCCGATCGGCTGACCCAGCAGGAGCAAACGTATGCCAAAAATCAACGCAGAACCAGCTTTTCAGTGAAGAGCAGCCAGGGACATTCTAACAAGTTTTACTTGTAAGTGGGGTTGGAAACGCTTTTCAGGCTTTGTACTGGGCTCAAAAGATGCAGCCCTGAGGTCTCTCCTGATAGCAGGTGGGTATGTAGAAATTCGCCGCTCGGCTGACCCAGCAGGAGCAAACGTATGCCAAAAATCGACGCAGAACCAGCTTTTCAGTGAAGAGCAGCCAGGGACATTCTAGCAAGTTTTACTTATAAGTGGGGTTGGAAACGCTTTTCAGGCTCAGTACTGGGCTCAAAAGATGCAGTCCTGAGGTCTCAGCAGATCCATAAGTCGGAATTTGCCGCTCGGCTGACCGGGCAGGAGCAAAGGTATGCCAAAAATCGACGTGAACCAGCTTTTCAGTGAAGAGCAGCCAGGGACATTCTAGCAAGTTTTACTGGTAAGTGGGGTTAGAAACGCTTTTCAGGCTCAATACTGGGCTCAAAAGATGCAGCACTGAGGTCTCTCCTGACAGCAGGTGGGTTAAGTAGAAATTCACCGCTCTGCTGACCTTGCAGGAGCAAACGTATGCCAAAAATCGACGCATAACCAGCTTTTCAGTGTAGAGCAGCCAGGGACATTCTAGCAAGTTTTAATTGCAAGTGGGGTTGGAAACGCTTTTCAGGCTCAGTACTGGGCTTAAAAGATGCATCCCTGAGGTCTCTCACGATAGCAGGTGGGTAAGTAGAAATTTGCCACTCGGCTGACCCGGCAGGAGCAAATGTATGCCAAAAATCGACGTGAACCAGCTTTTCAGTGAAGAGCAGCCAGGGACATTCTAGCAAGTTTTACTTGTAAGTGGGGTTGGAAACTCTTTTCAGGCTTAGTACTGGGCTCAAAATATGCAGTCCTGAGGTCTCTCCTGATAGCAGGTGGGTAAGTAGAAATTTGCTACTCGGCTGACCCGGCAGGAGCATACTTATGCCAAAAATCGACGTGAACCAGCTTTTCAGTGAAGAGCAGCCAGGGACATTCTAGCAAATTGTACTTGTTAGTGGGGTTGGAAACACTTTTCAGGCTTAGTACTGGGCTCAAAAGATGCAGCCCTGAGGTCTCTCCTGAAAGCAGGTGGGTATGTAGAAATTAGCCACTCGGCTGACCCAGCAGGAGCAAACGTATCCCAAAAATGGACGCTGAACCAGCTTTTCAGTGAAGAGCAGCCAGGGACATTCTTGCAAGTTTTACTTGTAAGTGGGGTTGGAAAAGCTTTTCAGGCTCAGTACTGAGCTCAAAAGATGCAGTCCTGAGGTCTCAGCAGGTGCGTTAGTCGGAATTCACTGCTCGGCTGACCGGGCAGGAGCAAATGTATGCCAAAAATTGACGTGAACCAGCTGTTCAGTTAAGAGCAGCCAGGGGCATTCTAGCAAGTTTTACTGGTAAGTGGGGTTGGAAACATTTTTCAGGCTCAATACTTTGCTCAAAAGATGCAGCACTGAGGTCTCTCCTGATAGCAGGTGGGTTAAGTAGAAATTCGCCGCTCGGCTGACCTGGCAGGAGCAAACATATGCGAAAAATTGACGCATAACCAGCTTTTCAGTGTAGAGCAGCCAGGGACATTCTAGCAAATTTTACTTGTAAGTGGGGTTGGAAACTCTTTTCAGCCTCAGTACTGGGCTCAAAAGATGCAGCCCTGAGGTCTCTCACGATAGCAGAAGGGTAAGTAGAAATTTGCCGCTCGGTTGACCCGGCAGGAGCAAATGTATGCCAAAAATCGACGCAGAACCAGCTTTTAAGTGAAGAGCAGCCAGGGACATTCTAGCCAGTTTTACTGGTAAGTGGGGTTGGAAACACTTTTCAAGCTCAAAAGATGCAGCACTGAGGTCTCTCCTGATTGCAGGTGGGTAAGTAGAAAATCGCCGGTCGGCTGACCCAGCAGGAGCAAACGTATGCCAAAAATCAACGCAGAACCAGCTTTTCAGTGAAGAGCAGCCAGGGCCATTCTAGCAAGTCTTACTTGTAAGTGGGGTTGGAAACGCTTTTCAGGCTTAGTACTGGGCTCAAAAGATGGAGCACTGAGGTCTCTCCTGATAGCAGGTGGGTACGTCGAAAATCGCCGGTCGGCTGACCCAGCAGGAGCAAATGTATGCCAAAAATCGACGCAGAACCAGCTTTTCAGTGAAGAGCAGCCAGGGACATTCTAGCAAGTTTTACTTGTACGTGAGGTTAGAAATGCTTTTCAGGCTTAGTACTGGGCTCAAAATATGCAGTCCTGAGGTCTCTCCTGATAGCAGGTGCGTAAGTCGGAATTCGACGTTCGGCTGACCCGGCAGGAGCAAACGTATGCCAAAAATCAACGCAGAACCAGTTTTTCAGTGAAGAGCAGCCAGGGACATTCTAACAAGTTTTACTTGTAAGTGGGGTTGGAAACGCTTTTCAGGCTTAGTACTGGGCTCAAAAGATGCAGCCCTGAGGTCTCTCCCGATAGCAGGTGGGTTTGTAGAAATTCGCCGCTCGGCTGACCCAGCAGGAGCAAACGTATGCCAAAAATCGACCCAGAACCAGCTTTTCAGTGAAGAGCAGCCAGGGACATTCTAACAAGTTTTACTTGTAAGTGGGGTTGGAAACGCTTTTCAGGCTTAGTACTGGGCTCAAAAGATGCAGCCCTGAGGTCTCTCCTGATAGCAGGTGGGTATGTAGAAATTCGCCGCTCGGCTGACCCAGCAGGAGCAAACGTATGCCAAAAATCGACGCAGAACCAGCTTTTCAGTGAAGAGCAGCCAGGGACATTCTAGCAAGTTTTACTTGTGAGTGGGGTTGGAAACGCTTTCCAGGCTCAGTACTGGGCTCAAAAGATACAGTCCTGAGGTCTCAGCAGGTCCCTAAGTCGGAATTCGCCGCTCGGCTGACTGGGCAGGAGCAAACGTATTCAAAAAATCTACGTGAACCAGCTTTTCAGTGAAGAGCAGCCAGGGACATTCTAGCAAGTTTTACTGGTAAGTGGGGTTAGAAACGCTTTTCAGGCTCAATACTGGGCTCAAAAGATGCAGCACTGAGGTGTCTCCTGATAGCAGGTGGGTTAAGTAGAAATTCTCCGCTCAGCTGACCTGGCAGGAGCAAAAGTATGCCAAAAATCTACGCATAACCAGCTTTTCGATGTAGAGCAGCCAGGGACATTCTAGCAAGTTTTACTTGCAAGTGGGTTTGGAAACACTTTTCAGGCTCAGTACTGGGCTCAAAAGATGCATCCCTGAGGTCTCTCCTGATAGCAGGTGGGTAAGTTGGAATTCGCCAGTCGGCTGACCCTGCAGGAGCAAACGTATGCCAAAAATCAACGCTGAACCAGCTTTTCAGTGAAGAGCAGCCAGGGACATTCTAGCAAGTTTTACGTGTAAGTGGGGTTGGAAACGCTTTTCAGGCTCAGTACTGGGCTCTAAAGAGGCAGCCCTGAGGTCTCTCATGATAGCAGGTGGGTAAGTTGGAATTCGCCGCTCAGCTGACCAAGCAGGAGCATACGTATGCCAAAATTGATGTAAAGCCAGCTTTTCAGTGAACAGCAGCCAGGGACATTCTAGCAAGTTTTACTTGTAAGTGGGGTTGGAAACGCTTTTCAGGCTCACTAATGGGCTCAAAACATGCATCCCTGAGGTCTCTCCTGATAGAAGCTGGGTAAGTAGGAATTTGCCGCTCGGCTGACCTGGCAGGAGCAAACGTATGCCAAAAATCTACGCATAACTAGCTTTTCGGTGTAGAGCAGCCAGGGACATTCTAGCAAGTTTTACTTGCAAGTGGGGTTGGAAACACTTTTCAGGCTCAGTACTGGGCTCAAAAGATGCATCCCTGAGGTCTCTCACGATAGCAGGTGAGTAAGTAGAAATTTGCCGCTCGGCTGACCCGGCAGGAACAAATGTATGCCAAAAATCGACGCAGAACCAGCTTGTCAGTGAAGAGCAGCCAGGGACATTCTAGCAAGTTTTACTTGTAAGTGGGGTTGGAAACACTTTTCAGGCTTAGTACTGGGCTCAAAAGATGCAGCCCTGAGGTCTCTCCTGAAAGCAGGTGGGTATGTAGAAATTAGCCACTCGGCTGACCCAGCAGGAGCAAACGTATCCCAAAAATGGACGCTGAACCAGCTTTTCAGTGAAGAGCTGCCAGGGACATTCTTGCAAGTTTTACTTGTAAGTGGGGTTGGAAACGCTTTTCAGGCTCAGTACTGGGCTCAAAAGATGCTGTCCTGAGGTCTCAGCAGGTGCGTTAGTCGGAATTCGCTGCTCGGCTGACCGGGCAGAAGCAAATGTATGCCAAAAATTGACGTGAACCAGCTGTTCAGTTAAGAGCAGCCAGGGGCATTCTAGCAAGTTTTACTGGTAAGTGGGGTTGGAAACATTTTTCAGGCTCAATACTTTGCTCAAAAGATGCAGCACTGAGGTCTCTCCTGATAGCAGGTGGGTTAAGTAGAAATTCGCCGCTCGGCTGACCTGGCAGGAGCAAACATATGCGAAAAATTGACGCATAACCAGCTTTTCAGTGTAGAGCAGCCAGGGACATTCTAGCAAATTTTACTTGTAAGTGGGGTTGGAAACTCTTTTCAGCCTCAGTACTGGGCTCAAAAGATGCAGCCCTGAGGTCTCTCACGATAGCAGAAGGGTAAGTAGAAATTTGCCGCTCGGTTGACCCGGCAGGAGCAAATGTATGCCAAAAATCGACGCAGAACCAGCTTTTAAGTGAAGAGCAGCCAGGGACATTCTAGCCAGTTTTACTGGTAAGTGGGGTTGGAAACGCTTTTCAAGCTCAAAAGATGCAGCACTGAGGTCTCTCCTGATTGCAGGTGGGTAAGTAGAAAATCGCCGGTCGGCTGACCCAGCAGGAGCAAACGTATGCCAAAAATCAACGCAGAACCAGCTTTTCAGTGAAGAGCAGCCAGGGCCATTCTAGCAAGTCTTACTTGTAAGTGGGGTTGGAAACGCTTTTCAGGCTTAGTACTGGGCTCAAAAGATGGAGCACTGAGGTCTCTCCTGATAGCAGGTGGGTACGTCGAAAATCGCCGGTCGGCTGACCCAGCAGGAGCAAATGTATGCCAAAAATCGACGCAGAACCAGCTTTTCAGTGAAGAGCAGCCAGGGACATTCTAGCAAGTTTTACTTGTACGTGAGGTTAGAAATGCTTTTCAGGCTTAGTACTGGGCTCAAAATATGCAGTCCTGAGGTCTCTCCTGATAGCAGGTGCGTAAGTCGGAATTCGACGTTCGGCTGACCCGGCAGGAGCAAACGTATGCCAAAAATCAACGCAGAACCAGTTTTTCAGTGAAGAGCAGCCAGGGACATTCTAACAAGTTTTACTTGTAAGTGGGGTTGGAAACGCTTTTCAGGCTTAGTACTGGTCTCAAAAGATGCAGCCCTGAGGTCTCTCCTGATAGCAGGTGGGTATGTAGAAATTCGCCGCTCGGCTGACCCAGCAGGAGCAAACGTATGCCAAAAATCGACCCAGAACCAGCTTTTCAGTGAAGAGCAGCCAGGGACATTCTAACAAGTTTTACTTGTAAGTGGGGTTGGAAACGCTTTTCAGGCTTAGTACTGGGCTCAAAAGATGCAGCCCTGAGGTCTCTCCTGATAGCAGGTGGGTATGTAGAAATTCGCCGCTCGGCTGACCCAGCAGGAGCAAACGTATGCCAAAAATCGACGCAGAACCAGCTTTTCAGTGAAGAGCATCCAAGGACATTCTAGCAAGTTTTACTTGTGAGTGGGGTTGGAAACGCTTTCCAGGCTCAGTACTGGGCTCAAAAGATACAGTCCTGAGGTCTCAGCAGGTCCCTAAGTCGGAATTCGCCGCTCGGCTGACTGGGCAGGAGCAAACGTATTCAAAAAATCTACGTGAACCAGCTTTTCAGTGAAGAGCAGCCAGGGACATTCTAGCAAGTTTTACTGGTAAGTGGGGTTAGAAACGCTTTTCAGGCTCAATACTGGGCTCAAAAGATGCAGCACTGAGGTGTCTCCTGATAGCAGGTGGGTTAAGTAGAAATTCTCCGCTCAGCTGACCTGGCAGGAGCAAAAGTATGCCAAAAATCTACGCATAACCAGCTTTTCGATGTAGAGCAGCCAGGGACATTCTAGCAAGTTTTACTTGCAAGTGGGTTTGGAAACACTTTTCAGGCTCAGTACTGGGCTCAAAAGATGCATCCCTGAGGTCTCTCCTGATAGCAGGTGGGTAAGTTGGAATTCGCCAGTCGGCTGACCCTGCAGGAGCAAACGTATGCCAAAAATCAACGCTGAACCAGCTTTTCAGTGAAGAGCAGCCAGGGACATTCTAGCAAGTTTTACGTGTAAGTGGGGTTGGAAACGCTTTTCAGGCTCAGTACTGGGCTCTAAAGAGGCAGCCCTGAGGTCTCTCATGATAGCAGGTGGGTAAGTTGGAATTCGCCGCTCAGCTGACCAAGCAGGAGCATACGTATGCTAAAATTGATGTAAAGCCAGCTTTTCAGTGAACAGCAGCCAGGGACATTCTAGCAAGTTTTACTTGTAAGTGGGGTTGGAAACGCTTTTCAGGCTCACTAATGGGCTCAAAACATGCATCCCTGAGGTCTCTCCTGATAGAAGCTGGGTAAGTAGGAATTTGCCGCTCGGCTGACCTGGCAGGAGCAAACGTATGCCAAAAATCTACGCATAACTAGCTTTTCGGTGTAGAGCAGCCAGGGACATTCTAGCAAGTTTTACTTGCAAGTGGGGTTGGAAACACTTTTCAGGCTCAGTACTGGGCTCAAAAGATGCATCCCTGAGGTCTCTCACGATAGCAGGTGAGTAAGTAGAAATTTGCCGCTCGGCTGACCCGGCAGGAACAAATGTATGCCAAAAATCGACGCAGAACCAGCTTGTCAGTGAAGAGCAGCCAGGGACATTCTAGCAAGTTTTACTTGTAAGTGGGGTTGGAAATGATTTTCAGGCTCAGTACTGGGCTCAAAAGATGCATCGCTGAGGTCTCTCCTGATAGCAGGTGGGTAAGTAGAAATTTGCCGCTCGGCTGACCCGGCAGGAGCAAACGTAAGCCAAAAATTGACGCAGAACCAGATTTTCAGTGAAGAGCAGCCAGGGACATTCTAGCAAGTTTTACGTGTAAGTGGGGTTGGAAACGCTTTTCAGGCTCAGTACTGGGCTCTAAAGAGGCAGCCCTGAGGTCTCTCATGATAGCAGGTGGGTAAGTTGGAATTCGCCGCTCAGCTGACCAAGCAGGAGCATACGTATGCCAAAATTGATGTAAAGCCAGCTTTTCAGTGAACAGCAGCCAGGGACATTCTAGCAAGTTTTACTTGTAAGTGGGGTTGGAAATGCTTTTCAGGCTCACTAATGGGCTCAAAACATGCATCCCTGAGGTCTCTCCTGATAGAAGCTGGGTAAGTAGGAATTTGCCGCTCGGCTGACCTGGCAGGAGCAAACGTATGCCAAAAATCTACGCATAACTAGCTTTTCGGTGTAGAGCAGCCAGGGACATTCTAGCAAGTTTTACTTGCAAGTGGGGTTGGAAACACTTTTCAGGCTCAGTACTGGGCTCAAAAGATGCATCCCTGAGGTCTCTCACGATAGCAGGTGAGTAAGTAGAAATTTGCCGCTCGGCTGACCCGGCAGGAACAAATGTATGCCAAAAATCGACGCAGAACCAGCTTGTCAGTGAAGAGCAGCCAGGGACATTCTAGCAAGTTTTACTTGTAAGTGGGGTTGGAAATGATTTTCAGGCTCAGTACTGGGCTCAAAAAATGCATCGCTGAGGTCTCTCCTGATAGCAGGTGGGTAAGTAGAAATTTGCCGCTCGGCTGACCCGGCAGGAGCAAACGTAAGCCAAAAATTGACGCAGAACCAGATTTTCAGTGAAGGGCAGCCAGGGACACTCTATCAAGTTTTACTTGTAAGTGGTATTGGAAATGCTTTTCAGGCTCACTACTGGGCTCAAAACATGAAACCCTGAGGTCTCTCCTGATAGCATCTGGGTAAGTAGGATTTCGCCACTCAGCTGACCCAGCAGGAGCATATATATGCCAAAACTTGATGTAAAGCCAGCTGTGCAGTGTAGACCAGCCAGGGACCTTCTAGCAATTTTTACTTGTAAGTGGGGTTGGAAACGCTTTTCAGGCTCAATGCTGGGCTCAAAAGATGAAACCATGAGGTCTCTCTTGATAGCAGGTGGGTAAGTTGGAATTCGCCAGTCGGCTGACCCAGCAGGAGCATACATATGCCAAAAATTGATGTAAAGCCAGCTGTTCAGTGTAGAGCACCCAGGGAAATTCTAGCAAGTTTTACTTGTAAGTGGGGTTGGAAACGCTTTTCAGGCTCACTACTGGGCTCAAAAGATGAAACCCTGAGGTCTCTCCTGATAGCAGGTGGGTAAGTAGGATTTCACCGCTCAGCTGACCCAGCAGGAGCATACATATGCCAAAAATTGATGTAAAGCCAGCTGTTCAGTGTAGAGCAGCCAGGGACATTCTAGCAAGTTTTACTTGTAAGTGGGGTTGGAAACGCTTTTCAGGCTCAATACTGGGCTCAAAAGATGAAACACGGAGGTCTCTCCTGATAGCAGGTGGGTAAATTGGAATTCGCCAGTCGGCTGACCCTGCAAGAGCAAACCTATCCAAAAATCGACGCTGAACCAGCTTGTGAGAAGTTGGCCTGATATGCAGTGTTCACTATTCTAGTGATCACTATGTATCAGTCCAAACAACCCTCATTGATGATTGGTTGTAAGTCAACCTTATAGACCAGCTATCCTAGTATCATGGATACGAGCAGTCTAAGGCTAAGACTCTAGAGGGCGTGTTAAGCCAGCTGTTTTACCATCACATTACCCCTTGAACACCCAGTGAAAGGACACCACACAAGTTGTTATGAAAATAAACAGTGTATTTATTTATAACAAGACTACCCTGGCTCTTTATGAGACAGGGAGCTAAGCACACAACAAAACTCTTATAAAAATACTTCAAGTCGCACAATTCACACAAATGCCCGAGGGGCACGAAAAACCATATACTACAAAAGTGGAATGCGAATTACTAGCAGGTAAGTAACGATTCTCAGAGGCTTTGGGATCGCTAGGACTGAACTACTGAACCTTTAGATTACTAGCAGGAGGCCTAGGGAACTCGGGTGCAGAGTGTGCACTCTCACGCGGGATGCGGGACAAAGTCTATGGAAGCTAGAATTCACAAAGTTAGTGTTCTCGGGCGAACCCGACTAGGTAGGTCAAAAACAAAAGTGGATCTGGACCCTTGGATAGTGAGGCTATGCTGAGGCACCGAAATGCCGAAGTTACCTAGCCCAGGGGCTGCAGCTGCATAGGTCTGAAAAGACGTCGGGATTCTCCGTTGACGAACCAGGAGCCTGAAGGAAAGGAGTTGCTGGCAGGCGACCAGTGAAGATTGTTCGGGTGATCCAAGCCTGGATCGAAGATAGATGACACCTGAAAGCAGAGGGGACCAAGTTCGTGACTACTAGCCAGTAGTCAGGTGGCACCAGGAGGGCACCGGATGGTAGTCACCTCGACTAGGTGAGTGGGCGACGCTGGGCTCTGTAGTCTCACGGACCAGGAGGCGTTGTCGGCAACCAGGATGGAGGTATGAGCTGTCCCACGATGGATGATGCTCTCGACGTCGCTGGACCCAGGATTGGGGCAACAAGTCTTGGCAAATTCAAGCCCACGCGGTGGACCTAAAATGGCGTCTGGAGTGGACCAGGAGGGTCCGGGGTGCTCCTCTCTTGGAAGGGAGCAAGGGCCAGTCTGGCGCAACCAGACCAGCAACAGTGATGTCGTCGGGCATCGTTAAGAAGGCCACAAGCCAGCGGGCTAGTAGCCAAACAATGCGGTGAGCAGCAAAAAGCATAAGGGCCCCACGCAGATCGTGGAGATGCTGGGAGGCTGAACTTCGGTGCTGGGGCTGCTCAGGGTCAGGGCTTCTCGGACCCCAAAGCACTCACCAGAGGATCCCTCGGCGGTCGTGCTGGAAAGAAGTCGTGCAGTCTTGAAGATGGCCGGTCCCTCGAGGTCTCGTCGCACCCACGGTTCTCAGCTTAGCTGTAGAGGTGGGTAGAGGTCAGAGGTGCCAGGGAAGCCGGTTCTCGTCGAGCTGGGCAGTCAGATTCCGGAGGAAGGACTTGCAGCAGACCGCAGTGTTCTTAAGATGGTGCCTGCGGATGCAGGGTGACTACTCCTTAGTCACAAGGGAGAATCTTGAAGAAGAAATCTTGATGTCCTTTCGTAGAAAGTCGTGTCTTGATTCCAAAGATGATCTAATTTGGAAGGGGGCCTGCTCCTACCTTTATCTTGGAAAAGGGGGCTGGCACACGACTAAGTCCTGCCCTATGGGTGGGACCAGGAGGGGGGTGGTTACACCCCTCTCCTTTGGCGGGCTTTCCCCAGCTCAGGGGCTGGTGTGCCCCTGGAACTGGTTCAAGCCGGCCTATGCACAGTGAGCACCGGGGTGCCACTTGCAGTCACCTTCCTCTGTAGCCCTGCCTACCTGGAATACACAAAACCCTGTCTGGGACGGTGCTGGCACCGCCCCTGGCAGGAAACCCTTTGTCCTTGCCTCCTGCTCTGGGAGGACTCCCAGCAGCAGGAGGGCAGACTTGTGTCTCGGTGGCAGCATCCATTTTGTGGATGCTAAGGCTCTGTCTGACTTTAACCGGGGTTACAGGTTACATCCATGTCGTGTCCCTCTAGAAGGGTGGAATGCTAACCCCGTCACCAGAATTGGCGAGGGGTTAGTATTCCAATTCGTATGACACCTTACTCGACATGTTTTGATAAAGCGATACCAGAGTTGGCATATAACCGCGAGGATTATAATGCACTTAAGAGTATATGGTATGCGATATAATGGAAACGGCTAAGGGATAGATCCCGAAAGCCGCAGACAGGCTCAGCTCATGCCAGAGCACTATCTCACACGATTCCAAGCACTCTGCCTTCAGGATTGTTAAGGCCTGCCATAGGAGTGACTGATAGGAGATCTGTGTGTCCATTTAGGTTTAGATATAGGAATACTATATCTAAAGCAAAGGGTGTTTACACCTCCTTGCCCCAGCTGTCGTGCAGCCAGTTGTGTCAGATTTCGTTAGTCAGTCCAGGGGTGGCATAATACATGCTGCAGCCCCTGGGAGACTTCTGGGTGCACCTCAGCCCTGGTTACAGGGACTTGAGAGGGCCCAGTGCCAATTCAGTACCCGGGTACAATTTGGATTAGAGAGAACAGCTAGGCTGTGGGTCTGATTAGCAGGCCCACAGCCAGGGAAAGTCGTAAACCAGTGAAGCAAAAAGCAAAAAATCTGGGTGATCATAGGATTGCAGACCCTACTCTCCTACATGACCCCCCCCAAACTTTGGGACAATAAACTAACCTTGACCAGGTGAGTCTTCTTGCTCTAAGTGGAAATACCTGGAGAGCCCATCAGCATTGCTGTGATCAGTACCAGGTCTATGCTCCACTGTAAAATCCATCCCCTGTAGGGAAATGGACCACCTAAGCAGTTTGGGGTTTTCACCCTTCATCTGATTTAGCCACAAGAGGGGCTTGTGGTCGGTCTGAATGGTGAAGTGAGTACCAAACAAGTAGGCCCTCAGCTTCTTCAGAGCCCAAACCACAGCAAAGGCCTCCCTCTCAATAGCTGACCAATTTTTCTCTCTGGGGGTCAGCCTCCTGCTAATGAAAGCAATAGGCTGGTCATTACCATCAAAATTCAGTTGAGACAGAACAGCTCCCACACCCAACTCAGAAGCATCTGTTTGGACAATGAATGGCTTGGAGTAATCTGGACTCTTAAGGATAGGTGCTGTGCACATGGCCTGTTTTAGGTCATTTAATGCTTTCTGACAGCTTGCTGTCCACTGAACTTTCTTTGGCATCTTCTTGCTTGTCAGGTCATTAAGAGGGGTCACTATGGACCCATAATTTCTGACAAACTTCCTATAGTACCCAGTCAGGCCCAAGAAAGCTCGAACCTGAGTCTGGGTGATTGGAGGAGTCCAGTCCTTGATGGCCTGTATCTTACTCTCCAGTGGCTGAACCTGGCCTCCACCTACAAGGTGGCCCAGGTATACAACCTGTGTCTGCCCTATCTGGCACTTAGTGGCCTTGATAGTGAGGCCTGCCTTTTGCAGGGCCTCTAACACTTTCCTCAGGTAGACCAGTTGATCCTCCCAGGTGGAGCTAAAGACAGCAATATCGTCAAGATATGCTGCACAGAAGTCATCCAGCCCAGTGAGGACTTGATTCACCAACCTTTGGAAGGTGGCAGGGGCATTCTTCAACCCAAAGGGCATTACCACAAACTGATAATGACCACCAGGGGTAGAAAATGCTGTCTTGGGCCTGGATTCCTCAGCTAACCTGATTTGCCAATACCCAGCTGTCAGGTCAAATGTGCTTAAGTAGTTGGCAGAAGCCAATCTATCTATAAGTTCATCTGCCCTTGGTATTGGGTGGGCATCAGTCTTAGTGACTGCATTGAGGCCTCTGTAGTCTACGCAAAACCTCATCTCTCTCTTACCACCCTGGGTGTGAGGCTTTGGCACTAGAACTACTGGGCTAGCCCAAGGGCTATCTGAGGGCTCAATGACTCCCAACTCCAACATTTTCTGCACTTCTGTTTTGATGCAGTCTCTGACATGATCAGGCTGTCTGTAGATTTTACTCTTGACAGGCAGACTGTCTCCAGTGTCAACCTCATGGGTACACCAATCAGTTTGGCTGGGTGTCAGAGAGAACATATGTCTGAAGGATTGCAGAACTTGCCTGCAATCCTGTTGCTGATGTTCAGAGAGGCTGCCACAAAAGACAACACCATCTACTGATCCATCATCAGGATTCTGAGTGAGCAGGTCTGGGAGAGGGTCACTCTCTTCCTCCTGTCCCTCATCTGTGGCCATGAGCAAGCTCATGTCCTTCCTGTCGACATATGCCTTGAGCCTGTTCACATGGAGCACCCTGAGGGGGCTCCTGGGGGTTCCAAGGTCCACCAGGTAGGTGACCTCTCCCTTTTGCTCAATGATGGTGTGGGGCCCAGACCATTTGTCTTTGAGGGCTGCTGGTGCCACTGGCTCCAGTACCCACACCTTCTGCCCAGGCTGGTATACAGTCAGGACAGCCTTCTGGTCATGCCAAGCTTTTTGGAGTTCTTGGCTGGCCTCTAGGTTTTTGGATGCCTTCTCCATGTATTCAGCCATCCTGGAGCGGAGACCAAGTACATAGTCCACTATGTTGGTTGCAGGCTTTTTGAGAGGTCTCTCCCATCCTTCCTTCACTAAACACAGGGGTCCTCTTACAGGATGCCCATACAGAAGTTCAAAAGGGCTGTAGCCAACCCCCTTCTGTGGGACCTCTCTGTAAGCAAACAAGAGGCAGGGGATCAGGACATCCCATTTTCTCCTAAGAGTTTCAGGTAGTCCATGAATCATCCCTTTGAGGGTCCTGTTGAATCTCTCAACAAGCCCATTGCATTGTGGGTGGTAGGGTGTGGTGAACTTGTAGTTCACACCACACTCCTTCCACATTGCAGTCAGATATCCTGACATGAAGTTTGTACCTCTGTCAGAAACAACCTCCTTAGGGAAGCCCACTCTGGAGAACACTCCAACTAGGGCCCTTGCCACTACAGGTGCTGTAGTGGTCCTAAGTGGAATAGCTTCAGGATACCTGGTGGCATGGTCCACCACCACCAGTATAAACTTGTGCCCTGATGCTGTCTGGGGTTCCATTGGACCAACAATGTCAATCCCCACTCTTTCAAAGGGAACCCCCACCACAGGTAGTGGTATGAGGGGGGCCTTTGTTGTGCCACCTGACTTACCACTGGCTTGGCAAGTGACACAGGAGCGACAAAACTCCTTGGTATTCTCATTCATGTGGGGCCAGTGAAAGTGTGAGACAAGTCTGTCCCAAGTCTTTGTCTGACCTAAGTGACCTGCAAGGGGAATCTCATGGGCCAAGGTGAGAAGGAAACCTCTCAGAGACAAGGGGATGACCAGCCTCCTGGTTGCACCAGGCTTGGGGTCTCTTGACTCAGAGTACAGGAGTCCATCTTCCCAGTATACCCTATGGGCACCTGTGGCATTCCCTGCAGCCTCAGCAGCAGCCTGCTGTCTGAGGGGTTCAAGGGAAGGGCAGTCTAACTGTGCCTTCCCCAGGTCTTCTCTGGAGGGTCCCCCTGAGCCCAGAAACTCAACTTGATCAAGTTCAAGCTCTTTAGGCTCAGTTTCCCTCAGCTCTCTCAGATCAGCCTCCTCAGAGACTTGACCCTCAACCTGGGGCAAGGGGGAAGGCAAAGCCTTAACCCTACTGCTCTTCTTCTTGGAAGGTGTCTGGTCCATTCTTTCAGGATCCAGCACCTGTTCAGTGGGGCATCTTCTGGCCTGTGACCTAGTCACAGCAAGCACATGTGCTGGTAAGCCTAACATTTCCATGTGAGTCCTCTGCTCCACTTCTGACCATAGTGATGACTCCAAATCATTGCCCAACAAACAATCAACTGGGAGGTCTGAACTGACTACAACTTTCTTTTGACCCTTCACTCCACCCCAGGAGAAAGCCACAATCGCCATACTATGACTGGTAGTGACGTTGCTGGCATTGGTCACCAGGAAATCTGTACCTGGCATGATCTGTCCAGGGTCCACAAAGTTAGGTGTCACCATGGTGACACTGGCACAAGTGTCCCTATAGGCCTGAGCCATCTTGCCATTAATCAAAGGTGTCTGCCTGTATTTGCCCAAAGTATTGGGACTTACATCAGGGGACATATCCATATCCCCTGTACAGACAAGGACAGCCTGAGTGAGTGTGCCAACTAAGTTGTCAGACTCCTCAGTTCCCAAGGTTAACCCAACTAATCCCTTGGGAGGTGCACTACCACTACTGACTGTACTAGGGGGTGCAGTTGCCTTAGGGGCTGTAGTGGTAGAGGTTTGCCCTCCTCTTTTGGTGCACTCACTAAACCAGTGAGACTTACTTTTACAGTACTGGCACCACCTTTTTGACTGGCCTTCTTGAGTCTTCTTTTTCTGCTGTGAAGCCTGACCCCCACCCTCTTTGGTTTGTTGGGGACCTGTTGAAGACTTCTGGTCATTTTGTTCATTCTTAGTGTTACCCTTCTGGTCTGCTTTCTTCTGACCACCCTGGTTCTGGTTCTGGTTCTGCTTGATCCTTGTTCTGACCCATTTGTCTGCCTTCTTTCCCAATTCTTGGGGAGAGGTCAGATCTGAATCAACAAGGTGCTGGTGCAACAACTGGTTCTGACAATTATTTAAAATGTGTTCTCTCATCATCAGATTATACAATCCTGTGTAATCAGTAACCTTGCTACCCAGCAACCAGCCCTCCAAAGCCTTAGTGGCACTATCCACAAAGTCAGACCAGTCCTGAGACTGAGTTTTCTGGGTGTCTCTGAACAGCAACCTGTAATGCTCAGTGGTTAAACCAAACCCATCAACCAGTGTATTTTTCAGGACCTGGTAATCATTAGCATCCTCCACTCTTGTAGTGAGGAGCTTGTCTCTACCTTTACCATCAAAGGAGAGCCACAGTATAGCTGCCCACTGACTTTGGGGAATGCCCTGCACAGTGCAGGCCCTCTCCAAAGCAGCCATCCATTTCTGGATGTCATCCCCTTGCTTAAAGGGGGGCACTATTTTTGTCAGGTGTTTAGTGTCTAAACCCTTCTCTCTATCTCTTGGGAGATTGCTGCCACCAGTGGGAACTAACCCACTCATCTGCTGCTCTCTTGCAAAGGCAAGCTTCTCTTTGGCCAGGGCAAGTTCTTCCCTTTCAATCCTCAGAGTAGCCTGCCTCATCCTAGCTTCATGCTCCCTTCTCTGAGGGGAAGTCAATCTCCTCTGGGGAGAGTTCCTTCTCCTCTGGGAAGAGGCATTAGAGTGCAGAGATCTATTGGAGTCCCTAGAAAGAGATCTATCGCTCCTAACTCCAAGGTTAGGCCTACTTAGGGTCAGTACTGGGGGTCCCCCAGATCCTAGCCCAAGCAAGTCTATGTTGGCCCTAGTTAGCCTTCTGACTACCTCAAGACCTTTGTCTACCTCATCCCCAGAGAGCTCCTCAGGGTCCTCCTCCTCAACTGAATTTACAGTGTTGTGGAGGTCTGGATCACCAAGGTGCCCTTCTAAGGCTGGCATATTCCCATCTCCCTGAGATGCTTTCCTAGCATCATAAGTCTCTAAGAGACCCAACAGAAAGGGAATGGTGGGGTTAGACCCCTGTTTCAATTTCCTGGAGGTACACAAATGTCTCAACTCCTGGAAATTGAGAGCTGCATATCTTGAGTTGACCTGTGGAGGGTCAATAACCACAAGGGGAGTCTCTGAAGACTCTCCATGGGTAGACATGCTTTTCTAGTGAGGTGTAAGTGGTGCACTTACCTACACTATATGTTTACCTACTGATCCCTTGCTAGAGTTGTAGTTTAGGGTGTGCTAGGCCCTAGGAGCTACAACAGCTGGTTCAGTAGAACTCAGAGTATTCTAAGCTAAGTTATATGTACCTTTAGTACTTATGTGATCTTTCACAAGATATTCTTAGGATATGTGTGGTAAAACAACAGCAAGCTCAAATCCCAACCGCTGCTCACCAATGTGAGAAGTTGGCCTGATATGCAGTGTTCACTATTCTAGTGATCACTATGTATCAGTCCAAACAACCCTCATTGATGATTGGTTGTAAGTCAACCTTATAGACCAGCTATCCTAGTAGCATGGATACGAGCAGTCTAAGGCTAAGACTCTAGAGGGCGTGTTAAGCCAGCTGTTTTACCATCACATTACCCCTTGAACACCCAGTGAAAGGACACCACACAAGTTGTTATGAAAATAAACAGTGTATTTATTTATAACAAGACTACCCTGGCTCTTTATGAGACAGGGAGCTAAGCACACAACAAAACTCTTATAAAAATACTTCAAGTCGCACAATTTACACAAATGCCCGAGGGGCACGAAAAACCATATACTTCAAAAGTGGAATGCGAATTACTAGCAGGTAAGTAACGATTCTCAGAGGCTTTGGGATCGCTAGGACTGAACTACTGAACCTTTAGATTACTAGCAGGAGGCCTAGGGAACTCGGGTGCAGAGTGTGCACTCTCACGCGGGATGCGGGAAAAAGTCTATGGAAGCTAGAATTCACAAAGTTAGTGTTCTCGGGCGAACCCGACTAGGTAGGTCAAAAACGAAAGTGGATCTGGACCCTTGGATAGTGAGGCTATGCTGAGGCACCAAAATGCCGAAGTTACCTAGCCCAGGGGCTGCAGCTGCATAGGTCTGAAAAGACGTCGGGATTCTCCGTTGACGAACCAGGAGCCTGAAGGAAAGGAGTTGCTGGCAGGCGACCAGTGAAGATTGTTCGGGTGATCCAAGCCTGGATCGAAGATAGATGACACCTGAAAGCAGAGGGGACCAAGTTCGTGACTACTAGCCAGTAGTCAGGTGGCACCAGGAGGGCACCGGATGGTAGTCACCTCGACTAGGTGAGTGGGCGACGCTGGGCTCTGTAGTCTCACGGACCAGGAGGCGTTGTCGGTGACCAGGATGGAGGTACGAGCTGTCCCACGATGGATGATGCTCTCGACATCGCTGGACCCAGGATTGGGGCAACAAGTCTTGGCAAATTCAAGCCCACGCGGTGGACCTAAAATGGCGTCTGGAGTGGACCAGGAGGGTCCGGGGTGCTCCTCTCTTGGAAGGGAGCAAGGGCCAGTCTGGAGCAACCAGACCAGCAACAGTGATGTCGTCGGGCGTCGTTAAGAAGGCCACAAGCCAGCGGGCTAGTAGCCAAACAACGCGGTGAGCAGCAAAAAGCAGAAGGGCCCCACGCAGATCGCGGAGATGCTGGGAGGCTGAACTTCGGTGCTGGGGCTGCTCAGGGTCGGGGCTTCTCGGACCCCAAAGCACTCACCAGAGGATCCCTCGGCGGTCGTGCTGGAAAGAAGTCGTGCAGTCTTGAAGATGGCCGGTCCCTCGAGGTCTCGTCGCACCCACGGTTCTCAGCTTAGCTGTAGAGATGGGTAGAGGTCAGAGGTGCCAGGGAAGCCGGTTCTCGTCGAGCTGGGCAGTCAGATTCCGGAGGAAGGACTTGCAGCAGACCGCAGTGTTCTTAAGATGGTGCCTGCGGATGCAGGGTGACTACTCCTTAGTCACAAGGGAGAATCTTGAAGAAGAAATCTTGATGTCCTTTCGTAGAAAGTCGTGTCTTGATTCCAAAGATGATCTAATTTGGAAGGGGGCCTACTCCTACCTTTATCTTGGAAAAGGGGGCTGGCACGCGACTAAGTCCTGCCCTATGGGTGGGACCAGGAGGGGGGTGGTTACACCCCTCTCCTTTGGTGTGCTTTCCCCAGCTCAGGGGCTGGTGTGCCCCTGGAACTGGTTCAAGCCGGCCTATGCACAGTGAGCACCGGGGTGCCACTTGCAGTCACCTTCCTCTGTAGCCCTGCCTACCTGGAATACACAAAACCCTCTCTGGGACGGTGCTGGCACCACCCCTGGCAGGAAACCCTTTGTCCTTGCCTCCTGCTCTGGGAGGACTCCCAGCAGCAGGAGGGCAGACTTGTGTCTCGGTGGCAGCATCCATTTTGTGGATGCTAAGGCTCTGTCTGACTTTAACCGGGGTTACAGGTTACATCCATGTTGTGTCCCTCTAGAAGGGTGGAATGCTAACCCCGTCGCCAGAACTGGCGAGGGGTTAGTATTCCAATTCGTATGACACCTTACTCGACATGTTTTGATAAAGCGATACCAGAGTTGGCATATAACCGCGAGGATTATAATGCACTTAAGAGTATATGGTATGCGATATCATGGAAACGGCTAAGGGATAGATCCCGAAAGCCGCAGACAGGCTCAGCTCATGCCAGAGCACTATCTCACACGATTCCAAGCACTCTGCCTTCAGGATTGTTAAGGCCTGCCATAGGAGTGACTGATATGAGATCTGTGTGTCCATTTAGGTTTAGATATAGGAATACTATATCTAAAGCAAAGGGTGTTTACACCTCCTTGCCCCAGCTGTCGTGCAGCCAGTTGTGTCAGATTTCGTTAGTCAGTCCAGGGGTGGCATAATACATGCTGCAGCCCCTGGGAGACTTCTGGGTGCACCTCAGCCCTGGTTACAGGGACTTGAGAGGGCCCAGTGCCAATTCAGTACCTGGGTACAATTTGGGTTAGAGAGAACAGCTAGGCTGTGGGTCTGATTAGCAGGCCCACAGCCAGGGAAAGTCGTAAACCAGTGAAGCAAAAAGCAAAAAATCTGGGTGATCATAGGATTGCAGACCCTACTCTCCTACACAGCTTTTCAGTGAAGAGCAGCCAGGGACATTCTAGCAAGTTTTACGTGTAAGTGGGGTTGGAAACGCTTTTCAGGCTCAGTACTGGGCTCAAAAGATGCAGCCCTGAGGTCTCTTATGATAGCAGGTGGGTAAGTTGGAATTCGCAGCTCGGCTGACCAAGCAGGAGCATATGTATGCCAAAATTGATGTAAAGCCAGCTTTTCAGTGAACAGCAGCCAGGGACATTCTAGCAAGTTTTACTTGTAAGTGGGGTTGGAAACGCTTTGAAGGCTCACTAATAGGCTCAAAACATGCAGCCCTGAGGTCTCTCCTGATAGAAGCTGGGTAAGTAGGAATTCGCCGCCTGGCTGACCTGGCAGGAGCAAACGTATGCCAAAAATCGACCCATAACCAGCTTTTCAGTGTAGAGCAGCCAGGGACATTCTACCAAGTTTTACTTGTAAGTGGTGTTGGAAACGCTTTTCAGGCTCAGTACTGGGCTCAAAAGATGCAGCCCTGAGGTCTCTCATGATAGCAGGTGGGTAAGTTGAAATTTGCCGCTCGGCTGACCCAGCAGGAGCAAATGTATGCCAAAAATCAATGCAGAACCAGCTTTTCAGTGAAGAGCAGCCAGGGATATTCTAGCAAGTTTTACTTGTAAGTGGGGTTGGAAACTCTTTTCAGGCTTAGTACTGGGCTCAAAATATGCAGTCCTGAGGTCTCTCCTGATAGCAGGTGCGTAAGTCGGAATTTGACGCTCGGCTGACCCGGCAGGAGCAAACTTATGCCAAAAATCGACGTGAACCAGCTTTTCAGTGAATAGCAGCGATGGACATTCTAGCAAGGTTTACTTGTTAGTGGGGTTGGAAACGCTTTTCAGGCTTAGTACTGGGCTCAAAAGATGCAGCCCTGAGGTCTCTCCTGATAGCAGGTGGGTATGTAGAAATTAGCCACTCGGCTGACCCAGCAGGAGCAAACGTATCCCAAAAATCGAAGCAGAACCAGCTTTTCAGTGAAGAGCAGCGAGGGACATTCTAGCAAGTTTTACTTGTAAGTGGGGTTGGAAACGCTTTTCAGGCTCAGTACTGGGCTCAAAAGATGCAGTCCTGAGGTCTCAGCAGGTGCGTAAGTCAGAATTCGCTGCTCGGCTGACCGGGCAGGAGCAAACGTATGCCAAAAATCGACGTGAACCAGCTGTTCAGTTAAGAGCAGCCAGGGGCATTCTAGCAAGTTTTACTGGTAAGTGGGGTTGGAAACGCTTTTCAGGCTCAATACTGGGCTCAAAAGATGCAGCACTGAGGTCTCTCCTTATAGCAGGTGGGTTAAGTAGAAATTCACCGCTCGTCTGACCTGGCAGGAGCAAACATATGCCAAAAATCGACGCATACCCAGCTTTTCAGTGTAGAGCAGCCAGGTCATTCTAGCCAGTTTTACTGGTAAGTGGGGTTGGAAACGCTTTTCAGGCTCAAAAGATGCAGCACTGAGGTCTCTCCTGATAGCAGGTGGGTAAGCAGAAAATTGCCGGTCGGCTGACCCAGCAGGAGCAAACGTATGCCAAAAATCAACGCAGAACCAGCTTTTCAGTGAAGAGCAGCCAGGGACATTCTAACAAGTTTTACTTGGAAGTGGGGTTGGAAACGCTTTTCAGGCTTAGTACTGGGCTCAAAAGATGCAGCCCTGAGGACTCTCATGATAGCAGGTGGGTATGTAGAAATTCGCCGCTCGGCTGACCCAGCAGGAGCAATCGTATGCCAAAAATCCACGCAGAACCAGCTTTTCAGTGAAGAGCAGCCAGGGACATTCTAGCAAGTTTTACTTATATGTGGGGTTGTAAACGCGTTTAAGGCTCAGTACTGGGCTCAAAAGATGCAGTCCTGAGGTCTCAGCAGGTCCGTAAGTCGGAATTCGCTGCTCGGCTGACCGGGCAGGAACAAAGGTATGCCAAAAATCGACGTGAACCAGCTTTTCAGTGAAGAGCAGCCAGGGACATTCTAGCAAGTTTTACTGGTAAGTGGGGTTAGAAATGATTTTCAGGCTCAATACTGGGCTCAAAAGATGCAGCACTGAGGTCTCTCCTGATAGCAGGTGGGTTAGGTAGAAATTCTCCTCTCAGCTGACCTGGCAGAAGCAAACATATGCCAAAAATCGACGTATAACCAGCTTTTCAGTGTAGAGCAGCCAGGGACATTCTAGCCAGTTTTACTGGTAAGTGGGGTTGGAAATGCTTTTCAGGCTCAAAAGATGCAGCACTGAGGTCTCTCCTTGTGAGAAGTTGGCCTGATATATGATGTTTCCAATTCTGGAACCACCTTGTATCAGTCCAAACAACCCTTATGGTGTCTGGTTGTAAGTCAACCTTATTAGACAAGCTATCCTAGGGGTAGCATGGACTAAGCAGCCTAAAGGCTTAACTTAAGAGGTCGTGTTAAGCGAGCTGTTTTACCACATACAATCCTGTAATATCAAATGAAAGGACACCACACAAGTATATATTATAAAAATATATGTATTTATTACTAAAAACAATCCCCAGTATTCTTTATGAACAAAGGGGCACAAGCGTTAAATCAAAAGCACAGTATAACATACAAAGTTGCACAATTTTGGATGAGGCCGAGGAGCCACTCAAATCATATACTAAGAAAATGGTATAAGAGAGACCATTCGATCAGTGGTTAGGCCTAGGGCATAGGGAATCGCTGGGAGCAGTCGGGACAAGCAATGCTGAAGTCGGGAAAAGCCCGCGGGATTCGGGTGCAGTGCTGAAAGCACAAGCATGCATCAATGTTAAGTCCATGGTGCGTAAAAGTTACACAAATAGAGTTTAAGGACACTTCCGCTGAACCTAGAGGAACAAAACTTAAGACACAGACCCTAGAGGTGTGTACCAGTGTGGGAACACCGGCGTTGCAATGTTACCTCACCCACAGGAAGTGGGTGCACAGGGTCGAAGTTGAGTCGGGTTTCGTCACGCAGGTTCTTGGTGCTTGAAGCTGAAAGGGCTGCAGGCGAGGTGAAGGAGAAGTGTCCGGTGGAGTCCAAGGGTGGACTCAAGTCGAAAAGTACCTGAAAGCAGAGGGGACAGAGTCTGGGTCACTCAGCAGTGACCAGGGTGGAACCAGGACGGAACCAGGCAATGTCGGGCGCAATCAGGTAATTGTTGAGGAGCTTCTCTCCGCTTTCACGTGGGCTCTGGGGCATCTACGACGTCCAGGAGCGGGTCACGATCTGTGCCACGCATGCTCTCGCCGTCGGCGCTGTCGGCTTCAAGATTGGAGCAAACAACACTTGGCAAAAGCAATCCACGTGAAACTGGGAGATTGCTTCTCACTCGAACCAGGAGGGTCAGAGTGGGGGCTCCTTTTCAGGGTAGTGGGTGCACATCTGGAGCAACCAGAATCGCAAGTCGTATTTCAAATTTCATTGGCACAGGGGCCACAAGCCAGCTGGCAAGTGACTGGGCCAACGCATTGAGCCAAATGAAGCAGAAGGGCCCCACGCAGCACTCGGTGAGTGTAGAGGGGTGAGCTTCGGTACAAGATTGGCGCAGCGTTGGGGCTTTTTAAACCCCGGTATACAGCTTCGAGGGTCACTTGTGGGCTGCTCAGTCAGCGTCTCATGGTCTTTCCAAGATGGCGTGCCCCACGCTTCCGGTCACCTCCACGGGTCTCAGCTCTGCAGAGACTGTGGATTGGGCTGTTAGAAGGCAGGCAAGCTTAATCTCGTCGATCTCTGTTGCTCGAGTTCCGGCGGGAACTGCAACAAAACAGACGTCGATGGCTGGATGGTGCCTGTTTGCACAGGGTGGTCACTCCTTGACCACAAGGGAGATTCTTCAGTCTTCTACGTTGAGTAGGATGTCGAAGGGTCCAGAGTTTTGTTTCTTATGTTTCATCAGGATAATCTAAAGTGCATTGGCACTGCTCCCATTCTTATACCAATTTAGGGGGCTGGATTACCTGCTTGGTCCCCTCCTATGGGTGGGACCCAGGAAGTGGGTGGATACACCCCCTTCCTTTGATCCTGGCCGTGCTGGGACGAGGGCTGGAGTGCCCCAGAACCGGTTTGGCTGGATTATGCAAGGGGCAGCCTTGTGCGCCCCCAGCACTGTCTGGTTTCTTTCAAACCTCCCTGCTACAATCCACTATCTCCTGTCTGGGGGGGTGTGACACCTCCCTGCGACAGGAAACCCTTTGTCCAGGCCCCCTTGGCTGAGTTTCGGTCAGCTGCAGGGGGTCAGACCTGTGTCTGTGGCAGAAGCATCCATCTTGTGGATCTGAGGCTCTTTTAAAATTAACCGCATTTCAGTAAAGTAACATGTCTTCTCCCTCTAGAGGGGTGGAATGCTATCCCCGTCACCGGAACAGGCGAGGGGATAGTATTCCAAATCGTATGACACCTTACACGACATGTTTTGATAAAGCCAAACCAAAGTTGCTATATAACCGCGAGGATTATAATGCACTTAATAGTATATAGTATGGCATTATCCTGAAACAGCTTAGGGAGTGGTTCCCGACAGCTGCAGACAGGCTCAGCTCATGCTAGAGCTCCATCTCACATTAAACCACGCACTCTGCCTCCAGGATTGATAAGGCCTTCCATATGAGTGGCTCACAGGTTTATATGTGTCCAGATATAGGTTTAGATATAGGTATACTATATCTAAGCAAGGGGTGATTACACCACCTTACCCCAGCTGAGTGATCAGCCAGTTGTGTCAATTTAAGAACCAGCCAGGGGTGGCAAAAGATATGCTGCAGCCCCTTGTAGGCCTTGGTGGCACCTATGCCCTGGGCACCTATAGTGCATGGTACAGGGGCTGGCAAGGAGTCCATTTCCAATTGTGGTATGTACCTATAGCACATGTATTAATAATTTAGAGAGAGAACAGCAGGCTGGGGGTCTGATTAGCAGGCCCACAGCCTCAGTAGTCGAAAACCAGTGAAGCAAAAAGCAAAAAATTGGGGTGACCATAGGATAGCAGACCCTACTCTCCTACACAACCCCCCCAAACGCAGGGACATTAAACTAACCTTGACCAGATAAGTCTTCATGTTCTAAGAGGAAGTACCTGGAGAGACCATCTGCATTACCATGGTCAGTCCCTGGGCGGTGCTCCACTGTAAAGTCCATCCCCTGTAGGGAAATGGACCACCCGAGCAGTTTGGGATTTTCACCCTTCATCTGATTTAGCCACAAGAGGGGCTTATGGTCTGTCTGAACAAGGAAGTGAGTACCAAACAAGTATGGCCTCAACTTCTTCAGGGCCCAAACCACAGCAAAGGCCTCCCTTTCAATAGCTGACCAACGTTTCTCCCTGGGGGTCAGCCTTCTGCTAATAATAGCAATGGGCTGGTCTTGACCATCTTGATTAAGTTGTGAAAGCACAGCTCCCACCCCCAACTCAGAAGCATCTGTCTGTACAATGAACTGTTTGGAGTAGTCAGGACTCTTCAGGATAGGTGCAGAGCACATGGCCTTCTTCAGGTCATCAAATGCCTTTTGACAGCTAACTGTCCACTGAACCTTTTTTGGCATCTTCTTGGATGTCAAGTCATTTAATGGTGTCACAATGGACCCATAAATGTTCACAAACTTTCTGTAATACCCAGTCAGGCCCAAGAAGGCTCTGACTTGTGTCTGGGTAGTTGGAGGAGCCCAGTCCTGTATGGTCTGGATCTTGCTCTCCAGTGGTTGAACCTGACCCCCACCTACTAGGTGGCCCAGGTACACAACCTTACTCTGCCCTATCTGGCACTTGGTAGCCTTGATAGTCAGGCCTGCCTTTTGCAGGGCCTCCAGAACTTTCTTCAGGTGGATCAGGTGATCCTCCCAGGTGGAGCTAAAGACAGCAATATCATCTAGATATGCTGCACAAAAGTCATCCAACCCAGCAAGGACTTGGTTCACCAACCTTTGGAAAGTGGCAGGTGCATTCTTCAAACCAAAGGGCATTACCACAAACTGATAATGTCCACTAGGGGTAGAGAATGCTGTCTTGGCTTTTGACTCTTCAGCTAGTCTGATCTGCCAGTAGCCAGCTGTCAAATCAAATGTGCTCAGAAACTTGGCAGAAGCCAATTTATCAATGAGCTCATCTGCTCTTGGAATGGGATGTTCATCTGTCCTAGTGACAGCATTGAGACCTCTGTAGTCCACACAAAACCTCGTTCTCTCTTTCCATCTTGTGTATGAGGTTTTGGCACAAGGACTACTGGGCTGGCCCATGGGCTCTCTGATGGCTCAATCACTCCAAGCTCCAACATCTTTTGCACTTCAGCCTTTATGCAATCCCTGACATGGTCAGGTTGCCTGTAGATCTTATTCTTCACAGGCAGACTGTCACCGGTGTCCACCTCATGGGTGCACCAGTTAGTTTGACTGGGTGTGAGTGAAAACAAGTGTCTGTGGGCTTGCAGAACCTGTCTGCAGTCCATCTGCTGCTGGTCAGTGAGGCTGCCTGCCAAGGCTACTCCATCAACTGAACCATCATCAGGGTTCTGGGAAAGTAGGTCTGAAGAGGGTCACTCTCTTCCTCCTGTTCCCCATCTGTGGCCATGAGCAAGCTCATGTCCTCCCTGTCCACAAATGCTTTCAAACGATTTACATGGAGCACCCTGTGGGGGCTCCTAGGGGTTCCAAAGTCAACCAAGTAGGTGACTTCTCCCTTTTTCTCAATGATAGGGTAGGGCCAGTCCATTTGTCCTGGAGTGCTGCTGGGGCCACTGGCTCCAACACCCACACCTTCTGCCCTGGCTGGTACTCTACCAGAACAGCCTTTTGGTCATGCCAAGCTTTCTGTAATTCTTGGCTTGCCTCCAGGTTTTTGGATGCTCTCTCCATATACTCAGCCATTCGGGAGCGGAGACCAAGTACATAGTCCACAATATCTAGCTTAGGTTTTTTGAGAGGTAACTCCCATCCTTCCTTCACCAAACATAGTGGAACCCTCACAGGGTGGCCAAACAAAAGTTCAAAAGGGCT
The DNA here is from genome assembly GCF_964261635.1 of Lissotriton helveticus. Classification (NCBI taxonomy): domain Eukaryota; kingdom Metazoa; phylum Chordata; class Amphibia; order Caudata; family Salamandridae; genus Lissotriton; species Lissotriton helveticus. The sequence continues at coordinate 427,043,761 of NC_136068.1, forward strand.
GTAGCCAACCCCCTTCTGTGGGACCTCTCTGTAAGCAAAGAGCAAGCAGGGTAAAAGAATGTCCCATTTCCGCCTAAGCTTCTCTGGTAATCCTTTTATCATTCCCTTGAGGGTCTTGTTGAATCTCTCCACAAGCCCATTGCACTGTGGGTGATAGGGTGTGGTAAACTTGTAGTTTACTCCACATTCCTTCCACATTGCCTTTAAGTAGCCAGACATGAAGTTGGTATCTCTATCTGACAACACCTCCTTAGGAAAGCCCACTCTTGAGAAAACTGCAATGAGGGCTTTTGCCACCACAGGGGCTGTGGTGGTCCGCAGGGGAATTGCTTCTGGGTACCTGGTGGCATGATCCACTACCACCAGTATAAATCTGTGCCCAGATGCTGTTTGAGGATCCATGGGACCCACAATGTCTATTCCAACACGTTCAAAGGGTACCCCCACCACAGGTAGTGGTATTAGGGGGGCCTTTGTTGTGCCACCTGACTTACCACTGGCTTGGCAAGTGACACAGGAGCGACAAAACTCCTTGACATTTTCTGACATATGAGGCCAGTGAAAGTGTGGGACAAGTCTTTCCCAAGTCTTGTTCTGGCCTAAGTGTCCTGCAAGGGGAATATCATGGGCCAAGGTGAGAAGGAAACCCCTAAACTGCAAAGGTATGACCAACCTCCTGGTTGCACCAGGCTTGGGGTCTCTAGCCTCTGAGTAAAGGAGTCCATCTTCCCAATATACATTATGGGCACCTTGGGCATTCCCTGCAGCCTCAGCAGCAGCTTGCTGTCTGAGGGGTTCAAGTGAAGGGCAATCTAATTGGGCCTGCCCCAGGTCTGCCCTTGAGGGTCCCCCTGTCCCCAGAAACTCAACCTGATCAGGTTCAAGTTCCTCAGAGACAGTCTCCTCTTGGACTGCAGAATCAGTTTCCTGTGAAATCTGATCCTCAACCTGGGGCAAGGGGGAAGACATAGCCTTAACCCTCTTGCTCCTTCTCTTGGGTTGTGGTTCGTCTATTGTTCCAAGATCCACCACTGGTTCAGAAAGGCACTTCTTAGCCTGAGTCCTTGTCACTGCAAGGACATGTGCTGAAATCCCTAGCATTTCTGCATGAGTCCTGTACTCCACTTCTGACCAAACTGAGCTTTCAAGATCATTGCCTAACAGACAGTCTACTGGGAGGTCTGCACTCACAACAACTTTCTTTAGGCCATCTACCCCTGTGGAAAATGACTAAAATCGGTATACATAAGCGGCGTTCATTTATGTTCACCACAGCCACTGTTGAAAGTAGAGCGACAACCATGAAAACAGTAGCCACGCCATCTTGTCCCTTTTAGGCCCTATCGCGAAAGTAGGTGGCAGCCATTTTTTGTCACGACTCACGACCTCTCTGCCCACTGCCAATAGCCTGCGCGCCTCTCCCCCTCACAACCCAGCCTCGCAAGCATTCCCCCGCGCCCCGACAGCCCCCGGTTTCTCCTGCTTGGGCCATAAGCGCACCTCTAGCGCGACCCTGTCTCCGAGCCACATCCCGTGCTGAACCCCCTCGCTCTTTCATCTCATTCAAAGAACAGGCCCCTTTTTGATAACCTCTCCCTCCCTGCCCAATTGTCCAGCCCGATCCCAGGCCATCACCTAGCCCGACAGATGCAGTTTATTGCCCCCTACAGTAGGACCTCGCCTCACATCAAAGGAGCGGTGGTTAATCAATACCCTCACACCTCCAGATCCGACCGATCGCCCACTTTCCCGTTCCCAGCAGAATGTCTAGCTGCGGGACAACCACCACATGCTGAGGTTGAGGTGGGAACTCTACTGTAAATATGTGTGGGAACGGGGGTGAAGCGGGGATTCCGAGGATGTCTTTCCGTACATCAAGTATTGACAAGAATGTGTTTCATGTAATAAAGCAATAAACCTGTGTATAAGAGGCCAGGCCTCAAGGATGCGTTTAGAGCACCTCGAGAAGATACCCTGTTGTCTGATTTGACGTGTTCTGCTCCGTCGGAATAAACTCCTGTTTCCTGCCTTCTGTCTCCAGCGCCTGCCTCTTTGTTTGGTAATCTCGAATGGTATGAGAGGCGGCTAACGCCGGGCAAATACTGAAGGGTTCTTGGTCGAATTCGGCCCTACCTTTCAACAATTGGCGTCCCAAACGTGGGGCCCATCAGCGACGCGTGGATCCAGTGAGAGAGGTCCCGACGACAGAGTGAATGACTGCAACGATCGGGAAGTGCACCTGCCCGATAGACCCTCGTCTGGCAGCCGATCATCCGAACTTCACCGGTTCCGAGCAGACCTCTCTCGAGTGATCTACGGTCCTGACTGGGAACCATCAGGAATGCCACAGCAATTACGGAGAATAGAGGACGATCAGGCGCTGGAAGCGGAAGCGGAAGACGAGAAACTGTCCATGCGGTCCGGGTAAGGTCGTGTAAACAAGACAAATTGCGAATTGATTGTTTGATTGTTTGAAAATACTAGTATTACTCATTTGATTGTTTCTGAGAGATTCTCCATTTGCAAACAAGCACAGAGTCGCCATACTCTGTTTAGTCTTTGCAGATAGTGAAGGGTAGGTAACGCAGGCCTTTGCCCCCGTTGTAATCCGTTGTGCCTACTTCCCTCTCCATTTGATTGCTTGTTATCCAAGCATTTACTGTTTTGGAATTGGTTCTCTTTGGATCATTCTCTATTTACAAAAAAGCACAGAGTCGCAATACTCTGTTTAGTCCTTGTGAATAGTGAAGGATAGGTAACGCAGGCTTTTGCCCCCGTTGTAATACGTTGTGCCTATTTTTATCCCTCATTTGATTGATTGTTTGACCGAACATTGATCGTTCGGAATTGGTTCTCTTTGGGTTATTCTCTATTTACAAATAAGCACAGGGTCGCCATGCTCTGTTTAGTCTTTGTGAATAGTGAAGGATAGGTAGTGCAGACTTTTGTCCCCTTTGTAACCCGTCATGCCTATCTTTGCCCCGTTTGTTGGTAGTTGGTTCAGCCCAGACCGTTTATTAGAGGTAGATCATCCGGCTCCACCGGAAGACGCCCCTAATAAAAAGGACATAAATATATATAAAAAAATTGCGGGTTAGCCTCTGTATCGTGCTAGCAAACAAAAACATAAAAATCGCTAAGAAAAACGAAAGAAATCGAACAAAATCAGTAGGCCACTGATGAGATCCTTTTTACCCCGCTAAAATAGAAGTACTAAGGATAGCCCCTTACGAGAAATATGAAACTAGTGGGAGGAGCCAAGTTCGAAGCCGCGATGGACGCAAGGCAGCTCGACTCCTCCGTCCCCGCTGCCCAAACATGTCTGCCCCACCGCCCACCACGCCCAATAACGGCAACATGATACAGATAAAAGTTAACAGATACCTACCCCCATTCCGGAAACTCCCGAAGTGCAGCAGGTCCGCAGCTACGCCCATCCGGAAGACGAGGCCCCCGGCACGTATAGGGCGGGGCCTTGCTGGCAGCCATCGGCCGAAGAGGTCGTTGGGTGGATGGCCCGGAAGCACCACGGCCACGATGTTGTTGTACTGGCCTTCCCATTCGTCCACCCTGAGGTGGCATCCAGCGAGCCACGGGTGGGGGGGGTGAATGCCTTGCTGATGACCCCCCCCCTCTTATTGCCTAGTCCGACCATCACATATACCTGCGCCAGGAGACGGCGTGGGGTGCACTGGGAGGGAGAGGCGGCGCGAACGAGCCTCCCCCACCTCCCCAGGTGGAGGTTCCTCAGCTGCACCCCAGCGCTTCACTCGGCCAGCTGAGTTGCGCCCGTTCTTGCGGCACAGTGCCTCGCTCGGCCAGCTGAGTCTCACCCGCTCTTGCGGCACAGTGCCTCACTCGGCCGGTTGAGTTTCGCCTGCTCTTGCGGCTACAGCGTCTCACCCACCATCCGGCTGAATTGCACCCGCTCTTGCGGTACAGCGACAGGCGGCTGCCACGGAGCTCACGAAATGGCGGTCGGCTCCACAGACTTGGGCCTGGCCTGCAAGGATGGCTCTGGGCAACCCTGGAACTCGGACGCTTGACTGCTAGGGCATGGGCCCCATTCCCGAAAGCGTCCCCTCAGCCTTGAAGATTCTACAAGAGTCACCGGGGCCCCCGACTCCCGCAGACTTCCGGTGGGGAGCGACTGCCATGATTGCTCGCGGAATGGCCACGACGTAGCCACGGGATGGTGGTGCTCTCTTACTGACGCCAGCTTCAGTCTGAAACATCCAGAAACACTGTAGACTACCAATTCAATCAGTTCCGGTGGAGCCCCAACGTGACCCGGTAGGGAAGAACTTGCCCTCCCCTCTTTGACTGATGGTTCTTGTTGCCTGTCCCTTCTGTTGTCATTTAACGGAACTTTTTTGGACTGCCGAAAGGGGTTCTGGTCCGACCGCTGGTTGGTGGAGACATTTTGACTATATTCTGGACCTGCCTGGCCTCGCCCAAAATGGCGCCGGTATAAATGAGACTCGCAACTCCTTGATGTGTACTGGTTGCTCAGCCTTGATATCATGAGATATGTATGCAGTTTTGGAGCATATGGCGGGCGGGGACGGGTACTGATTGAACATTTGGACATCCCTATTGATATTAAGTTCTGATGTATTATTGATTACTGTACTATTGAAAGTTCGAATTAACGTTACTCATGGTACTTGCCCGCAAATGTATAGCTAGATAATTTCATTGTAACTGGTCCTGTCGTACCTTGATTATAAAATTAACGTCCACCGATTCCGCAACTGTTAGACACCTTAGTTCCTGCAACCTAATGGCCCGCCCGTTACGTTTTTTACTACAGTGTAAATGTCCCCTCGTCATATACGATTCCAGTTTGCTCCGTGGCCGGCCCACTGAGGTATGGATCGAGCGGTTAATGGAATAAGAAAAACGAGCCCGAACATGATACCTGCATGTGAAGGACGAAAAAGAATATAGCACTTACCTTACCTAGGAACGACTCTCTCCCTCTCTGGAGCTAGTGAATGGGAGAGTGGCCTACGCCAGAAACTTGAAGGGTTATTGTAGTACCTCGGACCCCAACCGATATCCCAAATGAACGCCCTAAATGACGCGCACCAGTGAGTCAACTTAATGTGCAGACTAGATGAGAAAAGTTAAGGATACCCCGGGTTGGGGTTCATCCAAAATCCCCCCTCAGCCCAGAAATTAGGGATATTGTCATGTTTTAGATTCACCCCCTCTTCTTCCATCCTCATAGAAAAGTCAGAATTGCACCATCGCACATCCGACAGACACCCCTCCTTTACCTCAACTTGGATCGTCATTTGTTAGATGTTGGAAGACCCCACCGTGAGTATAAGCACGACTGGACCAGTGTCCGACCAATTAAAAGGAGTAAGTATTTATTGAAGCGAGGTTACCAACAGAAATTGTCTGCTATTAGGAAGGAAGGAGAACGAAGAACTCGACCCCCAAATGAATTAAATGGAGTACTGAAAATATGCAACACGCATGAAAAGGCTCTTTCGCCAAAAATAGCCCTCTGTTTTATCTTAAGTTTTGGTACTTGATGTATGTACTGTCGCACCCTATCTGGTCTTTGTGTATACGTAAACTATGAATTTATGTTTTCCCTCAGCTTGTGTTTTATACGTGAAACTGACCCGTACTGATCTATATGTGTGTGCACTGAATAGCCTATTATTGTACACGTCTCTCTCTCTCTCTCTCTCCCTCTTTTTATGTTGTACGTGTACTAATAGCCTATTTGGTACGCACAACGCTCCCTCCCTCTGAGGGCTCCCTCGCTCCCTTTTGAATAAATGACGACACTGTACCTCGCCGGTACGGGAATAATTGGCTTTTAGACACAACAGTGTTTGAACAAATTGACAGAAACAAAACGATCGTATTTTGCCATATTACTGCCTCTCCTTTCTGTAAAATGATGAAACTTAATTGGCTGAGAAAGAAAGGACAGGTGAGACAACTGATGTCCCCTAATCTGACCCTTAAAAAGGGAACTATATGTCAGTGGCTTTTGTCTTAAGTACTTTGGTAACACCACCCTCATTGTTCGGATTACCACCGCCCATTGTACAAAAATAGAATGTCCGATACGTCCCCGTTCCTCCAGAATGGTCCCAGTTCTGTACCAGCCGTCCCAGAAAATCTTAAAGACTGTAGCTATAGTCCCATGATAACAGCATTTCACATTTTTTATAAATTAACAGACCTTGAAGAAAAATATAGCTCAACAGGATTTGTTTTAGACAAACGGAGTCTCTACTGAAGGAGCCGGTTTGAATTCGATAAACTATGTAATTTTTAGATATCAGACTTCTTGCCACGTTCGCAAATATAACAAGAGTAAAACGCCAGACAGACATGTTGTTTGAAAATAAAAAAAATAAAAAATGCTTGCCGACCTGCAGTACAGCAATGATGCATGAGTTAACAACATACACCGATGTAAGGATTACTAAGCATCCACCCTATCGTGACCAATGAACGTTTCCCCAACTACTTGGGGTTGGGAGAGAAATTAAAGTGTGTAAACGTCTTCCCCTGCCAATTCTCTAAAAATAAACTGTTTTTTGTACTCATTTAAGGATAACGTGCAGTCGTCGGAGGAGAGGGGCCAGATGTGACGTACAGCCTGGCTGCAGATCGGGGAATATCTATGACCTCGACCAAGGTGGAGCCACAGAGCAAAGAGTTGCGGGACAAGGCACCGTTCTCAGCGTGGAAAGTGAAGGAAAGAAGGGCCGCCCAGAAGCCCCTGCACATTGATGAGCTCGTGCCGAAAGTCCCAGCCCATTGTGCCCGATTGATTGGCCCACTTGCTTGAAATTTCTGCCCTCCTTGGTCCGTTTCAGATCTGATCCCACTCCACCCTCTCTTCCCTCTGCCTCCCAAAGCACGCCCCCATCACCCCCCTTTTTTCATATGGAATTTTTGAACTTGACTCTGAGACGAAAGACAGCACAAAAGATAGAATAGGGTTTGTCATGAAGGAAGAACGAAATGCGGGTACCCCGCCTAAGGTACCTATGATAGGTTAGTTAAGGAACAGGACAAACACAGGACTGTGGTCCAAGAGCAAAGAATGGCCACACCCTGCAACGCGAGATCTGAAGTAGAGCTGGACGCATAGCTCCACCGCCGGTGCTCAACCGTGCCAACGAAAGAAAAAAAAAACAATGAGAGCCTACCAGTGATGGCTCGCTGTAACAAGACACTGGACAGACGAACCCTTTTTGAACATTGCCACCCCTTGACTGTCCCTTGTATTAAGTTGAATTCCTCTCCCAACCACTTGTATTGATTATCACCCAATTGAGCTTTCGAAACCTTACATCGGTCACTTTCAACTGTACATGGATAACTAAGAAAGCGTTAACTCTGTATCATGATGATTGTAGAACACCAGTTATGCACATAAGCATACCGTCTAGTTTTGACCCCCATGAAGTCCAGACCTCAAGAAATATACTTAATAGCCCTTATTTGGCCAGAACATTTTTTTTTTTTTTTTTTTTTTCCCCAAACCTTTATTGCACTTTGCATTGTACACAGCGGAATGCCTACAACCCCGAGGGCCGGCCGCTATCGGAGGATCATTGCAAATAGAGATCGTCAGCAAAATGGACAACCATACCACATTAACAATCAAGTTCTTGAGAGAGAGTGCTGAGAAAATAAAAGTGCCAGTTGCGCAATTGTTCAATGCCGGAATTGAGGTTTTGATGGAGATTTTTTATGTTTTTGAAAAATAACAAACACATAACAACAACAGTTAGGAATGACAGTGTGGTCTGACACGAATCAGTGCGTTGTAAGTCTCTAGTGTCACTTTTGAGCATGGGAATCTGACAGTCTTACGCAGTACGTACATGCCTCTATTCGCCCCCCCTGCCCCTATCCCCTTAGCCTCATCTGTCTAAGTACTAAGAGGCGATCTCCTACAGCAGCCCAGGCCCTCCCCCCACTCCCACCCCCGCCCAGGTTTAGCCCTCCTCGCCCTCCTCATCAGATTCATCCAGATCATCCTCTCGCAAGGGTTCGCAGATGTCCCCCCTGTACTCATTCCACTTCAGCCATATCCCATTCCATTTCCCGGGGCAGGCTCGGTTGATGTACACTGCTCGCTCGGTCAACATCACTCGATCCATGTTCAAGCACCACTGGGATTTGGTTGGGAGTTCCGCTGCCCCCCAGCGCTGTGCTATGTCACGTTTCGCTACCATTAGCCCCGCCGTGACCCAAAGTTGCTCGTATCGGGTCAAGTCAGTAGGTTCCCATATATTTAGCAAGCACCTCCGTGGGTCAGGTAAGATGGAGTGATCTAGTGCCTGTGAGAGTGTGCGGAGTACTTGCCTCCAGTATTCCTGGATCTTAGGGCAATCCCATATGGTATGGAAGAACGTGCCCTCCTCCCCACACCCGCGCAGGCAGTAGGGATGGGGCGCCCTTTGTATACGATGTAACATCGTCCTTGTGTAGTAAACCCTGTGCAGGATCTTAAATTGCACCAGTCGCATGCGCGCCGAGATGCCTATTTCTTTAGGGGACCCAAGAGCTGCGTTCCATTCATGTTCATCCATGTCGTTAACCTCCCCTTCCCATTTCTCCTTCAGGTGTGATGTTGGTTCAGGGCTGTTGTTGAGGAGCTTGCGATAAGTGAGGGATGTTGCCCGTTCTAACATGCAATCTGTGAGTAGGCGATCTTCCAAGGGTGAGGACTCTGGAAGTATTGTGTCTGCTGGAATGGCTGCAAGCAGTGAGTGGCGTACCTGAATGTACCTATAGAGCTCCCTGTCGTTGAACTCATAGAGTTCTTTTAGTCGGGCAAAGGGGATCACTTCATTCCTCTCCCATAGGTCACCCACCACGGAGATGCCTATTGTGTCCCATTGTGCGAATCCCTTGGTGTTCCTCAGGTTGCCCAGTACGCGAGAGTCCCACAGCGGAGTCATCCCTGTGATTTTCCCCTTCCAGCCCAGAGCTGCCGTAGCTGCGTGCCATATCTGCACCGTCAACTTGGTGGGGCCGACCAGAGTACGCACCTTGCGGTGATCATATAGTGGACCTAACAGACTATCAGCTCCCAACTGCTCCCTGTCTGAGTGAAAGGCTGGTTCGGTGTGTGGTGCGTGTATCCATTGATTAATGTGCCTCAAATGTGCAGCCCAATAATACAATTTCAGATTCGGTAGCGCAATGCCCCCACCATACCAGTCTCTGTGCCACGCGCGCCGGGAGGTTGCCCCACAGTAGGTTAGAAACTAGAGCTGCTACTTTCTGGAAGAATTTGGGTGGCACCGGATAGGGCGAGTTGTCGAGGGCGTACAAGAAGCGTGGTAACGCCATCATCTTGTAAAGCGCCGCCCTGCCGAAGAGTGTTAATGGCAGGCCGGACCAAAACTCCACATCCCGCTTGAGTCTATCCAGGGGCGGCTTCAGATTTTTATCCATGAATTCGACCGGGTCCTTAGTGACATGTATGCCCAGATATTTAAAGGAAGTTCCCGCCAGTCGCAGCGGGCAAGTTCCGTCGAGGTCTGGGGCCGGACCCCGGAGGACATATATCTCTGACTTGGACCAATTTAGCGTGTAGCCGGAAATCCTGCCGTACGTGTCACAAATGCGTAACAAGGCCGGTATACCCTCCTCGGGGTCTGTTAGATACAGCAGCATGTCGTCTGCATAGAGGGACAGACGGTCTTCCCAACCCCCGGTCCCCGGTATACCCTTGAGGAGGGGGGAGGTTCGTATAAAGGTCGCAAGTGGTTCCAGGGAGATGGCAAACAACAGGGGCGACAAAGGGCACCCCTGTCGCGTGCCCCGACCCAGCGGAAAAGTGCGGGAAATGTGGCCGTTCGCCACCACATGAGCCATCGGGGCTGTGTACAGTAGTTTAACCCACGCTAGAAAGCGAGGCCCGAACCCCATATGCGTCAGCGTTTCAAAAAGGTACTCCCACTCCACCAGGTCAAATGCCATTTTGGCGTCAAGTGCCAGGGTACTGCCGGCGTGGTGATGGTGTCAGCTCTGGCCAGGATACCATGCAGTCGCCGCAAGTTCAGAGCTGTGTTCCTGTGCGGCATAAACCCGGACTGATCCGGGTGTACAATCGAGGACAGATGGGGCAGGATCCTCTGTGCCAAAAGTTTGGCCAAGACTTTCACTTCCGCGTTCAATAACGAAATTGGCCGATAGGAGGAGCAGTCCTCCGGGGGCTTGCCCGGCTTGGGGATTGGTATGATAGTGGCCTCACGCTGGTCTGGTGGAAGGGAACCCCTCTCCAGGCATTCCTTGAACATCCCCAGCAGATGCGTGCTAAGGGTGTCTGGCATAATTTGATACCATTCTATGGGTATCCCATTCGGTCCCAATGCTTTGCCCGGGTTCAGTGCCTTGATGGCCAGCTGGATTTCGTCTGCTGTGATGTCTGCCTCCAGTTCGGTCGACACCTCCGGTGAGAGGGTCCGAACCACAATCGGTGCCAAGAGCTCCCTGGCACTCTCCGGTGTAATTGTACGATCCGGGGTGTACACACGTTCAAAATGGGACGCAAGTAGTTCTGTTATGCGCCTGGGATCGGTGTGTGTCACTCCCTGTTCATCTCTCAAACGTTGGACTCCCCTGGAGCTACCCTCACGCCTATCGAGCCACGCCAGCATTTTCCCTGCCTTGTCCCCAACTTCATAGATCCTGTTCTGGGTGTCGGTTAAGAGACCCTTGACCACCAACCGTAGGTGATCATTGTACAGCTGTTGCTGGAGAGTGAGTGCGTGCAGAGCATCTGGGGAAGGGTGAGACTCAAGCGCCGCCGTCCGCTCCCTCAACGTAATCTCTAGGTCGGCCAGCTCCTGCGATTGTTGTTTCTTATGTCCGGTTATGGTGTTAATGGCTTGTCCCCGCAGAACTGTTTTATAGGCCTCCCAGAGCGTTGCTGGTGAGCTTACTGAATGTGTATTTTCAAGAAAGTAGTGTTTCGTGGTGCGTTTGAGTGCTTTGCGAACCTGTGGGATTTTAAAATATGAGGCGTGCATGGGGTAAATGCGCCTACGTGCTTTCGTCTGTAGGGAAAGCGTCAGTGTGAGCGGTGAGTGGTCCGAAATACCACGAGGGTGAATCTCCAGGGTATCCACACGACAAAGGGCCTCCCCCAGTGCCAGGAAATAATCGATGCGTGACAGGCTGCCATGCACCGCTGAGTGGAATGTGTATTGCTTCGTGCCCGGGTGCAGGTGTCGGCAAATATCTGTCATGCCCATTGCCGTGGTGAATCGTCGAAAGTATGTTTCCCCCCCTGTCTGGTTGGGTGAGGGGTGTTTATCTAGTTGTGGGTCTATGACCGCGTTGAAGTCTCCCCCTAGTATGGTCTCACCCTCGGGGAGAGTTAAAAGGAAGTCCCCTAGTCTTGGGAGGTGGACCGAGTGTAGAGCAGGTGGCACATACACCGATACTAGATTAAAGAGTTTCCCCTCCCACTGTCCCTGCACGGCCGCAAAGCAGCCCTGATCATCCGTTTTAATTGATAGGGGCATGAAACGTGAGTTCTTCTGTATTAGTATGCCCGACCCCCTAGAGCCGGACGTGAAAGCAGAGTGGGCCCACATTTTGTAGCCTCGCCTATCCAAGGCCTTCGTGGCCCCCCCCATCAGGTGCGTCTCTTGCAACAGGGCCACAGTAGGTCGCAAGCGCTTAATAGCCGTCAGTACCAATCCCCGCTTAACCTTGTCCCCCAAACCTCTCACATTCCAGGACAGCAAGGTCATAGGTGGGCATTGCGCGTCAGAGTGGGTCACCCCCTCTGCCGGGACGGGATTGTTAGCCATCGGGTGGGACCAGGGACATGATGCCGCGCCCCAGAGGCGTGACCGGTTTAGCTGCTGCGTCGTTGCGCAGCAAAGCGTTTAGAGGCATCACGGGGCATAATGTCACTGTCTGTTTCAAGCAATGTGTTCCGATCCCCATAGGTACTGAAACATTGACTTCGACTCATAATGCACATTCCTAACATAAACAAATCAGAACAAACCCCCCTCCCTGCCCCCCTGCTTAACGGACCTCCAACTGCCCGCCACCCCAACTTAGCAGAGTGCTTTACCCATCCCAAAACCAGAGTACTTGCTTGTAGGGGGGAGAGTGTCTCCCCAGGCAGGCGGCTTCCCTGAAGGCTCTTGGGGCAGCCATGCCGGCGTCTACATGTAGCTGTGGAAAGTATGGGTTAGGTCGGCGTTCGGCGATTGCTCAGTGTCCAGTGTCCAAGGTCGGGTTCATTCATTCCCGCCTCCTCCTTCAAACCCATGGGATGGTGAGTGGTCCTGCCCCTCCGCTCGACCTGATGTTTGCGAGTCCGCTCCGCTTCCTCCTCCACGGTCTCGATCCGGTTTGTGTGTTTTGCGCTGTCGTCCAACGGTGTGCCAACCCTCCAGCCAGTCCCGGGCTGCTCCAGGGGAGTCGAAGATCCACACTTTCTTGTCTGCTACCACCCGCAGTTTAGCCGGGAAGATCATTGAATACGGCAGTTCTTTATCTCTCAAGGTCTTTTTGACTTCCAGGAACGTTTTCCTTCTCCTAGATACCTCAGCCGTATAGTCCGGGAAGAAAGCAATCCTCGAGTTCTGAATTTGGATGGCCGGTGCCACTCTAGCGGCCTGCAGGATGGCGTCCCTATCCCGGAAATTGAACAACCGAGCCAGTATCGGTCGTGGTGCGGCCCCCGACTTGGGCTTGCCTCCTGGAACACGGTGCGCCCTTTCGACGGAGAAGAAGTTTGAGAGTCCCTTGGGCTTAAGCCGAGTCTTGACCAAGTCCTCCACGTAGAGGTCCAGAGCCCCCGTGTCCTCTGATTCTGGCACACCTAAAATCCGGACATTATTGCATCGGGAGCGCCCTTCCTGATCGTCCAGTTTGTCCCTAAGCAGTCTGTTATCGGTTTGCAGTCATTCCACTGCTATTTGCAATTCGGACACATCCTCGACCAGCGACTTAGTGACCACCTCGACCTGTTTGACCCTCTCGTTCATTTTTTGGAGATCCGCCCTTATCAAGGTGACTTCCGTTGCCGTGGCACCCACCGTCGTTTGTACTTGGGCCAGCGCTGCTAGGACGTCGTCCAGTGTGGCCTTCTTCGCCCCCTCGGTTTCCGCCGCTTTTCCGGCGGCCTTTCGTTGGTCTTGGGGCGGTGAGTGCCTCTCAAATGCGAATTTGTCCAGCTTGGCCTGGGCTGAGTTGTTTCTAGGGCCCCTATGGGACATGGCGCTGCCGTGGATTACACTGCCTGGTGGATAAAATGACCGTGCTCGGGTCGCACAATACCGCTTCCTTGCGCCCCGGTGGTAGTCTGCGACTAGGTACAAGGTCACCGCTGTGGGGGGTGGTGTCACCTCTCCGTCATTCAGTGGTGCGACGCTCTCCTAGGGAATGCACACCGGCCAGGCGCTGGGCCTCCTCCCAGCGCTGGGCTGAAAGGGGGGAGTGTGGCGGTGCGCTGTAAGGTGCGACTCACACCGGCCGGGGCCGTCGCGTTATGGTTCTCCTCAGTGCCCCCTTGATGTGGGTGTTGCCCAGGCTTCTGCCCCTCAGGTGGCGCCGCGTGCGTGTGGCCCCCGGCGATTCCGGTGAAAAGGCTGTGGTGTTTTTAGCCTTCGCCCGCTGTGGCCGCCGTGTAGCGTTGCCGGTCACTGAGCGGTTTTGGCGGCCGCAGCCGGGGTCCGGCGTCTTCTATCGCTGGGGCCGTGTAATGGCGGCACTGGGTGACCCTGCGTAGCTCCCGTCACGCTGCTGGAGGACGCGTGTGTGACCGGGGAGTGCTGTCGGGCTGCCGTGGTGGGCGTCTGTGTGTCTTGGTGGACGGGAGGGCAGCTTTGCGGTGTTGTCGGGGGAAGCGCTCGGTAAGCCGGCGCTTCCTGCCACTCACCCCCGCTTGCTGGACACTTCGATGGCACTGGTAGTCCGCGGCTCCTCGGCTGCAGTCAGGCCCAGCTCCTCCTCCGCCTCCCGAGGATGTGATTCTGCCCGTTCGGGCCGCCGCCGCTCTCAGGGACTTCCACGCTGCTCGCCACACGGACACCGGGACTGGTCCGCCCCTTTCCGCCAGTGAAGCTCAGGATGATGATGCGGATTATCGCGGAAAGCCGCCTCTGCCCAGGAGCCTCCCTAAGCTGCGGCCGCCGTCGTTGGCTGCTAGCCACGCCCCCCGGCCAGAACATTTTTGTATGACATCATGTTTGTATTCAAACGAATTTCCTACATCGTCTAAATATTATCCCCGTCTCCAAGGTCTAACATATGACACAGCTAATGTAATTTTGTATGCACTGCCTCCTCGCCTACCGCATCGACTACATGTGGTTATGTACGATTCTGTTAACATTGATAGCAGGATTATTTCCATCTGCCCGTAATGCATATGGGCTACCAAAGACCTTGATAGACAGCACAGCCACATGCTTCCCTTATTAGTATAACTAGATGTCAGCTTGTACGTCCTTACCTCAGACATAAACAGAAATGAACTAACTCATGATAAAAACTGGGGACTGTGGAAAATGACTAAAATCGGTATACATAAGCGGCGTTCATTTATGGTCACCACAGCCACTGTTGAAAGTAGAGCGACAACCATGAAAACAGTAGCCACGCCATCTTGTCCCTTTTAGGCCCCATCGCGAAAGTAGGTGGTGGCCATTTTTTTGTCAGGACCTCTCTGCCCACTGCCAATAGCCTGCGCGCCTCTCCCCCTCACACCCTAGCCTCGCAAGCATTCCCCCGCGCCCGACAGCCCCCGGTTTCTCCTGCTTGGGCCATAAGCGCACCTCTAGCGCGACCCTGTCTCCGAGCCACATCCCGTGCTGAACCCCCTCGCTCTTTCATCTCATTCAAAGAACAGGCCCCTTTTTGATAACCTCTTCCTCCCTGCCCGATTGTCCAGCCCGATCCCAGGCCATCACGTAGCCCGACAGATGGAGTTTATTGCCCCCTACAGTAGGACCTCGCCTCACATCAAGGGAGCGGTGGTTAATCAATACCCTCACACCTCCAGATCCGACCGATCGCCCACTTTCCCGTTCCCAGCAGAATGTCCAGCTGCGCGACTACCACCACATGCTGAGGTTGAGGTGGGAACTCTACTGTAAATATGTGTGGGAACGGGGGTGAAGCGGGGATTCCGAGGATGTCTTTCCGTACATCAAGTATTGACAAGAATGTGTTTCATGTAATGAAGCAATAAACCTGTGTATAAGAGGCCAGGCCTCAAGGATGCGTTTAGAGCACCTCGAGAAGATACCCTGTTGTCTGATTTGACGTGTTCTGCTCCGTCGGAATAAACTCCTGTTTCCTGCCTTCTGTCTCCAGCGCCTGCCTCTTTGTTTGGTAATCTCGAATGGTATGAGAGGCGGCTAACGCCGGGCAAATACTGAAGGGTTCTTGGTCGAATTCGGCCCTACCTTTCAACACCCCTCCCCAGGAGAAGTTCACAACAGCCACACTATGGGAAGTAGTGGAGTTGTTTGCATTGGTCACTAAGTAACTTTCACCTAGTACAATCTGTCCAGGGTCCACAAAGTCAGGTGTCACCATTGTGACACTGGCACATGTGTCCCTGTAGGCCTGAGCCAGTTTCTCATTTATCAAAGGTGTCTGCCTATATTTGCCCAGGTTACTGGGACTCACTGTAGTAGACAAAGCTAAGTCCACATCATATAGGAGAACTGCCTGAGTAGGGACTCTGACTAGGCCAGGTCCCACCTCAGTACCCAGGGTTAACCCTACTACACCCTTTGGCTGTGTACCACCACTGCTTACTGAACTAGGGGGTGCAGGTGCTTTAGGAGCTGCAGTGGTGGGGACTGGATTTTTCTTGGTGCATTCACTGCCCCAGTGTGAAACTGATTTGCAGGTATTACACCAAGGTTTCTTTGGGCCATCGTTCTTCTTTTTCTTGTTTCCATTTTGGGAACCACCCTCCTTAATATTAGTTTGGGGGCCTGAAGACTTCTGGTCCTTTTCTTTATCTTTATGATTCCCACCCTTCTGGTCTGTTTTCTTCTGGTCACCACCTTGGTTCTGGGGTTTCTGCTTAATCCTTGTTCGGACCCATTTGTCTGCCTTCTTTCCCAATTCTTGGGGAGAGGTCAGATCAGAGTCGATAAGGTATTGATGCAACAGCTGGTTTGTACAGTTATTCAGGATCTGTTCTCTCATGATAAGATTGTACAATCCTATATAGTCTGAAACTTTACTTCCCTGCAACCAACCCTCGAGAGCCTTAGTGGCACAATCAACAAAATCAGTCCAGTCCTGAGTCTGTGCTTTTTGGGTGTCTCTGAACAACAACCTGTATTGCTCAGTGGTTAGGCCAAACCCTTCAATAAGAGCACTCTTCAGGACAGAGTAGTTTTTGGCATCCTCAGGTCTAACTGTGAGGAGCCTGTCCCTCCCTTTCTCAGAAAAGGAGTACCATAAATTGAAGCCCACTGTTCCTGAGAAACCTGCTCTACCATGCAGGCTCTCTCAAGAGCAGTCATCCATTTGTGGATGTCATCCCCTTCCTTGTAGGGGGCCACCATTTTTGTCAGGTTTCTATTATCATAGCTCCTGTCTTTTTCTCTAGGAATATTGCTGCCACCAGTGGCATCTAAGCCACACAATTTCTGCTCTCTTGCCAAGGCAAGTCTAGCTTGAGCCAGGGCTACCTCCTCCCTCTCTATCTGGAGTTTGACAGCCCTCATCCTAGCTCTGTGTTCTATCTTCTGAGAGGAAGTCATCCCTCTCTGAGATTCTCTTGAGGCACTAGAAATATGAGAGTCCCCTGATGGAGATCTCACTCTTCTGTTGCCTGGGAGAATGTGGTTTTGGGATCTGGGGAGGTGCTGGCCCTCTCCATTCCCAAGTAGGTTTAAGTTGGCCTGGTTAAGCCTGGCAACTACAACTTGGTTACCCCTCTGATCCTGATCTTCAAGGTCCTCTCTATCTGAGTCCTCTTCCTCCTCCTATTCTACCTCCTCATCTTCCTCCTCTGGAGTGGTATCAGTTACAATGGGATTCACTCCATCTCCTGATTCTAAGGGAACTGCATTCGCCTTTTCTAAGTCATCCTGTTCTAGAATGGCTATCAGGGAAGGACTGGTGGGACTTCTGCCCCTTTTTAACCCTCTTGAGATGCACAAGGCAACCAAGTCTTTGTGGGTTAATTTGTCATAGCTGGAAGTTGCCTTGGTAAGGTCAACTGTCACAGAAGCAGAGCCTGAGGCCTTTCCTGTGTCAGACATGACTCTAGTGTGGTATAAGTGATGCACCTACCTACACTAAGTGTTTCCCTACTGTACCTTGCTAGTGAGTTGTAGTCAGGGTGTGCTAATCCCTTTAATCTACAACTACTAAGTTCAGTAGAACTTAAATATGCTAAGCTTTTGATTTATATGTACCTAGAGGTACTTGATGTGATCTTTCAATTTGATAAAAAGATTACAATGGTAAAACAAACAGCAAGCTCAAATCCGCACCGCTGCTCACCAATGTGAGAAGTTGGCCTGATATATGATGTTTCCAATTCTGGAACCACCTTGTATCAGTCCAAACAACCCTTATGGTGTCTGGTGGTAAGTCAACCTTATTAGACAAGCTATCCTAGGGGTAGCATGGACTAAGCAGCCTAAAGGCTTAACTTAAGAGGTCGTGTTAAGCAAGCTGTTTTACCACATACAATCCTGTAATATCAAATGAAAGGACACCACACAAGTATATGTTATAAAAATATATGTATTTATTACTAAAAACAATCCCCAGTATTCTTTGTGAACAAAGGGGCACAAGCGTTAAATCAAAAGCACAGTATAACATACAAAGTTGCACAATTTTGGATGAGGCCGAGGGGCTACTCAAACCATATACTAAAAAAATGGTATAAGAGAGACCATTCCATCAGTGGTTAGGCCTAGGGCCTAGGGAATCGCTGGGAGCAGTCGGGACAAGCAATGCTGAAGTCGGGAAAAGCCCGCGGGATTCGGGTGCAGTGCTGAAAGCACAAGCATGCATCAATGTTTAGTCAATGGTGCGTAAAAGTTACACAAATAGAGTTTAAGGACACTTCCGCTGAACCTAGAGGAACAAAACTTAAGACACAGACCCTAGAGGTGTGTACCAGTGTGGGAACACCGGCGTTGCAATGTTACCTCACCCACAGGAAGTGGGTGCACAGGGTCGAAGTTGAGTCGGGTTTCGTCACGCAGGTTCTTGGTGCTTGAAGCTGAAAGGGCTGCAGGCGAGGTGAAGGAGAAGTGTCCGGTGGAGTCCAAGGGTGGACTCAAGTCAAAAAGTACCTGAAAGCAGAGGGGACAGAGTCTGGGTCACTCAGCAGTGACCAGGGTGAAACCAGGACGAAACCAGGCAATGTCGGGCGCAATCAGGTGGTTGTCGAGGAGCTTCTCTCCGCTGTCACGTGGGCTCTGGGGCATCCACGACGTCCAGGAGCGGGTCACGATCTGTCCTACGCAGGCTCTCGCCGTCGGCGCTGTCGGCTTCAAGATTGGAGCAAACAACACTTGGCAAAAGCAATCCACGCGAAACCGGGAGATTGCTTCTCACTCGAACCAGGAGGGTCAGAGTGGGGGCTCCTTTTCAGGGGAGCGGGTGCAAATCTGGAGCAACCAGAATCGCAAGTCGTATTTCAAGTTTCGTCGGCACAGGGGCCACAAGCCGGGACATTCTAGCAAGTTTTACTTGTTAGTGGGGTTGGAAAAACTTTTCAGGCTTAGTACTAGGCTCAAAAGATGCAGCCCTGAGGTCTCTCCTGATAGCAGGTGGGTATGTAGAAATTAGCCACTCGGCTGACCCAGCAGGAGCAAACGTATGCCAAAAAATCGACGCAGAACCAGCTTGTCAGTGAAGAGCATCGAGGGACATTTTAGCAAGTTTTTCTTGTAAGTGGGGTTGGAAACGCTTTTCAGGCTCAGTACTGGGCTCAAAAGATGCAGTCCTGAGGTCTCAGCAGGTGCGTAAGTCGGAATTCGCCGCTCGGCTGACCGGGCAGGAGCAAACGTATGCCAAAAATCGACGTGAACTAGCTGTTCAGTTAAGAGCAGCCAGGGGCATTCTAGCAAGTTTTAATGGTAAGTGGGGTTGGGAACACTTTTCAGGCTCAATTCTGGGCTCAAAAGATACAGCACTGAGGTCTCTCCTGATAGCAGGTGGGTTAACCAGAAATTCGCCGCTCAGCTGACCTGGCAGGAGCAAACATATGCAAATAATCGATGCATAACCAGCTTTTCAGTGTAGAGCAGCCAGGGACATTCTAGCAAGTTTTACTTATATGTGGGGTTGGAAACGCTTTTCAGGCTCAGTACTGGGCTCAAAAGATGCAGCCCTGAGGTTACTCACGATAGCAGAAGGGTAAGTAGAAATTTGCCGCTCGGCTGACCCGGCAGGAGCAAATTTATTCCAAAAATCGACGCAGAACCAGCTTTTCAGTGAAGAGCAGCTAGGGACATTCTAGCAAGTTTTACTTGGAATTGGGGTTGGAAACGCTTTTCAGGCTTAGTACTGGGCTCAAAATATGCAGTCCTGAGGTCTCTCCTGATAGCAGGTGCGTAAGTCGGAATTCGATGCTCGGCTGACTGGGCAGGAGCAAACGTATGCCAAAAATCGACGTGAACCAGCTTTTCAGTGAAGAGTAGCCTGGGACATTCTAGTAAGTTTTACTTGTAATTGGGGTTGGAAACGCTTTTCAGGCTAAGTACTGGGCTCAAAAGATGCAGCCCTGCGGTCTCTCCTGATAGCAGGTGGGTAAGTAGAAATTTGCCGCTCGACTGACCCGGCAGGAGCAAACGTATGCCAAAAAATCGACGCAGAACCAGCTTGTCAGTGAAGAGCATCGAGGGACATTTTAGCAAGTTTTTCTTGTAAGTGGGATTGGAAACGCTTTTCAGGCTCAGTACTGGGCTCAAAAGATGCAGTCCTGAGGTCTCAGCAGGTGCGTAAGTCGGAATTCGCCGCTCGGCTGACCGGGCAGGAGCAAACGTATGCCAAAAATCGACGTGAACTAGCTGTTCAGTTAAGAGCAGCCAGGGGCATTCTAGCAAGTTTTACTGGTAAGTGGGGTTGGAAACACTTTTCAGGCTCAATACTGGGCTCAAAAGATGCAGCACTGAGGTCTCTCCTGATAGCAGGTGGGTTAACTAGAAATTCGCCGCTCAGCTGACCTGGCAGGAGCAAACATATGCAAATAATCGATGCATAACCAGCTTTTCAGTGTAGAGCAGCCAGGGCCATTCTAGCAAGTTTTACTTGTAAGTGGGGTTGGAAACGCTTTTCAGGCTCAGTACTGGGCTCAAAAGATGCAGTCCTGAGGTCTCAGCAGGTGCGTAAGTCGGAATTCGCCGCTCGGCTGACCCGGCAGGAGCAAATGTATTCCAAAAATCGACGCAGAACCAGCTTTTCAGTGAAGAGCAGCTAGAGACATTCTAGCAAGTTTTACTTGGAATTGGGGTTGGAAACGCTTTTCAGGCTTAGTACTGGGCTCAAAATATGCAGTCCTGAGGTCTCTCCTGATAGCAGGTGCGTAAGTCGGAATTCGACGCTCGGCTGACTGGGCAGGAGCAAACGTATGCCAAAAATCGACATGAACCAGCTTTTCAGTGAAGAGTAGCCTGGGACATGCTAGTAAGTTTTACTTGTAATTGGGGTTGGAAACGCTTTTCAGGCTAAGTACTGGGCTCAAAAGATGCAGCCCTGCGGTCTCTCCTGATAGCAGGTGGGTAAGTAGAAATTTGCCGCTCGGCTGACCCGGCAGGAACAAATGTATGCCAAAAATCGATGCAGAAACAGCTTGTCAGTGAAGAGCAGCCAGGGACATTCTAGCAAGTTTTACTTGTAAGTGGGGTTGGAAACTCTTTTCAGACTTAGTACTGGGCTCAAAATATGCAGTCATGAGGTCTCTCCTGATAGCAGGTGGGTAAGTCGGAATTTGACGCTCGGCTGACCTGGCAGGAGCAAACTTATGCCAAAAATCGACGTGAACCAGCTTTTCAGTGAAGAGCAGCCAGGGACATTCTAGCAAGTTTTACTTGTTAGTGGGGTTGGAAACGCTTTTCAAGCTTAGTACTGGGCTCAAAAGATGCAGCCCTGAGGTCTCTACTGATAGCAGGTGGGTATGTAGAAATTAGCCACTCGGCTGACCCAGCAGGAGCAAATGTATGCCAAAAATCGACGCAGAACCAGCTTGTCAGTGAAGAGCAGCGAGGGACATTCTAGCAAAATGTACTTGTAAGTGGTGTTGAAAATGTTTTTCAGGCTCAGTACTGGGCTCAAAAGATGCAGTCCTGAGGTCTCAGCAGGTGCGTAAGTCGGACTTCGCCGCTCAGCTGACCCAGCAG
This sequence comes from Lissotriton helveticus, assembly GCF_964261635.1. Taxonomy (NCBI): domain Eukaryota; kingdom Metazoa; phylum Chordata; class Amphibia; order Caudata; family Salamandridae; genus Lissotriton; species Lissotriton helveticus. The sequence goes on from NC_136068.1 coordinate 427,065,126, forward strand.
GAGCATACATATGCCAAAAATTGATTGTGAGAAGTTGGCCTGATATGTGATGTTTCCAATTCTGGAACCACCTTGTATCAGTCCAAACAACCCTTATGGTGTCTGGTTGTAAGTCAACCTTATTAGACAAGCTATCCTAGGGGTAGCATGAACTAAGCAGCCTAAAGGCTTAACTTAAGAGGTCGTTTTAAGCGAGCTGTTTTACCAAGTACAATCCTGTAATATCAAATGAAAGGACACCACACAAGTATATATTATAAAAATATATGTATTTATTACTAAAAACAATCCCCAGTATTCTTTATGAATAAAGGGGCACAAGCGTTAAATCAAAAGCACAGTATAACACAAAGTTGCACAATTTTGGATGAGGCCGAGGGGCCACTCAAACCATATATTAAAAAAATGGTATAAGAGTTACCGTTCGATCAGTGGTTAGGCCTAGGGCCTAGGGAATCGCTGGGAGCAGTCGGGACAAGCAATGCTGAAGTCGGGAAAAGCCCGCGGGATTCGGGTGCAGTGCTGAAAGCACAAGCATGCATCAATGTTAAGTCAATGGTACATAAAAGTTACACAAATAGAATTTAAGGACCCTTCCGCTGAACCTAGAGGAACAAAACTTAAGACACAGACCCTAGAGGTGTGTACCAGTGTGGGAACACCGACGTTGCAATGTTACCTCACCCACAGGAAGCGGGTGCACAGGGTCGAAGTTGAGTCGGGTTTCGTCACGCAGGTTCTTGGTGCCTGAAGCTGAAAGGGCTGCAGGCGAGGTGAAGGAGAAGTGTCTGGTGGAGTCCAAGGGTGGACTCAAATCGAGAAGTACCTGATGTGAGAAGTTGGCCTGATATGCAATGATCACTATTCTAGTGATCACTATGTATCAGTCCAAACAACCCTTATTGATGATTGGTTGTAAGTCAACCTGATAGACCAGCTATCCTAGTAGCATGGACACGAGCAGTCTTTAGGCTAAACTCTAGAGGGCGTGTTAAGCCAGCTGTTTTACCATCACATTTACCCCTTGAACACCAAGTGAAAGGACACCACACAAGTTGTTATGAAAATAAAAGTATATTTATTTATAACAATACTACCCTGAACTCTTTATGAGTCAGGGAGCTAAGCACAACATAAAACTCTTATGAAAATACTTAAAGTCGCACAATTTACACAAATGCCCGAGGGGCACGAAAAACCATATACTACAAAAGTGGAATGCGAATTACTAGCAGGTAAGTAACTATTCTCAGAGGCTTTGGGATCGCTAGGACTAGACTACTGAACCTTTAGATTACAAGCAGGAGGCCTAGGGAGGTCGGGTGCAGAGTGTGCACTCTCACGCGGGATGCGGAACAAAGTCTATGGAGGCTAGTAAATGCAAAGTTACAGTTATCGGACGAATCCGACTAGATAGGCTGAAAACGAAAAAGGATCTGGACCCTTAGATAGTTAGGCTATGCTGGAGCACCAAAATGCTTAGGTTACCTAGCCCAGGGGCTGCGGCTGCATAGGTCTGAAAAGACGTCGGGAATCCTCGTTACAGTCTATGGAGCCTGAAAGAAGAAGTTGCTGGCAGGCGACCAGTGAAGAGATTCGGAGGGATCCAAGCCTGGATCGGTGAAGATGGAGACCTGTAAGCAGAGGGGACCAAGTTCTGAATCACTAGCCAGTGATTAGGTGGGCACCAGGATGGCACCGGACGAAGTCACCTCGACCAGGTGAGTGGGCGACGCTGGGCTCTGCAGTCTCTCAGACCAGGAGGCGTTGTCGGCGACCAGGATGGAGGTGCGAGCTGTCCCATGGTGGTATCTGCTGTCGACGTCGCTGGACCCAGGATTGGGGCAACAACTCTTGGCAAATGCAAGCCCACGCGGTGGACTCAAAATGGCATCTGGAGTGGAGCAGGAGGGTCCGGGGTGCTCCTCTGTTGGAGGGGAGCAAGGGCCAGTCTGGAGCAACCAGACCAGCGGTGTTGTCGTCGTAGTTCGTCATCAGTAGGGCCACTAGCCAACGGGCAAGTGTCCTGGACAACGCGGTGAGCAGCAAAGAGCAGAAGGGCCCCACGCAGATCTCGTGGATGCTGGGGGGCTGGACTTCGGTGCTGGAGCTGCTCAGGGTTGGGGCTTCTCAAACCCCAAAGCACTCACTCGAGGGTCCCTCGGCGGTCGTGCTGGGCAAGCGTCGTGCAGTCTTGAAGATGGCCGGTCCCTCGAGGTCTCGTCACACCCACGAATCTCAGCGTGGCTGATGATGTAGGTAGAGGTCAGAGGTGCCAGGAAAGCTGGTTCTCGTCGAGCTGGGCAGTCTTGATCCGGAGGAGAGACTTACAGCAAACCGTGATGCTTGGTTGGTGCCTGCTGCTGCAGGGTGACTACTCCTTAGTCACAAGGGAGAAATCTTAGGAAGAAGTCTTGAGTTCCTTTCGTGGAAAGTAGTTTCAGGATTCAAAGATGATCTGATTTGGAAGGGGGCCTGCTCCTACCTTTATCCTGAGAAAAGGGGCTGGCACGCGACTAAGTCCTGCCCTATGGGTGGGACTAGGAGGGGAGTGGTTACACCCCTCTCCTTTGTCCGGTCTCTCCCCAGCTCAGGGGCTGGTGTGCCCCCAGAACTGGTTTGAGCCGGCCTATGCATAGTGAGCACCGGGGTGCCACTTGCAGTCACCTTCCTCTAAAGCCCTGCCTACCTGGGATACACAAAATCCTGTCTGGGATGGTGCTGGCACCGCCCCTGAGAGGAAACCCTTTGTCCAGGCCTCCGTTGCTGGCAGGACTCCCGGCAGCAGGAGGGCAGACTTGTGTCTCGGTGGCAGCATCCATTTTGTGGAGCTGAGGCTTGAGTTAGCTTTAACCGGGGTTATAGGCTACCAACATGTCTTCTCCCTCTAGAGGGGTGGAATGCTACCCCCGTCGCCAGAACTGGCGAGGGGGTAGTATTCCAAAGCGTATGACATCTTACACGACATGTTTAGATAATGTCAGACCAAAGTTACCATAACCGCGAGGATTATAAGGCACTTAAGAGTATATGGTCTGACGCTATCATGGAAACGGCTAAGGGATAGATCCCGAAAGCCGCAGACAGGCTCAGCTCATGCCAGAGCACCATCTCACACGATTCCAAGCACTCTGCTTCCAGGATTGTTAAGGCCTGCCATAGGAGTGACTGATAGGAGATCTGTGTGCCCATTTTAGGTTTAGATATAGGTATACTATATCTAAAGCAAAGGGTGATTACACCACCTTGCCCCAGCTGTCAAGCAGCTAGTTGTGTCAGTTTAGTTAGTCAGCCCAGGGGTGGCATAATACATGCTGCAGCCCCTGGGAGACTTCTGGGTGCACCTCTGCCCTGGGTACAGGGACTTGGAGAGGGCCCAGTGCCAATTCAGTACCTGGATACAATTTGGAATAGAGAGAACAGCTAGGCTGTGGGTCTGATTAGCAGGCCCACAGCCAGGGAAAGTCGTAAACCAGTGAAGCAAAAAGCAAAAATCTGGGTGATCATAGGATTGCAGACCCTACTCTCCTACAACTGAAAGCAGAGGGGACAGAGTCTGGGTCACTCAGCAGTGACCAGGGTGGAACCAGGACGGAACCAGGCAATGTCGGGCGCAATCAGGTGGTTGTCTAGGAGCTTCTCTCCGCTGTCACGTGGGCTCTGGGGCATCTGCGATGTCCAGGAGCAGGTCACGATCTGTGCCACAAAGGCTCTCACCGTTGGCGCTGTCGGCTTCAAGATTGGAGCAAACAACACTTGGCAAGAGCAATCCACGTGGAACCAGGAGATTGCTTCTCACTCGAACCAGGAGGGTCAGAGTGGGGGCTCCTTTTCAGGGGAGCTGGTGTAAGTCTGGAGCAACCAGAATCACAAGTCGATTTTCAAGTTTCGTCGGCACAGGGGCCACAAGCCGGCTGGCAAGTGACCGGGCCAACGCGTTGAGCCAAAAGTAGCAGAAGGGCCCCACGCAGCACTCGGTGAGTATAGAGGGGTGAGCTTCGGTGCAAGAGTGGCTCAGGGCTGGGGCTTCTCAAACCCGGTGTACAGATTCGAGGGTCACTCGTGGGCTGCACGGTCAGCGTCTCGTGGTCTTTTCAAGATGGCGTGCCCCACGCTTCCGGTCGCTTCCACGGGTCTCAGCTCTGCAGGGACTGTGGAACGGGCTGTTAGAAGGTAGGCAAGCTTGATCTCGTCGATCTCTGTCGCTCGAGTTCCAGCGGGAACTGCAACAAAGCAGACGTCGAGGTGCTGGATGGTGCCTGTTTGCACAGGGTGGTCACTCCTTGACCACAAGGGAGATTCTTCAGTCTTCTATGTCGAGTAGGATGTCGAAGGGTCCAGAGTTTCGTTTCTTATGTTTCATCAGGATAATCTGAAGTGCATTGGCACTGCTCCCATTCTTATACCAATCTAGGGGGCTGGATTACCTGCTAGGTCCCCTCCTATGGGTGGGACCCAGGAAGTGGGTGGATACACCTCCTTCCTTTGATCCAGGCCATGCTGGCACGAGGGCTGGAGTGCCCCAGAACCGGTTTGGCCGGATTATGCAAGGGGCAGCCTTGTGCGCCCCCAGCACTGTCTGGTTTCTTTCAAACCTCCCTGCTACAATCCACTATCTCCTGTCTGGGGGGGTGTCACACCTCCCTGCAACAGGAAACCCTTTGTCCAGGCCCCCTTGGCTGAGTTTCGGTCAGCTGCAGGGGGTCAGACCTGTGTCTGTGGCAGAAGCATCCATTTTGTGGATCTGAGGCTCTTTTAAAATTAACCGCATTTCAGTAAAGTAACATGTCTTCTCCCTCTAGAGGGGTGGAATGCTATCCCCGTCACCAGAACTGGCGAGGGGATAGTATTACAAATCGTATGACACCTTACACGACATGTTTTGATAAAGCCAAACCAAAGTTGCTATATAACCGCGAGGATTATAAGGCACTTAAGAGTATATGGTATGGCATTATCCTGAAACAGCTTAGGGAGTTGTTCCCGACAGCTGCAGACAGGCTCAGCTCATGCTAGAGCTCCATCTCACATTAAACCACGCACTCTGCCTCCAGGATTGATGAGGCCTTCCATAGGAGTGGCTCACAGGTTTATATGTGTCCAGATATAGGTTTAGATATAGGTATACTATATCTAAGCAAGGGGTGATTACACCACCTTACCCCAGCTGAGTGATCAGCCAGTTGTGTCAATTTAAGAACCAGCCAGGGGTGGCAAAAGATATGCTGCAGCCCCTGGTAGGCCTTGGTGGCACCTATGCCCTGAGCACCTATAGTGCATGGTACAGGGGCTGACAAGGAGTCCATTTCCAATTGTGGTATGTACCTAGGGTACATGGAATCCATTTTACAGAGAGTGCAGATGGTCTGGGGCCCTGATTGGCAGGGAACCAGGCCAACTAAGTCGAAAACCAGCTAAACACAAGGCAAATAATGTGGGGTAACCATAGTCAGGTTGCCACCTTCCTATACAACCCCCCCCCCAAACGAAAGGAGATAAGGCTATCCTTGTCCAGGAAAGCCTATATTGCCTGAGTGGCCATATAAGGAAGTACCTGCACTAGCATGGGTACCCCCTGTCTCATGGTCCACTAAGCAGTCCCTCACCCTAGGGGTATTAGAGGGTCTCCACCATAGGGAATCACTACCTTGGGTGTGTTTATGCAAAGTCAAAGGCTGGTTTGGATATGGAGTATTGAAGTGAGGCTCCACTAATTTGGGGCTCAGCTTCCTCCAATTATCTTCCACCATGTGTGCCTTTCTTTCTTCAACTGAGTTGCACTGTGCTCTCAGGGTCAGCCTCTGGCTACCTAAAGCTTGAGGCTGGGTCCCTCTGTTTGGCTTGCTCGAGGGACAGTTCAGGTTTGGGCCCTTTGGGTCCCAGGTTTGGCTGTGCCCATCAGAATCCATCTGTGGGAGGTCCCTAACTGTTTTTAAGGGGGATCCCTCAGGAGTTTTTTAAAGTTTTCACCTCACTAGGGCTCCTAGTTTTGGTGCCCCTAATCTGTTGATGGGGGTGCTTTATTTGACAGGGGGACCGCTGGGTCTCACTGTCCTTCTTGTCCTCTGCAGCCCTGGGCTGAGTAAGGCAAGGTAGAGAGGGGCAGGTTACCTGCTCCAGACTGGGTCCCACCTGAGAAGGGTCCACTGACATCAGAGGCTCTGTCAGGCTAGGCACAACCACCTCTGGGGCAGTTCCTTCATCAGGGGTAAGATCAGTTGCCTGAGGAGGCTGATCCTGTCCTAAAGTCTGGTGAGGGGGAGATTTCTCTTCCTCCTCCATGCTCTCAGTTTGTGTGGAGTTATCCATCATTTCAGGTTTCACAACACACATATCAGTTTGAGTTTGGGCTGTGGCCATCACAGCCCCACCAACCTTTTCAGAAGGGGACTCAGTTTGGGTTTCTGCTGTTATCATAACAGCTTTGCTACTCTGTTCAGGAAGAGCTTCTGCTAAAGATGGGGCAGAGAGTTGCTCAGCCCTATCAACCTTTTCAGGAAGGACATCTGGAATTGGGGCTGTAGCCATTACAGCCCCACTAACCTTTCCATTGGAATTTACCATTCTAGAATGGGTTTCCTGTTCAACCTCAACCCAGGCTGAAATTTCCAAATCATTACCAAGTAGGCAGTCTACAGGCAAGTTTGGTGACACTGCCACTCTCTTTGGGCCAGTGACACCTACCCAGCTGAGACTTACTACTGCCATGGGATGATTTGTTTGGATTCCATCAATGTTTGTTACCTGGTATGTGGCACCTCGTAAAAGTTGCTTAGAGGGGACTATACAGTCAGCCACCATGGTGATGCTAGCCCCTGTGTCTCTAAAGGCTTCAACTTTCAAAGCATTGATGATGGGTTCTTGTCTATATTTGCTCAAAGTATTTGGGCAATCAGAGAAGTTGGCAAACCCCATGCCAGTCTCAAAAACAAGATTATTTGGGGAGGGGGACCTGGATAGGCCAGGGTCCTCCTGGGTTCCAAAAGTAAACCCACCCAGATTCCTGGGTGTGCTCCCACTTCCTGGGGGATTACTGCTGGCAGTAACAGGAGGTGTTGGAGCTGGCTTTGGAGGTATATTCTCTTTATTGCCATTCTTGGGACAACAGTTGTCTGTTTTGTAATGTCCAACCTGTTTACAGACATGGCAATAGGGCTTTTTCTCAGTTGAAGAAGTGTCTTGGGACCCACCCCCATTCTTGGAGTTTTGGGGCCCTGGGGAAGTCTTTTCTTTACTTTTATCCCCACCCTTATCTTGAGGCTTGGTAGACTCCTTCTTCTGGTTACTGTCCTGATTCTTAGGCCTAATCCTGGTTCTGACCCATTTATCTGCCCTCTTTCCCAATTCTTGGGGAGAGGTCAAATCTGAGTCCACCAGGTGCTGGTGTAAGAGCTGGTTCTGACAATTACTTAGGATCTGCTCCCTCATAATCAAATTATACAATCCTGTGAAGTCATGTACTTTGCTGCCATTTAGCCAACCCTCCAGAGCCTTAGTAGCACAATCTACAAAATCAGTCCAGTCCTGTGTCTGTGTCTTCTGGGTGTCTCTGAACTTCAACCTGTACTGTTCAGTGGTTAAGCCAAACCCATCTATTAGGACACTTCTCAGGACTTTGTAATTGTTTGCATCCTCATGTCTAACAGCGAGGAGCTTATCTCTCCCTTTCTCTGAAAAGGAGTACCATAAGATTGCTGCCCACTGTTCCTTAGGAACCTGCTGTACCATGCCGGCTCTCTCAAGAGCAGTTATCCACTTGTGGATGTCATCCCCTTCCTTGTAGGGGGGCACAATCTTTGTCAGGTTTCTACTATCATAGGACCTGGGTTTCTCTTTAGGAATATTGCTGCCACCAGTGGCATCTAAGCCACACATTTTCTGTTCTCTTGCCAAGGCAAGTCTAGCTTGAGCCAGGGCTACCTCCTCCCTCTCTATTTGGAGTTTGACAGCCCTCATTCTTGCCTCATGCTCTTTTTTCTGAGAGGGAGTCATTCCTCTCTGAGATTCTCTTGAGGCACTAGAAATATGAGAGTCCCCTGCTGGAGATCTCACTCTTCTGTTGCCTGGGAGAATGTTATAGGGTCTGGGGAGATGCTGGCCCTCTCCATTCCCAAGTAGGTTTAAGTTGGCCTGGCTAAGCCTGGCAACTACAACCTGGTTAACCCCTTGATCCTGATCTTCAGGGTCCTCTACATCTGAGTCCTCCTCCTCTTCTTCCACTGGGGGAATCTCATTCTCAGGGGGTTGTACTCCATCTCCTGATCCCAAGAGAACTGCAGTTGCCTTATCTAAGTCATCCTGTTCTAGAATGGCTATCAGGGAAGGACTGGTGGGACTTCTGCCCCTTTTTAACCCTCTTGATATGCACAAGGCAACCAAGTCTTTGTGGGTTAGTTTGTCATAACTGGAAGTTGCCTGGATAAGGTCAACTGTCACAGGTGTAGAGCCTGAGGCCTTTCCTGTGTCAGACATGACTCTAGTGTGGTGTAAGTGATGCACCTACCTACACTAAGTGTTTCCCTACTGTACCTTGCTAGTGAGTTGTAGTCAGGGTGTGCTAATCCCTTTAATCTACAACTACTAAGTTCAGTAGAACTTAAATATGCTAAGCTTTTGATTTATATGTACCTAAGGTACTTGATGTGATCTTTCAATTTGATAAAAGATTGCAAAGGTAAAACAAACAGCAAGCTCAAATCCGCACCACTGCTCACCAATGTGAGAAGTTGGCCTGATTTTACTTGTAAGTGGGGTTGGAAACGCTTTTCAGGCTTAGTACTGGGCTCAAAAGATGCAGCCCTGAGGTCTCTCCTGGTAGGAGGTGGGTATGTAGAAATTGGCCACTCGGCTGACTCAGCAGGAGCAAACGTATGCCAAAAATTGACTTGAACCAGCTTTTCAGTTGAGAGAAGCCAGGGACATTTTAGCAAGTTTTACTGGTAAGTGGGGTTGGAAATGCTTTTCAGTCTCACTACTGGGCTCAAAAGATGCAGCCCTGAGGTCTCTCCTGATAGCAGGTGGGTTAGTTGGAATTCGCCGCTCGGCTGACAAGGCAGGAGCAAACGTATGCCAAAAATCGACGCAGGACCAGCTTTTCAGTGAAGAGCAGCCAGGGACATTCTAGCAAGTTTTACTTGTAAGTGGGGTTGGAAACGCTTTTCAGGCTTAGTACTGGGCTCAAAAGATGCAGTCCTGAGGTCTCTCCTGATAGCAGGTGTGTAAGTCGGAATTCGCCGCTCAGCTGACACGGCAGGAGCAAACGTATGCCAAAAATCGGCGCTGAACCAGCTTTTCAGTGAAGAGCAGCGAGGGACATTCTAGCAAGTTTTACTTGTAAGTGGGGTTGGAAACGCTTTTCAGTGTCAGTACTGGGCTCAAAAGATGCTGCCCTGAAGGCTCTCATGATAGCAGGTGGGTAAGTAGAAATTCGCCGCTCGGCTGACAAGGCAGGAGCAAACGTATGCCAAAAATCGACACAGAACCAGCTTTTCAGTGAAGAGCAGCCAGGGACATTTTAGCAAGTTTTACTTGTAAGTGAGGTTCGAAACGCTTTTCAGGCTCAGGACTGGGCTAAAAAGATGCAGCCATGAGGTCTCTCTTGATAGCAGTTGGGTAAGTAGAAATTCGCCGCTCGGCTGGCCCGGCAGGAGCAAACGTATGCCAAAAATCGACCCAGAATCAGCTTTTCAGTAAAGAGCAGCCAGGGACATTCTAGCAAGTTTTACTTGTAAGTGGGGTTGGAAACGCTTTTAAGGCTCAGGACTGGGCTCAAAAGATGCAGCCATGAGGTCTCTCCTGAGAGCAGGTGGGTAAGTAGAAATTCACCGCTCGGCTGACCCGGCAGGAGCAAACGAATGCCAAAAATGTACGCAGAACCAGCTTTTCAGTGAAGAGCAGCCTGTGACATTCTAGAAAATTTTACTTGTAAGTGGGGTTGAAAACGCTTTTCAGGCTTAGTACTGGGCTCAAAAGATGCAGCCCTGATGTCTCTCCTGATAGCAGGTGGGTATGTAGAAATTCGCCACTCGGCTGAATCAGCAGGAGCAAACATATGCCAAAAAGTGACGCAGAACCAGCTTTTCAGTGAGGAGCAGCCAGGGACATTCTAGCAAGTTGTACTAGTAAGTGGGGTTGGAAACGCTTTTCAGGCTCAATACTGGACTCAAAAAATGCAGCCCTGAGGTCTCTCATGATGGCAGGTGGGTACCTTGGAATTCGCCACTCGGCTGACCCTGCAGGAGCAAACGTATGCCAAAATTCGACGCGAACCAGCTTTTCAGTGAAGAGCAGCCAAGGACATTCTAGCAAGTTTTACTTGTAAGTGGGGTTGGAAACGATTTTATTGCTCAGGACTGGGCTCAAACATGCAGCCATGAGGTCTCTCTTGATAGCAGGTTGGTAAGTAGAAATTACCCGCTCGGCTGACCTGGCAAGAGCAAACGTATGCCAAAAATTGACGCAGAACCAGCTTTTTAATGTAGAGCAGCCAGGGACATTCTAGCAAGTTTTACTTGTAAGTGGGGTTGGAAACGCTTTTCAGGCTCAGTACTGGGCTCAAAAGATGCAGCCATGAGGTCTCTCCTGATAGCAGGTGGGTAAGTAGAAATTAGCAGCTCGGCTGACCAGGCAGGAGCAAACGTATGCCAAAAATCGACTTGAACCAGCTTTTCAGTTGAGAGCAGCCAGAGACTTTTTATCAGGTTTTACTGGTAAGTGGGGTTGGAAATGCTTTTCAGGCTCAATACTGGGCTCAAAAGATGCAGCCCTGAGGTCTCTCCTGATAGCAGGTGGGTAAGTTAGAATTCGCCGCTAGGCTGACCCTGCAGGAGCAAACGTATGCCAAAAATCGGCGCTGAACCAGCTTTTCAGTGAAGAGCAGCGAGGGACATTCTAGCAAGTTTTACTTGTAAATGGGGTTGGAAACGCTTTTCACGCTCAGTACTGTGCACAAAAGATGCGGCCCTGAGGTCTCTCATGATAGCAGGTGGGTAAGTAGAAATTCGCCGCTCGGCTGACGCGGCAGGAGCAAACGTATGCCAACATTGATGTAAAGCCAGCTTTTCAGTGATAAGCAGCGAGGGACATTCTAGCAAGTTTTACTTGTAAGTGGGGTTGGAAACGCTTTTCAGGCTCAGTACTGGGCTCAAAAGATGCAGCTCTGATGTCTCTCCTGATAGCAGGTGGGTAAGTAGAAATTCGCCACTCGGCTGACCCGGCAGGAGCAAACGTATGCCAAAAATCGACACAGACCCAGCATTTCCCTGAAGAGCAGCCAGGGACATTCTAGCAAGTTTTACTTGTAAGTGGGGTTGGAAACGCTTTTCAGGCTCAGTATTGGGCTCAAAAGATGCAGCTCTGTCGTCTCTCCTGATAGCAGGTGGGTAAGTAGAAATTCGCCGCTCGGCTGACCCGGCAGGAGCAAACGTATGCCAAAAATGTACGCAGAACCAGCTTTTCAGTGAAGAGCAGCCTGGGGCATTCTAGCAAATTTTACTTGTAAGTGGGGTTGGAAACGCTTTTCAGGCTTAGTACTGGGCTCAAAAGATGCAGCCCTGAGGTCTCTCCTGATAGCAGGTGGGTATGTAGAAATTCGCCACTCGGCTGACTCAGCAGGAGCAAACGTATGCCAAAAATTGACGCAGAACCAGCTTTTCAGTGAGGAGCAGCTAGGGACATTCTAGCAAGTTTTACTAGTAAGTGGGGTTGGAAACGCATTTCAGGCTCAATCTTGGACTCAAAAGATGCAGCCCTGAGGTCTCTCATGATAGCAGGTGGGTAAGTTGGAATTCGCCGCTCGGCTGACCCTGCAGGAGCAAACGTATGCCAAAATTCGACACAGAACCAGCTTTTCAGTGAAGAGCAGCCAAGGACATTCTAGCAAGTTTTACTTGTAAGTGGGGTTGGAAACGATTTTCAGGCTCAGGACAGAGCTCAAAAGATGCAGCCATGATGTCTCTCTTGATAGCAGGTGGGTAAGTAGAAATTACACGCTCAGCTGACCCGGCAAGAGCAAACGTATGCCAAAAATTGACGCAGAACCAGCTTTTCAGTGTAGAGCAGCCAGGGACATTCTAGCAAGTTTTACTTGTAAGTGGGGTTGGAAACGCTTTTCAGGCTCATTACTGGGCTCAAAGATGCAGCCATGTGGTCTCTCCTGATAGCAGGTGGGTAAGTAGAAATTCACCACTCGGCTGACCCAGCAGGAGCAAACGTATGCCAAAAATTGATGCAGAACCAGCTTTTCAGTGTAGAGCAGATAGGGACATTCTAGCAAGTTTTACTTGTAAGTGGGGTTGGAAACGCTTTTCAGGCTCAGTACTGGGCTCAAAAGATGCAGCTCTGATGTCTCTCCTGATAGCAGGTGGGTATGTAGAAATTCGCCACTCTACTGACTCAGCAGGAGCAAACGTATGCCAAAAATTGACGCAGAACCAGCTTTTCAGTGAGGAGCAGCCAGGGACATTCTAGCAAGTTTTACTAGTAAGTGGGGTTGGAAACGCATTTCAGGCTCAATACTGGACTCAAAAGATGCAGCACTGAGATCTCTCCTGATAGCAGGTGGGTAAGTAGAAACTGGCCGCTCGGCTGACCCGGCAGGAGCAAACGTATGCCAAAAATGTACGCAGAACCAGCTTTTCAGTGAAGAGCAGCCTGGGACATTCTAGCAAGTTTTACTTGTAAGTGGGGTTGGAAATGCTTTTCAGGCTTAGTACTGGGCTCAAAAGATGCAGCCCTGAGGTCTCTCCTGATAGCAGGTGGGTATGTAGAAATTCGCAACTCGACTGACTCAGCAGGAGCAAACGTATGCCAAAAATTGACGCAGAACCAGCTTTTCAGTGACGAGCAGCCAGGGACATTCTAGCAAGTTTTACTTGTAAGTGGGGTTGGAAACGGTTTTCAGGCTCAGTACTGGGCTCAAAGATGCAGCCATGAGGTCTCTCCTGATAGCAGTTGGGTAAGTAGAAATTCGCCACTCGGCTGACCAAGCAGGAGCAAACGTATGCCAAAATTCGACGCAGAACCAGCTTTTCAGTGAACAGCAGCCAAGGACATTCTAGCAAGTTTTACTTGTAAGTGGGGTTGGAAACGATTTTCAGGCTCAGGACTGGGCTCAAAAGATGCAGCCATGAGGTCTCTCTTGATAGCAGGTGAGTACGTAGAAATTACACGCTCAGCTGACCCAGCAAGAGCAAACGTATGCCAAAAATTGACGCAGTACCAGCTTTTCAGTGTATAGCAGCCAGGGACATTCTAGCACGTTTTACTTGTAAGTGGGGTTGGAAACGCTTTTCAGTCTCAGTACTGGGCTCAAAAGACGCAGCACTGAGGTTTCTCCCGATAGCAGGTGGGTAAGTAGAAATTCACCACTCGGCTGACCCGGCAGGAACAAACGTATGCCAAAAATCGACGTGAACCAGCGTTTCAGTGAAGAGCAGCCAGGGACGCTCTAGCAAGTTTTACTGGTAAGTGGGGTTGGAAACGCTTTTCAGGCTCAATACTGGGCTCAAAAGATGCAGCAATGAGGTCTCTCCTGATAGCAGTTGGGTAAGTAGAAATTCACCACTCGGCTGACCTGGCATTAGCAAACGTATGCCAAAAATCGATGCAGAACCAGCTTTTCAGTGAAGAGCAGCCAGGGACATTCTAGCAAGTTTTAGTTGTAAGTGGGGTTGGAAACGCTTTTCAGGCTCAGTACTGGGCTCAAAAGATGCAGCCATGAGGTCTCTCTTGATAGCAGCTGGGTAAGTAGAAATTTGCCGCTCGGCTGACCCGGCAGGAGCAAACGTAGGCCAAAAATTGACGCAGAACCAGCTTTTTAGTGTAGAGCAGCCAGGAACATTCTAGCACGTTTTACTTGTAAGTAGGGTTGGAAACGCTTTTCAGGCGTATTACTGGGCTCAAAAGATGCAGCCATGAGGTCTCTCCTGATAGCAGGTGGGTAAGTAGAAATTAGCAGCTCGGCTGACCAGGCAGGAGCAAACGTATGCCAAAAATCGACTTGAACCAGCTTTTCAGTTGAGAGCAGCCAGAGACTTTTTATCAGGTTTTACTGGTAAGTGGGGTTGGAAATGCTTTTCAGGCTCAATACTGGGCTCAAAAGATGCAGCCCTGAGGTCTCTCCTGATAGCAGGTGGGTAAGTTAGAATTCGCCGCTAGGCTGACCCTGCAGGAGCAAACGTATGCCAAAAATCGGCGCTGAACCAGCTTTTCAGTGAAGAGCAGCGAGGGACATTCTAGCAAGTTTTACTTGTAAATGGGGTTGGAAACGCTTTTCACGCTCAGTACTGTGCACAAAAGATGCGGCCCTGAGGTCTCTCATGATAGCAGGTGGGTAAGTAGAAATTCGCCGCTCGGCTGACGCGGCAGGAGCAAACGTATGCCAACATTGATCTAAAGCCAGCTTTTCAGTGATAAGCAGCGAGGGACATTCTAGCAAGTTTTACTTGTAAGTGGGGTTGGAAACGCTTTTCAGGCTCAGTACTGGGCTCAAAAGATGCAGCTCTGATGTCTCTCCTGATAGCAGGTGGGTAAGTAGAAATTCGCCACTCGGCTGACCCGGCAGGAGCAAACGTATGCCAAAAATCGACACAGAACCAGCATTTCCCTGAAGAGCAGCCAGGGACATTCTAGCAAGTTTTACTTGTAAGTGGGGTTGGAAACGCTTTTCAGGCTCAGTATTGGGCTCAAAAGATGCAGCTCTGTCGTCTCTCCTGATAGCAGGTGGGTAAGTAGAAATTCGCCGCTCGGCTGACCCGGCAGGAGCAAACGTATGCCAAAAATGTACGCAGAACCAGCTTTTCAGTGAAGAGCAGCCTGGGGCATTCTAGCAAATTTTACTTGTAAGTGGGGTTGGAAACGCTTTTCAGGCTTAGTACTGGGCTCAAAAGATGCAGCCCTGAGGTCTCTCCTGATAGCAGGTGGGTATGTAGAAATTCGCCACTCGGCTGACTCAGCAGGAGCAAACGTATGCCAAAAATTGACGCAGAACCAGCTTTTCAGTGAGGAGCAGCTAGGGACATTCTAGCAAGTTTTACTAGTAAGTGGGGTTGGAAACGCATTTCAGGCTCAATCTTGGACTCAAAAGATGCAGCCCTGAGGTCTCTCATGATAGCAGGTGGGTAAGTTGGAATTCGCCGCTCGGCTGACCCTGCAGGAGCAAACGTATGCCAAAATTCGACACAGAACCAGCTTTTCAGTGAAGAGCAGCCAAGGACATTCTAGCAAGTTTTACTTGTAAGTGGGGTTGGAAACGATTTTCAGACTCAGGACAGAGCTCAAAAGATGCAGCCATGATGTCTCTCTTGATAGCAGGTGGGTAAGTAGAAATTACACGCTCAGCTGACCCGGCAAGAGCAAACGTATGCCAAAAATTGACGCAGAACCAGCTTTTCAGTGTAGAGCAGCCAGGGACATTCTAGCAAGTTTTACTTGTAAGTGGGGTTGGAAACGCTTTTCAGGCTCATTACTGGGCTCAAAGATGCAGCCATGTGGTCTCTCCTGATAGCAGGTGGGTAAGTAGAAATTCGCCACTCGGCTGACCCAGCAGGAGCAAACGTATGCCAAAAATTGATGCAGAACCAGCTTTTCAGTGTAGAGCAGATAGGGACATTCTAGCAAGTTTTACTTGTAAGTGGGGTTGGAAACGCTTTTCAGGCTCAGTACTGGGCTCAAAAGATGCAGCTCTGATGTCTCTCCTGATAGCAGGTGGGTAAGTAGAAATTCGCCGCTCGGCTGACCCGGCAGGAGCAAAAGTATGCCAAAAATGTACGCAGAACCAGCTTTTCAGTGAAGAGCAGCCTGGGACATTCTAGCAAATTTTACTTGTAAGTCGGGTTGAAAACGCTTTTTAGGCTTAGTACTGGGCTCAAAAGATGCAGCCCTGAGGTCTCTCCTGATAGCAGGTGGGTATGTAGAAATTCGCCACTCTACTGACTCAGCAGGAGCAAACGTATGCCAAAAATTGACGCAGAACCAGCTTTTCAGTGAGGAGCAGCCAGGGACATTCTAGCAAGTTTTACTAGTAAGTGGGGTTGGAAACGCATTTCAGGCTCAATACTGGACTCAAAAGATGCAGCACTGAGATCTCTCCTGATAGCAGGTGGGTAAGTAGAAACTGGCCGCTCGGCTGACCCGGCAGGAGCAAACGTATGCCAAAAATGTACGCAGAACCAGCTTTTCAGTGAAGAGCAGCCTGGGACATTCTAGCAAGTTTTACTTGTAAGTGGGGTTGGAAATGCTTTTCAGGCTTAGTACTGGGCTCAAAAGATGCAGCCCTGAGGTCTCTCCTGATATCAGGTGGGTATGTAGAAATTCGCCACTCGACTGACTCAGCAGGAGCAAACGTATGCCAAAAATTGACGCAGAACCAGCTTTTCAGTGAGGAGCAGCCAGGGACATTCTAGCAAGTTTTACTTGTAAGTGGGGTTGGAAACGCTTTTCAGGCTCAGTACTGGGCTCAAAGATGCAGCCATGAGGTCTCTCCTGATAGCAGTTGGGTAAGTAGAAATTCGCCACTCGGCTGACCAAGCAGGAGCAAACGTATGCCAAAATTCGACGCAGAACCAGCTTTTCAGTGAGGAGCAGCTAGGGACATTCTAGCAAGTTTTACTAGTAAGTGGGGTTGGAAACGCATTTCAGGCTCAATCTTGGACTCAAAAGATGCAGCCCTGAGGTCTCTCATGATAGCAGGTGGGTAAGTTGGAATTGGCCGCTCGGCTGACCCTGCAGGAGCAAACGTATGCCAAAATTCGACACAGAACCAGCTTTTCAGTGAAGAGCAGCCAAGGACATTCTAGCAAGTTTTACTTGTAAGTGGGGTTGGAAACGATTTTCAGGCTCAGGACAGAGCTCAAAAGATGCAGCCATGATGTCTCTCTTGATAGCAGGTGGGTAAGTAGAAATTACACGCTCAGCTGACCCGGCAAGAGCAAACGTATGCCAAAAATTGACGCAGAACCAGCTTTTCAGTGTAGAGCAGCCAGGGACATTCTAGCAAGTTTTACTTGTAAGTGGGGTTGGAAACGCTTTTCAGGCTCATTACTGGGCTCAAAGATGCAGCCATGTGGTCTCTCCTGATAGCAGGTGGGTAAGTAGAAATTCGCCACTCGGCTGACCCAGCAGGAGCAAACGTATGCCAAAAATTGATGCAGAACCAGCTTTTCAGTGTAGAGCAGATAGGGACATTCTAGCAAGTTTTACTTGTAAGTGGGGTTGGAAACGCTTTTCAGGCTCAGTACTGGGCTCAAAAGATGCAGCTCTGATGTCTCTCCTGATAGCAGGTGGGTATGTAGAAATTCGCCACTCTACTGACTCAGCAGGAGCAAACGTATGCCAAAAATTGACGCAGAACCAGCTTTTCAGTGAGGAGCAGCCAGGGACATTCTAGCAAGTTTTACTAGTAAGTGGGGTTGGAAACGCATTTCAGGCTCAATACTGGACTCAAAAGATGCAGCACTGAGATCTCTCCTGATAGCAGGTGGGTAAGTAGAAACTGGCCGCTCGGCTGACCCGGCAGGAGCAAACGTATGCCAAAAATGTACGCAGAACCAGCTTTTCAGTGAAGAGCAGCCTGGGACATTCTAGCAAGTTTTACTTGTAAGTGGGGTTGGAAATGCTTTTCAGGCTTAGTACTGGGCTCAAAAGATGCAGCCCTGAGGTCTCTCCTGATAGCAGGTGGGTATGTAGAAATTCGCAACTCGACTGACTCAGCAGGAGCAAACGTATGCCAAAAATTGACGCAGAACCAGCTTTTCAGTGAGGAGCAGCCAGGGACATTCTAGCAAGTTTTACTTGTAAGTGGGGTTGGAAACGGTTTTCAGGCTCAGTACTGGGCTCAAAGATGCAGCCATGAGGTCTCTCCTGATAGCAGTTGGGTAAGTAGAAATTCGCCACTCGGCTGACCAAGCAGGAGCAAACGTATGCCAAAATTCGACGCAGAACCAGCTTTTCAGTGAACAGCAGCCAAGGACATTCTAGCAAGTTTTACTTGTAAGTGGGGTTGGAAACGATTTTCAGGCTCAGGACTGGGCTCAAAAGATGCAGCCATGAGGTCTCTCTTGATAGCAGGTGAGTACGTAGAAATTACACGCTCAGCTGACCCAGCAAGAGCAAACGTATGCCAAAAATTGACGCAGTACCAGCTTTTCAGTGTATAGCAGCCAGGGACATTCTAGCACGTTTTACTTGTAAGTGGGGTTGGAAACGCTTTTCAGTCTCAGTACTGGGCTCAAAAGACGCAGCACTGAGGTTTCTCCCGATAGCAGGTGGGTAAGTAGAAATTCACCACTCGGCTGACCCGGCAGGAACAAACGTATGCCAAAAATCGACGTGAACCAGCGTTTCAGTGAAGAGCAGCCAGGGACGCTCTAGCAAGTTTTACTGGTAAGTGGGGTTGGAAACGCTTTTCAGGCTCAATACTGGGCTCAAAAGATGCAGCAATGAGGTCTCTCCTGATAGCAGTTGGGTAAGTAGAAATTCACCACTCGGCTGACCTGGCATTAGCAAACGTATGCCAAAAATCGATGCAGAACCAGCTTTTCAGTGAAGAGCAGCCAGGGACATTCTAGCAAGTTTTAGTTGTAAGTGGGGTTGGAAACGCTTTTCAGGCTCAGTACTGGGCTCAAAAGATGCAGCCATGAGGTCT
The DNA here is from genome assembly GCF_964261635.1 of Lissotriton helveticus. Classification (NCBI taxonomy): domain Eukaryota; kingdom Metazoa; phylum Chordata; class Amphibia; order Caudata; family Salamandridae; genus Lissotriton; species Lissotriton helveticus. Next base: position 427,083,769 of record NC_136068.1, read on the forward strand.
CTCTTGATAGCAGCTGGGTAAGTAGAAATTTGCCGCTCGGCTGACCCGGCAGGAGCAAACGTAGGCCAAAAATTGACGCAGAACCAGCTTTTTAGTGTAGAGCAGCCAGGAACATTCTAGCACGTTTTACTTGTAAGTAGGGTTGGAAACGCTTTTCAGGCGTATTACTGGGCTCAAAAGATGCAGCCATGAGGTCTCTCCTGATAGCAGGTGGGTAAGTAGAAATTAGCAGCTCGGCTGACCAGGCAGGAGCAAACGTATGCCAAAAATCGACTTGAACCAGCTTTTCAGTTGAGAGCAGCCAGAGACTTTTTATCAGGTTTTACTGGTAAGTGGGGTTGGAAATGCTTTTCAGGCTCAATACTGGGCTCAAAAGATGCAGCCCTGAGGTCTCTCCTGATAGCAGGTGGGTAAGTTAGAATTCGCCGCTAGGCTGACCCTGCAGGAGCAAACGTATGCCAAAAATCGGCGCTGAACCAGCTTTTCAGTGAAGAGCAGCGAGGGACATTCTAGCAAGTTTTACTTGTAAATGGGGTTGGAAACGCTTTTCACGCTCAGTACTGTGCACAAAAGATGCGGCCCTGAGGTCTCTCATGATAGCAGGTGGGTAAGTAGAAATTCGCCGCTCGGCTGACGCGGCAGGAGCAAACGTATGCCAACATTGATGTAAAGCCAGCTTTTCAGTGATAAGCAGCGAGGGACATTCTAGCAAGTTTTACTTGTAAGTGGGGTTGGAAACGCTTTTCAGGCTCAGTACTGGGCTCAAAAGATGCAGCTCTGATGTCTCTCCTGATAGCAGGTGGGTAAGTAGAAATTCGCCACTCGGCTGACCCGGCAGGAGCAAACGTATGCCAAAAATCGACACAGAACCAGCATTTCCCTGAAGAGCAGCCAGGGACATTCTAGCAAGTTTTACTTGTAAGTGGGGTTGGAAACGCTTTTCAGGCTCAGTATTGGGCTCAAAAGATGCAGCTCTGTCGTCTCTCCTGATAGCAGGTGGGTAAGTAGAAATTCGCCGCTCGGCTGACCCGGCAGGAGCAAACGTATGCCAAAAATGTACGCAGAACCAGCTTTTCAGTGAAGAGCAGCCTGGGGCATTCTAGCAAATTTTACTTGTAAGTGGGGTTGGAAACGCTTTTCAGGCTTAGTACTGGGCTCAAAAGATGCAGCCCTGAGGTCTCTCCTGATAGCAGGTGGGTATGTAGAAATTCGCCACTCGGCTGACTCAGCAGGAGCAAACGTATGCCAAAAATTGACGCAGAACCAGCTTTTCAGTGAGGAGCAGCTAGGGACATTCTAGCAAGTTTTACTAGTAAGTGGGGTTGGAAACGCATTTCAGGCTCAATCTTGGACTCAAAAGATGCAGCCCTGAGGTCTCTCATGATAGCAGGTGGGTAAATTGGAATTCGCCGCTCGGCTGACCCTGCAGGAGCAAACGTATGCCAAAATTCGACACAGAACCAGCTTTTCAGTGAAGAGCAGCCAAGGACATTCTAGCAAGTTTTACTTGTAAGTGGGGTTGGAAACGATTTTCAGACTCAGGACAGAGCTCAAAAGATGCAGCCATGATGTCTCTCTTGATAGCAGGTGGGTAAGTAGAAATTACACGCTCAGCTGACCCGGCAAGAGCAAACGTATGCCAAAAATTGACGCAGAACCAGCTTTTCAGTGTAGAGCAGCCAGGGACATTCTAGCAAGTTTTACTTGTAAGTGGGGTTGGAAACGCTTTTCAGGCTCATTACTGGGCTCAAAGATGCAGCCATGTGGTCTCTCCTGATAGCAGGTGGGTAAGTAGAAATTCGCCACTCGGCTGACCCAGCAGGAGCAAACGTATGCCAAAAATTGATGCAGAACCAGCTTTTCAGTGTAGAGCAGATAGGGACATTCTAGCAAGTTTTACTTGTAAGTGGGGTTGGAAACGCTTTTCAGGCTCAGTACTGGGCTCAAAAGATGCAGCTCTGATGTCTCTCCTGATAGCAGGTGGGTAAGTAGAAATTCGCCGCTCGGCTGACCCGGCAGGAGCAAAAGTATGCCAAAAATGTACGCAGAACCAGCTTTTCAGTGAAGAGCAGCCTGGGACATTCTAGCAAATTTTACTTGTAAGTCGGGTTGAAAACGCTTTTTAGGCTTAGTACTGGGCTCAAAAGATGCAGCCCTGAGGTCTCTCCTGATAGCAGGTGGGTATGTAGAAATTCGCCACTCTACTGACTCAGCAGGAGCAAACGTATGCCAAAAATTTACGCAGAACCAGCTTTTCAGTGAGGAGCAGCCAGGGACATTCTAGCAAGTTTTACTAGTAAGTGGGGTTGGAAACGCATTTCAGGCTCAATACTGGACTCAAAAGATGCAGCACTGAGATCTCTCCTGATAGCAGGTGGGTAAGTAGAAACTGGCCGCTCGGCTGACCCGGCAGGAGCAAACGTATGCCAAAAATTGACGCAGAACCAGCTTTTCAGTGAGGAGCAGCCAGGGACATTCTAGCAAGTTTTACTTGTAAGTGGGGTTGGAAACGGTTTTCAGGCTCAGTACTGGGCTCAAAGATGCAGCCATGAGGTCTCTCCTGATAGCAGTTGGGTAAGTAGAAATTCGCCACTCGGCTGACCAAGCAGGAGCAAACGTATGCCAAAATTCGACGCAGAACCAGCTTTTCAGTGAACAGCAGCCAAGGACATTCTAGCAAGTTTTACTTGTAAGTGGGGTTGGAAACGATTTTCAGGCTCAGGACTGGGCTCAAAAGATGCAGCCATGAGGTCTCTCTTGATAGCAGGTGAGTACGTAGAAATTACACGCTCAGCTGACCCAGCAAGAGCAAACGTATGCCAAAAATTGACGCAGTACCAGCTTTTCAGTGTATAGCAGCCAGGGACATTCTAGCACGTTTTACTTGTAAGTGGGGTTGGAAACGCTTTTCAGTCTCAGTACTGGGCTCAAAAGACGCAGCACTGAGGTTTCTCCCGATAGCAGGTGGGTAAGTAGAAATTCACCACTCGGCTGACCCGGCAGGAACAAACGTATGCCAAAAATCGACGTGAACCAGCGTTTCAGTGAAGAGCAGCCAGGGACGCTCTAGCAAGTTTTACTGGTAAGTGGGGTTGGAAACGCTTTTCAGGCTCAATACTGGGCTCAAAAGATGCAGCAATGAGGTCTCTCCTGATAGCAGTTGGGTAAGTAGAAATTCACCACTCGGCTGACCTGGCATTAGCAAACGTATGCCAAAAATCGATGCAGAACCAGCTTTTCAGTGAAGAGCAGCCAGGGACATTCTAGCAAGTTTTAGTTGTAAGTGGGGTTGGAAACGCTTTTCAGGCTCAGTACTGGGCTCAAAAGATGCAGCCATGAGGTCTCTCTTGATAGCAGCTGGGTAAGTAGAAATTTGCCGCTCGGCTGACCCGGCAGGAGCAAACGTAGGCCAAAAATTGACGCAGAACCAGCTTTTTAGTGTAGAGCAGCCAGGAACATTCTAGCACGTTTTACTTGTAAGTAGGGTTGGAAACGCTTTTCAGGCGTATTACTGGGCTCAAAAGATGCAGCCATGAGGTCTCTCCTGATAGCAGGTGGGTAAGTAGAAATTAGCAGCTCGGCTGACCAGGCAGGAGCAAACGTATGCCAAAAATCGACTTGAACCAGCTTTTCAGTTGAGAGCAGCCAGAGACTTTTTATCAGGTTTTACTGGTAAGTAGGGTTGGAAATGCTTTTCAGGCTCAATACTGGGCTCAAAAGATGCAGCCCTGATGTCTCTCCTGATAGCAGGTGGGTAAGTTGGAATTCGCCGCTAGGCTGACCCTGCAGGAGCAAACGTATGCCAAAAATCGGCGCTGAACCAGCTTTTCAGTGAAGAGCAGCGAGGGACATTCTAGCAAGTTTTACTTGTAAATGGGGTTGGAAACGCTTTTCACGCTCAGTACTGTGCACAAAAGATGCGGCCCTGAGGTCTCTCATGATAGCAGGTGGGTAAGTAGAAATTCGCCGCTCGGCTGACGCGGCAGGAGCAAACGTATGCCAACATTGATGTAAAGCCAGCTTTTCAGTGATAAGCAGCGAGGGACATTCTAGCAAGTTTTACTTGTAAGTGGGGTTGGAAACGCTTTTCAGGCTCAGTACTGGGCTCAAAAGATGCAGCTCTGATGTCTCTCCTGATAGCAGGTGGGTAAGTAGAAATTCGCCACTCGGCTGACCCGGCAGGAGCAAACGTATGCCAAAAATCGACACAGAACCAGCATTTCCCTGAAGAGCAGCCAGGGACATTCTAGCAAGTTTTACTTGTAAGTGGGGTTGGAAACGCTTTTCAGGCTCAGTATTGGGCTCAAAAGATGCAGCTCTGTCGTCTCTCCTGATAGCAGGTGGGTAAGTAGAAATTCGCCGCTCGGCTGACCCGGCAGGAGCAAACGTATGCCAAAAATGTACGCAGAACCAGCTTTTCAGTGAAGAGCAGCCTGGGGCATTCTAGCAAATTTTACTTGTAAGTGGGGTTGGAAACGCTTTTCAGGCTTAGTACTGGGCTCAAAAGATGCAGCCCTGAGGTCTCTCCTGATAGCAGGTGGGTATGTAGAAATTCGCCACTCGGCTGACTCAGCAGGAGCAAACGTATGCTAAAAATTGACGCAGAACCAGCTTTTCAGTGAGGAGCAGCTAGGGACATTCTAGCAAGTTTTACTAGTAAGTGGGGTTGGAAACGCATTTCAGGCTCAATCTTGGACTCAAAAGATGCAGCCCTGAGGTCTCTCATGATAGCAGGTGGGTAAGTTGGAATTCGCCGCTCGGCTGACCCTGCAGGAGCAAACGTATGCCAAAATTCGACACAGAACCAGCTTTTCAGTGAAGAGCAGCCAAGGACATTCTAGCAAGTTTTACTTGTAAGTGGGGTTGGAAACGATTTTCAGGCTCAGGACAGAGCTCAAAAGATGCAGCCATGATGTCTCTCTTGATAGCAGGTGGGTAAGTAGAAATTACACGCTCAGCTGACCCGGCAAGAGCAAACGTATGCCAAAAATTGACGCAGAACCAGCTTTTCAGTGTAGAGCAGCCAGGGACATTCTAGCAAGTTTTACTTGTAAGTGGGGTTGGAAACGCTTTTCAGGCTCATTACTGGGCTCAAAGATGCAGCCATGTGGTCTCTCCTGATAGCAGGTGGGTAAGTAGAAATTCGCCACTCGGCTGACCCAGCAGGAGCAAACGTATGCCAAAAATTGATGCAGAACCAGCTTTTCAGTGTAGAGCAGATAGGGACATTCTAGCAAGTTTTACTTGTAAGTGGGGTTGGAAACGCTTTTCAGGCTCAGTACTGGGCTCAAAAGATGCAGCTCTGATGTCTCTCCTGATAGCAGGTGGGTAAGTAGAAATTCGCCGCTCGGCTGACCCGGCAGGAGCAAAAGTATGCCAAAAATGTACGCAGAACCAGCTTTTCAGTGAAGAGCAGCCTGGGACATTCTAGCAAATTTTACTTGTAAGTCGGGTTGAAAACGCTTTTTAGGCTTAGTACTGGGCTCAAAAGATGCAGCCCTGAGGTCTCTCCTGATAGCAGGTGGGTATGTAGAAATTCGCCACTCTACTGACTCAGCAGGAGCAAACGTATGCCAAAAATTGACGCAGAACCAGCTTTTCAGTGAGGAGCAGCCAGGGACATTCTAGCAAGTTTTACTAGTAAGTGGGGTTGGAAACGCATTTCAGGCTCAATACTGGACTCAAAAGATGCAGCACTGAGATCTCTCCTGATAGCAGGTGGGTAAGTAGAAACTGGCCGCTCGGCTGACCCGGCAGGAGCAAACGTATGCCAAAAATGTACGCAGAACCAGCTTTTCAGTGAAGAGCAGCCTGGGACATTCTAGCAAGTTTTACTTGTAAGTGGGGTTGGAAATGCTTTTCAGGCTTAGTACTGGGCTCAAAAGATGCAGCCCTGAGGTCTCTCCTGATAGCAGGTGGGTATGTAGAAATTCGCCACTCGACTGACTCAGCAGGAGCAAACGTATGCCAAAAATTGACGCAGAACCAGCTTTTCAGTGAGGAGCAGCCAGGGACATTCTAGCAAGTTTTACTTGTAAGTGGGGTTGGAAACGCTTTTCAGGCTCAGTACTGGGCTCAAAGATGCAGCCATGAGGTCTCTCCTGATAGCAGTTGGGTAAGTAGAAATTCGCCACTCGGCTGACCAAGCAGGAGCAAACGTATGCCAAAATTCGACGCAGAACCAGCTTTTCAGTGAACAGCAGCCAAGGACATTCTAGCAAGTTTTACTTGTAAGTGGGGTTGGAAACGATTTTCAGGCTCAGGACTGGGCTCAAAAGATGCAGCCATGAGGTCTCTCTTGATAGCAGGTGAGTACGTAGAAATTACACGCTCAGCTGACCCAGCAAGAGCAAACGTATGCCAAAAATTGACGCAGTACCAGCTTTTCAGTGTATAGCAGCCAGGGACATTCTAGCACGTTTTACTTGTAAGTGGGGTTGGAAACGCTTTTCAGTCTCAGTACTGGGCTCAAAAGACGCAGCACTGAGGTTTCTCCCGATAGCAGGTGGGTAAGTAGAAATTCACCACTCGGCTGACCCGGCAGGAACAAACGTATGCCAAAAATCGACGTGAACCAGCGTTTCAGTGAAGAGCAGCCAGGGACGCTCTAGCAAGTTTTACTGGTAAGTGGGGTTGGAAACGCTTTTCAGGCTCAATACTGGGCTCAAAAGATGCAGCAATGAGGTCTCTCCTGATAGCAGTTAGGTAAGTAGAAATTCACCACTCGGCTGACCTGGCATTAGCAAACGTATGCCAAAAATCGATGCAGAACCAGCTTTTCAGTGAAGAGCAGCCAGGGACATTCTAGCAAGTTTTAGTTGTAAGTGGGGTTGGAAACGCTTTTCAGGCTCAGTACTGGGCTCAAAAGATGCAGCCATGAGGTCTCTCTTGATAGCAGCTGGGTAAGTAGAAATTTGCCGCTCGGCTGACCCGGCAGGAGCAAACGTAGGCCAAAAATTGACGCAGAACCAGCTTTTTAGTGTAGAGCAGCCAGGAACATTCTAGCACGTTTTACTTGTAAGTAGGGTTGGAAACGCTTTTCAGGCGTATTACTGGGCTCAAAAGATGCAGCCATGAGGTCTCTCCTGATAGCAGGTGGGTAAGTAGAAATTAGCAGCTCGGCTGACCAGGCAGGAGCAAACGTATGCCAAAAATCGACTTGAACCAGCTTTTCAGTTGAGAGCAGCCAGAGACTTTTTATCAGGTTTTACTGGTAAGTGGGGTTGGAAATGCTTTTCAGGCTCAATACTGGGCTCAAAAGATGCAGCCCTGAGGTCTCTCCTGATAGCAGGTGGGTAAGTTGGAATTCGCCGCTAGGCTGACCCTGCAGGAGCAAACGTATGCCAAAAATCGGCGCTGAACCAGCTTTTCAGTGAAGAGCAGCGAGGGACATTCTAGCAAGTTTTACTTGTTAGTGGGGTTGGAAATGCTTTTCAGTCTCAGTACTGGGCTCAAAAGATGCTGCCCTGAAGTCTCTCATGATAGCAGGTGGGTAAGTAGAAATTCGCCGCTCGGCTGGCCCGGCAGGAGCAAACGTATGCCAAAAATCGACTCAGAATCAGCTTTTCAGTAAAGAGCAGCCAGGGACATTCTAGCAAGTTTTACTTGTAAGTGGGGTTGGAAATGCTTTTCAGGGTCAGTACTGGGCTCAAAAGATGCATCACTGAGGTCTCTCCTGAAAGCAGGTGGGTAAGTAGAAATTCGCCGCTCGGCTGACCCGGCAGGAGCAAACGTATGCCAAAAATTTACGCAGAACCAGCTTTTCAGTGAAGAGCAGCCTGTGACATTCTAGCAAATTTTACTTGTAAGTGGGGTTGGAAACGCTTTTCAGGCTTAGTACTGGGCTCAAAAGATGCAGCCCTGATGTCTCTCCTGATAGCAGGTGGGTATGTAGAAATTCGCCACTCGGCTGACTCAGCAGGAGCATACGTATGCCAAAAATTGACGCAGAACCAGCTTTTCAGTGAGGAGCAGCCAGGGACATTCTAGCAAGTTGTACTAGTAAGTGGGGTTGGAAACGCTTTTCAGGCTCAATACTAGACTCAATAGATGCAGCCCTGTAGGAGAGTAGGGTCTGCTATCCTATGGTCACCCCAGATTTTTGCTTTTTGCTTCACTGGTTTTCGACTACTGAGGCTGTGTGCCTGCTAGCCAGACCCCCAGCCTGCTGTTCTCTCTCTAAATTATTAATACATGTGCTATAGGTACATACCACAATTGGAAATGGACTCCTTGTCAGCCCCTGTATCATGCACTATAGGTGCTCAGGGCATAGGTGCCACCAAGGCCTACCAGGGGCTGCAGCATATCTTTTGCCACCCCTGGCTGGTTCTTAAATTGACCCAACTGGCTGATCACTCAGCTGGGGTAAGGTGGTGTAATCACCCCTTGCTTAGATATAGTATACCTATATCTAAACCTATATCTGGACACATATAAACCTGTGAGCCACTCCTATGGAAGGCCTTATCAATCCTGGAGGCAGAGTGCGTGGTTTAATGTGAGATGGAGCTCTAGCATGAGCTGAGCCTGTCTGCAGCTGTCGGGAACAACTCCCTAAGCTGTTTCAGGATAATGCCATACCATATACTATTAAGTGCATTATAATCCTCGCGGTTATATAGCAACTTTGGTTTGGCTTTATCAAAACATGTCGTGTAAGGTGTCATACGATTTGGAATACTATCCCCTCGCCAGTTCTGGCGACGGGGATAGCATTCCACCACTCTAGAGGGAGAAGACATGTTACTTTACTGAAATGCGGTTAATTTTAAAAGAGCCTCAGATCCACAAGATGGATGCTTCTGCCACAGACATAGGTCTGACCCCCTGCAGCTGACCGAAACTCAGCCAAGGGGGCCTGGACAAAGGGTTTCCTGTCACAGGGAGGTGTCACACCCCCCCAGACAGGAGATAGTGGATTGTAGCAGGGAGGTTTGAAAGAAACCAGACAGTGCTGGGGGCGCACAAGGCTGCCCCTTGCATAATCCGGCCAAACCGGTTCTGGGGCACTCCAGCCCTCGTCCCAGCGCGGCCAGGATCAAAGGAAGGGGGTGTATCCACCCACTTCCTGGGTCCCACCCATAGGAGGGGACCTAGCAGGTAATCCAGCCCCCTAGATTGGTATAAGAATGGGAGCAGTGCCAACGCACTTTAGATTATCCTGATGAAACATAAGAAATGAAACTCTGGACCCTTCGACATCCTACTCGACGCAGAAGACTGAAGAATCTCCCTTGTGGTCAAGGAGTGACCACCCTGTGCAAACAGGCACCATCCAGCCATTGACGTCTGCTTTGTTGCAGTTCCCGCCAGAACTCGAGTGATAGAGATCAACGAGATTAAGCTTGCCTGCCTTCTAACAGCCAGATCCACAGTCCCTGCAGAGCTGAGACCCGTGGACGCGACCGGAAGCGTGGGGCACGCCATCTTGGAAAGACCACGAGATGCTGACCGTTCAGCCCACGAGTGACCCTCGAAGCTGTACACCGGGGTTTGTGAAGCCCCAACCCTGAGCCACTCTTGCACCTAAGCTCACCCCTCTACACTCACCGAGTGCTGCGTGGGGCCCTTCTGCTTCTTTTGGCTCAACGCGTTGGCCCAGTCACTTGCCAGCCGGCTTGTGGCCCCTGTGCCGACAAAACTTGAAATACGGCTTGCGATTCTGGTTGCTCCAGATTTGCAACCGCTCCCCTGAAAAGGAGCCCCCACTCTGACCCTCCTGGTTTGAGTGAGAAGCAATCTCCCGGTTTCGCGTTGATTGCTTTTGCCAAGTGTTATTTGCTCCAATCTCAAAGCCGACAGCGCCGACGGCGAGAGACTGCGTGGGACAGATCGTGACCCGCTCTTGGACATCATAGATGCCCCAGAGCCCATGTGACAGCGGAGAGAAAATCCTCAACAACCACCTGATTGTGCCCGACATTGCCTGGTTCCGTCCTGGTTCCACCCTGGTCACTGCTGAGTGACCCAGACTCTGTCCCCTCTGCTTTCAGGTACTTTTCGACTTGAGTCCACCCTTGGACTCCACCGGACACTTCTCCTTCACCTCGCCTGCAGCCCTTTCAGCATCAAGCACCAAGAACCTGCGTGACGAAACCCGACTCAACTTCGACCCTGTGCACCCACTTCCTGTGGGTGAGGTAACATTGCAACGCCGGTGTTCCCACACTGGTACACACCTCTAGGGTCTGTGTCTTAAGTTTTGTTCCTCTAGGTTCAGCGGAAGTGTCCTTAAACTCTATTTGTGTAACTTTTACGCACCATTGACTTAACAGGGGCTGCAGCCCTTTTACTTGTAAGTGGGGTTGGAAACGCTTTTCAGGCTCAGTACTGGGCTCAAAAGATGCAGCACTGAGGTCTCTCCCGATAGCAGGTGGGTAAGTAGAAATTCAACACTCGGCTGACCCGGCAGGAACAAACGTATGCCAAAAATTTACGTGAACCAGCGTTTCAGTGAAGAGTAGCCAGGGACGTTCTAGCAAGTTTTGCTGGTAAGTGGGGTTGGAAACGCTTTTCAGGCTCAATACTGGGCTAAAAAGATGCAGCACTGAGGTCTCTCCTGATAGCAGGCGGGTAAGTAGAAATTCACCGCTCGGCTGACCTGGCATTAGCAAACGTTGCCAAAAATCGATGCAGAACCAGCTTTTCAGTGAAGAGCAGCCAGGGACATTCTAGCAAGTTTTAGTTGTAAGTGGGGTTGGAAACGCTTTTCAGGCTCAGTACAGGGCTCAAAAGATGCAGCCATGAGGTCTCTCTTGATAGCAGCTGGGTAAGTAGAAATTTGCCGCTCGGCTGACACGGCAGGAGCAAACGTATGCCAAAAATAGACGCAGAACCAGCTTTTTAGTGTAGAGCAGCCAGGGACATTCTAGCAAGTTTTACTTGTAAGTGGGGTTGGAAACGCTTTTCAGGCTCATTACTGGGCTCAAAAGATGCAGCCATGAGGTCTCTCCTGATAGCAGGTGGGTAAGTAGAAATTAGCAGCTCGGCTGACCAGGCAGGAGCAAACGTATGCCAAAAATCGAAGCAGGACCAGCTTTTCAGTGAAGAGCAGCCAGGGACATTCTCGCAAGTTTTACTTGTAAGTGGGGTTGGAAACGCTTTTCAGGCTTAGTACTGGGCTCAAAATATTCAGTCCTGAGGTCTCTCCTGATAGCAGGTGAGTAAGTTGGAATTCGCCGCTCAGCTGACGCGGCAGGAGCAAACGTATGCCAAAAATCGACTTGAACCAGCTTTTCAGTTGAGAACAGCCAGGGACATTCTAGCAAGTTTTAGTTGTAAGTGGGGTTGGAAACGCTTTTCAGGCTCATTACTGGGCTCAAAAGATGCAGCCATGAGGTCTCTCCTGATAGCAGGTAGGTAAGTAAAAATTCGCCGCTCGGCTGACCCGGCAGGAGCAAACGTATGCCAAAATTGATGTAAAGCCAGCTTTTCAGTGAAGAGCAGCGAGGGACATTCTAGCAAGTTTTACTTGTAAGTGGGGTTGGAAACGCTTTTTAGGCTCAGTACTGGGCTCAAAAGATGCAGTCCTGAGGTCTCAGCAGGTGCGTAAGTTGGTATTCGCCGCTCGTCTGACCCTGCAGGAGCAAACGTATGCCAAAAATCGACACAGAACCAGCTTTTCCGTGAAGAGCAGCCAGGGACATTCTAGCAAGTTTTACTTGTAAGTGGGGTTGGAAACGCTTTTCACGCTCAGTACTGTGCACAAAAGATGTGGCACTGAGGTCCTCCAGATAGCAGGTGTGTGAGAAGTTGGCCTGATATATGATGTTTCCAATTCTGGAACCACCCTGTATCAGTCCAAACAACCCTTATGGTGTCTGGTTGTAAGTCAACCTTATTAGACAAGCTATCCTAGGGGTAGCATGGACTAAGCAGCCTAAAGGCTTAACTTAAGAGGTCGTGTTAAGCGAGCTGTTTTACGACATACAATCCTGTAATATCAAATGAAAGGACACCACACAAGTATATATTATAAAAATATATGTATTTATTACTAAAAACAATCCCCAGTATTCTTTATGAACAAAGGGGCACAAGCGTTAAATCAAAAGCACAGTATAACATACAAAGTTGCACAATTTTGGATGAGGCCTATGGGCCACTCAAACCATATACTAAAAAATGGTATAAGAGATACCAATCAATCAGTGGTTAGGCCTAGGGCCTAGGGAATCGCTGGGAGCAGTCAGGACTGGCAATGCTGAAGTCGGGAAAAGCCCGCGTGATTCGGGTGCAGCACGTAAAGTGCGGCTTGCATCAATGTAAAGTCAATGGTGCGTAAAAGTTACAAAGTTAGAGATTAAGGACACTTCCGCTGAACCTAGAGGAACAAAACTTAAGACACAGACCCTAGAGGTGTGTACCAGTGTGGCAACACCGGCATTGCAATGTTACCTCACCCACAGGAAGTGGGTGCACAGGGTCGAAGTTGAGTCGGGTTTCGTCACGCAGGTTCTTGGTGCTTGGAGCTGAAAGGGCTGCAGGCGAGGTGAAAGAGAAGTGTCCGGTGGAGTCCAAGGGTGGACTCAAGTCGAAAAGTACCTGAAAGCAGAGGGGACAGAGTCTGGTTCACTCAGCAGTGACCAGGGTGGAACCAGGACGGAACCAGGCAATGTCGGGCACGATCAGGTGGTTGTTGAGGAGCTTTTCTCTGCTGCCACGTGGGCTCTGGGGCATCTGGGATGTCCAGGAGCGGATCACGATCTGTCCCACGTAGGCTCTCACCGTCGGCGCTGTCGGCTTCGAGATTGGAGCAAACAACACTTGGCAAGAGCAATCCACGCGAAACTGGGAGATTGCTTCTCACTCAAACCAGGAGGGTCAGAGTGGGGGCTCCTTTTCAGGGGAGCTGGTGCAAATCTGGAGCAACCAGAATCGCAAGTCGAATTTCAAGTTTCGTCAGTACAGGGGCCACAAGCCAGCTGGCAATTGACCGGACCAACGCGTTGATCCAAATGGAGCAGAAGGGCCCCACGCAGCACTCGTCGAGTGTGGAGGGCTGAACTTCGGTGCAAGAGTGGCTCAGGGTTGGGGCTTCTCACACCCTGGTGTACAGCTTCGAGGGTCACTCGTGGGCTGCACGGTCAGCGTCTCATGGTCAATTCAAGATGGCGGGTCCCACGCTTCCGGTCGCCTCCACGGGTCTCAGCTCTGCAGGGACTGTGGATCGGGCTGTTGGAAGGCAGGCAAGCTTGATCTCGTTGATCTCTGTCGCTCGAGTTCTGGCGGGAACTGCAACAAAGCAGACGTCGAAGGCTGGATGGTGCCTGTTTGCACAGGGTGGTCACTCCTTGACCACAAGGGAGATTCTTCAGTCTTCTACGTTGAGTAGGATGTCGAAGGGTCCAGAGTTTCATTTCTTATGTTTCATCAGGATAATCTGCAGTGCATTGGCACTGCTCCCACTCTTATTCGAATCTGGGGGGCTCGATTACCTGCTAGGTCCCCTCCTATGGGTGGGACCCAGGAAGTGGGTGGATACACCCCCTTCCTTTGATCCTGGCCGTGCTGGGACGGGGGCTGGAGTGCCCCAGAACCGGTTTGGCCGGATTATGCAAGGGGCAGCCTTGTGCTCCCCATGCAGTGTCTGGTTTCTTTCAAACCTCCCTGCTACAATCCACTATCTCCTGTCTGAGGGGGTGTAACACCGCCCTGCGACAGGAAACCCTTTGTCCAGGCCCCCTTGGCTGAGTTTCGGTCAGCTGCAGTGGGTCAGACCTGTGTCTGTGGCAGAAGCATCCATTTTGTGGATGTGAGGCTCTTTTAAAATTAACCGCATTTCAGCAAAGTAACATGTCTTCTCCCTCTAGAGGGGTGGAATGCTATCCCCGTCGCCAGAACTGGCGAGGGGATAGTATTCCAAATCGTATGACATCTTACACGACATGTTTTGATAAAGCCAAACCAAAGTTGCTATATAACCGCGAGGATTATAATGCACTTTATAGTATATGGTATGGCAATATCCTGAAACAGCTTAGGGATTTGTTCCCGACGGCTGCAGACAGGCTCAGCTCATGCTAGAGCTCCATCTCACATTAAACCACGCACTCTGCCTCCAGGATTGATGAGGCCTTCCATAGGAGTGGCTCACAGGTTTATATGTGTCCAGATATAGGTTTAGATATAGGTATACTATACCTAAGCAAGGGGTGATTACACCACCTTGCCCCAGCTGAGTGATCAGCCAGTTGTGTCAATTTAGGAACCAGCCAGGGGTGGCAAAATATATGCTGCAGCCCCTGGTAGGCCTTGGTGGCACCTATGCCCTGAGCACCTATAGTGCTTGTTACAGGGGCTGACAAGGAGTCCATTTCCAATTGTGGTATGTACCTAGGGTACATGGAATCCATTTTACAGAGAGAGCAGATGGCCTGGGGCCCTGATTGGCAGGGAACCAGGTCAACTAAGTCGAAAACCGGCTAAACACAAGGCAAAATATCTGGGGTAACCATAGTCAGGTAGCCACCTTCCTACAAGGTGGGTAAGTAGAAATTCACCACTCGGCTGACCCGGCAGGAACAAACGTATTGCAAAAATTGACATGAACCAGCGTTTCGGTGAAGAGCAGCCAGGGACGTTCTAGCAAGTTTTACTGGTAAGTGGGGTTGGAAACAAATTTCAGGCTCAATACTGGGCTCAAAAGATGCAGCACTGAGGTCTCTCCTGATAGCAGGCGGGTAAGTAGAAATTCATCGCTCGGCTGACCTGGCATTAGCAAACGTATGCCAAAACTCGACGCAGAACCAGCTTTTCAGTGAAGAGCATCCAGGGACATTCTAGCAAGTTTTAGTTGTAAGTGGGGTTGGAAACGCTTTTCAGGCTCAGTACTGGACTCAAAATATGCAGCCATGAGTTCTCTCCTGATAGCAGGTGGGTAAGTAGAAATTCGCCGCTCGGCTGACCCGGCAGGAGCAAACGTATGCCAAAATTGATGTAAAGCCAGCTTTTCAGTGAAGAGCAGCGAGGGACATTCTAGCAAGTTTTACTTGTAAGTGGGGTTGGAAACACTTTTCACGCTCAGTACTGTGCACAACAGATGCGGCACTGAGGTCCTCCCGATAGCAGGTGGGTAAGTAGAAATTCACCACTCGGCTGACCGGGCAGGAACAAACGTATTGCAAAAATTGACGCAGAACCAGCTTTTCAGTGAGGAGCAGCCAGGGACATTCTAGCAAGTTTTACTAGTAAGTGGGGTTGGAAACGCATTTCAGGCTCAATACTGGACTCAAAAGATGCAGCCCTGAGGTCTCTCATGATAGCAGGTGGGTAAGTTGGAATTTGCCGCCCGGCTGACCCTGCAGGAGCAAACGTATGCCAAAAATTGACGCAGAACCAGCTTTTCAGTGTAGAGCAGCCAGGGACATTCTAGCAAGTTTTACTTGTAAGTGGGGTTGGAAACGCTTTTCAGGCTCAGTACTGGGCTCAAAGATGCAGCCATGAGGTCTCTCCTGATAGCAGGTGGGTAAGTAGAAATTCGCCACTCGGCTGACCCAGCAGGAGCAAACGTATGCCAAAAATCGAAGCAGAACCAGCTTTTCAGTGAAGAGCAGCCAAGGACATTCTAGCAAGTTTTACTTGTAAGTGGGGTTGGAAACGCTTTTCAGGCTCAGTACTGGGCTCAAAAGATGCAGCACTGAGGTCTCTCCCGATAGCAGGTGGGTAAGTAGAAATTCAACACTCGGCTGACCCGGCAGGAACAAACGTATGCCAAAAATTTACGTGAACCAGCGTTTCAGTGAAGAGTAGCCAGGGACGTTCTAGCAAGTTTTGCTGGTAAGTGGGGTTGGAAACGCTTTTCAGGCTCAATACTGGGCTAAAAAGATGCAGCACTGAGGTCTCTCCTGATAGCAGGCGGGTAAGTAGAAATTCACCGCTCGGCTGACCTGGCATTAGCAAACGTTGCCAAAAATCGATGCAGAACCAGCTTTTCAGTGAAGAGCAGCCAGGGACATTCTAGCAAGTTTTAGTTGTAAGTGGGGTTGGAAACGCTTTTCAGGCTCAGTACAGGGCTCAAAAGATGCAGCCATGAGGTCTCTCTTGATAGCAGCTGGGTAAGTAGAAATTTGCCGCTCGGCTGACACGGCAGGAGCAAACGCATGCCAAAAATAGACGCAGAACCAGCTTTTTAGTGTAGAGCAGCCAGGGACATTCTAGCAAGTTTTACTTGTAAGTGGGGTTGGAAACTCTTTTCAGGCTCATTACTGGGCTCAAAAGATGCAGCCATGAGGTCTCTCCTGATAGCAGGTGGGTAAGTAGAAATTAGCAGCTCGGCTGACCAGGCAGGAGCAAACGTATGCCAAAAATCGAAGCAGGACCAGCTTTTCAGTGAAGAGCAGCCAGGGACATTCTCGCAAGTTTTACTTGTAAGTGGGGTTGGAAACGCTTTTCAGGCTTAGTACTGGGCTCAAAATATTCAGTCCTGAGGTCTCTCCTGATAGCAGGTGAGTAAGTTGGAATTCGCCGCTCAGCTGACCCGGCAGGAGCAAACGTATGCCAAAAATCGACTTGAACCAGCTTTTCAGTTGAGAGCAGCCAGGGACATTTTAGCAAGTTTTACTGGTAAGTGGGGTTGGAAATGCTTTTCAGGCTCAATACTGGGCTCAAAAGATGCAGCCCTGAGGTCTCTCCTGATAGCAGGTGGGTAAGTTGGAATTCGCCGCTAGGCTGACCCTGCAGGAGCAAACGTATGCCAAAAATAGACGCTGAACCAGCTTTTCAGTGAAGAGCAGCCAGGGACATTCTAGCAAGTTTTACTTGTAAGTGGGGTTGGAAACGCTTTTCAGTCTCAGTACTGGGCTCAATAGATGCTGCCCTGAAGTCTCTCATGATAGCAGGTGGGTAAGTAGAAATTCGCCGCTCGGCTGACAAGGCAGGAGCAAACGTATGCCAAAAATCGACGCAGAACCAGCTTTTCAGTGTAGAGCAGCCAGGGACATTTTAGCAAGTTTTACTTGTAAGTGGGGTTGGAAACGTTTTTCAGGCTCAGTACTGGGCTCAAAAGATGCAGCCATGAGGTCTCTCTTGATAGCAGCTGGGTAAGTAGAAATTTGCCGCTCGGCTGACCCGGCAGGAGCAAACGTATGCCAAAAATCAACGCAGAACCAGCTTTTCAGTGTAGAGCAGCCAGGGACATTCTAGCAAGTTTTACTTGTAAGTGGGGTTAGAAACGCTTTTCAGGCACATTACTGGGCTCAAAAGATGCAGCCATGAGGTCTCTCCTGATAGCAGGTGGGTAAGTAGAAATTCGCCGCTCGGCTGACCCGGCAGGAGCAAACGTATGTCAAGAATTGACGTGAACCAGCGTTTCAGTGAAAAGCAGCCAGGGACGTTCTAGCAAGTTTTACTGGTAAGTGGGGTTGGAAACGCTTTTCAGGCTCAATACTGGGCTCAAAAGATGCAGCACTGAGGTCTCTCCTGATAGCAGGCGGGTAAGTAGAAATTCACCGCTCGGCTGACCTGGCATTAGCAAACGTATACCAAAAATCGACGCAGAACCAGCTTTTCAGTGAAGAGCATCCAGGGACATTCTAGCAAGTTTTAGTTATAAGTGGGGTTGGAAACACTTTTCAGGCTCATTACTGGGCTCAAAAGATGCAGCCATGAGGTCTCTCCTGATAGCAGGTGGGTAAGTAGAAATTCGCTGCTCGGCTGACCCGGCAGGAGCAAACGTATGCCAAAATTGATGTAAAGCCAGCTTTTCAGTGAAGAGCAGCGAGGGACATTCTAGCAAGTTTTACTTGTAAGTGGGGTTGGAAACGCTTTTCAGGCTCAGTACTGGGCTCAAAAGATGCAGTCCTGAGGTCTCAGCAGGTGCATAAGTTGGAATTCGCCGCTTGTCTAACCCTGCAGGAGCAAACGTATGCCAAAAATCGACACAGAACCATCTTTACCGTGAAGAGCAGCCAGGGACATTCTAGCAAGTTTTACTTGTAAGTGGGGTTGGAAACACTTTTCACGCTCAGTACTGTGCACAAAAGATGCGGCACTGAGGTCCTCCCGATAGCAGGTGGGTAAGTAGAAATTCACCACTCGGCTGACCTGGCAGGAACAAACGTATTGCAAAAATTGACATGAACCAGTGTTTCAGTGAAGAGCCGCCAGGGACGTTCTAGCAAGTTTTACTGGTAAGTGGGGTTGGAAACGCTTTTCAGGCTCAATACTGGGCTCAAAAGATGCAGCACTGAGGTCTCTCCTGATAGCAGGCGGGTAAGTAGAAATTCACCGCTCGGCTGACCTGGCATTAGCAAACGTACGCCAAAAATCGACGCAGAACCAGCTTTTCAGTGAAGAGCATCCAGGGACATTCTAGCAAGTTTTAGTTGTAAGTGGGGTTGGAAACGCTTTTCAGGCTTAGTACTGGACTCAAAAGATGCAGCCATGAGGTCTCTCCTGATAGCAGGTGGGTAAGTAGAAATTCGCCGTTCGGCTGACCCGGCAGGAGCAAATGTATGCCAAAATTGATGTAAAGCCAGCTTTTCAGTGAAGAGCAGCGAGGGACATTCTAGCAAGTTTTACTTGTAAGTGGGGTTGGAAACGCTTTTCAGGCTCAGTACTGGGCTCAAAAGATGCAGTCCTGAGGTCTCAGCAGGTGCGTAAGTTGGAATTCGCCGCTCGTCTGACCCTGCAGGAGCAAACGTATGGCAAAAATCGACACAGAACCAGCTTTTCCATGAAGAGCAGCCAGGGACATTCTAGCAGGTTTTACTTGTAAGTGGGGTTGGAAACGCTTTTCACGCTCAGTACTGTGCACAAAAGATGCGGCACTGAGGTCCTACCGATAGCAGGTGGGTAAGTAGAAATTCACCACTCGGCTGACCCGGCAGGAACAAACGTATTGCAAAAATTGACATGAACCAGTGTTTCAGTGTAGAGCAGCCAGGGACGTTCTAGCAAGTTTTACTGGTAAGTGGGGTTGGAAACGCTTTTCAGGCTCAATACTGGGCTCAAAAGATGCAGCAGTGAGGTCTCTCCTGATAGCAGGCGGGTAAATAGAAATTCACCGCTCGGCTGACCTGGCATTAGTAAACGTATGCCAAAAATCGACGCAGAACCAGCTTTTCAGTGAAGAGCATCCAGGGACATTCTAGCAAGTTTTAGTTGTAAGTGGGGTTGAAACGCTTTTCAGGCTCAGTACTGGACTCAAAAGATGCAGCCATGAGGTCTCTCCTGATAGCAGGTGGGTAAGTAGAAATTCGCCGCTCGGCTGACCCGGCAGGAGCAAACGTATGCCAAAATTGATGTAAAGCCAGCTTTTCAGTGAAGAGCAGCGAGGGACATTCTAGCAAGTTTTACTTGTAAGTGAGGTTGGAAACGCTTTTCAGGCTCAGTACTGGGTTCAAAAGATGCAGTCCTGAGGTCTCAGCAGGTGCATAAGTTGGAATTCGCCGCTTGTCTAACCCTGCAGGAGCAAACGTATGCCAAAAATCAACACAGAACCATCTTTACCGTGAAGAGCAGCCAGGGACATTCTAGCAAGTTTTACTTGTAAGTGGGGTTGGAAACACTTTTCACGCTCAGTACTGTGCACAAAAGATGCGGCACTGAGGTCCTCCCGATAGCAGGTGGGTAAGTAGAAATTCACCACTCGGCTGACCCGGCAGGAACAAACGTATTGCAAAAATTGACATGAACCAGCGTTTCAGTGAAGAGCAGCTAGGGACGTTCTAGCAAGTTTTACTGGTAAGTGGAGTTGGAAACGCTTTTCAGGCTCAATACTAGGCTCAAAAGATGCAGCCCTGAGGTCTCTCATGATAGCAGGTGGGTAAGTTGAAATTCGCCACTCGGCTGACCCTGCACGAGCAAACTTATGCCAAAATTCGACGCAAAACCAGCTTTTCAATGAAGAGCAGCCAGGGACATTCTAGCAAGTTTACTTGTAAGTGGGGTTGGAAACGCTTTTCACGCTCAGTACTGTGCACAAAAGATGCAGCCCTGAGGTCTCTCATGATAGCAGGTGGGTAAGTAGAAATTCGCCGCTCGGCTGACAAGGCAGGAGCAAACGTATGCCAAAAATTGACGCAGAACCAGCATTTCAGTGAAGAGCAGCCAGGGACATTATAGCAAGTTTTACTTGTAAGTGGGGTTGGAAACGCTTTTCAGGCTCAGTACTGGGCTCAAAAGATGCAGCCATGAGGTCTCTCTTGATAGCAGCTGGGTAAGTAGAAATTTGCCGCTCGGCTGACCCGGCAGGAGCAAACGTATGCCAAAAATCGACGCAGAACCAGCTTTTCAGTGTAGAGCAGCCAGGGACATTCTAGCAAGTTTTACTTGTAAGTGGGGTTGGAAACTCTTTTCAGGCTCATTACTGGGCTCAAAAGATGCAGCCATGAGGTCTCTCCTGATAGCAGGTGGGTAACTAGAAATTCGCCGCTCGGCTGACAAGGCAGGAGCAAACGTATGCCAAAAATCGACGCAGAATCAGCTTTTCAGTAAAGAGCAGCCAGGGACATTCTAGCAAGTTTTACTTGTAAGTGGGGTTGGAAATGCTTTTCAGGGTCAGTACTAGGCTCAAAAGTTACAGCCATGAGGTCTCTCCTGATAGCAAGTGGGTAAGTAGAAATTCGCCACTCGGCTGACCCAGCAGGAGCAAACGTATGCCAAAAAACGACGCAGAACCAGCTTTTCAGTGAAGAGCAGCCAGGGACATTCTAGCATGTTTTACTTGTAAGTGGGGTTGGAAACGCTTTTCAGGCTCAGTACTGGGCTCAAAAGACGCAGCACTGAGGTCTCTCCCTATAGCAGGAACGTAAGTAGAAATTCACCACTCGGCTGACCCGGCAGGAACAAGCGTATGCCAAAAATTGACGTGAACCAATGTTTCAGTGAAGAGCAGCCAGGGACATTCTAGCAAGTTTTAGTTGTAAGTGGGGTTGGAAACGCTTTTCAGGCTCAGTACTAGGCTCAAAAGATGCAGCCATGAGGTCTCTCCTGATGGCAGGTGGGTAAGTAGAAATTAGCAGCTCGGCTGACCAGGCAGGAGCAAACGTATGCCAAAAATTGACGCAGGACCAGCTTTTCAGTGAAGAGCAGCCAGGGACATTCTAGCAAGTTTTACTTGTAAGTGGGGTTGGAAACGCTTTTCAGGCTTAGTACTGGGCTCAAAAGATGCAGTCCTGAGGTCTCTCCTGATAGCAGGTGTGTAAGTCGGAATTCGCCGCTCAGCTGACCCGGCAGGAGCAAACGTATGCCAAAAATTGACTTGAACCAGCTTTTCAGTTGAGACCAGCCAGGGACATTTTAGCAAGTTTTACTGGTAAGTGGGGTTGAAAATGCTTTTCAGGCTCAATACTGGGCTCAAAAGATGCAGCCCTGAGGTCTCTCCTGATAGCAGGTGGGTAAGTTCGAAATCGCCGCTAGGCTGACCCTGCAGGAGCAAACGTATGCCAAAAATCGACGCTGAATCAGCTTTTCAGTAAAGAGCAGCCAGGGACATTCTAGCAAGTTTTACTTGTAGGTGGGGTTGGAAATGCTTTTCAGGGTCAGTACTGGGCTCAAAATATGCAGCACTGAGGTCTCTCGTGATAGCAGGTGGGTAAGTAGAAATTCGCCGCTCGGCTGACCCGGCAGGAGCAAACGTATGCCAAAAATGTACGCAGAACCAGCTTTTCAGTGAAGAGCAGCCTGGGACATTCTAGCAAATTTTACTTGTAAGTGGGGTTGGAAAAGCTTTTCAGGCTTAGTACTGGGCTCAAAAGATGCAGCCCTGATGTCTCTCCTGATAGCAAGAGGGTATGTAGAAATTCGCCAATCGGCTGACTCAGCAAGAGCAAATATATGCCAAAAATTGACGCAGAACCAGATTTTCAGTGAGGAGCAGCCAGGGACATTCTAGCAAGTTTTACTAGTAAGTGGGGTTGGAAAGGCTTTTCAGGCTCAATACTGGACTCAAAAGATGCAGCCCTGAGGTCTCTCATGATAGCAGGTGGGTAAGTTGGAATTCGCCACTCGGCTGACCCTGCTGGAGCAAACGTATGCCAAAATTCGACGCAGAACCAGCTTTTCAGTGAAGAGCAGCCAAGGACATTCTAGCAAGTTTTACTTGTAAGTGGGGCTGGGAACGATTTTCAGGCTCAGGACTGGGCTCAAAAGATGCAGCCATGAGGTCTCTCTTGATAGCAGGTGGGTAAGTAGAAATTACCCGCTCGGCTGACCCGGCAAGAGCAAGCATATGCCAAAAATTGACGCGGAACCAGCTTTTTACTGTAGAGCAGCCAGGGACTTTCTAGCAAGTTTTACTTGTAAGTGGGGTTGGAAACGCTTTTCAGGCTCAGTACTGGGCTCAAAAGATGCAGCTCTGAGGTCTCTCCTGATAGCAGGTGGGTAAGTAGAAATTCGCTGCTCGGCTGACCCGGCAGGAGCAAACGTATGCCAAAAATCAACGCAGAATCAGCTTTTCAGTAAAGAGCAGCCAGGGACATTCTAGCAAGTTTTAATTGTAAGTGGGGTTGGAAATGCTTTTCAGGGTCAGTACTGGGCTCAAAAGATGCAGCACTGAGGTCTCTCCTGATAGCAGGTGGGTAAGTAGAAATTCGCCGCTCGGCTGACCCGGCAGAAGCAAACGTATGGCAAAAATGTACGCAGAACCAGCTTTTCAGTGGAGAGCAGCCAGGGACATTCTAGCAAGTTTTACTGGTAAGTGGGGTTGGAAACGCTTTTCAGGCTCAATACTGGGCTCAAAAGATGCAGCACTGAGGTCTCTCCTGATAGCAGGCGGGTAAGTAGAAATTCACCGCTCGGCTGACCTGGCATTAGCAAACGTATACCAAAAATCGACGCAGAACCAGCTTTTCAGTGAAGAGCATCCAGGGACATTCTAGCAAGTTTTAGTTATAAGTGGGGTTGGAAACACTTTTCAGGCTCATTACTGGGCTCAAAAGATGCAGCCATGAGGTCTCTCCTGATAGCAGGTGGGTAAGTAGAAATTCGCTGCTCGGCTGACCCGGCAGGAGCAAACGTATGCCAAAATTGATGTAAAGCCAGCTTTTCAGTGAAGAGCAGCGAGGGACATTCTAGCAAGTTTTACTTGTAAGTGGGGTTGGAAACGCTTTTCAGGCTCAGTACTGGGCTCAAAAGATGCAGTCCTGAGGTCTCAGCAGGTGCATAAGTTGGAATTCGCCGCTTGTCTAACCCTGCAGGAGCAAACGTATGCCAAAAATCGACACAGAACCATCTTTACCGTGAAGAGCAGCCAGGGACATTCTAGCAAGTTTTACTTGTAAGTGGGGTTGGAAACACTTTTCACGCTCAGTACTGTGCACAAAAGATGCGGCACTGAGGTCCTCCCGATAGCAGGTGGGTAAGTAGAAATTCACCACTCGGCTGACCTGGCAGGAACAAACGTATTGCAAAAATTGACATGAACCAGTGTTTCAGTGAAGAGCCGCCAGGGACGTTCTAGCAAGTTTTACTGGTAAGTGGGGTTGGAAACGCTTTTCAGGCTCAATACTGGGCTCAAAAGATGCAGCACTGAGGTCTCTCCTGATAGCAGGCGGGTAAGTAGAAATTCACCGCTCGGCTGACCTGGCATTAGCAAACGTACGCCAAAAATCGACGCAGAACCAGCTTTTCAGTGAAGAGCATCCAGGGACATTCTAGCAAGTTTTAGTTGTAAGTGGGGTTGGAAACGCTTTTCAGGCTTAGTACTGGACTCAAAAGATGCAGCCATGA
Source organism: Lissotriton helveticus (assembly GCF_964261635.1). NCBI lineage: Eukaryota > Metazoa > Chordata > Amphibia > Caudata > Salamandridae > Lissotriton > Lissotriton helveticus. The sequence continues at coordinate 427,107,442 of NC_136068.1, forward strand.
GGTCTCTCCTGATAGCAGGTGGGTAAGTAGAAATTCGCCGTTCGGCTGACCCGGCAGGAGCAAATGTATGCCAAAATTGATGTAAAGCCAGCTTTTCAGTGAAGAGCAGCGAGGGACATTCTAGCAAGTTTTACTTGTAAGTGGGGTTGGAAACGCTTTTCAGGCTCAGTACTGGGCTCAAAAGATGCAGTCCTGAGGTCTCAGCAGGTGCGTAAGTTGGAATTCGCCGCTCGTCTGACCCTGCAGGAGCAAACGTATGGCAAAAATCGACACAGAACCAGCTTTTCCATGAAGAGCAGCCAGGGACATTCTAGCAGGTTTTACTTGTAAGTGGGGTTGGAAACGCTTTTCACGCTCAGTACTGTGCACAAAAGATGCGGCACTGAGGTCCTACCGATAGCAGGTGGGTAAGTAGAAATTCACCACTCGGCTGACCCGGCAGGAACAAACGTATTGCAAAAATTGACATGAACCAGTGTTTCAGTGTAGAGCAGCCAGGGACGTTCTAGCAAGTTTTACTGGTAAGTGGGGTTGGAAACGCTTTTCAGGCTCAATACTGGGCTCAAAAGATGCAGCAGTGAGGTCTCTCCTGATAGCAGGCGGGTAAATAGAAATTCACCGCTCGGCTGACCTGGCATTAGTAAACGTATGCCAAAAATCGACGCAGAACCAGCTTTTCAGTGAAGAGCATCCAGGGACATTCTAGCAAGTTTTAGTTGTAAGTGGGGTTGAAACGCTTTTCAGGCTCAGTACTGGACTCAAAAGATGCAGCCATGAGGTCTCTCCTGATAGCAGGTGGGTAAGTAGAAATTCGCCGCTCGGCTGACCCGGCAGGAGCAAACGTATGCCAAAATTGATGTAAAGCCAGCTTTTCAGTGAAGAGCAGCGAGGGACATTCTAGCAAGTTTTACTTGTAAGTGAGGTTGGAAACGCTTTTCAGGCTCAGTACTGGGTTCAAAAGATGCAGTCCTGAGGTCTCAGCAGGTGCATAAGTTGGAATTCGCCGCTTGTCTAACCCTGCAGGAGCAAACGTATGCCAAAAATCAACACAGAACCATCTTTACCGTGAAGAGCAGCCAGGGAATTCTAGCAAGTTTTACTTGTAAGTGGGGTTGGAAACACTTTTCACGCTCAGTACTGTGCACAAAAGATGCGGCACTGAGGTCCTCCCGATAGCAGGTGGGTAAGTAGAAATTCACCACTCGGCTGACCCGGCAGGAACAAACGTATTGCAAAAATTGACATGAACCAGCGTTTCAGTGAAGAGCAGCTAGGGACGATCTAGCAAGTTTTACTGGTAAGTGGAGTTGGAAACGCTTTTCAGGCTCAATACTAGGCTCAAAAGATGCAGCCCTGAGGTCTCTCATGATAGCAGGTGGGTAAGTTGAAATTCGCCACTCGGCTGACCCTGCACGAGCAAACTTATGCCAAAATTCGACGCAAAACCAGCTTTTCAATGAAGAGCAGCCAGGGACATTCTAGCAAGTTTACTTGTAAGTGGGGTTGGAAACGCTTTTCACGCTCAGTACTGTGCACAAAAGATGCAGCCCTGAGGTCTCTCATGATAGCAGGTGGGTAAGTAGAAATTCGCCGCTCGGCTGACAAGGCAGGAGCAAACGTATGCCAAAAATTGACGCAGAACCAGCATTTCAGTGAAGAGCAGCCAGGGACATTATAGCAAGTTTTACTTGTAAGTGGGGTTGGAAACGCTTTTCAGGCTCAGTACTGGGCTCAAAAGATGCAGCCATGAGGTCTCTCTTGATAGCAGCTGGGTAAGTAGAAATTTGCCGCTCGGCTGACCCGGCAGGAGCAAACGTATGCCAAAAATCGACGCAGAACCAGCTTTTCAGTGTAGAGCAGCCAGGGACATTCTAGCAAGTTTTACTTGTAAGTGGGGTTGGAAACTCTTTTCAGGCTCATTACTGGGCTCAAAAGATGCAGCCATGAGGTCTCTCCTGATAGCAGGTGGGTAACTAGAAATTCGCCGCTCGGCTGACAAGGCAGGAGCAAACGTATGCCAAAAATCGACGCAGAATCAGCTTTTCAGTAAAGAGCAGCCAGGGACATTCTAGCAAGTTTTACTTGTAAGTGGGGTTGGAAATGCTTTTCAGGGTCAGTACTAGGCTCAAAAGTTACAGCCATGAGGTCTCTCCTGATAGCAAGTGGGTAAGTAGAAATTCGCCACTCGGCTGACCCAGCAGGAGCAAACGTATGCCAAAAAACGACGCAGAACCAGCTTTTCAGTGAAGAGCAGCCAGGGACATTCTAGCATGTTTTACTTGTAAGTGGGGTTGGAAACGCTTTTCAGGCTCAGTACTGGGCTCAAAAGACGCAGCACTGAGGTCTCTCCCTATAGCAGGAACGTAAGTAGAAATTCACCACTCGGCTGACCCGGCAGGAACAAGCGTATGCCAAAAATTGACGTGAACCAATGTTTCAGTGAAGAGCAGCCAGGGACATTCTAGCAAGTTTTAGTTGTAAGTGGGGTTGGAAACGCTTTTCAGGCTCAGTACTAGGCTCAAAAGATGCAGCCATGAGGTCTCTCCTGATGGCAGGTGGGTAAGTAGAAATTAGCAGCTCGGCTGACCAGGCAGGAGCAAACGTATGCCAAAAATTGACGCAGGACCAGCTTTTCAGTGAAGAGCAGCCAGGGACATTCTAGCAAGTTTTACTTGTAAGTGGGGTTGGAAACGCTTTTCAGGCTTAGTACTGGGCTCAAAAGATGCAGTCCTGAGGTCTCTCCTGATAGCAGGTGTGTAAGTCGGAATTCGCCGCTCAGCTGACCCGGCAGGAGCAAACGTATGCCAAAAATTGACTTGAACCAGCTTTTCAGTTGAGACCAGCCAGGGACATTTTAGCAAGTTTTACTGGTAAGTGGGGTTGAAAATGCTTTTCAGGCTCAATACTGGGCTCAAAAGATGCAGCCCTGAGGTCTCTCCTGATAGCAGGTGGGTAAGTTCGAAATCGCCGCTAGGCTGACCCTGCAGGAGCAAACGTATGCCAAAAATCGACGCTGAATCAGCTTTTCAGTAAAGAGCAGCCAGGGACATTCTAGCAAGTTTTACTTGTAGGTGGGGTTGGAAATGCTTTTCAGGGTCAGTACTGGGCTCAAAATATGCAGCACTGAGGTCTCTCGTGATAGCAGGTGGGTAAGTAGAAATTCGCCGCTCGGCTGACCCGGCAGGAGCAAACGTATGCCAAAAATGTACGCAGAACCAGCTTTTCAGTGAAGAGCAGCCTGGGACATTCTAGCAAATTTTACTTGTAAGTGGGGTTGGAAAAGCTTTTCAGGCTTAGTACTGGGCTCAAAAGATGCAGCCCTGATGTCTCTCCTGATAGCAAGAGGGTATGTAGAAATTCGCCAATCGGCTGACTCAGCAAGAGCAAATATATGCCAAAAATTGACGCAGAACCAGATTTTCAGTGAGGAGCAGCCAGGGACATTCTAGCAAGTTTTACTAGTAAGTGGGGTTGGAAAGGCTTTTCAGGCTCAATACTGGACTCAAAAGATGCAGCCCTGAGGTCTCTCATGATAGCAGGTGGGTAAGTTGGAATTCGCCACTCGGCTGACCCTGCTGGAGCAAACGTATGCCAAAATTCGACGCAGAACCAGCTTTTCAGTGAAGAGCAGCCAAGGACATTCTAGCAAGTTTTACTTGTAAGTGGGGCTGGGAACGATTTTCAGGCTCAGGACTGGGCTCAAAAGATGCAGCCATGAGGTCTCTCTTGATAGCAGGTGGGTAAGTAGAAATTACCCGCTCGGCTGACCCGGCAAGAGCAAGCATATGCCAAAAATTGACGCGGAACCAGCTTTTTACTGTAGAGCAGCCAGGGACTTTCTAGCAAGTTTTACTTGTAAGTGGGGTTGGAAACGCTTTTCAGGCTCAGTACTGGGCTCAAAAGATGCAGCTCTGAGGTCTCTCCTGATAGCAGGTGGGTAAGTAGAAATTCGCTGCTCGGCTGACCCGGCAGGAGCAAACGTATGCCAAAAATCAACGCAGAATCAGCTTTTCAGTAAAGAGCAGCCAGGGACATTCTAGCAAGTTTTAATTGTAAGTGGGGTTGGAAATGCTTTTCAGGGTCAGTACTGGGCTCAAAAGATGCAGCACTGAGGTCTCTCCTGATAGCAGGTGGGTAAGTAGAAATTCGCCGCTCGGCTGACCCAGCAGAAGCAAACGTATGGCAAAAATGTACGCAGAACCAGCTTTTCAGTGGAGAGCAGCCAGGGACATTCTAGCAAGTTTTACTAGTAAGTGGGGTTGGAAACGCTTTTCAGGCTTAGTACTGGGCTCAAAAGATGCAGCCCTGATGTCTCTCTTGATAGCAGGTGTGTAAGTTGGAATTCGCCGCTCGGCTGACCCTGCAGGAGCAAACGTATGCCAAAATTCTACGCAGAAGGGGGCGTGGCTTCGAGGGCGGAGATGGTGGCCTCGAGCCATTTGAGCTGACGAGCTCGGACAACGCATCTACGTGCCGTGAGTGGTACCTTACCTGCTGGTACTTTGGCAGCCTGCACAGCGAATCCCCGTAACAAACCTACACTCTGCTGAAGAAGGACAATTATCCCGAAACACCGGTGTACAGAGTTGGTGCTGCAACCTTGCCTTTGACACTTGCTGATTAACGAAAGGCGCACACGCCTTGAAGTACTACATCTACCATGATGCTTTGGGGGAAACACCGCTGTTGCACGTGAGTAGTGTGCGACCCAAGAAGTTTCCGCTTATGTATGGTTCCCTCGAGCCATTTGAGCTGACGAACTCGGACAACGCATCTACGTGCCGTGAGTGGTACCTTACCTGCTGATACTTTGGCAGCCTGCACAGCGAATCCCCGTAACAAACCTACACTCTGCTGAAGAAGGACAATTATCCCGAAACACCGGTGTACAGAGTTGGTGCTGCAACCTTGCCTTTGACACTTGCTGATTAACGAAAGGCGCACACGCCTTGAAGTACTACATCTACCATGATGCTTTGGGGGAAACACCGCTGTTGCACGTGAGTAGTGTGCGACCCAAGAAGTTTCCGCTTATGTATGGTTCCCTCGAGCCATTTGAGCTGACGAGCTCGGACAACGCATCTATGTGCCGTGAGTGGTACCTTACCTGCTGATACTTTGACAGCCTGCACAGCGAATCCCCGTAACAAACCTACACTCTGCTGAAGAAGGACAATTATCCCGAAACACCGGTGTACAGAGTTGGTGCTGCAACCTTGCCTTTGACACTTGCTGATTAACGAAAGGCGCACACGCCTTGAAGTACTACATCTACCATGATGCTTTGGGGGAAACACCGCTGTTGCACGTGAGTAGTGTGCGACCCAAGAAGTTTCCGCGAAGATGGTGGACGTTGCTTGTTAGAGCTCCTACCAGCCCGCTACAGATCCGTCATTTTATCCTGGCCCCCGAATTCGTATCCCGACCCACACTTGCAGCGGAGGTAGAGACTGGCGAGGGGTGCCCTCCGGTGAAGGCTACAGAGCGCCCGGAGCATTGGTGGCGGAGATAGCGGCGGCGACACCCCGGGGCCTACGCACGGCGTGTGAAGCCGGGGCCTCAATTTTGGCGGTATCCAGCCGGGAACTCCCGGCGTCAGCGGGCAGTGACAGCGGTGGGACCCGCGGCCTGGGGCTTGAAACTGCAGCGGAGCAGACAGAGAGGGAGTGGCCGTACCCCACGACTGGGGAGTGAGTCCGGGCTGCCCGGATCCTGGAGGCGGACCGCGGCCGGCGTGGAGGCCCAGAGACGGCCAGTGCAGCGCCCCCCCAGGGAGTGATCCTGCTTGCACCCTGGCCTGTGGGCTGTCACGCTTGCCTGCTTTTCTGGCCGGTTGGGGGCCCCCTGCCCCAGATCTCCCTGGAGGTGTTGCCCGACATCAGGGGTGCAGGTGGACACTGGCAGAGGCGACGAGGTGGGCTATCGGCCCTTAGGGAGCTGCGACCCTGACTGGGCAGTAGCCTGGCCTGGAGTGTCCTGTATGTGCCCCCCCCCGGAGGCGGACTGAGGTGGTCTGCTGGTCCGAGACTGTGTGCCTCCCCTGCCTGTCACTGGCGACACGGAATACCTAGCTGAGAGGACCGGTGCCTGCCCTGAGAACCGGGGCCACAGAAGGGAGCCTCACCATGACCAGAGGGGGGGGTGGGCCCGACAAACAGGGCCCCATCGACAAGTATACCGGACCGAGTGGGGGTCAAGGGGCATCCGGTGGCCAGGGGTTGGGCCCGGACAATGCGGCGCTCATGGCGGCGATCACCCAGTCTAGGGACATGCTCGATGCCAAGATTGGGGCAGTTGGGGCAGTTGGGGCGGACGTGACCCTATTGCGCCAAGATCTGCGCAACGCCGTTGCGCGAATTACCGAGACCGAATCTAGGATCTCAGTGGTGGAAGACGATGTTGGTACCCTGAAGCGGAAAATGGCGGCGATGGAAAACATTCAACGGGGCCTTGCGCTCCGTGTCGAGGATGCCGAAGGGCGGGCGCGCAGGAACAACCTACGCTTTGTGGGCTTTCCGGAGGGGTGTGAGAAGAGTAATATGGAACAGTTCCTAACCCAGTGGTTGGAGAGTTGGCTCCCCCCGGAGGCCCTGTCCCGTTGTTTCGTGATAGAACGCGCCCATAGGGCCCTGACGCAGAAGCCGCCGGCGGGAGAGAGACCAAGACCCTGATTGCTAAACTCCTGAACTTTCACGAAAAAGACACTATTTTGCAGGAAGCGAGGGCCAAAGAATCTCTTCATTTCGAAAATCAGAAGATTATGATCTTCCCGGACTACACCAGACTTGTGCAACAACAGCGGCACTCCTTTATTGCCGCCAAGGCGAAACTCCGTGGCCTGAAGATTCAATACTCATTGCTCTACCCTGCCCGCCTACGGGTGATCTTTCAGTCACAAATTCATTTTTTTTACTCCCCGGAGGACGTTTTCAAATGGACCGATGAGACGGTGAGAGTCAGGCCACATGATCAACCTAGATTGAACCTGGGACGTTCGAGGGAGCCGTCGCAAGACCGGGGGAACCAGACTACCGGGACCAAAAGGAATAGGAAGTCAAGATCTCGGAAACGATCCGCCTCTCGCAGTGGATCTCCTTCTGCTGCACCTACTGACTCTGATCACTCTGGGAGAGGCCGCTGACAGGCTGTGGGGACTTATACCCTCGACCGTCTATCATGAACTCCAGCTGGAGAGGAGCTGCTCCGCAGTGTTCCACTGTACCGAAGATTGACTGCTGAGTATACTGCTAAGGCTGGATTTTTGTTGTGCTATGTGTGGGGTTGTGGGGTAGGGTTCGGGGTGCTCCGGTACAGGGGCTACCTGCCTCCTACATAAGTGGGAGTTGTCTAGGGAAGGGGGGAGTTTCTATAGTTCACAGGGGTAGTTGGGATCCATTGGTATGGTTGGCCTTGGGCGCTCTGTTTTGGGCCCGAGGTTGCCCATGCCGCGACAGGTACTTCTGAGTTCCATGAGGTATAGGGGTGGAGGGCAGGGGGTGGAGGGGGGGTGGTTGTGGGGGGGGTGTAGTTTGGGGCATGTTGGGCAGAGGGACTTCTGTTGTTTTTTGGGGGTTCAGGGGTCGACGGGGGGGATTGCACGTGATTTTTGATGCTTTGCCAATGATGGTGCTGTGTGCCTGGGTGTGGCGCCAGGGTTCTGCCACGATTGCTACCTTTGACTATGGCTAACGCACCGATTCAAGGGCTCCCCAGGGAGTCCATGCCTGTGATAACTTGGAATGTCAGGGGGATGCTTGACAAGATCAAACGGGGGGCAATTCTGAGATGGGGAAGAGGGAGGTGGCTGATGTATTATTGTTGCAGGAAACGCACATGCTGGGGACGAAGGTGCTTAGCCTGCAGAGGTTTGGTTACCAACAGGTCTATCATGCCGGGTTTTCCAGGGGGTCCAGGGGAGTTGCTGTGTTGCAGGTTGGCCTATGTCCATGAGAAACAATGGATAGACCCACAGGGTCGATACGTTTTCGTCAAAGGGATGGTGGGTGCTGAACCTGTGGTTTTTGGGAGTGTCTACGCCCATCCGCCTTTGCAGTGGTCCTTGTCCGAGAAATTGTTTGCGGTGTGGGCAGATATCCCTGAGTCCTTGGCGGTGCTGGGGAGTGATTGGAATGAGGTGATGGATGTGTGTGTGGATCGTCGGCGAACGCAGGGGGTATTGACAGCTGCTGCCCCTTCCCGGTTGAATGCGATGGTGGAGGGAATGGGCTGGGTTGATGTGTGGCGTCATATGCATCCTAAGGCCCGTGAATACACCTACGTGTCGGCTGTACATGGTTTCTTTTCGCGCCTGGACTACGTTTTTGTGCCCCGCGCGTCCCTGGATAGGGTACGGGAGGCTGGGATCTTGCATAGAGGGCTATCTGACCACTCTCCAGTGGCCGTCAGGATTGAACTGCTTACGAAACGTCAGCCGTTCCGGTGGAGGATGTCCTCGTGGCACCTTCAGCAGGCCGGCTTCGTCCAACACATGCGGGGTGCGATTGCACATTACTGGCAGGAGAATCTAGTGGAAGATATAGATGCAGTGGTGGTCTGGGAGGCCATGAAGCCCACGATTAGGGGGATAGATATCGCATGGTATGCAGAGGCCCGTCGGGAGCGTAGAGAGGCCATCACTGCGGCAGCCATACAGGTGGAAACTCTAGAAGAACAGTGCCGGGGTGGGGGGGATGATGTGGCATTGAGGTTGCTCCTGCAGGCGCAGCAGTTGTATGCGTCTGTGCTGATTGTTGAGGCCAGGCAAGCATGGCTGGCCACGCGCAGTAGAGTCTATCAGTGGGGGGACAAGTCTTGTACCATGCTTCATAGGCTGTGCCAATATACTGTCCGGCCTCACTCGCTGCCGGGTCTCACCGATGGGGAAGGAGTGGCGATCATGGACCCGGCGGTGCTGGCGGCGAACTTTGCCCAGTATTATATGGACCTATATGCCCCGCGGGACTGTCTATCGGCGGACGCGATTGATAAATTCATTGGAGACTTGCCACCGAAGGCGGTCTCTGGCGAGACCAAGGCAGCGCTGGACCTTCGCCTGACGGCGGAAGAATTGGGAGAAGATTTGGGACAGCTCAACACAGGGAAGGCACCGGGGCCAAGTGGTTTCCCGAGTGAATTTTATAAACGATTCCAACTCCAATTGGGGCCCCATTACCTCCGTGCACTAGAGGCGGCTCGATCGCAGGGTAGACTGCCTGCTGACTGGCGACACGCCGAAGTTGTGGTCTTCCAAAAACCCGGCAGGCCCCCGGACAGACAGGACTCATATCGCCCAATATCCTTGCTAAATATCGAGGCTAAACTGCTGGCTAAGGCCTTGGCGAACCACCTTCTCCCATATGTGACTGACTTGGTCCATCCGGACCAGGCCTGTTTCATGCCACATAGGGCGACGAGGGACAATATCAGGCGGGCGCAGGCGGCGATCGATGCAGTTGGTGACACGGGGGAGAGGGCAGCTCTACTTCTAGCGGATATAGACAGAGCATTTGACTCGGTCAGCTGGACGTACCTGTTCGCTCTCCTGCCTCGCCTCAACCTGGGCCCGGAGTTTATTTCCTACATCAAACTACTATACACAGATATCGCGGTATCTGTACGTATCTCCGGTGCGATATCTGAGAAGTTCTTTTAGAAAGGAAAGTGCACACCGGGTTTAGTGTATTATTAATCTGAGAGTAATTTAGACATGTGTTTTACAATAAATCATTCTTCACTCATATAATTGTAGTTCATATCATTTTTTTGTTTTATTTAAGAATATTATCTGTTCCTGTTTTTTTACGTTTTTTTCCTTATTATACTTTTGCACATATATATCTACTTTTTTTGTTTACCAAGGACATTGTCATATACAAAAACATTAAGAAATTATCATATAAATATTCGCTTTTCTTAAAAATCACCACATAATCATTATAAGAAACTTAATGTAAACGCAGAATTAATTCCTTCAACGCGTTTCGGCCGTCGCCTTCCTCAGGAAATCTGCCTTGTTCTTTACTATAGTTAGCGTGGCTTGATTATAGGAGCAAACAGCTTCTAATAGATGTATTTTGTTTACTTTTGTGCGGAGGCCGAGGACCCAAATCTGTGTGTCTTGTCTAATGCTTATTTTGTGCTGTATGTCTCCGTCTATCAGTCTTGTTTGCTGCAAAGCCAGGGTAGCTTCCTGTGTGTTTGCTGGGTTCAGAGAGGGTGGTTTACATTATCTACTTTAGATCGCCTGTCGGATCCACCACAACTGTTGCCTCATTCTATTTCATGGGTCTGCATTTCTGCTATAGATAATTTTGAACCTATACTAAAACTGGTCTGAGACTTCTTCTATGCGTTACCGCTTGGTCTGCTTGGATATGTGACTGCTAGCGTGTTCGGACCTGGATGCTACGCGCTAGGTGATCTCCTGATGTGTTCGGGTGTCGTCCTCGATGTATTCCGATTGTCGGTCTTATCCTATTAGGCAGGGGCCCCATTTTTTCCAAATAAGATATCTGAGAAGTTCTCCATCGGCAGGGGGACCCGCCAGGGGTGCCTGCTCTCCCCATATCTATTTGTGCTCGCTATGGAGCCCCTGGCCTCCTGGGTGCGTATCGACGCACAGATGCGGGGCTTTGAATGGGGCGGTGCCCCCACGGATAGAATTGCACTATATGCAGACGATGTCCTCTTCTTCCTTACGGACTTAAACAGATCGGGCCCTCGAGTCTTGGAGATTATGCGTGTCTTCGGGGAGGTGTCGGGCCTCTATCTCAACCCACGTAAATCCACATTGTGGGTGTTGGGTGGCGGAGGTGTGGCGGACTCCTGGGCGTCGGAGTTGCAGGTAGCTGTAGGGGGCTTGAAGTATCTGGGAGTGTTCCTCTCATACTCCGCGGCTGTTGCTTGGGAACGTAACGTGGTCCCGGTGTGGGAGAGGGTCCAGACAGATATTAAGACGTGGTCCCGGATGCCCCTTATTATCTTCGGTCGATCTGCGATCTTCAAGATGGTCGCACTTCCGCGCCTCCTGTACCAACTGCAGAACCACCCACACCTTATCGCTCCCCAGTGGTTTTGGCAGGTTAATTCGGTCCTGGGTCGCTTCCTGTGGGCTGGGGGTGCTGCCCGGGTAGCGCTGCGGACCTGCTTCCTGTCCACGTATTGTGGTGGCTTGGCACATCGGATATCCTGTCTTATTATCAGGCCTCCCACCTACTTGTACTTAATGAATGGTGGTATGGAGATAGGGGAGACCCGGCTTATGCCCTGGAGCGCTCCCTGATGGGTGACAACACGCTACACACGATTTTATACTCGGCCAAAATACGAAGAAAGCTCCCGTGTGTCACGCGTGTGGTTTTTGCTGTATTGCGACAGGCGCTGCGTCGCATGGGCTGGTGGGGCAGGCTTACGACGGAGACCCCGCTGTGGCTGAATGGACGGCTTCCCGGGTTGGCCTCTTTGACTGGGTTCGGTGGATGGGATGCCATCGGGATCTCGTCACTAGGACATGTACTGTCCGGGGTCACTTTGAAATCGTTCCAGGAGCTCCATACTGAGTTCCATATGCCCACGACCCAATTCTATCGCTATCTCCAATTTCGCCATGCGCTGACATCTAACATTGCTGGCTTGGAGTCGCTGCCGGAATTCAGACCGGTGGAGGCAAAAATCTTCATGGGAGACCTCGGCGATAAGAAGGTATCCCGAATCTATCAAACCCTAGTCACTCACTGTTCCACCTCCCTACTTCCCCTTAAAGACGCCTGGGAGAAAGACATTGGACCCTTGGACGATGATGATTGGAGGGAGGCGCTGGAGTCCCCGCGAGGGGCTGCTATTGCGATGCGACTCCGCCTCATCCAATTCAAATACCTACACAGAGCCTACTACACCCGGGAGCGATTGTGGAAGGCGGCCTGATTGTGTCCCCAGAGTGCCTGCGCTGTGGAGTTGAAAGGGGTACGCTGTTGTATACTGTGTGGTCCTGTGCTGGCCTTACCAGATTTTGGAGTGGTGTCTGGAATTGGCTGTCTGAGGTATTGGGATGGGACCTGCCCCGCACCCCTCGATTAGGGATTCTTCATGTGCTGGAGGGTGTAGGGGGGAATATATACAAGCGCCATCTCTTACTGCTGGGACTGGTGGTGGCCAAGAGAGACCTGGCATGGGCATGGAAGGGAGTGCAGGCCCCCCCACTGTGTGCTTGGAAGGCTGGCTTAGACTACTTTATGGGGCTGGAGCGCCCGGTGTTTGAGGCCAGGGGATGCCCCCAAAGCATTATAAGATCTGGAAAAGGTGGACGGAGTATAGGGTACTGCTCCTAGACCCTCCGACAGAACAGGAGGATGAATGGCAGGAGGCGACTGGCCCGCAGACCTAAGGAGGTACACAGTACCAGGCACATTAAGACCAAGTGATGGAGGTTTACTATGATCACGTGCAACGGGTTAGGGAGGGATAAGGGGTGGGTAGTTGGGAAGTTGGGTGGTTGGGGATGTGGGTGGAGGGCAGGGGGGGTTTTGCCTTACCCGTATCATTATTTGAGATTTGTGATACTGTAGAAACATGTCTTGATATTTGGCGGCACTCTCCTGACTGTGGAGAGCCACATATATGCCTCTCTCTGATCATTAAATAAAATTTTGTTGTGAAAAAAAATTCGACTCAGAACCAGCTTTTCAGTGAAGAGCAGCCAAGGACATTCTAGCAAGTTTTACTTGTAAGTGGGGTTGGAAACAATTTTCAGGCTCAGGACTGGGCTCAAAAGATGCAGCCATGAGGTCTCTCTTGATAGCAGGTGGGTAAGTAGAAATTACACGCTCATCTGACCCGGCAAGAGCAAACGTATGCCAAAAATTGACGCAGAACCAGCTTTTCAGTGTAGAGCAGCCAGGGATATTTGTAGTGTAGTTCCTATTATCCCAATAGGCTCTGCGCATTGGAATAATACCTTCAATAGTATAGGCCTAGACAGACGTTAACTAGGTCTACTACTGTCGATATTAGACTTAAAGCTTTGGGTTTGCCAGCTAGCTCAGAGTTCACTAGAAACTTTCTCGAATGTTCAGGAAGGAATTAACTTCCCTGATTAGACAACAAGGGATTTAGTTTCTGACAACCATAGAACATGACAACTTTGCTCTCCCCTAATCAAGAGTGTATCTCGAGAGTCGTGTGAACAAAAGGCAATTTATTTTACTCAGTCAGTAGGTGCATTCTTAGTCTCATCAGAATGTAGAGAAAAGGAAGAGACGGGCGTGTTCAATAAAAAGGTGTTATTTATTGATCAGTCTCTTTTCTCGTACAAGAGAAATGGATCGATATTATTGCAATACTTATGGTTACGTAAAGTGCATACATTAGAAGCAGAAGTATAAAATAATACTGTAAAAACATTGATATGGTTTCTAAGCCATATGAAGGTTTAAAATGAATAAAATATATTACATACACATATACATTTGACTAAACGTACTCAACTGGTGTTTCTAAATAAGCCTACCCCGTGTACCTGACCTAAGTCTAATACGTGGGCGGGAATAGAAAGTTACAGTTTAAGTTAAGTTTGTTTTTGCCAAGTGACTGACTAAAGAATTCTCTGTGAGGGGTTATTCAGTTCTGTACCTGGAAGTTAGGATGAATGAGGGATGGTATCTCTCTTCTCTGCTCTCGATATTCCAGGCTGCCTGCGAGGGCTACCCGGAAACGCCGGTGCTGGATTTCTCGGCAAGAGAAAGCAGCGCGTCTCGTTCTCAGCACGTCAGGAAGGCGGGGCTGCGCCAGCGGGGTCTGCTCTGCTCTGGGCTTCGGCAAGTATGGCTGCTCCGTCTCGTCACCACCGCGTGTGTTTGCATAGGGCAATATCGGTAATATTTATACCTTTAAGGTGCCGAGATTGACGTAAGGATGGACATAGATACGTCAATAAGGATGTCATACGACCAGGTCGTTATCACATTCTTTTGCTGAAGTTCTCGGTGAAATCAAAACAATGGCCGCAGGGTTTTTCCCAGGTTGTCATAGGTTTGATTTGTTATGAGAACTCCGTATGCCTTATCAGGGGCTGGAGGAATATCGCTTGTCTAATTAGATCGCAAGCGTTATGACCTAATCAGATAACACGTTCCTGTGTCGTAGTGTGGCTTCGTCAGATAACGGTATCTGCATCATGGGGGTTTGCTGCCTCATGGGCCGACTGCTAGTTAACTTGTTGGTTTGTTAACCAGAATAGGGTCAGGAATAGGGGGATCGATTCAGAACCTATAGGAATACATCACACCCACTCCACGCTAACTATGGACATATTTACTAATCTATGCATAGTAAAACATAGTACAATATATTTATAAAGTATTGTGTATACCTTACCACCTCAAAATACATAAATGCATTTTGAAAGTTCCAAATATACGGAAGAAAATGCAGTCATATGTATAGTATGCACTCAAGCTGTAGAATAATGCTAAAGTAATAACGCATTTGTATACATTAATGCTATTTGGTACATGAGATTTACACATGAAATGGCTCTTAATACAGAAAAAAGGTTCGAGACCACTTCATCACAGAATATACAATGAACATACCAGCGGGCAGCTAATGTCTATAAGCTATAAGTCTATAAGCTATCTAAGTTTAGAAATCTTAGTTCTCCAAGAATAGTTCTTACTTTAAGCAGAAGATAGTGTCCCGAAAAATATGCAAAAATATTTTGGGGCTGCTGAAAAAAGGCTGTCCGTGAACTGGAGGGAAAAGTGTTCATGTGCTTTTAGTATTAAAGTTGAAGGCCAAATTCAGGGATGCCGTGTACGAGTTTGTTCAAAAGTCTCTATTTCTGTTCTGGTGAGAACATCATATCATTTAGGCTTTCGAAAAAGTTGTCAACAGCTTCCTGGGAGAGTTCCACTAACTCGGAAATAGGTGTAACCATGCATTCATGCGCATGATTGTCTCCATTGACATTCTGATTTGAATTGCTGACAGAAGGTCGTACCTGATCGATGCTGCTTTCATCTTGAACTTCACTACCCCTTAATCGTAGTGGTGAAGCTTCCACGAATGCCGTCATCAGGATTGGTAGCCGTTGAGGGCAGCACAAAGCATGTACCTTGATTGGGCTCAACAATGTTTCTGCATCCAATGGCGCATCCGATTGTAGCGTCAGACAGGTGTCTAACACGCATTCTTCTCTGCATAGCAGGCACCTTAATACAGGTAAAACACATCGTTGCCACATAGGTCGAAATGATAGAAACCAAGTCATGTTCAGGTCTCTAAGCCGGGATAGTCCCAGGATTCTCGATATCCGGTCCCGGTATCCAATGGCTAGGATTGTTTCTTCCCTTGTCGCAGGTGTTTTGTCTGTGACATGGTTTGCCATAACGAAAAATAAGGACTAGGAATAGGATTCCTGCAATCAGTCCTAGAATGAGGGGAAGTCCGCCAAAAATCGAATGGACGAAGTCTGGAAAAATACCCAATATGGCTTTGAATGGTGTTAATGCCATCGAAAATACTGTCTTAAATACTTGTGAGACCCCACTGGTATCAGAAATATTTAAGATTTCATTCAGGATTTCTGCGAAATGTATGGGGGAATTAGTTGATAACAATGAATGTATCTCTGCAGTCGTCCTTGCGACTTGGAGATCATACGTTTCTTTTGATGACGTGAGCCTAGTAGGCGTCTGAAGAAGCACTGTTTTCATTCTGCTTAAAGTATCTATTCGAATAGAAGTAATTTTCAAGTTGGGCCATGCCCTTGCCTCCCTGTCTGGAAAGGAGCTGGGGAACAATGAGTGTCCACAGCACTTGACCTTCGCAGTCGTAGTTACGAGATAAGGAGTCCCGGGCATAAGACTACAGCATCTGCGGTCTACAATTAGAATGTAACTCCCATTATAGAGTCTTTGAAAGAATGGTTCTATCTCTGTTGCAGGTGCGCCTTGCTGGTGACATGAAAGGTTATTTGAGTTCCCTTCACAGGCTCCGTGCAAACTAATTCCGTTACACAGAAGTGTACCGCTTAGTGACATTGCACAATTATTGCCACTAAGAAACACTTTCTGTCCTTTATTACTGACACATGCATGTGAATAGGGCAGGTTCCATGTTGTTTTTATGTACCCTTTTCCCAATTTCTCGTACATGCCAGCCTGTATATATTTTTGGCAGTATTGAAACCTGAAGGTTGAAATTGGAATATTTATTATCCCATGTATTATCCATTCACTGACAGGTCGTTCTGACATTGTCACTGGTAATCTCTCAAGTTTCTCAATGCTCAGGATTGTATAATCAGCTCCCTTTTGGGCCATACTGATTTGTCTATCAGTAAGGTTAAAGATATAGAATAGTGACGTTGTGTTGATTAAACGCCAAGGCACATAGCCTGAACGCAGATTTTGTAACGTCCAGCCAAGCTGTACAATAGAACGCAATTGGGACTGACCGTGTTGTAATAACAGTAAGTCTTGCGATAATATGTCGATTGCTGAAGACACAATGCTGTCCAAAGAAAAAATTCTGGAGGACAGAGTCATTAACCCATTGTCCACTACAGAAAGTGATTTTTCCAAATTAATACGGTCAATTTCCCGTATTCTCTCTGCTGTTTCAATTTGAGTAACCTTCCAGGCCTCATTGTATGCTGCATATACAGAGGCTGCTATGAATCGCTTGTGACGCTGTTTGCGTGGTCCCATAGTGAAATCACGCAAGTCAGCACCATCAGTAAGTAAAGTTAGGTGTTGCTTAATTTCTGCCAGTGTGGAAGTTTGTAGCCATTGAAGGCATAATTTGCCCACACTGTAGGTGGTTATTATCCCTGGGTGATGTCTTTGAGGATATCTAGGGTCTGGCCTGGTCATTTTGAACCCCTGTGTTTTGTTCAGGAATCTGTCTTGACAGTTATTAGTATCTGTGGGCCAGATCAACCACTGTTTCCAATCAGGATGTGTTCTGTTTTGGTTTAATACATAATTTACGTCTATCTCCTCATCTGTAGAGGTATTGCTGTACATTGTTGGTTTTGGAATAGACGGTTTATTTAAGTCTTTAATTTTGGCTAGGCCAAGACAGGTAGTTTGTTGAACAGTGTCATTTAAAAATATAATTTGTTCTGGGATCATGCAGGCTCTAAACAAAGATTCTATACCCTGTACTTGCCATTCTTTTGTGCCCCAAACACTTTTCAATTCAACATTTTTGTCCCAATAATCAAAACCAAAAGTATTAATTTGTTCAAAGAATGAGTCCGAATATATCAATTTTGTGTTTGTTATCATGGTCTTTGTCCCTGTCTTATTTGACAATTTGAAATAAAATGTTTCAGCATTACTTATGTTAAAACCTGAAAAGTATGAATATTTGTCGTAAACGGTTCTTGAGCTCCCTTTTGGAGGTGTTGCACAATGTTCCCATTGATTATAATTTAAAACATTTCTAGGTTGTGCAGATCTATGTAGAAAATGGTTACCATAATGGTTATAACAGTACATACTATCATAATTTGTAGAACCCTGCAAATAATCATGTTTGGTAAATTTAGCAGACATTACTAAGTCAGACATCATATTATTAATGCTTTCAAAGTCCCAATCATCAGCAAATGAGCTTGGTTTTACAAAGTCACTTAATGAGATCTTAATTTGGTGTGGATATTTCAGGATTTCGACCGGACCATAAATTTCATAGTCTGTTTTGTCCCATGCTACCCCACCCGGTATAGGATTGGCTGTGAAGTTGGCTGAAGAAAGTTCTCTTTTCTCGACGTGTGAAGATGTGTGTGGTTTGAGGATCAAGTTGATTTTCTGACTTGCTGTGTCCATTTTAGCATATTTTCCCTCAATGAAGCGTCCCAAAGTTAGTATCATGATGAGCCAAAGTATGAGGATAAATGCACCAAAACCCACCCAAAATTCGAGCCATGGAGAAACCAGATATGTTTCTTTCAGTTGTTTCAAAAGTTCTTCAGCTTTATCTTTAAAGGTTTTTGATGATGGCTGTGTCTTTGATTCACTGAAGCCTTCGGAGGAATCATCGAAGTTTATGAAGTAGCCGGATGCAGTTCTGTCAATTGTTCCAATTGGTTCAGGATCACTGTTTCTTGCATTTGCACTTGGTACTTCATTATAGATTAGTGTGTCTCTGCTAAATGTTTTTATTTGGGTTTTCAGAGGTCTAAGTTCCATTGCATTGTTGCATAGTCCTTGTTGTTCTTTTGTAGGTGTTTCGAAAGTGATTAACCTCTTTGTTAGAACCTCTGTACTGGTAGCAAACCTTGGTGTTCTGCTACTTATTGGGAGTCCACTTGGCCTACTATTTGTTATCGGCCACATGATTGTGGTTTTACCAGGTCGATGGATACAACTCGGTTCTCCTTTTTACCAGCAAGTGGCGGTAGTACAACTGATCTTGTCCCGTTGACAGACAAGACAGGAACTGCTTTTCTGTAAGAAGGCCCAAATTCCTTCTTTACTGCGATCTTTTCTCTGACTAGATCCCCGACTTTTGGAATCCAGACAGGTCTTGCTGGGACAGGTGGTGGTTCTTCAGTGGTTGTTGGCTGTTGTTTCAACTTTATGTTGCTCAGGTCTTTTCTTGTTTTGTTTAAGTCCTGCAAAATAGCCAAACGGTCTTTGATATCAAAGCTTTTTTCTTTCACCACTGAAGTCTGACTATCAAGGTCAGAGATCAACATCCTAGTTCCAAATAATAATTCGTACGGACTGAATCCCTTCAGAGAATTTCTTGGCAAGTTATTTAGACTACGTTGGACACTTATTAAATGTTTGACCCACCCAGCTCCCGAACCTAATACCTTTGCCGTTATAGATTGCTTTATGTCACGTTTTTTTCTTTCAACAATTCTGTTCCCCTCAGGGTGAAATGGACAAGAGTACCGCAATGCCACGCCCATGCTGACCATGGCCTCCTTATAAGCCCGAGAGCTAAAAGCAGGACCGTGGTCTGAATGCAGCATGCCAATTGCGTATGTGCCGATAAAGACTCGCAAATCTTTTATAACAGTTCTGGCGTCAGCCGTTCGCTGGGGCCACATCCATATGAATCTCGTACATGAGTCCACTGCAACCAAGATATATTTATAGTTACCATCCCTTTGTAAGGGACCACAGTGGTCTAGGTAAACACAGGCTAATGGTTTATCCGAGATTAGAAGGGGCGTCTGTGCTGGACGTCTCACCGTTGATACTTTCATTTTTTGACATATTTCACATTCTAAAACATAATTCCTTGTTTGTCTTCTCATTTGTGGCCACCAGTATCTCTGTTTTAATAATGATACTGTGGCTGAGACGCCAGCATGTATAGAAGCAAGCCCTTCGTGTGCCGCTATTATAAGTCCTAACCTATGTTCCATGTTTGGAATTGCCCTATCCCCCACTCCAGGGATTCGAGCAAAAGGAACATTGTTTGTATCAGTTATGTATGAGTATTTTACAGGAAAGCCTTTCGGGAGTGTTTCTATCGAATCCTTTTCTGTAGCGCTGACAGCTTGTAATATTTCGCTGTCTATTTTTGTTTTTGACCGGGTGATGGCAGCTACGGAAGCCGTTTGCACAGCTGCCTTCGCGGCCTCATCAGCCAATGAATTCCCTGAAACGTGAACGCCATCACGTTGATGACTCAGCGTATGTATCACGTGAGTCTTTGGTAGTTCTTTTTGTAAAAGAACTACTTGTTCCCAGAGCATTTTATGCTTGATTGTGCCACCTTTCGCATCCTTGAAACCATTCTGAAGCCAGATCTGCAAGTATTCATTGTAAGACTGAACGCAATAATACGAATCGCACACTATGAGTGTGGGGAATTCTCGATCGGTATTTTCAAGCGCCATCTTGAACGCCAGTAGTTCAGCTCGCTGAGCTGTACAATCTCCTAAAGATTGTGTTTTAGTGATTGATGGTTTAAATTTTTCTTCGTGCCAGCGACCTTTAACGATCGCGCACGCAGCACTGTAAGCTTGCTTACCCCCCACTGCGGGTTGTGCTGATCCGTCTGTATATATTATACAGCCGTAGTGTTCTAGAGGCAGAATTTCGGTCGGCGGAGGACATTCAAATTCATATTGGAGAAATTCTTGTGTTTTTAAGTAAGGATCAAATTCGTACGCCACGTCTGTTGCAGCAAGAGAATTAGCCCATTGAATCCATCTCGGATGGAGCGCTTTAGCATTCGGAATGCTTGCTTTTGTTACAGCCTCTAAGGCTGGTATCGGTGTCACGATTATTATTCGTTTACCTTGTGCCAGGGCTCGTTCTTTTGCTATAGCTGTCTGTGTTGCAGTTAGAATTTTTTCCGTTGGGCTGAATTTCATTTCAGCCTTAGTGTACAAGTGTGATTTGAATGCAATCGGTACCTTTTCTCCCTCATTAGAGGTCAGGTATGTGAATCCGCATCTCCCTGGGATGACTCGAATCACAAGATTGCGTGTGTTATCACGTGTTTCTAATTTTGTTTTAACTAGCATGTCTGTTTGTAAGGATCTCAGAATTTCTGTGTGTATTTGAGTCCAATTGGATCTTTTAAAATCTGGTTTTATCAGATCATAAAGGGGTTTGACCCTTTCTGCGTAATTTGCAATATATGTTCTTCCGAAATCTAGGAAGCCTAGAATTGACTGTAGGTTTTTTAGTGTTCTAGGTGCTTGGAGGACGGCACATTTTTCTAGAAAATTGTCAGCCAGGCTTTTACCTTCACTTGATAATTCATATCCTAAGAACAGGACTGTCAGATGGGCAATTCTGGATTTTTTAAAGTTGAATTTGTAACCCTCTGCTGCGAACCCAAGTATTATGGTGTTCACTCTCTTCAAGTGAGTCTCCAAGTCATCATCTGTTAAGTATATGTCGTTGACATACGATAATGCTTCGTCGTCATATATTTGTAGTAATTCTGTTACTCTCGCTGAGAATACCCCCGGGCTGTTTTTGTACCCCTGGGCTAACCGACAGAATTGTTTTTGAGTGCCATTTATTGAGAACGCAGACAAATATCTGCTCTCTGGTGCTATGTTTTGACAAAAGAATCCATTAGAAATGTCTAATGTTGTTTTGTATTTTTTGCGCACTATGTTATTCATTAGTGCAGCACTATGTGAATTTTGTACTGCAAAAGTTTTGCAACATGAGTTAAGGTGTCGGTAATCCAAAACTAGACGATATGAATTGTCTGGTTTGGAGACCGGAAACAAAGGGTTGTTCATTTGTGAGGTGCAAGTTTCAATCACCCCCTGGTATTCTAGCTGATCTAGGATTTCTTTTACTTGTTTTTTAGCTTCTTGCTTAATTGAGTACTGCCTTTGTGCAGTAGGTTGTGATTTTAACTGGATTTTGTGAGGAGGAGAGTCCTCATCCCATCCTACGTGATTTTTATATAAAGCAGAAGCTTGAGCTACTGCCCACTTTCTGGCAAGTGTGTATTTTTTATGAATTGGGATGTGATTTGAGAAGGCAGGCATAATTATTTCTTCGCCATGAGGGCACTCCCTGACAAACTCTGGTGGCCAGTCTTTTTCAGCTAGAAGGATGTCATAGCCCTTGGAGAGATTATCCCAAAATAGTCCCCTTATTTTTCTAGTCTTATCTCCCTCTATACGTAATGTTATTTCGTATATTTTGTGAGGTTTGCTAACTCTGGTGTCTGCAGTTTCCACTTGAGGATATTCATTCGTGTCCACTGTCTCCAGATGATTCATAAGGACTTTGCGAGCTATGCTCACTTCTGCTGCGCTGTCTAGCATTGTCTGAGCCCATTCTCCGTTTTTCAGTTGTGTCCTCAGTATTCTCGGCATTGTTAACTACCTTGATACTGGCTACCTTCTTTTTTGGAAATTGTAATATCTTTTTTAGCTGAGCAGGTTCCTTGTCTTTGGACTTGGCGTGCTCTTCTCTTTGTTCTGATCGTCCTCTTCTTTCCGATTTCTGCGAGGAAGTCTGAAAAGATTGAGAGGGACGTGTATCAATGTCTTGATATCTATCAGGCTTTTTTATATTATCCCTATTTCTAAGGTTATATCTTTTCCCAGAGGGGTCACTCTGCGGTGACCTGTGTCTTTGGTTCGGAGATTTCTCCCTTCGCCTAGGAGACCTTCCTCGGGACTGGAATTTCTTTTCTTTTGGATTGGATTGTTTGTTTCCATCCCAGCTCTTTTTCTGTGATGTTGAGTTATTAATAAAAAATATTTTTTCAGGACTTTCAATCAGTTGTGGTTTTACTGGTATTCCACCTAAACTATCTCTACCTAGTTCCTCATAGGATTTTTCTATGATTCTGGCAATTTCAGCTGGTTGGTCTGCTATATCTGTCTCCTTTAACCTCTGGCGGATCGCCACGTTTGCTGCTTCACCTTTTATGTTGGCTAATAATATAGCCGAGACCTGCTTGAAGTCTTTTAGTAATTTCATACCAAGAGTTAAAGCGGGTTCTGGACCGTATTCGTCTTGAATTTGTTTTAGCACATCTGGTATTACCGACATGGATGGTACACCATGTGTTTTTGTGTAAATGGAAGCAAAGACTGTACCCCAAGTGTCACAGTCCTCAATGTGTGGTGCGATTCCCATTGGAAGACAGATAGTCAGAATCCTGTGTTTTTCTAATGGGGTGGTGTCAGGAAACACCGCCTCTATTTGGGTGATTTTCTGTGCCAACCAGAATGGTATTTGTTCCTGTTTAGCCGGTACTTTACCTAGGCAGGATTGTATGTTCTGTGGTGTAATTTTATTTGTGTTCCCCTGGTGAGGGGTCAGCTGTGGAATTTTAATCGCTGGCTGAATTGTTGAAGTCCGCATCACATACTGGACTAATTGTCTGTGTATTTTTATTAGTTGTTTTAGCTGTGTTAAAAGGTTTGCTGCAGACATCCCATCGATGTCTGGATGTGGTGTGTATCCGGCTAGGACCGGCCACGTTGCTCCTGGTCTACCTAAAGGACCGAGCCTGGTGATGTGATTATTATGTTTTAGGGCGCCATCAAATAAGAGCAGGTGCTCTTGAAATTTGAGTGGTACTTCCACCTCCTCGAAAGGAGTGTACGTTTCAGGAGGTTCCTCTATTTTGTAATAGTGGAAGTACTTTGTTACAGCATTTGCTGCTGGAAAATTTATCCATGAATAGTATACCTCTGTCTGCCGATATTCGTGTGCCTCAATTACGAATATGACTGTGCCACCTCTAGGTGTCAGTCCGTTTTCTATAAGTTTTAAGGTTATAGATTTCCTTTTGATGACCGGGATGAGTATTATCTCCGGGTCTGCATTTTGTAGTGCAGTATCAGCTTCTGCGAGTTCAGTTGCTAATCTAACTGCCTCTCTTTCCTCATCACTGTCTACCATTTTACCGACAGGATGGTTATTTTTTTTGTTTGCAGATCAGGTTTCTTATGGAAACAAAGATTAGATGCACAATATTTTGGAACAGTGTATCCTTCAACGTTGACTATACCAAGAACCATACATAGGAGTTCCCTCCTGCGAGGTCTGGCGGATATGACCTTTCACCCACTCCAGACGTCTTTGGAATATAATGGGAAAAAGGGGTCTGAGTGAGAAAGCACGACTGAGTTACTCTAAATGTCGTACGTTAGTTTTATCGCCCTTTCCAAACGCGTTGGGCGCCATGTAGTGTAGTTCCTATTATCCCAATAGGCTCTGCGCATTGGAATAATACCTTCAATAGTATAGGCCTAGACAGACGTTAACTAGGTCTACTACTGTCGATATTAGACTTAAAGTTTTGGGTTTGCCAGCTAGCTCAGAGTTCACTAGAAACTTCCTCGAATGTTCAGGAAGGAATTAACTTCCCTGATTAGACAAGAAGGGATTTAGTTTCTGACAACCATAGAACACGACAACTTTGCTCTCCCCTAATCAAGAGTGTATCTCGAGAGTCGTGTGAACAAAAGGCAATTTATTTTACTCAGTCAGTACGTGCATTCTTAGTCTCATCAGAATGTAGAGAAAAGGAAGAGACGGGCGTGTTCAATAAAAAGGTGTTATTTATTGATCAGTCTCTTTCCTCGTACAAGAGAAATGGATCGATATTATTGCAATACTTATGGTTAAGTAAAGTGCATACATTAGAAGCAGAAGTATAAAATAATACTGTAAAAATATTGATATGGTTTCTAAGCCATATGAAGGTTTAAAATGAATAAAATATATTACATACACATATACATTTGACTAAACGTACTCAACTGGTGTTTCTAAATAAGCCTACCCCGTGTACCTGACCTAAGTCTAATACGTGGGCGGGAATAGAAAGTTACAGTTTAAGTTAAGTTTGTTTTTGCCAAGTGACTGACTAAAGAATTCTCTGTGAGGGGTTATTCAGTTCTGTACCTGGAAGTTAGGATGAATGAGGGATGGTATCTCTCTTCTCTGCTCTCGATATTCCAGGCTGCCTGCGAGGGCTACCCGGAAACGCCGGTGCTGGATTTCTCGGCAGGAGAAAGCAGCGCGTCTCGTTCTCAGTGCGTCAGGAAGGCGGGGCTGCGCCAGCGGGGACTGCTCTGCTCTGGGCTTCGGCAAGTATGGCTGCTCCGTCTCGTCACCACCGCGTGTGTTTGCATAGGGCAATATCGGTAATATTTATACCTTTAAGGTGCCGAGATTGACGTAAGGATGGACATAGATACGTCAATAAGGATGTCATACGACCAGGTCGTTAGCACATTCTTTTGCTGAAGTTCTCGGTGAAATCAAAACAATGGCCGCAGGGTTTTTCCCAGGTTGTCATAGGTTTGATTTGTTATGAGAACTCCGTATGCCTTATCAGGGGCTGGAGGAATATCGCTTGTCTAATTAGATCGCAAGCGTTATGACCTAATCAGATAACACGTTCCTGTGCCGTAGTGTGGCTTCGTCAGATAACGGTATCTGCATCATGGGGGTTTGCTGCCTCATGGGCCGACTGCTAGTTAACTTGTTGGTTTGTTAACCAGAATAGGGTCAGGAATAGGGGGATCGATTCAGAACCTATAGGAATACATCACACATTCTAGCAAGTTTTACTTGTAAGTGGGGTTGGAAACGCTTTTCAGGCTCAGTACTGGGCTCAAAGATGCAGCCATGAGGTCTCTCCTGATAGCAGGTGGGTAAGTAGAAATTCGCCACTCGGCTGACCCAGCAGAAGCAAACGTATGCCAAAAATTGACGCAGAACCAGCTTTTCAGTGAGGATCAGCCAGGGACATTCTAGCAAGTTTTACTAGTAAGTGGGGTTGGAAACGCATTTCAGGCTCAAAACTGTACTCAAAAGATGCAGCCCTGAGGTCTCTCATGATAGCAGGTGGGTAAGTTGGAATTCGCCGCCCGGCTGACCCTGCAGGAGCAAACGTATGCCAAAATTCGACGCAGAACCAGCTTTTCAGTGAAGAGCAGCCAAGGACATTCTAGCAAGTTTTACTTGTAAGTGGGGTTGGAAATGATTTTCAGGCTCAGGACTGGGCTCAAAAGATGCAGCCATGAGGTCTCTCTTGATAGCAGGTGGGTAAGTAGAAATTACACGCTCAGCTGACCCGGCAGGAACAAACGTATGCCAAAAATTGACGTGAACCAGCGTTTCAGTGAAGAGCAGCCAGGGACGTTCTAGCAAGTTTTGCTGGTAAGTGGGGTTGGAAACGCTTTTCAGGCTCAATACTGGGCTCAAAAGATGCAGCACTGAGGTCTCTCCTGATAGCAGGCGGGTAAGTAGAAATTCACCGCTCGGCGGACCTGGCATTAGCAAACGTTGCCAAAAATCGATGCAGAACCAGCTTTTCAGTGAAGAGCAGCCAGGGACATTCTAGCAAGTTTTAGTTGTAAGTGGGGTTGGAAACGCTTTTCAGGCTCAGTACTGGGCTCAAAAGATGCAGCCATGAAGTCTCTATTGATAGCAGCTGGGTAAGTAGAAATTTGCCGCTCGGCTGACCCGGCAGGAGCAAACGTATGCCAAAAATCGACGCAGAACCAGCTTTTTAGTGTAGAGCAGCCAGGGACATTCTAGCAAGTTTTACTTGTAAGTGGGGTTGGAAACGCTTTTCAGGCTCATTACTGGGCTCAAAAGATGCAGCCATGAGGTCTCTCCTGATAGCAGGTGGTAAGTAGAAATTAGCAGCTTGGCTGACCAGGCAGGAGCAAACGTATGCCAAAAATCGAAGCAGGACCAGATTTTCAGTGAAGAGCAGCCAGGGACATTCTAGCAAGTTTTACTTGTAAGTGGGGTTGGAAACGCTTTTCAGGCTTAGTACTGGGCTCAAAAGATGCAGTCCGGAAGTCTCTCCTGAGAGCAGGTGTGTAAGTCGGAATTCGCCGCTCAGCTGACCCTGCAGGAGCAAATTATGCCAAAAATCGACTTGAACCAGCTTTTCAGTTGAGAGCAGCCAGGGACATTTTAGCAAGTTTTACTGGTAAGTGGGGTTGGAAATGCTTTTCAGGCTCAATACTGGGCTCAAGAGATGCATCCCTGAGGTCTCTCCTGATAGCAGGTGGGTAAGTTGGAATTCGCCGCTAGGCTGACCCTGCAGGAGCAAACATATGCCAAAAATTGACGCTGAACCAGCTTTTCAGTGAAGAGCAGCCAGGGACATTCTAGCAAGTTTTACTTGTAAGCGGGGTTGAAAACGCTTTTCAGTCTCAGTACTGGGCTCAAAAGATGCTGCCCTGAAGTCTCTCATGATAGCAGGTGGGTAAGTAGAAATTCGCCGCTCGGCTGACAAGGCAGGAGCAAACGTATGCCAAAAATCGACTGTAGGAAGGTGGCTACCTGACTATGGTTACCCCAGATTTTTTTGCCTTGTGTTTAGCTGGTTTTCGACTTAGTTGACCTGGTTCCCTGCCAATCAGGGCCCCAGGCCATCTGCTCTCTCTGTAAAATGGATTCCATGTACCCTAGGTACATACCACAATTGGAAATGGACTCCTTGTCAGCCCCTGTACCATTCACTATAGGTGCCCAGGGCATAGGTGCCACCAAGGCCTACCAGGGGCAGCAGCATATCTTTTGCCACCCCTGGCTGGTTCTTAAATTGACACAACTGGCTGATCACTCAGCTGGGGTAAGGTGGTGTAATCACCCCTTGCTTAGATATAGTATACCTATATCTAAACCTATATCTGGACACATATAAACCTGTGAGCCACTCCTATGGAAGGCCTTATCAATCCTGGAGGCAGAGTGCGTGGTTTAATGTGAGATGGAGCTCTAGCATGAGCTGAGCCTGTCTGCAGCTGTCGGGAACAACTCCCTAAGCTGTTCCAGGATAATGCCATACCATATACTATTAAGTGCATTATAATCCTCGCGGTTATATAGCAACTTTGGTTTGGCTTTATCAAAACATGTCGTGTAAGGTGTCATACGATTTGGAATACTATCCCCTCACCAGTCCTGGAGACGGGGATAGCATTCCACCCCTCTAGAGGGGTAAGACATGTTACTTTAATTAAATGCGGTTAATTTCTAAAAGGGCCTCAGATCCACAAAATGGATGCTTCTGCCACAGACACAAGTCTGACCCCCTGAAGCTGACCGAAACTCAGCCCAAGGGGTCTGGACAAAGGGTTTCCTGTCGCAGGGCGGTGTTACAACCCCCCAGACAGGAGATAGTGGATTGTAGCAGGGAGGTTTGAAAGAAATCAGACACTGCATGTGGAGCACCAGGCTGCCCCTTGCATAATCCGGCCAAACCGGTTCTGGGGCACTCCAGCCCTCGTGCCAGCGCAGCCTGGATCAAGGGAAGGGGGTCTATCCACCCACTTCCTGGGTCCCACCCATAGGAGGGGACCTAGCAGGTAATCCAGCCCCCTAGATTGGTATAAGAATGGGAGCAGTGCCAATGCACTTCAGATTATAGTGATGAAACATAAGAAACAAAACTCTGGACCCTTCGACATCCTACTCGACGTAGAAGACTGAAGAATCTCCCTTGTGGTCAAGGAGTGACCACCCTGTCAAACAGGCACCATCCAGCCATCGACATTCCCTGCAGAGCTGAGACCCGTGGAGGCGACCGGAAGCGTGGGGCACGCCATCTTGAAAAGACCACAAGACGCTGACCGTGCAGCCCCCGAGTGACCCTCGAAGCTGTACCACGGGGTTTGAGAAGCCCCAACCCTGAGCCACTCTTGCACCGAAGTTCACCCCTCTACACTCGACGAGTGCTGCGTGGGGCCCTTCTGCTTCTTTTGGCTCAACGCGTTGGTCTGGTCACTTGCCAGCTGGCTTGTGGCCCCTGTGCCAACGAAACGTGAAATACGACTTGCGATTCTGGTTGCTCCAGATTTGCACCCGCTCCCCTGAAAAGGAGCCCCCACTCTGACCCTCCTGGTTTGAGTGAGAAGCCATCTCCCGATTTCGTGTGGATTGCTTTTGCCAAGTGTTGTTTGCTCCAATCTTGAAGCCGACAGCGCCGACGGCGAGAGCCTTTGTTGGACAGATTGTGACCCGCTCCTGGATGTCGCAGATGCCCCAGAGCCCATGTGGCAGCGGAGAGAAGCTCCTCGACAACCACCTGATTGCGTCCAACATTGCCTGGTTCCGTCCTGGTTCCACCCTGGTCACTGCTGAGTGACCCAGACTCTGTCCCCTCTGCTTTCAGGTACTTTTCGACTTGAGTCCACCCTTGGACTGCACCGGACACTTCTCCTTCACCTCGCCTGCAGCCCTTTCAGCTCCAAGCACCAAGAACCTGCGTGACGAAACCCGACTCAACTTCGACCCTGTGCACCCGCTTCCTGTGGGTGAGGTAACATTGCAACGCCGGTGTTCCCACACTGGTACACACCTCTAGGGTCTGTGTCTAAAGTTTTGTCTTTCTAGGTTCAGCGGAAGTGTCCTTAAACTCTATTTGTGTAACTTTTACGCACCATTGACTAACATTGGTACATGCTTGTGCTTTCAGCACTGCACCCGAATCCCGCGGGCTTTTCCCGACTTCAGCATTGCTTGTCCCGACTGCTCCCAGCGATTCTCTAGGCCCTAGGCCTAACCACTGAACGATTGGTATCTCTTATACCATTTTTTTAGTATATGGTTTGAGTGGCCCCTCGGCCTCATCCAAAATTGTGCAACTTTGTATGTTATACTGTGCTTTTGATTTAACGCTTGTGCCCCTTTGTTCATAAAGAATACTGGGGATTGTTTTTAGTAATAAATACATATATTTTTATAATATATACTTGTTTGGTGTCCTTTCATTTGATATTACAGGATTGTATGTGGTAAAACAGCTCGCTTAACACGACCTCTTAAGTTAAGCCTTTAGGCTGCTTAGTCCATTCTACCCCTAGGATAGCTTGTCTAATAAGGTTGACTTACAACCAGACACCATAAGGGTTGTTTGGACTAATACAAGGTGGTTCCAGAATTGGAAACATCATATATCAGGCCAACTTCTCACATCGACGCAGAACCAGCTTTTCAGTGAAGAGCAGCCAGGGACATTTTAGCAAGTTTTACTTGTAAGTGGGGTTAGAAACACTTTTCAGGCTCATTACTGGGCTCAAAAGATGCAGCCATGAGGTCTCTCCTGATAGCAGGTGGGTAAGTAGAAATTCGCCGCTCGGCTGACCCGGCAGGATCAAACGTATGCCAAAAATTGACGTGAACCAGCGTTTCAGTGAAGAGCAGCCAGGGACGTTCTAGCAAGTTTTACTGGTAAGTGGGGTTGGAAACTCTTTTCAGGCTCAATACTGGGCTCAAAAGATGCAGCCATGAGGTCTCTCCTGATAGCAGGTGGGTAAGTAGAAATGCACCGCTTGTCTGACCCTGCAGGAGCAAACGTATGCCAAAAATCGACACAGAACCAGCTTTTCCGTGAAGAGCAGCCAGGGATATTCTAGCAAGTTTTACTTGTAAGTGGGGTTGGAAACGCTTTTCACGCTCAGTACTGTGCACAAAAGATGCGGCACTGAGGTCCTCCCGATAGCAGGTGGGTAAGTAGAAATTCACCACTCGCTGACCCGGCAGGAACAAACGTATTGCCAAAATTGACATGAACCAGCGTTTCAGTGAAGAGCAGCCAGGGACGTTCTAGCAAGTTTTACTGGTAAGTGGGATTGGAAACGCTTTTCAGGCTCAATACTGGGCTCAAAAGATGCAGCACTGAGGTCTCTCCTGATAGCAGGCGGGTAAGTAGAAATTCACCGCTCGGCTGACCTGGCATTAGCAAACGTATGCCAAAAATCGACGCAGAACCAGCTTTTCAGTGAAGAGCATCCAGGGACATTCTAGCAAGTTTTAGTTGTAAGTGAGGTTGGAAACGCTTTTCAGGCTCAGTACTGGACTCAAAAGAGGCAGCCATGAGATCTCTCCTGATAGCAGGTGGGTAAGTAGAAATTCGCCGCTCGGCTGACCCGGCAGGAGCAAACGTATGCCAAAATTGATGTAAAGCCAGCTTTTCAGTGAAGAGCAGCGAGGGACATTCTAGCAAGTTTTACTTGTAAGTTGGGTTGGAAGCGCTTTTCAGGCTCAGTACTGGGCTCAAAAGATGCAGTCCTGAGGTCTCAGCAGGTGCGTAAGTTGGAATTCGCCGCTCGTCTGACCCAGCAGGAGCAAACTTATGCCAAAAATCGACACAGAACCAGCTTTTCCGTGAAGAGCAGCCAGGGACATTCTAGCAAGTTTTACTGGTAAGTGGGGTTGGAAACACTTTTCACGCTCAGTACTGTGCACAAAAGATGCGGCACTGAGGTCCTCCCGATAGCAGGTGGGTAAGTAGAAATTAACCACTCGGCTGACCCGGCAGGAACAAACGTATTGCAAAAATTGACATGAACCAGCATTTCAGTGAAGAGCAGCCAGGGACGTTCTAGCAAGTTTTACTGGTAAGTGGGGTTGGAAACGCTTTTCAGGCTCAATACTGGGCTCAAAAGATGCAGCACTGAGGTCTCTCCTGATAGCAGGCGGGTAAGTAGAAATTCACCGCTCGGCTGACCTGGCATTAGCAAACGTATGCCAAAAATCGAAACAGAACCAGCTTTTCAGTGAAGAGCATCCAGGGACATTCTAGCATGTTTTAGTTGTAAGTGGGGTTGGAAACGCTTTTCAGGCTCAGTACTGGACTCAAAAGATGCAGCCCTGAGGTCTCTCATGATAGCAGGTGGGTAAGTTGGAATTTGCCACTCGGCTGACAAGGCAGGAGCAAACGTGTGCCAAAATTCGACGCAGAACCAGCTTTTCAGTGAAGAGCATCCAGGGACATTATAGCAAGTATTACTTGCAAGTGGGGTTGGAAACGCTTTTCAGGCTCAGTACTGGGCTCAAAAGATGCAGCCATGAGGTCTCTCTTGATAGCAGCTGGGTAAGTAGAAATTTGCCGCTCGGCTGACCCGACAGGAGCAAATGTATGCCAAAAATCGACGCAGAACCAGCTTTTCAGTGTAGAGCAGCCAGGGACATTCTAGCAAGTTTTACTTGTAAGTGGGGTTAGAAACGCTTTTCAGGCTCATTACTGGGCTTAAAAGAGGCAGCCATGAGGTCTCTCCTGATAGCAGGTGGGTAACTAGAAATTCGCCGCTCGGCTGACCCGGCAGGAGCAAACGTATGTCTCAAAATTGATGTAAAGCCAGCTTTTCAGTGAAGAGCAGCGAGGGACATTCTAGCAAGTTTTACTTGTAAGTGGGGTTGGAAACGCTTTTCAGGCTCAGTACTGGGCTCAAAAGATGCAGTCCTGAGGTCTCAGCAGGTGCGTAAGTTGGAATTTGCCACTCGGCTGACCCTGCAGGAGCAAACGTATGCCAATAATCAACACAGAACCAGCTTTTCCGTGAAGAGCAGCCAGGGATATTCTAGCAAGTTTTACTTGTAAGTGGGGTTGGAAACGCTTTTCAGGCTCAGTACTGGGCTCAAAAGATGCAGCTCTGAGGTCTCTCCTGATAGCAGGTGGGTAAGTAGAAATTCGCCCCTCGGCTGACCCAGCAGGAGCAAACGTATGCCAAAAATCGACGCAGAATCAGCTTTTCAGTAAAAAGCAGCCAGGGACATTCTAGCAAGTTTTACTTGTAAGTGGGGTTGGAACTGCTTTTCAGGGTCAGTGCTGGGCTCAAAAGATGCAGCACTGAGGTCTCTCCTGATAGCAGGTGGGTAAGTAGAAACTGGCCGCTCGGCTGACCCGGCAGGAGCAAACGTATGCCAAAAATGTACGCAGAACCAGCTTTTCAGTGAAGAGCAGCCTGGGACATTCTAGCATATTTTACTTGTAAGTGGGGTTGGAAACGCTTTTCAGGCTTAGTACTGGGTTTAAAAGATGCAGCCCTGATGTCTCTCCTGATAGCAGGTGGGTATGTAGAAATTTGCCACTCGGCTGACTCAACAGGAGCAAACGTATGCCAAAAATTTACGCAGAACCAGCTTTTCAGTGAGGAGCAGCCATGGACATTCTAGCAAGTTTTACTAGTAAGTGGGGTTGGAAACGCTTTTCAGGCTCAATACTGGACTCAAAAGATGCAGCCCTGAGGTCTCTCATGATAGCAGGTGGGTAAGTTGGAATTCGCCGCTCGGCTGACCCTGCAGGAGCAAACGTATGCCAAAATTTGACGCAGAACCTGCTTTTCAGTGAAGAGCACAACGTCATTCTAGCAAGTTTTACTTGTAAGTGGGGTTGGAAACGATTTTCAGGCTCAGGACTGGGCTCAAAAGATGCAGCCATGAGGTCTCTCCTGATAGCAGGTGGGTAACTAGAAATTCGCTGCTCGGCTGACCCGGCAGGAGCAAACGTATGTCTCAAAATTGATGTAAAGCCAGCTTTTCAGTGAAGAGCAGCAAGGGACATTCTAGCAAGTTTTACTTGTAAGTGGGGTTGGAAACGATTTTCAGACTCAGGACTGGGCTCAAAAGATGCAGCCATGAGGTCTCTCTTGATAGCAGGTGGGTAAGTAGAAATTACCCGCTCGGCTGGCCCGGCAAGAGCAAATGTATGCCAATAATCAACACAGAACCAGCTTTTCCGTGAAGAGCAGCCAGGGACATTCTAGCAAGTTTTACTTGTAAGTGGGGTTGGAAACGCTTTTCAGGCTCAGAACTGGGCTCAAAATATGCAGCTCTGAGGTCTCTCCTGATAGCAGGTGGGTAAGTAGAAATTTGCCGCTCGGCTGACCCAGCAGGAGCAAACGTATGCCAAAAATCGACGCAGAATCAGCTTTTCAGTAAAGAGCAGTCAGGGACATTCTAGCAAGTTTTACTTGTAAGTGGGGTTGGAACTGCTTTTCAGGGTCAGTACTGGGCCCAAAAGATGCAGCACTGAGGTCTCTCCTGATAGCAGGTGGGTAAGTAGAAACTGGCCGCTCGGCTGACCCGGCAGAAGCAAACGTATGCCAAAAACGTACGCAGAACCAGCTTTTCAGTGAAGAGCAGCCTGGGACATTCTAGCAAATTTTACTTGTAAGTGGGGTTGGAAACGCTTTTCAGGCTTAGTACTGGGCTCAAAAGATGCAGCCCTGATGTCTCTCCTGATAGCAGGTGGGTATGTAGAAATTCGCCACTCGGCTGACTCAGCAGGAGCAAACGTATGCCAAAAATTTACACAGAACCAGCTTTTCAGTGAGGAGCAGCCAGGGACATTCTAGCAAGTTTTACTAGTTAGTGGGGTTGGAAACGTTTTTCAGGCTCAATACTGGACTCAAAAGATACAGCCCTGAGGTCTCTCATGATAGCAGGTGGGTAAGTTGGAATTCGCCGCTCGGCTGACCCTGCAGGAGCAAACGTATGCCAAAATTTGACGCAGAACCAGCTTTTCAGTGAAGAGCAGCCAAGGACATTATTATTATTATTATTATAATTACATTTGTTAAGCGCGCAGCTACCCGAAGGTTTCCCGGCGCTAAAGAAAGACAAAGAGTGAGTAAGTTTAAGAGAAAATCAGGACACAACTTAAGTATTAAAAAGCCAGGTCTTAATTCCTTTACGGAATGTAAGGTAGCAGCACTCAGATCGTAAAGACTGAGGCATGGAGTTCCATAAGGACGGTGCCAGTAGAGCAAACGAGCGGCCGCCCATTTTAGCTCTATTGACCAGAGGGATCAGAAATTTGTTTTCAGTGGAGGATCTCAGTGTACGGGAGGGGACATAGTGCTGGACTAAAGAGGAAAGATATTTGGGAGCTTTACCCATTTTAATGTGGTGCATTATACAGAGAGCTTTAAATTTTGCTCGGTTCTCAACGCGCAACCAGTGCAACTTGCGCAGATGGATAGAGGCCGATGCCCTGGCCGGCAAGTTACAGAGGAGGCGAACTGCCATATTCTGGACCACCTGAAATTTCCTTGTTACCTCCTTACAAGCACCCAGAAGCAGAATGTTCCCGTAGTCCATGCGAGAGGTGACAAGGGCCTGGACCACAATCCTCAGGGTATCAGCTGGGAGCATCCATGTGATTTTTCTCAGCCATCTTATGATGGTAGTACAGGTGGCAGAGACTTTTACAACATGTTGCTTAAATGACAGTTGGTTGTCAAAAGAGACCCCGAGGTTGCGAACTGAGGCTGAAGGGGTAGGAGTGGGACCCATCTGATGAGGCCAATGTTGAGGGCCCCAGAGAGAGGTGAGAGGACCGAATAAAAGTAGCTCAGTTTTATCGCCATTCAATTTTAATTTATGACTGTGCATCCAGTTGGCGATTTGCTCCAACCCGGACCGAAGAGAGGACGTCGGAAGGTGTTTATTGGTAGATAATGAATAAATGATTTGTGTGTCATCTGCGTAAGAATATATCGTGAGACCTGCTTGCTCTGCCAAAAAGGCAAGAGGTCTCACGTAGAGATTGAAGAAAAGAGGACTGAGAATAGACCCCTGGGGGACACCGTGAGAAGAAGAAAGGACAGAAGAGACAGACGAAGAAGAAAAGACTTGAAAGGTGCGATTAGAAAGAAAACTAGCAATCCAGGCCAGGGCAGGGCCAGTGATACCCACAGAATTCAGGATAGACAGCAAGATGGAATGGGAGACGGTGTCAAATGCGGCACTCAAGTCTAACAGAATGAGTGCCACAGTCTCCCCGCTGTCCACCTGTTTTCTGATGGTCTCAGACACACCGAGGAGTGTAGTCTCGGTGGAAAAGCCAGCCCTGAACCAAGATTGAGAGCAATGTAAGAGATTAGAGGATTCAACGTAAGAAGTAAGAAGAGAGTTAACGTTTTTTTCCAGAACCTTGGAATAGCAGGGAAGTAAAGAAATAGGGCGAAAATTGGAAGGATTATTTGGGTCTGCGTTAGCCTTTTTTATCAATGGAACCACCATCGCATGCTTCCATTCATTAGGGACCGTAGATTCAACCAGAGAAGCATTTAGGAGATTTAGAATGATCTGAAGTATGGCTGGGTCCAGAGTACGCAGTATTTGTGGAGGCATAGAATCAAGGGGAGATCCGGATTTAATTTCCTTAAGATAGTTTTAAAAAAGTGAGAGCGAAATCGGCTCCCAAGAGTGCAGTGAAGGAACAATAATAGTTGGATTGACGGTATCAGTAGGAACAAGATTAGGCAAATGAGACACGGAAGCAGAGAGAACCGTGGGAGTAGCATCGAAAATAGCGTAAATCTTATCTATTTTCTCCAGAAAAAAAGTTGCCAAGGCATTACATTGAGTTGTGTCCAGACTAGGGTCTTTAGGCACAGAAGACATGCCTGAAAGATCTTTTACCACTTTGAACAAGGCCTTTGGCCGATTTTGATCGTTAAGTATGGTAATATTGGCGTAGTTAGCTCTGGCGGTGTCACAGGCAGAGTGGTAGGCTCGCAAAGCGTCCTTATATCTTATTTTACTAGTCGCACAATACTTGGAGCGCCAAATGCGTTCCAATTTCTTACAACATGATTTTTCAAGGCGAAGTGCCTCATTAAACCAGGGAGCCGGAGGATGGTGGATCTGTGATTTATTTCTCTGAGTTGGAAGGCATAATTCTAGGGCTGATGTCAACCAGGAACTGACGACAGACACATCCTTCGTGGTGATGGTAGGGCACGTGGGTTTGAAGGTGTCAAGGTAGGTGTTCAGCTTATCCTTGTCTAGTCGTTTCCAATTCCTGCTGGCCTTATGGGGGTCTAGACCAGTAGAAGAATTGTGAGTGGATATCCTAATTGAAAAATCAATAACAAAATGATCGGACCAGATAACAGGAGAGGAAGAATGATAAGTAATACATT
Organism: Lissotriton helveticus; assembly: GCF_964261635.1. Lineage (NCBI taxonomy): Eukaryota > Metazoa > Chordata > Amphibia > Caudata > Salamandridae > Lissotriton > Lissotriton helveticus. The sequence goes on from NC_136068.1 coordinate 427,143,587, forward strand.
TGAGATTTGAAATAAGAGGATCTAATAAATTACCGGCTTTATGAGTAGGGCCGGAATTAAGTAGGTGGAGATCCAAGGCGGCCAAGTCCAGTAATAAACGTGTGCTTATGGGGCAGGATGCTTGATTAAAATTAATATTTAGATCTCCCACTATAAGGAGATTAGTGGATTGTAAAATCAAAGGGGCAATAAGCTCAGGAAGAGCAGTTTTACTTGTAAGTGGGGTTGGAAACGATTTTCAGGCTCAGGACTGGGCTCAAAAGATGCAGCCATGAGGTCTCTCTTGATAGCAGGTGGGTAAGTAGAAATTACCCGCTCGGCTGACCCGGCAAGAGCAAACGTATGCCAAAAATTGATGCAGAGCCAGCTTTTCAGTGTAGAGCAGCCAGGGACATTCTAGCAAGTTTTACTTGTAAGTGGGGTTGGAAACGATTTTCAGGCTCAGGACTGGGCTCAAAAGATGCAGCTCTGAGGTCTCTCCTGATAGCAGGTGGGTAAGTAGAAATTCGCCACTCGGCTGTCCCGGCAGGAGCAAACGTATGCCAAAAATCGACGCAGAATCAGCTTTTCAGTAAAGAGCAGCCAGGGACATTCTAGCAAGTTTTACTTGTAAGTGGGGTTGGAAATGCTTTTCAGGGTCAGTACTGGGCTCAAAAGATGCAGCACTGAGGTCCCTCCTGATAGCAGGTGGGTAAGTAGAAATTCGCCGCTCGGCTGACCCGGCAGGAGCAAACGTATGCCAAAAATGTACGCAGAACCAGCTTTTCAGTGAAGAGCAGCCTGTGACATTCTAGCAAATTTTACTTGTAAGTGGGGTTGGAAACGCTTTTCAGGCTTAGTACTGGGCTGAAAAGATGCAGCCCTGATGTCTCTCCTGATAGCAGGTTGGTAAGTAGAAATTACCCGCTCGGCTGACCCTGCAGGAGCAAACGTATGCCAAAAATCGACGCAGAACCAGCTTTTCAGTGAAGAGCAGCCAGGGACATTCTAGCACGTTTTACTTGTAAGTGGGGTTGGAAACGCTTTTCAGGCTCAGTACTGGACTCAAAAGATGCAGCTCTGAGGTCTCTCATGATAGCAGGTGGGTAAGTTGGAATTCGCCGCTCGGCTGACCATGCGGGAGCAAACTTATGCCAAAATTCGACTCAAAACCAGCTTTTCAATGAAGAGCAGCCAGGGACATTCTAGCAAGTTTTACTGGTAAGTGGGGTTGGAAACGCTTTTCACGCTCAGTACTGTGCACAAAAGATGCGGCCCTGAGGTCTCTCATGATAGCATGTGGGTAAGTAGAAATTCGCCGCTCGGCTGACAAGGCAGGAGCAAACGTATGCCAAAAATCGACGCAGAACCAGCTTTTCAGTGAAGAGCAGCCAGGGACATTATAGCAAGTTTTACTTGTAAGTGGGGTTGGAAACACTTTCCAGGCTCAGTACTGGGCTCAAAAGATGCAGCCATGAGGTCTCTCCTGATAGCAGGTGGGTAAGTAGAAATTCACCGCTCGGCTGACCCGGCAGGAGCAAACGTATGCCAAAATTGATGTAAAGCCAGCTTTTCAGTGAAGAGCAGCGAGGGACATTCTAGCAAGTTTTACTTGTAAGTGGGGTTGGAAACGCTTTTCAGGCTCAGTACTGGGCTCAAAAGATGCAGTCCTGAGGTGTCAGCAGGTACGTAAGTTGGAATTCGCCGCTCGGCTGACCCTGCAGGAGCAAACGTGTGCCAAAAATCGACACAGAACCAGCTTTTCCGTGAAGAGCAGCCAGGGACATTCTAGCAAGTTTTACTTGTAAGTGGGGTTGGAAACGCTTTTCAGGCTCGGTACTGGGCTCAAAAGATGCAGCTCTGAGGTCTCTCCTGATAGCAGGTGGGTAAGTAGAAATTCCCCGCATGGCTGACTCGGCAGGAGCAAACGTATGCCAAAAATGTACGCAGAACCAGCTTTTCAGTGACGAGCAGCCTGGGACATTCTAGCAAATTTTACTTGTAAGTGGGGTTGGAAACGCTTTTCAGGCTTAGTACTGGGCTCAAAAGATGCAGCCCTGAGGTCTCTCCTGATAGCAGGTGGGTATGTAGAAATTCGCCACTCGGCTGACTCAGCAGGAGCAAACGTATGCCAATAATTGATGCAGAACCAGCTTTTCAGTGAGGAGCAGCCAGGGACATTCTAGCAAGTTTTACTAGTAAGTCGGGTTGGAAACGCATTTCAGGCTCAATACTGGACTCAAAAGATGCAGCCCTGAGGTCTCTCATGATAGCAGGTGGGTAAGTTGGAATTCGCTGCTCGGCTGACCCTGCAGGAGCTAACGTATGCCAAAATTCGACGCAGAACCAGCTTTTCAGTGAAGAGCAGCCAAGGACATTCTAGCAAGTTTTACTTGTAAGTGGGGTTGGAAATGATTTTCAGGCTCAGGACTGGGCTGAAAAGATGCAGCCATGAGGTTTCTCTTGATAGCAGGTGGGTAAGTAGAAATTCACCACTCGGCTGACCCAGTAGGAGCAAACGTATGCCAAAAATCGACGCAGAACCAGCTTTTCAGTGAAGAGCAGCCAGGGACATTCTAGCACGTTTTACTTGTAAGTGGGGTTGGAAACGCTTTTCAGGCTCAGTACTGGGCTCAAAAGACGCAGCACTGAGGTCTCTCCCGATAGCAGGTGGGTAAGTAGAAATTCACCACTCGGCTCACCCGGCAGGAACAAACGTATGCCAAAAATTGACGTGAACCAGCGTTTCAGTGAAGAGCAGCCAGGGAGGTTCTAGCAAGTTTTACTGGTAAGTGGGGTTGGAAATGCTTTTCAGGCTCAATACTGGGCTCAAAAGATGCAGCACTGAGGTCTCTCCTGATAGCAGGTGGGTAAGTAAAAATTATCAGCTCGGCTGACCAGGCAGGAGCAAACGTATGCCAAAAATCGGCGCTGAACCAGCTTTTCAGTGAAGATTAGCCAGGGACATTCTAGCAAGTCCTGAGGTCTCTCCTGATAGCAGGTATGTAAGTCGGAATTCGCCACTCAGCTGACCCGGCAGGAGCAAACGTATGCCAAAAATCGACTTGAACCAGCTTTTCAGTTGAGAGCAGCCAGGGACATTTTAGCAAATTTTACTGGTAAGTGGGGTTGGAAATGCTTTTCAGGCTCAATACTGGGCTCAAAAGATGCAGCCCTGAGGTCTCCCCTGATAGCAGGTGGGTAAGTTGGAATTCGCCGCTAGGCTGACCCTGCAGGAGCAAACGTATGCCAAAAATCGGCGCTGTACCAGCTTTTCAGTGAAGATTAGCCAGGGACATTCTAGCAAGTTTTACTTGTAAGTGGGGTTGGAAACGCTTTTCAGTCTCAGTACTGGAGTCAAAAGATGCTGCCCTGAAGTCTCTCATGATAGCAGGTGGGTAAGTAGAAATTCGCCGCTCGGCTGACAAGGCAGGAGCAAATGTATGCCGAAAATCGACTCAGAACCAGCTTTTCAGTGAAGAGCAGCCAGGGACATTATAGCAAGTTTTACTTGTAAGTGGGGTTGGAAACGCTTTCAGGCTCATTACTGGACTCAAAAGATGCAGCCATGAGGTCTCTCCTGATAGCAGGTGGGTAAGTTGGAATTCGCTGCTCGGCTGAGACAGCAGGAGCAAACGTATGCCAAAAATCGACGCAGAACCAGCTTTTCAGTGAAGAGCAGCCAGGGACATTCTAGCACGTTTTACTTGAAAGTGGGGTTGGAAACGCTTTTCAGGCTCAGTACTGGACTCCAATGATGCAGCCCTGAGGTCTCTCATGATAGCAGGTGGGTAAGTTGGAATTCACCGCTCGGATGACCCTGCAGGAGCAAACTTATGCCAAAATTCGACGCAAAACCAGCTTTTCAATGAAGAGCAGCCAGGGACATTCTAGCAAGTTTTACTTGTAAGTGGGGTTGGAAACGCTTTTCACGCTCAGTACTGTGCACAAAAGATGCGGCCCTGAGGTCTCTCATGATAGCAGGTGGATAAGTAGAAATTCGCCGCTCGGCTGACAAGGCAGGAGCAAATGTATGCCAAAAATCGACACAGAACCAGCTTTTCCGTGAAGAGCAGCCAGGGACATTCTAGCAGGTTTTACTTGTAAGTGGGGTTGGAAACGCTTTTCAGGCTCAGTACTGGGCTCAGAAAATGCAGCTCTGAGGTCTCTCCTGATAGCAGGTGGGTAAGTAGAAATTCCCCGCACGGCTGACCCGACAGGAGCAAACGTATGCCAAAAATGTACGCAGAACCAGCTTTTCAGTGACGAGCAGCCTGGGACATTCTAGCAAATTTTACTTGTAAGTAGGGTTGGAAACGCTTTTCAGGCTTAGTACTGGGCTCAAAAGATGCAGCCCTGAGGTCTCTCCTGCTAGCAGGTGGGTATGTAGAAATTCGCCACTCGGCTGACTCAGCAGGAGCAAACTTATGCCAAAAATTGATGCAGAACCAGCTTTTCAGTGAGGAGCAGCCAGGGACATTCTAGCAAGTTTTACTAGTAAGTGGGGTTGGAAACGCATTTCAGGCTCAATACTGGACTCAAAAGATGCAGCCCTGAGGTCTCTCATGATAGCAGGAGGGTAAGTTGGAATTCGCCGCTCGGCTGACCCTGCAGGAGCAAACGTATGCCAAAATTGGACGCAGAACCAGCTTTTCAGTGAAGAGCAGCCAAGGACATTCTAGCAAGTTTTACTTGTAAGTGGGGTTGGAAATGATTTTCAGGCTCAGGACTTGGCTCAAAAGATGCAGCCATGAGCTCTCTCTTGGTAGCAGGTGGGTAAGTAGAAATTCGCCACTCGGCTGACCCTGCAGGAGCAAACGTATGCCAAAATTGGACGCAGAACCAGCTTTTCAGTGAAGAGCAGCCAGGGACATTCTAGCAAGTTTTACTTGTAAGTGGGGTTGGAAACGCTTTTCAGGCTCAGTACTGGGCTCAAAAGACGCAGCACTGAGGTCTCTCCCGATAGCAGGTGGGTAAGTAAAAATTCACCACTCGGCTGACCCGGCAGGAACAAACGTATGCCAAAAATTGACGTGAAATAGCGTTTCAGTGAAGAGCAGCCAGGGACGTTCTAGCAAGTTTTACTGGTAAGTGGGGTTGGAATCGCTTTTCAGGCTCACTACTGGGCTCAAAAGATGCAGCACTGAGGTCTCTCCTGATAGCAGGCAGGTAAGTAGAAATTCACCGCTCGGCTGACCTGGCATTAGCAAACGTATGCCAAAAATCGACGCAGAACCAGCTTTTCAGTGAAGAGCAGCCAGGGACATTCTAGCAAGTTTTAGTTGTAAGTGGGGTTGGAAACGCTTTTCACGCTCAGTACTGGGCTCAAAAGATGCAGCCATGAGGTCTCTATTGATAGCAGCTGGGTAAGTTGGAATTCGCCGCTCGGCTGACCCTGCAGGAGCAAACTTATGCCAAAATTCGACGCAAAACCAGCTTTTCAATGAAGAGCAGCCAGGGACATTCTAGCAAGTTTTACTTGTAAGTGGGGTTGGAAACGCTTTTCACGCTCAGTACTGTGCACAAAAGATGCGGCCCTGAGGTCTCTCATGATAGCAGGAGGGTAAGTAGAAATTCGCCGCTCGGCTGACAAGGCAGGAGCAAATGTATGCCAAAAATCGACACAGAACCAGCTTTTCCGTGAAGAGCAGCCAGGGACATTCTAGCAGGTTTTACTTGTAAGTGGGGTTGGAAACGCTTTTCAGGCTCAGTACTGGGCTCAAAAGATGTAGCTCTGAGGTCTCTCCTGATAGCAGGTGGGTAAGTAGAAATTCCCCACACGGCTGACCCGGCAGGAGCAAACGTATGCCAAAAATGTACGCAGAACCAGCTTTTCAGTGACGAGCAGCCTGGGACATTCTAGCAAATTTTACTTGTAAGTGGGGTTGGAAACGCTTTTCAGGCTTAGTACTGGGCTCAAAAGATGCAGCCCTGAGGTCTCTCCTGCTAGCAGGTGGGAATGTAGAAATTCGCCACTCGGCTGACTCAGCAGGAGCAAACGTATGCCAAAAATTGATGCAGAACCAGCTTTTCAGTGAGGAGCAGTCAGGGACATTCTAGCAAGTTTTACTAGTAAGTGGGGTTGGAAACGCATTTCAGGCTCAATACTGGACTCAAAAGATGCAGCCCTGAGGTCTCTCATGATAGCAGGAGGGTAAGTTGGAATTCGCCGCTCGGCTGACCCTGCAGGAGCAAACGTATGCCAAAATTGGACGCAGAACCAGCTTTTCAGTGAAGAGCAGCCAAGGACATTCTAGCAAGTTTTACTTGTAAGTGGGGTTGGAAATGATTTTCAGGCTCAGTACTGGGCTCAAAAGACGCAGCACTGAGGTCTCTCCCGATAGCAGGTGGGTAAGTAAAAATTCACCACTCGGCTGACCCGGCAGGAACAAACGTATGGCAAAAATTGACATGAAATAGCGTTTCAGTGAAGAGCAGCCAGGGACGTTCTAGCAAGTTTTACTGGTAAGTGGGGTTGGAATAGCTTTTCAGGCTCAATACTGGGCTCAAAAGATGCAGCACTGAGGTCTCTCCTGATAGCAGGCGGGTAAGTAGAAATTCACCGCTCGGCTGACCTGGCATTAGCAAACGTATGCCAAAAATCGACGCAGAACCAGCTTTTCAGTGAAGAGCAGCCAGGGACATTCTAGCAAGTTTTAGTTGTAAGTGGGGTTGGAAACGCTTTTCAGGCTCAGTACTGGGCTCAAAAGATGCAGCCATGAGGTCTCTATTGATAGCAGCTGGGTAAGTAGAAATTTGCCGCTCGGCTGACCCGGCAGGAGCAAACGTATGCCAAAAATCGACGCAGAACCAGCTTTTCAGTGTAGAACAGCCAGGGACATTCTAGCAAGTTTTACTTGTAAGTGGGGTTGGAAACGCTTTTCAGGCTCATTACTGGGCTCAAAAGATGCAGCCATGAGGTCTCTCCTGATAGCAGGTGGGTAAGTAGAAATTAGCAGCTCGGCTGACCCGGCAGGAGCAAACGTATGCCAAAAATTGACGCAGAACCAGCTTTTCAGTGTAGAACAGCCAGGGACATTCTAGCAAGCTTTACTTGGAAGTAGGGTTGGAAACGCTTTTCAGACTTAGTAGTGGGCTCAAAAGATGCAGTCCTGAGGTCTCTCCTGATAGCAGGTGTGTAAGTCGGAATTCGCCGCTCAGCTGACCCGGCAGGAGCAAACGTATGCCAAAAATCGACTTGAACCAGCTTTTCAGTTGAGAGCAGCCAGGGACATTTTAGCAAGTTTTACTGGTAAGTGGGGTTGGAAATGCTTTTCAGGCTCAATACTGGGCTCAAAAGATGCAGCCCTGAGGTCTCTCCTGATAGCAGGTGGGTAAGTTGGAATTTGCCGCTAGGCTGACCCTGCAGGAGCAAACGTATGCCAAAAATCGACGCGGAACCAGCTTTTCAGTGAAGATTAGCCAGGGACATTCTAGCAAGTTTTACTTGTAAGTGGGGTTGGAAACGCTTTTCAGTCTCAGTACTGGGCTCAAAAGATGCTGCCCTGAAGTCTCTCATGATAGCAGGTGGGTAAGTAGAAATTCGCCGCTCGGCTGACAAGGCAGGAGCAAATGTATGCCAAAAATCGACGCAGAACCAGCTTTTCCGTGAAAAGCAGCCAGGGACATTCTAGCAGGTTTTACTTGTAAGTGGGGTTGGAAACGCTTTTCAGGCTCAGTACTGGGCTCAAAAGATGCAGCTCTGAGGTCTCTCCTGATAGCAGGTGGGTAAGTAGAAATTCCCCGCACGGCTGACCCGGCAGGAGCAAACGTATGCCAAAAATGTACGCAGAACCAGCTTTTCAGTGACGAGCAGCCTGGGACATTCTAGCAAATTTTACTTGTAAGTGGGGTTGGAAACGCTTTTCAGGCTTAGTACTGGGCTCAAAAGATGCAGCCCTGAGGTCTCTCCTGCTAGCAGGTGGGTATGTAGAAATTCGCCACTCGGCTGACTCAGCAGGAGCAAACGTATGCCAAAAATTGATGCAGAACCAGCTTTTCAGTGAGGAGCAGCCAGGGACATTCTAGCAAGTTTTACTAGTAAGTGGGGTTGGAAACGCATTTCAGGCTCAATACTGGACTCAAAAGATGCAGCCCTGAGGTCTCTCATGATAGCAGGAGGGTAAGTTGGAATTCGCCGCTCGGCTGACCCTGCAGGAGCAAACGTATGCCAAAATTGGACGCAGAACCATCTTTTCAGTGAAGAGCAGCCAAGGACATTCTAGCAAGTTTTACTTGTAAGTGGGGTTGGAAATGATTTTCAGGCTCAGGACTGGGCTCAAAAGATGCAGCCATGAGCTCTCTCTTGGTAGCAGGTGGGTAAGTAGAAATTCGCCACTCGGCTGACCCAGCAGGAGCAAACGTATGCCAAAAATCGACGCAGAATCAGCTTTTCAGTGAAGAGCAGCCAGGGACATTCTAGCAAGTTTTACTTGTAAGTGGGGTTGGAAACGCTTTTCAGGCTCAGTACTGGGCTCAAAAGACGCAGCACTGAGGTCTCTCCCGATAGCAGGTGGGTAAGTAAAAATTCACCACTCGGCTGACCCGGCAGGAACAAACGTATGCCAAAAATTGACGTGAAATAGCGTTTCAGTGAAGAGCAGCCAGGGACGTTCTAGCAAGTTTTACTGGTAAGTGGGGTTGGAATCGCTTTTCAGGCTCAATACTGGGCTCAAAAGATGCAGCACTGAGGTCTCTCCTGATAGCAGGCGGGTAAGTAGAAATTCACCGCTCGGCTGACCTGGCATTAGCAAACGTATGCCAAAAATCGACGCAGAACCAGCTTTTCAGTGAAGAGCAGCCAGGGACATTCTAGCAAGTTTTAGTTGTAAGTGGGGTTGGAAACGCTTTTCAGGCTCAGTACTGGGCTCAAAAGATGCAGCCATGAGGTCTCTATTGATAGCAGCTGGGTAAGTTGGAATTCGCCGCTCGGCTGACCCTGCAGGAGCAAACTTATGCCAAAATTCGACGCAAAACCAGCTTTTCAATGAAGAGCAGCCAGGGACATTCTAGCAAGTTTTACTTGTAAGTGGGGTTGGAAACGCTTTTCACGCTCAGTACTGTGCACAAAAGATGCGGCCCTGAGGTCTCTCATGATAGCAGGTGGGTAAGTAGAAATTCGCCGCTCGGCTGACAAGACAGGAGCAAATGTATGCCAAAAATCGACACAGAACCAGCTTTTCCGTGAAGAGCAGCCAAGGACATTCTAGCAGGTTTTACTTGTAAGTGGGGTTGGAAACGCTTTTCAGGCTCAGTACTGGGCTCAAAAGATGCAGCTCTGAGGTCTCTCCTGATAGCAGGTGGGTAAGTAGAAATTCCCCGCACGGCTGACCCGGCAGGAGCAAACGTATGCCAAAAATATACGCAGAACCAGCTTTTCAGTGACGAGCAGCCTGGGACATTCTAGCAAATTTTACTTGTAAGTGGGGTTGGAAACGCTTTTCAGGCTTAGTACTGGGCTCAAAAGATGCAGCCCTGAGGTCTCTCCTGCTAGCAGGTGGGTATGTAGAAATTCGCCACTCGGCTGACTCAGCAGGAGCAAACGTATGCCAAAAATTGATGCAGAACCAGCTTTTCAGTGAGGAGCAGCAAAGGTACATTCTAGCAAGTTTTACTAGTAAGTGGGGTTGGAAACGCATTTCAGGCTCAATACTGGACTCAAAAGATGCAGCCCTGAGGTCTCTCATGATAGCAGGAGGGTAAGTTGGAATTCGCCGCTCGGCTGACCCTGCAGGAGCAAACGTATGCCAAAATTGGACGCAGAACCAGCTTTTCAGTGAAGAGCAGCCAAGGACATTCTAGCAAGTTTTACTTGTAAGTGGGGTTGGAAATGATTTTCAGGCTCAGGACCGGGCTCAAAAGATGCAGCCATGAGCTCTCTCTTGGTAGCAGGTGGGTAAGTAGAAATTCGCCACTCGGCTGACCCAGCAGGTGCAAACGTATGCCAAAAATCGATGCAGAATCAGCTTTTCAGTGAAGAGCAGCCAGGGACATTCTAGCAAGTTTTACTTGTAAGTGGGGTTGGAAACGCTTTTCAGGCTCAGTACTGGGCTCAAAAGACGCAGCACTGAGGTCTCTCCCGATAGCAGGTGGGTAAGTAAAAATTCACCACTCGGCTGACCCGGCAGGAACAAACGTATGCCAAAAATTGACGTGAAATAGCGTTTCAGTGAAGAGCAGCCAGGGACGTTCTAGCAAGTTTTACTGGTAAGTGGGGTTGGAATCGCTTTTCAGGCTCAATACTGGGCTCAAAAGATGCAGCACTGAGGTCTCTCCTGATAGCAGGCGGGTAAGTAGAAATTCACCGCTCGGCTGACCTGGCATTAGCAAACGTATGCCAAAAATCGACGCAGAACCAGCTTTTCACTGAAGAGCAGCCAGGGACATTCTAGCAAGTTTTAGTTGTAAGTGGGGTTGGAAACGCTTTTCAGGCTCAGTACTGGGCTCAAAAGATGCAGCCATGAGGTCTCTATTGATAGCAGCTGGGTAAGTAGAAATTTGCCGCTCGGCTGACCCGGCAGGAGCAAACGTATGCCAAAAATCGACGCAGAACCAGCTTTTCAGTGTAGAACAGCCAGGGACATTCTAGCAAGTTTTACTTGTAAGTGGGGTTGGAAACGCTTTTCAGGCTCATTACTGGGCTCAAAAGATGCAGCCATGAGGTCTCTCCTGATAGCAGGTGGGTAAGTAGAAATTAGCAGCTCGGCTGACCAGGCAGGAGCCAACATATGCCAAAAATTGACGCAGGACCAGCTTTTCAGTGAAGAGCAGCCAGGGACATTCTAGCAAGCTTTACTTGGAAGTAGGGTTGGAAACGCTTTTCAGACTTAGTAGTGGGCTCAAAAGATGCAGTCCTGAGGTCTCTCCTGATACCAGGTGTGTAAGTCGGAATTCGCCGCTCAGCTGACCCGGCAGGAGCAAACGTATGCCAAAAATCGACTTGAACCAGCTTTTCAGTTGAGAGCAGCCAGGGACATTTTAGCAAGTTTTACTGGTAAGTGGGGTTGGAAATGCTTTTCAGGCTCAATACTGGGCTCAAAAGATGCAGCCCTGAGGTCTCTCCTGATAGCAGGTGGGTAAGTTGGAATTCGCCGCTAGGCTGACCCTGCAGGAGCAAACGTATGCCAAAAATCGACGCTGAACCAGCTTTTCAGTGAAGATTAGCCAGGGACATTCTAGCAAGTTTTACTTGTAAGTGGGGTTGGAAACGCTTTTCAGTCTCAGTACTGGGCTCAAAAGATGCTGCCCTGAAGTCTCTCATGATAGCTGGTGGGTAAGTAGAAATTCGCCGCTCGGCTGACAAGGCAGGAGCAAATGTATGCCAAAAATCGACGCAGAACCAGCTTTTCAGTGAAGTGAGCAGCCAGGGACATTATAGCAAGTTTTACTTGTAAGTGGGGTTGGAAACGCTTTCAGGATCATTACTGGGCTCAAAAGATGCAGCCACGAGGTCTCTCCTGATAGCAGGTGGGTAAGTAGAAATTCGCCGCTCGGCTGACCCAGCAGGAGCAAACGTTTGCCAAAATTGATGTAAAGCCAGCTTTTCAGTGAAGAGCAGCGAGGGACATTCTAGCAAGTTTTACTTGTAAGTGGGGTTGGAAACGCTTTTCAGGCTCAGTACTGGGCTCAAAAGATGCAGTCCTGAGGTCTCAGCAGGTGCGTAAGTTGGAATTCGCCGCTCGGCTGACCCTGCAGGAGCAAACGTATGCCAAAAATCGACACAGAGCCAGCTTTTCCGTTAAGAGCAGTCAAGGACATTCTAGCAAGTTTTACTTGTAAGTGGGGTTGGAAACGCTTTTTACGCTCAGTACTGTGCACAAAAGATGCGGCACTGAGGTCTCTCCCGATAGCAGGTGGGTAAGTAGAAATTCACCACTCGGCTGACCGGGCAGGAACAAACGTATGCCAAAAATTGACGTGAACCAGCGTTTCAGTGAAGAGCAGCCAGGGACGTTGTAGCAAGTTTTACTGGTAAGCGGGGTTGGAAACGCTTTTCAGGCTCAATACTGGGCTTAAAAGATGCAGCACTGAGGTCTCTCCTGATAGCAGGCGGGTAAGTAGAAACTCACCGCTCGGCTGACCTTACATTAGCAAACGTATGCCAAAAATCGACGCAGAACCAGCTTTTCAGTGAAGAGCATCCAGGGACATTCTAGCAAGTTTTAGTTGTAAGTGGGGTTGGAAACGCTTTTCAGGCTCAGTACTGGACTCAAAAGATGCAGCCCTGAGGTCTCTCATGATAGCAGGTGGGTAAGTTGGAATTCGCCGCTCGGCTGACCCTGCAGGAGCAAACGTATGCCAATATTCGACACAGAACCAGCTTTTCAGTGAAGAGCAGCCAAGGACATTCTAGCAAGTTTTACTTGTTATTGGGGATTGGAAACGATTTTCAGGCTCAGGACTGGGCTCAAAAGATGCAGCCATGAGGTCTCTCTTGATAGCAGGTGGGTAAGTAGAAATTACCTGCTCGGCTGACCCGGCAAGAGCAAACGTATGCCAAAAATTGACGCAGAACCAGCTTTTCAGTGTAGAGCAGCAAGGGACATTCTAGCACGTTTTACTTGTAAGTGGGGTTGGAAACGCTTTTCAGGCTCAGTACTGGGCTCAAAAGACGCAGCACTGAGGTCTCTCCCGATAGCAGGTGGGTAAGTAGAAATTCACCACTCGGCTGACCCGGCAGGAACAAATGTATGCCATTAATTGACGTGAACCAGCATTTCAGTGAAGAGCAGCCAGGGACATTCTAGCAAGTTTTAGTTGTAAATGGGGTTGGAAACGCTTTTCAGGCTCAGTACTGGACTCAAAAGATGCAGCCCTGAGGTCTCTCATGATAGCAGGTGGGTAAGTTGGAATTTGCAGCTCGGCTGACCCTGCAGGAGCAAACTTATGCCAAAATTCGACGCAAAACCAGCCTTTCAATGAAGAGAGGCCAGGGAATTTCTAGCAAGTTTTACTTGTAAGTGGGGTTGGAAATGCTTTTCACGCTCAGTACTGTGCACAAAAGATGCAGCCCTGAGGTCTCTCATGATAGCAGGTGGGTAAGTAGAAATTCGGCTGACAAGGCAGGAGCAAACGTATGTCAAAAATCGACGCAGAACCAGCTTTTCAGTAAAGCGCCGCCAGGGACATTATAGCAAGTTTTACTTGTAAGTGGGGTTGGAAACGCTTTTCAGGCTCAGTACTGGGCTCAAAAGATGCAGCCATGAGGTCTCTCTTGATAGCAGCTGGGTAAGTAGAAATTTGCCGCTCGGCTGACCCGGCAGGAGCAAACGTATGCCAAAAATCGACTCAGAACCAGCTTTTCAGTGTAGAGCAGCCAGGGACATTCTAGCAAGTTTTACTTGTAAGTGGGGTTGGAAACGCTTTTCAGGCTCATTACTGGGCTCAAAAGATGCAGCCATGAGGTCTCTCCTGATAGCAGGTGGATAAGTAGAAATTTGCCGCTCGGCTGACCCGGCAGGAGCAAACGTATGTCTCAAAATTGATGTAAAGCTAGCTTTTCAGTGAAGAGCAGCGAGGGACATTCTAGCAAGTTTTACTTGTAAGTGGGGTTGGAAACGCTTTTCAGGCTCAGTACTGGGCTCAAAAGATGCAGTCCTGAGGTCTCAGCAGGTGCGTAAGTTGGAATTCGCGGCTCGGCTGACCCTGCAGGAGCAAACGTATGCCAAAAATCGACACAGAACCAGCTTTTCCGTGAAGAGCAGCCAGGGACATTCTAGCAAGTTTTACTTGTAAGTGGGGTTGTGTAGGAAGGTGGCTACCTGACTATGGTTACCCCAGATTTTTTTCCTTGTTTTTAGCTGGTTTTCGACTTAGTTGACCTGGTTCCCTGCCAATCAGGGCCCCAGGCCATCTGCTCTCTCTGTAAAATGGATTCCATGTACCCTAGGTACATACCACAATTGGAAATGGACTCCTTGTCAGCCCCTGTAACAAGCACTATAGGTGCTCAGGGCATAGGTGCCACCAAGGCCTACCAGGGGCTGCAGCATATATTTTGCCACCCCTGGCTGGTTCTTAAATTGACACAACTGGCTGATCACTCAGCATGGGCAAGGTGGTGTAATCACCCCTTGCTTAGGTATAGTATCCCTATATCTAAACCTATATCTGGACACATATAAACCTGTGAGCCACTCCTATGGAAGGCCTCATCAATCCTGGAGGCAGAGTGCGTGGTTTAATGTGAGATAGAGCTCTAGCATGAGCTGAGCCTGTCTGCAGCCGTCGGGAACAAATCCCTAAGCTGTTTCAGGATAATGCCATACCATATACTATTAAGTACATTATAATCCTCGCGGTTATATAGCAACTTTGGTTTGGCTTTAGAGGGAGAAGACATGTTACTTTGCTGAAATGCGGTTAATTTTAAAAGAGCCTCACATCCACAAAATGGATGCTTCTGCCACAGACACAGGTCTGACCCCCTGCAGCTGACCGAAACTCAGCCAAGGGGGCCTGGACAAAGGGTTTCCTGTCACAGGGCGGTGTTACACCCCCTCAGACAGGAGATAGTGGATTGTAGCAGGGAGGTTTTGAAAGAAACCAGACACTGCATGGGGAGCACAAGGCTGCCCCTTGCATAATCCGGCCAAACCGGTTCTGGGGCACTCCAGCCCCCGTCCCAGCATGGCCAGGATCAAAGGAAGGGGGTGTATCCACCCACTTCCTGGGTCCCACCCATAGGAGGGGACCTAGCAGGTAATCCAGCCCCCTAGATTCAAATAAGAGTGGGAGCAGTGCCAATGCACTTCAGAATATCCTGATGAAACGTAAGAAATGAAACTCTGGACCCTTCAACATCCTACTCAACGTAGAAGACTGAAGAATCTCCCTTGTGGTCAAGGAGTGACCACCCTGTGCAAACAGGCACCATCCAGCCTTCGACGTCTGCTTTGTTGCAGTTCCCGCCGGAACTCGAGCGACAGAGATCGACGAGATCAAGCTTGCCTGCCTTCCAACAGCCCGATCCACAGTCCCTGCAGAGCTGAGACCCGTGGAGGTGACCGGAAGCGTGGGGCACGCCATCTTGAATTGACCACGAGATGCTGACTGTGCAGCTCACGAGTGACCCTCGAAGCTGTGCACCGGGGTTTGAGAAGCCCCAACTCTGAGCCACACTTGCCCCGAAGTTCAGCCCTCCACACTCGACGAGCGCTGCGTGGGGCCCTTCTGCTCCATTTGGCTCAACGCATTGGTCCGGTCACTTGCCAGCCGGCTTGTGGCCCCTGTACCGACGAAACTTGACATTTGACCTGCGATTCTGGTTGCTCCAGATTTGCACCAGCTCCCCTGAAAAGGAGCACCCACTCTGACCCTCCTGGTTCGAGTGAGAAGCAATCTCCCAGTTTCGCTTGGATTCCTTTTGCCAAGTGTTGGTTGCTCCAATCTTGAAGCCGACAGCGCCGACGGCGAGAGCCTACGTGGGTCAGATTGAGACCCGCTCCTGGACGTCGCAGATGCCCCAGAGCCCAAGTGGCAGTGGAGAGAAGTTCCTCGACAACCACCTGATTGCGCCCGACATTGCCTGGTTCCGTCCTGGTTCCACCCTGGTCACTGCTGAGTGACCCAGACTCTGTCCCCTCTGCTTTCAGGTACTTTTCAACTTGAGTCCACCCTTGGACTCCACCGGACACTTCTCTTTCACCTCGCCTGCAGCCCTTTCAGCTCCAAGCACCAAGAACCAGCATGACGAAACCCGACTCAACTTCGACCTTGTGCACCCACTTCCTGTGGGTGAGGTAACATTGCAACGCCGGTGTCCCCACACTGGTACACACCTCTAGGGTCTGTGTCTTAAGTTTTGTTCCTCTAGGTTCAGCGGAAGATTCCTTAATCTCTAACTTTGTAACTTTTTACGCACCATTGACTTTACATTGATGCAAGCCGCACTTTACGTGCTGCACCCGAATCCCGCAGGCTTTTCCCGACTTCAGCATTGCTAGTCCTGACTGCTCCCAGCGATTCCCTAGGCCCTAGGCCTAACCACTGATCGATTGGTATCTCTTATACCATTTTTTTAGTATATGGTTTGAGTGGCCCCTAGGCCTCATCCAAAATTGTGCAACTTTGTATGTTATACTGTGCTTTTGATTTAACGCTTGTGCCCCTTCATTCATAAAGAATACTGGGGATTGTTTTTAGTAATAAATACATATATTTTTATAATATATACTTGTGTGGTGTCCTTTCATTTGGTATTACAGGATTGTATGTGGTAAAACAGCTCGCTTAACACGACCTCTTAAGTTAAGCCTTTAGGCTGCTTAGTCCATGCTACCCCTAGGATAGCTTGTCTAATAAGGTTGACTTACAACCAGACACCATAAGGGTTGTTTGGACTGATACAGGGTGGTTCCAGAATTGGAAACATCATATATCAGGCCAACTTCTCACATTGGTGAGCAGCGGTGCGGATTTGAGCTTGCTGTTGTTTTACCATTGCAATCTTTTTATCAAATTGAAAGATCACATCAAGTACCTCTAGGTACATATAAATCAAAAGCTTAGCATATTAAGTTCTACTGAACTTAGTAGTTGTAGATTAAAGGGATTAGCACACCCTGACTACAACTCACTAGTAAGGTACAGTAGGCAAACACTTAGTGTAGATAGGTGCATCACTTACACCACACTAGAGTCATGTCTGACACAGGAAAGGCCTCAGGGTCTGGTTCTGTGACAGTTGACCTTACCAAGGCAACTTCCAGCTATGACAAGCTAACCCACAAAGACTTGGTTGCCTTGTGCATCTCAAGAGGGTTAAAAAGGGGCAGAAGTCCCACCAGTCCTTCCCTGATAGCCATTCTAGAACAGGATGACTTAGAAAAGGTGAATGCAGTTCCCTTAGAGTCAGGAGATGGAGTGAACCCCCCTGTAACTGATACCACTCCAGAGGAGGAAGAAGAAGAGGAGGAAGAGGAGGAGGATGGTTCAGACTTAGATGAACCTGAAGATCAGGATCAAGGGGTTAACCAGGT
The DNA here is from genome assembly GCF_964261635.1 of Lissotriton helveticus. Classification (NCBI taxonomy): domain Eukaryota; kingdom Metazoa; phylum Chordata; class Amphibia; order Caudata; family Salamandridae; genus Lissotriton; species Lissotriton helveticus. The sequence goes on from NC_136068.1 coordinate 427,160,545, forward strand.
TGTAGTTGCCAGGCTTAACCAGGCCAACTTAAACCTACTGGGAAATGGAGAGGGCCAGCACCTCCCCAGGTCCCACCAGAGCATTCTCCCAGGCAACAGAAGAGTGAGATCTCCATCAGGGGACTCTCATATTTCTAGTGCCTCCAGAGAATCTCAGAGAGGCATGACTGCCTCACAAAAGATAGAGCATAAGGCCAGGATGAGAGCTGTCAAACTCCAAATAGAGAGGGAGGAGGTAGCCCTGGCTCAAGCTAGACTTGCCTTGGCAAGAGAGCAGAAATTGTGTGGCTTAGATGCCACTGGTGGCAGCAATTTTCCTAGAGAAAAACCCAGGTCCTATGATAGTAGAAACCTGACAAAGATTGTGCCCCCCTACAAGGAAGGGGATGACATCCACAAGTGGATAACTGCTCTTGAGAGAGCCTGCATGGTACAGCAGGTTCCTGAGGAACAGTGGGCAGCAATCTTATGGTACTCCTTTTCAGAGAAAGGGAGAGATAAGCTCCTCACTGTTAGACATGAGGATGCAAACAATTACAAAGTCCTAAGGAGTGTCCTAATAGATGGGTTTGGCTTAACCACTGAACAGTACAGGTTGAAGTTCAGAGACACCCAGAAGACACAGACACAGGACTGGACTGATTTTGTAGATTGTGCTACTAAGGCTCTGGAGGGTTGGCTACATGGCAGCAAAGTGCATGACTTCACAGGATTGTATAATTTGATTATGAGGGAGCAGATCCTAAGTAATTGTCAGAACCAGCTCTTACACCAGCACCTGGTGGACTCAGATTTGACCTCTCCCCAAGAATTGGGAAAGAGGGCAGATAAATGGGTCAGAACCAGGATTAGGCCTAAGAATCAGGACAGTAACCAGAAGAAGGAGTCTACCAAGCCTCAAGAAAAGGGTGAGGATAAAAGTAAGGAAAAGACTTCCCCAGGGCCCCAAAACTCCAAGAATGGGGGTGGGTCCCAAGACACTTCTTCAACTCAGAGAAAACCTTATTGTCATGTCTGTAAACAGGTTGGGCATTACAAAACAGACAACTGTTGTCCCAATAATGGCAATAAAGAAAATATACCTCCAAAGCCAGTTCCAACACCTCCTGTTACTGTCAGCAGTAATCCCCCAGGAAGTGGGAGCACACCCAGGAATCTGGGTGGGTTTACTTTTGGAGCACAGGTGGACCCTGGCCTATCCAGGTCCCCATCACCCAATAATCTTGTTTATGAGACTGGCATGGGGTTTGCCAACTTCTCTGATTGCCCAAATACTTTGAGCAAATATAGACAAGAACCCATCATCAATGGTTTGAAAGTTGAAGCCTTTAGAGACACAGGGGCTAGCATCACCATGGTGGCTGACTGTATAGTCCCCTCTAAGCAACTTTTACCAGGTGCCACATACCAGGTAACAAACATTGATGGAATCCAGACAAATCATCCCATGGCAGTAGTAAGTCTCAGCTGGGGAGGTGTCACTGGCCCAAAGAGAGTGGCAGTGTCATCAAACTTGCCTGTGGACTGTCTACTGGGTAATGATTTAGAAATCTCAGCCTGGGCTGAGGTTGAACAGGAAACCCATTCTAGAATGGTAAATTCCAATGGAAAGGTTAGTGGGGCTGTAATGGCTACAGACCCAATTCAAGATGTCCTTCCTGAAAAGGTTGGTAGGGCTGAGCAACTCACTGTCCCATCTTTAGCAGAAGCTCTTCCTGAACAGAATAGCAAAGCTGTTATGATAACAGCAGAAACCCAAACTGAGTCCCCTCCTGAAAAGGTTGGTGGGGCTGTGATGGCCACAGCCCAAACTCAAACTGATACGTGTGTTGTGAAACCTGAAAGGATGGATAACTCCACACAAACTGAGAGCACAGAGGAGGACGAGAAATCTCCCCCTCACCAGACTTTAGGAAAGGATCAGCCTCCTCAGGGAACTGATCTTACCCCTGATGAAGGAACTGCCCCAGAGGTGGTTGGGCCTAGCCTGACAGAGCCTCTGATGTCAGTGGACCCTTCTCAGGTGGGACCCAGTCTGGAGCAGGTAACCTGCCCCTCTCTACCTTGCCTTAGCCAGCCCAGGGCTGCAGAGGACAAGAAGGACAGTGAGACCCAGAGGGCCCCCTGTCAAATAAAGCACCCCCATCAACAGATTAGGGGCACCAAAACTAGTAGCCCTAGTAAGGTGAAAACTTTAAAAACTCCTGAGGGAGCCCCCTTAAAAATAGTTAGGGACCTCCCACAGATGGATTCTGTTGGGCACAGCCAAACCTGGGACCCAAGGGGCCCAAACCTGAACTGTCCCTCCAGCAAGCCAAACAGAGGGACCCAGCCTCCAGCTTTAGGTAGCCAGAGGTTGACCCTGAGAGCACAGTGCAACTCAGTTGAAGAAAGAAAGGCACACATGGTGGAAGATACTTGGAGGAAGCTGAGCCCTTAATTAGTGGAGCCTCACTTCAATACTCCATATCCAAACCAGCCTTTGGCTTTGCATAAACACACCCAAGGTAGTGATTCCCTATGGTGGAGACCCTCTAATACCCCCAGGGTGAGGGACTGCTTAGTGGACCATGAGACAGGGGGTACCCATGCTAGTGCAGGTACTTCCTTATATGGCCACTCAGGCAATATAGGCTTACCTGGCCAAGGATAGCCTTATCTCCTTTCGTTTGGGGGGGGGGGGGGGTTATGTAGGAAGGTGGCTACCTGACTATGGTTACCCCAGATTTTTTTCCTTGTGTTTAGCTTTTTTCGACTTAGTTGACCTGGTTTCCTGCCAATCAGGGCCCCAGGCCATCTGCTCTCTCTGTAAAATGGATTCCATGTACCCTAGATACATACCACAATTGGAAATATACTCCTTGTCAGCCCCTGTAACAAGCACTATAGGTGCTCAGGGCATAGGTGCCACCAAGGCCTACCAGGGGCTGCAGCATATATTTTGCCCCCCCTGGCTGGTTCTTAAATTGACACAACTGGCTGATCACTCAGCTGGGGCAAGGTGGTGTAATCACCCCTTGCTTAGGTATAGTATCCCTATATCTAAACCTATATCTGGACACATATAAACCTGTGAGCCACTCCTATGGAAGGCCTCATCAATCCTGGAGGCAGAGTGCGTGGTTTAATGTGAGATGGAGCTCTAGCATTAGCTGAGCCTGTCTGCAGCCGTCGGGAACAAATCCCTAAGCTGTTTCAGGATAATGCCATACCATATACTATTAAGTGCATTATAATCCTCGCGGTTATATAGCAACTTTGGTTTGGCTTTATCAAAACATGTCGTGTAAGGTGTCATACGATTTGGAATACTATCCCCTCGCCAGTTCTGGTGACGGGGATAGCATTCCACCCCTCTAGAGGGAGAAGACATGTTACTTTGCTGAAATGCGGTTAATTTTAAAAGAGCCTCACATCCACAAAATGGATGCTTCTGCCACAGACACAGGTCTGACCCCCTGCAGCTGACCGAAACTCAGCCAAGGGGGCCTGGACAAAGGGTTTCCTGTCACAGGGTGGTGTTACACCCCCTCAGACAGGAGATAGTGGATTGTAGCAGGGAGGTTTTGAAAGAAACCAGACACTGCATGGGGAGCACAAGGCTGCCCCTTGCATAATCCGGCCAAACCGGTTCTGGGGCACTCCAGCCCCCGTCCCAGCATGGCCAGGATCAAAGGAAGGGGGTGTATCCACCCACTTCCTGGGTCCCACCCATAGGAGGGGACCTAGCAGGTAATCCAGCCCCCTAGATTCGAATAAGAGTGGGAGCAGTGCCAATGCACTTCAGATTATCCTGATGAAACATAAGAAACGAAACTCTGGACCCTTCGACATCCTACTCAACGTAGAAGACTGAAGAATCTCCCTTGTGGTCAAGGAGTGACCACCCTGTGCAAACAGGCACCATCCAGCCTTCGATGTCTGCTTTGTTGCAGTTCCTGCCGGAACTCGAGCAACAGATATCGACGAGATCAAGCTTGCCTGCCTTCCAACAGCCCGATCCACAGTCCCTGCAGAGCTGAGACCCGTGGAGGTGACCAGAAGCGTGGGGCATGCCATCTTGAATTGACCACGAGACGCTGACCGTGCAGCCCACGAGTGACCCTCGAAGCTGTGCACCGGGGTTTGAGAAGCCCCAACCCTGAGCCACTCTTACACCGAAGTTCAGCCCTCCACACTTGACGAGTGCTGCGTGGGGCCCTTCTGCTCCATTTGGCTCAACGCATTGGTCCGGTCACTTGCCAGCCGGCTTGTGGCCCCTGTACCGACGAAACTTGAAATTTGACCTGCGATTCTGGTTGCTCCAGATTTGCACCAGCTCCCCTGAAAAGGAGCTCCCACTCTGACCCTCCTGGTTTGAGTGAGAAGCAATCTCCCGGTCTCACGTGGATTACTTTTGCCAAGTGTTGGTTGCTCCAATCTTTTGAAGCCGACAGCGCCAACGGCGAGAGCCTACGTGGGACAGATCGTGACCCGCTTCTGGACGTCGCAGATGCCCCAGAGCCCACGTGGCAGCGGAGAGAAGCTCCTCGACAACCACCTGATTGCGCCCGACATTGCCTGGTTCCGTCCTGGTTCCACCCTGGTCACTGCTGAGTAACCCAGACTCTGTCCCCTCTGCTTTCAGGTACTTTTCAACTTGAGTCCACCCTTGGACTCCACCGGACACTTCTCTTTCACCTCGCCTGCAGCCCTTTCAGCTCCAAGCACCAAGAACCAGCGTGACGAAACCCGACTCAACTTCGACCCTGTGCACCCACTTCCTGTGGGTGAGGTAACATTGCAACGCCAGTGTCCCCACACTGGTACACACCTCTAGGGTCTGTGTCTTAAGTTTTGTTCCTCTAGGTTCAGCGGAAGTGTCCTTAATATCTAACTTTGTAACTTTTTACGCACCATTGACTTTACATTGATGCAAGCCGCACTTTACGTGCTGCACCCGAATCCCGCGGGCTTTTCCCGACTTCAGCATTGCTAGTCCTGACTGCTCCCAGCGATTCCCTAGGCCCTAGGCCTAACCACTGATCGATTGGTATCTCTTATACCATTTTTTTAGTATATGGTTTGAGTGGCCCCTAGGCCTCATCCAAAATTGTGCAACTTTGTATGTTATACTGTGCTTTTTATTTAATGCTTGTGCCCCTTCATTCATAAAGAATACTGGGGATTGTTTTTAGTAATAAATACATATATTTTTATAATATATACTTGTGTGGTGTCCTTTCATTTGGTATTACAGGATTGTATGTGGTAAAACAGCTCGCTTAACACAACCTCTTAAGTTAAGCCTTTAGGCTGCTTGGTCCATGCTACCCCTAGGATAGCTTGTCTAATAAGGTTGACTTACAACCAGACACCATAAGGGTTGTTTGGACTGATACAGGGTGGTTCCAGAATTGGAAACATCATATATCAGGCCAACTTCTCACAGGTTGGAAACGCTTTTCAGGCTCAGTACTGGGCTCAAAAGATGCAGCCCTGAGGTCTCTCCTAATAGCAGGTGGGTAAGTAGAAATTTGCCGCTCGGCTGACCCGGCAGGAGCAAACGTATGCCAAAAAACGACGCAGAATCAGCTTTTCAGTAAAGATCAGCCAGGGACATTCTAGCAAATTTTACTTGTAAGTGGGTTTGGAAATGCTTTTCAGGGTCAGTACTGGGCTCAAAAGATGCAGCACTGAGGTCTCTCCTGATAGCAGGTGGGTAAGTATAAATTCGCCGCTCGGCTGACCCGGAAGGAGCAAACGTATGCCAAAAATGTACGCAGAACCAGCTTTTCAGTGAAGAGCAGCCTGGGACATTCTAGCAAATTTTACTTGTAAGTGGGGTTGGAAACGCTTTTCAGGCTTAGTACTGGGCTCAAAAGATGCAGCCCTGATGTCTCTCCTGATAGCAAGTGGGTATGTAGAAATTCACCAATCGGCTGACTCAGCAGTAGTAAACATATGCCAAAAATTGACGCAGAACCAGCTTTTCAGTGAGGAGCAGCCAGGGACATTCTAGCAAGTTTTACTTGTAATTGGGGTTGGAAACGCTTTTCAGGCTCAATACTGGACTCAAAAGATGCAGCCCTGAGGTCTCTCATGATAGCAGGTGGGTAAGTTGGAATTCGACGCTCGGCTGACCCTGCAGGAGCAAACGTATGCCAAAATTCGATGCAGAACCAGCTTTTCAGTGAAGAGCAGCCAAGGACATTCTAGCAAGTTTTACTTGTAAGTGGGGTTGGAAACGATTTTCAGGCTCAGGACTGGGCTCAAAAGATGCAGCCATGAAGTCTCTCTTGATAGCAGGTGGGTAAGTAGAAATTCGCCACTCGGCTGACCCAGCAGGAGCAAACGTATGCCAAATATCGACGCAGAACCAGCTTTTCAGTGAAGAGCAGCCAGGGACATTCTAGCACATTTTACTTGTAAGTGGGGTTGGAAACGCTTTTCAGGCTCAGTACTGGGCTCAAAAGACGCAGCACTGAGGTCTCTCCCGATAGAAGGTGGGTAAGTAGAAATTCACCACTCGGCTGACCCGGCAGTATCAAACGTATGCCAAAAATTGACGTGAACCAGCGTTTCAGTGAAGAGCAGCCAGGGACGTTCTAGCAAGTTTTACTGGTAAGTGGGGTTGGAAACGCTTTTCAGGCTCAATACTGGGCTCAAAAGATGCAGCACTGAGGTCTCTCCTGATAGCAGGCGGGTAAGTAGAAATTCACAACTCGGCTGACCTGGTGTTAGCAAACGTATGCCAAAAATCGACGCAGAACCAGCTTTTCAGTGAAGAGCAGCCAGAGACATTCTAGCAAGTTTTAGTTGTAAGTGGGGTTGGAAACGCTTTTCAGGCTCAGTACTGGGCTCAAAAGATGCAGCCATGAGGTCTCTCTTGATAGCAGCTGGGTAAGTAGAAATTTGCCACTCGGCTGACCCAGCAGGAGCAAACGTATGCCAAAAATCAACGCAGAACCAGCTTTTCAGTGTAGAGCAGCCAGGGACATTCTAGCAAGTTTTACTTGTAAGTGGGGTTGGAAACGCTTTTCAGGCTCATTACTGGGCTCAAAAGATGCAGCCATGAGGTCTCTCCTGATAGCAGGTGGGTAAGTAGAAATTAGCAGCTCGGCTGACCAGGCAGGAGCAAACGTATGCCAAAAATCGACGCAGGACCAGCTTTTCAGTGAAGAGCAGCCAGGGACATTCTAGCAAGTTTTACTTGGAAGTGGGGTTGGAAACGCGTTTCAGGCTTAGTACTAGGCTCAAAAGATGCAGTCCTGAGGTCTCTCCTGATAGCAGGTGTGTAAGTCGGAATTTGCCGCTCAGCTAACCCGGCAGGAGCAAACGTATGCCAAAAATTGACTTGAACCAGCTTTTCAGTTGAGAGCAGCCAGGGACATTTTAGCAAGTTTTACTGGTAAGTGGGGTTGGAAATGCTTTTCAGGCTCAATACTCGGCTCAAAAGATGCAGCCCTGAGGTCTCTCCTGATAGCAGGTGGGTAAGTTGGAATTCGCCGCTAGGCTGACTCTGCAGGAGCAAACGTATGCCATAAATCGACGCTGAACCAGCTTTTCAGTGAAGATTAGCCAGGAACATTCTAGCAAGTTTTACTTGTAAGTGGGGTTGGAAACGCTTTTCAGTCTCAGTACTGGGCTCAATAGAAGCTGCCCTGAAGTCTCTCATGATAGCAGGTGGGTAAGTAGAAATTCGCCGCTCGGCTGACAAGGCAGGAGCAAATGTATGCCAAAAATCAACGCAGAACCAACTTTTCAGTGAAGAGCAGCCAGGGACATTATAGCAAGTTTTACTTGTAAGTGGGGTTGGAAACACTTTCAGGCTCATTACTGGGCTCAAAAGATGGAGCCATGAGGTCTCTCCTGATAGCAGGTGGGTTAGTAGAAATTCACCGCTCGGCTGACCCAGCAGGAGCAAACGTATACCAAAATTGATGTAAAGCCAGCTTTTCAGTGAAGAGCAGCGAGGGACATTCTAGCAAGTTTTACTTGTAAGTGGGGTTGGAAACGCTTTTCAGGTTCAGTAATGGGCTCAAAAGATGCAGTCCTTAGGTCTCAGCAGGTGCGTAAGTTGGAATTCGCCACTCGGCTGACCCTGCAGGAGCAAACGTATGCCAAAAATCGACACAGAACCAGCTTTTCCGTGAAGAGCAGTCAGGGACATTCTAGCAAGTTTTACTCGTAAGTGGGGTTGGAAACGCTTTTTACGCTCAGTACTGTGCACAAAAGATGCGGCACTGAGGTCTCTCCCGATAGCAGGTGGGTAAGTAGAAATTCACAACTCGGCTGACCCGGCAGGAACAAACGTATGCCAAAAATTGACGTGAACCAGCGTTTCAGTGAAGAGCAGCCAGGGACGTTGTAGAAAGTTTTACTGGTAAGCGGGGTTGGAAACGCTTTTCAGGCTCAATACTGGGCTCAAAAGATGCAGCACTGAGGTCTCTCCTGATAGCAGGCGGGTAAGTAGAAATTCACTGCTCGGCTGACCTTGCATTAGCAAACGTATGCCAAACATCGACACAGAACCAGCTTTTCAGTGAAGAGCATCCAGGGACATTCTAGCAAGTTTTAGTTGTAAGTGGGGTTGGAAACGCTTTTCAGGCTCAGTACTGGACTCAAAAGATGCAGCCCTGAGGTCTCTCATGATAGCAGGTGGGTAAGTTGGAATTCGCCGCTCGGTTGACCCTGCAGGAGCAAACTTATGCCAAAATTCGACGCAAAACCAGCTTTTCAATGAAGAGCAGCCAGGGACATTATAGCAAGTTTTACTTGTTAGTGGGGTTGGAAACGCTTTTCACGCTCAGTACTGTGCACAAAAGATGCAGCCCTGAGGTCTCTCATGATAGCAGGTGGGTAAGTAGAAATTCGCCGCTCGGCTGACCCGGCAGGAGCAAACGTATGCCAAAAATGTACGCAGAACCAGCTTTTCAGTGAAGAGCAGCCTGGGACATTCTAGCAAATTTTACTTGTAAGTGGGGTTGGAAACGCTTTTCAGGCTTTGTACTGGGCTCAAAAGATGCAGCCCTGAGGACTCTCCTGATAGCAGGTGGGTAAGTAGAAATTCACCACTCGGCTGACCCGGCAGGAACAAACGTATGCCAAAAATTGACGTGAACCAGCGTTTCAGTGAAGAGCAGCCAGGGACGTTGTAGAAAGTTTTACTGGTAAGCGGGGTTGGAAACGCTTTTCAGGCTCAATACTGGGCTCAAAAGATGCAGCACTGAGGTCTCTCCTGATAGCAGGCGGGTAAGTAGAAATTCACTGCTCGGCTGACCTTGCATTAGCAAACGTATGCCAAACATCGACACAGAACCAGCTTTTCAGTGAAGAGCATCCAGGGACATTCTAGCAAGTTTTAGTTGTAAGTGGGGTTGGAAACGCTTTTCAGGCTCAGTACTGGACTCAAAAGATGCAGCCCTGAGGTCTCTCATGATAGCAGGTGGGTAAGTTGGAATTCGCCGCTCGGCTGACCCTGCAGGAGCAAACTAATGCCAAAATTCGACGCAAAACCAGCTTTTCAATGAAGAGCAGCCTGGGACATTCTAGCAAATTTTACTTGTAAGTGGGGTTGGAAACGCTTTTCAGGCTTTGTACTGGGCTCAAAAGATGCAGCCCTGAGGACTCTCCTGATAGCAGGTGGGTATGTAGAAATTCGCCACTCGGCTGACTCAGCAGGAGCAAACGTATGCCAAAATTCGACACAGAACCAGCTTTTCAGTGAAGAGCAGCCAAGGACATTCTAGCAAGTTTTACTTGTTATTGGGGATTGGAAACGATTTTCAGGCTCAGGACTAGGCTCAAAAGATGCAGCCATGAGGTCTCTCTTGATATTAGGTGGGTAAGTAGAAATTACCTGCTCGGCTGACCCGACAAGAGCAAACGTATGCCAAAAATCGACGCAGAACCAGCTTTTCAGTGAAGAGCAGCCAGGGACATTCTAGCACGTTTTACTTGTAAGTGGGGTTGGAAACGCTTTTCAGGCTCAGTACTGGGCTCAAAAGACGCAGCACTGAGGTCTCTCCCAATAGTTGGTGGGTAAGTAGAAATTCACCACTCGTCTGACCCGGCAGGAACAAACGTATGCCAAAAATTGACGTGAACCAGCGTTTCAGTGAAGAGCAGCCAGGGACATTCTAGCAAGTTTTAGTTGTAAGTGGGGTTGGAAACGCTTTTCAGGCTCATTACTGGACTCAAAAGATGCAGCCCTGAGGTCTCTCATGATAGCAGGTGGGTAAGTTGGAATTCGCCGCTCGGCTGACCCTGCAGGAGCAAACTTATGCCAAAATTCGACGCAAAACCAGCTTTTCAATGAAGAGTACCAGGGACATTCTAGCAAGTTTTACTTGTAAGTGGGGTTGGAAACGCTTTTCACGCTCAGTACTGTGCACAAAAGATGCAGCCCTGAGGTCTCTCATGATAGCAGGTGGGTAAGTAGAAATTCGCCGCTCGGCTGACAAGGCAGGAGCAAACGTATGCCAAAAATCGACGCAGAACCAGCTTTTCAGTGTAGAGCAGCCAGGGACATTCTAGCAAGTTGTACTTGTAAGTGGGGTTGGAAACGCTTTTCAGGCTCATTACTGGGCTCAAAAGATGCAGCCATGAGGTCTCTGTTGATAGCAGGTAGGTAAGTAGAAATTCGCCGCTCGGCTGACCCGACAGGAGCAAACGTATGTCTCAAAATTGATGTAAAGCCAGCTTTTCAGTGGAGAGCAGCGAGGGACATTCTAGCAAGTTTTACTTGTAAGTGGGGTTGGAAACGCTTTTCAGTCTCAGTACTGGACTCAAAAGATGCAGCCCTGAGGTCTCTCATGATAGCAGGTGGGTAAGTTGGAATTCGCCGCTCGGCTGACCCTGCAGGAGCAAACTTATGCCAAAATTCGACGCAAAAACAGCCTGTGAGAAGTTGGCCTGATAGGTGATGTTTCCAATTCTGGAACCACCTGTTATCAGACCAAACAATCCCTTATGGTGTCTGGTTGTAAGTCAACCTTATTAGACAAGCTATCCTAGGGGTAGCATGGACTAAGCAGCCTAAAGGCTTAACTTAAGAGGTCGTGTTAAGCGAGCTGTTTTACCACATACAATCCTGAAATATCAAATGAAAGGAAACCACACAAGTATATATTATAAAAATATATCTATTTATTACTAAAAACAATCCCCAGTATTCTTTATGAATAAAGGGGCACAAGCGTTAAATCAAAAGCACAGTATAACATACAAAGTTGCACAAATATGGATGAGGGCGAGGGGCCACTCAGACCATATACTAAACAAGTGGTATAAGAAATACCAATCGAACAGTGGTTAGGCCTAGGGAATCGCTGGGAGCAGTCGGGACAAGCAATGCTGAAGTCGGGAAAAGCCCGCGGGATTCGGGTGCAGTGCAGAAAGTGCACGCATGCATCAATGTTAACCAATGGTGCGTAAAAGTTACAAAGTTAAAGTTTAAGGACACTTCCGCTGAACCTAGAGGAACAAAACTTAAGACACAGACCCTAGAGGTATGTACCAGTGTGGGAACACCGGCGTTGCAATGTTACCTCACCCACAGGAAGCGGGTGCACAGGGTCGAAGTTGAGTCGGGTTTCGTCACGCAGGCTCTTGGTGCTTAGAGCTGAAAGGGCTGCAGGCGGGGTGAAAGAGAAGTGTCCGGTGGAGTCCAAGGGTGGACTCAAGTCGAAAAGTACCTGAAAGCAGAGGGGACAGAGTCTGGGTCACTCAGCAGTGACCAGGGTGGAACCAGGACGGAACCAGGCAATGTCGGGCGTAATCAGGTGGTTGTCGAGGATCTTCTCTCTGCTGTAATGTGGGCTCGGGGGCATCTACGAAGTCCAGGAGCAGGTCACTATCTGTCCCACCCAGGCTCTCGCCGTCGGCACTGTCGGCTTCAAGATTGGAGCAACCAACACTTGGCAAAAGCAATCCACGCAGAACCAGGAGATTGCTTCTCACTCGAACCAGGAGGGTCAGAGTGGGGGCTCCTTTTCAGGGGAGCTGGGGCACATCTGGAGCAACCAGAATCGCAAGTCGAATTTCAAGTTTCGTCGGCACAGGGGCCACAAGCCAGCTGGCAAGTGACCAGGCCAACGCGTTGAGCCAAAAGAAGCAGATGGGCCCCACGCAGCACTCGTCGAGTGTGGAGGGCTGAACTTTGGTGCAAGAGTGGCTCTGGGTTGGGGCTTCTTAAACCCCGGTGTACAGCTTCGAGGGTTACTCGTGGGCTGCACGGTCAGCGTCTCGTGGTCTTTTCGAGATGGCGTGCCCCACGCTTCCGGTCGCCTCCACGGGTCTCAGCTCTGCAGGGACTGTGGATCGGGCTGTTAGAAGGCAGGCAACCTTGATCTCGTTGATCTCTGTCGCTCGAGTTCCGGCGGGAACTGCAACAAAGCAGACGTCGATGGCTGGATGGTGCCTGTTTGCACAGGGTGGTCACTCCTTGACCACAAGGGAGATTCTTCAGTCTTCTACGTTGAGTAGGATGTTGAAGGGTCCAGAGTTTCGTTTCTTATGTTTCATCAGTGTAGGAGAGTAGGGTCTGCTATCCTATGGTCACCCCAAATTTTTGCTTTTTGCTTCACTGGTTTTCGACAACTGAGGCTGTGGGCCTGCTGATCAGACCCCCAGCCTGCTGTTCTCTCACTAAATTAATGATACATGTGCTATAGGCACATACCACAATTGGAAATGGACTCCTTGTCAGCCCCTGTATAATGCACTATAGGTGCCCAGGGCATAGGGGCCACCAAGGCCTACCAGGGGCTGCAGCATATCTTTTACCACCCCTGGCTGGTTCTTAAATTGACACAACTGGCTGATCACTCAGCTGGGGTAAGGTGGTGTAATCACCCCTTACTTAGATATAGTATACCTATATCTAAACCTATATCTGGACACATATCAACCTGTGAGCCACTCCTATGGAAGGCCTCATCAATCCTGGAGGCAGAGTGCGTGGTTTAATGTGAGATGGAGCTCTAGCATGAGCTGAGCCTGTCTGCAGCTGTCGGGAACAACTCCCTAAGCTGTTTCAGGGTAATGCCATACCATATACTCTTAAGTGCATTATAATCCTCGCGGTTATATAGCAACTTTGGTTTGGCTTCATCAAAACATGTCGTGTAAGGTGTCATACGATTTGGAATACTATCCCCTCGCCAGTTCTGGCGACGGGGATAGCATTCTACCCCTCTAGAGGGGTAAGACATGTTACTTTACTTAAATGCGGTTAATTTCTAAAAGGACCTTGGATCCACAAAATGGATGCCTCTGCCACAGACACGAGTCTGACCCCCTGAAGCTGACCGAAACTCAGCCAAAGGGGCCTGGACAAAGGGTTTCCTGTCGCAGGGAGGTGTTACACCCCCCCAGACAGGAGATAGTGGATTGTAGCAGGGAGGTTTGAAAGAAACCAGACACTGCATGGGGAGCACAAGGCTGCCCCTTGCATAATCCGGCCAAACCGGTTCTGGGGCACTCCAGCCCTCGTGCCAGGGCAGCCTGGATCAAAGGAAGGGGGTGTATCCACCCACTTCCTGGGTCCCACCCATAGGAGGGGACCTAGCAGGTAATCCAGCCCCCAAAATTAGTATAAGACTGGGAGCAGTGCCAATGCACTTCAGATTATCCTGATGAAACATAAGAAATGAAACTCTGGACCCTTCGACATCCTACTCAACGTAGAAGACTGAAGAATCTCCCTTGTGGTCAAGGAGGGCCCACCCTGTGCAAACAGGCACCATCCAGCCCTCGACATCTGCTTTGTCGCAGTTCCCGCCAGAACTCGAGCAACAGAGATCGACAAGATCAAGCTTGCCTGCCTTCTAACAGCCCGATCCACAGTCCCTGCAGAGCTGAGACCCGTGGAGGTGACCGGAAGCATGGGGCCCACCATCTTGGAAAGACCACAAGACGCTGACCGTGCAGCCCACGAGTGACTCTCGAAGCTGTACAACGGGGTTTGAGAAGCCCCAACCCTGAGCCACTCTTGCACCGAAGTTCACCCCTCTACACTCGACGAGTGCTGCGTGGGGCCCTTCTGCTTCTTTTGGCTCAACGCGTTGGCCCGGTCACTTGCCAGCTGGCTTGTGGCCCCTGTGCCAATGAAACTTGAAATTCGACTTGCGATTCTGGTTGCTCCAGATTTGCACCAGCTCCCCTGAAAAGGAGCCTCCACTCTGACCCTCCTGGTTTGAGTGAGAAGCAATCTCCCGGTTCCGCGTGGATTGCTTTTGCCAAGTGTTGTTTGCTCCAATCTTGAACCCGACAGCGCCGACGGCGGGAGCCTGCGTGGGACAGATCGTGACCTGCTCCTGGACTTCGTAGATGCCCCAGAGCCCACGTGACAGCAGAGAGAAGCTCCTCAACAACCACCTGATTGCGCCCGACATTGCCTGGTTCCGTCCTGGTTCCACCCTGGTCACTGCTGAGTGACCCAGACTCTGTCCCCTCTGCTTTCAGGTACTTTTCGACTTGAGTCCACCCTTGGACTGCACCGGACACTACTCTTTCACCCCGCCTGCAGCCCTTTCAGCTCCAAGCACCAAGAGCCTGCTTGACAACACCCGACTCAACTTCGACCCTGTGCACCCGCTTCCTGTGGGTGAGGTAACATTGCAACGCCGGTGTTCCCACACTGGTACATACCTCTAGGGTCTGTGTCTTAAGTTTTGTTCCTCTAGGTTCAGCAGAAGTGTCCTTAAACTTTAACTTTGTTACTTTTACGCACCATTGGTTAACATTGATGTATGCGTGCACTTTCTGCACTGCACCCGAATCCCGCGGGCTTTTCCCGACTTCAGCATTGCTTGTCCCGACTGCTCCCAGCGATTCCCTAGGCCCTAGGCCTAACCACTGTACGATTGGTATCTCTTATACCACTTGTTTAGTATATGGTCTGAGTGGCCCCTCGCCCTCATCCATATTTGTGTAACTTTGTATGTTATACTGTGCTTTTGATTTAACGCTTGTGCCCCTTTATTCATAAAGAATACTGGGGATTGTTTTTAGGAATAAATACATATATTTTTATAATATATACTTGTGTGGTGTCCTTTCATTTGATATTACAGGATTGTATGTGGTAAAACAGCTCGCTTAACACGACCTATTAAGTTAAGCCTTTAGGCTGCTTAGTCTATGCTACCCCTAGGATAGCTTGTCTAATAAGGTTGACTTACAACCAGACACCATAAGGGATTGTTTGGTCTGATAACAGGTGGTTCCAGAATTGGAAACATCACCTATAAGGCCAACTTCTCACATTGATGAGCAGCGGTGCGGATTTGAGCTTGCTGTTGTTTTACCATTGCAATCTTTTATCAAATCGAAAGATCACATCAAGTACCTCTAGGTACATATAAATCAAAAGCTTAGCATATTTAAGTTCTACTGAACTTAGTAGTTGTAGATTAAAGGGATTAGCACTACAACTCACTAGCAAGGTACAGTAGGGAAACACTTAGTGTAGGTAGGTGC
The DNA here is from genome assembly GCF_964261635.1 of Lissotriton helveticus. Taxonomy (NCBI): domain Eukaryota; kingdom Metazoa; phylum Chordata; class Amphibia; order Caudata; family Salamandridae; genus Lissotriton; species Lissotriton helveticus. The sequence goes on from NC_136068.1 coordinate 427,176,010, forward strand.
ATAACTTACACCACACTAGAGTCATGTCTGACCAGGAAAAGCCTCAGGGTCTGCTCCTGTGACAGTTGACCTTACCCAGGCAACTTCCAGCTATGACAAACTAACCCACAAAGACTTGGTTGCCTTGTGCATCTCAAGAGGGTTAAAAAGGGGCAGAAGTCCCACCAGTCCTTCCCTGATAGCCATTCTAGAACAGGATGACTTAGAAAAGGCGAATGCAGTTCCCTTAGAGTCAGGAGATGGAGTGAACCCCCCTGTAACTGATACCACTCCAGAGGAGGAAGAAGAAGAGGAAGAGGAGGAGGGAGGATGGTTCAGACTTAGAAGAACCTGAAGATCAGGAACTAGGGGTTAACCAGGTTGTAGTTGCCAGGCTTAACCAGGCCAACTTAAACCTACTTGGGAATGGAGAGGGCCAGCACCTCCCCAGATCCCACCAGAGCATTTTCCCAGGCAACAGAAGAGTGAGATCTCCTTCAGGGGACTCTCATATTTCTAGTGCCTCAAGGGAATCTCAGAGAGGTATGACTGCCTCTCAAAAGATAGAGCATAAGGCCAGGATGAGAGCTGTCAAACTCCAAATAGAGAGGGAGGAGGTAGCCCTGGCTCAAGCTAGACTTGCCTTGGCAAGAGAACAGAAATTGTGTGGCTTAGATGCCACTGGTGGCAGCAATATTCCTAGAGAAAAAGACAGGAGCTATGATAATAGAAACCTGACAAAAATTGTGGCCCCCTACAAGGAAGGGGATGACATCCACAAATGGATGACTGCTCTTGAGAGAGCCTCCATGGTACAGCAGGTTCCTCAGGATCAGTGGGCTGCAATTTTATGGTACTTCTTTTCAGAGAAAGGGAGGGACAGGCTCCCCACAGTTAGACCTGAGGATGCCAAAAACTACTCTGTCTTGAAGAGTGCTCTTATTGAAGGGTTTGGCCTAACCACTGAGCAATACAGGTTGTTGTTCAGAGACACCCAAAAGCACAGACTCAAGACTGGACTGATTTTGTAGATTGTGCCACTAAGGCTCTGGAGGGTTGGTTGCAGGGAAGTAAAGTTTCAGACTATACAGGATTGTACAATCTTATCATGAGAGAACAGATCCTTAATAACTGTACAAACCAGCTGTTGCATCAATAGCTTATTGACTCTGATCTGACCTCTCCCCAAGAATTGGGAAAGAAGGCGGACAAATGGGTCAGAACAAGGATTAAGCAGAAACCCCAGAACCAAGGTGGTGACCAGAAGAAAACAGACCAGAAGGGTGGAAATCAGAAAGATAAAGAAAAGGACCAGAAGTCTTCAGGCCCCCAAACTAGTAATAAGGAGGGTGGTTCCCAAAATGGAAACAAGAAAAAGAAGAATAATGGCCCAAAGAAGCCTTGGTGTAATACCTGCAAATCAGTTTCACACTGGGGCAGTGAATGCACCAAGACAAATCCAGTCCCCACCACTGCAGCTCCTAAAGCACCTGCACCCCCTAGCTCAGTAAGCAGTGGTGGAACACAACCAAAGGGTGTAGTAGGGTTAACCCTGGGTACTGAAGTAGGATCTGGCCTAGTCAGAATCCCTACTCAGGCAGTTCTCCTATATGATGTGGACCTAGCTTTGTCCACTACAGTGAGTCCCAGTAACCTGGGCAAATATAGGCAGACGCCTTTAATCAATGAGAAACTGGCTCAGGCCTACAGGGACACATGTGCCAGTGTCACAATGGTGACACCTGACTTTGTGGACCCTGGACAGATTGTACTAGGTGAAAGTTACCTAGTGACCAATGCAAGCAACTCCACTACTTCCCATAGTGTGGCAGTTGTGAACTTCTCCTGGGGAGGGGTAGATGGCCTAAAGAAAGTTGTTGTGAGTGCAGACCTCCCAGTAGACTGTCTGTTAGGCAATGATCTTGAAAGCTCAGTTTGGTCAGAAGTGGAGTACAGGACTCATGCAGAAATGCTAGGGATTTCAGCACATGTCCTTGCAGTGACAAGGACTCAGGCTAAGAAGTGCCTTCCTGAACCAGTGGTGGATCTTGGAACAATAGACCAACCACATCCCAAGAGAAGGAGCAAGAGAGGAAAGGCTGAGCCTTCCCCCTTGCCCCAGGTTGAGGATCAGGTTTCACAGGAAACTGATTCTGCAGTCCAAGAGGAGACTGTCTCTGAGGAGCTTGAACCTGACCAGGTTGAGTTTCTGGGGACAGGGGTACCCTCAAGGGCAGACCTGAGGCAGGCTCAATTAGATTGCCCTTCACTTGAACCCCTCAGACAGCAGGCTGCTGCTGAGGCTGCTGGGGATGCCCAAGGTACCCATACTGTGTATTGGGATGATGGACTCCTTTATTCAGAGGCTAGAGACCCCAAGCCTGGTACAACCAGGAGGTTGGTCATACCTTTGAAGTTTAGGGGTTTCCTTCTTACCTTGGCCCATGATATTCCCCTTGCAGGACACTTAGGCCAGAACAAGACGTGGGACAGGCTTGTTTCACACTTTCACTGGCCTCATATGTCAGAAAATGTCAAGGAGTTTTGTCGCTCCTGTGTCACTTGCCAAGCCAGTGGTAAGTCAGGTGGCACAACAAAGGCCCCCCTCATACCACTACCTGTGGTGGGGGTACCCTTTGAAAGAGTTGGAATAGATATTGTGGGTCCCATGGATCCTCAAACAGCATCTGGGAACAGATTTATACTGGTGGTAGTGGATCATGCCACCAGGTATCCAGAAGCTATTCCCCTGAGGACCACCACAGCACCTGTGGTGGCAAAAGCCCTCATTGCAGTTTTCTCCAGAGTGGATTTTCCAAAGTAGGTATTGTCAGACAGAGGTACTAACTTCATGTCTAGCTATTTAAAAGCAATGTGGAAGGAGTGTGGAGTAAACTACAAGTTTACCACACCCTCTCACCCACAGTGCAATGGGCTTGTGGAGAGATTCAACAAGACCCTCAAGGGAATGATAAAAGGATTACCAGAGAAGCTTAGGCGGAAATGGGACATTCTTTTACCCTGCTTGCTCTTTGCTTACAGAGAGGTCCCACAGAAGGGGGTTGGCTATGATGGAGCGAGATAGAAAACAAAATTTTGTTTAAACTCGCAAAGTCACATTTCCATAACATGAATAATAATATTGATAATTTGTGATGTATCGTGTTAATACAACCTAGATTAAACTTTACACATGGGGGGACTAACATGTGTGCTCAAAAACGTGCATAAATGTTGCATCTTTTGTTCGTACAAAATAATAAAATAATTTGTCGTTTTCGTTTTTGTCATTACTAACTGCTGCAAATCTAAAAGAGGCATGTGCTTATTTTGCTTTTCCTTGTCTATGTGATGTCATTTCTACTATTCTAGGTACAAATAAGTTTCATGGATTAATGAAGACTGGTAGATATAAACGCTGCTTTATTTGTTTGCATTTGCTAGGTAACATTAGACTAATCGGGAGGGTTAATTAATTAGTAAACCAAGGGTGGATACAGAATCAACATTATTTCTTACATTAATACTTTTCTTGTTTTTGTTTATTACTAGAAAGCATAAGTTGCCTGCTTTTGGGCCTAGTTTGCTCGAGTTTACTAAAGCTGAATTTTACTTCTGCACAAGTCACGAGAAGCCCATTCTGAAAAAGTGTTCGTCAAAGCTGCATTCAATAAACAAATCTGACATGCTGTCACCATTTTGTCGGACGTGGCCAAGGTCAGAAGCAAGTGATAAAGGACAATTTTGTCAGCTCTAACTTGGCACCCGCGGAAATGAAATGAACACTGTGAGAACATTAATTTACAATTGTTGCAAACCAAGGAAGCTCCTGGTTGCATTCGGAAAAGACAATGGTCTTTAAGAAACGTGACCTAATGGAACTTTTGAAATGTGGGTGACATGTCACTTGTCACTCTCAACCAATGGGACTTCGAGGATTTTTGAAAACTTTCCTTCGCTTAGTTTAGCTAGCATAGAAAGGTATAAAAAGTCATGCCCTTAGGGATGGGCTGGCTGCTGCTTTCTGACTTTCCGATGAGGGTGAAGTGCTGCTGGACTTTGCGTGGAGCACGTAAGAATCCTCAAAGAACTTTACTTTATTTTCCATTTATTTAGCTTAGCTAGGGACTTAGGTTTTAGAAATGCTAAACTGCTAAATTCTTACTTAAACTTTGAATTTCTTATTAAAATGTATTTTTCTCATGAAGCTTTTCAAACCATGCTTACTTTAATGCTAATAAAATTACAATAATAAATTATACTTTGAAATACCATAATTTAGTAAATAAAATCTTACTTTTGACAAACAAGCTGGTCTTGGTTATTCAGAAGTGTAGGTTACTATTAGCTAGATCCCATCGCCAATGGTGGTCGTTTAAATGGTTAGGATTTATTCTAATGACAATATTCCTTCCGCAGATGTATAAAATTGTATATAGTTTGTAAATAATGTGTATATAGGTTTAATCTGACCACCTGATTCAGTAGGCCCAAAATATGTCATGTTTATAAATGGGTCCATAAGTTAGTGTAGAATTTTGTTTATAGGTTATGAAGTTGGGTAGCGTTGTTTATGATATATTTTCTATAGGCCGCTGGATCAATTCTCTGGTAGCAGAGGATGGTTACTAAGGGTAACCAAGGTAATATGTTGGTTGCTAAGGGTTACTAAAGTGTTATGGTATGGAAATAGGATCGATTTTTTAACACATGTTGAGTTTGTTTTTCGTGCTATCTGTAAGCTATACCGGTATAGATTGTGTGGCGAGAAATTAGTCACGCAAGTCATCTGTTCTGTTTGCAGTGATATCGCCGAGTATCACAAGAGGTACCGCCGTGTACCATAGTGTTGTCGCCGAGCAGCACAGTGTTAGGGCTAGATGTGAATCTTGTAAAGTGAGGGTTTTCTAAGAAATTAGAGCAGCATGAGAATAGGGACAAAGCGCCTTCCATAAAACTCACTGTGATAAAAGTATTAGTTATATCCGAGCTTGAATGAAGGGCAGAGTAACGTCGGTGCATGATTATCTATAAACAGGTTAGAGTCCTGTAGGGGTACATGTTTTATATCTATAAACAGGTTAGAGTCCTGTACGGATAACGTTGTTATTTTGCTAACGGTGCATGATTTCTATAAACAGGTGAGAGTCCTGTACGGATTTCATGTGTGTTTGAAATTAGGGAATTTTCCGTGTGAAAGTGCGAATTTGATTTGTAATTTATGTTCAAGTGGAACTCTTAGAACTGTCACTTCGCGGTGCGTTCAGAGGAAAACGAGTTCATAATATTACGTGTTAGAAGGGTGGGGTAAGAGTTACTCTACCGACGATTGAAAATTATCCTTAGTGTGAATAGCGCCGACTATTCCGAAGTGTGGATACTTGAATGTATGTAAACTATCCTAAATAGTGAAACGAACAGATGAGTCCTTATTGTCATTGTTTAAGAATTAATTTACACTGAAAAGTGTCCTTAAAATGGCGCTGTGAAAAGATTTTGTGAAGGAGGGGTAAGCGCTAGGAGTGAGAAACAAGAAACCGCAGCTGCTGTGTACGTCACAGAGCCGCGCTGGGATTGGGTGACCTACGTCACAAGCTATACTCTGATTGGCTCTTGAGTCTCTGACGACCTGTAAGCTGATTGGTCCTTCAGAAAAACTCCATTTTTATTCGTTGAGCAGGAAACTGACGTAGCTCAACTGTCATTGGCTTGTTGGTGTGTTTCGCGCACGGATTGGTTGCTTTGCGGAACATCCCGGAAATATTTTACGAACGATTTTACGAATTAAATTTAACTTTTAAAAATGAGTTATCATTTTAAACATGTTGAGAAAAAGCCAACATTATTTCAGAAACTTAAAAATTTATTTTCACCTGACAAGAAAATCGAAACGCGAGGTGGTAAATTACTTCATAAGTATAAAACACCTGCAGCGTACATGGAAGGTGAATATGGATATCATACTGTTTTATGGTTTGATAGCTGGAAACGTTATACTAAGAACGACGGTATTTTAACTTGGCCTGATGATGGTTCATTTAATGTAAAAGTCTTGAGAAATTTACGAGAGAAAATGAACGCTCTTATTCCAAAACCGAGACCAACTCAATTTGAAGCTTTAGTTGAGTGGGAAGATGAGATGTATCAGTTACAAAGAGAAGCTAGTGGAATCAAAAGACCTACTAAAACTCCACCTTGGAGAAGAGAAACTCATGAAGACAGATTGCGAATGTGGAGGCAGGGAAACATGAGTGAAGGATTGTATTTAATTCAGGAAATGGTCATGGGTACTCCTGCTGGAAAATCTATAGAAAGCGAATCTGAAGATGCAGTTATGGAAGAAATATACACTACAGCTAGAAAGAATCAACCTTTAAGACCTCCTAGATCATGGTCTACTCCGGTGGTTTCTACTGAAACTTCACCGAGTGCACCTCCAATTAATGAAACTCCTAAACTTTATCCAAATAATTGTGAAATTATTGAAACTCCAAGAAGACCAGAATTTGATAATGTTCGAAATGAAGGTAGACATTTTGCAATGACTCCAAGAGCAAGGGAAGCTCCAAAAGACTATGCAAGGGAAACAAGAAACGTTGAGGCTGTTGATTCTGCTGAATATTATAAATCTAAAGAAGAATTAATTAAACGAATGACAAAAAGCATGGAAGCTGTGACAGTTCCAGTAACGATTGGTCCTGTTCAACCTGTATTTGACCAAAGAGAATCAAACAAAACAGGGTTAACTATTCCTTTAAATGCAGAAATTCAAAAAGCTGCTGAAAAATTTTACTCAGACGTATCCGAAATAAACTCTTCGAGATCGAGAATGCCAGATTTAACCTTTAATGAGGATTTATCTCCAAAAACACCAATGGGTGCTATTTCAGATGTAGGGAGTCCTGAAGTTAGGGTAACTACTCCAAAACTTGATGTGGCTAAATTAAAAGCAAATATCGAAGAATTAATAATTGGAACAATTGGTCCAGATAGTTTAAATTATTATCGAGATGATGAACTACTGTTCATTTGTAAAAGTATTCAGTGGAAAACTAAAAATAAATATGATCAATTAGAAGATCTAGCAGCGGAACTTGAAATCGATGTGAGTAAACAAAAGAATTTTGCAAAGCATTACAGACTAGACTTTTCAGAAAGTGACATTGAGAGTTTGAACTCAATGGGAAGAATAGTGCATATAAAAGATTTGATTGTTTATATCAAAAAGCTGGGAGAACTCAATAAATGGAGAGTAAAATGGACGAAAAAGAAGGAAGATGAAAGATTGGCAAAATTGTCAAAACAATTTCCAATGAGAGAGATTGCAGGTGGAGGATATGTTCATGTCCCTTGGTCAAGACAGGACATACTACTATTCACAAATGATTTTCCAAAATTGAGGGAGAAACCGGTAGAGTGGTATAGACAAGTGGATAGATTTATCAAAGTGTCAAAAGTTCTGTGGATTGATTTAGATGGATTTTTCGATATTGTCGTACCATCAGATCTTTGGACAGAATGTAAAATATCAATAAGTTGGCCAAAAACAGAACCTGAACGAATCAAAGAAACAGGTGCCCCAAATCCTCTTGTAATGGATTTTTACGAAAAAGTGATCGTTTGGATGAAAAACAAAATTCCACCCGTTATTGACATTTATGGTAGTAGTGAAGAAGAAAACGAAATAGAAGAAATTAGTGACAATGATTGAAGTACAGAAATTTTAATTTGGCAAAAGGCTGAAGAAATTTTGTTAGCTGACATAAGGTCGAAGAAAAACTGTTTAGTCGAAGAAATCTTATGTATGACATAAGGTCGAAGAAAACTTGTTTAGGATTTTAAAAATAAAATTATTTTAAAAGGGGGGTATAAATAGTTTAAGTCTTAGAAATTTTAAAATTAATTTTGTTTTTAATTTTGTGGCAAAACTAAAACTAACCAAAAATGCCTTATGTTAAGGAGAGCACTTCAAAGTGTTCTGTTTTTAAGAGATGCTGTAAGATGACTCTGGTGTGTCTGCTCATTTTAATTCTGCTCTGGTTAGTTTTAGCTGTGATCATCCCATTAGAGATGAATAGAGAATTACACAAAGTTAACATGACAAGCAAAGCTTTGGTTAGTCAAACTAAACATAGTACATCTGCTAAAGTTATTGATCATCAACCTAACTTTCATCAAGATAAATCTATTAGTGATTTTTCAAGTAATACATTCACAAAGCTTTTGAGTGAATATGTCAAGGTAATGGATGCAAAAGACTGCTATGTCTGCGTCAAGTTACCTGCTTCTGTTTCTGAGGGAGTGACATACAATATGCTTCCTCTCACATATGGTGTAACATGTAGTGTGTTAACTAGCTTATTTTATCAAACTGGACGCTTAGAATATTACTATTCAGATTTTGACGAGATTTTTGTGAATATAAAGATTGATGGTGCTTTAAATAAGCACAAGAAAGCAAAACAAATGAGAGAATTTTTCCTTGTTACTAACGAACTCACTTATGAGTATGCTTACAAGAATAATCTAACATGCAAATTGAGTGCTGAGGGAAAGAAATTTTTGAATATGGTTGAAGAGAGAAGAGCGATTTACAAAAGAAATGAATTAGTCAAGCAGACTAAGTCAAAATTCTGGCAAAAAGAGGATGAGAAATTAAATGGCAAAATGCTTGAACATGTTGCAATTCACATAGATAAACCAATTAGTGGAAAGCTTTGCATTAGAAGAGATAATACACTTTTTGATAATTATTTTGTAGGTGCGAGTAACTGTGAAGATACTTATCAGATTTTGGGAGGTTGGGGATTCAAAGGTGGAAAAGATCCAATCTTCCCTGGAATTTATTTTGTTTGTGGTGACAAAGCCTACTACAACCTTCCAGACCATTGGTATGGAACTTGTTATGTGGGAATTGTTTTTCCTAAAGTGTTTCATGTTGATAGAGATTCAGAAGGATTGTTCAAAATTTATAATTATGTAAATAGAGTCAAAAGAGAAACTTTTACAGAAGTTCTGGGAGATATTTTTCAAGCAGTAATACCTTTTGTTGGTATAACCCTAAATGCAGGGAGAATTAGAAAATTGTCCACAATTGTTGACAGATTGTCAACAGACACAGCTGATGGATTCCAATTAGTGAATGTTGAAGTAGTTGCAATCAGATCTATGGTAATTCAAGATCGACTTGCTTTAGACATACTCCTAGCAAAAGAGGGAGGAGTCTGTGGCATTTTACATGTACAACATTGTTGCACATATATACCTGATGAAAGTAAGAATATTGAGATGTACATTAAAAACATTACACAAATGCATTCAGAGATAATTCCTTTAGAAGAAGATGATTTTACAGGGAAACTTTCAAAAAGATTCCAAGCTATTAAAAATTGGTTTCATGATATTGGTAGTTCAATTCTTGGTAAGATTTTGGCACCTTTGATTATAATAGTATTCATTTTTATTTTGACAAAAATAGGTTGTTTGTTGCATAAGAGAAAGAAGCAGTTGAAAGAAAAGAAAAGAATCTATAAACTTAGAAAAGAAGAAGAAAGGGAGATTGAATTACAGGAGTTACATAGAGAGCGTTATGCAAATTCCAAAGATTATGCAGAAACAGATTTTTAGGATTACTGATACAAATGAATTTGAATCAATTTCTCGGAAATTTAAATTACCAAAAATTTGGGTGTTGGTGTGGTGATTTGTTAATCACCAGATGAGGGAGTTGATGGAGCGAGATAGAAAACAAAATTTTGTTTAAACTCGCAAAGTCACATTTCCATAACATGAATAATAATATTGATAATTTGTGATGTATCGTGTTAATACAACCTAGATTAAACTTTACACATGGGGGGACTAACATGTGTGCTCAAAAACGTGCATAAATGTTGCATCTTTTGTTCGTACAAAATAATAAAATAATTTGTCGTTTTCGTTTTTGTCATTACTAACTGCTGCAAATCTAAAAGAGGCATGTGCTTATTTTGCTTTTCCTTGTCTATGTGATGTCATTTCTACTATTCTAGGTACAAATAAGTTTCATGGATTAATGAAGACTGGTAGATATAAACGCTGCTTTATTTGTTTGCATTTGCTAGGTAACATTAGACTAATCGGGAGGGTTAATTAATTAGTAAACCAAGGGTGGATACAGAATCAACATTATTTCTTACATTAATACTTTTCTTGTTTTTGTTTATTACTAGAAAGCATAAGTTGCCTGCTTTTGGGCCTAGTTTGCTCGAGTTTACTAAAGCTGAATTTTACTTCTGCACAAGTCACGAGAAGCCCATTCTGAAAAAGTGTTCGTCAAAGCTGCATTCAATAAACAAATCTGACATGCTGTCACCATTTTGTCGGACGTGGCCAAGGTCAGAAGCAAGTGATAAAGGACAATTTTGTCAGCTCTAACTTGGCACCCGCGGAAATGAAATGAACACTGTGAGAACATTAATTTACAATTGTTGCAAACCAAGGAAGCTCCTGGTTGCATTCGGAAAAGACAATGGTCTTTAAGAAACGTGACCTAATGGAACTTTTGAAATGTGGGTGACATGTCACTTGTCACTCTCAACCAATGGGACTTCGAGGATTTTTGAAAACTTTCCTTCGCTTAGTTTAGCTAGCATAGAAAGGTATAAAAAGTCATGCCCTTAGGGATGGGCTGGCTGCTGCTTTCTGACTTTCCGATGAGGGTGAAGTGCTGCTGGACTTTGCGTGGAACACGTAAGAATCCTCAAAGAACTTTACTTTATTTTCCATTTATTTAGCTTAGCTAGGGACTTAGGTTTTAGAAATGCTAAACTGCTAAATTCTTACTTAAACTTTGAATTTCTTATTAAAATGTATTTTTCTCATGAAGCTTTTCAAACTATGCTTACTTTAATGCTAATAAAATTACAATAATAAATTATACTTTGAAATACCATAATTTAGTAAATAAAATCTTACTTTTGACAAACAAGCTGGTCTTGGTTATTCAGAAGTGTAGGTTACTATTAGCTAGATCCCATCGCCAATGGTGGTCGTTTAAATGGTTAGGATTTATTCTAATGACAATATTCCTTCCGCAGATGTATAAAATTGTATATAGTTTGTAAATAATGTGTATATAGGTTTAATCTGACCACCTGATTCAGTAGGCCCAAAATATGTCATGTTTATAAATGGGTCCATAAGTTAGTGTAGAATTTTGTTTATAGGTTATGAAGTTGGGTAGCGTTGTTTATGATATATTTTCTATAGGCCGCTGGATCAGCTACAGCCCTTTTGAACTTTTGTTTGGCCACCCTGTGAGGGGCCCACTATGTTTGGTGAAGGAAGGATGGGAGTTACCTCTCAAAAAGCCTAAGCTAGATGTAGTGGACTATTTACTTGGTCTCCGCTCCAGGATGGCTGAGTATATGGAGAGAGCATCCAAAAACCTGGAGGCCAGTCAAGAATTACAGAAAGCTTGGCATGCCCAAAAGGCTGTTCTGGTTGAGTTCCAGCCAGGACAGAAGGTGTGGGTGCTGGAGCCGGTGGCCCCAGCAGCACTCCAGGACAAATGGACTGGACCCTATCCTATCATTGAGAAAAAGGGAGAAGTCACCTACTTGGTTGACTTTGGAACCCCTAGGAGCCCCCACAGGGTGCTCCATGTGAATCGTTTGAAAGCATTTGTGGACAGGGAGGACATGAGCTTGCTCATAGCCACAGATGGGGAACAGGAGGAAAAGAGTGACCCTCTCCCAGACCTGCTTTCTCAGAACCCTGATGATGGTTCAGTTGATGGAGTAGCCTTGGCAGGCAGCCTCACTGACCAGCAACAGATGGACTGCAGACAAGTTTTGCAGGCCCACAGGCATTTGTTTTCACTCACACCCAGCCGGACTAACTGGTGCACCCATGAGGTGGACACTGGTGACAGTCTGCCTGTCAAGAATAAGATCTACAGGCAACCTGATCATGTCAGGGATTGCATCAAGGCTGAGGTGCAAAAGATGTTGAAGCTTGGAGTGATTGAGCCATCAGAGAGCCCATGGGCCAGCCCAGTAGTCCTTGTGCCAAAACCTCATACCCAAGATGGAAAGAGAGAAATGAGGTTTTGTGTGGACTACAGAGGTCTCAATGCTGTCACTAGGACAGATGCACATCCCATTCCAAGAGCAGATGAGCTCATTGACAGATTGGCTTCTGCCAAGTTTCTGAGCACATTTGATTTGACAGCTGGCTACTGGCAAATCAGACTAGCTGAGGAGTCAAAAGCCAAGACAGCATTCTCTACCCCCAGTGGACATTACCAGTTTGTGGTGATGCCCTTTGGTTTGAAGAATGCACCTGCCACTTTCCAAAGGTTGGTGAATCAAGTCCTTGCTGGGCTGGATGACTTTTGTGCAGCATATCTAGATGATATTGCTGTCTTTAGCTCCACCTGGGAGGATCACCTGATCCACCTGAAGAAGGTTTTGGAGGCCCTGCAAAAGGCAGGCCTGACTATCAAGGCTACTAAGTGCCAGAAAGGGCAGAGTAAGGTTGTGTACCTGGGCCACCTAGTAGGTGGGGGTCAGGTTCAACCACTGGAGAGCAAGATCCAGACCATACAGGACTGGGCTCCTCCAGTTACCCAGACACAAGTCAGAGCCTTCTTGGGCCTGACTGGGTATTACAGAAAGTTTGTGAAAAACTATGGGTCCATTGTGACACCATTAAATGACTTGACATCCAAGAAGATGCCAAAAAAGGTTCAGTGGACAGTTAGCTGTCAAAAGGCATTTGATGACCTGAAGAAGGCCATGTGCTCTGCACCTATCCTGAAGAGTCCTGACTACTCCAAACAGTTCATTGTACAGACAGATGCTTCTGAGTTGGGGGTGGGAGCTGTGCTTTCACAACTTAATCAAGATGGTCAAGACCAGCCCATTGCTTTTATTAGCAGAAGGCTGACCCCCAGGGAGAAACGTTGGTCAGCCATTGAGAGGGAGGCCTTTGCTGTGGTTTGGGCCCTGAAGAAGTTGAGGTCCTACTTGTTTGGAATTCACTTCCTAGTTCAGACAGACCATAAGCCCCTCTTGTGGCTCAATCAGATGAAGGGTGAAAATCCCAAACTGCTCAGGTGGTCCATTTCCCTACAGGGGATGGACTTTACAGTGGAGCACCGCCCAGGGACTGACCATGGTAATGCAGATGGTCTCTCCAGGTACTTCCACTTAGAACATGAAGACTTATCTGGTCAAGGTTAGTTTAATGTCCCTGCGTTTGGGGGGGGGGTTGTGTAGGAGAGTAGGGTCTGCTATCCTATGGTCACCCCAAATTTTTGCTTTTTGCTTCACTGGTTTTCGACAACTGTGGCTGTGGGCCTGCTGATCAGATCCCCAGCCTGCTGTTCTCTCACTAAATTAATGATACATGTGCTATAGGCACATACCACAATTGGAAATGGACTCCTTGTCAGCCCCTGTATAATGCACTATAGGTGCCCAGGGCATAGGGGCCACCAAGGCCTACATGGGGCTGCAGCATATCTTTTGCCACCCCTGGCTGGTTCTTAAATTGACACAACTGGCTGATCACTCAGCTGGGGTAAGGTGGTGTAATCACCCCTTACTTAGATATAGTATACCTATATCTAAACCTATATCTGGACACATATCAACCTGTGAGCCACTCCTATGGAAGGCCTCATCAATCCTGGAGGCAGAGTGCGTGGTTTAATGTGAGATGGAGCTCTAGCATGAGCTGAGCCTGTCTGCAGCTGTCGGGAACAACTCCCTAAACTGTTTCAGGGTAATGCCATACCATATACTCTTAAGTGCATTATAATCCTCGCGGTTATATAGCAACTTTGGTTTGGCTTTTTCAAAACATGTCGTGTAAGGTGTCATACGATTTGGAATACTATCCCCTCGCCAGTTCTGGTGACGGGGATAGCATTGCACCCCTCTAGAGGGGTAAGACATGTTACTTTACTTAAATGCGGTTAATTTCTAAAAGGACCTTGGATCCACAAAATGGATGCCTCTGCCACAGACACGAGTCTGACCCCCTGAAGCTGACCGAAACTCAGCCAAAGGGGCCTGGAAAAAGGGTTTCCTGTCACAGGGAGGTGTTACACCCCCCCAGACAGGAGATAGTGGATTGTAGCAGGGAGGTTTGAAAGAAACCAGACACTGCATGGGGAGCACAAGGCTGCCCCTTGCATAATCCGGCCAAACCGGTTCTGGGGCACTCCAGCCCTCGTGCCAGGGTGGCCTGGATCAAAGGAAGGGGGTGTATCCACCCACTTCCTGGGTCCCACCCATAGGAGGGGACCTAGCAGGTAATCCAGCCCCCAAAATTAGTATAAGACTGGGAGCAGTGCCAATGCACTTCAGATTATCCTGATGAAACATAAGAAATGAAACTCTGGACCCTTCGACATCCTACTCAACGTAGAAGACTGAAGAATCTCCCTTGTGGTCAAGGAGTGACCACCCTGTGCAAACAGGCACCATCCAGCCCTCGACATCTGCTTTGTTGCAGTTCCCGCCAGAACTCGAGCGACAGAGATCAACGAGATCAAGCTTGCCTGCCTTCTAACAGCCTGATCCACAGTCCCTGCAGAGCTGAGAACCGTGGAGGCGACCGGAAGCGTGGGGCCCGCCATCTTGGAAAGACCACGAGACGCTGACCATGCAGCCCACAAGTGACCCTCGAAGCTGTACAATGGGGTTTTAGAAGCCCCAACCCTGAGCCACTCTTGCACCGAAGTTCACTCCTCTACACTCGACGAGTGCTGCGTGGGGCCCTTCTGCTTCTTTTGGCTCAACGCATTGGCCCGGTCACTTGCCAGCTGGCTTGTGGCCCCTGTGCCGACGTACCGTGAAATTCGACTTGCGATTCTGGTTGCTCCAGATTTGCACCAGCTCCCCTGAAAAGGAGCCCCCACTCTGACCCTCCTGGTTCGAGTGAGAAGCAATCTCCCGGTTCCGCGTGGATTGCTTTTGCCAAGTGTTGTTTGCTCCAATCTTGAAGCCGACAGCGTCGACGGCGAGAGCGTGCGTGGGACAATTTGTGACCTGCTCCTGGACTTGGTAGATACCCCAGAGCCCACGTGACAGCGGAGAGAAGCTCCATGACAACCACCTGATTGCGCCCGACATTGTCTGGTTCCATCCTGGTTCCACCCTGGTCACTGCTGAGTGACCCAGACTCTGTCCCCTCTGCTTTCAGGTACTTTTCGACTTGAGTCCACCCTTGGACTCTACCGGACACTTCTCTTTCACCCCGCCTGCAGCCCTTTCAGCTCCAACCACCAAGAGCCTGCGTGACAAAACCCGACTCAACTTCGACCCAGTGCACCCGCTTCCTGTGTGTGAGGTAACATTGCAACGCCGGTGTTCCCACACTGGTACACACCTCTAGGGTCTGTGTCTTAAGTTTTGTTCCTCTAGGTTCAGCAGAAGTGTACTTAAACTTTAACTTTGTTACTTTTACGCACCATTGGTTAACATTGATGCATGCGTGCACTTTCTGCACTGCACCCGAATCCCGTGGGCTTTTCCCGACTTCAGCATTGCTTGTCCCGACTGCTCCCAGCAATTCCCTAGGCCCTAGGCCTAACCACTGTTTGATTGGTATCTCTTATACCACTTGTTTAGTATATGGTCTGAGTGGCCCCTCGCCCTCATCCATATTTGTGCAACTTTGTATGTTATACTGTGCTTTTGATTTAACGCTTGTGCCCCTTTATTCATAAAGAATACTGGGGATTGTTTTTAGGAATAAATACATATATTTTTATAATATATACTTGTGTGGTGTCCTTTCATTTGATATTACAGGATTGTATGTGGTAAAACAGCTCGCTTAACACGACCTCTTAAGTTAAGCCTTTAGGCTGCTTAGTCCATGCTACCCCTAGGATAGCTTGTCTAATAAGGTTGACTTACAACCAGACACCATAAGGGATTGTTTGGTCTGATAACAGGTGGTTCCAGAATTGGAAACATCACCTATCAGGCCAACTTCTCACAATCAGGATAATCTGAAGTGCTTTGGCACTGCTCCCAGTCTTATACTAATTTTGGGGGCTGGATTACCTGCTAGGCCCCTCCTATGGGTGGGACCCAGGAAGTGGGTGGATACACCCCCTTCCTTTGATCCAGGCCGCCCTGGCACGAGGGCTGGAGTGCCCCAGAACAGGTTTGGCCGGATTATGCAAGAGCAGCCTTGTGCTCCACATGCAGTGTCTGGTTTCTTTCAAACCTCCCTGCTACAATCCACTATCTCCTGTCTGGGGGGGTGTAACACCTCCCTGCGACAGGAAACCCTTTGTCCAGGCCCCTTGGGCTGAGTTTCGGTCAGCTTCAGGGGGTCAGACTCGTGTCTGTGGCAGAGGCATCCATTTTGTGGATCCAAGGTCCTTTTAGAAATTAACCGCATTTAAGTAAAGTAACATGTCTTACCCCTCTAGAGGGGTGGAATGCTATCCCCGTCGCCAGAACTGGCGAGGGGATAGTATTCCAAATCGTATGACACCTTACACGACATGTTTTGATAAAGCCAAACCAAAGTTGCTATATAACCGCGAGGATTATAATGCACTTAAGAGTATATGGTATGGCATTATCCTGAAACAGCTCAGGGAGTTGTTCCCGACAGCTGCAGACAGGCTCAGCTCATGCTAGAGCTCCATCTCACACTAAACCACGCACTCTGCCTCCAGGATTGATGAGGCCTTCCACAGGAGTGGCTCACAGGTTTATATGTGTCCAGATATAGGTTTAGATATAGGTATACTATATCTAAGTAAGGGGTGATTACACCACCTTACCCCAGCTGAGTGATCAGCCAGTTGTGTCAATTTAAGAACCAGCCAGGGGTGGCAAAAGATATGCTGCAGCCCCTGGTAGGCCTTGGTGGCCCCTATGCCCTGGGCACCTATAGTGCATTATACAGGGGCTGACAAGGAGTCCATTTCCAAGTGTGGTATGTGCCTATAGCACATGTATCATTAATTTAGTGAGAGAACAGCAGGCTGGGGGTCTGATCAGCAGGCCCACAGCCTCAGTAGTCGAAAACCAGTGAAGCAAAAAGCAAAAATTTGGGGTGACCATAGGATAGCAGACCCTACTCTCCTACATTCAGTGAAGACCAGCGAGGGACATTCTAGCAAGTTTTACTTGTAAGTGGGGTTGGAAACGCTTTTCAGGCTCAGTACTGGGCTCAAAAGATGCAGTCCTGAGGTCTCAGCAGGTGCGTAAGTTGGAATTCGCCGCTCGGCTGACCCTGCAGGAGCAAACGTATGCCAAAAATCGACACAGAACCAGCTTTTCCGTGAAGAGCAGCCAGGGACATTCTAGCAAGTTTTACTTGTAAGTGGGGTTGGAAACGCTTTTCAGGCTCAGTACTGGGCTCAAAAGATGCAGCTCTGAGGTCTCTCCTGATAGCAGGTGGGTAAGTAGAAATTCGCCGCTCGGCGGACCCGGCAGGAGCAAACGTATGCCAAAAATCGACGCAGAATCAGCTTTTCAGTAAAGAGCAGCCAGGGACATTCTAGCAAGTTTTACTTGTAAGTGGGGTTGGAAATGCTTTTCAGGGTCAGTACTGGGCTCAAAAGATGCAGCACTGAGGTCTCTCCTGATAGCAGGTGGGTAAGTATAAATTTGCCGCTCGGCTGACCCGGCAGGAGCAAACGTATGCCAAAAATGTACGCAGAACCAGCTTTTCAGTGAAGAGCAGCCTGGGACATTCTAGCAAATTTTACTTGTAAGTGGGGTTGGAAATGCTTTTTAGGCTTAGTACTGGGCTCAAAAGATGCAGCCCTGATGTCTCTCCTGATAGCAAGTGGGTATGTAGAAATTCGCCAATCGGCTGATTTAGCAGGAGTAAACATATGCCAAAAATTGACACAGAACCAGCTTTTCAGTGAGGAGCAGCCAGGGACATTCTAGCAAGTTTTACTTGTAAGTGGGGTTGGAAACGCTTTTCAGGCTCAATACTGGACTCAAAAGATGCAGCCCTGAGGTCTCTCATGATAGCAGGTGGGTAAGTTGGAATTCGTCGCTCGGCTGACCCTGCAGGAGCAAACGTATGCCAAAATTCGATGCAGAACCAGCTTTTCAGTGAAGAGCAGCCAAGGACATTCTAGCAAGTTTTACTTGTAAGTGGGGTTGGAAACGATTTTCAGGCTCAGGACTGGGCTCAAAAGATGCAGCCATGAGGTCTCTCTTGATAGCAGGTGGGTAAGTAGAAATTCGCCACTCGGCTGACCAAGCAGGAGCAAACGTATGCCAAAAATCGACGCAGAACCAGCTTTTCAGTGAAGAGCAGCCAGGGACATTCTAGCACGTTTTACTTGTAAGTGGGGTTGGAAACGCTTTTCAGGCTCTGTACTGGGCTCAAAAGACGCAGCACTGAGGTCTCTCCCGATAGCAGTAGAAATTCACCACTCGGCTGACCCGACAGGAACAAACGTATGCCAAAAATTGACGTGATCCAGTGTTTCAGTGAAGAGCAGCCAGGGACGTTCTAGCAAGTTTTACTGGTAAGTGGGGTTGGAAATGCTTTTCAGGCTCAATACTGGGCTCAAAAGATGCAGCACTGAGGTCTCTCCTGATAGCAGGCGGGTAAGTAGAAATTCACCGCTCGGCTGACCTGGCATTAGCAAACGTATGCCAAAAATCGACGAAGAACCAGCTTTTCAGTGAAGAGCAGCCAGGGACATTCTAGCAAGTTTTAGTTGTAAGTCGGGTTGGAAACGCTTTTCAGGCTCAGTACTGGGCTCAAAAGATGCAGCCATGAGGTCTCTCTTGATAGCAGCTGGGTAAGTAGAAATTAGAAGCTCGGCTGACCAGGCAGGAGCAAACGTATGCCAAAAATCAACGCAGGACCAGCTTTTCAGTGAAGAGCAGCCAGGGACATTCTAGCAAGTTTTACTTGTAAGTGGGGTTGGAAACGCATTTCAGGCTCAGTACTGGGTTCAAAAGATGCATTCCTGAGGTCTCAGCAGGTACGTAAGTTAGATTTTGCCGCTCGGCTGACCCTGCAGGAGCAAACGTATGCCAAAAATCGACACAGAACCAGCTTTTCCGTGAAGAGCAGCCAGGGACATTCTAGCAAGTTTTACTTGTAAGTGGGGTTGGAAACGCTTTTCGGGCTCAGTACTGGGCTCAAAAGATGCAGCTCTGAGGTCTCTCCTGATAGCAGGTGGGTAAGTAGAAATTCCCCGCACGGCTGACCCGGCAGGAGCAAACGTATGCCAAAAATGTACGCAGAACCAGCTTTTCAGTGAAGAGCAGCCTGGGACATTCGTGCACATTTTACTTGTAAGTGGGGTTGGAAATGCTTTTCAGGCTCAGTACTGGGCTCAAAACATGCAGCCCTGAGGTCTCTCATGATAGCAGGTGGGTAAGTTGGAATTCGCCGCTCGGCTGACCCTGCAGGAGCAAACGTATGCCAAAATTCGACGCAGAACCAGCTTTTCAGTGAAGAGCAGCCAAGGACATTCTAGCAAGTTTTACTTGTAAGTGGGGTTGGAAATGATTTTCAGGCTCAGGACTGGGCTCAAAAGATGCAGCCATGAGGTCTCTATTGATAGCAGGTGGGTAAGTAGAAATTCGCCACTCGGCTGACCCAGCAGGAGCAAACGTATGCTAAAAATCGATGCAGAACCAGCTTTTCAGTGAAGGGCAGCCAGGGACATTCTAGCACGTTTTACTTGTAAGTGGGGTTGGAAACGCTTTTCAGGCTCAGTACTGGGCTCAAAAGATGCAGCTCTGAGGTCTCTCCTGATAGCAGGTGGGTAAGTAGAAATTCGCCGCTCGGCGGACCCGGCAGGAGCAAACGTATGCCAAAAATCGACGCAGAATCAGCTTTTCAGTAAAGAGCAGCCAGGGACATTCTAGCAAGTTTTACTTGTAAGTGGGGTTGGAAATGCTTTTCAGGGTCAGTACTGGGCTCAAAAGATGCAGCACTGAGGTCTCTCCTGATAGCAGGTGGGTAAGTATAAATTTGCCGCTCGGCTGACCCGGCAGGAGCAAACGTATGCCAAAAATGTACGCAGAACCAGCTTTTCAGTGAAGAGCAGCCTGGGACATTCTAGCAAATTTTACTTGTAAGTGGGGTTGGAAATGCTTTTTAGGCTTAGTACTGGGCTCAAAAGATGCAGCCCTGATGTCTCTCCTGATAGCAAGTGGGTATGTAGAAATTCGCCAATCGGCTGATTTAGCAGGAGTAAACATATGCCAAAAATTGACACAGAACCAGCTTTTCAGTGAGGAGCAGCCAGGGACATTCTAGCAAGTTTTACTTGTAAGTGGGGTTGGAAACGCTTTTCAGGCTCAATACTGGACTCAAAAGATGCAGCCCTGAGGTCTCTCATGATAGCAGGTGGGTAAGTTGGAATTCGTCGCTCGGCTGACCCTGCAGGAGCAAACGTATGCCAAAATTCGATGCAGAACCAGCTTTTCAGTGAAGAGCAGCCAAGGACATTCTAGCAAGTTTTACTTGTAAGTGGGGTTGGAAACGATTTTCAGGCTCAGGACTGGGCTCAAAAGATGCAGCCATGAGGTCTCTCTTGATAGCAGGTGGGTAAGTAGAAATTCGCCACTCGGCTGACCAAGCAGGAGCAAACGTATGCCAAAAATCGACGCAGAACCAGCTTTTCAGTGAAGAGCAGCCAGGGACATTCTAGCACGTTTTACTTGTAAGTGGGGTTGGAAACGCTTTTCAGGCTCTGTACTGGGCTCAAAAGACGCAGCACTGAGGTCTCTCCCGATAGCAGGTGGGTAAGTAGAAATTCACCACTCGGCTGACCCGACAGGAACAAACGTATGCCAAAAATTGACGTGATCCAGTGTTTCAGTGAAGAGCAGCCAGGGACGTTCTAGCAAGTTTTACTGGTAAGTGGGGTTGGAAATGCTTTTCAGGCTCAATACTGGGCTCAAAAGATGCAGCACTGAGGTCTCTCCTGATAGCAGGCGGGTAAGTAGAAATTCACCGCTCGGCTGACCTGGCATTAGCAAACGTATGCCAAAAATCGACGAAGAACCAGCTTTTCAGTGAAGAGCAGCCAGGGACATTCTAGCAAGTTTTAGTTGTAAGTCGGGTTGGAAACGCTTTTCAGGCTCAGTACTGGGCTCAAAAGATGCAGCCATGAGGTCTCTCTTGATAGCAGCTGGGTAAGTAGAAATTAGAAGCTCGGCTGACCAGGCAGGAGCAAACGTATGCCAAAAATCAACGCAGGACCAGCTTTTCAGTGAAGAGCAGCCAGGGACATTCTAGCAAGTTTTACTTGTAAGTGGGGTTGGAAACGCATTTCAGGCTCAGTACTGGGTTCAAAAGATGCATTCCTGAGGTCTCAGCAGGTACGTAAGTTAGATTTTGCCGCTCGGCTGACCCTGCAGGAGCAAACGTATGCCAAAAATCGACACAGAACCAGCTTTTCCGTGAAGAGCAGCCAGGGACATTCTAGCAAGTTTTACTTGTAAGTGGGGTTGGAAACGCTTTTCGGGCTCAGTACTGGGCTCAAAAGATGCAGCTCTGAGGTCTCTCCTGATAGCAGGTGGGTAAGTAGAAATTCCCCGCACGGCTGACCCGGCAGGAGCAAACGTATGCCAAAAATGTACGCAGAACCAGCTTTTCAGTGAAGAGCAGCCTGGGACATTCGTGCAAATTTTACTTGTAAGTGGGGTTGGAAATGCTTTTCAGGCTCAGTACTGGGCTCAAAACATGCAGCCCTGAGGTCTCTCATGATAGCAGGTGGGTAAGTTGGAATTCGCCGCTCGGCTGACCCTGCAGGAGCAAACGTATGCCAAAATTCGACGCAGAACCAGCTTTTCAGTGAAGAGCAGCCAAGGACATTCTAGCAAGTTTTACTTGTAAGTGGGGTTGGAAATGATTTTCAGGCTCAGGACTGGGCTCAAAAGATGCAGCCATGAGGTCTCTATTGATAGCAGGTGGGTAAGTAGAAATTCGCCACTCGGCTGACCCAGCAGGAGCAAACGTATGCTAAAAATCGATGCAGAACCAGCTTTTCAGTGAAGGGCAGCCAGGGACATTCTAGCACGTTTTACTTGTAAGTGGGGTTGGAAACGCTTTTCAGGCTCAGTACTGGGCTCAAAAGACGCATGTAGGAAGGTGGCTACCTGACTATGGTTACCCCAGATGTTTTGCCTTGTGTTTAGCTGGTTTTTGACTTAGTTGACCTGGTTCCCTGCAAATCAGGGCCCCAGGCCATCTGCTCTCTCTGTAAAATGGATTCCATGTACCCTAGGTACATACCACAATTGGAAATGGACTCCTTGTCAGCCCCTGTATAATGCACTATAGGTGCCCAAGGCATAGGAGCCACCAAGGCCTACCAGGGGCTGCAGCATATCTTTTGCCACCCCTGGCTGGTTCTTAAATTGACACAACTGGCTGATCACTCAGCTGGGGTAAGGTGGTGTAATCACCCCTTACTTAGATATAGTATACCTATATCTAAACCTATATCTGGACACATATAAACCTGTGAGCCACTCCTATGGAAGGCCTCATCAATCCTGGAGGCAGAGTGCGTGGTTTAATGTGAGATGGAGCTCTAGCATGAGCTGAGCCTGTCTGCAGCTGTCGGGAACAACTCCCTAAGCTGTTTCAGGATAATGCCATACCATATACTCTTAAGTGCATTATAATCCTTGCGGTTATATAGCAACTTTGGTTTGGCTTCATCAAAACATGTCGTGTAAGGTGTCATACGATTTGGAATACTTTCCCCTCGCCATTTCTGGCGACGGGGATAGCATTCCACCCCTCTAGAGGGAGAAGACATGTTACTTTGCTTAAATGCGGTTAATTTCTAAAAGGACCTTGGATCCACAAGATGGATGCTTCTGCCACAGACACAAGTCTGACCCCCTGAAGCTGACCGAAACTCAGCCAAGGGGGCCTGGACAAAGGGTTTCCTGTTGCAGGGAGGTGTCACACCCCCCCAGACAGGAGATAGTGAATTGTAGCAGGGAGGTTTGAAAGAAACCAGACACTGCCTGGGGCGCACAAGGCTGCCCCTTGCATAATCCGGCCAAACCGGTTCTGGGGCACTCCAGCCCTCGTGCCAGGGCGGCCTGGATCAAAGGAAGGGGGTGTATCCACCCACTTCCTGGGTCCCACTAATAGGAGGGGACCTAGCAGGTAATCCGGCCCCCTAGATTAGTATAAGACTGGGAGCAGTGCCAATGCACTTCAGATTATCCTGATGAAACATAAGAAATGAAACTCTGGACCCTTCGACATCCTACTCAACGTAGAAGACTGAAGAATCTCCCTTGTGGTCAAGGAGTGACCACCCTGTGCAAACAGGCACCATCCAGCCATCGACGTCTGCTTTGTTGCAGTTCCCGCCGGAACTCGAGCAATAGAGATCAACGAGATCAAGCTTGCCTGCCTTCTAACAGCCCGATCCACAGTCCCTGCAGAGCTGAGACCTGTGGAGGCGACCGGAAGCGTGGGGCATGCCATCTTGAAAAGACCACAAGACGCTGACCGTGCAACCCACAAGTGACCCTCAAAGCTGTACACCGGTATTTGAGAAGTCCCAACCCTGCGCCACTCTTGCACCGAAGTTCAGCTCTCCACACTTGACGAGTGCTGTGTGGGGCCCTTCTGCTTCTTTCGGCTCAATGCATTGGCCCGGTCACTTGCCAGCTGGCTTGTGGCCCCTGTGCCGACGAAACTTGAAATTCGACTTGCGATTCTGGTTGCTCCAGATTTGCCCCAGCTCCCCTGAAAAGGAGCCCCCACTCTGACCCTCCTGGTTCGAGTGAGAAGCAATCTCCCAGTTCTGCGTGGATTGCTTTTGCCAAGTGTTGTTTGCTCCAATCTTAAAGCCGACAGCGCCGACGGCGAGAACCTGTGTGGGACAGATCGTGACCTGCTCCTGGACTTCGTAGATGCCCCAGAGCCCACGTGACAGTGGAGAGAAGCTCCTCAACAACCACCTGATTGCGCCCGACATTGCCTGGTTCCGTCCTGGTTCCACCCTGGTCACTGCTGAGTGACCCAGACTCTGTCCCCTCTGCTTTCAGGTACTTTTCGACTTGAGTCCACCCTTGGACTCCACCGGACACTTCTCTTTCACCCCGCCTGCAGCCCTTTCAGCTCCAAGCACCAAGAGCCTGCGTGACGAAACCCGACTCAACTTCGACCCTGTGCACCTGCTTCTTGTGGGTGAGGTAACATTGCAACGCCGGTGTTCCCACACTGGTACATACCTCTAGGGTCTGTGTCTTAAGTTTTGTTCCTCTAGGTTCAGCGGAAGTGTCCTTAAACTTTAACTTTGTAACTTTTACGCACCATTGGTTAACATTGATGCATGCGTGCACTTTCTGCACTGCACCCGAATCCCGCGGGCTTTTCCCGACTTCAGCATTGCTTGTCCCGACTGCTCCCAGCGATTCCCTAGGCCCTAGGCCTAACCACTGTTTGATTGGTATCTCTTATACCACTTGTTTAGTATATGGTCTGAGTGGCCCCTCGCCCTCATCCATATTTGTGCAACTTTGTATGTTATACTGTGCTTTTGATTTAACGCTTGTGCCCCTTTATTCATAAAGAATACTGGGGATTGTTTTTAGTAATAAATACATATATTTTTATAATATATACTTGTGTGGTGTCCTTTCATTTGATATTACAGGATTGTATGTGGTAAAACAGCTCGCTTAACACGACCTCTTAAGTTAAGCCTTTAGGCTGCTTAGTCCATGCTACCCCTAGGATAGCTTGTCTAATAAGGTTGACTTACAACCAGACACCATAAGGGATTGTTTGGTCTGATAACAGGTGGTTCCAGAATTGGAAACATCACCTATCAGGCCAACTTCTCACATTGGTGAGCAGCGGTGCGGATTTGACCTTGCTGTTGTTTTACCATTGCAATCTTTTATCAAATTGAAAGATCACATCAAGTACCTCTAGGTACATATAAATCAAAAGCTTAGCATATTTAAGTTCTACTGAACTTAGTAGTTGTAGATCAAAGGGATTAGCACACCCTGACTACAACTCACTAGCAAGGTACAGTAGGAAAACACTTAGTGTAGGTAGGTGCATCACTTATACCACACTAGAGTCATGTCTGGCACAGGTGAGCTTCAGGCTCTCTGCCTGTCACAGTTGACCTTACCCAGGCAACTTCCAGTTATGACAAACTAACCCACAAAGACTTGGTTGCCTTGTGCATATCAAGAGGGTTAAAAAGGGGCAGTAGTCCCACCAGTCCTTCCCTGATAGCCATTCTAGAACAGGATGACTTAGATAAGGCAACTGCAGTTCCCTTAGGATCAGGAGATGGAGTACAACCCCCTGAGAATGAGATTCCCCCAGTGGTAGAAGAAGAGGAGGACTCAGATATAGAGGACCCTGAAAATCAGGATCAAGGGGTTAACCAGGTTATAGTTGCCAGGCTTAGCCAGGCACTCTTAAACCTACTTGGGAATGGAGAGGGCCAGCACCTCCCCAGACCCTATAACATTCTCCCAGGCAACAGAAGAGTGAGATCTCCAGCAGGGGACTCTCATATTTCTAGTGCCTCAAGAGAATCTCAGAGAGGAATGACTCCCTCTCAGAAAAAAGAGCATGAGGCAAGAATGAGGGCTGTCAAACTCCAAATAGAGAGAGAGGAGGTAGCCCTGGCTCAAGCTAGACTTGCCTTGGCAAGAGAACAGAAAATGTGTGGCTTAGATGCCACTGGTGGCAGCAATATTCCTAGAGAGAAATCCAGGTCCTATGATAGTAGAAACCTGACAAAGATTGTGCCCCCCTACAAGGAAGGGGATGACATCCACAAGTGGATAACTGCTCTTGAGAGAGCCTGCATGGTACAGCAGGTTCCTGAGGAACAGTGGGCAGCAATCTTATGGTACTCCTTTTCAGAGAAAGGGAGAGATAAGCTCCTCACTGTTAGACATGAGGATGCAAACAATTACAAAGTCCTGAGAAGTGTCCTAATAGATGGGTTTGGCTTAACCACTGAACAGTACAGGTTGAAGTTCAGAGACACCCAGAAGACACAGACACAGGACTGGACTGATTTTGTAGATTGTGCTACTAAGGCTCTGGAGGGTTGGCTAAATGGCAGCAAAGTACATGACTTCACAGGATTGTATAATTTGATTATGAGGGAGCAGATCCTAAGTAATTGTCAGAACCAGCTCTTACACCAGCACCTGGTGGACTCAGATTTGACCTCTCCCCAAGAATTGGGAAAGAGGGCAGATAAATGGGTCAAAACCAGGATTAGGCCTAAGAATCAGGACAGTAACCAGAAGAAGGAGTCTACCAAGCCTCAAGATAAGGGTCGGGATAAAAGTAAAGAAAAGACTTCCCCAGGGCCCCAAAACTCCAAGAATGGGGGTGGGTCCCAAGACACTTCTTCAACTGAGAAAAAGCCCCATTGCCATGTCTGTAAACAGGTTGGGCATTACAAAACAGACAACTGTTGTCCCAAGAATGGCAATAAAGAGAATATACCTCCAAAGCCAGCTCCAACACCTCCTGTTACTGTCAGCAGTAATCCCCCAGGAAGTGGGAGCACACCCAGGAATCTGGGTGGGTTTACTTTTGGAGCCCAGGTGGACCCTGGCCTATCCAGGGCCCCATCCCCAAATGAACTTGTTTATGAGACTGGTATGGGGTTTGCCAACTTCTCTGATTGCCCAAATACCTTGAGCAAATATAGACAAGAACCCATCATCAATGGTTTGAAAGTTGAAGTCTTTAGAGACACAGGGGCTAGCATCACCATGGTGGCTGACTGTATAGTCCCCTCTAAGCAACTTTTACCAGGTGCTACATACCAGGTTACAAACATTGATGGAATCCAAACAAATCATGCCATGGCAATAGTAAGTCTCAGCTGGGGAGGTGTCACTGGCCCAAAGAGAGTGGCAGTGTCAGCAAACTTGCCTGTAGACAGCCTACTTGGTAATGATTTGGAAATCTCAGCCTGGGCTGAGGTTGAACAGGAAACCCATTCTAGAATGGTAAATTCCAATGGAAAGGTTAGTGGGGCTGTAATGGCTACAGCCCCAATTCAAGATGTCCTTCCTGAAAAGGTTGGTAGGGCTGAGAAACTCTCTGCCCCATCTTTAGCAAAACCTCTTCCTGAACAGAATAGCAAAGCTGTTATGATAACAGCAGAAACCCAAACTGAGTCTCCTCCTGAAAAGGTTGGTGGGGCTGTGATGGCCACAGCCCAAACTCAAACTGATATGTGTGTTGTGAAACCTGAAATGATGGATAACTCCACACAAACTGAGAGCATGGAGGAGGAAGAGAAATTTCCCCCTCACCAGACTTTAGGACAGGATCAGCCTCCTCAGGGAACTGATCTTACCCCTGATGAAGGAACTGCCCCAGAGGTTGTTAGGCCTGGCCTGACAGAGCCTCTGATGGCGGTGGACCCTTCTCAGGTGGGACCCAGTCTGGAGCAGGTAACCTGCCCCTCTCTCCTTTGCCTTAGCCAGCCCAGGGCTGCAGAGGACAAGAAGGACAGTGAGACCCAGAGGGCCCCCTGTCAAATAAAACACCCCCATCAACAGATTAGGGGCACCAAAACTAGTAGCCCTAGTGAGGTGAAAACTTTAAAAACTCCTGAGGGAGCCCCCTTAAAAACAGTTAGGGACCTCCCACAGATGGATTCTGTTGGGCACAGCCAACCCTGGGACCCAAAGGGCACAAACCTGAACTGTCCCTCCAGCAAGCCAAACAGAGGGACCCAGCCTCCAGCTTTAGGTAGCCAGAGGTTGACCCTGAGAGCACAGTACAACTCAGTTAAAGAAAGAAAGGCACACATGGTGGAAGATAATTGGAGGAAGCTAAGCCCTAAATTAGTAGAGCCTCACTTCAATACTCCATATCCAAACCAGCCTTTAACTTTGCATAAACACACCCAAGATAGTGATTCCCTATGGTGAAGACCCTCTAATACCCCAAGGGTGAGGGACTGCTTTGTGGACCATGAGACAGGGGGTACCCATGCTAGTGCAGGTACTTCCTTATATGGCCACTCAGGCAATATAGGCTTTCCTGGACAAGGATGCCTTATCTCCTTTCGTTTGGGGGGGGGGTTGTGTAGGAAGGTGGCTACCTGACTATGGTTACCCCAGATTTTTTGCCTTGTGTTTAGCTGGTTTTTGACTTAGTTGACCTGGTTCCCTGCAAATCAGGGCCCCAGGCCATCTGCTCTCTCTGTAAAATGGATTCCATGTACCCTAGGTACATACCACAATTGGAAATGGACTCCTTGTCAGCCCCTGTATAATGCACTATAGGTGCCCAGGGCATAGGAGCCACCAAGGCCTACCAGGGGCTGCAGCATATCTTTTGCCACCCCTGGCTGGTTCTTAAATTGACACAACTGGCTGATCACTCAGCTGGGGTAAGGTGGTGTAATCACCCCTTACTTAGATATAGTATACCTATATCTAAACCTATATCTGGACACATATAAACCTGTGAGCCACTCCTATGGAAGGCCTCATCAATCCTGGAGGCAGAGTGCGTGATTTAATGTGAGATGGAGCTCTAGCATGAGCTGAGCCTGTCTGAAGCTTTCGGGAACAACTCCCTAAGCTGTTTCAGGATAATGCCATACCATATATTCTTAAGTGCATTATAATCCTCGCGGTTATATAGCAACTTTGGTTTGGCTTTATCAAAACATGTCGTGTAAGGTGTCATACGATTTGGAATACTATCCCCTCGCCAGTTCTGGCGACGGGGATAGCATTCCACCCCTCTAGAGGGAGAAGACATGTTACTTTGCTTAAATGCGGTTAATTTCTAAAAGGACCTTGGATCCACAAGATGGATGCTTCTGCCACAGACACAAGTCTGACCCCCTGAAGCTGACCGAAACTCAGCCAAGGGGGCCTGGACAAAGGGTTTCCTGTCGCAGGGAGGTGTCACACCCCCCCAGACAGGAGATAGTGGATTGTAGCAGGGAGGTTTGAAAGAAACCAGACACTGCCTGGGGCGCACAAGGCTGCCCCTTGCATAATCTGGCCAAACCGGTTCTGGGGCACTCCAGCCCTTGTGCCAGGGCGGCCTGGATCAAAGGAAGGGGGTGTATCCACCCACTTCCTGGGTCCCACCCATAGGAGGGGACCTAGCAGGTAATCCGGCCCCCTAGATTAGTACAAAACTGGGAGCAGTGCCAATGCACTTCAGATTATCCTGATGAAACATAAGAAATGAAACTCTGGACCCTTCGACATCCTACTCAACGTAGAAGACTGAAGAATCTCCCTTGTGGTCAAGGAGTGACCACCCTGTGCAAACAGGCACCATCCAGCCATCGACATCTGCTTTGTTGCAGTTCCCGCCGGAACTCGAGCGACAGAGATCGACGAGATTAAGCTTGCCTGCCTTCTAACAGCCCGATCCACAGTCCCTGCAGAGCTGAGACCCGTGGAGGCGACCGGAAGCGTGGGGCACGCCATCTTGAAAAGACCACGAGACGCTGACCGTGCAGCCCACGAGTGACCCTCAAAGCTGTACTCCGGGGTTTGAGAAGCTCTAACCCTGAGCCACTATTGCACCGAAGTTCAGCCCTCCACACTCGACGAGTGCTGCGTGGTCCCCTTCTGCTTCTTTTGGCTCAACGCGTTGGCCCGGTCACTTGCCAGCTGGCTTGTGGCCCCTCTGCCGACGAAACTTGAAATTCGACTTGCGCTTCTGGTTGCTCAAGATTTGCCCTAGCTTCCCTGAAAAGGAGTCCCCACTCTGACCCTCCTGGTTTGAGTGAGAAGCAATCTCCCGGTTCCGCGTGGATTGCTTTTGCCAAGTGTTGTTTGCTCTAATTTTGAAGCCGACAGTGCCGACGGCGAGAGCCTGCGTGGGACAGATCGTGACCTGCTCCTGGACTTCGTAGATGCCCCAGAGCCCAAGTGACAGCGGAGAGAAGCTCCTCGACAACCACCTGATTGCGCCCGACATTGCCTGGTTCCGTCCTGGTTCCACCCTGGTCACTGCTGAGTGACCCAGACTCTGTCCCCTCTGCTTTCAGGTACTTTTTGACTTGAGTCCACCCTTGGACTCCACCGGACACTTCTCTTTCACCCCGCCTGCAGCCCTTTCAGCTCCAAGCACCAAGAGCCTGCGTGACGAAACCCGACTCAACTTCGACCCTGTGCACCCGCTTCCTGTGGGTGAGGTAACATTGCAATGCCGGTGTTCCCACACTGGTACATACCTCTAGGGTCTGTGTCTTAAGTTTTGTTCCTCTAGGTTCAGCGGAAGTATCCTTAAACTTTAACTTTGTAACTTTTACGCACCATTGGTTAACATTGATGCATGCGTGCACTTTCTGCACTGCACCCGAATCCCGCGGGCTTTTCTCGACTTCAGCATTGCTTGTCCCGACTGCTCCCAGCGATTCCCTAGGCCCTAGGCCTAACCACTGTTCGATTGGTATCTCTTATACCACTTGTTTAGTATATGGTCTGAGTGGCCCCTCGCCCTCATCCATATTTGTGCAACTTTGTATGTTATACTGTGCTTTTGATTTAACGCTTGTGCCCCTTTATTCATAAAGAATACTGGGGATTGTTTTTAGTAATAAATACATATATTTTTATAATATATACTTGTGTGGTGTCCTTTCATTTGATATTACAGGATTGTATGTGGTAAAACAGCTCGCTTAACACGACCTCTTAAGTTAAGCCTTTAGGCTGCTTAGTCCATGCTACCCCTAGGATAGCTCGTCTAATAAGGTTGACTTACAACCAGACACCATAAGGGATTGTTTGGTCTGATAACAGGTGGTTCCAGAATTGGAAACATCACCTATCAGGCAAACTTCTCACAACGCAGCACTGAGGTCTCTCCCGATAGCAGGTGGGTAAGTAGAAATTCACCACTCGGCTGACCCTGCAGGAACAAACATATGCCAAAAATTGACGTGAACCAGCGTTTCAGTGAAGAGCAGCCAGGGACGTTGTAGCAAGTTTTACTGGTAAGTGGGGTTGGAAACGCCTTTCAGGCTCAATACTGGGCTCAAAAGATGCAGCACTGAGGTCTCTCCTGATAGCAGGCGGGTAAGTAGAAATTCACCGCTCGGCTGACCTTGCATTAGCAAACGTATGCCAAAAATCGACGCAGAACCAGCTTTTCAGTGAAGAGAATCCAGGGACATTCTAGCAAGTTTTAGTTGTAAGTGGGGTTGGAAACGCTTTTCAGGCTCAGTACTGTACTCAAAAGATGCAGCGCTGAGGTCTCTCATGATAGCAGGTGGGTAAGTTGGAATTCGCCGCTCGGCTGACCCTGCAGGAGCAAACTTATGCCAAAATTCGACGCAAAACCAGCTTTTCAATGAAGAGCAGCCAGGGACATTCTAGCAAGTTTTACTTGTTAGTGGGGTTGGAAACGCTTTTCACACTCAGTACTGTGCACAAAAGATGCAGCCCTGAGGTCTCTCATGATAGCAGGTGGGTAAGTAGAAATTCGCCGCTCGGCTGACCCGGCAGGAGCAAACGTATGCCAAAAATCGATGCAGAATCAGCTTTTCAGTAAAGAGCAGCCAGGGAAATTCTAGCAAGTTTTCCTTGTAAGTGGGGTTGGAAATGCTTTTCAGGGTCAGTACTGGGCTCAAAAGATGCAGCACTGAGGTCTCTCCTGATAGCAGGTGGGTAAGTAGAAATTCGCCGCTCGGCTGACCCGGCAGGAGCAAACGGATGCCAAAAATCAACGCAGAATCAGATTTTCAGTAAAGAGCAGCCAGGGACATTCTAGCAAGTTTTACTTGTAAGTGGGGTTGGAAATGCTTTTCAGGGTCAGTACTGGGCTCAAAAGATGCAGCACTGAGGTCTCTCCTGATAGCAGGTGGGTAAGTATAAATTCGCCGCTCGGCTGACCCGGCAGGAGCAAACG
This sequence comes from Lissotriton helveticus, assembly GCF_964261635.1. Classification (NCBI taxonomy): domain Eukaryota; kingdom Metazoa; phylum Chordata; class Amphibia; order Caudata; family Salamandridae; genus Lissotriton; species Lissotriton helveticus. The sequence continues at coordinate 427,207,870 of NC_136068.1, forward strand.
TATGCCAAAAATGTACGCAGAACCAGCTTTTCAGTGAAGAGCAGCCTGGGGCATTCTAGCAAATTTTACTTGTAAGTGGGGTTGAAAACGCTTTCCAGGCTTAGTACTGGGCTCAAAAGATGCAGCCCTGATGTCTCTCCTGATAGCAAGTGGGTATGTAGAAATTCGCCAATCGGCTGACTCAGCAGGAGCAAACATATGCCAAAAATTGACGTAGAACCAGCTTTTCAGTGAGGAGCAGCCAGGGACATTCTAGCAAGTTTTACTAGTAAGTGGGGTTGGAAACGCTTTTCAGGCTCAATACTGGACTCAAAAGATTCAGCCCTGAGGTCTCTCATGATAGCAGGTGGGTAAGTTGGAATTCGCCGCTCGGCTGACCCTGCAGGAGCAAACGTATGCCAAAATTCAACGCAGAACTAGCTTTTCAGTGAAGAGCAGCCAAGGACATTCTAGCAAGTTTTTCTTGTAAGTGGGGTTGGAAACGATTTTCAGGCTCAGGACTGGGCTCAAAAGATGCAGCCATGAGGTCTCTCTTGATAGCAGGTGGGTAAGTAGAAATTACCCACTCGGCTGACCCGGCAAGAGCAAACGTATGCAAAAAATCAACACAGAACCAGATTTTCAGTGTAGAGCAGCCAGGGACATTCTCGCAAGTTTTACTTGTAAGTGGGGTTGGAAACGCTTTTCAGGCTCATTACTGGGCTCAAAAGATGCAGCCATGAGGTCTCTCCTGATAGCAGGTGGGTAAGTAGAAATTCGCCGCTCGGCTGACCCGGCAGGAGCAAACGTATGTCAAAATTGATGTAAAGCCAGCTTTTCAGTGAAGAGCAGCGAGGGACATTCTAGCAAGTTTTACTTGTAAGTGGGGTTGGGAACGCTTTTCAGGCTCAGTACTGGGCTCAAAAGATGCAGTCCTGAGGTCTCAGCAGGTACGTAAGTTGGAATTCGCCGCTGGGCTGACCCTCCAGGAGCAAACGTATGCCAAAAATCGACACAGAACCACCTTTTCCGTGAAGAGCAGCCAGGGACATTCTAGCAAGTTTTACTTGTAAGTGGGGTTGGAAACGCTTTTCAGGCTCAGTACTGGGCTCAAAAGATGCAGCCCTGAGGTCTCTCCTGATAGCAGGTGGGTATGTAGAAATTCGCCACTCGGCTGTTTCAGCAGGAGCAAACCTATGCCAAAAATTGATGCAGAACCAGCTTTTCAGTGAGGAGCAGCCAGGGACATTCTAGCAAGTTTTACTAGTAAGTGGGGTTGGAAACGCATTTCAGGCTCAATACTGGACTCAAAAGATGCAGCCCTGAGGTATCTCATGATAGCAGGTGGGTAATTTGGAATTCGCCGCTCGGCTGACCCTGCAGGAGCAAACGTATGCCAAAATTCGACGCAGAACCAGCTTTTCAGTGAAGAGCAGCCAAGGACATTCTAGCAAGTTTTACTTGTAAGTGGGGTTGGAAATGATTTTCAGGCTCAGGACTGGGCTCAAAAGATGCAGCCATGAGGTCTCTCTTGATAGCAGGTGGGTAAGTAGAAATTCGCCACTCGGCTGACCCAGCAGGAGCAAACGTATGCCAAAAATCGACGCAGAACCAGCTTTTCAGTGAAGAGCAGCCAGGGACATTCTAGCACGTTTTACTTGTAAGTGGGGTTGGAAACGCTTTTCAGGCTCAGTACTGGGCTCAAAAGACGCAGCACTGAGGTCTCTCCCGATAGCAGGTGGGTAAGTAGAAGTTCACCGCTCGGCTGACTTGGCATTAGCAAACGTATGCCAAAAATCGACGCAGAACCAGCTTTTCAGTGAAGAGCAGCCAGGGACATTCTAGCAAGTGTTAGTTGTAAGTGGGGTTGGAAACGCTTTTCAGGCTCAGTACTGGGCTCAAAAGATGCAGCCATGAGGTCTCTCTTGATAGCAGCTGGGTAAGTAGAAATGTGCCGCTCGGCTGACCCGGCAGGAGCAAACGTATGCCAAAAATCGACGCAGAACCAGCTTTTCAGTGTAGAGCAGCCAGGGACATTCTAGCAAGTTTTACTTGTAAGTGGGGTTGGAAATGCTTTTCAGGCTCATTACTGGGCTCAAAAGATGCAGCCATGAGGTCTCTCCTGATAGCAGGTGGATAAGTAGAAATTAGCAGCTCGGCTGACCAGGCAGGAGCAAACGTATGCCAAAAATCGACGCAGGACCAGCTTTTCAGTGAAGAGCAGCCAGGGACATTCTAGCAAGTTTTACTTGTAAGTGGGGTTGGAAACGCTTTTCAGGCTTAGTACTGGGCTCAAAAGATGCAGCCCTGAGGTCTCTCCTGATAGCAGGTGTGTAAGTCGGAATTCGCCGCTCAGCTGACCCGGCAGGAGCAAACGTATGCCAAAAATCGACTTGAACCAGCTTTTCAGTTGAGAGCAGGTAGGGACATTTTAGCAAGTTTTACTGGTAAGTGGAGTTGGAAATGCTTTTCAGGCTCAATACTGGGCTCAAAAGATGCAGCCCTGAGGTCTCTCCTGATAGCAGGTGGGTAAGTTGGAATTCGCCGCTAGGCTGACCCTGCAGGAGCAAACGTATGCCAAAAATCGACGCTGAATCAGCTTTTCAGTGAAGAACAGCCAGGGACATTCTTGCAAGTTTTACTTGTAAGTGGGGTTGGAAACGCTTTTCAGTCTCAGTACTGGGCTCAAAAGATGCTGCCCTGAAGTCTCTCATGATAGCAGGTGGGTAAGTAGAAATTCGCCGCTCGGCTGACAAGGCAGGAGCAAATGTATGCCAAAAATCGACGCAGAACCAGCTTTTCAGTGAAGAGCAGCCAGGGACATTATAGCAAGTTTTACTTGTAAATGGGGTTGGAAAAGCTTTTCAGGCTCAGTACTGGGCTCAAAAGATGCAGCCATGAGGTCTCTCTTGATAGCAGCTGGGTAAGTAGAAATTTGCCGCTCGGCTGACCCGGCAGGAGCAAACGTATGCCAAAAATTGACGCAGAACCAGCTTTTCAGTGTAGAGAAGCCAGGGACATTCTAGCAAGTTTTATTTGTAAGTGGAGTTGGAAAGGCTTTCAGGCTCATTACTGGGCTCAAAAGATGCAGCCATGAGGTCTCTCCTGATAGCAGGTGGGTAAGTAGAAATTCGCCGCTCGGCTGACCCAGCAGGAGCAAACGTATGCCAAAATTGTTGTAAAGCCAGCTTTTCAGTGAAGAGCAGCGAGGGACATTCTAGCAAGTTTTACTTGTAAGTGGGGTTGGAAACGCTTTTCAGGCTCAGTACTGGGCTCAAAAGATGCAGTACTGAGGTCTCAGCAGGTGCGTAAGTTGGAATTCGCCGCTCGGCTGACCCTGCAGGAGCAAACGTATGCCAAAAATCGACACGGACCCAGCTTTTCCGTGAAGAGCAGTCAGGGACATTCTAGCAAGTTTTACTTGTAAGTGGGGTTGGAAACGCTTTTTACGCTCAGTACTGTGCACAAAAGATGCGGCACTGAGGTCTCTCCCGATAGCAGGTGGGTAAGTAGAAATTCTCCACTCGGCTGACCCGGCAGGAACAAACGTATGCCAAAAATTGACGTGAACCAGCGTTTCAGTGAAGAGCAGCCAGGGACGTTGTAGCAAGTTTTACTGGTAAGTGGGGTTGGAAACGCTTTTCAGGCTCAATACTGTACTCAAAAGATGCAGCCCTGAGGTCTCTCATGATAGCAGGTGGGTAAGTTGGAATTCGCCGCTCGGCTGACCCTGCAGGAGCAAACTTATGCCAAAATTCTACGCAAAACCAGCTTTTCAATGAAGAGCAGCCAGGGACATTCTAGCAAGTTTTACTTGTTAGTGAGGTTGGAAACGCTTTTCACACTCAGTACTGTGCACAAAAGATGCAGCCCTGAGGTCTCTCATGATAGCAGGTGGGTAAGTAGAAATTCGCCGCTCGGCTGACCCGGCAGGAGCCAACGAATGCCAAAAATTGACGCAGAATCAGCTTTTCAGTAAAGAGCAGCCAGGGAAATTCTAGCAAGTTTTACTTGTAAGTGGGGTTGGAAATGCTTTTCAGGGTTAGTACTGGGCTCAAAAGATGCAGCACTGAGGTCTCTCCTGATAGCAGGTGGGTAAGTAGAAATTCGCCGCTCGGCTGACCCGGCAGGAGCAAACGGATGCCAAAAATCAACGCAGAATCAGCTTTTCAGAAAAGCAGCCAGGGACATTCTAGCAAGTTTTACTTGTAAGTAGGGTTGGAAATGCTTTTCAGGGTCAGTACTGGGCTCAAAAGATGCAGCACTGAGGTCTCTCCTGATAGCAGGTGGGTAAGTATAAATTCGCCGCTCGGCTGACCCGGCAGGAGCAAACGTATGCCAAAAATGTACGCAGAACCAGCTTTTCAGTGAAGAGCAGCCTGGGACATTCTAGCAAATTTTACTTGTAAGTGGGGTTGGAAACGCTTTTCAGGCTTAGTACTGGGCTCAAAAGATGCAGCCCTGATGTCTCTCCTGATAGCAAGTGGGTATGTAGAAATTCGCCAATCGGCTGACTCAGCAGGAGCAAACATATGCCAAAAATTTACGTAGAACCAGCTTTTCAGTGAGGAGCAGCCAGGGACATTCTAGCAAGTTTTACTAGTAAGTGGGGTTGGAAACGCTTTTCAGGCTCAATACTGGACTCAAAAGATTCAGCCCTGAGGTCTCTCATGATAGCAGGTGGGTAAGTTGGAATTCGCCGCTCGGCTGACCCTGCAGGAGCAAACGTATGCCAAAATTCAACGCAGAACCAGCTTTTCAGTGAAGAGCAGCCAAGGACATTCTAGCAAGTTTTTCTTGTAAGTGGGGTTGGAAACGATTTTCAGGCTCAGGAATGGGCTCAAAAGATGCAGCCATGAGGTCTCTCTTGATAGCAGGTGGGTAAGTAGAAATTACCCACTCGGCTGACCCGGCAAGAGCAAACGTATGCAAAAAATCGACACAGAACCAGATTTTCAGTGTAGAGCAGCCAGGGACATTCTCGCAAGTTTTACTTGTAAGTGGGGTTGGAAACGCTTTTCAGGCTCATTACTGGGCTCAAAAGATGCAGCCATGAGGTCTCTCCTGATAGCAGGTGGGTAAGTAGAAATTCGCCGCTCGGCTGACCCGGCAGGAGCAAACGTATGCCAAAATTGATGTAAAGCCAGCTTTTCAGTGAAGAGCAGCGAGGGACATTCTAGCAAGTTTTACTTGTAAGTGGGGTTGGAAACGCTTTTCAGGCTCAGTACTGGGCTCAAAAGATGCAGTCCTGAGGTCTCAGCAGGTACGTAAGTTGGAATTCGCCGCTCGGCTGACCCTGCAGGAGCAAACGTATGCCAAAAATCGACACAGAACCAGCTTTTCCGTGAAGAGCAGCCAGGGACATTCTAGCAAGTTTTACTTGTGAGTGGGGTTGGAAACGCTTTTCAGGCTAAGTACTGGGCTCAAAAGATGCAGCTCTGAGGTCTCTCCTGATAGCAGGTGGGTATGTAGAAATTCGCCACTCGGCTGTTTCAGCAGGAGCAAACGTATGCCAAAAATTGATGCAGAACCAGCTTTTCAGTGAGGAGCAGCCAGGGACATTCTAGTAAGTTTTACTAGTAAGTGGGGTTGGAAACGCATTTCAGGCTCAATACTGGACTCAAAAGATGCAGCCCTGAGGTCTCTCATGATAGCAGGTGGGTAAGTTGGAATTCGCCGCTCGGCTGACCCTGCAGGAGCAAACGTATGCCAAAATTCAACGCAAAACCAGCTTTTCAGTGAAGAGCAGCCAAGGACATTCTAGCAAGTTTTACTTGTAAGTGGGGTTGGAAATGATTTTCAGGCTCAGGACTGGGCTCAAAAGATGCAGCCATGAGGTCTCTCTTGATAGCAGGTGGGTAAGTAGAAATTCACCACTCGGCTGACCCGGCAGGAACAAACGTATGCCAAAAATTGACGTGAACCAGCGTTTCAGTGAAGAGCATCCAGGGACGTTCTAGCAAGTTTTACTGGTAAGTGGGGTTGGAAACGCTTTTCAGGCTCAATACTGGACTCAAAAGATGCAGCCCTGAGGTCTCTCATGATAGCAGGTGGGTAAGTTGGAATTCGCCGCTCGGCTGACCCTGCAGGAGCAAAAGTATGCCAAAATTCAACGCAAAACCAGCTTTTCAGTGAAGAGCAGCCAAGGACATTCTAGCAAGTTTTACTTGTAAGTGGGGTTGGAAATGATTTTCAGGCTCAGGACTGGGCTCAAAAGATGCAGCCATGAGGTCTCTCTTGATAGCAGGTGGGTAAGTAGAAATTCACCACTCGGCTGACCCGGCAGGAACAAACGTATGCCAAAAATTGACGTGAACCAGCGTTTCAGTGAAGAGCATCCAGGGACGTTCTAGCAAGTTTTACTGGTAAGTGGGGTTGGAAACGCTTTTCAGGCTCAATACTGGGCTCAAAAGATGCAGCACTGAGGTCTCTCCTGATAGCAGGCTGGTAAGTAGAAGTTCACCGCTCGGCTGACTTGGCATTAGCAAACGTATGCCAAAAATCGACGCAGAACCAGCTTTTCAGTGAAGAGCAGCCAGGGACATTCTAGCAAGTGTTAGTTGTAAGTGGGGTTGGAAACGCTTTTCAGGCTCAGTACTGGGCTCAAAAGATGCAGCCATGAGGTCTCTCTTGATAGCAGCTGGGTAAGTAGAAATTTGCCGCTCGGCTGACCCGGCAGGAGCAAACGTATGCCAAAAATCGACACAGAACCAGCTTTTCAGTGTAGAGCAGCCAGGGACATTCTAGCAAGTTTTACTTGTAAGTGGGGTTGGAAATGCTTTTCAGGCTCATTACTGGGCTCAAAAGATGCAGCCATGAGGTCTCTCCTGATAGCAGGTGGGTAAGTAGAAATTAGCAGCTCGGCTGACCAGGCAGGAGCAAACGTATGCCAAAAATCAACACAGGACCAGCTTTTCAGTGAAGAGCAGCCAGGGACATTCTAGCAAGTTTTACTTGTAAGTGGGGTTGGAAACGCTTTTCAGGCTTAGTACTGAGCTCAAAAGATGCAGTCCTGAGGTCTCTCCTGATAGCAGGTGTGTAAGTCGGAATTTGCCGCTCAGCTGACCCGGCAGGAGCAAACGTATGCCAAAAATCGACTTGAACCAGCTTTTCAGTTGAGAGCAGCCAGGGACATTTTAGCAAGTTTTACTGGTAAGTGGAGTTGGAAATGCTTTTCAGGCTCAATACTGGGCTCAAAAGATGCAGCCCTGAGGTCTCTCCTGATAGCAGGTGGGTAATTTGGAATTCGCCGCTAGGCTGACCCTGCAGGAGCAAACGTATGCCAAAAATCGACGCTGAATCAGCTTTTCAGTGAAGAACAGCCAGGGACATTCTAGCAAGTTTTACTTGTATGTGGGGTTGGAAACGCTTTTCAGTCTCAGTACTGGGCTCAAAAGATGCTGCCCTGAAGTCTCTCATGATAGCAGGTGGGTAAGTAGAAATTTGCCGCTCGGCTGACCCGGCAGGAGCAAACGTATGCCAAAAATTGACACAGAACCAGCTTTTCAGTGTAGAGAAGCCAGGGACATTCTAGCAAGTTTTATTTGTAAGTGGGGTTGTAAACGCTTTCAGGCTCATTACTGGGCTCAAAAGATGCAGCCATGAGGTCTCTCCTGATAGCAGGTGGGTAAGTAGAAATTCGCCGCTCGGCTGACCCAGCAGGAGAAAACGTATGCCAAAATTGATGTAAAGCCAGCTTTTCAGTGAAGAGCAGCGAGGGACATCCTAGCAAGTTTTACTTGTAAGTGGTGTTGGAAACGCTTTTCAGGCTCAGTACTGGGCTCAAAAGATGCAGTACTGAGGTCTCAGCAGGTGCGTAAGTTGGAATTCGCCGCTCGGCTGACCCTGCAGAAGCAAACGTATGCCAAAAATCGACACAGACCCAGCTTTTCCGTGAAGAGCAGCCAGGGACATTCTAGCACGTTTTACTTGTAAGTGGGGTTGGAAACGCTTTTCAGGCTCAGTACTGGGCTCAAAAGACGCAGCACTGAGGTCTCTCCCGATAGCAGGTGGGTAAGTAGAAATTCACCACTCGGCTGACCCGGCAGGAACAAACGTATGCCAAAAATTGACGTGAACCAGCGTTTCAGTGAAGAGCATCCAGGGACGTTCTAGCAAGTTTTACTGGTAAGTGGGGTTGGAAATGCTTTTCAGGCTCAATACTGGGCTCAAAAGATGCAGCACTGAGGTCTCTCCTGATAGCAGGCTGGTAAGTAGAAGTTCACCGCTCGGCTGACTTGGCATTAGCAAACGTATGCCAAAAATCGACGCAGAACCAGCTTTTCAGTGAAGAGCAGCCAGGGACATTCTAGCAAGTGTTAGTTGTAAGTGGGGTTGGAAACGCTTTTCAGGCTCAGTACTGGGCTCAAAAGATGCAGCCATGAGGTCTCTCTTGATAGCAGCTGGGTAAGTAGAAATTTGCCGCTCGGCTGACCCGGCAGGAGCAAACGTATGCCAAAAATCGACACAGAACCAGCTTTTCAGTGTAGAGCAGCCAGGGACATTCTAGCAAGTTTTACTTGTAAGTGGGGTTGGAAATGCTTTTCAGGCTCATTACTGGGCTCAAAAGATGCAGCCATGAGGTCTCTCCTGATAGCAGGTGGGTAAGTAGAAATTAGCAGCTCGGCTGACCAGGCAGGAGCAAATGTATGCCAAAAATCGACACAGGACCAGCTTTTCAGTGAAGAGCAGCCAGGGACATTCTAGCAAGTTTTACTTGTAAGTGGGGTTGGAAACGCTTTTCAGGCTTAGTACTGAGCTCAAAAGATGCAGTCCTGAGGTCTCTCCTGATAGCAGGTGTGTAAGTCGGAATTCGCCGCTCAGCTGACCCGGCAGGAGCAAACGTATGCCAAAAATCGACTTGAACCAGCTTTTCAGTTGAGAGCAGCCAGGGACATGTTAGCAAGTTTTACTGGTAAGTGGAGTTGGAAATGCTTTTCAGGCTCAATACTGGGCTCAAAAGATGCAGCCCTGAGGTCTCTCCTGATAGCAGGTGGGTAATTTGGAATTCGCCGCTAGGCTGACCCTGCAGGAGCAAACGTATGCCAAAAATCGACGCTGAATCAGCTTTTCAGTGAAGAACAGCCAGGGACATTCTAGCAAGTTTTACTTGTATGTGGGGTTGGAAACACTTTTCAGTCTCAGTACTGGGCTCTAAAGATGCTGCCCTGAAGTCTCTCATGATAGCAGGTGGGTAAGTAGAAATTTGCCGCTCGGCTGACCCGGCAGGAGCAAACGTATGCCAAAAATTGACGCAGAACCAGATTTTCAGTGTAGAGAAGCCAGGAACATTCTAGCAAGTTTTATTTGTAAGTGGGGTTGGAAACGCTTTCAGGCTCATTACTGGGCTCAAAAGATGCAGCCATGAGGTCTCTCCTGATAGCAGGTGGGTAAGTAGAAATTCGCCGCTCGGCTGACCCAGCAGGAGCAAACGTATGCCAAAATTGATGTAAAGCCAGCTTTTCAGTAAAGAGCAGCGAGGGACATCCTAGCAAGTTTAACTTGTAAGTGGTGTTGGAAACGCTTTTCAGGCTCAGTACTGGGCTCAAAAGATGCAGTACTGAGGTCTCAGCAGGTGCGTAAGTTGGAATTTGCCGCTCGGCTGACCCTGCAGGAGCAAACGTATGCCAAAAATCGACACAGACCCAGCTTTTCCGTGAAGAGCAGTCAAGGACATTCTAGCAAGTTTTACTTGTAAGTGGGGTTGGAAACGCTTTTTACGCTCAGTACTGTGCACAAAAGATGCGGCACTGAGGTCTCTCCCGATAGCAGGTGGGTAAGTAGAAATTCTCCACTCGGCTGACCCGGCAGAAACAAATGTATGCCAAAAATTGACGTGAACCAGCGTTTCAGTGAAGAGCAACCAGGGACGTTGTAGCAAGTTTTACTGGTAAGTGGGGTTGGAAACGCTTTTCAGGCTCAATACTGGGTTCAAAAGATGCAGCACTGAGGTATCTCCTGATAGCAGGCGGGTAAGTAGAAATTCACCGCTCGGCTGACCTTGCATTAGCAAACGTATGCCAAAAATCGACGCAGAACCAGCTTTTCAGTGAAGAGCATCCAGGGACATTCTAGCAAGTTTTAGTTGTAAGTGGGGTTGGAAACGCTTTTCAGGCTCAGTACTGGACTCAAAAGATGCAGCCCTGAGGTCTCTCATGATAGCAGGTGGGTAAGTTGGAATTTGCCGCTCGGCTGACCCTGCAGGAGCAAACTTATGCCAAAATTCAACGCAAAACCAGCTTTTCAATGAAGAGCAGCCAGGGACATTCTAGCAAGTGTTAGTTGTAAGTGGGGTTGGAAACACTTTTCAGGCTCAGTACTGGGCTCAAAAGATGCAGCCATGAGGTCTCTCTTGATAGCAGCTGGGTAAGTAGAAATTTGCCGCTCGGCTGACCCGGCAGGAGCAAACGTATGCCAAAAATCGACACAGAACCAGCTTTTCAGTGTAGAGCAGCCAGGGACATTCTAGCAAGTTTTACTTGTAAATGGGGTTGGAAATGCTTTTCAGGCTCATTACTGGGCTCAAAAGATGCAGCCATGAGGTCTCTCCTGATAGCAGGTGGGTAAGTAGAAATTAGCAGCTCGGCTGACCAGGCAGGAGCAAATGTATGCCAAAAATCGACACAGGACCAGCTTTTCAGTGAAGAGCAGCCAGGGACATTCTAGCAAGTTTTACTTGTAAGTGGGGTTGGAAACGCTTTTCAGGCTTAGTACTGAGCTCAAAAGATGCAGTCCTGAGGTCTCTCCTAATAGCAGGTGTGTAAGTCGGAATTCGCCGCTCAGCTGACCCGGCAGGAGCAAACGTATGCCAAAAATCGACTTGAACCAGCTTTTCAGTTGAGAGCAGCCAGGGACATGTTAGCAAGTGTTACTGGTAAGTGGAGTTGGAAATGCTTTTCAGGCTCAATACTGGGCTCAAAAGATGCAGCCTTGAGGTCTCTCCTGATAGCAGGTGGGTAATTTGGAATTCGCCGCTAGGCTGACCCTGCAGGAGCAAACGTATGCCAAAAATCGACGCTGAATCAGCTTTTCAGTGAAGAACAGCCAGGGACATTCTAGCAAGTTTTACTTGTATATGGGGTTGGAAACACTTTTCAGTCTCAGTACTGGGCTCTAAAGATGCTGCCCTGAAGTCTCTCATGATAGCAGGTGGGTAAGTAGAAATTTGCCGCTCGGCTGACCCGGCAGGAGCAAACGTATGCCAAAAATTGACGCAGAACCAGATTTTCAGTGTAGAGAAGCCAGGGACATTCTAGCAAGTTTTATTTGTAAGTGGGGTTGGAAACGCTTTCAGGCTCATTACTGGGCTCAAAAGATGCAGCCATGAGGTCTCTCCTGATAGCAGGTGGGTAAGTAGAAATTCGCCGCTCGGCTGACCCAGCAGGAGCAAACGTATGCCAAAATTGATGTAAAGCCAGCTTTTCAGTAAAGAGCAGCGAGGGACATCCTAGCAAGTTTTACTTGTAAGTGGTGTTGGAAACGCTTTTCAGGCTCAGTACTGGGCTCAAAAGATGCAGTACTGAGGTCTCAGCAGGTGCGTAAGTTGGAATTTGCCGCTCGGCTGACCCTGCAGGAGCAAACGTATGCCAAAAATTGACACAGACCCAGCTTTTCCGTGAAGAGCAGTCAAGGACATTCTAGCAAGTTTTACTTGTAAGTGGGGTTGGAAACGCTTTTTACGCTCAGTACTGTGCACAAAAGATGCGGCACTGAGGTCTCTCCCGATAGCAGGTGGGTAAGTAGAAATTCTCCACTCGGCTGACCCGGCAGAAACAAATGTATGCCAAAAATTGACGTGAACCAGCGTTTCAGTGAAGAGCAACCAGGGACGTTGTAGCAAGTTTTACTGGTAAGTGGGGTTGGAAACGCTTTTCAGGCTCAATACTGGGTTCAAAAGATGCAGCACTGAGGTATCTCCTGATAGCAGGCGGGTAAGTAGAAATTCACCGCTCGGCTGACCTTGCATTAGCAAACGTATGCCAAAAATCGACGCAGAACCAGCTTTTCAGTGAAGAGCATCCAGGGACATTCTAGCAAGTTTTAGTTGTAAGTGGGGTTGGAAACGCTTTTCAGGCTCAGTACTGGACTCAAAAGATGCAGCCCTGAGGTCTCTCATGATAGCAGGTGGGTAAGTTGGAATTTGCCGCTCGGCTGACCCTGCAGGAGCAAACTTATGCCAAAATTCAACTCAAAACCAGCTTTTCAATGAAGAGCAGCCAGGGACATTCTAGCAAGTTTTACTTGTTAGTGGGGTTGGAAACGCTTTTCACGCTCAGTACTGTGCACAAAAGATGCAGCCCTGAGGTCTCTCATGATAGCAGGTGGGTAAGTAGAAATTTGCCGCTCGGCTGACCCGGCAGGAGCAAACGTATGCCAAAAATCGACGCAGAATCAGCTGTTCAGTAAAGAGCAGCCAGGGACATTCTAGCAAGTTTTACTTGTAAGTGGGGTTGGAAATGCTTTTCAGGGTCAGTACTGGGCTCAAAAGATGCAGCACTGAGGTCTCTCCTGATAGCAGGTGGGTAAGTAGAAATTCGTCACTCGGCTGACCCGGCAGGAGCAAACGTATGCCAAAAATGTACGTAGAACCAGCTTTTCAGTGAAGAGCAGCCTGGGACATTCTAGCAAATTTTACTTGTAAGTGGGGTTGGAAACGCTTTTCAGGCTTAGTACTGGGCTCAAAAGATACAGCCCTGAGGTCTCTCCTGATAGCAGGTGGGTAAGTAGAAATTCGCCACTCGGCTGACCCAGCAGGAGCAAACTTATGCCAAAAATCGACGCAGAACCAGCTTTCCAGTGAAGAGCAGCCAGGGACATTCTAGCACGTTTTACTTGTAAGTGGGGTTGGAAACGCTTTTCAGGCTCAGTACTGGGCTCAAAAGACGCAGCACTGAGGTCTCTCCCGATAGCAGGTGGGTAAGTAGAAATTCACCACTCGGCTGACCCCGCAGGAACAAACGTATGCTAAAAATTGACGTGAACCAGTGTTTCAGTGAAGAGCAGCCAGGGACATTCTAGCAAGTTTTAGTTGTAAGTGGGGTTGGAAACGCTTTTCAGGCTCAGTACTGGACTCAAAAGATGCAGCCCTGGGGTCTCTCATGATAGCAGGTGAGTAAGTTGGAATTCGCCGCTCGGCTGACCCTGCAGGAGCAAACTTATGCCAAAATTCGACGCAAAACCAGCTTTTCAATGAAGAGCAGCCAGGGACATTCTAGCAAGTTTTACTTGTAAGTGGGGTTGGAAACGCTTTTCACGCTCAGTACTGTGCACAAAAGACGCAGCCCTGAGGTCTCTCATGATAGCAGGTGGGTAAGTAGAAATTCGCCGCTCGGCTGAAAAGGCAGGAGCAAACGTATGCCAAAAATCGACGCAGAACCAGCTTTTCAGTGAAGAGCAGCCAGGGACATTCTAGCAAGTTTTACTTGTAAGTGGGGTTGGAAATGCTTTTCAGGCTCATTACTGGGCTCAAAAGATGCAGCCATGAGATCTCTCCTGATAGCAGGTGGGTAAGTAGAAATTTGCCGCTCGGCTGACCTGGCAGGAGCAAACGTATGCCAAAATTGATGTAAAGCCAGCTTTTCAGTGAAGAGCAGTGAGGGACATTCTAGCAAGTTTTACTTGTAAGTGGGGTTGGAAACGCTTTTCAGGCTCAGTACCGGGCTCAAAAGATGCAGTCCTGAGGTCTCAACAGGTACGTAAGTTGGAATTCGCCGCACGGCTGACCCGGCAGGAGCAAACGTATGCCAAAAATGTACGCAGAACCAGCTTTTCAGTGAAGAGCAGCCTGGGACATTCTAGCAAATTTTACTTGTAAGTGGGGTTGGCAACGCTTTTCAGGCTTAGTACTGGGCTCAAAAGATGCAGCCCTGAGGTCTCTCCTGATAGCAGGTGGGTATGTAGAAATTCGCCACTCGGCTGACTCAGCAGGAGCAAACGTATGCCAAAAATTGATGCAGAACCAGCTTTTCAGTGAGGAGCAGCCAGGGACATTCTAGCAAGTTTTACTAGTAAGTGGGGTTGGAAACGCATTTCAGGCTCAATACTGGACTCAAAAGATGCAGCCCTGAGGTCTCTCGTGATAGCAGGTGGGTAAGTTGGAATTCGCTGCTCGGCTGACCCTTCAGGAGCAAACGTATGCCAAAATTCGACGCAGAACCAGCTTTTCAGTGAAGAGCAGCCAAGGACATTCAAGCAAGTTTTACTTGTAAGTGGGGTTGGAAACGATTTTCAGGCTCAGGACTGGGCTCAAAAGATGCAGCCATGAGGTCTCTCTTGATAGCAGGTGGGTAAGTAGAAATTCGCCACTCGGCTGACCCAGCAGGAGCGAACGTATGCCAAAAATCGATGCAGAACCAGCTTTTCAGTGAAGAGCAGCCAGGGACATTCTAGCACATTTTACTTGTAAGTGGGGTTGGAAACGCTTTTCAGGCTCAGTACTGGGCTCAAAAGACGCAGCACTGAGGTCTCTCCTGATAGCAGGTGGGTAAGTAGAAATTCACCACTCGGCAGACCCGGCAGGAACAAACGTATGCCAAAAATTGACGTGAACCAGCATTTCAGTGAAGAGCAGCCAGGGACATTCTAGCAAGTTTTACTTGTAAGTGGGGTTGGAAACGCTTTTCAGGCTTAGTACTGGGCTCAAAAGATGCAGTCCTGAGGTCTTTCCTGATAGCAGGTGTGTAAGTCGGAATTCGCCGCTCAGCTGACCCGGCAGGAGCAAACGTATGCCAAAAATCGACTTGAACCAGCTTTTCAGTTGAGAGCAGCCAGGGACATTTTAGCAAGTTTTACTGGTAAGTGGGGTTGGAAATGCTTTTCAGGCTCAATACTGGACTCAAGAGATGCAGCCCTGAGGTCTCTCCTGATAGCAGGTGGGTAAGTTGGAATTCGCCGCTAGGCTGACCCTGCAGGAGCAAATGTATGCCAAAAATCAACGCAGAACCAGCTTTTCAGTGAAGAGCAGCCAGGGACATTATAGCAAGTTTTACTTGTAAGTGGGGTTGGAAACGCTTTTCAGGCTCAGTACTGGGCTCAAAAGATGCAGCCATGAGGTCTCTCTTGATAGCAGCTAGGTAAGTAGAAATTTGCCGCTCGGCTCACCCGGCAGGAGCAAACATATGCCAAAATTGATGTAAAGCCAGCTTTTCAGTGAAGAGCAGCGAGGGACATTCTAGCAAGTTTTACTTGTAAGTGGGGTTGGAAACGCTTTTCAGGCTCAGTACTGGGCTCAAAAGATGCAGTCCTGAGGTCTCAGCAGGTGCGTAAGTTGGAATTTGCCGCTCGGCTGACCCTGCAGGAGCAAACGTATGCCAAAAATCGACACAGAACCAGCTTTTCTGTGAAGAGCAGTCAGGGACATTCTAGCAAGTTTTACTTGTAAGTGGGGTTGGAAATGCTTTTTACGCTCATTACTGTGCACAAAAGATGCGGCACTGAGGTCTCTCCCGATAGCAGGTGGGTAAGTAGAAATTCACCGCTCGGCTGACCCGGCAGGAACAAACGTATGCCAAAAATTGACGTGAACCAGCGTTTCAGTGAAGAGAAGCCAGGGACATTCTAGCAAGTTTTAGTTGTAAGTGGGGTTGGAAATGCTTTATAGGCTCAGTACTGGACTCAAAAGATGCAGCCCTGAGGTCTCTCATGATAGCAGGTGGGTAAGTTGGAATTCGCCGCTCGGCTGACCCTGCAGGAGCAAACTTATGCCAAAATTCGACTCAAAACCACCTTTTCAATGAAGAGCAGCCAGGGACATTCTAGCAAGTTTTACTTGTTAGTGGTGTTGGAAATGCTTTTCACGCTCAGTACTGTGCACAAAAGATGCAGCCCTGAGGTCTCTCATGATAGCAGGTGGGTAAGTAGAAATTCGCCGCTCGGCTGACCCGGCAGGAGCAAACGTATGCCAAAAATCGACACAGAATCAGCTTTTCAGTAAAGAGCAGCCAGGGACATTCTAGCAAGTTTTACTTGTAAGTGGAGTTGGAAATGCTTTTCAGGGTCAGTACTGGGCTCAAAAGATGCAGCACTGAGGTCTCTCCTGATAGCAGGTGGGTAAGTAGAAATTCGCCGCTCGGCTGACCCGGCAGGAGCAAACGTATGCCAAAAATGTACGCAGAACCAGCTTTTCAGTGAAGAGCAGCCTGGGACATTCTAGCAAATTTTACTTGTAAGTGGGGTTGGAAACGCTTTTCAGGCTTAGTACTGGGCTCAAAAGATGCAGCACTGAGGTCTCTCCTGATAGCAGGCGGGTAAGTAGAAATTCACCGCTCGGCTGACCTTGCATTAGCAAACGTATGCCAAAAATCGACGCAGAACCAGCTTTTCAGTGAAGAGCATCCAGGGACATTCTAGCAAGTTTTAGTTGTAAGTGGGGTTGGAAACGCTTTATAGGCTCAGTACTGGACTCAAAAGATGCAGCCCTGAGGTCTCTCATGATAGCAGGTGGGTAAGTTGGAATTCGCCGCTCGGCTGACCCTGCAGGAGCAAACTTATGCCAAAATTCAACTCAAAACCACCTTTTCAATGAAGAGCAGCCAGGGACATTCTAGCAAGTTTTACTTGTTATTGGGGTTGGAAATGCTTTTCACGCTCAGTACTGGACTCAAAAGATGCAGCCCTGAGGTCTCTCATGATAGCAGGTGGGTAAGTTGGAATTCGCCGCTCGGCTGACCCTGCAGGAGCAAACTTATGCCAAAATTCAACTCAAAACCACCTTTTTCAATGAAGAGCAGCCAGGGACATTCTAGCAAGTTTTACTTGTAAGTGGGGTTGGAAATGCTTTTCAGGGTCAGTACTGGGCTCAAAAGATGCAGCACTGAGGTCTCTCCTGATAGCAGGTGGGTAAGTAGAAATTCGCCGCTCGGCTGACCCGGCAGGAGCAAACGTATGCCAAAAATGTACGCAGAACCAGCTTTTCAGTGAAGAGCAGCCTGGGACATTCTAGCAAATTTTACTTGTAAGTGGGGTTGGAAACGCTTTTCAGGCTTAGTACTGGGCTCAAAAGATACAGCCCTGAGGTCTCTCCTGATAGCAGATGGGTAAGTAGAAATTCGCCACTCGGCTGACCCAGCAGGAGCAAACGTATGCCAAAAATCGACGCAGAACCAGCTTTCCAGTGAAGAGCAGCCAGGGACATTCTAGCACGTTTTACTTGTAAGTGGGGTTGGAAACGCTTTTCAGGCTCAGTACTGGGCTCAAAAGACGCAGCACTGAGGTCTCTCCCGATAGCAGGTGGGTAAGTAGAAATTCACCACTCGGCTGACCCGGCAGGAACAAACGTATGCCAAAAATTGACGTGAACCAGTGTTTCAGTGAAGAGCAGCCAGGGACATTCTAGCAAGTTTTAGTTGTAAGTGGGGTTGGAAACGCTTTTCAGGCTCATTACTGGGCTCAAAAGATGCAGCCATGAGGTCTCTCCTGATAGCAGGTGGGTAAGTAGAAATTCGCCGCTCGGCTGACCTGGCAGGAGCAAACGTATGCCAAAATTGATGTAAAGCCAGCTTTTCAGTGAAGAGCAGCGAGGGACATTCTAGCAAGTTTTACTTGTAAGTGGGGTTGGAAACGCTTTTCAGGCTCAGTACCGGGCTCAAAAGATGCAGTCCTGAGGTCTCAGCAGGTACGTAAGTTGGAATTCGCCGCACGGCTGACCCGGCAGGAGCAAACGTATGCAAAAAATGTACGCAGAACCAGCTTTTCAGTGAAGAGCAGCCTGGGACATTCTAGCAAATGTTACTTGTAAGTGGGGTTGGAAACGCTTTTCAGGCTTAGTACTGGGCTCAAAAGATGCAGCCCTGAGGTCTCTCCTGATAGCAGGTGGGTATGTAGAAATTCGCCACTCGGCTGACTCAGCAGGAGCAAACGTATGCCAAAAATGTATGCAGAACCAGCTTTTCAGTGAGGAGCAGCCAGGGACATTCTAGCAAGTTTTACTAGTAAGTGGGGTTGGAAACGCATTTCAGGCTCAATACTGGACTCAAAAGATGCAACCCTGAGGTCTCTCGTGATAGCAGGTGGGTAAGTTGGAATTCGCCGCTCGGCTGACCCTTCAGGAGCAAACGTATGCCAAAATTCGACGCAGAACCAGCTTTTCAGTGAAGAGCAGCCAAGGACATTCAAGCAAGTTTTACTTGTAAGTGGGGTTGGAAACGATTTTCAGGCTCAGGACTGGGCTCAAAAGATGCAGCCATGAGGTCTCTCTTGATAGCAGGTGGGTAAGTAGAAATTCGCCACTCGGCTGACCCAGCAGGAGCAAACGTATGCCAAAAATCGACGCAGAACCAGCTTTTCAGTGAAGAGCAGCCAGGAACATTCTAGCACATTTTACTGGTAAGTGGGGTTGGAAATGCTTTTCAGGCTCAATACTGGGCTCAAAAGATGCAGCACTGAGGTCTCTCCTGATAGCAGGCGGGTAAGTAGAAATTAACTGCTCGGCTGACCTGGCATTAGCAAACGTATGCCGAAAATTGACGCAGAACCAGCTTTTCAGTGAAGAGCAGCCAGGGACATTCTAGCAAGTTTTACTTGTAAGTGGGGTTGGAAACGCTTTTCAGGCTTAGTACTGGGCTCAAAAGATGCAGTCCTGAGGTCTTTCCTGATAGCAGGTGTGTAAGTCAGAATTCGCCGCTCAGCTGACCCGGCAGGAGCAAACGTATGCCAAAAATCGACTTGAACCAGTTTTTCAGTTGAGAGCAGCCAGGGACATTTTAGCAAGTTTTACTGGTAAGTGGGGTTGGAAATGCTTTTCAGGCTCAATACTGGACTCAAGAGATGCAGCCCTGAGGTCTCTCCTGATAGCAGGTGGGTAAGTTGGAATTCGCCGCTAGGCTGACCCTGCAGGAGCAAACATATGCCAAAAATCGACGCTGAACCAGCTTTTCAGTGAAGAGCAGCCAGGGACATTCTAGCAAGTTTTACTTGTAAGTGGGGTTGGAAACGCTTTTCAGTCTCAGTACTGGGCTCAAAAGATGCTGCCCTGAAGTCTCTCATGATAGCAGGTGGGTAAGTAGAAATTCGCCGCTCGGCTAACAAGGCAGGAGCAAATGTATGCCAAAAATCGACGCAGAACCAGCTTTTCAGTGAAGAGCAGCCAGGGACATTATAGCAAGTTTTACTTGTAAGTGGGGTTGGAAACGCTTTTCAGGCTCAGTACTGGGCTCAAAAGATGCAGCCATGAGGTCTCTCTTGATAGCAGCTAGGTAAGTAGAAATTTGCCGCTCGGCTGACCCGGCAGGAGCAAACGTATGCCAAAAATTGACGCAGAACCAGCTTTTCAGTGTAGAGAAGCCAGGGACATTCTAGCAAGTTTTACTTGTAAGTGGGGTTGGAAACGCTTTCAGTCTCATTACTGGGCTGAAAAGATGCAACCATGAGGTCTCTCCTGATAGCAGGTGGGTAAGTAGAAATTCTCCGCGCGGCTGACCCAGCAGGAGCAAACGTATGCCAAAATTGATGTAAAGCCAGCTTTTCAGTGAAGAGCAGCGAGGGACATTCTAGCAAGTTTTACTTGTAAGTGGGGTTGGAAACGCTTTTCAGGCTCAGTACTGGGCTCAAAAGATGCAGTCCTGAGGTCTCAGCAGGTGCATAAGTTGGAATTCGCCGCTCGGCTGACCCTGCAGGAGCAAACGTATGCCAAAAATCGACACAGAACCAGCTTTTCTGTGAAGAGCAGTCAGGGACATTCTAGCAAGTTTTAGTTGTAAGTGGGGTTGGAAATGCTTTTTACGCTCAGTACTGTGCACAAAAGATGCGGCACTGAGGTCTCTCCCGATAGCAGGTAGGTAAGTAGAAAATCACCGCTCGGCTGACCCGGCAGGAACAAACGTATGCCAAAAATTGACGTGAACCAGCGTTTCAGTGAAGAGAAGCCAGGGACGTTGTAGCAAGTTTTACTGGTAAGTGGGGTTGGAAACGCTTTTCAGTCTCAATACTGGGCTCAAAAGATGCAGCACTGAGGTCTCTCCTGATAGCAGGCGGGTAAGTAGAAATTCACCGCTCGGCTGACCTTGCATTAGCAAACGTATGCCAAAAATCGACGCAGAACCAGCTTTTCAGTGAAGAGCATCCAGGGACATTCTAGCAAGTTTTAGTTGTAAGTGGGGTTGGAAACGCTTTATAGGCTCAGTACTGGACTCAAAAGATGCAGCCCTGAGGTCTCTCATGATAGCAGGTGGGTACGTTGGAATTCGCCGCTCGGCTGACCCTGCAGGAGCAAACTTATGCCAAAATTCGACTCAAAACCACCTTTTCAATGAAGAGCAGCCAGGGACATTCTAGCAAGTTTTACTTGTTAGTGGTGTTGGAAATGCTTTTCACGCTCAGTACTGTGCACAAAAGATTCAGCCCTGAGGTCTCTCATGATAGCAGGTGGGTAAGTAGAAATTCGCCGCTCGGCTGACCCGGCAGGAGCAAACGTATGCCAAAAATCGACACAGAATCAGCTTTTCTGTAAAGAGCAGCCAGGGACATTCTAGCAAGTTTTACTTGTAAGTGGGGCTGGAAATGCTTTTCAGGGTCAGTACTGGGCTCAAAAGATGCAGCACTGAGGTCTCTCCTGATAGCAGGTGGGTAAGTAGAAATTCACCGCTCGGCTGACCCGGTAGGAGCAAACGTATACCAAAAATGTACGCAGAACCAGCTTTTCAGTGAAGAGCAGCCTGGGACATTCTAGCAAATTTTACTTGTAAGTGGGGTTGGAAACGCTTTTCAGGCTTAGTACTGGGCTCAAAAGATGCAGCACTGAGGTCTCTCCTGATAGCAGGCGGGTAAGTAGAAATTCCCCGCTCGGCTGACCTTGCATTAGCAAACGTATGCCAAAAATCGACGCAGAACCAGCTTTTCAGTGAAGAGCATCCAGGGACATTCTAGCAAGTTTTAGTTGTAAGTGGGGTTGGAAACGCTTTATAGGCTCAGTACTGGACTCAAAAGATGCAGCCCTGAGGTCTCTCCTGATAGCAGGTGGGTATGTAGAAATTCGCTACTCGGCTGACTCAGCAGGAGCAAACGTATGCCAAAAATTGACGCAGAACCAGCTTTTCAGTGAGGAGCAGCCAGGGACACTCTAGCAAGTTTTACTGGTAAGTGGGGTTGGAAACGCTTTTCAGGCTCAATACTGGACTCAAAAGACGCAGCCCTGAGGTTTCTCATGATAGCAGGTGGGTAAGTTGGAATTCAACGCTCGGCTGACCCTGCAGGAGCAAACGTATGCAAAAATTCGACACAGAACCAGCTTTTCAGTGAAGAGCAGCCAAGGACATTCTAGCAAGTTTTACATGTTATTGGGGTTGGAAACGATTTTCAGGCTCAGGACTGGGCTCAAAAGATGCAGCCACGAGGTCTCTCTTGATAGCAGGTGGGTAAGTAGAAATTACCCGCTCGGCTGACCCGGCAAGAGCAAACGTATGCCAAAAATTGACGCAGAACCAGCTTTTCAGTGAGGAGCAGCCAGGGACATTCTAGCAAGTTTTACTGGTAAGTGGGGTTGGAAACTCTTTTCAGGCTCAGTACTGGGCTCAAAAGATACAGCCATGAGGTCTCTCCTGATAGCAGTTGGGTAAGTAGAAATTCGGCACTCGGCTGACCCAACAGGAGCGAACGTATGCCAAAAATCGACGCAGAACCAGCTTTTCAGTGAAGAGCAGCCAGGGACATTCTAGCAAGTTTTAGTTGTAAGTGGGGTTGGAAACGCTTTTCAGGCTCAGTACTGGACTCAAAAGATGAAGCCCTGAGGTATCTCATGATAGCAGGTGGGAAAGTTGGAATTCGCCGCTCAGCTGACCCTTCAGGAGTAAACTTATGCCAAAATTCGACGCAAAACCAGCTTTTCAATGAAGAGCAGCCAGGGACATTCTAGCAAGTTTTACTTGTAAGAGGGGTTGGAAACGCTTTTCACGCTCTGTACTGTGCACAAAAGATGCAGCCCTGAGGTCTCTCATGATAGCAGGTGGGTAAGTAGAAATTCACTGCTCGGCTGACAAGGCAGGAGCAAACGTATGCCAAAATTCGACGCAAAACCAGCTTTTCAGTGAAGAGCAGCCAGGGACAATATAGCAAGTTTTACTTGTAAGTGGGGTTGGAAACGCTTTTCAGGCTCAGTACTGGGCTCAAAAGGTGCAGCCACGAGGTCTCTCTTGATAGCAGCTGGGTAAGTAGAAATTTGCCGCTCGGCTGACCCGGCAGGAGCAAACGTATGCCAAAAATCGACTCAGAACCAGCTTTTCAGTGTAGAGCAGCCAGGGACATTCTTGCAAGTTTTACTTGTAAGTGGGGTTGGAAAAGCTTTTCAGGCTCATTACTGGGCTCAAAAGATGCAGCCATGAGGTCTCTCCTGATAGCAGGTGAGTAAGTAGAAATTCGCCGCTCGGCTGACCCGGCAGGAGCAAACGTATGTCTCAAAATTGATGTAAAGCCAGCTTTACAGTGAAGAGCAGCGAGGGACATTCTAGCAAGTTTTACTTGTAAGTGGGGTTGGAAACGCTTTTCAGGCTCAGTACTGGGCACAAAAGATGCAGTCCTGAGGTCTCAGCAGGTGCCCAAGTTGGAATTCGCCGCTCGGCTGACCCTGCAGGAGCAAACGTATGCCAAAAATCAACACAGAACCAGCTTTTCCGTGAAGAGCAGCCAGGGACATTCTAGCAAGTTTTACTTGTAAGTGGGGTTGGAAACGCTTTTCAGGCTCAGTACTGGGCTCAAAAGATGCAGCTCTGAGGTCTCTCCTGATAGCAGGTGGGTAAGTAGAAATTCGCTGCTCGGCTGACCCGGCAGGAGCAAACGTATGCCAAAAATCGACGCAGAATCAGCTTTTCAGTAAAGAGCAGCCAGGGACATTCTAGCAAGTTTTACTTGTGAGTGGGGTTGGAAATGCTTTTCAGGGTCAGTACTGGGCTCAAAAGATGCAGCACTGAGGTCTCTCCTGATAGCAGGTGGGTAAGTATAAATTCGCCGCTCGGCTGACCCGGCAGGAGCAAACGTATGCCAAAAATGTACGCAGAACCAGCTTTTCAGTGAAGATCAGCCTGGGACATTCTAGCAAATTTTACTTGTAAGTGGGGTTGGAAACGCTTTTCAGGCTTAGTACTGGGCTCAAAAGATGCAGACCTGATGTCTCTCCTGATAGCAAGTGGGTATGTAGAAATTCGCCAATTGGCTGACTCAGCAGGAGCAAACATATGCCAAAAATTGACGCAGAACCAGCTTTTCAGTGAGGAGCAGCCAGGGACAATATAGCAAGTTTTACTAGTAAGTGGGGTTTTAAACGCTTTTCAGGCTCAATACTGGACTCAAAAGATGCAGCCCTGAGGTCTCTCATGATAGCAGGTGGGTAAGTTGGAATTCGCCGCTCGGCTGACCCTGCAGGAGGAAACGTATGCCAAAATTCGACGCAGAACCAGCTTTTCAGTGAAGAGCAGCCAAGGACATTCTAGCAAGTTTTAC
Source organism: Lissotriton helveticus (assembly GCF_964261635.1). NCBI lineage: Eukaryota > Metazoa > Chordata > Amphibia > Caudata > Salamandridae > Lissotriton > Lissotriton helveticus. The sequence goes on from NC_136068.1 coordinate 427,231,273, forward strand.
TTGAAAGTGGGGTTGGAAACGATTTTCAGGCTCAGGACTGGGCTCAAAAGATTCTCTCATGATAGCAGGTGGGTAAGTAGAAATTCACTGCTCGGCTGACAAGGCAGGAGCAAACGTATGCCAAAATTCGACGCAAAACCAGCTTTTCAGTGAAGAGCAGCCAGGGACATTATAGCAAGTTTTTCTTGTAAGTGGGGTTGGAAACGCTTTTCAGGCTCAGTACTGGGCTCAAAAGATGCAGCCACGAGGTCTCTCTTGATAGCAGCTGGGTAAGTAGAAATTTGCCGCTCGGCTGACCCGGCAGGAGCAAACGTATGCCAAAAATCGACTCAGAACCAGCTTTTCAGTGTAGAGCAGCCAGGGACATTCTAGCAAGTTTTACTTGTAAGTGGGGTTGGAAAAGCTTTTCAGGCTCATTACTGGGCTCAAAAGATGCAGCCATGAGGTCTCTCCTGATAGCAGGTGAGTAAGTAGAAATTCGCCGCTCGGCTGACCCGGCAGGAGCAAACGTATGTCTCAAAATTGATGTAAAGCCAGCTTTTCAGTGAAGAGCAGCGAGGGACATTCTAGCAAGTTTTACTTGTAAGTGGGGTTGGAAATGCTTTTCAGGCTCAGTACTGGGCACAAAAGATGCAGTCCTGAGGTCTCAGCAGGTGCCCAAGTTGGAATTCGCCGCTCGGCTGACCCTGCAGGAGCAAACGTATGCCAAAAATCAACACAGAACCAACTTTTCCGTGAAGAGCAGCCAGGGACATTCTAGCAAGTTTTACTTGTAAGTGGGGTTGGAAACGCTTTTCAGGCTCAGTACTGGGCTCAAAAGATGCAGCTCTGAGGTCTCTCCTGATAGCAGGTGGGTAAGTAGAAATTCGCTGCTCGGCTGACCCGGCAGGAGCAAACGTATGCCAAAAATCGACGCAGAATCAGCTTTTCAGTAAAGAGCAGCCAGGGACATTCTAGCAAGTTTTACTTGTGAGTGGGGTTGGAAATGCTTTTCAGGGTCAGTACTGGGCTCAAAAGATGCAGCACTGAGGTCTCTCCTGATAGCAGGTGGGTAAGTATAAATTCGCCGCTCGGCTGACCCGGCAGGAGCAAACGTATGCTAAAAATGTACGCAGAACCAGCTTTTCAGTGAAGATCAGCCTGGGACATTCTAGCAAATTTTACTTGTAAGTGGGGATGGAAACGCTTTTCAGGCTTAGTACTGGGCTCAAAAGATGCAGCCCTGATGTCTCTCCTGATAGCAAGTGGGTATGTAGAAATTCGCCAATTGGCTGACTCAGCAGGAGCAAACATATGCCAAAAATTGACGCAGAACCAGCTTTTCAGTGAGGAGCAGCCAGGGACAATATAGCAAGTTTTACTAGTAAGTGGGGTTTTAAACGCTTTTCAGGCTCAATACTGGACTCAAAAGATGCAGCCCTGAGGTCTCTCATGATAGCAGGTGGGTAAGTTGGAATTCGCCGCTCGGCTGACCCTGCAGGAGGAAACGTATGCCAAAATTCGACGCAGAACCAGCTTTTCAGTGAAGAGCAGCCAAGGACATTCTAGCAAGTTTTACTTGAAAGTGGGGTTGGAAACGATTTTCAGGCTCAGGACTGGGCTCAAAAGATGCAGCCATGAGGTCTCTCTTGATAGCAGGTGGGTAAGTAGAAATTCGCCACTCGGCTGACCCAGCAGGAGCAAACGTATGCCAAAAATCGATGCAGAACCAGCTTTTCAGTGAAGAGCAGCCAGGGACATTCTAGCACATTTTACTTGTAAGTGGGGTTGGAAACGCTTTTCAGGCTCAGTACTGGGCTCAAAAGACGCAGCACTGAGGTCTTTCCCGATAGCAGGTGGGTAAGTAGAAATTCACCACTCGGCTGACCCGGCAGGAACAAACGTATGCCAAAAATTGACGTGAACCAGCGTTTCAGTGAAGAGCAGCCAGGGACGTTCTAGCAAGTTTTTACTGGTAAGTGGGGTTGGAAACGCTTTTCAGGCTCAATACTGGGCTCAAAAGATGCAGCACTGAGGTCTCTCCTGATAGCAGGCGGGTAAGTAGAAATTCACCGCTCGGCTGACCTGACATTAGCAAACGTATGCCAAAAATCGACGCAGAACCAGCTTTTCAGTGAAGAGCAGCCAGGGACATTCTAGCAAGTTTTAGTTGTAAGTGGGGTTGGAAACGCTTTTCAGGCTCAGTACTGGTCTCAAAAGATGCAGCCATGAGGTCTCTCTTGATAGCAGCTGGGTAAGTAGAAATTTGCCGCTCGGCTGACCCGGCAGGAGCAAACGTATGCCAAAAATTGACGCAGAACCAGCTTTTCAGTGTAGAGCAGCCAGGGACATTCTAGCAAGTTATACTTGTAAGTGGGGTTGGAAACGCTTTTCAGGCTCATTACTGGGCTCAAAAGATGCAGCCATGAGGTCTCTCCTGATAGCAGGTGGGTAAGTAGAAATTAGAAGCTCGGCTGACCAGGCAGGAGCAAAGGTATGCCAAAAATCGACGCAGGACCAGTTTTTCAGTGAAGAGCAGCCAGGGACATTCTAGCAAGTTTTACTTGTAAGTGGGGTTGGAAACGCTTTTCAGGCTTAGTACTGGGCTCAAAAGATGCAGTCCTGAGGTCTCTCCTGATAGCAGGTGCGTAAGTTGGAATTCGCCGCTCGGCTGACCCTGCAGGAGCAAACGTATGCCAAAAATCGACACAGAACCAGCTTTTCCGTGAAGAGCAGCCAGGGACATTCTAGCAAGTTTTACTTGTAAGTGGGGTTGGAAACGCTTTTCAGGCTCAGTACTGTGCTCAAAAGGTGCAGCTCTGAGGTCTCTCCTGATAGCAGGTGGGTAAGTAGAAATTCGCCGCTCGGCTGACCCGGCAGGAGCAAACGTATGCCAAAAATCGATGCAGAATCGGCTTTTCAGTAAAGAGCAGCCAGGGACATTCTAGCAAGTTTTACTTGTAAGTGGGGTTGGAAATGCTTTTCAGGGTCAGTACTGGGCTCAAAACATGCAGCACTGAGGTCTCTCTTGATAGCAGGTGGGTAAGTATAAATTCGCCGCTCGGCTGACCCGGCAGGAGCAAACGTATGCCAAAAATGTAATCAGAACCAGCTTTTCAGTGAAGAGCAGCCTGGGACATTCTAGCAAATTTTACTTGTAAGTGGGGTTGGAAACGCTTTTCAGGCTTAGTACTGGGCTCAAAAGATGCAGCCCTGATGTCTCTCCTGATAGCAAGTGGGTATGTAGAAATTCGCCAATCGGCTGACTCAGCAGGAGCAAACATATGCCAAAAATTGACGCAGAACCAGCTTTTCAGTGAGGAGCAGCCAGGGACATTCTAGCAAGTTTTACTAGTAAGTGGGGTTGGAAACGCTTTTTAGGCTCAATACTGGACTCAAAAGATGCAGCCCTGAGGTCTCTCATGATAGCAGGTGGGTAAGTTGTAATTCGCCACTCGGCTGACCCTGCAGGAGGAAACGTATGCCAAAATTCGCCACAGAACCAGCTTTTCAGTGAAGAGCAGCCAAGGACATTCTAGCAAGTTTTACTTGTAAGTGGGGTTGGAAACGCTTTTCAGGCTCATTACTGGCCCAAAAGATACAGCCATGAGGTCTCTCCTGATAGCAGGTGGGTAAGTAGAAATTCGCCGCTCGTCTGACCCTGCAGGAGCAAACGTATGCCAAAATTGATGTAAAGCCAGCTTTTCAGTGAAGAGCAGCGAGGGACATTCTAGCAAGTTTTACTTGTAGGTGGGGTTGGAAATGCTTTTCAGGCTCAGTACTGGGCTCAAAAGATGCAGCCCTGAGGTCTCTCATGATAGCAGGTGGGTAAGTTGGAATTCGCCGCTCGGCTGACCCTGCAGGAGCAAACGTATGCCAAAATTCGACGCAGAACCAGCTTTTCAGTGAAGAGCTGCCAAGGACATTCTAGCAAGTTTTACTTGTAAGTGGGGTTGGAAACGATTTTCAGGCTCAGGACTGGGCTCAAAAGATGCAGCCATGAGGTCTCTCTTGATAGCAGGTGGGTAAGTAGAAATTCGCCACTCGGCTGACCCAGCAGGAGCAAACGTATGCCAAAAATCGACGCAGAACCATCTTTTCAGTGAAGAGCAACCAGGGACATTCTAGCACGTTTTACTTGTAAGTGGGGTTGGAAACGCTTTTCAGGCTCAGTACTGGGCTCAAAAGACGCAGCACTGAGGTCTCTCCCGACAGCAGGTGGGTAAGTAGAAATTCACCACTCGGCTGACCCGGCAGGAACAAACGTATGCCAAAAATTGATGTGAAACAACGTTTCAGTGAAGAGCAGCCAGGGACGTTCTAGCAAGTTTTTCTGGTAAGTGGGGTTGGAAATTCTTTTCAGGCTCAATACTGGGCTCAAAAGATGCAGCACTGAGGTCTCTCCTGATAGCAGGCGGGTAAGTAGAAATTCACCGCTTGGCTGACCTGGCATTAGCAAACGTATGCCAAAAATCGACGCAGAACCAGCTTTTCAGTGTAGAGCAGCCAGGGACATTCTAGCAAGTTTTACTTGTAAGTGGGGTTGGAAACGATTTTCAGGCTCATTACTGGGCTCAAAAGATGCAGCCATGAGGTCTCTCCTGATAGCAGGTGGGTAAGTAGAAATTAGAAGCTCAGCTGACCAGGCAGGAGCAAACATATGCCAAAAATCGACGCAGGACCAGCTTTTCAGTGAAGAGCAGTCAGGGACATTGTAGCAAGTTTTACTTGTAAGTGGGGTTGGAAACGCTTTTCAGGCTTAGTACTGGGCTCAATAGATGCAGTCCTGAGGTCTCTCCTGATAGCAGGTGTGTAAGTCAGAATTCGCCACTCAGCTGACCCGGCAGGAGCAAACGTATGCCAAAAATCGACTTGAACCTGCTTTTCAGTTGAGAGCAGCCAGGGACATTTTAGCAAGTTTTACTTGTAAGTGGGGTTGGAAACGCTTTTCAGGCTCATTACTGGGCTCAAAAGATGCAGCCATGAGGTCACTCCTGATAGCAGGTGGGTAAGTAGAAATTCGCCACGCGGCTGACCCAGCAGGAGCAAACGTATGCCAAAAGTGATGTTAAGCCAGCTTTTCAGTGAAGAGCAGCGAGGGACATTCTAGCAAGTTTTACTTGTAAGTGGGGTTGGAAACGCTTTTTAGGCTCAGTACTGGGCTCAAAAGATGCAGTCCTGAGGTCTCAGCAGGTGTGTAAGTTGGAATTCGCCCCTCGGCTGACCCTGCAGGAGCAAACGTATGCCAAAAATCGACACAGAACCAGCTTTTCTGTGAAGAGCAGTCAGGGACATTCTAGCAAGTTTTAGTTGTAAGTGGGGTTGGAAACGCTTTTCAGGCTCAGTATTGGGCTCAAAAGATGCAGCCATGAGGTCTCTCCTGATAGCAGGTGGGTAAGTAGAAATTAGAAGCTCAGCTGACCAGGCAGGAGCAAACGTATGCCAAAAATCGACGCAGGACCAGCTTTTCAGTGAAGAGCAGCCAGGGACATTCTAGCAAGTTTTATTTGTAAGTGGGGTTGGAAACGCTTTTCAGGCTTAGTACTGGGCTCAAAAGATGCAGTCCTGAGGTCTTTCCTGATAGCAGGTGTGTAAGTCGGAATTCGCTGCTCACCTGACCCGGCAGGAGCAAACGTATGCCAAAAATCGACTTGAACCAGCTTTTCAGTTGAGAGCAGCCAGGGACATTTTAGCAAGTTTTACTGGTAAGTGGGGTTGGAAATGCTTTTCAGGCTCAATACTGGACTCAAGAGATGCAGCCCTGAGGTCTCTCCTGATAGCAGGTGGGTAAGTTGGAATTTGCCGCTAGGCTGACCCTGCAGGAGCAAACGTGTGTCAAAAATCGACGCTGAACCAGCTTTTCAGTGAAGAGCAGCCAGGGACATTCTAGCAAGTGTTACTTGTAAGTGGGGTTGGAATCGGTTTTCAGTCTCAGTACTGGGCTCAAAAGATGCTGCCCTGAAGTCTCTCATGATAGCAGGTGGGTAAGTAGAAATTCGCCGCTCGGCAAACAAGGCAGGAGCAAATGTATGCCAAAAATCGACACAGAACCAGCTTTTCAGTGAAGAGCAGCCAGGGACATTATAGCAAGTTTTACTTGTAAGTGGGGTTGGAAACGCTTTTCAGGCTCAATACTGGGCTCAAAAGATGCAGCCATGAGGTCTCTCTTGATACCAGCTAGGTAAGTAGAAATTTGCCGCTCGGCTGACCCGGCAGGAGCAAACATATGCCAAAATTGATGTAAAGCCAGCTTTTCAGTGAAGAGCAGCGAGGGACATTCTAGCAAGTTTTACTTGTAAGTGGGGTTGGAAACGCTTTTCAGGCTCAGTACTGGGCTCAAAAGATGCAGTCCTGAGGTCTCAGCAGGTGCGTAAGTTGGAATTTGCCGCTCGGCTGACCCTGCAGGAGCAAACGTATGCCAAAAATCGACACAGAACCAACTTTTCTGTGAAGAGCAGTCAGGGACATTCTAGCATGTTTTACTTGTAAGTGGGGTTGGAAATGCTTTTTACGCTCAGTACTGTGCACAAAAGATGCGGCACTGAGGTCTCTCCCGATAGCAGGTGGGTAAGTAGAAATTCAACGCTCGGCTGACCCGGCAGGAACAAACGTATGCCAAAAATTGGTTGGAAACGCTTTTCAGTCTCAATACTGGGCTCAAAAGAAGCAGCACTGAGGTCTCTCCTGATAGCAGGCGGGTAAGTAGAAATTCACCGCTCAGCTGACCTTGCATTAGCAAACGTATGCCAAAAATCGACGCAGAACCAGCTTTTCAGTGAAGAGCATCCAGGGACATTCTAGCAAGTTTTAGTTGTAAGTGGGGTTGGAAACGCTTTATAGGCTCAGTACTGGACTCAAAAGATGCAGCCCTGAGGTCTCTCATGATAGCAGGTGGGTAAGTTGGAATTCGCCGCTCGGCTGACCCTGCAGGAGCAAACTTATGCCAAAATTCGACTCAAAACCACCTTTTCAATGAAGAGCAGCCAGGGACATTCTTGCAAGTTTTACTTGTTAGTGGTGTTGGAAATGCTTTTCACGCTCAGTACTGTGCACAAAAGATGCAGCCCTGAGGTCTCTCATGATAGCAGGTGGGTAAGTAGAAATTCGCCGCTCGGCTGACCCGGCAGGAGCAAACGTATGCCAAAAATCGACACAGAATCAGCTTTTCAGTAAAGAGCAGCCAGGGACATTCTTGCAAGTTTTACTTGTAAGTGGGGTTGGAAATGCTTTTCAGGGTCAGTACTGGGCTCAAAAGATGCAGCACTGAGGTCTCTCCTGATAGCAGGTGGGTAAGTAGAAATTCGCCGCTCGGCTGACCCGGCAGGAGCACACGTATGCCAAAAATGTACGCAGAACCAGCTTTTCAGTGAAGAGCAGCCTGGGACATTCTAGCAAATTTTACTTGTAAGTGGGGTTGGAAACGCTTTTCAGGCTTAGTACTGGGCTCAAAAGATGCAGCACTGAGGTCTCTCCTGATAGCAGGCGGGTAAGTAGAAATTCACCGCTCGGCTGACCTTGCATTAGCAAACGTATGCCAAAAATCGACGCAGAACCAGCTTTTCAGTGAATAGCATCCAGGGACATTCTAGCAAGTTTTAGTTGTAAGTGGGGTTGGAAACGCTTTATAGGCTCAGTACTGGACTCAAAAGATGCAGCCCTGAGGTCTCTCATGATAGCAGGTGGGTAAGTTGGAATTCGCCGCTCGGCTGACCCTGCAGGAGCAAACTTATGCCAAAATTCAACTCAAAACCACCTTTTCAATGAAGAGCAGCCAGGGACATTCTAGCAAGTTTTACTTGTCAGTGGGGTTGGAAATGCTTTTCACGCTCAGTACTGTGCACAAAAGATGCAGCCCTGAGGTCTCTCATGATAGCAGGTGGGTAAGTAGAAATTCGCCGCTCTGCTGACCCGGCAGGAGCAAACGTATGCCAAAAATCAACGCAGAATCAGCTTTTCAGTAAAGAGCAGCCAGGGACATTCTAGCAAGTTTTACTTGTAAGTGGGGTTGGAAATGCTTTTCAGGGTCAGTACTGGGCTCAAAAGATGCAGCACTGAGGTGTCTCCTGATAGCAGGTGGGTAAGTAGAAATTCGCCGCTCGGCTGACCCGGCAGGAGCAAACGTATGCCAAAAATGTACGCAGAACCAGCTTTTCAGTGAAGAGCAGCCTGGGACATTCTAGCAAATTTTACTTGTAAGTGGGGTTGGAAACGCTTTTCAGGCTTAGTACTGGGCTCAAAAGATACAGCCCTGAGGTCTCTCCTGATAGCAGGTGGGTAAGTAGAAATTCGCCACTCGGCTGACCCAGCAGGAGCAAACGTATGCCAAAAATCGACGCAGAACCAGCTTTCCAGTGAAGAGCAGCCAGGAACATTCTAGCAAGTTTTACTTGTTAGTGGTGTTGGAAAGGCTTTTCACGCTCAGTACTGTGCACAAAAGATGCAGCACTGAGGTGTCTCCTGATAGCAGGTGGGTAAGTAGAAATTCGCCGCTCGGCTGACCCGGCAGGAGCAAACGTATGCCAAAAATGTACGCAGAACCAGCTTTTCAGTGAAGAGCAGCCTGGGACATTCTAGCAAATTTTACTTGTAAGTGGGGTTGGAAACGCTTTTCAGGCTTAGTACTGGGCTCAAAAGATACAGCCCTGAGGTCTCTCCTGATAGCAGGTGGGTAAGTAGAAATTCGCTACTCGGCTGACCCAGCAGGAGCAAACGTGTGCCAAAAATCGACGCAGAACCAGCTTTCCAGTGAAGAGCAGCCAGGGACATTCTAGCATGTTTTACTTGTAAGTGGGGTTGGAAACGCTTTTCAGGCTCAGTACTGGGCTCAAAAGACGCAGCACTGAGGTCTCTCCCGATAGCAGGTGGGTAAGTAGAAATTCACCACTCGGCTGACCCGGCAGGAACAAACGTATGCCAAAAATTGACGTGAACCAGTGTTTCAGTGAAGAGCAGCCAGGGACATTCTAGCAAGTTTTAGTTGTAAGTGGGGTTGGAAACGCTTTTCAGGCTCAGTACTGGACTCAAAAGATGCAGCCCTGAGGTTTCTCATGATAGCAGGTGGGTAAGTTGGAATTCGCCGCTCGGCTGACCCTGTAGGAGCAAACTTATGCCAAAATTCGACGCAAAACCAGCTTTTCAATGAAGAGCAGCCAGGGACATTCTAGCAAGTTTTACTTGTAAGTGGGGTTGGAAACGCTTTTCACGCTCAGTACTGTGCACAAAAGACGCAGCCCTGAGGTCTGTCATGATAGCAGGTGGGTAAGTAGAAATTTGCCGCTCGGCTGAAAAGGCAGGAGCAAACATATGCCAAAAATCGACACAGAACCAGCTTTTCAGTGAAGAGCAGCCAGGGACATTCTAGCAAGTTTTACTTGTAAGTGGGGTTGGAAACGCTTTTCAGGCTCATTACTGGGCTCAAAAGATGCAGCCATGAGGTCTCTCCTGACAGCAGGTGGGTAAGTAGAAATTCACCACTCGGCTGACCCGGCAGGAACAAACGTATGCCAAAAATTGATGTGAAACAACGTTTCAGTGAAGAGCAGCCAGGGACGTTCTAGCAAGTTTTTCTGGTAAGTGGGGTTGGAAATTCTTTTCAGGCTCAATACTGGGCTCAAAAGATGCAGCACTGAGGTCTCTCCTGATAGCAGGCGGGTAAGTAGAAATTCACCGCTTGGCTGACCTGGCATTAGCAAACGTATGCCAAAAATCGACGCAGAACCAGCTTTTCAGTGTAGAGCAGCCAGGGACATTCTAGCAAGTTTTACTTGTAAGTGGGGTTGGAAACGATTTTCAGGCTCATTACTGGGCTCAAAAGATGCAGCCATGAGGTCTCTCCTGATAGCAGGTGGGTAAGTAGAAATTAGAAGCTCAGCTGACCAGGCAGGAGCAAACATATGCCAAAAATCGACGCAGGACCAGCTTTTCAGTGAAGAGCAGTCAGGGACATTGTAGCAAGTTTTACTTGTAAGTGGGGTTGGAAACGCTTTTCAGGCTTAGTACTGGGCTCAATAGATGCAGTCCTGAGGTCTCTCCTGATAGCAGGTGTGTAAGTCAGAATTCGCCACTCAGCTGACCCGGCAGGAGCAAACGTATGCCAAAAATCGACTTGAACCTGCTTTTCAGTTGAGAGCAGCCAGGGACATTTTAGCAAGTTTTACTTGTAAGTGGGGTTGGAAACGCTTTTCAGGCTCATTACTGGGCTCAAAAGATGCAGCCATGAGGTCACTCCTGATAGCAGGTGGGTAAGTAGAAATTCGCCACGCGGCTGACCCAGCAGGAGCAAACGTATGCCAAAAGTGATGTTAAGCCAGCTTTTCAGTGAAGAGCAGCGAGGGACATTCTAGCAAGTTTTACTTGTAAGTGGGGTTGGAAACGCTTTTTAGGCTCAGTACTGGGCTCAAAAGATGCAGTCCTGAGGTCTCAGCAGGTGTGTAAGTTGGAATTCGCCCCTCGGCTGACCCTGCAGGAGCAAACGTATGCCAAAAATCGACACAGAACCAGCTTTTCTGTGAAGAGCAGTCAGGGACATTCTAGCAAGTTTTAGTTGTAAGTGGGGTTGGAAACGCTTTTCAGGCTCAGTATTGGGCTCAAAAGATGCAGCCATGAGGTCTCTCCTGATAGCAGGTGGGTAAGTAGAAATTAGAAGCTCAGCTGACCAGGCAGGAGCAAACGTATGCCAAAAATCGACGCAGGACCAGCTTTTCAGTGAAGAGCAGCCAGGGACATTCTAGCAAGTTTTATTTGTAATTGGGGTTGGAAACGCTTTTCAGGCTTAGTACTGGGCTCAAAAGATGCAGTCCTGAGGTCTTTCCTGATAGCAGGTGTGTAAGTCGGAATTCGCTGCTCACCTGACCCGGCAGGAGCAAACGTATGCCAAAAATCGACTTGAACCAGCTTTTCAGTTGAGAGCAGCCAGGGACATTTTAGCAAGTTTTACTGGTAAGTGGGGTTGGAAATGCTTTTCAGGCTCAATACTGGACTCAAGAGATGCAGCCCTGAGGTCTCTCCTGATAGCAGGTGGGTAAGTTGGAATTTGCCGCTAGGCTGACCCTGCAGGAGCAAACGTGTGTCAAAAATCGACGCTGAACCAGCTTTTCAGTGAAGAGCAGCCAGGGACATTCTAGCAAGTGTTACTTGTAAGTGGGGTTGGAATCGGTTTTCAGTCTCAGTACTGGGCTCAAAAGATGCTGCCCTGAAGTCTCTCATGATAGCAGGTGGGTAAGTAGAAATTCGCCGCTCGGCAAACAAGGCAGGAGCAAATGTATGCCAAAAATCGACGCAGAACCAGCTTTTCAGTGAAGAGCAGCCAGGGACATTATAGCAAGTTTTACTTGTAAGTGGGGTTGGAAACGCTTTTCAGGCTCAATACTGGGCTCAAAAGATGCAGCCATGAGGTCTCTCTTGATACCAGCTAGGTAAGTAGAAATTTGCCGCTCGGCTGACCCGGCAGGAGCAAACATATGCCAAAATTGATGTAAAGCCAGCTTTTCAGTGAAGAGCAGCGAGGGACATTCTAGCAAGTTTTACTTGTAAGTGGGGTTGGAAACGCTTTTCAGGCTCAGTACTGGGCTCAAAAGATGCAGTCCTGAGGTCTCAGCAGGTGCGTAAGTTGGAATTTGCCGCTCGGCTGACCCTGCAGGAGCAAACGTATGCCAAAAATCGACACAGAACCAACTTTTCTGTGAAGAGCAGTCAGGGACATTCTAGCATGTTTTACTTGTAAGTGGGGTTGGAAATGCTTTTTACGCTCAGTACTGTGCACAAAAGATGCGGCACTGAGGTCTCTCCCGATAGCAGGTGGGTAAGTAGAAATTCAACGCTCGGCTGACCCGGCAGGAACAAACGTATGCCAAAAATTGGTTGGAAACGCTTTTCAGTCTCAATACTGGGCTCAAAAGATGCAGCACTGAGGTCTCTCCTGATAGCAGGCGGGTAAGTAGAAATTCACCGCTCAGCTGACCTTGCATTAGCAAACGTATGCCAAAAATCGACGCAGAACCAGCTTTTCAGTGAAGAGCATCCAGGGACATTCTAGCAAGTTTTAGTTGTAAGTGGGGTTGGAAACGCTTTATAGGCTCAGTACTGGACTCAAAAGATGCAGCCCTGAGGTCTCTCATGATAGCAGGTGGGTAAGTTGGAATTCGCCGCTCGGCTGACCCTGCAGGAGCAAACTTATGCCAAAATTCGACTCAAAACCACCTTTTCAATGAAGAGCAGCCAGGGACATTCTTGCAAGTTTTACTTGTTAGTGGTGTTGGAAATGCTTTTCACGCTCAGTACTGTGCACAAAAGATGCAGCCCTGAGGTCTCTCATGATAGCAGGTGGGTAAGTAGAAATTCGCCGCTCGGCTGACCCGGCAGGAGCAAACGTATGCCAAAAATCGACACAGAATCAGCTTTTCAGTAAAGAGCAGCCAGGGACATTCTTGCAAGTTTTACTTGTAAGTGGGGTTGGAAATGCTTTTCAGGGTCAGTACTGGGCTCAAAAGATGCAGCACTGAGGTCTCTCCTGATAGCAGGTGGGTAAGTAGAAATTCGCCGCTCGGCTGACCCGGCAGGAGCACACGTATGCCAAAAATGTACGCAGAACCAGCTTTTCAGTGAAGAGCAGCCTGGGACATTCTAGCAAATTTTACTTGTAAGTGGGGTTGGAAACGCTTTTCAGGCTTAGTACTGGGCTCAAAAGATGCAGCACTGAGGTCTCTCCTGATAGCAGGCGGGTAAGTAGAAATTCACCGCTCGGCTGACCTTGCATTAGCAAACGTATGCCAAAAATCGACGCAGAACCAGCTTTTCAGTGAATAGCATCCAGGGACATTCTAGCAAGTTTTAGTTGTAAGTGGGGTTGGAAACGCTTTATAGGCTCAGTACTGGACTCAAAAGATGCAGCCCTGAGGTCTCTCATGATAGCAGGTGGGTAAGTTGGAATTCGCCGCTCGGCTGACCCTGCAGGAGCAAACTTATGCCAAAATTCAACTCAAAACCACCTTTTCAATGAAGAGCAGCCAGGGACATTCTAGCAAGTTTTACTTGTCAGTGGGGTTGGAAATGCTTTTCACGCTCAGTACTGTGCACAAAAGATGCAGCCCTGAGGTCTCTCATGATAGCAGGTGGGTAAGTAGAAATTCGCCGCTCTGCTGACCCGGCAGGAGCAAACGTATGCCAAAAATCAACGCAGAATCAGCTTTTCAGTAAAGAGCAGCCAGGGACATTCTAGCAAGTTTTACTTGTAAGTGGGGTTGGAAATGCTTTTCAGGGTCAGTACTGGGCTCAAAAGATGCAGCACTGAGGTGTCTCCTGATAGCAGGTGGGTAAGTAGAAATTCGCCGCTCGGCTGACCCGGCAGGAGCAAACGTATGCCAAAAATGTACGCAGAACCAGCTTTTCAGTGAAGAGCAGCCTGGGACATTCTAGCAAATTTTACTTGTAAGTGGGGTTGGAAACGCTTTTCAGGCTTAGTACTGGGCTCAAAAGATACAGCCCTGAGGTCTCTCCTGATAGCAGGTGGGTAAGTAGAAATTCGCCACTCGGCTGACCCAGCAGGAGCAAACGTATGCCAAAAATCGACGCAGAACCAGCTTTCCAGTGAAGAGCAGCCAGGAACATTCTAGCAAGTTTTACTTGTTAGTGGTGTTGGAAAGGCTTTTCACGCTCAGTACTGTGCACAAAAGATGCAGCACTGAGGTGTCTCCTGATAGCAGGTGGGTAAGTAGAAATTCGCCGCTCGGCTGACCCGGCAGGAGCAAACGTATGCCAAAAATGTACGCAGAACCAGCTTTTCAGTGAAGAGCAGCCTGGGACATTCTAGCAAATTTTACTTGTAAGTGGGGTTGGAAACGCTTTTCAGGCTTAGTACTGGGCTCAAAAGATACAGCCCTGAGGTCTCTCCTGATAGCAGGTGGGTAAGTAAAAATTCGCTACTCGGCTGACCCAGCAGGAGCAAACGTGTGCCAAAAATCGACGCAGAACCAGCTTTCCAGTGAAGAGCAGCCAGGGACATTCTAGCATGTTTTACTTGTAAGTGGGGTTGGAAACGCTTTTCAGGCTCAGTACTGGGCTCAAAAGACGCAGCACTGAGGTCTCTCCCGATAGCAGGTGGGTAAGTAGAAATTCACCACTCGGCTGACCCGGCAGGAACAAACGTATGCCAAAAATTGACGTGAACCAGTGTTTCAGTGAAGAGCAGCCAGGGACATTCTAGCAAGTTTTAGTTGTAAGTGGGGTTGGAAACGCTTTTCAGGCTCAGTACTGGACTCAAAAGATGCAGCCCTGAGGTTTCTCATGATAGCAGGTGGGTAAGTTGGAATTCGCCGCTCGGCTGACCCTGTAGGAGCAAACTTATGCCAAAATTCGACGCAAAACCAGCTTTTCAATGAAGAGCAGCCAGGGACATTCTAGCAAGTTTTACTTGTAAGTGGGGTTGGAAACGCTTTTCACGCTCAGTACTGTGCACAAAAGACGCAGCCCTGAGGTCTGTCATGATAGCAGGTGGGTAAGTAGAAATTTGCCGCTCGGCTGAAAAGGCAGGAGCAAACATATGCCAAAAATCGAAACAGAACCAGCTTTTCAGTGAAGAGCAGCCAGGGACATTCTAGCAAGTTTTACTTGTAAGTGGGGTTGGAAACGCTTTTCAGGCTCATTACTGGGCTCAAAAGATGCAGCCATGAGGTCTCTCCTGATAGCAGGTGGGTAAGTAGAAATTCGCCGCTCGGCTGACCTGGCAGGAGCAAACGTATGCCAAAATTGATGTAAAGCCAGCTTTTCAGTGAAGAGCAGCGAGGGACATTCTAGCAAGTTTTACTTGTAAGTGGGGTTGGAAACGCTTTTCAGGCTCAGTACCGGGCTCAAAAGATGCAGTCCTGAGGTCTCAGCAGGTACGTAAGTTGGAATTCGCCGCACGGCTGACCCGGCAGGAGCAAACGTATGCCAAAAATGTACGCAGAACCAGCTTTTCAGTGAAGAGCAGCCTGGGACATTCTAGCAAATTTTACTTGTAAGTGGGGTTGGAAACTCTTTTCAGGCTTAGTACTGGGCTCAAAAGATGCAGCCCTGAGGTCTCTCCTGATAGCAGTTGGGTATGTAGAAATTCGCCACTCGGCTGACTCAGCAGGAGCAAACGTATGCCAAAAATTGATGCAGAACCAGCTTTTCAGTGAGGAGCAGCCAGGGACATTCTAGCAAGTTTTACTAGTAAGTGGGGTTGGAAACGCATTTCAGGCTCAATACTGGACTCAAAAGATGCAGCCCTGAGGTCTCTCGTGATAGCAGGTGGGTAAGTTGGAATTCGCCGCTCGGCTGACCCTTCAGGAGCAAACGTATGCCAAAATTCAACGCAGAACCAGCTTTTCAGTGAAGAGCAGCCAAGGACATTCAAGCAAGTTTTACTTGTAAGTGGGGTTGGAAACGATTTTCAGGCTCAGGACTGGGCTCAAAAGATGCAGCCATGAGGTCTCTCTTGATAGCAGGTGGGTAAGTAGAAATTCGCCACTCGGCTGACCCAGCAGGAGCAAAAGTATGCCAAAAATCGACACAGAACCAGCTTTTCAGTGAAGAGCAGCGAGGGACATTCTAGCACATTTTACTGGTAAGTGGGGTTGGAAATGCTTTTCAGGCTCAATACTGGGCTCAAAAGATGCAGCACTGAGGTCTCTCCTGATAGCAGGCGGGTAAGTAGAAATTCACTGCTCGGCTGACCTGGCATTAGCAAACGTATGCCGAAAATTGACGCAGAACCAGCTTTTCAGTGAAGAGCAGCCAGGGACATTCTAGCAAGTTTTAGTTGTAAGTGGGGTTGGAAACGCTTTTCAGGCTCAGTACTGGGCTCAAAAGATGCAGCCATGAGGTCTCTCCTGATAGCAGGTGGGTAAGTAGAAATTCGCCGCTCGGCTGACCCGGCAGGAGCAAACGTATGCCAAAAATGTACGCAGAACCAGCTTTTCAGTGAAGAGCAGCCTGGGACATTCTAGCAAATTTTACTTGTAAGTGGGGTTGGAAACGCTTTTCAGGCTTAGTACTGGGCTCAAAAGATGCAGCACTGAGGTCTCTCCTGATAGCAGGCGGGTAAGTAGAAATTCACCGCTCGGCTGACCTTGCATTAGCAAACGTATGCCAAAAATCGACGCAGAACCAGCTTTTCAGTGAAGAGCATCCAGGGACATTCTAGCAAGTTTTAGTTGTAAGTGGGGTTGGAAACGCTTTATAGGCTCAGTACTGGACTCAAAAGATGCAGCCCTGAGGTCTCTCATGCTAGCAGGTGGGTAAGTTGGAATTCGCCGCTCGGCTGACCCTGCAGGAGCAAACTTATGCCAAAATTCAACTCAAAACCACCTTTTCAATGAAGAGCAGCCAGGGACATTCTAGCAAGTTTTACTTGTCAGTGGGGTTGGAAATGCTTTTCACGCTCAGTACTGTGCACAAAAGATGCAGCCCTGAGGTCTCTCATGATAGCAGGTGGGTAAGTAGAAATTCGCCGCTCGGCTGAAAAGGCAGGAGCAAACGTATGCCAAAAATCGACGCAGAACCAGCTTTTCAGTGAAGAGCAGCCAGGGACATTCTAGCAAGTTTTACTTGTAAGTGGGGTTGGAAACGCTTTTCAGGCTCATTACTGGGCTCAAAAGATGCAGCCATGAGGTCTCTCCTGATAGCAGGTGGGTAAGTAGAAATTCGCCGCTCGGCTGACCTGGCAGGAGCAAACGTATGCCAAAATTGATGTAAAGCCAGCTTTTCAGTGAAGAGCAGCGAGGGACATTCTAGCAAGTTTTACTTGTAAGTGGGGTTGGAAACGCTTTTCAGGCTCAGTACCGGGCTCAAAAGATGCAGTCCTGAGGTCTCAGCAGGTACGTAAGTTGGAATTCGCCGCACGGCTGACCCGGCAGGAGCAAACGTATGCCAAAAATGTACGCAGAACCAGCTTTTCAGTGAAGAGCAGCCTGGGACATTCTAGCAAATGTTACTTGTAAGTGGGGTTGGAAACGCTTTTCAGGCTTAGTACTGGGCTCAAAAGATGCAGCCCTGAGGTCTCTCCTGATAGCAGGTGGGTATGTAGAAATTCGCCACTCGGCTGACTCAGCAGGAGCAAACGTATGCCAAAAATGTATGCAGAACCAGCTTTTCAGTGAGGAGCAGCCAGGGACATTCTAGCAAGTTTTACTAGTAAGTGGGGTTGGAAACGCATTTCAGGCTCAATACTGGACTCAAAAGATGCAACCCTGAGGTCTCTCGTGATAGCAGGTGGGTAAGTTGGAATTCGCCGCTCGGCTGACCCTTCAGGAGCAAACGTATGCCAAAATTCGACGCAGAACCAGCTTTTCAGTGAAGAGCAGCCAAGGACATTCAAGCAAGTTTTACTTGTAAGTGGGGTTGGAAACGATTTTCAGGCTCAGGACTGGGCTCAAAAGATGCAGCCATGAGGTCTCTCTTGATAGCAGGTGGGTAAGTAGAAATTCGCCACTCGGCTGACCCAGCAGGAGCAAACGTATGCCAAAAATCGACGCAGAACCAGCTTTTCAGTGAAGAGCAGCCAGGAACATTCTAGCACATTTTACTGGTAAGTGGGGTTGGAAATGCTTTTCAGGCTCAATACTGGGCTCAAAAGATGCAGCACTGAGGTCTCTCCTGATAGCAGGCGGGTAAGTAGAAATTAACTGCTCGGCTGACCTGGCATTAGCAAACGTATGCCGAAAATTGACGCAGAACCAGCTTTTCAGTGAAGAGCAGCCAGGGACATTCTAGCAAGTTTTACTTGTAAGTGGGGTTGGAAACGCTTTTCAGGCTTAGTACTGGGCTCAAAAGATGCAGTCCTGAGGTCTTTCCTGATAGCAGGTGTGTAAGTCAGAATTCGCCGCTCAGCTGACCCGGCAGGAGCAAACGTATGCCAAAAATCGACTTGAACCAGTTTTTCAGTTGAGAGCAGCCAGGGACATTTTAGCAAGTTTTACTGGTAAGTGGGGTTGGAAATGCTTTTCAGGCTCAATACTGGACTCAAGAGATGCAGCCCTGAGGTCTCTCCTGATAGCAGGTGGGTAAGTTGGAATTCGCCGCTAGGCTGACCCTGCAGGAGCAAACATATGCCAAAAATTGACACAGAACCAGCTTTTCAGTGTAGAGAAGCCAGGGACATTCTAGCAAGTTTTACTTGTAAGTGGGGTTGGAAACGCTTTCAGTCTCATTACTGGGCTGAAAAGATGCAGCCATGAGGTCTCTCCTGATAGCAGGTGGGTAAGTAGAAATTCTCCGCGCGGCTGACCCAGCAGGAGCAAACGTATGCCAAAATTGATGTAAAGCCAGCTTTTCAGTGAAGAGCAGCGAGGGACATTCTAGCAAGTTTTACTTGTAAGTGGGGTTGGAAACGCTTTTCAGGCTCAGTACTGGGCTCAAAAGATGCAGTCCTGAGGTCTCAGCAGGTGCATAAGTTGGAATTCGCCGCTCGGCTGACCCTGCAGGAGCAAACGTATGCCAAAAATTGACACAGAACCAGCTTTTCTGTGAAGAGCAGTCAGGGACATTCTAGCAAGTTTTAGTTGTAAGTGGGGTTGGAAATGCTTTTTACGCTCAGTACTGTGCACAAAAGATGCGGCACTGAGGTCTCTCCCGATAGCAGGTAGGTAAGTAGAAAATCACCGCTCGGCTGACCCGGCAGGAACAAACGTATGCCAAAAATTGACGTGAACCAGCGTTTCAGTGAAGAGAAGCCAGGGACGTTGTAGCAAGTTTTACTGGTAAGTGGGGTTGGAAACGCTTTTCAGTCTCAATACTGGGCTCAAAAGATGCAGCACTGAGGTCTCTCCTGATAGCAGGCGGGTAAGTAGAAATTCACCGCTCGGCTGACCTTGCATTAGCAAACGTATGCCAAAAATCGACGCAGAACCAGCTTTTCAGTGAAGAGCATCCAGGGACATTCTAGCAAGTTTTAGTTGTAAGTGGGGTTGGAAACGCTTTATAGGCTCAGTACTGGACTCAAAAGATGCAGCCCTGAGGTCTCTCATGATAGCAGGTGGGTACGTTGGAATTCGCCGCTCGGCTGACCCTGCAGGAGCAAACTTATGCCAAAATTCGACTCAAAACCACCTTTTCAATGAAGAGCAGGCAGGGACATTCTAGCAAGTTTTACTTGTTAGTGGTGTTGGAAATGCTTTTCACGCTCAGTACTGTGCACAAAAGATTCAGCCCTGAGGTCTCTCATGATAGCAGGTGGGTAAGTAGAAATTCGCCGCTCGGCTGACCCGGCAGGAGCAAACGTATGCCAAAAATCGACACAGAATCAGCTTTTCAGTAAAGAGCAGCCAGGGACATTCTAGCAAGTTTTACTTGTAAGTGGGGCTGGAAATGCTTTTCAGGGTCAGTACTGGGCTCAAAAGATGCAGCACTGAGGTCTCTCCTGATAGCAGGTGGGTAAGTAGAAATTCACCGCTCGGCTGACCCGGTAGGAGCAAACGTATGCCAAAAATGTACGCCGAACCAGCTTTTCAGTGAAGAGCAGCCTGGGACATTCTAGCAAATTTTACTTGTAAGTGGGGTTGGAAACGCTTTTCAGGCTTAGTACTGGGCTCAAAAGATGCAGCACTGAGGTCTCTCCTGATAGCAGGCGGGTAAGTAGAAATTCCCCGCTCGGCTGACCTTGCATTAGCAAACGTATGCCAAAAATCGACGCAGAACCAGCTTTTCAGTGAAGAGCATCCAGGGACATTCTAGCAAGTTTTAGTTGTAAGTGGGGTTGGAAACGCTTTATAGGCTCAGTACTGGACTCAAAAGATGCAGCCCTGAGGTCTCTCATGATAGCAGGTGGGTAAGTTGGAATTCGCCGCTCGGCTGACCCTGCAGGAGCAATTATGCCAAAATTTAACTCAAAACCACCTTTTCAATGAAGAGCAGCCAGGGACATTCTAGCAAGTTTTACTTGTTAGTGGGGTTGGAAATGCTTTTCACGCTCAGTACTGTGCACAAAAGATGCAGCCCTGAGGTCTCTCATGATAGCAGGTGGGTAAGTAGAAATTCGCCGCTCGGCTGACCCGGCAGGAGCAAACGTATGCCAAAAATCAACGCAGAATCAGCTTTTCAGTAAAGAGCAGTCAGGGACATTCTAGCAAGTTTTACTTGTAAGTGGGGTTGGAAATGCTTTTCAGGGTCAGTACTGGGCTCAAAAGATGCAGCACTGAGGTCTCTCCTGATAGCAGGTGGGTAAGTAGAAATTCGCCGCTCGGCTGACCCAGCAGGAGCAAACGTATGCCAAAAATGTACGCAGAACCAGCTTTTCAGTGAAGAGCAGCCTGGGACATTCTAGCAAATTTTACTTGTAAGTGGGGTTGGAAACGCTTTTCAGGCTTAGTACTGGGCTCAAAAGATGCAGCCCTGAGGTCTCTCCTGATAGCAGGTGGGTATGTAAAAATTCGCTACTCGGCTGACTCAGCAGGAGCAAACGTATGCCAAAAATTGACGCAGAACCAGCTTTTCAGTGAGGAGCAGCCAGGGACACTCTAGCAAGTTTTACTGGTAAGTGGGGTTGGAAACGCTTTTCAGGCTCAATACTGGACTCAAAAGACGCAGCCCTGAGGTTTCTCATGATAGCAGGTGGGTAAGTTGGAATTCAACGCTCGGCTGACCCTGCAGGAGCAAACGTATGCAAAAATTCGACACAGAACCAGCTTTTCAGTGAAGAGCAGCCAAGGACATTCTAGCAAGTTTTACATGTTATTGGGGTTGGAAACGATTTTCAGGCTCAGGACTGGGCTCAAAAGATGCAGCCACGAGGTCTCTCTTGATAGCAGGTGGGTAAGTAGAAATTACCCGCTCGGCTGACCCGGCAAGAGCAAACGTATGCCAAAAATTGACGCAGAACCAGCTTTTCAGTGAGGAGCAGCCAGAGACATTCTAGCAAGTTTTACTGGTAAGTGGGGTTGGAAACTCTTTTCAGGCTCAGTACTGGGCTCAAAAGATACAGCCATGAGGTCTCTCCTGATAGCAGTTGGGTAAGTAGAAATTCGGCACTCGGCTGACCTAACAGGAGCGAACGTATGCCAAAAATCGACGCAGAACCAGCTTTTCAGTGAAGAGCAGCCAGGGACATTCTAGCAAGTTTTACTGGTAAGTGGGGTTGGAAACTCTTTTCAGGCTCAGTACTGGACTCAAAAGATGAAGCCCTGAGGTATCTCATGATAGCAGGTGGGAAAGTTGGAATTCGCCGCTCAGCTGACCCTTCAGGAGTAAACTTATGCCAAAATTCGACGCAAAACCAGCTTTTCAATGAAGAGCAGCCAGGGACATTCTAGCAAGTTTTACTTGTAAGAGGGGTTGGAAACGCTTTTCACGCTCTGTACTGTGCACAAAAGATGCAGCCCTGAGGTCTCTCATGATAGCAGGTGGGTAAGTAGAAATTCACTGCTCGGCTGACAAGGCAGGAGCAAACGTATGCCAAAATTCGACGCAAAACCAGCTTTTCAGTGAAGAGCAGCCAGGGACAATATAGCAAGTTTTACTTGTAAGTGGGGTTGGAAACGCTTTTCAGGCTCAGTACTGGGCTCAAAAGGTGCAGCCACGAGGTCTCTCTTGATAGCAGCTGGGTAAGTAGAAATTTGCCGCTCGGCTGACCCGGCAGGAGCAAACGTATGCCAAAAATCGACTCAGAACCAGCTTTTCAGTGTAGAGCAGCCAGGGACATTCTAGCAAGTTTTACTTGTAAGTGGGGTTGGAAAAGCTTTTCAGGCTCATTACTGGGCTCAAAAGATGCAGCCATGAGGTCTCTCCTGATAGCAGGTGAGTAAGTAGAAATTCGCCGCTCGGCTGACCCGGCAGGAGCAAACGTATGTCTCAAAATTGATGTAAATCCAGCTTTTCAGTGAAGAGCAGCGAGGGACATTCTAGCAAGTTTTACTTGTAAGTGGGGTTGGAAACGCTTTTCAGGCTCAGTACTGGGCACAAAAGATGCAGTCCTGAGGTCTCAGCAGGTGCCCAAGTTGGAATTCGCCGCTCGGCTGACCCTGCAGGAGCAAACGTATGCCAAAAATCAACACAGAACCAGCTTTTCCGTGAAGAGCAGCCAGGGACATTCTAGCAAGTTTTACTTGTAAGTGGGGTTGGAAACGCTTTTCAGGCTCAGTACTGGGCTCAAAAGATGCAGCTCTGAGGTCTCTCCTGATAGCAGGTGGGTAAGTAGAAATTCGCTGCTCGGCTGACCCGGCAGGAGCAAACGTATGCCAAAAATCGACGCAGAATCAGCTTTTCAGTAAAGAGCAGCCAGGGACATTCTAGCAAGTTTTACTTGTGAGTGGGGTTGGAAATGCTTTTCAGGGTCAGTACTGGGCTCAAAAGATGCAGCACTGAGGTCTCTCCTGATAGCAGGTGGGTAAGTATAAATTCGCCGCTCGGCTGACCCGGCAGGAGCAAACGTATGCCAAAAATGTACGCAGAACCAGCTTTTCAGTGAAGATCAGCCTGGGACATTCTAGCAAATTTTACTTGTAAGTGGGGTTGGAAACGCTTTTCAGGCTTAGTACTGGGCTCAAAAGATGCAGACCTGATGTCTCTCCTGATAGCAAGTGGGTATGTAGAAATTCGCCAATTGGCTGACTCAGCAGGAGCAAACATATGCCAAAAATTGACGCAGAACCAGCTTTTCAGTGAGGAGCAGCCAGGGACAATATAGCAAGTTTTACTAGTAAGTGGGGTTTTAAACGCTTTTCAGGCTCAATACTGGACTCAAAAGATGCAGCCCTGAGGTCTCTCATGATAGCAGGTGGGTAAGTTGGAATTCGCCGCTCGGCTGACCCTGCAGGAGGAAACGTATGCCAAAATTCGACGCAGAACCAGCTTTTCAGTGAAGAGCAGCCAAGGACATTCTAGCAAGTTTTACTTGAAAGTGGGGTTGGAAACGATTTTCAGGCTCAGGACTGGGCTCAAAAGATGCAGCCATGAGGTCTCTCTTGATAGCAGGTGGGTAAGTAGAAATTCGCCACTCGGCTGACCCAGCAGGAGCAAACGTATGCCAAAAATCGACGCAGAACCAGCTTTTCAGTGAAGAGCAGCCAGGGACATTCTAGCACATTTTAATTGTAAGTGGGGTTGGAAACGCTTTTCAGGCTCAGTACTGGGCTCAAAAGACGCAGCACTGAGGTCTCTCCCGATAGCAGGTGGGTAAGTAAAAATTCACCACTCGGCTGACCCGGCAGGAACAAACGTATGCCAAAAATTGACGTGAACCAGCGTTTCAGTGAAGAGCAGCCAGGGACGTTCTAGCAAGTTTTTACTGGTAAGTGGGGTTGGAAACGCTTTTCAGGCTCAATACTGGGCTCAAAAGATGCAGCACTGAGGTCTCTCCTGATAGCAGGTGGGTAAGTAGAAATTCACCGCTCGGCTGACCTGACATTAGCAAACGTATGCCAAAAATCGACGCAGAACCAGCTTTTCAGTGAAGAGCAGCCAGGGACATTCTAGCAAGTTTTAGTTGTAAGTGGGGTTGGAAACGCTTTTCAGGCTCAGTACTGGTCTCAAAAGATGCAGCCATGAGGTCTCTCTTGATAGCAGCTGGGTAAGTAGAAATTTGCCGCTCGGCTGACCCGGCAGGAGCAAACGTATGCCAAAAATTGACGCAGAACCAGCTTTTCAGTGTAGAGCAGCCAGGGACATTCTAGCAAGTTATACTTGTAAGTGGGGTTGGAAACGCTTTTCAGGCTCTGTACTGTGCACAAAAGATGCAGCCCTGAGGTCTCTCATGATAGCAGGTGGGTAAGTAGAAATTCACTGCTCGGCTGACAAGGCAGGAGCAAACGTATGCCAAAATTCGACGCAAAACCAGCTTTTCAGTGAAGAGCAGCCAGGGACATTATAGCAAGTTTTTCTTGTAAGTGGGGTTGGAAACGCTTTTCAGGCTCAGTACTGGGCTCAAAAGATGCAGCCACGAGGTCTCTCTTGATAGCAGCTGGGTAAGTAGAAATTTGCCGCTCGGCTGACCCGGCAGGAGCAAACGTATGCCAAAAATCGACTCAGAACCAGCTTTTCAGTGTAGAGCAGCCAGGGACATTCTAGCAAGTTTTACTTGTAAGTGGGGTTGGAAAAGCTTTTCAGGCTCATTACTGGGCTCAAAAGATGCAGCCATGAGGTCTCTCCTGATAGCAGGTGAGTAAGTAGAAATTCGCCGCTCGGCTGACCCGGCAGGAGCAAACGTATGTCTCAAAATTGATGTAAAGCCAGCTTTTCAGTGAAGAGCAGCGAGGGACATTCTAGCAAGTTTTACTTGTAAGTGGGGTTGGAAATGCTTTTCAGGCTCAGTACTGGGCACAAAAGATGCAGTCCTGAGGTCTCAGCAGGTGCCCAAGTTGGAATTCGCCGCTCGGCTGACCCTGCAGGAGCAAACGTATGCCAAAAATCAACACAGAACCAACTTTTCCGTGAAGAGCAGCCAGGGACATTCTAGCAAGTTTTACTTGTAAGTGGGGTTGGAAACGCTTTTCAGGCTCAGTACTGGGCTCAAAAGATGCAGCTCTGAGGTCTCTCCTGATAGCAGGTGGGTAAGTAGAAATTCGCTGCTCGGCTGACCCGGCAGGAGCAAACGTATGCCAAAAATCGACGCAGAATCAGCTTTTCAGTAAAGAGCAGCCAGGGACATTCTAGCAAGTTTTACTTGTGAGTGGGGTTGGAAATGCTTTTCAGGGTCAGTACTGGGCTCAAAAGATGCAGCACTGAGGTCTCTCCTGATAGCAGGTGGGTAAGTATAAATTCGCCGCTCGGCTGACCCGGCAGGAGCAAACGTATGCTAAAAATGTACGCAGAACCAGCTTTTCAGTGAAGATCAGCCTGGGACATTCTAGAAAATTTTACTTGTAAGTGGGGATGGAAACGCTTTTCAGGCTTAGTACTGGGCTCAAAAGATGCAGCCCTGATGTCTCTCCTGATAGCAAGTGGGTATGTAGAAATTCGCCAATTGGCTGACTCAGCAGGAGCAAACATATGCCAAAAATTGACGCAGAACCAGCTTTTCAGTGAGGAGCAGCCAGGGACAATATAGCAAGTTTTACTAGTAAGTGGGGTTTTAAACGCTTTTCAGGCTCAATACTGGACTCAAAAGATGCAGCCCTGAGGTCTCTCATGATAGCAGGTGGGTAAGTTGGAATTCGCCGCTCGGCTGACCCTGCAGGAGGAAACGTATGCCAAAATTCGACGCAGAACCAGCTTTTCAGTGAAGAGCAGCCAAGGACATTCTAGCAAGTTTTACTTGAAAGTGGGGTTGGAAACGATTTTCAGGCTCAGGACTGGGCTCAAAAGATGCAGCCATGAGGTCTCTCTTGATAGCAGGTGGGTAAGTAGAAATTCGCCACTCGGCTGACCCAGCAGGAGCAAACGTATGCCAAAAATCGATGCAGAACCAGCTTTTCAGTGAAGAGCAGCCAGGGACATTCTAGCACATTTTACTTGTAAGTGGGGTTGGAAACGCTTTTCAGGCTCAGTACTGGGCTCAAAAGACGCAGCACTGAGGTCTTTCCCGATAGCAGGTGGGTAAGTAGAAATTCACCACTCGGCTGACCCGGCAGGAACAAACGTATGCCAAAAATTGACGTGAACCAGCGTTTCAGTGAAGAGCAGCCAGGGACGTTCTAGCAAGTTTTTACTGGTAAGTGGGGTTGGAAACGCTTTTCAGGCTCAATACTGGGCTCAAAAGATGCAGCACTGAGGTCTCTCCTGATAGCAGGCGGGTAAGTAGAAATTCACCGCTCGGCTGACCTGACATTAGCAAACGTATGCCAAAAATCGACGCAGAACCAGCTTTTCAGTGAAGAGCAGCCAGGGACATTCTAGCAAGTTTTAGTTGTAAGTGGGGTTGGAAACGCTTTTCAGGCTCAGTACTGGTCTCAAAAGATGCAGCCATGAGGTCTCTCTTGATAGCAGCTGGGTAAGTAGAAATTTGCCGCTCGGCTGACCCGGCAGGAGCAAACGTATGCCAAAAATTGACGCAGAACCAGCTTTTCAGTGTAGAGCAGCCAGGGACATTCTAGCAAGTTATACTTGTAAGTGGGGTTGGAAACGCTTTTCAGGCTCATTACTGGGCTCAAAAGATGCAGCCATGAGGTCTCTCCTGATAGCAGGTGGGTAAGTAGAAATTAGAAGCTCGGCTGACCAGGCAGGAGCAAAGGTATGCCAAAAATCGACGCAGGACCAGTTTTTCAGTGAAGAGCAGCCAGGGACATTCTAGCAAGTTTTACTTGTAAGTGGGGTTGGAAACGCTTTTCAGGCTTAGTACTGGGCTCAAAAGATGCAGTCCTGAGGTCTCTCCTGATAGCAGGTGCGTAAGTTGGAATTCGCCGCTCGGCTGACCCTGCAGGAGCAAACGTATGCCAAAAATCGACACAGAACCAGCTTTTCCGTGAAGAGCAGCCAGGGACATTCTAGCAAGTTTTACTTGTAAGTGGGGTTGGAAACGCTTTTCAGGCTCAGTACTGTGCTCAAAAGGTGCAGCTCTGAGGTCTCTCCTGATAGCAGGTGGGTAAGTAGAAATTCGCCGCTCGGCTGACCCGGCAGGAGCAAACGTATGCCAAAAATCGACGCAGAATCAGCTTTTCAGTAAAGAGCAGCCAGGGACATTCTAGCAAGTTTTACTTGTAAGTGGGGTTGGAAATGCTTTTCAGGGTCAGTACTGGGCTCAAAACATGCAGCACTGAGGTCTCTCTTGATAGCAGGTGGGTAAGTATAAATTCGCCGCTCGGCTGACCCGGCAGGAGCAAACGTATGCCAAAAATGTAAGCAGAACCAGCTTTTCAGTGAAGAGCAGCCAGGGACATTCTAGCAAATTTTACTTGTAAGTGGGGTTGGAAACGCTTTTCAGGCTTAGTACTGGGCTCAAAAGATGCAGCCCTGATGTCTCTCCTGATAGCAAGTGGGTATGTAGAAATTCGCCAATCGGCTGACTCAGCAGGAGCAAACATATGCCAAAAATTGACGCAGAACCAGCTTTTCAGTGAGGAGCAGCCAGGGACATTCTAGCAAGTTTTACTAGTAAGTGGGGTTGGAAACGCTTTTTAGGCTCAATACTGGACTCAAAAGATGCAGCCCTGAGGTCTCTCATGATAGCAGGTGGGTAAGTTGTAATTCGCCACTCGGCTGACCCTGCAGGAGCAAACGTATGCCAAAATTCGCCACAGAACCAGCTTTTCAGTGAAGAGCAGCCAAGGACATTCTAGCAAGTTTTACTTGTAAGTGGGGTTGGAAACGCTTTTCAGGCTCATTACAGCCCAAAAGATACAGCCATGAGGTCTCTCCTGATAGCAGGTGGGTAAGTAGAAATTCGCCGCTCGTCTGACCCTGCAGGAGCAAACGTATGCCAAAATTGATGTAAAGCCAGCTTTTCAGTGAAGAGCAGCGAGGGACATTCTAGCAAGTTTTACTTGTAGGTGGGGTTGGAAATGCTTTTCAGGCTCAGTACTGGGCTCAAAAGATGCAGCCCTGAGGTCTCTCATGATAGCAGGTGGGTAAGTTGGAATTCGCCGCTCGGCTGACCCTGCAGGAGCAAACGTATGCCAAAATTCGACGCAGAACCAGCTTTTCAGTGAAGAGCTGCCAAGGACATTCTAGCAAGTTTTACTTGTAAGTGGGGTTGGAAACGATTTTCAGGCTCAGGACTGGGCTCAAAAGATGCAGCCATGAGGTCTCTCTTGATAGCAGGTGGGTAAGTAGAAATTCGCCACTCGGCTGACCCAGCAGGAGCAAACGTATGCCAAAAATCGACGCAGAACCATCTTTTCAGTGAAGAGCAACCAGGGACATTCTAGCACGTTTTACTTGTAAGTGGGGTTGGAAACGCTTTTCAGGCTCAGTACTGGGCTCAAAAGACGCAGCACTGAGGTCTCTCCCGACAGCAGGTGGGTAAGTAGAAATTCACCACTCGGCTGACCCGGCAGGAACAAACGTATGCCAAAAATTGATGTGAAACAACGTTTCAGTGAAGAGCAGCCAGGGACGTTCTAGCAAGTTTTTCTGGTAAGTGGGGTTGGAAATTCTTTTCAGGCTCAATACTGGGCTCAAAAGATGCAGCACTGAGGTCTCTCCTGATAGCAGGCGGGTAAGTAGAAATTCACCGCTCGGCTGACCTGGCATTAGCAAACGTATGCCAAAAATCGACGCAGAACCAGCTTTTCAGTGTAGAGCAGCCAGAGACATTCTAGCAAGTTTTACTTGTAAGTGGGGTTGGAAACGATTTTCAGGCTCATTACTGGGCTCAAAAGATGCAGCCATGAGGTCTCTCCTGATAGCAGGTGGGTAAGTAGAAATTAGAAGCTCAGCTGACCAGGCAGGAGCAAAAATATGCCAAAAATCGACGCAGGACCAGCTTTTCAGTGAAGAGCAGTCAGGGACATTGTAGCAAGTTTTACTTGTAAGTGGGGTTGGAAACGCTTTTCAGGCTTAGTACTGGGCTCAATAGATGCAGTCCTGAGGTCTCTCCTGATAGCAGGTGTGTAAGTCAGAATTCGCCACTCAGCTGACCCGGCAGGAGCAAACGTATGCCAAAAATCGACTTGAACCTGCTTTTCAGTTGAGAGCAGCCAGGGACATTTTAGCAAGTTTTACTTGTAAGTGGGGTTGGAAACGCTTTTCAGGCTCATTACTGGGCTCAAAAGATGCAGCCCTGAGGTCTCTCATGATAGCAGGTGGGTAAGTAGAAATTCACTGCTCGGCTGACAAGGCAGGAGCAAACGTATGCCAAAATTCGACGCAAAACCAGCTTTTCAGTGAAGAGCAGCCAGGGACATTATAGCAAGTTTTTCTTGTAAGTGGGGTTGGAAACGCTTTTCAGGCTCAGTACTGGGCTCAAAAGATGCAGCCACGAGGTCTCTCTTGATAGCAGCTGGGTAAGTAGAAATTTGCCGCTCGGCTGACCCGGCAGGAGCAAACGTATGCCAAAAATCGACTCAGAACCAGCTTTTCAGTGTAGAGCAGCCAGGGACATTCTAGCAAGTTTTACTTGTAAGTGGGGTTGGAAAAGCTTTTCAGGCTCATTACTGGGCTCAAAAGATGCAGCCATGAGGTCTCTCCTGATAGCAGGTGAGTAAGTAGAAATTCGCCGCTCGGCTGACCCGGCAGGAGCAAACGTATGTCTCAAAATTGATGTAAAGCCAGCTTTTCAGTGAAGAGCAGCGAGGGACATTCTAGCAAGTTTTACTTGTAAGTGGGGTTGGAAATGCTTTTCAGGCTCAGTACTGGGCACAAAAGATGCAGTCCTGAGGTCTCAGCAGGTGCCCAAGTTGGAATTCGCCGCTCGGCTGACCCTGCAGGAGCAAACGTATGCCAAAAATCAACACAGAACCAACTTTTCCGTGAAGAGCAGCCAGGGACATTCTAGCAAGTTTTACTTGTAAGTGGGGTTGGAAACGCTTTTCAGGCTCAGTACTGGGCTCAAAAGATGCAGCTCTGAGGTCTCTCCTGATAGCAGGTGGGTAAGTAGAAATTCGCTGCTCGGCTGACCCGGCAGGAGCAAACGTATGCCAAAAATCGACGCAGAATCAGCTTTTCAGTAAAGAGCAGCCAGGGACATTCTAGCAAGTTTTACTTGTGAGTGGGGTTGGAAATGCTTTTCAGGGTCAGTACTGGGCTCAAAAGATGCAGCACTGAGGTCTCTCCTGATAGCAGGTGGGTAAGTATAAATTCGCCGCTCGGCTGACCCGGCAGGAGCAAACGTATGCTAAAAATGTACGCAGAACCAGCTTTTCAGTGAAGATCAGCCTGGGACATTCTCGAAAATTTTACTTGTAAGTGGGGATGGAAACGCTTTTCAGGCTTAGTACTGGGCTCAAAAGATGCAGCCCTGATGTCTCTCCTGATAGCAAGTGGGTATGTAGAAATTCGCCAATTGGCTGACTCAGCAGGAGCAAACATATGCCAAAAATTGACGCAGAACCAGCTTTTCAGTGAGGAGCAGCCAGGGACAATATAGCAAGTTTTACTAGTAAGTGGGGTTTTAAACGCTTTTCAGGCTCAATACTGGACTCAAAAGATGCAGCCCTGAGGTCTCTCATGATAGCAGGTGGGTAAGTTGGAATTCGCCGCTCGGCTGACCCTGCAGGAGGAAACGTATGCCAAAATTCGACGCAGAACCAGCTTTTCAGTGAAGAGCAGCCAAGGACATTCTAGCAAGTTTTACTTGAAAGTGGGGTTGGAAACGATTTTCAGGCTCAGGACTGGGCTCAAAAGATGCAGCCATGAGGTCTCTCTTGATAGCAGGTGGGTAAGTAGAAATTCGCCACTCGGCTGACCCAGCAGGAGCAAACGTATGCCAAAAATCGATGCAGAACCAGCTTTTCAGTGAAGAGCAGCCAGGGACATTCTAGCACATTTTACTTGTAAGTGGGGTTGGAAACGCTTTTCAGGCTCAGTACTGGGCTCAAAAGACGCAGCACTGAGGTCTTTCCCGATAGCAGGTGGGTAAGTAGAAATTCACCACTCGGCTGACCCGGCAGGAACAAACGTATGCCAAAAATTGACGTGAACCAGCGTTTCAGTGAAGAGCAGCCAGGGACGTTCTAGCAAGTTTTTACTGGTAAGTGGGGTTGGAAACGCTTTTCAGGCTCAATACTGGGCTCAAAAGATGCAGCACTGAGGTCTCTCCTGATAGCAGGCGGGTAAGTAGAAATTCACCGCTCGGCTAACCTGACATTAGCAAACGTATGCCAAAAATCGACGCAGAACCAGCTTTTCAGTGAAGAGCAGCCAGGGACATTCTAGCAAGTTTTAGTTGTAAGTGGGGTTGGAAACGCTTTTCAGGCTCAGTACTGGTCTCAAAAGATGCAGCCATGAGGTCTCTCTTGATAGCAGCTGGGTAAGTAGAAATTTGCCGCTCGGCTGACCCGGCAGGAGCAAACGTATGCCAAAAATTGACGCAGAACCAGCTTTTCAGTGTAGAGCAGCCAGGGACATTCTAGCAAGTTATACTTGTAAGTGGGGTTGGAAACGCTTTTCAGGCTCATTACTGGGCTCAAAAGATGCAGCCATGAGGTCTCTCCTGATAGCAGGTGGGTAAGTAGAAATTAGAAGCTCGGCTGACCAGGCAGGAGCAAAGGTATGCCAAAAATCGACGCAGGACCAGTTTTTCAGTGAAGAGCAGCCAGGGACATTCTAGCAAGTTTTACTTGTAAGTGGGGTTGGAAACGCTTTTCAGGCTTAGTACTGGGCTCAAAAGATGCAGTCCTGAGGTCTCTCCTGATAGCAGGTGCGTAAGTTGGAATTCGCCGCTCGGCTGACCCTGCAGGAGCAAACGTATGCCAAAAATCGACACAGAACCAGCTTTTCCGTGAAGAGCAGCCAGGGACATTCTAGCAAGTTTTACTTGTAAGTGGGGTTGGAAACGCTTTTCAGGCTCAGTACTGTGCTCAAAAGGTGCAGCTCTGAGGTCTCTCCTGATAGCAGGTGGGTAAGTAGAAATTCGCCGCTCGGCTGACCCGGCAGGAGCAAACGTATGCCAAAAATCGACGCAGAATCAGCTTTTCAGTAAAGAGCAGCCAGGGACATTCTAGCAAGTTTTACTTGTAAGTGGGGTTGGAAATGCTTTTCAGGGTCAGTACTGGGCTCAAAACATGCAGCACTGAGGTCTCTCTTGATAGCAGGTGGGTAAGTATAAATTCGCCGCTCGGCTGACCCGGCAGGAGCAAACGTATGCCAAAAATGTAAGCAGAACCAGCTTTTCAGTGAAGAGCAGCCAGGGACATTCTAGCAAATTTTACTTGTAAGTGGGGTTGGAAACGCTTTTCAGGCTTAGTACTGGGCTCAAAAGATGCAGCCCTGATGTCTCTCCTGATAGCAAGTGGGTATGTAGAAATTCGCCAATCGGCTGACTCAGCAGGAGCAAACATATGCCAAAAATTGACGCAGAACCAGCTTTTCAGTGAGGAGCAGCCAGGGACATTCTAGCAAGTTTTACTAGTAAGTGGGGTTGGAAACGCTTTTTAGGCTCAATACTGGACTCAAAAGATGCAGCCCTGAGGTCTCTCATGATAGCAGGTGGGTAAGTTGTAATTCGCCACTCGGCTGACCCTGCAGGAGCAAACGTATGCCAAAATTCGCCACAGAACCAGCTTTTCAGTGAAGAGCAGCCAAGGACATTCTAGCAAGTTTTACTTGTAAGTGGGGTTGGAAACGCTTTTCAGGCTCATTACTGGCCCAAAAGATACAGCCATGAGGTCTCTCCTGATAGCAGGTGGGTAAGTAGAAATTCGCCGCTCGTCTGACCCTGCAGGAGCAAACGTATGCCAAAATTGATGTAAAGCCAGCTTTTCAGTGAAGAGCAGCGAGGGACATTCTAGCAAGTTTTACTTGTAGGTGGGGTTGGAAATGCTTTTCAGGCTCAGTACTGGGCTCAAAAGATGCAGCCCTGAGGTCTCTCATGATAGCAGGTGGGTAAGTTGGAATTCGCCGCTCGGCTGACCCTGCAGGAGCAAACGTATGCCAAAATTCGACGCAGAACCAGCTTTTCAGTGAAGAGCTGCCAAGGACATTCTAGCAAGTTTTACTTGTAAGTGGGGTTGGAAATGATTTTCAGGCTCAGGACTGGGCTCAAAAGATGCAGCCATGAGGTCTCTCTTGATAGCAGGTGGGTAAGTAGAAATTCGCCACTCGGCTGACCCAGCAGGAGCAAACGTATGCCAAAAATCGACGCAGAACCATCTTTTCAGTGAAGAGCAACCAGGGACATTCTAGCACGTTTTACTTGTAAGTGGGGTTGGAAACGCTTTTCAGGCTCAGTACTGGGCTCAAAAGACGCAGCACTGAGGTCTCTCCCGACAGCAGGTGGGTAAGTAGAAATTCACCACTCGGCTGACCCGGCAGGAACAAACGTATGCCAAAAATTGATGTGAAACAACGTTTCAGTGAAGAGCAGCCAGGGACGTTCTAGCAAGTTTTTCTGGTAAGTGGGGTTGGAAATTCTTTTCAGGCTCAATACTGGGCTCAAAAGATGCAGCACTGAGGTCTCTCCTGATAGCAGGCGGGTAAGTAGAAATTCACCGCTCGGCTGACCTGGCATTAGCAAACGTATGCCAAAAATCGACGCAGAACCAGCTTTTCAGTGTAGAGCAGCCAGGGACATTCTAGCAAGTTTTACTTGTAAGTGGGGTTGGAAACGATTTTCAGGCTCATTACTGGGCTCAAAAGATGCAGCCATGAGGTCTCTCCTGATAGCAGGTGGGTAAGTAGAAATTAGAAGCTCAGCTGACCAGGCAGGAGCAAACATATGCCAAAAATCGACGCAGGACCAGCTTTTCAGTGAAGAGCAGTCAGGGACATTGTAGCAAGTTTTACTTGTAAGTGGGGTTGGAAACGCTTTTCAGGCTTAGTACTGGGCTCAATAGATGCAGTCCTGAGGTCTCTCCTGATAGCAGGTGTGTAAGTCAGAATTCGCCACTCAGCTGACCCGGCAGGAGCAAACGTATGCCAAAAATCGACTTGAACCTGCTTTTCAGTTGAGAGCAGCCAGGGACATTTTAGCAAGTTTTACTTGTAAGTGGGGTTGGAAACGCTTTTCAGGCTCATTACTGGGCTCAAAAGATGCAGCCATGAGGTCACTCCTGATAGCAGGTGGGTAAGTAGAAATTCGCCGTGCGGCTGACCCAGCAGGAGCAAACGTATGCCAAAAGTGATGTTAAGCCAGCTTTTCAGTGAAGAGCAGCGAGGGACATTCTAGCAAGTTTTACTTGTAAGTGGGGTTGGAAACGCTTTTTAGGCTCAGTACTGGGCTCAAAAGATGCAGTCCTGAGGTCTCAGCAGGTGTGTAAGTTGGAATTCGCCGCTCGGCTGACCCTGCAGGAGCAAACGTATGCCAAAAATCGACACAGAACCAGCTTTTCTGTGAAGAGCAGTCAGGGACATTCTAGCAAGTTTTAGTTGTAAGTGGGGTTGGAAACGCTTTTCAGGCTCAGTATTGGGCTCAAAAGATGCAGCCATGAGGTCTCTCCTGATAGCAGGTGGGTAAGTAGAAATTAGAAGCTCAGCTGACCAGGCAGGAGCAAACGTATGCCAAAAATCGACGCAGGACCAGCTTTTCAGTGAAGAGCAGCCAGGGACATTCTAGCAAGTTTTATTTGTAAGTGGGGTTGGAAACGCTTTTCAGGCTTAGTACTGGGCTCAAAAGATGCAGTCCTGAGGTCTTTCCTGATAGCAGGTGTGTAAGTCGGAATTCGCTGCTCACCTGACCCGGCAGGAGCAAACGTATGCCAAAAATCGACTTGAACCAGCTTTTCAGTTGAGAGCAGCCAGGGACATTTTAGCAAGTTTTACTGGTAAGTGGGGTTGGAAATGCTTTTCAGGCTCAATACTGGACTCAAGAGATGCAGCCCTGAGGTCTCTCCTGATAGCAGGTGGGTAAGTTGGAATTTGCCGCTAGGCTGACCCTGCAGGAGCAAACGTGTGCCAAAAATCGACGCTGAACCAGCTTTTCAGTGAAGAGCAGCCAGGGACATTCTAGCAAGTGTTACTTGTAAGTGGGGTTGGAATCGGTTTTCAGTCTCAGTACTGGGCTCAAAAGATGCTGCCCTGAAGTCTCTCATGATAGCAGGTGGGTAAGTAGAAATTCGCCGCTCGGCAAACAAGGCAGGAGCAAATGTATGCCAAAAATCGACGCAGAACCAGCTTTTCAGTGAAGAGCAGCCAGGGACATTATAGCAAGTTTTACTTGTAAGTGGGGTTGGAAACGCTTTTCAGGCTCAATACTGGGCTCAAAAGATGCAGCCATGAGGTCTCTCTTGATAGCAGCTAGGTAAGTAGAAATTTGCCGCTCGGCTGACCCGGCAGGAGCAAACATATGCCAAAATTGATGTAAAGCCAGCTTTTCAGTGAAGAGCAGCGAGGGACATTCTAGCAAGTTTTACTTGTAAGTGGGGTTGGAAACGCTTTTCAGGCTCAGTACTGGGCTCAAAAGATGCAGTCCTGAGGTCTCAGCAGGTGCGTAAGTTGGAATTTGCCGCTCGGCTGACCCTGCAGGAGCAAACGTATGCCAAAAATCGACACAGAACCAGCTTTTCTGTGAAGAGCAGTCAGGGACATTCTAGCATGTTTTACTTGTAAGTGGGGTTGGAAATGCTTTTTACGCTCAGTACTGTGCACAAAAGATGCGGCACTGAGGTCTCTCCCGATAGCAGGTGGGTAAGTAGAAATTCACCGCTCGGCTGACCCGGCAGGAACAAACGTATGCCAAAAATTGGTTGGAAACGCTTTTCAGTCTCAATACTGGGCTCAAAAGATGCAGCACTGAGGTCTCTCCTGATAGCAGGCGGGTAAGTAGAAATTCACCGCTCAGCTGACCTTGCATTAGCAAACGTATGCCAAAAATCGACGCAGAACCAGCTTTTCAGTGAAGAGCATCCAGGGACATTCTAGCAAGTTTTAGTTGTAAGTGGGGTTGGAAACGCTTTATAGGCTCAGTACTGGACTCAAAAGATGCAGCCCTGAGGTCTCTCATGATAGCAGGTGGGTAAGTTGGAATTCGCCGCTCGGCTGACCCTGCAGGAGCAAACTTATGCCAAAATTCGACTCAAAACCACCTTTTCAATGAAGAGCAGCCAGGGACATTCTTGCAAGTTTTACTTGTTAGTGGTGTTGGAAATGCTTTTCACGCTCAGTACTGTGCACAAAAGATGCAGCCCTGAGGTCTCTCATGATAGCAGGTGGGTAAGTAGAAATTCGCCGCTCGGCTGACCCGGCAGGAGCAAACGTATGCCAAAAATCGACACAGAATCAGCTTTTCAGTAAAGAGCAGCCAGGGACATTCTTGCAAGTTTTACTTGTAAGTGGGGTTGGAAATGCTTTTCAGGGTCAGTACTGGGCTCAAAAGATGCAGCACCGAGGTCTCTCCTGATAGCAGGTGGGTAAGTAGAAATTCGCCGCTCGGCTGACCCGGCAGGAGCAAACGTATGCCAAAAATGTACGCAGAACCAGCTTTTCAGTGAAGAGCAGCCTGGGACATTCTAGCAAATTTTACTTGTAAGTGGGGTTGGAAACGCTTTTCAGGCTTAGTACTGGGCTCAAAAGATGCAGCACTGAGGTCTCTCCTGATAGCAGGCGGGTAAGTAGAAATTCACCGCTCGGCTGACCTTGCATTAGCAAACGTATGCCAAAAATCGACGCAGAACCAGCTTTTCAGTGAAGAGCATCCAGGGACATTCTAGCAAGTTTTAGTTGTAAGTGGGGTTGGAAACGCTTTATAGGCTCAGTACTGGACTCAAAAGATGCAGCCCTGAGGTCTCTCATGATAGCAGGTGGGTAAGTTGGAATTCGCCGCTCGGCTGACCCTGCAGGAGCAAACTTATGCCAAAATTCAACTCAAAACCACCTTTTCAATGAAGAGCAGCCAGGGACATTCTAGCAAGTTTTACTTGTCAGTGGGGTTGGAAATGCTTTTCACGCTCAGTACTGTGCACAAAAGATGCAGCCCTGAGGTCTCTCATGATAGCAGGTGGGTAAGTAGAAATTCGCCGCTCTGCTGACCCGGCAGGAGCAAACGTATGCCAAAAATCAACGCAGAATCAGCTTTTCAGTAAAGAGCAGCCAGGGACATTCTAGCAAGTTTTACTTGTAAGTGGGGTTGGAAATGCTTTTCAGGGTCAGTACTGGGCTCAAAAGATGCAGCACTGAGGTGTCTCCTGATAGCAGGTGGGTAAGTAGAAATTCGCCGCTCGGCTGACCCGGCAGGAGCAAACGTATGCCAAAAATGTACGCAGAACCAGCTTTTCAGTGAAGAGCAGCCTGGGACATTCTAGCAAATTTTACTTGTAAGTGGGGTTGGAAACGCTTTTCAGGCTTAGTACTGGGCTCAAAAGATACAGCCCTGAGGTCTCTCCTGATAGCAGGTGGGTAAGTAGAAATTCGCCACTCGGCTGACCCAGCAGGAGCAAACGTATGCCAAAAATCGACGCAGAACCAGCTTTCCAGTGAAGAGCAGCCAGGAACATTCTAGCAAGTTTTACTTGTTAGTGGTGTTGGAAAGGCTTTTCACGCTCAGTACTGTGCACAAAAGATGCAGCACTGAGGTGTCTCCTGATAGCAGGTGGGTAAGTAGAAATTCGCCGCTCGGCTGACCCGGCAGGAGCAAACGTATGCCAAAAATGTACGCAGAACCAGCTTTTCAGTGAAGAGCAGCCTGGGACATTCTAGCAAATTTTACTTGTAAGTGGGGTTGGAAACGCTTTTCAGGCTTAGTACTGGGCTCAAAAGATACAGCCCTGAGGTCTCTCCTGATAGCAGGTGGGTAAGTAGAAATTCGCCACTCGGCTGACCCAGCAGGAGCAAACGTGTGCCAAAAATCGACGCAGAACCAGCTTTCCAGTGAAGAGCAGCCAGGGACATTCTAGCATGTTTTACTTGTAAGTGGGGTTGGAAACGCTTTTCAGGCTCAGTACTGGGCTCAAAAGACGCAGCACTGAGGTCTCTCCCGATAGCAGGTGGGTAAGTAGAAATTCGCCACTCGGCTGACCCAGCAGGAGCAAACGTGTGCCAAAAATCGACGCAGAACCAGCTTTCCAGTGAAGAGCAGCCAGGGACATTCTAGCATGTTTTACTTGTAAGTGGGGTTGGAAACGCTTTTCAGGCTCAGTACTGGGCTCAAAAGACGCAGCACTGAGGTCTCTCCCGATAGCAGGTGGGTAAGTAGAAATTCACCACTCGGCTGACCCGGCAGGAACAAACGTATGCCAAAAATTGACGTGAACCAGTGTTTCAGTGAAGAGCAGCCAGGGACATTCTAGCTAGTTTTAGTTGTAAGTGGGGTTGGAAACGCTTTTCAGGCTCAGTACTGGACTCAAAAGATGCAGCCCTGAGGTTTCTCATGATAGCAGGTGGGTAAGTTGGAATTCGCCGCTCGGCTGACCCTGTAGGAGCAAACTTATGCCAAAATTCGACGCAAAACCAGCTTTTCAATGAAGAGCAGCCAGGGACATTCTAGCAAGTTTTACTTGTAAGTGGGGTTGGAAACGCTTTTCACGCTCAGTACTGTGCACAAAAGACGCAGCCCTGAGGTCTGTCATGATAGCAGGTGGGTAAGTAGAAATTTGCCGCTCGGCTGAAAAGGCAGAAGCAAACGTATGCCAAAAATCGACACAGAACCAGCTTTTCAGTGAAGAGCAGCCAGGGACATTCTAGCAAGTTTTACTTGTAAGTGGGGTTGGAAACGCTTTTCAGGCTCATTACTGGGCTCAAAAGATGCAGCCATGAGGTCTCTCCTGATAGCAGGTGGGTAAGTAGAAATTCGCCGCTCGGCTGACCTGGCAGGAGCAAACGTATGCCAAAATTGATGTAAAGCCAGCTTTTCAGTGAAGAGCAGCGAGGGACATTCTAGCAAGTTTTACTTGTAAGTGGGGTTGGAAACGCTTTTCAGGCTCAGTACCGGGCTCAAAAGATGCAGTCCTGAGGTCTCAGCAGGTACGTAAGTTGGAATTCGCCGCACGGCTGACCCGGCAGGAGCAAACGTATGCCAAAAATGTACGCAGAACCAGCTTTTCAGTGAAGAGCAGCCTGGGACATTCTAGCAAATTTTACTTGTAAGTGGGGTTGGAAACTCTTTTCAGGCTTAGTACTGGGCTCAAAAGATGCAGCCCTGAGGTCTCTCCTGATAGCAGGTGGGTATGTAGAAATTCGCCACTCGGCTGACTCAGCAGGAGCAAACGTATGCCAAAAATTGATGCAGAACCAGCTTTTCAGTGAGGAGCAGCCAGGGACATTCTAGCAAGTTTTACTAGTAAGTGGGGTTGGAAACGCATTTCAGGCTCAATACTGGACTCAAAAGATGCAGCCCTGAGGTCTCTCGTGATAGCAGGTGGGTAAGTTGGAATTCGCCGCTCGGCTGACCCTTCAGGAGCAAACGTATGCCAAAATTCAACGCAGAACCAGCTTTTCAGTGAAGAGCAGCCAAGGACATTCAAGCAAGTTTTACTTGTAAGTGGGGTTGGAAACGATTTTCAGGCTCAGGACTGGGCTCAAAAGATGCAGCCATGAGGTCTCTCTTGATAGCAGGTGGGTAAGTAGAAATTCGCCACTCGGCTGACCCAGCAGGAGCAAAAGTATGCCAAAAATCGACACAGAACCAGCTTTTCAGTGAAGAGCAGCCAGGGACATTCTAGCACATTTTACTGGTAAGTGGGGTTGGAAATGCTTTTCAGGCTCAATACTGGGCTCAAAAGATGCAGCACTGAGGTCTCTCCTGATAGCAGGCGGGTAAGTAGAAATTCACTGCTCGGCTGACCTGGCATTAGCAAACGTATGCCGAAAATTGACGCAGAACCAGCTTTTCAGTGAAGAGCAGCCAGGGACATTCTAGCAAGTTTTAGTTGTAAGTGGGGTTGGAAACGCTTTTCAGGCTCAGTACTGGGCTCAAAAGATGCAGCCATGAGGTCTCTCCTGATAGCAGGTGGGTAAGTAGAAATTCGCCGCTCGGCTGACCCGGCAGGAGCAAACGTATGCCAAAAATGTACGCAGAACCAGCTTTTCAGTGAAGAGCAGCCTGGGACATTCTAGCAAATTTTACTTGTAAGTGGGGTTGGAAACGCTTTTCAGGCTTAGTACTGGGCTCAAAAGATGCAGCACTGAGGTCTCTCCTGATAGCAGGCGGGTAAGTAGAAATTCACCGCTCGGCTGACCTTGCATTAGCAAACGTATGCCAAAAATCGACGCAGAACCAGCTTTTCAGTGAAGAGCATCCAGGGACATTCTAGCAAGTTTTAGTTGTAAGTGGGGTTGGAAACGCTTTATAGGCTCAGTACTGGACTCAAAAGATGCAGCCCTGAGGTCTCTCATGCTAGCAGGTGGGTAAGTTGGAATTCGCCGCTCAGCTGACCCTGCAGGAGCAAACTTATGCCAAAATTCAACTCAAAACCACCTTTTCAATGAAGAGCAGCCAGGGACATTCTAGCAAGTTTTACTTGTCAGTGGGGTTGGAAATGCTTTTCACGCTCAGTACTGTGCACAAAAGATGCAGCCCTGAGGTCTCTCATGATAGCAGGTGGGTAAGTAGAAATTCGCCGCTCTGCTGACCCGGCAGGAGCAAACGTATGCCAAAAATCAACGCAGAATCAGCTTTTCAGTAAAGAGCAGCCAGGGACATTCTAGCAAGTTTTACTTGTAAGTGGGGTTGGAAATGCTTTTCAGGGTCAGTACTGGGCTCAAAAGATGCAGCACTGAGGTGTCTCCTGATAGCAGGTGGGTAAGTAGAAATTCGCCGCTCGGCTGACCCGGCAGGAGCAAACGTATGCCAAAAATGTACGCAGAACCAGCTTTTCAGTGAAGAGCAGCCTGGGACATTCTAGCAAATTTTACTTGTAAGTGGGGTTGGAAACGCTTTTCAGGCTTAGTACTGGGCTCAAAAGATACAGCCCTGAGGTCTCTCCTGATAGCAGGTGGGTAAGTAGAAATTCGCCACTCGGCTGACCCAGCAGGAGCAAACGTATGCCAAAAATCGACGCAGAACCAGCTTTCCAGTGAAGAGCAGCCAGGAACATTCTAGCAAGTTTTACTTGTTAGTGGTGTTGGAAAGGCTTTTCACGCTCAGTACTGTGCACAAAAGATGCAGCACTGAGGTGTCTCCTGATAGCAGGTGGGTAAGTACAAATTCGCCGCTCGGCTGACCCGGCAGGAGCAAACGTATGCCAAAAATGTACGCAGAACCAGCTTTTCAGTGAAGAGCAGCCTGGGACATTCTAGCAAATTTTACTTGTAAGTGGGGTTGGAAACGCTTTTCAGGCTTAGTACTGGGCTCAAAAGATACAGCCCTGAGGTCTCTCCTGATAGCAGGTGGGTAAGTAGAAATTCGCCACTCGGCTGACCCAGCAGGAGCAAACGTGTGCCAAAAATCGACGCAGAACCAGCTTTCCAGTGAAGAGCAGCCAGGGACATTCTAGCATGTTTTACTTGTAAGTGGGGTTGGAAACGCTTTTCAGGCTCAGTACTGGGCTCAAAAGACGCAGCACCGAGGTCTCTCCCGATAGCAGGTGGGTAAGTAGAAATTCACCACTCGGCTGACCCGGCAGGAGCAAACGTATGCCAAAAATCGATGCAGAACCAGCTTTTCAGTGAAGAGCAGCCAGGGACATTCTAGCAAGTTTTACTTGTAAGTGGGGTTGGAAACGCTTTTCAGGCTCATTACTGGGCTCAAAAGATGCAGCCATGAAGTCTCTCCTGATAGCAGGTGGGTAAGTAGAAATTCGCCGCTCGGCTGACCTGGCAGGAGCAAACGTATGCCAAAATTGATGTAAAGCCAGCTTTTCAGTGAAGAGCAGCGAGGGACATTCTAGCAAGTTTTACTTGTAAGTGGGGTTGGAAACGCTTTTCAGGCTCAGTACCGGGCTCAAAAGATGCAGTCCTGAGGTCTCAGCAGGTACGTAAGTTGGAATTCGCCGCACGGCTGACCCGGCAGGAGCAAACGTATGCCAAAAATGTACGCAGAACCAGCTTTTCAGTGAAGAGCAGCCTGGGACATTCTAGCAAATTTTACTTGTAAGTGGGGTTGGAAACTCTTTTCAGGCTTAGTACTGGGCTCAAAAGATGCAGCCCTGAGGTCTCTCCTGATAGCAGGTGGGTATGTAGAAATTCGCCACTCGGCTGACTCAGCAGGAGCAAACGTATGCCAAAAATTGATGCAGAACCAGCTTTTCAGTGAGGAGCAGCCAGGGACATTCTAGCAAGTTTTACTAGTAAGTGGGGTTGGAAACGCATTTCAGGCTCAATACTGGACTCAAAAGATGCAGCCCTGAGGTCTCTCGTGATAGCAGGTGGGTAAGTTGGAATTCGCCGCTCGGCTGACCCTTCAGGAGCAAACGTATGCCAAAATTCAACGCAGAACCAGCTTTTCAGTGAAGAGCAGCCAAGGACATTCAAGCAAGTTTTACTTGTAAGTGGGGTTGGAAACGATTTTCAGGCTCAGGACTGGGCTCAAAAGATGCAGCCATGAGGTCTCTCTTGATAGCAGGTGGGTAAGTAGAAATTCGCCACTCGGCTGACCCAGCAGGAGCAAAAGTATGCCAAAAATCGACACAGAACCAGCTTTTCAGTGAAGAGCAGCCAGGGACATTCTAGCACATTTTACTGGTAAGTGGGGTTGGAAATGCTTTTCAGGCTCAATACTGGGCTCAAAAGATGCAGCACTGAGGTCTCTCCTGATAGCAGGCGGGTAAGTAGAAATTTACTGCTCGGCTGACCTGGCATTAGCAAACGTATGCCGAAAATTGACGCAGAACCAGCTTTTCAGTGAAGAGCAGCCAGGGACATTCTAGCAAGTTTTAGTTGTAAGTGGGGTTGGAAACGCTTTTCAGGCTCAGTACTGGGCTCAAAAGATGCAGCCATGAGGTCTCTCCTGATAGCAGGTGGGTAAGTAGAAATTAGAAGCTCAGCTGACCAGGCAGGAGCAAATGTATGCCAAAAATCGACGCAGGACCAACTTTTCAGTGAAGAGCAGCCAGGGACATTCTAGCAAGTTTTACTTGTAAGGGGGGTTGGAAACGCTTTTCAGGCTTAGTACTGGGCTCAAAAGATGCAGCACTGAGGTCTCTCCTGATAGCAGGCGGGTAAGTAGAAATTCACCGCTCGGCTGACCTTGCATTAGCAAACGTATGCCAAAAATCGACGCAGAACCAGCTTTTCAGTGAAGAGCATCCAGGGACATTCTAGCAAGTTTTAGTTGTAAGTGGGGTTGGAAACGCTTTATAGGCTCAGTACTGGACTCAAAAGATGCAGCCCTGAGGTCTCTCATGCTAGCAGGTGGGTAAGTTGGAATTCGCCGCTCAGCTGACCCTGCAGGAGCAAACTTATGCCAAAATTCAACTCAAAACCACCTTTTCAATGAAGAGCAGCCAGGGACATTCTAGCAAGTTTTACTTGTCAGTGGGGTTGGAAATGCTTTTCACGCTCAGTAC
The DNA here is from genome assembly GCF_964261635.1 of Lissotriton helveticus. NCBI lineage: Eukaryota > Metazoa > Chordata > Amphibia > Caudata > Salamandridae > Lissotriton > Lissotriton helveticus. Next base: position 427,274,106 of record NC_136068.1, read on the forward strand.
TGTGCACAAAAGATGCAGCCCTGAGGTCTCTCATGATAGCAGGTGGGTAAGTAGAAATTCGCCGCTCTGCTGACCCGGCAGGAGCAAACGTATGCCAAAAATCAACGCAGAATCAGCTTTTCAGTAAAGAGCAGCCAGGGACATTCTAGCAAGTTTTACTTGTAAGTGGGGTTGGAAATGCTTTTCAGGGTCAGTACTGGGCTCAAAAGATGCAGCACTGAGGTGTCTCCTGATAGCAGGTGGGTAAGTAGAAATTCGCCGCTCGGCTGACCCGGCAGGAGCAAACGTATGCCAAAAATGTACGCAGAACCAGCTTTTCAGTGAAGAGCAGCCTGGGACATTCTAGCAAATTTTACTTGTAAGTGGGGTTGGAAACGCTTTTCAGGCTTAGTACTGGGCTCAAAAGATACAGCCCTGAGGTCTCTCCTGATAGCAGGTGGGTAAGTAGAAATTCGCCACTCGGCTGACCCAGCAGGAGCAAACGTATGCCAAAAATCGACGCAGAACCAGCTTTCCAGTGAAGAGCAGCCAGGAACATTCTAGCAAGTTTTACTTGTTAGTGGTGTTGGAAAGGCTTTTCACGCTCAGTACTGTGCACAAAAGATGCAGCACTGAGGTGTCTCCTGATAGCAGGTGGGTAAGTACAAATTCGCCGCTCGGCTGACCCGGCAGGAGCAAACGTATGCCAAAAATGTACGCAGAACCAGCTTTTCAGTGAAGAGCAGCCTGGGACATTCTAGCAAATTTTACTTGTAAGTGGGGTTGGAAACGCTTTTCAGGCTTAGTACTGGGCTCAAAAGATACAGCCCTGAGGTCTCTCCTGATAGCAGGTGGGTAAGTAGAAATTCGCCACTCGGCTGACCCAGCAGGAGCAAACGTGTGCCAAAAATCGACGCAGAACCAGCTTTCCAGTGAAGAGCAGCCAGGGACATTCTAGCATGTTTTACTTGTAAGTGGGGTTGGAAACGCTTTTCAGGCTCAGTACTGGGCTCAAAAGACGCAGCACCGAGGTCTCTCCCGATAGCAGGTGGGTAAGTAGAAATTCACCACTCGGCTGACCCGGCAGGAGCAAACGTATGCCAAAATTCGATGCAGAACCAGCTTTTCAGTGAAGAGCAGCCAGGGACATTCTAGCAAGTTTTACTTGTAAGTGGGGTTGGAAACGCTTTTCAGGCTCATTACTGGGCTCAAAAGATGCAGCCATGAAGTCTCTCCTAATAGCAGGTGGGTAAGTAGAAATTCGCCGCTCGGCTGACCTGGCAGGAGCAAACGTATGCCAAAATTGATGTAAAGCCAGCTTTTCAGTGAAGAGCAGCGAGGGACATTCTAGCAAGTTTTACTTGTAAGTGGGGTTGGAAACGCTTTTCAGGCTCAGTACCGGGCTCAAAAGATGCAGTCCTGAGGTCTCAGCAGGTACGTAAGTTGGAATTCGCCGCACGGCTGACCCGGCAGGAGCAAACGTATGCCAAAAATGTACGCAGAACCAGCTTTTCAGTGAAGAGCAGCCTGGGACATTCTAGCAAATTTTACTTGTAAGTGGGGTTGGAAACTCTTTTCAGGCTTAGTACTGGGCTCAAAAGATGCAGCCCTGAGGTCTCTCCTGATAGCAGGTGGGTATGTAGAAATTCACCACTCGGCTGACTCAGCAGGAGCAAACGTATGCCAAAAATTGATGCAGAACCAGCTTTTCAGTGAGGAGCAGCCAGGGACATTCTAGCAAGTTTTACTAGTAAGTGGGGTTGGAAACGCATTTCAGGCTCAATACTGGACTCAAAAGATGCAGCCCTGAGGTCTCTCGTGATAGCAGGTGGGTAAGTTGGAATTCGCCGCTCGGCTGACCCTTCAGGAGCAAACGTATGCCAAAATTCAACGCAGAACCAGCTTTTCAGTGAAGAGCAGCCAAGGACATTCAAGCAAGTTTTACTTGTAAGTGGGGTTGGAAACGATTTTCAGGCTCAGGACTGGGCTCAAAAGATGCAGCCATGAGGTCTCTCTTGATAGCAGGTGGGTAAGTAGAAATTCGCCACTCGGCTGACCCAGCAGGAGCAAAAGTATGCCAAAAATCGACACAGAACCAGCTTTTCAGTGAAGAGCAGCCAGGGACATTCTAGCACATTTTACTGGTAAGTGGGGTTGGAAATGCTTTTCAGGCTCAATACTGGGCTCAAAAGATGCAGCACTGAGGTCTCTCCTGATAGCAGGCGGGTAAGTAGAAATTTACTGCTCGGCTGACCTGGCATTAGCAAACGTATGCCGAAAATTGACGCAGAACCAGCTTTTCAGTGAAGAGCAGCCAGGGACATTCTAGCAAGTTTTAGTTGTAAGTGGGGTTGGAAACGCTTTTCAGGCTCAGTACTGGGCTCAAAAGATGCAGCCATGAGGTCTCTCCTGATAGCAGGTGGGTAAGTAGAAATTAGAAGCTCAGCTGACCAGGCAGGAGCAAATGTATGCCAAAAATCGACGCAGGACCAACTTTTCAGTGAAGAGCAGCCAGGGACATTCTAGCAAGTTTTACTTGTAAGGGGGGTTGGAAACGCTTTTCAGGCTTAGTACTGGGCTCAAAAGATGCAGTCCCGAGGTCTTTCCTGATAGCAGGTGTGTAAGTCGGAATTCGCCGCTCAGCTGACCCGGCAGGAGCAAACGTATGCCAAAAATCGACTTGAACCAGCTTTTCAGTTGAGAGCAGCCAGGGACATTTTAGCAAGTTTTACTGGTAAGTGGGGTTGGAAATGCTTTTCAGGCTCAATACTGGACTCAAGAGATGCAGCCCTGAGGTCTCTCCTGATAGCAGGTGGGTAAGTTGGAATTTGCCGCTAGGCTGACCCTACAGGAGCAAACATATGCCAAAAATCGACGCTGAACCAGCTTTTCAGTGAAGAGCAGCCAGGGACATTCTAGCAAGTTTTACTTGTAAGTGGGGTTGGAAACGCTTTTCAGTCTCAGTACTGGGCTCAAAAGATGCTGCCCTGATGTCTCTCATGATAGCAGGTGGGTAAGTAGAAATTTGCCGCTCGGCTAACAAGGCAGGAGCAAATGTATGCCAAAAATCGACGCAGAACCAGCTTTTCAGTGAAGAGCAGCCAGGGACATTATAGCAAGTTTTACTTGTAAGTGGGGTTGGAAACGCTTTTCAGGCTCAGTACTGGGCTCAAAAGATGCAGCCATGAGGTCTCTCTTGATAACAGCTATGTAAGTAGAAATTTGCCGCTCGGCTGACCCGGCAGGAGCAAACGTATGCCAAAAATTGACGCAGAACCAACTTTTCAGTGTAGAGAAGCCAGGGACATTCTAGCAAGTTTTACTTGTAAGTTGGGTTGGAAATGCTTTTCACGCTCAGTACTGTGCACAAAAGATGCAGCCCTGAGGTCTCTCATGATAGCAGGTGGGTAAGTAGAAATTCGCCGCTCTGCTGACCCGGCAGGAGCAAACGTATGCCAAAAATCAACGCAGAATCAGCTTTTCAGTAAAGAGCAGCCAGGGACATTCTAGCAAGTTTTACTTGTAAGTGGGGTTGGAAATGCTTTTCAGGGTCAGTACTGGGCTCAAAAGATGCAGCACTGAGGTGTCTCCTGATAGCAGGTGGGTAAGTAGAAATTCGCCGCTCGGCTGACCCGGCAGGAGCAAACGTATGCCAAAAATGTACGCAGAACCAGCTTTTCAGTGAAGAGCAGCCTGGGACATTCTAGCAAATTTTACTTGTAAGTGGGGTTGGAAACGCTTTTCAGGCTTAGTACTGGGCTCAAAAGATACAGCCCTGAGGTCTCTCCTGATAGCAGGTGGGTAAGTAGAAATTCGCCACTCGGCTGACCCAGCAGGAGCAAACGTATGCCAAAAATCGACGCAGAACCAGCTTTCCAGTGAAGAGCAGCCAGGAACATTCTAGCAAGTTTTACTTGTTAGTGGTGTTGGAAAGGCTTTTCACGCTCAGTACTGTGCACAAAAGATGCAGCACTGAGGTGTCTCCTGATAGCAGGTGGGTAAGTAGAAATTCGCCGCTCGGCTGACCCGGCAGGAGCAAACGTATGCCAAAAATGTACGCAGAACCAGCTTTTCAGTGAAGAGCAGCCTGGGACATTCTAGCAAATTTTACTTGTAAGTGGGGTTGGAAACGCTTTTCAGGCTTAGTACTGGGCTCAAAAGATACAGCCCTGAGGTCTCTCCTGATAGCAGGTGGGTAAGTAGAAATTCGCCACTCGGCTGACCCAGCAGGAGCAAACGTGTGCCAAAAATCGACGCAGAACCAGCTTTCCAGTGAAGAGCAGCCAGGGACATTCTAGCATGTTTTACTTGTAAGTGGGGTTGGAAACGCTTTTCAGGCTCAGTACTGGGCTCAAAAGACGCAGCACTGAGGTCTCTCCCGATAGCAGGTGGGTAAGTAGAAATTCACCACTCGGCTGACCCGGCAGGAACAAACGTATGCCAAAAATTGACGTGAACCAGTGTTTCAGTGAAGAGCAGCCAGGGACATTCTAGCAAGTTTTAGTTGTAAGTGGGGTTGGAAACGCTTTTCAGGCTCAGTACTGGACTCAAAAGATGCAGCCCTGAGGTTTCTCATGATAGCAGGTGGGTAAGTTGGAATTCGCCGCTCGGCTGACCCTGTAGGAGCAAACTTATGCCAAAATTCGACGCAAAACCAGCTTTTCAATGAAGAGCAGCCAGGGACATTCTAGCAAGTTTTACTTGTAAGTGGGGTTGGAAACGCTTTTCACGCTCAGTACTGTGCACAAAAGACGCAGCCCTGAGGTCTGTCATGATAGCAGGTGGGTAAGTAGAAATTTGCCGCTCGGCTGAAAAGGCAGGAGCAAACGTATGCCAAAAATCGACACAGAACCAGCTTTTCAGTGAAGAGCAGCCAGGGACATTCTAGCAAGTTTTACTTGTAAGTGGGGTTGGAAACGCTTTTCAGGCTCATTACTGGGCTCAAAAGATGCAGCCATGAGGTCTCTCCTGATAGCAGGTGGGTAAGTAGAAATTCGCCGCTCGGCTGACCTGGCAGGAGCAAACGTATGCCAAAATTGATGTAAAGCCAGCTTTTCAGTGAAGAGCAGCGAGGGACATTCTAGCAAGTTTTACTTGTAAGTGGGGTTGGAAACGCTTTTCAGGCTCAGTACCGGGCTCAAAAGATGCAGTCCTGAGGTCTCAGCAGGTACGTAAGTTGGAATTCGCCGCACGGCTGACCCGGCAGGAGCAAACGTATGCCAAAAATGTACGCAGAACCAGCTTTTCAGTGAAGAGCAGCCTGGGACATTCTAGCAAATTTTACTTGTAAGTGGGGTTGGAAACTCTTTTCAGGCTTAGTACTGGGCTCAAAAGATGCAGCCCTGAGGTCTCTCCTGATAGCAGGTGGGTATGTAGAAATTCGCCACTCGGCTGACTCAGCAGGAGCAAACGTATGCCAAAAATTGATGCAGAACCAGCTTTTCAGTGAGGAGCAGCCAGGGACATTCTAGCAAGTTTTACTAGTAAGTGGGGTTGGAAACGCATTTCAGGCTCAATACTGGACTCAAAAGATGCAGCCCTGAGGTCTCTCGTGATAGCAGGTGGGTAAGTTGGAATTCGCCGCTCGGCTGACCCTTCAGGAGCAAACGTATGCCAAAATTCAACGCAGAACCAGCTTTTCAGTGAAGAGCAGCCAAGGACATTCAAGCAAGTTTTACTTGTAAGTGGGGTTGGAAACGATTTTCAGGCTCAGGACTGGGCTCAAAAGATGCAGCCATGAGGTCTCTCTTGATAGCAGGTGGGTAAGTAGAAATTCGCTGCGCGGCTGACCCAGCAGGAGCAAACGTATGTCAAAATTGATGTAAAGCCAGCTTTTCAGTGAAGAGCAGCGAGGGACATTCTAGCAAGTTTTACTTGTAAGTGGGGTTGGAAACTCTTTTCAGGCTCAGTACTGGGCTCAAAAGATGCAGTCCTGAGGTCTCAGCAGGTGCGTAAGTTGGAATTCGCCGCTCGGCTGACCCTGCAGGAGCAAACGTATGCCAAAAATCGACACAGAACCAGCTTTTCTGTGAAGAGCAGTCAGGGACATTCTAGCAAGTTTTACTTGTAAGTGGGGTTGGAAATGCTTTTTACGCTCAGTACTGTGCACAAAAGATGCGGCACTGAGGTCTCTCCCGATAGCAGGTGGGTAAGTAGAAAATCACCGCTCGGCTGACCCGGCAGGAACAAACGTATGCCAAAAATTGACGTGAACCAGCGTTTCAGTGAAGAGAAGCCAGGGACGTTGTAGCAAGTTTTACTGGTAAGTGGGGTTGGAAACGCTTTTCAGTCTCAATACTGGGCTCAAAAGATGCAGCACTGAGGTCTCTCCTGATAGCAGGCGGGTAAGTAGAAATTCACCGCTCGGCTGACCTTGCATTAGCAAACGAATGCCAAAAATCGACGCAGAACCAGCTTTTCAGTGAAGAGCATCCAGGGACATTCTAGCAAGTTTTAGTTGTAAGTGGGGTTGGAAACGCTTTATAGGCTCAGTACTGGACTCAAAAGATGCAGCCCTGAGGTCTCTCATGATAGCAGGTGGGTAAGTTGGAATTCGCCGCTCGGCTGACCCTGCAGGAGCAAACTTATGCCAAAATTCGACTCAAAACCACCTTTTCAATGAAGAGCAACCAGGGACATTCTAGCAAGTTTTACTTGTTAGTGGTGTTGGAAATGCTTTTCACGCTCAGTACTGTGCACAAAAGATTCAGCCCTGAGGTCTCTCATGATAGCAGGTGGGTAAGTAGAAATTCACCGCTCGGCTGACCCAGCAGGAGCAAACGTATGCCAAAAATGTACGCAGAACCAGCTTTTCAGTGAACAGCAGCCTGGGACATTCTAGCAAATTTTACTTGTAAGTGGGGTTGGAAACGCTTTTCAGGCTTAGTACTGGGCTCAAAAGATGCAGCACTGAGGTCTCTCCTGATAGCAGGCGGGTAAGTAGAAATTCACCGCTCGGCTGACCTTGCATTAGCAAACGTATGCCAAAAATCGACGCAGAACCAGCTTTTCAGTGAAGAGCATCCAGGGACATTCTAGCAAGTTTTAGTTGTAAGTGGGGTTGGAAACGCTTTATAGGCTCAGTACTGGACTCAAAAGATGCAGCCCTGAGGTCTCTCATGATAGCAGGTGGGTAAGTTGGAATTCGCCGCTCGGCTGACCCTGCAGGAGCAAACTTAAGCCAAAATTCAACTCAAAACCACCTTTTCAATGAAGAGCAGCCGGGACATTCTAGCAAGTTTTACTTGTTAGTCGGGTTGGAAATGCTTTTCACGCTCAGTACTGTGCACAAAAGATGCAGCCCTGAGGTCTCTCATGATAGCAGGTGGGTAAGTAGAAATTCGCCGCTCGGCTGACCCGGCAGGAGCAAACGTATGCCAAAAATCGACACAGAATCAGCTTTTCAGTAAAGAGCAGCCAGGGACATTCTAGCAAGTTTTACTTGTAAGTGGGGTTGGAAATGCTTTTCAGGGTCAGTACTGGGCTCAAAAGATGCAGCACTGAGGTCTCTCCTGATAGCAGGTGGGTAAGTAGAAATTCGCCGCTCGGCTGACCCGGCAGGAGCAAACGTATGGCAAAAATGTATGCAGAACCAGCTTTTCAGTGAAGAGCAGCCTGGGACATTCTAGCAAATTTTACTTGTAAGTGGGGTTGGAAACGCTTTTCAGGCTTAGTACTGGGCTCAAAAGATGCAGCACGGAGGTCTCTCCTAATAGCAGGCGGGTAAGTAGAAATTCACCGCTCGGATGACCTTGCATTAGCAAACGTATGCCAAAAATCGACGCAGAACCAGCTTTTCAGTGAAGAGCATCCAGGGACATTCTAGCAAGTTTTAGTTGTAAGTGGGGTTGGAAACGCTTTATAGGCTCAGTACTGGACTCAAAAGATGCAGCCCTGAGGTCTCTCATGATAGCAGGTGGGTAAGTTGGAATTCGCCGCTCGGCTGACCCTGCAGGAGCAAACTTATGCCAAAATTCAACTCAAAACCACCTTTTCAATGAAGAGCAGCCAGGGACATTCTAGCAAGTTTTACTTGTTAGTGGGGTTGGAAATGCTTTTCATGCTCAGTACTGTGCACAAAAGATGTAGCCCTGAGGTCTCTCATGATAGCAGGTGGGTAAGTAGAAATTCGCCGCTCTGCTGACCCGGCAGGAGCAAACGTATGCCAAAAATCAACGCAGAATCAGCTTTTCAGTAAAGAGCAGCCAGGGACATTCTAGCAAGTTTTACTTGTAAGTGGGGTTGGAAATGCTTTTCAGGGTCAGTACTGGGCTCAAAAGATGCAGCACTGAGGTGTCTCCTGATAGCAGGTGGGTAAGTAGAAATTCGCCGCTCGGCTGACCCGGCAGGAGCAAACGTATGCCAAAAATCGATGCAGAACCAGCTTTTCAGTGAAGAGCAGCCAGGGACATTCTAGCAAGTTTTACTTGTAAGTGGGGTTGGAAACGCTTTTCAGGCTCATTACTGGGCTCAAAAGATGCAGCCATGAGGTCTCTCCTGATAGCAGGTGGGTAAGTAGAAATTCGCCGCTCGGCTGACCTGGCAGGAGCAAACGTATGCCAAAATTGATGTAAAGCCAGCTTTTCAGTGAAGAGCAGCGAGGGACATTCTAGCAAGTTTTACTTGTAAGTGGGGTTGGAAACGCTTTTCAGGCTCAGTACCGGGCTCAAAAGATGCAGTCCTGAGGTCTCAGCAGGTACGTAAGTTGGAATTCGCCGCACGGCTGACCCGGCAGGAGCAAACGTATGCCAAAAATGTACGCAGAACCAGCTTTTCAGTGGAGAGCAGCCTGGGACATTCTAGCAAATTTTACTTGTAAGTGGGGTTGGAAACTCTTTTCAGGCTTAGTACTGGGCTCAAAAGATGCAGCCCTGAGGTCTCTCCTGATAGCAGGTGGGTATGTAGAAATTCGCCACTCGGCTGACTCAGCAGGAGCAAACGTATGCCAAAAATTGATGCAGAACCAGCTTTTCAGTGAGGAGCAGCCAGGGACATTCTAGCAAGTTTTACTAGTAAGTGGGGTTGGAAACGCATTTCAGGCTCAATACTGGACTCAAAAGATGCAGCCCTGAGGTCTCTCGTGATAGCAGGTGGGTAAGTTGGAATTCGCCGCTCGGCTGACCCTTCAGGAGCAAACGTATGCCAAAATTCAACGCAGAACCAGCTTTTCAGTGAAGAGCAGCCAAGGACATTCAAGCAAGTTTTACTTGTAAGTGGGGTTGGAAACGATTTTCAGGCTCAGGACTGGGCTCAAAAGATGCAGCCATGAGGTCTCTCTTGATAGCAGGTGGGTAAGTAGAAATTCGCCACTCGGCTGACCCAGCAGGAGCAAAAGTATGCCAAAAATCGACACAGAACCAGCTTTTCAGTGAAGAGCAGCCAGGGACATTCTAGCACATTTTACTGGTAAGTGGGGTTGGAAATGCTTTTCAGGCTCAATACTGGGCTCAAAAGATGCAGCACTGAGGTCTCTCCTGATAGCAGGCGGGTAAGTAGAAATTCACTGCTCGGCTGACCTGGCATTAGCAAACGTATGCCGAAAATTGACGCAGAACCAGCTTTTCAGTGAAGAGCAGCCAGGGACATTCTAGCAAGTTTTAGTTGTAAGTGGGGTTGGAAACGCTTTTCAGGCTCAGTACTGGGCTCAAAAGATGCAGCCATGAGGTCTCTCCTGATAGCAGGTGGGTAAGTAGAAATTAGAAGCTCAGCTGACCAGGCAGGAGCAAATGTATGCCAAAAATCGACGCAGGACCAACTTTTCAGTGAAGAGCAGCCAGGGACATTCTAGCAAGTTTTACTTGTAAGGGGGGTTGGAAACGCTTTTCAGGCTTAGTACTGGGCTCAAAAGATGCAGTCCCGAGGTCTTTCCTGATAGCAGGTGTGTAAGTCGGAATTCGCCGCTCAGCTGACCCGGCAGGAGCAAACGTATGCCAAAAATCGACTTGAACCAGCTTTTCAGTTGAGAGCAGCCAGGGACATTTTAGCAAGTTTTACTGGTAAGTGGGGTTGGAAATGCTTTTCAGGCTCAATACTGGACTCAAGAGATGCAGCCCTGAGGTCTCTCCTGATAGCAGGTGGGTAAGTTGGAATTTGCCCCTAGGCTGACCCTGCAGGAGCAAACATATGCCAAAAATCGACGCTGAACCAGCTTTTCAGTGAAGAGCAGCCAGGGACATTCTAGCAAGTTTTACTTGTAAGTGGGGTTGGAAACGCTTTTCAGTCTCAGTACTGGGCTCAAAAGATGCTGCCCTGATGTCTCTCATGATAGCAGGTGGGTAAGTAGAAATTTGCCGCTCGGCTAACAAGGCAGGAGCAAATGTATGCCAAAAATCGACGCAGAACCAGCTTTTCAGTGAAGAGCAGCCAGGGACATTATAGCAAGTTTTACTTGTAAGTGGGGTTGGAAACGCTTTTCAGGCTCAGTACTGGGCTCAAAAGATGCAGCCATGAGGTCTCTCTTGATAGCAGCTATGTAAGTAGAAATTTGCCGCTCGGCTGACCCGGCAGGAGCAAACGTATGCCAAAAATTGACGCAGAACCAACTTTTCAGTGTAGAGAAGCCAGGGACATTCTAGCAAGTTTTACTTGTAAGTTGGGTTGGAAACGCTTTCAGTCTCATTACTGGGCTCAAAAGATGCAGCCATGAGGTCTCTCCTGATAGCAGGTGGGTAAGTAGAAATTCGCCGCGCGGCTGACCCAGCAGGAGCAAACGTATGCCAAAATTGATGTAAAGCCAGCTTTTCAGTGAAGAGCAGCGAGGGACATTCTAGCAAGTTTTACTTGTAAGTGGGGTTGGAAACTCTTTTCAGGCTCAGTACTGGGCTCAAAAGATGCAGTCCTGAGGTCTCAGCAGGTGCGTAAGTTGGAATTCGCCGCTCGGCTGACCCTGCAGGAGCAAACGTATGCCAAAAATCGACACAGAACCAGCTTTTCTGTGAAGAGCAGTCAGGGACATTCTAGCAAGTTTTACTTGTAAGTGGGGTTGGAAATGCTTTTTACGCTCAGTACTGTGCACAAAAGATGCGGCACTGAGGTCTCTCCCGATAGCAGGTGGGTAAGTAGAAAATCACCGCTCGGCTGACCCGGCAGGAACAAACGTATGCCAAAAATTGACGTGAACCAGCGTTTCAGTGAAGAGAAGCCAGGGACGTTGTAGCAAGTTTTACTGGTAAGTGGGGTTGGAAACGCTTTTCAGTCTCAATACTGGGCTCAAAAGATGCAGCACTGAGGTCTCTCCTGATAGCAGGCGGGTAAGTAGAAATTCACCGCTCGGCTGACCTTGCATTAGCAAACGTATGCCAAAAATCGACGCAGAACCAGCTTTTCAGTGAAGAGCATCCAGGGACATTCTAGCAAGTTTTAGTTGTAAGTGGGGTTGGAAACGCTTTATAGGCTCAGTACTGGACTCAAAAGATGCAGCCCTGAGGTCTCTCATGATAGCAGGTGGGTAAGTTGGAATTCGCCGCTCGGCTGACCCTGCAGGAGCAAACTTATGCCAAAATTCGACTCAAAACCACCTTTTCAATGAAGAGCAACCAGGGACATTCTAGCAAGTTTTACTTGTTAGTGGTGTTGGAAATGCTTTTCACGCTCAGTACTGTGCACAAAAGATTCAGCCCTGAGGTCTCTCATGATAGCAGGTGGGTAAGTAGAAATTCACCGCTCGGCTGACCCGGCAGGAGCAAACGTATGCCAAAAATGTACGCAGAACCAGCTTTTCAGTGAAGAGCAGCCTGGGACATTCTAGCAAATTTTACTTGTAAGTGGGGTTGGAAACGCTTTTCAGGCTTAGTACTGGGCTCAAAAGATGCAGCACTGAGGTCTCTCCTGATAGCAGGCGGGTAAGTAGAAATTCACCGCTCGGCTGACCTTGCATTAGCAAACGTATGCCAAAAATCGACGCAGAACCAGCTTTTCAGTGAAGAGCATCCAGGGACATTCTAGCAAGTTTTAGTTGTAAGTGGGGTTGGAAACGCTTTATAGGCTCAGTACTGGACTCAAAAGATGCAGCCCTGAGGTCTCTCATGATAGCAGGTGGGTAAGTTGGAATTCGCCGCTCGGCTGACCCTGCAGGAGCAAACTTAAGCCAAAATTCAACTCAAAACCACCTTTTCAATGAAGAGCAGCCGGGACATTCTAGCAAGTTTTACTTGTTAGTGGGGTTGGAAATGCTTTTCATGCTCAGTACTGTGCACAAAAGATGTAGCCCTGAGGTCTCTCATGATAGCAGGTGGGTAAGTAGAAATTCGCCGCTCTGCTGACCCGGCAGGAGCAAACGTATGCCAAAAATCAACGCAGAATCAGCTTTTCAGTAAAGAGCAGCCAGGGACATTCTAGCAAGTTTTACTTGTAAGTGGGGTTGGAAATGCTTTTCAGGGTCAGTACTGGGCTCAAAAGATGCAGCACTGAGGTGTCTCCTGATAGCAGGTGGGTAAGTAGAAATTCGCCGCTCGGCTGACCCGGCAGGAGCAAACGTATGCCAAAAATGTACGCAGAACCAGCTTTTCAGTGAAGAGCAGCCGGGGACATTCTAGCAAATTTTACTTGTAAGTGGGTTTGGAAACGCTTTTCAGGCTTAGTACTGGGCTCAAAAGATACAGCCCTGAGGTCTCTCCTGATAGCAGGTGGGTAAGTAGAAATTCGCCACTCGGCTGACCCAGCAGGAGCAAACGTATGCCAAAAATCGACGCAGAACCAGCTTTCCAGTGAAGAGCAGCCAGGGACATTCTAGCAAGTTTTAGTTGTAAGTGGGGTTGGAAACGCTTTTCAGGCTCAGTACTGGACTCAAAAGATGCAGCCCTGAGGTTTCTCATGATAGCAGGTGGGTAAGTTGGAATTCGCCGATCGGCTGACCCTGTAGGAGCAAACTTATGCCAAAATTCGACGCAAAACCAGCTTTTCAATGAAGAGCAGCCAGGGACATTCTAGCAAGTTTTACTTGTAAGTGGGGTTGGAAACGCTTTTCACGCTCAGTACTGTGCACAAAAGACGCAGCCCTGAGGTCTCTCATGATAGCAGGTGGGTAAGTAGAAATTTGCCGCTCGGCTGAAAAGGCAGGAGCAAACGTATGCCAAAAATCGACGCAGAACCAGCTTTTCAGTGAAGAGCAGCCAGGGACATTCTAGCAAGTTTTACTTGTAAGTGGGGTTGGAAACGCTTTTCAGGCTCATTACTAGGCTCAAAAGATGCAGCCATGAGGTCTCTCCTGATAGCAGCTGGGTAAGTAGAAATTCGCCGCTCGGCTGACCTGGCAGGAGCAAACGTATGCCAAAATTGATGTAAAGCCAGCTTTTCAGTGAAGAGCAGCGAGGGACATTCTAGCAAGTTTTACTTGTAAGTGGGGTTGGAAACGCTTTTCAGGCTCAGTACCGGGCTCAAAAGATGCAGTCCTGAGGTCTCAGCAGGTACGTAAGTTGGAATTCGCCGCACGGCTGACCCGGCAGGAGCAAACGTATGCCAAAAATGTACGCAGAACCAGCTTTTCAGTGAAGAGCAGCCTGGGACATTCTAGCAAATTTTACTTGTAAGTGGGGTTGGAAACGCTTTTCAGGCTTAGTACTGGGCTCAAAAGATGCAGCCCTGAGGTCTCTCCTGATAGCAGGTGGGTATGTAGAAATTCGCCACTCGGCTGACTCAGCAGGAGCAAACGTATGCCAAAAATTGATGCAGAACCAGCTTTTCAGTGAGGAGCAGCCAGGGACATTCTAGCAAGTTTTACTAGTAAGTGGGGTTGGAAACGCATTTCAGGCTCAATACTGGACTCAAAAGATGCAGCCCTGAGGTCTCTCGTGATAGCAGGTGGGTAAGTTGGAATTTGCCGCTCGGCTGACCCTTCAGGAGCAAAAGTATGCCAAAATTCGACGCAGAACCAGCTTTTCAGTGAAGAGCAGCCAAGGACATTCAAGCAAGTTTTACTTGTAAGTGGGGTTGGAAACGATTTTCAGGCTCAGGACTGGGCTCGAAAGATGCAGCCATGAGGTCTCTCTTGATAGCAGGTGGGTAAGTAGAAATTCGCCACTCGGCTGACCCAGCAGGAGCAAACGTATGCCAAAAATCGATGCAGAACCAGCTTTTCAGTGAGGAGCAGCCAGGGACATTATAGCAAGTTTTACTAGTAAGTGGGGTTTTAAACGTTTTTCAGGCTCAATACTGGACTCAAAAGATGCAGCCCTGAGGTCTCTCATGATAGCAGGTGGGTAAGTTGGAATTTGCCGCTCGGCTGACCCTGCAGGAGGAAACGTATGCCAAAATTCGACGCAGAACCAGCTTTTCAGTGAAGAGCAGCCAAGGACATTCTAGCACATTTTACTTGGAAGTGGGGTTGGAAACGCTTTTCAGGCTTAGTACTGGGCTCAAAAGATGCAGCCCTGAGGTCTCTCCTGATAGCAGGTGGGTATGTAGAAATTCGCCACTCGGCTGACCCAGCAGGAGCAAACGTATGCCAAAAATCGATGCAGAACCAGCTTTTCAGTGAGGAGCAGCCAGGGACATTCTAGCAAGTTTTACTGGTAAGTGGGGTTGGAAACGCTTTTCAGGCTCAATACTGGACTCAAAAGACGCAGCCCTGAGGTTTCTCATGATAGCAGGTGGGTAAGTTGGAATTCGACGCTCGGCTGACCCTGCAGGAGCAAACGTATGCAAAAATTCGACACAGAACCAGCTTTTCAGTGAAGAGCAGCCAAGGACATTCTAGCAAGTTTTACATGTTATTGGGGTTGGAAACGATTTTCAGGCTCAGGACTGGGCTCAAAAGATGCAGCCACGAGGTCTCTCTTGATAGCAGGTGGGTAAGTAGAAATTACCCGCTCGGCTGACCCGGCAAGAGCAAACGTATGCCAAAAATTGATGCAGAACCAGCTTTTCAGTGTAGAGCAGCAAGGGACATTCTAGCAAGTTTTACTTGTAAGTGGGGTTGGAAACTCTTTTCAGGCTCAGTACTGGGCTCAAAAGATACAGCCATGAGGTCTCTCCTGATAGCAGGTGGGTAAGTAGAAATTCGGCACTCGGCTGACCCAACAGGAGCATACGTATGCCAAAAATCGGCGCAGAACCAGCTTTTCAGTGAAGAGCAGCCAGGGACATTCTAGCAAGTTTTAGTTGTAAGTGGGGTTGGAAACGCTTTTCAGGCTCAGTACTGGACTCAAAAGATGCAGCCCTGAGGTATCTCATGATAGCAGGTGGGAAAGTTGGAATTCGCCGCTCAGCTGACCCTTCAGGAGTAAACTTATGCCAAAATTCGACGCAAAACCAGCTTTTCAATGAAGAGCAGCCAGGGACATTCTAGCAAGTTTTACTTGTAAGAGGGGTTGGAAACGCTTTTCACGCTCTGTACTGTGCACAAAAGATGCAGCCCTGAGGTCTCTCATGATAGCAGGTGGGTAAGTAGAAATTCGCTGCTCGGCTGACAAGGCAGGAGCAAACGTATGCCAAAATTCGACGCAAAACCAGCTTTTCAGTGAAGAGCAGCCAGGGACATTATAGCAAGTTTTACATGTAAGTGGGGTTGGAAATGCTTTTCAGGCTCAGTACTGGGCTCAAAAGATGCAGCCACGAGGTCTCTCTTGATAGCAGCTGGGTAAGTAGAAATTTGCCGCTCGGCTGACCCGGCAGGAGCAAACGTATGCCAAAAATCGACTCAGAACCAGCTTTTCAGTGTAGAGCAGCCAGGGACATTCTAGCACGTTTTACTTGTAAGTGGGGTTGGTAAAGCTTTTCAGGCTCATTACTGGGCTCAAAAGATGCAGCCATGAGGTCTCTCCTGATAGCAAGTGGGTAAGTAGAAATTCGCCGCTCGGCTGACCCGGCAGGAGCAAACGTATGTCTCAAAATTGATGTAAAGCCAGCTTTTCAGTGAAGAGCAGCGAGGGACATTCTAGCAAGTTTTACTTGTAAGTGGGGTTGCAAATGCTTTTCAGGCTCAGTACTTGGCACAAAAGATGCAGTCCTGAGGTCTCAGCAGGTGCCCAAGTTGGAATTCGCCGCTCGGCTGACCCTGCAGGAGCAAACGTATGCCAAAAATCGACACAGAACCAGCTTTTCCGTGAAGAGCAGCCAGGGACATTCTAGCAAGTTTTACTTGTAAGTGGGGTTGGAAACGCTTTTCAGGCTCAGTACTGGGCTCAAAAGATGCAGCTCCGAGGTCTCTCCTGATAGCAGGTGGGTAAGTAGAAATTCGCTGCTCGGCTGACCCGGCAGGAGCAAACGTATGCCAAAAATCGACGCAGAATCAGCTTTTCAGTAAAGAGCAGCCAGGGACTTTCTAGCAAGTTTTACTTGTGAGTGGGGTTGGAAATGCTTTTCAGGATCAGTACTGGGCTCAAAAGATGCAGCACTGAGGTCTCTCCTGATAGCAGGTGGGTAAGTATAAATTCGCCGCTCAGCTGACCCGGCAGGAGCAAACGTATGCCAAAAATGTACGCAGAACCAGCTTTTCAGTGAAGATCAGCCTGGGACATTCTAGCAAATTTTACTTGTAAGTGGGGTTGGAAACGCTTTTCAGGCTTAGTACTGGGCTCAAAAGATGCAGCCCTGATGTCTCTCCTGATAGCAAGTGGGTATGTAGAAATTCGCCAATTGGCTGACTCAGCAGGAGCAAACATATGCCAAAAATTGACGCAGAACAAGCTTTTCAGTGAGGAGCAGCCAGGGACATTATAGCAAGTTTTACTAGTAAGTGGGGTTTTAAACAATTTTCAGGCTCAATACTGGACTCAAAAGATGCAGCCCTGAGGTCTCTCATGATAGCAGGTGGGTAAGTTGGAATTCGCTGCTCGGCTGACCCTGCAGGAGGAAACGTATGCCAAAATTCGACGCAGAACCAGCTTTTCAGTGAAGAGCAGCCAAGGACATTCTAGCACATTTTACTTGTAAGTGGGGTTGGAAACGCTTTTCAGTCTCAGTACTGGGCTCAAAAAAAGCAGCACTGAGGTCTCTCCCGATAGCAGGTGGGTAAGTAGAAATTCACCACTCGGCTGACCCGGCAGGAACAAACGTATGCCAAAAATTGACGTGAACCAGCGTTTCAGTGAAGAGCAGCCAGGGACGTTCTAGCAAGTTTTACTGGAAGGGGGGTTGGAAACGCTTTTCAGGCTCAATACTGGGCTCAAAAGATGCAGCACTGAGGTCTCTCCTGATAGCAGGCGGGTAAGTAGAAATTTGCCGCTCGGCTGACCCGGCAGGAGCAAACGTATGCCAAAAATCGACGCAGAACCAGCTTTTCAGTGTAGAGCAGCCAGGGACATTCTAGCAAGTTATACTTGTAAGTGGGGTTGGAAACGCTTTTCAGGCTCATTACTGGGCTCAAAAGATGCAGCCATGAGGTCTCTCCTGATAGCAGGTGGGTAAGTAGAAATTAGAAGCTCGGCTGACCAGGCAGGAGCAAAGGTATGCCAAAAATCGACGCAGGACCAGCTTTTCAGTGAAGAGCAGCCAGGGACATTCTAGCAAGTTTTACTTGTAAGTGGGGTTGGAAACGCTTTTCAGGCTTAGTACTGGGCTCAAAAGGTGCAGTCCTGAGGTCTCTCCTGATAGCAGGTGCGTAACTTGGAATTCGCCGCTCGGCTGACCCTGCAGGAGCAAACGTATGCCAAAAATCGACACAGAACCAGCTTTTCCGTGAAGAGCAGCCAGGGACATTCTAGCAAGTTTTACTTGTAAGTGGGGTTGGAAACGCTTTTCAGGCTCAGTACTGTGCTCAAAAGATGCAGCTCTGAGGTCTCTCCTGATAGCAGGTGGGTAAGTAGAAATTCGCCGCTCGGCTGACCCGGCAGGAGCAAACGTATGCCAAAAATCGACGCAGAATCAGCTTTTCAGTAAAGAGCAGCCAGGGACATTCTAGCAAGTTTTACTTGTAAGTGGGGTTGGAAATGCTTTTCAGGGTCAGTACTGGGCTCAAAAGATGCAGCACTGAGGTGTCTCCTGATAGCAGGTGGGTAAGTAGAAATTCGCCGCTCGGCTGACCCGGCAGGAGCAAACGTATGCCAAAAATGTACGCAGAACCAGCTTTTCAGTGAAGAGCAGCCTGGGACATTCTAGCAAATTTTACTTGTAAGTGGGGTTGGAAACGCTTTTCAGGCTTAGTACTGGGCTCAAAAGATACAGCCCTGAGGTCTCTCCTGATAGCAGGTGGGTAAGTAGAAATTCGCCACTCGGCTGACCCAGCAGGAGCAAACGTATGCCAAAAATCGACGCAGAACCAGCTTTCCAGTGAAGAGCAGCCAGGGACATTCTAGCACGTTTTACTTGTAAGTGGGGTTGGAAACGCTTTTCAGGCTCAGTACTGGGCTCAAAAGATTCAGCCCTGAGGTCTCTCCTGATAGCAGGTGGGTAAGTAGAAATTAGAAGCTCAGCTGACCAGGCAGGAGCAAACGTATGCCAAAAATCGACGCAGGACCAACTTTTCAGTGAAGAGCAGCCAGGGACATTCTAGCAAGTTTTACTTGTAAGTGGGGTTGGAAACGCTTTTCAGGCTCATTACTGGGCTCAAAAGATGCAGCCATGAGGTCTCTCCTGATAGCAGGTGGGTAAGTAGAAATTCGCCGCTCGGCTGACCTGGCAGGAGCAAACGTATGCCAAAATTGATGTACAGCCAGCTTTTCAGTGAAGAGCAGCGAGGGACATTCTAGCAAGTTTTACTTGTAAGTGGGGTTGGAAACGCTTTTCAGGCTCAGTACCGGGCTCAAAAGATGCAGTCCTGAGGTCTCAGCAGGGTACGTAAGTTGGAATTCGCCGCACGGCTGACCCGCCAGGAGCAAACGTATGCCAAAAATGTACGCAGAACCAGCTTTTCAGTGAAGAGCAGCCTGGGACATTCTAGCAAATTTTACTTGTAAGTGGGGTTGGAAACTTACTGAAACGCTTTTCAGGCTTAGTACTGGGCTCAATAGATGCAGTCCTGAGGTCTCTCCTGATAGCAGGTGTGTAAGTCGGAATTCACCGCTCAGCTGACCCGGCAGGAGCAAACGTATGCCAAAAATCGACTTGAACCTGCTTTTCAGTTGAGAGCAGCCAGGGACATTTTAGCAAGTCTTACTTGTAAGTGGGGTTGGAAACGCTTTTCAGGCTCATTACTGGGCTCAAAAGATGCAGCCATGAGGTCACTCCTGATAGCAGGTGGGTAAGTAGAAATTCACCGCGCGGCTGACCCAGCAGGAGCAAACGTATGCCAAAAGTGATGTAAAGCCAGCTTTTCAGTGAAGAGCAGCGAGGGACATTCTAGCAAGTTTTACTTGTAAGTGGGGTTGGAAACGCTTTTCAGGCTTAGTACTGGGCTCAAAATATGCAGTCCTGAGGTCTCAGCAGGTGCGTAAGTTGGAATTCGCCGCTCGGCTGACCCTGCAGGAGCAAACGTATGCCAAAAATCGACACAGAACCAGCTTTTCTGTGAAGAGCAGTCAGGGACATTCTAGCAAGTTTTACTTGTAAGTGGGGTTGGAAACGCTTTTTACGCTCTGTACTGTGCACAAAAGATGCGGCACTGAGGTCTCTCCCGATAGCAGGTGGGTAAGTAGAAATTCACCACTCGGCTGACCCGGCAGGAACAAACGTATGCCAAAAATTGATGTGAACCAGCGTTTCAGTGAAGAGCATCCAGGGACGTTGTAGCAAGTTTTACTGGTAAGTGGGGTTGGAAACGCTTTTCAGTCTCAATACTGGGCTCAAAAGACGCAGCACTGAGATCTCTCATGATAGCAGGTGGGTAAGTAGAAATTCGCATCTCAGCTGACCCGGCAGGAGCAAACGTATGCCAAAAATCGACGCAGAATCAGCTTTTCAGTAAAGAGCAGCCAGGGACATTCTAGCAAGTTTTACTTGTAAGTGGGGTTGGAAATGCTTTTCAGGGTCAGTACTGGGCTCAAAAGATGCAGCACTGAGGTCTCTTTTGATAGCAGGTGGGTTAGTAGAAATTCGCCGCTCGGCTGACCCAGCAGGAGCAAACGTATGCCAAAAATGTACACAGAACCAGCTTTTCAGTGTAGAGCAGCCTGGGACATTCTAGCAAATTTTACTTGTAAGTGGGGTTGGAAACGCTTTTCAGGCTTAGTACTGGGCTCAAAAGATGCAGCCCTGAGGTCTCTCCTGATAGCAGGTGGGTATGTAGAAATTCGCCACTCGGCTGACTCAGCAGGAGCAAACGTATGCCAAAAATTGACGCAGAACCAGCTTTTCAGTGAGGAGCAGCCAGGGACATTCTAGCAAGTTTTACTGGTAAGTGGGTTTGGAAACGCTTTTCAGGCTCAATACTGGACTCAAAAGATGCAGCCCTGAGGTTTCTCATGCTAGCAGGTGGGTGAGTTGGAATTCGACGCTCGGCTGACCCTGCAGGAGCAAACGTATGCCAAAATTCGACACAGAACCAGCTTTTCAGTGAAGAGCAGCCAAGGAAATTCTAGCAAGTTTTACTTGTTATTGGGGTTGGAAACGATTTTCAGGCTCAGGACTGGGCTCAAAAGATGCAGCCATTAGGTCTCTCTTGATAGCAGGTGGGTAAGTAGAAATTACCCGCTCGGCTGACCCATCAAGAGCAAACGTATGCCAAAAATTGACGCAGAACCAGCTTTTCGGTGTAGAGCAGCAATGGACATTCTAGCAAGTTTTACTTGTAAGTGGGGTTGGAAACTCTTTTCAGGCTCAGTACTGGGCTCAAAAGATACAGCCATGAGGTCTCTCCTGACAGCAGGTGGGTAAGTAGAAATTTGCCACTCGGCTGACCCAACAGGAGCAAACGTATGCCAAAAATCGACGCAGAACCAGCTTTCAGGGAAGAGCAGCCAGGGACATTCTATCAAGTTTTAGTTGTAAGTGGGGTTGGAAACGCTGTTTAGGCTCAGTACTGGACTCAAAAGATGCAGCCCTGAGGTCTCTCATGATAGCAGGTGGGTAAGTTGGAATTCGCCGCTCAGCTGACCCAGCAGGAGTAAACTTATGCCAAAATTCGAAACAAAACCAGCTTTTCAATGAAGAGCAGCCAGGGACATTCTAGCAAGTTTTACTTGTAAGTGGGGTTGGAAACGCTTTTCACGCTCAGTACTGTGCACAAAAGATGCAGCCCTGAGGTCTCTCATGATAGCAGGTGGGTAAGTAGAAATTCGCCGCTCGGCTGACAAGGCAGGAGCAAACATATGCCAAAAATCGAGGCAGAACCAGCTTTTCAGTGAAGAGCAGCCAGGGACATTATAGCAAGTTTTACTTGTAAGTGGGGTTGGAAACGCTCTTCAGGCTCAGTACTGGGCTCAAAAGATGCAGCCACGAGGTCTCTCTTGATAGCAGCTGGGTAAGTAGAAATTTGCCGCTCCGCTGACCCGGCAGGAGCAAACGTATGCCAAAAATCGACTCAGAACCAGCTTTTCAGTGTAGAGCAGCCAGGGACATTCTAGCAAGTTTTACTTGTAAGTGGGGTTGGAAACGCTTTTCAGGCTCATTACTGGGCTCAAAAGATGCAGCCATGAGGTCTCTCCTGATAGCAGGTGGGTAAGTAGAAATTTGCCGCTCGGCTGACCCAGCAGGAGCAAACGTATGTCTCAAAATTGATGTAAAGCCAGCTTTTGAGTGAAGAGCAGCGAGGGACATTCTAGCAAGTTTTACTTGTAAGTGGGGTTGGAAACGCTTTTCAGGCTCAGTACTGGGCACAAAAGATGCAGTCCTGAGGTCTCAGCAGGTGCCTAAGTTGGAATTCGTCGCTCGGCTGACCCTGCAGGAGCAAATGTATGCCAAAAATCGACACAGAACCAGCTTTTCCGTGAAGAGCAGCCAGGGACATTCTAGCAAGATTTACTTGTAAGTGGGGTTGGAAACGCTTTTCAGGCTCAGTACTGGGCTCAAAAGATGCAGCTCTGAGGTCTCTCCTGATAGCAGGTAGGTAAGTAGAAATTCCCTGCTCGGCTGACCCGGCAGGAGCAAACGTATGCCAAAAATCGACGCAGAATCAGCTTTTCAGTAAAGAGCAGCCAGGGACATTCTAGCAAGTTTTACTTGTGAGTGGGGTTGGAAATGCTTTTTTCAGGCTCAGTACTGGGCTCAAAAGATGCTGCCCTGAAGTCTCTCATGATAGCAGGTGGGTAAGTAGAAATTCGCGGCTCGGCTGACAAGGCAGGAGCAAATGTATGCCAAAAATCGACGCAGAACCAGCTTTTCAGTGAAGAGCAGCCAGGGACATTATAGCAAGTTTTACTTGTAAGTGGGGTTGGAAAAGCTTTTCAGGCTTAGTACTGGGCTCAAAAGATGCAGCCATGAGGTCTCTCCTGATAGCAGGTGGGTAAGTAGAAATTCTCCACTCGGCTGACCCGGCAGGAACAAACGTATGCCAAAAATTGACGCAGAACCAGCTTTTCAGTGTAGAGAAGCCAGGGACATTCTAGCAAGTTTTATTTGTAAGTGGGGTTGGAAACGCTTTTCAGGCTCAGTACTGGGCTCGAAAGATGCAGCTCTGAGGTCTCTCCTGATAGCAGGTGGGTATGTAGAAATTCACCGCTCGGCTGACCCATCAGGAGCAAACGTATGCCAAAATTGATGTAAAGCCAGCTTTTCAGTGAAGAGCAGCGAGGGACATTCTAGCAAGTTTTACTTGTAAGTGGGGTTGGAAACGCTTTTCAGGCTCAGTACTGGGCTCAAAAGATGCAGTACTGAGGTCTCAGCAGGTGCGTAAGTTGGAATTTGCCGCTCGGCTGACCCTGCAGGAGCAAACGTATGCCAAAAATCGACACAGACCCAGCTTTTCCGTGAAGAGCAGTCAGGGACATTCTAGCAAGTTTTACTTGTAAGTGGGGTTGGAAACGCTTTTTACGCTCAGTACTGTGCACAAAAGATGCGGCACTGAGGTCTCTCCCAATAGCAGGTGGGTAAGTAGAAATTCTCCACTCGGCTGACCCAGCAGGAACAAACGTATGCCAAAAATTGACGTGAACCAGCGTTTCAGTGAAGAGCAGCCAGGGACGTTGTAGCAAGTTTTACTGGTAAGTGCGGTTGGAAACGCTTTTCAGGCTCAATACTGGGCTCAAAAGATGCAGCACTGAGGTCTCTCCTGATAGCAGGCGGGTAAGTAGAAATTCGCCGCTCGGCTGACCCGGCAGGAGCAAACGTATGCCAAAAATCGACGCAGATTCAGCTTTTCAGTAAAGAGTAGCCAGGGAAATTCTAGCAAGTTTTACTTGTAAGTGGGGTTGGAAATACTTTTCAGGGTCAGTACTGGGCTCAAAAGATTCAGCACTGAGGTCTCTCCTGATAGCAGGTGGGTAAGTAGAAATTCGCCGCTCGGCTGACCCGGCAGGAGCAAACGGATGCCAAAAATCAACGCAGAATCAGCTTTTCAGTAAAGAGCAGCCAGGGACATTCTAGCAAGTTTTACTTGTAAGTGGGGTTGGAAATGCTTTTCAGGGTCAGTACTGGGCTCAAAAGATGCAGCACTGAGGTCTCGCCTGATAGCAGGTGGGTAAGTATAAATTCACCGCTCGGCTGACCCGGCAGGAGCAAACGTATGCCAAAAATGTACGCAGAACCAGATTTTCAGTGAAGAGCAGCCTGGGACATTCTAGCAAATTTTATTTGTAAGTGGTGTTGGAAACGCTTTTCAGGCTTAGTACTGGGCTCAAAAGATGCAGCCCTGATGTCTCTCCTGATAGCAAGTGGGTATGTAGAAATTCGCCAATCGGCTGACTCAGCAGGAGCAAACAAATGCCAAAAATTAACGTAGAACCAGCTTTTCAGTGAGGAGCAGCCAGGGACATTCTAGCAAGTTTTACTAGTAAGTGGGGTTGGAAACGCTTTTAAGGCTCAATACTGGACTCAAAAGATTCAGCCCTGAGGTCTCTCATGATAGCAGGTGGGTAAGTTGGAATTCGCCGCTCGGCTGACCCTGCAGGAGCAAACGTATGCCGAAATTCAACGCAGAACCAGCTTTTCAGTGAAGAGCAGCCAAGGACATTCTAGCAAGTTTTTCTTATAAGTGGGGTTGGAAACGATTTTCAGGCTCAGGACTGGGCTCAAAAGATGCAGCCATGAGGTCTCTCTTGATAGCAGGTGGGTAAGTAGAAATTACCCACTCGGCTGACCCGGCAAGAGCAAACGTATGCAAAAAATCGACACAGAACCAGATTTTCAGTGTAGAGCAGCCAGGGACATTCTCGCAAGTTTTACTTGTAAGTGGGGTTGGAAACGCTTTTCAGGCTCATTACTGGGCTCAAAAGATGCAGCCATGAGGTCCCTCCTGATAGCAGATGGGTAAGTAGAAATTCGCCGCTTGGCTGACCCGGCAGGAGCAAACGTATGCCAAAATTGATGTAAAGCCAGCTTTTCAGTGAAGAGCAGCGAGGGACATTCTAGCAAGTTTTACTTGTAAGTGGGGTTGGAAACGCTTTTCAGGCTCAGTACTGGGCTCAAAAGATGCAGTCCTGAGGTCTCAGCAGGTACGTAAGTTGGAATTGGCCGCTCGGCTGACCCTGCAGGAGCAAACGTATGCCAAAAATCGACACAGAACCAGCTTTTCAGTGAAGAGCAGCCAAGGACATTCTAGCAAGTTTTACTTGTAAGTGGGGTTGGAAACGCTTTTCAGGCTCAATACTGGGCTCAAAAGATGCAGCACTGAGGTCTCTCCTGATAGCAGGCTGGTAAGTAGAAGTTCACCGCTCGGCTGACTTGGCATTAGCAAACGTATGCCAAAAATCAACGCAAAACCAGCTTTTCAGTGAAGAGCAGCCAGGGACATTCTAGCAAGTGTTAGTTGTAAGTGGGGTTGGAAACACTTTTCAGGCTCAGTACTGGGCTCAAAAGATGCAGCCATGAGGTCTCTCTTGATAGCAGCTGGGTAAGTAGAAATTTGCCGCTCGGCTGACCCGGCAGGAGCAAACGTATGACAAAAATTGACGCAGAACCAGCTTTTCAGTGTAGAGCAGCCACGGACATTCTAGCAAGTTTTACTTGTAAGTGGGGTTGGAAACGCTTTTCAGGCTCAGTACTGGGCTCAAAAGACGCAGCACTGAGGTCTCTCCCGATAGCAGGTGGGTAAGTAGAAATTCACCACTCGGCTGACCCGGCAGGAACAAACGTATGCCAAAAATTGACGTGAACCAGCGTTTCAGTGAAGAGCAGCCAGGGACGTTCTAGCAAGTTTTACTTGTAAGTGGGGTTGGAAACGCTTTTCAGGCTCAGTACTGGGCTCAAAAGATGCAGTCCTGAGGTCTCAGCAGGTACGTAAGTTGGAATTCGCCGCTCGGCTGACCCTGCAGGAGCAAACGTATACCAAAAATCGACACAGAACCAGCTTTTCAGTGAAGAGCAGCCAAGGACATTCTAGCAAGTTTTACTTGTAAGTGGGGTTGGAAACGCTTTTCAGGCTCAATACTGGGCTCAAAAGATGCAGCACTGAGGTCTCTCCTGATAGCAGGCTGGAAAGTAGAAGTTCACCGCTCGGCTGACTTGGCATTAGCAAACGTATGCCAAAAATCGACGCAGAACCAGCTTTTCAGTGAAGAGCAGCCAGGGACATTCTAGCAAGTGTTAGTTGTAAGTGGGGTTGGAAACACTTTTCAGGCTCAGTACTGGGCTCAAAAGATGCAGCCATGAGGTCTCTCTTGATTGCAGCTGGGTAAGTAGAAATTTGCCGCTCGGCTGACCCGGCAGGAGGAAACGTATGCCAAAAATTTACGCAGAACCAGCTTTTCAGTGTAGAGCAGCCAGGGACATTCTAGCAAGTTTTACTTGTAAGTGGGGTTGGAAATGCTTTTCAGGCTCATTACTGGGCTCAAAAGATGCAGCCATGAGGTCTCTCCTGATAGCAGGTGGGTAAGTAGAAATTAGCAGCTCGGCTGACCAGGCAGGAGCAAACGTATGCCAAAAATCGATGCAGGACTAGCTTTTCAGTGAAGAGCAGCCAGGGACATTCTAGCAAGTTTTACTTGTAAGTGGGGTTAGAAACGCTTTTCAGGCTTAGTACTGGGCTCAAAAGATGCAGTCCTGAGGTCTCTCCTGATAGCAGGTGTGTAAGTCGGAATTCGCCGCTCAGCTGACCCGGCAGGAGCAAACGTATGCCAAAAATCGACTTGAACCAGCTTTTCAGTTGAGAGCAGCCAGGGACATTTTAGCAAGTTTTACTGGTAAGTGGAGTTGGAAATGCTTTTCAGGCTCAATACTGGGCTCAAAAGATGCAGCCCTGAGGTCTCTCCTGATAGCAGGTGTGTAAGTTGGAATTCGCCGCTAGGCTGACCCTGCAGGAGCAAACGTATGCCAAAAATCGACGCTGAATCAGCTTTTCAGTGAAGAACAGCCAGGGACATTCTTGCAAGTTTTACTTGTAAGTGGGGTTGGAAACGCTTTTCAGTCTCAGTACTGGGCTCAAAAGATGCTGCCCTGAAGTCTATCATGATAGCAGGTGGGTAAGTAGAAATTCGCTGCTCGACTGACAAGGCAGGAGCAAATGTATGCCAAAAATCGACGCAGAACCAGCTTTTCAGTGAAGAGCAGCCAGGGACATTATAGCAAGTTTTATTTGTAAGTGGGGTTGGAAACGCTTTCAGGCTCATTACTGGGCTCAAAAGATGCAGCCATGAGGTCTCTCCTGATAGCAGGTGGGTAAGTAGAAATTCGCCGCTCGGCTGACCCAGCAGGAGCAAACGTATGCCAAAATTGATGTAAAGCCAGCTTTTCAGTGAAGAGCAGCGAGGGACATTCTAGCAAGTTTTACTTGTAAGTGGGGTTGGAAACGCTTTTCAGGCTCAGTACTGGGCTCAAAAGATGCAGTACTGAGGTATCAGCAGGTGCGTAAGTTGGAATTCGCCGCTCGGCTGACCCTGCAGGAGCAAACGTATGCCAAAAATCGACACAGACCCAGCTTTTCCGTGAGGAGCAGTCAGGGACATTCTAGCAAGTTTTACTTGTAAGTGGGGTTGGAAACGCTTTTTACGCTCAGTACTGTGCACAAAAGATGCGGCACTGAGGTCTCTCCCAATAGCAGGTGGGTAAGTAGAAATTCTCCACTCGGCTGACCCGGCAGGAACAAACGTATGCCAAAAATTGACGTGAACCAGCGTTTCAGTGAAGAGCAGCCAGGGACGTTGTAGCAAGTTTTACTGGTAAGTGGGGTTGGAAACGCTTTTCAGGCTCAATACTGGGCTCAAAAGATGCAGCACTGAGGTCTCTCCTGATAGCAGGCGGGTAAGTAGAAATTCACCGCTCGGCTGACCTTGCATTAGCAAACGTATGCCAAAAATCGACGCAGAACCAGCTTTTCAGTGAAGAGCATCCAGGGACATTCTAGCAAGTTTTAGTTGTAAGTGGGGTTGGAAACGCTTTTCAGGCTCAGTACTGTACTCAAAAGATGCAGCCCTGAGGTCTCTCATGATAGCAGGTGGGTAAGTTGGAATTCGCCGCTCGGCTGACCCTGCAGGAGCAAACTTATGCCAAATTTCGACGCAAAACCAGCTTTTCAATGAAGAGCAGCCAGGGACATTCTAGCAAGTTTTACTTGTTAGTGGGGTTGGAAAGGCTTTTCACACTCAGTACTGTGCACAAAAGATGCAGCCCTGAGGTCTCTCATGATAGCAGGTGGGTAAGTAGAAATTCGCCGCTCTGCTGACCCGGCAGGAGCAAACGGATGCCAAAAATCAACGCAGAATCAGCTTTTCAGTAAAGAGCAGCCAGGGACATTCTAGCAAGTTTTACTTGTAAGTGGGGTTGGAAATGCTTTTCAGGCTTAGTACTGGGCTCAAAAGATGCAGCCCTGATGTCTCTCCTGATAGCAAGTGGGTATGTAGAAATTCGCCAATCGGCTGACTCAGCAGAAGCAAACATATGCCAAAAATTGACGTAGAACCAGCTTTTCAGTGAGGAGCAGCCAGGGACATTCTAGCAAGTTTTACTAGTAAGTGGGGTTGGAAACGCTTTTCAGGCTCAATACCGGACTCAAAAGATTCAGCCCTGAGGTCTCTCATGATAGCAGGTGGGTAAGTTGGAATTCGCCGCTCGGCTGACCCTGCAAGAGCAAACGTATGCCAAAATTCAACGCAGAACCAGCTTTTCAGTGAAGAGCAGCCAAGGACATTCTAGCAAGTTTTTCTTGTAAGTGGGGTTGGAAACGATTTTCAGGCTCAGGACTGAGCTCAAAAGATGCAGCCATGAGGTCTCTCTTGATAGCAGGTGGGTAAGTAGAAATTACCCACTCGGCTGACCCGGCAAGAGCAAATGTATGCAAAAAATCAACACAGAACCAGATTTTCAGTGTAGAGCAGCCAGGGACATTCTCGCAAGTTTTACTTGTAAGTTGGGTTGGAAACGCTTTTCAGGCTCATTACTGGGCTCAAAAGATGCAGCCATGAGGTCTCTCCTGATAGCAGGAGGGTAAGTAGAAATTCACCGCTCGGCTGACCCGGCAGGAGCAAACGTATGCCAAAATTGATTTAAAGCCAGCTTTTCAGTGAAGAGCAGCGAGGGATATTCTAGCAAGTTTTACTTGTAAGTGGGGTTGGAAACGCTTTTCAGGCTCAGTACTGGGCTCAAAAGATGCAGTCCTGAGGTCTCAGCAGGTACGTAAGTTGGAATTCGCCGCTCGGCTGACCCTGCAGGAGCAAACGTATGCCAAAAATCGACACAGAACCAGCTTTTCCGTGAAGAGCAGCCAGGGACATTCTAGCAAGTTTTACTTGTAAGTGGGGTTGGAAACGCTTTTCAGGCTCAGTACTGGGCTCAAAAGATGCAGCTCTGAGGTCTCTCCTGATAGCAGGTGGGTATGTAGAAATTCGCCACTCGGCTGTTTCAGCAGGAACAAACGTATGCCAAAAATTGATGCAGAACCAGCTTTTCAGTGAGGAGCAGCCATGGACATTCTAGCAAGTTTTACTAGTAAGTGGGGTTGGAAACGCATTTCAGGCTCAATACTGGACTCAAAAGATGCAGCCCTGAGGTCTCTCATGATAGCAGGTGGGTAAGTTGGAATTCGCCGCTCGGCTGACCCTGCAGCAGCAAACGTATGCCAAAATTCGCGCAGGACCAGCTTTTCAGTGAAGAGCAGCCAAGGACATTCTAGCAAGTTTTACTTGTAAGTGGGGTTGGAAATGATTTTCAGGCTCAGGACTGGGCTCAAAAGATGCAGCCATGAGGTCTCTCTTGATAGCAGGTGGGTAAGTAGAAATTCGCCATTCGGCTGACCCAGCAGGAGCAAACCTATGCCAAAAATCGGCACAGAACCAGCTTTTCAGTGAAGAGCAGCCAGGGACATTCTAGCACGTTTTACTTGTAAGTGGGGTTGGAAACGCTTTTCAGGCTCAGTACTGGGCTCAAAAGACGCAGCACTGAGGTCTCTCCCGATAGCAGGTGGGTAAGTAGAAATTCACCACTCGGCTGACCCGGCAGGAACAAACGTATGCCAGAAATTGACGTGAACCAGCGTTTCAGTGAAGAGCAGCCAGGGACGTTCTAGCAAGTTTTACTGGTAAGTGGGGTTGGAAACGCTTTTCAGGCTCAATACTGGGCTCAAAAGATGCAGCACTGAGGTCTCTACTGATAGCAGGCTGGTAAGTAGAAGTTCACCGCTCGGCTGACTTGGCATTAGCAAACGTATGCCAAAAATCGACGCAGAACCAGCTTTTCAGTGAAGAGCAGCCAGGGACATTCTAGCAAGTGTTAGTTGTAAGTGGGGTTGGAAACGCTTTTCAGGCTCAGTACTGGGCTCAAAAGATGCAGCCATGAGGTCTCTCTTGATAGCAGCTGGGTAAGTAGAAATTTGCCGCTCGGCTGACCCGGCAGGAGCAAACGTATGCCAAAAATCGACGCAGAACCAGCTTTTCAGTGTAGAGCAGCCAGGGACATTCTAGCAAGTTTTACTTGTAAGTGGGGTTGGAAATGCTTTTCAGGCTCATTACTGGGCTCAAAAGATGCAGCCATGAGGTCTCTCCTGATAGCAGGTGGGTAAGTAGAAATTAGCAGCTCGGCTGACCAGGCAGGAGCAAACGTAACCCAAAAATTGACGCAGGACCAGCTTTTCAGTGAAGAGCAGCCAGGGACATTCTAGCAAGTTTTACTTGTAAGTGGGGTTGGAAACGCTTTTCAGGCTTAGTACTGGGCTCAAAAGATGCAGTCCTGAGGTCTCTCCTGATAGCAGGTGTGTAAGTCGGAATTCGTCGCTCAGCTGACCCGGCCGGAGCAAACGTATGCCAAAAATCGACTTGAACCAGCTTTTCAGTTGAGAGCAGCCAGGGACATTTTAGCAAGTTTTACTGGTAAGTGAAGTTGGAAATGCTTTTCAGGCTCAATACTGGGCTCAAAAGATGCAGCCCTGAGGTCTCTCCTGATAGCAGGTAGGTAATTTGGAATTCGCCGCTAGACTGACCCTGCAGGAGCAAACGTATGCCAAAAATCGACGCTGAATCAGCTTTTCAGTGAAGAACAGCCAGGGACATTCGAGCAAGATTTACTTTTAAGTGGGGTTGGAAACGCTTTTCAGTCTCAGTACTGGGCTCAAAAGATGCTGCCCTGAAGTCTCTCTTGATAGCAGCTGGGTAAGTAGAAAGTTGCCGCTCAGCTGACCTGGCAGGAGCAAACGTATGCCAAAAATTGACGCAGAACCAGCTTTTCAGTGTAGAGAAGCCAGTGACATTCTAGCAAGTTTTATTTGTAAGTGGGGTTGGAAACGCTTTCAGGCTCATTACTGGGCTCAAAAGATGCAGCCATGAGGCCTCTCCTGATAGCAAGTGGGTATGTAGAAATTCGCCAATCGGCTGACTGAGCAGGAGCAAACATATGCCAAAAATTGACGTAGAACCAGCTTTTCAGTGAGGAGCAGCCAGGGACATTCTAGCAAGTTTTACTAGTAAGTGGGGTTGGAAACGCTTTTCAGGCTCAATACTGGACTCAAAAGATTCAGCCCTGAGGTCTCTCATGATAGCAGGTGGGTAAGTTGGAATTCGCCGCTCGGCTGACCCTGCAGGAGCAAACGTATGCCGAAATTCAACGCAGAACCAGCCTTTCAGTGAAGAGCAGCCAAGGACATTCTAGCAAGTTTTTCTTGTAAGTGGGGTTGGAAACGATTTTCAGGCTCAGGACTGGGCTCAAAAGATGCAGCCATGAGGTCTCTCTTGATAGCAGGTGGGTAAGTAGAAATTCACCACTCGGCTGACCCGGCAGGAACAAACGTATGCCAGAAATTGACGTGAACCAGTGTTTCAGTGAAGAGCAGCCAGGGACGTTCTAGCAAGTTTTACTGGTAAGTGGGGTTGGAAACGCTTTAGAGGCTCAATACTGGGCTCAAAAGATGCAGCACTGAGGTCTCTCCTGATAGCAGGCTGGTAAGTAGAAGTTCACCGCTCGGCTGACTTGGCATTAGCAAACGTATGCCAAAAATCGACGCAGAACCAGCTTTTCAGTGTAGAGCAGCCAGGGACATTCTAGCAAGTTTTACTTGTAAGTGGGGTTGGAAATGCTTTTCAAGCTCATTACTGAGCTCAAAAGAAGCAGCCATGAGGTCTCTCCTGATAGCAGGTGGGTAAGTAGAAATTAGCAGCTCGGCTGACCAGGCAGGAGCAAACGTATGCCAAAAATTGACGCAGGACCAGCTTTTCAGTGAAGAGCAGCCAGGGACATTCTAGCAAGTTTTACTTGTAAGTGGGGTTGGAAACGCTTTTCAGGCTTAGTACTGGGCTCAAAAGATGCAGTCCTGAGGTCTCTCCTGATAGCAGGTGTGTAAGTCGGAATTCGCCGCTCAGCTGACCCGGCAGGAGCAAACGTATGCCAAAAATCGACTTGAACCAGCTTTTCAGTTGAGAGCAGCCAGGGACATTTTAGCAAGTTTTACTGGTAAGTGGAGTTGGAATTGCTTTTCAGGCTCAATACTAGGCTCAAAAGATGCAGCCCTGAGGTCTCTCCTGATAGCAGGTGGGTAATTTGGAATTTGCCGCTAGGCTGACCCTGCAGGAGCAAACGTATGCCAAAAATCGACGCTGAATCAGCTTTTCAGTGAAGAACAGCCAGGGACATTCGAGCAAGTTTTACTTGTAAGTGGGGTTGGAAACGCTTTTCAGTCTCAGTACTGGGCTCAAAAGATGCTGCCCTGAAGTCTCTCATGATAGCAGGTGGGTAAGTAGAAATTCGCCGCTCGGCTGACAAGGCAGGAGCAAATGTATGCCAAAAATCGACGCAGAACCAGCTTTTCAGTATAGAGCAGCCAGGGACATTATAGCAAGTTTTACTTGTAAGTGGGGTTGGAAAAGCTTTTCAGGCTCAGTACTGGGCTCAAAAGATGCAGCCATGAGGTCTCTCTTGATAGCAGCTGGGTAAGTAGAAAGTTGCCTCTCGGCTGACCCGGCAGGAGCAAACGTATGCCAAAAATTGACGCAGAACCAGCTTTTCAGTGTAGAGAAGCCAGGGACATTCTAGCAAGTTTTATTTCTAAATGTGGTTGGAAACGCTTTCAGGCTCATTACTGGGCTCAAAAGATGCAGCCATGAGGTCTCTCCTGATAGCAAGTGGGTATGTAGAAATTCGCCAATCGGCTGACTCAGCAGGAGCAAACCTAAGCCAAAAATCGACACAGAACCAGCTTTTCAGTGAAGAGCAGCCAGGGACATTCTAGCACGTTTTACTTGTAAGTGGGGTTAGAAACGCTTTTCAGGCTCAGTACTGGGCTCAAAAGACGCAGCACTGAGGTCTCTCCCGATAGCAGGTGGGTAAGTAGAAATTCACCACTCGGCTGACCCGGCAGGAACAAACGTATGCCAAAAATCGACTTGAACCAGCTTTTCAGTTGAGAGCAGCCAGGGACATTTTAGCAAGTTTTACTTGTAAGTGGAGTTGGAAACGCTTTTAGGCTCATTACTGGGCTCAAAAGATGCAGCCATGAGGCCTCTCCTGATAGCAAGTGGGTATGTAGAAATTTGCCAATCGGCTGACTGAGCAGGAGCAAACATATGCCAAAAATTGACGTAGAACCAGCTTTTCAGTGAGGAGCAGCCAGGGACATTCTAGCAAGTTTTACTAGTAAGTGGGGTTGGAAACGCTTTTCAGGCTCAATACTGGACTCAAAAGATTCAGCCCTGAGGTCTCTCATGATAGCAGGTGGGTAAGTTGGAATTCGCCGCTCGGCTGACCCTGCAGGAGCAAACGTATGCCGAAATTCAACGCAGAACCAGCCTTTCAGTGAAGAGCAGCCAAGGACATTCTAGCAAGTTTTTCTTGTAAGTGGGGTTGGAAACGATTTTCAGGCTCAGGACTGGGCTCAAAAGATGCAGCCATGAGGTCTCTCTTGATAGCAGGTGGGTAAGTAGAAATTCACCACTCGGCTGACCCGGCAGGAACAAACGTATGCCAGAAATTGACGTGAACCAGCGTTTCAGTGAAGAGCAGCCAGGGACGTTCTAGCAAGTTTTACTGGTAAGTGGGGTTGGAAACGCTTTTCAGGCTCAATACTGGGCTCAAAAGATGCAGCACTGAGGTCTCTCCTGATAGCAGGCTGGTAAGTAGAAGTTCACCGCTCGGCTGACATGGCATTAGCAAACGTATGCCAAAAATCGACGCAGAACCAGCTTTTCAGTGTAGAGCAGCCAGGGACATTCTAGCAAGTTTTACTTGTAAGTGGGGTTGGAAATGCTTTTCAAGCTCATTACTGGGCTCAAAAGATGCAGCCATGAGGTCTCTCCTGATAGCAGGTGGGTAAGTAGAAATTAGCAGCTCGGCTGACCAGGCAGGAGCAAACGTATGCCAAAAATCGACGCAGGACCTGCTTTTCAGTGAAGAGCAGCCAGGGACATTCTAGCAAGTTTTACTTGTAAGTGGGGTTGGAAACGCTTTTCAGGCTTAGTACTGGGCTCAAAAGATGCAGTCCTGAGGTCTCTCCTGATAGCAGGTGTGTAAGTCGGAATTCGCCGCTCAGCTGACCCGGCAGGAGCAAACGTATGCCAAAAATCGACTTGAACCAGCTTTTCAGTTGAGAGCAGCCAGGGACATTTTAGCAAGTTTTACTGGTAAGTGGAGTTGGAATTGCTTTTCAGGCTCAATACTGGGCTCAAAAGATGCAGCCCTGAGGTCTCTCCTGATAGCAGGTGGGTAATTTGGAATTCGCCGCTAGGCTGACCCTGCAGGAGCAAACGTATGCCAAAAATCCACGCTGAATCAGCTTTTCAGTGAAGAACAGCCAGGGACATTCGAGCAAGTTTTACTAGTAAGTGGGGTTGGAAACGCTTTTCAGGCTCAATACTGGACTCAAAAGATTCAGCCCTTAGGTCTCTCATGATAGCAGGTGGGTAAGTTGGAATTCGCCGCTCGGCTGACCTTGCAGGAGGAAACGTATGCCAAAAATCGACGCAGGACCAGCTTTTCAGTGAAGAGCAGCCAGGGACATTCTAGCAAGTTTTACTTGTAAGTGGGGTTGGAAACGCTTTTCAGGCTTAGTACTGGGCTCAAAAGATGCAGTCCTGAGGTCTCTCCTGATAGCAGGTGTGTAAGTCGGAATTCGCCGCTCAGCTGACCCGGCAGGAGCAAACGTATGCCAAAAATCGACTTGAACCAGCTTTTCAGTTGAGAGCAGCCAGGGACATTTTAGCAAGTTTTACTGGTAAGTGGAGTTGGAATTGCTTTTCAGGCTCAATACTGGGCTCAAAAGATGCAGCCCTGAGGTCTCTCCTGATAGCAGGTGGGTAATTTGGAATTCGCCGCTAGGCTGACCCTGCAGGAGCAAACGTATGCCAAAAATCGACGCTGAATCAGCTTTTCAGTGAAGAACAGCCAGGGACATTCGAGCAAGTTTTACTTGTAAGTGGGGTTGGAAACGCTTTTCAGTCTCAGTACTGGGCTCAAAAGATGCTGCCCTGAAGTCTCTCATGATAGCAGGTGGGTAAGTAGAAATTCGCCGCTCGGCTGACAAGGCAGGAGCAAATGTATGCCAAAAATCGACGCAGAACCAGCTTTTCAGTATAGAGCAGCCAGGGACATTATAGCAAGTTTTACTTGTAAGTGGGGTTGGAAAAGCTTTTCAGGCTCAGTACTGGGCTCAAAAGATGCAGCCATGAGGTCTCTCTTGATAGCAGCTGGGTAAGTAGAAAGTTGCCTCTCGGCTGACCCGGCAGGAGCAAACGTATGCCAAAAATTGACACAGAACCAGCTTTTCAGTGTAGAGAAGCCAGGGACATTCTAGCAAGTTTTATTTCTAAATGTGGTTGGAAACGCTTTCAGGCTCATTACTGGGCTCAAAAGATGCAGCCATGAGGTCTCTCCTGATAGCAAGTGGGTATGTAGAAATTTGCCAATCGGCTGACTCAGCAGGAGCAAACCTATGCCAAAAATCGACACAGAACCAGCTTTTCAGTGAAGAGCAGCCAGGGACATTCTAGCACGTTTTACTTGTAAGTGGGGTTAGAAACGCTTTTCAGGCTCAGTACTGGGCTCAAAAGACGCAGCACTGAGGTCTCTCCCGATAGCAGGTGGGTAAGTAGAAATTCACCACTCGGCTGACCCGGCAGGAACAAACGTATGCCAAAAATCGACTTGAACCAGCTTTTCAGTTGAGAGCAGCCAGGGACATTTTAGCAAGTTTTATTTGTAAGTGGAGTTGGAAACGCTTTCAGGCTCATTACTGGGCTCAAAAGATGCAGCCATGAGGCCTCTCCTGATAGCAAGTGGGTATGTAGAAATTCGCCAATCGGCTGACTGAGCAGGAGCAAACATATGCCAAAAATTTACGTAGAACCAGCTTTTCAGTGAGGAGCAGCCAGGGACATTCTAGCAAGTTTTACTAGTAAGTGGGGTTGGAAACGCTTTTCAGGCTCAATACTGGACTCAAAAGATTCAGCCCTGAGGTCTCTCATGATAGCAGGTGGGTAAGTTGGAATTCGCCGCTCGGCTGACCCTGCAGGAGCAAACGTATGCCGAAATTCAACGCAGAACCAGCCTTTCAGTGAAGAGCAGCCAAGGACATTCTAGCAAGTTTTTCTTGTAAGTGGGGTTGGAAACGATTTTCAGGCTCAGGACTGGGCTCAAAAGATGCAGCCATGAGGTCTCTCTTGATAGCAGGTGGGTAAGTAGAAATTCACCACTCGGCTGACCCGGCAGGAACAAACGTATGCCAGAAATTGACGTGAACCAGCGTTTCAGTGAAGAGCAGCCAGGGACGTTCTAGCAAGTTTTACTGGTAAGTGGGGTTGGAAACGCTTTTCAGGCTCAATACTGGGCTCAAAAGATGCAGCACTGAGGTCTCTCCTGATAGCAGGCTGGTAAGTAGAAGTTCACCGCTCGGCTGACTTGGCATTAGCAAACGTATGCCAAAAATCGACGCAGAACCAGCTTTTCAGTGTAGAGCAGCCAGGGACATTCTAGCAAGTTTTACTTGTAAGTGGGGTTGGAAATGCTTTTCAAGCTCATTACTGGGCTCAAAAGATGCAGCCATGAGGTCTCTCCTGATAGCAGGTGGGTAAGTAGAAATTAGCAGCTCGGCTGACCAGGCAGGAGCAAACGTATGCCAAAAATCGACGCAGGACCAGCTTTTCAGTGAAGAGCAGCCAGGGACATTCTAGCAAGTTTTACTTGTAAGTGGGGTTGGAAACGCTTTTCAGGCTTAGTACTGGGCTCAAAAGATGCAGTCCTGAGGTCTCTCCTGATAGCAGGTGTGTAAGTCGGAATTCGCCGCTCAGCTGACCCGGCAGGAGCAAACGTATGCCAAAAATCGACTTGAACCAGCTTTTCAGTTGAGAGCAGCCAGGGACATTTTAGCAAGTTTTACTGGTAAGTGGAGTTGGAATTGCTTTTCAGGCTCAATACTGGGCTCAAAAGATGCAGCCCTGAGGTCTCTCCTGATAGCAGGTGGGTAATTTGGAATTCGCCGCTAGGCTGACCCTGCAGGAGCAAACGTATGCCAAAAATCCACGCTGAATCAGCTTTTCAGTGAAGAACAGCCAGGGACATTCGAGCAAGTTTTACTAGTAAGTGGGGTTGGAAACGCTTTTCAGGCTCAATACTGGACTCAAAAGATTCAGCCCTTAGGTCTCTCATGATAGCAGGTGGGTAAGTTGGAATTCGCCGCTCGGCTGACCTTGCAGGAGCAAACGTATGCCGAAATTCAACGCAGAACCAGCTTTTCAGTGAAGAGCAGCCAAGGACATTCTTGTAAGTGGGGTTGGAAACGATTTTCAGGCTCAGGACTGGGCTCAAAAGATGCTGCCCTGAAGTCTCTCATGATAGCAGGTGGGTAAGTAGAAATTCGCCGCTCGGCTGACAAGGCAGGAGCAAATGTATGCCAAAAATCGACGCAGAACCAGCTTTTCAGTATAGAGCAGCCAGGGACATTATAGCAAGTTTTACTTGTAAGTGGGGTTGGAAAAGCTTTTCAGGTTCAGTACTGGGCTCAAAAGATGCAGCCATGAGGTCTCTCTTGATAGCAGGTGGGTAAGTAGAAATTCACCATTCGGCTGACCCAGCAGGAGCAAACCTATGCCAAAAATCGACACAGAACCAGCTTTTCAGTGAAGAGCAGCCAGGGACATTCTAGCACGTTTTACTTGTAAGTGGGGTTAGAAACGCTTTTCAGGCTCAGTACTGGGCTCAAAAGACGCAGCACTGAGGTCTCTCCCGATAGCAGGTGGGTAAGTAGAAATTCACCACTCGGCTGACCCGGCAGGAACAAACGTATGCCAGAAATTGACGTGAACCAGCGTTTCAGTGAAGAGCAGCCAGGGACGTTCTAGCAAGTTTTACTGGTAAGTGGGGTTGGAAACGCTTTTCAGGCTCAATACTGGGCTCAAAAGATGCAGCACTGAGGTCTCTCCTGATAGCAGGCTGGTAAGTAGAAGTTCACCGCTCGGCTGACTTGGCATTAGCAAACTATTCCAAAAATCGACGCAGAACCAGCTTTTCAGTGAAGAGCAGCCAGGGACATTCTAGCAAGATTTACTTGTAAGTGGGTTTGGAAATGCTTTTCAGGCTCATTACTGGGCTCAAAAGATGCAGCCATGAGGTCTCTCCTGATAGCAGGTGGGTAAGTAGAAATTAGCAGCTCGGCTGACCAGGCAGGAGCAAACGTATGCCAAAAATTGACGCAGGACCAGCTTTTCAGTGAAGAGCAGCCAGGGACATTCTAGCAAGTTTTACTTGTAAGTGGGGTTGGAAACGCTTTTCAGGCATAGTACTGGGCTCAAAAGATGCAGTCCTGAGGTCTCTCCTGATAGCAGGTGTGTAAGTCGGAATTCGCCGCTCAGCTGACCCGGCAGGAGCAAACGTATGCCAAAAATCGACTTGAACCAGCTTTTCAGTTGAGAGCAGCCAGGGACATTTTAGCAAGTTTTACTGGTAAGTGGAGTTGGAAATGCTTTTCAGGCTCAATACTGGGCTCAAAAGATGCAGCCCTGAGGTCTCTCCTGATAGCAGGTAGGTAATTTGGAATTCGCCGCTAGGCTGACCCTGCAGGAGCAAACGTATGCCAAAAATCGATGCTGAATCAGCTTTTCAGTGAAGAACAGCCAGGGACATTCGAGCAAGTTTTACTTGTAAGTGGGGTTGGAAACGCTTTTCAGTCTCAGTACTGGGCTCAAAAGATGCTGCCCTGAAGTCTCTCATGATAGCAGGTGGGTAAGTAGAGAGTTGCCGATCGGCTGACCAGGCATGAGCAAACGTATGCCAAAAATTGACGCAGAACCAGCTTTTCAGTGAAGAGCAACCAGGGACATTATAGCAAGTTTTACTTGTAAGTGGGGTTGGAAAAGCTTTTCAGGCTCAGTACTGGGCTCAAAAGATGCAGCCATGAGGTCTCTCTTGATAGCAGCTGGGTAAGTAGAAAGTTGCCGCTCAGCTGACCCGGCAGGAGCAAACGTATGCAAAAAATTGACGCAGAACCAGCTTTTCAGTGTAGAGAAGCCAGGGACATTCTAGCAAGTTTTATTTGTAAGTGGGGTTGGAAACGCTTTCAGGCTCATTACTGGGCTCAAAAGATGCAGCCATGAGGCCTCTCCTGATAGCAAGTGGGTATGTAGAAATTCGCCAATCGGCTGACTGAGCAGGAGCAAACATATGCCAAAAATTGACGTAGAACCAGCTTTTCAGTGAGGAGCAGCCAGGGACATTCTAGCAAGTTTTACTAGTAAGTGGGGTTGGAAACGCTTTTCAGGCTCAATACTGGACTCAAAAGATTCAGCCCTGAGGTCTCTCATGATAGCAGGTGGGTAAGTTGGAATTCGCTGCTCGGCTGACCCTGCAGGAGCAAACGTATGCCAAAATTCAACGCAGAACCAGCCTTTCAGTGAAGAGCAGCCAAGGACATTTTAGCAAGTTTTTCTTGTAAGTGGGGTTGGAAACGATTTTCAGGCTCAGGACTGGGCTCAAAAGATGCAGCCATGAGGTCTCTCTTGATAGCAGGTGGGTAAGTAGAAATTCACCACTCGGCTGACCCGGCAGGAACAAACGTATGCCAGAAATTGACGTGAACCAGCGTTTCAGTGAAGAGCAGCCAGGGACGTTCTAGCAAGTTTTACTGGTAAGTGGGGTTGGAAACGCTTTTCAGGCTCAATACTGGGCTCAAAAGATGCAGCACTGAGGTCTCTCCTGATAGCAGGCTGGTAAGTAGAAGTTCACCGCTCGGCTGACTTGGCATTAGCAAACGTATGCCAAAAATCGACGCAGAACCAGCTTTTCAGTGTAGAGCAGCCAGGGACATTCTAGCAAGTTTTACTTGTAAGTGGGGTTGGAAATGCTTTTCAAGCTCATTACTGGGCTCAAAAGATGCAGCCATGAGGTCTCTCCTGATAGCAGGTGGGTAAGTAGAAATTAGCAGCTCGGCTGACCAGGCAGGAGCAAACGTATGCCAAAAATCGACGCAGGACCAGCTTTTCAGTGAAGAGCAGCCAGGGACATTCTAGCAAGTTTTACTTGTAAGTGGGGTTGGAAACGCTTTTCAGGCTTAGTACTGGGCTCAAAAGATGCAGTCCTGAGGTCTCTCCTGATAGCAGGTGTGTAAGTCGGAATTCGCCGCTCAGCTGACCCGGCAGGAGCAAACGTATGCCAAAAATCGACTTGAACCAGCTTTTCAGTTGAGAGCAGCCAGGGACATTTTAGCAAGTTTTACTGGTAAGTGGAGTTGGAATTGCTTTTCAGGCTCAATACTGGGCTCAAAAGATGCAGCCCTGAGGTCTCTCCTGATAGCAGGTGGGTAATTTGGAATTCGCCGCTAGGCTGACCCTGCAGGAGCAAACGTATGCCAAAAATCGACGCTGAATCAGCTTTTCAGTGAAGAACAGCCAGGGACATTTTAGCAAGTTTTACTAGTAAGTGGGGTTGGAATTGCTTTTCAGGCTCAATACTGGACTCAAAAGATTCAGCCCTTAGGTCTCTCATGATAGCAGGTGGGTAAGTTGGAATTCGCCGCTCGGCTGACCTTGCAGGAGCAAACGTATGCCGAAATTCAACGCAGAACCAGCTTTTCAGTGAAGAGCAGCCAAGGACATTCTTGTAAGTGGGGTTGGAAACGATTTTCAGGCTCAGGACTGGGCTCAAAAGATGCTGCCCTGAAGTCTCTCATGATAGCAGGTGGGTAAGTAGAAATTCGCCGCTCGGCTGACAAGGCAGGAGCAAATGTATGCCAAAAATCGACGCAGAACCAGCTTTTCAGTATAGAGCAGCCAGGGACATTATAGCAAGTTTTACTTGTAAGTGGGGTTGGAGAAGCTTTTCAGGTTCAGTACTGGGCTCAAAAGATGCAGCCATGAGGTCTCTCTTGATAGCAGCTGGGTAAGTAGAAAGTTGCCTCTCGGCTGACCCGGCAGGAGCAAACGTATGCCAAAAATTGACGCAGGACCAGCTTTTCAGTGAAGAGCAGCCAGGGACATTCTAGCAAGTTTTACTTGTAAGTGGGGTTGGAAACGCTTTTCAGGCTTAGTACTGGGCTCAAAAGATGCAGTCCTGAGGTCTCTCCTGATAGCAGGTGTGTAAGTCGGAATTCGCCGCTCAGCTGACCCGGCAGGAGCAAACGTATGCCAAAAATCGACTTGAACCAGCTTTTCAGTTGAGAGCAGCCAGGGACATTTTAGCAAGTTTTACTGGTAAGTGGAGTTGGAATTGCTTTTCAGGCTCAATACTGGGCTCAAAAGATGCAGCCCTGAGGTCTCTCCTGATAGCAGGTGGGTAATTTGGAATTCGCCGCTAGGCTGACCCTGCAGGAGCAAACGTATGCCAAAAATCGACGCTGAATCAGCTTTTCAGTGAAGAACAGCCAGGGACATTCGAGCAAGTTTTACTTGTAAGTGGGGTTGGAAACGCTTTTCAGTCTCAGTACTGGGCTCAAAAGATGCTGCCCTGAAGTCTCTCATGATAGCAGGTGGGTAAGTAGAAATTCGCCGCTCGGCTGACAAGGCAGGAGCAAATGTATGCCAAAAATCGACGCAGAACCAGCTTTTCAGTATAGAGCAGCCAGGGACATTATAGCAAGTTTTACTTGTAAGTGGGGTTGGAAAAGCTTTTCAGGCTCAGTACTGGGCTCAAAAGATGCAGCCATGAGGTCTCTCTTGATAGCAGCTGGGTAAGTAGAAAGTTGCCTCTCGGCTGACCCGGCAGGAGCAAACGTATGCCAAAAATTGACGCAGAACCAGCTTTTCAGTGTAGAGAAGCCAGGGACATTCTAGCAAGTTTTATTTCTAAATGTGGTTGGAAACGCTCTCAGGCTCATTACTGGGCTCAAAAGATGCAGCCATGAGGTCTCTCCTGATAGCAAGTGGGTATGTAGAAATTCGCCAATCGGCTGACTGAGCAGGAGCAAACATATGCCAAAAATTGACGTAGAACCAGCTTTTCAGTGAGGAGCAGCCAGGGACATTCTAGCAAGTTTTACTAGTAAGTGGGGTTGGAAACGCTTTTCAGGCTCAATACTGGACTCAAAAGATTCAGCCCTGAGGTCTCTCATGATAGCAGGTGGGTAAGTTGGAATTCGCCGCTCGGCTGACCCTGCAGGAGCAAACGTATGCCGAAATTCAACGCAGAACCAGCCTTTCAGTGAAGAGCAGCCAAGGACATTCTAGCAAGTTTTTCTTGTAAGTGGGGTTGGAAACGATTTTCAGGCTCAGGACTGGGCTCAAAAGATGCAGCCATGAGGTCTCTCTTGATAGCAGGTGGGTAAGTAGAAATTCACCACTCGGCTGACCCGGCAGGAACAAACGTATGCCAGAAATTGACGTGAACCAGTGTTTCAGTGAAGAGCAGCCAGGGACGTTCTAGCAAGTTTTACTGGTAAGTGGGGTTGGAAACGCTTTTCAGGCTCAATACTGGGCTGAAAAGATGCAGCACTGAGGTCTCTCCTGATAGCAGGCTGGTAAGTAGAAGTTCACCGCTCGGCTGACTTGGCATTAGCAAACGTATGCCAAAAATCGACGCAGAACCAGCTTTTCAGAGTAGAGCAGCCAGGGACATTCTAGCAAGTTTTACTTGTAAGTGGGGTTGGAAATGCTTTTCAAGCTCATTACTGAGCTCAAAAGAAGCAGCCATGAGGTCTCTCCTGATAGCAGGTGGGTAAGTAGAAATTAGCAGCTCGGCTGACCAGGCAGGAGCAAACGTATGCCAAAAATTGACGCAGGACCAGCTTTTCAGTGAAGAGCAGCCAGGGACATTCTAGCAAGTTTTACTTGTAAGTGGGGTTGGAAACGCTTTTCAGGCTTAGTACTGGGCTCAAAAGATGCAGTCCTGAGGTCTCTCCTGATAGCAGGTGTGTAAGTCGGAATTCGCCGCTCAGCTGACCCGGCAGGAGCAAACGTATGCCAAAAATCGACTTGAACCAGCTTTTCAGTTGAGAGCAGCCAGGGACATTTTAGCAAGTTTTACTGGTAAGTGGAGTTGGAATTGCTTTTCAGGCTCAATACTAGGCTCAAAAGATGCAGCCCTGAGGTCTCTCCTGATAGCAGGTGGGTAATTTGGAATTTGCCGCTAGGCTGACCCTGCAGGAGCAAACGTATGCCAAAAATCGACGCTGAATCAGCTTTTCAGTGAAGAACAGCCAGGGACATTCGAGCAAGTTTTACTTGTAAGTGGGGTTGGAAACGCTTTTCAGTCTCAGTACTGGGCTCAAAAGATGCTGCCCTGAAGTCTCTCATGATAGCAGGTGGGTAAGTAGAAATTCGCCGCTCGGCTGACAAGGCAGGAGCAAATGTATGCCAAAAATCGACGCAGAACCAGCTTTTCAGTATAGAGCAGCCAGGGACATTATAGCAAGTTTTACTTGTAAGTGGGGTTGGAAAAGCTTTTCAGGCTCAGTACTGGGCTCAAAAGATGCAGCCATGAGGTCTCTCTTGATAGCAGCTGGGTAAGTAGAAAGTTGCCTCTCGGCTGACCCGGCAGGAGCAAACGTATGCCAAAAATTGACGCAGAACCAGCTTTTCAGTGTAGAGAAGCCAGGGACATTCTAGCAAGTTTTATTTCTAAATGTGGTTGGAAAAGCTTTCAGGCTCATTACTGGGCTCAAAAGATGCAGCCATGAGGTCTCTCCTGATAGCAAGTAGGTATGTAGAAATTCGCCAATCGGCTGACTCAGCAGGAGCAAACCTATGCCAAAAATCGACACAGAACCAGCTTTTCAGTGAAGAGCAGCCAGGGACATTCTAGCACGTTTTACTTGTAAGTGGGGTTAGAAACGCTTTTCAGGCTCAGTACTGGGCTCAAAAGACGCAGCACTGAGGTCTCTCCCGATAGCAGGTGGGTAAGTAGAAATTCACCACTCGGCTGACCCGGCAGGAACAAACGTATGCCAAAAATCGACTTGAACCAGCTTTTCAGTTGAGAGCAGCCAGGGACATTTTAGCAAGTTTTACTTGTAAGTGGAGTTGGAAACGCTTTCAGGCTCATTACTGGGCTCAAAAGATGCAGCCATGAGGCCTCTCCTGATAGCAAGTGGGTATGTAGAAATTCGCCAATCGGCTGACTGAGCAGGAGCAAACATATGCCAAAAATTGACGTAGAACCAGCTTTTCAGTGAGGAGCAGCCAGGGACATTCTAGCAAGTTTTACTAGTAAGTGGGGTTGGAAACGCTTTTCAGGCTCAATACTGGACTCAAAAGATTCAGCCCTGAGGTCTCTCATGATAGCAGGTGGGTAAGTTGGAATTCGCCGCTCGGCTGACCCTGCAGGAGCAAACGTATGCCGAAATTCAACGCAGAACCAGCCTTTCAGTGAAGAGCAGCCAAGGACATTCTAGCAAGTTTTTCTTGTAAGTGGGGTTGGAAACGATTTTCAGGCTCAGGACTGGGCTCAAAAGATGCAGCCATGAGGTCTCTCTTGATAGCAGGTGGGTAAGTAGAAATTCACCACTCGGCTGACCCGGCAGGAACAAACGTATGCCAGAAATTGACGTGAACCAGC
Source organism: Lissotriton helveticus (assembly GCF_964261635.1). Taxonomy (NCBI): domain Eukaryota; kingdom Metazoa; phylum Chordata; class Amphibia; order Caudata; family Salamandridae; genus Lissotriton; species Lissotriton helveticus. Next base: position 427,318,371 of record NC_136068.1, read on the forward strand.
GTTTCAGTGAAGAGCAGCCAGGGACGTTCTAGCAAGTTTTACTGGTAAGTGGGGTTGGAAACGCTTTTCAGGCTCAATACTGGGCTCAAAAGATGCAGCACTGAGGTCTCTCCTGATAGCAGGCTGGTAAGTAGAAGTTCACCGCTCGGCTGACATGGCATTAGCAAACGTATGCCAAAAATCGACGCAGAACCAGCTTTTCAGTGTAGAGCAGCCAGGGACATTCTAGCAAGTTTTACTTGTAAGTGGGGTTGGAAATGCTTTTCAAGCTCATTACTGGGCTCAAAAGATGCAGCCATGAGGTCTCTCCTGATAGCAGGTGGGTAAGTAGAAATTAGCAGCTCGGCTGACCAGGCAGGAGCAAACGTATGCCAAAAATCGACGCAGGACCAGCTTTTCAGTGAAGAGCAGCCAGGGACATTCTAGCAAGTTTTACTTGTAAGTGGGGTTGGAAACGCTTTTCAGGCTTAGTACTGGGCTCAAAAGATGCAGTCCTGAGGTCTCTCCTGATAGCAGGTGTGTAAGTCGGAATTCGCCGCTCAGCTGACCCGGCAGGAGCAAACGTATGCCAAAAATCGACTTGAACCAGCTTTTCAGTTGAGAGCAGCCAGGGACATTTTAGCAAGTTTTACTGGTAAGTGGAGTTGGAATTGCTTTTCAGGCTCAATACTGGGCTCAAAAGATGCAGCCCTGAGGTCTCTCCTGATAGCAGGTGGGTAATTTGGAATTCGCCGCTAGGCTGACCCTGCAGGAGCAAACGTATGCCAAAAATCCACGCTGAATCAGCTTTTCAGTGAAGAACAGCCAGGGACATTCGAGCAAGTTTTACTAGTAAGTGGGGTTGGAAACGCTTTTCAGGCTCAATACTGGACTCAAAAGATTCAGCCCTTAGGTCTCTCATGATAGCAGGTGGGTAAGTTGGAATTCGCCGCTCGGCTGACCTTGCAGGAGGAAACGTATGCCAAAAATCGACGCAGGACCAGCTTTTCAGTGAAGAGCAGCCAGGGACATTCTAGCAAGTTTTACTTGTAAGTGGGGTTGGAAACGCTTTTCAGGCTTAGTACTGGGCTCAAAAGATGCAGTCCTGAGGTCTCTCCTGATAGCAGGTGTGTAAGTCGGAATTCGCCGCTCAGCTGACCCGGCAGGAGCAAACGTATGCCAAAAATCGACTTGAACCAGCTTTTCAGTTGAGAGCAGCCAGGGACATTTTAGCAAGTTTTACTGGTAAGTGGAGTTGGAATTGCTTTTCAGGCTCAATACTGGGCTCAAAAGATGCAGCCCTGAGGTCTCTCCTGATAGCAGGTGGGTAATTTGGAATTCGCCGCTAGGCTGACCCTGCAGGAGCAAACGTATGCCAAAAATCGACGCTGAATCAGCTTTTCAGTGAAGAACAGCCAGGGACATTCGAGCAAGTTTTACTTGTAAGTGGGGTTGGAAACGCTTTTCAGTCTCAGTACTGGGCTCAAAAGATGCTGCCCTGAAGTCTCTCATGATAGCAGGTGGGTAAGTAGAAATTCGCCGCTCGGCTGACAAGGCAGGAGCAAATGTATGCCAAAAATCGACGCAGAACCAGCTTTTCAGTATAGAGCAGCCAGGGACATTATAGCAAGTTTTACTTGTAAGTGGGGTTGGAAAAGCTTTTCAGGCTCAGTACTGGGCTCAAAAGATGCAGCCATGAGGTCTCTCTTGATAGCAGCTGGGTAAGTAGAAAGTTGCCTCTCGGCTGACCCGGCAGGAGCAAACGTATGCCAAAAATTGACGCAGAACCAGCTTTTCAGTGTAGAGAAGCCAGGGACATTCTAGCAAGTTTTATTTCTAAATGTGGTTGGAAACGCTTTCAGGCTCATTACTGGGCTCAAAAGATGCAGCCATGAGGTCTCTCCTGATAGCAAGTGGGTATGTAGAAATTCGCCAATCGGCTGACTCAGCAGGAGCAAACCTATGCCAAAAATCGACACAGAACCAGCTTTTCAGTGAAGAGCAGCCAGGGACATTCTAGCACGTTTTACTTGTAAGTGGGGTTAGAAACGCTTTTCAGGCTCAGTACTGGGCTCAAAAGACGCAGCACTGAGGTCTCTCCCGATAGCAGGTGGGTAAGTAGAAATTCACCACTCGGCTGACCCGGCAGGAACAAACGTATGCTAAAAATCGACTTGAACCAGCTTTTCAGTTGAGAGCAGCCAGGGACATTTTAGCAAGTTTTACTGGTAAGTGGAGTTGGAAACGCTTTCAGGCTCATTACTGGGCTCAAAAGATGCAGCCATGAGGCCTCTCCTGATAGCAAGTGGGTATGTAGAAATTCGCCAATCGGCTGACTGAGCAGGAGCAAACATATGCCAAAAATTTACGTAGAACCAGCTTTTCAGTGAGGAGCAGCCAGGGACATTCTAGCAAGTTTTACTAGTAAGTGGGGTTGGAAACGCTTTTCAGGCTCAATACTGGACTCAAAAGATTCAGCCCTGAGGTCTCTCATGATAGCAGGTGGGTAAGTTGGAATTCGCCGCTCGGCTGACCCTGCAGGAGCAAACGTATGCCGAAATTCAACGCAGAACCAGCCTTTCAGTGAAGAGCAGCCAAGGACATTCTAGCAAGTTTTTCTTGTAAGTGGGGTTGGAAACGATTTTCAGGCTCAGGACTGGGCTCAAAAGATGCAGCCATGAGGTCTCTCTTGATAGCAGGTGGGTAAGTAGAAATTCACCACTCGGCTGACCCGGCAGGAACAAACGTATGCCAGAAATTGACGTGAACCAGCGTTTCAGTGAAGAGCAGCCAGGGACGTTCTAGCAAGTTTTACTGGTAAGTGGGGTTGGAAACGCTTTTCAGGCTCAATACTGGGCTCAAAAGATGCAGCACTGAGGTCTCTCCTGATAGCAGGCTGGTAAGTAGAAGTTCACCGCTCGGCTGACTTGGCATTAGCAAACGTATGCCAAAAATCGACGCAGAACCAGCTTTTCAGTGTAGAGCAGCCAGGGACATTCTAGCAAGTTTTACTTGTAAGTGGGGTTGGAAATGCTTTTCAAGCTCATTACTGGGCTCAAAAGATGCAGCCATGAGGTCTCTCCTGATAGCAGGTGGGTAAGTAGAAATTAGCAGCTCGGCTGACCAGGCAGGAGCAAACGTATGCCAAAAATCGACGCAGGACCAGCTTTTCAGTGAAGAGCAGCCAGGGACATTCTAGCAAGTTTTACTTGTAAGTGGGGTTGGAAACGCTTTTCAGGCTTAGTACTGGGCTCAAAAGATGCAGTCCTGAGGTCTCTCCTGATAGCAGGTGTGTAAGTCGGAATTCGCCGCTCAGCTGACCCGGCAGGAGCAAACGTATGCCAAAAATCGACTTGAACCAGCTTTTCAGTTGAGAGCAGCCAGGGACATTTTAGCAAGTTTTACTGGTAAGTGGAGTTGGAATTGCTTTTCAGGCTCAATACTGGGCTCAAAAGATGCAGCCCTGAGGTCTCTCCTGATAGCAGGTGGGTAATTTGGAATTCGCCGCTAGGCTGACCCTGCAGGAGCAAACGTATGCCAAAAATCCACGCTGAATCAGCTTTTCAGTGAAGAACAGCCAGGGACATTCGAGCAAGTTTTACTAGTAAGTGGGGTTGGAAACGCTTTTCAGGCTCAATACTGGACTCAAAAGATTCAGCCCTTAGGTCTCTCATGATAGCAGGTGGGTAAGTTGGAATTCGCCGCTCGGCTGACCTTGCAGGAGCAAACGTATGCCGAAATTCAACGCAGAACCAGCTTTTCAGTGAAGAGCAGCCAAGGACATTCTTGTAAGTGGGGTTGGAAACGATTTTCAGGCTCAGGACTGGGCTCAAAAGATGCTGCCCTGAAGTCTCTCATGATAGCAGGTGGGTAAGTAGAAATTCGCCGCTCGGCTGACAAGGCAGGAGCAAATGTATGCCAAAAATCGACGCAGAACCAGCTTTTCAGTATAGAGCAGCCAGGGACATTATAGCAAGTTTTACTTGTAAGTGGGGTTGGAAAAGCTTTTCAGGTTCAGTACTGGGCTCAAAAGATGCAGCCATGAGGTCTCTCTTGATAGCAGGTGGGTAAGTAGAAATTCACCATTCGGCTGACCCAGCAGGAGCAAACCTATGCCAAAAATCGACACAGAACCAGCTTTTCAGTGAAGAGCAGCCAGGGACATTCTAGCACGTTTTACTTGTAAGTGGGGTTAGAAACGCTTTTCAGGCTCAGTACTGGGCTCAAAAGACGCAGCACTGAGGTCTCTCCCGATAGCAGGTGGGTAAGTAGAAATTCACCACTCGGCTGACCCGGCAGGAACAAACGTATGCCAGAAATTGACGTGAACCAGCGTTTCAGTGAAGAGCAGCCAGGGACGTTCTAGCAAGTTTTACTGGTAAGTGGGGTTGGAAACGCTTTTCAGGCTCAATACTGGGCTCAAAAGATGCAGCACTGAGGTCTCTCCTGATAGCAGGCTGGTAAGTAGAAGTTCACCGCTCGGCTGACTTGGCATTAGCAAACTATTCCAAAAATCGACGCAGAACCAGCTTTTCAGTGAAGAGCAGCCAGGGACATTCTAGCAAGTTTTACTTGTAAGTGGGTTTGGAAATGCTTTTCAGGCTCATTACTGGGCTCAAAAGATGCAGCCATGAGGTCTCTCCTGATAGCAGGTGGGTAAGTAGAAATTAGCAGCTCGGCTGACCAGGCAGGAGCAAACGTATGCCAAAAATTGACGCAGGACCAGCTTTTCAGTGAAGAGCAGCCAGGGACATTCTAGCAAGTTTTACTTGTAAGTGGGGTTGGAAACGCTTTTCAGGCATAGTACTGGGCTCAAAAGATGCAGTCCTGAGGTCTCTCCTGATAGCAGGTGTGTAAGTCGGAATTCACCACTCGGCTGACCCGGCAGGAACAAACGTATGCCAGAAATTGACGTGAACCAGCGTTTCAGTGAAGAGCAGCCAGGGACGTTCTAGCAAGTTTTACTGGTAAGTGGGGTTGGAAACGCTTTTCAGGCTCAATACTGGGCTCAAAAGATGCAGCACTGAGGTCTCTCCTGATAGCAGGCTGGTAAGTAGAAGTTCACCGCTCGGCTGACTTGGCATTAGCAAACGTATGCCAAAAATCGACGCAGAACCAGCTTTTCAGTGTAGAGCAGCCAGGGACATTCTAGCAAGTTTTACTTGTAAGTGGGGTTGGAAATGCTTTTCAAGCTCATTACTGGGCTCAAAAGATGCAGCCATGAGGTCTCTCCTGATAGCAGGTGGGTAAGTAGAAATTAGCAGCTCGGCTGACCAGGCAGGAGCAAACGTATGCCAAAAATCGACGCAGGACCAGCTTTTCAGTGAAGAGCAGCCAGGGACATTCTAGCAAGTTTTACTTGTAAGTGGGGTTGGAAACGCTTTTCAGGCTTAGTACTGGGCTCAAAAGATGCAGTCCTGAGGTCTCTCCTGATAGCAGGTGTGTAAGTCGGAATTCGCCGCTCAGCTGACCCGGCAGGAGCAAACGTATGCCAAAAATCGACTTGAACCAGCTTTTCAGTTGAGAGCAGCCAGGGACATTTTAGCAAGTTTTACTGGTAAGTGGAGTTGGAATTGCTTTTCAGGCTCAATACTGGGCTCAAAAGATGCAGCCCTGAGGTCTCTCCTGATAGCAGGTGGGTAATTTGGAATTCGCCGCTAGGCTGACCCTGCAGGAGCAAACGTATGCCAAAAATCCACGCTGAATCAGCTTTTCAGTGAAGAACAGCCAGGGACATTCGAGCAAGTTTTACTAGTAAGTGGGGTTGGAAACGCTTTTCAGGCTCAATACTGGACTCAAAAGATTCAGCCCTTAGGTCTCTCATGATAGCAGGTGGGTAAGTTGGAATTCGCCGCTCGGCTGACCTTGCAGGAGCAAACGTATGCCGAAATTCAACGCAGAACCAGCTTTTCAGTGAAGAGCAGCCAAGGACATTCTTGTAAGTGGGGTTGGAAACGATTTTCAGGCTCAGGACTGGGCTCAAAAGATGCTGCCCTGAAGTCTCTCATGATAGCAGGTGGGTAAGTAGAAATTCGCCGCTCGGCTGACAAGGCAGGAGCAAATGTATGCCAAAAATCGACGCAGAACCAGCTTTTCAGTATAGAGCAGCCAGGGACATTATAGCAAGTTTTACTTGTAAGTGGGGTTGGAAAAGCTTTTCAGGTTCAGTACTGGGCTCAAAAGATGCAGCCATGAGGTCTCTCTTGATAGCAGGTGGGTAAGTAGAAATTCACCATTCGGCTGACCCAGCAGGAGCAAACCTATGCCAAAAATCGACACAGAACCAGCTTTTCAGTGAAGAGCAGCCAGGGACATTCTAGCACGTTTTACTTGTAAGTGGGGTTAGAAACGCTTTTCAGGCTCAGTACTGGGCTCAAAAGACGCAGCACTGAGGTCTCTCCCGATAGCAGGTGGGTAAGTAGAAATTCACCACTCGGCTGACCCGGCAGGAACAAACGTATGCCAGAAATTGACGTGAACCAGCGTTTCAGTGAAGAGCAGCCAGGGACGTTCTAGCAAGTTTTACTGGTAAGTGGGGTTGGAAACGCTTTTCAGGCTCAATACTGGGCTCAAAAGATGCAGCACTGAGGTCTCTCCTGATAGCAGGCTGGTAAGTAGAAGTTCACCGCTCGGCTGACTTGGCATTAGCAAACTATTCCAAAAATCGACGCAGAACCAGCTTTTCAGTGAAGAGCAGCCAGGGACATTCTAGCAAGTTTTACTTGTAAGTGGGTTTGGAAATGCTTTTCAGGCTCATTACTGGGCTCAAAAGATGCAGCCATGAGGTCTCTCCTGATAGCAGGTGGGTAAGTAGAAATTAGCAGCTCGGCTGACCAGGCAGGAGCAAACGTATGCCAAAAATTGACGCAGGACCAGCTTTTCAGTGAAGAGCAGCCAGGGACATTCTAGCAAGTTTTACTTGTAAGTGGGGTTGGAAACGCTTTTCAGGCATAGTACTGGGCTCAAAAGATGCAGTCCTGAGGTCTCTCCTGATAGCAGGTGTGTAAGTCGGAATTCGCCGCTCAGCTGACCCGGCAGGAGCAAACGTATGCCAAAAATCGACTTGAACCAGCTTTTCAGTTGAGAGCAGCCAGGGACATTTTAGCAAGTTTTACTGGTAAGTGGAGTTGGAAATGCTTTTCAGGCTCAATACTGGGCTCAAAAGATGCAGCCCTGAGGTCTCTCCTGATAGCAGGTAGGTAATTTGGAATTCGCCGCTAGGCTGACCCTGCAGGAGCAAACGTATGCCAAAAATCGATGCTGAATCAGCTTTTCAGTGAAGAACAGCCAGGGACATTCGAGCAAGTTTTACTTGTAAGTGGGGTTGGAAACGCTTTTCAGTCTCAGTACTGGGCTCAAAAGATGCTGCCCTGAACTCTCTCATGATAGCAGGTGGGTAAGTAGAGAGTTGCCGCTCGGCTGACCAGGCATGAGCAAACGTATGCCAAAAATTGACGCAGAACCAGCTTTTCAGTGAAGAGCAACCAGGGACATTATAGCAAGTTTTACTTGTAAGTGGGGTTGGAAAAGCTTTTCAGGCTCAGTACTGGGCTCAAAAGATGCAGCCATGAGGTCTCTCTTGATAGCAGCTGGGTAAGTAGAAAGTTGCCGCTCAGCTGACCCGGCAGGAGCAAACGTATGCCAAAAATTGACGCAGAACCAGCTTTTCAGTGTAGAGAAGCCAGGGACATTCTAGCAAGTTTTATTTGTAAGTGGGGTTGGAAACGCTTTCAGGCTCATTACTGGGCTCAAAAGATGCAGCCATGAGGCCTCTCCTGATAGCAAGTGGGTATGTAGAAATTCGCCAATCGGCTGACTGAGCAGGAGCAAACATATGCCAAAAATTGACGTAGAACCAGCTTTTCAGTGAGGAGCAGCCAGGGACATTCTAGCAAGTTTTACTAGTAAGTGGGGTTGGAAACGCTTTTCAGGCTCAATACTGGACTCAAAAGATTCAGCCCTGAGGTCTCTCATGATAGCAGGTGGGTAAGTTGGAATTCGCTGCTCGGCTGACCCTGCAGGAGCAAACGTATGCCGAAATTCAACGCAGAACCAGCCTTTCAGTGAAGAGCAGCCAAGGACATTTTAGCAAGTTTTTCTTGTAAGTGGGGTTGGAAACGATTTTCAGGCTCAGGACTGGGCTCAAAAGATGCAGCCATGAGGTCTCTCTTGATAGCAGGTGGGTAAGTAGAAATTCACCACTCGGCTGACCCGGCAGGAACAAACGTATGCCAGAAATTGACGTGAACCAGCGTTTCAGTGAAGAGCAGCCAGGGACGTTCTAGCAAGTTTTACTGGTAAGTGGGGTTGGAAACGCTTTTCAGGCTCAATACTGGGCTCAAAAGATGCAGCACTGAGGTCTCTCCTGATAGCAGGCTGGTAAGTAGAAGTTCACCGCTCGGCTGACTTGGCATTAGCAAACGTATGCCAAAAATCGACGCAGAACCAGCTTTTCAGTGTAGAGCAGCCAGGGACATTCTAGCAAGTTTTACTTGTAAGTGGGGTTGGAAATGCTTTTCAAGCTCATTACTGGGCTCAAAAGATGCAGCCATGAGGTCTCTCCTGATAGCAGGTGGGTAAGTAGAAATTAGCAGCTCGGCTGACCAGGCAGGAGCAAACGTATGCCAAAAATCGACGCAGGACCAGCTTTTCAGTGAAGAGCAGCCAGGGACATTCTAGCAAGTTTTACTTGTAAGTGGGGTTGGAAACGCTTTTCAGGCTTAGTACTGGGCTCAAAAGATGCAGTCCTGAGGTCTCTCCTGATAGCAGGTGTGTAAGTCGGAATTCGCCGCTCAGCTGACCCGGCAGGAGCAAACGTATGCCAAAAATCGACTTGAACCAGCTTTTCAGTTGAGAGCAGCCAGGGACATTTTAGCAAGTTTTACTGGTAAGTGGAGTTGGAATTGCTTTTCAGGCTCAATACTGGGCTCAAAAGATGCAGCCCTGAGGTCTCTCCTGATAGCAGGTGGGTAATTTGGAATTCGCCGCTAGGCTGACCCTGCAGGAGCAAACGTATGCCAAAAATCGACGCTGAATCAGCTTTTCAGTGAAGAACAGCCAGGGACATTTTAGCAAGTTTTACTAGTAAGTGGGGTTGGAATTGCTTTTCAGGCTCAATACTGGACTCAAAAGATTCAGCCCTTAGGTCTCTCATGATAGCAGGTGGGTAAGTTGGAATTCGCCGCTCGGCTGACCTTGCAGGAGCAAACGTATGCCGAAATTCAACGCAGAACCAGCTTTTCAGTGAAGAGCAGCCAAGGACATTCTTGTAAGTGGGGTTGGAAACGATTTTCAGGCTCAGGACTGGGCTCAAAAGATGCTGCCCTGAAGTCTCTCATGATAGCAGGTGGGTAAGTAGAAATTCGCCGCTCGGCTGACAAGGCAGGAGCAAATGTATGCCAAAAATCGACGCAGAACCAGCTTTTCAGTATAGAGCAGCCAGGGACATTATAGCAAGTTTTACTTGTAAGTGGGGTTGGAGAAGCTTTTCAGGTTCAGTACTGGGCTCAAAAGATGCAGCCATGAGGTCTCTCTTGATAGCAGCTGGGTAAGTAGAAAGTTGCCTCTCGGCTGACCCGGCAGGAGCAAACGTATGCCAAAAATTGACGCAGAACCAGCTTTTCAGTGTAGAGAAGCCAGGGACATTCTAGCAAGTTTTATTTCTAAATGTGGTTGGAAACGCTTTCAGGCTCATTACTGGGCTCAAAAGATGCAGCCATGAGGTCTCTCCTGATAGCAAGTGGGTATGTAGAAATTCGCCAATCGGCTGACTCAGCAGGAGCAAACATATGCCAAAAATTGACGTAGAACCAGCTTTTCAGTGAGGAGCAGCCAGGGACATTCGAGCAAGTTTTACTAGTAAGTGGGGTTGGAAACGCTTTTCAGGCTCAATACTGGACTCAAAAGATTCAGCCCTGAGGTCTCTCATGATAGCAGGTGGGTAAGTTGGAATTCGCCGCTCGGCTGACCCTGCAGGAGATAACGTATGCCGAAATTCAACGCAGAACCAGCTTTTCAGTGAAGAGCAGCCAAGGACATTCTTGTAAGTGGGGTTGGAAACGATTTTCAGGCTCAGGACTGGGCTCAAAAGATGCAGCCATGAGGTCTCTCTTGTTAGCAGGTGAGTAAGTAGAAATTACCCACTCGGCTGACCCGGCAAGAGCAAACGTATGCAAAAAATCGACACAGAACCAGATTTTCAGTGTAGAGCAGCCAGGGACATTCTCGCAAGTTTTACTTGTAAGTGGGGTTAGAAACGCTTTTCAGGCTCATTACTGGGCTCAAAAGATGCAGCCATGAGGTCTCTCCTGATAGCAGGAGGGTAAGTAGAAATTCGCCGCTCGGCTGACCCGGCAGGAGCAAACGTATGCCAAAATTGATGTAAAGCCAGCTTTTCAGTGAAGAGCAGCGAGGGACATTCTAGCAAGTTTTACTTGTAAGTGGGGTTGGAAACGCTTTTCAGTCTCAGTACTGTGCTCAAAAGATGCTGCCCTGAAGTCTCTCATGATAGCAGGTGGGTAAGTAGAAATTTGCCGCTCGGCTGACAAGGCAGGAGCAAATGTATGCCAAAAATGGACGCAGAACCAGCTTTTCAGTGAAGAGCAGCCAGGGACATTATAGCAAGTTTTAATTGTAAGTGGGGTTGGAAAAGCTTTTCAGGCTCAGTACTGGGCTCAAAAGATGCAGCCATGAGGTCTCTCTTGATAGCAGCTGGGTAAGTAGAAATTTGCCGCTCGGCTGACCAGGCAGGAGCAAACGTATGCCAAAAATTGACGCAGGACCAGCTTTTCAGTGAAGAGCAGCCAGGGACATTCTAGCAAGTTTTACTTGTAAGTGGGGTTGGAAACGCTTTTCAGGCTTAGTACTGGGCTCAAAAGATGCAGTCCTGAGGTCTCTCCTGATAGCAGGTGTGTAAGTCGGAATTCGCCGCTCAGCTGACCCGGCAGGAGCAAACGTATGCCAAAAATCGACTTGAACCAGCTTTTCAGTTGAGAGCAGCCAGGGACATTTTAGCAAGTTTTACTGGTAAGTGGAGTTGGAATTGCTTTTCAGGCTCAATACTGGGCTCAAAAGATGCAGCCCTGAGGTCTCTCCTGATAGCAGGTGGGTAATTTGGAATTCGCCGCTAGGCTGACCCTGCAGGAGCAAACGTATGCCAAAAATCGACGCTGAATCAGCTTTTCAGTGAAGAACAGCCAGGGACATTCGAGCAAGTTTTACTTGTAAGTGGGGTTGGAAACGCTTTTCAGTCTCAGTACTGGGCTCAAAAGATGCTGCCCTGAAGTCTCTCATGATAGCAGGTGGGTAAGTAGAAATTCGCCGCTCGGCTGACAAGGCAGGAGCAAATGTATGCCAAAAATCGACGCAGAACCAGCTTTTCAGTATAGAGCAGCCAGGGACATTATAGCAAGTTTTACTTGTAAGTGGGGTTGGAAAAGCTTTTCAGGCTCAGTACTGGGCTCAAAAGATGCAGCCATGAGGTCTCTCTTGATAGCAGCTGGGTAAGTAGAAAGTTGCCTCTCGGCTGACCCGGCAGGAGCAAACGTATGCCAAAAATTGACGCAGGACCAGCTTTTCAGTGTAGAGAAGCCAGGGACATTCTAGCAAGTTTTATTTCTAAATGTGGTTGGAAACGCTCTCAGGCTCATTACTGGGCTCAAAAGATGCAGCCATGAGGTCTCTCCTGATAGCAAGTGGGTATGTAGAAATTTGCCAATCGGCTGACTCAGCAGGAGCAAACATATGCCAAAAATTGACGTAGAACCAGCTTTTCAGTGAGGAGCAGCTAGGGACATTCGAGCAAGTTTTACTAGTAAGTGGGGTTGGAAACGCTTTTCAGGCCAAATACTGGACTCAAAAGATTCAGCCCTGAGGTCTCTCATGATAGCAGGTGGGTAAGTTGGAATTCGCCGCTCGGCTGACCCTGCAGGAGCAAACGTATGCCGAAATTCAACGCAGAACCAGCTTTTCAGTGAAGAGCAGCCAAGGACATTCTAGCAAGTTTTTCTTGTAAGTGGGGTTGGAAACGATTTTCAGGCTCAGGACTGGGCTCAAAAGATGCAGCCATGAGGTCTCTCTTGTTAGCAGGTGAGTAAGTAGAAATTACCCACTCGGCTGACCCGGCAAGAGCAAACGTATGCAAAAAATCGACACAGAACCAGATTTTCAGTGTAGAGCAGCCAGGGACATTCTCGCAAGTTTTACTTGTAAGTGGGGTTGGAAACGCTTTTCAGGCTCATTACTGGGCTCAAAAGATGCAGCCATGAGGTCTCTCCTGATAGCAGGAGGGTAAGTAGAAATTCGCCGCTCGGCTGACCCGGCAGGAGCAAACGTATGCCAAAATTGATGTAAAGCCAGTTTTTCAGTGAAGAGCAGCGAGGGACATTCTAGCAAGTTTTACTTGTAAGTGGGGTTGGAAACGCTTTTCAGGCTCAGTACTGGGCTCAAAAGATGCAGTCCTGAGGTCTCAGCAGGTACGTAAGTTGGAATTCGCCGCTCGGCTGACCCTGCAGGAGCAAACGTATGCCAAAAATCGACACAGAACCAGCTTTTCCGTGAAGAGCAGCCAGGGACATTCTAGCAAGTTTTACTTGTAAGTGGGGTTGGAAACGCTTTTCAGGCTCAGTACTGGGCTCAAAAGATGCAGCTCTGAGGTCTCTCATGATAGCAGGTGGGTATGTAGAAATTCACCACTCGGCTGTTTCAGCAGGAACAAACGTATGCCAAAAATTGATGCAGAACCAGCTTTTCAGTGAGGAGCAGCCAGGGACATTCTAGCAAGTTTTACTAGTAAGTGGGGTTGGAAACGCATTTCAGGCTCAATACTGGACTCAAAAGATGCAGCCCTGAGGTCTCTCATGATAGCAGGTGGGTAAGTTGGAATTCGCCGCTCGGCTGACCCTGCAGCAGCAAACGTATGCCAAAATTCGCGCAGAACCAGCTTTTCAGTGAAGAGCAGCCAAGGACATTCTAGCAAGTTTTACTTGTAAGTGGGGTTGGAAATGATTTTCAGGCTCAGGACTGGGCTCAAAAGATGCAGCCATGAGGTCTCTCTTGATAGCAGGTGGGTAAGTAGAAATTCACCATTCGGCTGACTCAGCAGGAGCAAACCTATGCCAAAAATCGACACAGAACCAGCTTTTCAGTGAAGAGCAGCCAGGGACATTCTAGCACGTTTTACTTGTAAGTGGGGTTGGAAACGCTTTTCAGGCTCAGTACTGGGCTCAAAAGACGCAGCACTGAGGTCTCTCCCGATAGCAGGTGGGTAAGTAGAAATTCACCACTCGGCTGACCCGGCAGGAACAAACGTATGCCAGAAATTGACGTGAACCAGCGTTTCAGTGAAGAGCAGCCAGGGACGTTCTAGCAAGTTTTACTGGTAAGTGGGGTTGGAAACGCTTTTCAGGCTCAATACTGGGCTCAAAAGATGCAGCACTGAGGTCTCTCCTGATAGCAGGCTGGTAAGTAGAAATTAGCAGCTCGGCTGACCAGGCAGGAGCAAACGTATGCCAAAAATCGACGCAGGACCAGCTTTTCAGTGAAGAGCAGCCAGGGACATTCTAGCAAGTTTTACTTGTAAGTGGGGTTGGAAACGCTTTTCAGGCTTAGTACTGGGCTCAAAAGATGCAGTCCTGAGGTCTCTCCTGATAGCAGGTGTGTAAGTCGGAATTCGCCGCTCAGCTGACCCGGCAGGAGCAAACGTATGCCAAAAATCGACTTGAACCAGCTTTTCAGTTGAGAGCAGCCAGGGACATTTTAGCAAGTTTTACTGGTAAGTGGAGTTGGAATTGCTTTTCAGGCTCAATACTGGGCTCAAAAGATGCAGCCCTGAGGTCTCTCCTGATAGCAGGTGGGTAATTTGGAATTCGCCGCTAGGCTGACCCTGCAGGAGCAAACGTATGCCAAAAATCGACGCTGAATCAGCTTTTCAGTGAAGAATAGCCAGTTTTACTTGTAAGTGGGGTTGGAAATGATTTTCAGGCTCAGGACTGGGCTCAAAAGATGCAGCCATGAGGTCTCTCTTGATAGCAGGTGGGTAAGTAGAAATTCACCATTCGGCTGACCCAGCAGGAGCAAACCTATGCCAAAAATCGACACAGAACCAGCTTTTCAGTGAAGAGCAGCCAGGGACATTCTAGCACGTTTTACTTGTAAGTGGGGTTGGAAACGCTTTTCAGGCTCAGTACTGGGCTCAAAAGACGCAGCACTGAGGTCTCTCCCGATAGCAGGTGGGTAAGTAGAAATTCACCACTCGGCTGACCCGGCAGGAACAAACGTATGCCAGAAATTGACGTGAACCAGCGTTTCAGTGAAGAGCAGCCAGGGACGTTCTAGCAAGTTTTACTGGTCAGTGGGGTTGGAAACGCTTTTCAGGCTCAATACTGGGCTCAAAAGATGCAGCACTGAGGTCTCTCCTGATAGCAGGCTGGTAAGTAGAAGTTCACCGCTCGGCTGACTTGGCATTAGCAAACGTATGCCAAAAATCGACGCAGAACCAGCTTTTCAGTGAAGAGCAGCCAGGGACATTCTAGCAAGTGTTAGTTGTAAGTGGGGTTGGAAACGCTTTTCAGGCTCAGTACTGGGCTCAAAAATGCAGCCATGAGGTCTCTCTTGATAGCAGCTGGGTAAGTAGAAATTTGCCGCTCGGCTGACCCGGCAGGAGCAAACGTATGCCAAAAATCGACGCAGAACCAGCTTTTCAGTGTAGAGCAGCCAGGGACATTCTAGCAAGTTTTACTTGTAAGTGGGGTTGGAAATGCTTTTCAGGCTCATTACTGGGCTCAAAAGATGCAGCCATGAGGTCTCTCCTGATAGCAGGTGGGTAAGTAGAAATTAGCAGCTCGGCTGACCAGGCAGGAGCAAACGTATGCCAAAAATTGACGCAGGACCAGCTTTTCAGTGAAGAGCAGCCAGGGACATTCTAGCAAGTTTTACTTGTAAGTGGGGTTGGAAACGCTTTTCAGGCTTAGTACTGGGCTCAAAAGATGCAGTCCTGAGGTCTCTCCTGATAGCAGGTGTGTAAGTCGGAATTCGCCGCTCAGCTGACCCGGCAGGAGCAAACGTATGCCAAAAATCGACTTGAACCAGCTTTTCAGTTGAGAGCAGCCAGGGACATTTTAGCAAGTTTTACTGGTAAGTGGAGTTGGAAATGCTTTTCAGGCTCAATACTGGGCTCAAAAGATGCAGCCCTGAGGTCTCTCCTGATAGCAGGTAGGTAATTTGGAATTCGCCGCTAGGCTGACCCTGCAGGAGCAAACGTATGCCAAAAATCGACGCTGAATCAGCTTTTCAGTGAAGAACAGCCAGGGACATTCGAGCAAGTTTTACTTGTAAGTGGGGTTGGAAACGCTTTTCAGTCTCAGTACTGGGCTCAAAAGATGCTGCCCTGAAGTCTCTCATGATAGCAGGTGGGTAAGTAGAGAGTTGCCGCTCGGCTGACCTGGCAGGAGCAAACGTATGCCAAAAATTGACGCAGAACCAGCTTTTCAGTGAAGAGCAGCCAGGGACATTATAGCAAGTTTTACTTGTAAGTGGGGTTGGAAAAGCTTTTCAGGCTCAGTACTGGGCTCAAAAGATGCAGCCATGAGGTCTCTCTTGATAGCAGCTGGGTAAGTATAAAGTTGCCGCTCAGCTGACCCGGCAGGAGCAAACGTATGCCAAAAATTGACGCAGAACCAGCTTTTCAGTGTAGAGAAGCCAGGGACATTCTAGCAAGTTTTATTTGTAAGTGGGGTTGGAAACGCTTTCAGGCTCATTACTGGGCTCAAAAGATGCAGCCAGGAGGCCTCTCCTGATAGCAAGTGGGTATGTAGAAATTCGCCAATCGGCTGACTGAGCAGGAACAAACATATGCCAAAAATTGACGTAGAACCAGCTTTTCAGTGAGGAGCAGCCAGGGACATTCTAGCAAGTTTTACTAGTAAGTGGGGTTGGAAACGCTTTTCAGGCTCAATACTGGACTCAAAAGATTCAGCCCTGAGGTCTCTCATGATAGCAGGTGGGTAAGTTGGAATTCGCCGCTCGGCTGACCCTGCAGGAGCAAACGTATGCCGAAATTCAACGCAGAACCAGCCTTTCAGTGAAGAGCAGCCAAGGACATTCTAGCAAGTTTTTCTTGTAAGTGGGGTTGGAAACGATTTTCAGGCTCAGGACTGGGCTCAAAAGATGCAGCCATGAGGTCTCTCTTGATAGCAGGTGGGTAAGTAGAAATTCACCACTCGGCTGACCCGGCAGGAACAAACGTATGCCAGAAATTGACGTGAACCAGCGTTTCAGTGAAGAGCAGCCAGGGACGTTCTAGCAAGTTTTACTGGTAAGTGGGGTTGGAAACGCTTTTCAGGCTCAATACTGGGCTCAAAAGATGCAGCACTGAGGTCTCTCCTGATAGCAGGCTGGTAAGTAGAAGTTCACCGCTCGGCTGACTTGGCATTAGCAAACGTATGCCAAAAATCGACGCAGAACCAGCTTTTCAGTGTAGAGCAGCCAGGGACATTCTAGCAAGTTTTACTTGTAAGTGGGGTTGGAAATGCTTTTCAAGCTCATTACTGGGCTCAAAAGATGCAGCCATGAGGTCTCTCCTGATAGCAGGTGGGTAAGTAGAAATTAGCAGCTCGGCTGACCAGGCAGGAGCAAACGTATGCCAAAAATCGACGCAGGACCAGCTTTTCAGTGAAGAGCAGCCAGGGACATTCTAGCAAGTTTTACTTGTAAGTGGGGTTGGAAACGCTTTTCAGGCTTAGTACTGGGCTCAAAAGATGCAGTCCTGAGGTCTCTCCTGATAGCAGGTGTGTAAGTCGGAATTCGCCGCTCAGCTGACCCGGCAGGAGCAAACGTATGCCAAAAATCGACTTGAACCAGCTTTTCAGTTGAGAGCAGCCAGGGACATTTTAGCAAGTTTTACTGGTAAGTGGAGTTGGAATTGCTTTTCAGGCTCAATACTGGGCTCAAAAGATGCAGCCCTGAGGTCTCTACTGATAGCAGGTGGGTAATTTGGAATTCGCCGCTAGGCTGACCCTGCAGGAGCAAACGTATGCCAAAAATCGACGCTGAATCAGCTTTTCAGTGAAGAACAGCCAGGGACATTCGAGCAAGTTTTACTAGTAAGTGGGGTTGGAAACGCTTTTCAGGCTCAATACTGGACTCAAAAGATTCAGCCCTGAGGTCTCTCATGATAGCAGGTGGGTAAGTTGGAATTCGCCGCTCGGCTGACCCTGCAGGAGCAAACGTATGCCGAAATTCAACGCAGAACCAGCTTTTCAGTGAAGAGCAGCCAAGGACATTCTTGTAAGTGGGGTTGGAAACGATTTTCAGGCTCAGGACTGGGCTCAAAAGATGCTGCCCTGAAGTCTCTCATGATAGCAGGTGGGTAAGTAGAAATTCGCCGCTCGGCTGACAAGGCAGGAGCAAATGTATGCCAAAAATCGACGCAGAACCAGCTTTTCAGTATAGAGCAGCCAGGGACATTATAGCAAGTTTTACTTGTAAGTGGGGTTGGAAAAGCTTTTCAGGCTCAGTACTGGGCTCAAAAGATGCAGCCATGAGGTCTCTCTTGATAGCAGCTGGGTAAGTAGAAAGTTGCCTCTCGGCTGACCCGGCAGGAGCAAACGTATGCCAGAAATTGACGCAGAGCCAGCTTTTCAGTGTAGAGAAGCCAGGGACATTCTAGCAAGTTTTATTTCTAAATGTGGTTGGAAACGCTTTCAGGCTCATTACTGGGCTCAAAAGATGCAGCCATGAGGTCTCTCCTGATAGCAAGTGGGTATGTAGAAATTCGCCAATCGGCTGACTCAGCAGGAGCAAACATATGCCAAAAATTGACGTAGAACCAGCTTTTCTTTGAGGAGCAGCCAGGGACATTCGAGCAAGTTTTACTAGTAAGTGGGGTTGGAAACGCTTTTCAGGCTCAATACTGGACTCAAAAGATTCAGCCCTGAGGTCTCTCATGATAGCAGGTGGGTAAGTTGGAATTCGCCGCTCGGCTGACCCTGCAGGAGCAAACGTATGCCGAAATTGATGTAAAGCCAGCTTTTCAGTGAAGAGCAGCGAGGGACATTCTAGCAAGTTTTACTTGTAAGTGGGGTTGGAAACGCTTTTCAGTCTCAGTACTGGGCTCAAAAGATGCTGCCCTGAAGTCTCTCATGATAGCAGGTGGGTAAGTAGAAATTTGCGGCTCGGCTGACAAGGCAGGAGCAAATGTATGCCAAAAATGGACGCAGAACCAGCTTTTCAGTGAAGAGCAGCCAGGGACATTATAGCAAGTTTTAATTGTAAGTGGGGTTGGAAAAGCTTTTCAGGCTCAGTACTGGGCTCAAAAGATGCAGCCATGAGGTCTCTCTTGATAGCAGCTGGGTAAGTAGAAATGTGCCGCTCGGCTGACCCGGCAGGAGCAAACGTATGCCAAAAATTGACGCAGAACCAGCTTTTCAGTGTAGAGAAGCCAGGGACATTCTAGCAAGTTTTATTTGTAAGTGGGGTTGGAAACGCTTTCAGGCTCATTACTGGGCTCAAAAGATGCAGCCATGAGGTCTCTCCTGATAGCAGGTGGGTAAGTAGAAATTCGCCGCTCGGCTGACCCAGCAGGAGCAAACGTATGCCAAAATTGATGTAAAGCCAGCTTTTCAGTGAAGAGCAGCGAGGGACATTCTAGCAAGTTTTACTTGTAAGTGGGGTTGGAAACGCTTTTCAGGCTCAGTACTGGGCTCAAAAGATGCAGTACTGAGGTCTCAGCAGGTGCGTAAGTTGGAATTCGCCGCTCGGCTGACCCTGCAGGAGCAAACGTATGCCAAAAATCGACACAGACCCAGATTTTCCATGAAGAGCAGTCAGGGACATTCTAGCAAGTTTTACTTGTAAGTGGGGTTGGAAACGCTTTTTACGCTCAGTACTGTGCACAAAAGATGCGGCACTGAGGTCTCTCCCGATAGCAGGTGGGTAAGTAGAAATTCTCCACTCGGCTGACCCAGCAGGAACAAACGTATGCCAAAAATTGACGTGAACCAGTGTTTCAGTGAAGAGCAGCCAGGGACGTTGTAGCAAGTTTTACTGGTAAGTGGGGTTGGAAACGCTTTTCAGGCTCAATACTGGGCTCAAAAGATGCAGCCATGAGGTCTCTCCTGATAGCAAGTGGGTATGTAGAAATTCGCCAATCGGCTGACTCAGCAGGAGCAAACATATGCCAAAAATTGACGTAGAACCAGCTTTTCAGTGAGGAGCAGCTAGGGACATTCAAGCAAGTTTTACTAGTAAGTGGGGTTGGAAACGCTTTTCAGGCCAAATACTGGACTCAAAAGATTCAGCCCTGAGGTCTCTCATGATAGCAGGTGGGTAAGTTGGAATTCGCCGCTCGGCTGACCCTGCAGGAGCAAACGTATGCCGAAATTCAACGCAGAACCAGCTTTTCAGTGAAGAGCAGCCAAGGACATTCTAGCAAGTTTTTCTTGTAAGTGGGGTTGGAAACGATTTTCAGGCTCAGGACTGGGCTCAAAAGATGCAGCCATGAGGTCTCTCTTGTTAGCAGGTGAGTAAGTAGAAATTACCCACTCGGCTGACCCGGCAAGAGCAAACGTATGCAAAAAATCGACACAGAACCAGATTTTCAGTGTAGAGCAGCCAGGGACATTCTCGCAAGTTTTACTTGTAAGTGGGGTTGGAAACGCTTTTCAGGCTCATTACTGGGCTCAAAAGATGCAGCCATGAGGTCTCTCCTGATAGCAGGAGGGTAAGTAGAAATTTGCCGCTCGGCTGACCCGGCAGGAGCAAACGTATGCCAAAATTGATGTAAAGCCAGTTTTTCAGTGAAGAGCAGCGAGGGACATTCTAGCAAGTTTTACTTGTAAGTGGGGTTGGAAACGCTTTTCAGGCTCAGTACTGGGCTCAAAAGATGCAGTCCTGAGGTCTCAGCAGGTACGTAAGTTGGAATTCGCCGCTCGGCTGACCCTGCAGGAGCAAACGTATGCCAAAAATCGACACAGAACCAGCTTTTCCGTGAAGAGCAGCCAGGGACATTCTAGCAAGTTTTACTTGTAAGTGGGGTTGGAAACGCTTTTCAGGCTCAGTACTGGGCTCAAAAGATGCAGCTCTGAGGTCTCTCCTGATAGCAGGTGGGTATGTAGAAATTCACCACTCGGCTGTTTCAGCAGGAACAAACGTATGCCAAAAATTGATGCAGAACCAGCTTTTCAGTGAGGAGCAGCCAGGGACATTCTAGCAAGTTTTACTAGTAAGTGGGGTTGGAAACGCATTTCAGGCTCAATACTGGACTCAAAAGATGCAGCCCTGAGGTCTCTCATGATAGCAGGTGGGTAAGTTGGAATTCGCCGCTCGGCTGACCCTGCAGCAGCAAACGTATGCCAAAATTCGCGCAGAACCAGCTTTTCAGTGAAGAGCAGCCAAGGACATTCTAGCAAGTTTTACTTGTAAGTGGGGTTGGAAATGATTTTCAGGCTCAGGACTGGGCTCAAAAGATGCAGCCATGAGGTCTCTCTTGATAGCAGGTGGGTAAGTAGAAATTCACCATTCGGCTGACCCAGCAGGAGCAAACCTATGCCAAAAATCGACACAGAACCAGCTTTTCAGTGAAGAGCAGCCAGGGACATTCTAGCACGTTTTACTTGTAAGTGGGGTTGGAAACGCTTTTCAGGCTCAGTACTGGGCTCAAAAGACGCAGCACTGAGGTCTCTCCCGATAGCAGGTGGGTAAGTAGAAATTCACCACTCGGCTGACCCGGCAGGAACAAACGTATGCCAGAAATTGACGTGAACCAGCGTTTCAGTGAAGAGCAGCCAGGGACGTTCTAGCAAGTTTTACTGGTAAGTGGGGTTGGAAACGCTTTTCAGGCTCAATACTGGGCTCAAAAGATGCAGCACTGAGGTCTCTCCTGATAGCAGGCTGGTAAGTAGAAATTAGCAGCTCGGCTGACCAGGCAGGAGCAAACGTATGCCAAAAATCGACGCAGGACCAGCTTTTCAGTGAAGAGCAGCCAGGGACATTCTAGCAAGTTTTACTTGTAAGTGGGGTTGGAAACGCTTTTCAGGCTTAGTACTGGGCTCAAAAGATGCAGTCCTGAGGTCTCTCCTGATAGCAGGTGTGTAAGTCGGAATTCGCCGCTCAGCTGACCCGGCAGGAGCAAACGTATGCCAAAAATCGACTTGAACCAGCTTTTCAGTTGAGAGCAGCCAGGGACATTTTAGCAAGTTTTACTGGTAAGTGGAGTTGGAATTGCTTTTCAGGCTCAATACTGGGCTCAAAAGATGCAGCCCTGAGGTCTCTCCTGATAGCAGGTGGGTAATTTGGAATTCGCCGCTAGGCTGACCCTGCAGGAGCAAACGTATGCCAAAAATCGACGCTGAATCAGCTTTTCAGTGAAGAACAGCCAGTTTTACTTGTAAGTGGGGTTGGAAATGATTTTCAGGCTCAGGACTGGGCTCAAAAGATGCAGCCATGAGGTCTCTCTTGATAGCAGGTGGGTAAGTAGAAATTCACCATTCGGCTGACCCAGCAGGAGCAAACCTATGCCAAAAATCGACACAGAACCAGCTTTTCAGTGAAGAGCAGCCAGGGACATTCTAGCACGTTTTACTTGTAAGTGGGGTTGGAAACGCTTTTCAGGCTCAGTACTGGGCTCAAAAGACGCAGCACTGAGGTCTCTCCCGATAGCAGGTGGGTAAGTAGAAATTCACCACTCGGCTGACCCGGCAGGAACAAACGTATGCCAGAAATTGACGTGAACCAGCGTTTCAGTGAAGAGCAGCCAGGGACGTTCTAGCAAGTTTTACTGGTCAGTGGGGTTGGAAACGCTTTTCAGGCTCAATACTGGGCTCAAAAGATGCAGCACTGAGGTCTCTCCTGATAGCAGGCTGGTAAGTAGAAGTTCACCGCTCGGCTGACTTGGCATTAGCAAACGTATGCCAAAAATCGACGCAGAACCAGCTTTTCAGTGAAGAGCAGCCAGGGACATTCTAGCAAGTGTTAGTTGTAAGTGGGGTTGGAAACGCTTTTCAGGCTCAGTACTGGGCTCAAAAGATGCAGCCATGAGGTCTCTCTTGATAGCAGCTGGGTAAGTAGAAATTTGCCGCTCGGCTGACCCGGCAGGAGCAAACGTATGCCAAAAATCGACGCAGAACCAGCTTTTCAGTGTAGAGCAGCCAGGGACATTCTAGCAAGTTTTACTTGTAAGTGGGGTTGGAAATGCTTTTCAGGCTCATTACTGGGCTCAAAAGATGCAGCCATGAGGTCTCTCCTGATAGCAGGTGGGTAAGTAGAAATTAGCAGCTCGGCTGACCAGGCAGGAGCAAACGTATGCCAAAAATTGACGCAGGACCAGCTTTTCAGTGAAGAGCAGCCAGGGACATTCTAGCAAGTTTTACTTGTAAGTGGGGTTGGAAACGCTTTTCAGGCTTAGTACTGGGCTCAAAAGATGCAGTCCTGAGGTCTCTCCTGATAGCAGGTGTGTAAGTCGGAATTCGCCGCTCAGCTGACCCGGCAGGAGCAAACGTATGCCAAAAATCGACTTGAACCAGCTTTTCAGTTGAGAGCAGCCAGGGACATTTTAGCAAGTTTTACTGGTAAGTGGAGTTGGAAATGCTTTTCAGGCTCAATACTGGGCTCAAAAGATGCAGCCCTGAGGTCTCTCCTGATAGCAGGTAGGTAATTTGGAATTCGCCGCTAGGCTGACCCTGCAGGAGCAAACGTATGCCAAAAATCGACGCTGAATCAGCTTTTCAGTGAAGAACAGCCAGGGACATTCGAGCAAGTTTTACTTGTAAGTGGGGTTGGAAACGCTTTTCAGTCTCAGTACTGGGCTCAAAAGATGCTGCCCTGAAGTCTCTCATGATAGCAGGTGGGTAAGTAGAGAGTTGCCGCTCGGCTGACCTGGCAGGATCAAACGTATGCCAAAAATTGACGCAGAACCAGCTTTTCAGTGAAGAGCAGCCAGGGACATTATAGCAAGTTTTACTTGTAAGTGGGGTTGGAAATGCTTTTCAGGCTCAGTACTGGGCTCAAAAGATGCAGCCATGAGGTCTCTCTTGATAGCAGCTGGGTAAGTATAAAGTTGCCGCTCAGCTGACCCGGCAGGAGCAAACGTATGCCAAAAATTGACGCAGAACCAGCTTTTCAGTGTAGAGAAGCCAGGGACATTCTAGCAAGTTTTATTTGTAAGTGGGGTTGGAAACGCTTTCAGGCTCATTACTGGGCTCAAAAGATGCAGCCAGGAGGCCTCTCCTGATAGCAAGTGGGTATGTAGAAATTCGCCAATCGGCTGACTGAGCAGGAGCAAACATATGCCAAAAATTGACGTAGAACCAGCTTTTCAGTGAGGAGCAGCCAGGGACATTCTAGCAAGTTTTACTAGTAAGTGGGGTTGGAAACGCTTTTCAGGCTCAATACTGGACTCAAAAGATTCAGCCCTGAGGTCTCTCATGATAGCAGGTGGGTAAGTTGGAATTCGCCGCTCGGCTGACCCTGCAGGAGCAAACGTATGCCGAAATTCAACGCAGAACCAGCCTTTCAGTGAAGAGCAGCCAAGGACATTCTAGCAAGTTTTTCTTGTAAGTGGGGTTGGAAACGATTTTCAGGCTCAGGACTGGGCTCAAAAGATGCAGCCATGAGGTCTCTCTTGATAGCAGGTGGGTAAGTAGAAATTCACCACTCGGCTGACCCGGCAGGAACAAACGTATGCCAAAAATTGACGTGAACCAGCGTTTCAGTGAAGAGCAGCCAGGGACGTTCTAGCAAGTTTTACTGGTAAGTGGGGTTGGAAACGCTTTTCAGGCTCAATACTGGGCTCAAAAGATGCAGCACTGAGGTCTCTCCTGATAGCAGGCTGGTAAGTAGAAGTTCACCGCTCGGCTGACTTGGCATTAGCAAACGTATGCCAAAAATCGACGCAGAACCAGCTTTTCAGTGTAGAGCAGCCAGGGACATTCTAGCAAGTTTTACTTGTAAGTGGGGTTGGAAATGCTTTTCAAGCTCATTACTGGGCTCAAAAGATGCAGCCATGAGGTCTCTCCTGATAGCAGGTGGGTAAGTAGAAATTAGCAGCTCGGCTGACCAGGCAGGAGCAAACGTATGCCAAAAATCGACGCAGGACCAGCTTTTCAGTGAAGAGCAGCCAGGGACATTCTAGCAAGTTTTACTTGTAAGTGGGGTTGGAAACGCTTTTCAGGCTTAGTACTGGGCTCAAAAGATGCAGTCCTGAGGTCTCTCCTGATAGCAGGTGTGTAAGTCGGAATTCGCCGCTCAGCTGACCCGGCAGGAGCAAACGTATGCCAAAAATCGACTTGAACCAGCTTTTCAGTTGAGAGCAGCCAGGGACATTTTAGCAAGTTTTACTGGTAAGTGGAGTTGGAATTGCTTTTCAGGCTCAATACTGGGCTCAAAAGATGCAGCCCTGAGGTCTCTACTGATAGCAGGTGGGTAATTTGGAATTCGCCGCTAGGCTGACCCTGCAGGAGCAAACGTATGCCAAAAATCGACGCTGAATCAGCTTTTCAGTGAAGAACAGCCAGGGACATTCGAGCAAGTTTTACTAGTAAGTGGGGTTGGAAACGCTTTTCAGGCTCAATACTGCACTCAAAAGATTCAGCCCTGAGGTCTCTCATGATAGCAGGTGGGTAAGTTGGAATTCGCCGCTCGGCTGACCCTGCAGGAGCAAACGTATGCCGAAATTCAACGCAGAACCAGCTTTTCAGTGAAGAGCAGCCAAGGACATTCTTGTAAGTGGGGTTGGAAACGATTTTCAGGCTCAGGACTGGGCTCAAAAGATGCTGCCCTGAAGTCTCTCATGATAGCAGGTGGGTAAGTAGAAATTCGCCGCTCGGCTGACAAGGCAGGAGCAAATGTATGCCAAAAATCGACGCAGAACCAGCTTTTCAGTATAGAGCAGCCAGGGACATTATAGCAAGTTTTACTTGTAAGTGGGGTTGGAAAAGCTTTTCAGGCTCAGTACTGGGCTCAAAAGATGCAGCCATGAGGTCTCTCTTGATAGCAGCTGGGTAAGTAGAAAGTTGCCTCTCGGCTGACCCGGCAGGAGCAAACGTATGCCAAAAATTGACGCAGAGCCAGCTTTTCAGTGTAGAGAAGCCAGGGACATTCTAGCAAGTTTTATTTCTAAATGTGGTTGGAAACGCTTTCAGGCTCATTACTGGGCTCAAAAGATGCAGCCATGAGGTCTCTCCTGATAGCAAGTGGGTATGTAGAAATTCGCCAATCGGCTGACTCAGCAGGAGCAAACATATGCCAAAAATTGACGTAGAACCAGCTTTTCTTTGAGGAGCAGCCAGGGACATTCGAGCAAGTTTTACTAGTAAGTGGGGTTGGAAACGCTTTTCAGGCTCAATACTGGACTCAAAAGATTCAGCCCTGAGGTCTCTCATGATAGCAGGTGGGTAAGTTGGAATTCGCCGCTCGGCTGACCCTGCAGGAGCAAACGTATGCCGAAATTCAACGCAGAACCAGCTTTTCAGTGAAGAGCAGCCAAGGACATTCTTGTAAGTGGGGTTGGAAACGATTTTCAGGCTCAGGACTGGGCTCAAAAGATGCAGCCATGAGGTCTCTCTTGTTAGCAGGTGAGTAAGTAGAAATTACCCACTCGGCTGACCCGGCAAGAGCAAACGTATGCAAAAAAATCGACACAGAACCAGATTTTCAGTGTAGAGCAGCCAGGGACATTCTCGCAAGTTTTACTTGTAAGTGGGGTTGGAAACGCTTTTCAGGCTCATTACTGGGCTCAAAAGATGCAGCCATGAGGTCTCTCCTGATAGCAGGAGGGTAAGTAGAAATTCGCCGCTCGGCTGACCCGGCAGGAGCAAACGTATGCCAAAATTGATGTAAAGCCAGCTTTTCAGTGAAGAGCAGCGAGGGACATTCTAGCAAGTTTTACTTGTAAGTGGGGTTGGAAACGCTTTTCAGTCTCAGTACTGGGCTCAAAAGATGCTGCCCTGAAGTCTCTCATGATAGCAGGTGGGTAAGTAGAAATTTGCCGCTCGGCTGACAAGGCAGGAGCAAATGTATGCCAAAAATGGACGCAGAACCAGCTTTTCAGTGAAGAGCAGCCAGGGACATTATAGCAAGTTTTAATTGTAAGTGGGGTTGGAAAAGCTTTTCAGGCTCAGTACTGGGCTCAAAAGATGCAGCCATGAGGTCTCTCTTGATAGCAGCTGGGTAAGTAGAAATGTGCCGCTCGGCTGACCCGACAGGAGCAAACGTATGCCAAAAATTGACGCAGAACCAGCTTTTCAGTGTAGAGAAGCCAGGGACATTCTAGCAAGTTTTATTTGTAAGTGGGGTTGGAAACACTTTCAGGCTCATTACTGGGCTCAAAAGATGCAGCCATGAGGTCTCTCCTGATAGCAGGTGGGTAAGTAGAAATTCGCCGCTCGGCTGACCCAGCAGGAGCAAACGTATGCCAAAATTGATGTAAAGCCAGCTTTTCAGTGAAGAGCAGCGAGGGACATTCTAGCAAGTTTTACTTGTAAGTGGGGTTGGAAACGCTTTTCAGGCTCAGTACTGGGCTCAAAAGATGCAGTACTGAGGTCTCAGCAGGTGCGTAAGTTGGAATTCGCCGCTCGGCTGACCCTGCAGGAGCAAACGTATGCCAAAAATCGACACAGACCCAGATTTTCCATGAAGAGCAGTCAGGGACATTCTAGCAAGTTTTACTTGTAAGTGGGGTTGGAAACGCTTTTTACGCTCAGTACTGTGCACAAAAGATGCGGCACTGAGGTCTCTCCCGATAGCAGGTGGGTAAGTAGAAATTCTCCACTCGGCTGACCCAGCAGGAACAAACGTATGCCAAAAATTGACGTGAACCAGTGTTTCAGTGAAGAGCAGCCAGGGACGTTGTAGCAAGTTTTACTGGTAAGTGGGGTTGGAAACGCTTTTCAGGCTCAATACTGGGCTCAAAAGATGCAGCACTGAGGTCTCTCCTGATAGCAGGCGGGTAAGTAGAAATTCACCGCTCGGCTGACCTTGCATTAGCAAACGTATGCCAAAAATCGACGCAGAACCAGCTTATCAGTGAAGAGCATCCAGGGACATTCTAGCAAGTTTTAGTTGTAAGTGGGGTTGGAAACGCTTTTCAGGCTCAGTACTGGACTCAAAAGATGCAGCCATGAGGTCTCTCGTGATAGCAGGTGGGTAAGTTGGAATTCGCTGCTCGGCTGACCCTGCAAGAGCAAACTTATGCCAAAATTCAACGCAAAACCAGCTTTTCAATGAAGAGCAGCCAGGGACATTATAGCAAGTTTTACTTGTAAGTGGGGTTGGAAAAGCTTTTCAGGCTCAGTACTGGGCTCAAAAGATGCAGCCATGAGGTCTCTCTTGATAGCAGCTGGGTAAGTATAAAGTTGCCGCTCAGCTGACCCGGCAGGAGCAAACGTATGCCAAAAATTGACGCAGAACCAGCTTTTCAGTGTAGAGAAGCCAGGGACATTCTAGCAAGTTTTATTTGTAAGTGGGGTTGGAAACGCTTTCAGGCTCATTACTGGGCTCAAAAGATGCAGCCAGGAGGCCTCTCCTGATAGCAAGTGGGTATGTAGAAATTCGCCAATCGGCTGACTGAGCAGGAGCAAACATATGCCAAAAATTGACGTAGAATCAGCTTTTCAGTGAGGAGCAGCCAGGGACATTCTAGCAAGTTTTACTAGTAAGTGGGGTTGGAAACGCTTTTCAGGCTCAATACTGGACTCAAAAGATTCAGCCCTGAGGTCTCTCATGATAGCAGGTGGGTAAGTTGGAATTCGCCGCTCGGCTGACCCTGCAGGAGCAAACGTATGCCGAAATTCAACGCAGAACCAGCCTTTCAGTGAAGAGCAGCCAAGGACATTCTAGCAAGTTTTTCTTGTAAGTGGGGTTGGAAACGATTTTCAGGCTCAGGACTGGGCTCAAAAGATGCAGCCATGAGGTCTCTCTTGATAGCAGGTGGGTAAGTAGAAGTTCACCACTCGGCTGACCCGGCAGGAACAAACGTATGCCAGAAATTGACGTGAACCAGCGTTTCAGTGAAGAGCAGCCAGGGACGTTCTAGCAAGTTTTACTGGTAAGTGGGGTTGGAAACGCTTTTCAGGCTCAATACTGGGCTCAAAAGATGCAGCACTGAGGTCTCTCCTGATAGCAGGCTGGTAAGTAGAAGTTCACCGCTCGGCTGACTTGGCATTAGCAAACGTATGCCAAAAATCGACGCAGAACCAGCTTTTCAGTGTAGAGCAGCCAGGGACATTCTAGCAAGTTTTACTTGTAAGTGGGGTTGGAAATGCTTTTCAAGCTCATTACTGGGCTCAAAAGATGCAGCCATGAGGTCTCTCCTGATAGCAGGTGGGTAAGTAGAAATTAGCAGCTCGGCTGACCAGGCAGGAGCAAACGTATGCCAAAAATCGACGCAGGACCAGCTTTTCAGTGAAGAGCAGCCAGGGACATTCTAGCAAGTTTTACTTGTAAGTGGGGTTGGAAACGCTTTTCAGGCTTAGTACTGGGCTCAAAAGATGCAGTCCTGAGGTCTCTCCTGATAGCAGGTGTGTAAGTCGGAATTCGCCGCTCAGCTGACCCGGCAGGAGCAAACGTATGCCAAAAATCGACTTGAACCAGCTTTTCAGTTGAGAGCAGCCAGGGACATTTTAGCAAGTTTTACTGGTAAGTGGAGTTGGAATTGCTTTTCAGGCTCAATACTGGGCTCAAAAGATGCAGCCCTGAGGTCTCTACTGATAGCAGGTGGGTAATTTGGAATTCGCCGCTAGGCTGACCCTGCAGGAGCAAACGTATGCCAAAAATCGACGCTGAATCAGCTTTTCAGTGAAGAACAGCCAGGGACATTCGAGCAAGTTTTACTAGTAAGTGGGGTTGGAAACGCTTTTCAGGCTCAATACTGGACTCAAAAGATTCAGCCCTGAGGTCTCTCATGATAGCAGGTGGGTAAGTTGGAATTCGCCGCTCGGCTGACCCTGCAGGAGCAAACGTATGCCGAAATTCAACGCAGAACCAGCTTTTCAGTGAAGAGCAGCCAAGGACATTCTTGTAAGTGGGGTTGGAAACGATTTTCAGGCTCAGGACTGGGCTCAAAAGATGCTGCCCTGAAGTCTCTCATGATAGCAGGTGGGTAAGTAGAAATTCGCCGCTCGGCTGACAAGGCAGGAGCAAATGTATGCCAAAAATCGACGCAGAACCAGCTTTTCAGTATAGAGCAGCCAGGGACATTATAGCAAGTTTTACTTGTAAGTGGGGTTGGAAAAGCTTTTCAGGCTCAGTACTGGGCTCAAAAGATGCAGCCATGAGGTCTCTCTTGATAGCAGCTGGGTAAGTAGAAAGTTGCCTCTCGGCTGACCCGGCAGGAGCAAACGTATGCCAAAAATTGACGCAGAGCCAGCTTTTCAGTGTAGAGAAGCCAGGGACATTCTAGCAAGTTTTATTTCTAAATGTGGTTGGAAACGCTTTCAGGCTCATTACTGGGCTCAAAAGATGCAGCCATGAGGTCTCTCCTGATAGCAAGTGGGTATGTAGAAATTCGCCAATCGGCTGACTCAGCAGGAGCAAACATATGCCAAAAATTGACGTAGAACCAGCTTTTCTTTGAGGAGCAGCCAGGGACATTCGAGCAAGTTTTACTAGTAAGTGGGGTTGGAAACGCTTTTCAGGCTCAATACTGGACTCAAAAGATTCAGCCCTGAGGTCTCTCATGATAGCAGGTGGGTAAGTTGGAATTCGCCGCTCGGCTGACCCTGCAGGAGCAAACGTATGCCGAAATTCAACGCAGAACCAGCTTTTCAGTGAAGAGCAGCCAAGGACATTCTTGTAAGTGGGGTTGGAAACGATTTTCAGGCTCAGGACTGGGCTCAAAAGATGCAGCCATGAGGTCTCTCTTCTTAGCAGGTGAGTAAGTAGAAATTACCCACTCGGCTGACCCGGCAAGAGCAAACGTATGCAAAAAATCGACACAGAACCAGATTTTCAGTGTAGAGCAGCCAGGGACATTCTCGCAAGTTTTACTTGTAAGTGGGGTTGGAAACGCTTTTCAGGCTCATTACTGGGCTCAAAAGATGCAGCCATGAGGTCTCTCCTGATAGCAGGAGGGTAAGTAGAAATTTGCCGCTCGGCTGACCCGGCAGGAGCAAACGTATGCCAAAATTGATGTAAAGCCAGCTTTTCAGTGGAGAGCAGCGAGGGACATTCTAGCAAGTTTTACTTGTAAGTGGGGTTGGAAACGCTTTTCAGTCTCAGTACTGGGCTCAAAAGATGCTGCCCTGAAGTCTCTCATGATAGCAGGTGGGTAAGTAGAAATTTGCCGCTCGGCTGACAAGGCAGGAGCAAATGTATGCCAAAAATGGACGCAGAACCAGCTTTTCAGTGAAGAGCAGCCAGGGACATTATAGCAAGTTTTAATTGTAAGTGGGGTTGGAAAAGCTTTTCAGGCTCAGTACTGGGCTCAAAAGATGCAGCCATGAGGTCTCTCTTGATAGCAGCTGGGTAAGTAGAAATGTGCCGCTCGGCTGACCCGGCAGGAGCAAACGTATGCCAAAAATTGACGCAGAACCAGCTTTTCAGTGTAGAGAAGCCAGGGACATTCTAGCAAGTTTTATTTGTAAGTGGGGTTGGAAACGCTTTCAGGCTCATTACTGGGCTCAAAAGATGCAGCCATGAGGTCTCTCCTGATAGCAGGTGGGTAAGTAGAAATTCGCCGCTCGGCTGACCCAGCAGGAGCAAACGTATGCCAAAATTGATGTAAAGCCAGCTTTTCAGTGAAGAGCAGCGAGGGACATTCTAGCAAGTTTTACTTGTAAGTGGGGTTGGAAACGCTTTTCAGGCTCAGTACTGGGCTCAAAAGATGCAGTACTGAGGTCTCAGCAGGTGCGTAAGTTGGAATTCGCCGCTCGGCTGACCCTGCAGGAGCAAACGTATGCCAAAAATCGACACAGACCCAGATTTTCCATGAAGAGCAGTCAGGGACATTCTAGCAAGTTTTACTTGTAAGTGGGGTTGGAAACGCTTTTTATGCTCAGTACTGTGCACAAAAGATGCGGCACTGAGGTCTCTCCCGATAGCAGGTGGGTAAGTAGAAATTCTCCACTCGGCTGACCCAGCAGGAACAAACGTATGCCAAAAATTGACGTGAACCAGTGTTTCAGTGAAGAGCAGCCAGGGACGTTGTAGCAAGTTTTACTGGTAAGTGGGGTTGGAAACGCTTTTCAGGCTCAATACTGGGCTCAAAAGATGCAGCACTGAGGTCTCTCCTGATAGCAGGCGGGTAAGTAGAAATTCACCGCTCGGCTGACCTTGCATTAGCAAACGTATGCCAAAAATCGACGCAGAACCAGCTTTTCAGTGAAGAGCATCCAGGGACATTCTAGCAAGTTTTAGTTGTAAGTGGGGTTGGAAACGCTTTTCAGGCTCAGTACTGGACTCAAAAGATGCAGCCCTGAGGTCTCTCGTGATAGCAGGTGGGTAAGTTGGAATTCGCTGCTCGGCTGACCCTGCAAGAGCAAACTTATGCCAAAATTCAACGCAAAACCAGCTTTTCAATGAAGAGCAGCCAGGGACATTCTAGCAAGTTTTACTTGTAAGTGGGGTTGGAAATGCTTTTCACGCTCAGTACTGTGCACAAAAGATGCAGCCCTGAGGTCTCTCATGATAGCAGGTGGGTAAGTAGAAATTCGCCGCTCGGCTGACCCGGCAGGAGCAAACGTATGCCAAAAATGTACGCAGAACCAGCTTTCCAGTGAAGAGCAGCCAGGGACATTCTAGCACGTTTTACTTGTAAGTGGGGTTGGAAACGCTTTTCAGGCTCAGTACTGGGCTCAAAAGACGCAGCACTGAGGTCTCTCCCGATAGCAGGTGGGTAAGTAGAAATTCACCACTCGGCTGACCCGGCAGGAACAAACGTATGCCAAAAATTGACGTGAACCAGTGTTTCAGTGAAGAGCAGCCAGGGACATTCTAGCAAGTTTTAGTTGTAAGTGGGGTTGGAAACGCTTTTCAGGCTCAGTACTGGACTCAAAAGATGCAGCCCTGAGGTCTCTCATGATAGCAGGTGGGTAAATTGGAATTCGCCGCTCGGCTGACCCTGCAGGAGCAAACTTATGCCAAAATTCGACGCAAAACCAGCTTTTCAATGAAGAGCAGCCAGGGACATTCTAGCAAGTTTTACTTGTAAGTGGGGTTGGAAACGCTTTTCACGCTCAGTACTGTACACAAAAGACGCAGCCCTGAGGTCTCTCATGATAGCAGGTGGGTAAGTAGAAATTCGCCGCTCGGCTGACAAGGCAGGAGCAAATGTATGCCAAAAATCGACGCAGAACCAGCTTTTCAGTGAAGAGCAGCCAGGGACATTATAGCAAGTTTTACTTGTAAGTGGGGTTGGAAACGCTTTTCAGGCTCATTACTGGGCTCAAAAGATGCAGCCATGAGGTCTCTCCTGATAGCAGGAGGGTAAGTAGAAATTCGCCGCTCGGCTGACCCGGCAGGAGCAAACGTATGCCAAAATTGATGTAAAGCCAGCTTTTCAGTGAAGAGCAGCGAGGGACATTCTAGCAAGTTTTACTTGTAAGTGGGGTTGGAAACGCTTTTCAGTCTCAGTACTGGGCTCAAAAGATGCTGCCCTGAAGTCTCTCATGATAGCAGTTGGGTAAGTAGAAATTTGCCGCTCGGCTGACAAGGCAGGAGCAAATGTATGCCAAAAATCGACGCAGAACCAGCTTTTCAGTGAAGAGCAGCCAGGGACATTATAGCAAGTTTTACTTGTAAGTGGGGTTGGAAAAGCTTTTCAGGCTCAGTACTGGGCTCAAAAGATGCAGCCATGAGGTCTCTCTTGATAGCAGCTGGGTAAGTAGAACTTTGCCGCTCGGCTGACCCGGCAGGAGCAAACGTATGCCAAAAATTTACGCAGAACCAGCTTTTCAGTGTAGAGAAGCCAGGGACATTCTAGCAAGTTTTATTTGTAAGTGGGGTTGGAAACGCTTTCAGGCTCATTAGTGGGCTCAAAAGATGCAGCCATGAGGTCTCTCCAGATAGCAGGTGGGTAAGTAGAAATTCGCCGCTCGGCTGACCCAGCAGGAGCAAACGTATGCCAAAATTGATTTAAAGCCAGCTTTTCAGTGAAGAGCAGCGAGGGACATTCTAGCAAGTTTTACTTGTAAGTGGGGTTGGAAACACTTCTCAGGCTCAGTACTGGGCTCAAAAGATGCAGTACTGAGGTCTCAGCAGGTGCGTAAGTTGGAATTCGCCGCTCAGCTGACCCTGCAGGAGCAAACGTATGCCAAAAATCGGCACAGACCCAGATTTTCCATGAAGAGCAGTCAGGGACATTCTAGCAAGTTTTACTTGTAAGTGGGGTTGGAAACGCTTTTTACGCTCAGTACCGTGCACAAAAGATGCGGCACTGAGGTCTCTCCCGATAGCAGGTGGGTAAGTAGAAATTCTCCACTCGGCTGACCCGGCAGGAACAAACGTATGCCAAAAATTGACGTGAACCAGCGTTTCAGTGAAGAGCAGCCAGGGACGTTGTAGCAAGTTTTACTGGTAAGTGGGGTTGGAAATGCTTTTCAGGCTCAATACTGGGCTCAAAAGATGCAGCACTGAGGTCTCTCCTGATAGCAGGCGGGTAAGTGGAAATTCACCGCTCGGCTGACCTTGCATTAGCAAACGTATGCCAAAAATCGACGCAGAACCAGCTTTTCAGTGAAGAGCATCCAGGGACATTCTAGCAAGTTTTAGTTGTAAGTGGGGTTGGAAACGCTTTTCACGCTCAGTACTGTGCACAAAAGATGCAGCCCTGAGGTCTCTCATGATAGCAGGTGGGTAAGTAGAAATTCGCCTCTCGGCTGACCCGGCAGGAGCAAACGTATGCCAAAAATGTACGCAGAACCAGCTTTCCAGTGAAGAGCAGCCAGGGACATTCTAGCACGTTTTACTTGTAAGTGGGGTTGGAAACGCTTTTCAGGCTCAGTACTGGGCTCAAAAGACGCAGCACTGAGGTCTCTCCCGATAGCAGGTGGGTAAGTAGAAATTCACCACTCGGCTGACCCGGCAGGAACAAACGTATGCCAAAAATTGACGTGAACCATTGTTTCAGTGAAGAGCAGCCAGGGACATTCTAGCAAGTTTTAGTTGTAAGTGGGGTTGGAAACGCTTTTCAGGCTCAGTACTGGACTCAAAAGATGCAGCCCTGAGGTCTCTCATGATAGCAGGTGGGTAAGTTGGAATTGGCCGCTCGGCTGACCCTGCAGGAGCAAACTTATGCCAAAATTCGACGCAAAACCAGCTTTTCAATGAAGAGCAGCCAGGGACATTCTAGCAAGTTTTACTTGTAAGTGAGGTTGGAAACGCTTTTCACGCTCAGTACTGTGCACAAAAGACGCAGCCCTGAGGTCTCTCATGATAGCAGGTGGGTAAGTAGAAATTCGCCGCTCGGCTGACAAGGCAGGAGCAAACGTATGCCAAAAATCGACGCAGAACCAGCTTTTCAGTGA
This sequence comes from Lissotriton helveticus, assembly GCF_964261635.1. NCBI lineage: Eukaryota > Metazoa > Chordata > Amphibia > Caudata > Salamandridae > Lissotriton > Lissotriton helveticus. The sequence continues at coordinate 427,352,801 of NC_136068.1, forward strand.
AGAGCAGCCAGGGACATTCTAGCAAGTTTTACTTGTAAGTGGGGTTGGAAACGCTTTTCAGGCTCATTACTGGGCTCAAAAGATGCAGCCATGAGGTCTCTCCTGATAGCAGGTGGGTAAGTAGAAATTCGTCGCTCGGCTGACCTGGCAGGAGCAAACGTATGCCAAAATTGATGTAAAGCCAGCTTTTCAGTGCAGAGCAGCGAGGGACATTCTAGCAAGTTTTACTTGTAAGTGGGGTTGGAAACGCTTTTCAGGCTCAGTACCGGGCTCAAAAGATGCAGTCCTGAGGTCTCAGCAGGTACGTAAGTTGGAATTCGCCGCTCGGCTGACCCTGCAGGAGCAAACGTATGCCAAAAATCGACACAGAACCAGCTTTTCCGTGAAGAGCAGCCAGGGACATTCTAGCAAGTTTTACTTGTAAGTGGGGTTGGAAACGCTTTTCAGGCTCAGTAATGGGCGCAAAAGATGCAGCTCTGAAGTCTCTCCTGATAGCAGGTGGGTAAGTAGAAATTCACCGCACGGCTGACCCGGCAGGAGCAAACGTATGCCAAAAATGTACGCAGAACCAGTTTTTCAATGAAGAGCAGCCAGGGACATTCTAGCAAGTTTTACTTGTAAGTGGGGTTGGAAATGCTTTTCAGGGTCAGTACTGGGCTCAAAAGATGCAGCACTGAGGTCTCTCCTGATAGCAGGTGGGTAAGTAGAAATTCGCCGCTCGGCTGACCCGGCAGGAGCAATTGTATGCCAAAAATGTACGCAGAACCACCTTTCCAGTGTAGAGCAGCCAGGGACATTCTAGCACGTTTTACTTGTAAGTGGGGTTGGAAACGCTTTTCAGGCTCAGTACTGGGCTCAAAAGACGCAGCACTGAGGTCTCTCCCGATAACAGGTGGGTAAGTAGAAATTCACCACTCGGCTGACCCGGCAGGAACAAACGTATGCCAAAAATTGACGTGAACCAGTGTTTCAGTGAAGAGCAGCCAGGGACATTCTAGCAAGTTTTAGTTGTAAGTGGGGTTGGAAACGCTTTTCAGGCTCAGTACTGGACTCAATAGATGCAGCCCTGAGGTCTCTCATGATAGCAGGTGGGTAAGTTTGAATTCGCCGCTCGGCTGACCCTGCAGGAGCAAACTTATGCCAAAATTCGACGCAAAACCAGCTTTTCAATGAAGAGCAGCCAGGGACATTCTAGCAAGTTTTACTTGTAAGTGGGGTTGGAAACGCTTTTCACGCTCAGTACTGTGCACAAAAGACGCAGCCCTGAGGTCTCTCATGATAGCAGGTGGGTAAGTAGAAATTCGCCGCTCGGCTGACAAGGCAGGAGCGAACGTATGCCAAAAATAGACGCAGAACCAGCTTTTCAGTGAAGAGCAGCCAGGGACATTCTAGCAAGTTTTACTTGTAAGTGGGGTTGGAAACGCTTTTCAGGCTCATTACTGGGCTCAAAAGATGCAGCCATGAGGTCTCTCCTGATAGCAGGTGGGTAAGTAGAAATTCGCCGCTAGGCTGACCTGGCAGGAGCAAACGTATGCCAAAATTGATGTAAAGCCAGCTTTTCAGTGAAGAGCAGCGAGGGACATTCTAGCAAGTTTTACTTGTAAGTGGGGTTGGAAATGCTTTTCAGGCTCAGTACCGGGCTCAAAAGATGCAGTCCTGAGGTCTCAGCAGGTACGTAAGTTGGAATTCGCCGCTCGGCTGACCCTGCAGGAGCAAACGTATGCCAAAAATCGACACAGAACCAGCTTTTCCGTGAAGAGCAGCCAGGGACATTCTAGCAAGTTTTACTTGTAAGTGGGGTTGGAAACGCTTTTCAGGCTTAGTACTGGGCTCAAAAGATGCAGCCCTGAGGTCTCTCCTGATAGCAGGTGGGTATGTAGAAATTTGCCACACGGCTGACTCAGCAGGAGCAAACGTATGCCAAAAATTGATGCTGACCCAGCTTTTCAGTGAGGAGCAGCCAGGAACATTCTATCAAGTTTTACTAGTAAGTGGGGTTGGAAACGCATTTCAGGCTCAATACTGGACTCAAAAGATGCAGCCCTGAGGTCTGTCGTGATAGCAGGTTGGTAAGTTGGAATTCGCCGCTCGGCTGACCCTTCAGGAGCAAACGTATGCCAAAATTCGACGGAGAACCAGCTTTTCAGTGAAGAGCAGCCAAGGACATTCAAGCTAGTTTTACTTGTAAGTGGGGTTGGAAACGATTTTCAGGCTCAGGACTGGGCTCAAAAGATGCAGCCATGAGGTCTCTCTTGATAGCAGGTGGGTAAGTAGAAATTCGCCACTCGGCTGACCCAGCAGGAGCAAACGTATGCCAAAAATTGACGCAGAACCAGCTTTTCAGTGAAGAGCAGCCAGGGACATTCTAGCACATTTTACTTGTAAGTGGGGTTGGAAACGCTTTTCAGGCTCAGTACTGGGCTCAAAAGACGCAGCACTGAGGTCTCTCCCGATAGCAGGTGGGTTAGTAGAAATTCACCACTCGGCAGACCCGGCAGGAACAAACGTATGCCAAAAATTGACGTGAACCAGCGTTTCAGTGAAGAGCAGCCAGGGACGTTCTAGCAAGTTTTACTGGTAAGTGGGGTTGGAAATGCTTTTCAGGCTCAATACTGGGCTCAAAAGATGCAGCACTGAGGTCTCTCCTGATAGCAGGCGTGTAAGTAGAAATTCACCGCTCGGCTGACCTGGCATTAGCAAACGTATGCCAAAAATCGACGCAGGACCAGTTTTTCAGTGAAGAGCAGCCAGGGACATTCTAGCAAGTTTTACTTGTAAGTGGGGTTGGAAACGCTTTTCAGGCTTAGTACTGGGCTCAAAAGATGCAGTCCTGAGGTCTTTCCTGATAGCAGGTGTGTAAGTCGGAATTCGCTGCTCAGCTGACCCGGCAGGAGCAAACGTATGCCAAAAATCGACTTGAACCAGCTTTTCAGTTGAGAGCAGCCAGGGACATTTTAGCAACTTTTACTGGTAAGTGGGGTTGGAAATGCTTTTCAGGCTCAATACTGGACTCAAGAGATGCAGCCCTGAGGTCTCTCCTGATAGCAGGTGGGAAAGTTGGAATTCGCCGCTAGGCTGACCCTGCAGGAGCAAACGTATGCCAAAAATTGACGCTGAACCAGCTTTTCAGTGAAGAGCAGCCAGGGACATTCTAGCAAGTTTTACTTGTAAGTGGGGTTGGAAACGCTTTTCAGTCTCAGTACTGGGCTCAAAAGATGCTGCCCTGAAGTCTCTCATGATAGCAGGTGGGTAAGTAGAAATTCGCCGCTCGGCTAACAAGGCAGGAGCAAATGTATGCCAAAAATCGACGCAGAACCAGTTTTTCAGTGAAGAGCAGCCAGGGACATTCTAGCACGTTTTACTTGTAAGTGGGGTTGGAAACGCTTTTCAGGCTCAGTACTGGGCTCAAAAGACGCAGCACTGAGGTCTCTCCCGATAGCAGGTGGGTAAGTAGAAATTCACCACTCGGCTGACCCGGCAGGAACAAACGTATGCCAGAAATTGACGTGAACCAGCGTTTCAGTGAAGAGCAGCCAGGGACGTTCTAGCAAGTTTTACTGGTAAGTGGGGTTGGAAACGCTTTTCAGGCTCAATACTGGGCTCAAAAGATGCAGCACTGAGGTCTCTCCTGATAGCAGGCTGGTAAGTAGAAATTAGCAGCTCGGCTGACCAGGCAGGAGCAAACGTATGCCAAAAATCGACGCAGGACCAGCTTTTCAGTGAAGAGCAGCCAGGGACATTCTAGCAAGTTTTACTTGTAAGTGGGGTTGGAAACGCTTTTCAGGCTTAGTACTGGGCTCAAAAGATGCAGTCCTGAGGTCTCTCCTGATAGCAGGTGTGTAAGTCGGAATTCGCCGCTCAGCTGACCCGGCAGGAGCAAACGTATGCCAAAAATCGACTTGAACCAGCTTTTCAGTTGAGAGCAGCCAGGGACATTTTAGCAAGTTTTACTGGTAAGTGGAGTTGGAATTGCTTTTCAGGCTCAATACTGGGCTCAAAAGATGCAGCCCTGAGGTCTCTCCTGATAGCAGGTGGGTAATTTGGAATTCGCCGCTAGGCTGACCCTGCAGGAGCAAACGTATGCCAAAAATCGACGCTGAATCAGCTTTTCAGTGAAGAACAGCCAGTTTTACTTGTAAGTGGGGTTGGAAATGATTTTCAGGCTCAGGACTGGGCTCAAAAGATGCAGCCATGAGGTCTCTCTTGATAGCAGGTGGGTAAGTAGAAATTCACCATTCGGCTGACCCAGCAGGAGCAAACCTATGCCAAAAATCGACACAGAACCAGCTTTTCAGTGAAGAGCAGCCAGGGACATTCTAGCACGTTTTACTTGTAAGTGGGGTTGGAAACGCTTTTCAGGCTCAGTACTGGGCTCAAAAGACGCAGCACTGAGGTCTCTCCCGATAGCAGGTGGGTAAGTAGAAATTCACCACTCGGCTGACCCGGCAGGAACAAACGTATGCCAGAAATTGACGTGAACCAGCGTTTCAGTGAAGAGCAGCCAGGGACGTTCTAGCAAGTTTTACTGGTCAGTGGGGTTGGAAACGCTTTTCAGGCTCAATACTGGGCTCAAAAGATGCAGCACTGAGGTCTCTCCTGATAGCAGGCTGGTAAGTAGAAGTTCACCGCTCGGCTGACTTGGCATTAGCAAACGTATGCCAAAAATCGACGCAGAACCAGCTTTTCAGTGAAGAGCAGCCAGGGACATTCTAGCAAGTGTTAGTTGTAAGTGGGGTTGGAAACGCTTTTCAGGCTCAGTACTGGGCTCAAAAGATGCAGCCATGAGGTCTCTCTTGATAGCAGCTGGGTAAGTAGAAATTTGCCGCTCGGCTGACCCGGCAGGAGCAAACGTATGCCAAAAATCGACGCAGAACCAGCTTTTCAGTGTAGAGCAGCCAGGGACATTCTAGCAAGTTTTACTTGTAAGTGGGGTTGGAAATGCTTTTCAGGCTCATTACTGGGCTCAAAAGATGCAGCCATGAGGTCTCTCCTGATAGCAGGTGGGTAAGTAGAAATTAGCAGCTCGGCTGACCAGGCAGGAGCAAACGTATGCCAAAAATTGACGCAGGACCAGCTTTTCAGTGAAGAGCAGCCAGGGACATTCTAGCAAGTTTTACTTGTAAGTGGGGTTGGAAACGCTTTTCAGGCTTAGTACTGGGCTCAAAAGATGCAGTCCTGAGGTCTCTCCTGATAGCAGGTGTGTAAGTCGGAATTCGCCGCTCAGCTGACCCGGCAGGAGCAAACGTATGCCAAAAATCGACTTGAACCAGCTTTTCAGTTGAGAGCAGCCAGGGACATTTTAGCAAGTTTTACTGGTAAGTGGAGTTGGAAATGCTTTTCAGGCTCAATACTGGGCTCAAAAGATGCAGCCCTGAGGTCTCTCCTGATAGCAGGTAGGTAATTTGGAATTCGCCGCTAGGCTGACCCTGCAGGAGCAAACGTATGCCAAAAATCGACGCTGAATCAGCTTTTCAGTGAAGAACAGCCAGGGACATTCGAGCAAGTTTTACTTGTAAGTGGGGTTGGAAACGCTTTTCAGTCTCAGTACTGGGCTCAAAAGATGCTGCCCTGAAGTCTCTCATGATAGCAGGTGGGTAAGTAGAGAGTTGCCGCTCGGCTGACCTGGCAGGATCAAACGTATGCCAAAAATTGACGCAGAACCAGCTTTTCAGTGAAGAGCAGCCAGGGACATTATAGCAAGTTTTACTTGTAAGTGGGGTTGGAAATGCTTTTCAGGCTCAGTACTGGGCTCAAAAGATGCAGCCATGAGGTCTCTCTTGATAGCAGCTGGGTAAGTATAAAGTTGCCGCTCAGCTGACCCGGCAGGAGCAAACGTATGCCAAAAATTGACGCAGAACCAGCTTTTCAGTGTAGAGAAGCCAGGGACATTCTAGCAAGTTTTATTTGTAAGTGGGGTTGGAAACGCTTTCAGGCTCATTACTGGGCTCAAAAGATGCAGCCAGGAGGCCTCTCCTGATAGCAAGTGGGTATGTAGAAATTCGCCAATCGGCTGACTGAGCAGGAGCAAACATATGCCAAAAATTGACGTAGAACCAGCTTTTCAGTGAGGAGCAGCCAGGGACATTCTAGCAAGTTTTACTAGTAAGTGGGGTTGGAAACGCTTTTCAGGCTCAATACTGGACTCAAAAGATTCAGCCCTGAGGTCTCTCATGATAGCAGGTGGGTAAGTTGGAATTCGCCGCTCGGCTGACCCTGCAGGAGCAAACGTATGCCGAAATTCAACGCAGAACCAGCCTTTCAGTGAAGAGCAGCCAAGGACATTCTAGCAAGTTTTTCTTGTAAGTGGGGTTGGAAACGATTTTCAGGCTCAGGACTGGGCTCAAAAGATGCAGCCATGAGGTCTCTCTTGATAGCAGGTGGGTAAGTAGAAATTCACCACTCGGCTGACCCGGCAGGAACAAACGTATGCCAAAAATTGACGTGAACCAGCGTTTCAGTGAAGAGCAGCCAGGGACGTTCTAGCAAGTTTTACTGGTAAGTGGGGTTGGAAACGCTTTTCAGGCTCAATACTGGGCTCAAAAGATGCAGCACTGAGGTCTCTCCTGATAGCAGGCTGGTAAGTAGAAGTTCACCGCTCGGCTGACTTGGCATTAGCAAACGTATGCCAAAAATCGACGCAGAACCAGCTTTTCAGTGTAGAGCAGCCAGGGACATTCTAGCAAGTTTTACTTGTAAGTGGGGTTGGAAATGCTTTTCAAGCTCATTACTGGGCTCAAAAGATGCAGCCATGAGGTCTCTCCTGATAGCAGGTGGGTAAGTAGAAATTAGCAGCTCGGCTGACCAGGCAGGAGCAAACGTATGCCAAAAATTGACGCAGGACCAGCTTTTCAGTGAAGAGCAGCCAGGGACATTCTAGCAAGTTTTACTTGTAAGTGGGGTTGGAAACGCTTTTCAGGCTTAGTACTGGGCTCAAAAGATGCAGTCCTGAGGTCTCTCCTGATAGCAGGTGTGTAAGTCGGAATTCGCCGCTCAGCTGACCCGGCAGGAGCAAACGTATGCCAAAAATCGACTTGAACCAGCTTTTCAGTTGAGAGCAGCCAGGGACATTTTAGCAAGTTTTACTGGTAAGTGGAGTTGGAATTGCTTTTCAGGCTCAATACTGGGCTCAAAAGATGCAGCCCTGAGGTCTCTACTGATAGCAGGTGGGTAATTTGGAATTCGCCGCTAGGCTGACCCTGCAGGAGCAAACGTATGCCAAAAATCGACGCTGAATCAGCTTTTCAGTGAAGAACAGCCAGGGACATTCGAGCAAGTTTTACTAGTAAGTGGGGTTGGAAACGCTTTTCAGGCTCAATACTGCACTCAAAAGATTCAGCCCTGAGGTCTCTCATGATAGCAGGTGGGTAAGTTGGAATTCGCCGCTCGGCTGACCCTGCAGGAGCAAACGTATGCCGAAATTCAACGCAGAACCAGCTTTTCAGTGAAGAGCAGCCAAGGACATTCTTGTAAGTGGGGTTGGAAACGATTTTCAGGCTCAGGACTGGGCTCAAAAGATGCTGCCCTGAAGTCTCTCATGATAGCAGGTGGGTAAGTAGAAATTCGCCGCTCGGCTGACAAGGCAGGAGCAAATGTATGCCAAAAATCGACGCAGAACCAGCTTTTCAGTATAGAGCAGCCAGGGACATTATAGCAAGTTTTACTTGTAAGTGGGGTTGGAAAAGCTTTTCAGGCTCAGTACTGGGCTCAAAAGATGCAGCCATGAGGTCTCTCTTGATAGCAGCTGGGTAAGTAGAAAGTTGCCTCTCGGCTGACCCGGCAGGAGCAAACGTATGCCAAAAATTGACGCAGAGCCAGCTTTTCAGTGTAGAGAAGCCAGGGACATTCTAGCAAGTTTTATTTCTAAATGTGGTTGGAAACGCTTTCAGGCTCATTACTGGGCTCAAAAGATGCAGCCATGAGGTCTCTCCTGATAGCAAGTGGGTATGTAGAAATTCGCCAATCGGCTGACTCAGCAGGAGCAAACATATGCCAAAAATTGACGTAGAACCAGCTTTTCTTTGAGGAGCAGCCAGGGACATTCGAGCAAGTTTTACTAGTAAGTGGGGTTGGAAACGCTTTTCAGGCTCAATACTGGACTCAAAAGATTCAGCCCTGAGGTCTCTCATGATAGCAGGTGGGTAAGTTGGAATTCGCCGCTCGGCTGACCCTGCAGGAGCAAACGTATGCCGAAATTCAACGCAGAACCAGCTTTTCAGTGAAGAGCAGCCAAGGACATTCTTGTAAGTGGGGTTGGAAACGATTTTCAGGCTCAGGACTGGGCTCAAAAGATGCAGCCATGAGGTCTCTCTTGTTAGCAGGTGAGTAAGTAGAAATTACCCACTCGGCTGACCCGGCAAGAGCAAACGTATGCAAAAAAATCGACACAGAACCAGATTTTCAGTGTAGAGCAGCCAGGGACATTCTCGCAAGTTTTACTTGTAAGTGGGGTTGGAAACGCTTTTCAGGCTCATTACTGGGCTCAAAAGATGCAGCCATGAGGTCTCTCCTGATAGCAGGAGGGTAAGTAGAAATTCGCCGCTCGGCTGACCCGGCAGGAGCAAACGTATGCCAAAATTGATGTAAAGCCAGCTTTTCAGTGAAGAGCAGCGAGGGACATTCTAGCAAGTTTTACTTGTAAGTGGGGTTGGAAACGCTTTTCAGTCTCAGTACTGGGCTCAAAAGATGCTGCCCTGAAGTCTCTCATGATAGCAGGTGGGTAAGTAGAAATTTGCCGCTCGGCTGACAAGGCAGGAGCAAATGTATGCCAAAAATGGACGCAGAACCAGCTTTTCAGTGAAGAGCAGCCAGGGACATTATAGCAAGTTTTAATTGTAAGTGGGGTTGGAAAAGCTTTTCAGGCTCAGTACTGGGCTCAAAAGATGCAGCCATGAGGTCTCTCTTGATAGCAGCTGGGTAAGTAGAAATGTGCCGCTCGGCTGACCCGACAGGAGCAAACGTATGCCAAAAATTGACGCAGAACCAGCTTTTCAGTGTAGAGAAGCCAGGGACATTCTAGCAAGTTTTATTTGTAAGTGGGGTTGGAAACACTTTCAGGCTCATTACTGGGCTCAAAAGATGCAGCCATGAGGTCTCTCCTGATAGCAGGTGGGTAAGTAGAAATTCGCCGCTCGGCTGACCCAGCAGGAGCAAACGTATGCCAAAATTGATGTAAAGCCAGCTTTTCAGTGAAGAGCAGCGAGGGACATTCTAGCAAGTTTTACTTGTAAGTGGGGTTGGAAACGCTTTTCAGGCTCAGTACTGGGCTCAAAAGATGCAGTACTGAGGTCTCAGCAGGTGCGTAAGTTGGAATTCGCCGCTCGGCTGACCCTGCAGGAGCAAACGTATGCCAAAAATCGACACAGACCCAGATTTTCCATGAAGAGCAGTCAGGGACATTCTAGCAAGTTTTACTTGTAAGTGGGGTTGGAAACGCTTTTTACGCTCAGTACTGTGCACAAAAGATGCGGCACTGAGGTCTCTCCCGATAGCAGGTGGGTAAGTAGAAATTCTCCACTCGGCTGACCCAGCAGGAACAAACGTATGCCAAAAATTGACGTGAACCAGTGTTTCAGTGAAGAGCAGCCAGGGACGTTGTAGCAAGTTTTACTGGTAAGTGGGGTTGGAAACGCTTTTCAGGCTCAATACTGGGCTCAAAAGATGCAGCACTGAGGTCTCTCCTGATAGCAGGCGGGTAAGTAGAAATTCACCGCTCGGCTGACCTTGCATTAGCAAACGTATGCCAAAAATCGACGCAGAACCAGCTTATCAGTGAAGAGCATCCAGGGACATTCTAGCAAGTTTTAGTTGTAAGTGGGGTTGGAAACGCTTTTCAGGCTCAGTACTGGACTCAAAAGATGCAGCCATGAGGTCTCTCGTGATAGCAGGTGGGTAAGTTGGAATTCGCTGCTCGGCTGACCCTGCAAGAGCAAACTTATGCCAAAATTCAACGCAAAACCAGCTTTTCAATGAAGAGCAGCCAGGGACATTATAGCAAGTTTTACTTGTAAGTGGGGTTGGAAAAGCTTTTCAGGCTCAGTACTGGGCTCAAAAGATGCAGCCATGAGGTCTCTCTTGATAGCAGCTGGGTAAGTATAAAGTTGCCGCTCAGCTGACCCGGCAGGAGCAAACGTATGCCAAAAATTGACGCAGAACCAGCTTTTCAGTGTAGAGAAGCCAGGGACATTCTAGCAAGTTTTATTTGTAAGTGGGGTTGGAAACGCTTTCAGGCTCATTACTGGGCTCAAAAGATGCAGCCAGGAGGCCTCTCCTGATAGCAAGTGGGTATGTAGAAATTCGCCAATCGGCTGACTGAGCAGGAGCAAACATATGCCAAAAATTGACGTAGAATCAGCTTTTCAGTGAGGAGCAGCCAGGGACATTCTAGCAAGTTTTACTAGTAAGTGGGGTTGGAAACGCTTTTCAGGCTCAATACTGGACTCAAAAGATTCAGCCCTGAGGTCTCTCATGATAGCAGGTGGGTAAGTTGGAATTCGCCGCTCGGCTGACCCTGCAGGAGCAAACGTATGCCGAAATTCAACGCAGAACCAGCCTTTCAGTGAAGAGCAGCCAAGGACATTCTAGCAAGTTTTTCTTGTAAGTGGGGTTGGAAACGATTTTCAGGCTCAGGACTGGGCTCAAAAGATGCAGCCATGAGGTCTCTCTTGATAGCAGGTGGGTAAGTAGAAGTTCACCACTCGGCTGACCCGGCAGGAACAAACGTATGCCAGAAATTGACGTGAACCAGCGTTTCAGTGAAGAGCAGCCAGGGACGTTCTAGCAAGTTTTACTGGTAAGTGGGGTTGGAAACGCTTTTCAGGCTCAATACTGGGCTCAAAAGATGCAGCACTGAGGTCTCTCCTGATAGCAGGCTGGTAAGTAGAAGTTCACCGCTCGGCTGACTTGGCATTAGCAAACGTATGCCAAAAATCGACGCAGAACCAGCTTTTCAGTGTAGAGCAGCCAGGGACATTCTAGCAAGTTTTACTTGTAAGTGGGGTTGGAAATGCTTTTCAAGCTCATTACTGGGCTCAAAAGATGCAGCCATGAGGTCTCTCCTGATAGCAGGTGGGTAAGTAGAAATTAGCAGCTCGGCTGACCAGGCAGGAGCAAACGTATGCCAAAAATCGACGCAGGACCAGCTTTTCAGTGAAGAGCAGCCAGGGACATTCTAGCAAGTTTTACTTGTAAGTGGGGTTGGAAACGCTTTTCAGGCTTAGTACTGGGCTCAAAAGATGCAGTCCTGAGGTCTCTCCTGATAGCAGGTGTGTAAGTCGGAATTCGCCGCTCAGCTGACCCGGCAGGAGCAAACGTATGCCAAAAATCGACTTGAACCAGCTTTTCAGTTGAGAGCAGCCAGGGACATTTTAGCAAGTTTTACTGGTAAGTGGAGTTGGAATTGCTTTTCAGGCTCAATACTGGGCTCAAAAGATGCAGCCCTGAGGTCTCTACTGATAGCAGGTGGGTAATTTGGAATTCGCCGCTAGGCTGACCCTGCAGGAGCAAACGTATGCCAAAAATCGACGCTGAATCAGCTTTTCAGTGAAGAACAGCCAGGGACATTCGAGCAAGTTTTACTAGTAAGTGGGGTTGGAAACGCTTTTCAGGCTCAATACTGGACTCAAAAGATTCAGCCCTGAGGTCTCTCATGATAGCAGGTGGGTAAGTTGGAATTCGCCGCTCGGCTGACCCTGCAGGAGCAAACGTATGCCGAAATTCAACGCAGAACCAGCTTTTCAGTGAAGAGCAGCCAAGGACATTCTTGTAAGTGGGGTTGGAAACGATTTTCAGGCTCAGGACTGGGCTCAAAAGATGCTGCCCTGAAGTCTCTCATGATAGCAGGTGGGTAAGTAGAAATTCGCCGCTCGGCTGACAAGGCAGGAGCAAATGTATGCCAAAAATCGACGCAGAACCAGCTTTTCAGTATAGAGCAGCCAGGGACATTATAGCAAGTTTTACTTGTAAGTGGGGTTGGAAAAGCTTTTCAGGCTCAGTACTGGGCTCAAAAGATGCAGCCATGAGGTCTCTCTTGATAGCAGCTGGGTAAGTAGAAAGTTGCCTCTCGGCTGACCCGGCAGGAGCAAACGTATGCCAAAAATTGACGCAGAGCCAGCTTTTCAGTGTAGAGAAGCCAGGGACATTCTAGCAAGTTTTATTTCTAAATGTGGTTGGAAACGCTTTCAGGCTCATTACTGGGCTCAAAAGATGCAGCCATGAGGTCTCTCCTGATAGCAAGTGGGTATGTAGAAATTCGCCAATCGGCTGACTCAGCAGGAGCAAACATATGCCAAAAATTGACGTAGAACCAGCTTTTCTTTGAGGAGCAGCCAGGGACATTCGAGCAAGTTTTACTAGTAAGTGGGGTTGGAAACGCTTTTCAGGCTCAATACTGGACTCAAAAGATTCAGCCCTGAGGTCTCTCATGATAGCAGGTGGGTAAGTTGGAATTCGCCGCTCGGCTGACCCTGCAGGAGCAAACGTATGCCGAAATTCAACGCAGAACCAGCTTTTCAGTGAAGAGCAGCCAAGGACATTCTTGTAAGTGGGGTTGGAAACGATTTTCAGGCTCAGGACTGGGCTCAAAAGATGCAGCCATGAGGTCTCTCTTGTTAGCAGGTGAGTAAGTAGAAATTACCCACTCGGCTGACCCGGCAAGAGCAAACGTATGCAAAAAAATCGACACAGAACCAGATTTTCAGTGTAGAGCAGCCAGGGACATTCTCGCAAGTTTTACTTGTAAGTGGGGTTGGAAACGCTTTTCAGGCTCATTACTGGGCTCAAAAGATGCAGCCATGAGGTCTCTCCTGATAGCAGGAGGGTAAGTAGAAATTCGCCGCTCGGCTGACCCGGCAGGAGCAAACGTATGCCAAAATTGATGTAAAGCCAGCTTTTCAGTGAAGAGCAGCGAGGGACATTCTAGCAAGTTTTACTTGTAAGTGGGGTTGGAAACGCTTTTCAGTCTCAGTACTGGGCTCAAAAGATGCTGCCCTGAAGTCTCTCATGATAGCAGGTGGGTAAGTAGAAATTTGCCGCTCGGCTGACAAGGCAGGAGCAAATGTATGCCAAAAATGGACGCAGAACCAGCTTTTCAGTGAAGAGCAGCCAGGGACATTATAGCAAGTTTTAATTGTAAGTGGGGTTGGAAAAGCTTTTCAGGCTCAGTACTGGGCTCAAAAGATGCAGCCATGAGGTCTCTCTTGATAGCAGCTGGGTAAGTAGAAATGTGCCGCTCGGCTGACCCGACAGGAGCAAACGTATGCCAAAAATTGACGCAGAACCAGCTTTTCAGTGTAGAGAAGCCAGGGACATTCTAGCAAGTTTTATTTGTAAGTGGGGTTGGAAACACTTTCAGGCTCATTACTGGGCTCAAAAGATGCAGCCATGAGGTCTCTCCTGATAGCAGGTGGGTAAGTAGAAATTCGCCGCTCGGCTGACCCAGCAGGAGCAAACGTATGCCAAAATTGATGTAAAGCCAGCTTTTCAGTGAAGAGCAGCGAGGGACATTCTAGCAAGTTTTACTTGTAAGTGGGGTTGGAAACGCTTTTCAGGCTCAGTACTGGGCTCAAAAGATGCAGTACTGAGGTCTCAGCAGGTGCGTAAGTTGGAATTCGCCGCTCGGCTGACCCTGCAGGAGCAAACGTATGCCAAAAATCGACACAGACCCAGATTTTCCATGAAGAGCAGTCAGGGACATTCTAGCAAGTTTTACTTGTAAGTGGGGTTGGAAACGCTTTTTACGCTCAGTACTGTGCACAAAAGATGCGGCACTGAGGTCTCTCCCGATAGCAGGTGGGTAAGTAGAAATTCTCCACTCGGCTGACCCAGCAGGAACAAACGTATGCCAAAAATTGACGTGAACCAGTGTTTCAGTGAAGAGCAGCCAGGGACGTTGTAGCAAGTTTTACTGGTAAGTGGGGTTGGAAACGCTTTTCAGGCTCAATACTGGGCTCAAAAGATGCAGCACTGAGGTCTCTCCTGATAGCAGGCGGGTAAGTAGAAATTCACCGCTCGGCTGACCTTGCATTAGCAAACGTATGCCAAAAATCGACGCAGAACCAGCTTATCAGTGAAGAGCATCCAGGGACATTCTAGCAAGTTTTAGTTGTAAGTGGGGTTGGAAACGCTTTTCAGGCTCAGTACTGGACTCAAAAGATGCAGCCATGAGGTCTCTCGTGATAGCAGGTGGGTAAGTTGGAATTCGCTGCTCGGCTGACCCTGCAAGAGCAAACTTATGCCAAAATTCAACGCAAAACCAGCTTTTCAATGAAGAGCAGCCAGGGACATTATAGCAAGTTTTACTTGTAAGTGGGGTTGGAAAAGCTTTTCAGGCTCAGTACTGGGCTCAAAAGATGCAGCCATGAGGTCTCTCTTGATAGCAGCTGGGTAAGTATAAAGTTGCCGCTCAGCTGACCCGGCAGGAGCAAACGTATGCCAAAAATTGACGCAGAACCAGCTTTTCAGTGTAGAGAAGCCAGGGACATTCTAGCAAGTTTTATTTGTAAGTGGGGTTGGAAACGCTTTCAGGCTCATTACTGGGCTCAAAAGATGCAGCCAGGAGGCCTCTCCTGATAGCAAGTGGGTATGTAGAAATTCGCCAATCGGCTGACTGAGCAGGAGCAAACATATGCCAAAAATTGACGTAGAATCAGCTTTTCAGTGAGGAGCAGCCAGGGACATTCTAGCAAGTTTTACTAGTAAGTGGGGTTGGAAACGCTTTTCAGGCTCAATACTGGACTCAAAAGATTCAGCCCTGAGGTCTCTCATGATAGCAGGTGGGTAAGTTGGAATTCGCCGCTCGGCTGACCCTGCAGGAGCAAACGTATGCCGAAATTCAACGCAGAACCAGCCTTTCAGTGAAGAGCAGCCAAGGACATTCTAGCAAGTTTTTCTTGTAAGTGGGGTTGGAAACGATTTTCAGGCTCAGGACTGGGCTCAAAAGATGCAGCCATGAGGTCTCTCTTGATAGCAGGTGGGTAAGTAGAAGTTCACCACTCGGCTGACCCGGCAGGAACAAACGTATGCCAGAAATTGACGTGAACCAGCGTTTCAGTGAAGAGCAGCCAGGGACGTTCTAGCAAGTTTTACTGGTAAGTGGGGTTGGAAACGCTTTTCAGGCTCAATACTGGGCTCAAAAGATGCAGCACTGAGGTCTCTCCTGATAGCAGGCTGGTAAGTAGAAGTTCACCGCTCGGCTGACTTGGCATTAGCAAACGTATGCCAAAAATCGACGCAGAACCAGCTTTTCAGTGTAGAGCAGCCAGGGACATTCTAGCAAGTTTTACTTGTAAGTGGGGTTGGAAATGCTTTTCAAGCTCATTACTGGGCTCAAAAGATGCAGCCATGAGGTCTCTCCTGATAGCAGGTGGGTAAGTAGAAATTAGCAGCTCGGCTGACCAGGCAGGAGCAAACGTATGCCAAAAATCGACGCAGGACCAGCTTTTCAGTGAAGAGCAGCCAGGGACATTCTAGCAAGTTTTACTTGTAAGTGGGGTTGGAAACGCTTTTCAGGCTTAGTACTGGGCTCAAAAGATGCAGTCCTGAGGTCTCTCCTGATAGCAGGTGTGTAAGTCGGAATTCGCCGCTCAGCTGACCCGGCAGGAGCAAACGTATGCCAAAAATCGACTTGAACCAGCTTTTCAGTTGAGAGCAGCCAGGGACATTTTAGCAAGTTTTACTGGTAAGTGGAGTTGGAATTGCTTTTCAGGCTCAATACTGGGCTCAAAAGATGCAGCCCTGAGGTCTCTACTGATAGCAGGTGGGTAATTTGGAATTCGCCGCTAGGCTGACCCTGCAGGAGCAAACGTATGCCAAAAATCGACGCTGAATCAGCTTTTCAGTGAAGAACAGCCAGGGACATTCGAGCAAGTTTTACTAGTAAGTGGGGTTGGAAACGCTTTTCAGGCTCAATACTGGACTCAAAAGATTCAGCCCTGAGGTCTCTCATGATAGCAGGTGGGTAAGTTGGAATTCGCCGCTCGGCTGACCCTGCAGGAGCAAACGTATGCCGAAATTCAACGCAGAACCAGCTTTTCAGTGAAGAGCAGCCAAGGACATTCTTGTAAGTGGGGTTGGAAACGATTTTCAGGCTCAGGACTGGGCTCAAAAGATGCTGCCCTGAAGTCTCTCATGATAGCAGGTGGGTAAGTAGAAATTCGCCGCTCGGCTGACAAGGCAGGAGCAAATGTATGCCAAAAATCGACGCAGAACCAGCTTTTCAGTATAGAGCAGCCAGGGACATTATAGCAAGTTTTACTTGTAAGTGGGGTTGGAAAAGCTTTTCAGGCTCAGTACTGGGCTCAAAAGATGCAGCCATGAGGTCTCTCTTGATAGCAGCTGGGTAAGTAGAAAGTTGCCTCTCGGCTGACCCGGCAGGAGCAAACGTATGCCAAAAATTGACGCAGAGCCAGCTTTTCAGTGTAGAGAAGCCAGGGACATTCTAGCAAGTTTTATTTCTAAATGTGGTTGGAAACGCTTTCAGGCTCATTACTGGGCTCAAAAGATGCAGCCATGAGGTCTCTCCTGATAGCAAGTGGGTATGTAGAAATTCGCCAATCGGCTGACTCAGCAGGAGCAAACATATGCCAAAAATTGACGTAGAACCAGCTTTTCTTTGAGGAGCAGCCAGGGACATTCGAGCAAGTTTTACTAGTAAGTGGGGTTGGAAACGCTTTTCAGGCTCAATACTGGACTCAAAAGATTCAGCCCTGAGGTCTCTCATGATAGCAGGTGGGTAAGTTGGAATTCGCCGCTCGGCTGACCCTGCAGGAGCAAACGTATGCCGAAATTCAACGCAGAACCAGCTTTTCAGTGAAGAGCAGCCAAGGACATTCTTGTAAGTGGGGTTGGAAACGATTTTCAGGCTCAGGACTGGGCTCAAAAGATGCAGCCATGAGGTCTCTCTTCTTAGCAGGTGAGTAAGTAGAAATTACCCACTCGGCTGACCCGGCAAGAGCAAACGTATGCAAAAAATCGACACAGAACCAGATTTTCAGTGTAGAGCAGCCAGGGACATTCTCGCAAGTTTTACTTGTAAGTGGGGTTGGAAACGCTTTTCAGGCTCATTACTGGGCTCAAAAGATGCAGCCATGAGGTCTCTCCTGATAGCAGGAGGGTAAGTAGAAATTTGCCGCTCGGCTGACCCGGCAGGAGCAAACGTATGCCAAAATTGATGTAAAGCCAGCTTTTCAGTGGAGAGCAGCGAGGGACATTCTAGCAAGTTTTACTTGTAAGTGGGGTTGGAAACGCTTTTCAGTCTCAGTACTGGGCTCAAAAGATGCTGCCCTGAAGTCTCTCATGATAGCAGGTGGGTAAGTAGAAATTTGCCGCTCGGCTGACAAGGCAGGAGCAAATGTATGCCAAAAATGGACGCAGAACCAGCTTTTCAGTGAAGAGCAGCCAGGGACATTATAGCAAGTTTTAATTGTAAGTGGGGTTGGAAAAGCTTTTCAGGCTCAGTACTGGGCTCAAAAGATGCAGCCATGAGGTCTCTCTTGATAGCAGCTGGGTAAGTAGAAATGTGCCGCTCGGCTGACCCGGCAGGAGCAAACGTATGCCAAAAATTGACGCAGAACCAGCTTTTCAGTGTAGAGAAGCCAGGGACATTCTAGCAAGTTTTATTTGTAAGTGGGGTTGGAAACGCTTTCAGGCTCATTACTGGGCTCAAAAGATGCAGCCATGAGGTCTCTCCTGATAGCAGGTGGGTAAGTAGAAATTCGCCGCTCGGCTGACCCAGCAGGAGCAAACGTATGCCAAAATTGATGTAAAGCCAGCTTTTCAGTGAAGAGCAGCGAGGGACATTCTAGCAAGTTTTACTTGTAAGTGGGGTTGGAAACGCTTTTCAGGCTCAGTACTGGGCTCAAAAGATGCAGTACTGAGGTCTCAGCAGGTGCGTAAGTTGGAATTCGCCGCTCGGCTGACCCTGCAGGAGCAAACGTATGCCAAAAATCGACACAGACCCAGATTTTCCATGAAGAGCAGTCAGGGACATTCTAGCAAGTTTTACTTGTAAGTGGGGTTGGAAACGCTTTTTATGCTCAGTACTGTGCACAAAAGATGCGGCACTGAGGTCTCTCCCGATAGCAGGTGGGTAAGTAGAAATTCTCCACTCGGCTGACCCAGCAGGAACAAACGTATGCCAAAAATTGACGTGAACCAGTGTTTCAGTGAAGAGCAGCCAGGGACGTTGTAGCAAGTTTTACTGGTAAGTGGGGTTGGAAACGCTTTTCAGGCTCAATACTGGGCTCAAAAGATGCAGCACTGAGGTCTCTCCTGATAGCAGGCGGGTAAGTAGAAATTCACCGCTCGGCTGACCTTGCATTAGCAAACGTATGCCAAAAATCGACGCAGAACCAGCTTTTCAGTGAAGAGCATCCAGGGACATTCTAGCAAGTTTTAGTTGTAAGTGGGGTTGGAAACGCTTTTCAGGCTCAGTACTGGACTCAAAAGATGCAGCCCTGAGGTCTCTCGTGATAGCAGGTGGGTAAGTTGGAATTCGCTGCTCGGCTGACCCTGCAAGAGCAAACTTATGCCAAAATTCAACGCAAAACCAGCTTTTCAATGAAGAGCAGCCAGGGACATTCTAGCAAGTTTTACTTGTAAGTGGGGTTGGAAATGCTTTTCACGCTCAGTACTGTGCACAAAAGATGCAGCCCTGAGGTCTCTCATGATAGCAGGTGGGTAAGTAGAAATTCGCCGCTCGGCTGACCCGGCAGGAGCAAACGTATGCCAAAAATGTACGCAGAACCAGCTTTCCAGTGAAGAGCAGCCAGGGACATTCTAGCACGTTTTACTTGTAAGTGGGGTTGGAAACGCTTTTCAGGCTCAGTACTGGGCTCAAAAGACGCAGCACTGAGGTCTCTCCCGATAGCAGGTGGGTAAGTAGAAATTCACCACTCGGCTGACCCGGCAGGAACAAACGTATGCCAAAAATTGACGTGAACCAGTGTTTCAGTGAAGAGCAGCCAGGGACATTCTAGCAAGTTTTAGTTGTAAGTGGGGTTGGAAACGCTTTTCAGGCTCAGTACTGGACTCAAAAGATGCAGCCCTGAGGTCTCTCATGATAGCAGGTGGGTAAATTGGAATTCGCCGCTCGGCTGACCCTGCAGGAGCAAACTTATGCCAAAATTCGACGCAAAACCAGCTTTTCAATGAAGAGCAGCCAGGGACATTCTAGCAAGTTTTACTTGTAAGTGGGGTTGGAAACGCTTTTCACGCTCAGTACTGTACACAAAAGACGCAGCCCTGAGGTCTCTCATGATAGCAGGTGGGTAAGTAGAAATTCGCCGCTCGGCTGACAAGGCAGGAGCAAATGTATGCCAAAAATCGACGCAGAACCAGCTTTTCAGTGAAGAGCAGCCAGGGACATTATAGCAAGTTTTACTTGTAAGTGGGGTTGGAAACGCTTTTCAGGCTCATTACTGGGCTCAAAAGATGCAGCCATGAGGTCTCTCCTGATAGCAGGAGGGTAAGTAGAAATTCGCCGCTCGGCTGACCCGGCAGGAGCAAACGTATGCCAAAATTGATGTAAAGCCAGCTTTTCAGTGAAGAGCAGCGAGGGACATTCTAGCAAGTTTTACTTGTAAGTGGGGTTGGAAACGCTTTTCAGTCTCAGTACTGGGCTCAAAAGATGCTGCCCTGAAGTCTCTCATGATAGCAGTTGGGTAAGTAGAAATTTGCCGCTCGGCTGACAAGGCAGGAGCAAATGTATGCCAAAAATCGACGCAGAACCAGCTTTTCAGTGAAGAGCAGCCAGGGACATTATAGCAAGTTTTACTTGTAAGTGGGGTTGGAAAAGCTTTTCAGGCTCAGTACTGGGCTCAAAAGATGCAGCCATGAGGTCTCTCTTGATAGCAGCTGGGTAAGTAGAACTTTGCCGCTCGGCTGACCCGGCAGGAGCAAACGTATGCCAAAAATTTACGCAGAACCAGCTTTTCAGTGTAGAGAAGCCAGGGACATTCTAGCAAGTTTTATTTGTAAGTGGGGTTGGAAACGCTTTCAGGCTCATTAGTGGGCTCAAAAGATGCAGCCATGAGGTCTCTCCAGATAGCAGGTGGGTAAGTAGAAATTCGCCGCTCGGCTGACCCAGCAGGAGCAAACGTATGCCAAAATTGATTTAAAGCCAGCTTTTCAGTGAAGAGCAGCGAGGGACATTCTAGCAAGTTTTACTTGTAAGTGGGGTTGGAAACACTTCTCAGGCTCAGTACTGGGCTCAAAAGATGCAGTACTGAGGTCTCAGCAGGTGCGTAAGTTGGAATTCGCCGCTCAGCTGACCCTGCAGGAGCAAACGTATGCCAAAAATCGGCACAGACCCAGATTTTCCATGAAGAGCAGTCAGGGACATTCTAGCAAGTTTTACTTGTAAGTGGGGTTGGAAACGCTTTTTACGCTCAGTACCGTGCACAAAAGATGCGGCACTGAGGTCTCTCCCGATAGCAGGTGGGTAAGTAGAAATTCTCCACTCGGCTGACCCGGCAGGAACAAACGTATGCCAAAAATTGACGTGAACCAGCGTTTCAGTGAAGAGCAGCCAGGGACGTTGTAGCAAGTTTTACTGGTAAGTGGGGTTGGAAATGCTTTTCAGGCTCAATACTGGGCTCAAAAGATGCAGCACTGAGGTCTCTCCTGATAGCAGGCGGGTAAGTGGAAATTCACCGCTCGGCTGACCTTGCATTAGCAAACGTATGCCAAAAATCGACGCAGAACCAGCTTTTCAGTGAAGAGCATCCAGGGACATTCTAGCAAGTTTTAGTTGTAAGTGGGGTTGGAAACGCTTTTCACGCTCAGTACTGTGCACAAAAGATGCAGCCCTGAGGTCTCTCATGATAGCAGGTGGGTAAGTAGAAATTCGCCTCTCGGCTGACCCGGCAGGAGCAAACGTATGCCAAAAATGTACGCAGAACCAGCTTTCCAGTGAAGAGCAGCCAGGGACATTCTAGCACGTTTTACTTGTAAGTGGGGTTGGAAACGCTTTTCAGGCTCAGTACTGGGCTCAAAAGACGCAGCACTGAGGTCTCTCCCGATAGCAGGTGGGTAAGTAGAAATTCACCACTCGGCTGACCCGGCAGGAACAAACGTATGCCAAAAATTGACGTGAACCATTGTTTCAGTGAAGAGCAGCCAGGGACATTCTAGCAAGTTTTAGTTGTAAGTGGGGTTGGAAACGCTTTTCAGGCTCAGTACTGGACTCAAAAGATGCAGCCCTGAGGTCTCTCATGATAGCAGGTGGGTAAGTTGGAATTGGCCGCTCGGCTGACCCTGCAGGAGCAAACTTATGCCAAAATTCGACGCAAAACCAGCTTTTCAATGAAGAGCAGCCAGGGACATTCTAGCAAGTTTTACTTGTAAGTGAGGTTGGAAACGCTTTTCACGCTCAGTACTGTGCACAAAAGACGCAGCCCTGAGGTCTCTCATGATAGCAGGTGGGTAAGTAGAAATTCGCCGCTCGGCTGACAAGGCAGGAGCAAACGTATGCCAAAAATCGACGCAGAACCAGCTTTTCAGTGAAGAGCAGCCAGGGACATTCTAGCAAGTTTTACTTGTAAGTGGGGTTGGAAACGCTTTTCAGGCTCATTACTGGGCTCAAAAGATGCAGCCATGAGGTCTCTCCTGATAGCAGGTGGGTAAGTAGAAATTCGTCGCTCGGCTGACCTGGCAGGAGCAAACGTATGCCAAAATTGATGTAAAGCCAGCTTTTCAGTGCAGAGCAGCGAGGGACATTCTAGCAAGTTTTACTTGTAAGTGGGGTTGGAAACGCTTTTCAGGCTCAGTACCGGGCTCAAAAGATGCAGTCCTGAGGTCTCAGCAGGTACGTAAGTTGGAATTCGCCGCTCGGCTGACCCTGCAGGAGCAAACGTATGCCAAAAATCGACACAGAACCAGCTTTTCCGTGAAGAGCAGCCAGGGACATTCTAGCAAGTTTTACTTGTAAGTGGGGTTGGAAACGCTTTTCAGGCTCAGTAATGGGCGCAAAAGATGCAGCTCTGAAGTCTCTCCTGATAGCAGGTGGGTAAGTAGAAATTCACCGCACGGCTGACCCGGCAGGAGCAAACGTATGCCAAAAATGTACGCAGAACCAGTTTTTCAATGAAGAGCAGCCAGGGACATTCTAGCAAGTTTTACTTGTAAGTGGGGTTGGAAATGCTTTTCAGGGTCAGTACTGGGCTCAAAAGATGCAGCACTGAGGTCTCTCCTGATAGCAGGTGGGTAAGTAGAAATTCGCCGCTCGGCTGACCCGGCAGGAGCAATTGTATGCCAAAAATGTACGCAGAACCACCTTTCCAGTGTAGAGCAGCCAGGGACATTCTAGCACGTTTTACTTGTAAGTGGGGTTGGAAACGCTTTTCAGGCTCAGTACTGGGCTCAAAAGACGCAGCACTGAGGTCTCTCCCGATAACAGGTGGGTAAGTAGAAATTCACCACTCGGCTGACCCGGCAGGAACAAACGTATGCCAAAAATTGACGTGAACCAGTGTTTCAGTGAAGAGCAGCCAGGGACATTCTAGCAAGTTTTAGTTGTAAGTGGGGTTGGAAACGCTTTTCAGGCTCAGTACTGGACTCAATAGATGCAGCCCTGAGGTCTCTCATGATAGCAGGTGGGTAAGTTTGAATTCGCCGCTCGGCTGACCCTGCAGGAGCAAACTTATGCCAAAATTCGACGCAAAACCAGCTTTTCAATGAAGAGCAGCCAGGGACATTCTAGCAAGTTTTACTTGTAAGTGGGGTTGGAAACGCTTTTCACGCTCAGTACTGTGCACAAAAGACGCAGCCCTGAGGTCTCTCATGATAGCAGGTGGGTAAGTAGAAATTCGCCGCTCGGCTGACAAGGCAGGAGCGAACGTATGCCAAAAATAGACGCAGAACCAGCTTTTCAGTGAAGAGCAGCCAGGGACATTCTAGCAAGTTTTACTTGTAAGTGGGGTTGGAAACGCTTTTCAGGCTCATTACTGGGCTCAAAAGATGCAGCCATGAGGTCTCTCCTGATAGCAGGTGGGTAAGTAGAAATTCGCCGCTAGGCTGACCTGGCAGGAGCAAACGTATGCCAAAATTGATGTAAAGCCAGCTTTTCAGTGAAGAGCAGCGAGGGACATTCTAGCAAGTTTTACTTGTAAGTGGGGTTGGAAATGCTTTTCAGGCTCAGTACCGGGCTCAAAAGATGCAGTCCTGAGGTCTCAGCAGGTACGTAAGTTGGAATTCGCCGCTCGGCTGACCCTGCAGGAGCAAACGTATGCCAAAAATCGACACAGAACCAGCTTTTCCGTGAAGAGCAGCCAGGGACATTCTAGCAAGTTTTACTTGTAAGTGGGGTTGGAAACGCTTTTCAGGCTTAGTACTGGGCTCAAAAGATGCAGCCCTGAGGTCTCTCCTGATAGCAGGTGGGTATGTAGAAATTTGCCACACGGCTGACTCAGCAGGAGCAAACGTATGCCAAAAATTGATGCTGACCCAGCTTTTCAGTGAGGAGCAGCCAGGAACATTCTATCAAGTTTTACTAGTAAGTGGGGTTGGAAACGCATTTCAGGCTCAATACTGGACTCAAAAGATGCAGCCCTGAGGTCTGTCGTGATAGCAGGTTGGTAAGTTGGAATTCGCCGCTCGGCTGACCCTTCAGGAGCAAACGTATGCCAAAATTCGACGGAGAACCAGCTTTTCAGTGAAGAGCAGCCAAGGACATTCAAGCTAGTTTTACTTGTAAGTGGGGTTGGAAACGATTTTCAGGCTCAGGACTGGGCTCAAAAGATGCAGCCATGAGGTCTCTCTTGATAGCAGGTGGGTAAGTAGAAATTCGCCACTCGGCTGACCCAGCAGGAGCAAACGTATGCCAAAAATTGACGCAGAACCAGCTTTTCAGTGAAGAGCAGCCAGGGACATTCTAGCACATTTTACTTGTAAGTGGGGTTGGAAACGCTTTTCAGGCTCAGTACTGGGCTCAAAAGACGCAGCACTGAGGTCTCTCCCGATAGCAGGTGGGTTAGTAGAAATTCACCACTCGGCAGACCCGGCAGGAACAAACGTATGCCAAAAATTGACGTGAACCAGCGTTTCAGTGAAGAGCAGCCAGGGACGTTCTAGCAAGTTTTACTGGTAAGTGGGGTTGGAAATGCTTTTCAGGCTCAATACTGGGCTCAAAAGATGCAGCACTGAGGTCTCTCCTGATAGCAGGCGTGTAAGTAGAAATTCACCGCTCGGCTGACCTGGCATTAGCAAACGTATGCCAAAAATCGACGCAGGACCAGTTTTTCAGTGAAGAGCAGCCAGGGACATTCTAGCAAGTTTTACTTGTAAGTGGGGTTGGAAACGCTTTTCAGGCTTAGTACTGGGCTCAAAAGATGCAGTCCTGAGGTCTTTCCTGATAGCAGGTGTGTAAGTCGGAATTCGCTGCTCAGCTGACCCGGCAGGAGCAAACGTATGCCAAAAATCGACTTGAACCAGCTTTTCAGTTGAGAGCAGCCAGGGACATTTTAGCAACTTTTACTGGTAAGTGGGGTTGGAAATGCTTTTCAGGCTCAATACTGGACTCAAGAGATGCAGCCCTGAGGTCTCTCCTGATAGCAGGTGGGAAAGTTGGAATTCGCCGCTAGGCTGACCCTGCAGGAGCAAACGTATGCCAAAAATTGACGCTGAACCAGCTTTTCAGTGAAGAGCAGCCAGGGACATTCTAGCAAGTTTTACTTGTAAGTGGGGTTGGAAACGCTTTTCAGTCTCAGTACTGGGCTCAAAAGATGCTGCCCTGAAGTCTCTCATGATAGCAGGTGGGTAAGTAGAAATTCGCCGCTCGGCTAACAAGGCAGGAGCAAATGTATGCCAAAAATCGACGCAGAACCAGTTTTTCAGTGAAGAGCAGCCAGGGACATTATAGCAAGTTTTACTTGTAAGTGGGGTTGCAAACGCTTTTCAGGCTCAGTACTGGGCTCAAAAGATGCAGTCATGAGGTCTCTCTTGATAGCAGCTAGGTAAGTAAAAATGTGCTGCTCGGCTGACCCGGCAGGAGCAAACGTATGCCAAAAATTGACGCAGAACCAGCTTTTCAGTGTAGAGAAGGCAGGGACATTCTAGCAAGTTTTACTTGTAAGTGGGGTTGGAAACGCTTTTCAGGCTCAGTACTGGGCTCAAAAGATGCAGTCCTGCGGTCTCAGCAGGTGCGTACATTGGAATTCACCGCTCGGCTGACCCTGCAGGAGGAAACGTATGCCAAAAATTGACACAGAACCAGCTTTTCTGTGAAGAGCAGTCAGGGACATTCTAGCAAGTTTTACTTGTAAGTTGGGTTGGAAATGCTTTTTACGCTCAGTACTGTGCACAAAAGATGCGGCACTGAGGTCTCTCCCGATAGCAGGTGGGTAAGTAGAAATTCACCGCTCGGCTGACCCGGCAGGAACAAACGTATGCCAAAAATTGACGTGAACCAGCGTTTCAGTGAAGAGCAGCCAGGGACGTTGTAGCAAGTTTTACTGGTAAGTGGGGTTGGAAACGCTTTTCAGTCTCAATACTGGGCTCAAAAGATGCAGCACTGAGGTCTCTCCTGATAGCAGGCGGGTAAGTAGAAATTCACCGCTCGGCTGACCTTGCATTAGCAAACGTATGCCAAAAATTGACGCAGAACCAGCTTTTCAGTGAAGAGCATCCAGGGACATTCTAGCAAGTTTTAGTTGTAAGTGGGGTTGGAAACGCTTTATAGGCTCAGTACTGGACTCAAAAGATGCAGCCCTGAGGTCTCTCATGATAGCAGGTGGGTAAGTTGGAATTCGCCGCTCGGCTGACTCTGCAGGAGCAAACTTATGCCAAAATTCGACTCAAAACCACCTTTTCAATGAAGAGCAGCTAGGGACATTCTAGCAAGTTTTATTTGTTAGTGGGGTTGGAAATGCTTTTCACGCTCAGTACTGTGCACAAAAGATGCAGCCCTGAGGTCTCTCATGATAGCAGGTGGGTAAGTAGAAATTCGCCGCTCGGCTGACCCGGCAGGAGCAAACGTATGCCAAAAATTGACGCAATATCAGCTTTTCAGTAAAGAGCAGCCAGGGACATTCTAGCAAGTTTTACTTGTAAGTGGGGTTGGAAATGCTTTTCAGGGTCAGTACTGGGCTCAAAAGATGCAGCACTGAGGTCGCTCCTGATAGCAGGTGGGTATGTAGAAATTCGCCACTCGGCTGACTCAGCAGGAGCAAACGTATGCCAAAAATTGACGCAGAACCAGCTTTTCAGTGAGGAGCAGCCAGGGACATTCTAGCAAGTTTTACTGGTAAGTGGGGTTGGAAACGCTTTTCAGGCTCAATACTGGACTCAAAAGATGCAGCCCTGAGGTTTCTCATGATAGCAGGTGGGTAAGTTGGAATTCGACGCTCGGCTGACCCTGCAGGAGCAAACGTATGCCAAAATTCGACACAGAACCAGCTTTTCAGTGAAGAGCATCCAGGGACATTCTAGCAAGTTTTAGTTGTAAGTGGGGTTGGAAACGCTTTATAGGCTTAGTACTGGGCTCAAAAGATGCACCCCTGAGGTTGCTCCTGATAGCAGGTGGGTATGTAGACATTCGCCACTCGGCTGACTCAGCAGGAGCAAACGTATGCCAAAAATTGACGCAGAACCAGCTTTTCAGTGAGGAGCAGCCAAGGACAATCTAGCAAGTTTTACTGGTAAGTGGGGTTGGAAACGCTTTTCAGGCTCAATACTGGACTCAAAAGATGCAGCCCTGAGGTTTCTCATGATAGCAGGTGGGTAAGTTGGAATTCGACGCTCGGCTGACCCTGCAGGAGCAAACGTATGCCAAAATTCGACACAGAACCAGCTTTTCAGTGAAGAGCATCCAGGGACATTCTAGCAAGTTTTAGTTGTAAGTGGGGTTGGAAACGCTTTATAGGCTCAGTACTGTGCACAAAAGATGCAGCCCTGAGGTCTCTCATGATAGCAGGTGGGTAAGTAGAAATTCGCCGCTCGGCTGACCCGGCAGGAGCAAACGTATGCCAAAAATCTACGCAGAATCAGCTTTTCAGTAAAGAGCAGCCAGGGACATTCTAGCAAGTTTTACTTGTAAGTGGGGTTGGAAATGCTTTTCAGGGTCAGTACTGGGCTCAAAAGATGCAGCACTGAGGTCTCTCCTGATAGCAGGTGGGTAAGTAGAAATTCGCCGCTCGGCTGACCCGGCAGGAGCAAACGTATGCCAAAAATGTACGCGGAACCAGCTTTTCAGTGAAGAGCAGCCTGGGACATTCTAGCAAATTTTACTTGTAAGTGGGTTTGGAAACGCTTTTCAGGCTTAGTACTGGGCTCAAAAGATGCACCCCTGAGGTTGCTCCTGATAGCAGGTGGGTATGTAGAAATTCACCACTCGGCTGACTCAGCAGGAGCAAACGTATGCCAAAAATTGACGCAGAACCAGCTTTTCAGTGAGGAGCAGCCAGGGACATTCTAGCAAGTTTTACTGGTAAGTGTGGTTGGAAACGCTTTTCAGGCTCAATACTGGACTCAAAAGATGCAGCCCTGAGGTTTCTCATGATAGCAGGTGGGTAAGTTGGAATTCGACGCTCGGCTGACCCTGCAGGAGCAAACGTATGCCAAAACTCGACACAGAACCAGCTTTTCAGTGAAGAGCAGCTAAGGACATTCTAGCAAGTTTTACATGTTATTGGGGTTGGAAATGATTTTCAGGCTCAGGACTGGGTTTAAAAGATGCAGCCATGAGGTCTCTCTTGATAGCAGGTGGGTAAGTAGAAATTACCCGCTCGGCTGACCCGGCAAGAGCAAACGTATGCCAAAAATTGACGCAGAACCAGCTTTTCAGTGTAGAGCAGCAAGGGACATTCTAGCAAGTTTTACTTGTAAGTGGGGTTGGAAACTCTTTTCAGGCTCAGTACTGGGCTCAAAAGATACAGCCAAGAGGTCTCTCCTGATAGCAGGTGGGTAAGTAGAAATTCCCCACTCGGCTGACCCAACAGGACCAAACGTATGCCAAAAATCGACGCAGAACCAGCTTTTCAGTGTAGAGCAGCCAGGGACATTCTAGCAAGTTTTACTTGTAAGTGGGATTGGAAACGCTTTTCAGGCTCATTACTGGGCTCAAAAGATGCAGCCATGAGGTCTCTCCTGATAGCAGGTGGGTAAGTAGAAATTCGCCGCTCGGCTGACCCGGCAGGAGCAAACGTATGTCTCAAAATTGATATAAAGCCAGCTTTTCAGTGAAGAGCAGCGAGGGACATTCTAGCAAGTTTTACTTGTAAGTGGGGTTGGAAACGCTTTTCAGGCTCAGTACTGTGCACAAAAGATGCAGCCCTGAGGTCTCTCATGATAGCAGGTGGGTAAGTAGAAATTCGCCGCTCGGCTGACAAGGCAGGAGCAAACGTATGCCAAAAACCGAGGCAGAACCAGCTTTTCAGTGAAGAGCAGCCAGGGACATTATAGCAAGTTTTACTTGTAAGTGGGGTTGGAAACGCTTTTCAGGCTCAGTACTGGGCTCAAAAGATGCAGCCACGAGGTCTCTCTTGATAGCAGCTGGGTAAGTAGAAATTTGCCGCTCGGCTGACCCGGCAGGAGCAAACGTATGCCAAAAATCGACTCAGAACCAGCTTTTCAGTGTAGAGCAGCCAGGGACATTCTAGCAAGTTTTACTTGTAAGTGGGATTGGAAACGCTTTTCAGGCTCAGTACTGGGCACAAAAGATGCAGTCCTGAGGTCTCAGCAGGTGCCCAAGTTGGACTTCACCGCTCGGCTGACCCTGCAGGAGCAAACGTATGCCAAAAATCGACACAGAACCAGCTTTTCCGTGAAGAGCAGCCAGGGACATTCGAGCAAGTTTTACTTGTAAGTGGGGTTGGAAACGCTTTTCAGGCTCAGTACTGGGCTCAAAAGATGCAGCTCTGAGGTCTCTCCTGATAGCAGGTGGGTAAGTAGAAATTCGCTGCTCGGCTGACCCGGCAGGAGCAAACGTATGCCAAAAATCGACGCAGAATCAGCTTTTCAGTAAAGAGCAGCCAGGGACATTATAGCAAGTTTTACGTGTGAGTGGGGTTGGAAATGCTTTTCAGGGTCAGTACTGGGCTCAAAAGATAAAGCACTGAGTTCTCTCAAGATAGCAGGTGGGTAAGTATAAATTCGCCGCTCGGCTGACCCGGCAGGAGCAAACGTATGCCAAAAATGTATGCAGAACCAGCTTTTCAGTGAAGAGCAGCCTGGGACATTCTAGCAAATTTTACTTGTAAGTGGGGCTGGAAACGCTTTTCAGGCTTAGTACTAGGCTCAAAAGATGCAGCCCTGATGTCTCTCCTGATAGCAAGTGGGTATGTAGAAATTCGCCAATTGGCTGACTCAGCAGGAGCAAACATATGCCAAAAATTGACGCATACTAGCTTTTCAGTGAGGAGCAGCCAGGGACATTATAGCAAGTTTTACTAGTAAGTGGGGTTGGAAACGCTTTTCAGGCTCATAACTGGGCTCAAAAGATGCAGCCATGAGGTCTCTCCTGATAGCAGGTGGGTAAGTAGAAATTCGCCGCTCGGCTGACCCGGCAGGAGCAAACGTATGTCTCAAAATTGATATAAAGCCAGCTTTTCAGTGAAGAGCAGCGAGGGACATTCTAGCAAGTTTTACTTGTAAGTGGGGTTGGAAACGCTTTTCAGGCTCAGTACTGGGCACAAAAGATGCAGTCCTGAGGTCTCAGCAGGTGCCCAAGTTGGACTTCGCCGCTCGGCTGACCCTGCAGGAGCAAACGTATGCCAAAAATCGACACAGAACCAGCTTTTCAGTGAAGAGCAGCCAGGGACATTCTAGCACATTTTACTTGTAAGTGGGGTTGGAAACGCTTTTCAGGCTCAGTACTGGGCTCAAAAGACGCAGCACTGAGGTCTCTCCCGATAGCAGGTGGGTAAGTAGAAATTCACCACTCGGCAGACCCGGCAGGAACAAACGTATGCCAAAAATTGACTTGAACCAGCGTTTCAGTGAAGAGCAGCCAGGGACGTTCTAGCAAGTTTTACTGGTAAGTGGGGTTGGAAATGCTTTTCAGGCTCAATACTGGGCTCAAAAGATGCAGCACTGAGGTCTCTCCTGATAGCAGGCGTGTAAGTAGAAATTCACCGCTCGGCTGACCTGGCATTAGCAAACGTATGCCAAAAATCGACGCAGGACCAGTTTTTCAGTGAAGAGCAGCCAGGGACATTCTAGCAAGTTTTACTTGTAAGTGGGGTTGGAAACGCTTTTCAGGCTTAGTACTGGGCTTCACAAGATGCAGTCCTGAGGTCTTTCCTGATAGCAGGTGTGTAAGTCGGAATTCGCCGCTCAGCTGACCCGGCAGGAGCAAACGTATGCCAAAAATCGACTTGAACCAGCTTTTCAGTTGAGAGCAGCCAGGGACATTTTAGCAACTTTTACTGGTAAGTGGGGTTGGAAATGCTTTTCAGGCTCAATACTGGACTCAAGAGATGCAGCCCTGAGGTCTCTCCTGATAGCAGGTGGGAAAGTTGGAATTCGCCGCTAGGCTGACCCTGCAGGAGCAAACGTATGCCAAAAATTGACGCTGAACCAGCTTTTCAGTGAAGAGCAGCCAGGGACATTCTAGCAAGTTTTACTTGTAAGTGGGGTTGGAAACGCTTTTCAGTCTCAGTACTGGGCTCAAAAGATGCTGCCCTGAAGTCTCTCATGATAGCAGGTGGGTAAGTAGAAATTCGCCGCTCGGCTAACAAGGCAGGAGCAAATGTATGCCAAAAATCGACGCAGAACCAGTTTTTCAGTGAAGAGCAGCCAGGGACATTATAGCAAGTTTTACTTGTAAGTGGGGTTGGAAACGCTTTTCAGGCTCAGTACTGGGCTCAAAAGATGCAGTCATGAGGTCTCTCTTGATAGCAGCTAGGTAAGTAAAAATTTGCTGCTCGGCTGACCCGGCAGGAGCAAACGTATGCCAAAAATTGACGCAGAACCAGCTTTTCAGTGTAGAGAAGGCAGGGACATTCTAGCAAGTTTTACTTGTAAGTGGGGTTGGAAACGCTTTTCAGGCTCAGTACTGGGCTCAAAAGATGCAGTCCTGCGGTCTCAGCAGGTGCGTACGTTGGAATTCGCCGCTCGGCTGACCCTGCAGGAGGAAACGTATGCCAAAAATCGACACAGAACCAGCTTTTCTGTGAAGAGCAGTCAGGGACATTCTAGCAAGTTTTACTTGTAAGTGGGGTTGGAAATGCTTTTTACACTCAGTACTGTGCACAAAAGATGCGGCACTGAGGTCTCTCCCGATAGCAGGTGGGTAAGTAGAAATTCACCGCTCGGCTGACCCGGCAGGAACAAACGTATGCCAAAAATTGACGTGAACCAGCGTTTCAGTGAAGAGCAGCCAGGGACGTTGTAGCAAGTTTTACTGGTAAGTGGGGTTGGAAACGCTTTTCAGTCTCAATACTGGGCTCAAAAGATGCAGCACTGAGGTCTCTCCTGATAGCAGGCGGGTAAGTAGAAATTCACCGCTCGGCTGACCTTGCATTAGCAAACGTATGCCAAAAATTGACGCAGAACCAGCTTTTCAGTGAAGAGCATCCAGGGACATTCTAGCAAGTTTTAGTTGTAAGTGGGGTTGGAAACGCTTTATAGGCTCAGTACTGGACTCAAAAGATGCAGCCCTGAGGTCTCTCATGATAGCAGGTGGGTAAGTTGGAATTCGCCGCTCGGCTGACTCTGCAGGAGCAAACTTATGCCAAAATTCGACTCAAAACCACCTTTTCAATGAAGAGCAGCTAGGGACATTCTAGCAAGTTTTATTTGTTAGTGGGGTTGGAAATGCTTTTCACGCTCAGTACTGTGCACAAAAGATGCAGCCCTGAGGTCTCTCATGATAGCAGGTGGGTAAGTAGAAATTCGCCGCTCGGCTGACCCGGCAGGAGCAAACGTATGCCAAAAATTGACGCAATATCAGCTTTTCAGTAAAGAGCAGCCAGGGACATTCTAGCAAGTTTTACTTGTAAGTGGGGTTGGAAATGCTTTTCAGGGTCAGTACTGGGCTCAAAAGATGCAGCACTGAGGTCGCTCCTGATAGCAGGTGGGTATGTAGAAATTCGCCACTCGGCTGACTCAGCAGGAGCAAACGTATGCGAAAAATTGACGCAGAACCAGCTTTTCAGTGAGGAGCAGCCAGGGACATTCTAGCAAGTTTTACTGGTAAGTGGGATTGGAAACGCTTTTCAGGCTCAATACTGGACTCAAAAGATGCAGCCCTGAGGTTTCTCATGATAGCAGGTGGGTAAGTTGGAATTCGACGCTCGGCTGACCCTGCAGGAGCAAACGTATGCCAAAATTCAACACCGAACCAGCTTTTCAGTGAAGAGCATCCAGGGACATTCTAGCAAGTTTTAGTTGTAAGTGGGGTTGGAAACGCTTTATAGGCTCAGTACTGGACTCAAAAGATGCAGCCCTGAGGTCTCTCATGATAGCAGGTGGGTAAGTTGGAATTCGACGCTCGGCTGACCCTGTAGGAGCAAACGTATGCCAAAATTCGACACAGAACCAGCTTTTCAGTGAAGAGCATCCAGGGACATTCTAGCAAGTTTTAGTTGTAAGTGGGGTTGGAAACGCTTTATAGGCTTAGTACTGGGCTCAAAAGATGCACCCCTGAGGTTGCTCCTGATAGCAGGTGGGTATGTAGAAATTCGCCACTCGGCTGACTCAGCAGGAGCAAACGTATGCCAAAAATTGACGCAGAACCAGCTTTTCAGTGAGGAGCAGCCAAGGACAATCTAGCAAGTTTTACTGGTAAGTGGGGTTGGAAACGCTTTTCAGGCTCAATACTGGACTCAAAAGATGCAGCCCTGAGGTTTCTCATGATAGCAGGTGGGTAAGTTGGAATTCGACGCTCGGCTGACCCTGCAGGAGCAAACGTATGCCAAAATTCGACACAGAACCAGCTTTTCAGTGAAGAGCATCCAGGGACATTCTAGCAAGTTTTAGTTGTAAGTGGGGTTGGAAACGCTTTATAGGCTCAGTACTGTGCACAAAAGATGCAGCCCTGAGGTCTCTCATGATAGCAGGTGGGTAAGTAGAAATTCGCCGCTCGGCTGACCCGGCAGGAGCAAACGTATGCCAAAAATCGACGCAGAATCAGCTTTTCAGTAAAGAGCAGCCAGGGACATTCTAGCAAGTTTTACTTGTAAGTGGGGTTGGAAATGCTTTTCAGGGTCAGTACTGGGCTCAAAAGATGCAGCACTGAGGTCTCTCCTGATAGCAGGTGGGTAAGTAGAAATTCGCAGCTCGGCTGACCCGGCAGGAGCAAACGTATGCCAAAAATGTACGCGGAACCAGCTTTTCAGTGAAGAGCAGCCTGGGACATTCTAGCGAATTTTACTTGTAAGTGGGTTTGGAAACGCTTTTCAGGCTTAGTACTGGGCTCAAAAGATGCACCCCTGAGGTTGCTCCTGATAGCAGGTGGGTATGTAGAAATTTGCCACTCGGCTGACTCAGCAGGAGCAAACGTATGCCAAAAATTGACGCAGAACCAGCTTTTCAGTGAGGAGCAGCCAGGGACATTCTAGCAAGTTTTACTGGTAAGTGTGGTTGGAAACGCTTTTCAGGCTCAATACTGGACTCAAAAGATGCAGCCCTGAGGTTTCTCATGATAGCAGGTGGGTAAGTTGGAATTCGACGCTCGGCTGACCCTGCAGGAGCAAACGTATGCCAAAACTCGACACAGAACCAGCTTTTCAGTGAAGAGCAGCTAAGGACATTCTAGCAAGTTTTACATGTTATTGGGGTTGGAAACGATTTTCAGGCTCAGGACTGGGTTTAAAAGATGCAGCCATGAGGTCTCTCTTGATAGCAGGTGGGTAAGTAGAAATTACCCGCTCGGCTGACCCGGCAAGAGCAAACGTATGCCAAAAATTGACGCGGAACCAGCTTTTCAGTGTAGAGCAGCAAGGGACATTCTAGCAAGTTTTACTTGTAAGTGGGGTTGGAAACTCTTTTCAGGCTCAGTACTGGGCTCAAAAGATACAGCCAAGAGGTCTCTCCTGATAGCAGGTGGGTAAGTAGAAATTCCCCACTCGGCTGACCCAACAGGACCAAACGTATGCCAAAAATCGACGCAGAACCAGCTTTTCAGTGTAGAGCAGCCAGGGACATTCTAGCAAGTTTTACTTGTAAGTGGGATTGGAAACGCTTTTCAGGCTCATTACTGGGCTCAAAAGATGCAGCCATGAGGTCTCTCCTGATAGCAGGTGGGTAAGTAGAAATTCGCCGCTCGGCTGACCCGGCAGGAGCAAACGTATGTCTCAAAATTGATATAAAGCCAGCTTTTCAGTGAAGAGCAGCGAGGGACATTCTAGCAAGTTTTACTTGTAAGTGGGGTTGGAAACGCTTTTCAGGCTCAGTACTGTGCACAAAAGATGCAGCCCTGAGGTCTCTCATGATAGCAGGTGGGTAAGTAGAAATTCGCCGCTCGGCTGACAAGGCAGGAGCAAACGTATGCCAAAAACCGAGGCAGAACCAGCTTTTCAGTGAAGAGCAGCCAGGGACATTATAGCAAGTTTTACTTGTAAGTGGGGTTGGAAACGCTTTTCAGGCTCAGTACTGGGCTCAAAAGATGCAGCCACGAGGTCTCTCTTGATAGCAGCTGGGTAAGTAGAAATTTGCCGCTCGGCTGACCCGGCAGGAGCAAACGTATGCCAAAAATCGACTCAGAACCAGCTTTTCAGTGTAGAGCAGCCAGGGACATTCTAGCAAGTTTTACTTGTAAGTGGGATTGGAAACGCTTTTCAGGCTCAGTACTGGGCACAAAAGATGCAGTCCTGAGGTCTCAGCAGGTGCCCAAGTTGGACTTCACCGCTCGGCTGACCCTGCAGGAGCAAACGTATGCCAAAAATCGACACAGAACCAGCTTTTCCGTGAAGAGCAGCCAGGGACATTCAAGCAAGTTTTACTTGTAAGTGGGGTTGGAAACGCTTTTCAGGCTCAGTACTGGGCTCAAAAGATTCAGCTCTGAGGTCTCTCCTGATAGCAGGTGGGTAAGTAGAAATTCGCCGCTCGGCTGACCCGGCAGGAGCAAACGTATGCCAAAAATGTACGCAGAACCAGCTTTTCAGTGAAGAGCAGCCTGGGACAATCTAGCAAGTTTTACTTGTGAGTGGGGTTGGAAATGCTTTTCAGGGTCAGTTCTGGCTCAAAAGATGCAGCACTGAGGTCTCTCCTGATAGCAGGTGGGTAAGTATAAATTCGCCGCTCGGCTGACCCGGCAGCAGCAAACGTATGCCAAAAATGTACACAGAACCAGCTTTTCCGTGAAGAGCAGCCAGGGACATTCGAGCAAGTTTTACTTGTAAGTGGGGTTGGAAACGCTTTTCAGGCTCAGTACTGGGCTCAAAAGATGCAGCTCTGAGGTCTCTCCTGACAGCAGGTGGGTAAGTAGAAATTCGCTGCTCGGCTGACCCGGCAGGAGCAAACGTATGCCAAAAATCGACGCAGAATCAGCTTTTCAGTAAAGAGCAGCCAGGGACATTATAGCAAGTTTTACGTGTGAGTGGGGTTGGAAATGCTTTTCAGGGTCAGTACTGGGCTCAAAAGATAAAGCACTGAGTTCTCTCAAGATAGCAGGTGGGTAAGTATAAATTCGCCGCTCGGCTGACCCGGCAGGAGCAAACGTATGCCAAAAATGTATGCAGAACCAGCTTTTCAGTGAAGAGCAGCCTGGGACATTCTAGCAAATTTTACTTGTAAGTGGGGTTGGAAACACTTTTCAGGCTTAGTACTAGGCTCAAAAGATGCAGCCCTGATGTCTCTCCTGATAGCAAGTGGGTATGTAGAAATTCGCCAATTGGCTGACTCAGCAGGAGCAAACATATGCCAAAAATTGACGCATACCAGCTTTTCAGTGAGGAGCAGCCAGGGACATTATAGCAAGTTTTACTAGTAAGTGGGGTTGGAAACGCTTTTCAGGCTCATAACTGGGCTCAAAAGATGCAGCCATGAGGTCTCTCCTGATAGCAGGTGGGTAAGTAGAAATTCGCCGCTCGGCTGACCCGGCAGGAGCAAACGTATGTCTCAAAATTGATATAAAGCCAGCTTTTCAGTGAAGAGCAGCGAGGGACATTCTAGCAAGTTTTACTTGTAAGTGGGGTTGGAAACGCTTTTCAGGCTCAGTACTGGGCACAAAAGATGCAGTCCTGAGGTCTCAGCAGGTGCCCAAGTTGGACTTCGCCGCTCGGCTGACCCTGCAGGAGCAAACGTATGCCAAAAATCGACACAGAACCAGCTTTTCCGTGAAGAGCAGCCAGGGACATTCGAGCAAGTTTTACTTGTAAGTGGGGTTGGAAACGCTTTTCAGGCTCAGTACTGGGCTCAAAAGATTCAGCTCTGAGGTCTCTCCTGATAGCAGGTGGGTAAGTAGAAATTCGCCGCTCGGCTGACCCGGCAGGAGCAAACGTATGCCAAAAATGTACGCAGAACCAGCTTTTCAGTGAAGAGCAGCCTGGGACAATCTAGCAAGTTTTACTTGTGAGTGGGGTTGGAAATGCTTTTCAGGGTCAGTTCTGGCTCAAAAGATGCAGCACTGAGGTCTCTCCTGATAGCAGGTGGGTAAGTATAAATTCGCCGCTCGGCTGACCCGGCAGCAGCAAACGTATGCCAAAAATGTACACAGAACCAGCTTTTCAGTGAAGAGCAGCCTGGGACATTCTAGCAAATTTTACTTGTAAGTGGGGTTGGAAACGCTTTTCAGGCTTAGTACTGGGCTCAAAAGATGCAGCCCTGATGTCTCTCCTGATAGCAAGTGGGTATGTAGAAATTCGCCAATTGGCTGACTCAGCAGGAGCAAACATATGCCAAAAATTGACGCAGAACCAGCTTTTCAGTGAGGAGCAGCCAGGGACATTATAGCAAGTTTTACTAGTAAGTGGGGTTGGAAACGCTTTTCAGGCTCAGTACTGGGCTCAAAAGACGCAGCACTGAGGTCTCTCGCGATAGCAGGTGGGTAAGTAGAAATTCACCACTCGGCTGACCCGGCAGGAACAAACGTATGCCAAAAATTGACGTGAACCAGCATTTCAGTGAAGAGCAGCCAGGGACGTTCTAGCAAGTTTTACTGGTAAGTGGGGTTGGAAACGCTTTTCAGGCTCAATACTGGGCTCAAAAGATGCAGCACTGAGGTCTCTCCTGATAGCAGGCGGGTAAGTAGAAATTCACCGCTTGGCTGACCTGGCATTAGCAAACGTATGCCAAAAATCGACGCAGAACCAGCTTTTCAGTGAAGAGCAGCCAGGGACATTCTAGCAAGTTTTAGTTGTAAGTGGGGTTGGAAACGCTTTTCAGGCTCAGTACTGGTCTTAAAAGATGCAGCCATGAGGTCTCTCTTGATAGCAGCTGGGTAAGTAGAAATTTGCCGCTCGGCTGACCCGGCAGGAGCAAACGTATGCCAAAAATCGACGCAGAACAGCTTTTCAGTGTAGAGCAGCCAGGGACATTCTAGCAAGTTTTACTTGTAAGTGGGGTTGGAAACGCTTTTCAGGCTCATTACTGGGCTCAAAAGATGCAGCCATGAGGTATCTCCTGATAGCAGGTGGGTAAGTAGAAATTAGAAGCTCAGCTGACCAGGCAGGAGCAAAGGTATGCCAAAAATCGATGCAGGACCAGCTTTTCAGTGAAGAGCAGCCAGGGACATTCTAGCAAGTTTTACTTGTAAGTGGGATTGGAAACGCTTTTCAGGCTTAGTACTGGGCTCAAAAGATGCAGCTCTGAGGTCTCTCCTGATAGCAGGTGGGTAAGTAGAAATTCGCTGCTCGGCTGACCCGGCAGGAGCAAACGTATGCCAAAAATCGACGCAGAATCAGCTTTTCAGTAAAGAGCAGCCAGGGACAATCTAGCAAGTTTTACTTGTGAGAGGGGTTGGAAATGCTTTTCAGGGTCAGTACTGGCTCAAAAGATGCAGCACTGAGGTCTCTCCTCATAGCAGGTGGGTAAGTATAAATTCGCCGCTCGGCTGACCCGGCAGGAGCAAACGTATGCCAAAAATGTACGCAGAACCAGCTTTTCAGTGAAGAGCAGCCTGGGACATTCTAGCAAATTTTACTTGTAAGTGGGGTTGGAAACGCTTTTCAGGCTTAGTACTGGGCTCAAAAGATGCAGCCCTGATGTCTCTCCTGATAGCAAGTGGGTATGTAGAAATTCGCCAATTGGCTGACTCAGCAGGAGCAAACATATGCCAAAAATTGACGCAGAACCAGCTTTTCAGTGAGGAGCAGCCAGGGACATTATAGCAAGTTTTACTAGTAAGTGGGGTAGGAAACGCTTTTCAGGCTCAATACTGGACTCAAAAGATGCAGCCCTGAGGTCTCTCATGATAGCAGGTGGGTAAGTTGGAATTCGCCGCTCGGCTGACCCTGGAGGAGGAAACGTATGCCAAAATTCGACGCAGAACCAGCTTTTCAGTGAAGAGCAGCCAAGGACATTCTAGCAAGTTTTACTTGAAAATGGGGTT
Source organism: Lissotriton helveticus (assembly GCF_964261635.1). Taxonomy (NCBI): domain Eukaryota; kingdom Metazoa; phylum Chordata; class Amphibia; order Caudata; family Salamandridae; genus Lissotriton; species Lissotriton helveticus. The sequence continues at coordinate 427,391,220 of NC_136068.1, forward strand.
GGAAACGATTTTAAGGCTCAGGACTGGGCTCAAAAGATGCAGCCATGAGGTCTTTCTTGATAGCAGGTGGGTAAGTAGAAATTCGCCACTCGGCTGACCCAGCAGGAGTAAACGTATGCCAAAAATTGACACAGAACCAGCTTTTCAGTGAAGAGCAGCCAGGGACATTCTAGCACATTTTACTTGTAAGTGGGGTTGGAAACGCTTTTCAGGCTCAGTACTGGGCTCAAAAGACGCAGCACTGAGGTCTCTCGCGATAGCAGGTGGGTAAGTAGAAATTCACCACTCGGCTGACCCGGCAGGAACAAACGTATGCCAAAAATTGACGTGAACCAGCGTTTCAGTGAAGAGCAGCCAGGGACGTTCTAGCAAGTTTTACTGGTAAGTGGGGTTGGAAACGCTTTTCAGGCTCAATACTGGGCTCAAAAGATGCAGCACTGAGGTCTCTCCTGATAGCAGGCGGGTAAGTAGAAATTCACCGCTCGGCTGACCTGGCATTAGCAAACGTATGCCAAAAATCGACGCAGAACCAGCTTTTCAGTGAAGAGCAGCCAGGGACATTCTAGCAAGTTTTAGTTGTAAGTGGGGTTGGAAACGAAATTCAGGCTCAGTACTGGTCTCAAAAGATGCAGCCATGAGGTCTCTCTTGATAGCAGCTGGGTAAGTAGAAATTTGCCGCTCGGCTGACCCGGCAGGAGCAAACGTATGCCAAAAATCGACGCAGAACCAGCTTTTCAGTGTAGAGCAGCCAGGGACATTCTAGCAAGTTTTACTTGTAAGTGGGGTTTGAAACGCTTTTCAGGCTCATTACTGGGCTCAAAAGATGCAGCCATGAGGTCTCTCCTGATAGCAGGTGGGTAAGTAGAAATTAAAAGCTCGGCTGACCAGGCAGGAGCAAAGGTATGCCAAAAATCGACGCAGGACCAGCTTTTCAGTGAAGAGCAGCCAGGGACATTCTAGCAAGTTTTACTTGTAAGTGGGATTGGAAACGCTTTTCAGGCTTAGTACTGGGCTCAAAAGATGCAGTCCTGAGGTCTCTCCTGATAGCAGGTGCGTAAGTTGGAATTCGCCGCTCGGCTGACCCTGCAGGAGCAAACGTATGCCAAAAATCGACACAGAACCAGCTTTTCCGTGAAGAGCAGCCAGGGACATTCTAGCAAGTTTTACTTGTAAGTGGGGTTGGAAACGCTTTTCAGGCTCAGTACTGTGCTCAAAAGATGCAGCTCTGAGGTCTCTCCTGATAGCAGGTGGGTAAGTTGAAATTCGCCGCTCGGCTGACCCGGCAGGAGCAAACGTATGCCAAAAATCAACGCAGAATCAGCTTTTCAGTAAAGAGCAGCCAGGGACATTCTAGCAAGTTTTACTTGTAAGTGGGGTTGGAAATGCTTTTCAGGGTCAGTACTGGGCTCAAAACATGCAGCACTGAGGTCTCTCCTGATAGCAGGTGGGTAAGTATAAATTTGCCGCTCGGCTGACCCGGCAGGAGCAAACGTATGCCAAAAATGTAAGCAGAACCAGCTTTTCAGTGAAGAGCAGCCTGGGACATTCTAGCAAATTTTACTTGTAAGTGGGGTTGGAAACGCTTTTCAGGCTTAGTACTGGGCTCAAAAGATGCAGCCCTGATGTCTCTCCTGATAGCAAGTGGGTATGTAGAAATTCGCCAATCGGCTGACTCAGCAGGAGCAAACATATGCCAAAAATTGACGCAGAACCAGCTTTTCAGTGAGGAGCAGCCAGGGACATTCTAGCAAGTTTTACTAGTAAGTGGGGTTGGAAACGCTTTTTAGGCTCAATACTGGACTCAAAAGTTGCAGCCCTGAGGTCTCTCATGATAGCAGGTGGGTAAGTTGGAATTCGCCGCTCGGCTGACCCTGCAGGAGCAAACGTATGCCAAAATTCGATGCAGAACCAGCTTTTCAGTGAAGAGCAGCCAAGGACATTCTAGCAAGTTTTACTTGTAAGTGGGGTTGGAAACGCTTTTCAGGCTCATTACTGGGCTCAAAAGATGCAGCCCTGAGGTCTCTCCTGATAGCAGGTGGGTAAGTAGAAATTCGCCGCTCGGCTGACCCTGCAGAAGCAAACGTATGCCAAAATTGATGTAAAGCCAGCTTTTCAGTGAAGAGCAGCGAGGGACATTCTAGCAAGTTTTACTTGTAAGTGGGGTTGGAAACGCTTTTCAGGCTCAGTACTGGGCTCAAAAGATGCAGCCCTGAGGTCTCTCATGATAGCAGGTGGGTAAGTTCGAATTCGCCGCTCGGCTGACCCTGCAGGAGCAAACTTATGCCAAAATTCGACGCAAAACCAGCTTTTCAATGAAGAGCAGCCAGGGATATTCTAGCAAGTTTTACTTGTCAGTGGGGTTGGAAATGCTTTTCACGCTCAGTACTGTGCACAAAAGATGCAGCCCTGAGGTCTCTCCTGATAGCAGGTGGGTAAGTAGAAATTCCCCACACGGCTGACCCGGCAGGAGCAAACGTATGCCAAAAATGTACGCAGAACCAGCTTTTCAGTGAAGAGCAGCCAGGGACATTCTAGCACGTTTTACTTGTAAGTGGGGTTGGAAACGCTTTTCAGGCTCAGGACTGGGCTCAAAAGATGCAGCCATGAGGTCTCTCTTGATAGCAGGTGGGTAAGTAGAAATTCACCACTCGGCTGACCCAGCAGGAGCAAACGTATGCCAAAAATCGACGCAGAACCAGCTTTTCAGTGAAGAGCAGCCAGGGACATTCTAGCACGTTTTACTTGTAAGTGGGGTTGGAAACGCTTTTCAGGCTCAGTACTGGGCTCAAAAGACGCAGCACTGAGGTCTCTCCCGATAGCAGGTGGGTAAGTAGAAATTCACCACTCGGCTGACCCGGCAGGAACAAACGTATGCCAAAAATTGACGTGAACCAGCGTTTCAGTAAAGAGCAGCCAGGGACGTTCTAGCAAGTTTTACTGGTAAGTGGGGTTGGAAATTATTTTCAGGCTCAATACTGGGCTCAAAAGATGCAGCACTGAGGTCTCTCCTGATAGCAGGCGGGTAAGTAGAAATTCACCGCTCGGCTGACCTGGCATTAGCAAACGTATGCCAAAAATCGACGCAGAACCAGCTTTTCAGTGTAGAGCAGCCAGGGACATTCTAGCAAGTTTTACTTGTAAGTGGGGTTGGAAACGATTTTCAGGCTCATTACTGGGCTCAAAAGATGCAGCCATGAGGTCTCTCCTGATAGCAGGTGGGTAAGTAGAAATTAGAAGCTCAGCTGACCAGGCAGGAGCAAACGTAAGCCAAAAATCGACGCAGGACCAGCTTTTCAGTGAAGAGCAGTCAGGGACATTCTAGCAAGTTTTACTTGTAAGTGGGGTTGGAAACGCTTTTCAGGCTTAGTACTGGGCTCAATAGATGCAGTCCTGAGGTCTCTCCTGATAGCAGGTGTGTAAGTCGGAATTCGCCGCTCAGCTGACCCGGCAGGAGCAAACGTATGCCAAAAATCGACTTGAACCTGCTTTTCAGTTGAGAGCAGCCAGGGACATTTTAGCAAGTTTTACTGGTAAGTGGGGTTGGAAATGCTTTTCAGGCTCAATACGGGGCTCAAAACATGCAGCCCTGAGGTCTCTCCTGATAGCAGGTGGGTAAGTTGGAATTCGCCGCTAGGCTGACCCTGCAGGAGCAAACGTATGCCAAAAATCGACGCTGAACCAGCTTTTCAGTGAAGAGCAGCCAGGGACATTATAGCAAGTTTTACTTGTAAGTGGGGTTGGAAACGCTTTTCAGGCTCAGTACTGGGCTCAAAAGATGCAGCCATGAGGTCTCTCTTGATAGCAGCTGGGTAAGTAGAAATTTGCCGCTCGGCTGACCCGGCAGGAGCAAACGTATGCCAAAAATTGACGCAGAACCAGCTTTTCAGTGTAGAGATGCCAGGGACATTCTAGCAAGTTTTACTTGTAAGTGGGGTTGGAAACGCTTTTCAGGCTCATTACTGGGCTCAAAAGATGCAGCCATGAGGTCTCTCCTGATAGCAGGTGGGTAAGTAGAAATTCGCCGCGCGGCTGACCCAGCAGGAGCAAACGTATGCCAAAATTGATGTAAAGACAGCTTTTCAGTGAAGAGCAGCGAGGGACATTCTAGCAAGTTTTACTTGTAAGTGGGGTTGGAAACGCTTTTCAGGCTCAGTACTGGTCTCAAAAGATGCAGTCCTGAGGTCTCAGCAGGTGCGTAAGTTGGAATTCGCCGCTCGGCTGACCCTGCAGGAGCAAACGTATGCCAAAATTCGACACAGAACCAGCTTTTCTGTGAAGAGCAGTCAGGGACATTCTAGCAAGTTTTACTTGTAAGTGGGTTTGGAAACGCTTTTTACGCTCTGTACTGTGCACAAAAGATGCGGCACTGAGGTCTCTCCCGATAGCAGGTGGGTAAGTAGAAATTCACCACTCGGCTGACCCGGCAGGAACAAACGTATGCCAAAAATTGACGTGAACCAGCGTTTCAGTGAAGAGCAGCCAGGGACATTGTAGCAAGTTTTACTGGTAAGTGGGGTTGGAAACGCTTTTCAGTCTCAATACTGGGCTCAAAAGATGCAGCACTGAGGTCTCTCCTGATAGCAGGCGGGTAAGTAGAAATTCACCGCTCGGCTGACCTTGCATTAGCAAACGTATGCCAAAATTCGACGCAGAACCAGCTTTTCAGTGAAGAGCATCCAGGGACATTCTAGCAAGTTTTAGTTGTAAGTGGGGTTGGAAACGCTTTTCAGTCTCACTACTGGACTCAAAAGATGCAGCCCCGAGGTCTCTCATGATAGCAGGTGGGTAAGTTGGAATTCGCTGCTTGGCTGACCCTGCAGGAGCAAACTTATGCCAAAATTCGACGCAAAACCAGCTTTTCAATGAAGAGCAGCCAGGGACATTCTAGCAAGTTTTACTTGTTAGTGGGGTTGGAAATGCTTTTCACGCTCAGTACTGTGCACAAAAGATGCAGTCCTGAGGTCTCTCATGATAGCAGGTGGGTAAGTAGAAATTCGCATCTCGACTGACCCGGCAGGAGCAAACGTATGCCAAAAATCGACGCAGAATCAGCTTTTCAGTAAAGAGCAGCCAGGGACATTCTAGCAAGTTTTACTTGTAAGTGGGGTTGGAAATGCTTTTCAGGGTCAGTACTGGGCTCAAAAGATGCAGCACTGAGGTCCCTCCTTATAGCAGGTGGGTAAGTAGAAATTCGCCGCTCGGCTGACCCGGCAGGAGCAAACGTATGCCAAAAATGTACGCAGAACCAGCTTTTCAGTGAAGAGCAGCCTGGGACATTCTAGCAAGTTTTACTGGTAAGTGGGGTTGGAAATTATTTTCAGGCTCAATACTGGGCTCAAAAGATGCAGCACTGAGGTCTCTCCTGATAGCAGGCGGGTAAGTAGAAATTCACCGCTCGGCTGACCTGGCATTAGCAAACGTATGCCAAAAATCGACGCAGAACCAGCTTTTCAGTGTAGAGCAGCCAGGGACATTCTAGCAAGTTTTACTTGTAAGTGGGGTTGGAAACGATTTTCAGGCTCATTACTGGGCTCAAAAGATGCAGCCATGAGGTCTCTCCTGATAGCAGGTGGGTAAGTAGAAATTAGAAGCTCAGCTGACCAGGCAGGAGCAAACGTAAGCCAAAAATCGACGCAGGACCAGCTTTTCAGTGAAGAGCAGTCAGGGACATTCTAGCAAGTTTTACTTGTAAGTGGGGTTGGAAACGCTTTTCAGGCTTAGTACTGGGCTCAATAGATGCAGTCCTGAGGTCTCTCCTGATAGCAGGTGTGTAAGTCGGAATTCGCCGCTCAGCTGACCCATCAGGAGCAAACGTATGCCAAAAATCGACTTGAACCTGCTTTTCAGTTGAGAGCAGAAAGGGACATTTTAGCAAGTTTTACTGGTAAGTGGGGTTGGAAATGCTTTTCAGGCTCAATACGGGGCTCAAAAGATGCAGCCCTGAGGTCTCTCCTGATAGCAGGTGGGTAAGTTGGAATTCGCCGCTAGGCTGACCCTGCAGGAGCAAACGTATGCCAAAAATCGACGCTGAACCAGCTTTTCAGTGAAGAGCAGCCAGGGACATTATAGCAAGTTTTACTTGTAAGTGGGGTTGGAAACGCTTTTCAGGCTCAGTACTGGGCTCAAAAGATGCAGCCATGAGGTCTCTCTTGATAGCAGCTGGGTAAGTAGAAATTTGCCGCTCGGCTGACCCGGCAGGAGCAAACGTATGCCAAAAATTGACGCAGAACCAGCTTTTCAGTGTAGAGATGCCAGGGACATTCTAGCAAGTTTTACTTGTAAGTGGGGTTGGAAACGCTTTTCAGGCTCAATACTGGGCTAAAAAGATGCAGCCATGAGGTCTCTCCTGATAGCAGGTGGGTAAGTAGAAATTCGCCGCACGGCTGACCCAGCAGGAGCAAACGTATGCCAAAATTGATGTAAAGACAGCTTTTCAGTGAAGAGCAGCGAGGGACATTCTAGCAAGTTTTACTTGTAAGTGGGGTTGGAAACGCTTTTCAGGCTCAGTACTGGTCTCAAAAGATGCAGTCCTGAGGTCTCAGCAGGTGCGTAAGTTGGAATTCGCCGCTCGGCTGACCCTGCAGGAGCAAACGTATGCCAAAAATCGACACAGAACCAGCTTTTCTGTGAAGAGCAGTCAGGGACATTCTAGCAAGTTTTACTTGTAAGTGGGTTTGGAAACGCTTTTTACGCTCTGTACTGTGCACAAAAGATGCGGCACTGAGGTCTCTCCCGATAGCAGGTGGGTAAGTAGAAATTCACCACTCGGCTGACCCGGCAGGAACAAACGTATGCCAAAAATTGACGTGAACCAGCGTTTCAGTGAAGAGCAGCCAGGGACGTTGTAGCAAGTTTTACTGGTAAGTGGGGTTGGAAACGCTTTTCAGTCTCAATACTGGGCTCAAAAGATGCAGCACTGAGGTCTCTCCTGATAGCAGGCGGGTAAGTAGAAATTCACCGCTCGGCTGACCTTGCATTAGCAAACGTATGCCAAAATTCGACGCAGAACCAGCTTTTCAGTGAAGAGCATCCAGGGACATTCTAGCAAGTTTTAGTTGTAAGTGGGGTTGGAAACGCTTTTCAGTCTCACTACTGGACTCAAAAGATGCAGCCCTGAGGTCTCTCATGATAGCAGGTGGGTAATTTGGAATTCGCCGCTTGGCTGACCCTGCAGGAGCAAACTTATGCCAAAATTCGACGCAAAACCAGCTTTTCAATGAAGAGCAGCCAGGGACATTCTAGCAAGTTTTACTTGTTAGTGGGGTTGGAAATGCTTTTCACGCTCAGTACTGTGCACAAAAGATGCAGTCCTGAGGTCTCTCATGATAGCAGGTGGGTAAGTAGAAATTCGCATCTCGACTGACCCGGCAGGAGCAAACGTATGCCAAAAATCGACGCAGAATCAGCTTTTCAGTAAAGAGCAGCCAGGGACATTCTAGCAAGTTTTACTTGTAAGTGGGGTTGGAAATGCTTTTCAGGGTCAGTACTGGGCTCAAAAGATGCAGCACTGAGGTCCCTCCTTATAGCAGGTGGGTAAGTAGAAATTCGCCGCTCGGCTGACCCGGCAGGAGCAAACGTATGCCAAAAATGTACGCAGAACCAGCTTTTCAGTGAAGAGCAGCCTGGGACATTCTAGCAAGTTTTACTGGTAAGTGGGGTTGGAAATTATTTTCAGGCTCAATACTGGGCTCAAAAGATGCAGCACTGAGGTCTCTCCTGATAGCAGGCGGGTAAGTAGAAATTCACCGCTCGGCTGACCTGGCATTAGCAAACGTATGCCAAAAATCGACGCAGAACCAGCTTTTCAGTGTAGAGCAGCCAGGGACATTCTAGCAAGTTTTACTTGTAAGTGGGGTTGGAAACGATTTTCAGGCTCATTACTGGGCTCAAAAGATGCAGCCATGAGGTCTCTCCTGATAGCAGGTGGGTAAGTAGAAATTAGAAGCTCAGCTGACCAGGCAGGAGCAAACGTAAGCCAAAAATCGACGCAGGACCAGCTTTTCAGTGAAGAGCAGTCAGGGACATTCTAGCAAGTTTTACTTGTAAGTGGGGTTGGAAACGCTTTTCAGGCTTAGTACTGGGCTCAATAGATGCAGTCCTGAGGTCTCTCCTGATAGCAGGTGTGTAAGTCGGAATTCGCCGCTCAGCTGACCCGGCAGGAGCAAACGTATGCCAAAAATCGACTTGAACCTGCTTTTCAGTTGAGAGCAGAAAGGGACATTTTAGCAAGTTTTACTGGTAAGTGGGGTTGGAAATGCTTTTCAGGCTCAATACGGGGCTCAAAAGATGCAGCCCTGAGGTCTCTCCTGATAGCAGGTGGGTAAGTTGGAATTCGCCGCTAGGCTGACCCTGCAGGAGCAAACGTATGCCAAAATTGATGTAAAGACAGCTTTTCAGTGAAGAGCAGCGAGGGACATTCTAGCAAGTTTTACTTGTAAGTGGGGTTGGAAACGCTTTTCAGGCTCAGTACTGGGCTCAAAAGATGCAGTCCTGAGGTCTCAGCAGGTGCGTAAGTTGGAATTCGCCGCTCGGCTGACCCTGCAGGAGCAAACGTATGCCAAAAATCGACACAGAACCAGCTTTTCTGTGAAGAGCAGTCAGGGACATTCTAGCAAGTTTTACTTGTAAGTGGGTTTGGAAACGCTTTTTACGCTCTGTACTGTGCACAAAAGATGCGGCACTGAGGTCTCTCCCGATAGCAGGTGGGTAAGTAGAAATTCACCACTCGGCTGACCCGGCAGGAACAAACGTATGCCAAAAATTGACGTGAACCAGCGTTTCAGTGAAGAGCAGCCAGGGACGTTGTAGCAAGTTTTACTGGTAAGTGGGGTTGGAAACGCTTTTCAGTCTCAATACTGGGCTCAAAAGATGCAGCACTGAGGTCTCTCCTGATAGCAGGCGGGTAAGTAGAAATTCACCGCTCGGCTGACCTTGCATTAGCAAACGTATGCCAAAATTCGACGCAGAACCAGCTTTTCAGTGAAGAGCAGCCAGGGACATTCTAGCACGTTTTACTTGTAAGTGGGGTTGGAAACGCTTTTCATGCTCAGTACTGGGCTCAAAAGACGCAGCACTGAGGTCTCTCCCGATAGCAGGTGGGTAAGTAGAAATTCACCACTCGGCTGACCCGGCAGGAACAAACGTATGCCAAAAATTGACGTGAACCAGCGTTTCAGTAAAGAGCAGCCAGGGACGTTCTAGCAAGTTTTACTGGTAAGTGGGGTTGGAAATTATTTTCAGGCTCAATACTGGGCTCAAAAGATGCAGCACTGAGGTCTCTCCTGATAGCAGGCGGGTAAGTAGAAATTCACCGCTCGGCTGACCTGGCATTAGCAAACGTATGCCAAAAATCGACGCAGAACCAGCTTTTCAGTGTAGAGCAGCCAGGGACATTCTAGCAAGTTTTACTTGTAAGTGGGGTTGGAAACGATTTTCAGGCTCATTACTGGGCTCAAAAGATGCAGCCATGAGGTCTCTCCTGATAGCAGGTGGGTAAGTAGAAATTAGAAGCTCAGCTGACCAGGCAGGAGCAAACGTAAGCCAAAAATCGACGCAGGACCAGCTTTTCAGTGAAGAGCAGTCAGGGACATTCTAGCAAGTTTTACTTGTAAGTGGGGTTGGAAACGCTTTTCAGGCTTAGTACTGGGCTCAATAGATGCAGTCCTGAGGTCTCTCCTGATAGCAGGTGTGTAAGTCGGAATTCGCCGCTCAGCTGACCCGGCAGGAGCAAACGTATGCCAAAAATCGACTTGAACCTGCTTTTCAGTTGAGAGCAGCCAGGGACATTTTAGCAAGTTTTACTGGTAAGTGGGGTTGGAAATGCTTTTCAGGCTCAATACGGGGCTCAAAACATGCAGCCCTGAGGTCTCTCCTGATAGCAGGTGGGTAAGTTGGAATTCGCCGCTAGGCTGACCCTGCAGGAGCAAACGTATGCCAAAAATCGACGCTGAACCAGCTTTTCAGTGAAGAGCAGCCAGGGACATTATAGCAAGTTTTACTTGTAAGTGGGGTTGGAAACGCTTTTCAGGCTCAGTACTGGGCTCAAAAGATGCAGCCATGAGGTCTCTCTTGATAGCAGCTGGGTAAGTAGAAATTTGCCGCTCGGCTGACCCGGCAGGAGCAAACGTATGCCAAAAATTGACGCAGAACCAGCTTTTCAGTGTAGAGATGCCAGGGACATTCTAGCAAGTTTTACTTGTAAGTGGGGTTGGAAACGCTTTTCAGGCTCATTACTGGGCTCAAAAGATGCAGCCATGAGGTCTCTCCTGATAGCAGGTGGGTAAGTAGAAATTCGCCGCGCGGCTGACCCAGCAGGAGCAAACGTATGCCAAAATTGATGTAAAGACAGCTTTTCAGTGAAGAGCAGCGAGGGACATTCTAGCAAGTTTTACTTGTAAGTGGGGTTGGAAACGCTTTTCAGGCTCAGTACTGGTCTCAAAAGATGCAGTCCTGAGGTCTCAGCAGGTGCGTAAGTTGGAATTCGCCGCTCGGCTGACCCTGCAGGAGCAAACGTATGCCAAAAATCGACACAGAACCAGCTTTTCTGTGAAGAGCAGTCAGGGACATTCTAGCAAGTTTTACTTGTAAGTGGGTTTGGAAACGCTTTTTACGCTCTGTACTGTGCACAAAAGATGCGGCACTGAGGTCTCTCCCGATAGCAGGTGGGTAAGTAGAAATTCACCACTCGGCTGACCCGGCAGGAACAAACGTATGCCAAAAATTGACGTGAACCAGCGTTTCAGTGAAGAGCAGCCAGGGACGTTGTAGCAAGTTTTACTGGTAAGTGGGGTTGGAAACGCTTTTCAGTCTCAATACTGGGCTCAAAAGATGCAGCACTGAGGTCTCTCCTGATAGCAGGCGGGTAAGTAGAAATTCACCGCTCGGCTGACCTTGCATTAGCAAACGTATGCCAAAATTCGACGCAGAACCAGCTTTTCAGTGAAGAGCATCCAGGGACATTCTAGCAAGTTTTAGTTGTAAGTGGGGTTGGAAACGCTTTTCAGTCTCACTACTGGACTCAAAAGATGCAGCCCTGAGGTCTCTCATGATAGCAGGTGGGTAAGTTGGAATTCGCCGCTTGGCTGACCCTGCAGGAGCAAACTTATGCCAAAATTCGACGCAAAACCAGCTTTTCAATGAAGAGCAGCCAGGGACATTCTAGCAAGTTTTACTTGTTAGTGGGGTTGGAAATGCTTTTCACGCTCAGTACTGTGCACAAAAGATGCAGTCCTGAGGTCTCTCATGATAGCAGGTGGGTAAGTAGAAATTCGCATCTCGACTGACCCGGCAGGAGCAAACGTATGCCAAAAATCGACGCAGAATCAGCTTTTCAGTAAAGAGCAGCCAGGGACATTCTAGCAAGTTTTACTTGTAAGTGGGGTTGGAAATGCTTTTCAGGGTCAGTACTGGGCTCAAAAGATGCAGCACTGAGGTCCCTCCTTATAGCAGGTGGGTAAGTAGAAATTCGCCGCTCGGCTGACCCGGCAGGAGCAAACGTATGCCAAAAATGTACGCAGGACCAGCTTTTCAGTGAAGAGCAGCCTGGGACATTCTAGCAAGTTTTACTGGTAAGTGGGGTTGGAAATTATTTTCAGGCTCAATACTGGGCTCAAAAGATGCAGCACTGAGGTCTCTCCTGATAGCAGGCGGGTAAGTAGAAATTCACCGCTCGGCTGACCTGGCATTAGCAAACGTATGCCAAAAATCGACGCAGAACCAGCTTTTCAGTGTAGAGCAGCCAGGGACATTCTAGCAAGTTTTACTTGTAAGTGGGGTTGGAAACGATTTTCAGGCTCATTACTGGGCTCAAAAGATGCAGCCATGAGGTCTCTCCTGATAGCAGGTGGGTAAGTAGAAATTAGAAGCTCAGCTGACCAGGCAGGAGCAAACGTAAGCCAAAAATCGACACAGGACCAGCTTTTCAGTGAAGAGCAGTCAGGGACATTCTAGCAAGTTTTACTTGTAAGTGGGGTTGGAAACGCTTTTCAGGCTTAGTACTGGGCTCAATAGATGCAGTCCTGAGGTCTCTCCTGATAGCAGGTGTGTAAGTCGGAATTCGCCGCTCAGCTGACCCGGCAGGAGCAAACGTATGCCAAAAATCGACTTGAACCTGCTTTTCAGTTGAGAGCAGAAAGGGACATTTTAGCAAGTTTTACTGGTAAGTGGGGTTGGAAATGCTTTTCAGGCTCAATACGGGGCTCAAAAGATGCAGCCCTGAGGTCTCTCCTGATAGCAGGTGGGTAAGTTGGAATTCGCCGCTAGGCTGACCCTGCAGGAGCAAACGTATGCCAAAATTGATGTAAAGACAGCTTTTCAGTGAAGAGCAGTCAGGGACATTCTAGCAAGTTTTACTTGTAAGTGGGGTTGGAAACGCTTTTCAGGCTTAGTACTGGGCTCAATAGATGCAGTCCTGAGGTCTCTCCTGATAGCAGGTGTGTAAGTCGGAATTCGCCGCTCAGCTGACCCGGCAGGAGCAAACGTATGCCAAAAATCGACTTGAACCTGCTTTTCAGTTGAGAGCAGCCAGGGACATTTTAGCAAGTTTTACTGGTAAGTGGGGTTGGAAATGCTTTTCAGGCTCAATACGGGGCTCAAAACATGCAGCCCTGAGGTCTCTCCTGATAGCAGGTGGGTAAGTTGGAATTCGCCGCTAGGCTGACCCTGCAGGAGCAAACGTATGCCAAAAATCGACGCTGAACCAGCTTTTCAGTGAAGAGCAGCCAGGGACATTATAGCAAGTTTTACTTGTAAGTGGGGTTGGAAACGCTTTTCAGGCTCAGTACTGGGCTCAAAAGATGCAGCCATGAGGTCTCTCTTGATAGCAGCTGGGTAAGTAGAAATGTGCCGCTCGGCTGACCCGGCAGGAGCAAACGTATGCCAAAAATTGACGCAGAACCAGCTTTTCAGTGTAGAGATGCCAGGGACATTCTAGCAAGTTTTACTTGTAAGTGGGGTTGGAAACGCTTTTCAGGCTCATTACTGGGCTCAAAAGATGCAGCCATGAGGTCTCTCCTGATAGCAAGTGGGTAAGTAGAAATTCGCCGCGCGGCTGACCCAGCAGGAGCAAACGTATGCCAAAATTGATGTAAAGACAGCTTTTCAGTGAAGAGCAGCGAGGGACATTCTAGCAAGTTTTACTTGTAAGTGGGGTTGGAAACGCTTTTCAGGCTCAGTACTGGTCTCAAAAGATGCAGTCCTGAGGTCTCAGCAGGTGCGTAAGTTGGAATTCGCCGCTCGGCTGACCCTGCAGGAGCAAACGTATGCCAAAAATCGACACAGAACCAGCTTTTCTGTGAAGAGCAGTCAGGGACATTCTAGCAAGTTTTACTTGTAAGTGGGTTTGGAAACGCTTTTTACGCTCTGTACTGTGCACAAAAGATGCGGCACTGAGGTCTCTCCCGATAGCAGGTGGGTAAGTAGAAATTCACCACTCGGCTGACCCGGCAGGAACAAACGTATGCCAAAAATTGACGTGAACCAGCGTTTCAGTGAAGAGCAGCCAGGGACGTTGTAGCAAGTTTTACTGGTAAGTGGGGTTGGAAACGCTTTTCAGTCTCAATACTGGGCTCAAAAGATGCAGCACTGAGGTCTCTCCTGATAGCAGGCGGGTAAGTAGAAATTCACCGCTCGGCTGACCTTGCATTAGCAAACGTATGCCAAAATTCGACGCAGAACCAGCTTTTCAGTGAAGAGCATCCAGGGACATTCTAGCAAGTTTTAGTTGTAAGTGGGGTTGGAAACGCTTTTCAGTCTCACTACTGGACTCAAAAGATGCAGCCCTGAGGTCTCTCATGATAGCAGGTGGGTAAGTTGGAATTCGCCGCTTGGCTGACCCTGCAGGAGCAAACTTATGCCAAAATTCGACGCAAAACCAGCTTTTCAATGAAGAGCAGCCAGGGACATTCTAGCAAGTTTTACTTGTTAGTGGGGTTGGAAATGCTTTTCACGCTCAGTACTGTGCACAAAAGATGCAGTCCTGAGGTCTCTCATGATAGCAGGTGGGTAAGTAGAAATTCGCATCTCGACTGACCCGGCAGGAGCAAACGTATGCCAAAAATCGACGCAGAATCAGCTTTTCAGTAAAGAGCAGCCAGGGACATTCTAGCAAGTTTTACTTGTAAGTGGGGTTGGAAATGCTTTTCAGGGTCAGTACTGGGCTCAAAAGATGCAGCACTGAGGTCCCTCCTTATAGCAGGTGGGTAAGTAGAAATTCGCCGCTCGGCTGACCCGGCAGGAGCAAACGTATGCCAAAAATGTACGCAGAACCAGCTTTTCAGTGAAGAGCAGCCTGGGACATTCTAGCAAGTTTTACTGGTAAGTGGGGTTGGAAATTATTTTCAGGCTCAATACTGGGCTCAAAAGATGCAGCACTGAGGTCTCTCCTGATAGCAGGCGGGTAAGTAGAAATTCACCGCTCGGCTGACCTGGCATTAGCAAACGTATGCCAAAAATCGACGCAGAACCAGCTTTTCAGTGTAGAGCAGCCAGGGACATTCTAGCAAGTTTTACTTGTAAGTGGGGTTGGAAACGATTTTCAGGCTCATTACTGGGCTCAAAAGATGCAGCCATGAGGTCTCTCCTGATAGCAGGTGGGTAAGTAGAAATTAGAAGCTCAGCTGACCAGGCAGGAGCAAACGTAAGCCAAAAATCTACGCAGGACCAGCTTTTCAGTGAAGAGCAGTCAGGGACATTCTAGCAAGTTTTACTTGTAAGTGGGGTTGGAAACGCTTTTCAGGCTTAGTACTGGGCTCAATAGATGCAGTCCTGAGGTCTCTCCTGATAGCAGGTGTGTAAGTCGGAATTCGCCGCTCAGCTGACCCGGCAGGAGCAAACGTATGCCAAAAATCGACTTGAACCTGCTTTTCAGTTGAGAGCAGAAAGGGACATTTTAGCAAGTTTTACTGGTAAGTGGGGTTGGAAATGCTTTTCAGGCTCAATACGGGGCTCAAAAGATGCAGCCCTGAGGTCTCTCCTGATAGCAGGTGGGTAAGTTGGAATTCGCCGCTAGGCTGACCCTGCAGGAGCAAACGTATGCCAAAAATCGACGCTGAACCAGCTTTTCAGTGAAGAGCAGCCAGGGACATTATAGCAAGTTTTACTTGTAAGTGGGGTTGGAAACGCTTTTCAGGCTCAGTACTGGGCTCAAAAGATGCAGCCATGAGGTCTCTCTTGATAGCAGCTGGGTAAGTAGAAATGTGCCGCTCGGCTGACCCGGCAGGAGCAAACGTATGCCAAAAATTGACGCAGAACCAGCTTTTCAGTGTAGAGATGCCAGGGACATTCTAGCAAGTTTTACTGGTAAGTGGGGTTGGAAACGCTTTTCAGGCTCATTACTGGGCTCAAAAGATGCAGCCATGAGGTCTCTCCTGATAGCAGGTGGGTAAGTAGAAATTCGCCGCGCGGCTGACCCAGCAGGAGCAAACGTATGCCAAAATTGATGTAAAGACAGCTTTTCAGTGAAGAGCAGCGAGGGACATTCTAGCAAGTTTTACTTGTAAGTGGGGTTGGAAACGCTTTTCAGGCTCAGTACTGGTCTCAAAAGATGCAGTCCTGAGGTCTCAGCAGGTGCGTAAGTTGGAATTCGCCGCTCGGCTGACCCTGCAGGAGCAAACGTATGCCAAAAATCGACACAGAACCAGCTTTTCTGTGAAGAGCAGTCAGGGACATTCTAGCAAGTTTTACTTGTAAGTGGGTTTGGAAACGCTTTTTACGCTCTGTACTGTGCACAAAAGATGCGGCACTGAGGTCTCTCCCGATAGCAGGTGGGTAAGTAGAAATTCACCACTCGGCTGACCCGGCAGGAACAAACGTATGCCAAAAATTGACGTGAACCAGCGTTTCAGTGAAGAGCAGCCAGGGACGTTGTAGCAAGTTTTACTGGTAAGTGGGGTTGGAAACGCTTTTCAGTCTCAATACTGGGCTCAAAAGATGCAGCACTGAGGTCTCTCCTGATAGCAGGCGGGTAAGTAGAAATTCACCGCTCGGCTGACCTTGCATTAGCAAACGTATGCCAAAATTCGACGCAGAACCAGCTTTTCAGTGAAGAGCATCCAGGGACATTCTAGCAAGTTTTAGTTGTAAGTGGGGTTGGAAACGCTTTTCAGTCTCACTACTGGACTCAAAAGATGCAGCCCTGAGGTCTCTCATGATAGCAGGTGGGTAAGTTGGAATTCGCCGCTTGGCTGACCCTGCAGGAGCAAACTTATGCCAAAATTCGACGCAAAACCAGCTTTTCAATGAAGAGCAGCCAGGGACATTCTAGCAAGTTTTACTTGTTAGTGGGGTTGGAAATGCTTTTCACGCTCAGTACTGTGCACAAAAGATGCAGTCCTGAGGTCTCTCATGATAGCAGGTGGGTAAGTAGAAATTCGCATCTCGACTGACCCGGCAGGAGCAAACGTATGCCAAAAATCGACGCAGAATCAGCTTTTCAGTAAAGAGCAGCCAGGGACATTCTAGCAAGTTTTACTTGTAAGTGGGGTTGGAAATGCTTTTCAGGGTCAGTACTGGGCTCAAAAGATGCAGCACTGAGGTCCCTCCTTATAGCAGGTGGGTAAGTAGAAATTCGCCGCTCGGCTGACCCGGCAGGAGCAAACGTATGCCAAAAATGTACGCAGAACCAGCTTTTCAGTGAAGAGCAGCCTGGGACATTCTAGCAAGTTTTACTGGTAAGTGGGGTTGGAAATTATTTTCAGGCTCAATACTGGGCTCAAAAGATGCAGCACTGAGGTCTCTCCTGATAGCAGGCGGGTAAGTAGAAATTCACCGCTCGGCTGACCTGGCATTAGCAAACGTATGCCAAAAATCGACGCAGAACCAGCTTTTCAGTGTAGAGCAGCCAGGGACATTCTAGCAAGTTTTACTTGTAAGTGGGGTTGGAAACGATTTTCAGGCTCATTACTGGGCTCAAAAGATGCAGCCATGAGGTCTCTCCTGATAGCAGGTGGGTAAGTAGAAATTAGAAGCTCAGCTGACCAGGCAGGAGCAAACGTAAGCCAAAAATCGACGCAGGACCAGCTTTTCAGTGAAGAGCAGTCAGGGACATTCTAGCAAGTTTTACTTGTAAGTGGGGTTGGAAACGCTTTTCAGGCTTAGTACTGGGCTCAATAGATGCAGTCCTGAGGTCTCTCCTGATAGCAGGTGTGTAAGTCGGAATTCGCCGCTCAGCTGACCCGGCAGGAGCAAACGTATGCCAAAAATCGACTTGAACCTGCTTTTCAGTTGAGAGCAGAAAGGGACATTTTAGCAAGTTTTACTGGTAAGTGGGGTTGGAAATGCTTTTCAGGCTCAATACGGGGCTCAAAAGATGCAGCCCTGAGGTCTCTCCTGATAGCAGGTGGGTAAGTTGGAATTCGCCGCTAGGCTGACCCTGCAGGAGCAAACGTATGCCAAAATTGATGTAAAGACAGCTTTTCAGTGAAGAGCAGCGAGGGACATTCTAGCAAGTTTTACTTGTAAGTGGGGTTGGAAACGCTTTTCAGGCTCAGTACTGGGCTCAAAAGATGCAGTCCTGAGGTCTCAGCAGGTGCGTAAGTTGGAATTCGCCGCTCGGCTGACCCTGCAGGAGCAAACGTATGCCAAAAATCGACACAGAACCAGCTTTTCCGTGAAGAGCAGTCAGGGACATTCTAGCAAGTTTTACTTGTAAGTGGGTTTTTGAAACGCTGTTTACGCTCTGTACTGTGCACAAAAGATGCGACACTGAGGTCTCTCCCGATAGCAGCTGGGTAAGTAGAAATTCACCACTCGGCTGACCCGGCAGGAACAAACGTATGCCAAAAATTGACGTGAACCAGCGTTTCAGTGAAGAGCAGCCAGGGACGTTGTAGCAAGTTTTACTGGTAAGTGGGGTTGAAAACGCTTTTCAGTCTCAATACTGGGCTCAAAAGATGCAGCACTGAGGTCTCTCCTGATAGTAGGCGGGTAAGTAGAAATTCACCGCTCGGCTGACCTTGCATTAGCAAACGTATGCCAAAATTCGACGCAGAACCAGCTTTTCAGTGAAGAGCAGCCAGGGACATTCTAGCACGTTTTACTTGTAAGTGGGGTTGGAAACGCTTTTCAGGCTCAGTACTGGGCTCAAAAGACGCAGCACTGAGGTCTCTCCCGATAGCAGGTGGGTAAGTAGAAATTCACCACTCGGCTGACCCGGCAGGAACAAACGTATGCCAAAAATTGACGTGAACCAGCGTTTCAGTAAAGAGCAGCCAGGGACGTTCTAGCAAGTTTTACTGGTAAGTGGGGTTGGAAATTATTTTCAGGCTCAATACTGGGCTCAAAAGATGCAGCACTGAGGTCTCTCCTGATAGCAGGCGGGTAAGTAGAAATTCACCGCTCGGCTGACCTGGCATTAGCAAACGTATGCTTGTCAAAGATTGTCAAAGAGTTATTAAACATCCCTACAGCACCTCCCCCTCACTCCCCCGACACAGACAGAAGCAAGGATCTAGCAAAATACTTTGACTCTAAAATTCTACGGATACTGGACTCTCTTCCTACCATCAGCCCTCACATCCTGGCCACAGCGGATGATAATAATGGCCCACAGCTGAAAACTTTCAGAGCAGTTTCCCTCCTCGAGGTGACGGCCACGCTTGATAAAATGAAAAGTGGCTCCCCCCTGGACCCAGCCCCGGTCAGATTCCTAAAAAAGGTGTCCTCCACCATAGCCCCCATCATCAGGGACCTGATCAACTCTTCCCTAGCTAATGGAACGGTCCCCCCCAACTGGAAGAACGCAGTCGTGAAGGCTTTGCTGAAAAAGCCCCAACTAAACCCGGACGACATGTCCAATTACAGACCGATCTCATTGCTCCCCTGCATCAGTAAGATGGCCGAAAAACTAGTCAACTTACAGCTATCCCAATTTCTCGAAACCCACAACATCCTGCGCCAATCCCAAACTGGGTTTCGACCCGGCCATGGCACGGACACTGCACTCCTCGCTGTCATCGAGGAGGCAAGGTGTATCCTAGACTCAGGGGGATCAGTGGCAGTGATCCTCCTGGATCTTAGCGCCGCTTTCGATACGGTGGATCACCGTGTCCTGTTACATCGCCTGGCCAAGGCTGGAATTGTGGGTACGGCGCGAGCATGGATCGAATCCTTCCTCTCCCATCGATCCTTTCAGGTGTGGGACGGTAACTCCCGGTCAGATCCTCTTCCACTGAAAAACGGAGTTCCCCAGGGTTCGTCGCTCAGCCCTACCCTTTTTAATGTCTATATGGCGCCCCTGGAAGACGTAGTGGCCCCATATGGCATAAAAATAATCAACTACGCTGACGACACCCAACTTGTTGTATCCCTGTCCCACCTGGATAATCATCCGGACAGTTTGCTTCACTGTCTCCAGGACATTCATACCTGGATGTGTGACTCGGCCTTGAAGCTGAACGGCGCAAAGACCGAGATTATGCTCCTAGGCAATAAACGGACGACCTTGCCGCCTACGTCCTGGCCCGACACCTTCGGTGAAATCCCCTCTCCTAAAAATGAAATCAAGACTCTAGGAGTTTGGTTAGAACCGGACCTCACCATGAAAATACAGGCAACCAAGACAGCAGGCACCTGCTTCGGTCTACTACGGTCTGTTCGCAAGATCCTGCCTCTTCGCCCCCTCCCTTCTAGGAAACTACTTGTCCAGGGCCTTGTCTTGGCACGGCTCGACTACAGCAATGCCATTTATCTGGGGGCCCCTGAGTACACCTTGGCCAAACTCCAACGTACCCAGAATGCGGCGGCCAGGCTCATTATGAACCTTTCCCCTAGATTGTCGGCTAAGCCCGCCCTGAAAGCCCTACACTGGCTCCCTGTTCGCCAGAGAGTAGAGTTTAAGGCCCTATGTACCACCCACAAGCTCATGAATGGAGCTGGCCCTGACGCGCTTAAACATATGGTTACCCCATACAAAGCCTCAAGATCCCTTCGCTCCGACGCCGAACATCTTGCTACGGCGCCCAAATTCAAGAAGGCGCGTTCCGGCGGACGCCGCTTCTCGGTCAAAGCCTCCACAGCCTGGAACCTTCTCCCCCTCAGCCTACGTCTGGAACCCTCTCACATAGTGTTCCGTAGGAAACTTAAAACATTCCTGTTTCCCAATTAAAACACTCCCTCCCCCCTCCCCTCTGGATATCGTCAGGTTTATAGCGCGGGGATGCCTACGGGTCACCAGGCGCTCTAGAAATCGCGAAAATAAAATAAATGCCAAAAATCGACGCAGAACCAGCTTTTCAGTGTAGAGCAGCCAGGGACATTCTAGCAAGTTTTACTTGTAAGTGGGGTTGGAAACGATTTTCAGGCTCATTACTGGGCTCAAAAGATGCAGCCATGAGGTCTCTCCTGATAGCAGGTGGGTAAGTAGAAATTAGAAGCTCAGCTGACCAGGCAGGAGCAAACGTAAGCCAAAAATCGACGCAGGACCAGCTTTTCAGTGAAGAGCAGTCAGGGACATTCTAGCAAGTTTTACTTGTAAGTGGGGTTGGAAACGCTTTTCAGGCTTAGTACTGGGCTCAATAGATGCAGTCCTGAGGTCTCTCCTGATAGCAGGTGTGTAAGTCGGAATTCGCCGCTCAGCTGACCCGGCAGGAGCAAATGTATGCCAAAAATCGACTTGAACCTGCTTTTCAGTTGAGAGCAGCCAGGGACATTTTAGCAAGTTTTACTGGTAAGTGGGGTTGGAAATGCTTTTCAGGCTCAATACGGGGCTCAAAACATGCAGCCCTGAGGTCTCTCCTGATAGCAGGTGGGTAAGTTGGAATTCGCCGCTAGGCTGACCCTGCAGGAGCAAACGTATGCCAAAAATCGACGCGGAACCAGCTTTTCAGTGAAGAGCAGCCAGGGACATTATAGCAAGTTTTACTTGTAAGTGGGGTTGGAAACGCTTTTCAGGCTAAGTACTGGGCTCAAAAGATGCAGCCATGAGGTCTCTCTTGATAGCAGCTGGGTAAGTAGAAATTTGCCGCTCGGCTGACCCGGCAGGAGCAAACGTATGCCAAAAATTGACGCAGAACCAGCTTTTCAGTGTAGAGATGCCAGGGACATTCTAGCAAGTTTTACTTGTAAGTGGGGTTGGAAACGCTTTTCAGGCTCATTACTGGGCTCAAAAGATGCAGCCATGAGGTCTCTCCTGATAGCAGGTGGGTAAGTAGAAATTCGCCGCGCGGCTGACCCAGCAGGAGCAAACGTATGCCAAAATTGATGTAAAGACAGCTTTTCAGTGAAGAGCAGCGAGGGACATTCTAGCAAGTTTTACTTGTAAGTGGGGTTGGAAACGCTTTTCAGGCTCAGTACTGGTCTCAAAAGATGCAGTCCTGAGGTCTCAGCAGGTGCGTAAGTTGGAATTCGCCGCTCGGCTGACCCTGCAGGAGCAAACGTATGCCAAAAATCGACACAGAACCAGCTTTTCTGTGAAGAGCAGTCAGGGACATTCTAGCAAGTTTTACTTATAAGTGGGTTTGGAAACGCTTTCTACGCTCTGTACTGTGCACAAAAGATGCGGCACTGAGGTCTCTCCCGATAGCAGGTGGGTAAGTAGAAATTCACCACTCGGCTGACCCGGCAGGAACAAACGTATGCCAAAAATTGACGTGAACCAGCGTTTCAGTGAAGAGCAGCCAGGGACGTTGTAGCAAGTTTTACTGGTAAGTGGGGTTGGAAGCGCTTTTCAGTCTCAATACTGGGCTCAAAAGATGCAGCACTGAGGTCTCTCCTGATAGCAGGCGGGTAAGTAGAAATTCACCGCTCGGCTGACCTTGCATTAGCAAACGTATGCCAAAATTCTACGCAGAACCAGCTTTTCAGTGAAGAGCATCCAGGGACATTCTAGCAAGTTTTAGTTGTAAGTGGGGTTGGAAACGCTTTTCAGTCTCACTACTGGACTCAAAAGATGCAGCCCTGAGGTCTCTCATGATAGCAGGTGGGTAAGTTGGAATTCGCCGCTTGGCTGACCCTGCAGGAGCAAACTTATGCCAAAATTCGACGCAAAACCAGCTTTTCAATGAAGAGCAGCCAGGGACATTCTAGCAAGTTTTACTTGTTAGTGGGGTTGGAAATGCTTTTCACGCTCAGTACTGTGCACAAAAGATGCAGTCCTGAGGTCTCTCATGATAGCAGGTGGGTAAGTAGAAATTCGCATCTCGACTGACCCGGCAGGAGCAAACGTATGCCAAAAATCGACGCAGAATCAGCTTTTCAGTAAAGAGCAGCCAGGGACATTCTAGCAAGTTTTACTTGTAAGTGGGGTTGGAAATGCTTTTCAGGGTCAGTACTGGGCTCAAAAGATGCAGCACTGAGGTCCCTCCTTATAGCAGGTGGGTAAGTAGAAATTCGCCGCTCGGCTGACCCGGGAGGAGCAAACGTATGCCAAAAATGTACGCAGAACCAGCTTTTCAGTGAAGAGCAGCCTGGGACATTCTAGCAAGTTTTACTGGTAAGTGGGGTTGGAAATTATTTTCAGGCTCAATACTGGGCTCAAAAGATGCAGCACTGAGGTCTCTCCTGATAGCAGGCGGGTAAGTAGAAATTCACCGCTCGGCTGACCTGGCATTAGCAAACGTATGCCAAAAATCGACGCTGAACCAGCTTTTCAGTGTAGAGCAGCCAGGAACATTCTAGCAAGTTTTACTTGTAAGTGGGGTTGGAAACGATTTTCAGGCTCATTACTGGGCTCAAAAGATACAGCCATGAGGTCTCTCCTGATAGCAGGTGGGTAAGTAGAAATTAGAAGCTCAGCTGACCAGGCAGGAGCAAACGTAAGCCAAAAATCGGCGCAGGACCAGCTTTTCAGTGAAGAGCAGTCAGGGACATTCTAGCAAGTTTTACTTGTAAGTGGGGTTGGAAACGCTTTTCAGGCTTAGTACTGGGCTCAATAGATGCAGTCCTGAGGTCTCTCCTGATAGCAGGTGTGTAAGTCGGAATTCGCCGCTCAGCTGACCCGGCAGGAGCAAACGTATGCCAAAAATCGACTTGAACCTGCTTTTCAGTTGAGAGCAGAAAGGGACATTTTAGCAAGTTTTACTGGTAAGTGGGGTTGGAAATGCTTTTCAGGCTCAATACGGGGCTCAAAAGATGCAGCCCTGAGGTCTCTCCTGATAGCAGGTGGGTAAGTTGGAATTCGCCGCTAGGCTGACCCTGCACGAGCAAACGTATGCCAAAATTGATGTAAAGACAGCTTTTCAGTGAAGAGCAGCGAGGGACATTCTAGCAAGTTTTACTTGTAAGTGGGGTTGGAAACGCTTTTCAGGCTCAGTACTGGGCTCAAAAGATGCAGTCCTGAGGTCTCAGCAGGTGCGTAAGTTGGAATTCGCCGCTCGGCTGACCCTGCAGGAGCAAACGTATGCCAAAAATCGACACAGAACCAGCTTTTCTGTGAAGAGCAGTCAGGGACATTCTAGCAAGTTTTACTTGTAAGTGGGTTTGGAAACGCTTTTTACGCTCTGTGCTGTGCACAAAAGATGCGGCACTGAGGTCTCTCCCGATAGCAGGTGGGTAAGTAGAAATTCACCACTCGGCTGACCCGGCAGGAACAAACGTATGCCAAAAATTGACGTGAACCAGCGTTTCAGTGAAGAGCAGCCAGGGACGTTGTAGCAAGTTTTACTGGTAAGTGGGGTTGGAAACGCTTTTCAGTCTCAATACTGGGCTCAAAAGATGCAGCACTGAGGTCTCTCCTGATAGCAGGCGGGTAAGTAGAAATTCACCGCTCGGCTGACCTTGCATTAGCAAACGTATGCCAAAATTCGACGCAGAACCAGCTTTTCAGTGAAGAGCAGCCAGGGACATTCTAGCACGTTTTACTTGTAAGTGGGGTTGGAAACGCTTTTCAGGCTCAGTACTGGGCTCAAAAGACGCAGCACTGAGGTCTCTCCCGATAGCAGGTGGGTAAGTAGAAATTCACCACTCGGCTGACCCGGCAGGAACAAACGTATGCCAAAAATTGACGTGAACCAGCGTTTCAGTAAAGAGCAGCCAGGGACGTTCTAGCAAGTTTTACTGGTAAGTGGGGTTGGAAATTATTTTCAGGCTCAATACTGGGCTCAAAAGATGCAGCACTGAGGTCTCTCCTGATAGCAGGCGGGTAAGTAGAAATTCACCGCTCGGCTGACCTGGCATTAGCAAACGTATGCCAAAAATCGACGCAGAACCAGCTTTTCAGTGTAGAGCAGCCAGGGACATTCTAGCAAGTTTTACTTGTAAGTGGGGTTGGAAACAATTTTCAGGCTCATTACTGGGCTCAAAAGATGCAGCCATGAGGTCTCTCCTGATAGCAGGTGGGTAAGTAGAAATTAGAAGCTCAGCTGACCAGGCAGGAGCAAACGTAAGCCAAAAATCGACGCAGGACCAGCTTTTCAGTGAAGAGCAGTCAGGGACATTCTAGCAAGTTTTACTTGTAAGTGGGGTTGGAAACGCTTTTCAGGCTTAGTACTGGGCTCAATAGATGCAGTCCTGAGGTCTCTCCTGATAGCAGGTGTGTAAGTCGGAATTCGCCGCTCAGCTGACCCGGCAGGAGCAAACGTATGCCAAAAATCGACTTGAACCTGCTTTTCAGTTGAGAGCAGCCAGGGACATTTTAGCAAGTTTTACTGGTAAGTGGGGTTGGAAATGCTTTTCAGGCTCAATACGGGGCTCAAAACATGCAGCCCTGAGGTCTCTCCTGATAGCAGGTGGGTAAGTTGGAATTCGCCGCTAGGCTGACCCTGCAGGAGCAAACGTATGCCAAAAATCGACGCTGAACCAGCTTTTCAGTGAAGAGCAGCCAGGGACATTATAGCAAGTTTTACTTGTAAGTGGGGTTGGAAACGCTTTTCAGGCTCAGTACTGGGCTCAAAAGATGCAGCCATGAGGTCTCTCTTGATAGCAGCTGGGTAAGTAGAAATTTGCCGCTCGGCTGACCCGGCAGGAGCAAACGTATGCCAAAAATTGACGCAGAACCAGCTTTTCAGTGTAGAGATGCCAGGGACATTCTAGCAAGTTTTACTTGTAAGTGGGGTTGGAAACGCTTTTCAGGCTCATTACTGGGCTCAAAAGATGCAGCCATGAGGTCTCTCCTGATAGCAGGTGGGTAAGTAGAAATTCGCCGCGCGGCTGACCCAGCAGGAGCAAACGTATGCCAAAATTGATGTAAAGACAGCTTTTCAGTGAAGAGCAGCGAGGGACATTCTAGCAAGTTTTACTTGTAAGTGGGGTTGGAAACGCTTTTCAGGCTCAGTACTGGTCTCAAAAGATGCAGTCCTGAGGTCTCAGCAGGTGCGTAAGTTGGAATTCGCCGCTCGGCTGACCCTGCAGGAGCAAACGTATGCCAAAAATCGACACAGAACCAGCTTTTCTGTGAAGAGCAGTCAGGGACATTCTAGCAAGTTTTACTTGTAAGTGGGTTTGGAAACGCTTTTTACGCTCTGTACTGTGCACAAAAGATGCGGCACTGAGGTCTCTCCCGATAGCAGGTGGGTAAGTAGAAATTCACCACTCGGCTGACCCGGCAGGAACAAACGTATGCCAAAAATTGACGTGAACCAGCGTTTCAGTGAAGAGCAGCCAGGGACGTTGTAGCAAGTTTTACTGGTAAGTGGGGTTGGAAACGCTTTTCAGTCTCAATACTGGGCTCAAAAGATGCAGCACTGAGGTCTCTCCTGATAGCAGGCGGGTAAGTAGAAATTCACCGCTCGGCTGACCTTGCATTAGCAAACGTATGCCAAAATTCGACGCAGAACCAGCTTTTCAGTGAAGAGCATCCAGGGACATTCTAGCAAGTTTTAGTTGTAAGTGGGGTTGGAAACGCTTTTCAGTCTCACTACTGGACTCAAAAGATGCAGCCCTGAGGTCTCTCATGATAGCAGGTGGGTAAGTTGGAATTCGCCGCTTGGCTGACCCTGCAGGAGCAAACTTATGCCAAAATTCGACGCAAAACCAGCTTTTCAATGAAGAGCAGCCAGGGACATTCTAGCAAGTTTTACTTGTTAGTGGGGTTGGAAATGCTTTTCACGCTCAGTACTGTGCACAAAAGATGCAGTCCTGAGGTCTCTCATGATAGCAGGTGGGTAAGTAGAAATTCGCATCTCGACTGACCCGGCAGGAGCAAACGTATGCCAAAAATCGACGCAGAATCAGCTTTTCAGTAAAGAGCAGCCAGGGACATTCTAGCAAGTTTTACTTGTAAGTGGGGTTGGAAATGCTTTTCAGGGTCAGTACTGGGCTCAAAAGATGCAGCACTGAGGTCCCTCCTTATAGCAGGTGGGTAAGTAGAAATTCGCCGCTCGGCTGACCCGGCAGGAGCAAACGTATGCCAAAAATGTACGCAGAACCAGCTTTTCAGTGAAGAGCAGCCTGGGACATTCTAGCAAGTTTTACTGGTAAGTGGGGTTGGAAATTATTTTCAGGCTCAATACTGGGCTCAAAAGATGCAGCACTGAGGTCTCTCCTGATAGCAGGCGGGTAAGTAGAAATTCACCGCTCGGCTGACCTGGCATTAGCAAACGTATGCCAAAAATCGACGCAGAACCAGCTTTTCAGTGTAGAGCAGCCAGGGACATTCTAGCAAGTTTTACTTGTAAGTGGGGTTGGAAACGATTTTCAGGCTCATTACAGGGCTCAAAAGATGCAGCCATGAGGTCTCTCCTGATAGCAGGTGGGTAAGTAGAAATTAGAAGCTCAGCTGACCAGGCAGGAGCAAACGTAAGCCAAAAATCGACGCAGGACCAGCTTTTCAGTGAAGAGCAGTCAGGGACATTCTAGCAAGTTTTACTTGTAAGTGGGGTTGGAAACGCTTTTCAGGCTTAGTACTGGGCTCAATAGATGCAGTCCTGAGGTCTCTCCTGATAGCAGGTGTGTAAGTCGGAATTCGCCGCTCACTGACCCGGCAGGAGCAAACGTATGCCAAAAATCGACTTGAACCTGCTTTTCAGTTGAGAGCAGAAAGGGACATTTTAGCAAGTTTTACTGGTAAGTGGGGTTGGAAATGCTTTTCAGGCTCAATACGGGGCTCAAAAGATGCAGCCCTGAGGTCTCTCCTGATAGCAGGTGGGTAAGTTGGAATTCGCCGCTAGGCTGACCCTGCAGGAGCAAACGTATGCCAAAAATCGACGCTGAACCAGCTTTTCAGTGAAGAGCAGCCAGGGACATTATAGCAAGTTTTACTTGTAAGTGGGGTTGGAAACGCTTTTCAGGCTCAGTACTGGGCTCAAAAGATGCAGCCATGAGGTCTCTCTTGATAGCAGCTGGGTAAGTAGAAATTTGCCGCTCGGCTGACCCGGCAGGAGCAAACGTATGCCAAAAATTGACGCAGAACCAGCTTTTCAGTGTAGAGATGCCAGGGACATTCTAGCAAGTTTTACTTGTAAGTGGGGTTGGAAACGCTTTTCAGGCTCATTACTGGGCTAAAAAGATGCAGCCAAGAGGTCTCTCCTGATAGCAGGTGGGTAAGTAGAAATTCGCCGCGCGGCTGACCCAGCAGGAGCAAACGTATGCCAAAATTGATGTAAAGACAGCTTTTCAGTGAAGAGCAGCGAGGGACATTCTAGCAAGTTTTACTTGTAAGTGGGGTTGGAAACGCTTTTCAGGCTCAGTACTGGGCTCAAAAGATGCAGTCCTGAGGTCTCAGCAGGTGCGTAAGTTGGAATTCGCCGCTCGGCTGACCCTGCAGGAGCAACCGTATGCCAAAAATCGACACAGAACCAGCTTTTCTGTGAAGAGCAGTCAGGGACATTCTAGCAAGTTTTACTTGTAAGTGGGTTTGGAAACGCTTTTTACGCTCTGTACTGTGCACAAAAGATGCAGCACTGAGGTCTCTCCCGATAGCAGGTGGGTAAGTAGAAATTCACCACTCGGCTGACCCGGCAGGAACAAAGTTATGCCAAAAATTGACGTGAACCAGCGTTTCAGTGAAGAGCAGCCAGGGACGTTGTAGCAAGTTTTACTGGTAAGTGGGGTTGGAAACGCTTTTCAGTCTCAATACTGGGCTCAAAAGATGCAGCACTGAGGTCTCTCCTGATAGTGAAGTAGTGTGGCTCACTGGTTAGAGGCGGCAGACCCGAGAGCAGAGGACGGCCCGGGACCAGGGTTCGATTCCCGGCGCGGCAGGTTTCTGGACCAGGGTCAGCGGACTCGATAATTCTCTCGCCTCGGTGCCCACTCTGATCAGCGTTCACACTCGGCAACTCTGGGCATTAGCTTGCCTCATCTTCACTAACGGCCCCACCAGACCGCCGGGGATGCCTGGTCTCACCCTGGAGATACCCATTAAGGGACCATCTCTCAGGGAAGCCAGGAAGGGTTTCGCAGCGGTCGAAGCGCCTTGGGACCCTACGGGTAAGTAGTGCGCTATATAAATGCCTATACATACATACATACATACATAGCAGGCGGGTAAGTAGAAATTCACCGCTCGGCTGACCTTGCATTAGCAAACGTATGCCAAAATTCGACGCAGAACCAGCTTTTCAGTGAAGAGCATCCAGGGACATTCTAGCAAGTTTTAGTTGTAAGTGGGGTTGGAAACGCTTTTCAGTCTCACTACTGGACTCAAAAGATGCAGCCCTGAGGTCTCTCATGATAGCAGGTGGGTAAGTTGGAATTCGCCACTTGGCTGACCCTGCAGGAGCAAACTTATGCCAAAATTCGACGCAAAACCAGCTTTTCAATGAAGAGCAGCCAGGGACATTCTAGCAAGTTTTACTTGTTAGTGGGGTTGGAAATGCTTTTCACGCTCAGTACTGTGCACAAAAGATGCAGTCCTGAGGTCTCTCATGATAGCAGGTGGGTAAGTAGAAATTCGCATCTCGACTGACCCGGCAGGAGCAAACGTATGCCAAAAATCGACGCAGAATCAGCTTTTCAGTAAAGAGCAGCCAGGGACATTCTAGCAAGTTTTACTTGTAAGTGGGGTTGGAAATGCTTTTCAGGGTCAGTACTGGGCTCAAAAGATGCAGCACTGAGGTCCCTCCTGATAGCAGGTGGGTAAGTAGAAATTCGCCGCTCGGCTGACCCGGCAGGAGCAAACGTATGCCAAAAATGTACGCAGAACCAGCTTTTCAGTGAAGAGCAGCCTGGGACATTCTAGCAATATTTACTTGTAAGTGGAGTTGGAAACGCTTTTCAGGCTTAGTACTGGGCTCAAAAGATGCAGCCCTGAGGTCTCTCCTGATAGCAGGTGGGTATGTAGAAATGCGCCACTCGGCTGACCTGGCATTAGCAAACGTATGCCAAAAATTGACGCAATACCAGCTTTTCAGTGAGGAGCAGCCAGGGACATTCTAGCAAGTTTTACTGGTAAGTGGGGTTGGAAACGCTTTTCAGGCTCAATACTGGACTCAAAAGATGCAGCCCTGAGGTTTCTCATGCTAGCAGGTGGGTAAGTAGGAATTCGACGCTCGGCTGACCCTGCAGGAGCGAACGTATGCCAAAATTCGACACAGAACCAGTTTTTCAGTGAAGAGCAGCCAAGGACATTCTAGCAAGTTTTACTTGTTATTGGGGTTGGAAACGATTTTCAGGCTCAGGACTGGGCTCAAAAGATGCAGCCATGAGGTCTCTCTTGATAGCAGGTGGGTAAGTAGAAATTACCCGCTCGGCTGACCCGGCAAGAGCAAACGTATGCCAAAAATTGACGCAGAACCAGTTTTTCAGTGTAGAGCAGCAATGGACATTCTAGCAAGTTTTACTTGTAAGTGGGGTTGGAAACTCTTTTCAGGCTCAGTACTGGGCTCAAAAGATACAGCCATGAGGTCTCTCCTGATAGCAGGTGGGTAAGTAGAAATTCGCCACTCGGCTGACCCAACAGGAGCAAACGTATGCCAAAAATCGACGCAGAACCAGCTTTTCAGTGAAGAGCAGCCAGGGACATTCTAGCAAGTTTTAGTTGTAAGTGGGGTTGGAAACACTTTTCAGGCTCAGTACTGGACTCAATAGATGCAGCCCTGAGGTCTCTCATGATAGCAGGTGGGTAAGTTGGAATTCGCCGCTCAGCTGACCCTGCAGGAGTAAACTTATGCCAAAATTCGAAACAAAACCAGCTTTTCAATGAAGAGCAGCCAGGGACATTCTAGCAAGTTTTACTTGTAAGTGGGGTTGGAAACGCTTTTCACGCTCAGTACTGTGCACAAAAGATGCAGCCCTGAGGTCTCTCATGATAGCAGGTGAGTAAGTAGAAATTCGCCGCTCGGCTGACAAGGCAGGAGCAAACGTATGCCAAAAATCGAGGCAGAACCAGCTTTTCAGTGAAGAGCAGCCAGGGACATTATAGCAAGTTTTACTTGTAAGTGGGGTTGGAAACGCCTTTCAGGCTCAGTACTGGGCTCTAAAGATGCAGCCACGAGGTCTCTCTTGATAGCAGCTGGCTAAGTAGAAATTTGCCGCTCGGCTGACCCGGCAGGAGCAAACGTATGCCAAAAATCGACTCAGAACCAGCTTTTCAGTGTAGAGCAGCCAGGGACATTCTAGCAAGTTTTACTTGTAAGTGGGGTTGGAAACGCTTCTCAGGCTCATTACTGGGCTCAAAAGATGCAGCCATGAGGTCTCTCCTGATAGCAGGTGGGTAAGTAGAAATTTGCCGCTCGGCTGACCCGGCAGGAGCAAACGTATGTCTCAAAATTGATGTAAAGCCAGCTTTTCAGTGAAGAGCAGCGAGGGACATTCTAGCAAGTTTTACTTGTAAGTGGGGTTGGAAACGCTTTTCAGGCTTAGTACTGGGCACAAAAGATGCAGTCCTGAGGTCTCATCAGGTGCGTAAGTTGGAATTCGCCGCTCGGCTGACCCTGCAGGAGCAAATGTATGCCAAAAATCGACACAGAACCAGCTTTTCCGTGAAGTGCAGCCAGGGACATTCTAGCAAGTTTTACTTGTAAGTGGGGTTGGAAACGCTTTTCAGGCTCAGTACTGGGCTCAAAAGATGCAACTCTGAGGTCTCTCCTGATAGCAGGTGGGTAAGTAGAAATTCGCTGCTCAGCTGACCCGGCAGGAGCAAACGTATGCCAAAAATCGACGCAGAATCAGCTTTTCAGTAAAGAGCAGCCAGGGACCTTCTAGCAAGTTTTACTTGTGAGTGGGGTTGGAAATGCTTTTCAGGGTCAGTACTGGGCTCAAAAGATGCAGCACTGAGGTCTCTCCTGATAGCAGGTGGGTAAGTAGAAATTCGCCGCTCGGCTGATCCGGCAGGAGCAAACGGATGCCAAAAATGTACGCAGAACCAGCTTTTCAGTGAAGAGCAGCCTGGGACATTCTAGCCAATTTTACTTGTAAGTGGGGTTGGAAACGCTTTTCAGGCTTAGTACTGGGCTCAAAAGATGCAGCCCTGATGTCTCTCCTGATAGCAAGTGGGTATATAGAAATTCGCCAATTGGCTGACTCAGCAGGAGCAAACATATGCCAAAAATTGACGCAGAACCAGCTTTTCAGTGAGGAGCAGCCAGGGACATTATAGCAAGTTTTACTAGTAAGTGGGGTTGGAAACGCTTTTCAGGTTCAATACTGGACTCAAAAGATGCAGCCCTGAGGTCTCTCATGATAGCAGGTGGGTAAGTTAGTATTCGCCACTCGGCTGACCCTGCAGGAGCAAACGTATGCCAAAATTTGACGCAGAACCAGCTTTTCAGTGAAGAGCAGCCAAGGACATTCTAGCAAGTTTTACTTGTAAGTGGGGTTGGAAACGATTTTCAGGCTCAGGACTGGGCTCAAAAGATGCAGCCATGAGGTCTCTCTTGATAGCAGGTGGGTAAGTAGAAATTACCCGCTCGGCTGACCCGGCAAGAGCAAACATATGCCAAAAATGTACGCAGAACCAGCTTTTCAGTGACGAGCAGCCTGGGACATTCTAGCAAATTTTACTTGTAAGTGGGGTTGGAAACGCTTTTCAGGCTCATTACTGGGCTCAAAAGATGCAGCCCTGAGGTCTCTCCTGATAGCAGGTGGGTAAGTAGAAATTCCCCGCACGGCTGACCCGGAAGGAGCAAACGTATGCCAAAAATGTACGCAGAACCAGCTTTTCAGTGACGAGCAGCCTGGGACATTCTAGCAAATTTTACTTGTAAGTGGGGTTGGAAACGCTTTTCAGGCTTAGTACTGGGCTCAAAAGATGCAGCCCTGAGGTCTCTCCTGATAGCAGGTGGGCATGTAGAAATTCGCCACTCGGCTGACTCAGCAGGAGCAAACGTATGCCAAAAATTGATGCAGAACCAGCTTTTCAGTGAGGAGCAGCCAGGGACATTCTAGCAAGTTTTACTAGTAAGTGGGGTCGGAAATGCATTTCAGGCTCAATACTGGACTCAAAAGATGCAGCCCTGAGGTCTCTCATGATAGCAGGTGGGTACGTTGGAATTCGCCGCTCGGCTGACCTTTCAGGAGCAAACGTATGCCAAAATTCGACACAGAACCAGCTTTTCAGTGAAGAGCTGCCAAGGACATTCTAGCAAGTTTTACTTGTAAGTGGGGTTGGAAACGATTTTCAGGCTCAGGACTGGGCTCAAAAGATGCAGCCATGAGGTCTCTCTTGATAGCAGGTGGGTAAGTAGAAATTCACCACTCGGCTGACGCAGCAGGAGCAAACGTATGCCAAAAATCGACGCAGAACCAGCTTTTCAGTGAAGAGCAGCCAGGGACATTCTAGCACGTTTTACTTGTAAGTGGGGTTGGAAACGCTTTTCAGGCTCAGTACTGGGCTCAAAAGACGCAGCACTGAGGTCTCTCCCGATAGCAGGTGGGTAAGTAGAAATTCACCACTCGGCTGACCCGGCAGGAACAAACGTATGCCAAAAATTTACGTGAACCAGCGTTTCAGTGAAGAGCAGCCAGGGACGTTCTAGCAAGTTTTACTGGTAAGTGGGGTTGGAAATTATTTTCAGGCTCAATACTGGGCTCAAAAGATGCAGCACTGAGGTCTCTCCTGATAGCAGGCGGGTAAGTAGGAATTCACCGCTCGGCTGACCTGGCATTAGCAAACGTATGCCAAAAATCGACGCAGAACCAGCTTTTCAGTGTAGAGCAGCCAGGGACATTCTAGCAAGTTTTACTTGTAAGTGGGGTTGGAAACGATTTTCAGGCTCATTACTGGGCTCAAAAGATGCAGCCATGAGGTCTCTCCTGATAGCAGGTGGGTAAGTAGAAATTAGAAGCTCAGCTGACCAGGCAGGAGCAAACGTAAGCCAAAAATCGACACAGGACCAGCTTTTCAGTGAAGAGCAGTCAGGGACATTCTAGCAAGTTTTACTTGTAAGTGGGGTTGGAAACGCTTTTCAGGCTTAGTACTGGGCTCAATAGATGCAGTCCTGAGGTCTCTCCTGATAGCAGGTGTGTAAGTCGGAATTCGCCGCTCAGCTGACCCGGCAGGAGCAAACGTATGCCAAAAATCGACTTGAACCTGCTTTTCAGTTGAGAGCAGCCAGGGACATTTTAGCAAGTTTTACTGGTAAGTGGGGTTGGAAATGCTTTTCAGGCTCAATACGGGGCTCAAAAGATGCAGCCCTGAGGTCTCTCCTGATAGCAGGTGGGTAAGTTGGAATTCGCCGCTAGGCTGACCCTGCAAGAGCAAACGTATGCCAAAAATCGACGCTGAACCAGCTTTTCAGTGAAGAGCAGCCAGTGACATTATAGCAAGTTTTACTTGTAAGTGGGGTTGGAAACGCTTTTCAGGCTCAGTACTGGGCTCAAAAGATGCAGCCATGAGGTCTCTCTTGATGGCAGCTGGGTAAGTAGAAATTTGCCGCTCGGCTGACCCGGCAGGAGCAAACGTATGCCAAAAATTGACACAGAACCAGCTTTTCAGTGTAGAGAAGCCAGGGACATTCTAGCAAGTTTTACTTGTAAGTGGGGTTGGAAACGCTTTTCAGGCTCATTACTGGGCTCAAAAGATGCAGCCATGAGGTCTCTCCTGATAGCAAGTGGGTAAGTAGAAATTCGCCGCGCGGCTGACCCAGCAGGAGCAAACGTATGCCAAAATTGATGTAAAGCCAGCTTTTCAGTGAAGAGCAGCGAGGGACATTCTAGCAAGTTTTACTTGTAAGTGGGGTTGGAAACGCTTTTCAGGCTCAGTACTGGGCTCAAAAGATGCAGTCCTGAGGTCTCAGCAGATGCGTAAGTTGGAATTCGCCGCTCGGCTGACCCTGCAGGAGCAAACGTATGCCAAAAATCGACACAGAACCAGCTTTTCTGTGAAGAGCAGTCAGGGACATTCTAGCAAGTTTTACTTGTAAGTGGGTTTGGAAACGATTTTTACGCTCTGTACTGTGCACAAAAGATGCGGCACTGAGGTCTATCCCGATAGCAGGTGGGTAAGTAGAAATTCACCACTCGGCTGACCCGGCAGGGACAAACGTATGCCAAAAATTGACGTGAACCAGTGTTTCAGTGAAGAGCAGCCAGGGATGTTGTAGCAAGTTTTACTGGTAAGTGGGGTTGGAAACGCTTTTCAGTCTCAATACTGGGCTCAAAAGATGCAGCACTGAGGTCTCTCCTGATAGCAGGCGGGTAAGTAGAAATTCACCTCTCGGCTGACCTTGCATTAGCAAACGTATGCCAAAATTCGACGCAGAACCAGCTTTTCAGTGAAGAGCATCCAGGGACATTCTAGCAAGTTTTAGTTGTAAGTGGGGTTGGAAACGCTTTTCAGGCTCAGTACTGGACTCAAAAGATGCAGCCCTGAGGTCTCTCATGATAGCAGGTGGGTAAGTTGGAATTCGCCGCTCGGCTGACCCTGCAGGTGCAAACTTATGCCAAAATTCGACGCAAAACCAGCTTTTCAATGAAGAGCAGCCAGGGACATTCTAGCAAGTTTTACTCGTAAGTGGGGTTGGAAATGCTTTTCACGCTCAGTACTGTACACAAAAGATGCAGTCCTGAGGTCTCTCATGATAGCAGGTGGGTAAGTAGAAATTCGCATCTCGACTGACCCGGCAGGAGCAAACGTATGCCAAAAATCGACGCAGAATCAGCTTTTCAGTAAAGAGCAGCCAGGGACATTCTAGCAAGTTTTACTTGTAAGTGGGGTTGGAAATGCTTTTCAGGGTCAGTACTGGGCTCAAAAGATGCAGCACTGAGGTCTCTCCTGATAGCAGGTGGGTAAGTAGAAATTCGCCGCTCGGCTGACCCGGCAGGAGCAAACGTATGCCAAAAATGCACGCAGAACCAAGTTTTCAGTGAAGAGCAGCCTGGGACATTCTAGCAATATTTACTTGTAAGTGGGGTTGGAAATGCTTTTCAGGGTCAGTACTGGGCTCAAAAGATGCAGCACTGAGGTCTATCATGCTAGCAGGTGGGTAAGTAGGAATTCGTCGCTCGGCTGACCCTGCAGGAGCAAACGTATGCCTAGTGAAGTAGTGTGGCTCACTGGTTAGAGGCGGCAGACCCGAGAGCAGAGGACGGCCCGGGACCAGGGTTCGATTCCCGGCGCGGCAGGTTTCTGGACCAGGGTCAGCAGACTCGATAATTCTCTCGCCTCGGTGCCCACTCTGATCAGCGTTCACACTCGGCAACTCTGGGCATTAGCTTGCCTCATCTTCACTAACGGCCCCACCAGACCGCCGGGGATGCCTGGTCTCACCCTGGAGATACCCATTGAGGGACCATCTCTCAGGGAAGCCAGGAAGGGTTTCGCAGCGGTCGAAGCGCCTTGGGACCCTACGGGTAAGTAGTGCGCTATATAAATGCCTATACATACATACATACATGCCAAAATTCGACACAGAACCAGCTTTCAGTGAAGAGCAGCCAAGGACATTCTAGCAAGTTTTACTTGTTATTGGGGTTGGAAACGATTTTCAGGCTCAGGACTGGGCTCAAAAGATGCAGCCATGTGGTCTCTCTTGATAGCAGGTGGGTAAGTAGAAATTACCCGCTCGGCTGACCCGGCAAGAGCAAACGTATGCCAAAAATTTACGCAGAACCAGCTTTTCAGTGTAGAGCAGCAATGGACATTCTAGCAAGTTTTACTTGTAAGTGGGGTTGGAAACTCTTTTCAGGCTCAGTACTGGGCTCAAAAGATACAGCCATGAGGTCTCTCCTGATAGCAGGTGGGTAAGTAGAAATTCGCCACTCGGCTGACCCAACAGGAGCAAACGTATGCCAAAAATCGACGCAGAACCAGCTTTTCAGTGAAGAGCAGCCAGGGACATTCTAGCAAGTTTTAGTTGTAAGTGGGGTTGGAAACACTTTTCAGGCTCAGTACTGGACTCAATAGATGCAGCCCTGAGGTCTCTCATGATAGCAGGTGGGTAAGTTGGAATTCGCCGCTCAGCTGACCCTGCAGGAGTAAACTTATGCCAAAATTCGAAACAAAACCAGCTTTTCAATGAAGAGCAGCCAGGGACATTCTAGCAAGTTTTACTTGTAAGTGGGGTTGGAAACGCTTTTCACGCTCGGTACTGTGCACAAAAGATGCAGCCCTGAGGTCTCTCATGATAGCAGGTGGGTAAGTAGAAATTCGCCGCTCGGCTGACAAGGCAGGAGCAAACGTATGCCAAAAATCGAGGCAGAACCAGCTTTTCAGTAAAGAGCAGCCAGGGACATTATAGCAAGTTTTACTTGTAAGTGGGGTTGGAAACGCCTTTCAGGCTCAGTACTGGGCTCAAAAGATGCAGCCACGAGGTCTCTCTTGATAGCAGCTGGCTAAGTAGAAATTTGCCGCTCGGCTGACCCGGCAGGAGCAAACGTATGCCAAAAATCGACTCAGAACCAGCTTTTCAGTGTAGAGCAGCCAGGGACATTCTAGCAAGTTTTACTTGTAAGTGGGGTTGGAAACGCTTTTCAGGCTCATTACTGGGCTCAAAAGATGCAGCCATGAGGTCTCTCCTGATAGCAGGTGGGTAAGTAGAAATTCGCCGCTCGGCTGACCCGGCAGGAGCAAACGTATGTCTCAAAATTGATGTAAAGACAGCTTTTCAGTGAAGAGCAGCGAGGGACATTCTAGCAAGTTTTACTTGTAAGTGGGGTTGGAAATGCTTTTCAGGCTCAGTACTGGGCACAAAAGATGCAGTCCTGAGGTCTCATCAGGTGCGTAAGTTGGAACTCGCCGCTCGGCTGACCCTGCAGGAGCAAATGTATGCCAAAAATCGACACAGAACCAGCTTTTCCGTGAAGTGCAGCCAGGGACATTCTAGCAAGTTTTACTTGTAAGTGGGGTTGGAAACGCTTTTCAGGCTCAGTACTGGGCTCAAAAGATGCAACTCTGAGGTCTCTCCTGATAGCAGGTGGGTAAGTAGAAATTCGCTGCTCAGCTGACCCGGCAGGAGCAAACGTATGCCAAAAATCGACGCAGAATCAGCTTTTCAGTAAAGAGCAGCCAGGGACCTTCTAGCAAGTTTTACTTGTGAGTGGGGTTGGAAATGCTTTTCAGGGTCAGTACTGGGCTCAAAAGATGCAGCACTGAGGTCTCTCCTGATAGCAGGTGGGTAAGTAGAAATTCGCCGCTCGGCTGACCCGGCAGGAGCAAACGGATGCCAAAAATATACGCAGAACCGGCTTTTCAGTGAAGAGCAGC
This sequence comes from Lissotriton helveticus, assembly GCF_964261635.1. NCBI lineage: Eukaryota > Metazoa > Chordata > Amphibia > Caudata > Salamandridae > Lissotriton > Lissotriton helveticus. The sequence goes on from NC_136068.1 coordinate 427,428,673, forward strand.
CTGGGACATTCTAGCAAATTTTACTTGTAAGTGGGGTTGGAAACGCTTTTCAGGCTTAGTACTGGGCTCAAAAGATGCAGCCCTGATGTCTCTCCTGATAGCAAGTGGGTATGTAGAAATTCGCCAATTGGCTGACTCAGCAGGAGCAAACATATGCCAAAAATTGACGCAGAACCAGCTTTTCAGTGAGGAGCAGCCAGGGACATTATAGCAAGTTTTACTAGTAAGTGGGGTTGGAAACGCTTTTCAGGCTCAATACTGGACTCAAAAGATGCAGCCCTGAGGTCTCTCATGATAGCAGGTGGGTAAGTTAGAATTCGCCGCTCGGCTGACCCTGCAGGAGCAAACGTATGCCAAAATTCGACGCAGAACCAGCTTTTCAGTGAAGAGCAGCCAAGGACATTCTAGCAAGTTTTACTTGTAAGTGGGGTTGGAAACAATTTTCAGGCTCAGGACTGGGCTCAAAAGATGCAGCCATGAGGTCTCTCTTGATAGCAGGTGGGTAAGTAGAAATTACCCGCTCGGCTGACCCGGCAAGAGCAAACGTATGCAAAAAATCGACACAGAACCAGATTTTCAGTGTAGAGCAGCCAGGGACATTCTAGCAAGTTTTACTTGTAAGTGAGGTTGGAAACGCTTTTCAGGCTCAGTACTGGGCTCAAAAGATGCAGTCCTGAGGTCTCAGCAGGTACGTAAGTTAGAATTCGCCGCTCAGCTGACCCTGCAGGAGCAAACGTATGCCAAAAAGCAACACAGAACCAGCTTTTCCGTGAAGAGCAGCCAGGGACATTCTAGCAAGTTTTACTTGTAAGTGGGGTTGGAAACGCTTTTCAGGCTTAGTACTGGGCTCAAAAGATGCAGTCCTGAGGTCTCTCCTGATAGCAGGTGTGTAAGTCTGAATTCGCCGCTCAGCTGACCCGGCAGGAGAAAACTTATGCCAAAAATCGACTTGAACCAGCTTTTCAGTTGAGAGAAGCCAGGGACATTTTAGCAAGTTTTACTGGTAAGTGGGGTTGGAAATGCTTTTCAGGCTCAATACTGGGCTCAAAAGATGCAGCCCTGAGGTCTCTCCTGATAGCAGGTGGGTAAGTTGGAATTCGCCGCTAGGCTGACCCTGCAGGAGCAAACGTATGCCAAAAAATAGACGCTGAACCAGCTTTTCAGTGAAGAGCAGCCAGGGACATTCTAGCAAGTTTTACTTGTAAGTAGGGTTGGAAACGATTTTCAAGCTCAGGACTGGGCTCAAAAGATGCAGCCATGAGTTCTCTCTTGATAGCAGGTGGGTAAGTAGAAATTCGCCACTCGGCTGACCCAGCAGGAGCAAACGTATGCCAAAAATCGACGCAGAACCAGCTTTTCAGTGAAGAGCAGCCAGGGACATTCTAGCACGTTTTACTTGTAAGTGGGGGTGGAAACACTTTTCAGGCTCAGTACTGGGCTCAAAAGACGCAGCACTGAGGTCTCTCCCGATAGCAGGTGGGTAAGTAGAAATTCACCACTCGGCTTACCCGGCAGGAACAAACGTATGTCGAAAATTGACGTGGACCAGCATTTCAGTGAAAAGCAGCCAGGGACGTTCTAGCAAGTTTTACTGGTAAGTGGGGTTGGAAACGCTTTTCAGTCTCAATACTGGGCTCAAAAGATGCAGCACTGAGGTCTCTCCTGATAGCAAGTGGGTAAGTAGAAACTCACCGCTCGGCTGACCTGGCATTAGCAAACGTATGCCAAAAATCGACGCAGAACCAGCTTTTCAGTGAAGAGCAGCCAGGGACATTCTAGCAAGTTTTAGTTGTAAGTGGGGTAGGAAACGCTTTTCAGGCTCAGAACTGGGCTAAAAAGATGCAGCCATGAGGTCTCTCTTGATAGCAGCTGGGTAAGTAGAAATTAGATGCTCGGCTGACCAGTCAGGAGCAAACAAATGCCAAAAATCGACGCAGGACCAGCTTTTTAGTGAAGAGCAGCCAGGGACATTCTAGCAAGTTTTACTTGTAAGTGGGGTTGGAAACGCTTTTCAGGCTTAGTACTGGGCTCAAAAGATGCAGTCCTGAGGTCTCTCCTGATAGCAGGTGTGTAAGTTGGAATTCGCCGCTCAGCTGACCCGGCAGGAGCAAACGTATTCCAAAAATCGACTTGAACCAGCTTTTCAGTGAAGAGCAGCCTGGGACATTCTAGCAAGTTTTACTTGTAAGTGGTTGGGAAACGCTTTTCAGTCTGAATACTGGGCTCAAAAGATGCTGCACTGAAGTCTCTCATGATAGCAGGTGGGTAAGTAGAAATTTTCCGCTCGGCTGACAAGGCAGGAGCAAATGTATGCCAAAAATCGACGCAGAACCAGCTTTTCAGTGAAGAGCAGCCAGGGACATTATAGCAAGTTTTACTTGTAAGTGGGGTTGGAAACGCTTTTCAGGCTGAGTACTGGGCTCAAAAGATGCAGCCATGAGGTCTCTCTTGATAGCAGCTGGGTAAGTAGAAATTTGCCGCTCGGCTGACCCGGCAGGAGCAAACGTATGCCAAAAATTGACGCAGAACCAGCTTTTCAGTGTAGAGCAGCCAGGGTCATTCTAGCAAGTTTTATTTGTAAGTGGGGTTGGAAACGCTTTAATTCTCATTACTGGGCTCAAAAGATGCAGCCATGAGGTCTCTCCTGATAGCAGGTGGGTAAGTAGAAATTCGCCGCTCGGCTGACCCGGCAGGAGCAAACGTATGCCAAAATTGATGTAAAGCCAGCTTTTCAGTGAAGAGCAGCGAGGGACATTCTAGCAAGTTTTACTTGTAAGTGGGGTTGGAAACGCTTTTCAGGCTCAGTACTGGGCTCAAAAGATGCAGTCCTGAGGTCTCAGCAGGTGCCTAAGTTGGAATTCGCCGCTCGGCTGACCCTGCAGGAGCAAACGTATGCCAAAAATCGACACAGAACCAGCTTTTCCGTGAAGAGCAGCCAGGGACATTCTAGCAAGTTTTACTTCTAAGTGTGGTTGGAAACGCTTTTTACGCTCAGTACTGTGCACAAAAGATGCGGCACTGAGGTCTCTCCCGATAGCAGGTGGGTAAGTAGAAATTCACCACTCGGCTGACCCTGCAGGAACAAACGTATGCCAAAAATTGACATGAACCAGCGTTTCAGTGAAGAGCAGCCAGGGAAGTTGTAGCAAGTTTTACTGGTAAGTGGGGTTGGAAACACTTTTCAGGCTCAATTCTGGGCTCAAAAGATGCAGCACTGAGGTCTCTCCTGATAGCAAGCGGGTAAGTAGAAATGCACCGCTCGGCTGACCTTGCATTAGCAAACGTATGCCAAAAATCGACGCAGAACCAGCTTTTCAGTGAAGAGCATCCAGGGACATTCTAGCAAGTTTTAGTTGTAAGTGGGGTTGGAAACGCTTTTCAGGCTCAGTACTGGACTCAAAGGATGCAGCCCTGAGGTCTCTCATGATAGCAAGTGGGTAAGTTGGAATTCGCCGCTCGGCTGGCCCTGCAGGAGCAAACTTATGCCAAAATTCGACGCAAAACCAGCTTTTCAATGAAGAGCAGCCAGGGACATTCTAGCAAGTTTACTTGTTAGTGGGGTTGGAAACGCTTTTCACGCTCAGTACTGTGCACAAAAGATGCAGCCCTGAGGTCTCTCATGATAGCAGGTGGGTAAGTAGAAATTCGCCACTCGGCTGACCCGGCAGGAGCAAACGTATGCCAAAAATCGACGCAGAATCAGCTTTTCAGTAAAGAGCAGCCAGGGACATTCTAATAAGTTTTACTTGTAAGTGGGGTTGGAAATGCTTTTCAGGGTCAGTACTGGGCTCAAAAGATGCAGCACTGAGGTCTCTCCTGATAGCAGGTGAGTAAGTAGAAATTCGCCGCTCAGCTGACCCAGCAGGAGCAAACGTATGCCAAAAATGTACGCAGAACCAGCTTTTCAGTGAAGAGCAGCCTGGGACATTCTAGCAAATTTTACTTGTAAGTGGGGTTGGAAACGCTTTTCAGGCTTAGTACTGGGCTCAAAAGATGCAGCCCTGAGGTCTCTCCTGATAGCAGGTGGGTATGTAGAAATTCGCCACTCGACTGACTCAGCAGGAGCAAACGTATGCCACAAATTGACGCGGAACCAGCTTTTCAGTGTAGGAGAGTAGGGTCTGCTATCCTATGGTCACCCCAAATTTTTGCTTTTTGCTTCACTGGTTTTCGACTACTAAGGCTGTGGGCCTGCTGATCAGACCCCCAGCCTGCTGTTCTCTCACTAAATTAATGATACATGTGCTATAGGCACATACCACAATTGGAAATGGACTCCTTGTCAGCCCCTGTATAATGCACTATAGGTGCCCAGGGCATAGGTGCCACCAAGGCCTACCAGGGGCTGCAGCATATCTTTTGCCACCCCTGGCTGGTTCTTAAATTGACACAACTGGCTGATCACTCAGCTGGGGTAAGGTGGTGTAATCACCCCTTGCTTAGATATAGTATACCTATATCTAAACCTATATCTGGACACATATAAACCTGTGAGCCACTCCTATGGAAGGCCTCATCAATCCTGGAGGCAGAGTGCGTGGTTTAATGTGAGATGGAGCTCTAGCATGAGCTGAGCCTGTCTTCAGCTGTCGGGAACAACTCCCTAAGCTGTTTCAGGATAATGCCATACCATATACTCTTAAGTGTATTATAATCCTCGCGGTTATATAGAAACTTTGGTTTGGCTTTCTCAAAACATGTCGTGTAAGGTGTCATACGATTTGGAATACTATCCCCTCGCCAGTTCTGGCAACGGGGACAGCATTCCACCCCTCTAGAGGGGTAAGACATGTTACTTTACTTAAATGCGGTTAATTTCTAAAAGGACCTTGGATCCACAAAATGGATGTCTCTGCCACAGACACGAGTCTGACCCCCTGAAGCTGACCGAAACTCAGCCAAAGGGGCCTGGACAAAGGGTTTCCTGTCGCAGGTAGGTGTTACACCCCCCCAGACAGGAGATAGTGGATTGTAGCAGGGAGGTTTGAAAGAAACCAGACACTGCATGGGGAGCACAAGGCTGCCCCTTGCATAATCTGGCCAAACCGGTTCTGGGGCACTCCAGCCCTCGTGCCAGGGCGGCCTGGATCAAAGGAAGGGGGTGTATCCACCCACTTCCTGGGTCCCACCCATAGGAGGGGACCTAGCAGGTAATCCAGCCCCCAAAATTAGTATAAGACTGGGAGCAGTGGCAATGCACTTCAGATTATCCTGATGAAACATAAGAAACGAAATTCTGGACCCTTCGACATCCTACTCAATGTAGAAGACTAAAGAATCTCCCTTGTGGTCAAGGAGTGACCACCCTGTGCAAACAGGCACCATCCAGCCCTTGACATCTGCTTTGTTGCAGTTCCCGCCGGAACTCAAGCGACAGAGATCAATGAGATCAAACTTGCCTGCCTTCTAACAGCCCGATCCACAGTCCCTGCAGAGCTGAGACCCGTGGAGGTGACCGGAAGTGTGGGGCACGCCATCTTGGAAAGACCATGAGACGCTGCCCGTGCAGCCCACAAGTGGCCCTCGAAGCTGTACAACAGGGTTTGAGAAGCCCCAACCCTGAGCCACTCTTGCACCGAAGTTCAGCCCTCCACACTCGACGAGTGCTGCGTGGGGCCCTTCTGCTTCTTTTGGCTCAACGCATTGGTCCGGTCACTTGCCAGCTGGCTTGTGGCCCCTGTGCCAACGAAACTTGAAATACGACTTGTAATTCTGGTTGCTCCAGATTTGCACCAGCTCCCCTGAAAAGGAGCCCCCACTCTGACCCTCCTGGTCCGAGTGAGAAGCAATCTTCCAGTTCCGCGTGGATTGCTTTTGCCAAGTGTTGTTTGCTCCAATCTTGAAGCCGACAGCGCCGACGGCGAGACCCTGCGTGGGACAGATCGTGACCTGCTCCTGGACTTCGTAGATGCCCCAGAGCCCACGACACAGCGGAGAGAAGCTCCTCGATGACCACCTGATTGCGCCCAACATTGCCTGGTTCACCCTTGGACTCCACCGGACACTTCTCCTTCACCTCGCCTGCAGCCCTTTCAGCTCCAAGCACCAAGAACCTGCGTGACGAAACCCGACTCAACTTCGACCCTGTGCACCCACTTCCTGTGGGTGAGGTAACATTGCAACGCCGGTGTTCCCACACTGGTACACACCTCTAGGGTCTGTGTCTTAAGTTTTGTTCCTCTAGGTTCAGCGGAAGTGTCCTTAAACTCTAACTTTGTAACTTTTACGCACCATTGGTTAACATTGATGCATGCGTGCGCTTTATGCACTGCACCCGAATCCCGCGGGCTTTTCCCGACTTCAGCATTGCTTGTCCCGACTGCTCCCAGCGATTCCCTAGGCCCTAGGCCTAACCACTGATCGAATGGTCTCTCTTATACCATTTTTTTAGTATATGGTTTGAGTGGCCCCTTGGCCTCATCCAAAATTGTGCAACTTTGTATGTTATACTGTGCTTTTGATTTAACGCTTGTGCCCCTTTATTCATAAAGAATACTGGGGATTGTTTTTAGTAATAAATACATATATTTTTATAATATATACTTGTGTGGTGTCTTTTCATTTGATATTACAGGATTGTATGTGGTAAAACAGCTCGCTTAACACGACCTCTTAAGTTAAGCCTTTAAGGCTGCTTAGTCCATGCTACCCCTAGGATAGCTTGTCTAATAAGGTTGATTTACAACTAAGCATGGGCGTAAAATCCGCTCCGCTCGCGGATTTTTCGGATTTTCGGCAAATCCGCAATCCGCGAACGCTCGCGAATTTGTCGAAAATCCGTGAATCCGCTCGCGGCGGATTTTTTGCTTGGTTGCGGCGCGCGGCGTGGTGCACGGCGTTCACTTTCCGTCATTTTAGCGTTTGCCGAGTTGTTTTTCTTTGCGAGTGACGCGCCATTTTAGATCTTGCTGCGTGTTCCCGCGGGAGTTTGTCGCCCGCGAATACGTACTCGCGGCTTGCCACCTTGCACAGCACACCTCGCGAGAGTTCGCAATTGCGAACATGTAGTTGCGGCGGAAAGGAACAATCTCGCACTTGCGAAATAGAGATTTTGCAATTTCGCACAAGAAAATCACCAGCAAACAGGATAAACCTTCAGAAAATTATGATTTTTATCAGAATCACTCCTCAGGTTGACATTTGCATGGCCTTTTTTTTTGCAAGGAGTCCATTTTGGGGGGGGGGGGAGGAAGGAAGTGCCCCACAGTCTCCAACTTCCTGTTCCTGTCCAGCAGGCTCCTCCCAGTGCTTTGTCCATCTCCTGGTCACTTTCATTTGGATCTGGAGCTGGAAGGATTACTTTTTGTGGGTGCTGCTGGATATTTGGATTTGAGGCCTTTTTGACTGTCTTTGGATCACTTTTGGATTAGAAATCAACTTTCACAAGTAAGTTTGTTTGGGGCATTACAGTTGCTGCAAGTACAATTTTGGAACTTTTTCAGAAAATTTAATAAATTATATTGTGGGTAGCCACAGTATCCAGTAGGACCAGGGTTGGTTATGGGTGCATGATACAACTGTTTTGTTGAATTTAAACACCATTGAGGCCATGGATGGGCTGGGATTGTGCAGATTTTATTGTTTTTTGTCGTTTTTTTGGGCCTGCTGGTGTGGCCCTTTGCCCAGGGGTGGTGAGTGTTGCATGGGCCTAGTCTTTCTGTGGGGTGTCTTCTTGAATTTAAACATAATTGAGGCCATGGATGGGCTGGGATTGTGCTTATTTTATTGTTTTTTGTCGTTTTTGGGGGGCTGCTGGTGTGGCCTTTTGCTTGCCCAGGGGTGGTGGTGGTGCATGGACTGAGTGTGCCTGTGGTGTTGTCTCACTCTCTTTGATGTAAACATCATGGATGGCATTGGATTGTGGTGATTTCTGGCTGTTTTTCTGTTTTTTGGGGGTGTACTGTTGATGTGGTCTGGCCATGTGGGTGGTGGTGGTGGCCATCTTGAGTGCTGGCTGGTACAGGCAACATGTGCTTGGGGTGTAAGGGGGCCATTATGAGGAGAGGCAGTGTCTGAGGCCTGCACTTATTTTGCCTACTTTTCATCCCTTATGCCCAGGGGTAGTGAGTGTTGCATGGGCCTAGTGTTTCTGAGGGGTGTCTTCTTGAATTTAAACACCATTGAGGCCATGGATGGGCTGGGATTGTGCAGATTTTATTGTTTTTTGTCGTTTTTTTGGGCCTGCTGGTGTGGCCCTTTGCCCAGGGGTGGTGAGTGTTGCATGGGCCTAGTCTTTCTGTGGGGTGTCTTCTTGAATTTAAACACCATTGAGGCCATGGATGGGCTGGGATTGTGCAGATTTTATTGTTTTTTGTCGTTTTTTTGGGCCTGCTGGTGTGGCCCTTTGCCCAGGGGTGGTGAGTGTTGCATGGGCCTAGTCTTTCTGTGGGGTGTCTTCTTGAATTTAAACATAATTGAGGCCATGGATGGGCTGGGATTGTGCTTATTTTATTGTTTTTTGTCGTTTTTGGGGGGCTGCTGGTGTGGCCTTTTGCTTGCCCAGGGGTGGTGGTGGTGCATGGACTGAGTGTGCCTGTGGTGTTGTCTCACTCTCTTTGATGTAAACATCATGGATGGCATTGGATTGTGGTGATTTCTGGCTGTTTTTCTGTTTTTTGGGGGTGTACTGTTGATGTGGACTGGCCATGTGGGTGGTGGTGGTGGCCATCTTGAGTGCTGGCTGGTACAGGCAACATGTGCTTGGGGTGTAAGGGGGCCATTTTGAGGAGAGGCAGTGTCTGAGGCCTGCACTTATTTTGCCTACTTTTCATCCCTTATGCCCAGGGGTAGTGAGTGTTGCATGGGCCTAGTGTTTCTGAGGGGTGTCTTCTTGAATTTAAACACCATTGAGGCCATGGATGGGCTGGGATTGTGCAGATTTTATTGGTTTTTGTCGTTTTTTTGGGCCTGCTGGTGTGGCCCTTTGCCCAGGGGTGGTGAGTGTTGCATGGGCCTAGTCTTTCTGTGGGGTGTCTTCTTGAATTTAAACACCATTGAGGCCATGGATGGGCTGGGATTGTGCAGATTTTATTGTTTTTTGTCGTTTTTTTGGGCCTGCTGGTGTGGCCCTTTGCCCAGGGGTGGTGAGTGTTGCATGGGCCTAGTCTTTCTGTGGGGTGTCTTCTTGAATTTAAACACCATTGAGGCCATGGATGGGCTGGGATTGTGCAGATTTTATTGTTTTTTGTCGTTTTTTTGGGCCTGCTGGTGTGGCCCTTTGCCCAGGGGTGGTGAGTGTTGCATGGGCCTAGTCTTTCTGTGGGGTGTCTTCTTGAATTTAAACATAATTGAGGCCATGGATGGGCTGGGATTGTGCTTATTTTATTGTTTTTTGTCGTTTTTGGGGGGCTGCTGGTGTGGCCTTTTGCTTGCCCAGGGGTGGTGGTGGTGCATGGACTGAGTGTGCCTGTGGTGTTGTCTCACTCTTTTTGATGTAAACATCATGGATGGCATTGGATTGTGGTGATTTCTGGCAGTTTTTCTGTTTTTTGGGGGTGTACTGTTGATGTGGACTGGCCATGTGGGTGGTGGTGGTGGCCATCTTGAGTGCTGGCTGGTACAGGCAACATGTGCTTGGGGTGTAAGGGGGCCATTTTGAGGAGAGGCAGTGTCTGAGGCCTGCACTTATTTTGCCTACTTTTCATCCCTTATGCCCAGGGGTAGTGAGTGTTGCATGGGCCTAGTGTTTCTGAGGGGTGTCTTCTTGAATTTAAACACCATTGAGGTCATGGATGGACTGGGAATGTGCAGATTTTATTGGTTTTTGTCGTTTTTTGGGCCTGCTGGTGTGGCCCTTTGCCCAGGGGTGGTGAGTGTTGCATGGGCCTAGTCTTTCTGTGGGGTGTCTTCTTGAATTTAAACACCATTGAGGCCATGGATGGGCTGGGATTGTGCAGATTTTATTGTTTTTTGTCGTTTTTTTGGGCCTGCTGGTGTGGCCCTTTGCCCAGGGGTGGTGAGTGTTGCATGGGCCTAGTCTTTCTGTGGGGTGTCTTCTTGAATTTAAACATAATTGAGGCCATGGATGGGCTGGGATTGTGCAGATTTTATTGTTTTTTGTCGTTTTTTTGGGCCTGCTGGTGTGGCCCTTTGCCCAGGGGTGGTGAGTGTTGCATGGGCCTAGTCTTTCTGTGGGGTGTCTTCTTGAATTTAAACATAATTGAGGCCATGGATGGGCTGGGATTGTGCTTATTTTATTGTTTTTTGTCGTTTTTGGGGGGCTGCTGGTGTGGCCTTTTGCTTGCCCAGGGGTGGTGGTGGTGCATGGACTGAGTGTGCCTGTGGTGTTGTCTCACTCTCTTTGATGTAAACATCATGGATGGCATTGGATTGTGGTGATTTCTGGCTGTTTTTCTGTTTTTTGGGGGTGTACTGTTGATGTGGACTGGCCATGTGGGTGGTGGTGGTGGCCATCTTGAGTGCTGGCTGGTACAGGCAACATGTGCTTGGGGTGTAAGGGGGCCATTTTGAGGAGAGGCAGTGTCTGAGGCCTGCACTTATTTTGCCTACTTTTCATCCCTTATGCCCAGGGGTAGTGAGTGTTGCATGGGCCTAGTGTTTCTGAGGGGTGTCTTCTTGAATTTAAACACCATTGAGGCCATGGATGGGCTGGGATTGTGCAGATTTTATTGTTTTTTGTCGTTTTTTTGGGCCTGCTGGTGTGGCCCTTTGCCCAGGGGTGGTGAGTGTTGCATGGGCCTAGTCTTTCTGTGGGGTGTCTTCTTGAATTTAAACATAATTGAGGCCATGGATGGGCTGGGATTGTGCTTATTTTATTGTTTTTTGTCGTTTTTGGGGGGCTGCTGGTGTGGCCTTTTGCTTGCCCAGGGGTGGTGGTGGTGCATGGACTGAGTGTGCCTGTGGTGTTGTCTCACTCTCTTTGATGTAAACATCATGGATAGCATTGGATTGTGGTGATTTCTGGCTGTTTTTCTGTTTTTTGGGGGTGTACTGTTGATGTGGACTGGCCATGTGGGTGGTGGTGGTGGCCATCTTGAGTGCTGGCTGGTACAGGCAACATGTGCTTGGGGTGTAAGGGGGCCATTTTGAGGAGAGGCAGTGTCTGAGGCCTGCACTTATTTTGCCTACTTTTCATCCCTTATGCCCAGGGGTAGTGAGTGTTGCATACTTGCATGTCCCTAGTCTTTCTGTGGGGTGTCTTCAATGTAAACATCATGGATGGCATGGGATTGTGCTCATTTTTCTGTGTTTTGTCGATTTTTTGGGGTGTATAACTGAACTGATGTTCCTCTGTCTTCCATTGCTTTTAGGTGCACAAGAAGACTCAATAGAACCACCAGTGCCAGGAAGAAGTCCTGCAGCGGTGTGTGCAGCATAACGTCACGCGACGTCACGTCTGGACACAGAACCCTCTGCAACTCGTGCAACTGCTGCCTGCTGACCTGCTCTGAAGAAGATGGCCCCAAAAAAAGTAACCCGTAGCTCCTCTAGCAAGAAAGGTGCCAGTAAGGAGCAGAAGAAGCAAGTTACCAAGGACACTGGTGTGCCGCCCGCCCCTTTTTTTGTGAGTAAAAAAAAAAGTATGCCTGCAGCAGCTGCAGCGGGATCTGCTGGGGACCAAGCTGGCAGCAGCACCCCCGCTCCATTGGGCTCAGTGCCACCACCACCACCACGCCAACTTAAGTCCAAGCCCTTGAGTGCTGCAGAGGCAGCCAGTATACTTCTTCAATCACCATCGACCAGTGATGTTGGCTCATCGCAAGAAAGCAGCAGCAATGTCCCTCAATCAACACAGGTTGTTGTAGCTCATCTGACGAGTGTTGAACAACCACAGCGGCAACAACAATCACATGTGCAAGTACAAGCCCAAGTACATGTGGAAGGAGAGGCAGCGCAAGGAGATGCGCATGCAGAGGTGCATGGAGGGTCACAACAAGTGCCCACAATAGTTGTTCCTCCCGAAGTAGGGGCACATCAGGAAATCGACAATCAAGGCGAGGTATCATTTGAGGAAGCCACTCCTCCTGATGATCCTTCATTGTCTTCCACAACCCTAGCAAGGAAGAGATCAAGGGTGGTGTCTACATCCTCTTCAAGCACACCTCCTTCTGATGATACGGATCAAACTTGGGAACCAGCACCACAGCCGTCTGAGAGTGAGGCACACCATGATCCAACAAAGGTACTTAAGCGTAAAAGGAAGCTCGTCCAAAGTCTCAGACTTATGGAGTGTGATGAGGCTCAACAAGAAGTGGCGGATACTGCTGCTGATGAAGACTCTGCCAACGACGACCCAGTCATCATAAAGGTCACTGCAGCCCCAGCGGGCATGCAGCAAACAGACATTTTGACCCTAGCCCGAAGAGCTGCTGCGCGTGATGATGATGATGATGATGTTGTCGATGAGGAGGCAGTGGAAACACCACAATCATTGGAGTTAAGTAGTACACCAACTCGTCCCGCTTCCATATTTCTTTCTGGCAAGAAGAGACCTGCGTCAACCTCGACCTTAATTAGTGGCGGTGAAAGTGGAAAACGTACAAAAGTTGGCCAATCCAGATCCTCCACTTCATCTGGCATTAGCTTCATGACCACCACCACCACCAGTATCGCCGCCTCCTCCAGGTCCCACAGACACTTCAAGTCCCCAGTTTGGGACTTCTTTACTGTTTGTCCCAAAAATCCAAGGTTTGCCATTTGTACCCTTTGTAAGCTTGCAGTTAGTCGTGGTAAGCCAAGTAGCAACTATGGTACCGGCGGCCAGAGTGGTCATCTTGACAGAAAGCACGGTGTCCAATGGTTTGCGCACCTAGCTGCGATCAAGAAAGGCCAAAATCAAGGAAACGTTGATGTTTCATCTGATGTTGACGAGCAGGAAGAAGACGTGTCAAACACTTCCCTTACACCCAGTACCCCTCTCAGCAGCACACCCAATGTGAGGCACACTAAGAGTGTTGGAGCGAGTGAGACACCAACGCACAAAAGTTCACCAGCGAGCAAAATTGGGTCAACGAAGTCATTATCAGCCCGTAAATGCTTGGTCCAGGCCAACATTAGAACAATGCTTACTTCAGACGTGCCATATGAACGCAACCACCCACTGACGCGTCTGTATAACACTAAGCTGGCTAAAATGCTAGCTGTGGACCTTCTACCTTTTTCTTTTGTAGAAGCGGTAGGTTTTCTTGAATTAGTTGCAACGCTCTGCCCTAAATGGAAGGTTCCGAGCCGGTTCTATTTTGCCAGAGTTGCGGTTCCAGCACTACATGAAGATGTGCTGCAGGCGATTGGGGCAGCTTTGCAGAAGAGTGCTGTTCACACAATACATCTGACAACAGACATGTGGACCAGTGGCCCAGGCGATGATTACATGTGCATCACTGCACACTGGGTCTCTTTTTCAGGTGTTATAGCAAAGCTAAACGCAGGTGTTGACCCGGACCAAGTTTTCAAAGCTGCTCGGAAACATGCAACACTAGCCATGTTTGCCTTGGAGAAAAGTCACACAGCAGAAAACCTTTTGGAAGAGTTTGACAAAAAGGTGTTGTCAATGCTATCCCCCCTAAAACGCAAGATTGGTTATGTTTCCACGGATAATGGCGCCAATGTAGTTAAGGCCATGTCACAGGGTCACCATGTTAGAGTGCCGTGTTTGGCGCACTGTATCAACCTGGTAGTTCAAAAATTCTTGAGTGATAAAGAGAGTCCAGCGTTCGAGGTAATGGCCACCTGCCGCAAAATGTGCAACCATTTCAGCCATTCTTTTAAGGCCCGGAAGCATCTGCGGAGACTGCTACTTCAACGTGGAATGCCAGTGAAAGCACTCATCCAGGAGGTGGCAACACGTTGGAACTCAACCTTCTACATGCTTGAGCGTCTGCATGAGCAGTATACGGTACTCGATCACTATTTCTTGACAGAGGCTACATCTCAGAAGGAGGACCTGCGGATGAGTAAGGCGCAATGGGCCATAGTTAAAAGCCTGACAGACATGCTTCGTCCTTTTGAGTTCTTCACGCGTGCAGTCAGCCAGGAGGACTGTAATTTGGGAAAAGCTATCCCATTGTTGTGCATACTGGAGCACCAACTGATGGCGGTTTCTTCTGAGTTTGAAAAAGATGAAAAAAAAAAAAACCATTTCATTTTGTCTGAGAAATTATTACATCGCCTACGTGGTGATGAACGTCTTAAAAACATCAACTCAGATCAGCATTACATTTGTGCTACTATTCTGGATCCACGCTACAAAAAGGCGCTGGCAGACAACGCATTCTTTCCTTTCGCTGATGCAGATGTTCAAAAGTACAAACATTGGTTAGCCTGGTCAGCCAAGAGGTTTGAAAAAGAACGGCAGGTTATTGAAGGAGAAGCCAGTACATCAGCATCAGCATCAGCAGGCCATCCGCAGTCACAAGAATCCACTTCTGCACCTGTGGCTGGGGCACAAGTGACCTCTCAGCCGTTAAAGACACCGGCAACTGGATCATCTGCACCACACACAATGATAACACTAACAGTGGCTGGGGAGGAGGATTGGCTAAGTTTGATGGGGTATGGTTCTCTAAAAAATGTCACAGGCACAGCAAAAAGTAAGCAAAGTGGAGGAACAGTTGATGACCTTGAGTCGATGGTGCAGGACTATCTGAATGACTCAACAGTGGTCTTTCTTAATGAGGAGCCATTGCAGTATTGGCATGGCAAAAAACAATTGTGGCCACAGCTCTACAACCTGGCTATAAACTATTTGTCTTGCCCACTCGCAAGTGTGTCTTCTGAACGTGTTTTCAGTGCTGCTGGTGGCATTGTAACTGCCAAACGGAGCCGCCTATCGCCCAAAAATGTGGAGCGGCTGACAATGATCAAGATGAATCAGCACCTCATACCACCAGATTACAAAGTGCGAGAAAGCACGCCACATGAAGACGATGAGGACAGCAACGTAGATGAGGGGATTTTTTCTCTGTTCGGTGCCACTGACCTCATCCAGCCTGAATTCGCAGAGTATGATGACGAAATCTTGTTCTTATTCCCTGACACCGAGCCCTGAAAATGAGACAATCAATCAAGAACTTTCTTTTTCGTCCTTATTCACTTTTATTCCTGTGTGCTTTGTGTCTCTCTTTCTTTGTTTTGCACAGTTAATTTAATTCAAACTTTAATCACCTAATCCCAAAAACAAGACCATCATCAGAACTGTCTTCACTTGTTTGCTTATTGATTTGAAGGTGCCGCAGTCTACATTCCTCAGGTTCACAAGTTCTGAAGAACATGCTCCTCTATCCTCCTCCTCCAGACTGCGATTTCCCTCCAAGCAGAGTGCTGGATTACGCACAATGAAGAAAGACTCAGCACTTGTGGGGGTGTTGTACTTCTTTGCGGGTGAGTTGACGGTTTTGGGCCCATTGCTGTGAAGCTCTAATAATGGACAAAAGTGTTTTGGACCAAATATGAGGTGGAAATTTCTTGCCGTTTTTGCTGACTTGCTTGCCTTTGAGGTGCTCTTTGGCGGGGTTCCGGGGGTTTGTGTGTAATTTTTGGTGTCTGTCGAAGCACTGCTGCGACAGTCTAATCTTGATTGCATTTGCTTTTCAGGAAATCCGTGGTGGAAAACAGGAGTTATGATGATTGATGATGACCTAGCTGCACAGCGCGTTACTTTGGACCGAAGGCCGAGAGATATTGTAAGTATGAGATTTAGCTTTTTCGCTGTTTGGGGGTGTTGTCGGGTGTTTTTTTGCGGGTGGGTTGGCGCCGGCGGGTCTTGCCTGGGGCATTCCTGGGAAGGTCTAATACCGGATACAAGTGTTTTGGACAAAATCCATAAGGAACAGCCTTTTTTTTGCCATTTCTTCAGACATCTTGCTCAATGTAGCGTTTTGGGGGGCTTCCTGCTGTTCGTGGGTGGGTTGCGGCCGGGGTCTCTGTCGAAGCACTGCTGCGACAGTCTAATCTTGATTGCATTTGCTTTTCAGGAAATCCGTGGTGGAAAACAGGAGTTATGATGATTGATGATGATGACGACCTAGCTGCACAGCGCCGCGTTTGGACCGAAGGCCGAGAGACATTGTAAGTATGAGATTTAGCTTTTTCGCTGTTTGGGGGTGTTGTGTCGCGTGTTTTTTTGCGGGTGGGTTGGCGCCGGCGGGTCTTGCCTGGGGCATTCCTGGGAAGGTCTAATACCGGATACAAGTGTTTTGGACAAAATCCATAAGGAACAGCCTTTTTTTTGCCATTTCTTAAGACATCTTGCTCAATGTAGCGTTTTGGGGGGCTTCCTGCTGTTCGTGGGTGGGTTGCGGCCGGGGTCTCTGTCGAAGCACTGCTGCGACAGTCTAATCTTGATTGCATTTGCTTTTCAGGAAATCCGTGGTGGAAAACAGGAGTTATGATGATTGATGATGATGATGACGACCTAGCTGCACAGCGCCGCGTTTGGACCGAAGGCCGAGAGACATTGTAAGTATGAGATTTAGCTTTTTCGCTGTTTGGTGGTGTTGTGTCGGGTGTTTTTTTGCGGGTGGGTTGGCGGGTCTTGCCTGGGGCATTCCTGGGAAGGTCTAATACCGGCTAGAAGTTAGTTGGACAAAATCCATAAGGAAACACCAGTTTTGGCACTTTGTAAGTTAGGGTTCGTTAGGGTTAGCCCTAGCAGCAGGATTGCATGTGTTTAGGGGGGTTCTATTGCAACGCGGTTCTGTTGTTGTAGAGCACTGTTGGAGCGATGCTGGCTATGGATACTTTTGCTTGCAGGCAAGTGGTTTGAATACAATCCACGGTCTGTATTTGGGTCTACTGTTACTTTCAAAGTACGTTTTGTAACCATTTTTCTGCTAGGCATCATCAAAGTGTGACTTTTTGAACCACACAGCGTACATACCTTTTATTTATTTATCAGTGGTATTGTAATAGCACTTCCTGTTTTCCGTTCAATAATTACAGGCCGGGTTTCAGTCAACATCCGCCAGGCAGGCAGTGGACAGGGTGTCTCTTCTGTCAGTGGTCACCACCACATT
Organism: Lissotriton helveticus; assembly: GCF_964261635.1. Taxonomy (NCBI): domain Eukaryota; kingdom Metazoa; phylum Chordata; class Amphibia; order Caudata; family Salamandridae; genus Lissotriton; species Lissotriton helveticus. The sequence goes on from NC_136068.1 coordinate 427,445,646, forward strand.
GATGGACGAAGCGTCAGCTGGAATGGAGGAGTGCCGCCAATAAGAGGAATTGTTTGCTGCATGCAACTTACTTACCAATTTCAACAGGACAACTCCAACAACATACGCAATACAGATACAGTATCCATTGTTGTCTTTTATTCTATGAGTGTGACTGCATGTGCTTACCTTTACTTTGTAACCAAAGATTGTCTGTAAACTCTGTATCTTCAATTATTGTTTGTCCATGCTCTGCTTTTTTTTTCTTCTCTCAACAAAACCTACCCAAAAAGAAACCCCCATTCCCATCCATTTTACAAACCCTAACCCTCTTCCCCCGGGCTGTGTTGTTTTGCTTGATGTCTGACTAAAATGACATCAATAATTCCACACACTTGCTGGGGAGGATAAGGTGATAGCAGCAACAGGCTGGTGAAGGAATACGAGGATATCTTCTAGACTTACTCAGCTTCAGTACTATATCTTCTAGTAGTAGTAGCCAATGTCAAATAAATTCAACGCAAGTACTAGTTATACTTGCAATACTTTACCATTTGTTAGGCTACATTATGGCACTGTTCTAGTGTACTGTCACCTGCTATTTTCTCGATCGTACCGTAACCGTTGTAATGCTACAGTAAGGAGTACAAACAAGGTTTCGTTTTCTTTTTTTCCATAGGCATGCAACTGCCACTGTGTCACACCACTAGTAACACCGCAATGAGGAAATGTCACCCGCCCAGGAATGACAACGTTAATCCCCATTTCACCTGGAGCCAGCCCTGGGCCTAGCCCTAATTTCTAACACAAATTACAGGTAAGATAAGCGTTTGGTGGGAGGTAGTATAATGGAGTATTATTTCGGAGTAGACAAGAGTTTGACGGTTGTACTACTAAAGTCCTACGACTGTTCAGGAAAACAAAGTTACTGTTACACCCCCGCCCCCCACCCACCAGACTGAAAAGCAGTAAAAAACAGGTATGGTCAGATAAAGTAGTTGAAAAATATATTTATTTATCCCTAACAAAATAATCTCCCTCACCCACCCTAACCCCAACGATTGTCTCTGAAACGTCCCAAAACGATCCCAACTCCCAAATCCCACCCCCCAAAAGTCTATAAAAAAAGGGCAAGGGACACTCCACTACTGGAGGGTGCTGGTGCTGGTGCATGATGCGGCATGGGCATCATACTCCTTGCGGAGGGTGGCAAGCTCGGAGCGGAGGCCCTTAACCAAGGTCTTATACCTCAGGACCTCCTGCTCCAGGTTGGACATGCGGACTCGTAGGCGGTGTTGGCGTTCCTTGCAGCTCCTGTGGGGGGCAGCTGGTGTTTCGGGTGCTTGGCGGTGGCGGTCGGCTTTCTTAGCCCGGCTCGGTCCCGCTGGTTTAGTCACGGAGGAGGATGCAGTCGAAGATGTTGCCCCGCTCGACTGCGTGTCCTCCTCCTCCTCCAGGGCCACCAGCCGCCGATACTCGGCGACTGTGGCCTCCAGCCTCCGTTGCCGGGCCAATCTAGCCTGCTCCCTCCTTGTTGTTGATTTGGAAGAAGGAGCAACTATATGAAGAAAGAAAGACATAGTCTGTAACCAATGCTCCTTATTAATAACACAAAGTGATTGAGCCGAAAGTTGGGTCACAGAGTACAAGTAGCAAATTGAAAGCACAGTACATAACTATTGAGGACAGTATCTATGTAACCCTCCCACTTCTGCATCCTTGCTCTAACAGTAGTGGTAGTTTAATGAACTAATTCTACGACCACTATGGACTTCCATTACAGTCGACTATGACAGTACACCAGTCTTATTCTTCTTCTTCTCTCTTGTTTAGGGAAATGGGTACGTTATCTTATGCAAGCCGGCAGAATGACATGGACACAGCACAGTGAAGTTGCACCCGAGAAAAAAAGTTGCACACCATGATGATGGAGACAGACTTGCGTTACTGTACCGGTCCAGTACATGCAGGTGGTGAAGCTATTACTTTTCTATTACGGGTGGCACTGAGAATACTCTGTTACAAGGGCTACTGCTTAATTAATTTACCTTTCACCCTACAGTGCAAATGAGTACTAGAAAAGGAAACTGAAGAAGCTAACTAATTTGATTATCTATCACTTCACATGGGACGTATTTAATGACAGATGAGATGACTTTAGGTGCTTTGCTTAATATTGAGTGAACACAGTGATACACCCACACATGAATGACGTACTACAAGTAAACTAAAGTTATTAAGAGAGGTACGGAGTGTCCACCGTAATAACCAGATATATGCTGTGAATGCAAACGCAATACAAAGTACTGCTACTATTCATGGTAGTATTGGACACATTTACAATTTCTTTTCCTTGCCTTCCCTGCACTGGGACGGACGTGCGGGTGCGGTGGTACATGCTCTTCAAGGTAACACTTACTTCACCTGGCGACCATCTACTCTCTCTAGATACACATTTGCTATGTAAGAGTCAGAGAATACCATGCTCCAGGCATCCATTCATTCAAAGTATACGCACACATACAGTTTCTGTTTCACCCACCCAGGCTGCTGTCCTTCCACCCATCCTTGCTTCATCATTGACCCAGCCATGCACCATACCATATTCTTTCCTTCCCAGCCACCTCTGGGTCCAAGCAAACACATATCGTTCTTCTTTGCCAGCCATCATACAAGTTCGCGTCCCACTTACTTACACCCTTCTTTCGCTTTTCGTTCATCCCATCCATCACGTTCGTCTAAGAACTTATTGGGATTCTTCTCACCAAAAACTTCACAGCTAAGTCGAAGTACATTTCGAGGAGGCTACTACCTGGTTGATTTGTAATTGTAATACACCCGTGCAGAAAGCACACTATGCAGTCTTCAATCTCAATAAGTAAGGAATATATAGCTTACCTGTTTCCGCCACCACCGTTTGATCCCCCACAGGAACGGCCACCAGCTCTTCTACCGCCGCATCCTCCCCAGAGGCCTCCGAGTCCAAGTCCAACACATCAGCCACCTCCGCGCTGGCCCCGTCACCAGATGTTACACCTACAAAGTACATTTAAGAAAGTTAGAATACACCACTCACTACTATATAATATTTGGTCTAGGAGAAATGTTAAAAAAACAGAATACAATGTAATAATTTGTGACTGTCTACTCCATAGTAAAAATGTCCCATTTTCCAGGGAAGGCTGTTGTCTTGCTGCACTTTTATGCACAACTGATGAATGCTTGCTTTTGATTTTTAACACGCACCACTTTTTCTCCTAACAGACAGAAGCTTGACTCCTGAGTCCTAAGAACACGACCAGGATCAAGTTCAAAGTAGGTGAGAGTTCGGCTCGACCACAAGAAATGTGTCCAATTAATCGTCAGCACTAACCACTTTTCCGTTTACAGTTAAATAGTTTTATGACAAAGTAGATTTCAATAAATGTGTTTACTTTTAATAAAGCTTTTACACTTAAATAGACTCTGTGGTTTTTGTTCCTCTAGACTAGAGTGGATGAGCTAAAGGTTTTGGAATTTTTGCAAGCATGAGTGCCTCTGACACTTCTTGACTGTGCTGTGACTCCGTACTACTCTCTTGTCCTGCGTACGATAATCTAGAGATCATTGGGGATCTATAATCGGTGACTTCGGGAGCTGAATGACTCTGCCACACTATCTAGTCAGTAAGGAGACAGTGCATAGAGGTATTGCTGAATATAATGGGAGTCCAATGGAATTGCCAAATGTCCAATCTTAGTTAGCTACACAGACAGACTAATAAGAATAGTCTAGTAATACCACAGGGAGTCATCATATTCGAGGCAGGATAAGAATTTATATCCAGTCTACAAGAAGATCAAAGACGATTTAGAAAAAATCGAATGAGGAACGCTAGGAAAAAATAGGTACTGTTTAGTAAAATGTAAACTTACTGGGGCCAGCAAAGGAGCCCTCGCCTGCCCGATCCTGGCCTGCATCCTCAGCACCCTCCTCCTGTGTCCTCTTGCCCTTGGGGGGAGCTGATGTACAACATGAAAGAAAGAAAAACCATAAAACATGGATGAGATTTTTCAACCAAATCAAACATTTCAAAAGAACAATAACAACATATTTTGGAAAAATAGCAAATAGATAGACAACTATTCCACGGGATCTATCTCATGTGGTATACTACGTTATTCGTATTGCCTGATTTGCGGAACGTTGACTTAGAAAGTTCCTATGTAACTCAATAAACAGACTACTAAAGAGGTTTGCCTAGGCCTGGCACTGCAGGCAGTAGTGCACAACACGTGACAGACAAAGTCCATCCTGCTTGCAGATCAGTGAATACTCAAACTATCAATCCACCCGCCACCACCGCCACTATTTCTTCTGATAGCCATGTGACTGTCTAAAGGAAGGACACTGGACTTCAGTCTGTTGGGGCTGATTTATAAGTCCCTTGCGGAAGTTGCGGCTGATTTTCCTCCATTGTTGCGTGCCTTTTCTGACGCAGCGGCAGAACAAAAGACTCGCCATGGTGTTGGTGCGGCGTATATATTAAAAAAAAAAACACATATGGGCATATGGGCGATGCATCACGTTGTAAAGCCCTGCGCCATCAGGGGGCGTTCCGGCGCAAGGGAGGGCGTACCTGCGCAGGAACGAATCCTAAAAGTGGCTGAGGGAAATCTACAAGATGTCAATCAGTCATTTTTATGACAATGATGCATGACTCAAACCCTGCGCGCTTGAAGCCGACGTACGGCTTGATGCAGCATTGGGGAGATAGGGTACCCCAGAGCATTGCTGGAGCTGCGCCATCGTTGGCACGCAACTCCAGCAATGCGCTGCCTTTACGGCACAGATGCGTAAGGCTTCTGTGACGTTTTGGGCCAATGGGTGGTGGTGGCATGGCACACAATTACTGCCGCATCCCTGCTACTTTGCAGGGATGCGCCGGTAATTGAAAATATGACCCTTACTGTCTAGCATTACGCAGTTCTTTTCTTTACAGTACACTGATACATAATTTCTCAGGCCAATGAAATGCTTCTGAACACAACATACAAAACAAAGAAGCATAGTAGCAAGCAAGGCTACTGAGAAGGAGAGCAGTGCACCTGAAAATGAAATGCATAGAAGATTTTGAAATATAATTTACCTCAATGTAATCGGCAGCATTATTGCTCTTGGTAAAGAACAAAGATTTGCAAATAACAGAGCAGGATAAAACAGAGTAGTAAATGTACTACTACTACTACTCACCAAGCCCGGGGACCTCTACGCCGAGCGCGTCCAGCAAGTCCCGCTCCCGGTCCATGACATCGGTCCAGCGGTGGGTGGCCTGGTTATATGTGCGCCGGACCCCAGAGATCTTGTACATGGCCCGGCACACCTTCTCCCACCGCTGGCGGCGCTCCCGGATGCCATAGCCGGTCGCGATCTTGCCGCCTCCCAGGATCGTCTTGGGGAGGCGGCGCTGGACATGGAAGATCAGTGCCGCCACTTCCTCCGCGCTAAAGATCTCCCTCGGGACCACTTGCTCCCCCCTTAAACGCCCGCACGGGAGCCGGGCACGGGGTGCGGGACCCTTCCCCTTCTCAGGGTGCTTCCCGGCTCCCTTTACCATGGTCTGGGCAGAAATAAACTTAAATGATAAAGAAGAAATAGAATAGTGAAGAAGAAAATAAAAGAGTTTAAAAAAGTAGTTTAAAAGTAACTAAAAGCTGCAGAAAACACAAAAATATAGAGCTAGAAAAATAGAGGGTTAGATAATAAGTAAAATTAGATCAAAAAAACTTCAAACAAGCAAAGGATGGCAGAGATTGAGAGAGGATAGAGAAAGCATGCCCAGAACCATAGCAATGAATGAGAAACAAGATGGCCGCGCCCGTTCACGACCGCGTGGGTAAGTTCGCGCGAGATTTTCCTTGCGAGTACGCGCGAACTTGTACTCGCGAGCAGCACACTTTGCGAGATTACACATAGCGGGCGGAAACGGAATTACGTCACGCCAACAAGATGGCCGCGCCCGTGTACGACCGATAGGGTAACTTGGCAAACGAATAGCTAGAAGCGCCTCGCGAACACGCGCAAGATCACGCGAACATACACGTCGCAACAAAAACAATTTTGTATTCGCACGTATTCGCGGCTTCCGAAATCGATCTCGCACGGATTCGCGCCCCAAATAACGCGCGAAATTGCAAAAAAAACGATTTTAGCTAAAATGAAAGCAATGAGCAGGTGCAAAAGTTCAAACTTAACATTAGTAACATTCAAGGTAGTGCTTCCTGATGGGCCCCTCCAGAGTTTGCAACAATTCTATGACCCTGCTATGACCCAAACAGCAGGCTCATAGAATAGCACCATAAAGGTCCTGTAAAAAAAAAATTTCACTGCAACAAAAAGCAAATTACAGATAAGGAAGGAAGCAGGTGCCAGCCAGACTGGAACTTTCAAAATTACTGACACATTAATGAAACACAAATTAATTGATGGCAGTTGAAGAAGGGCAGGTGTGCTAGCTTTTTTCAACCACCATAATCTACAGTAATAAATAAACCTAATAGGTGCCTGTGAGGATGTACTAGAGGGTGGCATGGGTGTCCCAGAGGGTGGCAGTGGTGAAACAGAGGGTGCTGTGAACCTGTGATGATAAACCAGACGTAGAAACAACATAGTCGCGGCCGTTGCAAGCCGAAAAGTAAGTTCGCAATTGCGAACTTGTCCCAAAATCGGCGCGAACACGCGCCAACACAAAAAACGGAAAAATCCGCAAGTCCGCTAGAGTTCGCGGATCTTCGCGGATTGCGAATCCGTAAATACGCAAGTTCGCGGATTGCCAATCCGCAAAATCCGCCCATGCTTATTTACAACCAGACACCATAAGGGATTGTTTGGTCTGATAACAGGTGGTTCCAGAATTGGAAACATCACCTATCAGGCCAACTTCTCACATTGGTGAGCAGCGGTGTGGATTTGAGCTTGCTGTTTGTTTTACCATTGCAATCTTTTTATCAAATTGAAAGATCACATCAAGTACCTCTAGGTACATATAAATCAAAAGCTTAGCATATTTAAGTTCTACTGAACTTAGTAGTTGTAGATTAAAGGGATTAGCACACCCTGACTACAACTCACTAGCAAGGTACAGTAGGGAAACACTTAGTGTAGGTAGGTGCATCACTTACACCACACTAGAGTCATGTCTGACACAGGAAAAGCCTCAGGGTCTGTTCCTGTGACAGTTGACCTTACCCAGGCAACTTCCAGCTATGACAAACTAACCCACAAAGACTTGGTTGCCTTGTGCATCTCAAGAGGGTTAAAAAGGGGCAGAAGTCCCACCAGTCCTTCTCTGATAGCCATTCTAGAGCAGGATGACTTGGAAAAGGCAAATGCAGTTCCCTTAGAATCAGGAGAGGGAGTGGACCCCACAGCCACTGAGACCACCCCAGAGGAGGAGGATGGTTCAGACTTAGAAGAACCTGAAGATCAGGAACTAGGGGTTAACCAGGTTATAGTTGCCAGGCTTAGCCAGGCCAACTTAAACCTACTTGGGAATGGAGAGGGCCAGCACCTCCCCAGACCCTATAACATTCTCCCAGGCAACAGAAGAGTGAGATCTCCAGCAGGGGACTCTCATATTTCTAGTGCCTCAAGAGAATCTCAGAGAGGGATGACTCCTTCTCAGAAAAAAGAGCATGAGGCAAGAATGAGGGCTGTCAAACTCCAGATAGAGAGGGAGGAGGTAGCCCTGGCTCAAGCTAGACTTGCCTTGGCAAGAGAACAGAAAATGTGTTGCTTAGATGCCACTGGTGGCAGCAATATTCCTAAAGAGAAACCCAGGTCCTATGATAGTAGAAACCTGACAAAGATTGTGCCCCCCTACAAGGAAGGGGATGACATCCACAAATGGATAACTGCTCTTGAGAGAGCCTGCATGGTAAAGCAGGTTCCTGAGGAACAGTGGGCAGCAATCTTATGGTACTCCTTTTCAGAGAAAGGGAGAGATAAGCTCCTCGCTGTTAGACATGAGGATGCAAACAATTACAAAGTCCTGAGAAGTGTCCTAATAGATGGGTTTGGCTTAACCACTGAACAGTACAGGTTGAAGTTCAGAGACACCCAGAAGACACAGACACAGGACTGGACTGATTTTGTAGATTGTGCTACTAAGGCTCTGGAGGGTTGGCTAAATGGCAGCAAAGTACATGACTTCACAGGATTGTATAATTTGATTATGAGGGAGCAGATCCTAAGTAATTTTCAGAACCAGCTCTTACACCAGCACCTGGTGGACTCAGATTTGACCTCTCCCCAAGAATTGGGAAAGAGGGCAGATAAATGGGTCAGAACCAGGATTAGGCCTAAGAATCAAGGCAGTAACCAGAAGAAGGAGTCTACCAAGCCTCAAGATAAGGGTGGGGATAAAAGTAAAGAAAAGATTTCCCCAGGGCCCCAAAACTCCAAGAATGGGGGTGGGTCCCAAGACACTTCTTCAACTGAGAAAAAGCCCTATTGCCATGTCTGTAAACAGGTTGGGCATTACAAAACAGACAACTGTTGTCCCAAGAATGGCAATAAAGAGAATGTACCTCCAAAGCCAGCTCCAACACCTCCTGTTACTGTCAGCAGTAATCTCCCAGGAAGTGGGAGCACACCCAGGAATCTGGGTGGGTTTACTTTTGGAGCCCAGGAGGACCCTGGCCTATCCAGGTCCCCATCCCCAAATAATCTTGTTTATGAGACTGGCATGGGGTTTGCCAACTTCTCTGATTGCCCAAATACTTTGAGCAAATATAGACAAGAACCCATCATCAATGGATTGAAAGTTGAAGTCTTTAGAGACACAGGGGCTAGCATCACCATGGTGGCTGACTGTATAGTCCCCTCTAAGCAACTTTTACCAGGTGCCACATACCTGGTAACAAACATTGATGCAATCCAAACAAATCATCCCATGGCAGTAGTAAGTCTCAGCTGGGGAGGTGTCACTGGCCCAAAGAGAGTGGCAGTGTCAGCAAACTTGCCTGTAGACTGCCTACTTGGTAATGATTTGGAAATCTCAGCCTGGGCTGAGGTAGAACAGGAAACCCATTCTAGAATGGTAAATCCCAATGAAAAGGTTAGTGGGGCTGTAATGGCTACAGCCCCAATTCAAGATGTCCTTCCTGAAAAGGTTGGTAGGGCTGAGCAACTCTCTGCCCCATCTTTAGCAGAAGCTCTTCCTGAACAGAATAGCAAAGCTGTTATGATAACAGCAGAAACAAAAACCGAGTCTCCTCCTGAAAAGGTTGGTGGGGCTGTGATGGCCACAGCCCAAACTCAAACTGATATGTGTGTTGTGAAGCCTGAAATGATGGATAACTCCACACAAACTGAGAGCATGGAGGAGGAAGAGAAATCTCCCCCTCACCAGACTTTAGGACAGGATCAGCCTCCTCAGGGAACTGATCTTACCCCTGATGAAGGAACTGCCCGAGAGGTTGTTAGGCCTGGCCTGACAGAGCCTCTGATGGCGGTGGACCCTTCTCAGGTGGGACCCAGTCTGGAGCAGGTAACCTGCCCCTCTCTCCCTTGCCTTAGCCAGCCCAGGGCTGCAGAGGACAAGAAGGACAGTGAGACCCAGAGGGCCCCCTGTCAAATAAAACACCCCCATCAACAGATTAGGGGCACCAAAACTAGTAGCCCTAGTGAGGTGAAAACTTTAAAAATTCCTGAGGGAGCCCCCTTAAAAACAGTTAGGGACCTCCCACAGATGGATTCTGTTGGGCACAGCCAAACCTGGGACCCAAAGGGCCCAAACCTGAACTGTCCCTCCAGCAAGCCAAACAGAGGGACCCAACCTCCAGCTTTAGGTAGCCAGAGGTTGACCCTGAGAGCACAGTGCAACTCAGTTAAAGAGAGAAAGGCACACATGGTGGAAGATAATTGGAGGAAGCTAAGCCCTAAATTAGTAGAGCCTCACTTCAATACTCCATATCCAAACCAGCCTTTAACTATGCATAAACACACCCAAGGTAGTGATTCCCTATGGTGGAGACCCTCTAATACCCCAAGGGTGAGGGACTGCTTAGTGGACCATGAGACAGGGGGTACCCATGCCAGTGCAGGTACTTCCTTATATGGCCACTCAGGCAATATAGGCTTTCCTGGACAAGGATAGCCTTATCTCCTTTCGTTGGGGGGGGGGGGGGTTGTGTAGGAAGGTGGCTACCTGACTATGGTTACCCCAGATTTTTTGCCTTGTGTTTAGCTGGTTTTTTACTTAGTTGACCTGGTTCCCTGCTATTCAGGGCCCCAGGCCATCTGCTCTCTCTGTAAAATGGATTCCATGTACCCTAGGTACATACCACAATTGGAAAGGGACTCCTTGTCAGCCCCTGTATAATGCACTATAGGTGCCCAGGGCATAGGAGCCACCAAGGCCTACCAGGGGCTGCAGCATATCTTTTGCCACCCCTGGCTGGTTCTTAAATTGACACAACTGGCTGATCACTCAGCTGGGGCAAGGTGGTGTAATCACCCCTTGCTTAGATATAGTATACCTATATCTACACCTATATCTGGACACATATAAACCTGTGAGCCACTCCTATGGCAGGCCTTAGCAATCCTGGAGGCAGAGTGTGTGGTTTAATGTGAGATGGAGCTCTAGCATGAGCTAAGCCTGTCTGCAGCCTTCGGGAACAAATCCCTAAGCTGTTTCAGGATAATGCCATACCATATACTCTTAAGTGCATTATAATCCTCGCGGTTATATAGCAACTCTGCTTTGGCTTTATCAAAACATGTCGTGTAAGGTGTCATATGATTTGGAATACTATCCCCTCGCCAGTTCTGGCGACGGGGATAGCATTCCACCCCTCTAGAGGGGTAAGACATGTTACTTTACTCAAATGCGGTTAATTTCTAAAAGGGCCTTAGATCCACAAAATGGATGCTTCTGCCACAGACACGAGTCTGACCCCCTGAAGCTGACCGAAACTCAGCCCAAGGGGCCTGGACAAAGGGTTTCCTGTCGCAGGGCGGTGTTACAACCCCCCAGACAGGAGATAGTGGATTGTAGCAGGGAGGTTTGAAAGAAACCAGACAGTGCCTGGGGAGCACAAGGCTGCCCCTTGCATATTCCGGCCAAACCGTGTGTCTTAAGTTTTGTTCCTCTAGGTTCAGCGGAAGTGTCCTTAAACTTTAACTTTGTAACTTTTACGCACCATTGGTTAACATTGATGCATGCGTGCACTTTCTGCACTGCACCCGAATCCCGCGGGCTTTTCCCGACTTCAGCATCGCTTGTCCCGACTGCTCCCAGCGATTCCCTAGGCCCTAGGCCTAACCACTGTTCGATTGGTATCTCTTATACCACTTGTTTAGTATATGGTCTGAGTGGCCCCTTGCCCTCATCCATATTTGTGCAACTTTGTATGTTATACTGTGCTTTTGATTTAACGCTTGTGCCCCTTTATTCATAAAGAATACTGGGGATTGTTTTTAGTAATAAATACATATATTTTTATAATATATACTTGTGTGGTGTCCTGTCATTTGATATTACAGGATTGCATGTGGTAAAACAGCTCGCTTAACATGACCTCTTAAGTTAAGCCTTTAGGCTGCTTAGTCCATGCTACCCCTAGGATAGCTTGTCTAATAAGGTTGACTTACAACCAGACACCATAAGGGATTGTTTGGTCTGATAACAGGTGGTTCCAGAATTGGAAACATCACCTATCAGGCCAACTTCTCACATTGGTGAGCAGCGGTGCAGATTTGAGCTTGCTGTTGTTTTACCATTGCAATCTTTTATCAAATTGAAAGATCACATCAAGTACCTCTAGGTACATATAAATCAAAAGCTTAGCATATTTAAGTTCTACTGAACTTAGTAGTTGTAGATTAAAGGGATTAGCACACCCTGACTACAACTCACTAGCAAGGTACAGTAGGGAAACACTTAGTGTAGGTAGGTGCATCACTTACACCACACTAGAGTCATGTCTGACACAGGAAAAGCCTCAGGGTCTGCTCCTGTGACAGTTGACCTTACCCAGGCAACTTCCAGCTATGACAAACTAACCCACAAAGACTTGGTTGCCTTGTGCATCTCAAGAGGGTTAAAAAGGGGCAGAAGTCCCACCAGTCCTTCCCTGATTGCCATTCTAGAACAGGATGACTTAGAAAAGGCGAATGCAGTTCCCTTAGAGTCAGGAGATGGAGTAAACCCCCCTGTAACTGATACCACTCCAGAGGAGGAAGAAGAAGAGGAAGAGGATGGTTCAGACTTAGAAGAACCTGAAGATCAGGAACTAGGGGTTAACCAGGTTGTAGTTGCCAGGCTTAACCAGGCTAACTTAAACCTACTTGGGAATGTAGAGGACCAGCACCTCCCCAGATCCCACCAGAGCATTCTCCCAGGCAACAGAAGAGTGAGATCTCCCTCAGGGGACTCTCATATTTCTAGTGCCTCAAGAGAATCTCAAAAGATAGAGCATAAGGCCAGGATGAGAGCTGTCAAACTCCAAATAGAGAGGAAGGAGGTAGCCCTGGCTCAAGCTACACTTGCCTTGGCAAGAGAACAGAAATTGTGTGGCTTAGATGCCACTGGTGGCAGCAATATTCCTAGAGAAAAAGACAGGAGCTATGATAATAGAAACCTGACAAAAATTATGGCCCCCTACAAGGAAGGGGATGACATCCACAAATGGATGACTGCTATTGAGAGAGCCTGCATGGTACAGCAGGTTCCTCAGGATCAGTGGGCTGCAATTTTATGGTACTCCTTTTCAGAGAAAGGGAGGGACAGGCTCCTCACAGTTAGACCTGAGGATGCCAAAAACTACTCTGTCTGGAAGAGTGCTCTTATTGAAGGGTTTGGCCTAACCACTGAGCAATACAGGTTGTTGTTCAGAGACACCCAAAAAGCACAGACTCAAGACTGGACTGATTTTGTAGATTGTGCCACTAAGGCTCTGGAGGGTTGGTTGCAGGGAAGTAAAGTTTCAGACTATACAGGATTGTACAATCTTATCATGAGAGAACAGATCCTTAATAACTGTACAAACCAGCTGTTGCATCAATACCTTATGGACTCTGATCTGACCTCTCCCCAAGAATTGGGAAAGAAGGCGGACAAATGGGTCAGAACAAGGATTAAGCAGAAACCCCAGAACCAAGGTGGTGACCAGAAGAAAACAGACCAGAAGGGTGGAAATCAGAAAGATAAAGAAAAGGACCAGAAGTCTTCAGGCCCCCAAACTAGTAATAAGGAGGGTGGTTCCCAAAATGGAAACAAGAAAAAGAAGAATAATGGCCCAAAGAAGCCTTGGTGTAATACCTGCAAATCAGTTTCACACTGGGGCAGTGAATGCACCAAGAAAAATCCAGTCCCCACCACTGCAGCTCCTAAAGCACCTGCACCCCCTAGTTCAGTAAGCAGTGGTGGAACACAACCAAAGGGTGTAGTAGGGTTAACCCTGGGTACTGAAGTAGGATCTGGCCTAGTCAGAATCCCTACTCAGGCAGTTCTCCTATATGATGTGGACCTAGCTTTGTCCACTACAGTGAGTCCCAGTAACCTGGGCAAATATAGGCAGACGCCTTTAATCAATGAGAAACTGGCTCAGGCCTACAGGGACACATGTGCCAGTGTCACAATGGTGACACCTGACTTTGTGGACCCTGGACAGATTGTACTAGGTGAAAGTTACCTAGTGACCAATGCAAGCAACTCCACTACTTCCCATAGTGTGGCAGTTGTGAACTTCTCCTGGGGAGGGGTAGATGGCCTAAAGAAAGTTGTTATGAGTGCAGACCTCCCAGTAGACTGTCTGTTAGGCAATGATCTTGAAAGCTCAGTTTGGTCAGAAGTGGAGTACAGGACTCATGCAGAAATGCTAGGGATTTCAGCACATGTCCTTGCAGTGACAAGGACTCAGGCTAAGAAGTGCCTTCCTGAACCAGTGGTGGATCTTGGAACAATAGACCAACCACAACCCAAGAGAAGGAGCAAGAGAGGAAAGGCTGAGCCTTCCACCTTGCCCCAGGTTGAGGATCAGGTTTCACAGGAAACTGATTCTGCAGTCCAAGAGGAGACTGTCTCTGAGGAGCTTGAACCTGACCAGGTTGAGTTTCTGGGGACAGGGGGACCCTCCAGGGCAGACCTGAGGCAGGCTCAATTAGATTGCCCTTCCCTTGAACCCCTCAGACAGCAGGCTGCTGCTGAGGCTGCTGGGGATGCCCAAGGTACCCATACTGTGTATTGGGATGATGGACTCCTTTATTCAGATGCTAGAGACCCCAAGCCTGGTACCACCAGGAGGTTGGTCATACCTTTGAAGTTTTGGGGTTTCCTTCTTACCTTGGCCCATGATATTCCCCTTGCAGGACACTTAGGCCAGAACAAGACATGGGACAGGCTTGTTTCACACTTTCACTGGCCTCATATGTCAGAAAATGTCAAGGAGTTTTGTCGCTCCTGTGTCACTTGCCAAGCCAGTGGTAAGTCAGGTGGCACAACAAAGGCCCCCCTCATACCACTACCTCTGGTGGGGGTACCCTTTGAAAGAGTTGGAATAGATATTGTGGGTCCCATGGATCCTCAAACAGCATCTGGGAACAGATTTATACTGGTGGTAGTGGATCATGCCACCAGGTATCCAGAAGCTATTCCCCTGAGGACCACCACAGCACCTGTGGTGGCAAAAGCCCTCATTGCAGTTTTCTCCAGAGTGGGCTTTCCAAAGGAGTTATTGTCAGACAGAGCTACTAACTTCATGTCTAGCTATTTAAAAGCAATGTGGAAGGAGTGTGGAGTAAACTACAAGTTTACCACACCCTATCACCCACAGTGCAATGGGCTTGTGGAGAGATTCAACAAGACCCTCAAGGGAATGATAAAAGGATTACCAGAGAAGCTTAGGCGGAAATGGGACATTCTTTTACCCTGCTTGCTCTTTGCTTACAGAGAGGTCCCACAGAAGGGGGTTGGCTACAGCCCTTTTGAACTTTTGTTTGGCCACCCTGTGAGGGGTCCAGTATGTTTGGTGAAGGAAGGATGGGAGTTACCTTTCAAAAAGCCTAAGCTAGATGTAGTGGAATATGTACTTGGTCTCCGCTCCAGGATGGCTGAGTATATGGAGAGAGCATCCAAAAACCTGGAGGCCAGTCAAGAATTACAGAAAGCTTGGCATGACCAAAAGGCTGTTCTGGTTGAGTTCCAGCCAGGACAGAAGGTGTGGGTGCTGGAGCCAGTGGCCCCAGCAGCACTCCAGGACAAATGGACTGGACCCTACCCTATCATTGAGAAAAAGGGAGAAGTCACCTACTTGGTTGACTTTGGAACCCCTAGGAGCCCCCACAGGGTGCTCCATGTGAATCGTTTGAAAGCATTTGTGGACAGGGAGGACATGAGCTTGCTCATGGCCACAGATGGGGAACAGGAGGAAGAGAGTGACCCTCTCCCAGACCTGCTTTCTCAGAACCCTGATGATGGTTCAGTTGATGGAGTAGCCTTGGCAGGCAGCCTCACTGACCAGCAACAGATGGACTGCAGACAAGTTTTGCAGGCCCACAGGCATTTGTTTTCACTCACACCCAGCCAGACTAACTGGTGCACCCATGAGGTGGACATTGGTGACAGTCTGCCTGTCAAGAATAAGATCTACAGGCAACCTGATCATGTCAGGGATTGCATCAAGGCTGAGGTGCAAAAGATGTTGGAACTTGGAGTGATAGAGCCATCAGAGAGCCCATGGGCCAGCCCAGTAGTCCTTGTGCCAAAACCTCATACCCAAGATGGAAAGAGAGAAATGAGGTTTTGTGTGGACTACAGAGGTCTCAATGCTGTCACTAGGACAGATGCACATCCCATTCCAAGAGCAGATGAGCTCATTGACAGATTGGCTTCTGCCAAGTTTCTGAGCACATTTGATTTGACAGATGGCTACTGGCAAATCAGACTAGCTGAGGAGTCAAAAGCCAAGACAGCATTCTCTACCCCCAGTAGACATTATCAGTTTGTGGTGATGCCCTTTGGTTTGAAGAATGCACCTGCCACCTTCCAAAGGTTGGTGAATCAAGTCCTTGCTGGGTTGGATGACTTTTGTGCAGCATATCTAGATGATATTGCTGTCTTTAGCTCCACCTGGGAGGATCACCTGATCCACCTGAAGAAGGTTTTAGAGGCCCTGCAAAAGGCAGGCCTGACTATCAAGGCTACTAAGTGCCAGATAGGGCAGAGTAAGGTTGTGTACCTGGGCCACCTAGTAGGTGGGGGTCAGGTTCAACCACTGGAGAGCAAGATCCAGACCATACAGGACTGGGCTCCTCCAGTTACCCAGACACAAGTCAGAGCCTTCTTGGGCCTGACTGGGTATTACAGAAAGTTTGTGAAAAACTATGGGTCCATTGTGACACCATTAAATGACTTGACATCCAAGAAGATGCCAAAAAAAGGTTCAGTGGACAGTTAGCTGTCAAAAGGCATTTGATGACCTGAAGAAGGCCATGTGCTCTGCACCTATCCTGAAGAGTCCTGACTACTCCAAACAGTTCATTGTACAGACAGATGCTTCTGAGTTGGGGGTGGGAGCTGTGCTTTCACAACTTAATCAAGATGGTCAAGACCAGCCCATTGCTTTTATTAGCAGAAGGCTGACCCCCAGGGAGAAACGTTGGTCAGCCATTGAGAGGGAGGCCTTTGCTGTGGTTTGGGCCCTGAAGAAGTTGAGGTCCTACTTGTTTGGAACTCACTTCCTAGTTCAGACAGACCATAAGCCCCTCTTGTGGCTCAATCAGATGAAGGGTGAAAATCCCAAACTGCTCAGGTGGTCCATTTCCCTACAAGGGATGGACTTTACAGTGGAGCACCGCCCAGGGACTGACCATGGTAATGCAGATGGTCTCTCCAGGTACTTCCACTTAGAACATGAAGACTTATCTGGTCAAGGTTAGTTTAATGTCCCTGCGTTTGGGGGGGGGGGGTTGTATATGAAAGTAGGGTCTGCTATCCTATGGTCACCCCAAATGTTTGCTTTTTGCTTCACTGGTTTTCGACTACTAAGGCTGTGGGCCTGCTGATCAGACCCCCAGCCTGCTGTTCTCTCACTAAATTAATGATGCATGTGCTATAGGCACATACCACAATTGGAAATGGACTCCTTGTCAGCCCCTGTATAATGCACTATAGGTGCCCAGGGCATAGGGGCCACCAAGGACTACCAGGGGCTGCAGCAAATCTTTTGCCACCCCTGGCTGGTTCTTAAATTGACACAACTGGCTGATCACTCAGCTGGGGTAAGGTGGTGTAATCACCCCTTGCTTAGATATAGTATACCTATATCTAAACCTATATCTGGACACATATAAACCTGTGAGCCACTCCTATGGAAGGCCTCATCAATCCTGGAGGCAGAGTGCGTGGTTTAATGTGAGATGGAGCTCTAGCATGAGCTGAGCCTGTCTGCAGCTGTCGGGAACAACTCCCTAAGCTGTTTCAGGATAATGCCATACCATATACTCTTAAGTGCATTATAATCCTCGCGGTTATATAGCAACTTTGGTTTGGCTTTCTCAAAACATGTCGTGTAAGGTGTCATACGATTTGGAATACTATCCCCTCGCCAGTTCTGGCGACGGGGATAGCATTCCACCCCTCTAGAGGGGTAAGACATGTTACTTTACTTAAATGCGGTTAATTTCTAAAAGGACCTTGGATCCACAAAATGGATGCCTCTGCCACAGACACGAGTCTGACCCCCTGAAGCTGACCGAAACTCAGCCAAAGGGGCCTGGACAAAGGGATTCCTGTCGCAGTGAGGTGTTACACCCCCCCAGACAGGAGATAGTGGATTGTAGCAGGGAGGTTTGAAAGAAACCAGACACTGCATGGGGAGCACAAGGCTGCCCCTTGCATAATCTGGCCAAACCGGTTCTGGGGCACTCCAGCCCTCGTGCCAGGGTGGCCTGGATCAAAGGAAGGGGGTGTATCCACCCACTTCCTGGGTCCCACCCATAGGAGGGGACCTAGCAGGTAATCCAGCCCCCAAAATTAGTATAAGACTGGGAGCAGTGCCAATGCACTTCAGATTATCCTGATGAAACATAAGAAACGAAAGTCTGGACCCTTCGACATCCTACTCAACGTAGAAGACTGAAGAATCTCCCTTGTGGTCAAGGAGTGACCACCCTGTGCAAACAGGCACCATCCAGCCATCGACATCTGTTTGTTGCAGTTCCCGCCGGAACTCGAGCGACAGAGATCAACGAGATCAAGCTTGCCTGCCTTCTAACAGCCTGATCCACAGTCCCTGCAGAGCTGAGACCTGTGGAGGCGACCGGAAGCGTGGGGCACGCCATCTTGAAAAGACCACGAGATGCTGACCGTGCAGCCCACGAGTGACCCTCGAAGCTGTACACCGGGGTTTGAGAAGCCCCAACCCTGAGCCACTCTTGCACCGAAGTTCAGCCCTCCACACTCGACGAGTGCTGCGTGGGGCCCTTCTGCTTCTTTTGGCTCAACGCATTGGCCCGGTCACTTGCCAGCTGGCTTGTGGCCCCTGTGCTGCCGAAACTTGAAATTCGACTTGCGATTCTGGTTGCTCCAGATTTGCCCTAGGTCCCCTGAAAAGGAGCCCCCACTCTGACCCTCCTGGTCCGAGTGAGAAGCATTCTCCCGGTTCCGCGTGGATTGCTTTTGCCAAGTGTTGTTTGCTCCAATCTTGAAGCCGACAGTGCCGACGGCGAGAGCCTGCGTGGGACAGATCTTGACCTGCTCCTGGACTTCGTAGATGCCCCAGAGCCCACGTGACAGCGGAGAGAAGCTCCTCGACAACCACTTGATTGCGCCCGACATTGCCTGGTTCCGTCCTGGTTCCACCCTGGTCACTGCTGAGTGACCCAGACTCAGTCCCCTCTGCTTTCAGGTACTTTTCGACTTGAGTCCACCCTTGGACTCCACCGGACACTCCTCTTTCACCCCGCCTGCAGCCCTTTCAGCTCCAAGCACCAAGAGCCTGCGTGACGAAACCCGACTCAACTTCGACCCTGTGCACCCGCTTCCTGTGGGTGAGGTAACATTACAACGCCGGTGTTCCCACACTGGTACATACCTCTAGGGTCTGTGTCTTAAGTTTGGTTCCTCTAGGTTCAGCGGAAGTGTCCTTAAACTTTAACTTTGTAACTTTTACGCACCATTGGTTAACATTGATGCATGCTTGAACTTTCTGCACTGCACCCGCATCCCGCGGGCTTTTCCCGACTTCAGCATTGCTTGTCCCGACTGCTCCCAGCAATTCCCTAGGCCCTAGGCCTAACCACTGTTCGATTGGTATCTCTTATACCACTTGTTTAGTATATGGTCTGAGTGGCCCCTTGCCCTCATCCATATTTGTGCAACTTTGTATGTTATACTGTGCTTTTGATTTAACGCTTGTGCCCCTTTATTCATAAAGAATACTGGGGATTGTTTTTAGTAATAAATACATATATTTTTATAATATATACGTGTGTGGTGTCCTGTCATTTGATATTACAGGATTGCATATGGTAAAACAGCTCGCTTAACACGACCTCTTAAGTTAAGCCTTTAGGCTGCTTAGTCCATGCTACCCCTAGGATAGCTTGTCTAATAAGGTTGACTTACAACCAGACACCATAAGGGATTGTTTGGTCTGATAACAGGTGGTTCCAGAATTGGAAACATCACCTATCAGGCCAACTTCTCACATTGGTGAGCAGCGGTGCGGATTTGAGCTTGCTGTTGTTTTACCATTGCAATCTTTTATCAAATTGAAAGATCACATCAAGTACCTCTAGGTACATATAAATCAAAAGCTTATCATATTTAAGTTCTACTGAACTTAGTAGTTGTAGATTAAAGGGATTAGCACACCCTGACTACAACTCACTAGCAAGGTACAGTAGGGAAACACTTAGTGTAGGTAGGTGCATCACTTACACCACACTAGAGTCATGTCTGACATAGGAAAAGCCTCAGGGTCTGCTCCTGTGACAGTTGACCTTACCCAGGCAACTTCCAGCTATGACAAACTAACCCACAAAGACTTGGTTGCCTTGTGCATCTCAAGAGGGTTAAAAAGGGGCAGAAGTCCCACCAGTCCTTCCCTGATTGCCATTCTAGAACAGGATGACTTAGAAAAGGCGAATGCAGTTCCCTTAGAGTCAGGAGATGGAGTGAACCCAACTGTAACTGATACCACTCCAGAGGAGGAAGAAGAAGAGGAAGAGGATGGTTCAGACTTAGAAGAACCTGAAGACCAGGAACTAGGGGTTAAACAGGTTGTAGTTGCCAGGCTTAACCAGGCTAACTTAAACCTACTTGGGAATGGAGAGGGCCAGCACCTCCCCAGATCCCTCCAGAGCATTCTCCCAGGCAACAGAAGAGTGAGATCTCCCTCAGGGGACTCTCATATTTCTAGTGCCTCAAGAGAATCTCAAAAGATAGAGCATAAGGCCAGGATGAGAGCTGTCAAACTCCAAATAGAGAGGGAGGAGGTAGCCCTGGCTCAAGCTAGACTTGCCTTGGCAAGAGAACAGAAATTGTGTGGCTTAGATGCCACTGGTGGCAGCAATATTCCTAGAGAAAAAGACAGGAGCTATGATAATAGAAACCTGACAAAAATTATGGCCCCCTACAAGGAAGGGGATGACATCCACAAATGGATGACTGCTCTTGAGAGAGCCTGCATGGTACAGCAGGTTCCTCAGAATCAGTGGGCTGCAATTGTATGGTACTCCTTTTCAGAGAAAGGGAGGGACAGGCTCCTCACAGTTAGACCTGAGGATGCCAAAAACTACTCTGTCTTGAAGAGTGCTCTTATTGAAGGGTTTGGCCTAACCACTGAGCAATACAGGTTGTTGTTCAGAGACACCCAAAAAGCACAGACTCAAGACTGGACTGATTTTGTAGATTGTGCCACTAAGGCTCTGGAGGGTTGGTTGCAGGGAAGTAAAGTTTCAGACTATACAGGATTGTACAATCTTATCATGAGAGAACAGATCCTTAATAACTGTACAAACCAGCTGTTGCATCAATACCTTATTGACTCTGATCTGACCTCTCCCCAAGAATTGGGAAAGAAGGCGGAAAAATGGGTCAGAACAAGGATTAAGCAGAAACCCCAGAACCAAGGTGGTGACCAGAAGAAAACAGACCAGAAGGGTGGACATCAGAAAGATAAAGAAAAGGACCAGAAGTCTTCAGGCCCCCAAACTAGTAATAAAGAGGGTGGTTCCCAAAATGGAAACAAGAAAAAGAAGAATAATGGCCCAAAGAAGCCTTGGTGTAATACCTGCAAATCAGTTTCACACTGGGGCAGTGAATGCACCAAGACAAATCCAGTCCCCACCACTGCAGCTCCTAAAGCACCTGCACCCCCTAGTTCAGTAAGCAGTGGTGGAACACAACCAAAGGGTGTAGTAGGGTTAACCCTGGGTACTGAAGTAGGATCTGGCCTAGTCAGAATCCCTACTCAGGCAGTTCTCCTATATGATGTGGACCTAGCTTTGTCCACTACAGTGAATCCCAGTAACCTGGGCAAATATAGGCAGACGCCTTTAATCAATGAGAAACTGGCTCAGGCCTACAGGGACACATGTGCCAGTGTCACAATGGTGACACCTGACTTTGTGGACCCTGGACAGATTGTATTAGGTGAAAGTTACCTAGTGACCAATGCAAGCAACTCCACTACTTCCCATAGTGTGGCAGTTGTGAACTTCTCCTGGGGAGGGGTAGATGGCCTAAAGAAAGTTGTTATGAGTGCAGACCTCCCAGTAGACTGTCTGTTAGGCAATGATCTTGAAAGCTCAGTTTGGTCAGAAGTGGAGTACAGGACTCATGCAGAAATGCTAGGGATTTCAGCACATGTCCTTGCAGTGACAAGGACTCAGGCTAAGAAGTGCCTTCCTGAACCAGTGGTGGATCTTGGAACAATAGACCAACCACAACCCAAGAGAAGGAGCAAGAGAGGAAAGGCTGAGCCTTCCACCTTGCCCCAGGTTGAGGATCAGGTTTCACAGGAAACTGATTCTGCAGTCCAAGAGGAGACTGTCTCTGAGGAGCTTGAACCTGACCAGGTTGAGTTTCTGGGGACAGGGGGACCCTCCAGGGCAGACCTGAGGCAGGCTCAATTAGATTGCCCTTCCCTTGAACCCCTCAGACAGCAGGCTGCTGCTGAGGCTGCTGGGGATGCCCAAGGTACCCATACTGTGTATTGGGATGATGGACTCCTTTATTCAGAGGCTAGAGACCCCAAGCCTGGTACCACCAGGAGGTTGGTCATACCTTTGAAGTTTTGAGGTTTCCTTCTTACCTTGGCCCATGATATTCCCCTTGCAGGACACTTAGGCCAGAAGAAGACATGGGACAGGCTTGTTTCACACTTTCACTGGCCTCATATGTCAGAAAATGTCAAGGAGTTTTGTCGCTCCTGTGTCACTTGCCAAGCCAGTGGTAAGTCAGGTGGCACAACAAAGGCCCCCCTCATACCACTACCTGTGGTGGGGGTACCCTTTGAAAGAGTTGGAATAGATATTGTGGGTCCCATGGATCCTCAAACAGCATCTGGGGACAGATTTATACTGGTGGTAGTGGATCATGCCACCAGGTATCCAGAAGCTATTCCCCTGAGGACCACCACAGCACCTGTGGTGGCAAAAGCCCTCATTGCAGTTTTCTCCAGAGTGGGCTTTCCAAAGGAGGTATTGTCAGACAGAGCTACTAACTTCATGTCTAGCTATTTAAAAGCAATGTGGAAGGAGTGTGGAGTAAACTACAAGTTTACCACACCCTATCACCCGCAGTGCAATGGGCTTGTGGAGAGATTCAACAAGACCCTCAAGGGAATGGTAAAAGGATTACCAGAGAAGCTTAGGCGGAAATGGGACATTCTTTTACCCTTCTTGCTCTTTGCTTACAGAGAGGTCCCACAGAAGGGGGTTGGCTACAGCCCTTTTGAACTTTTGTTTGGCCACCCTGTGAGGGGTCCAGTATGTTTGGTGAAGGAAGGATGGGAGTTACCTCTCAAAAAGCCTAAGCTAGATGTAGTGGACTATGTACTTGGTCTCCGCTCCAGGATGGCTGAGTATATGGAGAGAGCATCCAAAAACCTGGAGGTCAGTCAAGAATTACAGAAAGCTTGGCATGACCAAAAGGCTGTTCTGGTTGAGTTCCAGCCAGGACAGAAGGTGTGGGTGCTGGAGCCAGTGGCCCCAGCAGCACTCCAGGACAAATGGACTGGACCCTACCCTATCATTGAGAAAAAGGGAGAAGTCACCTACTTGGTTGACTTTGAAACCCCTAGGAGCCCCCACAGGGTGCTCCATGTGAATCGTTTGAAAGCATTTGTGGACAGGGAGGACATGAGCTTGCTCATGGCCACAGATGGGGAACAGGAGGAAGAGAGTGACCCTCTCCCAGACCTGCTTTCTCAGAACCCTGATGATGGTTCAGTTGATGGAGTAGCCTTGGCAGGCAGCCTCACTGACCAGCAACAGATGGACTGCAGACAAGTTTTGCAGGCCCACAGGCATTTGTTTTCACTCACACCCAGCCAGACTAACTGGTGCACCCATGAGGTGGACACTGGTGACAGTCTGCCTGTCAAGAATAAGATCTACAGGCAACCTGATCATGTCAGGGATTGCATCAAGGCTGAGGTGCAAAAGATGTTGGAACTTGGAGTGATTGAGCCATCAGAGAGCCCATGGGCCAGCCCAGTAGTCCTTGTGCCAAAACCTCATACCCAAGATGGAAAGAGAGAAATGAGGTTTTGTGTGGACTACAGAGGTCTCAATGCTGTCACTAGGACAGATGCACATCCCATTCCAAGAGCAGATGAGCTCATTGACAGATTGGCTTCTGCCAAGTTTCTGACCACATTTGATTTGACAGCTGGCTACTGGCAAATCAGACTAGCTGAGGAGTCAAAAGCCAAGACAGCATTCTCTATCCCCAGTAGACATTATCAGTTTGTGGTGATGCCCTTTGGTTTGAAGAATGCACCTGCCACCTTCCAAAGGTTGGTGAATCAAGTCCTTGCTGGGTTGGATGACTTTTGTGCAGCATATCTAGATGATATTGCTGTCTTTAGCTCCACCTGGGAGGATCACCTGATCCACCTGAAGAAGGTTTTAGAGGCCCTGCAAAAGGCAGGCCTGACTATCAAGGCTACTAAGTGCCAGATAGGGCAGAGTAAGGTTGTGTACCTGGGCCACCTAGTAGGTGGGGGTCAGGTTCAACCACTGGAGAGCAAGATCCAGACCATACAGGACTGGGCTCCTCCAGTTACCCAGACACAAGTCAGAGCCTTCTTGGGCCTGACTGGGTATTACAGAAAGTTTGTGAAAAACTATGGGTCCATTGTGACACCATTGAATGACTTGACATCCAAGAAGATGCCAAAAAGGTTCAGTGGACAGTTAGCTGTCAAATGGCATTTGATGACCTGAAGAAGGCCATGTGCTCTGCACCTATCCTGAAGAGTCCTGACTACTCCAAACAGTTCATTGTACAGACAGATGCTTCTGAGTTGGGGGTGGGAGCTGTGCTTTCACAACTTAATCAAGATGGTCAAGACCAGCCCATTGCTTTTATTAGCAGAAGGCTGACCCCCAGGGAGAAACGTTGGTCAGCCATTGAGAGGGAGGCCTTTGCTGTGGTTTGGGTCCTGAAGAAGTTGAGGTCCTACTTGTTTGGAGCTCACTTCCTAGTTCAGACAGACCATAAGCCCCTCTTGTGGCTCAATCCGATGAAGGGTGAAAATCCCAAACTGCTCAGGTGGTCCATTTCCCTACAAGGGATGGACTTTACAGTGGAGCACCGCCCAGGGACTGACCATGGTAATGCAGATGGTCTCTCCAGGTACTTCCACTTAGAACATGAAGACTTATCTGGTCAAGGTTAGTTTAATGTCCCTGCGTTTGGGGGGGGGGGGGGGTTGTGTAGGAGAGTAGGGTCTGCTATCCTATGGTCACCCCAAATTTTTGCTTTTTGCTTCACTGGTTTTCGACTACTAAGGCTGTGGGCCTGCTGATCAGACCCCCAGCCTGCTGTCCTCTCACTAAATTAATGATACATGTGCTATAGGCACATACCACAATTGGAAATGGACTCCTTGTCAGCCCCTGTATAATGCACTATAGGTGCCCAGGGCATAGGGGCCACCAAGGCCTACCAGGGGCTGCAGCATATCTTTTGCCACCCCTGGCTGGTTCTTAAATTGATACAACTGGCTGATCACTCAGCTGGGGTAAGGTGGTGTAATCACCCCTTGCTTAGATATAGTATACCTATATCTAAACCTATATCTGGACACATATAAACCTGTGAGCCACTCCTATGGAAGGCCTCATCAATCCTGGAGGCAGAGTGCGTGGTTTAATGTGAGATGGAGCTCTAGCATGAGCTGAGCCTGTCTGCAGCTGTCGGGAACAACTCCCTAAGCTGTTTCAGGATAATGCCATACCATATACTCTTAAGTGCATTATAATCCTCGCGGTTATATAGCAACTTTGGTTTGGCTTTATCAAAACATGTCGTGTAAGGTGTCATATGATTTGGAATACTATCCCCTCGCCAGTTCTGGCGACAGGGATAGCATTCCACCCCTCTAGAGGGGTAAGACATGTTACTTTACTTAAATGCGGTTAATTTCTAAAAGGACCTTGGATCCACAAAATGGATGCCTCTGCCACAGACACGAGTCTGACCCCCTGAAGCTGACCGAAACTCAGCCAAAGGGGCCTGGACAAAGGGTTTCCTGTCGCAGGGAGGTGTTACACCCCCCCAGACAGGAGATAGTGGATTGTAGCAGGGAGGTTTGAAAGAAACCAGACACTGCATGGGGAGCACAAGGCTGCCCCTTGCATAATCCGGCCAAACCGGTTCTGGGGCACTCCAGCCCTCGTGCCCGGGCGGCCTGGATCAAAGGAAGGGGGTGTATCCACCCACTTCCTGGGTCCCACCCATAGGAGGGGACCTAGCAGGTAATCCAGCCCCCTAAATTAGTATAAGACTGGGAGCAGTGCCAATGCACTTCAGATTATCCTGATGAAACATAAGAAATGAAACTCTGGACCCTTCGACATCCTACTCAACGTAGAAGACTGAAGAATCTCCCTTGTGGTCAAGGAGTGACCACCCTGTGCAAACAGCCACCATCCAGCCATCGACGTCTGCTTTGTTGCAGTTCCTGCTGGAACTCGAGCGACAGAGATTGACGAGATCAAGCTTGTTTGCCTTCTAACAGCCCGATCCACAGTCCCTGCAGAGCTGAGACCCGTGGAGGCGACCGGAAGCGTGGGGCATGCCATCTTGAAAAGACCACGAGACGCTGACGGTGCAGCCCACAAGTGACCCTCGAAGCTGTACAACGGGATTTGAGAAGCCCTAACCCTAAGCCACTTTTGCACCGAAGTTCAGCCCTCCACACTTGACGAGTGCTGCGTGGGGCCCTTCTGCTTCTTTTGGCTCAACGCGTTGGCCCGGTCACTTGCCAGCTGGCTTGTGGCCCCTGTACCGACGAAACTTGAAATTCGACTTGCGATTCTGGTTGCTCCAGATTTGCCCCAGCTCCCCTGAAAAGGAGCCCCCACTCTGACCCTCCTGGTTTGAGTGAGCAGCAATCTCCCGGTTCTGCGTGGATTGCTTTTGCCAAGTATTGTTTGCTCCAATCTTGAAGCCGACAGTGCCGACGGCGAGAACCTGCGTGGGACAGAACGTGACCTGCTCCTGGACTTCGTAGATGCCCCAGAGCCCACGTGACAGTGGAGAGAAGCTCCTCGACAACCACCTGATTGTGCCCGACATTGCCTGGTTCCGTCCTGGTTCCACCCTGGTCACTGCTGAGTGACCCAGACTCTGTCCCCTCTGCTTTCAGGTACTTTTCGACTTGAGTCCACCCTTGGACTCCACCGGACACTTCTCTTTCACCCCGCCTGCAGCCCTTTCAGCTCCAAGCACCAAGAGCCTGCGAGACGAAACCCGACTCAACTTCGACCCTGTGCACCCGCTTCCTGTGGGTGAGGTAACATTGCAACGCCGGTGTTCCCACACTGGTACATACCTCTAGGGTCTGTGTCTTAAGTTTTGTTCCTCTAGGTTCAGCGGAAGTGTCCTTAAACTTTAACTTTGTAACTTTTACGCACCATTGGTTAACATTGATGAATGCGTGCACTTTCTGCACTGCACCCGAATCCCGCGGGCTTTTCCCGACTTCAGCATTGCTTGTCCCGACTGCTCCCGGCGATTCCCTAGGCCCTAGGCCTAACCACTGTTCGATTGGTATCTCTTATACCACTTGTTTAGTATATGGTCTGAGTGGCCCTTCGCCCTCATCCATATTTGTGCAACTTTGTATGTTATACTGTGCTTTTGATTTAACGCTTGTGCCCCTTTATTCATTAAGAATACTGGGGATTGTTTTTAGTAATAAATACATATATTTTTATAATATATACTTGTGTGGTGTCCTTTCATTTGACATTACAGGATTGTATGAGATAAAACAGCTCGCTTAACACGACCTCTTAAGTTAAGCCTTTAGGCTGCTTAGTCCATGCTACCCCTAGGATAGCTTGTCTAATAAGGTT
Source organism: Lissotriton helveticus (assembly GCF_964261635.1). Classification (NCBI taxonomy): domain Eukaryota; kingdom Metazoa; phylum Chordata; class Amphibia; order Caudata; family Salamandridae; genus Lissotriton; species Lissotriton helveticus. Next base: position 427,473,207 of record NC_136068.1, read on the forward strand.
GACTTACAACCAGACACCATAAGGGATTGTTTGGTCTGATAACAGGTGGTTCCAGAATTGGAAACATCACCTATCAGGCCAACTTCTCACATTCAGTGAGGAGCAGCCAGGGACATTCTAGCAAGTTTTACTGGTAAGTGGGGTTTGAAACGCTTTTCAGGCTCAATACTGGACTCAAAAGATGCAGCCCTGAGGTTTCTCATGATAGCAGGTGGGTAAGTTGGAATTCGCCGCTCGGCTGACCCTGCAGGAGCAAACGTATGCCAAAATTCGACACAGAACCAGCTTTTCAGTGAAGAGAAGCCAACGACATTCTAGCAATTTTTACTTGTTATTGGGGTTGTAAACTATTTTCAGGCTCAGGACTGGGCTCAAAAGATGAAGCCATGAGGTCTCTCTTGATAGCAGGTGGGTAAGTAGAAATTACCCGCTCGGCTGACCCGGCAAGAGCAAACGTATGCCAAAAATTGACGCAGAACCAGCTCTTCAGTGTAGAGCAGCCAGGGAAGTTGTAGCAAGTTTTACTGGTAAGTGGGGTTGGAAACACTTTTCAGGCTCAATTCTGGGCTCAAAAGATGCAGCACTGAGGTCTCTCCTGATAGCAGGCGGGTAAGTAGAAATTCACCGCTCGGCTGACCTTGCATTAGCAAACGTATGCCAAAAATCGACGCAGAACCAGCTTTTCAGTGAAGAGCATCCAGGGACATTCTAGCAAGTTTTAGTTGTAAGTGGGGTTGGAAACGCTTTTCAGGCTTAGTACTGGACTCAAAAGATACAGCCCTGAGGTCTCTCATGATAGCAGGTAGGTAAGTTGGAATTCGCCGCTCGGCTGACCCTGCAGGAGCAAACTTATGCCAAAATTCGACGCAAAACCAGCTTTTCAATGAAGAGCAGCTAGGGACATTCTAGCAAGGTTACTTGTTAGTGGAGTTGGAAACGCTTTTCACGCTCAGTACTGTGCACAAAAGATGCAGCCCTGAGGTCTCTCATGATAGCAGGTGGGTAAGTAGAAATTCGCCGCTCGGCTGACCCGGCAGGAGCAAACGTATGCCAAAAATGTACGCAGAACCAGCTTTTCAGTAAAGAGCAGCCTGGGACATTCTAGCAAATTTTACTTGTAAGTGGGGTTGGAAACGCTTTTCAGGCTTAGTACTGGGCTCAAAAGATGTAGCCCAGAGGTCTCTCCTGATAGCAGTTGGGTATGTAGAAATTCGCCACTCGGCTGACTCAGCAGGAGCAAACGTATGCCACAAATTGACGCAGAACCAGCTTTTCAGTGAGGAGCAGCCAGGGACATTCTAGCAAGTTTTACTGGTAAGTGGGGTTTGAAACGCTTTTCAGGCTCAATACTGGACTCAAAAGATGCAGCCCTGAGGTTTCTCATGATAGCAGGTGGGTAAGTTGGAATTTGCCGCTTGGCTGACCCTGCAGGAGCAAACGTATGCCAAAATTCGACACAGAACCAGCTTTTCAGTGAAGAGAAGCCAACGACATTCTAGCAATTTTTACTTGTTATTGGGGTTGGAAACTATTTTCAGGCTCAGGACTGGGCTCAAAAGATGCAGCCATGAGGTCTCTCTTGATAGCAGGTGGGTAAGTAAAAATAATTACCCGCTCGGCTGACCCGGCAAGAGCAAACGTATGCCAAAAATTGACGCAGAACCAGCTTTTCAGTGAAGAGCAGCCAGGGACATTCTAGCACGTTTTACTTGTAAGTGGGGTTGGAAATGCTTTTCAGGCTCAGTACTGGGCTCAAAAGACGCAGCACTGAGGTCTCTCCCGATAGCAGGTGGGTAAGTAGAAATTCACCACTCGGCTGACCCGGCAAGAACAAACGTATGTCAAAAATTGACGTGAACCAGCGTTTCAGTGAAGAGCAGCCAGGGACATTCTAGCAAGTTTTAGTTGTAAGTGGGGTTGGAAACGCTTTTCAGGCTCAGTACTGGACTCAAAAGATGCAGCCCTGAGGTCTCTCATAATAGCAGGTGGGTAAGTTGGAATTCGCCGCTCGGCTGACCCTGCAGGAGCAAACTTATGCCAAAATTCGACGCAAAACCAGCTGTTCAATGAAGAGCAGCCAGGGACATTCTTGCAAGTTTTACTTGTAAGTGGGGTTGGAAACGCTTTTCACGCTCAGTACTGTGCACAAAAGATGCAGCCCTGAGGTCTCTCATGATAGCAGGTGGGTAAGTAGAAATTCGCCGCTCGGCTGACAAGGCAGGAGCAAACGTATGCCAAAAATCGACGCAGAACCAGCTTTTCAGTGAAGAACAGCCAGGGACATTATAGCAAGTTTTACTTATAAGTGGGGTTGGAAACGCTTTTCAGGCTCAGTACTGGGCTCAAAAGACGCAGCCGTGAGGTCTCTCTTGATAGCAGCTGGGTAAGTAGAAATTTGCCGCTCGGCTGTCCCGGCAGGAGCAAACGTATGCCAAAAATCAACTCAGAACCAGCTTTTCAGTGTAGAGCAGCCAGGGACATTCTAGCAAGTTTTACTTGTAAGTGGGGTTGGAAACGCTTTTCAGGCTCATTACTGGGCTCAAAAGATGCAGCCATGAGGTCTCTCCTGATAGCAGGTGGGTAAGTAGAAATGCGTCGCTCGGCTGACCCGGCAGGAGCAAACATATGTCTCAAAATTGATGTAAAGCCAGCTTTTCAGTGAAGAGCAGCGAGGGACATTCTAGCAAGTTTTACTTGTAAGTGGGGTTGGAAACGCTTTTCAGGCTCAGTACTGGGCTCAAAAGATGCAGTCCTGAGGTCTCAGCAGGTGGGTAAGTTGGAATTCGCCGCTCGGCTGACCCTGCGGAGGCAAACGTATGCCAAAATTCGACGCAGAACCAGCTTTTCAGTGAAGAGCAGCCAAGGACATTCTAGCAAGTTTTACTTGTAAGTGGGGTTGGAAAAGATTTTCAGGCTCAGGACTGGGCTCAAAAGATGCAGCCATGAGGTCTCTCTTGATAGCAGGTGGGTAAGTAGAAATTCGACACTCGGCTGACCCAGCAGGAGCAAACGTATGCCAAAAATCGACGCAGAACCAGCTTTTCAGTGAAGAGCAGCCAGGGACATTCTAGCACGTTTTACTTGTAAGTGGGGTTGGAAACGCTTTTCAGGCTCAGTACTGGGCTCAAAAGACGCAGCACTGAGGTCTCACCCGATAGCAGGTGGGTAAGTAGAAATTCACCACTGGGATGACCCGACAGGAACAAACGTATGCCAAAAATTGACGTGAACCAGCGTTTCAGTGAAGAGCAGCCAGGGACGTTCTAGCAAGTTTTACTGGTAAGTGGGGTTGGAAACGCTTTTCAGGCTCAATACTGGGCTCAAAAAATGCAGCACTGAGGTCTCTCCTGATAGCAGGCGGGTAAGTAGAAATTCACCGCTCGGCTGACCTGGCATTAGCAAACGTATGCCAAAAATCGACGCAGAACCAGCTTTTCAGTGAAGAGCAGCCAGGGACATTCTAGCACGTTTTACTTGTAAGTGAGGTTGGAAATGCTTTTCAGGCTCAGTTCTGGGCTCAAAAGACGCAGCACTGAGGTCTCTCCCGATAGCAGGTGGGTAAGTAGAAATTCACCACTCGGCTGACACGGCAGGAACAAACGTATGCCAAAAATTGACGTGAACCAGCATTTCAGTGAAGAGCAGCCAGGGACATTCTAGCAAGTTTTAGTTGTAAGTGGGGTTGGAAACGCTTTTCAGGCTCAGTACTGGACTCAAAAGATGCAGCCCTGAGGTCTCTCATGATAGCAGGTGGGTAAGTTGGAATTCGCCGCTCGGCTGACCCTGCAGGAGCAAACTTATGCCTAAATTCGACGCAAAACCAGCTTTTCAATGAAGAGCAGCCAGGGACATTCTAGCAAGGTTACTTGTTAGTGGAGTTGGTAACGCTTTTCACGCTCAGTACTGTGCACAAAAGATGCAGCACTGAGGTCTCTCCTGATAGCAGGTGGGTAAGTAGAAATTTGCCGCTCGGCTGACCCGGCAGGAGCAAACGTATGCCAAAAATGTACGCAGAACCAGCTTTTCAGTAAAGAGCAGCCTGGGACATTCTAGCAAATTTTACTTGTAAGTGGGGTTGGAAACGCTTTTCAGGCTTAGTACTGGGCTCAAAAGATGCAGCCCAGAGGTCTCTCCTTATAGCAGGTGGGTATGTAGAAATTCGCCACTCGGCTGACTCAGCAGGAGCAAACGTATGCCACAAATTGACGCAGAACCAGCTTTTCAGGGAGGAGCAGCCAGGGACATTCTAGCAAGTTTTACTGGTAAGTGGGGTTTGAAACACTTTTCAGGCTCAATACTGGACTCAAAAGATGCAGCCCTGAGGTTTCTCATGATAGCAGGTGGGTAAGTTGGAATTCGCCGCTTGGCTGACCCTGCAGGAGCAAACGTATGCCAAAATTCGACACAGAACCAGCTTTTCAGTGAAGAGAAGCCAACGACATTCTAGCAATTTTTACTTGTTATTGGGGTTGGAAACTATTTTCAGGCTCAGGACTGGGCTCAAAAGATGCAGCCATGAGGTCTCTCTTGATAGCAGGTGGGTAAGTGAAAATAATTACCCGCTCGGCTGACCCGGCAAGAGCAAACGTATGCCAAAAATTGACGCAGAACCAGCTTTTCAGTGTAGAGCAGCAAGGGACATTCTAGCAAGTTTTACTTGTAAGTGGGGTTGGAAACTCTTTTCAGGCTCAGTACTGGGCTCAAAAGATACAGCCATGAGGTCTCTCTTGATAGCAGCTGGGTAAGTAGAAATTTGCCGCTCGGCTGACCCGGCAGGAACAAATGTATGCCAAAAATCGACGCAGAACCAGCTTTTCAGTGAAGAGCAGCCAGGGACATTCTAGCAAGTTTTACTTGTAAGTGGGGTTGGAAACGCTTTTCAGGCTCATTACTGGGCTCAAAAGATGCAGCCATGAGGTCTCTCCTGATAGCAGGTGGGTAAGTAGAAATGCGTCGCTCGGCTGACCCGGCAGGAGCAAACGTATGTCTCAAAATTGATGTAAAGCCAGCTTTTCAGTGAAGAGCAGCGAGGGACATTCTAGCAAGTTTTACTTGTAAGTGGGGTTGGAAACGCTTTTCAGGCTCAGTACTGGGCTCAAAAGATGCAGTCCTGAGGTCTCAGCAGGTGGGTAAGTTGGAATTCGCCGCTCGGCTGACCCTGCGGAGGCAAACGTATGCCAAAATTCGACGCAGAACCAGCTTTTCAGTGAAGAGCAGCCAAGGACATTCTAGCAAGTTTTACTTGTAAGTGGGGTTGGAAAAGATTTTCAGGCTCAGGACTGGGCTCAAAAGATGCAGCCATGAGGTCTCTCTTGATAGCAGGTGGGTAAGTAGAAATTCGACACTCGGCTGACCCAGCAGGAGCAAACGTATGCCAAAAATCGACGCAGGACCAGCTTTTCAGTGAAGAGCAGCCAGGGACATTCTAGCACGTTTTACTTGTAAGTGGGGTTGGAAACGCTTTTCAGGCTCAGTACTGGGCTCAAAAGACGCAGCACTGAGGTCTCACCCGATAGCAGGTGGGTAAGTAGAAATTCACCACTCGGCTGACCCGACAGGAACAAACGTATGCCAAAAATTGACGTGAACCAGCGTTTCAGTAAAGAGCAGCCAGGGACGTTCTAGCAAGTTTTACTGGTAAGTGGGGTTGGAAACGCTTTTCAGGCTCAATACTGGGCTCAAAAAATGCAGCACTGAGGTCTCTCCTGATAGCAGGCGGGTAAGTAGAAATTCACCGCTCGGCTGACCTGGCATTAGCAAACGTATGCCAAAAATCGACGCAGAACCAGCTTTTCAGTGAAGAGCAGCCAGGGACATTCTAGCACGTTTTACTTGTAAGTGAGGTTGGAAATGCTTTTCAGGCTCAGTTCTGGGCTCAAAAGACGCAGCACTGAGGTCTCTCCCGATAGCAGGTGGGTAAGTAGAAATTCACCACTCGGCTGACACGGCAGGAACAAACGTATGCCAAAAATTGACGTGAACCAGCGTTTCAGTGAAGAGCAGCCAGGGACATTCTAGCAAGTTTTAGTTGTAAGTGGGGTTGGAAACGCTTTTCAGGCTCAGTACTGGACTCAAAAGATGCAGCCCTGAGGTCTCTCATGATAGCAGGTGGGTAAGCTGGAATTCGCCACTCGGCTGACCCTGCAGGAGCAAACTTATGCCAAAATTCGACACAAAACCAGCTTTTCAATGAAGAGCAGCCAGGGACATTCTAGCAAGTTTTACTTGTAAGTGGGGTTGGAAACGCTTTTCACGCTCAGTACTGTGCACAAAAGATGCAGGCCTGAGGTCTCTCATGATAGCAGGTGGGTAAGTAGAAATTCGCCGCTCGGCTGACAAGGCAGGAGCAAACGTATGCCATAAATCGACGCAGAACCAGCTTTTCAGTGAAGAGAAGCCAGGGACATTATAGCAAGTTTTACTTGTAAGTGGGGTTGGAAACGCTTTTCAGGCTCAGTACTGGGCTCAAAAGATGCAGCCGTGAGGTCTCTCTTGATAGCAGCTGGGTAAGTAGAAATTTGCAGCTCGGCTGACCCGGCAGGAGCAAACGAATGCCAAAAATCGACTCAGAACCAGCTTTTCAGTGTAGAGCAGCCAGGGACATTCTAGCAAGTTTTACTTGTAAGTGGGGTTGGAAACGCTTTTCAGGCTCATTACTGGGCTCAAAAGATGCAGCCATGAGGTCTCTCCTGATAGCAGGTGGGTAAGTAGAAATTCGCCGCTCGGCTGACCCGGCAGGAGCAAACGTATGTCTCAAAATTGATGTAAAGCCAGCTTTTCAGTGAAGAGCAGCGAGGGACATTCTAGCAGGTTTTACTTCTAAGTGGGGTTGGAAACGCTTTTCAGGCTCAGTACTGGGCTCAAAAGATGCAGTCCTGAGGTCTCAGCAGGTGCGTAAGGTGGAATTCGCCTCTCGGGTGACCCTGCAGGAGCAAACTTATGCCAAAATTCGACGCAAAACCAGCTTTTCAATGAAGAGCAGCCAGGGACATTCTAGCAAGTTTACTTGTTAGTGGGGTTGGAAACGCTTTTCACGCTCAGTACTGTGCACAAAAGATGCAGCCCTGAGGTCTCTCATGATAGCAGGTGGGTAAGTAGAAATTCGCCGCTCGGCTGACCCGGCAGGAGCAAACGTATGCCAAAAATCGACGCAGAATCAGCTTTTCAGTAAAGAGCAGCCAGGGACATTCTAGCAAGTTTTACTTGTAAGTGGGGTTGGAAAAGATTTTCAGGCTCAGGACGGGGCTCAAAAGATGCAGCCATGAGGTCTCTCTTGATAGCAGGTGGGTAAGTAGAAATTCGACACTCGGCTGACCCAGCAGGAGCAAACGTATGCCAAAAATCGACGCAGAACCAGCTTTTCAGTGAAGAGCAGCCAGGGACATTCTAGCACGTTTTACTTGTAAGTGGGGTTGGAAACGCTTTTCAGGCTCAGTACTGGGCTCAAAAGACGCAGCACTGAGGTCTCACCCGATAGCAGGTGGGTAAGTAGAAATTCACCACTCGGCTGACCCGACAGGAACAAACGTTTGCCAAAAATTGACGTGAACCAGCGTTTCAGTGAAGAGCAGCCAGGGACGTTCTAGCAAGTTTTACTGGTAAGTGGGGTTGGAAACGCTTTTCAGGCTCAATACTGGGCTCAAAAAATGCAGCACTGAGGTCTCTCCTGATAGCATGCGGGTAAGTAGAAATTCACCGCTCGGCTGACCTGGCATTAGCAAACGTATGCCAAAAATCGACGCAGAACCAGCTTTTCAGTGAAGAGCAGCCAGGGACATTCTAGCACGTTTTACTTGTAAGTGAGGTTGGAAATGCTTTTCAGGCTCAGTTCTGGGCTCAAAAGACGCAGCACTGAGGTCTCTCCCGATAGCAGGTGGGTAAGTAGAAATTCACCACTCGGCTGACACGGCAGGAACAAACGTATGCCAAAAATTGACGTGAACCAGCGTTTCAGTGAAGAGCAGCCAGGGACATTCTAGCAAGTTTTAGTTGTAAGTGGGGTTGGAAACGCTTTTCAGGCTCAGTACTGGACTCAAAAGATGCCGCCCTGAGGTCTCTCATGATAGCAGGTGGGTAAGTTGGAATTCGCCACTCGGCTGACCCTGCAGGAGCAAACTTATGCCAAAATTCAACACAAAACCAGCTTTTCAATGAAGAGCAGCCAGGGACATTCTAGCAAGTTTTACTTGTAAGTGGGGTTGGAAACGCTTTTCACGCTCAGTACTGTGCACAAAAGATGCAGGCCTGAGGTCTCTCATGATAGCAGGTGGGTAAGTAGAAATTCGCCGCTCGGCTGACAAGGCAGGAACAAACGTATGCCATAAATCGACGCAGAACCAGCTTTTCAGTGAAGAGCAGCCAGGGACATTATAGCAAGTTTTACTTGTAAGTGGGGTTGGAAATGCTTTTCAGGCTCAGGACTGGGCTCAAAAGATGCAGCCATGAGGTCTCTCTTGATAGCAGGTGGGTAAGTAGAAATTCGACACTCGGCTGACCCAGCAGGAGCAAACGTATGCCAAAAATCGACGCAGAACCAGCTTTTCAGTGAAGAGCAGCCAGGGACTTTCTAGCACATTTTACTTGTAAGTGGGGTTGGAAACGCTTTTCAGGCTCAGTACTGGGCTCAAAAGACGCAGTACTGAGGTCTCACCCGATAGCAGGTGGGTAAGTAGAAATTCACCACTCGGCTGACCCGACAGGAACAAACGTATGCCAAAAATTGACGTGAACCAGCGTTTCAGTGAAGAGCAGCCAGGGACGTTCTAGCAAATTTTACTGGTAAGTGGGGTTGGAAACGCTTTTCAGGCTCAATACTGGGCTCAAAAAATGCAGCACTGAGGTCTCTCCTGATAGCAGGCGGGTAAGTAGAAATTCACCGCTCGGCTGACCTGGCATTAGCAAACGTATGCCAAAAATCGACGCAGAACCAGCTTTTCAGTGAAGAGCAGCCAGGGACATTGTAGCACGTTTTACTTGTAAGTGAGGTTGGAAATGCTTTTCAGGCTCAGTTCTGGGCTCAAAAGACGCAGCACTGAGGTCTCTCCCGATAGCAGGTGGGTAAGTAGAAATTCACCACTCGGCTGACACGGCAGGAACAAACGTATGCCAAAAATTGACGTGAACCAGCGTTTCAGTGATGATCAGCCAGGGACATTCTAGCAAGTTTTTGTTGTAAGTGGGGTTGGAAACGCTTTTCAGGCTCAGTACTGGACTCAAAAGATGCAGCCCTGAGGTTTCTCATGATAGCAGGTGGGTAAGTTGGAATTCGCCACTCGGCTGACCCTGCAGGAGCAAACTTATGCCAAAATTCGACACAAAACCAGCTTTTCAATGAAGAGCAGCCAGGGACATTCTAGCAAGTTTTACTTGTAAGTGGGGTTGGAAACGCTTTTCACGCTCAGTACTGTGCACAAAAGATGCAGGCCTGAGGTCTCTCATGATAGCAGGTGGGTAAGTAGAAATTCGCCGCTCGGCTGACAAGGCAGGAGCAAACGTATGCCATAAATCGACGCAGAACCAGCTTTTCAGTGAGGAGCAGCCAGGGACATTATAGCAAGTTTTACTTGTAAGTGGGGTTGGAAACGCTTTTCAGGCTCAGTACTGGGCTCAAAAGATGCAGCCGTGAGGTCTCTCTTGATAGCAGCTGGGTAAGTAGAAATTTGCAGCTCGGCTGACCCGGCAGGAGCAAACGAATGCCAAAAATCGACTCAGAACCAGCTTTTCAGTGTAGAGCAGCCAGGGACATTCTAGCAAGTTTTACTTGTAAGTGGGGTTGGAAACGCTTTTCAGGCTCATTACTGGGCTCAAAAGATGCAGCCATGAGGTCTCTCCTGATAGCAGGTGGGTAAGTAAAAATTCGCTGCTCGGCTGACCCGGCAGGAGCAAACGTATGTCTCAAAATTGATGTAAAGCCAGCTTTTCAGTGAAGAGCAGCGAGGGACATTCTAGCAGGTTTTACTTGTATGTGGGGTTGGAAACGCTTTTCAGGCTCAGTACTGGGCTCAAAAGATGCAGTCCTGAGGTCTCAGCAGGTGCGTAAGGTGGAATTCGCCTCTCGGCTGACCCTGCAGGAGCAAACTTATGCCAAAATTCGACGCAAAACCAGCTTTTCAATGAAGAGCAGCCAGGGACATTCTAGCAAGTTTACTTGTTAGTGGGGTTGGAAACGCTTTTCACGCTCAGTACTGTGCACAAAAGATGCAGCCCTGAGGTCTCTCATGATAGCAGGTGGGTAAGTAGAAATCCGCCGCTCGGCTAACCCGGCAGGAGCAAACGTATGCCAAAAATCGACGCAGAATCAGCTTTTCAGTAAAGAGCAGCCAGGGACATTCTAGCAAGTTTTACTTGTAAGTGGGGTTGGAAAAGATTTTCAGGCTCAGGACTGGGCTCAAAAGACGCAGCACTGAGGTCTCACCCGATAGCAGGTGGGTAAGTAGAAATTCACCACTCGGCTGACCCGACAGGAACAAACGTATGCCAAAAATTGACGTGAACCAGCGTTTCAGTGAAGAGCAGCCAGGGACGTTCTAGCAAGTTTTACTGGTAAGTGGGGTTGGAAACGCTTTTCAGGCTCAATACTGGGCTCAAAAAATGCAGCACTGAGGTCTCTCCTGATAGCAGGCGGGTAAGTAGAAATTCACCGCTCGGCTGACCTGGCATTAGCAAACGTATGCCAAAAATCGACGCAGAACCAGCTTCTCAGTGAAGAGCAGCCAGGGACATTCTAGCACGTTTTACTTGTAAGTGAGGTTGGAAATGCTTTTCAGGCTCAGTTCTGGGCTCAAAAGACGCAGCACTGAGGTCTCTCCCGATAGCAGGTGGGTAAGTAGAAATTCACCACTCGGCAGGAAAAAACGTATGCCAAAAATTGACGTGAACCAGCGTTTCAGTGAAGAGCAGCCAGGGACATTCTAGCAAGTTTTACTTGTAAGTGGGGTTGGAAACGCTTTTCACGCTCAGTACTGTGCACAAAAGATGCAGGCCTGAGGTCTCTCATGATAGCAGGTGGGTAAGTAGAAATTCGCCGCTCGGCTGACAAGGCAGGAGCAAACATATGCCATAAATCGACGCAGAACCAGCTTTTCGGTGAAGAGCAGCCAGGGACATTATAGCAAGTTTTACTTGTAAATGGGGTTGGAAACGCTTTTCAGGCTCAGGACTGGGCTCAAAAGATGCAGCCATGAGGTCTCTCTTGATAGCAGGTGGGTAAGTAGAAATTCGACACTCAGCTGACCCAGCAGGAGCAAACGTATGCCAAAAATCTACGCAGAACCAGCTTTTCAGTGAAGAGCAGCCAGGGACATTCTAGCACGTTATACTTGTAAGTGGGGTTGGAAACGCTTTTCAGGCTCAGTACTGGGCTCAAAAGACGCAGCACTGAGGTCTCACCCGATAGCAGGTGGGTAAGTAGAAATTCACCACTCGGCTGACCCGACAGGAACAAACGTATGCCAAAAATTGACGTGAACCAGCGTTTCAGTGAAGAGCAGCCAGGGACGTTCTAGCAAGTTTTACTGGTAAGTGGGGTTGGAAAAGCTTTTCAGGCTCAATACTGGGCTCAAAAAATGCAGCACTGAGGTCTCTCCTGATAGCAGGCGGGTAAGTAGAAATTCACCGCTCGGCTGACCTGGCATTAGCAAACGTATGCCAAAAATCGACGCAGAACCAGCTTTTCAGTGAAGAGCAGCCAGGGACATTCTAGCACGTTTTACTTGTAAGTGAGGTTGGAAATGCTTTTCAGGCTCAGTTCTGGGCTCAAAAGACGCAGCACGGAGGTCTCTCCCGATAGCAGGTGGGTAAGTAGAAATTCACCACTCGGCTGACACGGCAGGAACAAACGTATGCCAAAAATTGACGTGAACCAGCGTTTCAGTGAAGAGCAGCCAGGGACATTCTAGCAAGTTTTAGTTGTAAGTGGGGTTGGAAACGCTTTTCAGGCTCAGTACTGGACTCAAAAGATGCCGCCCTGAGGTCTCTCATGATAGCAGGTGGGTAAGTTGGAATTCGCCACTCGGCTGACCCTGCAGGAGCAAACTTATGCCAAAATTCGACACAAAACCAGCTTTTCAATGAAGAGCAGCCAGGGACATTCTAGCAAGTTTTACTTGTAAGTGGGGTTGGAAACGCTTTTCACGCTCAGTACTGTGCACAAAAGATGCAGGCCTGAGGTCTCTCATGATAGCAGGTGGGTAAGTAGAAATTCGCCGCTCGGCTGACAAGGCAGGAGCAAACGTATGCCATAAATCGACGCAGAACCAGCTTTTCAGTGAAGAGCAGCCAGGGACATTATAGCAAGTTTTACTTGTAAGTGGGGTTGGAAACACTTTTCAGGCTCAGTACTGGGCTCAAAAGATGCAGCCGTGAGGTCTCTCTTGATAGCAGCTGGGTAAGTAGAAATTTGCAGCTCGGCTGACCCGGCAGGAGCAAATGAATGCCAAAAATCGACTCAGAACCTGCTTTTCAGTGTAGAGCAGCCAGGGACATTCTAGCAAGTTTTACTTGTAAGTGGGGTTGGAAACGCTTTTCAGGCTCATTACTGGGCTCAAAAGATGCAGCCATGAGGTCTCTCCTGATAGCAGGTGGGTAAGTAGAAATTCGCCGCTCGGCTGACCCGGCAGGAGCAAACGTATGTCTCAAAATTGATGTAAAGCCAGCTTTTCAGTGAAGAGCAGCGAGGGACATTCTAGCAAGTTTTACTTGTAAGTGGGGTTGGAAACGCTTTTCAGGCTCAGTACTGGGCTCAAAAGATGCAGTCCTGAGGTCTCAGCAGGTGCGTAAGGTGGAATTCGCCTCTCGGCTGACCCTGCAGGAGCAAACTTATGCCAAAATTCGACGCAAAACCAGCTTTTCAATGAAGAGCAGCCATGGACATTCTAGCAAGTTTACTTGTTAGTGGGGTTGGAAACGCTTTTCACGCTCAGTACTGTGCACAAAAGATGCAGCCCTGAGGTCTCTCATGATAGCAGGTGGGTAAGTAGAAATTCGCCGCTCGGCTGACCCGGCAGGAGCAAACGTATGCCAAAAATCGACGCAGAATCAGCTTTTCAGTAAAGAGCAGCCAGGGACATTCTAGCAAGTTTTACTTGTAAGTGGGGTTGGAAATGCTTTTCAGGGTCAGTACTGGGCTCAAAAGATGCAGCACTGAGGTCTCTCCTGATAGCAGGTGGGTAAGTATAAATTCGCCGCTCGGCTGACCCGGCAGCAGCAAACGTATGCCAAAAATGTACGCAGAACCAGCTTTTCAGTGAAGAGCAGCCTGGGACATTCTAGCAAATTTTACTTGTAAGTGGGGTTGGAAACGCTTTTCAGGCTTAGTACTGGGCTCAAAAGATGCAGCCCTGATGTCTTTCCTGATAGCAAGTGGGTATGTAGAAATTCGCCAATCGGCTGACTCAGCAGGAGCAAACATATGCCAAAAATTGACGCAGAACCAGCTTTTCAGTGAGGAGCAGCCAGGGACATTCTAGCAAGTTTTACTAGTAAGTGGGGTTGGAAACGCTTTTCAGGCTCAATACTGGACTCAAAAGATGCAGCCCTGAGGTCTCTCATGATAGCAGGTGGGTAAGTTGGAATTCGCCGCTCGGCTGACCCTGCAGGAGCAAACGTATGCCAAAATTCGACGCAGAACCAGCTTTTCAGTGAAGAGCAGCCAAGGACATTCAAGCAAGTTTTACATGTAAGTGGGGTTGGAAAAGATTTTCAGGCTCAGGACTGGGCTCAAAAGATGCAGCCATGAGGTCTCTCTTGATAGCAGGTGGGTAAGTAGAAATTCGCTACTCGGCTGACCCAGCAGGAGCAAATGTATGCCAAAAATCGACGCAGAACCAGCTTTTCAGTGAAGAGCAGCCAGAGACATTCTAGCACGTTGTACTTGTAAGTGGGGGTTGGAAACGCTTTTCAGGCTCAGTACTGGGCTCAAGAGACGCAGCACTGAGGTCTCTCCCGATAGCAGGTGGGTAAGTAGAAATTCACCACTCGGCTGACCCGGCAGGAACAAACGTATGACAAAAATTGACGTGAACCAGCGTTTCAGTGAAGAGCAGCCAGGGACGTTCTAGCTCGTTTTACTGGTAAGTGGGATTGGAAACGCTTTTCAGGCTCAATACTGGGCTCAAAAGATGCAGCACTGAGGTATCTCCTGATAGCAGGCGGGTAAGTAGAAATTCACCGCTCGGCTGACCTGGCATTAGCAAACGTATGCCAAAAATCGACGTAGAACCAGCTTTTCAGTGAAGAGCAGCCAGGGACATTCTAGCAAGTTTTAGTTGTAAGTGGGGTTGGAAACGCTTTTCAGGCTCAGTACTGGGCTCAAAAGATGCAGCCATGAGGTCTCTCTTGATAGCAGCTGTGAGAAGTTGGCCTGATATATAATGTTCACTATTCTAGTGAACACTTTGTATCAGTCCAAACAACCCTTATTGATGTTTGGTTGTAAGTCAACCTGATAGACCAGCTATCCTAGTAGCATGGACACGTGCAGTCTTTAGGCTAAACTCTAGAGGGCGTGTTAAGCCACCTGTTTTACCATCACATTTACCCCTTGAACACCAAGTGAAAGGACACCACACAAGTTGTTATGAAAAATAAAGTATATTTATTTATAACAAGACTACCCTGGCTCTTTATGAGTCAGGGAGCTAAGCACATAACAAAACTCTTAAGAAAATACTTAAAGTCGCACAATTTACACAAATGCCCGAGGGGCACGAAAAACCATATACTACAAAAGTGGAATGCGAATTACTAGCAGGTAAGTAACTATTCTCATAGGCTTTAGGATCGCTAGAACTGGACTACTGAACCTTTAGATTACAAGCAGGAGGCCTAGGGACGTCGTGTGCAGAGTGGGAACTCTCACGCGTAAGGCGGGAAAAAGTCTATGGAGGCTAGTAAAAGCAAAGTTAGTGTTTTCGGGCGAATCCGACTAGGTAGGTCAAAAACGAAAGTGGATCTAGACACTTAAAGAGTTGGTCTACGCTGGAGCACCGGAGTACTCGGTTTACCTAGCCCAGGGGCGGCGGCTGCATAGGGTTCAAATGTCGTAGGGTTTCTTCGTTGATGAACCAGGAGCCTGAAGGAAGAAGTTGCTGGCAGGCGACCAGTGAAGAAGTTCGTGGGGATCCAAGCCTGGATCGGGGAAGAGGAAGACCTGTAAGCAGAGGGGACCAAGTTCTGAATCACTAGCCAGTGATTTAGGTGGGCACCAGAGTGGCACCGGACGAAGTCACCTCGACCAGGTGAGTGGGCACTGCTGGGCTCTGCAGTCTCTCGGACCAGGAGGCGTTGTCGGCAACCAGGATGGAGGTGCGAGCTGTCCCACGAAGATATCTGCTGTCGACGTCGCTGGACCCAGGATTGGGGCAACAAGTCTTGGCAAATGCAAGCCCACGCGGTGGACTTAAAATGGCGTCTGGAGTGGACCAGGAGGGTCCGGGGTGCTCCTCTGTTGGAGGGGAGCAAGGGCCAGCCTGGAGCAACCAGACCAGCGGTGTTTGTTGTCGAAGTTCATCATCAGAGGGCCACTAGCCAATGGGCAAGTGACCTGGACAATGCGGTGAGCAGAAAAGAGCAGAAGGGCCCCACGCAGATCTCGCTGATGCAAGGGGGCTGAACTTCAGTGCTGGAGCTGCTCAGGGTCGGGGCTTCTCTTACCCCAAAGCACTCAGTCGAGGGTCACTCGGTGGTCGTGCTGGGCAAGCGTCGTGCAGTCTTGAAGATGGCCGGTCCCTCGAGGTCTCGTCACACCCACGGGTCTCAGCTGGGCTGAAGATGCAGGTAGAGGTCAGAGGTGCCAGGGAAGCCAGTTCTCGTCGAGCTGGGCAGTCTTGATCCGGAGGAGAGACTTACAGCAGACCGCGATGCTTGGATGGTGCCTGCTGCTGCAGGGTGACTACTCCTTAGTCACAAGGGAGAAATCTTGAGAAGAGTCTTGAGTTCCTTTCGTGGAAAGTTGGTTCAGGATTCAAAGATGATCTGATTTGGAAGGGGGCCTGCTCCTACCCTTATCCTGCAAAAGGGGGCTGGCACGCGACTAAGTCCCGCCCTATGGGTGGGACTAGGAAGGGGGGGGTTACACCCCTCTCCCATGCCGGGCTTTCCCCAGCTCAGGGGCTGGTGTGCCCCTGGAACTGGTTCAAGCCGGCATATGCACAGTGAGCACCGGGGTGCCACTTGCAGTCACTTTCCTCTAAAGCCCTGCCTACCTAGGATACACAAAATCCTGTCTGGGACGGTGCTGGCACCGCCCCTGGCAGGAAACCCTTTGTCCTTGCCTCCCGCGCTGGGAGGACTCCCAGCAGCAGGAGGGCAGACTTGTGTCTCAGTGGCAGCATCCATCTTGTGGAGCTGAGGCTATGTCTGACTTTAACCGGGGTTACAGGTTACCAGCATGTCGTGTCCCTCTAGGAGGGTGGAATGCTAACCCCGTCACCAGAATTGGCGAGGGGTTAGTATTCCAATTCGTATGACACCTTACTCGACATGTTTTGATAATGTTATGCCAAAGTTAGCATATGACCGCGAGGTAAATAATGCACTTAAGAGTATATGGTATAGCGTTATCATGGATTTTGGAAAAGGGGGGTGGTGATGGACAGAGCTTCTGAATGATGCAGAATACTCTTACCAAGTCAAGAGATCATGGTTTTAATCCATCACCGTTTTTTAGCTCACTGCACCATCCCAGCTCAGAACCTGGCTATATGCAAATTAGTCTGTTCCTGTCCCAGTGCAAGATGGGAACAGGGCAAACCAAACTACCAAGCCAATTCTTATACTGGGAAGGAAACAAGCTTCCGGGGACCGGTTTCTGGCATCACAGCCTTCTTCGGCCCGGCTTGCTTGGTTTGCCCTGTTCCCATCATGTACTGGGACAGGAACAGACTAATTTGCATATAGCCAGGTTCTGAGCTGGGATGGTGCAGTGAGCTAAAAAACGGTGATGGATTAAAACCATGATCTATTGACTTGGTAAGAGTATTCTGCATCATTCAGAAACTCTGTCCATCACCACCCCCCTTTTCCAAAATCGGTTTTATCCACACTATGTGTGGGAGGGTATACTCAGACGTGAGCCCCTTGCTCATTGCACCATCAGGATTCAAGCAAGCCGGGCCGAAGAAGGCTGTGATGCCAGAAACCGGTCCCCGGAAGCTTGTTTCCTTCCCAGTATAAGAATTGGCTTGGTAGTTTGGTTTGCCCTGTTCCCATCATGCACTGGGACAGGAACAGACTAATTTGCATATAGCCAGGTTCTGAGCTGGGATGGTGCAGTGAGCTAAAAAACGGTGATGGATTAAAACCATGATCTATTGACTTGGTAAGAGTATTCTGCATCATTCAGAAACTCTGTCCATCACCACCCCCCTTTTCCAAAATCGGTTTTATCCACACTATGTGTGGGAGAGTATACTCAGACGTGAGTCCCTTGCTCATTGCACCATCAGGATTCAAGCAAGCCGGGCCGAAGAAGGCTGTGATGCCAGAAACCGGTCCCCGGAAGCTTGTTTCCTTCCCAGTATAAGAATTGGCTTGGTAGTTTGGTTTGCCCTGTTCCCATCATGCACTGGGACAGGAACAGACTAATTTGCATATAGCCAGGTTCTGAGCTGGGATGGTGCAGGGAGCTAAAAAACGTGATGGATTAAAACCATGATCTATTGACTTGGTAAGAGTATTCTGCATCATTCAGAAACTCTGTCCATCACCACCCCCCCTTTTCCAAAATCGGTTTTATCCACACTATGTGTGGGAGGGTATACTCAGACGTGAGTCCCTTGCTCATTGCACCATCAGGATTCAAGCAAGCCGGGCCGAAGAAGGCTGTGATGCCAGAAACCGGTCCCCGGAAGCTTGTTTCCTTCCCAGTATAAGAATTGGCTTGGTAGTTTGGTTTGCCCTGTTCCCATCATGCACTGGGACAGGAACAGACTAATTTGCATATAGCCAGGTTCTGAGCTGGGATGGTGCAGTGAGCTAAAAAACGGTGATGGATTAAAACCATGATCTATTGACTTGGTAAGAGTATTCTGCATCCTTCAGAAACTCTTTCCATCACCACCCCCCTTTTCCAAAATCGGTTTTATCCACACTATGTGTGGGAGGGTATACTCAGATGTGAGTCCCTTGCTCATTGCACCATCAGGATTCAAGCAAGTCGGGCCGAAGAAGGCTGTGATGCCAGAAACCGGTCCCCGGAAGCTTGTTTCCTTCCCAGTATAAGAATTGGCTTGGTAGTTTGGTTTGCCCTGTTCCCATCATGCACTGGGACAGGAACAGACTAATTTGCATATAGCCAGGTTCTGAGCTGGGATGGTGCAGTGAGCTAAAAAACGGTGATGGATTAAAACCATGATCTATTGACTTGGTAAGAGTATTCTGCATCATTCAGAAACTCTGTCCATCACCACCCCCCTTTTCCAAAATTGGTTTTATCCACACTATGTGTGGGAGGGTATACTCAGACGTGAGTCCCTTGCTCATTGCACCATCAGGATTCAAGCAAGCCGGGCCGAAGAAGGCTGTGATGCCAGAAACCGGTCCCCGGAAGCTTGTTTCCTTCCCAGTATAAGAATTGGCTTGGTAGTTTGGTTTGCCCTGTTCCCATCATGCACTGGGACAGGAACAGACTAATTTGCATATAGCCAGGTTCTGAGCTGGGATGGTGCAGTGAGCTAAAAAACGGTGATGGATTAAAACCATGATCTATTGACTTGGTAAGAGTATTCTGCATCATTCAGAAACTCTGTCCATCACCACCCCCCTTTTCCGAAATCGGTTTTATCCACACTATGTGTGGGAGGGTATACTCAGACGTGAGTCCCTTGCTCATTGCACCATCAGGATTCAAGCAAGCCGGGCCGAAGAAGGCTGTGATGCCAGAAACCGGTCCCCGGAAGCTTGTTTCCTTCCCAGTATAAGAATTGGCTTGGTAGTTTGGTTTGCCCTGTTCCCATCATGCACTGGGACAGGAACAGACTAATTTGCATATAGCCAGGTTCTGAGCTGGGATGGTGCAGTGAGCTAAAAAACGGTGATGGATTAAAACCATGATCTATTGACTTGGTAAGAGTATTCTGCATCATTCAGAAACTCTGTCCATCACCACCCCCCTTTTCCAAAATCGGTTTTATCCACACTATGTGTGGGAGGGTATACTCAGACGTGAGTCCCTTGCTCATTGCACCATCAGGATTCAAGCAAGCCGGGCCGAAGAAGGCTGTGATGCCAGAAACCGGTCCCCGGAAGCTTGTTTCCTTCCCAGTATAAGAATTGGCTTGGTAGTTTGGTTTGCCCTGTTCCCATCATGCACTGGGACAGGAACAGACTAATTTGCATATAGCCAGGTTCTGAGCTGGGATGGTGCAGTGAGCTAAAAAACGGTGATGGATTAAAACCATGATCTATTGACTTGGTAAGAGTATTCTGCATCATTCAGAAACTCTGTCCATCACCACCCCCCTTTTCCAAAATCGGTTTTATCCACACTATGTGTGGGAGGGTATACTCAGACGTGAGTCCCTTGCTCATTGCACCATCAGGATTCAAGCAAGCCGGGCCGAAGAAGGCTGTAATGCCAGAAACCGGTCCCCGGAAGCTTGTTTCCTTCCCAGTATAAGAATTGGCTTGGTAGTTTGGTTTGCCCTGTTCCCATCATGCACTGGGACAGGAACAGACTAATTTGCATATAGCCAGGTTCTGAGCTGGGATGGTGCAGTGAGCTAAAAAACGGTGATGGATTAAAACCATGATCTATTGACTTGGTAAGAGTATTCTGCATCATTCAGAAACTCTGTCCATCACCACCCCCCTTTTCCAAAATCGGTTTTATCCACACTATGTGTGGGAGGGTATACTCAGACGTGAGTCCCTTGCTCATTGCACCATCAGGATTCAAGCAAGCCGGGCCGAAGAAGGCTGTGATGCCAGAAACCGGTCCCCGGAAGCTTGTTTCCTTCCCAGTATAAGAATTGGCTTGGTAGTTTGGTTTGCCCTGTTCCCATCATGCACTGGGACAGGAACAGACTAATTTGCATATAGCCAGGTTCTGAGCTGGGATGGTGCAGTGAGCTAAAAAACGGTGATGGATTAAAACCATGATCTATTGACTTGGTAAGAGTATTCTGCATCATTCAGAAACTCTGTCCATCACCACCCCCCTTTTCCAAAATCGGTTTTATCCACACTATGTGTGGGAGTGTATACTCAGACGTGAGTCCCTTGTTCATTGCACCATTAGGATTCAAGCAAGCCGGGCCGAAGAAGGCTGTGATGCCAGAACCGGTCCCCGGAAGCTTGTTTCCTTCCCAGTATAAGAATTGGCTTGGTAGTTTGGTTTGCCCTGTTCCCATCATGCACTGGGACAGGAACAGACTAATTTGCATATTGCCAGGTTCTGAGCTGGGATGGTGCAGTGAGCTAAAAAATGGTGATGGATTAAAACCATGATCTATTGACTTGGTAAGAGTATTCTGCATCGTTCAGAAACTCTGTCCATCAACACCCCCCTTTTGCAAAATCGGTTTTATCCACACTATGTGTGGGAGGGTATACTCAGACGTGAGTCCCTTGCTCATTGCACCATCAGGATTCAAGCAAGCCGGGCCGAAGAAGGCTGTGATGCCAGAAACCGGTCCCCGGAAGCTTGTTTCCTTCCCAGTATAAGAATTGGCTTGGTAGTTTGGTTTGCCCTGTTCCCATCATGCACTGGGACAGGAACAGATTAATTTGCATATAGCCAGGTTCTGAGCTGGGATGGTGCAGTGAGCTAAAAAACGGTGATGGATTAAAACCATGATCTATTGACTTGGTAAGAGTATTCTGCATCATTCAGAAACTCTGTCCATCACCACCCCCCTTTTCCAAAATCGGTTTTATCCACACTATGTGTGGGAGGGTATACTCAGACGTGAGTCCCTTGCTCATTGCACCATCAGGATTCAAGCAAGCCGAGCCGAAGAAGGCTGTGATGCCAGAAACCGGTCCCCGGAAGCTTGTTTCCTTCCCAGTATAAGAATTGGCTTGGTAGTTTGGTTTGCCCTGTTCCCATCATGCACTGGGACAGGAACAGACTAATTTGCATATAGCCAGGTTCTGAGCTGGGATGGTGCAGTGAGCTAAAAAATGGTGATGGATTAAAACCATGATCTATTGACTTGGTAAGAGTATTCTGCATCATTCAGAAACTCTGTCCATCACCACCCCCCTCTTCCAAAATCGGTTTTATCCACACTATGTGTGGGAGGGTATACTCAGACGTGAGTCCCTTGCTCATTGCACCATCAGGATTCAAGCAAGCCGGGCCGAAGAAGGCTGTGATGCCAGAAACCGGTCCCCGGAAGCTTGTTTCCTTCCCAGTATAAGAATTGGCTTGGTAGTTTGGTTTGCCCTGTTTCCATCATGCACTGGGACAGGAACAGACTAATTTGCATATAGCCAGGTTCTGAGTTGGGATGGTGCAGTGAGCTAAAAAACGGTGATGGATTAAAACCATGATCTATTGACTTGGTAAGAGTATTCTGCATCATTCAGAAACTCTGTCCATCACCACCCCCCTTTTCCAAAATCGGTTTTATCCACACTATGTGTGGGAGGGTATACTCAGACGTGAGTCCCTTGCTCATTGCACCATCAGGATTCAAGCAAGCCGGGCCGAAGAAGGCTGTGATGCCAGAAACCGGTCCCCGGAAGCTTGTTTCCTTCCCAGTATAAGAATTGGCTTGGTAGTTTGGTTTGCCCTGTTCCCATCATGCACTGGGACAGGAACAGACTAATTTGCATATAGCCAGGTTCTGAGCTGGGATGGTGCAGTGAGCTAAAAAACGGTGATGGATTAAAACCATGATCTATTGACTTGGTAAGAGTATTCTGCATCATTCAGAAACTCTGTCCATCACCACCCCCCTTTTCCAAAATCGGTTTTATCCACACTATGTGTGGGAGGGTATACTCAGACGTGAGTCCCTCGCTCATTGCACCATCAGGATTCAAGCAAGCCGGGCCGAAGAAGGCTGTGATGCCAGAAACCGGTCCCCGGAAGCTTGTTTCCTTCCCAGTATAAGAATTGGCTTGGTAGTTTGGTTTGCCCTGTTCCCATCATGCACTGGGACAGGAACAGACTAATTTGCATATAGCCAGGTTCTGAGCTGGGATGGTGCAGTGAGCTAAAAACGGTGATGGATTAAAACCATGATCTATTGACTTGGTAAGAGTATTCTGCATCATTCAGAAACTCTGTCCATCACCACCCCCCTTTTCCAAAATCGGTTTTATCCACACTATGTGTGGGAGGGTATACTCAGATGTGAGTCCCTTGCTCATTGCACCATCAGGATTCAAGCAAGCCGGGCCGAAGAAGGCTGTGATGCCAGAAACCGGTCCCCGGAAGCTTGTTTCCTTCCCAGTATAAGAATTGGCTTGGTAGTTTGGTTTGCCCTGTTCCCATCATGCACTGGGACAGGAACAGACTAATTTGCATATAGCCAGGTTCTGAGCTGGGATGGTGCAGTGAGCTAAAAAACGGTGATGGATTAAAACCATGATCTATTGACTTGGTAAGAGTATTCTGCATCATTCAGAAACTCTGTCCATCACCACCCCCCTTTTCCAAAATCGGTTTTATCCACACTATGTGTGGGAGGGTATACTCAGACGTGAGTCCCTTGTTCATTGCACCATCAGGATTCAAGCAAGCCGGGCCGAAGAAGGCTGTGATGCCAGAAACCGGTCCCCGGAAGCTTGTTTCCTTCCCAGTATAAGAATTGGCTTGGTAGTTTGGTTTGCCCTGTTCCCATCATGCACTGGGACAGGAACAGATTAATTTGCATATAGCCAGGTTCTGAGCTGGGATGGTGCAGTGAGCTAAAAAACGGTGATGGATTAAAACCATGATCTATTGACTTGGTAAGAGTATTCTGCATCATTCAGAAACTCTGTCCATCACCACCCCCCTTTTCCAAAATCGGTTTTATCCACACTATGTGTGGGAGGGTATACTCAGACGTGAGTCCCTTGCTCATTGCACCATCAGGATTCAAGCAAGCCGAGCCGAAGAAGGCTGTGATGCCAGAAACCGGTCCCCGGAAGCTTGTTTCCTTCCCAGTATAAGAATTGGCTTTGTAGTTTGGTTTGCCCTGTTCCCATCATGCACTGGGACAGGAACAGACTAATTTGCATATAGCCAGGTTCTGAGCTGGGATGGTGCAGTGAGCTAAAAAACGGTGATGGATTAAAACCATGATCTATTGACTTGGTAAGAGTATTCTGCATCATTCAGAAACTCTGTCCATCACCACCCCCCTCTTCCAAAATCGGTTTTATCCACACTATGTGTGGGAGGGTATACTCAGACGTGAGTCCCTTGCTCATTGCACCATCAGGATTCAAGCAAGCCGGGCCGAAGAAGGTTGTGATGCCAGAAACCGGTCCCCGGAAGCTTGTTTCCTTCCCAGTATAAGAATTGGCTTGGTAGTTTGGTTTGCCCTGTTCCCATCATGCACTGGGACAGGAACAGACTAATTTGCATATAGCCAGGTTCTGAGCTGGGATGGTGCAGTGAGCTAAAAAACGGTGATGGATTAAAACCATGATCTATTGACTTGGTAAGAGTATTCTGCATCATTCAGAAACTCTGTCCATCACCACCCCCCTTTTCCAAAATCGGTTTTATCCACACTATGTGTGGGAGGGTATACTCAGACGTGAGTCCCTCGCTCATTGCACCATCAGGATTCAAGCAAGACGGGCCGAAGAAGGCTGTGATGCCAGAAACCGGTCCCCGGAAGCTTGTTTCCTTCCCAGTATAAGAATTGGCTTGGTAGTTTGGTTTGCCCTGTTCCCATCATGCACTGGGACAGGAACAGACTAATTTGCATATAGCCAGGTTCTGAGCTGGGATGGTGCAGTGAGCTAAAAATGGTGATGGATTAAAACCATGATCTATTGACTTGGTAAGAGTATTCTGCATCATTCAGAAACTCTGTCCATCACCACCCCCCTTTTCCAAAATCGGTTTTATCCACACTATGTGTGGGAGGGTATACTCAGACGTGAGTCCCTCGCTCATTGCACCATCAGGATTCAAGCAAGACGGGCCGAAGAAGGCTGTGATGCCAGAAACCGGTCCCCGGAAGCTTGTTTCCTTCCCAGTATAAGAATTGGCTTGGTAGTTTGGTTTGCCCTGTTCCCATCATGCACTGGGACAGGAACAGACTAATTTGCATATAGCCAGGTTCTGAGCTGGGATGGTGCAGTGAGCTAAAAAACGGTGATGGATTAAAACCATGATCTATTGACTTGGTAAGAGTATTCTGCATCATTCAGAAACTCTGTCCATCATCACCCCCCTTTTCCAAAATAGCGTTATCATGGAACAGCTATTAGGACTTGGTTCCGCAAGCTGCAAAAGGGCTCAGCTCATGCCAGAGCACCATTTCACATTATTCCACGCACTCTGCCTTCAGGATTGTTAAGGCCTGCCATAGGAGTGACTGATAGGAATATATGTGTCCATTTTAGGGTTAGATATAGGAATACTATATCTAAAGCAAAGGGTGATTACACCACCTTGCCCCAGCTGTCAAGCAGCCAGTTGTGTCAGTTTTGGATGGCCAGCCAGGGGTGGCATAATACATGCTTCAGCCCCTGGTAGGCCCTGGGTACACCTATGCCCTGGATACCTAAGGTATACTGTACAGGGACTGATAAGGTGACTCAGTATCCAATCAGATATGTACCTAGGGTACATGGAATCCATTTTAACAGAGAGAGCAGTGGGCCTGGGGTCCTGAATAGCAGGGCCCCAGGTCAACGAAGTCAGAAAATCAGCAAAACACCAGGCAAAAATTTGGGGGCAACCATAGTCAGGGATCTACCTTCCTACATAACCCCCCCCCAAACGAAAGGAGATAAGGCTATCCTTGACCAGGTAAGCCTATATTGCCTAAGTGGCCATATAAGGAAGTACCAGCACTGGCAAGGTTACCCCTATCTCATGGTCCACTAAGCAATCCCTCACCCTAAGGGTGTCTGAGGGTCTCCACCATAGGGAATCTCTACCTGTGGTGTGTTTTGGCAAAGTAAAAGGCTGGTGCTGAGATGGAGTACTGAAGTGAGGCTCCACTAATTTTGGGCTCAGCTTCCTCCAATCATTATCCACCATAGAGGCCTTTCTTTCCAAGACTGAGTTGTGTTGAGCTCTCAGGGTCAACCTCTGGCTACCTAAAGCTGGAGGCTGGGTCCCTCTGTTTGGATTACTGGAGGGACAGGTCAGGTTTGGGGCCCTTAGGTCCCAGGTTTGGCTGTGCCCATCAGTGTACATCTGGGGGAGGTCCCTAGCTAATTTTAAGGGGGATCCCTCAGGAGTTTGTTTTATTTTCACTTGGCTAGGACTACTAGCTTCAGTGCCCTTAATCTGCTGATTGGGGAAT
Source organism: Lissotriton helveticus (assembly GCF_964261635.1). NCBI lineage: Eukaryota > Metazoa > Chordata > Amphibia > Caudata > Salamandridae > Lissotriton > Lissotriton helveticus. The sequence continues at coordinate 427,498,631 of NC_136068.1, forward strand.
TCTGTTGGACAGGGGGCCCTTTGGGGTCCAACACTGGCCTCCCTGACCTCTACAGCCCTAGGCTGACTGAGGCAGGGTAGAGAGGGGCAGGTTACCTGCTCCAGACTGGGTCCCACCTTGGAAGGGTCCACTGACAACAGGGGCTCTGCCAGGCTGGGTCTGACTACCTCTGGGGCAGTTTCTTCACAAGGGGTCAGATCAGTTCCCTGAGGAGGCTGATCCTTTCCTAAAGTCTGGTGGGAGGGAGATTTGTCTTCCTCCTCAATGCTCTCTGTCTGAGTGGAGTGATCCATAGTTTCAGGCTTCACAACACTATTATCTGTCTGAGTTTGAGCTGTGGCCATCACAACTCTACCAACCTTTTCAGGAGGGGACTCAGTTTGGGTATGGGCTGTGACCATCACAGCCCTGCTAACCTTTTCTGGGAGGGAAGCTGTCTGAGATTGGGCTGTGACTGGCACAGCCCTCCTAACCTGTTCAGGGAGGACATCTTGGACTGGGGCTGTGGCTATCACTGCCCCACTAACCTTACCATGGAGGTTAACCATTTTCAAATGGGTTTCTTGCTCTACCTCAGCCCAGGCTGAGATCTCTAAATCATTCCCCAGTAGGCAATCTACAGGCAAGTTTGATGACACTGCCACTCTCTTGGGGCCAGTGACGCCTCCCCAGCTGAGATTTACCACTGCTATGGGATGATCTCTCTACACTCAATCAATGTTGGTTACCTGGTATGTGGCTCCAGGAAAAAGTTGCCTTGAGGGGACTAGACTCTCAGTCACCATGGTGATGCTAGCCCCTGTATCTCTATAGGCCTCAACTTTTATACCATTGCTGAGGGGCTCCTGTCTGTACTTGCTCAAAGTGTTGGGACAAGCAGTGAAGTTGGCAAACCCCATGCCATTTTCAAAGACAAGAGTATCTAAGTCAGGGGACCTGGTTAGGCCAGAGTCCCCAGGAACTCCCAAAGTAAATGCACCCAAATTCTTGGGGGCACTCCCACCACCTGGGGGATTACTACTAGTAGTAACAAGAGGCTGGGAAGTTTTACTTGGGGGTATGTTCTCCTTATTGTTGTTGGCCTATGGGCAACTGCTATCAGTTTTGTAATGGCCTACCTGCTTGCAGGTATGACAATAAGGTTTCTTTTGGGTATTGGAAGGAGTCTGGGACCCACCCTTGTCAGAGGATTTTTGGGGCCCTGATGTGGTTTGATCTGTAGATTTATTCCCACCCTTCTCTTGAGGCTTGGTTGATTCCTTTTTCTGGTCACCACCTTGGTTCTTAGGCCTAATCCTGGTTCTGACCCATTTGTCTGCCCTCTTACCCAACTCCTGTGGAGAGGTCAGATCAGAGTCTACCAGGTGCTGGTGTAATAACTGGTTCTGACAATTATTTAAGACTTGCTCTCTCATAATAAGATTATACAATCCTGTGAAGTCAGTAAGCTTACTACCCAGTAGCCAGCCTTCCAAAGCCTTAGTGGCACAATCAACAAAGTCAGACCAATCCTGAGACTGAATTTTCTGGGTATCCCTAAATAGCAACCTGTACTGCTCGTGGTTAAGCCAAACCCATCAACCAGTGTATTTTGCAGGACTTGGTAATTGTTAGCATCCTCAACTCTAGTAGTGAGGAGCTTATCTCTACCTTTGCCTTCAAAGGAGAGCCACAGTATAGCTGCCCACTGACTCTGGGGGATGCACTGGACAGTGCAGGCCCTCTCCAGAGCAGCCATCCACTTGTGGATGTCATCCCCTTGTTTAAAGGGGGGCACTATCTTACTCAGGTGTTTAGTATCTAAACTCCTTTCTTTATCTCTTGGGAGATTGCTGCCACCAGTGGTGACTACCCCATTAATCTGCTGCTCCCTAGCAAAGGCAAGCTTCTCTTTGGCCAGGGCAAGTTCTTCCCTTTCAATCCTCAGATTAGCCTGTTTCATCCTTGCTTCATGCTCTCTTCTCTGAGGGGAAGTCAATCTCCTCTGGGGAGAAATCCTTCTCCTCTGAGAAGAGGCATTAGAGTGCAGAGATCTATTGGAGTCCCTAGAATGAGATCTATCTCTTCTAACTCCAAGGTTAGGCCTCATTAGGGTCAGCACTGGGGGTCCCCCAGCTCATTCCCTAAATAGGTCTAAGTTGGCCCTAGTAAGTCTGCTGACTAACTCAGACCTCTTGTCTGCCTCATCCCCAGAGAGGTCCTCTTCTTCCGCCTCCTCAACTGTATTTTCAGTGTCAAGGAGGTCTGGATCACCAAGGGTACCTTCTAAGGCTGGCATACTCCCATCTGTATGAGAGGTTTTCCTAGCATCATATGTCTCTAAGAGACCTAACAGAAAGGGAGTGGTGGGGTTAGACCCCTGTTTCATTTCCTGGAGGTACACAAGTGTCTCAACTCCTGGAAATTGAGAGCTGCATATCTTGAGATGACATGTGGAGGGTCATTAGCCACTAGGGGAGTCTCTGAAGACTCTCCATGGGTAGACATGCTTTTCTAGTGAGGTGTAAGTGGTGCACTTACCTACACTATTTGTTTGCCTACTGATCCCTTGCTAAGAGTTGTAGTTTTAGGGTGTGCTAAGCCCTAGGAGCTACAACAGCTGGTTCAGTAGAACTCAGAGTATTCTAAGCTAAGTTATATGTACCTTAGTACTTATGTGATCTTTCAAATGATATTCTTAGGATACGTGTGGTAAAACAACAGCAAGCTCAAACCCCACCGCTGCCACCAATGTGAGAAGTTGGCCTGATATATAATGTTCACTATTCTAGTGAACACTTTGTATCAGTCCAAACATCCCTTATTGATGTTTGGTTGTAAGTCAACCTGATAGACCAGCTATCCTAGTAGCATGGACACGTGCAGTCTTTAGGCTAAACTCTAGTAGGGCGTGTTAAGCCAGCTGTTTTACCATCACATTTACCCCTTGAACACCAAGTGAAAGGACACCACACAAGTTGTTATGAAAAATAAAGTATATTTATTTATAACAAGACTACCCTGGCTCTTTATGAGTCAGGGAGCTAAGCACATACCAAAACTCTTAAGAAAATACTTAAAATCGCACAATTTACACAAATGCCCGAGGGGCACGAAAAACCATATACTACAAAAGTGGAATGCGAATTACTAGCAGGTAAGTAACTATTCTCATAGGCTTTAGGATCGCTAGGACTGGACTACTGAACCTTTAGATTACAACCAGGAGGCCTAGGGACGTCGTGTGCAGAGTGGGAACTCTCACGCGTAAGGCGGGAAAAAGTCTATGGAGGCTAGTAAAAGCAAAGTTAGTGTTTTCGGGCGAACCCGACTAGGTAGGTCAAAAACGAAAGTGGATCTAGACACTTAAAGAGTTGATCTACGCTGGAGCACCGGAGTACTCGGTTTACCTAGCCCAGGGGCTGCGGCTGCATAGGGTTCAAATGTCGTTGGGTTTCTTCGTTGATGAACCAGGAGCCTGAAGGAAGAAGTTGCTGGCAGGCGACCAGTGAAGAAGTTTGTGGGGATCCAAGCCTGGATCGGGGAAGAGGAAGACCTGTAAGCAGAGGGGACCAAGTTCTGAATCACTAGCCAGTGATTTAGGTGGGCACCAGAGTGGCACCAGATGAAGTCACCTCGACCAGGTGAGTGGGCACTGCAGTCTCTTGGACCAGGAGGGGTTGTCGGCGACCAGGATGTAGGTGCGAGCTGTCCCACGAAGATATCTGCTGTCGACGTCGCTGGACCCAGGATTGGGGCAACAAGTCTTGGCAAATGCAAGCCCACGCGGTGGACTTAAAATGGCGTCTGGAGTGGACCAGGAGGGTCCGGGTGCTCCTCTGTTGGAGGGGAGCAAGGGCCAGCCTGGAGCAACCAGACCAGCGGTGTTTGTCGTCAAAGTTCGTCGTCAGAGGGCCACTAGCCAACGGGCAAGTGACCTGGACAATGCTGTGAGCAGAAAAGAGCAGAAGGGCCCCACGCAGATCTCGTGGATGCAAGGGGGCTGAACTTCGGTGCTGGAGCTGCTCAGGGTCGGGGCTTCTCTTACCCCAAAGCACTCAGTCGAGGGTCACTCGGTGGTCGTGCTGGGCAAGCGTCGTGCAGTCTTGAAGATGGCCGGTCCCTCGAGGTCTCGTCACACCCACGGGTCTCAGCTGGGCTGAAGATGCAGGTAGAGGTCAGAGGTGCCAGGGAAGCCGGTTCTCGTCGAGCTGGGCAGTCTTGATCTGGAGGAGAGACTTACAGCAGACCGCGATGCTTGGATGGTGCCTGCTGCTGCAGGGTGACTACTCCTTAGTCACAAGGGAGAAATCTTGAGAAGAGTCTTGAGTTCATTTCGTGGAAAGTCGGTTCAGGATTCAAAGATGATCTGATTTGGAAGGGGGCCTGCTCCTACCTTTATCCTGCAAAAGGGGGCTGGCACGCGACTAAGTCCCGCCCTATGGGTGGGACTAGGAAGGGGGGTGGTTACACCCCTCTCCCATACCGGGCTTTCCCCAGCTCAGGGGCTGGTGTGCCCCTGGAACTGGTTCAAGCCGGCATATGCACAGTGAGCACCGGGGTGCCACTTGCAGTCACCTTCCTCTAAAGCCCTGCCTACCTAGGATACACAAAATCCTGTCTGGGACGGTGCTGGCACCGCCCCTGGCAGGAAACCCTTTGTCCTTGCCTCCCGCGCTGGGAGGACTCCCAGCAGCAGGAGGACAGACTTGTGTCTCGGTGGCAGCATCCATCTTGTGGAGCTGAGGCTATGTCTGACTTTAACCGGGGTTACAGGTTACCAGCATGTCGTGTCCCTCTAGGAGGGTGGAATGCTAACCCCGTCGCCAGAATTGGCGAGGGGTTAGTATTCCAATTCGTATGACACCTTACTCGACATGTTTTGATAATGTTATACCAAAGTTAGCATATGACCGCGAGGTACATAATGCACTTAAGAGTATATGGTATAGCGTTATCATGGAACAGCTATTAGGACTTGGTTCCGCAAGCTGCAAACGGGCTCAGCTCATGCCAGAGCACCATTTCACATTATTCCACGCACTCTGCCTTCAGGATTGTTAAGGCCTGCCATAGGAGGGACTGATAGGAATATATGTGTCCATTTTAGGGTTAGATATAGGAATACTATATCTAAAGCAAAGGGTGATTACACCACCTTGCCCCAGCTGTCAAGCAGCCAGTTGTGTCAGTTTTGGATGGCCAGCCAGGGGTGGCATAATACATGCTTCAGCCCCTGGTAGGCCCTGGGTACACCTATGCCCTGGATACCTAAGGTATACTGTACAGGGACTGATAAGGTGACTCAGTATCCAATCAGATATGTACCTAGGGTACATGGAATCCATTTTAACAGAGAGAGCAGTGGGCCTGGGGTCCTGAATAGCAGGGCCCCAGGTCAACTAAGTCAGAAAATCAGCAAAACACCAGGCAAAAAGTTGGGGGCAACCATAGTCAGGGATCTACCTTCCTACAGCAGCTGGGTAAGTAGAAATTTGCCGCTCGGCTGACCCGGGAGGAGCAAACGTATGCCAAAAATCGACGCAGAACCAGCTTTTCAGTGTAGAGTAGCCAGGGACATTCTAGCAAGTTTTACTTGTATGTGGGGTTGGAAACGCTTTTCAGGCTCATTACTGGGCTCAAAAGATGCAGCCATGAGGTCTCTCCTGATAGCAGGTGGGTAAGTAGAAATTAGAAGCTCGGCTGACCCGGCAAGAGCAAACGTATGCCAAAAATCGACGCAGGACCAGCTTTTCAGTTGAGAGCAGCCAGTGACATTTTAGCAAGTTTTACTGGCAAGTGGGGTTGGAAATGCTTTTCAGGCTCAATACTGGGCTCAAAAGATGCAGCCCTGAGGTCTCTCATGATAGCAGGTGGGTAAGTTGGAATTCGCCGCTCGGCTGACCCTGCAGGAGCAAACGTATGCCAAAATTCGACGCAGAACCAGCTTTTCAGTGAGGAGCAGCCAAGGACATTCTAGCAAGTTTTACTTGTAAGTGGGGTTGGAAATGATTTTCAGGCTCAGGACTGGGCTCAAAAGATGCAGCCATGAGGTCTCTCTTGATAGCAGGTGGGTAAGTAGAAATTCGCCACTCGGCTGACCCAGCAGGAGCAAACATATGCCAAAAATCGACGCAGACCAGCTTTTCAGTGAAGAGCAGCCAGGGACATTCTAGCACGTTTTACTTGTAAGTGGGGTTGGAAACGCTTTTCAGGCTCAGTACTGGGCTCAAAAGACGCAGCACTGAGGTCTCTCCCGATAGCAGGTGGGTAAGTAGAAATTCACCACTCGGCTGACCCGGCAGGAACAAACGTATGCCAAAAATTGACGTGAACCAGCGTTTCAGTGAAGAGCAGCCAGGGACGTTCTAGCAAGTTTTACTGGTAAGTGGGGTTGGAAACGCTTTTCAGGCTCAATACTGGGCTCAAAAGATGCAGCACTGAGGTCTCTCCTGATAGCAGGCGGGTAAGTAGAAATTAACCGCTCGGCTGACCTGGCATTATCAAACGTATGCCAAAAATCGACGCAGAACCAGCTTTTCAGTGAAGAGCAGCCAGGGACATTCTAGCAAGTTTTAGTTGTAAGTGGGGTTGGAAACGCTTTTCAGGCTCAGTACTGGGCTCAAAAGATGCAGCCATGAGGTCTCTCTTGATAGCAGCTGGGTAAGTAGAAATTTGCCGCTCGGCTGACCCGGCAGGAGCAAACGTATGCCAAAAATCGACGCAGAACCAGCTTTTCAGTGTAGAGCAGCCAGGGACATTCTAGCAAGTTTTACTTGTAAGTGGGGTTGGAAACGCTTTTCAGGCTCATTACTGGGCTCAAAAGATGCAGCCATGAGGTCTCTCCTGACAGCAGGTGCGTAAGTAGAAATTATCAGCTCGGCTGACCAGGCAGGAGCAAACGTATGCCAAAAATCGACGCAGGACCAGCTTTTCAGTGAAGAGCAGCCAGGGACATTCTAGCAAGTTTTACTTGTAAGTGGGGTTGGAAATGCTTTTCAGGCTTAGTCCTGGGCTCAAAAGATGCAGTCCTGAGGTCTCTCCTGATAGCAGGTGTGTAAGTCGGAATTCGCCGCTCAGCTGACCCGGCAGGATCAAACGTATGCCAAAAATTGACTTGAACCAGCTTTTCAGTTGAGAGCAGCCAGGGACATTTTAGCAAGTTTTACTGGTAAGTGGGGTTGGAAACGCTTTTCAGGCTCAATACTGGGCTCAAAAGATGCAGCCATGAGGTCTCTCTTGATAGCAGCTGGGTAAGTAGAAATTTGATCCGTCCTGGTTCCACCCTGGTCACTGCTGAGTGACCCAGACTCTGTCCCCTCTGCTTTCAGGTACTTTTCAACTTGAGTCCACCCTTGGACTCCACCGGACACTTCTCTTTCACCTCGCCTGCAGCCCTTTCAGCTCCAAGCACCAAGAACCTGTGTGACGAAACCCGACTCAACTTCGACCCTGTGCACCCACTTCCTGTGGGTGAGGTAACATTACAACGCCGGTGTCCCCACACTGGTACACACCTCTAGGGTCTGTGTCTTAAGTTTTGTTCCTCTAGGTTCAGCGGAAGTGTCCTTAATCTCTAACTTTGTAACTTTTTACGCACCATTGACTTTACATTGATGCAAGCCGCACTTTACGTGCTGCACCCGAATCCCGCGGGCTTTTCCCGACTTCAGCATTGCTAGTCCTGACTGCTCCCAGTGATTCCCTAGGCCCTAGGCCTAACCACTGATCGATTGGTATCTCTTATACCATTTTTTTAGTATATGGTTTGAGTGGCCCCTAGGCCTCATCCAAAATTGTGCAACTTTGTATGTTATACTGTGCTTTTGATTTAACGCTTGTGCCCCTTCATTCATAAAGAATACTGGGGATTGTTTTTAGTAATAAATACATATATTTTTATAATATATACTTGTGTGGTGTCCTTTCATTTGGTATTACAGGATTGTATGTGGTAAAACAGCTCGCTTAACACGACCTCTTAAGTTAAGCCTTTAGGCTGCTTAGTCCATGCTACCCCTAGGATAGCTTGTCTAATAAGGTTGACTTACAACCAGACACCATAAGGGTTGTTTGGACTGATACAGGGTGGTTCCAGAATTGGAAACATCATATATCAGGCCAACTTCTCACATTGGTGAGCAGCGGTGCGGATTTGAGCTTGCTGTTGTTTTACCATTGCAATCTTTTTATCAAATTGAAAGATCACATCAAGTACCTCTAGGTACATATAAATCAAAAGCTTAGCATATTAAGTTCTACTGAACTTAGTAGTTGTAGATTAAAGGGATTAGCACACCCTGACTACAACTCACTAGTAAGGTACAGTAGGGAAACACTTAGTGTAGGTAGGTGCATCACTTACACCACACTAGAGTCATGTCTGACACAGGAAAGGCCTCAGGGTCTGGTTCTGTGACAGTTGACCTTACCAAGGCAACTTCCAGCTATGACAAGCTAACCCACAAAGACGTGGTTGCCTTGTGCATCTCAAGAGGGTTAAAAAGGGGCAGAAGTCCCACCAGTCCTTCCCTGATAGCCATTCTAGAACAGGATGACTTAGACAAGGCGAATACAGTTCCCTTAGAGTCAGGAGATGGAGTGAACCCCCCTGTAACTGATACCACTCCAGAGGAGGAAGAAGAAGAGGAGGAAGAGGAGGAGGATGGTTCAGACTTAGATGAACCTGAAGATCAGGATCAAGGGGTTAACCAGGTTGTGGTTGCCAGGCTTAACCAGGCCAACTTAAACCTACTTGGAAATGGAGAGGGCCAGCACCTCCCCAGGTCCCACCAGAGCATTCTCCCAGGCAACAGAAGAGTGAGATCTCCATCAGGGGACTCTCATATTTTTAGTGCCTCCAGAGAATCTCAGAGAGGCATGACTGCCTCACAAAAGATAGAGCATAAGGCCAGGATGAGAGCTGTCAAACTCCAAATAGAGAGGGAGGAGGTAGCCCTGGCTCAAGCTAGACTTGCCTTGGCAAGAGAACAGAAAATGTGTGGCTTAGATGCCACTGGTGGCAGCAAAATTAACCGCTCGGCTGACCTGGCATTAGCAAACGTATGCCAAAAATCGACGCAGAACCAGCTTTTTAGTGAAGAGCAGCCAGGGACATTCTAGCAAGTAGCAGTACTGAGCCTGAAAAGCGTTTCCAACCCCACTTACAACTAAAAGGAGCCCCCACTCTGACCCTCCTGGTTCGAGTGAGAAGCAATCTCCCGGTTTCACGTGGATTGCTTTTGCCAAGTGTTGTTTGCTCCAATCTTGAAGACGACAGCGCCGACGGCGAGAGCCTATGTGGGACAGATCGTGACCCGCTCCTGGACGTCACAGATGCCCCAGAGCCCACGTGGCAGCGGAGAGAAGCTCCTCGACAACCACCTGATTGCGCCCGACATTGCCTGGTTCCGTCCTGGTTCGACCCTGGTCACTGCTGAGTGACCCAGACTCTGTCCCCTCTGCTTTCAGGTACTTTTCAACTTGAGTCCACCCTTGGACACCACCGGACACTTCTCTTTCACCTCGCCTGCAGCCCTTTCAGCTCCAAGCACCAAGAACCTGCGTGACGAAACCCGACTCAACTTCGACCCTGCGCACCCACTTCCTGTGGGTGAGGTAACATTGCAACGCCGGTGTCCCCACACTGGTACACACCTCTAGGGTCTGTGTCTTAAGTTTTGTTCCTCTAGGTTCAGCGGAAGTGTCCTTAATCTCTAACTTTGTAACTTTTTACGCACCATTGACTTTACATTGATGCAAGCCGCACTTTACGTGCTGCACCTGAATCCCGCGGGCTTTTCCCGACTTCAGCATTGCTAGTCCTGACTGCTCCCAGCAATTCCCTAGGCCCTAGGCCTAACCACTGATCGATTGGTATATCTTATACCATTTTTTTAGTATATGGTTTGAGTGGCCCCTAGGCCTCATCCAAAATTGTGCAACTTTGTATGTTATACTGTGCTTTTGATTTAACGCTTGTGCCCCTTCATTCATAAAGAATACTGGGGATTGTTTTTAGTAATAAATACATATTTTTTATAATATATACTTGTGTGGTGTCCTTTCATTTGGTATTACAGGATTGTATGTGGTAAAACAGCTCGCTTAACACGACCTCTTAAGTTAAGCCTTTAGGCTGCTTAGTCCATGCTACCCCTAGGATAGCTTGTCTAATAAGGTTGACTTACAACCAGACACCATAAGGGTTGTTTGGACTGATACAGGGTGGTTCCAGAATTGGAAACATGATATATCAGGCCAACTTCTCACAAGGCTCAATACTGGGATCAAAAGATGCAGCACTGAGGTCTCTCCTGATAGCAGGCGGGTAAGTAGAAATTCCCCGCTCGGCTGACCTGGCATTAGCAAACGTATGCCAAAAATCGACGCAGAACCAGCTTTTCAGTGAAGAGCAGCCAGGGACATTCTAGCACGTTTTACTTGTAAGTGGGGTTGGAAATGCTTTTCAGGCTCAGTTCTGGGCTCAAAAGACGCAGCACTGAGGTCTCTCCCGATAGCAGGTGGGTAAGTAGAAATTCACCACTCGGCTGACCCGGCAGGAACAAACGTATGCCAAAAATTGACGTGAACCAGCGTTTCAGTGAAGAGCAGCCAGGGACATTCTAGCAAGTTTTACTTGTAAGTGGGGTTGGAAACGCTTTTCAGGCTCATTACTGGGCTCAAAAGATGCAGCCATGAGGTCTCTCCTGATAGCAGGTGGGTAAGTAGAAATTCGCCGCTCGGCTGACCCGGCAGGAGCAAACGTATGTCTCAAAATTGATGTAAAGCCAGCTTTTCAGTGAAGAGCAGCGAGGGACATTCTAGCAAGTTTTACTTGTAAGTGGGGTTGGAAATGCTTTTCAGGCTCAGTACTGGGCTCAAAAGATGCAGTCCTGAGGTCTCAGCAGGTGCGTAAGGTGGAATTCGCCTCAGGGCTGACCCTGCAGGAGCAAACTTATGCCAAAATTCGACGCAAAACCAGCTATTCAATGAAGAACAGCCAGGAACATTCTAGCAAGTTTACTTGTTAGTGGGGTTGGAAACGCTTTTCACGCTCAGTACTGTGCACAAAAGATGTAGCCCTGAGGTCTCTCATGATAGCAGGTGGGTAAGTAGAAATTCGTCGCTCGGCTGACCCGGCAGGAGCAAACGTATGCCAAAATTTGATGCAGAATCAGCTTTTCAGTAAAGAGCAGCCAGGGACATTCTAGCAAGTTTTACTTGTAAGTGGGGTTGGAAATGTTTTTCAGGGTCAGTACTGGGCTCAAAAGATGCAGCACTGAGGTCTCTCCTGATAGCAGGTGGGTAAGTATAAATTCGCCACTCGGCTGACCCGGCAGCAGCAAACGTATGCCAAAAATGTACACAGAACCAGCTTTTCAGTGAAGAGCAGCCTGGGACATTCTAGCAAATTTTACTTGTAAGTGGGGTTGGAAACGCTTTTCAGGCTTAGTACTGGGCTCAAAAGATGCAGCCCTGATGTCTCTCCTGATAGTAAGTGGGTATGTAGAAATTCGCCAATCGGCTGACTCAGCAGGAGCAAACATATGCCAAAAATTGACGCAGAACCAGCTTTTCAGTGAGGAGCAGCCAGGGACATTCTAGCAAGTTTTACTAGTAAGTGGGGTTGGAAACGCTTTTCAGGCTCAATACTGGACTCAAAAGATGCAGCCTTGAGGTCTCTCATGATAGCAGGTGGGTAAGTTGGAATTCGCCGCTCGGCTGACCCTGCAGGAGAAAAGGTATGCCAAAATTCGACGCAGAACCAGCTTTTCAGTGAAGAGCAGCCAGGGACATTCTAGCACGTTTTACTTGTAAGTGGGGTTGGAAACGCTTTTCAGGCTCAGTACTGGGCTCAAGAGATGGAGCCATGAGGCCTCTCTTGATAGCAGGTGGGTAAGTAGAAATTCGCCACTCGGCTGACCCAGCAGGAGCAAACGTATGCCAAAAATCGACGCAGAACCAGCTTTTCAGTGAAGAGCAGCCAGGGACATTCTAGCACGTTTTACTTGTAAGTGGGGTTGGAAACGCTTTTCAGGCTCAGTACTGGGCTCAAGAGACGCAGCACTGAGGTCTCTCCCGATAGCAGGTGGGTAAGTAGAAATTCACCACTCGGCTGACCCGGCAGGAACAAACGTATGCCAAAAATTGACGTGAACCAGCGTTTCAGTGAAGAGCAGCAAGGGACGTTCTTGCAAGTTTTACTGGTAAGTGGGGTTGGAAACGCTTTTCAGGCTCAATACTGGGCTCAAAAGATGCAGCACTGAGGTCTCTCCTGATAGCAGGCGGGTAAGTAGAAATTCACCGCTCGTCTAACCTGGCATTAGCAAACGTATGCCAAAAATCGACGCAGAACCAGCTTTTCAGTGAAGAGCAGCCAGGGACATTCTAGCAAGTTTTAGTTGTAAGTGGGGTTGGAAACGCTTTTCAGGCTCAGTACTGGGCTCAAAAGATGCAGCCATGAGGTCTTTCTTGATAGCAGCTGGGTAAGTAGAAATTTGCCGCTCGGCTGACCCGGCAGGAGCAAACGTATGCCAAAAATCGACGCAGAACCAGCTTTTCAGTGTAGAGCAGCCAGGGACATTCTAGCAAGTTTTACTTGTATGTGGGGTTGGAAACGCTTTTCAGGCTCTTTACTGGGCTCAAAAGATGCAGCCATGAGGTCTCTCCTGATAGCAGGTGGGTAAGTAGAAATTAGAAGCTCGGCTGACCAGGCAGGAGCAAACGTATGCCAAAAATCGACGCAGAACCAGCTTTTCAGTGTAGAGCAGCCAGGGACATTCTAGCAAGTTTTACTTGTATGTGGGGTTGGAAACGCTTTTCAGGCTCTTTACTGGGCTCAAAAGATGCAGCCATGAGGTCTCTCCTGATAGCAGGTGGGTGAGTAGAAATTAGAAGCTCGGCTGACCAGGCAGGAGCAAACGTATGCCAAACATCGACGCAGGACCAGCTTTTCAGTGAAGAGCAGCCAGGGACATTCTAGCAAGTTTTACTTGTAAGTGGGGTTGGAAACGTTTTTCAGGCTTAGTACTGGGCTGAACAGATGCAGTCCTGGGGTCTCTCCTGATAGCAGGTGTGTAAGTCGGAATTCGCCGCTCAGCTGACCCGGCAGGAGCAAACGTATGCCAAAAATCGACTTGAACCAGCTTTTCAGTTGAGAGCAGCCAGGGACATTTTAGCAAGTTTGACTTGTAAGTGGGGTTGAAGACGCTTTTCAGGCTCATTACTGGGCTCAAAAGATGCAGCCATGAGGTCTCTCCTGATAGCAGGTGGGTCAGTAGAAATTCGCCGCTCGGCTGACCCAGCAGGAGCAAACGTATGTCTCAAAATTGATGTAAAGCCAGCTTTTCAGTGAAGAGCAACGAGGGACATTCTAGCGAGTTTTACTTGTAAGTGGGGTTGGAAACGCTTTTCAGGCTCAGTACTGGGCTCAAAAGATGCAGTCCTGAGGTCTCAGCAGGTGGGCAAGTTGGAATTCACCGCTCGGCTGACCCAGCAGGAGCAAACATATGCAAAAAATCAACGCAGAACCAGCTTTTCAGTGAAGAGCAGCCAGGGACATTCTAGCACGTTTTATTTGTAAGTGGGGTTGGAAACGCTTTTCAGGCTCAGTACTCGGCTCAAAAGACACAGCACTGAGGTATCTCCCGATAGCAGGTGGGTAAGTAGAAATTCACCACTCGGCTGACCCGGCAGGAACAAACGTATGCCAAAAATTGACGTGAACCAGCGTTTCAGTGAAGAGCAGCCAGGGATGTTCTAGCAAGTTCTACTGGTAAGTGGGGTTGGAAACGCTTTTCAGGCTCAATACTGGGCTCAAAAGATGCAGCACTGAGGTCTCTCCTGATAGCAGGCGGGTAAGTAGAAATTCACCGCTCGGCTGACCTGGCATTAGCAAACGTATGCCAAAAATCGACGCAGAACCAGCTTTTCAGTGAAGAGCAGCCAGGGACATTCTAGCACGTTTTACTTGTAAGTGGGGTTGGAAATGCTTTTCAGGGTCAGTTCTGGGCTCAGAAGACACAGCACTGAGGTCTCTCCCGATAGCAGGTGGGTAAGTAGAAATTCACCACTCGGCTGACCCGGCAGGTACAAACGTATGCCAAAAATTGACGTGAACCAGCGTTTCAGTGAAGAGCAGCCAGGGACATTCTAGCAAGTTTTAGTTGTAAGTGGGGTTGGAAACACTTTTCAGGCTCAGTACTGGACTCAAAAGATGCAGCCTTGAGGTCTCTCATGATAGCAGGTGGGTAAGTTGGAATTCGCCGCTCGGCTGACCCTGCAGGAGCAAACCTATGCCAAAATTCGACACAAAACTAGCTTTTCAATGAAGAGCAGCCAGGGACATTTTAGCAAGTTTTACTTGTAAGTGGGGTTGGAAACGCTTTTCACGCTCAGTACTGTGCACAAAAGATGCAGCCCGGAGGTCTCTCATGATAGCAGGTGGGTAAGTAGAAATTCGCTGCTCGGCTGACAAGGCAGGAGCAAACGTATGCCAAAAATCGACTCAGAACCAGCTTTTCAGTGTAGAGCAGCCAGGGACATTCTAGCAAGTTTTACTTGTAAGTGGGGTTGGAAACGCTTTTCAGGCTCATTACTGGGCTCAAAAGATGCAGCCATGAGGTATCTCCTGATAGCAGGTGGGTAAGTAGAAATTCGCCGCTCGGCTGACCCAGCAGGAGCAAACGTATGTCTCAAAATTGATGTAAAGCCAGCTTTTCAGTGAAGAGCAGCGAGGGACATTCTAGCAAGTTTTACTTGTAAGTGGGGTTGGAAACGCTTTTCAGGCTCAGTACTGGGCTCAAAAGATGCAGTCTTGAGGTCTCAGCAGGTGCGTAAGGTGGAATTCGCCTCAGGGCTGACCCTGCAGGAGCAAACTTATGCCAAAATTCGACGCAAAACCAGCAATTCAATGAAGAGCAGCCAGGGAAATTCTAGCAAGTTTACTTGTTAGTGGGGTTGGAAACGCTTTTCACGCTCAGTACTGTGCACAAAAGATGCAGCCCTGAGGTCTCTCATGATAGCAGGTGGGTAAGTAGAAATTCGCCGCTCGGCTGACCCGGCAGGAGGAAACGTATGCCAAAAATCGATGCAGAATCAGCTTTTCAGTAAAGAGCAGCCAGGGACATTCTAGCAAGTTTTACTTGTAAGTGGGGTTGGAAATGCTTTTCAGGGTCACTACTGGGCTCAAAAGATGCAGCACTGAGGTCTCTCCTGATAGCAGGTGGGTAAGTATAAATTCGCCGCACGGCTGACCCGGCAGCAGCAAACGTATGCCAAAAATGTACGCAGATCCAGCTTTTCAGTGAAGAGCAGCCTGGGACATTCTAGCAAATTTTACTTGTAAGTGGGGTTGGAAATGCTTTTCAGGCTTAGTACTGGGCTCAAAAGATGCAGCCCTGATGTCTCTCCTGATAGCAAGTGGGTATGTAGAAATTCGCCAATCGGCTGACTCAGCAGGAGCAAACATATGCCAAAAATTGACGCAGAACCAGCTTTTCAGTGAGGAGCAGCCAGGGACATTCTAGCAAGTTTTACTAGTAAGTGGGGTTGGAAACACTTTTCAGGCTCAATACTGGACTCAAAAGATGCAGCCCTGAGGTCTCTCATGATAGCAGGTGGGTAAGTTGGAATTCGCCGCTCGGCTGACCCTGCAGGATCAAACGTATGCCAAAATTCGACGCAGAACCAGCTTTTCAGTGAAGAGCAGCCAAGGACATTCTAGCAAGTTTTACTTGTAAGTGGGGTTGGAAAAGATTTTCAGGCTCAGGACTGGGCTCAAAAGATGGAGCCATGAGGCCTCTCTTGATAGCAGGTGGGTAAGTAGAAATTCGCCACTCGGCTGACCCAGCAGGAGCAAACGTATGCCAAAAATCGATGCAGAAACAGCTTTTCAGTGAAGAGCAGCCAGGGACATTCTAGCATGTTTTTTTTGTAAGGGGGGTTGGAAACGCTTTTCAGGCTCGTTACTGGGCTCAAGAGACGCAGCACTGAGGTCTCTCCCGATAGCAGGTGGGTAAGTAGAAATTCACCACTCGGCTGACCCGGCAGGAACAAACGTATGCCAAAAATTGACGTGAACCAGCGTTTCAGTGAAGAGCAGCAAGGGACGTTCTAGCAAGTTTTACTGGTAAGTGGGGTTGGAAACGCTTTTCAGGCTCAATACTGGGCTCAAAAGATGCAGCACTGAGGTCTCTCCTGATAGCAGGCGGGTAAGTAGAAATTCACCGCTCGTCTGACCTGGCATTAGCAAACGTATGCCAAAAATCGACGCAGAACCAGCTTTTCAGTGAAGAGCAGCCAGGGACTTTCTAGCAAGTTTTAATTGTAAGTGGGGTTGGAAACGCTTTTCAGGCTCAGTACTGGGCTCAAAAGATGCAGCCATGAGGTCTTTCTTGATAGCAGCTGGGTAAGTAGAAATTTGCCGCTCGGCTGACCCGGCAGGAGCAAACGTATGCCAAAAATCGACGCAGAACCAGCTTTTCAGTGTAGAGCAGCCAGGGACATTCTAGCAAGTTTTACTTGTATGTGGGGTTGGAAACGCTTTTCAGGCTCTTTACTGGGCTCAAAAGATGCAGCCATGAGGTCTCTCCTGATAGCAGGTGGGTAAGTAGAAATTAGAAGCTCGGCTGACCAGGCAGGAGCAAACGTATGCCAAACATCGACGCAGGACCAGCTTTTCAGTGAAGAGCAGCCAGGGACATTCTAGCAAGTTTTACTTGTAAGTGGGGTTGGAAACGCTTTTCAGGCTTAGTACTGGGCTGAAAAGATGCAGTCCTGAGGTCTCTCCTGATAGCAGGTTTGTAAGTCGGAATTCGCCGCTCAGCTGACCCGGCAGGAGCAAACGTATGCCAAAAATCGACTTGAACCAGCTTTTCAGTTGAGAGCAGCCAGGGACATTTTAGCAAGTTTTACTTGTAAGTGGGGTTGAAAACGCTTTTCAGGCTCATTACTGGGCTCAAAAGATGCAGCCATGAGGTCTCTCCTGATAGCAGGTGGGTCAGTAGAAATTCGCCGCTCGGATGACCCAGCAGGAGCAAACGTATGTCTCAAAATTGATGTAAAGCCAGCTTTTCAGTGAAGAGCAGCGAGGGACATTCTAGCGAGTTTTACTTGTAAGTGGGGTTGGAAACGCTTTTCAGGCTCAGTACTGGGCTCAAAAGATGCAGTCCTGAGGTCTCAGCAGGTGGGCAAGTTGGAATTCACCGCTCGGCTGACCCAGCAGGAGCAAACGTATGCAAAAAATCAACGCAGAACCAGCTTTTCAGTGAAGAGCAGCCAGGGACATTCTAGCACGTTTTACTTGTAAGTGGGGTTGGAAACGCTTTTCAGGCTCAGTACTGGGCTCAAAAGACACAGCACTGAGGTCTCTCCCGATAGCAGGTGGGTAAGTAGAAATTCACCACTCGGCTGACCCGGCAGGAACAAACGTATGCCAAAAATTGATGTGAACCAGCGTTTCAGTGAAGAGCAGCCAGGGACGTTCTAGCAAGTTCTACTGGTAAGTGGGGTTGGAAACGCTTTTCAGGCTCAATACTGGGCTCAAAAGATGCAGCACTGAGGTCTCTCCTGATAGCAGGCGGGTAAGTAGAAATTCACCGCTCGGCTGACCTGGCATTAGCAAACGTATGCCAAAAATCGACGCAGAACCAGCTTTTCAGTGAAGAGCAGCCAGGGACATTCTAGCACGTTTTACTTGTAAGTGGGGTTGGAAATGCTTTTCAGGGTCAGTTCTGGGCTCAAAAGACGCAGCACTGAGGTCTCTCCCGATAGCAGGTGGGTAAGTAGAAATTCACCACTCGGCTGACCCGGCAGGTACAAATGTATGCCAAAAATTGACGTGAACCAGCGTTTCAGTGAAGAGCAGCCAGGGACATTCTAGCAAGTTTTAGTTGTAAGTGGGGTTGGAAACGCTTTTCAGGCTCAGTACTGGACTCAAAAGATGCAGCCTTGAGGTCTCTCATGATAGCAGGTGGGTAAGTTGGAAATCGCCGCTCGGCTGACCCTGCAGGAGCAAACTTATGCCAAAATTCGACACAAAACTAGCTTTTCAATGAAGAGCAGCCAGGGACATTTTAGCAAGTTTTACTTGTAAGTGGGGTTGGAAACGCTTTTCACGCTCAGTACTGTGCACAAAAGATGCAGCCCGGAGGTCTCTCATGATAGCAGGTGGGTAAGTAGAAATTCGCCGCTCGGCTGACAAGGCAGGAGCAAACGTATGCCAAAAATCGACTCAGAACCAGCTTTTCAGTGTAGAGCAGCCAGGGACATTCTAGCAAGTTTTACGTGTAAGTGGGGTTGGAAACGCTTTTCAGGCACATTACTGGGCTCAAAAGATGCAGCCATGAGGTATCTCCTGATAGCAGGTGGGTAAGTAGAAATTCGCCGCTCGGCTGACCCAGCAGGAGCAAACGTATGTCTCAAAATTGATGTAAAGCCAGCTTTTCAGTGAAGAGCAGCGAGGGACATTCTAGCAAGTTTTACTTGTAAGTGGGGTTGGAAACGCTTTTCAGGCTCAGTACTGGGCTCAAAAGATGCAGTCCTGAGGTCTCAGCAGGTGCGTAAGGTGGAATTCGCCTCAGGGCTGACCCTGCAGGAGCAAACTTATGCCAAAATTCGATGCAAAACCAGCTATTCAATGAAGAGCAGCCAGGGACATTCTAGCAAGTTTACTTGTTAGTGGGGTTTGAAACGCTTTTCACGCTCAGTACTGTGCACAAAAGATGCAGCCCTGAGGTCTCTCATGATAGCAGGTGGGTAAGTAGAAATTCGCCGCTCGGCTGACCCGGCAGGAGGAAACGTATGCCAAAAATCGATGCAGAATCAGCTTTTCAGTAAAGAGCAGCCAGGGACATTCTAGCAAGTTTTACTTGTAAGTGGGGTTGGAAATGCTTTTCAGGGTCAGTACTGGGCTCAAAAGATGCAGCACTGAGGTCTCTCCTGATAGCAGGTGGGTAAGTATAAATTCGCCGCTCGGCTGACCCGGCAGCAGCAAACGTATGCCAAAAATGTACGCAGATCCAGCTTTTCAGTGAAGAGCAGCCTGGGACATTCTAGCAAATTTTACTTGTAAGTGGGGTTGGAAATGCTTTTCAGGCTTAGTACTGGGCTCAAAAGATGCAGCCCTGATGTCTCTCCTGATAGCAAGTGGGTATGTAGAAATTCGCCAATCGGCTGACTCAGCAGGAGCAAACATATGCCAAAAATTGACGCAGAACCAGCTTTTCAGTGAGGAGCAGCCAGGGACATTCTAGCAAGTTTTACTAGTAAGTGGGGTTGGAAACGCTTTTCAGGCTCAATACTGGACTCAAAAGATGCAGCCCTGAGGTCTCTCATGATAGCAGGTGGGTAAGTTGGAATTCGCCGCTCGGCTGACCCTGCAGGATCAAACGTATGCCAAAATTCGACGCAGAACCAGCTTTTCAGTGAAGAGCAGCCAAGGACATTCTAGCAAGTTTTACTTGTAAGTGGGGTTGGAAAAGATTTTCAGGCTCAGGACTGGGCTCAAAAGATGCAGCCATGAGGTCTCTCCTGATAGCAGGTGGGTAAGTAGAAATTAGAAGCTCAGCTGACCAGGCAGGAGCAAACGTAAGCCAAAAATCGACGCAGGACCAGCTTTTCAGTGAAGAGCAGTCAGGGACATTCTAGCAAGTTTTACTTGTAAGTGGGGTTGGAAACGCTTTTCAGGCTTAGTACTGGGCTCAAAAGATGCAGTCCTGAGGTCTCTCCTGATAGCAGGTGTGTAAGTCGGAATTCGCCGCTCAGCTGACCCGGCAGGAGCAAACGTATGCCAAAAATCGACTTGAACCAGCTTTTCAGTTGAGAGCAGCCAGGGACATTTTAGCAAGTTTTACTGGTAAGTGGGGTTGGAAATGCTTTTCAGGCTCAATACTGGGCTAAAAAGATGCAGCCCTGAGGTCTCTCATGATAGCAGGTGGGTAAGTTGGAATTCGCCGCTCGGCTGACCCTGCAGGAGCAAACGTATGCCAAAATTCGACGCAGAACCAGCTTTTCAGTGAAGAGCAGCCAAGGACATTCTAGCAAGTTTTATTTGTAAGTGGGGTTGGAATGATTTTCAGGCTCAGGACTGGGCTCAAAAGATGCAGCCATGAGGTCTCTCTTGATAGCAGGTGGGTAAGTAGAAATTCGCCACTCGGCTGACCCGGCAGGAACAAACGTATGCCAAAAATTGACGTGAACCAGCGTTTCAGTGAAGAGCAGCCAGGGACATTCTAGCAAGTTTTACTGGTAAGTGGGGTTGGAAACGCTTTTCAGGCTCAATACTGGGCTCAAAAGATGCAGCACTGAGGTCTCTCCTGATAGCAGGCGGGTAAGTAGAAATTAACCGCTCGGCTGACCTGGCATTAGCAAACGTATGCCAAAAATCGACGCAGAACCAGCTTTTCAGTGAAGAGCAGCCAGGGACATTCTAGCAAGTTTTAGTTGTAAGTGGGGTTGGAAACGCTTTTCAGGCTCAGTACTGGGCTCAAAATATGCAGCCATGAGGTCTCTCTTGATAGCAGCTGGGTAAGTAGAAATTTGCCGCTCGGCTGACCCGGCAGGAGCAAACGTATGCCAAAAATCGACGCAGAACCAGCTTTTCAGTGTAGAGCAGCCAGGGACATTCTAGCAAGTTTTACTTGTAAGTGGGGTTGGAAACTCTTTTCAGGCTCATTACTGGGCTCAAAAGATGCAGCCATGAGTTCTCTCCTGATAGCAGGTGGGTAAGTAGAAATTATCAGCTCGGCTGACCAGGCAGGAGCAAACGTATGCCAAAAATTGATGCAGGACCAGCTTTTCAGTGAAGAGCAGGCAGGGACATTCTAGAAAGTTTTACTTGTAAGTGGGGTTGGAAACGCTTTTCAGGCTTAGTACTAGGCTCAAAAGATGCAGTCCTGAGGTCTCTCCTGATAGCAGGTTTGTAAGTCGGAATTCGCCGCTCAGCTGACCCGGCAGGAGCAAACGTATGCCAAAAATCGACTTGCACCAGCTTTTCAGTTGAGAGCAGCCAGGGACATTTTAGCAAGTTTTACTGGTAAGTGGGGTTGGAAATGCTTTTCAGGCTCAATACTGGGCTCAAAAGATGCAGCCCTGAGGTCTCTCCTGATAGCAGGTGGGTAAGTTGGAATTCGCCGCTAGGCTGACCCTGCAGGAGCAAACGTATGCCAAAAATCGACGCTGAACCAGCTTTTCAGTGAAGAGCAGCCAGGGACATTCTAGCAAGTTTTACTTGTAAGAGGGGTTGGAAACGCTTTTCAGTCTCAGTACTGGGCTCGGCTCAAAAGATGCTGCCCTTAAGTCTCTCATGATAGCAGGTGGGTAAGTAGAAATTCGCCGCTCGGCTGACAAGGCAGGAGCAAATGTATGCCAAAAATCGACGCAGAACCAGCTTTTCAGTGAAGAGCAGCCAGGGACATTATAGCAAGTTTTACATGTAAGTGGGGTTGGAAACGCTTTTCGGGCTCAGTACTGGGCTCAAAAGATGCAGCCATGAGGTCTCTCTTGATAGCAGCTGGGTAAGTAGAAATTTGCCGCTCGGCTGACCCAGCAGGAGCAAGCGTATGCCAAACTTGATGTAAAGCCAGCTTTTCAGTGAAGAGCAGCGAGGGACATTCTAGCAAGTTTTACTTGTAAGTGGGGTTGGAAACGCTTTTCAGGCTCAGTACTGGGCTCAAAATATGCAGTCCTGAGGTCTCAGCAGGTGCGTAAGTTGGAATTCGCCGCTCAGCTGACCCTGCAGGAGCAAACGTATGCCAAAAATCGACACAGAACCAGCTTTTCCGTGAAGAGCAGTCAGGGACATTCTAGCAAGTTTTACTTGTAAGTGGGGTTGGAAACGCTTTTTACGCTCAGTACTCTGCACAAAAGATGCGGCACTTAGGTCTCTCCCGATAGCAGGTGGGTAAGTAGAAATTCACCACTCGGCTGACCTGGCAGGAACAAACGTATGCCAAAAATTGACGTGAACCAGCGTTTCAGTGAAAAGCAGCTAAGGACGTTCTAGCAAGTTTTACTGGTAAGTGGGGTTGGAAACGCTTTTCAGGCTCAATACTGGGCTCAAAAGATGCAGCACTGAGGTCTCTCCTGATAGCAGGCGGGTAAGAAGAAATTCACCGCTCAGCTGACCTTGCATTAGCAAACGTATGCCAAAAATCGACGCAGAACCAGCTTTTCAGTGAAGAGCATCCAGGGACATTCTCGCAAGTTTTTGTTGTAAGTGGGGTTGGAAACACTTTTCAGGCTCAGTACTGGACTCAAAAGATGCAGCCCTGAGGTCTCTCATGATAGCAGGTGGGTAAGTAGAAATTCACCACTCGACTGACCCGGCAGGAACAAACGTATGCCAAAAAATTGACGTGAACCAGCGTTTCAGTGAAGAGCAGCCAGGGACATTCTAGCAAGTTTTACTGGTAAGTGGGGTTGGAAACGCTTTTCAGGCTCAATACTGGGCTCAAAAGATGCAGCACTGAGGTCTCTCCTGATAGCAGGCGGGTAAGTAGAAATTAACTGCTCGGCTGACCTGGCATTAGCAAACGTATGCCAAAAATCGACGCAGAACCAGCTTTTCAGTGAAGAGCAGCCAGGGACATTCTAGCAAGTTTTAGTTGTAAGTGGGGTTGGAAACGCTTTTCAGGCTCAGTACTGGGCTCAAAATATGCAGCCATGAGGTCTCTCTTGATAGCAGCTGGGTAAGTAGAAATTTGCCGCTCGGCTGACCCGGCAGGAGCAAACGTATGCCAAAAATCGACGCAGAACCAGCTTTTCAGTGTAGAGCAGCCAGGGACATTCTAGCAAGTTTTACTTGTAAGTGGGGTTGGAAACGCTTTTCAGGCTCATTACTGGGCTCAAAAGATGCAGCCATGAGTTCTCTCCTGATAGCAGGTGGGTAAGTAGAAATTATCAGCTCGGCTGACCAGGCAGGAGCAAACGTATGCCAAAAATTGATGCAGGACCAGCTTTTCAGTGAAGAGCAGGCAGGGACATTCTAGCAAGTTTTACTTGTAAGTGGGGTTGGAAACGCTTTTCAGGCTTAGTACTGGGCTCAAAAGATGCAGTCCTGAGGTCTCTCCTGATAGCAGGTGTGTAAGTCGGAATTCGCCGCTCAGCTGACCCGGCAGGAGCAAACGTATGCCAAAAATCGACTTGCACCAGCTTTTCAGTTGAGAGCAGCCAGGGACATTTTAGCAAGTTTTACTGGTAAGTGGGGTTGGAAATGCTTTTCAGGCTCAATACTGGGCTCAAAAGATGCAGCCCTGAGGTCTCTCCTGACAGCAGGTGGGTAAGTTGGAATTCGCCGCTAGGCTGACCCTGCAGGAGCAAACGTATGCCAAAAATCGACGCTGAACCAGCTTTTCAGTGAAGAGCAGCCAGGGACATTCTAGCAAGTTTTACTTGTAAGAGGGGTTGGAAACGCTTTTCAGTCTCAGTACTGGGCTCGGCTCAAAAGATGCTGCCCTTAAGTCTCTCATGATAGCAGGTGGGTAAGTAGAAATTTGCCGCTCGGCTGACAAGGCAGGAGCAAATGTATGCCAAAAATCGACGCAGAACCAGCTTTTCAGTGAAGAGCAGCCAGGGACATTATAGCAAGTTTTACATGTAAGTGGGGTTGGAAACGCTTTTCAGGCTCAGTACTGGGCTCAAAAGATGCAGCCATGAGGTCTCTCTTGATAGCAGCTGGGTAAGTAGAAATTTGCCGCTCGGCTGACCCAGCAGGAGCAAGCGTATGCCAAACTTGATGTAAAGCCAGCTTTTCAGTGAAGAGCAGCGAGGGACATTCTAGCAAGTTTTACTTGTAAGTGGGGTTGGAAACGCTTTTCAGGCTCAGTACTGGGCTCAAAAGATGCAGTCCTGAGGTCTCAGCAGGTGCGTAAGTTGGAATTCGCCGCTCAGCTGACCCTGCAGGAGCAAACGTATGCCAAAAATCGACACAGAACCAGCTTTTCCGTGAAGAGCAGTCAGGGACATTCTAGCAAGTTTTACTTGTAAGTGGGGTTGGAAACGCTTTTTACGCTCAGTACTGTGCACAAAAGATGCGGCACTTAGGTCTCTCCCGATAGCAGGTGGGTAAGTAGAAATTCACCACTCGGCTGACCTGGCAGGAACAAACGTATGCCAAAAATTGACGTGAACCAGCGTTTCAGTGAAAAGCAGCCAAGGACGTTCTAGCAAGTTTTACTGGTAAGTGGGGTTGGAAACGCTTTTCAGGCTCAATACTGGGCTCAAAAAATGCAGCACTGAGGTCTCTCCTGATAGCAGGCGGGTAAGTAGAAATTCACCGCTCGGCTGACCTTGCATTAGCAAACGTATGCCAAAAATCGACGCAGAACCAGCTTTTCAGTGAAGAGCATCCAGGGACATTCTAGCAAGTTTTAGTTGTAAGTGGGGTTGGAAACACTTTTCAGGCTCAGTACTGGACTCAAAAGATGCAGCCCTGAGGTCTCTCATGATAGCAGGTGGGTAAGTTTGAATTCGCCGGTCGGCTGACCCTGCAGGAGCAAACTTATGCCAAAATTCGACGCAAAACCAGCTTTTCAATGAAGAGCAGCCAGGGACATTCTAGCAAGTTTTACTTGTTAGTGGGGTTGGAAATGCTTTTCACGCTCAGTACTGTGCACAAAAGATGCAGCCCTGAGGTCTCTCATGATAGCAGGTGGGTAAGTAGAAATTCGCCGCTCGGCTGACCCGGCAGGAGCAAACGTATGCCAAAAATCGACGCAAAATCAGCTTTTTAGTAAAGAGCAGCCACGGACATTCTAGCAAGTTTTACTTGTAAGTGGGGTTGGAAATGCTTTTCAGGGTCAGTACTGGGCTCAAAAGATGCAGCACTGAGGTCTCTCCTGATAGCAGGTGGGTAAGTAGAAATTCGCTGCTCGGCTGACCCGGCAGGAGCAAACGTATGCCAAAAATGTACGCAGAACCAGCTTTTCAGTGAAGAGCAGCCTTGGACATTCTAGCAAATTTTACTTGTAAGTGGGGTTGGAAACGCTTTTCAGGCTTAGTACTGGGCTCAAAAGATGCAGCCCTGAGGTCTCTCCTGATAGCAGGTGGGTATGTAGAAATTCGCCACTCGGCTGACTCAGCAGGAGCAAACGTATGCCAAAAATTGACACAGAACCAGGTTTTCAGTGAGGAGCAGCCAGGGACATTCTAGCAAGTTTTACTGGTAAGTGGGGTTGGAAACGCTTTTCAGGCTCAATACTGGACTCAAAAGATGCAGCCCTGAGGTTTCTCATGATAGCAGGTGGGTAAGTTGGAATTCGCCGCTCGGCTGACCCTGCAGGAGCAAACGTATGCCAAAATTCGACACAGAACCAGCTTTTCAGTGAAGAGAAGCCAAGGACATTCTAGCAAGTTTTACTTGTTATTGGGGTTGGAAATGATTTTCAGGCTCAGGACTGGGCTCAAAAGATGCAGCCATGAGGTCTCTCTTGATAGCAGGTGGGTAAGTAGAAATTACCCGCTCGGCTGCCCCGGCACGAGCAAACGTACGCCAAAAATTGACGCAGAACCAGCTTTTCAGTGTAGAGCAGCAAGGGACATTCTAGCAAGTTTTACTTGTTAGTGGGGTTGGAAACTCTTTTCAGGCTCAGTACTGGGCTCAAAAGATACAGCTTTGAGGTCTCTCCTGATAGCAGGTGGGTAAGTAGAAATTCGCCACTCGGCTGACCCAGCAGGAGCAAACGTATGCCAAAAATTGACTCAGAACCAGCTTTTCGGTGAAGAGCAGCCAGGGACATTCTAGCAAGTTTTACTTGTAAGTGGGGTTGGAAACGCTTTTCACGCTCAGTACTGTGCACAAAAGATGCAGCCCTGAGGTCTCTCATGATAGCAGGTGGGTAAGTAGAAATTCGCCACTCGACTGACAAGGCAGGAGCAAACGTATGCCAAAAATCGACGCAGAACCAGCTTTTCAGTGAAGAGCAGCCAGGGACATTATAGCAAGTTTTACTTGTAAGTGGGGTTGGAAACGCTTTTCAGGCTCAGTACTGGGCTCAAAAGATGCAGCCATGAGGTTTCTCTTGATAGCAGCTGGGTAAGTAGAAATTCACCGCTCGGCTGACCCTGCAGGAGCAAACATATGCCAAAAATCGACACAGAACCAGCTTTTCTGTGAAGAGCAGCCAGGGACATTCTAGCAAGTTTTACTTGTAAGTGGGGATGGAAACGCTTTTCAGGCTCAGTACTGGGCTCAAAAGATGCAGCTCTGAGGTCTCTCCTGATAGCAGGTGGGTAAGTAGAAATTCGCCGCTCGGCTGACCCGGCAGGAGCAAACGTATGCCAAAAATTGACGCAGAATCAGCTTTTCAGTAAAGAGCAGCCGGGACATTCTTGCAAGTTTTACTTGTAAGTGGGGTTGGAAATGCTTTTCAGGGTCAGTACTGGGCTCAAAAGATGCAGCACTGAAGTCTCTCCTGATAGCAGGTGGGTAAGTATAAATTCGCCGCTCGGCTGACCCGGCAGGAGCAAACGTATGCCAAAAATGTACGCAGAACCAGCTTTTCAGTGAAGAGCAGCCTGGGACATTCTAGCAAATTTTACTTGTAAGTGGTGTTGGAAACGCTTTTCAGGCTTAGTACTGGGCTCAAAAGATGCAGCCCTGATGTCTCTCCTGATAGCAAGTGGGTATGTAGAAATTCGCCAATCGGCTGACTCAGCAGGAGCAAACATGTGCCAAAAATTGACGCAGAACCAGCTTTTCAGTGAGGAGCAGCCAGGGACATTCTAGCACGTTTTACTAGTAAGTGGGGTTGGAAACGCTTATCAGGCTCAATACTGGACTCAAAAGATGCAGCCCTGAGGTCTCTCATGATAGCAGGTGGGTAATTTGGAATTCGCCGCTCGGCTGACCCTGCAGGAGCAAACGTATGCCAAAATTCGACGCAGAACCATCTTTTTATTGAAGAGCAGCCAAGGTCATTCTAGCAAGTTTTACTTGTAAGTGGGGTTGGAAACGATTTTCAGGCTCATGACTGGGCTCAAAAGATGCAGCCATGAGGTCTCTCTTGATAGCAGGTGGGTAAGTAGAAATTACCCGCTCGGCTGACCCGGCAAGAGCAAACGTATGCAAAAAATCGACACAGATCCAGCTTTTCAGTGTAGAGCAGCAAGGGACATTCTAGCAAGTATTACTTGTAAGTGGGGTTGGAAACTCTTTTCAGGCTCAGTACTGGGCTCAAAAGATACAGCCATGAGGTCTCTCCTGATAGCAGGTGGGTAAGTAGAAATTCGCCACTCGGCTGACCCAGCAGGAGCAAACGTATGCCAAGAATCGACTCAGAACCACCTTTTCAGTGAAGAGCAGCCAGGGACATTCTAGCACGTTTTACTTGTAAGTGGGGTTGGAAACGCTTTTCAGGCTCAGTACTGGGCTCAAAAGACGCAGCACTGAAGTCTCTCCCGATAGCAGGTGGGTAAGTAGAAATTCACCACTCGGCTGACCCGGCAGGAGCAAACGTATGCCAAAAATGTAAGCAGAACCAGCTTTTCAGTGAAGAGCAGCCTGGGACGTTCTTGCAAATTTTACTTGTAAGTGGGGTTGGAAACACTTTTCAGGCTTAGTACTGGGCTCAAAAGATGCAGCCCTGATGTCTCTCCTGATAGCAAGTGGGTATGTAGAAATTCGCCAATCGGCTGACTCAGCAGGACCAAACATATGCCAAAAATTGACGCAGAACCAGCTTTTCAGTGAGTAGCAGCCAGGGACATTCTAGCAAGTTTTACTAGTAAGTGGGGTTGGAAACGCTTTTCAGGCTCAATACTGGACTCAAAAGATGCAGCCCTGAGGTCTCTCATGATAGCAGGTGGGTAAGTTGGAATTCGCCGCTCGGCTGACCCTGCAGGAGCAAACGTAAGCCAAAATTCGACGCAGAACCAGCTTTTTAGTGAAGAGCAGCCAAGGACATTCTAGCAAGTTTTACTTGTAAGAGGGGTTGCAAACGATTTTCAGGCTCAGGACTGGGCTCAAAAGATGCAGCCATGAGCTCTCTCTTGAGAGCAGGTGGGTAAGTAGAAATTACCCGCTCGGCTGACCCGGCAAGAGCAAACGTATGCAAAAAATCGACACAGAACCAGATTTTCAGTGTAGAGCAGCCAGGGACATTCTAGCAAGTTTTACTTGTAAGTGGGGTTGTAAACGCTTTTCAGGCTCATTACTGGGCTCAAAAGATGCAGCCATGAGGTCTCTCCTGATAGCAGGTGGGTAAGTAGAAATTCCCCGCTCGGCTGACCCGGCAGGAGCAAACGTATGCCAAAATTGATGTAAAGCCAGCTTTTCAGTGAAGAGCAGCGAGGGACATTCTAGCAAGTTTTACTTGTAAGTGGGGTTGGAAACGATTTTCAGGCTCAGTACTGGGCTCAAAAGATGCAGTCCGGAGGTCTCAGTAGATACGTAAGTTGGAATTCGCCGCTCGGCTGACCCTGCAGGAGCAAACGTATGCCAAAAATCGACACAGAACCAGCTTTTCCGTGAAGAGCAGCCAGGGACATTCTAGCAAGTTGTACTTGTACGTGGGGTTGGAAACGCTTTTCAGGCTCAGGACTGGGCTCAAAAGATGCAGCCCTGATGTCTCTCATGATAGCAGGTGGGTAAGTAGAAATTTGCCGCTCGGCTGACCCGGCAGGAGCAAACGTATGCCAAAAATCAACGCAGAATCAGCTTTTCAGTAAAGAGCAGCCAGGGACATTCTAGCAAGTTTTACTTGTAAGTGGGGTTGGAAATGCTTTTCAGGGTCAGTACTGGGCTCAAAAGATGCATCACTGAGGTCTCTCCTGATAGCAGGTGGGTAAGTAGAAATTCGCCGCTCGGCTGACCCGGCAGGAGCAAACGTATGCCAAAAATGTACGCAGAACCAGCTTTTCAGTGAAGAGCAGCCTGGGACATTCTAGCAAATTTTACTTGTAAGTGGGGTTGGAAACGCTTTTCAGGCTTAGTACTGGGCTCAAAAGATGCAGCCCTGAGGTCTCTCCTGATAGCAGGTGGGTATGTAGAAATTCGCCACTCGGCTGACTCAGCAGGAGCAAACGTATGCCACAAATTGACGCAGAACCAGCTTTTCAGTGAGGAGCAGCCAGGGACATTCTAGCAAGTTTTACTGGTAAGTGGGGTTTGAAACGCTTTTCAGGCTCAATACTGGACTCAAAAGATGCAGCCCTGAGGTTTCTCATGATAGCAGGTGGGTAAGTTGGAATTCGCCGCTCGGCTGACCCTGCAGGAGCAAACGTATGCCAAAATTCGACACAGAACCAGCTTTTCAGTGAAGAGAAGCCAACTAATTTTTACTTGTTATTGGGGTTGGAAACTATTTTCAGGCTCAGGACTGGGCTCAAAAGATGCAGCCATGAGGTCTCTCTTGATAGCAGGTGGGTAAGTAGAAATTACCCGCTCGGCTGACCCGGCAAGAGCAAACGTATGCCAAAAATTGACGCAGAACCAGCTTTTCAGTGAAGAGCAGCGAGGGACATTCTAGCAAGTTTTACTTGTAAGTGGGGTTGGAAACGATTTTCAGGCTCAGTACTGTGCTCAAAAGATGCAGCTCTGAGGTCTCTCCTGATAGCAGGTGGGTAAGTAGAAATTCGCCGCTCGGCTGACCCGGCAGGAGCAAACGTATGCCAAAAATCGACAC
This sequence comes from Lissotriton helveticus, assembly GCF_964261635.1. NCBI lineage: Eukaryota > Metazoa > Chordata > Amphibia > Caudata > Salamandridae > Lissotriton > Lissotriton helveticus. The sequence continues at coordinate 427,528,234 of NC_136068.1, forward strand.
AGAACCAGCTTTTCCGTGAAGAGCAGTCAGGGACATTCTAGCAAGTTTTACTTGTAAGTGGGGTTGGAAACGCTTTTTACGCTCAGTACTGTGCACAAAAGATGCGGCACTTAGGTCTCTCCCGATAGCAGGTGGGTAAGTAGAAATTCACCACTCGGCTGACCTGGCAGGAACAAACGTATGCCAAAAATTGACGTGAACCAGCGTTTCAGTGAAAAGCAGCCAAGGACGTTCTAGCAAGTTTTACTGGTAAGTGGGGTTGGAAACGCTTTTCAGGCTCAATACTGGGCTCAAAAAATGCAGCACTGAGGTCTCTCCTGATAGCAGGCGGGTAAGTAGAAATTCACCGCTCGGCTGACCTTGCATTAGCAAACGTATGCCAAAAATCGACGCAGAACCAGCTTTTCAGTGAAGAGCATCCAGGGACATTCTAGCAAGTTTTAGTTGTAAGTGGGGTTGGAAACACTTTTCAGTCTCAGTACTGGACTCAAAAGATGCAGCCCTGAGGTCTCTCATGATAGCAGGTGGGTAAGTTTGAATTCGCCGGTCGGCTGACCCTGCAGGAGCAAACTTATGCCAAAATTCCACGCAAAACCAGCTTTTCAATGAAGAGCAGCCAGGGACATTCTAGCAAGTTTTACTTGTAAGTGGGGTTGGAAATGCTTTTCAGGGTCAGTACTGGGCTCAAAAGATGCAGCACTGAGGTCTCTCCTGATAGCAGGTGGGTAAGTAGAAATTCGCTGCTCGGCTGACCCGGCAGGAGCAAACGTATGCCAAAAATGTACGCAGAACCAGCTTTTCAGTGAAGAGCAGCCTTGGACATTCTAGCAAATTTTACTTGTAAGTGGGGTTGGAAACGCTTTTCAGGCTTAGTACTGGGCTCAAAAGATGCAGCCCTGAGGTCTCTCCTGATAGCAGGTGGGTATGTAGAAATTCGCCACTCGGCTGACTCAGCAGGAGCAAACGTATGCCAAAAATTGACACAGAACCAGGTTTTCAGTGAGGAGCAGCCAGGGACATTCTAGCAAGTTTTACTGGTAAGTGGGGTTAGAAACGCTTTTCAGGCTCAATACTGGACTCAAAAGATGCAGCCCTGAGGTTTCTCATGATAGCAGGTGGGTAAGTTGGAATTCGCCGCTCGGCTGACCCTGCAGGAGCAAACGTATGCCAAAATTCGACACAGAACCAGCTTTTCAGTGAAGAGCAGCCAAGGACATTCTAGCAAGTTTTACTTGTTATTGGGGTTGGAAATGATTTTCAGGCTCAGGACTGGGCTCAAAAGATGCAGCCATGAGGTCTCTCTTGATAGCAGGTGGGTAAGTAGAAATTACCCGCTCGGCTGACCCGGCACGAGCAAACGTACGCCAAAAATTGACGCAGAACCAGCTTTTCAGTGTAGAGCAGCAAGGGACATTCTAGCAAGTTTTACTTGTTAGTGGGGTTGGAAACTCTTTTCAGGCTCAGAACTGGGCTCAAAAGATACAGCTTTGAGGTCTCTCCTGATAGCAGGTGGGTAAGTAGAAATTCGCCACTCGGCTGACCCAGCAGGAGCAAACGTATGCCAAAAATTGACTCAGAACCAGCTTTTCAGTGAAGAGCAGCCAGGGACATTCTAGCAAGTTTTACTTGTAAGTGGGGTTGGAAACGCTTTTCACGCTCAGTACTGTGCACAAAAGATGCAGCCCTGAGGTCTCTCATGATAGCAGGTGGGTAAGTAGAAATTCGCCACTCGACTGACAAGGCAGGAGCAAACGTATGCCAAAAATCGACGCAGAACCAGCTTTTCAGTGAAGAGCAGCCAGGGACATTATAGCAAGTTTTACTTGTAAGTGGGGTTGGAAACGCTTTTCAGGCTCAGTACTGGGCTCAAAAGATGCAGCCATGAGGTTTCTCTTGATAGCAGCTGGGTAAGTAGAAATTCACCGCTCGGCTGACCCTGCAGGAGCAAACATATGCCAAAAATCGACACAGAACCAGCTTTTCTGTGAAGAGCAGCCAGGGACATTCTAGCAAGTTTTACTTGTAAGTGGGGATGGAAACGCTTTTCAGGCTCAGTACTGGGCTCAAAAGATGCAGCTCTGAGGTCTCTCCTGATAGCAGGTGGGTAAGTAGAAATTCGCCGCTCGGCTGACCCGGCAGGAGCAAACGTATGCCAAAAATTGACGCAGAATCAGCTTTTCAGTAAAGAGCAGCCGAGACATTCTTGCAAGTTTTACTTGTAAGTGGGGTTGGAAATGCTTTTCAGGGTCAGTACTGGGCTCAAAAGATGCAGCACTGAAGTCTCTCCTGATAGCAGGTGGGTAAGTATAAATTCGCCGCTCGGCTGACCCGGCAGGAGCAAACGTATGCCAAAAATGTACGCAGAACCAGCTTTTCAGTGAAGAGCAGCCTGGGACATTCTAGCAAATTTTACTTGTAAGTGGTGTTGGAAACGCTTTTCAGGCTTAGTACTGGGCTCAAAAGATGCAGCCCTGATGTCTCTCCTGATAGCAAGTGGGTATGTAGAAATTCGCCAATCGGCTGACTCAGCAGGAGCAAACATGTGCCAAAAATTGACGCAGAACCAGCTTTTCAGTGAGGAGCAGCCAGGGACATTCTAGCAAGTTTTACTAGTAAGTGGGGTTGGAAACGCTTATCAGGCTCAATACTGGACTCAAAAGATGCAGCCCTGAGGTCTCTCATGATAGCAGGTGGGTAATTTGGAATTCGCCGCTCGGCTGACCCTGCAGGAGCAAACGTATGCCAAAATTCGACGCAGAACCATCTTTTTAGTGAAGAGCAGCCAAGGTCATTCTAGCAAGTTTTACTTGTAAGTGGGGTTGGAAACGATTTTCAGGCTCATGACTGGGCTCAAAAGATGCAGCCATGAGGTCTCTCTTGATAGCAGGTGGGTAAGTAGAAATTACCCGCTCGGCTGACCCGGCAAGAGCAAACGTATGCAAAAAATCGACACAGATCCAGCTTTTCAGTGTAGAGCAGCAAGGGACATTCTAGCAAGTATTACTTGTAAGTGGGGTTGGAAACTCTTTTCAGGCTCAGTACTGGGCTCAAAAGATACAGCCATGAGGTCTCTCCTGATAGCAGGTGGGTAAGTAGAAATTCGCCACTCGGCTGACCCAGCAGGAGCAAACGTATGCCAAGAATCGACTCAGAACCACCTTTTCAGTGAAGAGCAGCCAGGGACATTCTAGCACGTTTTACTTGTAAGTGGGGTTGGAAACGCTTTTCAGGCTCAGTACTGGGCTCAAAAGACGCAGCACTGAAGTCTCTCCCGATAGCAGGTGGGTAAGTAGAAATTCACCACTCGGCTGACCCGGCAGGAGCAAACGTATGCCAAAAATGTAAGCAGAACCAGCTTTTCAGTGAAGAGCAGCCTGGGACGTTCTAGCAAATTTTACTTGTAAGTGGGGTTGGAAATAAGCATGGGCGTAAAATCCGCTCCGCTCGCGGATTTTTCGGATTTTCGGCAAATCCGCAATCCGCGAACGCTCGCGAATTTGTCGAAAATCCGTGAATCCGCTCGCGGCGGATTTTTTGCTTGGTTGCGGCGCGCGGCGTGGTGCACGGCGTTCACTTTCCGTCATTTTAGCGTTTGCCGAGTTGTTTTTCTTTGCGAGTGACGCGCCATTTTAGATCTTGCTGCGTGTTCCCGCGGGAGTTTGTCGCCCGCGAATACGTACTCGCGGCTTGCCACCTTGCACAGCACACCTCGCGAGAGTTCGCAATTGCGAACATGTAGTTGCGGCGGAAAGGAACAATCTCGCACTTGCGAAATAGAGATTTTGCAATTTCGCACAAGAAAATCACCAGCAAACAGGATAAACCTTCAGAAAATTATGATTTTTATCAGAATCACTCCTCAGGTTGACATTTGCATGGCCTTTTTTTTTGCAAGGAGTCCATTTTGGGGGGGGGGGGAGGAAGGAAGTGCCCCACAGTCTCCAACTTCCTGTTCCTGTCCAGCAGGCTCCTCCCAGTGCTTTGTCCATCTCCTGGTCACTTTCATTTGGATCTGGAGCTGGAAGGATTACTTTTTGTGGGTGCTGCTGGATATTTGGATTTGAGGCCTTTTTGACTGTCTTTGGATCACTTTTGGATTAGAAATCAACTTTCACAAGTAAGTTTGTTTGGGGCATTACAGTTGCTGCAAGTACAATTTTGGAACTTTTTCAGAAAATTAAATAAATTATATTGTGGGTAGCCACAGTATCCAGTAGGACCAGGGTTGGTTATGGGTGCATGATACAACTGTTTTGTTGAATTTAAACACCATTGAGGCCATGGATGGGCTGGGATTGTGCAGATTTTATTGTTTTTTGTCGTTTTTTTGGGCCTGCTGGTGTGGCCCTTTGCCCAGGGGTGGTGAGTGTTGCATGGGCCTAGTCTTTCTGTGGGGTGTCTTCTTGAATTTAAACATAATTGAGGCCATGGATGGGCTGGGATTGTGCTTATTTTATTGTTTTTTGTCGTTTTTGGGGGGCTGCTGGTGTGGCCTTTTGCTTGCCCAGGGGTGGTGGTGGTGCATGGACTGAGTGTGCCTGTGGTGTTGTCTCACTCTCTTTGATGTAAACATCATGGATGGCATTGGATTGTGGTGATTTCTGGCTGTTTTTCTGTTTTTTGGGGGTGTACTGTTGATGTGGACTGGCCATGTGGGTGGTGGTGGTGGCCATCTTGAGTGCTGGCTGGTACAGGCAACATGTGCTTGGGGTGTAAGGGGGCCATTTTGAGGAGAGGCAGTGTCTGAGGCCTGCACTTATTTTGCCTACTTTTCATCCCTTATGCCCAGGGGTAGTGAGTGTTGCATGGGCCTAGTGTTTCTGAGGGGTGTCTTCTTGAATTTAAACACCATTGAGGCCATGGATGGGCTGGGATTGTGCAGATTTTATTGTTTTTTGTCGTTTTTTTGGGCCTGCTGGTGTGGCCCTTTGCCCAGGGGTGGTGAGTGTTGCATGGGCCTAGTCTTTCTGTGGGGTGTCTTCTTGAATTTAAACATAATTGAGGCCATGGATGGGCTGGGATTGTGCTTATTTTATTGTTTTTTGTCGTTTTTGGGGGGCTGCTGGTGTGGCCTTTTGCTTGCCCAGGGGTGGTGGTGGTGCATGGACTGAGTGTGCCTGTGGTGTTGTCTCACTCTCTTTGATGTAAACATCATGGATGGCATTGGATTGTGGTGATTTCTGGCTGTTTTTCTGTTTTTTGGGGGTGTACTGTTGATGTGGACTGGCCATGTGGGTGGTGGTGGTGGCCATCTTGAGTGCTGGCTGGTACAGGCAACATGTGCTTGGGGTGTAAGGGGGCCATTTTGAGGAGAGGCAGTGTCTGAGGCCTGCACTTATTTCGCCTACTTTTCATCCCTTATGCCCAGGGGTAGTGAGTGTTGCATGGGCCTAGTGTTTCTGAGGGGTGTCTTCTTGAATTTAAACACCATTGAGGCCATGGATGGGCTGGGATTGTGCAGATTTTATTGTTTTTTGTCGTTTTTTTGGGCCTGCTGGTGTGGCCCTTTGCCCAGGGGTGGTGAGTGTTGCATGGGCCTAGTCTTTCTGTGGGGTGTCTTCTTGAATTTAAACACCATTGAGGCCATGGATGGGCTGGGATTGTGCAGATTTTATTGTTTTTTGTCGTTTTTTTGGGCCTGCTGGTGTGGCCCTTTGCCCAGGGGTGGTGAGTGTTGCATGGGCCTAGTCTTTCTGTGGGGTGTCTTCTTGAATTTAAACATAATTGAGGCCATGGATGGGCTGGGATTGTGCTTATTTTATTGTTTTTTGTCGTTTTTGGGGGGCTGCTGGTGTGGCCTTTTGCTTGCCCAGGGGTGGTGGTGGTGCATGGACTGAGTGTGCCTGTGGTGTTGTCTCACTCTCTTTGATGTAAACATCATGGATGGCATTGGATTGTGGTGATTTCTGGCTGTTTTTCTGTTTTTTGGGGGTGTACTGTTGATGTGGACTGGCCATGTGGGTGGTGGTGGTGGCCATCTTGAGTGCTGGCTGGTACAGGCAACATGTGCTTGGGGTGTAAGGGGGCCATTTTGAGGAGAGGCAGTGTCTGAGGCCTGCACTTATTTTGCCTACTTTTCATCCCTTATGCCCAGGGGTAGTGAGTGTTGCATGGGCCTAGTGTTTCTGAGGGGTGTCTTCTTGAATTTAAACACCATTGAGGCCATGGATGGGCTGGGATTGTGCAGATTTTATTGTTTTTTGTCGTTTTTTTGGGCCTGCTGGTGTGGCCCTTTGCCCAGGGGTGGTGAGTGTTGCATGGGCCTAGTCTTTCTGTGGGGTGTCTTCTTGAATTTAAACATAATTGAGGCCATGGATGGGCTGGGATTGTGCTTATTTTATTGTTTTTTGTCGTTTTTGGGGGGCTGCTGGTGTGGCCTTTTGCTTGCCCAGGGGTGGTGGTGGTGCATGGACTGAGTGTGCCTGTGGTGTTGTCTCACTCTCTTTGATGTAAACATCATGGATAGCATTGGATTGTGGTGATTTCTGGCTGTTTTTCTGTTTTTTGGGGGTGTACTGTTGATGTGGACTGGCCATGTGGGTGGTGGTGGTGGCCATCTTGAGTGCTGGCTGGTACAGGCAACATGTGCTTGGGGTGTAAGGGGGCCATTTTGAGGAGAGGCAGTGTCTGAGGCCTGCACTTATTTTGCCTACTTTTCATCCCTTATGCCCAGGGGTAGTGAGTGTTGCATACTTGCATGTCCCTAGTCTTTCTGTGGGGTGTCTTCAATGTAAACATCATGGATGGCATGGGATTGTGCTCATTTTTCTGTGTTTTGTCGATTTTTTGGGGTGTATAACTGAACTGATGTTCCTCTGTCTTCCATTGCTTTTAGGTGCACAAGAAGACTCAATAGAACCACCAGTGCCAGGAAGAAGTCCTGCAGCGGTGTGTGCAGCATAACGTCACGCGACGTCACGTCTGAACACAGAACCCTCTGCAACTCGTGCAACTGCTGCCTGCTGACCTGCTCTGAAGAAGATGGCCCCAAAAAAAGTAACCCGTAGCTCCTCTAGCAAGAAAGGTGCCAGTAAGGAGCAGAAGAAGCAAGTTACCAAGGACACTGGTGTGCCGCCCGCCCCTTTTTTTGTGAGTAAAAAAAAAAGTATGCCTGCAGCAGCTGCAGCGGGATCTGCTGGGGACCAAGCTGGCAGCAGCACCCCCGCTCCATTGGGCTCAGTGCCACCACCACCACCACGCCAACTTAAGTCCAAGCCCTTGAGTGCTGCAGAGGCAGCCAGTATACTTCTTCAATCACCATCGACCAGTGATGTTGGCTCATCGCAAGAAAGCAGCAGCAATGTCCCTCAATCAACACAGGTTGTTGTAGCTCATCTGACGAGTGTTGAACAACCACAGCGGCAACAACAATCACATGTGCAAGTACAAGCCCAAGTACATGTGGAAGGAGAGGCAGCGCAAGGAGATGCGCATGCAGAGGTGCATGGAGGGTCACAACAAGTGCCCACAATAGTTGTTCCTCCCGAAGTAGGGGCACATCAGGAAATCGACAATCAAGGCGAGGTATCATTTGAGGAAGCCACTCCTCCTGATGATCCTTCATTGTCTTCCACAACCCTAGCAAGGAAGAGATCAAGGGTGGTGTCTACATCCTCTTCAAGCACACCTCCTTCTGATGATACGGATCAAACTTGGGAACCAGCACCACAGCCGTCTGAGAGTGAGGCACACCATGATCCAACAAAGGTACTTAAGCGTAAAAGGAAGCTCGTCCAAAGTCTCAGACTTATGGAGTGTGATGAGGCTCAACAAGAAGTGGCGGATACTGCTGCTGATGAAGACTCTGCCAACGACGACCCAGTCATCATAAAGGTCACTGCAGCCCCAGCGGGCATGCAGCAAACAGACATTTTGACCCTAGCCCGAAGAGCTGCTGCGCGTGATGATGATGATGATGATGTTGTCGATGAGGAGGCAGTGGAAACACCACAATCATTGGAGTTAAGTAGTACACCAACTCGTCCCGCTTCCATATTTCTTTCTGGCAAGAAGAGACCTGCGTCAACCTCGACCTTAATTAGTGGCGGTGAAAGTGGAAAACGTACAAAAGTTGGCCAATCCAGATCCTCCACTTCATCTGGCATTAGCTTCATGACCACCACCACCACCAGTATCGCCGCCTCCTCCAGGTCCCACAGACACTTCAAGTCCCCAGTTTGGGACTTCTTTACTGTTTGTCCCAAAAATCCAAGGTTTGCCATTTGTACCCTTTGTAAGCTTGCAGTTAGTCGTGGTAAGCCAGGTAGCAACTATGGTACCGGCGGCCAGAGTGGTCATCTTGACAGAAAGCACGGTGTCCAATGGTTTGCGCACCTAGCTGCGATCAAGAAAGGCCAAAATCAAGGAAACGTTGATGTTTCATCTGATGTTGACGAGCAGGAAGAAGACGTGTCAAACACTTCCCTTACACCCAGTACCCCTCTCAGCAGCACACCCAATGTGAGGCACACTAAGAGTGTTGGAGCGAGTGAGACACCAACGCACAAAAGTTCACCAGCGAGCAAAATTGGGTCAACGAAGTCATTATCAGCCCGTAAATGCTTGGTCCAGGCCAACATTAGAACAATGCTTACTTCAGACGTGCCATATGAACGCAACCACCCACTGACGCGTCTGTATAACACTAAGCTGGCTAAAATGCTAGCTGTGGACCTTCTACCTTTTTCTTTTGTAGAAGCGGTAGGTTTTCTTGAATTAGTTGCAACGCTCTGCCCTAAATGGAAGGTTCCGAGCCGGTTCTATTTTGCCAGAGTTGCGGTTCCAGCACTACATGAAGATGTGCTGCAGGCGATTGGGGCAGCTTTGCAGAAGAGTGCTGTTCACACAATACATCTGACAACAGACATGTGGACCAGTGGCCCAGGCGATGATTACATGTGCATCACTGCACACTGGGTCTCTTTTTCAGGTGTTATAGCAAAGCTAAACGCAGGTGTTGACCCGGACCAAGTTTTCAAAGCTGCTCGGAAACATGCAACACTAGCCATGTTTGCCTTGGAGAAAAGTCACACAGCAGAAAACCTTTTGGAAGAGTTTGACAAAAAGGTGTTGTCAATGCTATCCCCCCTAAAACGCAAGATTGGTTATGTTTCCACGGATAATGGCGCCAATGTAGTTAAGGCCATGTCACAGGGTCACCATGTTAGAGTGCCGTGTTTGGCGCACTGTATCAACCTGGTAGTTCAAAAATTCTTGAGTGATAAAGAGAGTCCAGCGTTCGAGGTAATGGCCACCTGCCGCAAAATGTGCAACCATTTCAGCCATTCTTTTAAGGCCCGGAAGCATCTGCGGAGACTGCTACTTCAACGTGGAATGCCAGTGAAAGCACTCATCCAGGAGGTGGCAACACGTTGGAACTCAACCTTCTACATGCTTGAGCGTCTGCATGAGCAGTATACGGTACTCGATCACTATTTCTTGACAGAGGCTACATCTCAGAAGGAGGACCTGCGGATGAGTAAGGCGCAATGGGCCATAGTTAAAAGCCTGACAGACATGCTTCGTCCTTTTGAGTTCTTCACGCGTGCAGTCAGCCAGGAGGACTGTAATTTGGGAAAAGCTATCCCATTGTTGTGCATACTGGAGCACCAACTGATGGCGGTTTCTTCTGAGTTTGAAAAAGATGAAAAAAAAAAAAACCATTTCATTTTGTCTGAGAAATTATTACATCGCCTACGTGGTGATGAACGTCTTAAAAACATCAACTCAGATCAGCATTACATTTGTGCTACTATTCTGGATCCACGCTACAAAAAGGCGCTGGCAGACAACGCATTCTTTCCTTTCGCTGATGCAGATGTTCAAAAGTACAAACATTGGTTAGCCTGGTCAGCCAAGAGGTTTGAAAAAGAACGGCAGGTTATTGAAGGAGAAGCCAGTACATCAGCATCAGCATCAGCAGGCCATCCGCAGTCACAAGAATCCACTTCTGCACCTGTGGCTGGGGCACAAGTGACCTCTCAGCCGTTAAAGACACCGGCAACTGGATCATCTGCACCACACACAATGACAACACTAACAGTGGCTGGGGAGGAGGATTGGCTAAGTTTGATGGGGTATGGTTCTCTAAAAAATGTCACAGGCACAGCAAAAAGTAAGCAAAGTGGAGGAACAGTTGATGACCTTGAGTCGATGGTGCAGGACTATCTGAATGACTCAACAGTGGTCTTTCTTAATGAGGAGCCATTGCAGTATTGGCATGGCAAAAAACAATTGTGGCCACAGCTCTACAACCTGGCTATAAACTATTTGTCTTGCCCACTCGCAAGTGTGTCTTCTGAACGTGTTTTCAGTGCTGCTGGTGGCATTGTAACTGCCAAACGGAGCCGCCTATCGCCCAAAAATGTGGAGCGGCTGACAATGATCAAGATGAATCAGCACCTCATACCACCAGATTACAAAGTGCGAGAAAGCACGCCACATGAAGACGATGAGGACAGCAACGTAGATGAGGGGATTTTTTCTCTGTTCGGTGCCACTGACCTCATCCAGCCTGAATTCGCAGAGTATGATGACGAAATCTTGTTCTTATTCCCTGACACCGAGCCCTGAAAATGAGACAATCAATCAAGAACTTTCTTTTTCGTCCTTATTCACTTTTATTCCTGTGTGCTTTGTGTCTCTCTTTCTTTGTTTTGCACAGTTAATTTAATTCAAACTTTAATCACCTAATCCCAAAAACAAGACCATCATCAGAACTGTCTTCACTTGTTTGCTTATTGATTTGAAGGTGCCGCAGTCTACATTCCTCAGGTTCACAAGTTCTGAAGAACATGCTCCTCTATCCTCCTCCTCCAGACTGCGATTTCCCTCCAAGCAGAGTGCTGGATTACGCACAATGAAGAAAGACTCAGCACTTGTGGGGGTGTTGTACTTCTTTGCGGGTGAGTTGACGGTTTTGGGCCCATTGCTGTGAAGCTCTAATAATGGACAAAAGTGTTTTGGACCAAATATGAGGTGGAAATTTCTTGCCGTTTTTGCTGACTTGCTTGCCTTTGAGGTGCTCTTTGGCGGGGTTCCGGGGGTTTGTGTGTAATTTTTGGTGTCTGTCGAAGCACTGCTGCGACAGTCTAATCTTGATTGCATTTGCTTTTCAGGAAATCCGTGGTGGAAAACAGGAGTTATGATGATTGATGATGACCTAGCTGCACAGCGCGTTACTTTGGACCGAAGGCCGAGAGATATTGTAAGTATGAGATTTAGCTTTTTCGCTGTTTGGGGGTGTTGTCGGGTGTTTTTTTGCGGGTGGGTTGGCGCCGGCGGGTCTTGCCTGGGGCATTCCTGGGAAGGTCTAATACCGGATACAAGTGTTTTGGACAAAATCCATAAGGAACAGCCTTTTTTTTGCCATTTCTTCAGACATCTTGCTCAATGTAGCCTTTTGGGGGGCTTCCTGCTGTTCGTGGGTGGGTTGCGGCCGGGGTCTCTGTCGAAGCACTGCTGCGACAGTCTAATCTTGATTGCATTTGCTTTTCAGGAAATCCGTGGTGGAAAACAGGAGTTATGATGATTGATGATGATGATGACGACCTAGCTGCACAGCGCCGCGTTTGGACCGAAGGCCGCGAGACATTGTAAGTATGAGATTTAGCTTTTTCGCTGTTTGGTGGTGTTGTGTCGGGTGTTTTTTTGCGGGTGGGTTGGCGCCGGCGGGTCTTGCCTGGGGCATTCCTGGGAAGGTCTAATACCGGATACAAGTGTTTTGGACAAAATCCATAAGGAACAGCCTTTTTTTTGCCATTTCTTCAGACATCTTGCTCAATGTAGCGTTTTGGGGGGCTTCCTGCTGTTCGTGGGTGGGTTGCGGCCGGGGTCTCTGTCGAAGCACTGCTGCGACAGTCTAATCTTGATTGCATTTGCTTTTCAGGAAATCCGTGGTGGAAAACAGGAGTTATGATGATTGATGATGATGATGACGACCTAGCTGCACAGCGCCGCGTTTGGACCGAAGGCCGAGAGACATTGTAAGTATGAGATTTAGCTTTTTCGCTGTTTGGTGGTGTTGTGTCGGGTGTTTTTTTGCGGGTGGGTTGGCGGGTCTTGCCTGGGGCATTCCTGGGAAGGTCTAATACCGGCTAGAAGTTAGTTGGACAAAATCCATAAGGAAACACCAGTTTTGGCACTTTTTGTAAGTTAGGGTTCGTTAGGGTTAGCCCTAGCAGCAGGATTGCATGTGTTTAGGGGGGTTCTATTGCAACGCGGTTCTGTTGTTGTAGAGCACTGTTGGAGCGATGCTGGCTATGGATACTTTTGCTTGCAGGCAAGTGGTTTGAATACAATCCACGGTCTGTATTTGGGTCTACTGTTACTTTCAAAGTACGTTTTGTAACCATTTTTCTGCTAGGCATCGTTTTTGGAGATATGATTGGGTTCTTCTACATTTTTGCGACTGGCTTTAGTAAGGGTCTTGGTGGGAGCATTGCTGGGAAGGTCAAATGTTGTTCTAAAACACAGTAGTACACCCACCTTGAGGGGAAAGATCCGCTATAATATTTTGGCCATACTTATTGATCCTTAAAAAGGTGACTCAGACAGAGCACGCAATTTCAAAAATATTGTACTGTCTATTAGGGAAATCAAAGTGTGACTTTTTGAACCACACAGCGTACATACCTTTTATTTATTTATCAGTGGTATTGTAATAGCACTTCCTGTTTTCCGTTCAATAATTACAGGCCGGGTTTCAGTCAACATCCGCCAGGCAGGCAGTGGACAGGGTGTCTCTTCTGTCAGTGGTCACCACCACATTGATGGACGAAGCGTCAGCTGGAATGGAGGAGTGCCGCCAATAAGAGGAATTGTTTGCTGCATGCAACTTACTTACCAATTTCAACAGGACAACTCCAACAACATACGCAATACAGATACAGTATCCATTGTTGTCTTTTATTCTATGAGTGTGACTGCATGTGCTTACCTTTACTTTGTAACCAAAGATTGTCTGTAAACTCTGTATCTTCAATTATTGTTTGTCCATGCTCTGCTTTTTTTTTCTTCTCTCAACAAAACCTACCCAAAAAGAAACCCCCATTCCCATCCATTTTACAAACCCTAACCCTCTTCCCCCGGGCTGTGTTGTTTTGCTTGATGTCTGACTAAAATGACATCAATAATTCCACACACTTGCTGGGGAGGATAAGGTGATAGCAGCAACAGGCTGGTGAAGGAATACGAGGATATCTTCTAGACTTACTCAGCTTCAGTACTATATCTTCTAGTAGTAGTAGCCAATGTCAAATAAATTCAACGCAAGTACTAGTTATACTTGCAATACTTTACCATTTGTTAGGCTACATTATGGCACTGTTCTAGTGTACTGTCACCTGCTATTTTCTCGATCGTACCGTAACCGTTGTAATGCTACAGTAAGGAGTACAAACAAGGTTTCGTTTTCTTTTTTTCCATAGGCATGCAACTGCCACTGTGTCACACCACTAGTAACACCGCAATGAGGAAATGTCACCCGCCCAGGAATGACAACGTTAATCCCCATTTCACCTGGAGCCAGCCCTGGGCCTAGCCCTAATTTCTAACACAAATTACAGGTAAGATAAGCGTTTGGTGGGAGGTAGTATAATGGAGTATTATTTCGGAGTAGACAAGAGTTTGACGGTTGTACTACTAAAGTCCTACGACTGTTCAGGAAAACAAAGTTACTGTTACACCCCCGCCCCCCACCCACCAGACTGAAAAGCAGTAAAAAACAGGTATGGTCAGATAAAGTAGTTGAAAAATATATTTATTTATCCCTAACAAAATAATCTCCCTCACCCACCCTAACCCCAACGATTGTCTCTGAAACGTCCCAAAACGATCCCAACTCCCAAATCCCACCCCCCAAAAGTCTATAAAAAAAGGGCAAGGGACACTCCACTACTGGAGGGTGCTGGTGCTGGTGCATGATGCGGCATGGGCATCATACTCCTTGCGGAGGGTGGCAAGCTCGGAGCGGAGGCCCTTAACCAAGGTCTTATACCTCAGGACCTCCTGCTCCAGGTTGGACATGCGGACTCGTAGGCGGTGTTGGCGTTCCTTGCAGCTCCTGTGGGGGGCAGCTGGTGTTTCGGGTGCTTGGCGGTGGCGGTCGGCTTTCTTAGCCCGGCTCGGTCCCGCTGGTTTAGTCACGGAGGAGGATGCAGTGGTCACAGTCGAAGATGTTGCCCCGCTCGACTGCGTGTCCTCCTCCTCCTCCAGGGCCACCAGCCGCCGATACTCGGCGACTGTGGCCTCCAGCCTCCGTTGCCGGGCCAATCTAGCCTGCTCCCTCCTTGTTGTTGATTTGGAAGGAGCAACTATATGAAGAAAGAAAGACATAGTCTGTAACCAATGCTCCTTATTAATAACACAAAGTGATTGAGCCGAAAGTTGGGTCACAGAGTACAAGTAGCAAATTGAAAGCACAGTACATAACTATTGAGGACAGTATCTATGTAACCCTCCCACTTCTGCATCCTTGCTCTAACAGTAGTGGTAGTTTAATGAACTAATTCTACGACCACTATGGACTTCCATTACAGTCGACTATGACAGTACACCAGTCTTATTCTTCTTCTTCTCTCTTGTTTAGGGAAATGGGTACGTTATCTTATGCAAGCCGGCAGAATGACATGGACACAGCACAGTGAAGTTGCACCCGAGAAAAAAAGTTGCACACCATGATGATGGAGACAGACTTGCGTTACTGTACCGGTCCAGTACATGCAGGTGGTGAAGCTATTACTTTTCTATTACGGGTGGCACTGAGAATACTCTGTTACAAGGGCTACTGCTTAATTAATTTACCTTTCACCCTACAGTGCAAATGAGTACTAGAAAAGGAAACTGAAGAAGCTAACTAATTTGATTATCTATCACTTCACATGGGACGTATTTAATGACAGATGAGATGACTTTAGGTGCTTTGCTTAATATTGAGTGAACACAGTGATACACCCACACATGAATGACGTACTACAAGTAAACTAAAGTTATTAAGAGAGGTACGGAGTGTCCACCGTAATAACCAGATATATGCTGTGAATGCAAACGCAATACAAAGTACTGCTACTATTCATGGTAGTATTGGACACATTTACAATTTCTTTTCCTTGCCTTCCCTGCACTGGGACGGACGTGCGGGTGCGGTGGTACATGCTCTTCAAGGTAACACTTACTTCACCTGGCGACCATCTACTCTCTCTAGATACACATTTGCTATGTAAGAGTCAGAGAATACCATGCTCCAGGCATCCATTCATTCAAAGTATACGCACACATACAGTTTCTGTTTCACCCACCCAGGCTGCTGTCCTTCCACCCATCCTTGCTTCATCATTGACCCAGCCATGCACCATACCATATTCTTTCCTTCCCAGCCACCTCTGGGTCCAAGCAAACACATATCGTTCTTCTTTGCCAGCCATCATACAAGTTCGCGTCCCACTTACTTACACCCTTCTTTCGCTTTTCGTTCATCCCATCCATCACGTTCGTCTAAGAACTTATTGGGATTCTTCTCACCAAAAACTTCACAGCTAAGTCGAAGTACATTTCGAGGAGGCTACTACCTGGTTGATTTGTAATTGTAATACACCCGTGCAGAAAGCACACTATGCAGTCTTCAATCTCAATAAGTAAGGAATATATAGCTTACCTGTTTCCGCCACCACCGTTTGATCCCCCACAGGAACGGCCACCAGCTCTTCTACCGCCGCATCCTCCCCAGAGGCCTCCGAGTCCAAGTCCAACACATCAGCCACCTCCGCGCTGGCCCCGTCACCAGATGTTACACCTACAAAGTACATTTAAGAAAGTTAGAATACACCACTCACTACTATATATTATTTGGTCTAGGAGAAATGTTAAAAAAACAGAATACAATGTAATAATTTGTGACTGTCTACTCCATAGTAAAAATGTCCCATTTTCCAGGGAAGGCTGTTGTCTTGCTGCACTTTTATGCACAACTGATGAATGCTTGCTTTTGATTTTTAACACGCACCACTTTTTCTCCTAACAGACAGAAGCTTGACTCCTGAGTCCTAAGAACACGACCAGGATCAAGTTCAAAGTAGGTGAGAGTTCGGCTCGACCACAAGAAATGTGTCCAATTAATCGTCAGCACTAACCACTTTTCCGTTTACAGTTAAATAGTTTTATGACAAAGTAGATTTCAATAAATGTGTTTACTTTTAATAAAGCTTTTACACTTAAATAGACTCTGTGGTTTTTGTTCCTCTAGACTAGAGTGGATGAGCTAAAGGTTTTGGAATTTTTGCAAGCATGAGTGCCTCTGACACTTCTTGACTGTGCTGTGACTCCGTACTACTCTCTTGTCCTGCGTACGATAATCTAGAGATCATTGGGGATCTATAATCGGTGACTTCGGGAGCTGAATGACTCTGCCACACTATCTAGTCAGTAAGGAGACAGTGCATAGAGGTATTGCTGAATATAATGGGAGTCCAATGGAATTGCCAAATGTCCAATCTTAGTTAGCTACACAGACAGACTAATAAGAATAGTCTAGTAATACCACAGGGAGTCATATTCGAGGCAGGATAAGAATTTATATCCAGTCTACAAGAAGATCAAAGACGATTTAGAAAAAATCGAATGAGGAACGCTAGGAAAAAATAGGTACTGTTTAGTAAAATGTAAACTTACTGGGGCCAGCAAAGGAGCCCTCGCCTGCCCGATCCTGGCCTGCATCCTCAGCACCCTCCTCCTGTGTCCTCTTGCCCTTGGGGGGAGCTGATGTACAACATGAAAGAAAGAAAAACCATAAAACATGGATGAGATTTTTCAACCAAATCAAACATTTCAAAAGAACAATAACAACATATTTTGGAAAAATAGCAAATAGATAGACAACTATTCCACGGGATCTATCTCATGTGGTATACTACGTTATTCGTATTGCCTGATTTGCGGAACGTTGACTTAGAAAGTTCCTATGTAACTCAATAAACAGACTACTAAAGAGGTTTGCCTAGGCCTGGCACTGCAGGCAGTAGTGCACAACACGTGACAGACAAAGTCCATCCTGCTTGCAGATCAGTGAATACTCAAACTATCAATCCACCCGCCACCACCGCCACTATTTCTTCTGATAGCCATGTGACTGTCTAAAGGAAGGACACTGGACTTCAGTCTGTTGGGGCTGATTTATAAGTCCCTTGCGGAAGTTGCGGCTGATTTTCCTCCATTGTTGCGTGCCTTTTCTGACGCAGCGGCAGAACAAAAGACTCGCCATGGTGTTGGTGCGGCGTATATATTAAAAAAAAAAACACATATGGGCATATGGGCGATGCATCACGTTGTAAAGCCCTGCGCCATCAGGGGGCGTTCCGGCGCAAGGGAGGGCGTACCTGCGCAGGAACGAATCCTAAAAGTGGCTGAGGGAAATCTACAAGATGTCAATCAGTCATTTTTATGACAATGATGCATGACTCAAACCCTGCGCGCTTGAAGCCGACGTACGGCTTGATGCAGCATTGGGGAGATAGGGTACCCCAGAGCATTGCTGGAGCTGCGCCATCGTTGGCACGCAACTCCAGCAATGCGCTGCCTTTACGGCACAGATGCGTAAGGCTTCTGTGACGTTTTGGGCCAATGGGTGGTGGTGGCATGGCACACAATTACTGCCGCATCCCTGCTACTTTGCAGGGATGCGCCGGTAATTGAAAATATGACCCTTACTGTCTAGCATTACGCAGTTCTTTTCTTTACAGTACACTGATACATAATTTCTCAGGCCAATGAAATGCTTCTGAACACAACATACAAAACAAAGAAGCATAGTAGCAAGCAAGGCTACTGAGAAGGAGAGCAGTGCACCTGAAAATGAAATGCATAGAAGATTTTGAAATATAATTTACCTCAATGTAATCGGCAGCATTATTGCTCTTGGTAAAGAACAAAGATTTGAAGAAGAAAATAAAAGAGTTTAAAAAAGTAGTTTAAAAGTAACTAAAAGCTGCAGAAAACACAAAAATATAGAGCTAGAAAAATAGAGGGTTAGATAATAAGTAAAATTAGATCAAAAAAACTTCAAACAAGCAAAGGATGGCAGAGATTGAGAGAGGATAGAGAAAGCATGCCCAGAACCATAGCAATGAATGAGAAACAAGATGGCCGCGCCCGTTCACGACCGCGTGGGTAAGTTCGCGCGAGATTTTCCTTGCGAGTACGCGCGAACTTGTACTCGCGAGCAGCACACTTTGCGAGATTACACATAGCGGGCGGAAACGGAATTACGTCACGCCAACAAGATGGCCGCGCCCGTGTACGACCGATAGGGTAACTTGGCAAACGAATAGCTAGAAGCGCCTCGCGAACACGCGCAAGATCACGCGAACATACACGTCGCAACAAAAACAATTTTGTATTCGCACGTATTCGCGGCTTCCGAAATCGATCTCGCACGGATTCGCGCCCCAAATAACGCGCGAAATTGCAAAAAAAACGATTTTAGCTAAAATGAAAGCAATGAGCAGGTGCAAAAGTTCAAACTTAACATTAGTAACATTCAAGGTAGTGCTTCCTGATGGGCCCCTCCAGAGTTTGCAACAATTCTATGACCCTGCTATGACCCAAACAGCAGGCTCATAGAATAGCACCATAAAGGTCCTGTAAAAAAAAAATTTCACTGCAACAAAAAGCAAATTACAGATAAGGAAGGAAGCAGGTGCCAGCCAGACTGGAACTTTCAAAATTACTGACACATTAATGAAACACAAATTAATTGATGGCAGTTGAAGAAGGGCAGGTGTGCTAGCTTTTTTCAACCACCATAATCTACAGTAATAAATAAACCTAATAGGTGCCTGTGAGGATGTACTAGAGGGTGGCATGGGTGTCCCAGAGGGTGGCAGTGGTGAAACAGAGGGTGCTGTGAACCTGTGATGATAAACCAGACGTAGAAACAACATAGTCGCGGCCGTTGCAAGCCGAAAAGTAAGTTCGCAATTGCGAACTTGTCCCAAAATCGGCGCAAACACGCGCCAACACAAAAAACGGAAAAATCCGCAAGTCCGCTAGAGTTCGCGGATCTTCGCGGATTGCGAATCCGTAAATACGCAAGTTCGCGGATTGCCAATCCGCAAAATCCGCCCATGCTTAGTTGGAAACACTTTTCAGGCTTAGTACTGGGCTCAAAAGATGCAGCCCTGATGTCTCTCCTGATAGCAAGTGGGTATGTAGAAATTCGCCAATCGGCTGACTCAGCAGGACCAAACATATGCCAAAAATTGACGCAGAACCAGCTTTTCAGTGAGTAGCAGCCAGGGACATTCTAGCAAGTTTTACTAGTAAGTGGGGTTGGAAACGCTTTTCAGGCTCAATACTGGACTCAAAAGATGCAGCCCTGGGGTCTCTCATGATAGCAGGTGGGTAAGTTGGAATTCGCCGCTCGGCTGACCCTGCAGGAGCAAACGTAAGCCAAAATTCGACGCAGAACCAGCTTTTTAGTGAAGAGCAGCCAAGGACATTCTAGCAAGTTTTACTTGTAAGAGGCGTTGCAAACGATTTTCAGGCTCAGGACTGGGCTCAAAAGATGCAGCCATGAGCTCTCTCTTGAGAGCAGGTGGGTAAGTAGAAATTACCCGCTCGGCTGACCCGGCAAGAGCAAACGTATGCAAAAAATCGACACAGAACCAGATTTTCAGTGTAGAGCAGCCAGGGACATTCTAGCAAGTTTTACTTGTAAGTGGGGTTGTAAACGCTTTTCAGGCTCATTACTGGGCTCAAAAGATGCAGCCATGAGGTCTCTCCTGATAGCAGGTGGGTAAGTAGAAATTCGCCGCTCGGCTGACCCGGCAGGAGCAAACGTATGCCAAAATTGATGTAAAGCCAGCTTTTCAGTGAAGAGCAGCGAGGGACATTCTAGCAAGTTTTACTTGTAAGTGGGGTTGGAAACGATTTTCAGGCTCAGTACTGGGCTCAAAAGATGCAGTCCGGAGGTCTCAGTAGATACGTAAGTTGGAATTCGCCGCTCGGCTGACCCTGCAGGAGCAAACGTATGCCAAAAATCGACACAGAACCAGCTTTTCCGTGAAGAGCAGCCAGGGACATTCTAGCAAGTTTTACTTGTACGTGGGGTTGGAAACGCTTTTCAGGCTCAGGACTGGGCTCAAAAGATGCAGCCCTGATGTCTCTCATGATAGCAGGTGGGTAAGTAGAAATTTGCCGCTCGGCTGACCCGGCAGGAGCAAACGTATGCCAAAAATCGACGCAGAATCAGCTTTTCAGTAAAGAGCAGCCAGGGACATTCTAGCAAGTTTTACTTGTAAGTGGGGTTGGAAATGCTTTTCAGGGTCAGTACTGGGCTCAAAAGATGCATCACTGAGGTCTCTCCTGATAGCAGGTGGGTAAGTAGAAATTCGCCGCTCGGCTGACCCGGCAGGAGCAAACGTATGCCAAAAATGTACGCAGAACCAGCTTTTCAGTGAAGAGCAGCCTGGGACATTCTAGCAAATTTTACTTGTAAGTGGGGTTGGAAACGCTTTTCAGGCTTAGTACTGGGCTCAAAAGATGCAGCCCTGAGGTCTCTCCTGATAGCAGGTGGGTATGTAGAAATTCGCCACTCGGCTGACTCAGCAGGAGCAAACGTATGCCACAAATTGACGCAGAACCAGCTTTTCAGTGAGGAGCAGCCAGGGACATTCTAGCAAGTTTTACTGGTAAGTGGGGTTTGAAACGCTTTTCAGGCTCAATACTGGACTCAAAAGATGCAGCCCTGAGGTTTCTCATGATAGCAGGTGGGTAAGTTGGAATTCGCCGCTCGGCTGACCCTGCAGGAGCAAACGTATGCCAAAATTCGACACAGAACCAGCTTTTCAGTGAAGAGAAGCCAACTAATTTTTACTTGTTATTGGGGTTGGAAACTATTTTCAGGCTCAGGACTGGGCTCAAAAGATGCAGCCATGAGGTCTCTCTTGATAGCAGGTGGGTAAGTAGAAATTACCCGCTCGGCTGACCCGGCAAGAGCAAACGTATGCCAAAAATTGACGCAGAACCAGCTTTTCAGTGAAGAGCAGCGAGGGACATTCTAGCAAGTTTTACTCGTAAGTGGGGTTGGAAACGATTTTCAGGCTCAGTACTGTGCTCAAAAGATGCAGCTCTGAGGTCTCTCCTGATAGCAGGTGGGTAAGTAGAAATTCGCCGCTCGGCTGACCCGGCAGGAGCAAACGTATGTCAAAAATCGACGCAGAATCAGCTTTTCAGTAAAGAGCAGCCAGGGACATTCTTGCAAGTTTTACTTGTAAATGGGGTTGGAAACGCTTTTCACGCTCAGTACTGTGCACAAAAGATGCAGCCCTGAGCTCTCTCCCGATAGCAGGTGGGTAAGTAGAAATTTCACCACTCGGCTGACCCGGCAGGAACAAACGTATGCCAAAAATTGACGTGAACCAGCGTTTCAGTGAAGAGCAGCCAGGGACATTCTAGCAAGTTTTACTTGTAAGTGGGGTTGGAAACGCTTTTCAGGCTCAGTACTGGGCTCAAAAGATGCAGCCGTGAGGTCTCTCTTGATAGCAGCTGGGTAAGTAGAAATTCGCCGCTCGGCTGACCCTGCAGGAGCAAACATATGCCAAAAATCGACACAGAACCAGCTTTTCAGTGTAGAGCAGCCAGGGACATTCTAGCAAGTTTTACTTGTAAGTGGGGTTGGAAACGCTTTTCAGGCTCATTACTGGGCTCAAAAGATGCAGCCATGAGGTCTCTCCTGATAGCAGGTGGGTAAGTAGAAATCCGCCGCTTGGCTGACCCGGCAGGAGCAAACGTATGTCTCAAAATTGATGTAAAGCCAGCTTTTCAGTGAAGAGCAGCGAGGGACATTCTAGCAAGTTTTACTTGTAAGTGGGGTTGGAAACGCTTTTCAGGCTCAGTACTGGGCTCAAAAGATGCAGTCCTCTCAGCAGGTGCGTAAGGTGGAATTCGCCTCTCGGCTGACCCGGCAGGAGCAAACGTATGCCAAAAATGTACGCAGAACCAGCTTTTCAGTGAAGAGCAGCCTGGGACATTCTAGCAAATTTTACTTGTAAGTGGGGTTGGAAACGCTTTTCAGGCTTAGTACTGGGCTCAAAAGATGCAGCCCTGATGTCTCTCCTGATAGCAAGTGGGTATGTAGAAATTCGCCAATCGGCTGACTCAGCAGGAGCAAACATATGCCAAAAATTGACGCAGAACCAGCTTTTCAGTGAGGAGCAGCCAGGGACATTCTAGCAAGTTTTACTAGTAAGTGGGGTTGGAAACGCTTTTCAGGCTCAATACTGGACTCAAAAGATGCAGCCCTGAGGTCTCTCATGATAGCAGGTGGGTAAGTTGGAATTCGCCGCTCGGCTGACCCTGCAGAAGCAAACGTATGCCAAAAATCGAAGCAGACCAGCTTTTCAGTGAAGAGCAGCCAGGGACATTCTAGCACGTTTTACTTGTAAGTGGGGTTGGAAACGCTTTTCAGGCTCAGTACTGGGCTCAAAAGACGCAGCACTGAGGTCTCTCCCGATAGCAGTTGGGTAAGTAGAAATTCACCACTCGGCTGACCCGGCAGGAACAAACGTATGCCAAAAATTGACGTGAACCAGCGTTTCAGTGAAGAGCAGCCAGGGACGTTCTAGCAAGTTTTACTGGTAAGTGGGGTTGGAAACGCTTTTCAGGCTCAATACTGGGCTCAAAAGATGCAGCACTGAGGTCTCTCCTGATAGCAGGCGGGTAAGTAGAAATTAACTGCTCGGCTGACCTGGCATTACCAAACATATGCCAAAAATCGACGCAGAACCAGCTCTTCAGTGAAGAGCAGCCAGGGACATTCTAGCAAGTTTTAGTTGTAAGTGGGGTTGGAAACGCTTTTCAGGCTCATTACTGGGCTCAAAAGATGCAGCCATGAGGTCTCTCCTGATAGCAGGTGGGTAAGTAGAAATTATCAGCTCGGCTGACCAGGCAGGAGCAAACGTATGCCAAAAATCAACGCAGGACCAGCTTTTCAGTGAAGAGCAGCCAGGGACATTCTAGCAAGTTTTACTAGTAAGTGGGGTTGGAAACACTTTTCAGGCTTAGTACTGGGCTCAAAAGATACAGTCCTGAGGTCTCTGATGATAGCAGGTGTGTAAGTCGGAATTCGCCGCTCAGCCGACCTGGCAGGAGCAAACGTATGCCAAAAATCGACTTGAACCAGCTTTTCAGTTGAGAGCAGCCAGGGACATTTTAGCAAGTTTTACTGGTAAGTGGGGTTGGAAATGCTTTTCAGGCTCATTACTGGGCTCAAAAGATGCAGCCCTGAGGTCTCTACTGATAGCAGGTGGGTAAGTTGGAATTCGCCGCTAGGCTGACCCTGCAGGAGCAAACGTATGCCAAAAATCGACGCTGAACCAGCTTTTCAGTGAAGAGCAGCCAGGGACAATCTAGCAAGTTTTACTTGTAAGTGGGGTTGGAAACGCTTTTCAGTCTCAGTACTGGGCTCAAAAGATGGTGCCCTGAAGTCTCTCATGATAGCAGGTGGGTAAGTAGAAATTCGCCGCTCGGCTGACAAGGCAGGAGCAAATGTATGCCAAAAATCGACGCAGAACCAGCTTTTCAGTGAAAAGCAGCCAGGGACATTATAGCAAGTTTTACTTATAAGTGGGGTTGGAAACGCTTTTCAGGCTCAGTACTGGGCTCAAAAGATGCAGCCATGAGGTCTCTCTTGATAGCAGCTGGGTAAGTAGAAATTTGCCGCTCGGCTGACCTGGCAGGAGCAAACGTATGCCAAAAATTGACGCAGAATGAGCTTTTCAGTGTAGAGAAGCCAGAGACATTCTAGCAAGTTTTACTTGTAAGTGGGGTTGGAAACACGTTCAGGCTCATTACTGGGCTCAAAAGATGCAGCCATGAGGTCTCTCCTGATAGCAGGTGGGTAAGTAGAAATTCGCCGCTCGGCTGACCCAGCAGGAGCAAACGTATGCCAAAATTGATGTAAAGCCAGCTTTTCAGTGAAGAGCAGTGAGGGACATTCTAGCAAGTTTTACTTGTAAAAGTGGGGTTGGAAACGCTTTTCAGGCTCAGTACTGGGCTCAAAAGATGCAGTCCTGAGGTCTCAGCAGGTGCGTAAGTTGAAATTCGCCTCTCGGCTGACCCTGCAGGAGCAAACGTATGCCAAAAATCGACACAGAACCAGCTTTTCCGTGAAGAGCAGTCAGGGACATTCTAGCAAGTTTTACTTGTAAGTGGGGTTGGAAACGCTTTTTACGCTCAGTACTGTGCACAAAAGATGCGGCACTTAGGTCTCTCCCGATAGCAGGTGGGTAAGTAGAAATTCACCAGTCGGCTGACCCGGCAGGAACAAACGTATGCCAAAAATCGACGTGAACCAGCGTTTCAGTGAAGAGCAGCCAGGGACGTTGTAGCAAGTTTTACTGGTAAATGGGGTTGGAAACGCTTTTCAGGCTCAATACTGGGCTCAAAAGATGCAGCACTGAGGTCTCTCCTGATAGCAGGCGGGTAAGTAGAAATTCACCGCTCGGCTGACCTTGCATTAGCAAACGTATGCCAAAAATCGACGCAGAACCAGCTTTTCAGTGAAGAGCATCCAGGGACATTCTAGCAAGTTTTAGTTGTAAGTGGGTTGGAAACGCTTTTCAGGCTCAGTACTGGACTCAAAAGATGCAGCCCTGAGGTCTCTCATGATAGCAGGTGGGTAAGTTGGAATTCGCCGCTCGGCTGACCCTGCAGGAGCAAACTTATGCCAAAATTCGACGCAAAACCAGCTTTTCAATGAAGAGCAGCCAGGGACATTCTAGCAAGTTTTACTTGTTAGTGGGGTTGGAAACGCTTTTCACGCTCAGTACTGTGCACAAAAGATGCAGCCCTGAGGTCTCTCATGATAGCAGGTGGGTAAGTAGAAATTAGCCGCTCGGCTGACAAGGCAGGAGCAAACGTATGCCATAAATCGACGCAGAACCAGCTTTTCAGTGAAGAGCAGCCAGGGACATTATAGCAATTTTGTACTTGTAAGTGGGGTTGGAAACGCTTTTCAGGCTCAGTACTGGGCTCAAAAGATGCAGCCGTGAGGTCTCTCTTGATAGCAGCTGGGTAAGTAGAAATTTGCCGCTCGGCTGACCCGGCAGGAGCAAACGTATGCCAAAAATCGACTCAGAACCAGCTTTTCAGTGTAGAGCAGCCAGGGACATTCTAGTAAGTTTTACTTGTAAGTGGGGTTGGAAATGCTTTTCAGGCTCATTACTGGGCTCAAAAGATGCAGCCATGAGGTCTCTCCTGATAGCAGGTGGGTAAGTAGAAATTCGCTGCTCGGCTGACCCGGCAGGAGCAATTGTATGTCTCAAAATTGATGTAAAGCCAGCTTTTCAGTGAAGAGCAGCGAGGGACATTCTAGCAAGTTTTACTTGTAAGTGGGGTTGGAAATGCTTTTCAGGCTCAGTACTGGGCTCAAAAGATGCAGTCCTGAGGTCTCAGCAGGTGCGTAAGGTGGAATTCGCCTCTCGGCTGACCCGGCAGGAGCAAACGTATGCCAAAAATGTACGCAGAACCAGCTTTTCAGTGAAGAGCAGCCTGGGACATTCTAGCAAATTTTACTTGTAAGTGGGGTTGGAAACGCTTTTCAGGCTTAGTACTGGGCTCAAAAGATGCAGCCCTGATGTCTCTCCTGATAGCAAGTGGGTATGTAGAAATTCGCCAATCGGCAGACTCAGCAGGAGCAAACATATGCCAAAAATTGACGCAGAACCAGCTTTTCAGTGAGGAGCAGCCAGGGACATTCTAGCAAGTTTTACTAGTAAGTGGGGTTGGAAACGCTTTTCAGGCTAAATACTGGACTCAAAAGATGCAGCCCTGAGGTCTCTCATGATAGCAGGTGGGTAAGTTGGAATTCGCCGCTCGGCTGACCCTGCAGGAGCAAACGTATCCCAAAATTCGACGCAGAACCAGCTTTTTAGTGAAGAGCAACCAAGGACATTCTAGCAAGTTTTACTTGTAAGTGGGGTTGGAAACGATTTTCAGGCTCAGGTCTGGGCTCAAAAGATGCAACCATGAGGTCTCTCTTGATAGCAGGTGGGTAAGTAGAAATTACCCGCTCGGCTGACCCGGCAAGAGCAAACGTATGCAAAAAATTTACACAGAACCAGCTTTTCAGTGTAGAGCAGCAAGGGACATTCTAGCAAGTTTTACTTGTAAGTGGGGTTGGAAACTCCTTTCTGGCTCAGTACTGGGCTCAAAAGATACAGCCATGAGGTCTCTCCTGATAGCAGGTGGGTAAGTAGAAATTCACCACTCGGCTGACCCGGCAGGAACAAACGTATGCCAAAAATTGACGTGAACCAGCATTTCAGTGAAGAGCAGCCAGGGACATTCTAGCAAGTTTTAGTTGTAAGTGGGGTTGGAAACGCTTTTCAGGCTCAGTACTGGACTCAAAAGATGCAGCCCTGAGGTCTCTCATAATAGCAGGTGGGTAAGTTGGAAGTCGCCGCTCGGCTGACCCTGCAGGAGCAAACTTATGCCAAAATTCGACGCAAACCAGCTTTTCAATGAAGAGCAGCCAGGGACATTCTAGCAAGTTTTACTTGTAAGTGGGGTTGGAAACGCGTTTCACGCTCAGTACTGTGCCCAAAAGATGCAGCCCTGAGGTCCTCATGATAGCAGGTGGGTAAGTAGAAATTCACCGCTCGGCTGACAAGGCAGGAGCAAATGAATGCCAAAAATTGACGCAGAACCAGCTTTTCAGTGAAGAGCAGCCAGGGACATTATAGTAAGTTTTACTTGTAAGTGGGGTTGGAAACGCTTTTCAGGCTCAGTACTGGGCTCAAAAGATGCAGCCGTGAGGTCTCTCTTGATAGCAGCTGGGTAAGTAGAAATTTGCCGCTCGGCTGACCCGGCAGGAGCAAACGTATGCCAAAAATCGACTCAGAACCAGCTTTTCAGTGTAGAGCAGCCAGGGACATTCTAGCAAGTTTTACTTGTAAGTGGGGTTGGAAACGCTTTTCAGGCTCATTACTGGGCTCAAAAGATGCAGCCATGAGGTCTCTCCTGATAGCAGGTGGGTAAGTAGAAATTCGCCGCTCGGATGACCCGGCAGGAGCAAACGTATGTCTCAAAATTGATGTAAAGCCAGCTTTTCAGTGAAGAGCAGCGAGGGACATTCTAGCAAATTTTACTTGTAAGTGGGGTTGGAAACGCTTTTCAGGCTCAGTACTGGGCTCAAAAGATGCAGCCGTGAGGTCTCTCTTGATAGCAGCTGGGTAAGTAGAAATTTGCCGCTCGGCTGACCCTGCAGGAGCAAACGTATGCCAAAATTCGACGCAGAACCAGCTTTTCAATGAAGAGCAGCCAAGGACATTCTAGCAAGTTTTACTTGTAAGTGGGGTTGGAAAAGATTTTCAGGCTCAGGACTGGGCTCAAAAGATGCAGCCATGAGGTCTCTCTTGATAGCAGGTGGGTAAGTAGAAATTCGCCACTCGGCTGACCCAGCAGGAGCAAACGTATGCCAAAAATCGACGCAGAACCAGCTTTTCAGTGAAGAGCAGCCAGGGACATTCTAGCACGTTTTACTTGTAAGTGGGGTTGGAAACGCTTTTCAGGCTCAGTACTGGGCTCAAAAGACGCAGCACTGAGGTCTCTCCCGATAGCAGGTGGGTAAGTAGAAATTCACCACTCGGCTGACCCGGCAGGAACAAACATATGCCAAAAATTGGCGTGAACCAGCGTTTCAGTGAAGAGCAGCCAGGGACGTTCTAGCAAGTTTTACTGGTAAGTGGGGTTGGAAACGCTTTTCAGGCTCAATACTGGGCTCAAAAGATGCAGCACTGAGGTCTCTCCTGATAGCAGGCGGGTAAGTAGAAATTCACCGCTCGGCTGACCTGGCATTAGCAAGCGTATGCCAATAATCGGCGCAGAACCAGCTTTTCAGTGAAGAGCAGCCAGGGACATTCTAGCAAGTTTTACTTGTACGTAGGGTTGGAAATGCTTTTCTGGCTCAGTTCTGGGCTCAAAAGACGCAGCACTGAGGTCTCTCCCGATAGCAGGTGGGTAAGTAGAAATTCACCACTCGGCTGACCCGGCAGGAACAAACGTATGCCAAAAATTGACGTGAACCAGCGTTTCAGTGAAGAGCAGCCAGGGACATTCTAGCAAGTTTTAGTTGTAAGTGGGGTTGAAAACGCTTTTCAGGCTCAGTACTGGACTCAAAAGATGCAGCCCTGAGGTCTCTCATGATAGCAGGTGGGTAAGTTGGAATTCGCCACTCGGCTGACCCTGCAGGAGCAAACTTTTGCCAAAATTTGACACAAAACCAGCTTTTCAATGAAGAGCAGCCAGGGACATTTTAGTAAGTTTTACTTGTAAGTGGGGTTGGAAACGCTTTTCACGCTCAGTACTGTGCACAAAAGATGCAGCCCTGAGGTCTCTCATGATAGCAGGTGGGTAAGTAGAAATTAGCCGCTCGGCTGACAAGGCAGGAGCAAACGTATGCCATAAATCGACGCAGAACCAGCTTTTCAGTGAAGAGCAGCCAGGGACATTATAGCAGTTTTTACTTGTAAGTGGGGTTGGAAACGCTTTTCAGGCTCAGTACTGGGCTCAAAAGATGCAGCCGTGAGGTCTCTCTTGATAGCAGCTGGGTAAGTAGAAATTTGTCGCTCGGCTGACCCGGCAGGAGCAAACGTATGCCAAAAATCGACTCAGAACCAGCTTTTCAGTGTAGAGCAGCCAGGGACATTCTAGTAAGTTTTACTTGTAAGTGGGGTTGGAAACGCTTTTCAGGCTCATTACTGGGCTCAAAAGATGCAGCCATGAGGTCTCTCTTGATAGCAGGTGGGTAAGTAGAAATTCGCCGCTCGGCTGACCCGGCAGGAGCAAACGTATGTCTCAAAATTGATGTAAAGCCAGCTTTTCAGTGAAGAGCAGCGAGGGACATTCTAGCAAGTTTTACTAGTAAGTGGGGTTGGAAACGCTTTTCAGGCTAAATACTGGACTCAAAAGATGCAGCCCTGAGGTCTCTCATGATAGCAGGTGGGTAAGTTGGAATTCGCCGCTCGGCTGACCCTGCAGGAGCAAACGTATGCCAAAATTCGACGCAGAACCAGCTTTTTAGTGAAGAGCAGCCAAGGACATTCTAGCAAGTTTTACTTGTAAGTGAAGTTGGAAACGATTTTCAGGCTCAGGACTGGGCTCAAAAGATGCAGCCATGAGGTCTCTCTTGATAGCAGGTGGGTAAGTAGAAATTACCCGCTTGGCTGACCCGGCAAGAGCAAACGTATGCCAAAAATTGACGTGAACCAGCGTTTCAGTAAAGAGCAGCCAGGGACATTCTAGCAAGTTTTAGTTGTAAGTGGGGTTGGAAACGCTTTTCAGGCTCAGTACTGGACTCAAAAGATGCAGCCCTGAGGTCTCTCATGATAGCAGGTGGGTAAGTTGGAATTCGCCGCTCGGCTGACCCTGCAGGAGCAAACGTATGCTAAAATTCGACGCAGAACCAGCTTTTTAGTGAAGAGCAGCCAAGGACATTCTAGCAAGTTTTACTTGTAAGTGGGGTTGGAAACGCTTTTCACGCTCAGTACTGTGCACAAAAGATGCAGCCCTGAGGTCTCTCATGATAGCAGGTGAGTAAGTAGAAATTAGCCGCTCGGCTGACAAGGCAGGAGCAAACGTATGCCATAAATCGACGCAGAACTAGCTTTTCAGTGAAGAGCAGCCAGGGACATTAAAGCAATTTTTACTTGTAAGTGGGGTTGGAAACGCTTTTCAGGCTCAGCACTGGGCTCAAAAGATGCAGCCGTGAGGTCTCTCTTGATAGCAGCTGGGTAAGTAGAAATTTGCCGCTCGGCTGACCCGGCAGGAGCAAACGTATGCCAAAAATCGACTCAGAACCAGCTTTTCAGTGTAGAGCAGCCAGGAACATTCTAGTAAGTTTTACTTGTAAGTGGGGTTGGAAACGCTTTTCAGGCTCATTACTGGGCTCAAAAGATGCAGCCATGAGGTCTTTCCTGATAGCAGGTGGGTAAGTAGAAATTCGCCGCTCGGCTGACCCGGCAGGAGCAAACGTATGTCTCAAAATTGATGTAAAGCCAGCTTTTCAGTGAAGAGCAGCGAGGGACATTCTAGCAAGTTTTACTGGTAAGTGGGGTTGGAAACGCTTTTCAGGCTCAGTACTGGGCTCAAAAGATGCAGTCCTGAGGTCTCAGCAGGTGCGTAAGGTGGAATTCGCCTCTCGGCTGACCCGGCAGGAGCAAACGTATGCCAAAAATGTACGCAGAACCAGCTTTTCAGTGAAGAGCAGCCTGGGACATTCTAGCAAATTTTACTTGTAAGTGGGGTTGGAAACGCTTTTCAGGCTTAGTACTGGGCTCAAAAGATGCAGCCCTGATGTCTCTCCTGATAGCAAGTGGGTATGTAGAAATTCGCCAATCGGCTGACTCAGCAGGAGCAAACATATGCCAAAAATTGACGCAGAACCAGATTTTCAGTGAGGAGCAGCCAGGGACATTCTAGCAAGTTTTACTAGTAAGTGGGGTTGGAAACGCTTTTCAGGCTAAATACTGGACTCAAAAGATGCAGCCCTGAGGTCTCTCATGATAGCAGGTGGGTAAGTTGGAATTCGCCGCTCGGCTGACCCTGCAGGAGCAAACGTATGCCAAAATTCGACGCAGAACCAGCTTTTTAGTGAAGAGCAGCCAAGGACATTCTAGCAAGTTTTACTTGTAAGTGGGGTTGGAAACGATTTCCAGGCTCAGGACTGGGCTCAAAAGATGCAGCCATGAGGTCTCTCTTGATAGCAGGTGGGTAAGTAGAAATTACCCGCTCGGCTGACCCGGCAAGAGCAAACGTATGCAAAAAATCGACACAGAACCAGATTTTCAGTGTAGAGCAGCCAGGGACATTCTAGCAAGTTTTACTTGTAAGTGGGGTTGGAAACGCTTTTCAGGCTCAGTACTGGGCTCAAAAGATGCAGCCGTGAGGTCTCTCTTGATAGCAGCTGGGTAAGTAGAAATTTGTCGCTCGGCTGACCAGGCAGGAGCAAACGTATGCCAAAAATCGACTCAGAACCAGCTTTTCAGTGTAGAGCAGCCAGGGACATTCTAGTAAGTTTTACTTGTAAGTGGGGTTGGAAACGCTTTTCAGGCTCATTACTGGGCTCAAAAGATGCAGCCATGAGGTCTCTCTTGATAGCAGGTGGGTAAGTAGAAATTCGCCGCTCGGCTGACCCGGCAGGAGCAAACGTATGTCTCAAAATTGATGTAAAGCGAGCTTTTCAGTGAAGAGCAGCGAGGGACATTCTAGCAAGTTTTACTAGTAAGTGGGGTTGGAAACGCTTTTCAGGCTAAATACTGGACTCAAAAGATGCAGCCCTGAGGTCTCTCATGATAGCAGGTGGGTAAGTTGGAATTCGCCGCTCGGCTGACCCTGCAGGAGCAAACGTATGCCAAAATTCGACGCAGAACCAGCTTTTTAGTGAAGAGCAGCCAAGGACATTCTAGCAAGTTTTACTTGTAAGTGAAGTTGGAAACGATTTTCAGGCTCAGGACTGGGCTCAAAAGATGCAGCCATGAGGTCTCTCTTGATAGCAGGTGGGTAAGTAGAAATTACCCGCTTGGCTGACCCGGCAAGAGCAAACGTATGCCAAAAATTGACGTGAACCAGCGTTTCAGTAAAGAGCAGCCAGGGACATTCTAGCAAGTTTTAGTTGTAAGTGGGGTTGGAAACGCTTTTCAGGCTCAGTACTGGACTCAAAAGATGCAGCCCTGAGGTCTCTCATGATAGCAGGTGGGTAAGTTGGAATTCGCCGCTCGGCTGACCCTGCAGGAGCAAACGTATGCTAAAATTCGACGCAGAACCAGCTTTTTAGTGAAGAGCAGCCAAGGACATTCTAGCAAGTTTTACTTGTAAGTGGGGTTGGAAACGCTTTTCACGCTCAGTACTGTGCACAAAAGATGCAGCCCTGAGGTCTCTCATGATAGCAGGTGGGTAAGTAGAAATTAGCCGCTCGGCTGACAAGGCAGGAGCAAACGTATGCCATAAATCGACGCAGAACTAGCTTTTCAGTGAAGAGCAGCCAGGGACATTAAAGCAATTTTTACTTGTAAGTGGGGTTGGAAACGCTTTTCAGGCTCAGCACTGGGCTCAAAAGATGCAGCCGTGAGGTCTCTCTTGATAGCAGCTGGGTAAGTAGAAATTTGCCGCTCGGCTGACCCGGCAGGAGCAAACGTATGCCAAAAATCGACTCAGAACCAGCTTTTCAGTGTAGAGCAGCCAGGGACATTCTAGTAAGTTTTACTTGTAAGTGGGGTTGGAAACGCTTTTCAGGCTCATTACTGGGCTCAAAAGATGCAGCCATGAGGTCTCTCTTGATAGCAGGTGGGTAAGTAGAAATTCGCCGCTCGGCTGACCCGGCAGGAGCAAACGTATGTCTCAAAATTGATGTAAAGCCAGCTTTTCAGTGAAGAGCAGCGAGGGACATTCTAGCAAGTTTTACTGGTAAGTGGGGTTGGAAACGCTTTTCAGGCTCATTACTGGGCTCAAAAGATGCAGTCCTGAGGTCTCAGCAGGTGCGTAAGGTGGAATTCGCCTCTCGGCTGACCCGGCAGGAGCAAACGTATGCCAAAAATGTACGCAGAACCAGCTTTTCAGTGAAGAGCAGCCTGGGACATTCTAGCAAATTTTACTTGTAAGTGGGGTTGGAAACGCTTTTCAGGCTTAGTACTGGGCTCAAAAGATGCAGCCCTGATGTCTCTCCTGATAGCAAGTGGGTATGTAGAAATTCGCCAATCGGCTGACTCAGCAGGAGCAAACATATGCCAAAAATTGACGCAGAACCAGCTTTTCAGTGAGGAGCAGCCAGGGACATTCTAGCAAGTATTACTAGTAAGTGGGGTTGGAAACGCTTTTCAGGCTAAATACTGGACTCAAAAGATGCAGCCCTGAGGTCTCTCATGATAGCAGGTGGGTAAGTTGGAATTCGCCGCTCGGCTGACCCTGCAGGAGCAAACGTATGCCAAAATTCGACGCAGAACCAGCTTTTTAGTGAAGAGCAGCCAAGGACATTCTAGCAAGTTTTACTTGTAAGTGGGGTTGGAAACGATTTCGAGGCTCAGGATTGGGCTCAAAAGATGCAGCCATGAGGTCTCTCTTGATAGCAGGTGGGTAAGTAGAAATTACCCGCTCGGCTGACCCGGCAAGAGCAAACATATGCAAAAAATCGACACAGAACCAGATTTTCAGTGTAGAGCAGCCAGGGACATTCTAGCAAGTTTTACTTGTAAGTGGGGTTGGAAACGCTTTTCAGGCTCATTACTGGGCTCAAAAGATGCAGCCATGAGGTCTCTCCTGATAGCAGGTGGGTAAGTAGAAATTCGCCGCTCGGCTGACCCGGCAGGAGCAAACGTATGCCAAAAATGTACGCAGAATCAGCTTTTCAGTGAAGAGCAGCCTGGGACATTCTAGCAAATTTTACTTGTAAGTGGGGTTGGAAACGCTTTTCAGGCTTAGTACTGGGCTCAAAAGATGCAGCCCTGAGGTCTCTCCTGGTAGCAGGTGGGTATGTAGAAATTCGCCACTCGGCTGACTCAGCAGGAGCAAACGTATGCCACAAATTGACGCAGAACCAGCTTTTC
Organism: Lissotriton helveticus; assembly: GCF_964261635.1. Lineage (NCBI taxonomy): Eukaryota > Metazoa > Chordata > Amphibia > Caudata > Salamandridae > Lissotriton > Lissotriton helveticus. Next base: position 427,561,824 of record NC_136068.1, read on the forward strand.
AGTGAGGAGCAGCCAGGGACATTCTAGCACGTTTTACTGGTAAGTGGGGTTTGAAACGCTTTTCAGGCTCAATACTGGACTCAAAAGATGCAGCCCTGAGGTTTCTCATGATAGCAGGTGGGTAAGTTGGAATTCGCCGCTCGGCTGACCCTGCAGGAGCAAACGTATGCCAAAATACGACACAGAACCAGCTTTTCAGTGAAGAGAAGCCACCGACATTCTAGCAATTTTTACTTGTTATTGGGGTTGGAAACTATTTTCAGGCTCAGGACTGGGCTCAAAAGATGCAGCCATGAGGTCTCTCTTGATAGCAGGTGGGTAAGTAGAAATTACCCGCTCGGCTGACCCAGCAGGAGCAAATGTATGCCAAAAATCGACGCAGAACCAGCTTTTCAGTGAAGAGCAGCCAGGGACATTCTAGCACGTTTTACTTGTAAGTGGGGTTGGAAATGCTTTTCAGGCTCAGTACTGGGCTCAAAAGACGCAGCACTGAGGTCTCTCCCGATAGCAGGTGGGTAAGTAGAAATTCACCACTCGGCTGACCTGGCAGGAACAAACGTATGCCAAAAATTGACGTGAACCAGCGTTTCAGTGAAGAGCAGCCAGGGACATTCTAGCAAGTTTTAGTTGTAAGTGGGGTTGGAAACGCTTTTCAGGCTCAGTACTGGACTCAAAAGATGCAGCCCTGAGGTCTCTCATAATAGCAGGTGGGTAAGTTGGAATTCGCCGCTCGGCTGACCCTGCAGGAGCAAACTTATGCCAAAATTCGACGCAAAACCAGCTTTTCAATGAAGAGCAGCCAGGGACATTCTAGCAAGTTTTACTTGTAAGTGGGGTTGGAAACGCTTTTCACGCTCAGTACTGTGCCCAAAAGATGCAGCCCTGAGGTCTCTCATGATAGCAGGTGGGTAAGTAGAAATTCGCCGCTCGGCTGACAAGGCAGGAGCAAACGAATGCCAAAAATTGACGCAGAACCAGCTTTTCAGTGAAGAGCAGCCAGGGACATTATAGCAAGTTTTACTTGTAAGTGGGGTTGGAAACGCTTTTCAAGCTCAGTACTGGGCTCAAAAGATGCAGCCGTGAGGTCTCTCCTGATAGCAGCTGGGTAAGTAGAAATTTGCTGCTCGGCTGACCCGGCAGGAGCAAATGTATGCCAAAAATCGACTCAGAACCAGCTTTTCAGTGTAGAGCAGCCAGGGACATTCTAGCAAGTTTTACTTGTAACTGGGGTTGGAAACGCTTTTCCGGCTCATTACTGGGCTCAAAAGATGCAGCCATGAGGTCTCTCCTGATAGCAGGTGGGTAAGTAGAAATTTGCTGCTCGGCTGACCCGGCAGGAGCAAACGTATGTCTCAAAATTGATGTAAAGCCAGCTTTTCAGTGAAGAGCAGCGAGGGACATTCTAGCAAGTTTTACTTATAAGTGGGTTTGGAAACGCTTTTCAGGCTCAGTACTGGGCTCAAAACATGCAGTCCTGAGGTCTCAGCAGGTGGGTAAGTTTGAATTCACCGCTCGGCTGACCCTGCAGGAGCAAACGTATGCCAAAATTCGACGCAGAACCAGCTTTTCAGTGAAGAGCAGCCAAGGACATTCTAGCAAGTTTTACTTGTAAGTGGGGTTGGAAAAGATTTTCAGGCTCAGTACTGGGCTCAAAAGATGCAGCCATGAGGTCTCTCATGATAGCAGGTGGGTAAGTTGGATTTCGCCGCTCGGCTGACCCTGCAGGAGCAAACTTATACCAAAATTCGACGCAAAACCAGCTTTTCAATGAAGAGCAGCCAGGGACATTCTAGCAAGTTTTACTTGTAAGTGGGGTTGGAAACTCTTTTCAGGCACAGTACTGGGCTCAAAAGATACAGCCATGAGGTCTCTCCTGATAGCAGGTGGGTAAGTAGAAATTCGCCACTCGGCTGACCCAGCAGGAGCAAACGTATGCCAAAAATCGACTCAGAACCAGCTTTTCAGTGAAGAGCAGCCAGGGACATTCTAGCACGTTTTACTGGTAAGTGGGGTTGGAAACGCTTTTCAGGCTCAATACTGGGCTCAAAAGATGCAGCACTGAGGTCTCTCCTGATAGCAGGCGGGTAAGTAGAAATTCACCGCTCGGCTGACCCAGCAGGAGCAAACGTATGCCAAAATTCGACACAGAACCAGCTTTTCAGTGAAGAGCAGCCAAGGACATTCTAGCAAGTTTTACTTGTAAGTGGGGTTGGAAAAGATTTTCAGGCTCAGTACTGGGCTCAAAAGATGCAGCCATGAGGTCTCTCATGATAGCAGGTGGGTAAGTTGGATTTCGCCGCTCGGCTGACCCTGCAGGAGCAAACTTATACCAAAATTCGACGCAAAACCAGCTTTTCAATGAAGAGCAGCCAGGGACATTCTAGCAAGTTTTACTTGTAAGTGGGGTTGGAAACTCTTTTCAGGCACAGTACTGGGCTCAAAAGATGCAGCCATGAGGTCTCTCATGATAGCAGGTGGGTAAGTTGGATTTCGCCGCTCGGCTGACCCTGCAGGAGCAAACTTATACCAAAATTCGACGCAAAACCAGCTTTTCAATGAAGAGCAGCCAGGGACATTCTAGCAAGTTTTACTTGTAAGTGGGGTTGGAAACGCTTTTCAGGCTCAGTACTGGGCTCAAAAGACGCAGCACTAAGGTCTCTCCCGATAGCAGGTCAGTAAGTAGAAATTCACCACTCGGCTGACCCGGCAGGAACAAACGTATGCCAAAAATTGACGTGAACCAGCGTTTCAGTGAAGAGCAGCCAGGGACGTTCTAGCAAGTTTTACTGGTAAGTGGGGTTGGAAACGCTTTTCAGGCTCAATACTGGGCTCAAAAGATGCAGCACTGAGGTCTCTCCTGATAGCAGGCGGGTAAGTAGAAATTCAGCGCTCGGCTGACCTGGCATTAGCAAGCGTATGCCAAAAATCGGCGCAGAACCAGCTTTTCAGTGAAGAGAAGCCAGGGACATTCTAGCACGTTTTACTTGTAAGTGGGGTTAGAAATGCTTTTCAGGCTCAGTTCTGGGCTCAAAAGACGCAGCACTGAGGTCTCTCCCGATAGCAGGTGGGTAAGTAGAAATTCACCACTCGGCTGACCCGGCAGGAACAAACGTATGCCAAAAATTTACGTGAACCAGCGTTTCAGTGAAGAGCAGCCAGGGACATTATAGCAATTTTTACTTGTAAGTGGGGTTGGAAATGCTTTTCAGGCTCAGTACTGGGCTCAAAAGATGCAGCCGTGAGGTCTCTCTTGATAGCAGCTGGGTAAGTAGAAATTTGCCGCTCGGCTGACCCGGTAGGAGCAAACGTATGCCAAAAATCGACTCAGAACCAGCTTTTCAGTGTAGAGCAGCCAGGGACATTCTAGTAAGTTTTACTTGTAAGTGGGGTTGGAAACGCTTTTCCGGCTCATTACTGGGCTCAAAAGATGCAGCCATGAGGTCTCTCCTGATAGCAGGTGGGTAAGTAGAAATTCGCTGCTCGGCTGACCCGGCAGGAGCAAACGTATGTCTCAAAATTGATGTAAAGCCAGCTTTTCAGTGAAGAGCAGCGAGGGACATTCTAGCAAGTTTTACTTATAAGTGGGGTTGGAAACGCTTTTCAGGCTCAGTACTGGGCTCAAAACATGCAGTCCTGAGGTCTCAGCAGGTGGGTAAGTTGGAATTCGCCGCTCGGCTGACCCTGCAGGAGCAAACGTATTCCAAAATTCGACGCAGAACCAGCTTTTCAGTGAAGAGCAGCCAAGGACATTCTAGCAAGTTTTACTTGTAAGTGGGGTTGGAAAAGATTTTCAGGCTCAGGACTGGGCTCAAAAGATGCAGCCATGAGGTCTCTCATGATAGCAGGTGGGTAAGTTGGATTTCGCCGCTCGGCTGACCCTGCAGGAGCAAACTTATACCAAAATTCGATGCAAAACCAGCTTTTCAATGAAGAGCAGCCAGGGACATTCTAGCAAGTTTTACTTGTAAGTGGGGTTGGAAACTCTTTTCAGGCTCAGTACTGGGCTCAAAAGATACAGCCATGAGGTCTCTCCTGATAGCAGGTGGGTAAGTAGAAATTTGCCACTCGGCTGACCCAGCAGGAGCAAATGTATGCCAAAAATCGACTCAGAACCAGCTTTTCAGTGAAGAGCAGCCAGGGACATTCTAGCACGTTTTACTTGTAAGTGGGGTTGGAAACGCTTTTCAGGCTCAGTACTGGGCTCAAAAGACGCAGCACTGAGGTCTCTCCCTGATAGCAGGTCGGTAAGTAGAAATTCACCACTCCGCTGACCCGGCAGGAACAAACGTATGCCAAAAATTGACGTGAACCAGCGTTTCAGTGAAGAGCAGCCAGGGATGTTCTAGCAAGTTTTACTGGTAAGTGGGGTTGGAAACGCTTTTCAGGCTCAATACTGGGCTCAAAAGATGCAGCACTGAGGTCTCTCCTGATAGCAGGCGGTTAAGTAGAAATTCACCGCTCGGCTCACCTGGCATTAGCAAGCGTATGCCAAAAATCGGCGCAGAACCAGCTTTTCAGTGAAGTGCAGCCAGGGACATTCTAGCACGTTTTACTTGTAAGTGGGGTTGGAAATGCTTTTCAGGCTCAGTTCTGGGCTCAAAAGACGCAGCACTGAGGTCTCTCCCGATAGCAGGTGGGTAAGTAGAAATTCACCACTCGGCTGACCCGGCAGGAACAAACGTATGCCAAAAATTGACGTGAACCAGCGTTTCAGTGAAGAGCAGCCAGGGACATTCTAGCAAGTTTTAGTTGTAAGTGCGGTTGGAAACGCTTTTCAGGCTCAGTACTGGACTCAAAAGATGCAGCCCCGAGGTCTCTCATGATAGCAGGTGGGTAAGTTGGAATTCGCCGCTCGGCTGACCCTGCAGGAGCAAACTTATGCCAAAATTCGACACAAAACCAGCTTTTCAATGAAGAGCAGTCAGGGACATTTTAGCAAGTTTTACTTGTAAGTGGGGTTGGAAACGCTTTTCACGCTCAGTACTGTGCACAAAAGATGCAGCCATGAGGTCTCTCATGATAGCAGGTGGGTAAGTAGAAATTAGCCGCTCGGCTGACAAAGCAGGAGCAAACGTATGCCATGAATCGACGCAGAACCAGCTTTTCAGTGAAGAGCAGCCAGGGACATTATAGCAATTTTTACTTGTAAGTGGGGTTGGAAACGCTTTTCAGGCTCAGTACTGGGCTCAAAAGATGCAGCCGTGAGGTCTCTCTTGATAACAGCTGGGTAAGTAGAAATTTGCCGCTCGGCTGACCCGGCTGGAGCAAACGTATGCCAAAAATCGACTCAGAACCAGCTTTTCAGTGTAGAGCAGCCAGGGACATTCTAGTAAGTTTTACTTGTAAGTGGGGTTGGAAACGCTTTTCAGGCTCAGTACTGGGCTCAAAAGATGCAGTCCTGAGGTCTCAGCAGGTGCGTAAGGTGGAATTCGCCTCTCGGCTGACCCGGCAGGAGCAAACGTATGTCTCAAAATTGATGTAAAGCCAGCTTTTCAGTGAAGAGCAGCGAGGGACATTCTAGCAAGTTTTACTTGTAAGTGGGGTTGGAAACGCTTTTCAGGCTCAGTACTGGGCTCAAAAGATGCAGTCCTGAGGTCTCAGCAGGTGCGTAAGGTGGAATTCGCCTCTCGGCTGACCAGGCAGGAGCAAACGTATGCCAAAAATGTACGCAGAACCAGCTTTTCAGTGAAGAACAGCCTGGGACATTCTAGCAAATTTTACTAGTAAGTGGGGTTGGAAACGCTTTTCAGGCTTAGTACTGGGCTCAAAAGATGCAGCCCTGATGTCTCTCCTGATAGCAAGTGGGTATGTAGAAATTCGCCAATCGGCTGACTCAGCAGGAGCAAACATATGCCAAAAATTGACGCAGAACCAGCTTTTCAGTGAGGAGCAGCCAGGGACATTCTAGCAAGTTTTACTAGTAAGTGGGGTTGGAAACGCTTTTCAGGCTAAATACTGGACTCAAAAGATGCAGCCCTGAGGTCTCTCATGATAGCAGGTGGGTAAGTTGGAATTCGCCGCTCGGCTGACCCTGCAGGAGCAAACGTATGCCAAAATTCGACGCAGAACCAGCTTTTTAGTGAAGAGCATCCAAGGACATTCTAGCAAGTTTTACTTGTAAGTGGGGTTGGAAACGATTTCCAGGCTCAGGACTGGGCTCAAAAGATGCAGCCATGAGGTCGCTCTTGATAGCAGGTGGGTAAGTAGAAATTACCCGCTCGGCTGACCCGGCAAGAGCAAACGTATGCAAAAAATCGACACAGAACCAGATTTTCAGTGTAGAGCAGCCAGGGACATTCTAGCAAGTTTTACTTGTAAGTGGGGTTGGAAACGCTTTTCAGGCTCATTACTGGGCTCAAAAGATGCAGCCATGAGGTCTCTCCTGATAGCAGGTGGGTAAGTAGAAATTCGCCGCTCGGCTGACCTGGCAGGAGCAAACGTATGCCAAAATTGATGTAAAGCCAGCTTTTCAGTGAAGAGCAGCGAGGGACATTCTAGCAAGTTTTACTTGTAAGTGGGGTTGGAAACGATTTTCAGGCTCAGTACTGGGCTCAAAAGATGCAGTCCTGAGGTCTCAGCAGATACGTAAGTTGGAATTCGCCGCTCTGCTGACCCTGCAGGAGCAAACGTATGCCAAAAATCGACACAGAACCAGCTTTTCCGTGAAGAGCAGCCAGGGACATTCTAGCAAGTTTTACTTGTAAGTGGGGTTGGAAACGCTTTTCAGGCTCAGTACTGGGCTCAAAAGATGCAGCCATGAGGTCTCTCATGATAGCAGGTGGGTAAGTAGAAATTCGCCGCTCGGCTGACCCGGCAGGAGCAAACGTATGCCAAAAATGTACGCAGAACCAGCTTTTCAGTGAAGAGCAGCCTGGGACATTCTAGCAAATTTTACTTGTAAGTGGGGTTGGAAACGCTTTTCAGGCTTAGTACTGGGCTCAAAAGATGCAGCCCTGAGGTCTCTCCTGATAGCAGGTGGGTATGTAGAAATTCGCCACTCGGCTGACTCAGCAGGAGCAAACGTATGCCACAAATTGACGCAGAACCAGCTTTTCAGTGAGGAGCAGCCAGGGACATTCTAGCACGTTTTACTGGTAAGTGGGGTTTGAAACGCTTTTCAGGCTCAATACTGGACTCAAAAGATGCAGCTCTGAGGTTTCTCATGATAGCAGGTGGGTAAGTTGGAATTCGCCGCTCGGCTGACCCTGCAGGAGCAAACGTATGCCAAAATACGACACAGAACCAGCTTTTCAGTGAAGAGAAGCCACCGACATTCTAGCAATTTTTACTTGTTATTGGGGTTGGAAACTATTTTCAGGCTCAGGACTGGGCTCAAAAGATGCAGCCATGAGGTCTCTCTTGATAGCAGGTGGGTAAGTAGAAATTACCCGCTCGGCTGACCCAGCAGGAGCAAATGTATGCCAAAAATCGACGCAGAACCAGCTTTTCAGTGAAGAGCAGCCAGGGACATTCTAGCACGTTTTACTTGTAAGTGGGGTTGGAAATGCTTTTCAGGCTTAGTACTGGGCTCAAAAGACGCAGCACTGAGGTCTCTCCCGATAGCAGGTGGGTAAGTAGAAATTCACCACTCGGCTGACCTGGCAGGAACAAACGTATGCCAAAAATTGACGTGAACCAGCGTTTCAGTGAAGAGCAGCCAGGGACATTCTAGCAAGTTTTAGTTGTAAGTGGGGTTGGAAACGCTTTTCAGGCTCAGTACTGGACTCAAAAGATGCAGCCCTGAGGTCTCTCATAATAGCAGGTGGGTAAGTTGGAATTCGCCGCTCGGCTGACCCTGCAGGAGCAAACTTATGCCAAAATTCGACGCAAAACCAGCTTTTCAATGAAGAGCAGCCAGGGACATTCTAGCAAGTTTTACTTGTAAGTGGGGTTGGAAACGCTTTTCACGCTCAGTACTGTGCCCAAAAGATGCAGCCCTGAGGTCTCTCATGATAGCAGGTGGGTAAGTAGAAATTCGCCGCTCGGCTGACAAGGCAGGAGCAAACGAATGCCAAAAATCGACGCAGAACCAGCTTTTCAGTGAAGAGCAGCCAGGGACATTATAGCAAGTTTTACTTGTAAGTGGGGTTGGAAACGCTTTTCAAGCTCAGTACTGGGCTCAAAAGATGCAGCCGTGAGGTCTCTCCTGATAGCAGCTGGGTAAGTAGAAATTTGCTGCTCGGCTGACCCGGCAGGAGCAAATGTATGCCAAAAATCGACTCAGAACCAGCTTTTCAGTGTAGAGCAGCCAGGGACATTCTAGCAAGTTTTACTTGTAACTGGGGTTGGAAACGCTTTTCCGGCTCATTACTGGGCTCAAAAGATGCAGCCATGAGGTCTCTCCTGATAGCAGGTGGGTAAGTAGAAATTTGCTGCTCGGCTGACCCGGCAGGAGCAAACGTATGTCTCAAAATTGATGTAAAGCCAGCTTTTCAGTGAAGAGCAGCGAGGGACATTCTAGCAAGTTTTACTTATAAGTGGGTTTGGAAACGCTTTTCAGGCTCAGTACTGGGCTCAAAACATGCAGTCCTGAGGTCTCAGCAGGTGGGTAAGTTTGAATTCACCGCTCGGCTGACCCTGCAGGAGCAAACGTATGCCAAAATTCGACGCAGAACCAGCTTTTCAGTGAAGAGCAGCCAAGGACATTCTAGCAAGTTTTACTTGTAAGTGGGGTTGGAAAAGATTTTCAGGCTCAGTACTGGGCTCAAAAGATGCAGCCATGAGGTCTCTCATGATAGCAGGTGGGTAAGTTGGATTTCGCCGCTCGGCTGACCCTGCAGGAGCAAACTTATACCAAAATTCGACGCAAAACCAGCTTTTCAATGAAGAGCAGCCAGGGACATTCTAGCAAGTTTTACTTGTAAGTGGGGTTGGAAACTCTTTTCAGGCACAGTACTGGGCTCAAAAGATACAGCCATGAGGTCTCTCCTGATAGCAGGTGGGTAAGTAGAAATTCGCCACTCGGCTGACCCAGCAGGAGCAAACGTATGCCAAAAATCGACTCAGAACCAGCTTTTCAGTGAAGAGCAGCCAGGGACATTCTAGCACGTTTTACTGGTAAGTGGGGTTGGAAACGCTTTTCAGGCTCAATACTGGGCTCAAAAGATGCAGCACTGAGGTCTCTCCTGATAGCAGGCGGGTAAGTAGAAATTCACCGCTCGGCTGACCCAGCAGGAGCAAACGTATGCCAAAATTCGACACAGAACCAGCTTTTCAGTGAAGAGCAGCCAAGGACATTCTAGCAAGTTTTACTTGTAAGTGGGGTTGGAAAAGATTTTCAGGCTCAGTACTGGGCTCAAAAGATGCAGCCATGAGGTCTCTCATGATAGCAGGTGGGTAAGTTGGATTTGGCCGCTCGGCTGACCCTGCAGGAGCAAACTTATACCAAAATTCGACGCAAAACCAGCTTTTCAATGAAGAGCAGCCAGGGACATTCTAGCAAGTTTTACTTGTAAGTGGGGTTGGAAACTCTTTTCAGGCACAGTACTGGGCTCAAAAGATGCAGCCATGAGGTCTCTCATGATAGCAGGTGGGTAAGTTGGATTTCGCCGCTCGGCTGACCCTGCAGGAGCAAACTTATACCAAAATTCGACGCAAAACCAGCTTTTCAATGAAGAGCAGCCAGGGACATTCTAGCAAGTTTTACTTGTAAGTGGGGTTGGAAACGCTTTTCAGGCTCAGTACTGGGCTCAAAAGACGCAGCACTAAGGTCTCTCCCGATAGCAGGTCGGTAAGTAGAAATTCACCACTCGGCTGACCCGGCAGGAACAAACGTATGCCAAAAATTGACGTGAACCAGCGTTTCAGTGAAGAGCAGCCAGGGACGTTCTAGCAAGTTTTACTGGTAAGTGGGGTTGGAAACGCTTTTCAGGCTCAATACTGGGCTCAAAAGATGCAGCACTGAGGTCTCTCCTGATAGCAGGCGGGTAAGTAGAAATTCAGCGCTCGGCTGACCTGGCATTAGCAAGCGTATGCCAAAAATCGGCGCAGAACCAGCTTTTCAGTGAAGAGCAGCCAGGGACATTCTAGCACGTTTTACTTGTAAGTGGGGTTAGAAATGCTTTTCAGGCTCAGTTCTGGGCTCAAAAGACGCAGCACTGAGGTCTCTCCCGATAGCAGGTGGGTAAGTAGAAATTCACCACTCGGCTGACCCGGCAGGAACAAACGTATGCCAAAAATTTACGTGAACCAGCGTTTCAGTGAAGAGCAGCCAGGGACATTATAGCAATTTTTACTTGTAAGTGGGGTTGGAAATGCTTTTCAGGCTCAGTACTGGGCTCAAAAGATGCAGCCGTGAGGTCTCTCTTGATAGCAGCTGGGTAAGTAGAAATTTGCCGCTCAGCTGACCCGGTAGGAGCAAACGTATGCCAAAAATCGACTCAGAACCAGCTTTTCAGTGTAGAGCAGCCAGGGACATTCTAGTAAGTTTTACTTGTAAGTGGGGTTGGAAACGCTTTTCCGGCTCATTACTGGGCTCAAAAGATGCAGCCATGAGGTCTCTCCTGATAGCAGGTGGGTAAGTAGAAATTCGCTGCTCGGCTGACCCGGCAGGAGCAAACGTATGTCTCAAAATTGATGTAAAGCCAGCTTTTCAGTGAAGAGCAGCGAGGGACATTCTAGCAAGTTTTACTTATAAGTGGGGTTGGAAACGCTTTTCAGGCTCAGTACTGGTCTCAAAACATGCAGTCCTGAGGTCTCAGCAGGTGGGTAAGTTGGAATTCGCCGCTCGGCTGACCCTGCAGGAGCAAACGTATTCCAAAATTCGACGCAGAACCAGCTTTTCAGTGAAGAGCAGCCAATGACATTCTAGCAAGTTTTACTTGTAAGTGGGGTTGGAAAAGATTTTCAGGCTCAGGACTGGGCTCAAAAGATGCAGCCATGAGGTCTCTCATGATAGCAGGTGGGTAAGTTGGATTTCGCCGCTCGGCTGACCCTGCAGGAGCAAACTTATACCAAAATTCGATGCAAAACCAGCTTTTCAATGAAGAGCAGCCAGGGACATTCTAGCAAGTTTTACTTGTAAGTGGGGTTGGAAACTCTTTTCAGGCTCAGTACTGGGCTCAAAAGATACAGCCATGAGGTCTCTCCTGATAGCAGGTGGGTAAGTAGAAATTTGCCACTCGGCTGACCCAGCAGGAGCAAATGTATGCCAAAAATCGACTCAGAACCAGCTTTTCAGTGAAGAGCAGCCAGGGACATTCTAGCACGTTTTACTTGTAAGTGGGGTTGGAAACGCTTTTCAGGCTCAGTACTGGGCTCAAAAGACGCAGCACTGAGGTCTCTCCCGATAGCAGGTCGGTAAGTAGAAATTCACCACTCGGCTGACCCGGCAGGAACAAACGTATGCCAAAAATTGACGTGAACCAGCGTTTCAGTGAAGAGCAGCCAGGGACGTTCTAGCAAGTTTTACTGGTAAGTGGGGTTGGAAACGCTTTTCAGGCTCAATACTGGGCTCAAAAGATGCAGCACTGAGGTCTCTCCTGATAGCAGGCGGTTAAGTAGAAATTCACCGCTCGGCTCACCTGGCATTAGCAAGCGTATGCCAAAAATCGGCGCAGAACCAGCTTTTCAGTGAAGTGCAGCCAGGGACATTCTAGCACGTTTTACTTGTAAGTGGGGTTGGAAATGCTTTTCAGGCTCAGTTCTGGGCTCAAAAGACGCAGCACTGAGGTCTCTCCCGATAGCAGGTGGGTAAGTAGAAATTCACCACTCGGCTGACCCGGCAGGAACAAACGTATGCCAAAAATTGACGTGAACCAGCGTTTCAGTGAAGAGCAGCCAGGGACATTCTAGCAAGTTTTAGTTGTAAGTGCGGTTGGAAACGCTTTTCAGGCTCAGTACTGGACTCAAAAGATGCAGCCCCGAGGTCTCTCATGATAGCAGGTGGGTAAGTTGGAATTCGCCGCTCGGCTGACCCTGCAGGAGCAAACTTATGCCAAAATTCGACACAAAACCAGCTTTTCAATGAAGAGCAGTCAGGGACATTTTAGCAAGTTTTACTTGTAAGTGGGGTTGGAAACGCTTTTCACGCTCAGTACTGTGCACAAAAGATGCAGCCATGAGGTCTCTCATGATAGCAGGTGGGTAAGTAGAAATTAGCCGCTCGGCTGACAAAGCAGGAGCAAACGTATGCCATAAATCGACGCAGAACCAGCTTTTCAGTGAAGAGCAGCCAGGGACATTATAGCAATTTTTACTTGTAAGTGGGGTTGGAAACACTTTTCAGGCTCAGTACTGGGCTCAAAAGATGCAGCCGTGAGGTCTCTCTTGGTAGCAGCTGGGTAAGTAGAAATTTGCCGCTCGGCTGACCCGGCTGGAGCAAACGTATGCCAAAAATCGACTCAGAACCAGCTTTTCAGTGTAGAGCAGCCAGGGACATTCTAGTAAGTTTTACTTGTAAGTGGGGTTGGAAACGCTTTTCAGGCTCAGTACTGGGCTCAAAAGATGCAGTCCTGAGGTCTCAGCAGGTGCGTAAGGTGGAATTCGCCTCTCGGCTGACCCGGCAGGAGCAAACGTATGTCTCAAAATTGATGTAAAGCCAGCTTTTCAGTGAAGAGCAGCGAGGGACATTCTAGCAAGTTTTACTTGTAAGTGGGGTTGGAAACGCTTTTCAGGCTCAGTACTGGGCTCAAAAGATGCAGTCCTGAGGTCTCAGCAGGTGCGTAAGGTGGAATTCGCCTCTCGGCTGACCCGGCAGGAGCAAACGTATGCCAAAAATGTACGCAGAACCAGCTTTTCAGTGAAGAACAGCCTGGGACATTCTAGCAAATTTTACTTGTAAGTGGGGTTGGAAACGCTTTTCAGGCTTAGTACTGGGCTCAAAAGATGCAGCCCTGATGTCTCTCCTGATAGCAAGTGGGTATGTAGAAATTCGCCAATCGGCTGACTCAACAGGAGAAAACATATGCCAAAAATTGACGCAGAACCAGCTTTTCAGTGAGGAGCAGCCAGGGACATTCTAGCAAGTTTTACTAGTAAGTGGGGTTGGAAACGCTTTTCAGGCTCAATACTGGACTCAAAAGATGCAGCCCTGAGGTCTCTCATGATAGCAGGTGGGTAAGTTGGAATTCGCCGCTCGGCTGACCCTGCAGGAGCAAACGTATGCCAAAAATCGACACAGAACCAGCTTTTCCGTGAAGAGCAGCCAGGGACATTCTAGCAAGTTTTACTTGTAAGTGGGGTTGGAAACGCTTTTCAGGCTCAGTACTGGGCTCAAAAGATGCAGCCCTGAGGTCTCTCATGATAGCAAGTGGGTAAGTAGAAATTCGCCGCTCGGCTGACCCGGCAGGAGCAAACGTATGCCAAAAATCGACGCAGAATCAGCTTTTCAGTAAAGAGCAGCCAGGGACATTCTAGCACGTTTTACTTGTAAGTGGGGTTGGAAATGCTTTTCAGGGTCAGTACTGGGCTCAAAAGATGCAGCACTGAGGTCTCTCCTGATAGCAGGTGGGTAAGTAGAAATTCGCTGCTCTGCTGACCCGGCAGGAGCAAACGTATGCCAAAAATGTACGCAGAACCAGCTTTTCAGTGAAGAGCAGCCTGGGACATTCTAGCAAATTTTACTTGTAAGTGGGGTTGGAAACGCTTTTCAGGCTTAGTACTGGGCTCAAAAGATGCAGCCCTGAGGTCTCTCCTGATAGCAGGTGGGTATGTAGAAATTCGCCACTCGGCTGACTCAGCAGGAGCAAACGTATGCCACAAATTGACGTAGAACCAGCTTTTCAGTGAGAAGCAGCCAGGGACATTCTAGCACGTTTTACTGGTAAGTGGGGTTTGAAACGCTTTTCAGGCTCAATACTGGACTCAAAAGATGCAGCCCTGAGGTTTCTCATGATAGCAGGTGGGTAAGTTGGAATTCGCTGCTTGGCTGACCTGGCAGGAACAAACGTATGCCAAAAATTGACGTGAACCAGCGTTTCAGTGAAGAGCAGCCAGGGACATTCTAGCAAGTTTTAGTTGTAAGTGGGGTTGGAAACGCTTTTCAGGCTCAGTACTGGACTCAAATGATGCAGCCCTGAGGTCTCTTATAATAACAGGTGGGTAAGTTGGAATTCGCCGCTCGGCTGACCCTGCAGGAGCAAACTTATGCCAAAATTCGACGCAAAACCAGCTTTTCAATGAAGAGCAGCCAGGGACATTCTAGCAAGTTTTACTTGTAAGTGGGGTTGGAAACGCTTTTCACGCTCAGTACTGTGCCCAAAAGATGCAGCCCTGAGGTCTCTCATGATAGCAGGTGGGTAAGTAGAAATTCGCCGCTCGGCTGACAAGGCAGGAGCAAACGAATGCCAAAAATCGACGCAGAACCAGCTTTTCAGTGAAGAGCAGCCAGGGACATTATAGCAAGTTTTACTTGTAAGTGGGGTAGGAAACGCTTTTCAGGCTCAGTACTGTGCTCAAAAGATGCAGCCGTGAGGTCTCTCCTGATAGCAGCTGGGTAAGTAGAAATTTGCCGCTCGGCTGACCCGGCAGGAGCAAATGTATGCCAAAAATCGACTCAGAACCAGCTTTTCAGTGTAGAGCAGCCAGGGACATTCTAGCAAGTTTTACTTGTATCTGGGGTTGGAAACGTTTTTCCGGCTCATTACTGGGCTCAAAAGATGCAGCCATGAGGTCTCTCCTGGTAGCAGGTGGGTAAGTAAAAATTCGCTGCTCGACTGACCCGGCAGGAGCAAACGTATGTCTCAAAATTGATGTAAAGCCAGCTTTTCAGTGAAGAGCAGCGAGGGACATTCTAGCAAGTTTTACTTATAAGTGTGGTTGGAAACGCTTTTCAGGCTCAGTACTGGGCTCAAAAGATGCAGTCCTGAGGTCTCAGCAGGAGGGTAAGTTGGAATTCGCCGCTCGGCTGACCCTGCAGGAGCAAACGTATGCCAAAATTCGACGCAGAACCAGCTTTTCAGTGAGGAGCAGCCAGGGACATTCTAGCAAGTTTTACTAGTAAGTGGGGTTGGAAACGCTTTTCAGGCTCAGTACTGGGCTCAAAAGATGCAGTCCTGAGGTCTCAGCAGGTGCGTATGGTGGAATTCGCCTCTCAGCTGACCCGGCAGGAGCAAACGTATGCCAAAAATGTACGCAGAACCAGCTTTTCAGTGAAGAGCAGCCTGGGACATTCTAGCAAATTTTACTTGTAAGTGGGGTTGGAAACGGTTTTCAGGCTTAGTACTGGGCTCAAAAGATGCAGCCCTGATGTCTCTCCTGATAGCAAGTGGGTATGTAGAAATTCGCCAATCGGCTGACTCAGCAGGAGAAAACATATGCCAAAAATTGACGCAGAACCAGCTTTTCAGTGAGGAGCAGCCAGGGACATTCTAGCAAGTTTTACTAGTAAGTGGGGTTGGAAACGCTTTTCAGGCTCAATACTGGACTCAAAAGATGCAGCCCTGAGGTCTCTGATGATAGCAGGTGGGTAAGTTGGAATTCGCCGCTCGGCTGACCCTGCAGGAGCAAACATATGCCAAAAATCGACACAGAACCATCTTTTCCGTGAAGAGCAGCCAGGGACATTCTAGCAAGTTTTACTTGTAAGTGGGGTTGGAAACGCTTTTCAGGCTCAGTACTGGGCTCAAAAGATGCAGCCCTGAGGTCTCTCATGATAGCAGGTGGGTAAGTAGAAATTCGCCGCTCGGCTGACCCGGCAGGAGCAAACGTATGCCAAAAATCGACGCAGAATCAGCTTTTCAGTAAAGAGCAGCCAGGGACATTCTAGCAAGTTTTACTTGTAAGTGGGGTTGGAAATGCTTTTCAGGGTCAGTACTGGGCTCAAAAGATGCAGCACTGAGGTCTCTCCTGATAGCAGGTGGGTAAGTAGAAATTCGCCGCTCTGCTGACCCGGCAGGAGCAAACGTATGCCAAAAATGTACGCAGAACCAGCTTTTCAGTGAAGAGCAGCCTGGGACATTCTAGCAAATTTTACTTGTAAGTGGGGTTGGAAACGCTTTTCAGGCTTAGTACTGGGCTCAAAAGATGCAGCCCTGAGGTCTCTCCTGATAGTAGGTGGGTATGTAGAAATTCGCCACTCGGCTGACTCAGCAGGAGCAAACGTATGCCACAAATTGACGCAGAACCAGCTTTTCAGTGAGGAGCAGCCAGGGACATTCTAGCACGTTTTACTGGTAAGTGGGGTTTGAAACGCTTTTCAGGCTCAATACTGGACTCAAAAGATGCAGCCCTGAGGTTTCTCATGATAGCAGGTGGGTAAGTTGGAATTCGCTGCTCGGCTGACCTGGCAGGAACAAACGTATGCCAAAAATTGACGTGAACCAGCGTTTCAGTGAAGAGCAGCCAGGGACATTCTAGCAAGTTTTAGTTGTAAGTGGGGTTGGAAACGCTTTTCAGGCTCAGTACTGGACTCAAAAGATGCAGCCCTGAGGTCTCTTATAATAGCAGGTGGGTAAGTTGGAATTCGCCGCTCGGCTGACCCTGCAGGAGCAAACTTATGCCAAAATTCGACGCAAAACCAGCTTTTCAATGAAGAGCAGCCAGGGACATTCTAGCAAGTTTTACTTGTAAGTGGGGTTGGAAACGCTTTTCACGCTCAGTACTGTGCCCAAAGGATGCAGCCCTGAGGTCTCTCATGATAGCAGGTGGGTAAGTAGAAATTCGCCGCTCGGCTGACAAGGCAGGAGGAAACGAATGCCAAAAATCGACGCAGAACCAGCTTTTCAGTGAAGAGCAGCCAGGGACATTATAGCAAGTTTTACTTGTAAGTGGGGTAGGAAACGCTTTTCAGGCTCAGTACTGTGCTCAAAAGATGCAGCCGTGAGGTCTCTCCTGATAGCAGCTGGGTAAGTAGAAATTTGCCGCTCGGCTGACCCGGCAGGAGCAAATGTATGCCAAAAATCGACTCAGAACCAGCTTTTCAGTGTAGAGCAGCCAGGGACATTCTAGCAAGTTTTACTTGTAACTGGGGTTGGAAACGTTTTTCCGGCTCATTACTGGGCTCAAAAGATGCAGCCATGAGGTCTCTCCTGGTAGCAGGTGGGTAAGTAGAAATTCGCTGCTCGGCTGACCCGGCAGGAGCAAACGTATGTCTCAAAATTGATGTAAAGCCAGCTTTTCAGTGAAGAGCAGCGAGGGACATTCTAGCAAGTTTTACTTATAAGTGTGGTTGGAAACGCTTTTCAGGCTCAGTACTGGGCTCAAAAGATGCAGTCCTGAGGTCTCAGCAGGAGGGTAAGTTGGAATTCGCCGCTTGGCTGACCCTGCAGGAGCAAACGTATGCCAAAATTCGACGCAGAACCAGCTTTTCAGTGAAAAGCAGCCAAGGACATTCTAGCAAGTTTTACTTGTAAGTGGGGTTGGAAACACTTTTCAGGCTCAGTACTGGGCTCAAAAGACGCAGCACTGAGGTCTCTCCCGATAGCAGGTGGGTAAGTAGAAATTCACCACTCGGCTGACCCGGCAGGAACAAACGTATTCCAAAAATTGACGTGAACCAGCGTTTCAGTGAAGAGCAGCCAGGGACATTCTAGCAAGTTTTAGTTGTAAGTGGGATTGGAAACGCTTTTCAGGCTCAGTACTGGATTCAAAAGATGCAGCCCTGAGGTCTCTCATGATAGCAGGTGGGTAAGTTGGAATTCACCGCTCGGCTGACCCTGCAGGAGCAAACTTATACCAAAATTCGACGCAAACCCAGCTTTTCAATGAAGAGCAGCCAGGGACATTCTTGCAAGTTTTACTTGTAAGTGGGGTTGGAAATGCTTTTCACGCTCAGTACTGTGCACAAAAGATGCAGCCCTGAGGTCTCTCATGATAGCAGGTGGGTACGTAGAAATTCGCCACTCGGCTGACAAGGCAGGAGCAAACGTATGCCAAAAATCGAAGCAGAACCAGCTTTTCAGTGAAGAGCAGCAAGGGACATTATAGCAAGTTTTACTTGTAAGTGGGGTTGGAAACGCTTTTCAGGCTCAGTACTGGGCTCAAAAGATGCAGCCATGAGGTGTCTCCTGATAGCAGGTGGGTAAGTAGAAATTCACCACTCGGCTGACCCGGCAGGAACAAACGTATGCCAAAAATTGACGTGAACCAGCATTTCAGTGAAGAGCAGCCAGGGACATTCTAGCAAGTTTTAGTTGTAAGTGGGGTTGGAAACGCTTTTCAGGCTCAGTTCTGGGCTCAAAAGACGCAGCACTGAGGTCTCTCCCGATAGCAGGTGGGTAAGTAGAAATTCACCACTCGGCTGACCCGGCAGGAACAAACGTATGCCAAAAATTGACGTGAACCAGCGTTTCAGTGAAGAGCAGCCAGGGACATTCTAGCAAGTTTTAGTTGTAAGTGGGGTTGGAAACGCTTTTCAGGCTCAGTACTGGACTCAAAAGATGCAGCCCTGAGGTCTCTCATGATAGCAGGTGGGTAAGTTGGAATTCGCCGCTCGGCTGACCCTGCAGGAGCAAACTTATGCCAAAATTCGACACAAAACCAGCTTTTCAATGAAGAGCAGTCAGGGACATTTTAGCAAGTTTTACTTGTAAGTGGGGTTGGAAACGCTTTTCACGCTCAGTACTGGGCTCAAAAGATGCAGCCGTGAGGTCTCTCTTGATAGCAGCTGGGTAAGTAGAAATTTGCCGCTCGGCTGACCCGGCTGGAGCAAACGTATGTCTCAAAATTGATGTAAAGCCAGCTTTTCAGTGAAGAGCAGCGAGGGACATTCTAGCAAGTTTTACTTGTAAGTGGGGTTGGAAACGCTTTTCAGGCTCAGTACTGGGCTCAAAAGATGCAGTCCTGAGGTCTCAGCAGGTGCGTAAGGTGGAATTCGCCTCTCGGCTGACCCGGCAGGAGCAAACGTATGCCAAAAATGTACGCAGAACCAGCTTTTCAGTGAAGAGCAGCCTGGGACATTCTAGCAAATTTTACTTGTAAGTGGGGTTGGAAACGCTTTTCAGGCTTAGTACTGGGCTCAAAAGATGCAGCCCTGATGTCTCTCCTGATAGCAAGTGGGTATGTAGAAATTCGCCAATCGGCTGACTCAGCAGGAGAAAACATATGCCAAAAATTGACGCAGAACCAGCTTTTCAGTGAGAAGCAGCCAGGGACATTCTAGCAAGTTTTACTAGTAAGTGGGGTTGGAAACGCTTTTCAGGCTCAATACTGGACTCAAAAGATGCAGCCCTGAGGTCTCTCATGATAGCAGGTGGGTAAGTTGGAATTCGCCGCTCGGCTGACCCTGCAGGAGCAAACGTATGCCAAAATTCGACGCAAAACCAGCTTTTTAGTGAATAGCAGCCAAGGACATTCTAGCAAGTTTTACTTGTAAGTGGGGTTGGAAACGATTTTCAGGCTCAGGACTGGGCTCAAAAGATGCAGCCATGAGGTCTCTCTTGATAGCAGGTGGGTAAGTAGAAATTACCCGCTCGGCTGACCCGGCAAGAGCAAACGTATGCAAAAAATCGACACGGAACCAGATTTTCAGTGTAGAGCAGCCAGGGACATTCTAGCAAGTTTTACTTGTAAGTGGGGTTGGAAACGCTTTTCAGGCTCATTACTGGGCTCAAAAGATGCAGCCATGAGGTCTCTCCTGATAGCAGGTGGGTAAGTAGAAATTCGCCGCTCGCCTGACCCGGCAGGAGCAAACGTATGCCAAAATTGATGTAAAGCCAGCTTTTCAGTGAAGAGCAGCGAGGGACATTCTAGCAAGTTTTACTTGTAAGTGGGGTTGGATACAATTTTCAGGCTCAGTACTGGGCTCAAAAGATGCAGTCCTGAGGTCTCAGCGGATACCTAAGTTGGAATTCGCCGCTCGCCTGACCCTGCAGGAGCAAACGTATGCCAAAAATCGACACAGAACCAGCTTTTCCGTGAAGAGCAGCCAGGGACATTCTAGCAAGTTTTACTTGTAAGTGGGGTTGGAAACGCTTTTCAGGCTCAGTACTGGGCTCAAAAGATGCAGCCCTGAGGTCTCTCATGATAGCAGGTGGGTAAGTAGAAATTCGCCGCTCGGCTGACCCGGCAGGAGCAAACGTATGCCAAAAATCGACGCAGAATCAGCTTTTCAGTAAAGAGCAGCCAGGGACATTCTAGCAAGTTTTACTTGTAAGTGGGGTTGGAAATGCTTTTCAGGGTCAGTACTGGGCTCAAAAGATGCAGCACTGAGGTCTCTCCTGATAGCAGGTAGGTAAGTAGAAATTCGCCGCTCTGCTGACCCGGCAGGAGCAAACGTATGCCAAAAATGTACGCAGAACCAGCTTTTCAGTGAAGAGCAGCCTGGGACATTCTAGCAAATTTTACTTGTAAGTGGGGTTGGAAACGCTTTTCAGGCTTAGTACTGGGCTCAAAAGATGCAGCCCTGAGGTCTCTCCTGATAGCAGGTGGGTATGTAGAAATTCGCCACTCGGCTGACTCAGCAGGAGCAAACGTATGCCACAAATTGACGCAGAACCAGCTTTTCAGTGAGGAGCAGCCAGGGACATTCTAGCACGTTTTACTGGTAAGTGGGGTTTGAAACGCTTTTCAGGCTCAATACTGGACTCAAAAGATGCAGCCCTGAGGTTTCTCATGATAGCAGGTGGGTAAGTTGGAATTCGCCGCTCGGCTGACCTGGCAGGAACAAACGTATGCCAAAAATTGACGTGAACCAGCGTTTCAGTGAAGAGCAGCCAGGGACATTCTAGCAAGTTTTAGTTGTAAGTGGGGTTGGAAACGCTTTTCAGGCTCAGTACTGGACTCAAAAGATGCAGCCCTGAGGTCTCTTATAATAGCAGGTGGGTAAGTTGGAATTCGCCGCTCGGCTGACCCTGCAGAAGCAAACTTATGCCAAAATTCGACGCAAAACCAGCTTTTCAATGAAGAGCAGCCAGGGACATTCTAGCAAGTTTTACTTGTAAGTGGGGTTGGAAACGCTTTTCACGCTCAGTACTGTGCCCAAAAGATGCAGCCCTGAGGTCTCTCATGATAGCAGGTGGGTAAGTAGAAATTCGCCGCTCGGCTGACAAGGCAGGAGCAAACGAATGCCAAAAATCGACGCAGAACCAGCTTTTCAGTGAAGAGCAGCCAGGGACATTATAGCAAGTTTTACTTGCAAGTGGGGTAGGAAGCGCTTTTCAGGCTCAGTACTGTGCTCAAAAGATGCAGCCGTGAGGTCTCTCCTGATAGCAGCTGGGTAAGTAGAAATTTGCCGCTCGGCTGACCCAGCAGGAGCAAATGTATGCCAAAAATCGACTCAGAACCAGCTTTTCAGTGTAGAGCAGCCAGGGACATTCTTGCAAGTTTTACTTGTAACTGGGGTTGGAAACGCTTTTCCGGCTCATTACTGGGCTCAAAAGATGCAGCCATGAGGTCTCTCCTGGTAGCAGGTGGGTAAGTAGAAATTCGCTGCTCGGCTGACCCGGCAGGAGCAAACGTATGTCTCAAAATTGATGTAAAGCCAGCTTTTCAGTGAAGAGCAGCGAGGGACATTCTAGCAAGTTTTACTTATAAGTGGGGTTGGAAACGCTTTTCAGGCTCAGTACTGGGCTCAAAAGATGCAGTCCTGAGGTCTCAGCAGGAGGGTAAGTTGGAATTCGCCGCTCGGCTGACCCTGCAGGACCAAACGTATGCCAAAATTCGACGCAGAACTAGGTTTTCAGTGAAAAGCAGCCAAGGACATTCTAGCAAGTTTTACTTGTAAGTGAGGTTGGAAACGCTTTTCAGGCTCAGTACTGGGCTCAAAAGACGCAGCACTGAGGTCTCTCCCGATAGCAGGTGAGTAAGTAGAAATTCACCACTCGGCTGACCCGGCAGGAACAAACGTATTCCAAAAATTGACGTGAACCAGCGTTTCAGTGAAGAGCAGCCAGGGACATTCTAGCAAGTTTTAGTTGTAGGTGGGGTTGGAAACGCTTTTCAGGCTCAGTACTGGATTCAAAAGATGCAGCCCTGAGGTCTCTCATGATAGCAGGTGTGTAAGTTGGAATTCACCGCTCGGCTGACCCTGCAGGAGCAAACTTATACCAAAATTCGACGCAAAACCAGCTTTTCAATGAAGAGCAGCCAGGGACATTCTAGCAAGTTTTACTTGTAAGTGGGGTTGGAAACGCTTTTCACGCTCAGTACTGTGCACAAAAGATGCAGCCCTGAGGTCTCTCATGATAGCAGGTGGGTAAGTAGAAATTCGCCACTCGGCTGACAAGGCAGGAGCAAACATATGCCACAAATCGAAGCAGAACCAGCTTTTCAGTGAAGAGCAGCCAGGGACATTATAGCAAGTTTTACTTGTAAGTGGGGTTGGAAACGCTTTTCAGGCTCAGTACTGGGCTCAAAAGATGCAGCCATGAGGTGTCTCTTGATAGCAGCTGGGTAAGTAGAAATTCGCCGCTCGGCTGACCCTGCAGGAGCAAACATATGCCAAAAATCGACACAGAACCAGATTTTCCGTGAAGAGCAGCCAGGGACATTCTAGCAAGTTTTACTTGTAAGTGGGGTTGGAAATGCTTTTCAGGCTCAGTACTGGGCTCAAAAGATGCAGCTATGAGGTCTCTCCTGATAGCAGGTGGGTAAGTAGAAATTCGCCGCTCGGCTGACCCGGCAGGAGCAAACGTATGCCAAAAATCGACGCAGAATCAGCTTTTCAGTAAAGAGCAGCCAGAGACATTCTTGCAAGTTTTACTTGTAAGTGGGGTTGGAAATGTTTTTCAGGGTCAGTACTGGGCTCAAAAGATGCAGCACTGAAGTCTCTCCTGATAGCAGGTGGGTAAGTATAAATTCGCCGCTCGGCTGACCCGGCAGGAGCAAACGTATGCCAAAAATGTACACAGAACCAGCTTTTCAGTGAAGAGCAGCCTGGGACATTCTAGCAAATTTTACTTGTAAGTGGGGTTGGAAACACTTTTCAGGCTTAGTACTGGGCTCATAAGATGCAGCCCTGTTGTCTCTCCTGATAGCAAGTGGGTATGTAGAAATTCGCCAATCGGCTGACTCAGCAGGAGCAAACATATTCCAAAAATTGACGCAGAACCAGCTTTTCAGTGAGGAGCAGCCAGGGACATTCTAGCAAGTTTTACTAGTAAGTGGGGTTGGAAACGCTTTTCAGGCTCAATACTGGACTCAAAAGATGCAGCCCTGAGGTCTCTCATGATAGCAGGTAAGTAAGTTGGAATTCGCCGCTCGGCTGACCCTGCAGGAGCAAACGTATGCCAAAATTCGACGCAGAACCAGCTTTTTAGTGAAGAGCAGCCAAGGACATTCTAGCAAGTTTTAATTGTAAGTGGGGTTGGAAACGATTTTCAGGACTGGGCTCAAAAGATGCAGCCATGAGGTCTCTCTTGATAGCAGGTGGGTAAGTAGAAATTACCCGCTCGGCTGACCCGGCAAGAGCAAACGTATGCAAAATATCGACACAGAACCAGATTTTCAGTGTAGAGCAGCCAGGGACATTATAGCAAGTTTTACTTGTAAGTGGGGTTGAAAACGCTTTTCAGGCTCAGTACTGGGCTCAAAAGATGCAGCCATGAGGTCTCTCATGATAGCAGGTGGGTAAGTTGGATTTCGCCGCTCGGCTGACCCTGCAGGAGCAAACTTATACCAAAATTCGACGCAAAACCAGCTTTTCAATGAAGAGCAGCCAGGGACATTCTAGCAAGTTTTACTTGTAAGTGGGGTTGGAAACGCTTTTCAGGCTCAGTACTGGGCTCAAAAGACGCAGCACTAAGGTCTCTCCCGATAGCAGGTCGGTAAGTAGAAATTCACCACTCGGCTGACCCGGCAGGAACAAACGTATGCCAAAAATTGACGTGAACCAGCGTTTCAGTGAAGAGCAGCCAGGGACGTTCTAGCAAGTTTTACTGGTAAGTGGGGTTGGAAACGCTTTTGAGGCTCAATACTGGGCTCAAAAGATGCAGCACTGAGGTCTCTCCTGATAGCAGGCGGGTAAGTAGAAATTCAGCGCTCGGCTGACCTGGCATTAGCAAGCGTATGCCAAAAATCGGCGCAGAACCAGCTTTTCAGTGAAGAGCAGCCAGGGACATTCTAGCACGTTTTACTTGTAAGTGGGGTTAGAAATGCTTTTCAGGCTCAGTTCTGGGCTCAAAAGACGCAGCACTGAGGTCTCTCCCGATAGCAGGTGGGTAAGTAGAAATTCACCACTCGGCTGACCCGGCAGGAACAAACGTATGCCAAAAATGTACGTGAACCAGCGTTTCAGTGAAGAGCAGCCAGGGACATTATAGCAATTTTTACTTGTAAGTGGGGTTGGAAATGCTTTTCAGGCTCAGTACTGGGCTCAAAAGATGCAGCCGTGAGGTCTCTCTTGATAGCAGCTGGGTAAGTAGAAATTTGCCGCTCGGCTGACCCGGTAGGAGCAAACGTATGCCAAAAATCGACTCAGAACCAGCTTTTCAGTGTAGAGCAGCCAGGGACATTCTAGTAAGTTTTACTTGTAAGTGGGGTTGGAAACACTTTTCCGGCTCATAACTGGGCTCAAAAGATGCAGCCATGAGGTCTCTCCTGATAGCAGGTGGGTAAGTAGAAATTCGCTGCTCGGCTGACCCGGCAGGAGCAAACGTATGTCTCAAAATTGATGTAAAGCCAGCTTTTCAGTGAAGAGCAGCGAGGGACATTCTAGCAAGTTTTACTTATAAGTGGGGTTGGAAACGCTTTTCAGGCTCAGTACTGGTCTCAAAACATGCAGTCCTGAGGTCTCAGCAGGTGGGTAAGTTGGAATTCGCCGCTCGGCTGACCCTGCAGGAGCAAACGTATTCCAAAATTTGACGCAGAACCAGCTTTTCAGTGAACAGCAGCCAAGGACATTCTAGCAAGTTTTACTTGTAAGTGGGGTTGGAAAAGATTTTCAGGCTCAGGACTGGGCTCAAAAGATGCAGCCATGAGGTCTCTCATGATAGCAGGTGGGTAAGTTGGATTTCGCCGCTCGGCTGACCCTGCAGGAGCAAACTTATACCAAAATTCGATGCAAAACCAGCTTTTCAATGAAGAGCAGCCAGGGACATTCTAGCAAGTTTTACTTGTAAGTGGGGTTGGAAACTCTTTTCAGGCTCAGTACTGGGCTCAAAAGATACAGCCATGAGGTCTCTCCTGATAGCAGGTGGGTAAGTAGAAATTTGCCACTCGGCTGACCCAGCAGGAGCAAATGTATGCCAAAAATCGACTCAGAACCAGCTTTTCAGTGAAGAGCAGCCAGGGACATTCTAGCACGTTTTACTTGTAAGTGGGGTTGGAAACGCTTTTCAGGCTCAGTACTGGGCTCAAAAGACGCAGCACTGAGGTCTCTCCCGATAGCAGGTCGGTAAGTAGAAATTCACCACTCGGCTGACCCGGCAGGAACAAACGTATGCCAAAAATTGACGTGAACCAGCGTTTCAGTGAAGAGCAGCCAGGGACGTTCTAGCAAGTTTTACTGGTAAGTGGGGTTGGAAACGCTTTTCAGGCTCAATACTGGGCTCAAAAGATGCAGCACTGAGGTCTCTCCTGATAGCAGGCGGTTAAGTAGAAATTCACCGCTCGGCTCACCTGGCATTAGCAAGCGTATGCCAAAAATCGGCGCAGAACCAGCTTTTCAGTGAAGTGCAGCCAGGGACATTCTAGCACGTTTTACTTGTAAGTGGGGTTGGAAATGCTTTTCAGGCTCAGTTCTGGGCTCAAAAGACGCAGCACTGAGGTCTCTCCCGATAGCAGGTGGGTAAGTAGAAATTCACCACTCGGCTGACCCGGCAGGAACAAACGTATGCCAAAAATTGACGTGAACCAGCGTTTCAGTGAAGAGCAGCCAGGGACATTCTAGCAAGTTTTAGTTGTAAGTGCGGTTGGAAACGCTTTTCAGGCTCAGTACTGGACTCAAAAGATGCAGCCCCGAGGTCTCTCATGATAGCAGGTGGGTAAGTTGGAATTCGCCGCTCGGCTGACCCTGCAGGAGCAAACTTATGCCAAAATTCGACACAAAACCAGCTTTTCAATGAAGAGCAGTCAGGGACATTTTAGCAAGTTTTACTTGTAAGTGGGGTTGGAAACGCTTTTCACGCTCAGTACTGTGCACAAAAGATGCAGCCATGAGGTCTCTCATGATAGCAGGTGGGTAAGTAGAAATTAGCCGCTCGGCTGACAAAGCAGGAGCAAACGTATGCCATAAATCGACGCAGAACCAGCTTTTCAGTGAAGAGCAGCCAGGGACATTATAGCAATTTTTACTTGTAAGTGGGGTTGGAAACGCTTTTCAGGCTCAGTACTGGGCTCAAAAGATGCAGCCGTGAGGTCTCTCTTGATAGCAGCTGGGTAAGTAGAAATTTGCCGCTCGGCTGACCCGGCTGGAGCAAACGTATGCCAAAAATCGACTCAGAACCAGCTTTTCAGTGTAGAGCAGCCAGGGACATTCTAGTAAGTTTTACTTGTAAGTGGGGTTGGAAACGCTTTTCAGGCTCAGTACTGGGCTCAAAAGATGCAGTCCTGAGGTCTCAGCAGGTGCGTAAGGTGGAATTCGCCTCTCGGCTGACCCGGCAGGAGCAAACGTATGCCAAAAATGTACGCAGAACCAGCTTTTCAGTGAAGAACAGCCTGGGACATTCTAGCAAATTTTACTTGTAAGTGGGGTTGGAAACGCTTTTCAGGCTTAGTACTGGGCTCAAAAGATGCAGCCCTGATGTCTCTCCTGATAGCAAGTGGGTATGTAGAAATTCGCCAATCGGCTGACTCAACAGGAGAAAACATATGCCAAAAATTGACGCAGAACCAGCTTTTCAGTGAGGAGCAGCCAGGGACATTCTAGCAAGTTTTACTAGTAAGTGGGGTTGGAAACGCTTTTCAGGCTCAATACTGGACTCAAAAGATGCAGCCCTGAGGTCTCTCATGATAGCAGGTGGGTAAGTTGGAATTCGCCGCTCGGCTGACCCTGCAGGAGCAAACGTATGCCAAAAATCGACACAGAACCAGCTTTTCCGTGAAGAGCAGCCAGGGACATTCTAGCAAGTTTTACTTGTAAGTGGGGTTGGAAACGCTTTTCAGGCTCAGTACTGGGCTCAAAAGATGCAGCCCTGAGGTCTCTCATGATAGCAGGTGGGTAAGTAGAAATTCGCCGCTCGGCTGACCCCGCAGGAGCAAACGTATGCCAAAAATCGACGCAGAATCAGCTTTTCAGTAAAGAGCAGCCAGGGACATTCTAGCACGTTTTACTTGTAAGTGGGGTTGGAAATGCTTTTCAGGGTCAGTACTGGGCTCAAAAGATGCAGCACTGAGGTCTCTCCTGATAGCAGGTGGGTAAGTAGAAATTCGCCGCTCTGCTGACCCGGCAGGAGCAAACGTATGCCAAAAATGTACGCAGAACCAGCTTTTCAGTGAAGAGCAGCCTGGGACATTCTAGCAAATTTTACTTGTAAGTGGGGTTGGAAACGCTTTTCAGGCTTAGTACTGGGCTCAAAAGATGCAGCCCTGAGGTCTCTCCTGATAGCAGGTGGGTATGTAGAAATTCGCCACTCGGCTGACTCAGCAGGAGCAAACGTATGCCACAAATTGACGCAGAACCAGCTTTTCAGTGAGAAGCAGCCAGGGACATTCTAGCACGTTTTACTGGTAAGTGGGGTTTTAAACGCTTTTCAGGCTCAATACTGGACTCAAAAGATGCAGCCCTGAGGTTTCTCATGATAGCAGGTGGGTAAGTTGGAATTCACTGCTCGGCTGACCTGGCAGGAACAAACGTATGCCAAAAATTGACGTGAACCAGCGTTTCAGTGAAGAGCAGCCACGGACATTCTAGCAAGTTTTAGTTGTAAGTGGGGTTGGAAACGCTTTTCAGGCTCAGTACTGGACTCAAAAGATGCAGCCCTGAGGTCTCTTATAATAGCAGGTGGGTAAGTTGGAATTCGCCGCTCGGCTGACCCTGCAGGAGCAAACTTATGCCAAAATTCGACGCAAAACCAGCTTTTCAATGAAGAGCAGCCAGGGACATTCTAGCAAGTTTTACTTGTAAGTGGGGTTGGAAACGCTTTTCACGCTCAGTACTGTGCCCAAAAGATGCAGCCCTGAGGTCTCTCATGATAGCAGGTGGGTAAGTAGAAATTCGCCGCTCGGCTGACAAGGCAGGAGCAAACGAATGCCAAAAATCGACGCAGAACCAGCTTTTCAGTGAAGAGCAGCCAGGGACATTATAGCAAGTTTTACTTGTAAGTGGGGTAGGAAAACGCTTTTCAGGCTCAGTACTGTGCTCAAAAGATGCAGCCGTGAGGTCTCTCCTGATAGCAGCTGGGTAAGTAGAAATTTGCCGCTCGGCTGACCCGGCAGTAGCAAATGTATGCCAAAAATCGACTCAGAACCAGCTTTTCAGTGTAGAGCAGCCAGGGACATTCTAGCAAGTTTTACTTGTAACTGGGGTTGGAAACGTTTTTCCGGCTCATTACTGGGCTCAAAAGATGCAGCCATGAGGTCTCTCCTGGTAGCAGGTGGGTAAGTAAAAATTCGCTGCTCGGCTGACCCGGCAGGAGCAAACGTATGTCTCAAAATTGATGTAAAGCCAGCTTTTCAGTGAAGAGCAGCGAGGGACATTCTAGCAAGTTTTACTTATAAGTGTGGTTGGAAACGCTTTTCAGGCTCAGTACTGGGCTCAAAAGATGCAGTCCTGAGGTCTCAGCAGGAGGGTAAGTTGGAATTCGCCGCTCGGCTGACCCTGCAGGAGCAAACGTATGCCAAAATTCGACGCAGAACCAGCCTTTCAGTGAGGAGCAGCCAGGGACATTCTAGCAAGTTTTACTAGTAAGTGGGGTTGGAAACGCTTTTCAGGCTCAGTACTGGGCTCAAAAGATGCAGTCCTGAGGTCTCAGCAGGTGCGTATGGTGGAATTCGCCTCTCAGCTGACCCGGCAGGAGCAAACGTATGCCAAAAATGTACGCAGAACCAGCTTTTCAGTGAAGAGCAGCCTGGGACATTCTAGCCAATTTTACTTGTAAGTGGGGTTGGAAACGCTTTTCAGGCTTAGTACTGGGCTCAAAAGATGCAGCCCTGATGTCTCTCCTGATAGCAAGTGGGTATGTAGAAATTCGCCAATCGGCTGACTCAGCAGGAGAAAACATATGCCAAAAATTGACGCAGAACCAGCTTTTCAGTGAGGAGCAGCCAGGGACATTCTAGCAAGTTTTACTAGTAAGTGGGGTTGGAAACGCTTTTCAGGCTCAATACTGGACTCAAAAGATGCAGCCCTGAGGTCTCTCATGATAGCAGGTGGGTAAGTTGGAATTCGCCGCTCGGCTGACCCTGCAGGAGCAAACGTATGCCAAAAATCGACACAGAACCAGCTTTTCCGTGAAGAGCA
Organism: Lissotriton helveticus; assembly: GCF_964261635.1. Taxonomy (NCBI): domain Eukaryota; kingdom Metazoa; phylum Chordata; class Amphibia; order Caudata; family Salamandridae; genus Lissotriton; species Lissotriton helveticus. The sequence continues at coordinate 427,591,039 of NC_136068.1, forward strand.
GCCAGGGACATTCTAGCAAGTTTTACTTGTAAGTGGGGTTGGAAACGCTTTTCACGCTCAGTACTGTGCCCAAAAGATGCAGCCCTGAGGTCTCTCATGATAGCAGGTGGGTAAGTAGAAATTCGCCGCTCGGCTGACAAGGCAGGAGCAAACGAATGCCAAAAATCGACGCAGAACCAGCTTTTCAGTGAAGAGCAGCCAGGGACATTATAGCAAGTTTTACTTGTAAGTGGGGTAGGAAAACGCTTTTCAGGCTCAGTACTGTGCTCAAAAGATGCAGCCGTGAGGTCTCTCCTGATAGCAGCTGGGTAAGTAGAAATTTGCCGCTCGGCTGACCCGGCAGTAGCAAATGTATGCCAAAAATCGACTCAGAACCAGCTTTTCAGTGTAGAGCAGCCAGGGACATTCTAGCAAGTTTTACTTGTAACTGGGGTTGGAAACGTTTTTCCGGCTCATTACTGGGCTCAAAAGATGCAGCCATGAGGTCTCTCCTGGTAGCAGGTGGGTAAGTAAAAATTCGCTGCTCGGCTGACCCGGCAGGAGCAAACGTATGTCTCAAAATTGATGTAAAGCCAGCTTTTCAGTGAAGAGCAGCGAGGGACATTCTAGCAAGTTTTACTTATAAGTGTGGTTGGAAACGCTTTTCAGGCTCAGTACTGGGCTCAAAAGATGCAGTCCTGAGGTCTCAGCAGGAGGGTAAGTTGGAATTCGCCGCTCGGCTGACCCTGCAGGAGCAAACGTATGCCAAAATTCGACGCAGAACCAGCCTTTCAGTGAGGAGCAGCCAGGGACATTCTAGCAAGTTTTACTAGTAAGTGGGGTTGGAAACGCTTTTCAGGCTCAGTACTGGGCTCAAAAGATGCAGTCCTGAGGTCTCAGCAGGTGCGTATGGTGGAATTCGCCTCTCAGCTGACCCGGCAGGAGCAAACGTATGCCAAAAATGTACGCAGAACCAGCTTTTCAGTGAAGAGCAGCCTGGGACATTCTAGCCAATTTTACTTGTAAGTGGGGTTGGAAACGCTTTTCAGGCTTAGTACTGGGCTCAAAAGATGCAGCCCTGATGTCTCTCCTGATAGCAAGTGGGTATGTAGAAATTCGCCAATCGGCTGACTCAGCAGGAGAAAACATATGCCAAAAATTGACGCAGAACCAGCTTTTCAGTGAGGAGCAGCCAGGGACATTCTAGCAAGTTTTACTAGTAAGTGGGGTTGGAAACGCTTTTCAGGCTCAATACTGGACTCAAAAGATGCAGCCCTGAGGTCTCTCATGATAGCAGGTGGGTAAGTTGGAATTCGCCGCTCGGCTGACCCTGCAGGAGCAAACGTATGCCAAAAATCGACACAGAACCAGCTTTTCCGTGAAGAGCAGCCAGGGACATTCTAGCAAGTTTTACTTGTAAGTGGGGTTGGAAACGCTTTTCAGGCTCAGTACTGGGCTCAAAAGATGCAGCCCTGAGGTCTCTCATGATAGCAGGTGGGTAAGTAGAAATTCGCCGCTCGGCTGACCCGGCAGGAGCAAACGTATGCCAAAAATCGACGCAGAATCAGCTTTTCAGTAAAGAGCAGCCAGGGACATTCTAGCAAGTTTTACTTGCAAGTGGGGTTGGAAATGCTTTTCAGGGTCAGTACTGGGCTCAAAAGATGCAGCACTGAGGTCTCTCCTGATAGCAGGTGGGTAAGTAGAAATTCGCCGCTCTGCTGACCCGGCAGGAGCAAACGTATGCCAAAAATGTACGCAGAACCAGCTTTTCAGTGAAGAGCAGCCTGGGACATTCTAGCAAATTTTACTTGTAAGTGGGGTTGGAAACGCTTTTCAGGCTTAGTACTGGGCTCAAAAGATGCAGCCCTGAGGTCTCTCCTGATAGTAGGTGGGTATGTAGAAATTCGCCACTCGGCTGACTCAGCAGGAGCAAACGTATGCCACAAATTGACGCAGAACCAGCTTTTCAGTGAGGAGCAGCCAGGGACATTCTAGCACGTTTTACTGGTAAGTGGGGTTTGAAACGCTTTTCAGGCTCAATACTGGACTCAAAAGATGCAGCCCTGAGGTTTCTCATAATAGCAGGTGGGTAAGTTGGAATTCGCTGCTCGGCTGACCTGGCAGGAACAAACGTATGCCAAAAATTGACGTGAACCAGCGTTTCAGTGAAGAGCAGCCAGGGACATTCTAGCAAGTTTTAGTTGTAAGTGGGGTTGGAAACGCTTTTCAGGCTCAGTACTGGACTCAAAAGATGCAGCCCTGAGGTCTCTTATAATAGCAGGTGGGTAAGTTGGAATTCGCCGCTCGGCTGACCCTGCAGGAGCAAACTTATGCCAAAATTCGACGCAAAACCAGCTTTTCAATGAAGAGCAGCCAGGGACATTCTAGCAAGTTTTACTTGTAAGTGGGGTTGGAAACGCTTTTCACGCTCAGTACTGTGCCCAAAGGATGCAGCCCTGAGGTCTCTCATGATAGCAGGTGGGTAAGTAGAAATTCGCCGCTCGGCTGACAAGGCAGGAGGAAACGAATGCCAAAAATCGACGCAGAGCCAGCTTTTCAGTGAAGAGCAGCCAGGGACATTATAGCAAGTTTTACTTGTAAGTGGGGTAGGAAACGCTTTTCAGGCTCAGTACTGTGCTCAAAAGATGCAGCCGTGAGGTCTCTCCTGATAGCAGCTGGGTAAGTAGAAATTTGCCGCTCGGCTGACCGGGCAGGAGCAAATGTATGCCAAAAATCGACTCAGAACCAGCTTTTCAGTGTAGAGCAGCCAGGGACATTCTAGCAAGTTTTACTTGTAACTGGGGTTGGAAACGTTTTTCCGGCTCATTACTGGGCTCAAAAGATGCAGCCATGAGGTCTCTCCTGGTAGCAGGTGGGTAAGTAGAAATTCGCTGCTCGGCTGACCCGGCAGGAGCAAACGTATGTCTAAAAATTGATGTAAAGCCAGCTTTTCAGTGAAGAGCAGCGAGGGACATTCTAGCAAGTTTTACTTATAAGTGTGGTTGGAAACGCTTTTCAGGCTCAGTACTGGGCTCAAAAGATGCAGTCCTGAGGTCTCAGCAGGAGGGTAAGTTGGAATTCGCCGCTCGGCTGACCCTGCAGGAGCAAACGTATGCCAAAATTCGACGCAGAACCAGCTTTTCAGTGAAAAGCAGCCAAGGACATTCTAGCAAGTTTTACTTGTAAGTGGGGTTGGAAACGCTTTTCAGGCTCAATACTGGACTCAAAAGATGCAGCCCTGAGGTTTCTCATGATAGCAGGTGGGTAAGTTGGAATTCGCCGCTCGGCTGACCTGGCAGGAACAAACGTATGCCAAAAATTGACGTGAACCAGCGTTTCAGTGAAGAGCAGCCAGGGACATTCTAGCAAGTTTTAGTTGTAAGTGGGGTTGGAAACGCTTTTCAGGCTCAGTACTGGATTCAAAAGATGCAGCCCTGAGGTCTCTCATGATAGCAGGTGGGTAAGTTGGAATTCACCGCTCGGCTGACCCTGCAGGAGCAAACTTATACCAAAATTCGACGCAAAACCAGCTTTTCAATGAAGAGCAGCCAGGGACATTCTAGCAAGTTTTACTTGTAAGTGGGGTTGGAAATGCTTTTCACGCTCAGTACTGTGCACAAAAGATGCAGCCCTGAGGTCTCTCATGATAGCAGGTGGGTACGTAGAAATTCGCCACTCGGCTGACAAGGCAGGAGCAAACGTATGCCAAAAATCGAAGCAGAACCAGCTTTTCAGTGAAGAGCAGCAAGGGACATTATAGCAAGTTTTACTTGTAAGTGGGGTTGGAAACGCTTTTCAGGCTCAGTACTGGGCTCAAAAGATGCAGCCATGAGGTGTCTCTTGATAGCAGCTGGGTAAGTAGAAATTCGCCGCTCGGCTGACCCTGCAGGAGCAAACATATGCCAAAAATCGACACAGAACCAGCTTTTCCGTGAAGAGCAGCCAGGGACATTCTAGCAAGTTTTACTTGTAAGTGGGGTTGGAAACGCTTTTCAGGCTCAGTACTGGGCTCAAAAGATGCAGCTATGAGGTCTCTCCTGATAGCAGGTGGGTAAGTAGAAATTCACCACTCGGCTGACCCGGCAGGAACAAACGTATGCCAAAAATTGACGTGAACCAGCATTTCAGTGAAGAGCAGCCAGGGACATTCTAGCAAGTTTTAGTTGTAAGTGGGGTTGGAAACGCTTTTCAGGCTCAGTTCTGGGCTCAAAAGACGCAGCACTGAGGTCTCTCCCGATAGCAGGTGGGTAAGTAGAAATTCACCACTCGGCTGACCCGGCAGGAACAAACGTATGCCAAAAATTGACGTGAACCAGCGTTTCAGTGAAGAGCAGCCAGGGACATTCTAGCAAGTTTTAGTTGTAAGTGGGGTTGGAAACGCTTTTCAGGCTCAGTACTGGACTCAAAAGATGCAGCCCTGAGGTCTCTCATGATAGCAGGTGGGTAAGTTGGAATTCGCCGCTCGGCTGACCCTGCAGGAGCAAACTTATGCCAAAATTCGACACAAAACCAGCTTTTCAATGAAGAGCAGTCAGGGACATTTTAGCAAGTTTTACTTGTAAGTGGGGTTGGAAACGCTTTTCACGCTCAGTACTGGGCTCAAAAGATGCAGCCGTGAGGTCTCTCTTGATAGCAGCTGGGTAAGTAGAAATTTGCCGCTCGGCTGACCCGGCTGGAGCAAACGTATGTCTCAAAATTGATGTAAAGCCAGCTTTTCAGTGAAGAGCAGCGAGGGACATTCTAGCAAGTTTTACTTATAAGTGGGGTTGGAAACGCTTTTCAGGCTCAGTACTGGGCTCAAAAGATGCAGTCCTGAGGTCTCAGCAGGTGCGTAAGGTGGAATTCGCCTCTCGGCTGACCCGGCAGGAGCAAACGTATGCCAAAAATGTACGCAGAACCAGCTTTTCAGTGAAGAGCAGCCTGGGACATTCTAGCAAATTTTACTTGTAAGTGGGGTTGGAAACGCTTTTCAGGCTTAGTACTGGGCTCAAAAGATGCAGCCCTGATGTCTCTCCTGATAGCAAGTGGGTATGTAGAAATTCGCCAATCGGCTGACTCAGCAGGAGAAAACATATGCCAAAAATTGACGCAGAAACAGCTTTTCAGTGAGAAGCAGCCAGGGACATTCTAGCAAGTTTTACTAGTAAGTGGGGTTGGAAACGCTTTTCAGGCTCAATACTGGACTCAAAAGATGCAGCCCTGAGGTCTCTCATGATAGCAGGTGGGTAAGTTGGAATTCGCCGCTCGGCTGACCCTGCAGGAGCAAACGTATGCCAAAATTCGACGCAAAACCAGCTTTTTAGTGAATAGCAGCCAAGGACATTCTAGCAAGTTTTACTTGTAAGTGGGGTTGGAAACGATTTTCAGGCTCAGGACTGGGCTCAAAAGATGCAGCCATGAGGTCTCTCTTGATAGCAGGTGGGTAAGTAGAAATTACCCGCTCGGCTGACCCGGCAAGAGCAAACGTATGCAAAAAATCGACACGGAACCAGATTTTCAGTGTAGAGCAGCCAGGGACATTCTAGCAAGTTTTACTTGTAAGTGGGGTTGGAAACGCTTTTCAGGCTCATTACTGGGCTCAAAAGATGCAGCCATGAGGTCTCTCCTGATAGCAGGTGGGTAAGTAGAAATTCGCCGCTCGCCTGACCCGGCAGGAGCAAACGTATGCCAAAATTGATGTAAAGCCAGCTTTTCAGTGAAGAGCAGCGAGGGACATTCTAGCAAGTTTTACTTGTAAGTGGGGTTGGAAACAATTTTCAGGCTCAGTACTGGGCTCAAAAGATGCAGTCCTGAGGTCTCAGCGGATACCTAAGTTGGAATTCGCCGCTCGCCTGACCCTGCAGGAGCAAACGTATGCCAAAAATCGACACAGAACCATCTTTTCCGTGAAGAGCAGCCAGGGACATTCTAGCAAGTTTTACTTGTAAGTGGGGTTGGAAACGCTTTTCAGGCTCAGTACTGGGCTCAAAAGATGCAGCCCTGAGGTCTCTCATGATAGCAGGTGGGTAAGTAGAAATTCGCCGCTCGGCTGACCCGGCAGGAGCAAACGTATGCCAAAAATCGACGCAGAATCAGCTTTTCAGTAAAGAGCAGCCAGGGACATTCTAGCAAGTTTTACTTGTAAGTGGGGTTGGAAATGCTTTTCAGGGTCAGTACTGGGCTCAAAAGATGCAGCACTGAGGTCTCTCCTGATAGCAGGTAGGTAAGTAGAAATTCGCCGCTCTGCTGACCCGGCAGGAGCAAACGTATGCCAAAAATGTACGCAGAACCAGCTTTTCAGTGAAGAGCAGCCTGGGACATTCTAGCAACTTTTACTTGTAAGTGGGGTTGGAAACGCTTTTCAGGCTTAGTACTGGGCTCAAAAGATGCAGCCCTGAGGTCTCTCCTGATAGCAGGTGGGTATGTAGAAATTCGCCACTCGGCTGACTCAGCAGGAGCAAACGTATGCCACAAATTGACGCAGAACCAGCTTTTCAGTGAGGAGCAGCCAGGGACATTCTAGCCCGTTTTACTGGTAAGTGGGGTTTGAAACGCTTTTCAGGCTCAATACTGGACTCAAAAGATGCAGCCCTGAGGTTTCTCATGATAGCAGGTGGGTAAGTTGGAATTCGCCGCTCGGCTGACCTGGCAGGAACAAACGTATGCCAAAAATTGACGTGAACCAGCGTTTCAGTGAAGAGCAGCCAGGGACATTCTAGCAAGTTTTAGTTGTAAGTGGGGTTGGAAACGCTTTTCAGGCTCAGTACTGGACTCAAAAGATGCAGCCCTGAGGTCTCTTATAATAGCAGGTGGGTAAGTTGGAATTCGCCGCTCGGCTGACCCTGCAGAAGCAAACTTATGCCAAAATTCGACGCAAAACCAGCTTTTCAATGAAGAGCAGCCAGGGACATTCTAGCAAGTTTTACTTGTAAGTGGGGTTGGAAACGCTTTTCACGCTCAGTACTGTGCCCAAAAGATGCAGCCCTGAGGTCTCTCATGATAGCAGGTGGGTAAGTAGAAATTCGCCGCTCGGCTGACAAGGCAGGAGCAAACGAATGCCAAAAATCGACGCAGAACCAGCTTTTCAGTGAAGAGCAGCCAGGGACATTATAGCAAGTTTTACTTGCAAGTGGGGTAGGAAGCGCTTTTCAGGCTCAGTACTGTGCTCAAAAGATGCAGCCGTGAGGTCTCTCCTGGTAGCAGGTGGGTAAGTAGAAATTCGCTGCTCGGCTGACCCGGCAGGAGCAAACGTATGTCTCAAAATTGATGTAAAGCCAGCTTTTCAGTGAAGAGCAGCGAGGGACATTCTAGCAAGTTTTACTTATGAGTGGGGTTGGAAACGCTTTTCAGGCTCAGTACTGGGCTCAAAAGATGCAGTCCTGAGGTCTCAGCAGGAGGGTAAGTTGGAATTCGCCGCTCGGCTGACCCTGCAGGACCAAACGTATGCCAAAATTCGACGCAGAACTAGCTTTTCAGTGAAAAGCAGCCAAAGACATTCTAGCAAGTTTTACTTGTAAGTGAGGTTGGAAACGCTTTTCAGGCTCAGTACTGGGCTCAAAAGACGCAGCACTGAGGTCTCTCCCGATAGCAGGTGGGTAAGTAGAAATTCACCACTCGGCTGACCCGGCAGGAACAAACGTATTCCAAAAATTGACGTGAACCAGCGTTTCAGTGAAGAGCAGCCAGGGACATTCTAGCAAGTTTTAGTTGTAGGTGGGGTTGGAAACGCTTTTCAGGCTCAGTACTGGATTCAAAAGATGCAGCCCTGAGGTCTCTCATGATAGCAGGTGGGTAAGTTGGAATTCACCGCTCGGCTGACCCTGCAGGAGCAAACTTATACCAAAATTCGACGCAAAACCAGCTTTTCAATGAAGAGCAGCCAGGGACATTCTAGCAAGTTTTACTTGTAAGTGGGGTTGGAAACGCTTTTCACGCTCAGTACTGTGCACAAAAGATGCAGCCCTGAGGTCTCTCATGATAGCAGGTGGGTAAGTAGAAATTCGCCACTCGGCTGACAAGGCAGGAGCAAACGTATGCCACAAATCGAAGCAGAACCAGCTTTTCAGTGAAGAGCAGCCAGGGACATTATAGCAAGTTTCACTTGTAAGTGGGGTTGGAAACGCTTTTCAGGCTCAGTACTGGGCTCAAAAGATGCAGCCATGAGGTGTCTCTTGATAGCAGCTGGGTAAGTAGAAATTCGCCGCTCGGCTGACCCTGCAGGAGCAAACATATGCCAAAAATCGACACAGAACCAGATTTTCCGTGAAGAGCAGCCAGGGACATTCTAGCAAGTTTTACTTGTAAGTGGGGTTGGAAATGCTTTTCAGGCTCAGTACTGGGCTCAAAAGATGCAGCTATGAGGTCTCTCCTGATAGCAGGTGGGTAAGTAGAAATTCGCCGCTCGGCTGACCCGGCAGGAGCAAACGTATGCCAAAAATCGACGCAGAATCAGCTTTTCAGTAAAGAGCAGCCAGAGACATTCTTGCAAGTTTTACTTGTAAGTGGGGTTGGAAATGTTTTTCAGGGTCAGTACTGAGCTCAAAAGATGCAGCACTCAAGTCTCTCCTGATAGCAGGTGGGTAAGTATAAATTCGCCGCTCTGCTGACCCGGCAGGAGCAAACGTATGCCAAAAATGTACACAGAACCAGCTTTTCAGTGAAGAGCAGCCTGGGACATTCTAGCAAATTTTACTTGTAAGTGGGGTTGGAAACACTTTTCAGGCTTAGTACTGGGCTCATAAGATGCAGCCCTGTTGTCTCTCCTGATAGCAAGTGGGTATGTAGAAATTCGCCAATCGGCTGACTCAGCAGGAGCAAACATATGCCAAAAATTGACGCAGAACCAGCTTTTCAGTGAGGAGCAGCCAGGGACATTCTAGCAAGTTTTACTAGTAAGTGGGGTTGGAAACGCTTTTCAGGCTCAATACTGGACTCAAAAGATGCAGCCCTGAGGTCTCTCATGATAGCAGGTAAGTAAGTTGGAATTCGCCGCTCGGCTGACCCTGCAGGAGCAAACGTATGCCAAAATTCGACGCAGAACCAGCTTTTTAGTGAAGAGCAGCCAAGGACATTCTAGCAAGTTTTAATTGTAAGTGGGGTTGGAAACGATTTTCAGGACTGGGCTCAAAAGATGCAGCCATGAGGTCTCTCTTGATAGCAGGTGGGTAAGTAGAAATTACCCGCTCGGCTGACCCGGCAAGAGCAAACGTATGCAAAATATCGACACAGAACCAGATTTTCAGTGTAGAGCAGCCAGGGACATTATAGCAAGTTTTACTTGTAAGTGGGGTTGAAAACGCTTTTCAGGCTCAGTACTGGGCTCAAAAGATGCAGCCATGAGGTGTCTCTTGATAGCAGCTGGGTAAGTAGAAATTCGCCACTCGGCTGACCCAGCAGGAGCAAACGTATGCCAAAAATCGACTCAGAACCAGCTTTTCAGTGAAGACCAGCCAGGGACATTCTAGCACATTTTACTTGTAAGTGGGGTTGGAAACGCTTTTCAGGCTCAGTACTGGGCTCAAAAGACGCAGCACTGAGGTCTCTCCCAATAGCAGGTGGGTAAGTAGAAATTCACCACTCGGCTGACCCGGCAGGAACAAACGTATGCCAAAAATTGACGTGAACCAGCGTTTCAGTGAAGAGCAGCCAGGGACATTCTAGCAAGTTTTAGTTGTAAGTGGGGTTAGAAACGCTTTTCAGGCTCAGTACTGGACTCAAAAGATGCAGCCCTGAGGTCTCTCATGATAGCAGGTGGGTAAGTTGGAATTCGCCGCTCGGCTGACCCTGCAGGAGCAAACTTATACCAAAATTCGACGCAAAACCAGCTTTTCAATGAAGAGCAGCAAGGGACATTCTAGCAAGTTTTACTTGTAAGTGGGGTTGGAAACGCTTTTCACGCTCAGTACTGTGCACAAAAGATGCAGCCCTGAGGTCTCTCATGATAGCAGGTGGGTAAGTAGAAATTCGCCACTCGGCTGACAAGGCAGGAGCAAACGTATGCCAAAAATCGAAGCAGAACCAGCTTTTCAGTGAAGAGCAGCCAGGGACATTATAGCAAGTTTTACTTGTAAGTGGGGTTGGAAACGCTTTTCAGGCTCAGTACTGGGATCAAAAGATGCAGCCATGAGGTGTCTCTTGATAGCAGCTGGGTAAGTAGAAATTCGCCGCTCGGCTGACCCTGCAGGAGCAAACATATGCCAAAAATTGACACAGAACCAGCTTTTCCGTGAAGAGCAGCAAGGGACATTCTAGCAAGTTTTACTTGTAAGTGGGGTTGGAAATGCTTTTCAGGCTCAGTACTGGGCTCAAAAGATGCAGCTCTGAGGCCTCTCCTGATAGCAGGTGGGTAAGTAGAAATTCGCCGCTCGGCTGACCCGGCATGAGCAAACGTATGCCAAAAATCAACGCAGAATCAGCTTTTCAGTAAAGAGCAGCCAGGGACATTCTTGCAAGTTTTACTTGTAAGTGGGGTTGGAAATGTTTTTCAGGGTCAGTACTGGGCTCAAAAGATGCAGCACTGAAGTCTCTCCTGATAGCAGGTGGGTAAGTATAAATTCACCGCTCGGCTGACCCGGCAGGAGCAAACGTATGCCAAAAATGTACACAGAACCAGCTTTTCAGTGTAGAGCAGCCAGGGACATTATCGCAAGTTTTACTTGTAAGTGGGGTTGGAAACGCTTTTCAGGCTCAGTACTGGGCTCAAAAGATGTAGCCATGAGGTGTCTCTTGATAGCAGCTGGGTAAGTAGAAATTCGCCGCTCGGCTGACCCAGCAGGAGCAAACGTATGCCAAAAATCGACTCAGAACCAGCTTTTCAGTGAAGACCAGCCAGGGACATTCTAGCACGTTTTACTTGTAAGTGGGGTTGGAAACGCTTTTCAGGCTCAGTACTGGGTTCAAAAGACGCAGCACTGAGGTCTCTCCCAATAGCAGGTGGGTAAGTAGAAATTCACCACTCGGCTGACTCGGCAGGAACAAACGTATGCCAAAAATTGACGTGAACCAGCGTTTCAGTGAAGAGCAGCCAGGGACATTCTAGCAAGTTTTAGTTGTAAGTGGGGTTGGAAACGCTTTTCAGGCTCAGTACTGGACTCAAAAGATGCAGCCCTGAGGTCTCTCATGATAGCAGGTGGGTAAGTTGGAATTCGCCGCTCGGCTGACCCTGCAGGAGCAAACTTATACCAAAATTTGACGCAAAACCAGCTTTTCAATGAAGAGCAGCCAGGGACATTCTAGCAAGTTTTACTTGTAAGTGGGGTTGGAAACGCTTTTCACGCTCAGTACTGTGCACAAAAGATGCAGCCCTGAGGTCTCTCATGATAGCAGGTGGGTAAGTAGAAATTCGCCACTCGGCTGACAAGGCAGGAGCAAACGTATGCCAAAAATCGAAGCAGAACCAGCTTTTCAGTGAAGAGCAGCCAGGGACATTATAGCAAGTTTTACTTGTAAGTGGGGTTGGAAACGCTTTTCAGGCTCAGTACTGGGCTCAAAAGATGCAGCCATGAGGTGTCTCTTGATAGCAGCTGGGTAAGTAGAAATTCGCCGCTCGGCTGACCCTGCAGGAGCAAACATATGCCAAAAATTGACACAGAACCAGCTTTTCCGTGAAGAGCAGCCAGGGACATTCTAGCAGATTTTACTTGTAAGTGGGGTTGGAAATGCTTTTCAGGCTCAGTACTGGGCTCAAAAGATGCAGCTCTGAGGCCTCTCCTGATAGCAGGTGGGTAAGTAGAAATTCGCCGCTCGGCTGACCCGGCAGGAGCAAACGTATGCCAAAAATCAACGCAGAATCAGCTTTTCAGTAAAGAGCAGCCAGGGACATTCTTGCAAGTTTTACTTGTAAGTGGGGTTGGAAATGTTTTTCAGGGTCAGTACTGGGCTCAAAAGATGCAGCACTGAAGTCTCTCCTGATAGCAGGTGGGTAAGTATAAATTCGCCGCTCGGCTGACCCGGCAGGAGCAAACGTATGCCAAAAATGTACTCAGAACCAGCTTTTCAGTGAAGAGCAGCCTGGGACATTCTAGCAAATTTTACTTGTAAGTGGGGTTGGAAACGCTTTTCAGGCTTAGTACTGGGCTCAAAAGATGCAGCCCTGATGTCTCTCCTGATAGCAAGTGGGTATGTAGAAATTCGCCAATCGGCTGACTCAGCAGGAGCAAACATATGCCAAAAATTGACGCAGAACCAGCTTTTCAGTGAGGAGCAGCCAGGGACATTCTAGCAAGTTTTACTGGTAAGTGGGGTTGGAAACGCTTTTCAGGCTCAATACTGGACTCAAAAGATGCAGCCCTGAGGTCTCTCATGATAGCAGGTGGGTAAGTTGGAATTCGCCGCTCGGCTGACCCTGCAGGAGCAAACTTATGCCAAAATTCGACGCAGAACCAGCTTTTTAGTGAAGAGCAGCCAAGGACATTCTAGCAAGTTTTAATTGTAAGTGGGGTTGGAAACGATTTTCAGGACTGGGCTCAAAAGATGCAGCCATGAGGTCTCTCTTGATAGCAGGTGGGTAAGTAGAAATTACCCGCTCGGCTGACCCGGCGAGAGCAAACGTATGCAAAAAATCGACACAGAACCAGATTTTCAGTGTAGAGCAGCCAGGGACATTATTGCAAGTTTTACTTGTAAGTGGGGTTGGAAACGCTTTTCAGGCTCAGTACTGGGCTCAAAAGATGCAGCCATGAGGTGTCTCTTTATAGCAGCTGGGCAAGTAGAAATTCGCCGCTCGGCTGACCCAGCAGGAGAAAACGTATGCCAAAAATCGACTCAGAACCAGCTTTTCAGTGAAGACCAGCCAGGGACATTCTAGCACGTTTTACTTGTAAGTGGGGTTGGAAACGCTTTTCAGGCTCAGTACTGGGTTCAAAAGACGCAGCACTGAGGTCTCTCCCAATAGCAGGTGGGTAAGTAGAAATTCACCACTCGGCTGACCCGGCAGGAACAAACGTATGCCAAAAATTGACGTGAACCAGTGTTTCAGTGAAGAGCAGCCAGGGACATTCTAGCAAGTTTTAGTTGTAAGTGGGGTTGGAAACGCTTTTCAGGCTCAGTACTGGACTCAAAAGATGCAGCCCTGAGGTCTCTCATGATAGCAGGTGGGTAAGTTGGAATTCGCCGCTCGGCTGACCCTGCAGGAGCAAACTTATACCAAAATTTGACGCAAAACCAGCTTTTCAATGAAGAGCAGCCAGGGACATTCTAGCAAGTTTTACTTGTAAGTGGGGTTGGAAACGCTTTTCACGCTCAGTACTGTGCACAAAAGATGCAGCCCTGAGGTCTCTCATGATAGCAGGTGGGTAAGTAGAAATTCGCCACTCGGCTGACAAGGCAGGAGCAAACGTATGCCAAAAATCGAAGCAGAACCAGCTTTTCAGTGAAGAGCAGCCAGGGACATTATAGCAAGTTTTACTTGTAAGTGGGGTTGGAAACGCTTTTCAGGCTCAGTACTGGGCTCAAAAGATGCAGCCATGAGGTGTCTCTTGATAGCAGCTGGGTAAGTAGAAATTCGCCGCTCGGCTGACCCTGCAGGAGCAAACATATGCCAAAAATTGACACAGAACCAGCTTTTCCGTGAAGAGCAGCCAGGGACATTCTAGCAGATTTTAGTTGTAAGTGGGGTTGGAAATGCTTTTCAGGCTCAGTGCTGGGCTCAAAAGATGCAGCTCTGAGGCCTCTCCTGATAGCAGGTGGGTAAGTAGAAATTCGCCGCTCGGCTGACCCGGCAGGAGCAAACGTATGCCAAAAATCAACGCAGAATCAGCTTTTCAGTAAAGAGCAGCCAGGGACATTCTTGCAAGTTTTACTTGTAAGTGGGGTTGGAAACGCTTTTCAGGCTCAATACTGGACTCAAAAGATGCAGCCCTGAGGTCTCTCATGATAGCAGGTGGGTAAGTTGGAATTCGCCGCTCGGCTGACCCTGCAGGAGCAAACGTATGCCAAAATTCGACGCAGAACCAGCTTTTTAGTGAAGAGCAGCCAAGGACATTCTAGCAAGTTTTAATTGTAAGTGGGGTTGGAAACGATTTTCAGGACTGGGCTCAAAAGATGCAGCCATGAGGTCTCTCTTGATAGCAGGTGGGTAAGTAGAAATTACCCGCTCGGCTGACCCGGCGAGAGCAAACGTATGCAAAAAATCGACACAGAACCAGATTTTCAGTGTAGAGCAGCCAGGGACATTATAGCAAGTTTTACTTGTAAGTGGGGTTGGAAACGCTTTTCAGGCTCAGTACTGGGCTCAAAAGATGCAGCCATGAGGTGTCTCTTGATAGCAGCTGGGCAAGTAGAAATTCGCCGCTCGGCTGACCCAGCAGGACCAAACGTATGCCAAAAATCTACTCAGAACCAGCTTTTCAGTGAAGACCAGCCAGGGACATTCTAGCACGTTTTACTTGTAAGTGGGGTTGGAAACGCTTTTCAGGCTCAGTACTGGGCTCAAAAGACGCAGCACTGAGGTCTCTCCCAATAGCAGGTGGGTAAGTAGAAATTCACCACTCGGGTGACCCGGCAGGAACAAACGTATGCCAAAAATTGATGTGAACCAGCGTTTCAGTGAAGAGCAGCCAGGGACATTCTAGCAAGTTTTAGTTGTAAGTGGGGTTGGAAACGCTTTTCAGGCTCAGTACTGGACTCAAAAGATGCAGCCCTGAGGTCTCTCATGATAGCAGGTGGGTAAGTTGGAATTCGCCGCTCGGCTGACCCTGCAGGAGCAAACTTATACCAAAATTCGACGCAAAACCAGCTTTTCAATGAAGAACAGCCAGGGACATTCTAGCAAGTTTTACTTGTAAGTGGGGTTGGAAACGCTTTTCACACTCAGTACTGTGCACAAAAGATGCAGCCCTGAGGTCTCTCATGATAGCACCTGGGTAAGTAGAAATTCGCCACTCGGCTGACAAGGCAGGAGCAAACGTATGCCAAAAATCGAAGTAGAACCAGCTTTTCAGTAAGGAGCAGCCAGGGACATTATAGCAAGTTTTACTTGTAAGTGGGGTTGGAAACGCTTTTCAGGCTCAGTACTGGGCTCAAAAGATGCAGCCATGAGGTGTCTCTTGATAACAGCTGGGTAAGTAGAAATTCGCCGCTCGGCTGACCCTGCAGGAGCAAACATATGCCAAAAATTGACACAGAACCAGCTTTTCCGTGAAGAGCAGCTAGGGACATTCTAGCAAGTTTTACTTGTAAGTGGGGTTGGAAACGCTTTTCAGGCTCAGTACTGGGCTCAAAAGATGCAGCTCTGAGGCCTCTCCTGATAGCAGGTGGGTAAGTAGAAATTCGCCGCTCGGCTGACCCGGCAGGAGCAAACGTATGCCAAAAATCAACGCAGAATCAGCTTTTCAGTAAAGAGCAGCCAGGGACATTCTTGCAAGTTTTACTTGTAAGTGGGGTTGGAAATGTTTTTCAGGGTCAGTACTGGGCTCAAAAGATGCAGCACTGAAGTCTCTCCTGATAGCAGGTGGGTAAGTATAAATTCGCCGCTCGGCTGACCCGGCAGGAGCAAACGTATGCCAAAAATGTACACAGAACCAGCTTTTCAGTGAAGAGCAGCCTGGGACATTCTAGCAAATTTTACTTGTAAGTGGGGTTGGAAACGCTTTTCAGGCTTAGTACTGGACTCAAAAGATGCAGCCCTGAGGTCTCTCATGATAGCAGGTGGGTAAGTTGGAATTCGCCGCTCGGCTGACCCTGCAGGAGCAAACGTATGCCAAAATTCGACGCAGAACCAGCTTTTTAGTGAAGAGCAGCCAAGGACATTCTAGCAAGTTTTAATTGTAAGTGGGGTTGGAAACGATTTTCAGGACTGGGCTCAAAAGATGCAGCCATGAGGTCTCTCTTGATAGCAGGTGGGTAAGTAGAAATTACCCGCTCGGCTGACCCGGCGAGAGCAAACGTATGCAAAAAATCGACACAGAACCAGATTTTCAGTGTAGAGCAGCCAGGGACATTATAGCAAGTTTTACTTGTAAGTGGGGTTGGAAACGCTTTTCAGGCTCAGTACTGGGCTCAAAAGATGCAGCCATGAGGTGTCTCTTGATAGCAGCTGGGCAAGTAGAAATTCGCCGCTCGGCTGACCCAGCAGGACCAAACGTATGCCAAAAATCTACTCAGAACCAGCTTTTCAGTGAAGACCAGCCAGGGACATTCTAGCACGTTTTACTTGTAAGTGGGGTTGGAAACGCTTTTCAGGCTCAGTACTGGGCTCAAAAGACGCAGCACTGAGGTCTCTCCCAATAGCAGGTGGGTAAGTAGAAATTCACCACTCGGGTGACCCGGCAGGAACAAACGTATGCCAAAAATTGATGTGAACCAGCGTTTCAGTGAAGAGCAGCCAGGGACATTCTAGCAAGTTTTAGTTGTAAGTGGGGTTGGAAACGCTTTTCAGGCTCAGTACTGGACTCAAAAGATGCAGCCCTGAGGTCTCTCATGATAGCAGGTGGGTAAGTTGGAATTCGCCGCTCGGCTGACCCTGCAGGAGCAAACTTATACCAAAATTCGACGCAAAACCAGCTTTTCAATGAAGAACAGCCAGGGACATTCTAGCAAGTTTTACTTGTAAGTGGGGTTGGAAACGCTTTTCACACTCAGTACTGTGCACAAAAGATGCAGCCCTGAGGTCTCTCATGATAGCACCTGGGTAAGTAGAAATTCGCCACTCGGCTGACAAGGCAGGAGCAAACGTATGCCAAAAATCGAAGTAGAACCAGCTTTTCAGTAAGGAGCAGCCAGGGACATTATAGCAAGTTTTACTTGTAAGTGGGGTTGGAAACGCTTTTCAGGCTCAGTACTGGGCTCAAAAGATGCAGCCATGAGGTGTCTCTTGATAACAGCTGGGTAAGTAGAAATTCGCCGCTCGGCTGACCCTGCAGGAGCAAACATATGCCAAAAATTGACACAGAACCAGCTTTTCCGTGAAGAGCAGCTAGGGACATTCTAGCAAGTTTTACTTGTAAGTGGGGTTGGAAACGCTTTTCAGGCTCAGTACTGGGCTCAAAAGATGCAGCTCTGAGGCCTCTCCTGATAGCAGGTGGGTAAGTAGAAATTCGCCGCTCGGCTGACCCGGCAGGAGCAAACGTATGCCAAAAATCAACGCAGAATCAGCTTTTCAGTAAAGAGCAGCCAGGGACATTCTTGCAAGTTTTACTTGTAAGTGGGGTTGGAAATGTTTTTCAGGGTCAGTACTGGGCTCAAAAGATGCAGCACTGAAGTCTCTCCTGATAGCAGGTGGGTAAGTATAAATTCGCCGCTCGGCTGACCCGGCAGGAGCAAGCGTATGCCAAAAATGTACACAGAACCAGCTTTTCAGTGAAGAGCAGCCTGGGACATTCTAGCAAATTTTACTTGTAAGTGGGGTTGGAAACGCTTTTCAGGCTTAGTACTGGGCTCAAAAGATGCATCCCTGATGTCTCTCCTGATAGCAAGTGGGTATGTAGAAATTCGCCAATCGGCTGACTCAGCAGGAGCAAACATATGCCAAAAATTGACGCAGAACCAGCTTTTCAGTGAGGAGCAGCCAGGGACATTCTAGCAAGTTTTACTAGTAAGTGGGGTTGGAAACGCTTTTCAGGCTCAATACTGGACTCAAAAGATGCAGCCCTGAGGTCTCTCATGATAGCAGGTGGGTTAGTTGGAATTCGCCGCTCGGCTGACCCTGCAGGAGCAAACGTATGCCAAAATTCGACGCAGAACCAGCTTTTTAGTGAAGAGCAGCCAAGGACATTCTAGCAAGTTTTAATTGTAAGTGGGGTTGGAAACGATTTTCAGGACTGGGCTCAAAAGATGCAGCCATGAGGTCTCTCTTGATAGCAGGTGGGTAAGTAGAAATTACCCGCTCGGCTGACCCGGCGAGAGCAAACGTATGCAAAAAATCGACACAGAACCAGATTTTCAGTGTAGAGCAGCCAGGGACATTATAGCAAGTTTTACTTGTAAGTGGGGTTGGAAACGCTTTTCAGGCTCAGTACTGGGCTCAAAAGATGCAGCCATGAGGTGTCTCTTGATAGCAGCTGGGCAAGTAGAAATTCGCCGCTCGGCTGACCCAGCAGGAGCAAACGTATGCCAAAAATCGACTCAGAACCAGCTTTTCAGTGAAGACCAGCCAGGGACATTCTAGCACGTTTTACTTGTAGGTGGGGTTGGAAACGCTTTTCAGGCTCAGTACTGGGTTCAAAAGACGCAGCACTGAGGTCTCTCCCAATAGCAGGTGGGTAAGTAGAAATTCACCACTCGGCTGACCCGGCAGGAACAAACGTATGCCAAAAATTGACGTGAACCAGTGTTTCAGTGAAGAGCAGCCAGGGACATTCTAGCAAGTTTTAGTTGTAAGTGGGGTTGGAAACGCTTTTCAGGTTCAGTACTGGACTCAAAAGATGCAGCCCTGAGGTCTCTCATGATAGCAGGTGGGTAAGTTGGAATTCGCTGCTCGGCTGACCCTGCAGGAGCAAACTTATACCAAAATTTGACGCAAAACCAGCTTTTCAATGAAGAGCAGCCAGGGACATTCTAGCAAGTTTTACTTGTAAGTGGGGTTGGAAACGCTTTTCACGCTCAGTACTGTGCACAAAAGATGCAGCCCTGAGGTCTCTCATGATAGCAGGTGGGTAAGTAGAAATTCGCCACTCGGCTGACAAGGCAGGAGCAAACGTATGCCAAAAATCGAAGCAGAACCAGCTTTTCAGTGAAGAGCAGCCAGGGACATTATAGCAAGTTTTACTTGTAAGTGGGGTTGGAAACGCTTTTCAGGCTCAGTACTGGGCTCAAAAGATGCAGCCATGAGGTGTCTCTTGATAGCAGCTGGGTAAGTAGAAATTCGCCGCTCGGCTGACCCTGCAGGAGCAAACATATGCCAAAAATTGACACAGAACCAGCTTTTCCGTGAAGAGCAGTCAGGGACATTCTAGCAGATTTTACTTGTAAGTGGGGTTGGAAATGCTTTTCAGGCTCAGTACTGGGCTCAAAAGATGCAGCTCTGAGGCCTCTCCTGATAGCAGGTGGGTAAGTAGAAATTCGCCCCTCGGCTGACCCGGCAGGAGCAAACGTATGCCAAAAATCAACGCAGAATCAGCTTTTCAGTAAAGAGCAGCCAGGGACATTCTTGCAAGTTTTACTTGTAAGTGGGGTTGGAAACGCTTTTCAGGCTCAATACTGGACTCAAAAGATGCAGCCCTGAGGTCTCTCATGATAGCAGGTGGGTAAGTTGGAATTCGCCGCTCGGCTGACCCTGCAGGAGCAAACGTATGCCAAAATTCGACGCAGAACCAGCTTTTTAGTGAAGAGCAGCCAAGGACATTCTAGCAAGTTTTAATTGTAAGTGGGGTTGGAAACGATTTTCAGGACTGGGCTCAAAAGATGCAGCCATGAGGTCTCTCTTGATAGCAGGTGGGTAAGTAGAAATTACCCGCTCGGCTGACCCGGCGAGAGCAAACGTATGCAAAAAATCGACACAGAACCAGATTTTCAGTGTAGAGCAGCCAGGGACATTATAGCAAGTTTTACTTGTAAGTGGGGTTGGAAACGCTTTTCAGGCTCAGTACTGGGCTCAAAAGATGCAGCCATGAGGTGTCTCTTGATAGCAGCTGGGCAAGTAGAAATTCGCCGCTCGGCTGACCCAGCAGGACCAAACGTATGCCAAAAATCGACTCAGAACCAGCTTTTCAGTGAAGACCAGCCAGGGACATTCTAGCACGTTTTACTTGTAAGTGGGGTTGGAAACGCTTTTCAGGCTCAGTACTGGGCTCAAAAGACGCAGCACTGAGGTCTCTCCCAATAGCAGGTGGGTAAGTAGAAATTCACCACTCGGGTGACCCGGCAGGAACAAACGTATGCCAAAAATTGATGTGAACCAGCGTTTCAGTGAAGAGCAGCCAGGGACATTCTAGCAAGTTTTAGTTGTAAGTGGGGTTGGAAACGCTTTTCAGGCTCAGTACTGGACTCAAAAGATGCAGCCCTGAGGTCTCTCATGATAGCAGGTGGGTAAGTTGGAATTCGCCGCTCGGCTGACCCTGCAGGAGCAAACTTATGCCAAAATTCGACACAAAACCAGCTTTTCAATGAAGAGCAGTCAGGGACATTTTAGCAAGTTTTACTTGTAAGTGGGGTTGGAAACGCTTTTCACGCTCAGTACTGGGCTCAAAAGATGCAGCCGTGAGGTCTCTCTTGATAGCAGCTGGGTAAGTAGAAATTTGCCGCTCGGCTGACCCGGCTGGAGCAAACGTATGTCTCAAAATTGATGTAAAGCCAGCTTTTCAGTGAAGAGCAGCGAGGGACATTCTAGCAAGTTTTACTTGTAAGTGGGGTTGGAAACGCTTTTCAGGCTCAGTACTGGGCTCAAAAGATGCAGTCCTGAGGTCTCAGCAGGTGCGTAAGGTGGAATTCGCCTCTCGGCTGACCCGGCAGGAGCAAACGTATGCCAAAAATGTACGCAGAACCAGCTTTTCAGTGAAGAGCAGCCTGGGACATTCTAGCAAATTTTACTTGTAAGTGGGGTTGGAAACGCTTTTCAGGCTTAGTACTGGGCTCAAAAGATGCAGCCCTGATGTCTCTCCTGATAGCAAGTGGGTATGTAGAAATTCGCCAATCGGCTGACTCAGCAGGAGAAAACATATGCCAAAAATTGACGCAGAAACAGCTTTTCAGTGAGAAGCAGCCAGGGACATTCTAGCAAGTTTTACTAGTAAGTGGGGTTGGAAACGCTTTTCAGGCTCAATACTGGACTCAAAAGATGCAGCCCTGAGGTCTCTCATGATAGCAGGTGGGTAAGTTGGAATTCGCCGCTCGGCTGACCCTGCAGGAGCAAACGTATGCCAAAATTCGACGCAAAACCAGCTTTTTAGTGAATAGCAGCCAAGGACATTCTAGCAAGTTTTACTTGTAAGTGGGGTTGGAAACGATTTTCAGGCTCAGGACTGGGCTCAAAAGATGCAGCCATGAGGTCTCTCTTGATAGCAGGTGGGTAAGTAGAAATTACCCGCTCGGCTGACCCGGCAAGAGCAAACGTATGCAAAAAATCGACACGGAACCAGATTTTCAGTGTAGAGCAGCCAGGGACATTCTAGCAAGTTTTACTTGTAAGTGGGGTTGGAAACGCTTTTCAGGCTCATTACTGGGCTCAAAAGATGCAGCCATGAGGTCTCTCCTGATAGCAGGTGGGTAAGTAGAAATTCGCCGCTCGCCTGACCCGGCAGGAGCAAACGTATGCCAAAATTGATGTAAAGCCAGCTTTTCAGTGAAGAGCAGCGAGGGACATTCTAGCAAGTTTTACTTGTAAGTGGGGTTGGAAACAATTTTCAGGCTCAGTACTGGGCTCAAAAGATGCAGTCCTGAGGTCTCAGCGGATACCTAAGTTGGAATTCGCCGCTCGCCTGACCCTGCAGGAGCAAACGTATGCCAAAAATCGACACAGAACCAGCTTTTCCGTGAAGAGCAGCCAGGGACATTCTAGCAAGTTTTACTTGTAAGTGGGGTTGGAAACGCTTTTCAGGCTCAGTACTGGGCTCAAAAGATGCAGCCCTGAGGTCTCTCATGATAGCAGGTGGGTAAGTAGAAATTCGCCGCTCGGCTGACCCGGCAGGAGCAAACGTATGCCAAAAATCGACGCAGAATCAGCTTTTCAGTAAAGAGCAGCCAGGGACATTCTAGCAAGTTTTACTTGTAAGTGGGGTTGGAACTGCTTTTCAGGGTCAGTACTGGGCTCAAAAGATGCAGCACTGAGGTCTCTCCTGATAGCAGGTAGGTAAGTAGAAATTCGCCGCTCTGCTGACCCGGCAGGAGCAAACGTATGCCAAAAATGTACGCAGAACCAGCTTTTCAGTGAAGAGCAGCCTGGGACATTCTAGCAACTTTTACTTGTAAGTGGGGTTGGAAACGCTTTTCAGGCTTAGTACTGGGCTCAAAAGATGCAGCCCTGAGGTCTCTCCTGATAGCAGGTGGGTATGTAGAAATTCGCCACTCGGCTGACTCAGCAGGAGCAAACGTATGCCACAAATTGACGCAGAACCAGCTTTTCAGTGAGGAGCAGCCAGGGACATTCTAGCCCGTTTTACTGGTAAGTGGGGTTTGAAACGCTTTTCAGGCTCAATACTGGACTCAAAAGATGCAGCCCTGAGGTTTCTCATGATAGCAGGTGGGTAAGTTGGAATTCGCCGCTCGGCTGACCTGGCAGGAACAAACGTATGCCAAAAATTGACGTGAACCAGCGTTTCAGTGAAGAGCAGCCAGGGACATTCTAGCAAGTTTTAGTTGTAAGTGGGGTTGGAAACGCTTTTCAGGCTCAGTACTGGACTCAAAAGATGCAGCCCTGAGGTCTCTTATAATAGCAGGTGGGTAAGTTGGAATTCGCCGCTCGGCTGACCCTGCAGAAGCAAACTTATGCCAAAATTCGACGCAAAACCAGCTTTTCAATGAAGAGCAGCCAGGGACATTCTAGCAAGTTTTACTTGTAAGTGGGGTTGGAAATGCTTTTCACGCTCAGTACTGTGCCCAAAAGATGCAGCCCTGAGGTCTCTCATGATAGCAGGTGGGTAAGTAGAAATTCGCCGCTCGGCTGACAAGGCAGGAGCAAACGAATGCCAAAAATCGACGCAGAACCAGCTTTTCAGTGAAGAGCAGCCAGGGACATTATAGCAAGTTTTACTTGCAAGTGGGGTAGGAAGCGCTTTTCAGGCTCAGTACTGTGCTCAAAAGATGCAGCCGTGAGGTCTCTCCTGATAGCAGCTGGGTAAGTAGAAATTTGCCGCTCGGCTGACCCAGCAGGAGCAAATGTATGCCAAAAATCGACTCAGAACCAGCTTTTCAGTGTAGAGCAGCCAGGGACATTCTTGCAAGTTTTACTTGTAACTGGGGTTGGAAACGCTTTTCCGGCTCATTACTGGGCTCAAAAGATGCAGCCATGAGGTCTCTCCTGGTAGCAGGTGGGTAAGTAGAAATTCGCTGCTCGGCTGACCCGGCAGGAGCAAACGTATGTCTCAAAATTGATGTAAAGCCAGCTTTTCAGTGAAGAGCAGCGAGGGACATTCTAGCAAGTTTTACTTATGAGTGGGGTTGGAAACGCTTTTCAGGCTCAGTACTGGGCTCAAAAGATGCAGTCCTGAGGTCTCAGCAGGAGGGTAAGTTGGAATTCGCCGCTCGGCTGACCCTGCAGGACCAAACGTATGCCAAAATTCGACGCAGAACTAGCTTTTCAGTGAAAAGCAGCCAAAGACATTCTAGCAAGTTTTACTTGTAAGTGAGGTTGGAAACGCTTTTCAGGCTCAGTACTGGGCTCAAAAGACGCAGCACTGAGGTCTCTCCCGATAGCAGGTGGGTAAGTAGAAATTCACCACTCGGCTGACCCGGCAGGAACAAACGTATTCCAAAAATTGACGTGAACCAGCGTTTCAGTGAAGAGCAGCCAGGGACATTCTAGCAAGTTTTAGTTGTAGGTGGGGTTGGAAAAGCTTTTCAGGCTCAGTACTGGATTCAAAAGATGCAGCCCTGAGGTCTCTCATGATAGCAGGTGGGTAAGTTGGAATTCACCGCTCGGCTGACCCTGCAGGAGCAAACTTATACCAAAATTCGACGCAAAACCAACTTTTCAATGAAGAGCAGCCAGGGACATTCTAGCAAGTTTTACTTGTAAGTGGGGTTGGAAACGCTTTTCACGCTCAGTACTGTGCACAAAAGATGCAGCCCTGAGGTCTCTCATGATAGCAGGTGGGTAAGTAGAAATTCGCCACTCGGCTGACAAGGCAGGAGCAAACGTATGCCACAAATCGAAGCAGAACCAGCTTTTCAGTGAAGAGCAGCCAGGGACATTATAGCAAGTTTCACTTGTAAGTGGGGTTGGAAACGCTTTTCAGGCTCAGTACTGGGCTCAAAAGATGCAGCCATGAGGTGTCTCTTGATAGCAGCTGGGTAAGTAGAAATTCGCCGCTCGGCTGACCCTGCAGGAGCAAACATATGCCAAAAATCGACACAGAACCAGATTTTCCGTGAAGAGCAGCCAGGGACATTCTAGCAAGTTTTACTTGTAAGTGGGGTTGGAAATGCTTTTCAGGCTCAGTACTGGGCTCAAAAGATGCAGCTATGAGGTCTCTCCTGATAGCAGGTGGGTAAGTAGAAATTCGCCACTCGGCTGACCCGGCAGGAGCAAACGTATGCCAAAAATCGACGCAGAATCAGCTTTTCAGTAAAGAGCAGCCAGAGACATTCTTGCAAGTTTTACTTGTAAGTGGGGTTGGAAATGTTTTTCAGGGTCAGTACTGAGCTCAAAAGATGCAGCACTGAAGTCTCTCCTGATAGCAGGTGGGTAAGTATAAATTCGCCGCTCTGCTGACCCGGCAGGAGCAAACGTATGCCAAAAATGTATACAGAACCAGCTTTTCAGTGAAGAGCAGCCTGGGACATTCTAGCAAATTTTACTTGTAAGTGGGGTTGGAAACACTTTTCAGGCTTAGTACTGGGCTCATAAGATGCAGCCCTGTTGTCTCTCCTGATAGCAAGTGGGTATGTAGAAATTCGCCAATCGGCTGACTCAGCAGGAGCAAACATATGCCAAAAATTGACGCAGAACCAGCTTTTCAGTGAGGAGCAGCCAGGGACATTCTAGCAAGTTTTACTAGTAAGTGGGGTTGGAAACGCTTTTCAGGCTCAATACTGGACTCAAAAGATGCAGCCCTGAGGTCTCTCATGATAGCAGGTAAGTAAGTTGGAATTCGCCGCTCGGCTGACCCTGCAGGAGCAAACGTATGCCAAAATTCGACGCAGAACCAGCTTTTTAGTGAAGAGCAGCCAAGGACATTCTAGCAAGTTTTAATTGTAAGTGGGGTTGGAAACGATTTTCAGGACTGGGCTCAAAAGATGCAGCCATGAGGTCTCTCTTGATAGCAGGTGGGTAAGTAGAAATTACCCGCTCGGCTGACCCGGCAAGAGCAAACGTATGCAAAATATCGACACAGAACCAGATTTTCAGTGTAGAGCAGCCAGGGACATTATAGCAAGTTTTACTTGTAAGTGGGGTTGAAAACGCTTTTCAGGCTCAGTACTGGGCTCAAAAGATGCAGCCATGAGGTGTCTCTTGATAGCAGCTGGGTAAGTAGAAATTCGCCACTCGGCTGACCCAGCAGGAGCAAACGTATGCCAAAAATCGACTCAGAACCAGCTTTTCAGTGAAGACCAGCCAGGGACATTCTAGCACATTTTACTTGTAAGTGGGGTTGGAAACGCTTTTCAGGCTCAGTACTGGGCTCAAAAGACGCAGCACTGAGGTCTCTCCCAATAGCAGGTGGGTAAGTAGAAATTCACCACTCGGCTGACCCGGCAGGAACAAACGTATGCCAAAAATTGACGTGAACCAGCGTTTCAGTGAAGAGCAGCCAGGGACATTCTAGCAAGTTTTAGTTGTAAGTGGGGTTAGAAACGCTTTTCAGGCTCAGTACTGGACTCAAAAGATGCAGCCCTGAGGTCTCTCATGATAGCAGGTGGGTAAGTTGGAATTCGCCGCTCGGCTGACCCTGCAGGAGCAAACTTATACCAAAATTCGACGCAAAACCAGCTTTTCAATGAAGAGCAGCCAGGGACATTCTAGCAAGTTTTACTTGTAAGTGGGGTTGGAAACGCTTTTCACGCTCAGTACTGTGCACAAAAGATGCAGCCCTGAGGTCTCTCATGATAGCAGGTGGGTAAGTAGAAATTCGCCACTCGGCTGACAAGGCAGGAGCAAACGTATGCCAAAAATCGAAGCAGAACCAGCTTTTCAGTGAAGAGCAGCCAGGGACATTATAGCAAGTTTTACTTGTAAGTGGGGTTGGAAACGCTTTTCAGGCTCAGTACTGGGCTCAAAAGATGCAGCCATGAGGTGTCTCTTGATAGCAGCTGGGTAAGTAGAAATTCGCCGCTCGGCTGACTCTGCAGGAGCAAACATATGCCAAAAATTGACACAGAACCAGCTTTTCCGTGAAGAGCAGCCAGGGACATTCTAGCAAGTTTTACTTGTAAGTGGGGTTGGAAATGCTTTTCAGGCTCAGTACTGGGCTCAAAAGATGCAGCTCTGAGGCCTCTCCTGATAGCAGGTGGGTAAGTAGAAATTCGCCGCTCGGCTGACCCGGCATGAGCAAACGTATGCCAAAAATCAACGCAGAATCAGCTTTTCAGTAAAGAGCAGCCAGGGACATTCTTGCAAGTTTTACTTGTAAGTGGGGTTGGAAATGTTTTTCAGGGTCAGTACTGGGCTCAAAAGATGCAGCACTGAAGTCTCTCCTGATAGCAGGTGGGTAAGTATAAATTCACCGCTCGGCTGACCCGGCAGGAGCAAACGTATGCCAAAAATGTACACAGAACCAGCTTTTCAGTGTAGAGCAGCCAGGGACATTATCGCAAGTTTTACTTGTAAGTGGGGTTGGAAACGCTTTTCAGGCTCAGTACTGGGCTCAAAAGATGTAGCCATGAGGTGTCTCTTGATAGCAGCTGGGTAAGTAGAAATTCGCCGCTCGGCTGACCCAGCAGGAGCAAACGTATGCCAAAAATCGACTCAGAACCAGCTTTTCAGTGAAGACCAGCCAGGGACATTCTAGCACGTTTTACTTGTAAGTGGGGTTGGAAACGCTTTTCAGGCTCAGTACTGGGTTCAAAAGACGCAGCACTGAGGTCTCTCCCAATAGCAGGTGGGTAAGTAGAAATTCACCACTCGGCTGACTCGGCAGGAACAAACGTATGCCAAAAATTGACGTGAACCAGCGTTTCAGTGAAGAGCAGCCAGGGACATTCTAGCAAGTTTTAGTTGTAAGTGGGGTTGGAAACGCTTTTCAGGCTCAGTACTGGACTCAAAAGATGCAGCCCTGAGGTCTCTCATGATAGCAGGTGGGTAAGTTGGAATTCGCCGCTCGGCTGACCCTGCAGGAGCAAACTTATACCAAAATTTGACGCAAAACCAGCTTTTCAATGAAGAGCAGCCAGGGACATTCTAGCAAGTTTTACTTGTAAGTGGGGTTGGAAACGCTTTTCACGCTCAGTACTGTGCACAAAAGATGCAGCCCTGAGGTCTCTCATGATAGCAGGTGGGTAAGTAGAAATTCGCCACTCGGCTGACAAGGCAGGAGCAAACGTATGCCAAAAATCGAAGCAGAACCAGCTTTTCAGTGAAGAGCAGCCAGGGACATTATAGCAAGTTTTACTTGTAAGTGGGGTTGGAAACGCTTTTCAGGCTCAGTACTGGGCTCAAAAGATGCAGCCATGAGGTGTCTCTTGATAGCAGCTGGGTAAGTAGAAATTCGCCGCTCGGCTGACCCTGCAGGAGCAAACATATGCCAAAAACTTGACACAGAACCAGCTTTTCCGTGAAGAGCAGCCAGGGACATTCTAGCAGATTTTACTTGTAAGTGGGGTTGGAAATGCTTTTCAGGCTCAGTACTGGGCTCAAAAGATGCAGCTCTGAGGACTCTCCTGATAGCAGGTGGGTAAGTAGAAATTCGCCGCTCGGCTGACCCGGCAGGAGCAAACGTATGCCAAAAATCAACGCAGAATCAGCTTTTCAGTAAAGAGCAGCCAGGGACATTCTTGCAAGTTTTACTTGTAAGTGGGGTTGGAAATGTTTTTCAGGGTCAGTACTGGGCTCAAAAGATGCAGCACTGAAGTCTCTCCTGATAGCAGGTGGGTAAGTATAAATTCGCCGCTCGGCTGACCCGGCAGGAGCAAACGTATGCCAAAAATGTACTCAGAACCAGCTTTTCAGTGAAGAGCAGCCTGGGACATTCTAGCAAATTTTACTTGTAAGTGGGGTTGGAAACGCTTTTCAGGCTTAGTACTGGGCTCAAAAGATGCAGCCCTGATGTCTCTCCTGATAGCAAGTGGGTATGTAGAAATTCGCCAATCGGCTGACTCAGCAGGAGCAAACATATGCCAAAAATTGACGCAGAACCAGCTTTTCAGTGAGGAGCAGCCAGGGACATTCTAGCAAGTTTTACTAGTAAGTGGGGTTGGAAACGCTTTTCAGGCGCAATACTGGACTCAAAAGATGCAGCCCTGAGGTCTCTCATGATAGCAGGTGGGTAAGTTGGAATTCGCCGCTCGGCTGACCCTGCAGGAGCAAACTTATGCCAAAATTCGACGCAGAACCAGCTTTTTAGTGAAGAGCAGCCAAGGACATTCTAGCAAGTTTTAATTGTAAGTGGGGTTGGAAACGATTTTCAGGACTGGGCTCAAAAGATGCAGCCATGAGGTCTCTCTTGATAGCAGGTGGGTAAGTAGAAATTACCCGCTCGGCTGACCCGGCGAGAGCAAACGTATGCAAAAAATCGACACAGAACCAGATTTTCAGTGTAGAGCAGCCAGGGACATTATAGCAAGTTTTACTTGTAAGTGGGGTTGGAAACGCTTTTCAGGCTCAGTACTGGGCTCAAAAGATGCAGCCATGAGGTGTCTCTTGATAGCAGCTGGGCAAGTAGAAATTCGCCGCTCGGCTGACCCAGCAGGAGCAAACGTATGCCAAAAATCGACTCAGAACCAGCTTTTCAGTGAAGACCAGCCAGGGACATTCTAGCACGTTTTACTTCTAAGTGGGGTTGGAAACGCTTTTCAGGCTCAGTACTGGGTTCAAAAGACGCAGCACTGAGGTCTCTCCCAATAGCAGGTGGGTAAGTAGAAATTCACCACTCGGCTGACCCGGCAGGAACAAACGTATGCCAAAAATTGACGTGAACCAGTGTTTCAGTGAAGAGCAGCCAGGGACATTCTAGCAAGTTTTAGTTGTAAGTGGGGTTGGAAACGCTTTTCAGGCTCAGTACTGGACTCAAAAGATGCAGCCCTGAGGTCTCTCATGATAGCAGGTGGGTAAGTTGGAATTCGCCGCTCGGCTGACCCTGCAGGAGCAAACTTATACCAAAATTTGACGCAAAACCAGCTTTTCAATGAAGAGCAGCCAGGGACATTCTAGCAAGTTTTACTTGTAAGTGGGGTTGGAAACGCTTTTCACGCTCAGTACTGTGCACAAAAGATGCAGCCCTGAGGTCTCTCATGATAGCAGGTGGGTAAGTAGAAATTCGCCACTCGGCTGACAAGGCAGGAGCAAACGTATGCCAAAAATCGAAGCAGAACCAGCTTTTCAGTGAAGAGCAGCCAGGGACATTATAGCAAGTTTTACTTGTAAGTGGGGTTGGAAACGCTTTTCAGGCTCAGTACTGGACTCAAAAGATGCAGCCATGAGGTGTCTCTTGATAGCAGCTGGGTAAGTAGAAATTCGCCGCTCGGCTGACCCTGCAGGAGCAAACATATGCCAAAAATTGACACAGAACCAGCTTTTCCGTGAAGAGCAGCCAGGGACATTCTAGCAGATTTTAGTTGTAAGTGGGGTTGGAAATGCTTTTCAGGCTCAGTGCTGGGCTCAAAAGATGCAGCTCTGAGGCCTCTCCTGATAGCAGGTGGGTAAGTAGAAATTCGCCGCTCGGCTGACCCGGCAGGAGCAAACGTATGCCAAAAATCAACGCAGAATCAGCTTTTCAGTAAAGAGCAGCCAGGGACATTCTTGCAAGTTTTACTTGTAAGTGGGGTTGGAAACGCTTTTCAGGCTCAATACTGGACTCAAAAGATGCAGCCCTGAGGTCTCTCATGATAGCAGGTGGGTAAGTTGGAATTCGCCGCTCGGCTGACCCTGCAGGAGCAAACGTATGCCAAAATTCGACGCAGAACCAGCTTTTTAGTGAAGAGCAGCCAAGGACATTCTAGCAAGTTTTAATTGTAAGTGGGGTTGGAAACGATTTTCAGGACTGGGCTCAAAAGATGCAGCCATGAGGTCTCTCTTGATAGCAGGTGGGTAAGTAGAAATTACCAGCTCGGCTGACCCGGCGAGAGCAAACGTATGCAAAAAATCGACACAGAACCAGATTTTCCCTGTAGAGCAGCCAGGGACATTATAGCAAGTTTTACTTGTAAGTGGGGTTGGAAACGCTTTTCAGGCTCAGTACTGGGCTCAAAAGATGCAGCCATGAGGTGTCTCTTGATAGCAGCTGGGCAAGTAGAAATTCGCCGCTCGGCTGACCCAGCAGGACCAAACGTATGCCAAAAATCGACTCAGAACCAGCTTTTCAGTGAAGACCAGCCAGGGACATTCTAGCACGTTTTACTTGTAAGTGGGGTTGGAAACGCTTTTCAGGCTCAGTACTGGGCTCAAAAGACGCAGCACTGAGGTCTCTCCCAATAGCAGGTGGGTAAGTAGAAATTCACCACTCGGGTGACCCGGCAGGAACAAACGTATGCCAAAAATCAACGCAGAATCAGCTTTTCAGTAAAGAGCAGCCAGGGACATTCTTGCAAGTTTTACTTGTAAGTGGGGTTGGAAATGTTTTTCAGGGTCAGTACTGGGCTCAAAAGATGCAGCACTGAAGTCTCTCCTGATAGCAGGTGGGTAAGTATAAATTCGCCTCTCGGCTGACCCGGCAGGAGCAAACGTATGCCAAAAATGTACACAGAACCAGCTTTTCAGTGAAGAGCAGCCTGGGACATTCTAGCAAATTTTACTTGTAAGTGGGGTTGGAAACGCTTTTCAGGCTTAGTACTGGGCTCAAAAGATGCATCCCTGATGTCTCTCCTGATAGCAAGTGGGTATGTAGAAATTCGCCAATCGGCTGACTCAGCAGGAGCAAACATATGCCAAAAATTGACGCAGAACCAGCTTTTCAGTGAGGAGCAGCCAGGGACATTCTAGCAAGTTTTACTAGTAAGTGGGGTTGGAAACGCTTTTCAGGCTCAATACTGGACTCAAAAGATGCAGCCCTGAGGTCTCTCATGATAGCAGGTGGGTAAGTTGGAATTCGCCGCTCGGCTGACCCTGCAGGAGCAAACGTATGCCAAAATTCGACGCAGAACCAGCTTTTTAGTGAAGAGCAGCCAAGGACATTCTAGCAAGTTTTAATTGTAAGTGGGGTTGGAAACGATTTTCAGGACTGGGCTCAAAAGATGCAGCCATGAGGTCTCTCTTGATAGCAGGTGGGTAAGTAGAAATTACCCGCTCGGCTGACCCGGCGAGAGCAAACGTATGCAAAAAATCGACACAGAACCAGATTTTCAGTGTAGAGCAGCCAGGGACATTATAGCAAGTTTTACTTGTAAGTGGGGTTGGAAACGCTTTTCAGGCTCAGTACTGGGCTCAAAAGATGCAGCCATGAGGTGTCTCTTGATAGCAGCTGGGCAAGTAGAAATTCGCCGCTCGGCTGACCCAGCAGGAGCAAACGTATGCCAAAAATCGACTCAGAACCAGCTTTTCAGTGAAGACCAGCCAGGGACATTCTAGCACGTTTTACTTGTAAGTGGGGTTGGAAACGCTTTTCAGGCTCAGTACTGGGTTCAAAAGACGCAGCACTGAGGTCTCTCCCAATAGCAGGTGGGTAAGTAGAAATTCACCACTCGGCTGACCCGGCAGGAACAAACGTATGCCAAAAATTGACGTGAACCAGTGTTTCAGTGAAGAGCAGCCAGGGACATTCTAGCAAGTTTTAGTTGTAAGTGGGGTTGGAAACGCTTTTCAGGTTCAGTACTGGACTCAAAAGATGCAGCCCTGAGGTCTCTCATGATAGCAGGTGGGTAAGTTGGAATTCGCCGCTCGGCTGACCCTGCAGGAGCAAACTTATACCAAAATTTGACGCAAAACCAGCTTTTCAATGAAGAGCAGCCAGGGACATTCTAGCAAGTTTTACTTGTAAGTGGGGTTGGAAACGCTTTTCACGCTCAGTACTGTGCACAAAAGATGCAGCCCTGAGGTCTCTCATGATAGCAGGTGGGTAAGTAGAAATTCGCCACTCGGCTGACAAGGCAGGAGCAAACGTATGCCAAAAATCGAAGCAGAACCAGCTTTTCAGTGAAGAGCAGCCAGGGACATTATAGCAAGTTTTACTTGTAAGTGGGGTTGGAAACGCTTTTCAGGCTCAGTACTGGGCTCAAAAGATGCAGCCATGAGGTGTCTCTTGATAGCAGCTGGGTAAGTAGAAATTCGCCGCTCGGCTGACCCTGCAGAAGCAAACATATGCCAAAAATTGACACAGAACCAGCTTTTCCGTGAAGAGCAGTCAGGGACATTCTAGCAGATTTTACTTGTAAGTGGGGTTGGAAATGCTTTTCAGGCTCAGTACTGGGCTCAAAAGATGCAGCTCTGAGGCCTCTCCTGATAGCAGGTGGGTAAGTAGAAATTCGCCCCTCGGCTGACCCGGCAGGAGCAAACGTATGCCAAAAATCAACGCAGAATCAGCTTTTCAGTAAAGAGCAGCCAGGGACATTCTTGCAAGTTTTACTTGTAAGTGGGGTTGGAAACGCTTTTCAGGCTCAATACTGGACTCAAAAGATGCAGCCCTGAGGTCTCTCATGATAGCAGGTGGGTAAGTTGGAATTCGCCGCTCGGCTGACCCTGCAGGAGCAAACGTATGCCAAAATTCGACGCAGAACCAGCTTTTTAGTGAAGAGCAGCCAAGGACATTCTAGCAAGTTTTAATTGTAAGTGGGGTTGGAAACGATTTTCAGGACTGGGCTCAAAAGATGCAGCCATGAGGTCTCTCTTGATAGCAGGTGGGTAAGTAGAAATTACCCGCTCGGCTGACCCGGCGAGAGCAAACGTATGCAAAAAATCGACACAGAACCAGATTTTCAGTGTAGAGCAGCCAGGGACATTATAGCAAGTTTTACTTGTAAGTGGGGTTGGAAACGCTTTTCAGGCTCAGTACTGGGCTCAAAAGATGCAGCCATGAGGTGTCTCTTGATAGCAGCTGGGCAAGTAGAAATTCGCCGCTCGGCTGACCCAGCAGGACCAAACGTATGCCAAAAATCGACTCAGAACCAGCTTTTCAGTGAAGACCAGCCAGGGACATTCTAGCACGTTTTACTTGTAAGTGGGGTTGGAAACGCTTTTCAGGCTCAGTACTGGGCTCAAAAGACGCAGCACTGAGGTCTCTCCCAATAGCAGGTGGGTAAGTAGAAATTCACCACTCGGGTGACCCGGCAGGAACAAACGTATGCCAAAAATTGATGTGAACCAGCGTTTCAGTGAAGAGCAGCCAGGGACATTCTAGCAAGTTTTAGTTGTAAGTGGGGTTGGAAACGCTTTTCAGGCTCAGTACTGGACTCAAAAGATGCAGCCCTGAGGTCTCTCATGATAGCAGGTGGGTAAGTTGGAATTCGCCGCTCGGCTGACCCTGCAGGAGCAAACTTATACCAAAATTCGACGCAAAACCAGCTTTTCAATGAAGAACAGCCAGGGACATTCTAGCAAGTTTTACTTGTAAGTGGGGTTGGAAACGCTTTTCACACTCAGTACTGTGCACAAAAGATGCAGCCCTGAGGTCTCTCATGATAGCACCTGGGTAAGTAGAAATTCGCCACTCGGCTGACAAGGCAGGAGCAAACGTATGCCAAAAATCGAAGTAGGACCAGCTTTTCAGTAAGGAGCAGCCAGGGACATTATAGCAAGTTTTACTTGTAAGTGGGGTTGGAAACGCTTTTCAGGCTCAGTACTGGGCTCAAAAGATGCAGCCATGAGGTGTCTCTTGATAGCAGCTGGGTAAGTAGAAATTCGCCGCTCGGCTGACCCTGCAGGAGCAAACATATGCCAAAAATTGACACAGAACCAGCTTTTCCGTGAAGAGCAGCCAGGGACATTCTAGCAAGTTTTACTTGTAAGTGGGGTTGGAAACGCTTTTCAGGCTCAGTACTGGGCTCAAAAGATGCAGCTCTGAGGCCTCTCCTGATAGCAGGTGGGTAAGTAGAAATTCGCCGCTCGGCTGACCCGGCAGGAGCAAACGTATGCCAAAAATCAACGCAGAATCAGCTTTTCAGTAAAGAGCAGCCAGGGACATTCTTGCAAGTTTTACTTGTAAGTGGGGTTGGAAATGTTTTTCAGGGTCAGTACTGGGCTCAAAAGATGCAGCACTGAAGTCTCTCCTGATAGCAGGTGGGTAAGTATAAATTCGCCGCTCGGCTGACCCGGCAGGAGCAAACGTATGCCAAAAATGTACACAGAACCAGCTTTTCAGTGAAGAGCAGCCTGGGACATTCTAGCAAATTTTACTTGTAAGTGGGGTTGGAAACGCTTTTCAGGCTTAGTACTGGGCTCAAAAGATGCATCCCTGATGTCTCTCCTGATAGCAAGTGGGTATGTAGAAATTCGCCAATCGGCTGACTCAGCAGGAGCAAACATATGCCAAAAATTGACGCAGAACCAGCTTTTCAGTGAGGAGCAGCCAGGGACATTCTAGCAAGTTTTACTAGTAAGTGGGGTTGGAAACGCTTTTCAGGCTCAATACTGGACTCAAAAGATGCAGCCCTGAGGTCTCTCATGATAGCAGGTGGGTAAGTTGGAATTCGCCGCTCGGCTGACCCTGCAGGAGCAAACGTATGCCAAAATTCGACGCAGAACCAGCTTTTTAGTGAAGAGCAGCCAAGGACATTCTAGCAAGTTTTAATTGTAAGTGGGGTTGGAAACGATTTTCAGGACTGGGCTCAAAAGATGCAGCCATGAGGTCTCTCTTGATAGCAGGTGGGTAAGTAGAAATTACCCGCTCGGCTGACCCGGCGAGAGCAAACGTATGCAAAAAATCGACACAGAACCAGATTTTCAGTGTAGAGCAGCCAGGGACATTATAGCAAGTTTTACTTGTAACTGGGGTTGGAAACGCTTTTCAGGCTCAGTACTGGGCTCAAAAGATGCAGCCATGAGGTGTCTCTTGATAGCAGCTGGGCAAGTAGAAATTCGCCGCTCGGCTGACCCAGCAGGAGCAAACGTATGCCAAAAATCGACTCAGAACCAGCTTTTCAGTGAAGACCAGCCAGGGACATTCTAGCACGTTTTACTTGTAAGTGGGGTTGGAAACGCTTTTCAGGCTCAGTACTGGGTTCAAAAGACACAGCACTGAGGTCTCTCCCAATAGCAGGTGGGTAAGTAGAAATTCACCACTCGGCTGACCCGGCAGGAACAAACGTATGCCAAAAATTGACGTGAACCAGTGTTTCAGTGAAGAGCAGCCAGGGACATTCTAGCAAGTTTTAGTTGTAAGTGGGGTTGGAAATGCTTTTCAGGCTCAGTACTGGACTCAAAAGATGCAGCCCTGAGGTCTCTCATGATAGCAGGTGGGTAAGTTGGAATTCGCCGCTCGGCTGACCCTGCAGGAGCAAACTTATACCAAAATTTGACGCAAAACCAGCTTTTCAATGAAGAGCAGCCAGGGACATTCTAGCAAGTTTTACTTGTAAGTGGGGTTGGAAACGCTTTTCACGCTCAGTACTGTGCACAAAAGATGCAGCCCTGAGGTCTCTCATGATAGCAGGTGGGTAAGTAGAAATTCGCCACTCGGCTGACAAGGCAGGAGCAAACGTATGCCAAAAATCGAAGCAGAACCAGCTTTTCAGTGAAGAGCAGCCAGGGACATTATAGCAAGTTTTACTTGTAAGTGGGGTTGGAAACGCTTTTCAGGCTCAGTACTGGGCTCAAAAGATGCAGCCATGAGGTGTCTCTTGATAGCAGCTGGGTAAGTAGAAATTCGCCGCTCGGCTGACCCTGCAGGAGCAAACATATGCCAAAAATTGACACAGAACCAGCTTTTCCGTGAAGAGCAGCCAGGGACATTCTAGCAGATTTTACTTGTAAGTGGGGTTGGAAATGCTTTTCAGGCTCAGTACTGGGCTCAAAAGATGCAGCTCTGAGGCCTCTCCTGATAGCAGGTGGGTAAGTAGAAATTCGCCGCTCGGCTGACCCGGCAGGAGCAAACGTATGCCAAAAATCAACGCAGAATCAGCTTTTCAGTAAAGAGCAGCCAGGGACATTCTTGCAAGTTTTACTTGTAAGTGGGGTTGGAAATGTTTTTCAGGGTCAGTACTGGGCTCAAAAGATGCAGCACTGAAGTCTCTCCTGATAGCAGGTGGGTAAGTATAAATTCGCCGCTCGGCTGACCCGGCAGGAGCAAACGTATGCCAAAAATGTACACAGAACCAGCTTTTCAGTGAAGAGCAGCCTGGGACATTCTAGCAAATTTTACTTGTAAGTGGGGTTGGAAACGCTTTTCAGGCTTAGTACTGGGCTCAAAAGATGCATCCCTGATGTCTCTCCTGATAGCAAGTGGGTATGTAGAAATTCGCCAATCGGCTGACTCAGCAGGAGCAAACATATGCCAAAAATTGACGCAGAACCAGCTTTTCAGTGAGGAGCAGCCAGGGACATTCTAGCAAGTTTTACTAGTAAGTGGGGTTGGAAACGCTTTTCAGGCTCAATACTGGACTCAAAAGATGCAGCCCTGAGGTCTCTCATGATAGCAGGTGGGTAAGTTGGAATTCGCCGCTCGGCTGACCCTGCAGGAGCAAACGTATGCCAAAATTCGATGCAGAACCAGCTTTTTAGTGAAGAGCAGCCAAGGACATTCTAGTTCTCGATCTCGCCCATGCTGCCAGCGGCTCCATTGCCAGTGCGAACAGCAGAGGGGAAAGTGAGCACCCCTGCCTCGTTCCTCTACACACTGGGTAATCCGAGGATATGATGGATCCCAATCTCACCCTGGCCGTAGCGGACGAGTAAAGAACCCTCGTCCACCGCCCAAAACCATCTCCCAGGCCAAACTTCTCCAGCACCCCATCCAGGTACCTCCACTCAAGGCTATCAAATGCTTTTTCCACGTCTACCGACAAGACTGCTGGTAACTGGTCCGACTCCGAAACCCCGTCCAATATCCCGACCAAACGGCGAGTGTTTATAGAGGTGTTCCTAGTCGGAATAAATCCGGCTTGGTCCCGATGTACCAGCGTCGTCATGTGCGGCAGTAACCTAGTGGTGAGAATGCGACTCAAAATTTTATAATCCACTGTCAGCATAGACAGAGGTCTATAAGACATCATATCAGAAGCGTCCTTGCCAGGTTTTAGCAGCGGCACCACTAAGGCCTCCCTCAGCGATCGGGGCAGGTGTCCCAGCGACATCGCCTCAGAATACACCGTCAACAGTTTGGGCGCCAGTACATCAATATATTTAGCATAAAATTCAATCGGTAGGCCGTCCACCCCCGGTGTCTTATTCCTAGCCATCTGTTTGACAGCTACCCGGATTTCCGACAAGGTGATAGGGCCCCCCAGCTCTTTCGCGCTCTCGGCCTGCAGTACCGGTAGACAGACTGTCACCAGGTATTCCCTTATTTCAGGGGCTTCCACTTCCAGCCGACTCTTATAGAGATCCTTGTAATATGATTGGAAGCGCCGCAAAACTGCAGTCTGCGAGTAAACCACCTCCCCCGTCTCCGTTTTAATGTGCATGATCGAGGCGCCCCTAGGGTCCGGATTGGCAAGTCTAGCAAGGAGTGTACCCACCTTATCTCCTTCTGCATGTACCTTGGAGGCGTATAACTTATAGTCAAAACATCGCAAGCGCTCCGTTTCTTTTGAAACCAATTCTTTCGCCTCTAGCAGTTGGCCCTGTAATTCCGGTCGGTCTGGCCTACGCTGCTCTAGGTCCCTCAGCACACCTTCCGCCTTCTCCAGATCAGCCACAACTGTCGCCCTTTCGTTCGGAAACCTACCCATGCATACTCCTCTCACCACCACTTTCAGCGCATCCTATTCAACCGATCTCGTGGTAGCAGTCTCTTCATTCTCAGCAAAGTAACGCTCAATTCCCCTGATAGCAAGTGGGTATGTAGAAATTCGCCAATCGGCTGACTCAGCAGGAGCAAACATATGCCAAAAATTGACGCAGAACCAGCTTTTCAGTGAGGAGCAGCCAGAGACATTCTAGCAAGTTTTACTAGTAAGTGGGGTTGGAAACGCTTTTCAGGCTAAATACTGGACTCAAAAGATGCAGCCCTGAGGTCTCTCATGATAGCAGGTGGGTAAGTTGGAATTCGCCGCTCGGCTGACCCTGTAGGAGCAAACGTATGCCAAAATTGGACGCAGAGACAGCTTTTTAGTGAAGAGCAGCCAAGGACATTCTAGCAAGTTTTACTTGTAAGTGGGGTTGGAAACGATTTTCAGGCTCAGGACTGGGCTCAAAAGATGCAGCCATGAGGTCTCTCTTGATAGCAGGTGGGTAAGTAGAAATTACCCGCTCGGCTGACCCGGCAAGAGCAAACGTATGCAAAATATAGACACAGAACCAGATTTTCAGTGTAGAGCAGCCAGGGACATTCTAGCAAGTTTTACTTGTAAGTGGGGTTGGAAACGCTTTTCAGGCTCATTACTGGGCTCAAAAGATGCAGCCATGAGGTCTCTCCTGATAGCAGGTGGGTAAGTAGAAATTCGCCGCTCGGCTGACCCGGCAGGAGCAAACGTATGCCAAAATTGATGTAAAGCCAGCTTTTCAGTGAAGAGCAGCGAGGGACATTCTAGCAAGTTTTACTTGTAAGTGGGGTTGGAAACGATTTTCAGGCTCAGTACTGGGCTCAAAAGATGCAGTCCTGAGGTCTCAGCAGATACGTAAGTTGGAATTCGCCGCTCGGCTGACCCTGCAGGAGCAAACGTATGCCAAAAATCGACACAGAACCAGCTTTTCCGTGAAGAGCAGCCAGGGACATTCTAGCAAGTTTTACTTGTAAGTGGGGTTGGAAACGATTTTCAGGCTCAGTACTGGGCTCAAAAGATGCAGCCCTGAGGTCTCTCATGATAGCAGGTGGGTAAGTAGAAATTCGCCGCTCGGCTGACCCTGCAGGAGCAAACGTATGCCAAAATTCGACACAGAACCAACTTTTCAGTGAAGAGAAGGCAACGACATTCTAGCAATTTTTACTTGTTATTGGGGTTGGAAACTATTTTCAGGCTCAGGACTGGGCTCAAAAGATGCAGCCATGAGGTCTCTCTTGATAGCAGGTGGGTAAGTAGAAATTACCCGCTCGGCTGACCCGGCAAGAGCAAACGTATGCCAAAAATTGACGCAGTACCAGCTTTTCAGTGTAGAGCAGCAAGGGACATTCTAGCAAGTTTTACTTGTAAGTGGGGTTGGAAACTCTTTTCAGGCTCAGTACTGGGCTCAAAAGATACAGCCATGAGGTCTCTCCTGATAGCAGGTGGGTAAGTAGAAATTCGCCACTCGGCTGACCCAGCAGGAGCAAATGTATGCCAAAAATCGATGCAGAACCAGCTTTTCAGTGAAGAGCAGCCAGGGACATTCTAGCACGTTTTACTTGTAAGTGGGGTTGGAAATGCTTTTCAGGCTCAGTACTGGGCTCAAAAGACGCAGCACTGAGGTCTCTCCCGATAGCATGTGGGTAAGTAGAAATTCACCACTCGGCTGACCTGGCAGGAACAAACGTATGCCAAAAATTGACGTGAACCAGCGTTTCAGTGAAGAGCAGCCAGGGACATTCTAGCAAGTTTTAGTTGTAAGTGGGGTTGGAAACGCTTTTCAGGCTCAGTACTGGACTCAAAAGATGCAGCCCTGAGGTCTCTCATAATAGCAGGTGGGTACGTTGGAATTCGCCGCTCGGCTGACCCTGCAGGAGCAAACTTATGCCAAAATTCGACGCAAAACCAGCTTTTCAATGAAGAGCAGCCAGGGACATTCTAGCAAGTTTTACTTGTAAGTGGGGTTGGAAACGCTTTTCACGCTCAGTACTGTGCTCAAAAGATGCAGCCCTGAGTTCTCTCATGATAGCAGGTGGGTAAGTAGAAATTCGCCGCTCGGCTGACAAGGCAGGAGCAAACGAATGCCAAAAATCGACGCAGAACCAGCTTTTCAGTGAAGAGCAGCCAGGGACATTATAGCAAGTTTTACTTGTAAATGGGGTTGGAAACGCTTTTCAGGCTCAGTACTGGGCTCAAAAGATGCAGCCGTGAGGTCTCTCTTGATAGCAGCTGGGTAAGTAGAAATTTGCCGCTCGGCTGACCCAGCAGAAGCAAACGTATGCCAAAAATCGACGCAGAACCAGCTTTTCAGTGAAGAGCAGCCAGGGACATTCTAGCACGTTTTACTTGTAAGTGGGGTTGGAACCGCTTTTCAGGCTCAGTACTGGGCTCAAAAGAAGCAGCACTGAGGTCTCTCCCGATAGCAGGTGGGTAAGTAGAAATTCAGCACTCGGCTGACCCGGCAGGAACAAACGTATGCCAAAAATTGACGTGAACCAGCGTTTCAGTGAAGAGCAGCCAGGGACGTTCTAGCAAGTTTTACTGGTAAGTGGGGTTGGAAACACTTTTCAGGCTCAATACTGGGCTCAAAAGATGCAGCACTGAGATCTCTCCTGATAACAGGCGGGTAAGTAGAAATTCACCGCTCGGCTGACGTGGCATTAGCAAACGTATGCCAAAAATCGGCGCAGAACCAGCTTTTCAGTGAAGAGCAGCCAGGGACATTCTAGCAAGTTTTACTTGTAAGTGGGGTTGGAAACGCTTTTCAGGCTCAGTACTGGGCTCAAAAGATGCAGCTCTGAGGTCCCTCCTGATAGCAGGTGGGTAAGTAGAAATTCACCGCTGGGCTGACCCGGCAGGAGCAAACGTATGCCAAAAATCAACGCAGATTCAGCTTTTCAGTAAAGAGCAGCCTAGGACATTCTAGCAAATTTTACTTGTAAGTGGGGTTGGAAACGCTTTTCAGGCTTAGTACTGGGCTCAAAAGATGCAGCCCTGATGTCTCTTCTGATAGCAAGTGGGTATGTAGAAATTCGCCAATCGGCTGACTCAGCAGGAGCAAACATATGCAAAAAATTGATGCAGAACCATCTTTTCAGTGAGGAGCAGCCAGGGACATTCTAGCAAGTTTTACTAGTAAGTGGGGTTGGAAACGCTTTTTAGGCTCAGGACTGGGCTCAAAAGATGGAGCCATGAGGTCTCTCTTGATAGCAGGTGGGTAAGTAGAAATTACCCGCTCGGCTGACCCGGCAAGAGCAAACGTATGCAAAAAATCGACACAGAACCAGATTTTCAGTGTAGAGCAGCCAGGGACATTCTAGCAAGTTTTACTTGTAAGTGGGGTTGGAAACGCTTTTCAGGCGTATTACTGGGCTCAAAAGATGCAGCCATGAGGTCTCTCCTGATAGCACGTGGGTAAGTAGAAATTTGCCGCTCGGCTGACCCGGCAGGAGCAAGTGTATGCCAAAATTGATGTAAAGCCAGCTTTTCAGTGAAGAGCAGCGAGGGACATTCTAGCAAGTTTTACTTGTAAGTGGGGTTGGAAACGATTTTCAGGCTCAGTACTGGGCTCAAAAGATGCAGTCCTGAGGTCTCAGCAGATAAGTAAGTTGGAATTCGCCGCTCGGCTGACCCTGCAGGAGCAAACGTATGCCAAAAATCGACACAGAACCAGCTTTTCCGTGAAGAGCAGCCAGGGACATTCTAGCAAGTTTTTCTTGTAAGTGGGGTTGGAAACGCTTTTCAGGCTTAGTACTGGGCTCAAAAGATACAGCCTTGAGGTCTCTCCTGATAGCAGGTGGGTATGTAGATATTCGCCACTCGGCTGACTCAGCAGGAGCAAACGTATGCCAAAAATGTATGCTGAACCAGCTTTTCAGTGAGGAGCAGCCAGGGACATTCTAGCAAGTTTTACTAGTAAGTGGGGTTGGAAATGCATTTCAGGCTCAATACTGGACTCAAACGATGCAACCCTGAGGTCTCTCATGATAGCAGGTGGGTAAGTTGGAATTCGCCGCTCGGCTGACCCTGCAGGAGCAAACGTATGCCAAAATTCGACGCGGAACCAGCTTTTCAGTGAAGAGCAGCCAAGGACATTCTAGCACGTTTTACTTGTAAGTGGGGTTGGAAAAGATTTTCAGGCTCAGGACTGGGCTCAAAAGATGCAGCCATGAGGTCTCTCTTGATAGCAGGTGGGTAAGTAGAAATTACCCGCTCGGCTGACCCGGCAAGAGCAAACGTATGCCAAAAATTGACGCAGAACCAGCTTTTCAGTGTAGAGCAGCAAGGGACATTCTAGCAAGTTTTACTTGTAAGTGGGGTTGGAAACTCTTTTCAGGCTCAGTACTTGGCTCAAAAGATACAGCCATGAGGTCTCTCCT
The DNA here is from genome assembly GCF_964261635.1 of Lissotriton helveticus. Classification (NCBI taxonomy): domain Eukaryota; kingdom Metazoa; phylum Chordata; class Amphibia; order Caudata; family Salamandridae; genus Lissotriton; species Lissotriton helveticus. The sequence goes on from NC_136068.1 coordinate 427,632,906, forward strand.
GATAGCAGGTGGGTAAGTAGAAATTCGCCACTCGGCTGACCCAGCAGGAGCAAATGTATGCCAAAAATCGATGCAGAACCAGCTTTTCAGTGAAGAGCAGCCAGGGACATTCTAGCACGTTTTACTTGTAAGTGGGGTTGGAAATGCTTTTCAGGCTCAGTACTGGGCTCAAAAGACGCAGCACTGAGGTCTCTCCCGATAGCATGTGGGTAAGTAGAAATTCACCACTCGGCTGACCTGGCAGGAACAAACGTATGCCAAAAATTGACGTGAACCAGCGTTTTAGTGAAGAGCAGCCAGGGACATTCTAGCAAGTTTTAGTTGTAAGTGGGGTTGGAAACGCTTTTCAGGCTCAGTACTGGACTCAAAAGATGCAGCCCTGAGGTCTCTCATAATAGCAGGTGGGTAAGTTGGAATTCGCCGCTCGGCTGACCCTGCAGGAGCAAACGTATGCCAAAATTCGACGCAAAACCAGCTTTTCAATGAAGAGCAGCCAGGGACATTCTAGCAAGTTTTACTTGTAAGTGGGGTTGGAAACGCTTTTCACGCTCAGTACTGTGCTCAAAAGATGCAGCCGTGAGGTCTCTCTTGATAGCAGCTGGGTAAGTAGAAATTTGCCGCTCGGCTGACCCAGCAGAAGCAAACGTATGCCAAAAATCGACGCAGAACCAGCTTTTCAGTGAAGAGCAGCCAGGGACATTCTAGCACGTTTTACTTGTAAGTGGGGTTGGAACCGCTTTTCAGGCTCAGTACTGGGCTCAAAAGAAGCAGCACTGAGGTCTCTTCCGATAGCAGGTGGGTAAGTAGAAATTCAGCACTCGGCTGACCCGGCAGGAACAAACGTATGCCAAAAATTGACGTGAACCAGCGTTTCAGTGAAGAGCAGCCAGGGACGTTCTAGCAAGTTTTACTGGTAAGTGGGGTTGGAAACACTTTTCAGGCTCAATACTGGGCTCAAAAGATGCAGCACTGAGATCTCTCCTGATAGCAGGCGGGTAAGTAGAAATTCACCGCTCGGCTGACCTGGCATTAGCAAACGTATGCCAAAAATCGGCGCAGAACCAGCTTTTCAGTGAAGAGCAGCCAGGGACATTCTAGCAAGTTTTACTTGTAAGTGGGGTTGGAAACGCTTTTCAGGCTCAGTACTGGGCTCAAAAGATGCAGCTCTGAGGTCCCTCCTGATAGCAGGTGGGTAAGTAGAAATTCACCGCTGGGCTGACCCGGCAGGAGCAAACGTATGCCAAAAATCAACGCAGATTCAGCTTTTCAGTAATGAGCAGCCAGGGACATTCTTGCAAGTTTTACTTGTAAGTGGGGTTGGAAATGCTTTTCAGGGTCAGTACTGGGCTCAAAAGATGCAGCACTGAAGTCTCTCCTGATAGCAGGTGGGTAAATATAAATTCGCCGCTCGGCTGACCCGGCAGGAGCAAACGTATGCCAAAAATGTACGCAGAACCAGCTTTTCAGTGAAGAGCAGCCTGGGACATTCTAGCAAATTTTACTTGTAAGTGGGGTTGGAAACGCTTTTCAGGCTTAGTACTGGGCTCAAAAGATGCAGCCCTGATGTCTCTTCTGATAGCAAGTGGGTATGTAGAAATTCGCCAATCGGCTGACTCAGCAGGAGCAAACATATGCAAAAAATTGATGCAGAACCATCTTTTCAGTGAGGAGCAGCCAGGGACATTCTAGCAAGTTTTACTAGTAAGTGGGGTTGGAAACGCTTTTCAGGCTCAGGACTGGGCTCAAAAGATGGAGCCATGAGGTCTCTCTTGATAGCAGGTGGGTAAGTAGAAATTACCCGCTCGGCTGACCCGGCAAGAGCAAACGTATGCAAAAAATCGACACAGAACCAGATTTTCAGTGTAGAGCAGCCAGGGACATTCTAGCAAGTTTTACTTGTAAGTGGGGTTGGAAACGCTTTTCAGGCGTATTACTGGGCTCAAAAGATGCAACCATGAGGTCTCTCCTGATAGCAGGTGGGTAAGTAGAAATTTGCCGCTCGGCTGACCCGGCAGGAGCAAGCGTATGCCAAAATTTATGTAAAGCCAGCTTTTCAGTGAAGAGCAGCGAGGGACATTCTTGCAAGTTTTACTTGTAAGTGGGGTTGGAAACGATTTTCAGGCTCAGTACTGGGCTCAAAAGATGCAGTCCTGAGGTCTCAGCAGATAAGTAAGTTGGAATTCGCCGCTCGGCTGACCCTGCAGGAGCAAACGTATGCCAAAAATCGACACAGAACCAGCTTTTCCGTGAAGAGCAGCCAGGGACATTCTAGCAAGTTTTTCTTGTAAGTGGGGTTGGAAACGCTTTTCAGGCTTAGTACTGGGCTCAAAAGATGCAGCCTTGAGGTCTCTCCTGATAGCAGGTGAGTATGTAGAAATTCGCCACTCGGCTGACTCAGCAGGAGCAAACGTATGCCAAAAATTGATGCTGAACCAGCTTTTCAGTGAGGAGCAGCCAGGGACATTCTAGCAAGTTTTACTAGTAAGTGGGGTTGGAAATGCATTTCAGGCTCAATACTGGACTCAAAAGATGCAGCCCTGAGGTCTCTCATGATAGCAGGTGGGTAAGTTGGAATTCACTGCTCGGCTGACCCTGCAGGAGCAAACGTATGCCAAAATTCGACGCGGAACCAGCTTTTCAGTGAAGAGCAGCCAAGGACATTCTAGCTTGTTTTACTTGTAAGTGGGGTTGGAAAAGATTTTCAGGCTCAGGACTGGGCTCAAAAGATGCAGCCATGATGTCTCTCTTGATAGCAGGTGGGTAAGTAGAAATTCGCCATTCGGCTGACCCAGCAGGAGCAAACGTATGCCAAAAATCGACGCAGAACCAGCTTTTCAGTGAGAAGCAGCCAGGGACATTCTAGCAAGTTTGACTTGTAAACGGGGTTGGAAACGCTTTTCAGGCTCAGTACTGGGCTCAAAAGCCGCAGCACTGAGGTCTCTCCAGATAGCAGGTGGGTAAGTAGAAATTCACCACTGGGCTGACCCGGCAGGAACAAACGTATGCCAAAAATTGACGTGAACCAGCATTTCAGTGAAGAGCAGCCAGGGACGTTCAAGCAAGTTTTACTGGTAAGTGGGGTTGGAAACGCTTTTCAGGCTCAATACTGGGCTCAAAAGATGCATCACTGAGGTCTCTCCTGATAGCAGGTGGGTAAGTAGAAATTACCCGCTCGGCTGACCCGGCAAGAGCAAACGTATGCAAAAAATTGACACTGAACCAGATTTTCAGTGTAGAGCAGCCAGGGACATTCTAGCAAGTTTTAGTAGTAAGTGGGGTTGGAAACGCTTTTCAGGCTCAGGACTGGGCTCAAAAGATGGAGCCATGAGGTCTCTCTTGATAGCAGGTGGGTAAGTAGAAATTACCCGCTCGGCTGACCCGGCAAGAGCAAACGTATGCAAAAAATCGACACAGAACCAGATTTTCTGTGTAGATCAGCCAGGGACATTCTAGCAAGTTTTACTTGTAAGTGGGGTTGGAAACGCTTTTCAGGCGTATTACTGGGCTCAAAAGATGCAGCCATGAGGTCTCTCCTGATAGCAGGTGGGTAAGTAGAAATTCGCCGCTCGGCTGACCCGGCAGGAGCAAGCGTATGCCAAAATTGATGTAAAGCCAGCTTTTCAGTGAAGAGCAGCGAGGGACATTCTAGCAAGTTTTACTCGTAAGTGGGGTTGGAAACGATTTTCAGGCTCAGTACTGGGCTCAAAAGATGCAGTCCTGAGGTCTCAGCAGATAAGTAAGTTGGAATTCGCCGCTCGGCTGACCCTGCAGGAGCAAACGTATGCCAAAAATCGACACAGAACCAGCTTTTCCGTGAAGAGCAGCCAGGGACATTCTAGCAAGTTTTTCTTGTAAGTGGGGTTGGAAACGCTTTTCAGGCTTAGTACTGGGCTCAAAAGATGCAGCCTTGAGGTCTCTCCTGATAGCAGGTGGGTATGTAGAAATTCGCCACTCGGCTGACTCAGCAGGAGCAAACGTATGCCAAAAATTGATGCTGAACCAGCTTTTCAGTGAGGAGCAGCCAGGGACATTCTAGCAAGTTTTACTAGTAAGTGGGGTTGGAAATGCATTTCAGGCTCAATACTGGACTCAAAAGATGCAGCCCTGAGGTCTCTCATGATAGCAGGTGGGTAAGTTGGAATTCGCCGCTCGGCTGACCCTGCAGGAGCAAACGTATGCCAAAATTCGACGCGGAACCAGCTTTTCAGTGAAGAGCAGCCAAGGACATTCTAGCAAGTTTTACTTGTAAGTGGGGTTGGAAAAGATTTTCAGGCTCAGGACTGGGCTCAAAAGATGCAGCCATGAGGTCTCTCTTGATAGCAGGTGGGTAAGTAGAAATTCGCCATTCGGCTGACCCAGCAGGAGCAAACGTATGCCAAAAATCGACGCAGAACCAGCTTTTCAGTGAGAAGCAGCCAGGGACATTCTAGCAAGTTTTACTTGTAAATGGGGTTGGAAACGCTTTTCAGGCTCAGTACTGGGCTCAAAAGCCGCAGCACTGAGGTCTCACCAGATAGCAGGTGGGTAAGTAGAAATTCACCACTCAGCTGACCCGGCAGGAACAAACGTATGCCAAAAATTGACGTGAACCAGCGTTTCAGTGAAGAGCAGCCAGGGACGTTCAAGCAAGTTTTACTGGTAAGTGGGGTTGGAAACGCTTTTCAGGCTCAATACTGGGCTCAAAAGATGCAGCACTGAGGTCTCTCCTGATAGCAGGTGGGTAAGTAGAAATTCACCGCTCGGCTGACCTGGCATTAGCAAACGTATGCCAAAAATCGACGCAGAACCAGCTTTTCAGTGAAGAGCAGCCAGGGACATTCTAGCAAGTTTTAGTTGTAAGTGGGGTTGGAAACACTTTTCAGGCTCAGTACTGGGGTCAAAAGATGCAGCCATGAGGTCTCTCTTGATAGCAGCTGGGTAAGTAGAAATTTGCCGCTCGGCTGACCCGGCAGGAGCAAACGTATGCCAAAAATCGACGCAGAACCAGCATTTCAGTGTAGAGCAGCCAGGGACATTCTAGCAAGTTTTACTTGTAAGTGGGGTTGGACACGCTTTTCAGGCTCATTACTGGGCTCAAAAGATGCAGCCCTGAGGTCTCTCATGATAGCAGGTGGGTAAGTAGAAATTCGCCGCTCGGCTGACAAGGCAGGAGCAAACGAATGCCAAAAATCGACGCAGAACCAGCTTTTCAGTGAAGAGCAGCCAGGGACATTATAGCAAGTTTTACTTGTAAATGGGGTTGGAAACGCTTTTCAAGCTCAGTACTGGGCTCAAAAGATGCAGCCGTGAGGTGTCTCTTGATAGCAGCTGGGTAAATAGAAATTTGCCGCTCGGCTGACCCAGCAGAAGCAAACGTATGCCAAAAATCGACGCAGAACCAGCTTTTCAATGAAGAGCAGCCAGGGACATTCTAGCACGTTTTACTTGTAAGTGGGGTTGGAACCGCTTTTCAGGCTCAGTACTGGGCTCAAAAGAAGCAGCACTGAGGTCTCTCCCGATAGCAGGTGGGTAAGTAGAAATTCAGCACTCGGCTGACCCGGCAGGAACAAACGTATGCCAAAAATTGACGTGAACCAGCGTTTCAGTGAAGAGCAGCCAGGGACGTTCTAGCAAGTTTTACTGGTAAGTGGGGTTGGAAACACTTTTCAGGCTCAATACTGGGCTCAAAAGATGCAGCACTGAGATCTCTCCTGATAGCAGGCGGGTAAGTAGAAATTCACCGCTCGGCTGACCTGGCATTAGCAAACGTATGCCAAAAATCGGCGCAGAACCAGCTTTTCAGTGAAGAGCAGCCAGGGACATTCTAGCAAGTTTTACTTGTAAGTGGGGTTGGAAACGCTTTTCAGGCTCAGTACTGGGCTCAAAAGATGCAGCTCTGAGGTCCCTCCTGATAGCAGGTGGGTAAGTAGAAATTCACCGTTGGGCTGACCCGGCAGGAGCAAACGTATGCCAAAAATCAACGCAGGTTCAGCTTTTCAGTAAAGAGCAGCCAGGGACATTCTTGCAAGTTTTACTTGTAAGTGGGGTTGGAAATGCTTTTCAGGGTCAGTACTGGGCTCAAAAGATGCAGCACTGAAGTCTCTCCTGATAGCAGGTGGGTAAATATAAATTCGCCGCTCGGCTGACCCGGCAGGAGCAAACGTATGCCAAAAATGAACGCAGAACCAGCTTTTCAGTGAAGAGCAGCCTGGGACATTCTAGCAAATTTTACTTGTAAGTGGGGTTGGAAACGCTTTTCAGGCTTAGTACTGGGCTCAAAAGATGCAGCCCTGATGTCTCTTCTGATAGCAAGTGGGTATGTAGAAATTCGCCAATCGGCTGACTCAGCAGGAGCAAACATATGCAAAAAATTGATGCAGAACCATCTTTTCAGTGAGGAGCAGCCAGGGACATTCTAGCAAGTTTTACTAGTAAGTCGGGTTGGAAACGCTTTTCAGGCTCAGGACTGGGCTCAAAAGATGGAGCCATGAGGTCTCTCTTGATAGCAGGTGGGTAAGTAGAAATTACCCGCTCGGCTGACCCGGCAAGAGCAAACGTATGCAAAAAATCGACACAGAACCAGATTTTCAGTGTAGAGCAGCCAGGGACATTCTAGCAAGTTTTACTTGTAAGTGGGGTTGGAAACGCTTTTCAGGCGTATTACTGGGCTCAAAAGATGCAGCCATGAGGTCTCTCCTGATAGCAGGTGGGTAAGTAGAAATTTGCCGCTCGGCTGACCCGGCAGGAGCAAGCGTATGCCAAAATTGATGTAAAGCAAGCTTTTCAGTGAAGAGCAGCGAGGGACATTCTTGCAAGTTTTACTTGTAAGTGGGGTTGGAAACGATTTTCAGGCTCAGTACTGGGCTCAAAAGATGCAGTCCTGAGGTCTCAGCAGATAAGTAAGTTGGAATTCGCCGCTCGGCTGACCCTGCAGGAGCAAACGTATGCCAAAAATCGACACAGAACCAGCTTTTCCGTGAAGAGCAGCCAGGGACATTCTAGCAAGTTTTTCTTGTAAGTGGGGTTGGAAACGCTTTTCAGGCTTAGTACTGGGCTCAAAAGATGCAGCCTTGAGGTCTCTCCTCATAGCAGGTGGGTATGTAGAAATTCGCCACTCGGCTGACTCAGCAGGAGCAAACGTATGCCAAAAATTGATGCTGAACCAGCTTTTCAGTGAGGAGCAGCCAGGGACATTCTAGCAAGTTTTACTAGTAAGTGGGGTTGGAAATGCATTTCAGGCTCAATACTGGACTCAAAAGATGCAGCCCTGAGGTCTCTCATGATAGCAGGTGGGTAAGTTGGAATTCGCCGCTCGGCTGACCCTGCAGGAGCAAACGTATGCCAAAATTCGACGCGGAACCAGCTTTTCAGTGAAGAGCAGCCAAGGACATTCTAGCAAGTTTTACTTGTAAGTGGGGTTGGAAAAGATTTTCAGGCTCAGGACTGGGCTCAAAAGATGCAGCCATGAGGTCTCTCTTGATAGCAGGTGGGTAAGTAGAAATTAGCCATTCGGCTGACCCAGCAGGAGCAAACGTATGCCAAAAATCGACGCAGAACCAGCTTTTCAGTGAGAAGCAGCCAGGGACATTCTAGCAAGTTTTACTTGTAAACGTGGTTGGAAACGCTTTTCAGGCTCAGTACTGGGCTCAAAAGCCGCAGCACTGAGGTCTCTCCAGATAGCAGGTGGGTAAGTAGAAATTCACCACTCGGCTGACCCGGCAGGAACAAACGTATGCCAAAAATTGACGTGAACCAGCATTTCAGTGAAGAGCAGCCAGGGACGTTCAAGCAAGTTTTACTGGTAAGTGGGGTTGGAAACGCTTTTCAGGCTCAATACTGGGCTCAAAAGATGCAGCACTGAGGTCTCTCCTGATAGCAGGTGGGTAAGTAGAAATTACCCGCTCGGCTGACCCGGCAAGAGCAAACGTATGCAAAAAATCGACACAGAACCAGATTTTCAGTGTAGAGCAGCCAGGGACATTCTAGCAAGTTTTAGTAGTAAGTGGGGTTGGAAACGCTTTTCAGGCTCAGGACTGGGCTCAAAAGATGGAGCCATGAGGTCTCTCTTGATAGCAGGTGGGTAAGTAGAAATTACCCGCTCGGCTGACCCGGCAAGAGCAAACGTATGCAAAAAATCGACACAGAACCAGATTTTCTGTGTAGAGCAGCCAGGGACATTCTAGCAAGTTTTACTTGTAAGTGGGGTTGGAAACGCTTTTCAGGCGTATTACTGGGCTCAAAAGATGCAGCCATGAGGTCTCTCCTGATAGCAGGTGGGTAAGTAGAAATTCGCCACTCGGCTGACCCGGCAGGAGCAAGCGTATGCCAAAATTGATGTAAAGCCAGCTTTTCCGTGAAGAGCAGCCAGGGACATTCTAGCAAGTTTTTCTTGTAAGTGGGGTTGGAAACGCTTTTCAGGCTTAGTACTGGGCTCAAAAGATGCAGCCTTGAGGTCTCTCCTGATAGCAGGTGGGTATGTAGAAATTCGCCACTCGGCTGACTCAGCAGGAGCAAACGTATGCCAAAAATTGATGCTGAACCAGCTTTTCAGTGAGGAGCAGCCAGGGACATTCTAGCAAGTTTTACTAGTAAGTGGGGTTGGAAATGCATTTCAGGCTCAATACTGGACTCAAAAGATGCAGCCCTGAGGTCTCTCATGATAGCAGGTGGGTAAGTTGGAATTCGCCGCTCGGCTGACCCTGCAGGAGCAAACGTATGCCAAAATTCGACGCGGAACCAGCTTTTCAGTGAAGAGCAGCCAGGGACATTATAGCAAGTTTTACTTGTAAATGGGGTTGGAAACGCTTTTCAGGCTCAGTACTGGGCTCAAAAGATGCAGCCGTGAGGTGTCTCTTGATAGCAGCTGGGTAAATAGAAATTTGCCGCTCGGCTGACCCAGCAGAGGCAAACGTATGCCAAAAATCGATGCAGAACCAGCTTTTCAATGAAGAGCAGCCAGGGACATTCTAGCACGTTTTACTTGTAAGTGGGGTTGGAACCGCTTTTCAGGCTCAGTACTGGGCTCAAAAGAAGCAGCACTGAGGTCTCTCCCGATAGCAGGTGGGTAAGTAGAAATTCAGCACTCGGCTGACCCGGCAGGAACAAACGTATGCCAAAAATTGACGTGAACCAGCGTTTCAGTGAAGAGCAGCCAGGGACGTTCTAGCAAGTTTTACTGGTAAGTGGGGTTGGAAACACTTTTCAGGCTCAATACTGGGCTCAAAAGATGCAGCACTGAGATCTCTCCTGATAGCAGGCGGGTAAGTAGAAATTCACCGCTCGGCTGACCTGGCATTAGCAAACGTATGCCAAAAATCGGCGCAGAACCAGCTTTTCAGTGAAGAGCAGCCAGGGACATTCTAGCAAGTTTTACTTGTAAGTGGGGTTGGAAACGCTTTTCAGGCTCAGTACTGGGCTCAAAAGATGCAGCTCTGAGGTCCCTCCTGATAGCAGGTGGGTAAGTAGAAATTCACCGTTGGGCTGACCCGGCAGGAGCAAACGTATGCCAAAAATCAACGCAGGTTCAGCTTTTCAGTAAAGAGCAGCCAGGGACATTCTTGCAAGTTTTACTTGTAAGTGGGGTTGGAAATGCTTTTCAGGGTCAGTACTGGGCTCAAAAGATGCAGCACTGAAGTCTCTCCTGATAGCAGGTGGGTAAATATAAATTCGCCGCTCGGCTGACCCGGCAGGAGCAAACGTATGCCAAAAATGAACGCAGAACCAGCTTTTCAGTGAAGAGCAGCCTGGGACATTCTAGCAAATTTTACTTGTAAGTGGGGTTGGAAACGCTTTTCAGGCTTAGTACTGGGCTCAAAAGATGCAGCCCTGATGTCTCTTCTGATAGCAAGTGGGTATGTAGAAATTCGCCAATCGGCTGACTCAGCAGGAGCAAACATATGCAAAAAATTGATGCAGAACCATCTTTTCAGTGAGGAGCAGCCAGGGACATTCTAGCAAGTTTTACTAGTAAGTCGGGTTGGAAACGCTTTTCAGGCTCAGGACTGGGCTCAAAAGATGGAGCCATGAGGTCTCTCTTGATAGCAGGTGGGTAAGTAGAAATTACCCGCTCGGCTGACCCGGCAAGAGCAAACGTATGCAAAAAATCGACACAGAACCAGATTTTCAGTGTAGAGCAGCCAGGGACATTCTAGCAAGTTTTACTTGTAAGTGGGGTTGGAAACGCTTTTCAGGCGTATTACTGGGCTCAAAAGATGCAGCCATGAGGTCTCTCCTGATAGCAGGTGGGTAAGTAGAAATTTGCCGCTCGGCTGACCCGGCAGGAGCAAGCGTATGCCAAAATTGATGTAAAGCAAGCTTTTCAGTGAAGAGCAGCGAGGGACATTCTTGCAAGTTTTACTTGTAAGTGGGGTTGGAAACGATTTTCAGGCTCAGTACTGGGCTCAAAAGATGCAGTCCTGAGGTCTCAGCAGATAAGTAAGTTGGAATTCGCCGCTCGGCTGACCCTGCAGGAGCAAACGTATGCCAAAAATCGACACAGAACCAGCTTTTCCGTGAAGAGCAGCCAGGGACATTCTAGCAAGTTTTTCTTGTAAGTGGGGTTGGAAACGCTTTTCAGGCTTAGTACTGGGCTCAAAAGATGCAGCCTTGAGGTCTCTCCTCATAGCAGGTGGGTATGTAGAAATTCGCCACTCGGCTGACTCAGCAGGAGCAAACGTATGCCAAAAATTGATGCTGAACCAGCTTTTCAGTGAGGAGCAGCCAGGGACATTCTAGCAAGTTTTACTAGTAAGTGGGGTTGGAAATGCATTTCAGGCTCAATACTGGACTCAAAAGATGCAGCCCTGAGGTCTCTCATGATAGCAGGTGGGTAAGTTGGAATTCGCCGCTCGGCTGACCCTGCAGGAGCAAACGTATGCCAAAATTCGACGCGGAACCAGCTTTTCAGTGAAGAGCAGCCAAGGACATTCTAGCAAGTTTTACTTGTAAGTGGGGTTGGAAAAGATTTTCAGGCTCAGGACTGGGCTCAAAAGATGCAGCCATGAGGTCTCTCTTGATAGCAGGTGGGTAAGTAGAAATTAGCCATTCGGCTGACCCAGCAGGAGCAAACGTATGCCAAAAATCGACGCAGAACCAGCTTTTCAGTGAGAAGCAGCCAGGGACATTCTAGCAAGTTTTACTTGTAAACGTGGTTGGAAACGCTTTTCAGGCTCAGTACTGGGCTCAAAAGCCGCAGCACTGAGGTCTCTCCAGATAGCAGGTGGGTAAGTAGAAATTCACCACTCGGCTGACCCGGCAGGAACAAACGTATGCCAAAAATTGACGTGAACCAGCATTTCAGTGAAGAGCAGCCAGGGACGTTCAAGCAAGTTTTACTGGTAAGTGGGGTTGGAAACGCTTTTCAGGCTCAATACTGGGCTCAAAAGATGCAGCACTGAGGTCTCTCCTGATAGCAGGTGGGTAAGTAGAAATTACCCGCTCGGCTGACCCGGCAAGAGCAAACGTATGCAAAAAATCGACACAGAACCAGATTTTCAGTGTAGAGCAGCCAGGGACATTCTAGCAAGTTTTAGTAGTAAGTGGGGTTGGAAACGCTTTTCAGGCTCAGGACTGGGCTCAAAAGATGGAGCCATGAGGTCTCTCTTGATAGCAGGTGGGTAAGTAGAAATTACCCGCTCGGCTGACCCGGCAAGAGCAAACGTATGCAAAAAATCGACACAGAACCAGATTTTCTGTGTAGAGCAGCCAGGGACATTCTAGCAAGTTTTACTTGTAAGTGGGGTTGGAAACGCTTTTCAGGCGTATTACTGGGCTCAAAAGATGCAGCCATGAGGTCTCTCCTGATAGCAGGTGGGTAAGTAGAAATTCGCCACTCGGCTGACCCGGCAGGAGCAAGCGTATGCCAAAATTGATGTAAAGCCAGCTTTTCCGTGAAGAGCAGCCAGGGACAATCTAGCAAGTTTTTCTTGTAAGTGGGGTTGGAAACGCTTTTCAGGCTTAGTACTGGGCTCAAAAGATGCAGCCTTGAGGTCTCTCCTGATAGCAGGTGGGTATGTAGAAATTCGCCACTCGGCTGACTCAGCAGGAGCAAACGTATGCCAAAAATTGATGCTGAACCAGCTTTTCAGTGAGGAGCAGCCAGGGACATTCTAGCAAGTTTTACTAGTAAGTGGGGTTGGAAATGCATTTCAGGCTCAATACTGGACTCAAAAGATGCAGCCCTGAGGTCTCTCATGATAGCAGGTGGGTAAGTTGGAATTCGCCGCTCGGCTGACCCTGCAGGAGCAAACGTATGCCAAAATTCGACGCGGAACCAGCTTTTCAGTGAAGAGCAGCCAGGGACATTATAGCAAGTTTTACTTGTAAATGGGGTTGGAAACGCTTTTCAGGCTCAGTACTGGGCTCAAAAGATGCAGCTGTGAGGTGTCTCTTGATAGCAGCTGGGTAAATAGAAATTTGCCGCTCGGCTGACCCAGCAGAGGCAAACGTATGCCAAAAATCGATGCAGAACCAGCTTTTCAATGAAGAGCAGCCAGGGACATTCTAGCACGTTTTACTTGTAAGTGGGGTTGGAACCGCTTTTCAGGCTCAGTACTGGGCTCAAAAGAAGCAGCACTGAGGTCTCTCCCGATAGCAGGTGGGTAAGTAGAAATTCAGCACTCGGCTGACCCGGCAGGAACAAACGTATGCCAAAAATTGACGTGAACCAGCGTTTCAGTGAAGAGCAGCCAGGGACGTTCTAGCAAGTTTTACTGGTAAGTGGGGTTGGAAACACTTTTCAGGCTCAATACTGGGCTCAAAAAATGCAGCACTGAGATCTCTCCTGATAGCAGGCGGGTAAGTAGAAATTCACCGCTCGGCTGACCTGGCATTAGCAAACGTATGCCAAAAATCGGCGCAGAACCAGCTTTTCAGTGAAGAGCAGCCAGGGACATTCTAGCAAGTTTTACTTGTAAGTGGGGTTGGAAACGCTTTTCAGGCTCAGTACTGGGCTCAAAAGATGCAGCTCTGAGGTCCCTCCTGATAGCAGGTGGGTAAGTAGAAATTCACCGCTGGGCTGACCCGGCAGGAGCAAACGTATGCCAAAAATCAACGCAGGTTCAGCTTTTCAGTAAAGAGCAGCCAGGGACATTCTTGCAAGTTTTACTTGTAAGTGGGGTTGGAAATGCTTTTCAGGGTCAGTACTGGGCTCAAAAGATGCAGCACTGAAGTCTCTCCTGATAGCAGGTGGGTAAATATAAATTCGCCGCTCGGCTGACCCGGCAGGAGCAAACGTATGCCAAAAATGAACGCAGAACCAGCTTTTCAGTGAAGAGCAGCCTGGGACATTCTAGCAAATTTTACTTGTAAGTGGGGTTGGAAACGCTTTTCAGGCTTAGTACTGGGCTCAAAAGATGCAGCCCTGATGTCTCTTCTGATAGCAAGTGGGTATGTAGAAATTCGCCAATCGGCTGACTCAGCAGGAGCAAACATATGCAAAAAATTGATGCAGAACCATCTTTTCAGTGAGGAGCAGCCAGGGACATTCTAGCAAGTTTTACTAGTAAGTCGGGTTGGAAACGCTTTTCAGGCTCAGGACTGGGCTCAAAAGATGGAGCCATGAGGTCTCTCTTGATAGCAGGTGGGTAAGTAGAAATTACCCGCTCGGCTGACCCGGCAAGAGCAAACGTATGCAAAAAATCGACACAGAACCAGATTTTCAGTGTAGAGCAGCCAGGGACATTCTAGCAAGTTTTACTTGTAAGTGGGGTTGGAAACGCTTTTCAGGCGTATTACTGGGCTCAAAAGATGCAGCCATGAGGTCTCTCCTGATAGCAGGTGGGTAAGTAGAAATTTGCCGCTCGGCTGACCCGGCAGGAGCAAGCGTATGCCAAAATTGATGTAAAGCAAGCTTTTCAGTGAAGAGCAGCGAGGGACATTCTTGCAAGTTTTACTTGTAAGTGGGGTTGGAAACGATTTTCAGGCTCAGTACTGGGCTCAAAAGATGCAGTCCTGAGGTCTCAGCAGATAAGTAAGTTGGAATTCGCCGCTCGGCTGACCCTGCAGGAGCAAACGTATGCCAAAAATCGACACAGAACCAGCTTTTCCGTGAAGAGCAGCCAGGGACATTCTAGCAAGTTTTTCTTGTAAGTGGGGTTGGAAACGCTTTTCAGGCTTAGTACTGGGCTCAAAAGATGCAGCCTTGAGGTCTCTCCTGATAGCAGGTGGGTATGTAGAAATTCGCCACTCGGCTGACTCAGCAGGAGCAAAGGTATGCCAAAAATTGATGCTGAACCAGCTTTTCAGTGAGGAGCAGCCAGGGACATTCTAGCAAGTTTTACTAGTAAGTGGGGTTGGAAATGCATTTCAGGCTCAATACTGGACTCAAAAGATGCAGCCCTGAGGTCTCTCATGATAGCAGGTGGGTAAGTTGGAATTCGCCGCTCGGCTGACCCTGCAGGAGCAAACGTATGCCAAAATTCGACGCGGAACCAGCTTTTCAGTGAAGAGCAGCCAAGGACATTCTAGCAAGTTTTACTTGTAAGTGGGGTTGGAAAAGATTTTCAGGCTCAGGACTGGGCTCAAAAGATGCAGCCATGAGGTCTCTCTTGATAGCAGGTGGGTAAGTAGAAATTCGCCATTCGGCTGACCCAGCAGGAGCAAACGTATGCCAAAAATCGACGCAGAACCAGCTTTTCAGTGAGAAGCAGCCAGGGACATTCTAGCAAGTTTTACTTGTAAACGTGGTTGGAAACGCTTTTCAGGCTCAGTACTGGGCTCAAAAGCCGCAGCACTGAGGTCTCTCCAGATAGCAGGTGGGTAAGTAGAAATTCACCACTCGGCTGACCCGGCAGGAACAAACGTATGCCAAAAATTGACGTGAACCAGCATTTCAGTGAAGAGCAGCCTGGGACGTTCAAGCAAGTTTTACTGGTAAGTGGGGTTGGAAACGCTTTTCAGGCTCAATACTGGGCTCAAAAGATGCAGCACTGAGGTCTCTCCTGATAGCAGGTGGGTAAGTAGAAATTACCCGCTCGGCTGACCCGGCAAGAGCAAACGTATGCAAAAAATCGACACAGAACCAGATTTTCAGTGTAGAGCAGCCAGGGACATTCTAGCAAGTTTTAGTAGTAAGTGGGGTTGGAAACGCTTTTCAGGCTCAGGACTGGGCTCAAAAGATGGAGCAATGAGGTCTCTCTTGATAGCAGGTGGGTAAGTAGAAATTACCCGCTCGGCTGACCCGGCAAGAGCAAACGTATGCAAAAAATCGACACAGAACCAGATTTTCTGTGTAGAGCAGCCAGGGACATTCTAGCAAGTTTTACTTGTAAGTGGGGTTGGAAACGCTTTTCAGGCGTATTACTGGGCTCAAAAGATGCAGCCATGAGGTCTCTCCTGATAGCAGGTGGGTAAGTAGAAATTCGCCACTCGGCTGACCCGGCAGGAGCAAGCGTATGCCAAAATTGATGTAAAGCCAGCTTTTCCGTGAAGAGCAGCCAGGGACATTCTAGCAAGTTTTTCTTGTAAGTGGGGTTGGAAACGCTTTTCAGGCTTAGTACTGGGCTCAAAAGATGCAGCCTTGAGGTCTCTCCTGATAGCAGGTGGGTATGTAGAAATTCGCCACTCGGCTGACTCAGCCGGAGCAAACGTATGCCAAAAATTGATGCTGAACCAGCTTTTCAGTGAGGAGCAGCCAGGGACATTCTAGCAAGTTTTACTAGTAAGTGGGGTTGGAAATGCATTTCAGGCTCAATACTGGACTCAAAAGATGCAGCCCTGAGGTCTCTCATGATAGCAGGTGGGTAAGTTGGAATTCGCCGCTCGGCTGACCCTGCAGGAGCAAACGTATGCCAAAATTCGACGCGGAACCAGCTTTTCAGTGAAGAGCAGCCAAGGACATTCTAGCAAGTTTTACTTGTAAGTGGGGTTGGAAAAGATTTTCAGGCTCAGTACTGGGCTCAAAAGCCGCAGCACTGAGGTCTCTCCAGATAGCAGGTGGGTAAGTAGAAATTCACCACTCGGCTGACCCGGCAGGAACAAACGTATGCCAAAAATTGACGTGAACCAGCGTTTCAGTGAAGAGCAGCCAGGGACGTTCAAGCAAGTTTTACTGGTAAGTGGGGTTGGAAATGCTTTTCAGGCTCAATACTGGGCTCAAAAGATGCAGCACTGAGGTCTCTCCTGATAGCAGGCGGGTAAGTAGAAATTCACCGCTCGGCTGACCTGGCATTAGCAAACGTATGCCAAAAATCGACGCAGAACCAGCTTTTCAGTGAAGAGCAGCCAGGGACATTCTAGCAAGTTTTAGTTGTAAGTGGGGTTGGAAACACTTTTCAGGCTCAGTACTGGGGTCAAAAGATGCAGCCATGAGGTCTCTCTTGATAGCAGCTGGGTAAGTAGAAATTTGCCGCTCGGCTGACCCGGCAGGAGCAAACGTATGCCAAAAATCGACGCAGAACCAGCTTTTCAGTGTAGAGCAGCCAGGGACATTCTAGCAAGTTTTACTTGTAAGTGGGGTTGGACACGCTTTTCAGGCTCATTACTGGGCTCAAAAGATGCAGCCATGAGGTCTCTCCTGATAGCAGGTGGGTAAGTAGAAATTAGAAGCCCGGCTGACCAGGCAGGAGCAAACGTATGCCAAAAATCGACGCAGGACCAGCTTTTCAGTGAAGAGCAGCCAGGGACATTCTAGCAAGTTTTACTTGTAAGTGGGGTTGGAAACGCTTTTCAGGCTTAGTACTGGGCTCAAAAGATGCAGTCCTGAGGTCTCTCCTGATAGCAGGTGTGTAAGTCGGAATTCGCCGCTCAGCTGACCCGGCAGGAGCAAACGTATGCCAAAAATCGACTTGAACCAGCTTTTCAGTTGAGAGCAGCCAGGGACATTTTAGCAAGTTTTACTGGTAAGTGGGGTTGGAAATGCTTTTCAGGCTCAATACTGGGCTCAAAAGATGTAGCCCTGAGATCTCTCCTGATAGCAGGTGGGTAAGTTGGAATTTGCCGCTAGGCTGACCCTGCAGGAGCAAGCGTATGCCAAAAATCGACGCTGAACCAGCTTTTCAGTGAAGAGCAGCCAGGGACATTCTAGCAAGTTTTACTTGTAAGTGGGGTTGGAAACGCTTTTCAGTCTCAATACTGGGCTCAAAAGATGCTGCCCTGAAGTCTCTCATGATAGCAGGTGGGTAAGTAGAAATTTGCCGCTCGGCTGACAAGTTAGGAGCAAATGTATGCCAAAAATCGACGCAGAACCAGCTTTTCAGTGAAGAGCAGCCAGGGACATTCTAGCAAGTTTTACTTGTAAGTGGGGTTGGAAACGCTTTTCAGTCTCAATACTGGGCTCAAAAGATGCTGCCCTGAAGTCTCTCATGATAGCAGGTGGGTAAGTAGAAATTTGCCGCTCGGCTGACCCGGCAGGAGCAAACTTATGCCAAAATTGACGCAGAACCAGCTTTTCAGTGTAGAGCAGCCAGGGACATTCTAGCAAGTTTTACTTGTAAGTGGGGTTGGAAACGCTTTCAGGCTTTTTACTGGGCTCAAAAGATGCAGCCATGAGGTCTCTCCTGATAGCAGGTGGGTAAGTAGAAATTCGCCGCTCGGCTGACCCGGCAGGAGCAAACGTATGCCAAAATTGATGTAAAGCCAGCTTTTCAGTGAAGAGCAGCGAGGGACATTCTAGCAAGTTTTACTTGTAAGTGGGGTTGGAAACGCTTTTCAGGCTCAGTACTGGGCTCAAAAGATGCAGTCCTGAGGTCTCAGCAGGTGCGTAAGTTGGAATTTGCCGCTCGGCTGACCCTGCAGGAGCAAACGTATGCCAAAAATCGACACAGAACCAGCTTTTCCGTGAAGAGCAGCCAGGGACATTCTAGCAAGTTTTACTTGTAAGTGGGGTTGGAAACGCTTTTTACGCTCAGTACCGTGCACAAAAGATGCGGCACTGAGGTCTCTCCCGATAGCAGGTGGGTAAGTAGAAATTCACCACTCGGCTGACCCGGCAGGAACAAACGTATGCCAAAAATTGACGTGAACCAGCGTTTCAGTGAAGAGCAGCCAGGGACGTTGTAGCAAGTTTTACTGGTAAGTGGGGTGGAAACACTTTTCAGGCTCAATACTGGGCTCAAAAGATGCAGCACTGAGGTCTCTCCTGATAGCAGGCGGGTAAGTAGAAATTCACCGCTCGGCTGACCTTGCATTAGCAAACGTATGCCAAAAATCGACGCAGAACCAGCTTTTCAGTGAAGAGCATCCAGGGACATTCTAGCAAGTTTTAGTTGTAATAGGGGTTGGAAACGCTTTTCAGGCTCAGTACTGGACTCAAAAGATGCAGCCCTGAGGTCTCTCATGATAGCAGGTGGGTAAGTTGGAATTCGCTGCTCGGCTGACCCTGCAGGAGCAAACTTATGCCAAAATTCGACGCAAAACCAGCTTTTCAATGAAGAGCAGCTAGGGACATTCTAGCAAGTTTTACTTGTTAGTGGGGTTTGGAAATGCTTTTCACGCTCAGTACTGTGCACAAAAGATGCAGCCCTGAGGTCTCCCATGATAGCAGGTGGGTAAGTAGAAATTCGCCACTCGGCTGACCCGGCAGGAGCAAACGTATGCCAAAAATCGACGCAGAATCAGCTTTTCAGTAAAGAGCAGCCAGGGACATTCTAGCAAGTTGTACTTGTAAGTGGGGTTGGAAATGCTTTTCAGGGTCAGTACTGGGCTCAAAAGATGCAGCACTGAGGTCTCTCCTGATAGCAGGTGGGTAAGTAGAAATTCGCCGCTCGGCTGACCCGGCAGGAGCAAACGTATGCCAAAAATGTACGCAGAACCAGCTTTTCAGTGAAGAGCAGCCTGGGACATTCTAGCAAATTTTACTTGTAAGTGGGGTTGGAAACTCTTTTCAGGCTCAGTACTGGGATCAAAAGATACAGCCATGAGGTCTCTCCTGATAGCAGGTGGGTAAGTAGAAATTCGCCACTCGACTGACCCAGCAGGAGCAAATGTATGCCAAAAATTGACGCAGAACCAGCTTTTCAGTGAAGAGCAGCCAGGGACATTCTAGCACGTTTTACTTGTAAGTGGGGTTGGAAACGCTTTTCAGGCTCAGTACTGGGCTCAAAAGACGCAGCACTGAGGTCTCTCCCGATAGCAGGTGGGAAAGTAGAAATGCACCACTCGGCTGACCCGGCAGGAACAAACGTATGCCAAAAATTGACGTGAACCATCGTTTCAGTGAGGAGCAGCTAGGGACATTCTAGCAAGTTTTAGTTGTAAATGGGGTTGGAAACGCTTTTCCGGCTCAGTACTGGGCTCAAAAGATGCAGTCCTGAGGTCTCAGCAGATACGTAAGTTGGAATTCGCCGCTCGGCTGACCCTGCAGGAGCAAACGTATGCCAAAAATCGACACAGAACCAGCTTTTCCGTGAAGAGCAGCCAGGGACAATCTAGCAAGTTTTACTTGTAAGTGGGGTTGGAAACGCTTTTCAGGCTCAGTACTGGGCTCAAAAGATGCAGCCCTGAGGTCTCTCATGATAGCAGGTGGGTAAGTAGAAATTCGCCGCTCGGCTGACCCTGCAGGAGCAAACGTATGCCAAAATTCGGCACAGAACCAGCTTTTCAGTGAAGAGAAGCCAACGACATTCTAGCAATTTTTACTTGTTATTGGGGTTGGAAACTATTTTCAGGCTCAGGACTGGGCTCAAAAGATGCAGCCATGGGTCTCTCTTGATAGCAGGTGGGTAAGTAGAAATTACCCGCTCGGCTGACCCGGCAAGAGCAAACGTATGCCAAAAATTGACGCAGAACCAACTTTTCAGTGTAGAGCAGCAAGGGACATTCTAGCAAGTTTTACTTGTAAGTGGGGTTGGAAACGCTTTTAAGGCTCAGTACTGGACTCAAAAGATGCAGCCCTGAGGTCTCTCATGATAGCAGGTGGGTAAGTTGGAATTCGCTGCTCGGCTGACCCTGCAGGAGCAAACTTATGCCAAAATTCGACGCAAAACCAGCTTTTCAATGAAGAGCAGCTAGGGACATTCTAGCAAGTTTTACTTGTTAGTGGGGTTGGAAACGCTTTTCACGCTCAGTACTGTGCACAAAAGATGCAGCACTGAGGTCTCCCATGATAGCAGGTGGGTAAGTAGAAATTCGCCACTCGGCTGACCCGGCAGGAGCAAACGTATGCCAAAAATCGACGCAGAATCAGCTTTTCAGTAAAGAGCAGCCAGGGACATTCTAGCAAGTTGTACTTGTAAGTGGGGTTGGAAATGCTTTTCAGGGTCAGTACTGGGCTCAAAAGATGCAGCACTGAGGTCTCTCCTGATAGCAGGTGGGTAAGTAGAAATTCGCCGCTCGGCTGACCCGGCAGGAGCAAACGTATGCCAAAAATGTACGCAGAAAAAGCTTTTCAGTGAAGAGCAGCCTGGGACATTCTAGCAAATTTTAATTGTAAGTGGGGTTGTAAACTCTTTTCAGGCTCAGTACTGGGATCAAAAGATACAGCCATGAGGTCTCTCCTGATAGCAGGTGGGTAAGTAGAAATTCGCCACTCGACTGACCCAGCAGGAGCAAACGTATGCCAAAAATTGACGCAGAACCAGCTTTTCAGTGAAGAGCAGCCAGGGACATTCTAGCATGTTTTACTTGTAAGTGGGGTTGGAAACGCTTTTCAGGCTCAGTACTGGGCTCAAAATACGCAGCACTGAGGTCTCTCCCGATAGCAGGTGGGAAAGTAGAAATTCACCACTCGGCTGACCCGGCAGGAACAAACGTATGCCAAAAATTGATGTGAAGCAGCGTTTCAGTGAAGAGCAGCTAGGGACATTCTAGCAAGTTTTAGTTGTAAGTGGGGTTGGAAACGCTTTTCAGGCTCAGTACTGGGCTCAAAAGATGCAGTCCTGAGGTCTCAGCAGATACGTAAGTTGGAATTTGCCACTCGGCTGACCCTGCAGGAGCAAACGTATGCCAAAAATCGACACAGAACCAGCTTTTCCGTGAAGAGCAGCCAGGGACAATCTAGCAAGTTTTACTTGTAAGTGGGGTTGGAAACGCTTTTCAGGCTCAGTACTGGGCTCAAAAGATGCAGCCCTGAGGTCTCTCATGATAGCAGGTGGGTAAGTAGAAATTCGCCGCTCGGCTGACCCAGCAGGAGCAAACGTATGCCAAAAATCGACTCAGAACCAGCTTTTCAGTGAAGAGCAGCCAGGGACATTCTAGCACGTTTTACTTGTAAGTGGGGTTGGAAACGCTTTTCAGGCTCAGTACTGGGCTCAAAAGACGCAGCACTGAGGTCTCTCCCGATAGCAGGTGGGAAAGTAGAAATGCACCACTCGGCTGACCCGGCAGGAACAAACGTATGCCAAAAATTGACGTGAACCATCGTTTCAGTGAAGAGCAGCTAGGGACATTCTAGCAAGTTTTAGTTGTAAATGGGGTTGGAAACGCTTTTCCGGCTCAGTACTGGGCTCAAAAGATGCAGTCCTGAGGTCTCAGCAGATACGTAAGTTGGAATTCGCCGCTCGGCTGACCCTGCAGGAGCAAACGTATGCCAAAAATCGACACAGAACCAGCTTTTCCGTGAAGAGCAGCCAGGGACAATCTAGCAAGTTTTACTTGTAAGTGGGGTTGGAAACACTTTTCAGGCTCAGTACTGGGCTGAAAAGATGCAGCCCTGAGGTCTCTCATGATAGCAGGTGGGTAAGTAGAAATTCGCCGCTCGGCTGACCCTGCAGGAGCAAACGTATGCCAAAATTCGACACAGAACCAGCTTTTCAGTGAAGAGAAGCCAACGACATTCTAGCAATTTTTACTTGTTATTGGGGTTGGAAACTATTTTCAGGCTCAGGACTGGGCTCAAAAGATGCAGCCATGGGTCTCTCTTGATAGCAGGTGGGTAAGTAGAAATTACCCGCTCGGCTGACCCGGCAAGAGCAAACGTATGCCAAAAATTGACGCAGAACCAACTTTTCAGTGTAGAGCAGCAAGGGACATTCTAGCAAGTTTTACTTGTAAGTGGGGTTGGAAACGCTTTTAAGGCTCAGTACTGGACTCAAAAGATGCAGCCCTGAGGTCTCTCATGATAGCAGGTGGGTAAGTTGGAATTCGCTGCTCGGCTGACCCTGCAGGAGCAAACTTATGCCAAAATTCGACGCAAAACCAGCTTTTCAATGAAGAGCAGCTAGGGACATTCTAGCAAGTTTTACTTGTTAGTGGGGTTGGAAACGCTTTTCACGCTCAGTACTGTGCACAAAAGATGCAGCACTGAGGTCTCCCATGATAGCAGGTGGGTAAGTAGAAATTCGCCACTCGGCTGACCCGGCAGGAGCAAACGTATGCCAAAAATCGATGCAGAATCAGCTTTTCAGTAAAGAGCAGCCAGGGACATTCTAGCAAGTTGTACTTGTAAGTGGGGTTGGAAATGCTTTTCAGGGTCAGTACTGGGCTCAAAAGATGCAGCACTGAGGTCTCTCCTGATAGCAGGTGGGTAAGTAGAAATTCGCCGCTCGGCTGACCCGGCAGGAGCAAACGTATGCCAAAAATGTACGCAGAAAAAGCTTTTCAGTGAAGAGCAGCCTGGGACATTCTAGCAAATTTTAATTGTAAGTGGGGTTGTAAACTCTTTTCAGGCTCAGTACTGGGATCAAAAGATACAGCCATGAGGTCTCTCCTGATAGCAGGTGGGTAAGTAGAAATTCGCCACTCGACTGACCCAGCAGGAGCAAATGTATGCCAAAAATTGACGCAGAACCAGCTTTTCAGTGAAGAGCAGCCAGGGACATTCTAGCATGTTTTACTTGTAAGTGGGGTTGGAAACGCTTTTCAGGCTCAGTACCGGGCTCAAAATACGCAGCACTGAGGTCTCTCCCGATAGCAGGTGGGAAAGTAGAAATTCACCACTCGGCTGACCCGGCAGGAACAAACGTATGCCAAAAATTGATGTGAAGCAGCGTTTCAGTGAAGAGCAGCTAGGGACATTCTAGCAAGTTTTAGTTGTAAGTGGGGTTGGAAACGCTTTTCAGGCTCAGTACTGGGCTCAAAAGATGCAGTCCTGAGGTCTCAGCAGATACGTAAGTTGGAATTTGCCACTCGGCTGACCCTGCAGGAGCAAACGTATGCCAAAAATCGACACAGAACCAGCTTTTCCGTGAAGAGCAGCCAGGGACAATCTAGCAAGTTTTACTTGTAAGTGGGGTTGGAAACGCTTTTCAGGCTCAGTACTGGGCTCAAAAGATGCAGCCCTGAGGTCTCTCATGATAGCAGGTGGGTAAGTAGAAATTCGCCGCTCGGCTGACCCTGCAGGAGCAAACGTATGCCAAAAGTCGACACAGAACCAGCTTTTCAGTGAAGAGAAGCCAACGACATTCTAGCAATTTTTACTTGTTATTGGGGTTGGAAACTATTTTCAGGCTCAGGACTGGGCTCAAAAGATGCAGCCATGGGTCTCTCTTGATAGCAGGTGGGTAAGTAGAAATTACCCGCTCGGCTGACCCGGCAAGAGCAAACGTATGCCAAAAATTGACGCAGAACCAACTTTTCAGTGTAGAGCAGCAAGGGACATTCTAGCAAGTTTTACTTGTAAGTGGGGTTGGAAACGCTTTTAAGGCTCAGTACTGGACTCAAAAGATGCAGCCCTGAGGTCTCTCATGATATCAGGTGGGTAAGTTGGAATTCGCTGCTCGGCTGACCCTGCAGGAGCAAACTTATGCCAAAATTCGACGCAAAACCAGCTTTTCAATGAAGAGCAGCTAGGGACATTCTAGCAAGTTTTACTTGTTAGTGGGGTTGGAAACGCTTTTCACACTCAGTACTGTGCACAAAAGATGCAGCCCTGAGGTCTCCCATGATAGCAGGTGGGTAAGTAGAAATTCGCCGCTCGGCTGACCCGGCAGGAGCAAACGTATGCCAAAAATCGACGCAGAATCAGCTTTTCAGTAAAGAGCAGCCAGGGACATTCTAGCAAGTTGTACTTGTAAGTGGGGTTGGAAATGCTTTTCAGGGTCAGTACTGGGCTCAAAAGATGCAGCACTGAGGTCTCTCCTGATAGCAGGTGGGTAAGTAGAAATTCGCCGCTCGGCTGACCCGGCAGGAGCAAACGTATGCCAAAAATGTACGCAGAACCAGCTTTTCAGTGAAGAGCAGCCTGGGACATTCTAGCAAATTTTACTTGTAAGTGGGGTTGGAAACTCTTTTCAGGCTCAGTACTGGGATCAAAAGATACAGCCATGAGGTCTCTCCTGATAGCAGGTGGGTAAGTAGAAATTCGCCACTCGACTGACCCAGCAGGAGCAAACGTATGCCAAAAATTGACGCAGAACCAGCTTTTCAGTGAAGAGCAGCCAGGGACATTCTAGCACGTTTTACTTGTAAGTGGGGTTGGAAACGCTTTTCAGGCTAAGTACTGGGCTCAAAAGACGCAGCACTGAGGTCTCTCCCGATAGCAGGTGGGAAAGTAGAAATTCACCACTCAGCTGACCCGGCAGGAACAATCGTATGCCAAAAATTGACGTGAACCAGCGTTTCAGTGAAGAGCAGCTAGGGACATTCTAGCAAGTTTTAGTTGTAAATGGGGTTGGAAACGCTTTTCAGGCTCAGTACTGGGCTCAAAAGATGCAGTCCTGAGGTCTCAGCAGATACGTAAGTTGGAATTCGCCGCTCGGCTGACCCTGCAGGAGCAAACGTATGCCAAAAATCGACACAGAACCAGCTTTTCCGTGAAGAGCAGCCAGGGACATTCTAGCAAGTTTTACTTGTAAGTGGGGTTGGAAATGCTTTTCAGGCTCAGTACTGGGCTCAAAAGATGCAGCCCTGAGGTCTCTCATGATAGCAGGTGGGTAAGTTGGAATTCACTGCTCGGCTGACCCTGCAGGAGCAAACTTATGCCAAAATTCGACGCAAAACCAGCTTTTCAATGAAGAGCAGCTAGGGACATTCTAGCAAGTTTTACTTGTTAGTGGGGTTGGAAACGCTTTTCACGCTCAGTACTGTGCACAAAAGATGCAGCCCTGAGGTCTCCCATGATAGTAGGTGGGTAAGTAGAAATTTGCCGCTCGGCTGACCCGGCAGGAGCAAACGTATGCCAAAAATGTACGCAGAACCAGCTTTTCAGTGAAGAGCAGCCTGGGACATCCTAGCAAATTTTACTTGTAAGTGGGGTTGTAAACTCTTTTCAGGCTCAGTACTGGGATCAAAAGATACAGCCATGAGGTCTCTCCTGATAGCAGGTGGGTAAGTAGAAATTCGCCACTCGACTGACCCAGCAGGAGCAAATGTATGCCAAAAATTGACGCAGAACCAGCTTTTCAGTGAAGAGCAGCCAGGGACATTCTAGCACGTTTTACTTGTAAGTCGGGTTGGAAACACTTTTCAGGCTCAGTACTGGGCTCAAAAGACGCAGCACTGAGGTCTCTCCCGATAGCAGGTGGGAAAGTAGAAATTCACCACTCGGCTGACCCGGCAGGAACAAACGTATGCCAAAAATTGACGTGAACCAGCGTTTCAGTGAAGAGCAGCTAGGGACATTCTAGCAAGTTTTAGTTGTAAGTGGGGTTGGAAACGCTTTTCAGGCTCAGTACTGGGCTCAAAAGATGCAGTCCTGAGGTCTCAGCAGATACGTAAGTTGGAATTCGCCACTCGGCTAACCCGGCAGGAACAAACGTATGCCAAAAATTGACGTGAACCAGCGTTTCAGTGAAGAGCAGCCAGGGACGTTCAAGCAAGTTTTACTGGTAAGTGGGGTTGGAAACGCTTTTCAGGCTCAATACTGGGCTCAAAAGATGCAGCACTGAGGTCTCTCCTGATAGCAGGCGGGTAAGTAGAAATTCACCGCTCGGCTGACCTGGCATTAGCAAACGTATGCCAAAAATCGACGCAGAACCAGCTTTTCAGTGAAGAGCAGCCAGGGACATTCTAGCAAGTTTTAGTTGTAAGTGGGGTTGGAAACACTTTTCAGGCTCAGTACTGGGGTCAAAAGATGCAGCCATGAGGTCTCTCTTGATAGCAGCTGGGTAAGTAGAAATGTGCCGCTCGGCTGACCCGGCAGGAGCAAACGTATGCCAAAAATCGACGCAGAACCAGCTTTTCAGTGTAGAGCAGCCAGGGACATTCTAGCAAGTTTTACTTGTAAGTGGGGTTGGACACGCTTTTCAGGCTCATTACTGGGCTCAAAAGATGCAGCCATGAGGTCTCTCCTGATAGCAGGTGGGTAAGTAGAAATTAGAAGCCCGGCTGACCAGGCAGGAGCAAACGTATGCCAAAAATCGACGCAGGACCAGCTTTTCAGTGAAGAGCAGCCAGGGACATTCTAGCAAGTTTTACTTGTAAGTGGGGTTGGAAACGCTTTTCAGGCTTAGTACTGGGCTCAAAAGATGCAGTCCTGAGGTCTCTCCTGATAGCAGGTGTGTAAGTCGGAATTCGCCGCTCAGCTGACTCGGCAGGAGCAAACGTATGCCAAAAATCGACTTGAACCAGCTTTTCAGTTGAGAGCAGCCAGGGACATTTTAGCAAGTTTTACTGGTAAGTGGGGTTGGAAATGCTTTTCAGGCTCAATACTGGGCTCAAAAGATGTAGCCCTGAGATCTCTCCTGATAGCAGGTGGGTAAGTTGGAATTTGCCGCTAGGCTGACCCTGCAGGAGCAAACGTATGCCAAAAATCGACGCTGAACCAGCTTTTCAGTGAAGAGCAGCCAGGGACATTCTAGCAAGTTTTACTTGTAAGTGGGGTTGGAAACGCTTTTCAGTCTCAATACTGGGCTCAAAAGATGCTGCCCTGAAGTCTCTCATGATAGCAGGTGGGTAAGTAGAAATTTGCCGCTCGGCTGACAAGGCATTAGCAAATGTATGCCAAAAATCGACGCAGAACCAGCTTTTCAGTGAAGAGCAGCCAGGGACATTATAGCAAGTTTTACTTGTTATTGGGGTTGGAAACTATTTTCAGGCTCAGGACTGGGCTCAAAAGATGCAGCCATGAGGTCTCTCTTGATAGCAGGTGGGTAAGTAGAAATTACCCGCTCGGCTGACACGGCAAGAGCAAACGTATGCCAAAAATTGACGCAGAACCAGCTTTTCAGTGTAGAGCAGCAAGGGACATTCTAGCAAGTTTTACTTGTAAGTGGGGTTGGAAACTCTTTTCAGGCTCAGTACTGGGCTCAAAAGATACAGCCATGAGGTCTCTCCTGATAGCAGGTGGGTAAGTAGAAATTCGCCACTCGGCTGACCCAGCAGGAGCACATGTATACCAAAAATCGACGCAGAACCAGCTTTTCAGTGAAGAGCAGCCAGGGACATTCTAGCACGTTTTACTTGTAAGTGGGGTTGGAAATGCTTTTCAGGCTCAGTACTGGGCTCAAAAGACGCAGCACTGAGGTCTCTCCCGATAGCAGCTGGGTAAGTAGAAATTTGCCGCTCGGCTGACCCGGCAGGAGCAAACGTATGCCAAAATTGACGCTGAACCAGCTTTTCAGTGTAGAGCAGCCAGGGACATTCTAGCAAGTTTTACTTTTTAAGTGGGGTTGGAAACGCTTTCAGGCTTTTTACTGGGCTCAAAAGATGCAGCCATGAGGTCTCTCCTGATAGCAGGTGGGTAAGTAGAAATTCGCCGCTCGGCTGACCCGGCAGGAGCAAACGTATGCCAAAATTGATGTAAAGCCAGCTTTTCAGTGAAGAGCAGCGAGGGACATTCTAGCAAGTTTTACTTGTAAGTGGGGTTGGAAACGCTTTTCAGGCTCAGTACTGGGCTCAAAAGATGCAGTCCTGAGGTCTCAGCAGATACGTAAGTTGGAATTTGCCACTCGGCTGACCCTGCAGGAGCAAACGTATGCCAAAAATCGACACAGAACCAGCTTTTCCGTGAGGAGCAGCCAGGGACATTCTAGCAAGTTTTACTTGTAAGTGGGGTTGGAAACGCTTTTTACGCTCAGTACTGTGCACAAAAAATGCGGCACTGAGGTCTCTCCCGATAGCAGGTGGGTAAGTAGAAATTCACCACTCGGCTGACCTGGCAGGAACAAACGTATGCCAAAAATTGACGTGAACCAGCGTTTCAGTGAAGAGCAGCCAGGGACGTTGTAGCAAGTTTTACTGGTAAGTGGGGTGGAAACACTTTTCAGGCTCAATACTGGGCTCAAAAGATGCAGCACTGAGGTCTCTCCTGATAGCAGGTGGGTAAGTAGAAATTCACCGCTCGGCTGACCTTGCATTAGCAAACGTATGCCAAAAATCGACGCAGAACCAGCTTTTCAGTGAAGAGCATCCAGGGACATTCTAGCAAGTTTTAGTTGTAATAGGGGTTGGAAACGCTTTTCAGGCTCAGTACTGGACTCAAAAGATGCAGCCCTGAGGTCTCTCATGATAGCAGGCGGGTAAGTTGGAATTCGCTGCTCGGCTGACCCTGCAGGAGCAAACTTATGCCAAAATTTGACGCAAAACCAGCTTTTCAATGAAGAGCAGCTAGGGACATTCTAGCAAGTTTTACTTGTTAGTGGGGTTTGGAAATGCTTTTCACGCTCAGTACTGTGCACAAAAGATGCAGCCCTGAGGTCTCCCATGATAGCAGGTGGGTAAGTAGAAATTTGCCACTCGGCTGACCCGGCAGGAGCAAACGTATGCCAAAAATCGACTCAGAATCAGCTTTTCAGTAAAGAGCAGCCAGGGACATTCTAGCAAGTTATACTTGTAAGTGGGGTTGGAAATGCTTTTCAGGGTCAGTACTGGGCTCAAAAGATGCAGCACTGAGGTCTCTCCTGATAGCAGGTGGGTAAGTAGAAATTCGCCGCTCGGCTGACCCGGCAGGAGCAAACGTATGCCAAAAATGTACGCAGAACCAGCTTTTCAGTGAAGAGCAGCCTGGGACATTCTAGCAAATTTTACTTGTAAGTGGGGTTGGAAACTCTTTTCAGGCTCAGTACTGGGATCAAAAGATACAGCCATGAGGTCTCTCCTGATAGCAGGTGGGTAAGTAGAAATTCGCCACTCGACTGACCCAGCAGGAGCAAATGTATGCCAAAAATTGATGCAGAACCAGCTTTTCAGTGAAGAGCAGCCAGGGACATTCTAGCACGTTTTACTTGTAAGTGGGGTTGGAAACGCTTTTCAGGCTCAGTACTGGGCTCAAAAGACGCAGCACTGAGGTCTCTCCCGATAGCAGGTGGGAAAGTAGAAATGCACCACTCGGCTGACCCGGCAGGAACAAACGTATGCCAAAAATTGACGTGAACCAGCGTTTCAGTGAAGAGCAGCTAGGGACATTCTAGCAAGTTTTAGTTGTAAATGGGGTTGGAAACGCTTTTCCGGCTCAGTACTGGGCTCAAAAGATGCAGTCCTGAGGTCTCAGCAGATACGTAAGTTGGAATTCGCCGCTCGGCTGACCCTGCAGGAGCAAACGTATGCCAAAAATCGACACAGAACCAGCTTTTCCGTGAAGAGCAGCCAGGGACATTCTAGCACGTTTTACTTGTAAGTGGGGTTGAAAACGCTTTTCAGGCTCAGTACTGGACTCAAAAGATGCAGCCCTGAGGTCTCTCATGATAGCAGGTGGGTAAGTTGGAATTCGCTGCTCGGATGACCCTGCAGGAGCAATCTTATGCCAAAATTCGACGCAAAACCAGCTTTTCAATGAAGAGCAGCTAGGGACATTCTAGCAAGTTTTAGTTGTTAGTGGGGTTGGAAACGCTTTTCACGCTCAGTACTGTGCACAAAAGATGCAGCACTGAGGTCTCCCATGATAGCAGGTGGGTAAGTAGAAATTCGCCACTCGGCTGACCCGGCAGGAGCAAACGTATGCCAAAAATCGACGCAGAATCAGCTTTTCAGTATAGAGCAGCCAGGGACATTCTAGCAAGTTGTACTTGTAAGTGGGGTTGGAAATGCTTTTCAGGGTCAGTACTGGGCTCAAAAGATGCAGCACTGAGGTCTCTCCTGATAGCAGGTGGGTAAGTAGAAATTCGCCGCTCGGCTGACCCGGCAGGAGCAAACGTATGCCAAAAATGTACGCAGAAAAAGCTTTTCAGTGAAGAGCAGCCTGGGACATTCTAGCAAATTTTAATTGTAAGTGGGGTTGTAAACTCTTTTCAGGCTCAGTACTGGGATCAAAAGATACAGCCATGAGGTCTCTCCTGATAGCAGGTGGGTAAGTAGAAATTCGGCACTCGACTGACCCAGCAGGAGCAAATGTATGCCAAAAATTGACGCAGAACCAGCTTTTCAGTGAAGAGCAGCCAGGGACATTCTAGCATGTTTTACTTGTAAGTGGGGTTGGAAACGCTTTTCAGGCTCAGTACTGGGCTCAAAATACGCAGCACTGAGGTCTCTCCCGATAGCAGGTGGGAAAGTAGAAATTCACCACTCGGCTGACCCGGCAGGAACAAACGTATGCCAAAAATTGACGTGAAGCAGCGTTTCAGTGAAGAGCAGCTAGGGACATTCTAGCAAGTTTTAGTTGTAAGTGGGGTTGGAAACGCTTTTCAGGCTCAGTACTGGGCTCAAAAGATGCAGTCCTGAGGTCTCAGCAGATACGTAAGTTGGAATTTGCCACTCGGCTGACCCTGCAGGAGCAAACGTATGCCAAAAATCGACACAGAACCAGCTTTTCCGTGAAGAGCAGCCAGGGACAATCTAGCAAGTTTTACTTGTAAGTGGGGTTGGAAACGCTTTTCAGGCTCAGTACTGGGCTCAAAAGATGCAGCCCTGAGGTCTCTCATGATAGCAGCTGGGTAAGTAGAAATTCGCCGCTCGGCTGACCCTGCAGGAGCAAACGTATGCCAAAATTCGACACAGAACCAGCTTTTCAGTGAAGAGAAGCCAACAACATTCTAGCAATTTTTACTTGTTATTGGGGTTGGAAACTATTTTCAGGCTCAGGACTGGGCTCAAAAGATGCAGCCATGGGTCTCTCTTGATAGCAGGTGGGTAAGTAGAAATTACCCGCTCGGCTGACCCGGCAAGAGCAAACGTATGCCAAAAATTTACGCAGAACCAACTTTTCAGTGTAGAGCAGCAAGGGACATTCTAGCAAGTTTTACTTGTAAGTGGGGTTGGAAACGCTTTTAAGGCTCAGTACTGGACTCAAAAGATGCAGCCCTGAGGTCTCTCATGATAGCAGGTGGGTAAGTTGGAATTCGCTGCTCGGCTGACCCTGCAGGAGCAAACTTATGCCAAAATTCGACGCAAAACCAGCTTTTCAATGAAGAGCAGCTAGGGACATTCTAGCAAGTTTTACTTGTTAGTGGGGTTGGAAACGCTTTTCACGCTCAGTACTGTGCACAAAAGATGCAGCACTGAGGTCTCCCATGATAGCAGGTGGGTAAGTAGAAATTCGCCACTCGGCTGACCCGGCAGGAGCAAACGTATGCCAAAAATCGACGCAGAATCAGCTTTTCAGTAAAGAGCAGCCAGGGACATTCTAGCAAGTTGTACTTGTAAGTGGGGTTGGAAATGCTTTTCAGGGTCAGTACTGGGCTCAAAAGATGCAGCACTGAGGTCTCTCCTGATAGCAGGTGGGTAAGTAGAAATTCGCCGCTCGGCTGACCCGGCAGGAGCAAACGTATGCCAAAAATGTACGCAGAAAAAGCTTTTCAGTGAAGAGCAGCCTGGGACATTCTAGCAAATTTTAATTGTAAGTGGGGTTGTAAACTCTTTTCAGGCTCAGTACTGGGATCAAAAGATACAGCCATGAGGTCTCTCCTGATAGCAGGTGGGTAAGTAGAAATTCGCCACTCGACTGACCCAGCAGGAGCAAATGTATGCCAAAAATTGACGCAGAACCAGCTTTTCAGTGAAGAGCAGCCAGGGACATTCTAGCATGTTTTACTTGTAAGTGGGGTTGGAAACGCTTTTCAGGCTCAGTACTGGGCTCAAAATACGCAGCACTGAGGTCTCTCCCGATAGCAGGTGGGAAAGTAGAAATTCACCACTCGGCTGACCCGGCAGGAACAAACGTATGCCAAAAATTGACGTGAAGCAGCGTTTCAGTGAAGAGCAGCTAGGGACATTCTAGCAAGTTTTAGTTGTAAGTGGGGTTGGAAATGCTTTTCAGGCTCAGTACTGGGCTCAAAAGATGCAGTCCTGAGGTCTCAGCAGATACGTAAGTTGGAATTTGCCACTCGGCTGACCCTGCAGGAGCAAACGTATGCCAAAAATCGACACAGAACCAGCTTTTCCGTGAAGAGCAGCCAGGGACAATCTAGCAAGTTTTACTTGTAAGTGGGGTTGGAAACGCTTTTCAGGCTCAGTACTGGGCTCAAAAGATGCAGCCCTGAGGTCTCTCATGATAGCAGGTGGGTAAGTAGAAATTCGCCGCTCGGCTGACCCTGCAGGAGCAAACGTATGCCAAAATTCGACACAGAACCAGCTTTTCAGTGAAGAGAAGCCAACGACATTCTAGCAATTTTTACTTGTTATTGGGGTTGGAAACTATTTTCAGGCTCAGGACTGGGCTCAAAAGATGCAGCCATGGGTCTCTCTTGATAGCAGGTGGGTAAGTAGAAATTACCCGCTCGGCTGACCCGGCAAGAGCAAACGTATGCCAAAAATTGACGCAGAACCAACTTTTCAGTGTAGAGCAGCAAGGGACATTCTAGCAAGTTTTACTTGTAAGTGGGGTTGGAAACGCTTTTAAGGCTCAGTACTGGACTCAAAAGATGCAGCCCTGAGGTCTCTCATGATAGCAGGTGGGTAAGTTGGAATTCGCTGCTCGGCTGACCCTGCAGGAGAAAACTTATGCCAAAATTCGACGCAAAACCAGCTTTTCAATGAAGAGCAGCTAGGGACATTCTAGCAAGTTTTACTTGTTAGTGGGGTTGGAAATGCTTTTCACACTCAGTACTGTGCACAAAAGATGCAGCCCTGAGGTCTCCCATGATAGCAGGTGGGTAAGTAGAAATTCGCCACTCGGCTGACCCGGCAGGAGCAAACGTATGCCAAAAATCGACGCAGAATCAGCTTTTCAGTAAAGAGCAGCCAGGGACATTCTAGCAAGTTGTACTTGTAAGTGGGGTTGGAAATGCTTTTCAGGGTCAGTACTGGGCTCAAAAGATGCAGCACTGAGGTCTCTCCTGATAGCAGGTGGGTAAGTAGAAATTCGCCGCTCGGCTGACCCGGCAGGAGCAAACGTATGCCAAAAATGTAAGCAGAACCAGCTTTTCAGTGAAGAGCAGCCTGGGACATTCTAGCAAATTTTACTTGTAAGTGGGGTTGGAAACTCTTTTCAGGCTCAGTACTGGGATCAAAAGATACAGCCATGAGGTCTCTCCTGATAGCAGGTGGGTAAGTAGAAATTCGCCACTCGACTGACCCAGCAGGAACAAACGTATGCCAAAAATTGACGCAGAACCAGCTTTTCAGTGAAGAGCAGCCAGGGACATTCTAGCACGGTTTACTTGTAAGTGGGGTTGGAAACGCTTTTCAGGCTCAGTACTGGGCTCAAAAGACGCAGCACTGAGGTCTCTCTCGATAGCAGGTGGGAAAGTAGAAATTCACCACTCAGCTGACCCGGCAGGAACAATCGTATGCCAAAAATTGACGTGAACCAGCGTTTCAGTGAAGAGCAGCTAGGGACATTCTAGCAAGTTTTAGTTGTAAATGGGGTTGGAAACGTTTTTCAGGCTCAGTACTGGGCTCAAAAGATGCAGTCCTGAGGTCTCAGCAGATACGTAAGTTGGAATTCGCCGCTCGGCTGACCCTGCAGGAGCAAACGTATGCCAAAAATCGACACAGAACCAGCTTTTCCGTAAAGAGCAGCCAGGGACATTCTAGCAAGTTTTACTTGTAAGTGGGGTTGGAAATGCTTTTCAGGCTCAGTACTGGGCTCAAAAGATGCAGCCCTGAGGTCTCTCATGATAGCAGGTGGGTAAGTTGGAATTCGCTGCTCGGCTGACCCTGCAGGAGCAAACTTATGCCAAAATTCGACGCAAAACCAGCTTTTCAATGAAGAGCAGCTAGGGACATTCTAGCAAGTTTTACTTGTTAGTGGGGTTGGAAACGCTTTTCACGCTCAGTACTGTGCACAAAAGATGCAGCCCTGAGGTCTCCCATGATAGTAGGTGGGTAAGTAGAACTTCACCGCTCGGCTGACCCGGCAGGAGCAAACGTATGCCAAAAATGTACGCAGAACCAGCTTTTCAGTGAAGAGCAGCCTGGGACATTCTAGCAAATTTTACTTGTAAGTGGGGTTGTAAACTCTTTTCAGGCTCAGTACTGGGATCAAAAGATACAGCCATGAGGTCTCTCCTGATAGCAGGTGGGTAAGTAGAAATTCGCCACTCGACTGACCCAGCAGGAGCAAATGTATGCCAAAAATTGACGCAGAACCAGCTTTTCAGTGAAGAGCAGCCAGGGACATTCTAGCACGTTTTACTTGTAAGTAGGGTTGGAAACGCTTTTCAGGCTCAGTACTGGGCTCAAAAGACGCAGCACTGAGGTCTCTCCCGATAGCAGGTGGGAAAGTAGAAATTTACCACTCGGCTGACCCGGCAGGAACAAACGTATGCCAAAAATTGACGTGAACCAGCGTTTCAGTGAAGAGCAGCTAGGGACATTCTAGCAAGTTTTAGTTGTAAGTGGGGTTGGAAACGCTTTTCAGGCTCAGTACTGGGCTCAAAAGATGCAGTCCTGAGGTCTCAGCAGATACGTAAGTTGGAATTCGCCACTCGGCTAACCCTGCAGGAGCAAACGTATGCCAAAAATCGACACAGAACCAGCTTTTCCGTGAAGAGCAGCCAGGGACATTCTAGCAAGTTTTACTTGTAAGTGGGGTTGGAAACGCTTTTCAGGCTCAGTACTGGGCTCAAAAGATGCAGCCCTGAGGTCTCTCATGATAGCAGGTGGGTAAGTAGAAATTCGCCGCTCGGCTGACCCTGCAGGAGCAAACGTATGCCAAAATTCGACACAGAACCAGCTTTTCAGTGAAGAGAAGCCAACGACATTCTAGCAATTTTTACTTGTTATTGGGGTTGGAAACTATTTTCAGGCTCAGGACTGGGCTCAAAAGATGCAGCCATGAGGTCTCTCTTGATAGCAGGTGGGTAAGTAGAAATTACCCGCTCGGCTGACACGGCAAGAGCAAACGTATGCCAAAAATTGACGCAGAACCAGCTTTTCAGTGTAGAGCAGCAAGGGACATTCTAGCAAGTTTTACTTGTAAGTGGGGTTGGAAACTCTTTTCAGGCTCAGTACTGGGCTCAAAAGATACAGCCATGAGGTCTCTCCTGATAGCAGGTGGGTAAGTAGAAATTCGCCACTCGGCTGACCCAGCAGGAGCACATGTATACCAAAAATCGACGCAGAACCAGCTTTTCAGTGAAGAGCAGCCAGGGACATTCTAGCACGTTTTACTTGTAAGTGGGGTTGGAAATGCTTTTCAGGCTCAGTACTGGGCTCAAAAGACGCAGCACTGAGGTCTCTCCCGATAGCATGTGGGTAAGTAGAAATTCACCACTCGGCTGACCTGGCAGGAACAAACGTATGCCAAAAATTGACGTGAACCAGCGTTTCAGTGAAGAGCAGCCAGGGACATTCTAGCAAGTTTTAGTTGTAAGTGGGGTTGGAAACGCTTTCAGGCTCAGTACTGGACTCAAAAGATGCAGCCCTGAGGTCTCTCATAATAGCAGGTGGGTACGTTGGAATTCGCCGCTCGGCTGACCCTGCAGGAGCAAACTTATGCCAAAATTCGACGCAAAACCAGCTTTTCAATGAAGAGCAGCCAGAGACATTCTAGCAAGTTTTACTTGTAAGTGGGGTTGGAAACGCTTTTCACGCTCAGTATTGTGCCCAAAAGGTGCAGCCCTGAGGTCTCTCATGATAGCAGGTGGGTAAGTAGAAATTCGCCGCACGGCTGACAAGGCAGGAGCAAACGAATGCCAAAAATCGACGCAGAACCAGCTTTTCAGTGAAGAGCAGCCAGGGACATTATAGCAAGTTTTACTTGTAAATGGGGTTGGAAACGCTTTTCAGGCTCAGTACTGGGCTCACAAGATGCAGCCGTGAGGTCTCTCTTGATAGCAGCTGGGTAAGTAGAAATTTGCCGCTCGGCTGACCCGGCAGGAGCAAACGTATGCCAAAAATCGACTCAGAACCAGCTTTTCAGTGTAGAGTAGCCAGGGACATTCTAGCAAGTTTTACTTGTAAGTGGGGTTGGAAACACTTTTCAGGCTCATTACTGGGCTCAAAAGATGCAGCCATGAGGTCTCTCCTGATAGCAGGTGGGTAAGTAGAAATTCTCCGCTCGGCTGACCCGGCAGGAGCAAACGTATGTCTCAAAGTTGATGTAAAGCCAGCTTTTCAGTGAAGAGCAGCGAGGGACATTCTAGCAAGTTTTACTTGGAAGTGGGGTTGGAAACGCTTTTCAGGCTCAGTACTGGGCTCAAAAGATGCAGTCCTGAGGTCTCAGCAGGTGCGTAAGGTGGAATTCGCCTCTCAGCTGACCCTGCAGGAGCAAACTTATGCCAAAATTCGACGCAAAACCAGCTTTTCAATGAAGAGCAGCCAGGGACATTCTAGCAAGTTTACTTGTTAGTGGGGTTGGAAACGCTTTTCACGCTCAGTACTGTGCACAAAAGATGCAGCCCTGAGGTCTCTCATCATAGCAGGTGGGTAAGTAGAAATTCGCCGCTCGGCTGACCCGGCAGGAGCAAACGTATGCCAAAAATCGAGGCAGAATCAGCTTTTCAGTAAAGAGCAGCCAGGGACATTCTAGCAAGTTTTACTTGTAAGTGGGGTTGGAAATGCTTTTCAGGGTCAGTACTGGGCTCAAAAGATGCAGCACTGAGGTCTCTCCTGATAGCAGGTGGGTAAGTATAAATTCACCGCTCGGCTGACCCGGCAGCAGCAAACGTATGCCAAAAATGTACGCAGAACCAGCTTTTCAGTGAGGAGCAGCCAGGGACATTCTAGCAAGTTTTACTAGTAAGTGGGGTTGGAAACGCTTTTCAGGCTCAATACTGGACTCAAAAGATGCAGCCCTGAGGTCTCTCATGATAGCAGGTGGGTAACTTGGAATTCGCCGCTCGGCTGACCCTGCAGGAGCAAACGTATGCCAAAAATCGACGCAGAACCAGCTTTTGAGTGAAGAGCAGCCAGGGACATTCTAGCAAGTTTTAGTTGTAAGTGGGGTTGGAAACGCTTTTCAGGCTCAGTACTGGGCTCAAAAGATGCAGCCATGAGGTCTCTCTTTATAGCAGCTGGGTAAGTAGAAATTTGCCTCTCGGCTGACCCGGCAGGAGCAAACGTATGCCAAAAATTTAAGCAGAACCAGCTTTTCAGTGTAGAGCAGCCAGGGACATTCTAGCAAGTTTTACTTGTATGTGGGGTTGAAAACGCTTTTCAGGCTCATTACTGGGCTCAAAAGATGCAGCCCTGAGGTCTCTCCTGATAGCAGGTGGGTAAGTAGAAATTCACCGCTTGGCTGACCTGGCATTAGCAAACGTATGCCAAAAATCGACGCAGAACCAGCTTTTCAGTGAAGAGCAGCCAGGGACATTCTAGCAAGTTTTAGTTGTAAGTGGGGTTGGAAACGCTTTTCAGGCTCAGTACTGGGCTCAAAAGATGCAGCCATGAGGTCTCTCTTGATAGCAGCTGGGTAAGTAGAAATTTGCCTCTCGGCTGACCCGGCAGGAGCAAACGTTTGCCAAAAATTGACGCAGAACCAGCTTTTCAGCGTAGAGCAGCCAGGGACATTCTAGCAAGTTTCACTTGTATGTGGGGTTGAAAACGCTTTTCAGGCTCATTACTGGGCTCAAAAGATGCAGCCATGAGGTCTCTCCTGATAGCAGGTGGGTAAGTAGAAATTAGAAGCTCGGCTGACCAGGCAGGAGCAAACATATGCCAAAAATCGACGCAGAACCAGCTTTTCAGTGAAGAGCAGCCAGGGACATTCTAGCAAGTTTTACTTGTAAGTGGGGTTGGAAACTCTTTTCAGGCTCAGTACTGGGCTCAAAA
Organism: Lissotriton helveticus; assembly: GCF_964261635.1. Lineage (NCBI taxonomy): Eukaryota > Metazoa > Chordata > Amphibia > Caudata > Salamandridae > Lissotriton > Lissotriton helveticus. Next base: position 427,670,724 of record NC_136068.1, read on the forward strand.
GATACAGCCATGAGGTCTCTCCTGATAGCATGTGGGTAAGTAGAAATTGACCACTCGGCTGACCTGGCAGGAACAAACGTATGCCACAAATTGACGTGAACCAGCGTTTCAGTGAAGAGCAGCCAGGGACATTCTAGCAAGTTTTAGTTGTAAGTGGGGTTGGAAACGCTTTTCAGGCTCAGTACTGGACTCAAAAGATGCAGCCCTGAGGTCTCTCATAATAGCAGGTGGGTAAGTTGGAATTCGCCGCTCGGCTGACCCTGTAGGAGCAAACTTATGCCAAAATTCGACGCAAAACCAGCTTTTCAATGAAGAGCAGCCAGGGACATTCTAGTAAGTTTTACTTGTAAGTGGGGTTGGAAACGCTTTTCACGCTCAGTACTGTGCCCAAAAGATGCAGCCCTGAGGTCTCTCATGATAGCAGGTGGGTAAGTAGAAATTCGCCGCTCGGCTGACAAGGCAGGAGCAAACGAATGCCAAAAATCGACGCAGAACCAGCTTTTCAGTGAAGAGCAGCCAGGGACATTATAGCAAGTTTTACTTGTAAATGGGGTTGGAAACGCTTTTCAGGCTCAGTACTGGGCTCAAAAGATGCAGCTGTGAGGTCTCTCCTGATAGCAGGTGGGTAAGTAGAAATTCGCCGCTCGGCTGACCCGGCAGGAGCAAACGTATGTCTCAAAATTGATGTAAAGCCAGCTTTTCAGTGAAGAGCAGCGAGGGACATTCTAGCAAGTTTCACTTGTATGTGGGGTTGAAAACGCTTTTCAGGCTCATTACTGGGCTCAAAAGATGCAGCCATGAGGTCTCTCCTGATAGCAGGTGGGTAAGTAGAAATTAGAAGCTCGGCTGACCAGGCAGGAGCAAACGTATGCCAAAAATCGATGCAGAACCAGCTTTTCAGTGAAGAGCAGCCAGGGACATTCTAGCAAGTTTTACTTGTAAGTGGGGTTGGAAACTCTTTTCAGGCTCAGTACTGGGCTCAAAAGATACAGCCATGAGGTCTCTCCTGATAGCAGGTGGGTAAGTAGAAATTCGCCGCTCGGCTGACCCGGCAGGAGCAAACGTATGTCTCAAAATTGATGTAAAGCCAGCTTTTCAGTGAAGAGCAGCGAGGGACATTCTAGCAAGTTTCACTTGTATGTGGGGTTGAAAACGCTTTTCAGGCTCATTACTGGGCTCAAAAGATGCAGCCATGAGGTCTCTCCTGATAGCAGGTGGGTAAGTAGAAATTAGAAGCTCGGCTGACCAGGCAGGAGCAAACGTATGCCAAAAATCGACGCAGAACCAGCATTTCAGTGAAGAGCAGCCAGGGACATTTTAGCAAGTTTTACTGGTAAGTGGGGTTGGAAATGCTTTTCAGGCTCAATACTGGGCTCAAAAGATGCACCCCTGAGGTCTCTCATTATAGCAGGTGGGTAAGTTGGAATTCGCCGCTCGGCTGACCCTGCAGGAGCAAACGTATGCCAAAAATCGACGCAGAACCAGCTTTTCAGTGAAGAGCAGCCAGGGACATTCTAGCAAGTTTTACTTGTAAGTGGGGTTGGAAACTCTTTTCAGGCTCAGTACTGGGCTCAAAAGATACAGCCATGAGGTCTCTCCTGATAGCAGGTGGGTAAGTAGAAATTCGCCACTCGGCTGACCCAGCAGGAGCAAATGTATGCCAAAAATCGACGCAGAACCAGCTTTTCAGTGAAGAGCAGCCAGGGACATTCTAGCACGTTTTACTTGTAAGTGGGGTTGGAAATGCTTTTCAGGCTCAGTACTGGGCTCAAAAGACGCAGCACTGAGGTCTCTCCCGATAGCATGTGGGTAAGTAGAAATTGACCACTCGGCTGACCTGGCAGGAACAAACGTATGCCAAAAATTGACGTGAACCAGCATTTCAGTGAAGAGCAGCCAGGGACATTCTAGCAAGTTTTAGTTGTAAGTGGGGTTGGAAACGCTTTTCAGGCTCAGTACTGGACTCAAAAGATGCAGCCCTGAGGTCTCTCATAATAGCAGGTGGGTAAGTTGGAATTCGCCGCTCGGCTGACCCTGCAGGAGAAAACTTATGCCAAAATTCGACGCAAAACCAGCTTTTCAATGAAGAGCAGCCAGGGACATTCTAGTAAGTTTTACTTGTAAATGGGGTTGGAAACGCTTTTCAGGCTCAGTACTGGGCTCAAAAGATGCAGCCGTGAGGTCTCTCCTGATAGCAGGTGGGTAAGTAGAAATTCACCGCTCGACTGACCCGGCAGGAGCAAACATATGTCTCAAAATTGATGTAAGGCCAGCTTTTCAGTGAAGAGCAGCGAGGGACATTCTAGCAAGTTTTACTTGTAAGTGGGGTTGAAAACGCTTTTCAGGCTCAATACTGGGCTCAAAAGATGCAGCACTGAGGTCTCTCCTGATAGCAGGCGGGTAAGTAGAAATTCACAGCTCGGCTGACCTGGCATTAGCAAACGTATGCCAAAAATTGATGCAGAACCAGCTTTTCAGTGAAGAGCAGCCAGGGACATTCTAGCAAGTTTTAGTTGTAAGTGGGGTTGGAAACGCTTTTCAGGCTCAGTACTGGGCTCAAAAGATGCAGCCATGAGGTCTCTCTTGATAGCAGCTGGGTAAGTAGAAATTTGCCGCTCGGCTGACCCGGCAGGAGCAAACGTATGCCAAAAATTGACGCAGAACCAGCTTTTCAGTGTAGAGCAGCCAGGGACATTCTAGCAAGTTTTACTTGTAAGTGGGGTTGGAAACGCTTTTCAGGCTCATTACTGGGCTCAAAAGATGCAGCCATGAGGTCTCTCCTGATAGCTGGTGGGTAAGTAGAAATTAGAAGCTCGGCTGACCAAGCAGGAGCAAACGTATGCCAAAAATCGACGCAGAACCAGCATTTCAGTGAAGAGCAGCCAGGGACATTTTAGCAAGTTTTACTGGTAAGTGGGGTTGGAAATGCTTTTCAGGCTCAATACTGGGCTCAAAAGATGCAGCCCTGAGGTCTCTCATTATAGCAGGTGGGTAAGTTGGAATTTGCCGCTCGGCTGACCCTGCAGGAGCAAACGTATGCCAAAAATCAACGCAGAACCAGCTTTTCAGTGAAGAGCAGCCAGGGACATTCTAGCAAGTTTTACTTGTAAGTGGGGTTGGAAACTCTTTTCAGGCTCAGTACTGGGCTCAAAAGATACAGCCATGAGGTCTCTCCTGATAGCAGGTGGGTAAGTAGAAATTCGCCACTCGGCTGACCCAGCAGGAGCAAATGTATGCCAAAAATTGACGTGAACCAGCGTTTCAGTGAAGAGCAGCCAGGGACATTCTAGCAAGTTTTAGTTGTAAGTGGGGTTGGAAACGCTTTTCAGGCTCAGTACTGGACTCAAAAGATGCAGCCCTGAGGTCTCTCATAATAGCAGGTGGGTAAGTTGGAATTCGCCGCTCGGCTGACCCTGCAGGAGCAAACTTATGCCAAAATTCGACGCAAAACCAGCTTTTCAATGAAGAGCAGCCAGGGACATTCTAGTAAGTTTTACTTGTAAGTGGGGTTGGAAACGCTTTTCACGCTCAGTACTGTGCCCAAAAGATGCAGCCCTGAGGTCTCTCATGATAGCAGGTGGGTAAGTAGAAATTCGCCGCTCGGCTGACAAGGCAGGAGCAAACGAATGCCAAAAATCGACGCAGAACCAGCTTTTCAGTGAAGAGCAGCCAGGGACATTATAGCAAGTTTTACTTGTAAATGGGGTTGGAAACGCTTTTCAGGCTCAGTACTGGGCTCAAAAGATGCAGCCGTGAGGTCTCTCCTGATAGCAGGTGGGTAAGTAGAAATTCACCGCTCGGCTGACCCGGCAGGAGCAAACGTATGTCTCAAAATTGATGTAAGGCCAGCTTTTCAGTGAAGAGCAGCGAGGGACATTCTAGCAAGTTTTACTTGTAAGTGGGGTTGGAAACGCTTTTCAGGCTCAATACTGGGCTCAAAAGATGCAGCACTGAGGTCTCTCCTGATAGCAGGCGGGTAAGTAGAAATTCACAGCTCGGCTGACCTGGCATTAGCAAACGTATGCCAATAATCGACGCAGAACCAGCTTTTCAGTGAAGAGCAGCCAGGGACATTCTAGCAAGTTTTAGTTGTAAGTGGGGTTGGAAACGCTTTTCAGGCTCAGTACTGGGCTCAAAAGATGCAGCCATGAGGTCTCTCTTGATAGCAGCTGGGTAAGTAGAAATTTGCCACTCGGCTGACCCGGCAGGAGCAAACGTATGCCAAAAATTGACGCAGAACCAGCTTTTCAGTGTAGAGCAGCCAGGGACATTCTAGCAAGTTTTACTTGTATGTGGGGTTAGAAACGCTTTTCAGGCTCATTACTGGGCTCAAAAGATGCAGCCATGAGGTCTCTCCTGATAGCTGGTGGGTAAGTAGAAATTAGAAGCTCGGCTGACCAGGCAGGAGCAAACGTATGCCAAAAATCGACGCAGAACCAGCATTTCAGTGAAGAGCAGCCAGGGACATTTTAGCAAGTTTTACTGGTAAGTGGGGTTGGAAATGCTTTTCAGGCTCAATACTGGGCTCAAAAGATGCAGCCCTGAGGTCTCTCATTATAGCAGGTGGGTAAGTTGGAATTTGCCGCTCGGCTGACCCTGCAGGAGCAAACGTATGCCAAAAATCGACGCAGAACCAGCTTTTCAGTGAAGAGCAGCCAGGGACATTCTAGCAAGTTTTACTTGTAAGTGGGGTTGGAAACTCTTTTCAGGCTCAGTACTGGGCTCAAAAGATACAGCCATGAGGTCTCTCCTGATAGCAGGTGGGTAAGTAGAAATTCGCCACTCGGCTGACCCAGCAGGAGCAAATGTATGCCAAAAATCGACGCAGAACCAGCTTTTCAGTGAAGAGCAGCCAGGGACATTATAGCAAGTTTTACTTGTAAATGGGGTTGGAAACGCTTTTCAGGCTCAGTACTGGGCTCAAAAGATGCAGCCGTGAGGTCTCTCCTGATAGCAGGTGGGTAAGTAGAAATTCACCGCTCGGCTGACCCGGCAAGAGCAAACGTATGTCTCAAAATTGATGTAAGGCCAGCTTTTCAGTGAAGAGCAGCGAGGGACATTCTAGCAAGTTTTACTTGTAAGTGGGGTTGGAAACGCTTTTCAGGCTCAATACTGGGCTCAAAAGATGCAGCACTGAGGTCTCTCCTGATAGCAGGCGGGTAAGTAGAAATTCACAGCTCGGCTGACCTGGCATTAGCAAACGTATGCCAATAATCGACGCAGAACCAGCTTTTCAGTGAAGAGCAGCCAGGGACATTCTAGCAAGTTTTAGTTGTAAGTGGGGTTGGAAACGCTTTTCAGGCTCAGTACTGGGCTCAAAAGATGCAGCCATGAGGTCTCTCTTGATAGCAGCTGGGTAAGTAGAAATTTGCCGCTCGGCTGACCCGGCAGGAGCAAACGTATGCCAAAAATTGACGCAGAACCAGCTTTTCAGTGTAGAGCAGCCAGGGACATTCTAGCAAGTTTTACTTGTATGTGGGGTTGGAAACGCTTTTCAGGCTCATTACTGGGCTCAAAAGATGCAGCCATGAGGTCTCTCCTGATAGCTGGTGGGTAAGTAGAAATTAGAAGCTCGGCTGACCAGGCAGGAGCAAACGTATGCCAAAAATCGACGCAGAACCAGCATTTCAGTGAAGAGCAGCCAGGGACATTTTAGCAAGTTTTACTGGTAAGTGGGGTTGGAAATGCTTTTCAGGCTCAATACTGGGCTCAAAAGATGCAGCCCTGAGGTCTCTCATTATAGCAGGTGGGTAAGTTGGAATTTGCCGCTCGGCTGACCCCGCAGGAGCAAACGTATGCCAAAAATCGACGCAGAACCAGCTTTTCAGTGAAGAGCAGCCAGGGACATTCTAGCAAGTTTTACTTGTAAGTGGGGTTGGAAACTCTTTTCAGGCTCAGTACTGGGCTCAAAAGATACAGCCATGAGGTCTCTCCTGATAGCAGGTGGGTAAGTAGAAATTCGCCACTCGGCTGACCCAGCAGGAGCAAATGTATGCCAAAAATCGACGCAGAACCAGCTTTTCAGTGAAGAGCAGCCAGGGACATTCTAGCACGTTTTAGTTGTAAGTGGGGTTGGAAACGCTTTTCAGGCTCAGTACTGGACTCAAAAGATGCAGCCCTGAGGTCTCTCATAATAGCAGGTGGGTAAGTTGGAATTCGCCGCTCGGCTGACCCTGCAGGAGCAAACTTATGCCAAAATTCGATGCAAAACCAGCTTTTCAATGAAGAGCAGCCAGGGACATTCTAGTAAGTTTTACTTGTAAGTGGGGTTGGAAACGCTTTTCACGCTCAGTACTGTGCCCAAAAGATGCAGCCCTGAGGTCTCTCATGATAGCAGGTGGGTAAGTAGAAATTCGCCGCTCGGCTGACAAGGCAGTAGCAAACGAATGCCAAAAATCGACGCAGAACCAGCTTTTCAGTGAAGAGCAGCCAGGGACATTATAGCAAGTTTTACTTGTAAATGGGGTTGGAAACGCTTTTCAGGCTCAGTACTGGGCTCAAAAGATGCAGCCGTGAGGTCTCTCCTGATAGCAGGTGGGTAAGTAGAAATTCGCCGCTCGGCTGACCCGGCAGGAGCAAACGTATGTCTCAAAATTGATGTAAAGCCAGCTTTTCAGTGAAGAGCAGCGAGGGACATTCTAGCAAGTTTCACTTGTATGTGGGGTTGAAAACGCTTTTCAGGCTCATTACTGGGCTCAAAAGATGCAGCCATGAGGTCTCTCCTGATAGCAGGTGGGTAAGTAGAAATTAGAAGCTCGGCTGACCAGGCAGGAGCAAACGTATGCCAAAAATCGACGCAGAACCAGCTTTTCAGTGAAGAGCAGCCAGGGACATTCTAGCAAGTTTTACTTGTAAGTGGGGTTGGAAACTCTTTTCAGGCTCAGTACTGGGCTTAAAAGATACAGCCATGAGGTCTCTCCTGATAGCAGGTGGGTAAGTAGAAATTCGCCGCTCGGCTGACCCTGCAGGAGCAAACGTATGCCAAAATTCGACACAGAACCAGCTTTTCAGTGAAGAGAAGCCAACGATATTCTAGGAATTTTTACTTGTTATTGGGGTTGGAAACTATTTTCAGGCTCAGGACTGGGCTCAAAAGATGCAGCCATGAGGTCTCTCTTGATAGCAGGTGGGTAAGTAGAAATTACCCACTCGGCTGACCCGGCAAGAGCAAACGTATGCCAAAAATTGACGCAGAACCAGCTTTTCAGTGTAGAGCAGCAAGGGACATTCTAGCAAGTTTTACTTGTAAGTGGGGTTGGAAACTCTTTTCAGGCTCAGTACTGGGCTTAAAAGATACAGCCATGAGGTCTCTCCTGATAGCAGGTGGTTAAGTAGAAATTCGCCGCTCGGCTGACCCGGCAGGAGCAAACGTATGTCTCAAAATTGATGTAAAGCCAGCTTTTCAGTGAAGAGCAGCGAGGGACATTCTAGCAAGTTTCACTTGTATGTGGGGTTGAAAACGCTTTTCAGGCTCATTACTGGGCTCAAAAGATGCAGCCATGAGGTCTCTCCTGATAGCAGGTGGGTAAGTAGAAATTAGAAGCTCGGCTGACCAGGCAGGAGCAAACGTATGCCAAAAATCGACGCAGAACCAGCTTTTCAGTGAAGAGCAGCCAGGGACATTCTAGCAAGTTTTACTTGTAAGTGGGGTTGGAAACTCTTTTCAGGCTCAGTACTGGGCTTAAAAGATACAGCCATGAGGTCTCTCCTGATAGCAGCTGGGTAAGTAGAAATTCGCCGCTCGGCTGACCCTGCAGGAGCAAACGTATGCCAAAATTCGACACAGAACCAGCTTTTCAGTGAAGAAAAGCCAACGACATTCTAGGAATTTTTACTTGTTATTGGGGTTGGAAACTATTTTCAGGCTCAGGACTGGGCTCAAAAGATGCAGCCATGAGGTCTCTCTTGATAGCAGGTGGGTAAGTAGAAATTACCCACTCGGCTGACCCGGCAAGAGCAAACGTATGCCAAAAATTGACGCAGAACCAGCTTTTCAGTGTAGAGCAGCAAGGGACATTCTAGCACGTTTTACTTGTAAGTGGGGTTGGAAATGCTTTTCAGGCTCAGTACTGGGCTCAAAAGACGCAGCACTGAGGTCTCTCCCGATAGCATGTGGGTAAGTAGAAATTCACCACTCGGCTGACCTGGCAGGAACAAACGTATGCCAAAAATTGACGTGAACCAGCGTTTCAGTGAAGAGCAGCCAGGGACATTCTAGCAAGTTTTAGTTGTAAGTGGGGTTGGAAACGCTTTCAGGCTCAGTACTGGACTCACAAGATGCAGCCCTGAGGTCTCTCATAATAGCAGGTGGGTAAGTTGGAATTCGCCGCTCGGCTGACCCTGCAGGAGCAAACTTATGCCAAAATTTGACGCAAAACCAGCTTTTCAATGAAGAGCAGCCAGAGACATTCTAGCAAGTTTTACTTGTAAGTGGGGTTGGAAACACTTTTCACGCTCAGTACTATGCCCAAAAGGTGCAGCCCTGAGGTCTCTCATGATAGCAGGTGGGTAAGTAGAAATTCGCCGCACGGCTGACAAGGCAGGAGCAAACAAATGCCAAAAATCGACGCAGAACCAGCTTTTCAGTGAAGAGCAGCCAGGGACATTATAGCAAGTTTTACTTGTAAATGGGGTTGGAAACGCTTTCAGGCTCAGTACTGGACTCAAAAGATGCAGCCCTGAGGTCTCTCATAATAGCAGGTGGGTAAGTTGGAATTCGCCGCTCGGCTGACCCTGCAGGAGCAAACTTATGCCAAAATTTGACGCAAAACCAGCTTTTCAATGAAGAGCAGCCAGAGACATTCTAGCAAGTTTTACTTGTAAGTGGGGTTGGAAACACTTTTCACGCTCAGTACTATGCCCAAAAGGTGCAGCCCTGAGGTCTCTCATGATAGCAGGTGGGTAAGTAGAAATTCGCCGCACGGCTGACAAGGCAGGAGCAAACAAATGCCAAAAATCGACGCAGAACCAGCTTTTCAGTGAAGAGCAGCCAGGGACATTATAGCAAGTTTTACTTGTAAATGGGGTTGGAAACGCTTTTCAGGCTCAGTACTGGGCTCACAAGATGCAGCCGTGAGGTCTCTCTTGATAGCAGCTGGGTAAGTAGAAATTTGCCGCTCGGCTGACCCGGCAGGAGCAAACGTATGCCAAAAATCGACTCAGAACCAGCTTTTCAGTGTAGAGTAGCCAGGGACATTCTAGCAAGTTTTACTTGTAAGTGGGGTTGGAAACACTTTTCAGGCTCATTACTGGGCTCAAAAGATGCAGCCATGAGGTCTCTCCGGATAGCAGGTGGGTAAGTAGAAATACTCCGCTCGGCTGACCCGGCAGGAGCAAACGAATGTCTCAAAATTGATGTAAAGCCAGCTTTTCAGTGAAGAGCAGCGAGGGACATTCTAGCAAGTTTTACTTGGAAGTGGGGTTGGAAACGCTTTTCAGGCTCAGTACTGGGCTCAAAATATGCAGTCCTGAGGTCTCAGCAGGTGCGTAAGGTGGAATTCGCCTCTCAGCTGACCCTGCAGGAGCAAACTTATGCCAAAATTCGACGCAAAACCAGCTTTTCAATGAAGAGCAGCCAGGGACATTCTAGCAAGTTTTACTTGTAAGTGGGGTTGGAAATGCTTTTCAGGGTCAGTACTGGGCTCAAAAGATGCAGCACTGAGGTCTCTCCTGATAGCAGGTGGGTAAGTATAAATTCGCCGCTCGGCTGACCCGGCAGCAGCAAACGTATGCCAAAAATGTACGCAGAACCAGCTTTTCAGTGAAGAGAACCTGGGACATTCTAGCAAATTTTACTTGTAAGTGGGGTTGGAAACGCTTTTCAGGCTTAGTACTGGGCTCAAAAGATGCAGCCCTGATGTCTCTCCTGATAGCAAGTGGGTATGTAGAAATTCGCCAATTGGCTGACTCAGCAGGAGCAAACATATGCCAAAAATTGACGCAGAACCAGCTTTTCAGTGAGGAGCAGCCAGGGACATTCTAGCAAGTTTTACTAGTAAGTGGGGTTGGAAACGCTTTTCAGGCTCAATACTGGACTCAAAAGATGCAGCCCTGAGGTCTCTCATGATAGCAGGTGGGTAACTTGGAATTCGCCGCTCGGCTGACCCTGCAGGAGCAAACGTATGCCAAAAATCGACGCAGAACCAGCTTTTGAGTGAAGAGCAGCCAGGGACATTCTAGCAAGTTTTAGTTGTAAGTGGGGTTGGAAACGCTTTTCAGGCTCAGTACTGGGCTCAAAAGATGCAGCCATGAGGTCTCTCTTGATAGCAGCTGGGTAAGTAGAAATGTGCCTCTCGGCTGACCCGGCAGGAGCAAACGTATGCCAAAAATTTACGCAGAACCAGCTTTTCAGTGTAGAGCAGCCAGGGACATTCTAGCACGTTTTACTTGTAAGTGGGGTTGGAAATGCTTTTCAGGCTCAGTACTGGGCTCAAAAGACGCAGCACTGAGGTCTCTCCCGATAGCATGTGGGTAAGTAGAAATTGACCACTCGGCTGACCTGGCAGGAACAAACGTATGCCAAAAATTGACGTGAACCAGCGTTTCAGTGAAGAGCAGCCAGGGACATTCTAGCAAGTTTTAGTTGTAAGTGGGGTTGGAAACGCTTTTCAGGCTCAGTACTGGACTCAAAAGATGCAGCCCTGAGGTCTCTCATTATAGCAGGTGGGTAAGTTGGAATTCGCCGCTCGGCTGACCCTGCAGGAGCAAACTTATGCCAAAATTCGACGCAAAACCAGCTTTTCAATGAAGAGCAGCCAGGGACATTCTAGTAAGTTTTACTTGTAAGTGGGGTTGGAAACGCTTTTCACGCTCAGTACTGTGCCCAAAAGATGCAGCCCTGAGGTCTCTCATGATAGCAGGTGGGTAAGTAGAAATTCGCCGCTCGGCTGACAAGGCAGGAGCAAACGAATGCCAAAAATCGACGCAGAACCAGCTTTTCAGTGAAGAGCAGCCAGGGACATTATAGCAAGTTTTACTTGTAAATGGGGTTGGAAACGCTTTTCAGGCTCAGTACTGGGCTCAAAAGATGCAGCCCTGAGGTCTCTCATGATAGCAGGTGGGTAAGTTGGAATTCGCTGCTCGGCTGACCCTGCAGGAGCAAACTTATGCCAAAATTCGACGCAAAACCAGCTTTTCAATGAAGAGCAGCTAGGGACATTCTAGCAAGTTTTACTTGTTAGTGGGGTTGGAAACGCTTTTCACGCTCAGTACTGTGCACAAAAGATGCAGCCCTGAGGTCTCCCATGATAGTAGGTGGGTAAGTAGAACTTCACCGCTCGGCTGACCCGGCAGGAGCAAACGTATGCCAAAAATGTACGCAGAACCAGCTTTTCAGTGAAGAGCAGCCTGGGACATTCTAGCAAATTTTACTTGTAAGTGGGGTTGTAAACTCTTTTCAGGCTCAGTACTGGGATCAAAAGATACAGCCATGAGGTCTCTCCTGATAGCAGGTGGGTAAGTAGAAATTCGCCACTCGACTGACCCAGCAGGAGCAAATGTATGCCAAAAATTGACGCAGAACCAGCTTTTCAGTGAAGAGCAGCCAGGGACATTCTAGCACGTTTTACTTGTAAGTAGGGTTGGAAACGCTTTTCAGGCTCAGTACTGGGCTCAAAAGACGCAGCACTGAGGTCTCTCCCGATAGCAGGTGGGAAAGTAGAAATTTACCACTCGGCTGACCCGGCAGGAACAAACGTATGCCAAAAATTGACGTGAACCAGCGTTTCAGTGAAGAGCAGCTAGGGACATTCTAGCAAGTTTTAGTTGTAAGTGGGGTTGGAAACGCTTTTCAGGCTCAGTACTGGGCTCAAAAGATGCAGTCCTGAGGTCTCAGCAGATACGTAAGTTGGAATTCGCCACTCGGCTAACCCTGCAGGAGCAAACGTATGCCAAAAATCGACACAGAACCAGCTTTTCCGTGAAGAGCAGCCAGGGACATTCTAGCAAGTTTTACTTGTAAGTGGGGTTGGAAACGCTTTTCAGGCTCAGTACTGGGCTCAAAAGATGCAGCCCTGAGGTCTCTCATGATAGCAGGTGGGTAAGTAGAAATTCGCCGCTCGGCTGACCCTGCAGGAGCAAACGTATGCCAAAATTCGACACAGAACCAGCTTTTCAGTGAAGAGAAGCCAACGACATTCTAGCAATTTTTACTTGTTATTGGGGTTGGAAACTATTTTCAGGCTCAGGACTGGGCTCAAAAGATGCAGCCATGAGGTCTCTCTTGATAGCAGGTGGGTAAGTAGAAATTACCCGCTCGGCTGACACGGCAAGAGCAAACGTATGCCAAAAATTGACGCAGAACCAGCTTTTCAGTGTAGAGCAGCAAGGGACATTCTAGCAAGTTTTACTTGTAAGTGGGGTTGGAAACTCTTTTCAGGCTCAGTACTGGGCTCAAAAGATACAGCCATGAGGTCTCTCCTGATAGCAGGTGGGTAAGTAGAAATTCGCCACTCGGCTGACCCAGCAGGAGCACATGTATACCAAAAATCGACGCAGAACCAGCTTTTCAGTGAAGAGCAGCCAGGGACATTCTAGCACGTTTTAGTTGTAAGTGGGGTTGGAAATGCTTTTCAGGCTCAGTACTGGGCTCAAAAGACGCAGCACTGAGGTCTCTCCCGATAGCATGTGGGTAAGTAGAAATTCACCACTCGGCTGACCTGGCAGGAACAAACGTATGCCAAAAATTGACGTGAACCAGCGTTTCAGTGAAGAGCAGCCAGGGACATTCTAGCAAGTTTTAGTTGTAAGTGGGGTTGGAAACGCTTTCAGGCTCAGTACTGGACTCAAAAGATGCAGCCCTGAGGTCTCTCATAATAGCAGGTGGGTACGTTGGAATTCGCCGCTCGGCTGACCCTGCAGGAGCAAACTTATGCCAAAATTCGACGCAAAACCAGCTTTTCAATGAAGAGCAGCCAGAGACATTCTAGCAAGTTTTACTTGTAAGTGGGGTTGGAAACGCTTTTCACGCTCAGTATTGTGCCCAAAAGGTGCAGCCCTGAGGTCTCTCATGATAGCAGGTGGGTAAGTAGAAATTCGCCGCACGGCTGACAAGGCAGGAGCAAACGAATGCCAAAAATCGACGCAGAACCAGCTTTTCAGTGAAGAGCAGCCAGGGACATTATAGCAAGTTTTACTTGTAAATGGGGTTGGAAACGCTTTTCAGGCTCAGTACTGGGCTCACAAGATGCAGCCGTGAGGTCTCTCTTGATAGCAGCTGGGTAAGTAGAAATTTGCCGCTCGGCTGACCCGGCAGGAGCAAACGTATGCCAAAAATCGACTCAGAACCAGCTTTTCAGTGTAGAGTAGCCAGGGACATTCTAGCAAGTTTTACTTGTAAGTGGGGTTGGAAACACTTTTCAGGCTCATTACTGGGCTCAAAAGATGCAGCCATGAGGTCTCTCCTGATAGCAGGTGGGTAAGTAGAAATTCTCCGCTCGGCTGACCCGGCAGGAGCAAACGTATGTCTCAAAGTTGATGTAAAGCCAGCTTTTCAGTGAAGAGCAGCGAGGGACATTCTAGCAAGTTTTACTTGGAAGTGGGGTTGGAAACGCTTTTCAGGCTCAGTACTGGGCTCAAAAGATGCAGTCCTGAGGTCTCAGCAGGTGCGTAAGGTGGAATTCGCCTCTCAGCTGACCCTGCAGGAGCAAACTTATGCCAAAATTCGACGCAAAACCAGCTTTTCAATGAAGAGCAGCCAGGGACATTCTAGCAAGTTTACTTGTTAGTGGGGTTGGAAACGCTTTTCACGCTCAGTACTGTGCACAAAAGATGCAGCCCTGAGGTCTCTCATCATAGCAGGTGGGTAAGTAGAAATTCGCCGCTCGGCTGACCCGGCAGGAGCAAACGTATGCCAAAAATCGAGGCAGAATCAGCTTTTCAGTAAAGAGCAGCCAGGGACATTCTAGCAAGTTTTACTTGTAAGTGGGGTTGGAAATGCTTTTCAGGGTCAGTACTGGGCTCAAAAGATGCAGCACTGAGGTCTCTCCTGATAGCAGGTGGGTAAGTATAAATTCACCGCTCGGCTGACCCGGCAGCAGCAAACGTATGCCAAAAATGTACGCAGAACCAGCTTTTCAGTGAGGAGCAGCCAGGGACATTCTAGCAAGTTTTACTAGTAAGTGGGGTTGGAAACGCTTTTCAGGCTCAATACTGGACTCAAAAGATGCAGCCCTGAGGTCTCTCATGATAGCAGGTGGGTAACTTGGAATTCGCCGCTCGGCTGACCCTGCAGGAGCAAACGTATGCCAAAAATCGACGCAGAACCAGCTTTTGAGTGAAGAGCAGCCAGGGACATTCTAGCAAGTTTTAGTTGTAAGTGGGGTTGGAAACGCTTTTCAGGCTCAGTACTGGGCTCAAAAGATGCAGCCATGAGGTCTCTCTTTATAGCAGCTGGGTAAGTAGAAATTTGCCTCTCGGCTGACCCGGCAGGAGCAAACGTATGCCAAAAATTTAAGCAGAACCAGCTTTTCAGTGTAGAGCAGCCAGGGACATTCTAGCAAGTTTTACTTGTATGTGGGGTTGAAAACGCTTTTCAGGCTCATTACTGGGCTCAAAAGATGCAGCCCTGAGGTCTCTCCTGATAGCAGGTGGGTAAGTAGAAATTCACCGCTTGGCTGACCTGGCATTAGCAAACGTATGCCAAAAATCGACGCAGAACCAGCTTTTCAGTGAAGAGCAGCCAGGGACATTCTAGCAAGTTTTAGTTGTAAGTGGGGTTGGAAACGCTTTTCAGGCTCAGTACTGGGCTCAAAAGATGCAGCCATGAGGTCTCTCTTGATAGCAGCTGGGTAAGTAGAAATTTGCCTCTCGGCTGACCCGGCAGGAGCAAACGTTTGCCAAAAATTGACGCAGAACCAGCTTTTCAGCGTAGAGCAGCCAGGGACATTCTAGCAAGTTTCACTTGTATGTGGGGTTGAAAACGCTTTTCAGGCTCATTACTGGGCTCAAAAGATGCAGCCATGAGGTCTCTCCTGATAGCAGGTGGGTAAGTAGAAATTAGAAGCTCGGCTGACCAGGCAGGAGCAAACATATGCCAAAAATCGACGCAGAACCAGCTTTTCAGTGAAGAGCAGCCAGGGACATTCTAGCAAGTTTTACTTGTAAGTGGGGTTGGAAACTCTTTTCAGGCTCAGTACTGGGCTCAAAAGATACAGCCATGAGGTCTCTCCTGATAGCATGTGGGTAAGTAGAAATTGACCACTCGGCTGACCTGGCAGGAACAAACGTATGCCACAAATTGACGTGAACCAGCGTTTCAGTGAAGAGCAGCCAGGGACATTCTAGCAAGTTTTAGTTGTAAGTGGGGTTGGAAACGCTTTTCAGGCTCAGTACTGGACTCAAAAGATGCAGCCCTGAGGTCTCTCATAATAGCAGGTGGGTAAGTTGGAATTCGCCGCTCGGCTGACCCTGTAGGAGCAAACTTATGCCAAAATTCGACGCAAAACCAGCTTTTCAATGAAGAGCAGCCAGGGACATTCTAGTAAGTTTTACTTGTAAGTGGGGTTGGAAACGCTTTTCACGCTCAGTACTGTGCCCAAAAGATGCAGCCCTGAGGTCTCTCATGATAGCAGGTGGGTAAGTAGAAATTCGCCGCTCGGCTGACAAGGCAGGAGCAAACGAATGCCAAAAATCGACGCAGAACCAGCTTTTCAGTGAAGAGCAGCCAGGGACATTATAGCAAGTTTTACTTGTAAATGGGGTTGGAAACGCTTTTCAGGCTCAGTACTGGGCTCAAAAGATGCAGCTGTGAGGTCTCTCCTGATAGCAGGTGGGTAAGTAGAAATTCGCCGCTCGGCTGACCCGGCAGGAGCAAACGTATGTCTCAAAATTGATGTAAAGCCAGCTTTTCAGTGAAGAGCAGCGAGGGACATTCTAGCAAGTTTCACTTGTATGTGGGGTTGAAAACGCTTTTCAGGCTCATTACTGGGCTCAAAAGATGCAGCCATGAGGTCTCTCCTGATAGCAGGTGGGTAAGTAGAAATTAGAAGCTCGGCTGACCAGGCAGGAGCAAACGTATGCCAAAAATCGATGCAGAACCAGCTTTTCAGTGAAGAGCAGCCAGGGACATTCTAGCAAGTTTTACTTGTAAGTGGGGTTGGAAACTCTTTTCAGGCTCAGTACTGGGCTCAAAAGATACAGCCATGAGGTCTCTCCTGATAGCAGGTGGGTAAGTAGAAATTCGCCGCTCGGCTGACCCGGCAGGAGCAAACGTATGTCTCAAAATTGATGTAAAGCCAGCTTTTCAGTGAAGAGCAGCGAGGGACATTCTAGCAAGTTTCACTTGTATGTGGGGTTGAAAACGCTTTTCAGGCTCATTACTGGGCTCAAAAGATGCAGCCATGAGGTCTCTCCTGATAGCAGGTGGGTAAGTAGAAATTAGAAGCTCGGCTGACCAGGCAGGAGCAAACGTATGCCAAAAATCGACGCAGAACCAGCATTTCAGTGAAGAGCAGCCAGGGACATTTTAGCAAGTTTTACTGGTAAGTGGGGTTGGAAATGCTTTTCAGGCTCAATACTGGGCTCAAAAGATGCACCCCTGAGGTCTCTCATTATAGCAGGTGGGTAAGTTGGAATTCGCCGCTCGGCTGACCCTGCAGGAGCAAACGTATGCCAAAAATCGACGCAGAACCAGCTTTTCAGTGAAGAGCAGCCAGGGACATTCTAGCAAGTTTTACTTGTAAGTGGGGTTGGAAACTCTTTTCAGGCTCAGTACTGGGCTCAAAAGATACAGCCATGAGGTCTCTCCTGATAGCAGGTGGGTAAGTAGAAATTCGCCACTCGGCTGACCCAGCAGGAGCAAATGTATGCCAAAAATCGACGCAGAACCAGCTTTTCAGTGAAGAGCAGCCAGGGACATTCTAGCACGTTTTACTTGTAAGTGGGGTTGGAAATGCTTTTCAGGCTCAGTACTGGGCTCAAAAGACGCAGCACTGAGGTCTCTCCCGATAGCATGTGGGTAAGTAGAAATTGACCACTCGGCTGACCTGGCAGGAACAAACGTATGCCAAAAATTGACGTGAACCAGCATTTCAGTGAAGAGCAGCCAGGGACATTCTAGCAAGTTTTAGTTGTAAGTGGGGTTGGAAACGCTTTTCAGGCTCAGTACTGGACTCAAAAGATGCAGCCCTGAGGTCTCTCATAATAGCAGGTGGGTAAGTTGGAATTCGCCGCTCGGCTGACCCTGCAGGAGAAAACTTATGCCAAAATTCGACGCAAAACCAGCTTTTCAATGAAGAGCAGCCAGGGACATTCTAGTAAGTTTTACTTGTAAATGGGGTTGGAAACGCTTTTCAGGCTCAGTACTGGGCTCAAAAGATGCAGCCGTGAGGTCTCTCCTGATAGCAGGTGGGTAAGTAGAAATTCACCGCTCGACTGACCCGGCAGGAGCAAACATATGTCTCAAAATTGATGTAAGGCCAGCTTTTCAGTGAAGAGCAGCGAGGGACATTCTAGCAAGTTTTACTTGTAAGTGGGGTTGAAAACGCTTTTCAGGCTCAATACTGGGCTCAAAAGATGCAGCACTGAGGTCTCTCCTGATAGCAGGCGGGTAAGTAGAAATTCACAGCTCGGCTGACCTGGCATTAGCAAACGTATGCCAAAAATTGATGCAGAACCAGCTTTTCAGTGAAGAGCAGCCAGGGACATTCTAGCAAGTTTTAGTTGTAAGTGGGGTTGGAAACGCTTTTCAGGCTCAGTACTGGGCTCAAAAGATGCAGCCATGAGGTCTCTCTTGATAGCAGCTGGGTAAGTAGAAATTTGCCGCTCGGCTGACCCGGCAGGAGCAAACGTATGCCAAAAATTGACGCAGAACCAGCTTTTCAGTGTAGAGCAGCCAGGGACATTCTAGCAAGTTTTACTTGTAAGTGGGGTTGGAAACGCTTTTCAGGCTCATTACTGGGCTCAAAAGATGCAGCCATGAGGTCTCTCCTGATAGCTGGTGGGTAAGTAGAAATTAGAAGCTCGGCTGACCAAGCAGGAGCAAACGTATGCCAAAAATCGACGCAGAACCAGCATTTCAGTGAAGAGCAGCCAGGGACATTTTAGCAAGTTTTACTGGTAAGTGGGGTTGGAAATGCTTTTCAGGCTCAATACTGGGCTCAAAAGATGCAGCCCTGAGGTCTCTCATTATAGCAGGTGGGTAAGTTGGAATTTGCCGCTCGGCTGACCCTGCAGGAGCAAACGTATGCCAAAAATCAACGCAGAACCAGCTTTTCAGTGAAGAGCAGCCAGGGACATTCTAGCAAGTTTTACTTGTAAGTGGGGTTGGAAACTCTTTTCAGGCTCAGTACTGGGCTCAAAAGATACAGCCATGAGGTCTCTCCTGATAGCAGGTGGGTAAGTAGAAATTCGCCACTCGGCTGACCCAGCAGGAGCAAATGTATGCCAAAAATTGACGTGAACCAGCGTTTCAGTGAAGAGCAGCCAGGGACATTCTAGCAAGTTTTAGTTGTAAGTGGGGTTGGAAACGCTTTTCAGGCTCAGTACTGGACTCAAAAGATGCAGCCCTGAGGTCTCTCATAATAGCAGGTGGGTAAGTTGGAATTCGCCGCTCGGCTGACCCTGCAGGAGCAAACTTATGCCAAAATTCGACGCAAAACCAGCTTTTCAATGAAGAGCAGCCAGGGACATTCTAGTAAGTTTTACTTGTAAGTGGGGTTGGAAACGCTTTTCACGCTCAGTACTGTGCCCAAAAGATGCAGCCCTGAGGTCTCTCATGATAGCAGGTGGGTAAGTAGAAATTCGCCGCTCGGCTGACAAGGCAGGAGCAAACGAATGCCAAAAATCGACGCAGAACCAGCTTTTCAGTGAAGAGCAGCCAGGGACATTATAGCAAGTTTTACTTGTAAATGGGGTTGGAAACGCTTTTCAGGCTCAGTACTGGGCTCAAAAGATGCAGCCGTGAGGTCTCTCCTGATAGCAGGTGGGTAAGTAGAAATTCACCGCTCGGCTGACCCGGCAGGAGCAAACGTATGTCTCAAAATTGATGTAAGGCCAGCTTTTCAGTGAAGAGCAGCGAGGGACATTCTAGCAAGTTTTACTTGTAAGTGGGGTTGGAAACGCTTTTCAGGCTCAATACTGGGCTCAAAAGATGCAGCACTGAGGTCTCTCCTGATAGCAGGCGGGTAAGTAGAAATTCACAGCTCGGCTGACCTGGCATTAGCAAACGTATGCCAATAATCGACGCAGAACCAGCTTTTCAGTGAAGAGCAGCCAGGGACATTCTAGCAAGTTTTAGTTGTAAGTGGGGTTGGAAACGCTTTTCAGGCTCAGTACTGGGCTCAAAAGATGCAGCCATGAGGTCTCTCTTGATAGCAGCTGGGTAAGTAGAAATTTGCCACTCGGCTGACCCGGCAGGAGCAAACGTATGCCAAAAATTGACGCAGAACCAGCTTTTCAGTGTAGAGCAGCCAGGGACATTCTAGCAAGTTTTACTTGTATGTGGGGTTAGAAACGCTTTTCAGGCTCATTACTGGGCTCAAAAGATGCAGCCATGAGGTCTCTCCTGATAGCTGGTGGG
The DNA here is from genome assembly GCF_964261635.1 of Lissotriton helveticus. NCBI lineage: Eukaryota > Metazoa > Chordata > Amphibia > Caudata > Salamandridae > Lissotriton > Lissotriton helveticus. The sequence continues at coordinate 427,690,240 of NC_136068.1, forward strand.
TAAGTAGAAATTAGAAGCTCGGCTGACCAGGCAGGAGCAAACGTATGCCAAAAATCGACGCAGAACCAGCATTTCAGTGAAGAGCAGCCAGGGACATTTTAGCAAGTTTTACTGGTAAGTGGGGTTGGAAATGCTTTTCAGGCTCAATACTGGGCTCAAAAGATGCAGCCCTGAGGTCTCTCATTATAGCAGGTGGGTAAGTTGGAATTTGCCGCTCGGCTGACCCTGCAGGAGCAAACGTATGCCAAAAATCGACGCAGAACCAGCTTTTCAGTGAAGAGCAGCCAGGGACATTCTAGCAAGTTTTACTTGTAAGTGGGGTTGGAAACTCTTTTCAGGCTCAGTACTGGGCTCAAAAGATACAGCCATGAGGTCTCTCCTGATAGCAGGTGGGTAAGTAGAAATTCGCCACTCGGCTGACCCAGCAGGAGCAAATGTATGCCAAAAATCGACGCAGAACCAGCTTTTCAGTGAAGAGCAGCCAGGGACATTATAGCAAGTTTTACTTGTAAATGGGGTTGGAAACGCTTTTCAGGCTCAGTACTGGGCTCAAAAGATGCAGCCGTGAGGTCTCTCCTGATAGCAGGTGGGTAAGTAGAAATTCACCGCTCGGCTGACCCGGCAAGAGCAAACGTATGTCTCAAAATTGATGTAAGGCCAGCTTTTCAGTGAAGAGCAGCGAGGGACATTCTAGCAAGTTTTACTTGTAAGTGGGGTTGGAAACGCTTTTCAGGCTCAATACTGGGCTCAAAAGATGCAGCACTGAGGTCTCTCCTGATAGCAGGCGGGTAAGTAGAAATTCACAGCTCGGCTGACCTGGCATTAGCAAACGTATGCCAATAATCGACGCAGAACCAGCTTTTCAGTGAAGAGCAGCCAGGGACATTCTAGCAAGTTTTAGTTGTAAGTGGGGTTGGAAACGCTTTTCAGGCTCAGTACTGGGCTCAAAAGATGCAGCCATGAGGTCTCTCTTGATAGCAGCTGGGTAAGTAGAAATTTGCCGCTCGGCTGACCCGGCAGGAGCAAACGTATGCCAAAAATTGACGCAGAACCAGCTTTTCAGTGTAGAGCAGCCAGGGACATTCTAGCAAGTTTTACTTGTATGTGGGGTTGGAAACGCTTTTCAGGCTCATTACTGGGCTCAAAAGATGCAGCCATGAGGTCTCTCCTGATAGCTGGTGGGTAAGTAGAAATTAGAAGCTCGGCTGACCAGGCAGGAGCAAACGTATGCCAAAAATCGACGCAGAACCAGCATTTCAGTGAAGAGCAGCCAGGGACATTTTAGCAAGTTTTACTGGTAAGTGGGGTTGGAAATGCTTTTCAGGCTCAATACTGGGCTCAAAAGATGCAGCCCTGAGGTCTCTCATTATAGCAGGTGGGTAAGTTGGAATTTGCCGCTCGGCTGACCCCGCAGGAGCAAACGTATGCCAAAAATCGACGCAGAACCAGCTTTTCAGTGAAGAGCAGCCAGGGACATTCTAGCAAGTTTTACTTGTAAGTGGGGTTGGAAACTCTTTTCAGGCTCAGTACTGGGCTCAAAAGATACAGCCATGAGGTCTCTCCTGATAGCAGGTGGGTAAGTAGAAATTCGCCACTCGGCTGACCCAGCAGGAGCAAATGTATGCCAAAAATCGACGCAGAACCAGCTTTTCAGTGAAGAGCAGCCAGGGACATTCTAGCACGTTTTAGTTGTAAGTGGGGTTGGAAACGCTTTTCAGGCTCAGTACTGGACTCAAAAGATGCAGCCCTGAGGTCTCTCATAATAGCAGGTGGGTAAGTTGGAATTCGCCGCTCGGCTGACCCTGCAGGAGCAAACTTATGCCAAAATTCGATGCAAAACCAGCTTTTCAATGAAGAGCAGCCAGGGACATTCTAGTAAGTTTTACTTGTAAGTGGGGTTGGAAACGCTTTTCACGCTCAGTACTGTGCCCAAAAGATGCAGCCCTGAGGTCTCTCATGATAGCAGGTGGGTAAGTAGAAATTCGCCGCTCGGCTGACAAGGCAGTAGCAAACGAATGCCAAAAATCGACGCAGAACCAGCTTTTCAGTGAAGAGCAGCCAGGGACATTATAGCAAGTTTTACTTGTAAATGGGGTTGGAAACGCTTTTCAGGCTCAGTACTGGGCTCAAAAGATGCAGCCGTGAGGTCTCTCCTGATAGCAGGTGGGTAAGTAGAAATTCGCCGCTCGGCTGACCCGGCAGGAGCAAACGTATGTCTCAAAATTGATGTAAAGCCAGCTTTTCAGTGAAGAGCAGCGAGGGACATTCTAGCAAGTTTCACTTGTATGTGGGGTTGAAAACGCTTTTCAGGCTCATTACTGGGCTCAAAAGATGCAGCCATGAGGTCTCTCCTGATAGCAGGTGGGTAAGTAGAAATTAGAAGCTCGGCTGACCAGGCAGGAGCAAACGTATGCCAAAAATCGACGCAGAACCAGCTTTTCAGTGAAGAGCAGCCAGGGACATTCTAGCAAGTTTTACTTGTAAGTGGGGTTGGAAACTCTTTTCAGGCTCAGTACTGGGCTTAAAAGATACAGCCATGAGGTCTCTCCTGATAGCAGGTGGGTAAGTAGAAATTCGCCGCTCGGCTGACCCTGCAGGAGCAAACGTATGCCAAAATTCGACACAGAACCAGCTTTTCAGTGAAGAGAAGCCAACGATATTCTAGGAATTTTTACTTGTTATTGGGGTTGGAAACTATTTTCAGGCTCAGGACTGGGCTCAAAAGATGCAGCCATGAGGTCTCTCTTGATAGCAGGTGGGTAAGTAGAAATTACCCACTCGGCTGACCCGGCAAGAGCAAACGTATGCCAAAAATTGACGCAGAACCAGCTTTTCAGTGTAGAGCAGCAAGGGACATTCTAGCAAGTTTTACTTGTAAGTGGGGTTGGAAACTCTTTTCAGGCTCAGTACTGGGCTTAAAAGATACAGCCATGAGGTCTCTCCTGATAGCAGGTGGTTAAGTAGAAATTCGCCGCTCGGCTGACCCGGCAGGAGCAAACGTATGTCTCAAAATTGATGTAAAGCCAGCTTTTCAGTGAAGAGCAGCGAGGGACATTCTAGCAAGTTTCACTTGTATGTGGGGTTGAAAACGCTTTTCAGGCTCATTACTGGGCTCAAAAGATGCAGCCATGAGGTCTCTCCTGATAGCAGGTGGGTAAGTAGAAATTAGAAGCTCGGGTGACCAGGCAGGAGCAAACGTATGCCAAAAATCGACGCAGAACCAGCTTTTCAGTGAAGAGCAGCCAGGGACATTCTAGCAAGTTTTACTTGTAAGTGGGGTTGGAAACTCTTTTCAGGCTCAGTACTGGGCTTAAAAGATACAGCCATGAGGTCTCTCCTGATAGCAGCTGGGTAAGTAGAAATTCGCCGCTCGGCTGACCCTGCAGGAGCAAACGTATGCCAAAATTCGACACAGAACCAGCTTTTCAGTGAAGAAAAGCCAACGACATTCTAGGAATTTTTACTTGTTATTGGGGTTGGAAACTATTTTCAGGCTCAGGACTGGGCTCAAAAGATGCAGCCATGAGGTCTCTCTTGATAGCAGGTGGGTAAGTAGAAATTACCCACTCGGCTGACCCGGCAAGAGCAAACGTATGCCAAAAATTGACGCAGAACCAGCTTTTCAGTGTAGAGCAGCAAGGGACATTCTAGCACGTTTTACTTGTAAGTGGGGTTGGAAATGCTTTTCAGGCTCAGTACTGGGCTCAAAAGACGCAGCACTGAGGTCTCTCCCGATAGCATGTGGGTAAGTAGAAATTCACCACTCGGCTGACCTGGCAGGAACAAACGTATGCCAAAAATTGACGTGAACCAGCGTTTCAGTGAAGAGCAGCCAGGGACATTCTAGCAAGTTTTAGTTGTAAGTGGGGTTGGAAACGCTTTCAGGCTCAGTACTGGACTCACAAGATGCAGCCCTGAGGTCTCTCATAATAGCAGGTGGGTAAGTTGGAATTCGCCGCTCGGCTGACCCTGCAGGAGCAAACTTATGCCAAAATTTGACGCAAAACCAGCTTTTCAATGAAGAGCAGCCAGAGACATTCTAGCAAGTTTTACTTGTAAGTGGGGTTGGAAACACTTTTCACGCTCAGTACTATGCCCAAAAGGTGCAGCCCTGAGGTCTCTCATGATAGCAGGTGGGTAAGTAGAAATTCGCCGCACGGCTGACAAGGCAGGAGCAAACAAATGCCAAAAATCGACGCAGAACCAGCTTTTCAGTGAAGAGCAGCCAGGGACATTATAGCAAGTTTTACTTGTAAATGGGGTTGGAAACGCTTTCAGGCTCAGTACTGGACTCAAAAGATGCAGCCCTGAGGTCTCTCATAATAGCAGGTGGGTAAGTTGGAATTCGCCGCTCGGCTGACCCTGCAGGAGCAAACTTATGCCAAAATTTGACGCAAAACCAGCTTTTCAATGAAGAGCAGCCAGAGACATTCTAGCAAGTTTTACTTGTAAGTGGGGTTGGAAACACTTTTCACGCTCAGTACTATGCCCAAAAGGTGCAGCCCTGAGGTCTCTCATGATAGCAGGTGGGTAAGTAGAAATTCGCCGCACGGCTGACAAGGCAGGAGCAAACAAATGCCAAAAATCGACGCAGAACCAGCTTTTCAGTGAAGAGCAGCCAGGGACATTATAGCAAGTTTTACTTGTAAATGGGGTTGGAAACGCTTTTCAGGCTCAGTACTGGGCTCACAAGATGCAGCCGTGAGGTCTCTCTTGATAGCAGCTGGGTAAGTAGAAATTTGCCGCTCGGCTGACCCGGCAGGAGCAAACGTATGCCAAAAATCGACTCAGAACCAGCTTTTCAGTGTAGAGTAGCCAGGGACATTCTAGCAAGTTTTACTTGTAAGTGGGGTTGGAAACACTTTTCAGGCTCATTACTGGGCTCAAAAGATGCAGCCATGAGGTCTCTCCTGATAGCAGGTGGGTAAGTAGAAATACTCCGCTCGGCTGACCCGGCAGGAGCAAACGAATGTCTCAAAATTGATGTAAAGCCAGCTTTTCAGTGAAGAGCAGCGAGGGACATTCTAGCAAGTTTTACTTGGAAGTGGGGTTGGAAACGCTTTTCAGGCTCAGTACTGGGCTCAAAATATGCAGTCCTGAGGTCTCAGCAGGTGCGTAAGGTGGAATTCGCCTCTCAGCTGACCCTGCAGGAGCAAACTTATGCCAAAATTCGACGCAAAACCAGCTTTTCAATGAAGAGCAGCCAGGGACATTCTAGCAAGTTTTACTTGTAAGTGGGGTTGGAAATGCTTTTCAGGGTCAGTACTGGGCTCAAAAGATGCAGCACTGAGGTCTCTCCTGATAGCAGGTGGGTAAGTATAAATTCGCCGCTCGGCTGACCCGGCAGCAGCAAACGTATGCCAAAAATGTACGCAGAACCAGCTTTTCAGTGAAGAGAACCTGGGACATTCTAGCAAATTTTACTTGTAAGTGGGGTTGGAAACGCTTTTCAGGCTTAGTACTGGGCTCAAAAGATGCAGCCCTGATGTCTCTCCTGATAGCAAGTGGGTATGTAGAAATTCGCCAATTGGCTGACTCAGCAGGAGCAAACATATGCCAAAAATTGACGCAGAACCAGCTTTTCAGTGAGGAGCAGCCAGGGACATTCTAGCAAGTTTTACTAGTAAGTGGGGTTGGAAACGCTTTTCAGGCTCAATACTGGACTCAAAAGATGCAGCCCTGAGGTCTCTCATGATAGCAGGTGGGTAACTTGGAATTCGCCGCTCGGCTGACCCTGCAGGAGCAAACGTATGCCAAAAATCGACGCAGAACCAGCTTTTGAGTGAAGAGCAGCCAGGGACATTCTAGCAAGTTTTAGTTGTAAGTGGGGTTGGAAACGCTTTTCAGGCTCAGTACTGGGCTCAAAAGATGCAGCCATGAGGTCTCTCTTGATAGCAGCTGGGTAAGTAGAAATGTGCCTCTCGGCTGACCCGGCAGGAGCAAACGTATGCCAAAAATTTACGCAGAACCAGCTTTTCAGTGTAGAGCAGCCAGGGACCTTCTAGCACGTTTTACTTGTAAGTGGGGTTGGAAATGCTTTTCAGGCTCAGTACTGGGCTCAAAAGACGCAGCACTGAGGTCTCTCCCGATAGCATGTGGGTAAGTAGAAATTGACCACTCGGCTGACCTGGCAGGAACAAACGTATGCCAAAAATTGACGTGAACCAGCGTTTCAGTGAAGAGCAGCCAGGGACATTCTAGCAAGTTTTAGTTGTAAGTGGGGTTGGAAACGCTTTTCAGGCTCAGTACTGGACTCAAAAGATGCAGCCCTGAGGTCTCTCATTATAGCAGGTGGGTAAGTTGGAATTCGCCGCTCGGCTGACCCTGCAGGAGCAAACTTATGCCAAAATTCGACGCAAAACCAGCTTTTCAATGAAGAGCAGCCAGGGACATTCTAGTAAGTTTTACTTGTAAGTGGGGTTGGAAACGCTTTTCACGCTCAGTACTGTGCCCAAAAGATGCAGCCCTGAGGTCTCTCATGATAGCAGGTGGGTAAGTAGAAATTCGCCGCTCGGCTGACAAGGCAGGAGCAAACGAATGCCAAAAATCGACGCAGAACCAGCTTTTCAGTGAAGAGCAGCCAGGGACATTATAGCAAGTTTTACTTGTAAATGGGGTTGGAAACGCTTTTCAGGCTCAGTACTGGGCTCAAAAGATGCAGCCGTGAGGTCTCTCCTGATAGCAGGTGGGTAAGTAGAAATTCGCCGCTCGGCTGACCCGGCAGGAGCAAACGTATGTCTCAAAATTGATGTAAGGCCAGCTTTTCAGTGAGGAGCAGCGAGGGACATTCTAGCAAGTTTTACTTGTAAGTGGGGTTGGAAACGCTTTTCAGGCTCAATACTGGGCTCAAAAGATGCAGCACTGAGGTCTCTCCTGATAGCAGGCGGGTAAGTAGAAATTCACAGCTCGGCTGACCTGGCATTAGCAAACGTATGCCAAAAATCGACGCAGAACCAGCTTTTCAGTGAAGAGCAGCCAGGGACATTCTAGCAAGTTTTAGTTGTAAGTGGGGTTGGAAACGCTTTTCAGGCTATGTACTGGGCTCAAAAGATGCAGCCATGAGGTCTCTCTTGATAGCAGCTGGGTAAGTAGAAATTTGCCGCTCGGCTGACCCGGCAGGAGCAAACGTATGCCTAAAATTGACGCAGAACCAGCTTTTCAGTGTAGAGCAGCCAGGGACATTCTAGCAAGTTTTACTTGTATGTGGGGTTGGAAACGCTTTTCAGGCTCATTACTGGGCTCAAAAGATGCAGCCATGAGGTCTCTCCTGATAGCAGGTGGGTAAGTAGAAATTAGAAGCTCGGCTGACCAGGCAGGAGCAAACGTATGCCAAAAATCGACGCAGAACCAGCATTTCAGTGAAGAGCAGCCAGGGACATTTTAGCAAGTATTACTGGTAAGTGGGGTTGGAAATGCTTTTCAGGCTTAATACTGGGCTCAAAAGATGCAGCCCTGAGGTCTCTCATTATAGCAGGTGGGTAAGTTGGAATTCGCCGCTCGGCTGACCCTGCAGGAGCAAACGTATGCCAAAAATCGACGCAGAACCAGCTTTTCAGTGAAGAGCAGCCAGGGACATTCTAGCAAGTTTTACTTGTAAGTGGGGTTGGAAACTCTTTTCAGGCTCAGTACTGGGCTCAAAAGATACAGCCATGAGGTCTCTCCTGATAGCAGGTGGGTAAGCAGAAATTTGCCACTCGGCTGACCCAGCAGGAACAAATGTATGCCAAAAATCGACGCTGAACCAGCGTTTCAGTGAAGAGCAGCCACGGACATTCTAGCAAGTTTTAGTTGTAAGTGGGGTTGGAAACGCTTTTCAGGCTCAGTACTGGACTCAAAAGATGCAGCCCTGAGGTCTCTCATAATAGCAGGTGGGTAAGTTGGAATTCGCCGCTCGGCTGACCCTGCAGGAGCAAACTTATGCCAAAATTCGACGCAAAACCAGCTTTTCAATGAAGAGCAGCCAGGGACATTCTAGTAAGTTTTACTTGTAAGTGGGGTTGGAAACGCTTTTCACGCTCAGTACTGTGCCCAAAAGATGCAGCCCTGAGGTCTCTCATGATAGCAGGTGGGTAAGTAGAAATTCGCCGCTCGGCTGACAAGGCAGGAGCAAACGAATGCCAAAAATCGACGCAGAACCAGCTTTTCAGTGAAGAGCAGCCAGGGACATTATAGCAAGTTTTACTTGTAAATGGGGTTGGAAACGCTTTTCAGGCTCAGTACTGGGCTCAAAAGATGCAGCCGTGAGGTCCCTCCTGATAGCAGGTGGGTAAGTAGAAATTCGCCGCTCGGCTGACCCGGCAGGAGCAAACGTATGTCTCAAAATTGATGTAAAGCCAGCTTTTCAGTGAAGAGCAGCGAGGGACATTCTAGCAAGTTTCACTTGTATGTGGGGTTGAAAACGCTTTTCATGCTCATTACTGGGCTCAAAAGATGCAGCCATGAGGTCTCTCCTGATAGCAGGTGGGTAAGTAGAAATTAGAAGCTCGGCTGACCAGGCAGGAGCAAACGTATGCCAAAAATCGACGCAGAACCAGCTTTTCAGTGAAGAGCAGCCAGGGACATTCTAGCAAGTTTTACTTGTAAGTGGGGTTGGAAACTCTTTTCAGGCTCAGTACTGGGCTCAAAAGATACAGCCATGAGGTCTCTCCTGATAGCAGGTGGGTAAGTAGAAATTCGCCACTCGGCTGACCCAGCAGGAGCAAATGTATGCCAAAAATCGACACAGAACCAGCTTTTCAGTGAAGAGCAGCCAGGGACATTCTAGCACGTTTTACTTGTAAGTGGGGTTGGAAATGCTTTTCAGGCTCAGTACTGGGCTCAAAAGATGCAGCACTGAGGTCTCTCCTGATAGCAGGTGGGTAAGTATAAATTCGCCGCTCGGCTGACCCGGCAGCAGCAAACGTATGCCAAAAATGTACGCAGAACCAGCTTTTCAGTGAAGAGAACCTGGGACATTCTAGCAAATTTTACTTGTAAGTGGGGTTGGAAACGCTTTTCAGGCTTAGTACTGGGCTCAAAAGATGCAGCCCTGATGTCTCTCCTGATAGCAAGTGGGTATGTAGAAATTCGCCAATCGGCTGACTCAGCAGGAGCAAACATATGCCAAAAATTGACGCAGAACCAGCTTTTCAGTGAGGAGCAGCCAGGGACATTCTAGCAAGTTTTACTAGTAAGTGGGGTTGGAAACGCTTTTCAGGCTCAATACTGGACTCAAAAGATGCAGCCCTGAGGTCTCTCATGATAGCAGGTGGGTAACTTGGAATTTGCCGCTCGGCTGACCCTGCAGGAGCAAACGTATGCCAAAAATCGACGCAGAACCAGCTTTTGAGTGAAGAGCAGCCAGGGACATTCTAGCAACACTAAAAAAGTGTCACTTAATGCTCGGCATAGACTCATCCACTTCAACTTTTTGCAAAGGGTGTATTACACTCCTGAGCGTCTGCATAGATATGGCCTCCGACAATCATCGGAATGCGAGCGCTGTCATGCCCCGATGGCGGACTTCATGCACCTAGCGTGGTCCTGCCCGGGCATCAACAAATTCTGGGCAGACGTTTTTGGGGAGCTAGGTCGCATATTAGAGACTGAGCTCCCAGTCGATCCTGCGTTGGCTTTGCTGGGATATTCCAGGCTTCTCCCCCCGGCGATACGTCGCCTGGCAGATATGGGGCTAATTGTGGCCCGACGAGCAGTGGCACGCTGCTGGATGCGGGGACCACTCCCGACAAAAGGAGGTTGGTCCAGAGACATGCTGTACGGTTGCACCCAGACACAGCTCTATAACGAGCTCCTGCCCCCTGTCAGTAGACCAAAAAATTTCTGGGACTTATATCTGACTTATGTTACCACTGTCGATACCGAGGAGCAGGTGCAGGAGGAGAAGGAGGAGAGGCGGGAAAGGGTAGAGAGTGCTGAGGATTAGGGTAACAATACGGTCGGATTGAGTGACTTGTGAGGGCCTGAGTGGGATGGGTGGTAAGTCCCCGAGGGATTTCAGGGTACAAGTGGCCACACGACATTCGGGAACAATTCATATAGACCACACGCAGAGCGGGGGGTACAGGCAGAGGTTGGAAACAGTGGCGTAGGGCGGGTGGCAGGGGTGGTGTTCGTTGGGTAGGCGGGGAGGTGAGGCACCATGCAATGGGTGTGAGGTTGAGGCAAGCACAGGAGTGGTTAAAGGGGGAGGGGTGGGTTGTGGGGGGTGTTTGTAGGAGTGGTTATAGGACTGGGTGTTGTTCGCGGACAGGCACACTACACTAGGCACATGTCCACACAGTGCTGTTGAGAGCAAGTTCTGAGGTAGGAGGGGTCGGGGCTGGAAGGCTACGATACCTTTGGTGCGTTGGTTGAGTGGTGTCGAAGTAAGACTGCTGCTAACGTACTTTGAGATTAGGATGTATTGCTTGATTGACTGATCCAATGTATTCGTATTGATGTGCATTTACATTGCTGCCGGCCTCAGGGTTGTAGGCGTGGAGCCGTGTGTGTATACTGAAGGCGAATAAAAGTTTATAACCCAAAACAAAAAAAACAAAAAAAAAAAAAGATGCAGCCATGAGGTCTCTCTTGATAGCAGCTGGGTAAGTAGAAATTTGCCTCTCGGCTGACCCGGCAGGAGCAAACGTATGCCACAAATTTACGCAGAACCAGCTTTTCAGTGTAGAGCAGCCAGGGACATTCTAGCAAGTTTTACTTGTATGTGGGGTTGAAAACACTTTTCAGGCTCATTACTGGGCTCAAAAGATGCAGCCCTGAGGTCTCTCCTGATAGCAGGCGGGTAAGTAGAAATTCACCGCTCGGCTGACCTGGCATTAGCAAACGTATGCCAAAAATCGACGCAGAACCAGCTTTTCAGTGAAGAGCAGCCAGGGACATTCTAGCAAGTTTTAGTTGTAAGTGGGGTTGGAAACGCTTTTCAGGCTCAGTACTGGGCTCAAAAGATGCAGCCATGAGGTCTCTCTTGATAGCAGCTGGGTAAGTAGAAATTTGCCTCTCGGCTGACCCGGCAGGAGCAAACGTTTGCCAAAAATTGAAGCAGAACCAGCTTTTCAGCGTAGAGCAGCAAGGGACATTCTAGCAAGTTTCACTTGTATGTGGGGTTGAAAACGCTTTTCAGGCTCATTACTGGGCTCAAAAGATGCAGCCATGAGGTCTCTCCTGATAGCAGGTGGGTAAGTAGAAATTAGAAGCTCGGCTGACCAGGCAGGAGCAAACGTATGCCAAAAATCGACGCAGAACCAGCTTTTCAGTGAAGAGCAGCCAGGGACATTCTAGCAAGTTTTACTTGTAAGTGGGGTTGGAAACTCTTTTCAGGCTCAGTACTGGGCTCAAAAGATACAGCCATGAGGTCTCTCCTGATAGCAGGTGGGTAAGTAGAAATTCGCCACTCGGCTGACCCAGCAGGAGCAAATGTATGCCAAAAATCGACGCAGAACCAGCTTTTCAGTGAAGAGTAGCCAGGGACATTCTAGCACGTTTTACTTGTAAGTGGGGTTGGAAATGCTTTTCAGGCTCAGTACTGGGCTCAAAAGACGCAGCACTGAGGTCTCTCCCGATAGCATATGGGTAAGTAGAAATTGACCGCTCGGCTGACCTGGCAGGAACAAACGTATGCCAAAAATTGACGTGAACCAGCGTTTCAGTGAAGAGCAGCCAGGGACATTCTAGCAAGTTTTAGTCGTAAGTGGGGTTGGAAACGCTTTTCAGGCTCAGTACTGGACTCAAAAGATGCAGCCCTGAGGTCTCTCATAATAGCAGGTGGGTAAGTTGGAATTCGCCGCTCGGCTGACCCTGCAGGAGCAAACTTATGCCAAAATTCGACGCAAAACCAGCTTTTCAATGAAGAGCAGCCAGGGACATTCTAGTAAGTTTTACTTGTAAGTGGGGTTGGAAACGCTTTTCACGCTCAGTACTGTGCCCAAAAGATGCAGCCCTGAGGTCTCTCATGATAGCAGGTGGGTAAGTAGAAATTCGCTGCTCGGCTGACAAGGCAGGAGCAAACGAATGCCAAAAATCGACGCAGAACCAGCTTTTCAGTGAAGAGCAGCCAGGGACATTATAGCAAGTTTTTCTTGTAAATGGGGTTGGAAACGCTTTTCAGGCTCAGTACTGGGCTCAAAAGATGCAGCCGTGAGGTCTCTCCTGATAGCAGGTGGGTAAGTAGAAATTCGCCGCTTGGCTGACCCGGCAGGAGCAAACGTATGTCTCAAAATTGATGTAAGGCCAGCTTTTCAATGAAGAGCAGCGAGGGACATTCTATCAAGTTTTACTTGTAATTGGGGTTGGAAATGCTTTTCAGGCTCAATACTGGGCTCAAAAGATGCAGCACTGAGGTCTCTCCTGATAGCAGGCGGGTAAGTAGAAATTCACAGCTCGGCTGACCTGGCATTAGCAAACGTATGCCAAAAATCGACGCAGAACCAGCTTTTCAGTGAAGAGCAGCCAGGGACATTCTAGCAAGTTTTAGTTGTAAGTGGGGTTGGAAACGCTTTTCAGGCTCAGTACTGGGCTCAAAAGATGCAGCCATGAGGTCTCTCCTGATAGCAGGTGGGTAAGTAGAAATTAGAAGCTCGGCTGACCAGGCAGGAGCAAACGTATGCCAAAAATCGACGCAGAACCAGCATTTCAGTGAAGAGCAGCCAGGGACATTTTAGCAAGTTTTACTGGTAAGTGGGGTTGGAAATGCTTTTCAGGCTCAATACTGGGCTCAAAAGATGCAGCCCTTAGGTCTCTCATTATAGCAGGTGGGTAAGTTGGAATTCGCCGCTCGGCTGACCCTGCAGGAGCAAACGTATGCCAAAATTCGACGCAGAACAAGCTTTTCAGTGAAGAGCAGCCAAGGACATTCTAGCAAGTTTTACTTGTAAGTGGGGTTGGAAACGCTTTTCAGGCTCATTACTGGGCTCAAAAGATGCAGCCATGAGGTCTCTCCTGATAGCAGGTGGGTAAGTAGAAATTATCAGCTCGGCTGACCAGGCAGGAGCAAACGTATGCCAAAAATCGACGCAGGACCAGCTTTTCAGTGAAGAGCAGCCAGGGACATTCTAGCAAGTTTTACTTGTAAGTGGGGTTGGAAACGCTTTTCAGGCTTAGTACTGGGCTCAAAAGATGCAGTCCTGACGTCTCTCCTGATAGCAGGTGTGTAAGTCGGAATTCGCCGCTCAGCTGACCAGGCAGGAGCAAACGTATGCCAAAAATCGACTTGAACCAGCTTTTCAGTTGAGAGCAGCCAGGGACATTTTAGCAAGTTTTACTGGTAAGTGGGGTTGGAAATGCTTTTCAGGCTCAATACTGGGCTCAAAAGATGCAGCCCTGAGGTCTCTCCTGATAGCAGGTGGGTAAGTTGGAATTCGCCGCTAGGCTGACCCTGCAGGAGCAAACGTATGCCAAAAATCGACGCTGAACCAGCTTTTCAGTGAAGAGCAGCCAGGGACATTCTAGCAAGTTTTAGTTGTAAGTGGGGTTGGAAACGCTTTTCAGGCTCAGTACTGGACTCAAAAGATGCAGCCCTGAGGTCTCTCATTATAGCAGGTGGGTAAGTTGGAATTCGCCGCTCGGCTGACCCTGCAGGAGCAAACTTATGCCAAAATTCGACGCAAAACCAGCTTTTCAATGAAGAGCAGCCAGGGACATTCTAGTAAGTTTTACTTGTAAGTGGGGTTGGAAACGCTTTTCACGCTCAGTACTGTGCCCAAAAGATGCAGCCCTGAGGTCTCTCATGATAGCAGGTGGGTAAGTAGAAATTCGCCGCTCGGCTGACAAGGCAGGAGCAAACGAATGCCAAAAATCGACGCAGAACCAGCTTTTCAGTGAAGAGCAGCCAGGGACATTATAGCAAGTTTTACTTGTAAATGGGGTTGGAAACGCTTTTCAGGCTCAGTACTGGGCTCAAAAGATGCAGCCGTGAGGTCTCTCCTGATAGCAGGTGGGTAAGTAGAAATTCGCCGCTCGGCTGACCCGGCAGGAGCAAACGTATGTCTCAAAATTGATGTAAGGCCAGCTTTTCAGTGAGGAGCAGCGAGGGACATTCTAGCAAGTTTTACTTGTAAATGGGGTTGGAAACGCTTTTCAGGCTTAGTACTGGGCTCAAAAGATGCAGTCCTGACGTCTCTCCTGATAGCAGGTGTGTAAGTCGGAATTCGCCGCTCAGCTGACCAGGCAGGAGCAAACGTATGCCAAAAATCGACTTGAACCAGCTTTTCAGTTGAGAGCAGCCAGGGACATTTTAGCAAGTTTTACTGGTAAGTGGGGTTGGAAATGCTTTTCAGGCTCAATACTGGGCTCAAAAGATGCAGCCCTGAGGTCTCTCCTGATAGCAGGTGGGTCAGTTGGAATTCGCCGCTAGGCTGACCCTGCAGGAGCAAACGTATGCCAAAAATCGACGCTGAACCAGCTTTTCAGTGAAGAGCAGCCAGGGACATTCTAGCAAGTTTTAGTTGTAAGTGGGGTTGGAAACGCTTTTCAGGCTCAGTACTGGACTCAAAAGATGCAGCCCTGAGGTCTCTCATTATAGCAGGTGGGTAAGTTGGAATTCGCCGCTCGGCTGACCCTGCAGGAGCAAACTTATGCCAAAATTCGACGCAAAACCAGCTTTTCAATGAAGAGCAGCCAGGGACATTCTAGTAAGTTTTACTTGTAAGTGGGGTTGGAAACGCTTTTCACGCTCAGTACTGTGCCCAAAAGATGCAGCCCTGAGGTCTCTCATGATAGCAGGTGGGTAAGTAGAAATTCGCCGCTCGGCTGACAAGGCAGGAGCAAACGAATGCCAAAAATCGACGCAGAACCAGCTTTTCAGTGAAGAGCAGCCAGGGACATTATAGCAAGTTTTACTTGTAAATGGGGTTGGAAACGCTTTTCAGGCTCAGTACTGGGCTCAAAAGATGCAGCCGTGAGGTCTCTCCTGATAGCAGGTGGGTAAGTAGAAATTCGCCGCTCGGCTGACCCGGCAGGAGCAAACGTATGTCTCAAAATTGATGTAAGGCCAGCTTTTCAGTGAGGAGCAGCGAGGGACATTCTAGCAAGTTTTACTTGTAAGTGGGGTTGGAAACGCTTTTCAGGCTCAATACTGGGCTCAAAAGATGCAGCACTGAGGTCTCTCCTGATAGCAGGCGGGTAAGTAGAAATTCACAGCTCGGCTGACCTGGCATTAGCAAACGTATGCCAAAAATCGACGCAGAACCAGCTTTTCAGTGAAGAGCAGCCAGGGACATTCTAGCAAGTTTTAGTTGTAAGTGGGGTTGGAAACGCTTTTCAGGCTATGTACTGGGCTCAAAAGATGCAGCCATGAGGTCTCTCTTGATAGCAGCTGGGTAAGTAGAAATTTGCCGCTCGGCTGATCCGGCAGGAGCAAACGTATGCCTAAAATTGACGCAGAACCAGCTTTTCAGTGTAGAGCAGCCAGGGACATTCTAGCAAGTTTTACTTGTATGTGGGGTTGGAAACGCTTTTCAGGCTCATTACTGGGCTCAAAAGATGCAGCCATGAGGTCTCTCCTGATAGCAGGTGGGTAAGTAGAAATTAGAAGCTCGGCTGACCAGGCAGGAGCAAACGTATGCCAAAAATCGACGCAGAACCAGCTTTTCAGTGAAGAGCAGCCAGGGACATTCTAGCAAGTTTTACTTGTAAGTGGGGTTGGAAACTCTTTTCAGGCTCAGTACTGGGCTCAAAAGATACAGCCATGAGGTCTCTCCTGATAGCAGGTGGGTAAGTAGAAATTCGCCACTCGGCTGACCCAGCAGGAACAAATGTTTGCCAAAAATCGACACAGAACCAGCTTTTCAGTGAAGAGCAGCCAGGGACATTCTAGCACGTTTTACTTGTAAGTGGGGTTGGAAATGCTTTTCAGGCTCAGTACTGGGCTCAAAAGATGCAGCACTGAGGTCTCTCCTGATAGCAGGTGGGTAAGTATAAATTCGCCGCTCGGCTGACCCGGCAGTAGCAAACGTATGCCAAAAATGTACGCAGAACCAGCTTTTCAGTGAAGAGAACCTGGGACATTCTAGCAAATTTTACTTGTAAGTGGGGTTGGAAACGCTTTTCAGGCTTAGTACTGGGCTCAAAAGATGCAGCCCTGATGTCTCTCCTGATAGCAAGTGGGTATGTAGAAATTCGCCAATCGGCTGACTCAGCAGGAGCAAACATATGCCAAAAATTGACGCAGAACCAGCTTTTCAGTGAGGAGCAGCCAGGGACATTCTAGCAAGTTTTACTAGTAAGTGGGGTTGGAAACGCTTTTCAGGCTCAATACTGGACTCAAAAGATGCAGCCCTGAGGTCTCTCATGATAGCAGGTGGGTAACTTGGAATTTGCCGCTCGGCTGACCCTGCAGGAGCAAACGTATGCCAAAAATCGACGCAGAACCAGCTTTTGAGTGAAGAGCAGCCAGGGACATTCTAGCAACACTAAAAAAGTGTCACTTAATGCTCGGCATAGACTCATCCACTTCAACTTTTTGCAAAGGGTGTATTACACTCCTGAGCGTCTGCATAGATATGGCCTCCGACAATCATCGGAATGCGAGCGCTGTCATGCCCCGATGGCGGACTTCATGCACCTAGCGTGGTCCTGCCCGGGCATCAACAAATTCTGGGCAGACGTTTTTGGGGAGCTAGGTCGCATATTAGAGACTGAGCTCCCAGTCGATCCTGCGTTGGCTTTGCTGGGATATTCCAGGCTTCTCCCCCCGGCGATACGTCGCCTGGCAGATATGGGGCTAATTGTGGCCCGACGAGCAGTGGCACGCTGCTGGATGCGGGGACCACTCCCGACAAAAGGAGGTTGGTCCAGAGACATGCTGTACGGTTGCACCCAGACACAGCTCTATAACGAGCTCCTGCCCCCTGTCAGTAGACCAAAACATTTCTGGGACTTATATCTGACTTATGTTACCACTGTCGATACCGAGGAGCAGGTGCAGGAGGAGAAGGAGGAGAGGCGGGAAAGGGTAGAGAGTGCTGAGGATTAGGGGAACAATACGGTCGGATTGAGTGACTTGTGAGGGCCTGAGTGGGATGGGTGGTAAGTCCCCGAGGGATTTCAGGGTACAAGTGGCCACACGACATTCGGGAACAATTCATATAGACCACACGCAGAGCGGGGGGTACAGGCAGAGGTTGGAAACAGTGGCGTAGGGCGGGTGGCAGGGGTGGTGTTCGTTGGGTAGGCGGGGAGGTGAGGCGCCATGCAATGGGTGTGAGGTTGAGGCAAGCACAGGAGTGGTTAAAGGGGGAGGGGTGGGTTGTGGGGGGTGTTTGTAGGAGTGGTTATAGGACTGGGTGTTGTTCGCGGACAGGCACACTACACTAGGCACATGTCCACACAGTGCTGTTGAGAGCAAGTTCTGAGGTAGGAGGGGTCGGGGCTGGAAGGCTACGATACCTTTGGTGCGTTGGTTGAGTGGTGTCGAAGTAAGACTGCTGCTAACGTACTTTGAGATTAGGATGTATTGCTTGATTGACTGATCCAATGTATTCGTATTGATGTGCATTTACATTGCTGCCGGCCTCAGGGTTGTAGGCGTGGAGCCGTGTGTGTATACTGAAGGCGAATAAAAGTTTATAACCCAAAAAAAAAAAAAAAAAGATGCAGCCATGAGGTCTCTCTTGATAGCAGCTGGGTAAGTAGAAATTTGCCTCTCGGCTGACCCGGCAGGAGCAAACGTATGCCACAAATTTACGCAGAACCAGCTTTTCAGTGTAGAGCAGCCAGGGACATTCTAGCAAGTTTTACTTGTATGTGGGGTTGAAAACACTTTTCAGGCTCATTACTGGGCTCAAAAGATGCAGCCCTGAGGTCTCTCCTGATAGCAGGCGGGTAAGTAGAAATTCACCGCTCGGCTGACCTGGCATTAGCAAACGTATGCCAAAAATCGACGCAGAACCAGCTTTTCAGTGAAGAGCAGCCAGGGACATTCTAGCAAGTTTTAGTTGTAAGTGGGGTTGGAAACGCTTTTCAGGCTCAGTACTGGGCTCAAAAGATGCAGCCATGAGGTCTCTCTTGATAGCAGCTGGGTAAGTAGAAATTTGCCTCTCGGCTGACCCGGCAGGAGCAAACGTTTGCCAAAAATTGAAGCAGAACCAGCTTTTCAGCGTAGAGCAGCAAGGGACATTCTAGCAAGTTTCACTTGTATGTGGGGTTGAAAACGCTTTTCAGGCTCATTACTGGGCTCAAAAGATGCAGCCATGAGGTCTCTCCTGATAGCAGGTGGGTAAGTAGAAATTAGAAGCTCGGCTGACCAGGCAGGAGCAAACGTATGCCAAAAATCGACGCAGAACCAGCTTTTCAGTGAAGAGCAGCCAGGGACATTCTAGCAAGTTTTACTTGTAAGTGGGGTTGGAAACTCTTTTCAGGCTCAGTACTGGGCTCAAAAGATACAGCCGTGAGGTCTCTCCTGATAGCAGGTGGGTAAGTAGAAATTCGCCACTCGGCTGACCCAGCAGGAGCAAATGTATGCCAAAAATCGACGCAGAACCAGCTTTTCAGTGAAGAGTAGCCAGGGACATTCTAGCACGTTTTACTTGTAAGTGGGGTTGGAAATGCTTTTCAGGCTCAGTACTGGGCTCAAAAGACGCAGCACTGAGGTCTCTCCCGATAGCATATGGGTAAGTAGAAATTGACCGCTCGGCTGACCTGGCAGGAACAAACGTATGCCAAAAATTGACGTGAACCAGCGTTTCAGTGAAGAGCAGCCAGGGACATTCTAGCAAGTTTTAGTCGTAAGTGGGGTTGGAAACGCTTTTCAGGCTCAGTACTGGACTCAAAAGATGCAGCCCTGAGGTCTCTCATAATAGCAGGTGGGTAAGTTGGAATTCGCCGCTCGGCTGACCCTGCAGGAGCAAACTTATGCCAAAATTCGACGCAAAACCAGCTTTTCAATGAAGAGCAGCCAGGGACATTCTAGTAAGTTTTACTTGTACGTGGGGTTGGAAACGCTTTTCACGCTCAGTACTGTGCCCAAAAGATGCAGCCCTGAGGTCTCTCATGATAGCAGGTGGGTAAGTAGAAATTCGCTGCTCGGCTGACAAGGCAGGAGCAAACGAATGCCAAAAATCGACGCAGAACCAGCTTTTCAGTGAAGAGCAGCCAGGGACATTATAGCAAGTTTTACTTGTAAATGGGGTTGGAAACGCTTTTCAGGCTCAGTACTGGGCTCAAAAGATGCAGCCGTGAGGTCTCTCCTGATAGCAGGTGGGTAAGTAGAAATTCGCCGCTTGGCTGACCCGGCAGGAGCAAACGTATGTCTCAAAATTGATGTAAGGCCAGCTTTTCAATGAAGAGCAGCGAGGGACATTCTATCAAGTTTTACTTGTAATTGGGGTTGGAAATGCTTTTCAGGCTCAATACTGGGCTCAAAAGATGCAGCACTGAGGTCTCTCCTGATAGCAGGCGGGTAAGTAGAAATTCACAGCTCGGCTGACCTGGCATTAGCAAACGTATGCCAAAAATCGACGCAGAACCAGCTTTTCAGTGAAGAGCAGCCAGGGACATTCTAGCAAGTTTTAGTTGTAAGTGGGGTTGGAAACGCTTTTCAGGCTCAGTACTGGGCTCAAAAGATGCAGCCATGAGGTCTCTCCTGATAGCAGGTGGGTAAGTAGAAATTAGAAGCTCGGCTGACCAGGCAGGAGCAAACGTATGCCAAAAATCGACGCAGAACCAGCATTTCAGTGAAGAGCAGCCAGGGACATTTTAGCAAGTTTTACTGGTAAGTGGGGTTGGAAATGCTTTTCAGGCTCAATACTGGGCTCAAAAGATGCAGCCCTTAGGTCTCTCATTATAGCAGGTGGGTAAGTTGGAATTCGCCGCTCGGCTGACCCTGCAGGAGCAAACGTATGCCAAAATTCGACGCAGAACAAGCTTTTCAGTGAAGAGCAGCCAAGGACATTCTAGCAAGTTTTACTTGTAAGTGGGGTTGGAAACGCTTTTCAGGCTCATTACTGGGCTCAAAAGATGCAGCCATGAGGTCTCTCCTGATAGCAGGTGGGTAAGTAGAAATTATCAGCTCGGCTGACCAGGCAGGAGCAAACGTATGCCAAAAATCGACGAAGGACCAGCTTTTCAGTGAAGAGCAGCCAGGGACATTCTAGCAAGTTTTACTTGTAAGTGGGGTTGGAAACGCTTTTCAGGCTTAGTACTGGGCTCAAAAGATGCAGTCCTGACGTCTCTCCTGATAGCAGGTGTGTAAGTCGGAATTCGCCGCTCAGCTGACCAGGCAGGAGCAAACGTATGCCAAAAATCGACTTGAACCAGCTTTTCAGTTGAGATCAGCCAGGGACATTTTAGCAAGTTTTACTGGTAAGTGGGGTTGGAAATGCTTTTCAGGCTCAATACTGGGCTCAAAAGATGCAGCCCTGAGGTCTCTCCTGATAGCAGGTGGGTAAGTTGGAATTCGCCGCTAGGCTGACCCTGCAGGAGCAAACGTATGCCAAAAATCGACGCTGAACCAGCTTTTCAGTGAAGAGCAGCCAGGGACATTCTAGCAAGTTTTACTTGTAAGTGGGGTTGGAAATGCTTTTCAGTCTCAGTACTGGGCTCAAAAGGTGCTGCCCTGAAGTCTCTCATGATAGCAGGTGGGTAAGCAGAAATTCGCCGCTCGGCTGACAAGGCAGGAGGAAATGTATGCCAAAAATCTACGCAGAACCAGCTTTTCAGTGAAGAGCAGCCAGGGACATTATAGCAAGTTTTACTTGTAAGTGGGGTTGGAAACGCTTTTCAGGCTCAGTACTGGGCTCAAAAGATGCAGCCATGAGGTCTCTCTTGATAGCAGCTGGGTAAGTAGAAATTTGCCGCTCGGCTGACCCGGCAGGAGCAAACGTATGCCAAAAATTGACACAGAACCAGCTTTTCAGTGTAGAGAAGCCAGGGGCATTTTAGCAAGTTTTACTTGTAAGTGGGGTTGGAAACGCTTTCAGGCTCATTACTGGGCTCAAAAGATGCAGCCATGAGGTCTCTCCTGATAGCAGGTGGGTAAGTAGAAATTCGCCGCTCGGCTGACCCAGCAGGAGCAAACGTATGCCAAAATTGATGTAAAGCCAGCTTTTCAGTGAAGAGCAGCCAGGGACATTATAGCAAGTTTTACTTGTAAATGGGGTTGGAAATGCTTTTCAGGCTCAGTACTGGGCTCACAAGATGCAGCCGTGAGGTCTCTCTTGATAGCAGCTGGGTAAGTAGAAATGTGCCCCTCGGCTGACCCGGCAGGAGCAAACGTATGCCAAAAATCGACTCAGAACCCGCTTTTCAGTGTAGAGCAGCCAGGGACATTCTAGCAAGTTTTACTTGTAAGTTGTCGTGTATTTCTATAGGTTCTGAATCAGTCCCCCTATTCCTGACCCTATTCTGGTTAAACTAACTATCAAGTTAACTAACAGTCAGCCCATGAGGCAAGAAAACCCCAATGATGCAGATACCGTTATCTGACGCAGTCACACTACGGCACAGGAACGTGTTATCTGATTAGGTCATAACGCTTGAGATCTAATTAGACAAGCGACATTCCTCCAGCCCCTGATAAGCCATACGACGTTCTCATAACAAATCAAACCTATGACAACCTGGATAATCCGTGCGGCCATTGTTTTGATTTCACAGAGAACTTTAGTAAAGAATGTGCTAACGAGCAAGTCGTATGACATCTTTATTGACGTATCTATGTCCATCCTTACGTCAATCTCGGCACCTTTAAGGTATAAATATTGCCGACCTTGCCCTATGCAAACACACGCGTGGTGACAAGACGGAGTAGCCATACTTGCCGAAGCCGAGAGCAGAAGCAGACCCCACTGGCAGCAGCCCCGCCTTCCTGACGCGCTGAGAGACGCGCTGCTATCTCAAGCCGAGAGACCCAGAACCGGCGCTTTCGGGCAGCCCTCGCAGGCAGCCTGGAATATCGAGAGCAGAGAAAGAGATACCATTCCTCATTCATCCTAACTTCCAGGTACAGAACTGAATAACCCCTCACAGAGAATTCTTTAGTTATTCACTTGGCAAAAACAAACTTAACTTAAACTGTAACTTTCTATTCCCGCCCACGCATTAGACTTAGGTCAGGTACACGGGGTAGGCGTATTTAGAAACACCAGTTGAGTACGTTTAGTCAAATGTATATGTGTATGTAAATATATTTTAATCATTTTAAACATCATATGGCTCAGAAACCATATCAATGTTTTTACAGTATTATTTTATACTATTGCTTTTAATGTATGCACTTTACTTAACTATAAGTATTGCAATAATATCGATCCATTTCTCATGTATGAGAAAAGAGACTGATCAATAAATAACATCTTTTATTGAACACGCCCGTCTCTTCCTTTTCTCTACATTCTGATGAGACTAAGAATGCACGTACTGACTGATTAAATAATTGCCTTGTGCTCACACGACTCTCGAGATTGACTCTTGATTAGGGGAGAGCAAAGTTGTCATGTTCTATGGTTGTCAGAAACTAAATCCCTTCTTGTCTAATCAGGGGAGTTAATTCCTTCCTTGAACATTCGAGAAAGTTTCTAGCGAACTCTGAGCTTAGCTGGCAAACCCAAAAATTAAGTCTAGTATCGACAGTAGTAGACCTAGTTAACGTCTGGCCTAGGCCTTTACTGCTGTAGGTACTATTCCAATGCGCAGAGCCTATTGGGAAAATAGGAGCTACACTACATGGCGCCCAACGCGTTTGGAAAGGGCGATAAAACTAACGTAAGACATTTAGAGTAACTCAGTCGTGCTTTCTCACTCAGACCCCTTTTCCCAAAAACTCCAAAGACGTCTGGAGTGGGTGAAAGGTTATATCCTCCAAAACCTCGCAGGAGGGAACTCCTATGTATGGTTCTTGGTCAAGTCAACGTTGAAGGATAAACAGTTCCAAAATATTGTGCATCTAATCTTTGTTCCATAAAGAAACCTGATCTGCAAATAGACATAATACCATCCTGTCTGTAAAATGGGAGACAGTGATGAAGAAAGAGAGGCAGTTAGATTAGCAACTGAACTCGCAGATGCTGATGCTACCATGCAAGCAGCAGACCCGAATATAACACTCATTCCGGTCATTAAAAGGAGATCTATAACCTTAAAACTTATAGAAAATGGACTGACACCTAGAGGTGGCACAGTCATATTCGTAATTGAGGCACACGAATATCGGCAGACAGAGGTATACTATTCATGGATACATTTTCCGGCAGCAAATGCTGTAACAAAGTACTTCCACTATTACAAAGTAGAGGAACCTCCTGAAACGTACACTCCTTTCGAGGAGGTGGAAGTACCACTCAAATTCCAAGAGTATTTGCTCTTATTTGATGGCGCCCTAATACATAACAATCACATTACAAGGCTCGGTCCTTTAGGAAGACCAGGAGCAACGTGGCCGGTCTTAGCCGGATACACACCACATCCAGACATCGAAAGAATGCCTGCAGCAAAGCTGTTAATACAGCTAAAACAACTACTAAAAATTCATAGACAATTAGTTCAGTATGTAATGCGGACTTCAACAATTCAGCCAGCGATTAAACTTCCACAGCTGACCCCTCACCAGGGGAACACAAATAAAATTACACCAGAGAACATCCAATCCTGCCTAGGTAAAGTTCCAGCTAAACGGGAACAGATACCATTCTGGTTGGCACAGAAAATTACCCAAATAGAGGCGGTGTTTCCTGACACCACCCCATTAGAAAAACACAGGATTCTGACTATATGTCTCCCAATGGGAATCGCACCACACATTGAGGACTGTGACACTTGGGGTACAGTCTTTGCTTCCATCTACACAAAAACGCACGGTGTTCCATCCATTTCGGTAATACCAGATGTGCTAAAACAAATTCAAGATGAATACGGTCCAGAACCTGCTTTAACCCTTGGTATGAAATTACTAAAAGACTTCAAGCAGGTCTCGGCTATATTATTAGCCAACATAAAAGGTGAAGCAGCAAACGTGGCGATCCGCCAGAGGTTAAAAGAGACAGATATAGCAGACCAACCAGCTGAAATTGCCAG
Source organism: Lissotriton helveticus (assembly GCF_964261635.1). Lineage (NCBI taxonomy): Eukaryota > Metazoa > Chordata > Amphibia > Caudata > Salamandridae > Lissotriton > Lissotriton helveticus. The sequence goes on from NC_136068.1 coordinate 427,714,240, forward strand.
AATCATAGAAAAATCCTATGAAGAACTAGGCAGAGATAGTCTAGGTGGAATACCAGTAAAACCGCAACTGACTACAAGTCCAGAAAAAATATTTTTTAATAATAATAATTCACCAAAAAAGAACTGGGATGGAAACAAACAATCCAATCCTAAAGAAAAGTAATTCCAGTCCCGAGGAAGGTCTCCTAGGCGAAGAGAGAAATCTCCAAACCAAAGACAAAGGTCACCGCAGAGTGACCCCTCTGGGAATAGATATAACCTTAGAAATAGGGATAATATTAAAAAACCTGATAGATATCAAGACATTGATACACGTCCCTCTCAATCTTTTCAGAATTCCTCGCAGAAATCGGAAAGAAGAGGACGATCAGAAGAGCACGCCAAGTCCAAAGACAAGGAACCTGCTCAGCTAAAAAAGAAATTACAATTTCCAAAAAAGAAGGTAGCCAGTATCAAGGTAGTTAAAAATGCCGAGAATACTGAGGACACAACTGAAAAACAGAGAATGGGCTCAGACAATGCTAGACAGCGCAGCAGAGGTGAGCATAGCTCGCAAAGTCCTTATGAATCATCTGGAGACAGTGGACACGAATGAATACCTTCAAGTGGAAACTGCAGACACCAGAGTTAGCAAGCCCCACAAGATATACGAGATAACATTACGTATAGAGGGAGATAAGACTAGGAAAATTAGGGGACTATTTTGGGATAACCTCTCAAAGGGTTATGACATCCTTCTAGCTGAAAAAGACTGGCCACCAGAGTTTGTCAGGGAGTGCCCTCATGGCGAAGAAGTAATTATGCCTGCCTTCTCGAATCAAATACCGATTCATAAAAAATACACACTTGCTAGAAAGTGGGCAGTGGCCTTAGCACCTGCTTTATATAAAAATCATGTAGGATGGGATGAGGACTCCCCTCCTCACAAAATCCAGTTAAAATCACAACCTACTGCACAAAGGCAGTACCCAATTAAGCAAGAAGCTAAAAAACAGGTAAATGAAATACTAGATCAGCTAGAATACCAGGGGGTGATTGAAACTTGCACCTCACAAATGAACAATCCTTTGTTTCCGGTCTCCAAACCAGACAATTCATATCGTCTAGTTTTGGATTACCGACACCTTAACACATGTTGCAAAACCTTTGCAGTGCAAAACTCACACAGTGCTGCACTAATGAATAACATAGTGCGCAAAAAATACAAAACAACCTTGGACATCTCCAATGGATTCTTTTGTCAAAACATAGCACCAGAGAGCAGATCTTTAACTGCATTCTCAGTAAATGGCACTCAAAAGCAATTCTGTCGGTTAGCCCAGGGGTACAAGAACAGCCCGGGGGTATTCTCAGCGAGAGTAACAGAATTACTACAACTATATGATGATGAAGCATTATCTTATGTCGATGACATTTACTTAACAGATGATGACTTGGAGACTCACTTGAAAAGGGTGAACACCATAATACTTGGGTTCGCTGCAGAGGGTTACAAATTCAACTTCAAAAAGTCCAGAATTGCCCATCTGACAGTCCTATTCTTAGGATATGAGTTATCAAGTGAAGGCAAAAGCCTGGCAGACAATTTCCTAGAGAAATGTGCCGTAATCCAAGCTCCTAAAACACTAAAAAACCTACAGTCAATTCTAGGCTTCCTAAATTTCGGAAGAACATACATTGCAAATTACGCAGAAAGGGTCAAACCCCTTTATGATCTAATTAAACCAGACTTTAAAAGATCCAATTGGACTCAAACACACACAGAAATTTTGAGATCCTTACAAACAGACATGCTAATTAAAACAAAATTAGAAACACGTGATAACACACGCAACCTTGTGATCCGAGTCATCCCAGGGAGATGCGGATTCACATACCTGACCTCTAATGAGGGAGAAAAGGTACCAATTGCATTTAAATCACACTTGTACACTAAGGCTGAAATGAAATTTAGCCCAACGGAAAAAAATCTTACAGCAACACAGACAGCTATAGCAAAAGAACGAGCCCTGGCACAAGGTAAACGAATAGTAATCGTGACACCAATACCAGCCTTAGAGGCGGTAACAAAGGCAAGCATTCCAAATGCTAAAGCACTCCATCCGAGATGGATACAATGGGCTAACTCTCTTGCTGCAACAGACGTGGTGTACGAATTTGATCCTTATTTAAAAACACAAGAATTTCTCCAATATGAATTTGAATGTCCTCCGCCAACCGAAATTCTGCCTCTAGATCACTACGGCTGTATAATATATACAGACGGATCAGCACAACCCGCAGTAGGGGGTAAACAAGCTTACAGTGCTGCGTGCGCGATTGTTAAAGGTCGTTGGCACGAAGGGAAATTTAAACCAACCCTCACTAAAACACAATCCCTAGGAGATTGTACAGCTCAGCGAGCTGAACTAATAGCATTCAAGATGGCGCTTGAAAATACCGATCGAGAATTCCCCACACTCATAGTGTGTGATTCGTATTATTGCGTTCAGTCTTACAATGAATACTTGCAGATCTGGCTTCAGAACGGTTTCAAGGATGCGAAAGGTGGCACAATCAAGCATAAAATGCTCTGGGAACAAGTAGCTCTTTTACAAAAAGAACTACCAAAGACTCATGTGATACATACACTGAGTCATCAACGTGATGGCGTTCACGTTGCAGGGAATTCATTGGCTGATGAGGCCGCGAAGGCAGCTGTGCAAACGGCTTCCGTAGCTGCCATCACCAGGTCAAAAACAAAAATAGACAGCGAAATATTACAAGCTGTCAGCGCTTCAGAAAAGGATTCGATAGAACCACTCCCTAAAGGCTTTCCAGTAAAATACTCATACATAACTGATGCAAACAATGTTCCTTTTGCTCAAATCCCTGGAGTGGGGGATAGGGCAATTCCAAACATGGAACATAGGTTAGGACTAATAATAGCGGCACACGAAGGGCTAGCTTCTATACATGCTGGCGTCTCAGCCACAGTATCATTATTAAAACAGAGATACTGGTGGCCACAAATGAGAAGACAAACAAGGAACTATGTTCTAGCATGTGAAATATGTCAAAAAATGAAAGTATCAACGGTGAGACGTCCAGCACAGACGCCCCTTCTAATCTCGGATAAACCATTAGCCTGTGTTTATCTAGACCACTGCGGTCCCTTACAAAGGGATGGTAACTATAAATATATCTTGGTCGCAGTGGATTCATGCACGAGATTCATATGGATGTGGCCCCAGCGAACGGCTGACGCCAGAACTGTTATAAAAGATTTGCGAGTCTTTATCGGCACATACGCAATTGGCATGCTGCATTCGGACAATGGTCCTGCTTTTAGCTCTCGGGCTTATAAGGAGGCCATGGTCAGCATGGGCGTGCAATTGCGGTACTCTTGTCCATTTCACCCTGAGGGGAACGGAATTGTTGAAAGAAAAAACCGTGACATAAAGCAATCTATAACGGCAAAGGTATTAGGTTCGGGAGCTGGGTGGGTCAAACATCTAATAAGTGTCCAACGTAGTCTAAATAACTTGCCAAGAAATTCTCTGAAGGGATTCAGTCCGTACGAATTATTATTCGGAACTAGGATGTTGATCTCTGACCTTGATAGTCAGACTTCAGTGGTAATAGAAAAAACCTTTGATGTCAAAGACCGTTTGGCTATTTTGCAGGACTTAAACAAAACAAGAAAAGACCTGAGCAACAGTGGAGAAGTGTGGCTCAGGGGTTAGAAGCGGCAGACCCGGAATCTGAGATCGGTCCTGGAGCAGGGTTCAATTCCCCGCCCCGGCGGGTCTTGGGCTAAAAATTCCACGGACTCGATAATTCTCACCCCGGTGCCTCCTCGACTCACGGGTTCACACTCTGCGACTCTGGGCAACAGCTTGCTTAATCTCCACAACGGACCCTCGTGGCGGGATGCCTGACTTTCACCTTGTGGACACCCTGCTATCTCACAGGGGAATATCAGGAAGGGTTCCCTAAGCAAGCGCCGGGACACCTGCTTTGCGGGTAGCTGTGCGCTATATAAGCTCAACTACATTTACATTTACATTTACATACAGTTGAAACAACAGCCAACAACCACTGAAGAATCACCACCTGTCCCAGCAAGACCTGTCTGGATTCCAAAAGTCGGGGATCTAGTCAGGGAAAAGATCGCGGTAAAGAAGGAATTTGGGCCTTCTTACAGAAAAGCAGTTCCTGTCTTGTCTGTCAACGGGACAAGATCAGTTGTACTACCGCCACTTGCTGGTAAAAAGGAGAACCGAGTTGTATCCATCGACCTGGTAAAACCACAACATGTGGCCGATAACAAACAGTAGGCCAAGTGGACTCCCAATAAGTAGCAGAACACCAAGGTTTGCTACCAGCACAGAGGTCCTAACAAAAAGGCTCATCACATTCGAAACGCCTAAAGAAGAACAAGAAGGACTATGCAACAATGCAATAGAACTCAGACCTCTTAAAACCCAAATAAAGACATTTAGCAGAGACACACCAATCTACAATGAAGTGCCGAGTGACAATGCAAAAAACAAAAATCCTGAACCAATTGGAACAATTGACAGAACTGCATCCGGTTACTTCATCAACTTCGATGATTCCTCTGACGGCTTCAGTGAATCAAAGACACAGCCATCATCAAAATCCTTTAAAGACAAAGCTAAGGAACTTTTGAAACAACTGAAAGAAACATATCTGGTTTCTCCATGGATTGAATTTTGGGTGGGTTTTGGTGCATTTATCCTCATACTTTGGCTCATCATGGTATTTACTTTGGGACGCTTCATTGAGGGAAAATATGCTAAAATGGACACAGCAAGTCAGAACATCAACTTGGTCCTCAAACCACACACATCTTCACACGTCGAGAAAAGAGAACTTTCTTCAGAACTTTCTTCAGCCAACTTCACAGCCAATCCTATACCTGGTGGGGTAGCCTGGGACAACACTAACTATGAAAGTTATGGTCCGGTCGAGATCCTGAAATATCCACACCAAATCAAGATCTCCTTGAGTGACTTTGCAAAACCAAACTCATTTGCTGATGATTGGGACTTCGAAAGTATTAACAACATGATGTCTGACTTAGTAATGTCTGCTAAATTTACAAAACATGATTATTTGCAAGGTTCTACAAATTATGATAGTATGTATTGCTATAACCATTATGGTAACCATTTTTTGCATAAATCTGCACAACCTAGAAATGTTTTAAATTATAATCAATGGGAACATTGTGCTACACCTCCAAAAGGGAGCTCTAGAACCGTGTATGACAAATATTCATATTTTTCAGGTTTTAACACAAGTAATGCTGAAACATTTTATTTTAAATTGTCAAACAAGACAGGGATGAAAACCATGATAACCAACACAAAATTGATATATTCAGATTCATTCTTTGAAAAAATGAATACTTTTGGATTTGATTATCGGGACAAAAATGTTGATTTGAAAAGTGTTTGGGGTACAAAAGAATGGCAAGTACAGGGTTTAGAAGCTTTGTTTAGAGCCTGCATGATCCCAGAACAAATGATATTTTTAAATGACACTGTTCAACAAACCACCTGTCTTGGTTTTGCCAAAATCAAAGATTTAAATAAACCGTCTATTCCAAAGCCAACAATGTTTAGCAATAGCTCTGATACAGATGAAGAGATAGACGTAAACCATATACTAAACCAAAACAGAACACATCCTGATTGGAAACAATGGTTGATCTGGCCCACAGATACAAATCACTGTCAAGATAGATTCCTGAATAAAACACAGGGTTTCAAAATGACCAGGCCAGACCCTAGATATCCCCAAAGACATCACCCAGGGATAATAACAACCTACAGTGTGGGCAAATTATGCCTTCAGTGGCTACAAACTTCCACACTGCCTGAAATTAAGCAACACCTAACTTTACTTACTGATGGTGCTGACTTGCGTGATTTCATAATGGGACCACGCAAACAGCGTCAAAAGCGTTTCATAGCAGCCTCTGTATATGCAGCATACAATGAGGCCTGGAAGGTTACTCAAATTGAAACAGCAGAAAGAATACGGGAAATTGACCGTATCAATTTGGAAAAATCACTTTCTGTAGTGGACAATGGGTTAATGACTCTGTCCTCCAGAATTTTTTCATTGGACAGCATTGTGTCTTCAGCAATCGATATATTATCGCAAGACTTACTGTTATTACAACATGGTCAGTCACAATTGCGTTCCATTGTACAGCTAGGCTGGACGTTACAAAATCTGCGTTCAGGCTATGTGCCTTGGCGTTTAATCAACACAACGTCACTATTCCAAATCTTTAACCTTACTGATAGACAAATCGGTATGGCGCAAAAGGGTGCTGATTATACAATCTTGAGCATTGAAAAACTAGAAAGATTACCGTTGACAATGTCAGAACGACCTGTCAGTGAATGGATAATCCACGGAATCATAAATATTCCAATCTCAACCTTCAGGTTTCAATACTGCCAAAAATATATACAGGCTGGCATGTACGAGAAATTGGGAAAGGGGTACCTTAAAACAACTTGGAACCTGCCCTATTCACATGCATGTGTCAGTAATAAAGGACAGAAAGTGTTTCTTAGTGGCAACAATTGTGCTATGTCACTAAGCGGCACGCTTCTGTGTAACGGAATTAGTTTGCATGGAGCCTGTGAAGGGAATTCATACAACCTTTCATGTCACCAGCAAGGCGCACCTGCAACTGAAATAGAACCATTCTTTCAAAGACTCTATAATGGGAGTTACATTCTTATTGTAGACCGCAGATGTTGTAGTCTTATGCCCGGGACTCCTTATCTAGTAACTACAACGGCGAAGGTCAAGTGCTGTGGACGTTCTTTATTCCCCAGCTCCTTTCCAGACAGGGAGGCAAGGGCATGGCCCAGTTTGAAAATTACTTCTATACGAATAGATACTTTAAGCAGAATGAAAACAGTGCTTCTTCAGACGCCTACAAGGCTCACGTCATCAAAAGAAACTTATGATCTACAAGTCGCAAGGACGACTGCAGAGATACATACATTATTATCAACTAATTCCCCCGTACATTTCGCGGAAATCCTGAGCGAAATCTTAAATATTTCTGATACCAATGGGATCTCAGGGGTATTTAAGAAAGTATTTTCGATGGCATTAACACCATTCAAAGCCATACTGGGTATTTTTCCAGATTTCGTCCATTCGATTTTTGGCGGACTTCCCCTGATCCTGGGACTAATTGCAGGAATCCTATTCCTAGTCCTTATTTTTCGTTATGGCAACCCATGTCACAGATCAAACTCTCGCGACAATGGAAGATACAATCCTAGCCATTGGATACCGGGACCGGATATCAAAAATCCTGGGACTCTCCCGGCTTAGAGACCTGAACATGACTTGGTTTCTATCATTTTGACCAATGTGGCAAAGGTGTGTTTTACCTGTACTAAGGTGTCTGCTATGCGGAGAAGAATGCGTGTTAGACACCTGTCTGACGCTACAATCGGATGCGCCAGTGGATGCAGATACACTGTTGGTTCCTACCAAGGTTCACGCTTTGTGCTGCCCTCAAAGGCTGCCAATCCTGATGACGGCATTCCTGGAATCTTCACCACTGCGATTGAAGAGTAGTGAAGTTCAAGATGAAAGCAGCATCGAACAGGTACGACCTTCTGTCAGCAATGCGAATCAGAATGTCAATGCAGACAATCATGCGCACGAATGCATGGTTACCCCTATTTCCGACTTAGTGGAACTTTCCCATGAAGCTGTTGACAGTTTTTTCGAAAGCCTGAATGATATGATGTTCTCTCCAGAACAGAAATAGAGACTTTTGAGTAAACTCGCACACGGCGTTCCCTGAATTCGGCCTTCAACTTTAAAAATAAAGTCACATGAACAATTTCACTCCAGCTCACGGACAGCAATATTTTTCAGCAAGCCCCTTAAAATATTTTTCTACATATTTTTTCCGGGACACTGATCTTCTGCTTAAAGTAAGAAACTATTCCTAGAGAACTAAAATTTCTATTTTTAGATACTTTATAGACTTTAGCTGCTCGCTGGGATGTTCACGAATATTTTATTATGTGATGAAATGGTCTCGAACTTCCTTTCTGTATAGCAATATTAAGAGCCATTTCATGTGTATTTCTCATATACCAATAAGCAATAATGCATAACAATGCGTGTTTACTTTTGCATTTAATTCATAGCTTAAGTGCATACAATATATATGACTGCAATTTTTCAGTATATTTGAAAATTTCGAAATGCATTTATGTATTTTGGGGTGGTAAGGTATACACTATACTCTATAGTATGTTGTACTATGTTATACTATGCATAGATTAGTAGATATGACCATAGTTAGCGTGGAGTGGGTGTCGTGTATTTCTATAGGTTCTGAATCAGTCCCCCTATTCCTGACCCTATTCTGGTTAAACTAACTATCAAGTTAACTAACAGTCAGCCCATGAGGCAAGAAAACCCCAATGATGCAGATACCGTTATCTGACGCAGTCACACTACGGCACAGGAACGTGTTATCTGATTAGGTCATAACGCTTGAGATCTAATTAGACAAGCGACATTCCTCCAGCCCCTGATAAGGCATACGACGTTCTCATAACAAATCAAACCTATGACAACCTGGATAATCCGTGCGGCCATTGTTTTGATTTCACAGAGAACTTTAGTAAAGAATGTGCTAACGAGCAAGTCGTATGACATCTTTATTGACGTATCTATGTCCATCCTTACGTCAATCTCGGCACCTTTAAGGTATAAATATTGCCGACCTTGCCCTATGCAAACACACGCGTGGTGACAAGACGGAGTAGCCATACTTGCCGAAGCCGAGAGCAGAAGCAGACCCCGCTGGCAGCAGCCCCGCCTTCCTGACGCGCTGAGAGACGCGCTGCTATCTCAAGCCGAGAGACCCAGCACCGGCGCTTTCGGGCAGCCCTCGCAGGCAGCCTGGAATATCGAGAGCAGAGAAAGAGATACCATTCCTCATTCATCCTAACTTCCAGGTACAGAACTGAATAACCCCTCACAGAGAATTCTTTAGTTATTCACTTGGCAAAAACAAACTTAACTTAAACTGTAACTTTCTATTCCCGCCCACGCATTAGACTTAGGTCAGGTACACGGGGTAGGCGTATTTAGAAACACCAGTTGAGTACGTTTAGTCAAATGTATATGTGTATGTAAATATATTTTAATCATTTTAAACATCATATGGCTCAGAAACCATATCAATGTTTTTACAGTATTATTTTATACTATTGCTTTTAATGTATGCACTTTACTTAACTATAAGTATTGCAATAATATCGATCCATTTCTCATGTATGAGAAAAGAGACTGATCAATAAATAACATCTTTTATTGAACACGCCCGTCTCTTCCTTTTCTCTACATTCTGATGAGACTAAGAATGCACGTACTGACTGAGTAAAATAATTGCCTTGTGCTCACACGACTCTCGAGATTGACTCTTGATTAGGGGAGAGCAAAGTTGTCATGTTCTATGGTTGTCAGAAACTAAATCCCTTCTTGTCTAATCAGGGGAGTTAATTCCTTCCTTGAACATTCGAGAAAGTTTCTAGCGAACTCTGAGCTTAGCTGGCAAACCCAAAAATTAAGTCTAGTATCGACAGTAGTAGACCTAGTTAACGTCTGGCCTAGGCCTTTACTGCTGTAGGTACTATTCCAATGCACAGAGCCTATTGGGAAAATAGGAGCTACACTACAAAGTGGGGTTGGAAACCCTTTTCAGGCTCATTACTGGGCTCAAAAGATGCAGCCCTGAGGTCTCTCCTGATAGCAGGTGGGTAAGTAGAAATTCACCGCTCGGCTGACCTGGCATTAGCAAACGTATGCCAAAAATCGACGCAGAACCAGCTTTTCAGTGAAGAGCAGCCAGGGACATTCTAGCAAGTTTTAGTTGTAAGTGGGGTTGGAAACGCTTTTCAGGCTCAGTACTGGGCTCAAAAGATGCAGCCATGAGGTCTCTCTTGATAGCAGCTGGGTAAGTAGAAATTTGCCTCTCGGCTGACCCGGCAGGAGCAAACGTATGCCAAACATTGACGCAGAACCAGCTTTTCAGTGTAGAGCAGCCAGGGACATTCTAGCAAGTTTTACTTGTATGTGGGGTTGAAAATGCTTTTCAGGCTCATTACTGGGCTCAAAAGATGCAGCCATGAGGTCTCTCCTGATAGCAGGTGGGTAAGTAGAAATTACCCGCTCGGCTGACCCGGCAAGAGCAAACGTATGCCAAAAATCGACGCAGAACCAGCTTTTCAGTGCAGAGCAGCAAGGGACATTCTAGCAAGTTTTACTTGTAAGTGGGGTTGGAAACTCTTTTCAGGCTCAGTACTGGGCTCAAAAGATACAGCCATGAGGTCTCTCCTGATAGCAGGTGGGTAAGTAGAAATTCACCACTCGGCTGACCCAGCAGGAGCAAACGTATGCCAAAAATCGACTCAGAACCAGCTTTTCAGTGAAGAGCAGCCAGGGACTTTCTAGCACATTTTACTTTAAGTGGGGTTGGAAACGCTTTTCAGGCTCAGTACTGGGCTCAAAAGACGCAGCACTCAGGCCTCTCCCGATAGCAGGTGGGTAAGTAGAAATTCACCACTCGGCTGACCCGGCAGGAACAAACGTATGCCAAAAATTGACGTGAACCAGCGTTTCAGTGAAGAGCAGCCTGGGACATTCTAGCAAGTTTTAGTTGTAAGTGGGGTTGTAAACGCTTTTCAGGCTCAGTACTGGACTCAAAAGATGCAGCCCTGAGGTCTCTCATGATAGCAGGTGGGTAAGTTGGAATTCGCCGCTCGGCTGACCCTGCAGGAGCAAACTTATACCAAAATTCGACGCAAAACCAGCTTTTCAATGAAGAGCAGCCAGGGACATTCTAGCAAGTTTTACTTGTAAGTGGGGTTGGAAACGCTTTTCACGCTCAGTACTGTGCACAAAAGATGCAGCCCTGAGGTCTCTCATGATAGCAGGTGGGTAAGTAGAAATTCGCCACTCGGCTGACAAGGCAGGAGCAAACGTATGCCAAAAATCGACGCAGAACCAGCTTTTCAGTGAAGAGCAGCCAGGGACATTATAGCAAGTTTTACTTGTAAGTGGGGTTGGAAACGCTTTTCAGGCTCAGTACTGGGCTCAAAAGCCATGAGGTTTCTCTTGATAGCAGCTGGGTAAGTAGAAATTCGCCGCTCGGCTGACCCTGCAGGAGCAAACATATGCCAAAAATCGACACAGAACCAGCTTTTCCGTGAAGAGCAGCCAGGGACATTCTAGCAAGTTTTACTTGTAAGTGGGGTTGGAAACGCTTTTCAGGCTCAGTACTGGGCTCAAAAGATGCAGCTCTGAGGTCCCTCCTGATAGCAGGTGGGTAAGTAGAAATTCGCCGCTCGACTGACCCGGCAGGAGCAAACGTATGCCAAAAATCGACGCAGAATCAGCTTTTCAGTAAAGAGCAGCCAGGGACATTCTTGCAAGTTTTACTTGTAAGTGGGGTTGGAAATGCTTTTCAGGGTCAGTACTGGGCTCAAAAGATGCAGCACTGAAGTCTCTCCTGATAGCAGGTGGGTAAGTATAAATTCGCCGCTCGGCTGACCAAGCAGGAGCAAACGTATGCCAAAAATGTACGCAGAACCAGCTTTTCAGTGAAGAGCAGCCTGGGACATTCTAGCAAATTGTACTTGTAAGTGGGGTTTTGAAACGCTTTTCAGGCTTAGTACTGGGCTCAAAAGATGCAGCCCTGATGTCTCTCCTGATAGCAAGTGGGTATGTAAGAAATTCGCCAATCGGCTGACTCAGCAGGAGCAAACATATGCCAAAAATTGACGCAGAACCAGCTTTTCAGTGAGGAGCAGCCAGGGACATTCTAGCAAGTTTTACTTGTAAGTGGGGTTGGAAACGCTTTTCAGGCTTATTACTGGGCTCAAAAGATGCAGCCATGAGGTGTCTCCTGATAGCAGGTGGGTAAGTAGAAATTCGCCGCTCGGCTGACCCGGCAGGAGCAAGCGTATGCCAAAATTGATGTAAAGCCAGCCTTTCAGTGAAGAGCAGCGAGGGACATTCTAGCAAGTTTTACTTGTAAGTGGGGTTGGAAACGATTTTCAGGCTCAGTACTGGGCTCAAAAGATGCAGTCCTGAGGTCTCAGCAGATACGTAAGTTGGAATTCGCCGCTCGGCTGACCCTGCAGGAGCAAACGAATGCCAAAAATCGACACAGAACCAGCTTTTCCGTGAAGAGCAGCCAGGGACATTCTAGCAAGTTTTACTTGTAAGTGGGGTTGGAAACGCTTTTCAGTCTCAGTACTGGGCTCAAAAGATGCAGCTCTGAGGTCTCTCCTGATAGCAGGTGGGTAAGTAGAAATTCGCCGCTCGGCTGACCCGGCAGGAGCAAACGTATGCCAAAAATCGACACAGAATCAGCTTTTCAGTAAAGAGCAGCCAGGGACATTTTTGCAAGTTTTACTTGTAAGTGGGGTTGGAAATGCTTTTCAGGGTCAGTACTGGGCTCAAAAGATGCAGCACTGAAGTCTCTCCTGATAGCAGGGGGGAAGTATAAATTCGCCGCTCAGCTGACCCGGCAGGAGCAAACGTATGCCAAAAATGTACGCAGAACCAGCTTTTCAGTGAAGAGCAGCCTGGGACATTCTAGCAAATTGTACTTGTAAGTGGGGTTTTGAAACGCTTTTCAGGCTTAGTACTGGGCTCAAAAGATGCAGCCCTGATGTCTCTCCTGATAGCAAGTGGGTATGTAAGAAATTCACCAATCGGCTGACTCAGCAGGAGCAAACATATGCCACAAATTGACGCAGAACCAGCTTTTCAGTGAGGAGCAGCCAGGGACATTCTAGCAAGTTTTACTAGTAAGTGGGGTTGGAAACGCTTTTCAGGCTCAGGACTGGGCTCAAAAGATGCAGCCACGAGGTCTCTCTTGATAGCAGGTGGGTAAGTAGAAATTACCCGCTCGGCTGACCCGGCAAGAGCAAACGTATGCAAAAAATCGACACTGAACCAGATTTTCAGTGTAGAGCAGCCAGGGACATTCTAGCAAGTTTTACTTGTAAGTGGGGTTGGAAACGCTTTTCAGGCTTATTACTGGGTTCAAAAGATGCAGCCATGAGGTGTCTCCTGATAGCAGGTGGGTAAGTAGAAATTCGCCGCTCGGCTGACCCGGCAGGAGCAAGCGTATGCCAAAATTGATGTAAAGCCAGCTTTTCAGTGAAGAGCAGCGAGGGACATTCTAGCAAGTTTTACTTGTAAGTGGGGTTGGAAACGATTTTCAGGCTCAGTACTGGGCTCAAAAGATGCAGTCCTGAGGTCTCAGCAGATACGTAAGTTGGAATTCTCCGCTCGGCTGACCCTGCAGGAGCAAACGTATGCCAAAAATCGACACAGAACCAGCTTTTCCGTGAAGAGCAGCCAGGGACATTCTAGCAAGTTTTACTTGTAAGTGGGGTTGGAAATGCTTTTCAGTCTCAGTACTGGGCTCAAAAGATGCAGCTCTGAGGTCTCTCCTGATAGCAGGTGGGTAAGTAGAAATTCCCCGCACGGCTGACCCGGCAGGAGCAAACGTATGCCAAAAATGTACGCAGAACCAGCTTTTCAGTGAAGAGCAGCCAGGGACATTCTAGCAAATTTTACTTGTAAGTGGGGTTGGAAACGCTTTTCAGGCTTAGTACTGGGCTCAAAAGATGCAGCCCTGAGGTCTCTCCTGATAGCAGGTGGGTATGTAGAAATTCGCCACTCGGCTAACTCAGCAGGAGCAAATGTATGCCAAAAATTGATGCAGAACCAGCTTTTCAGTGAGGAGCAGCCAGGGACATTCTAGCAAGTTTTACTTGTAAGTGGGGTTGGAAACGCATTTCAGGCTCAATACTGGACTCAAAAGATGCAGCCCTGAGGTCTCTCATGATAGCAGGTGGGTAAGTTGGAATTCGACGCTCGGCTGACCCTGCAGGAGCAAACGTATGCCAAAAATGTACGCAGAACCAGCTTTTCAGTGAAGAGCAGCCAAGGACATTCTAGCAAGTTTTACTTGTAAGTGGGGTTGGAAACGATTTTCAGGCTCAGGACTGGGCTCAAAAGATGCAGCCATGAGGTCTCTCTTGATAGCAGGTGGGTAAGTAGAAATTCCCATTCGGCTGACCCAGCAGGAGCAAACGTATGCCAAAAATCGACGCAGAACCAGCTTTTCAGTGAGAAGCAGCCAGGGACATTCTAGCAAGTTTTACTTGTAAATGGGGTTGGAAACGCTTTTCAGGCTCAGTACTGGGCTCAAAAGACGCAGCACTGAGGTCTCTCCCGATAGCAGGTGGGTAAGTAGAAATTCACCACTCGGCTGACCCGGCAGGAACAAACGTATGCCAAAAATTGACGTGAACCAGCGTTTCAGTGAAGAGCAGGCAGGGACATTCAAGCAAGTTTTACTGGTAAGTGGGGTTGGAAACGCTTTTCAGGCTCAATACTGGGCTCAAAAGATGCAGCACTGAGGTCTCTCCTGATAGCAGGCGGGTAAGTAGAAATTCACCGCTCGGCTGACCTGGCATTAGCAAACGTATGCCAAAAATTGACGCAGAACCAGCTTTTCAGTGAAGAGCAGCCAGGGACATTCTAGCAAGTTTTACTTGTAAGTGGGGGGCGCTAGAGGGCGCAGAGCGAGATGGCCGCACTTGCGTGAGGCTCCGCCGAGACCAAATAATATTTGCTTAATTATCCTGCAAAACCTCACTTCAGAGCCCCGAAACTGAGTTTTGCTGTTCCCGCTGACTTTTGGGAGTTGACGGTGTGCTTCTCTCCTGGGCGGCGGCTGGAGCGGACACCCCCGGAGCTGTGCTGGCCTCTGCCGAGATCCCGCCTGCGGAGCCTCGCCTATTGTGGAGAGCCCGTCCTGCTGAAGTCCGGGCTGGAGACCCCCCTACTGCTTGCGGGGGGAGCCTGAAAGAAGCGGAGCCCGGTACATGTGGTGGAGGCATTGGTGAAAATCCCTCCGTGCGGCGCCAGGACAGCGGACGGCCAGACCTCGGCCCTGTTGGTTGTGGTGAGTGGGGCGGGGCGCTACGCAAGCCCGGGGCTGCGGAGGTGGTGCCGGGCCGCGCTAGGCCGCGCTGCGCAAGCTGTGGCCGGCGGGGGGCACGGGGAGAAGGCCGGCAGGGTGGCGGAATAGCTCGCACTGCCTGGCGGACTGCACTGCGAGGGAGCTGGACTGCTGCTGCGGCCGTTACAACGTGAGGGAGTGCGGGGCGCTGCTGCATGGTGGAGGGACCCCTCTAAGCCCGCCATTTTGTGACCTCCCTTAGAGACTGGTGGCTGGGAGGAGTGTGCCACCTTGGGCTCCTGATTCACAACGCGGGCACTGCCAAGAAGGCCATTCACAGTCTGTGGCCCTGACGGTGGAGCTGCTATTCTGCTATTGGGTGCTGTTGTGCTGCCATTATTCACGAGAGCTGGGAGACAGCTACCAAGACACTTTGGCGCGCTTTAGCCCTTGGGCGCGGAGGCACTGTCTGACCCGGTCTGGGGATAGCGGTGGAGGCGAGGACTTGCTCCTGGGTGAGTGGCGGCTGGTGCGTGATCTGCATTTACTTGGGGCCTTTCGCCTGCTGTGTCCTCTCTGCATTTCTGCACCCACGACTGGGCTGCGCTGATCGCCACCATGGGCAGGCCGGAGAGGAATCAGCCAAAGATCACGTTTGAGGCCAAAAAATCGGCGCTCATGTCCTCCCAGGCGCCGCCTGACACTGAGCAAGGGGGGGCAACTGGGGGCACCCCGAATTTGGAATCTACACTAGTGGCTATGCAGAAGACCCTTCAATCCATCGAAGGCACCATGGAATCTGTTAATCACCGCCTGGACCAAATGGCGACACAATTCGACCGCCAAAACGAGCGGATGGGGGAGGTGGAGCAAAGAGTGTCCGCCACCGAAGATGGCCTTTCCACGGTCTCAACTAAGGTTTTCAATATGGAGAGGATGCTGGCGGTCATACAGGCAAAGAACGAGGAATTGGAAGGGAGGTCCAGAAGGAACAATGTCCGCGTCACGGGCCTGCCAGAATCCACGAATGTTGGTCGCATGGAGAACTACATGGAACGCATGCTCATAGACATTTTTGGGGCGGACCAGCTCTCTCGAGTCTTCATAGTAGAGCGTGCTCATCGCTCCCTGGCAAAACGCCCACCGCCCGGGGCACCGCCGCGTCCGATCGTGGCCAGGATCTTGAACTATAGGGACCGGGACACCATTCTACGCCTGGCAAGGGAGAAGGGCTCCATTGAATATTAGGGAAACAAACTGGAGTTTTATCCTGACTTTACCATGGCGGTGCAGACAGCGCGCAAGGAATTCACCACGGTGAAACAGCTTTTGCGTACTGAAGACATTCCATATGCCATGTTATATCCCGCTCGCCTGCGGATAGGTCCTCCGTCGGATAATAAAATCTTTTCCTCCCCTAAGGCGGCCATGGACTATGCCAAAAAACAGAAAAAACGCAAGAGAGCGCCGAGTGGGACTCCGGATGGCGAGGAAGACCGGCAGGATGAAGTAGCCTAAACTGTTGCATATGCCACACCGAGGGGGGGCACAGTCGAGCAGTACTACATTGTGCTTTCTTGCAATTGCACGGTTGGTCGCAGTGGCCTGCTCCTGCAGAACTCTGGTGACCGGGAAGACACGTACTATCCTCATTAGCTGCTGTCGTGGGACAGACGACCGGGCCTACGCTGTTTTTCCTAGTCATGTCATATGTGCTGTTATGATAACCAAGCATCCTGTGGGGTTTGCAGGGGCCTGGCTTGGGGGCGGTGGGTGGAGAGGGGCATGTGCACCTGCTTCTGGCACTGTCCACCTCAGCTGCCGCCTCTACTGAACAATGTTGGTATCACTGGGTGTCATATTGCAAAGTACTGATACTTGGCTGATGTTTTGTTTTTTCCTATAACCACGAACTTGGGGTGAAGAAGGATGAGGTTTTGATTATTGAGAATGGTCTGTGCTCTCGTCAGCTCTCTGGCGGGAGTTGTGCGCCGCTACGCCCCCGGATATGGGAGATCCCCACACACAGTTGTTTGCATTGTTGGGGGTTGCAAGGGGGGGGGTATGGGATGGCTTTGGCAAACTGGGACTGCTGAAGTGGGTGGTGGGATGGGGGAAGGGTTTCTGGAGTTTGCAGAGGGGTTGTTGTTTATCCTGGTCAGTGGTAGGGGCTCTAAAACACTTGAAAGTTGTGATGACCTTTGTTGGTATGTGTGCGGTGTACCTTGCAAGAACGCTTGTGGCCTTTCTGGGTCACTGTGCATCGACTGCTGGGTTGGCGGGTGGGAGCTGGTAGGGGTCTTTTGGCTGCTGGGTTGCTTGAGAGTTTGGCGATATGGATAGGGGGGGTAAACTCACTTGTGTCACTTGGAATGTGCGGGGCCTTAATCGTCCGCAGAAGACGCGACAAATGCTTGCCTTTTTAAATAGACATAGTGCTCAAGTTGTCTTTCTACAAGAAACACACCTTCGGGGTAAGGCGGCTGAAATAGTAGGTAAGCAGTGGGCGGGGGTACGACTGGCTACGACATATTCCTCCTATGCTCGAGGGGTCATGATTCTGATCAAGAAAAATGTTCCGTTTGAAATACAACATGAGGAGATTGACCAGGATGGTAGTAATGTCATTGTGCAGGGTAAATTGTGTGGTACGCTGATCACCCTTCTTAATGTATACGGTCCAAATGTCGATGATCCTGATTTTTATGTTACGCTTTGGAACAAACTCTATTTGCTCCCCCCGTCGGCTATCCTCTGCGGTGGCGATTTGAATGTCACGCTGGATGCTGCCTTGGACAAGAAGCAGGACAGGCCATGTGTGCGCAAAAAAGCGGCTGATGCGGTATGTGAGGGTATGAGTGGCCTGCACCTCTTGGATGTCTGGAGGTTGAAGTACCCGAGTAAGCGAGAGGGAACATGTTATACGTCGGCGCATGATACGTGGTCGAGATTAGACTATTGGCTGGTGACTCGTGATATGAGTGGATGGGTCATGGGTGTTGAGCATCTGCCTCGCACTATCTCCGACCACGCGCCTGTTAAACTGGTGCTACAGATGCCGGCGCATGCGCCTCCTCCTTTCACTTGGCGTTTCTCCCCTGGTGTATTGGCTGATCAGGTGTTACGAGAGCGATTGCGTCAGATCATTGAGGAGTTTTTTGTGCACAATGTGGGGTCTGTTGACAGTATGAGTATGGTATGGGAGGCCTTTAAGGTGACGGTGAGGGGGGCATGTATTGGCCTGAGATCCGGGGTGCTCACATCTATCCGGGATTCCATGACCAGGCTGGAAAAAGAGTTGTTGGTTCTGGAGCGTCGACAGGAGCTATGTGCGGAGGCCACACTGCTGGCTGACATCAGATCAAAAGTCACTGAATATAACGAACTGGCGGATCAGGAGGTGAAATTCCTCTCCAAACGTGCCACAGCTAGATATTATGGTGAGGGGGGTAGACCGGGGAGGGGGCTAGCGGACCGGGTCAGGGATCCTTGGGCACGTCACTGTACGGTGCAGGAGATTGACGATCAAGGGGACGTGGTGACTGACACGGGCGGTATACTCGCTTGCTTCACGAAACACTATTCACAGCTCTATGAGCACAGGGACACGGCAGATGAGGAAGAGGTGAATAGATACTTTGAGGACATCGCATTGGTATGGCTGTCCAGGGGACAGCAGGAATTTCTTATGCAACATGTTACTGAGGCTGAGCTTAGCGAGGCAATTGCTGCTCTCCCGAATGGGAAGGCGGCTGGCACGGATGGTCTAACCCCTGAATTCTATAAAGAGTACGCAGATTTGTTGATCCCGCAGCTGGCGATGGTTTTGGTGGAAGCGTTTGAGTGTGGCAGACTCCCGGCGACAATGAGGGAGGCGCTACTGGTGGCACTGCCTAAACCGGGGAAGCCTCCGAACAAGTGTGATTCGTATCGCCCCCTCTCACTTATGAACACCGATGTTAAAGTAATTGCCAAAGTTTTAGCCACGAGATTGCGTTTACTTCTCCCAGTCATGGTGCTGCCGGATCAGTCGGGGTTTGTACCTCTCAGGTCCACTACTCACAATCTGAGAGCTCTGTTTGCTGTGCTACACCTGCTTAAGCCGGAGTTGGCTGCGGTGGCGGTCATGCTTGACGCCGCCAAGGCCTTCGATTCGGTAGCGTGGAAATATATGTTGACTGTCCTGCACCGTATGGGGGTACCCCGTTTTTTTACTTCGCTGGTTGCTCTCTTATATACTGAACCCACGGCGAGAGTGAGGGTCAATGGTCATGTCTCTTCCCCATTCCCGATTCAGAGGGGGACAAGGCAGGGTTGCCCGCTCTCGCCCTTACTTTTTGCTATCATGATGGACCCACTGGCCTGTATCTTGCGGCAGAGGTATGCGGAAGCGGTGTTGAAGTTCCCTCTTAGATCCTTGGCTGTGTCAATGTATGCTGACGACATGGTCCTCTACGTTCGTGACCCGGCCCTCCACCTGGAAAACATACTTCGGGAATTCATTAAGTTTGGTCGTCACTCCGGACTGACCATTAACTGGGACAAATCTATTGTGCTGCCTCTCACGGACGTTACGCACCAGATCCCATTGGAATTTCCCCTGGAATGGGCGACTGAGTCGGTTCGATATTTGGGCGTCTGGGTACACAGGGACCCCCAAGAAATTATAAGGGCTAATTATGGCGTTGCCATCTCTAAGTTGGAGGATCAGGTTGCGCGTTGGACCCGTCTTCCTCTGACTCTGGCAGATAGAGTGTCCTTGATCAAGATGGTGGTTCTGCCAAAATTTCTTTATCTCTTTGTCAATATACCTGTCCCGCTGAAGTCGCACTTCTTTGCCAGATTGCGGTCCTTACTGATATCTCTCACCTGGGCCGGTAAGAAGCCACGGGTGACGTGGGAGGTGCTAACCAAACCATACGAACTGGGGGGGTTCGCTGTGCCGGACATGAAGCTTTATTTTCTCTGTGCGCAAGCACATTTTGCGACTTATTGGATGTGTGCTCCGCCGTATACTCCGCACGTGGCGCTTGAAGCCAGTGCTGTCCTGCCATACCCCCTGAGGGCCATGATTGTTAATGACCATTCGGTGTTTGAGAAGGGGGAGATTGACACCGTGCGGATCATGGCGACTGCCTGGGTAGAATTGGGCAGACGGGCAGCCAGGTTGCCGTTATATGCGCAGGCTATGCCGCTGCTTTATCACTCGGGTATTTCGGTATCTGGGGAGATTGGAGGGTTGCAGGCTCTGAGGGAAGCTGGACTTCACACTATGGGGGACCTTTTCCCTGGGGCATCGTTTCTCCCCTTGCAGGCCATGACGACCCGTTCAACTAGCGCTGCTATGTCTACCTTCGTGTACGTTCAGCTTCGGGCTGCTGTACATGCTCTATATACAACTTGCCCGGAGGAACCGTTGGCACTCGGGGCTTTGCAGTTGCTTTACACTGCCACGGACAGGACTAAATTGCTGTCTAAACTATATCGAGCTGCACAAGAGGAGGAGGGCGGGGCGCCGCCCTGGCTAGGGCCAGATGGGATAGGAGTCTCCCAGAACCATTAAGTGATGACGAGTGGACCGAATGTTGTGCTATGACTGGGGGGTATGTGATCAATGGGAATTTTCGTCTTCTGCATTACAAGTTCATACATCAGTGGTACTACACGCCGGTTCAGCTGGTTAGGTTTGGCCTTCGTGAGTCTGCTCAGTGTGTCCGGTGCGGAGAGGATGACGCTGACTTTGTGCATCTGGCCTGGGGTTGCTCCCGTGTGTATGACTTCTGGAAGGCGGTGTCCGAGAAGCTTACTGCCATGGTGTTGACCGAAGTTGCGATGGATGTGCGCCTCTGCCTTCTGGGAATTGTTTCTGGTATATCAGCAAAGTCTAGACGGTTCGTTGTGTTGGCACTCCAATTGGCCAAGCGGCGAGTTGCTATGGGCTGGGGAGGGAGGAGAGCACCTGATGTGCAGCTGTGGCTGAACGACATGGCTTTCTGTAGGGATCAACTGAATTGTTACTATGAGGAAATCCCAGAGAAAGCGCGACCACGGGATATATGGGCTCCATTTACGCTCTATATGCTTTCCCTGGCTGACACTGATAGCGAGAGGAGTGTGAGTGCCGACGTATTGGACGGAGGAGGAGAACCCGAATGAGTGTTGACTGAGCGACCGTGAGCGGTCTGTCCTGCACAGTATGTCTGAGCTATGGATATATAGGAGGTTCCATATGCATCGTTACTGGACGGCGAGACTTAATGGCCATGCGTGCACCTGCTGTTGTTTATGAAATAGTGAATAGGCTTGCTCATGAATACCTACCATGGTTAATGACCATCTGCCACCTCTGGGATTGGTAATTTCTTGGACACTGTACCTAACGGACTTGGACTACTCACCAGGACCAGGATCGGGAGGGGTGGGGGGAGTTGGGTTTTGTTAGTGCTTGAGTTTGGTTTTTCAAAACTGTAAAATGAGACCGAGATACCATCAGGGCGCTACGGCCACAGTATTACGGCGTACTTTGAACATTTTCTTCTGAACATCTATTGTGCCTTCACGAGCTGTGCTTTACTGAGTTGTACTCTTCTACCAATGAAATGTGTTCTTAAGTTCGTCTGTCTTGGCTGGTACACTGATTGCGGCCGGCCCTACCAGTGGGTTGTAGGCACACCGCTGTGTATATGTATAATGTGCAATAAAGGTCTACCAAAAAAAAATGTTTACTTGTAAGTGGGGTTGGAAACTCTTTTCAGGCTCAGTACTGGGCTCAAAAGATACAGCCATGAGGTCTCTCCTGATAGCAGGTGGGTAAGTAGAAATTCACCACTCGGCTGACCCAGCAGGAGCAAACGTATGCCAAAAATCGACTCAGAACCAGCTTTTCAGTGAAGAGCAGCCAGGGACATTCTAGCACATTTTACTTGTAAGTGGGGTTGGAAACGCTTTTCAGGCTCAGTACTGGGCTCAAAAGACGCAGCACTGAGGCCTCTCCCGATAGCAGGTGGGTAAGTAGAAATTCACCACTCGGCTGACCCGGCAGGAACAAACGTATGCCAAAAATTGACGTGAACCAGCGTTTCAGTGAAGAGCAGCCAGGGACATTCTAGCAAGTTTTAGTTGTAAGTGGGGTTGGAAACGCTTTTCAGGCTCAGTACTGGACTCAAAAGATACAGCCCTGAGGTCTCTCATGATAGCAGGTGGGTAAGTTGGAATTCGCCGCTCGGCTGACCCTGCAGGAGCAAACTTATACCAAAATTCTACGCAAAACCAGCTTTTCAATGAAGAGCAGCCAGGGACATTCTAGCAAGTTTTACTTGTAAGTGGGGTTGGAAACGCTTTTCACGCTGAGTACTGTGCACAAAAGATGCAGCCCTGAGGTCTCTCATGATAGCAGGTGGGTAAGTAGAAATTCGCCACTCGGCTGACAAGGCAGGAGCAAACGTATGCCAAAAATCGACGCAGAACCAGCTTTTCAGTGAAGAGGAGCCAGGGACATTATAGCAAGTTTTACTTGTAAGTGGGGTTGGAAACGCTTTTCAGGCTCAGTACTGGGCTCAAAAGATGCAGCCATGAGGTTTCTCTTGATAGCAGCTGGGTAAGTAGAAATTCGCCGCTCGGCTGACCCTGCAGGAGCAAACGTATGCCAAAAATCGACACAGAACCAGCTTTTCCGTGAAGAGCAGCCAG
This sequence comes from Lissotriton helveticus, assembly GCF_964261635.1. Lineage (NCBI taxonomy): Eukaryota > Metazoa > Chordata > Amphibia > Caudata > Salamandridae > Lissotriton > Lissotriton helveticus. The sequence continues at coordinate 427,736,990 of NC_136068.1, forward strand.
GGACATTCTAGCAAGTTTTACTTGTAAGTGTGGTTGGAAACGCTTTTCAGTCTCAGTACTGGGCTCAAAAGATGCAGCTCTGAGGTCTCTCCTGATAGCAGGTGGGTAAGTAGAAATTCCCCGCACGGCTGACCCGGCAGGAGCAAACGTATGCCAAAAATGTACGCAGAACCAGCTTTTCAGTGAAGAGCAGCCTGGGGCATTCTAGCAAATTTTACTTGTAAGTGGGGTTGGAAACGCTTTTCAGGCTTAGTACTGGGCTCAAAAGATGCAGCCCTGAGGTCTCTCCTGATAGCAGGTGGGTATGTAGAAATTCGCCACTCGGCTGACTCAGCAGGAGCAAACGTATGCCAAAAATTGATGCAGAACCAGCTTTTCAGTGAGGAGCAGCCAGGGACATTCTAGCAAGTTTTACTTGTAAGTGGGGTTGGAAACGCATTTCAGGCTCAATACTGGACTCAAAAGATGCAGCCCTGAGGTCTCTCATGATAGCAGGTGGGTAAGTTGGAATTCGCCGCTCGGCTGACCCTGCAGGAGCAAACGTATGCCAAAATTCGACGCGGAACCAGCTTTTCAGTGAAGAGCAGCCAAGGACATTCTAGCAAGTTTTACTTGTAAGTGGGGGTGGAAACGATTTTCAGGCTCAGGACTGGGCTCAAAAGATGCAGCCATGAGGTCTCTCTTGATAGCAGGTGGGTAAGTAGAAATTCACCATTTGGCTGACCCAGCAGGAGCAAACGTATGCCAAAAATCGACGCAGAACCAGCTTTTCTGTGAGAAGCAGCCAGGGACATTCTAGCAAGTTTTACTTGTAAATGGGGTTGGAAACGCTTTTCAGGCTCAGTACTGGGCTCAAAAGACGCAGCACTGAGGTCTCTCCCGATAGCAGGTGGGTAAGTAGAAATTCACCACTCGGCTGACCCGGCAGGAACAAACGTATGCCAAAAATTGACGTGAACCAGCGTTTCAGTGAAGAGCAGCCAGGGACGTTCAAGCAAGTTTTACTGGTAAGTGGGGTTGGAAACGCTTTTCAGGCTCAATACTGGGCTCAAAAGATGCAGCACTGAGGTCTCTCCTGATAGCAGGCGGGTAAGTAGAAATTCACCGCTCGGCTGACCTGGCATTAGCAAACGTATGCCAAAAATCGACGCAGAACCAGCTTTTCAGTGAAGAGCAGCCAGGGACATTCTAGCAAGTTTTACTTGTAAGTGGGGTTGGAAACTCTTTTCAGGCTCAGTACTGGGCTCAAAAGATACAGCCATGAGGTCTCTCCTGATAGCAGGTGGGTAAGTAGAAATTCACCACTCGGCTGACCCAGCAGGAGCAAACGTATGCCAAAAATCGACTCAGAACCAGCTTTTCAGTGAAGAGCAGCCAGGGACATTCTAGCACATTTTACTTGTAAGTAGGGGTTGGAAACGCTTTTCAGGCTCAGTACTGGGCTCAAAAGACGCAGCACTGAGGCCTCTCCCGATAGCAGGTGGGTAAGTAGAAATTCACCACTCGGCTGGCCCGGCAGGAACAAACGTTTGCCAAAAATTGACGTGAACCAGAGTTTCAGTGAAGAGCAGCCAGGGACATTCTAGCAAGTTTTAGTTGTAAGTGGGGTTGGAAACGCTTTTCAGGCTCAGTACTGGACTCAAAAGATGCAGCCCTGAGGTCTCTCATGATAGCAGGTGGGTAAGTTGGAATTCGCCGCTCGGCTGACCCTGCAGGAGCAAACTTATACCAAAATTCTACGCAACACCAGCTTTTCAATGAAGAGCAGCCAGGGACATTCTAGCAAGTTTTACTTGTAAGTGGGGTTGGAAACGCTTTTCACGCTCAGTACTGTGCACAAAAGATGCAGCCCTGAGGTCTCTCATGATAGCAGGTGGGTAAGTAGAAATTCGCCACTCGGCTGACAAGGCAGGAGCAAACGTATGCCAAAAATCGACGCAGAACCAGCTTTTCAGTGAAGAGCAGCCAGGGACATTATAGCAAGTTTTACTTGTAAGTGGGGTTGGAAACGCTTTTCAGGCTCAGTACTGGGCTCAAAAGATGCAGCCATGAGGTTTCTCTTGATAGCAGCTGGGTAAGTAGAAATTCGCCGCTCGGCTGACCCTGCAGGAGCAAACGTATGCCAAAAATCGACAAGGAACCAGCTTTTCCGTGAAGAGCAGCCAGGGACATTCTAGCAAGTTTTACTTGTAAATGGGGTTGGAAACGCTTTTCAGGCTCAGTACTGGGCTCAAAAGACGCAGCACTGAGGTCTCTCCCGATAGCAGGTGGGTAAGTAGAAATTCACCACTCGGCTGACCCGGCAGGAACAAACGTATGCCAAAAATTGACGTGAACCAGCGTTTCAGTGAAGAGCAGCCAGGGACGTTCAAGCAAGTTTTACTGGTAAGTGGGGTTGGAAATGCTTTTCAGGCTTAATACTGGGCTCAAAAGATGCAGCCCTGTGGTCTCTCCTGATAGCAGGTGGGTAAGTTGGAATTCGCCGCTAGGCTGACCCTGCAGGAGCAAACGTATGCCAAAAATCGACGCTGAACCAGCTTTTCAGTGAAGAGCAGCCAGGGACATTCTAGCAAGTTTTACTTGTAAGTGGGGTTGGAAACGCTTTTCAGTCTCAATACTGAGCTCAAAAGATGCTGCCCTGAAGTCTCTCATGATAGCAGGTGGGTAAGTAGAAATTCGCCATTCGGCTGACCCAGCAGGAGCAAACGTATGCCAAAAATCGACGCAGAACCAGCTTTTCAGTGAAGAGCAGCCAGGGACATTATAGCAAGTTTTACTTGGAAGTGGGGTTGGAAACGCTTTTCAGGCTCAGTACTGGGCTCAAAAGACGCAGCACTGAGGTCTCTCCCGATAGCAGGTGGGTAAGTAGAAATTCACCACTCGGCTGACCCGGCAGGAACAAACGTATGCCAAAAATTGACGTGAACCAGCGTTTCAGTGAAGAGCAGCCAGGGACGTTCAAGCAAGTTTTACTGGTAAGTGGGGTTGGAAACGCTTTTCAGGCTCAATACTGGGCTCAAAAGATGCAGCACTGAGGTCTCTCCTGATAGCAGGCGGGTAAGTAGAAATTCACCGCTCGGCTGACCTGGCATTAGCAAACGTATGCCAAAAATCGACGCAGAACCAGCTTCTCAGTGAAGAGCAGCCAGGGACATTCTAGCAAGTTTTACTTGTAAGTGGGGTTGGAAACTCTTTTCAGGCTCAGTACTGGGCTCAAAAGATACAGCCATGAGGTCTCTCCTGATAGCAGGTGGGTAAGTAGAAATTCACCACTCGGCTGACCCAGCAGGAGCAAACGTATGCCAAAAATCGACTCAGAACCAGCTTTTCAGTGAAGAGCAGCCAGGGACATTCTAGCACATTTTACTTGTAAGTGGGGTTGGAAACGCTTTTCAGGCTCAGTACTGGGCTCAAAAGACGCAGCACTGAGGCCTCTCCCGATAGCAGGTGGGTAAGTAGAAATTCACCACTCGGCTGACCCGGCAGGAACAAACGTATGCCAAAAATTGACGTGAACCAGAGTTTCAGTGAAGAGCAGCCAGGGACATTCTAGCAAGTTTTAGTTGTAAGTGGGGTTGGAAACGCTTTTCAGGCTCAGTACTGGACTCAAAAGATGCAGCCCTGAGGTCTCTCATGATAGCAGGTGGGTAAGTTGGAATTCGCCGCTCGGCTGACCCTGCAGGAGCAAACTTATACCAAAATTCTACGCAACACCAGCTTTTCAATGAAGAGCAGCCAGGGACATTCTAGCAAGTTTTACTTGTAAGTGGGGTTGGAAACGCTTTTCACGCTCAGTACTGTGCACAAAAGATGCAGCCCTGAGGTCTCTCATGATAGCAGGTGGGTAAGTAGAAATTCGCCACTCGGCTGACAAGGCAGGAGCAAACGTATGCCAAAAATCGACGCAGAACCAGCTTTTCAGTGAAGAGCAGCCAGGGACATTATAGCAAGTTTTACTTGTAAGTGGGGTTGGAAACGCTTTTCAGGCTCAGTACTGGACTCAAAAGATGCAGCCATGAGGTTTCTCTTGATAGCAGCTGGGTAAGTAGAAATTCGCCGCTCGGCTGACCCTGCAGGAGCAAACGTATGCCAAAAATCGACACAGAACCAGCTTTTCCGTGAAGAGCAGCCAGGGACATTCTAGCAAGTTTTACTTGTAAGTGTGGTTGGAAACGCTTTTCAGTCTCAGTACTGGGCTCAAAAGATGCAGCTCTGAGGTCTCTCCTGATAGCAGGTGGGTAAGTAGAAATTCCCCGCACGGCTGACCCGGCAGGAGCACACGTATGCCAAAAATGTACGCAGAACCAGCTTTTCAGTGAAGAGCAGCCTGGGGCATTCTAGCAAATTTTACTTGTAAGTGGGGTTGGAAACGCTTTTCAGGCTTAGTACTGGGCTCAAAAGATGCAGCCCTGAGGTCTCTCCTGATAGCAGGTGGGTATGTAGAAATTCGCCACTCGGCTGACTCAGCAGGAGCAAACGTATGCCAAAAATTGATGCAGAACCAGCTTTTCAGTGAGGAGCAGCCAGGGACATTCTAGCAAGTTTTACTTGTAAGTGGGGTTGGAAACGCATTTCAGGCTCAATACTGGACTCAAAAGATGCAGCCCTGAGGTCTCTCATGATAGCAGGTGGGTAAGTTGGAATTCGCCGCTCGGCTGACCCTGCAGGAGCAAACGTATGCCAAAATTCGACGCGGAACCAGCTTTTCAGTGAAGAGCAGCCAAGGACATTCTAGCAAGTTTTACTTGTAAGTGGGGTTGGAAACGATTTTCAGGCTCAGGACTGGGCTCAAAAGATGCAGCCATGAGGTCTCTCTTGATAGCAGGTGGGTAAGTAGAAATTCGCCATTCGGCTGACCCAGCAGGAGCAAACGTATGCCAAAAATCGACGCAGAACCAGCTTTTCTGTGAGAAGCAGCCAGGGACATTCTAGCAAGTTTTACTTGTAAATGGGGTTGGAAACGCTTTTCAGGCTCAGTACTGGGCTCAAAAGACGCAGCACTGAGGTCTCTCCCGATAGCAGGTGGGTAAGTAGAAATTCACCACTCGGCTGACCCGGCAGGAACAAACGTATGCCAAAAATTGACGTGAACCAGCGTTTCAGTGAAGAGCAGCCAGGGACGTTCAAGCAAGTTTTACTGGTAAGTGGGGTTGGAAACGCTTTTCGGGCTCAATACTGGGCTCAAAAGATGCAGCACTGAGGTCTCTCCTGATAGCAGGCGGGTAAGTAGAAATTCACCGCTCGGCTGACCTGGCATTAGCAAACGTATGCCAAAAATCGACGCAGAACCAGCTTTTCAGTGAAGAGCAGCCAGGGACATTCTAGCAAGTTTTACTTGTAAGTGGGGTTGGAAACTCTTTTCAGGCTCAGTACTGGGCTCAAAAGATACAGCCATGAGGTCTCTCCTGATAGCAGGTGGGTAAGTAGAAATTCACCACTCGGCTGACCCAGCAGGAGCAAACGTATGCCAAAAATCGACTCAGAACCAGCTTTTCAGTGAAGAGCAGCCAGGGACATTCTAGCACATTTTACTTGTAAGTGGGGTTGGAAACGCTTTTCAGGCTCAGTACTGGGCTCAAAAGACGCAGCACTGAGGCCTCTCCCGATAGCAGGTGGGTAAGTAGAAATTCACCACTCGGCTGACCCGGCAGGAACAAACGTATGCCAAAAATTGACGTGAACCAGCGTTTCAGTGAAGAGCAGCCAGGGACATTCTAGCAAGTTTTAGTTGTAAGTGGGGTTGGAAACGCTTTTCAGGCTCAGTACTGGACTCAAAAGATACAGCCCTGAGGTCTCTCATGATAGCAGGTGGGTAAGTTGGAATTCGCCGCTCGGCTGACCCTGCAGGAGCAAACTTATACCAAAATTCTACGCAAAACCAGCTTTTCAATGAAGAGCAGCCAGGGACATTCTAGCAAGTTTTACTTGTAAGTGGGGTTGGAAACGCTTTTCACGCTCAGTACTGTGCACAAAAGATGCAGCCCTGAGGTCTCTCATGATAGCAGGTGGGTAAGTAGAAATTCGCCACTCGGCTGACAAGGCAGGAGCAAACGTATGCCAAAAATCGACGCAGAACCAGCTTTTCAGTGAAGAGGAGCCAGGGACATTATAGCAAGTTTTACTTGTAAGTGGGGTTGGAAACGCTTTTCAGGCTCAGTACTGGGCTCAAAAGATGCAGCCATGAGGTTTCTCTTGATAGCAGCTGGGTAAGTAGAAATTCGCCGCTCGGCTGACCCTGCAGGAGCAAACGTATGCCAAAAATCGACACAGAACCAGCTTTTCCGTGAAGAGCAGCCAGGGACATTCTAGCAAGTTTTACTTGTAAGTGTGGTTGGAAACGCTTTTCAGTCTCAGTACTGGGCTCAAAAGATGCAGCTCTGAGGTCTCTCCTGATAGCAGGTGGGTAAGTAGAAATTCCCCGCACGGCTGACCCGGCAGGAGCAAACGTATGCCAAAAATGTACGCAGAACCAGCTTTTCAGTGAAGAGCAGCCTGGGGCATTCTAGCAAATTTTACTTGTAAGTGGGGTTGGAAACGCTTTTCAGGCTTAGTACTGGGCTCAAAAGATGCAGCCCTGAGGTCTCTCCTGATAGCAGGTGGGTATGTAGAAATTCGCCACTCGGCTGACTCAGCAGGAGCAAACGTATGCCAAAAATTGATGCAGAACCAGCTTTTCAGTGAGGAGCAGCCAGGGACATTCTAGCAAGTTTTACTTGTAAGTGGGGTTGGAAACGCATTTCAGGCTCAATACTGGACTCAAAAGATGCAGCCCTGAGGTCTCTCATGATAGCAGGTGGGTAAGTTGGAATTCGCCGCTCGGCTGACCCTGCAGGAGCAAACGTATGCCAAAATTCGACGCGGAACCAGCTTTTCAGTGAAGAGCAGCCAAGGACATTCTAGCAAGTTTTACTTGTAAGTGGGGTTGGAAACGATTTTCAGGCTCAGGACTGGGCTCAAAAGATGCAGCCATGAGGTCTCTCTAGATAGCAGGTGGGTAAGTAGAAATTCGCCATTTGGCTGACCAAGCAGGAGCAAACGTATGCCAAAAATCGACGCAGAACCAGCTTTTCTGTGAGAAGCAGCCAGGGACATTCTAGCAAGTTTTACTTGTAAATGGGGTTGGAAACGCTTTTCAGGCTCAGTACTGGGCTCAAAAGACGCAGCACTGAGGTCTCTCCCGATAGCAGATGGGTAAGTAGAAATTCACCACTCGGCTGACCCGGCAGGAACAAACGTATGCCAAAAATTGACGTGAACCAGCGTTTCAGTGAAGAGCAGCCAGGGACGTTCAAGCAAGTTTTACTGGTAAGTGGGGTTGGAAACGCTTTTCAGGCTCAATACTGGGCTCAAAAGATGCAGCACTGAGGTCTCTCCTGATAGCAGGCGGGTAAGTAGAAATTCACCGCTCGGCTGACCTGGCATTAGCAAACGTATGCCAAAAATTGACGCAGAACCAGCTTTTCAGTGAAGAGCAGCCAGGGACATTCTAGCAAGTTTTACTTGTAAGTGGGGTTGGAAACTCTTTTCAGGCTCAGTACTGGGCTCAAAAGATACAGCCATGAGGTCTCTCCTGATAGCAGGTGGGTAAGTAGAAATTCACCACTCGGCTGACCCAGCAGGAGCAAACGTATGCCAAAAATCAACTCAGAACCAGCTTTTCAGTGAAGAGCAGCCAGGGACATTCTAGCACATTTTACTTGTAAGTAGGGGTTGGAAACGCTTTTCAGGCTCAGTACTGGGCTCAAAAGACGCAGCACTGAGGCCTCTCCCGATAGCAGGTGGGTAAGTAGAAATTCACCACTCGGCTGACCCGGCAGGAACAAACGTTTGCCAAAAATTGACGTGAACCAGAGTTTCAGTGAAGAGCAGCCAGGGACATTCTAGCAAGTTTTAGTTGTAAGTGGGGTTGGAAACGCTTTTCAGGCTCAGTACTGGACTCAAAAGATGCAGCCCTGAGGTCTCTCATGATAGCAGGTGGGTAAGTTGGAATTCGCCGCTCGGCTGACCCTGCAGGAGCAAACTTATACCAAAATTCTACGCAACACCAGCTTTTCAATGAAGAGCAGCCAGGGACATTCTAGCAAGTTTTACTTGTAAGTGGGGTTGGAAACGCTTTTCACGCTCAGTACTGTGCACAAAAGATGCAGCCCTGAGGTCTCTCATGATAGCAGGTGGGTAAGTAGAAATTCGCCACTCGGCTGACAAGGCAGGAGCAAACGTATGCCAAAAATCGACGCAGAACCAGCTTTTCAGTGAAGAGCAGCCAGGGACATTATAGCAAGTTTTACTTGTAAGTGGGGTTGGAAACGCTTTTCAGGCTCAGTACTGGGCTCAAAAGATACAGCCATGAGGTTTCTCTTGATAGCAGCTGGGTAAGTAGAAATTCGCCGCTCGGCTGACCCTGCAGGAGCAAACGTATGCCAAAAATCAACAAGGAACCAGCTTTTCCGTGAAGAGCAGCCAGGGACATTCTAGCAAGTTTTACTTGTAAATGGGGTTGGAAACGCTTTTCAGGCTCAGTACTGGGCTCAAAAGACGCAGCACTGAGGTCTCTCCCGATAGCAGGTGGGTAAGTAGAAATTCACCACTCGGCTGACCCGGCAGGAACAAACGTATGCCAAAAATTGACGTGAACCAGCGTTTCAGTGAAGAGCAGCCAGGGACGTTCAAGCAAGTTTTACTGGTAAGTGGGGTTGGAAATGCTTTTCAGGCTTAATACTGGGCTCAAAAGATGCAGCCCTGAGGTCTCTCTTGATAGCAGGTGGGTAAGTTGGAATTCGCCGCTCGGCTGACCCGGCAGGAGCAAACGTATGCCAAAAATCGACACAGAACCAGATTTTCAGTGAAGAGCAGCCAGGGACATTCTAGCAAGTTTTAGTTGTAAGTGGGGTTGGAAACGCTTTTCAGGCTCAGTACTGGGCTCAAAAGATACAGCCATGAGGTCTCTCTTGATAGCAGCTGGGTAAGTAGAAATTTGCCGCTCGGCTGACCCGGCAGGAGCAAACGTATGCCAAAAATCGACGCAGAACCAGATTTTCAGTGTAGAGCAGCCAGGGACATTCTAGCAAGTTTTACTTGTAAGTGGGGTTGGACACGCTTTTCAGGCTCATTACTGGGCTCAAAAGATGCAGCCATGAGGTCTCTCCTGACAGCAGGTGGGTAAGTAGAAATTAGAAGCTCGGCTGACCAGGCAGGAGCAAACGTATGCCAAAAATCGACGCAGGACCAGCTTTTCAGTGAAGAGCAGCCAGGGACATTCTAGCAAGTTTTACTTGTAAGTGGGGTTGGAAACGCTTTTCAGGCTTAGTACTGGGCTCAAAAGATGCAGTCCTGAGGTGTCTCCTGATAGCAGGTGTGTAAGTCGGAATTCGCCGCTCAGCTGACCCGGCAGGAGCAAACGTATGCCAAAAATCGACTTGAACCAGCTTTTCAGTTGAGAGCAGCCAGGGACATTTTAGCAAGTTTTACTGGTAAGTGGGGTTGGAAATGCTTTTCAGGCTTAATACTGGGCTCAAAAGATGCAGCCCTGAGGTCTCTCCTGATAGCAGGTGGGTAAGTTGGAATTCGCCGCTAGGCTGACCCTGCAGGAGCAAACGTATGCCAAAAATCGAAGCTGAACCAGCTTTTCAGTGAAGAGCAGCCAGGGACATTATATCAGGTTTTACTTGTAAGTGGGGTTGGAAACGCTTTTCAGTCTCAATACTGAGCTCAAAAGATGCTGCCCTGAAGTCTCTCATGATAGCAGGTGGGTAAGTAGAAATTCGCCATTCGGCTGACCCAGCAGGAGCAAACGTATGCCAAAAATCGACGCAGAACCAGCTTTTCAGTGAAGAGCAGCCAGGGACATTATAGCAAGTTTTACTTGGAAGTGGGGTTGGAAACGCTTTTCAGTACTGGGCTCAAAAGACGCAGCACTGAGGTCTCTCCCGATAGCAGGTGGGTAAGTAGAAATTCACCACTGGGCTGACCCGGCAGGAACAAACGTATGCCAAAAATTGACGTGAACCAGCGTTTCAGTGAAGAGCAGCCAGGGACGTTCAAGCAAGTTTTACTGGTAAGTGGGGTTGGAAACGCTTTTCAGGCTCAATACTGGGCTCAAAAGATGCAGCACTGAGGTCTCTCCTGATAGCAGGCGGGTAAGTAGAAATTCACCGCTCGGCTGACCTGGCATTAGCAAACGTATGCCAAAAATCGACGCAGAACCAGCTTTTCAGTGAAGAGCAGCCAGGGACATTCTAGCAAGTTTTACTTGTAAGTGGGGTTGGAAACTCTTTTCAGGCTCAGTACTGGGCTCAAAAGATACAGCCATGAGGTCTCTCCTGATAGCAGGTGGGTAAGTAGAAATTCACAACTCGGCTGACCCAGCAGGAGCAAACGTATGCCAAAAATCGACTCAGAACCAGCTTTTCAGTGAAGAGCAGCCAGGGACATTCTAGCACATTTTACTTGTAAGTGGGGTTGGAAACGCTTTTCAGGCTCAGTACTGGGCTCAAAAGACGCAGCACTGAGGCCTCTCCCGATAGCAGGTGGGTAAGTAGAAATTCACCACTCGGCTGACCCGGCAGGAACAAACGTATGCCAAAAATTGACGTGAACCAGAGTTTCAGTGAAGAGCAGCCAGGGACATTCTAGCAAGTTTTAGTTGTAAGTGGGGTTGGAAATGCTTTTCAGGCTCAGTACTGGACTCAAAAGATGCAGCCCTGAGGTCTCTCATGATAGCAGGTGGGTAAGTTGGAATTCGCCGCTCGGCTGACCCTGCAGGAGCAAACTTATACCAAAATTCTACGCAACACCAGCTTTTCAATGAAGAGCAGCCAGGGACATTCTAGCAAGTTTTACTTGTAAGTGGGGTTGGAAACGCTTTTCACGCTCAGTACTGTGCACAAAAGATGCAGCCCTGAGGTCTCTCATGATAGCAGGTGGGTAAGTAGAAATTCGCCACTCGGCTGACAAGGCAGGAGCAAACGTATGCCAAAAATCGACGCAGAACCAGCTTTTCAGTGAAGAGCAGCCAGGGACATTATAGCAAGTTTTACTTGTAAGTGGGGTTGGAAACGCTTTTCAGGCTCAGTACTGGGCTCAAAAGATGCAGCCCTGAGGTCTCTCATGATAGCAGGTGGGTAAGTTGGAATTCGCCGCTCGGCTGACCCTGCAGGAGCAAACTTATACCAAAATTCTACGCAACACCAGCTTTTCAATGAAGAGCAGCCAGGGACATTCTAGCAAGTTTTACTTGTAAGTGGGGTTGGAAATGCTTTTCACGCTCAGTACTGTGCACAAAAGATGCAGCCCTGAGGTCTCTCATGATAGCAGGTGGGTAAGTAGAAATTCGCCACTCGGCTGACAAGGCAGGAGCAAACGTATGCCAAAAATCGACGCAGAACCAGCTTTTCAGTGAAGAGCAGCCAGGGACATTATAGCAAGTTTTACTTGTAAGTGGGGTTGGAAACGCTTTTCAGGCTCAGTACTGGGCTCAAAAGATGCAGCCATGAGGTTTCTCTTGATAGCAGCTGGGTAAGTAGAAATTCGCCGCTCGGCTGACCCTGCAGGAGCAAACGTATGCCAAAAATCGACAAGGAACCAGCTTTTCCGTGAAGAGCAGCCAGGGACATTCTAGCAAGTTTTACTTGTAAATGGGGTTGGAAACGCTTTTCAGGCTCAGTACTGGGATCAAAAGACGCAGCACTGAGGTCTCTCCCGATAGCAGGTGGGTAAGTAGAAATTCACCACTCGGCTGACCCGGCAGGAACAAACGTATGCCAAAAATTGACGTGAACCAGCGTTTCAGTGAAGAGCAGCCAGGGACGTTCAAGCAAGTTTTACTGGTAAGTGGGGTTGGAAACGTTTTTCAGGCTCAGTACTGGGCTCAAAAGATACAGCCATGAGGTCTCTCTTGATAGCAGCTGGGTAAGTAGAAATTTGCCGCTCGGCTGACCCGGCAGGAGCAAACGTATGCCAAAAATCGACGCAGAACCAGATTTTCAGTGAAGAGCAGCCAGGGACATTCTAGCAAGTTTTAGTTGTAAGTGGGGTTGGAAACGCTTTTCAGGCTCAGTACTGGGCTCAAAAGATACAGCCATGAGGTCTCTCTTGATAGCAGCTGGGTAAGTAGAAATTTGCCGCTCGGCTGACCCGGCAGGAGCAAACATATGCCAAAAATCGACGCAGAACCAGATTTTCAGTGTAGAGCAGCCAGGGACATTCTAGCAAGTTTTACTTGTAAGTGGGGTTGGACACGCTTTTCAGGCTCATTACTGGGCTCAAAAGATGCAGCCCTGAGGTCTCTCATGATAGCAGGTGGGTAAGTAGAAATTCGCCACTCGGCTGACAAGGCAGGAGCAAACGTATGCCAAAAATCGACGCAGAACCAGCTTTTCAGTGAAGAGCAGCCAGGGACATTATAGCAAGTTTTACTTGTAAGTGGGGTTGGAAACGCTTTTCAGGCTCAGTACTGGGCTCAAAAGATGCAGCCCTGAGGTCTCTCATGATAGCAGGTGGGTAAGTTGGAATTCGCCGCTCGGCTGACCCTGCAGGAGCAAACTTATACCAAAATTCTACGCAACACCAGCTTTTCAATGAAGAGCAGCCAGGGACATTCTAGCAAGTTTTACTTGTAAGTGGGGTTGGAAATGCTTTTCACGCTCAGTACTGTGCACAAAAGATGCAGCCCTGAGGTCTCTCATGATAGCAGGTGGGTAAGTAGAAATTCGCCACTCGGCTGACAAGGCAGGAGCAAACGTATGCCAAAAATCGACGCAGAACCAGCTTTTCAGTGAAGAGCAGCCAGGGACATTATAGCAAGTTTTACTTGTAAGTGGGGTTGGAAACGCTTTTCAGGCTCAGTACTGGGCTCAAAAGATGCAGCCATGAGGTTTCTCTTGATAGCAGCTGGGTAAGTAGAAATTCGCCGCTCGGCTGACCCTGCAGGAGCAAACGTATGCCAAAAATCGACAAGGAACCAGCTTTTCCGTGAAGAGCAGCCAGGGACATTCTAGCAAGTTTTACTTGTAAATGGGGTTGGAAACGCTTTTCAGGCTCAGTACTGGGCTCAAAAGACGCAGCACTGAGGTCTCTCCCGATAGCAGGTGGGTAAGTAGAAATTCACCACTCGGCTGACCCGGCAGGAACAAACGTATGCCAAAAATTGACGTGAACCAGCGTTTCAGTGAAGAGCAGCCAGGGACGTTCAAGCAAGTTTTACTGGTAAGTGGGGTTGGAAACGTTTTTCAGGCTCAGTACTGGGCTCAAAAGATACAGCCATGAGGTCTCTCTTGATAGCAGCTGGGTAAGTAGAAATTTGCCGCTCGGCTGACCCGGCAGGAGCAAACGTATGCCAAAAATCGACGCAGAACCAGATTTTCAGTGAAGAGCAGCCAGGGACATTCTAGCAAGTTTTAGTTGTAAGTGGGGTTGGAAACGCTTTTCAGGCTCAGTACTGGGCTCAAAAGATACAGCCATGAGGTCTCTCTTGATAGCAGCTGGGTAAGTAGAAATTTGCCGCTCGGCTGACCCGGCAGGAGCAAACATATGCCAAAAATCGACGCAGAACCAGATTTTCAGTGTAGAGCAGCCAGGGACATTCTAGCAAGTTTTACTTGTAAGTGGGGTTGGAAACGCTTTTCAGGCTCAGTACTGGGCTCAAAAGATGCAGCCATGAGGTTTCTCTTGATAGCAGCTGGGTAAGTAGAAATTCGCCGCTCGGCTGACCCTGCAGGAGCAAACGTATGCCAAAAATCGACAAGGAACCATCTTTTCCGTGAAGAGCAGCCAGGGACATTCTAGCAAGTTTTACTTGTAAATGGGGTTGGAAACGCTTTTCAGGCTCAGTACTGGGCTCAAAAGACGCAGCACTGAGGTCTCTCCCGATAGCAGGTGGGTAAGTAGAAATTCACCACTCGGCTGACCCGGCAGGAACAAACGTATGCCAAAAATTGACGTGAACCAGCGTTTCAGTGAAGAGCAGCCAGGGACGTTCAAGCAAGTTTTACTGGTAAGTGGGGTTGGAAACGTTTTTCAGGCTCAGTACTGGGCTCAAAAGATACAGCCATGAGGTCTCTCTTGATAGCAGCTGGGTAAGTAGAAATTTGCCGCTCGGCTGACCCGGCAGGAGCAAACGTATGCCAAAAATCGACACAGAACCAGATTTTCAGTGAAGAGCAGCCAGGGACATTCTAGCAAGTTTTAGTTGTAAGTGGGGTTGGAAACGCTTTTCAGGCTCAGTACTGGGCTCAAAAGATACAGCCATGAGGTCTCTCTTGATAGCAGCTGGGTAAGTAGAAATTTGCCGCTCGGCTGACCCGGCAGGAGCAAACGTATGCCAAAAATCGACGCAGAACCAGATTTTCAGTGTAGAGCAGCCAGGGACATTCTAGCAAGTTTTACTTGTAAGTGGGGTTGGACACGCTTTTCAGGCTCATTACTGGGCTCAAAAGATGCAGCCCTGAGGTCTCTCATGATAGCAGGTGGGTAAGTAGAAATTCGCCACTCGGCTGACAAGGCAGGAGCAAACGTATGCCAAAAATCGACGCAGAACCAGCTTTTCAGTGAAGAGCAGCCAGGGACATTATAGCAAGTTTTACTTGTAAGTGGGGTTGGAAACGCTTTTCAGGCTCAGTACTGGGCTCAAAAGATGCAGCCCTGAGGTCTCTCATGATAGCAGGTGGGTAAGTTGGAATTCGCCGCTCGGCTGACCCTGCAGGAGCAAACTTATACCAAAATTCTACGCAACACCAGCTTTTCAATGAAGAGCAGCCAGGGACATTCTAGCAAGTTTTACTTGTAAGTGGGGTTGGAAATGCTTTTCACGCTCAGTACTGTGCACAAAAGATGCAGCCCTGAGGTCTCTCATGATAGCAGGTGGGTAAGTAGAAATTCGCCACTCGGCTGACAAGGCAGGAGCAAACGTATGCCAAAAATCGACGCAGAACCAGCTTTTCAGTGAAGAGCAGCCAGGGACATTATAGCAAGTTTTACTTGTAAGTGGGGTTGGAAACGCTTTTCAGGCTCAGTACTGGGCTCAAAAGATGCAGCCATGAGGTTTCTCTTGATAGCAGCTGGGTAAGTAGAAATTCGCCGCTCGGCTGACCCTGCAGGAGCAAACGTATGCCAAAAATCGACAAGGAACCAGCTTTTCCGTGAAGAGCAGCCAGGGACATTCTAGCAAGTTTTACTTGTAAATGGGGTTGGAAACGCTTTTCAGGCTCAGTACTGGGCTCAAAAGACGCAGCACTGAGGTCTCTCCCGATAGCAGGTCGGTAAGTAGAAATTCACCACTCGGCTGACCCGGCAGGAACAAACGTATGCCAAAAATTGACGTGAACCAGCGTTTCAGTGAAGAGCAGCCAGGGACGTTCAAGCAAGTTTTACTGGTAAGTGGGGTTGGAAACGTTTTTCAGGCTCAGTACTGGGCTCAAAAGATACAGCCATGAGGTCTCTCTTGATAGCAGCTGGGTAAGTAGAAATTTGCCGCTCGGCTGACCCGGCAGGAGCAAACGTATGCCAAAAATCGACGCAGAACCAGATTTTCAGTGAAGAGCAGCCAGGGACATTCTAGCAAGTTTTAGTTGTAAGTGGGGTTGGAAACGCTTTTCAGGCTCAGTACTGGGCTCAAAAGATACAGCCATGAGGTCTCTCTTGATAGCAGCTGGGTAAGTAGAAATTTGCCGCTCGGCTGACCCGGCAGGAGCAAACATATGCCAAAAATCGACGCAGAACCAGATTTTCAGTGTAGAGCAGCCAGGGACATTCTAGCAAGTTTTACTTGTAAGTGGGGTTGGACACGCTTTTCAGGCTCATTACTGGGCTCAAAAGATGCAGCCATGAGGTCTCTCCTGACAGCAGGTGGGTAAGTAGAAATTAGAAGCTCGGCTGACCAGGCAGGAGCAAACGTATGCCAAAAATCGACGCAGGACCAGCTTTTCAGTGAAGAGCAGCCAGGGACATTATAGCAAGTTTTACTTGTAAGTGGGGTTGGAAACGCTTTTCAGGCTCAGTACTGGGCTCAAAAGATGCAGCCATGAGGTTTCTCTTGATAGCAGCTGGGTAAGTAGAAATTCGCCGCTCGGCTGACCCTGCAGGAGCAAACGTATGCCAAAAATCGACAAGGAACCATCTTTTCCGTGAAGAGCAGCCAGGGACATTCTAGCAAGTTTTACTTGTAAATGGGGTTGGAAACGCTTTTCAGGCTCAGTACTGGGCTCAAAAGACGCAGCACTGAGGTCTCTCCCGATAGCAGGTGGGTAAGTAGAAATTCACCACTCGGCTGACCCGGCAGGAACAAACGTATGCCAAAAATTGACGTGAACCAGCGTTTCAGTGAAGAGCAGCCAGGGACGTTCAAGCAAGTTTTACTGGTAAGTGGGGTTGGAAACGTTTTTCAGGCTCAGTACTGGGCTCAAAAGATACAGCCATGAGGTCTCTCTTGATAGCAGCTGGGTAAGTAGAAATTTGCCGCTCGGCTGACCCGGCAGGAGCAAACGTATGCCAAAAATCGACACAGAACCAGATTTTCAGTGAAGAGCAGCCAGGGACATTCTAGCAAGTTTTAGTTGTAAGTGGGGTTGGAAACGCTTTTCAGGCTCAGTACTGGGCTCAAAAGATACAGCCATGAGGTCTCTCTTGATAGCAGCTGGGTAAGTAGAAATTTGCCGCTCGGCTGACCCGGCAGGAGCAAACGTATGCCAAAAATCGACGCAGAACCAGATTTTCAGTGTAGAGCAGCCAGGGACATTCTAGCAAGTTTTACTTGTAAGTGGGGTTGGACACGCTTTTCAGGCTCATTACTGGGCTCAAAAGATGCAGCCATGAGGTCTCTCCTGACAGCAGGTGGGTAAGTAGAAATTAGAAGCTCGGCTGACCAGGCAGGAGCAAACGTATGCCAAAAATCGACGCAGGACCAGCTTTTCAGTGAAGAGCAGCCAGGGACATTCTAGCAAGTTTTACTTGTAAGTGGGGTTGGAAACGCTTTTCAGGCTTAGTACTGGGCTCAAAAGATGCAGTCCTGAGGTCTCTCCTGATAGCAGGTGTGTAAGTCGGAATTCGCCGCTCAGCTGACCCGGCAGGAGCAAACGTATGCCAAAAATCGACTTGAACCAGCTTTTCAGTTGAGAGCAGCCAGGGACATTTTAGCAAGTTTTACTGGTAAGTGGGGTTGGAAATGCTTTTCAGGCTTAATACTGGGCTCAAAAGATGCAGCCCTGAGGTCTCTCCTGATAGCAGGTGGGTAAGTTGGAATTCGCCGCTAGGCTGACCCTGCAGGAGCAAACGTATGCCAAAAATCGACGCTGAACCAGCTTTTCAGTGAAGAGCAGCCAGGGACATTCTAGCAGGTTTTACTTGTAAGTGGGGTTGGAAACGCTTTTCAGTCTCAATACTGAGCTCAAAAGATGCTGCCCTGAAGTCTCTCATGATAGCAGGTGGGTAAGTAGAAATTCGCCATTCGGCTGACCCAGCAGGAGCAAACGTATGCCAAAAATCGACGCAGAACCAGCTTTTCAGTGAAGAGCAGCCAGGGACATTATAGCAAGTTTTACTTGGAAGTGGGGTTGGAAACGCTTTTCAGTACTGGGCTCAAAAGACGCAGCACTGAGGTCTCTCCCGATAGCAGGTGGGTAAGTAGAAATTCACCACTGGGCTGACCCGGCAGGAACAAACGTATGCCAAAAATTGACGTGAACCAGCGTTTCAGTGAAGAGCAGCCAGGGACGTTCAAGCAAGTTTTACTGGTAAGTGGGGTTGGAAACGCTTTTCAGGCTCAATACTGGGCTCAAAAGATGCAGCACTGAGGTCTCTCCTGATAGCAGGCGGGTAAGTAGAAATTCACCGCTCGGCTGACCTGGCATTAGCAAACGTATGCCAAAAATCGACGCAGAACCAGCTTTTCAGTGAAGAGCAGCCAGGGACATTCTAGCAAGTTTTACTTGTAAGTGGGGTTGGAAACTCTTTTCAGGCTCAGTACTGGGCTCAAAAGATACAGCCATGAGGTCTCTCCTGATAGCAGGTGGGTAAGTAGAAATTCACCACTCGGCTGACCCACCAGGAGCAAACGTATGCCAAAAATCGACTCAGAACCAGCTTTTCAGTGAAGAGCAGCCAGGGACATTCTAGCACATTTTACTTGTAAGTGGGGTTGGAAACGCTTTTCAGGCTCAGTACTGGGCTCAAAAGACGCAGCACTGAGGCCTCTCCCGATAGCAGGTGGGTAAGTAGAAATTCACCACTCGGCTGACCCGGCAGGAACAAACGTATGCCAAAAATTGACGTGAACCAGAGTTTCAGTGAAGAGCAGCCAGGGACATTCTAGCAAGTTTTAGTTGTAAGTGGGGTTGGAAATGCTTTTCAGGCTCAGTACTGGACTCAAAAGATGCAGCCCTGAGGTCTCTCATGATAGCAGGTGGGTAAGTTGGAATTCGCCGCTCGGCTGACCCTGCAGGAGCAAACTTATACCAAAATTCTACGCAACACCAGCTTTTCAATGAAGAGCAGCTGGAGTTCTGGACTTTTTCGCTACGTCCAGAGGTGTCAGGGACAACACCCGAAGACCCCGGAGTTCAACCTGTCTTGGTACACAAACAAACAGAAACACGGGCTTCTCGATGGTGGCGTCAAAGACCAAAGGTTTATTACTGCAGGGACACAGAAGTCACAGAAACTACACATGGGCAGTATCTAGGAGCCTGTTCGATTTGTACAAAGAGGATTGCTCCTTATATACTAAATATTGGGCTTCAGGCAAATTCTTTACATGTTACCACAGTTCTAAACATTCGTGTCTTAAACAATAAATATTTGGCGTTGCACAGGAATCGTCAACAGTATCTGATGTCAAAACATTACGAATGAGGGGTTCCCACTAGTCCATCATAATCCCATGTCAATTCTTCATTCAAGACCCGGACCGCCTCATCGTAAATTTCGTTACCTCCCCCTAATAAAGGCCCAGAAGGAAAGGAGCAGAGCCAGGTGTAGAAGATAGAAAGACAGGATAAGAAATGTTTGTGGGTCGTAAATGGGCACGGTTACCAGCTTCGGCCGCCTAATCATGATCAGGCCAACGAACACAAGAACCAGTATAGCAGGACTGGCCTCAGGCTGGGGAGGCAGTTCTTGCCGAGTCAGGCTGCTACAGCGTTGCTGGCCTAAGGTGCACGTGTCACTAGCAAGGTGAATTGCCGGTTAAAGCCTACGTGTCCTTTAATGAAAAAGAGATCATTGCGTGTCCATTGACTATGTGAGGGCAAGGAATACAAAATGGCTTCCGTGTTCTAAGATGGATGTCACGGGTAGAACAGAAATGTGTTTGTAACTGGAGTGCTCTTGCTCGTAGCATAGCGAAAACACCAGGATATACTAAATGGATCATTTGCGGTTCACTGATACCAAAATTATGTACTTCCGACAATGTTACAAACATGAGTAAAATCGTCACGGAACCTCAGACCCTCCTTTTGCCCTTACATAGGCAATTACTTAGTCTATATCAGAGTCAGAGTCTAATTCTATGCTCATTAGGTCAGTGACATGTTGTTGTATCATCATCCTGTCTCGTGTCTTTTCTCCTAATGTAGGTGGTTTTCTGAAACAGGTTGCAGCACAGAGGCTACACAGAGCGGGACCACATTGGATAATAAGACAGCACGAGAACAGAAATACTAGGATGACACCAATGACCATCAGAACCTTCCATCCCCACTCTGATACCAGAGTCCAAAACCACTCCATGAAGGACCAGTTTCCCTTATCTACGTGTATAGAGTCGGAAATCTTATGTAGCTTAGAGATTGCTTCATAGACTGTTGGAGCATTATTTGGAATAAAGACACAGCAGCTCGATTGGATCATTCTGCATACCCCACCTCGATCTGCAAGTATTACGTCTAGAACCATACGGTTCTGCAACGTCATGAGACGATCCGCTTGAAGCTCAGCAGTTAAGTTACTAAGGGCACCAGCAGTTTCTGTAATAGTAGATTCAACTACTCGTGTTAGTTGACGTATACTTCTACTATTAGCCATAGGCCCCCAAAACGGAAGGAAACCTTTGAAGAAGTCTCCAGCTTCTTGACCAGCGGTATCTTCCTTGCTGAAGACACCTCTTGCTACTCTGGTTTTGTGATAATCTGAAGAAGCAGTGTATGTCGGAGGTAACAATCGAGCAATATAACATGAACCTGAAAAGTCAGCAGGCAGTCATGTATATGCTCTGTCCTGACAAATGAAGTAGGTACCCCTAGCAGTCAGAAAGGCAGGGGAGGAGTCAGACGGAAATACGTAAGTCTCAACGCACTCACTGCTCCCTAGCTGAGCTCTCGGATTTCTCCCATTTCCTTGCAAACAGACCTGACCTCGGTGAGGCACGACCCAAACTGAAGTGGAGCTTTTACGCTTGCTTTCTCCCAAACCAAGGCGGTACTCTGTAGAGTTCCAAGTCAAATACACCAGCAATTTATCTCTAGGATAAGATGGAGTATTATTGACGTCTTTAATCATATCAATAATTCCCTGGACTAAAGCTTTGTTGGCTGAGTTGTATTTAGTGGACCGTGGTGGACGCGGAGGATAGGTCTCAAGGGCATATGAAAAAATGGTCTGAAAGGCCTGAAATGATCCATTATGGCTAAAAGGCAAGACTAGATAGGGAATGCCTTTATCCATAGTGTGAGGTATCAAACCACACACCCAGCAGTCTGTAGTATTAACTATCAGTTGGTGTTGATGCAAGAGCTGTACAAATGTATTGTTAATAAATTCTGAGCGTCGAGCTTGTTCGTGTTCAGGAAATGAGTGAAAAGAATGCATAGAAGAAACCGTAGAAGTAGCAGGATCAAGGGAAGGTACTGTAGTTACTGGCATAAAAATCAAATGTACACCAAAGACGATTCCACCCACCAACGTTATTAAAACAATTAAAAATGTAACTGCACATTGCATTAGAAAGCATTTGCTGTGTAGTATTCTGTTCAGTCTATTTCTGCGAACATAAATTACATTTTCTCGTTGTAGCTCAGGAAGCTCCATCTTCTACGACCGTTCGCGACCACTGATGATGTGTACGTAGATGAAAATGCCTCTATCAGCCCTGGGAGTTCCCAAAACTAACAGAAAGATCGACCTTGTGTCAGACCCCTGCAGATTCAACTAGGCACACAGCCACGACCCTACGGCTACCCAGACGGCAAGGCAATTTTAAAACAAAAAGAAACAATACATAGTATTAGCAAACTTCCTGGCTGGAGGCAATGTATAGCAAATTCAAATCTGAAAATAGGCAGTTTCCTGCTTTATTTGTCCATATTGCGAGAACGTAAGTTGTATCTCAGTTTTGCAGGAGCTGTCTGATCTGGAAACAATGTATTTTCAGCTGACGTTGCAATGTTCACGTTCGCAGATGACAAATGTTCTTTTGGTACAGATGACAAATGTTCAGGGTTCAAAAGAGCAGTTTCGGGAGGAGAGTCAGAATTTGGTGAATCCGTGATCAGTTCTGCATCACTGAAAGGTATGAACCTGGGGATTTGTTCCGTTTCAGAGGCACCGATTCCTTTCTTTACCCAGTTGTCGTAAGGAAGTGGCAGAGGCACACGTTTAGCATGAGTCGTATGGATCCAATTTCTTCTTCCGGCCACACGAATAGCAGTTCTCGTTGCTAGCAGGACTTGGAACGGGCCAATAAATCTGGGCTGAAGATTTTTCGTTCTTGCAAAATTTCGGATGACCACCTGATCACCCGGTTTCAGCTGATGGCCTGGACTCTCCGGTGGCTTTGGCAATGCATCGAAAACCTGTTGGTGAATAAGACTCAATTTAGCAGTCAAGTCGAAAAGGTAATCAATTAACATTGGGTATTCCAGCTGCTTAAATTCTTTCGGTCTAGGTACCCCCCAAACATTTGCAGGACGACCAAAAACTATTTCGTAGGGACTAAGCCCTACTCTAGAATGTACAGTTGTTCTTGTTGATAGCAAAGCCAAAGGCAATGCGTCTGGCCAGGACAAACCCGTGGATGCTTGTATCTTAGCGAGTTTCAGTTTAAGGGTGCCATTGTAACCCTCGACTAAACCCGCGGACTGGGGATGATTCGCACTATGAAATTTCTGTCTAATCCCTAGGCCGGCACACACACTCTGCATAACTTTCCCTACGAACTCACTTCCGTTGTCTGACCATACAATCCGTGGCATTCCGTATCTGGGGAAGTATTCTTTAAGAAGAATTTTGGCAGTGGATAAGGCAGTATTGTCCTTCAGTGGGTATGCTTCGATCCATCTGGAGAAAGCACAAACTACCACTAGGACGTATTTCAGGTTATTACAACGATCCATGTGAATGAAGTCTAGCTGGATCACCTCAAAGGGGCAGGAAGGAGGAGCGAAGTGACCTGCAGGTGTGGGGATTCCCTTGCCAGGATTATGCATCAAGCATACCATACAATTCCTCACCACTCTCTCTGCACACCTACTAATCCCGTCATTCTTCCAGACCGGAGCCAACATCTTACAAATCCCTTTTGAACTGATGTGCGCTGTTCCATGTGCCATTGTTACTACTGCAAGCACATACGCATCAGGCAACATCCAACGCTGTTGTTCCGACAAGTCAATCCAACACCCACTCGAGTCCAATTTACCCGTGCTCTCTTTCCATGCAAGTTTTTCCTCCTCAGTCGCCTCTTTCTGAATTTCTTTCACGCTTTCCACTGTGTCTTCACATATTCCAGACTCAGAAATCCATCTTGCAGACGTTGCAAGATACATTCTACTCGTCATATTTCTGGCTGTCTGTTTTGCAGTCTCATCAGCAAAAGCATTCCCACGACCAACATTATCCGTGATTGCTTTATGAGCACTGCATTTCACAATCGCAACTTCAGTCGGTAAGGTTAGAGATTCCAACAAGTCATTAACTAGCTGACCATGTTGAATCTTAGTCCCATGGGACGTAATGAAACCTCTCTCTTTCCACAAACGGCCAAAACTATGGGCCACGCCGAACGCGTACTGACTATCTGTGAACACGTTCACTCTCTTTCCCTTAGCTAAAACGCACGCTCTTGTTAGCGCGATCAATTCTGCAGCCTGGGCAGAATTCTGACTCACTCTTGCAGTCTCCACAATCGTACTCAAGGTCGTTACTGCATAAGCAGCAGTCACATCACCATTCTCCAATTTGAAGCAAGACCCGTCGACATACAACGTGCCATCTGGTTCTGACAACGGAGTGTCTTTTAGGTCGATTCGTCCTTTTGTTTCTTCCTCAGTTCTGAAACAACAGTCGTGTGGTTCGGAATCACTCGACTCTTCGCTAGTCGGCAACAATGTTGCTGGATTCAATACATTGCATCTTTTGATCTGAATATGACTAGCTAACAGTGTCAGTTCATAACCTGATAATCTAGCACTGGTAAGGTGTTGCGTCTTGGTTCGGTTCATGAGTGTATCCACAGCATGAGGAACCATGACTACTAACATGTTGTTCATTACTAAACCAGCAGATTGTCGAATGGAAGCTGCAGCTGCGGCTGTAGCTCTCAAGCAACTAGGCAATGCTCTAGCTACTGGATCTAATGTTGATGAAAAATACGCACAAGGGCGTTGTTTATCACCGAATTTCTGCGTCAAAACACTCAATGCACAACCTTCTCTCTCGTGGACATAGAGCGTGAATGGCTTACTGTAGTCGGGTGTACCCAATACAGGTGCTGAACACAGTGCATTCCGTAACTCAGAAAAACTCTGTTGACATTCAGCAGACCATGGTACCGGACTCGGGACACCTTTCCCAGTCAAGGCTACCAATGGTTTTGCTAGAAGAGAAAAATTTGGGATCCATTGCCTACAATATGAGGTAATACCCAAAAAGGCACGTACTTCTCTCTGCGTGCTAGGAACATTCATCTGTGTAATTGCTTTTATTCTCTCTGGGGTCAACTTCCTTCCCTCCTTTGACAAGAGATGACCTAGGTAGATCACTTCTTGGCAGCAGTATTGCATTTTTGAAGGTGACACCTTGTGATTCAAATCTGACAAGTGATGCAATAAAGAGATCGTAGCTGTTTTGCAAGTTTCCTTGTCATCGGCAGCCACTAGAAGATCATCGACATACTGTACTAAAGCAGAACCACTAGGAAGTACGAAGGAATCTAACTGGCTTTTTAATGCTTGACTGTAAATGGATGGGCTTTCACAATAACCTTGTGGAGCGCGTTTAAATCTAAAACTTCGTCCTCCTAGAGAAAAACCGAAGATATCTCTGCTTTCCTCGGCTATCGGAATGCTGAAAAAGGCATTTTTCAAGTCGACAACCGAAAACCATGCTGCTGTAGCAGGAATCAACGTTAACAATGCAGTAATGTCTGGAACCACAGGAAACTGTGGGATCACAATTTTATTAACCTCTCTAAGATCAATTACGAACCTATATACTGGAGGCTTTGTAGGGTCAGTTCGTTTCAAAATAGGCAGTACAGGACTATTACAGACATTACCTCTAGTCTCTTCTACAACATCTTTCTTGATCAGGTCTTGTACTATCAGTAGGAGCGCACGCTCACCTTCACTAGAGATTCTGTATTGTGGAATTCGTGGAAGTTTGACATTTGCTTTCAAAGTTACTACATAGGGTGGAATTTCCAATAGGCCTACATCATTAGGACCAGTCGCCCAAAGAGTATCAGGGAGTGAACGCAGCTCTGGTGGGAGCGCATCCATCGACAAGTACATCGGAGAGATTATTCTTTTACCCAACGTAAGCTGTACTCCTGCTGGAGAACAGTATAATGTCGCGTACAGGCGTTTTAACAAGTCTAAACCAAGCAGATTTTCGTTACAACCTGTCGTCAAAATCAGGGGTGCTTTCAATTGACGGGGTCCAACAGAAATAGACAAAGGACCAGAAACAGGGTTGTGAACAGGGGCGCCCGAAAAACCTACTGAAACGTTTGTTGAGCCAGACAAAGGTGCGCCAGGGAGTTTCGCATGTATGATAGAACTTTTTGCTGCACCAGTATCCAACAGAAACGGTTCGACTATACCTGATGTTGCTACCGCGACATAAGGCCCACTCTGATCTACTGGTACTGATACTACTCCCTCTCTTTGTCCATGGCTGTCCTAGTATTCACTTTGCTGACCTTCCTCACTAGCTTCATAATAGTCTTCAACATGATACTGTGGAGACCTATTCTGTTGGGCAGATTGTCCATTACGCTGGTCGAAATAATTAGAGGGGCGATCACTTGTCTGTGGAGGCATAGCACCTCGTCCTCGACCTCTAGAGTTTTGCATAGAACTACCACGACCTCTCTGAGCGGCCGCATCATTATTTTGCGCCCGAACTGGACAATCACTTTTGTAATGACCTTCCTTTTTGCAATAAGCACATTGATTCCATTGGTATTGTGGCCTTTGAAAATTATAATCCGTTCTTTGATATGACCCTTGCTGCATATTAGTTTGATTCATGCGAGGCGGATAAGCTTGCTGTAAAAGTACTTTAGTTTTTAAATCTTTCGTCTTTTTATCTGATTTTTCCTTCTCTTCTTTATCCCTATTTTCGTAGTACTGAGCAGTCGCAAGTATTTGCGCAGTCGTAGAGACAGCCCACGCACTTTCAGAATTCTTTAATTTACCACTAAGTTCTGGCAACAGATTGTGCACAAATTTATCAACAAATAATCTCTGGCCCCCTTCTGTGCTCATATCCTGACCACTATGATCTACGAAAGTCTCTTCGAATCTTGTGAAAAAGTCGGAGACGCTTTCGTCTTTCTTTTGTTTGCATGCGGACAATTTATCCCAGTTAACGCGTAATGCAGGCATTAAGGTTTTCATTAAATCGATTATTCTACCAGGCAAGTTAGCAATTAAAGGTTCAGGTTTGGAACCACCTATTTGTTGACCATCCGCTGCAGTTATAGCTGCCCAGTCACCACCTAGGGCAACTGGATGATTCTCTTTACGAATTTTAGCCCAAATTGGTTGCGGTACTACGTTACCAAATAGCAGATCTATGTCAGCAAGATTCAATACACAAGCGTCAACTGTTTGAGCCAACTCTTTGTAGTACCCTGCAGGATTTTTACGCGGATCTGGCAAGGCCTGTTTTACTGCTAACACTTCAGCTCGTTTCCATGGAATATGTATCCAGACTCTCTGGAATTGGGCCGGAGCGGCTGCAATACCAAGCGGTGCATTAGCTTGCACAGCTTCGCGCCAAATTGGTGGAACCTCTCTCATTGGATATTGACGATTTCGTTTCGTACTACGTTTCTCTAACTCTCTCGGTGAAAGAAGGGATGAGTCGGATATATAACTTAAAATTAGTTCCATCGCTTCTTTTATATTTTGACCAACTATCATACCTGTAGCAAACTCTTTCTGAACATTAATTAATTCTCCTAAATTTGATTCAGGGTCATCCTCTTCCAATTCCTCACGTAGAAGGAAACACATTTCATCGAACACATATCGTTGTGTCGGTTCGTTCCATTGCATAAATGTATCTAATACATTTTGTACATTATATCTTCCAACTTTCGAAACCCATCTAAGGGCAGTGGAATCTAGTATTCCTCTTTCTTCAGTACTGGGAAGCTGACTACGTCTCTGCACAGAGTCAGAGGTAGGAGTCTTAATCAGAGTTTTATAGAAGGGAGATAGAATATTGGAGACAGAATCAGTGATTCTTCGTCGAACAGAAAGCGGAGTCATAATACTTGCAGAGGCAGTGAATAGAGTAGTAGTTGGAATAGATAGATCAGGAACAGTAGGAGTAGCAGGCAAAATAGCTTGTGAAGTGGCAGGTGTGAGTGACACAGGCATAGGAAAAGAAGCCGGCAACCCTAGAAGAGGGGTTGTCGAAGGAACATTAATATTGACCACAGGAGGTACAGGAACTAGATTCAGGGGAGCGGGAACAGGGACACCAGGTTGTCCAGCAACCGGTAATTGAACATTCGGTATAGGTGGAGCCGTAGCACCCTGTGCATACGGTGGGGGTGATCGTAACAAGTAAGACAACAGGGGATCCTTTTCAGGGTCCTCTACTGTCTTAGCCGTACTCGATGGCAAAGCAGGATAGCACTTGTCTATCGCTAAATTACGCTCTCTATCGGCCACCTCCATCGCTTTCTCAGACTCGTTGAGTTGCAGCTGCCTAGCAGACTGTTCTAAAGTCAACTCTTGCTCTTTCTGTTCTTTCTTCAACTTTTTAATTTCTCTCTGTTTAGATTCTTTTCGCCAATAACGGAAAGAATCAAACATTGCCGGCCGGGCTTTCTTCTTAAACAACCTTCTTTCTAGATTATCGAGAACTTCAGGTTCGAAACTACCATGTAGTGGCCAACTAAGGACACCGTCTTTCTCTGTGTAGCGGATCCATACCTCATTATAAGAGATAGGGCCCACACCAAATTTGCAATATAGATCATAAAGGGGAGTTCCAATCGGGGGAACCAAACACGAGTCCTCCAACCGGGAATCACTGTTGCAACTAAAACAAGACAACATACAATTTTTCCGACTTACCATTTTATAATCCGGAACACAAGACAAACAAGACACAAACAGAAAAGATGCGCACTCGAACCACGAACTTAGGCCTACCAGAACTGACAAATGTATCGATACCTGAACTGAACAGAATGATTATCGCAACCAGAATAACCAGTGATAACCTTACAGAACTGAACTGAACTGAGAACTAAAAGGATTATCCAAACAGGAGCAATCCTTACAAAATATTTAACTAGCAACCACTGAATACTTAACTGAGGCACTGAAGACGTCACCAAGGAGAAACCCGTCACGTTTCGCCGTACTGAGGACTGCACCTCGGGTCCAAGACAGGGCGACGGTCAAGGCAACGGAGCACTGCAGCCGTCAGAACGGGAACCCTCGTGGAAGAGGACGTCGGGGCCACTTTTGCGATATGCCGGGATCGATGAAGTGGGGCGCCTCCCTCTGAAATCTTCACACGAAGCTCCTCGAACTCTTCAGGCTTTTGGACCGGTACCGAATGACGTCGCCCCACGTTGGGCGCCAAATGGAGTTCTGGACTTTTTCGCTACGTCCAGAGGTGTCAGGGACAACACCCGAAGACCCCGGAGTTCAACCTGTCTTGGTACACAAACAAACAGAAACACGGGCTTCTCGATGGTGGCGTCAAAGACCAAAGGTTTATTACTGCAGGGACACAGAAGTCACAGAAACTACACATGGGCAGTATCTAGGAGCCTGTTCGATTTGTACAAAGAGGATTGCTCCTTATATACTAAATATTGGGCTTCAGGCAAATTCTTTACATGTTACCACAGTTCTAAACATTCGTGTCTTAAACAATAAATATTTGGCGTTGCACAGGAATCGTCAACAGTATCTGATGTCAAAACATTACGAATGAGGGGTTCCCACTAGTCCATCATAATCCCATGTCAATTCTTCATTCAAGACCCGGACCGCCTCATCGTAAATTTCGTTACCTCCCCCTAATAAAGGCCCAGAAGGAAAGGAGCAGAGCCAGGTGTAGAAGATAGAAAGACAGGATAAGAAATGTTTGTGGGTCGTAAATGGGCACGGTTACCAGCTTCGGCCGCCTAATCATGATCAGGCCAACGAACACAAGAACCAGTATAGCAGGACTGGCCTCAGGCTGGGGAGGCAGTTCTTGCCGAGTCATGCTGCTACAGCGTTGCTGGCCTAAGGTGCACGTGTCACTAGCAAGGTGAATTGCCGGTTAAAGCCTACGTGTCCTTTAATGAAAAAGAGATCATTGCGTGTCCATTGACTATGTGAGGGCAAGGAATACAAAATGGCTTCCGTGTTCTAAGATGGATGTCACGGGTAGAACAGAAATGTGTTTGTAACTGGAGTGCTCTTGCTCGTAGCATAGCGAAAACACCAGGATATACTAAATGGATCATTTGCGGTTCACTGATACCAAAATTATGTACTTCCGACAATGTTACAAACATGAGTAAAATCGTCACGGAACCTCACAGCCAGGGACATTCTAGCAAGTTTTACTTGTAAGTGGGGTTGGAAACGCTTTTCACGCTCAGTACTGTGCACAAAAGATGCAGCCCTGAGGTCTCTCATGATAGCAGGTGGGTAAGTAGAAATTCGCCACTCGGCTGACAAGGCAGGAGCAAACGTATGCCAAAAATCGACGCAGAACCAGCTTTTCAGTGAAGAGCAGCCAGGGACATTATAGCAAGTTTTACTTGTAAGTGGGGTTGGAAACGCTTTTCAGGCTCAGTACTGGACTCAAAAGATGCAGCCCTGAGGTCTCTCATGATAGCAGGTGGGTAAGTTGGAATTCGCCGCTCGGCTGACCCTGCAGGAGCAAACTTATACCAAAATTCTACGCAACACCAGCTTTTCAATGAAGAGCAGCCAGGGACATTCTAGCAAGTTTTACTTGTAAGTGGGGTTGGAAATGCTTTTCACGCTCAGTACTGTGCACAAAAGATGCAGCCCTGAGGTCTCTCATGATAGCAGGTGGGTAAGTAGAAATTCGCCACTCGGCTGACAAGGCAGGAGCAAACGTATGCCAAAAATCGACGCAGAACCAGCTTTTCAGTGAAGAGCAGCCAGGGACATTATAGCAAGTTTTACTTGTAAGTGGGGTTGGAAACGCTTTTCAGGCTCAGTACTGGGCTCAAAAGATGCAGCCATGAGGTTTCTCTTGATAGCAGCTGGGTAAGTAGAAATTCGCCGCTCGGCTGACCCTGCAGGAGCAAACGTATGCCAAAAATCGACAAGGAACCAGCTTTTCCGTGAAGAGCAGCCAGGGACATTCTAGCAAGTTTTACTTGTAAATGGGGTTGGAAACGCTTTTCAGGCTCAGTACTGGGCTCAAAAGACGCAGCACTGAGGTCTCTCCCGATAGCAGGTGGGTAAGTAGAAATTCACCACTCGGCTGACCCGGCAGGAACAAACGTATGCCAAAAATTGACGTGAACCAGCGTTTCAGTGAAGAGCAGCCAGGGACGTTCAAGCAAGTTTTACTGGTAAGTGGGGTTGGAAACGTTTTTCAGGCTCAGTACTGGGCTCAAAAGATACAGCCATGAGGTCTCTATTGATAGCAGCTGGGTAAGTAGAAATTTGCCGCTCGGCTGACCCGGCAGGAGCAAACGTATGCCAAAAATCGACGCAGAACCAGATTTTCAGTGAAGAGCAGCCAGGGACATTCTAGCAAGTTTTAGTTGTAAGTGGGGTTGGAAACGCTTTTCAGGCTCAGTACTGGGCTCAAAAGATACAGCCATGAGGTCTCTCTTGATAGCAGCTGGGTAAGTAGAAATTTGCCGCTCGGCTGACCCGGCAGGAGCAAACATATGCCAAAAATCGACGCAGAACCAGATTTTCAGTGTAGAGCAGCCAGGGACATTCTAGCAAGTTTTACTTGTAAGTGGGGTTGGACACGCTTTTCAGGCTCATTACTGGGCTCAAAAGATGCAGCCATGAGGTCTCTCCTGACAGCAGGTGGGTAAGTAGAAATTAGAAGCTCGGCTGACCAGGCAGGAGCAAACGTATGCCAAAAATCGACGCAGGACCAGCTTTTCAGTGAAGAGCAGCCAGGGACATTCTAGCAAGTTTTACTTGTAAGTGGGGTTGGAAACACTTTTCAGGCTTAGTACTGGGCTCAAAAGATGCAGTCCTGAGGTCTCTCCTGATAGCAGGTGTGTAAGTCGGAATTCGCCGCTCAGCTGACCCGGCAGGAGCAAACGTATGCCAAAAATCGACTTGAACCAGCTTTTCAGTTGAGAGCAGCCAGGGACATTTTAGCAAGTTTTACTGGTAAGTGGGGTTGGAAATGCTTTTCAGGCTTAATACTGGGCTCAAAAGATGCAGCCCTGAGGTCTCTCCTGATAGCAGGTGGGTAAGTTGGAATTCGCCGCTAGGCTGACCCTGCAGGAGCAAACGTATGCCAAAAATCGACGCTGAACCAGCTTTTCAGTGAAGAGCAGCCAGGGACATTCTAGCAAGTTTTACTTGTAAGTGGGGTTGGAAATGCTTTTCAGTCTCAATACTGAGCTCAAAAGATGCTGCCCTGAAGTCTCTCATGATAGCAGGTGGGTAAGTAGAAATTCGCCATTCGGCTGACCCAGCAGGAGCAAACGTATGCCAAAAATCGACGCAGAACCAGCTTTTCAGTGAAGAGCAGCCAGGGACATTATAGCAAGTTTTACTTGTAAGTGGGGTTGGAAACTCTTTTCAGGCTCAGTACTGGGCTCAAAAGATGCAGCCATGAGGTTTCTCTTGATAGCAGCTGGGTAAGTAGAAATTCGCCGCTCGGCTGACCCTGCAGGAGCAAACGTATGCCAAAAATCGACAAGGAACCAGCTTTTCCGTGAAGAGCAGCCAGGGACATTCTAGCAAGTTTTACTTGTAAATGGGGTTGGAAACGCTTTTCAGACTCAGTACTGGGCTCAAAAGACGCAGCACTGAGGTCTCTCCCGATAGCAGGTGGGTAAGTAGAAATTCACCACTCGGCTGACCCGGCAGGAACAAACGTATGCCAAAAATTGACGTGAACCAGCGTTTCAGTGAAGAGCAGCCAGGGACGTTCAAGCAAGTTTTACTGGTAAGTGGGGTTGGAAACATTTTTCAGGCTCAGTACTGGGCTCAAAAGATACAGCCATGAGGTCTCTCTTGATAGCAGCTGGGTAAGTAGAAATTTGCCGCTCGGCTGACCCGGCAGGAGCAAACGTATGCCAAAAATCGACGCAGAACCAGATTTTCAGTGAAGAGCAGCCAGGGACATTCTAGCAAGTTTTAGTTGTAAGTGGGGTTGGAAATGCTTTTCAGGCTCAGTACTGGGCTCAAAAGATACAGCCATGAGGTCTCTCTTGATAGCAGCTGGGTAAGTAGAAATTTGCCGCTCGGCTGACCCGGCAGGAGCAAACGTATGCCAAAAATCGACGCAGAACCAGATTTTCAGTGTAGAGCAGCCAGGGACATTCTAGCAAGTTTTACTTGTAAGTGGGGTTGGACACGCTTTTCAGGCTCATTACTGGGCTCAAAAGATGCAGCCATGAGGTGTCTCCTGACAGCAGGTGGGTAAGTAGAAATTAGAAGCTCGGCTGACCAGGCAGGAGCAAACGTATGCCAAAAATCGACGCAGGACCAGCTTTTCAGTGAAGAGCAGCCAGGGACATTCTAGCAAGTTTTACTTGTAAGTGGGGTTGGAAACGCTTTTCAGGCTTAGTACTGGGCTCAAAAGATGCAGTCCTGAGGTCTCTCCTGATAGCAGGTGTGTAAGTCGGAATTCGCCGCTCAGCTGACCCGGCAGGAGCAAACGTATGCCAAAAATCGACTTGAACCAGCTTTTCAGTTGAGAGCAGCCAGGGACATTTTAGCAAGTTTTACTGGTAAGTGGGGTTGGAAATGCTTTTCAGGCTTAATACTGGGCTCAAAAGATGCAGCCCTGAGGTCTCTCCTGATAGCAGGTGGGTAAGTTGGAATTCGCCGCTAGGCTGACCCTGCAGGAGCAAACGTATGCCAAAAATCGACGCTGAACCAGCTTTTCAGTGAAGAGCAGCCAGGGACATTCTAGCAAGTTTTACTTGTAAGTGGGGTTGGAAACGCTTTTCAGTCTCAATACTGAGCTCAAAAGATGCTGCCCTGAAGTCTCTCATGATAGCAGGTGGGTAAGTAGAAATTCGCCATTCGGCTGACCCAGCAGGAGCAAACGTATGCCAAAAATCGACGCAGAACCAGCTTTTCAGTGAAGAGCAGCCAGGGACATTATAGCAAGTTTTACTTGGAAGTGGGGTTGGAAACGCTTTTCAGGCTCAGTACTGGGCTCAAAAGACGCAGCACTGAGGTCTCTCCCGATAGCAGGTGGGTAAGTAGAAATTCACCACTCGGCTGACCCGGCAGGAACAAACGTATGCCAAAAATTGACGTGAACCAGCGTTTCAGTGAAGAGCAGCCAGGGACGTTCAAGCAAGTTTTACTGGTAAGTGGGGTTGGAAACGCTTTTCAGGCTCAATACTGGGCTCAAAAGATGCAGCACTGAGGTCTCTCCTGATAGCAGGCGGGTAAGTAGAAATTCACCGCTCGGCTGACCTGGCATTAGCAAACGTATGCCAAAAATCGACGCAGAACCAGCTTTTCAGTGAAGAGCAGCCAGGGACATTCTAGCAAGTTTTACTTGTAAGTGGGGTTGGAAACTCTTTTCAGGCTCAGTACTGGGCTCAAAAGATACAGCCATGAGGTCTCTCCTGATAGCAGGTGGGTAAGTAGAAATTCACCACTCGGCTGACCCAGCAGGAGCAAACGTATGCCAAAAATCAACTCAGAACCAGCTTTTCAGTGAAGAGCAGCCCGGGACATTCTAGCACATTTTACTTGTAAGTGGGGTTGGAAACGCTTTTCAGGCTCAGTACTGGGCTCAAAAGACGCAGCACTGAGGCCTCTCCCGATAGCAGGTGGGTAAGTAGAAATTCACCACTCGGCTGACCCGGCAGGAACAAACGTATGCCAAAAATTGACGTGAACCAGAGTTTCAGTGAAGAGCAGCCAGGGACATTCTAGCAAGTTTTAGTTGTAAGTGGGGTTGGAAACGCTTTTCAGGCTCAGTACTGGACTCAAAAGATGCAGCCCTGAGGTCTCTCATGATAGCAGGTGGGTAAGTTGGAATTCGCCGCTCGGCTGACCCTGCAGGAGCAAACTTATACCAAAATTCTACGCAACACCAGCTTTTCAATGAAGAGCAGCCAGGGACATTCTAGCAAGTTTTACTTGTAAGTGGGGTTGGAAACGCTTTTCACGCTCAGTACTGTGCACAAAAGATGCAGCCCTGAGGTCTCTCATGATAGCAGGTGGGTAAGTAGAAATTCGCCACTCGGCTGACAAGGCAGGAGCAAACGTATGCCAAAAATTGACGAAAAACCAGCTTTTCAGTGAAGAGCAGCCAGGGACATTATAGCAAGTTTTACTTGTAAGTGGGGTTGGAAACGCTTTTCAGGCTCAGTACTGGGCTCAAAAGATGCAGCCATGAGGTTTCTCTTGATAGCAGCTGGGTAAGTAGAAATTTGCCGCTCGGCTGACCCGGCAGGAGCAAACATATGCCAAAAATCGACGCAGAACCAGATTTTCAGTGAAGAGCAGCCAGGGACATTCTAGCAAGTTTTAGTTGTAAGTGGGGTTGGAAACGCTTTTCAGGCTCAGTAGTGGGCTCAAAAGATACAGCCATGAGGTCTCTCTTGATAGCAGCTGGGTAAGTATAAATTTGCCGCTCGGCTGACCCGGCAGGAGCAAACGTATGCCAAAAATCGACGCAGAACCAGATTTTCAGTGTAGAGCAGCCAGGGACATTCTAGCAAGTTTTACTTGTAAGTGGGGTTGGACACGCTTTTCAGGCTCATTACTGGGCTCAAAAGATGCAGCCATGAGGTCTCTCCTGACAGCAGGTAGGTAAGTAGAAATTAGAAGCTCGGCTGACCAGGCAGGAGCAAACGTATGCCAAAAATCGACGCAGGACCAGCTTTTCAGTGAAGAGCAGCCAGGGACATTCTAGCAAGTTTTACTTGTAAGTGGGGTTGGAAACGCTTTTCAGGCTTAGTACTGGGCTCAAAAGATGCAGTCCTGAGGTCTCTCCTGATAGCAGGTGTGTAAGTCGGAATTCGCCGCTCAGCTGACCCGGCAGGAGCAAACGTATGCCAAAAATCGACTTGAACCAGCTTTTCAGTTGAGAGCAGCCAGGGACATTTTAGCAAGTTTTACTGGTAAGTGGGGTTGGAAATGCTTTTCAGGCTCAATACTGGGCTCAAAAGATGCAGCCCTGAGGTCTCTCCTGATAGCAGGTGGGTAAGTTGGAATTCGCCGCTAGGCTGACCCTGCAGGAGCAAACGTATGCCAAAAATCGACGCTGAACCAGCTTTTCAGTAAAGAGCAGCCAGGGACATTCTAGCAAGTTTTACTTGTAAGTGGGGTTGGAAACGCTTTTCAGTCTCAATACTGAGCTCAAAAGATGCTGCCCTGAAGTCTCTCATGATAGCAGGTGGGTAAGTAGAAATTCACCGCTCGGCTGGCAAGGCGGGAGAAAATGTATGCCAAAAATCGACGCAGAACCAGCTTTTCAGTGAAGAGCAGCCAGGGACATTATAGCAAGTTTTACTTGGAAGTGGGGTTGGAAACGCTTTTCAGGCTCAGTACTGGGCTCAAAAGATGCAGCCATGAGGTCTCTCTTGATAGCAGCTGGGTAAGTAGAAATTTGCCGCTCGGCTGACCCGGCAGGAGCAAACGTATGCCAAAATTGACGCAGAACCAGCTTTTCAGTGTAGAGCAGCCAGGGACATTCTAGCAAGTTTTACTTGTAAGTGGGGTTGGAAACGCTTTCAGGCTCATTACTGGGCTCAAAAGATGCAGCCATGAGGTCTCTCCTGATAGCAGGTGGGTAAGTAGAAATTCGCCGCTCGGCTGACCCGGCAGGAGCAAACGTATGCCAAAATTGATGTAAAGCCAGCTTTTCAGTGAAGAGCAGCGAGGGACATTCTAGCACGTTTTACTTGTAAGTGGGGTTGGAAACGCTTTTCAGGCTCAGTACTGGGCTCAAAAGATGTAGTCCTGAGGTCTCAGCAGGTGCGTAAGTTGGAATTTGCCGCTCGGCTGACCCTGCAGGAGCAAACGTATGCCAAAAATCGACACAGAATCAACTTTTCCGTGAAGAGCACCCAGGGACATTCTAGCAAGTTTTACTTGTAAGTGGGGTTGGAAACGCTTTTTACGCTCAGTACTGTGCACAAAAGATGCGGCACTGAGGTCTCTCCCGATAGCAGGTGGGTAAGTAGAAATTCACCACTCGGCTGACCCGGCAGGAACAAACGTATGCCAAAAATTGACGTGAACCAGCGTTTCAGTGAAGAGCAGCCAGGGACGTTGTAGCAAGTTTTACTGGTAAGTGGGGTGGAAACACTTTTCAGGCTCAATACTGGGCTCAAAAGATGCAGCACTGAGGTCTCTCCTGATATCAGGCGCGTAAGTAGAAATTCACCGCTCGGCTGACCTTGCATTAGCAAACGTATGCCAAAAATCGACGCAGAACCAGCTTTTCAGTGAGGAGCATCCATGGAAATTCTAGCAAGTTTTAGTTGTAAGTGGGGTTGGAAACGCTTTTCAGGCTCAGTACTGGACTCAAAAGATGCAGCCCTGAGGTCTCTCATGATAGCAGGTGGGTAAGTTGGAATTCGCTGCTCGGCTGACCCGGCAGGAGCAAACGTATGCCAAAAATCGACGCAGAACCAGCTTTTCAGTGTAGAGCAGCCAGGGACATTCTAGTAAGTTTTACTTGTAAGTGGGGTTGGACACGCTTTTCAGGCTCATTACTGGGCTCAAAAGATGCAGCCATGAGGTCTCTCCTGATAGCAGGTGGGTAAGTAGAAATTAGAAGCTCGGCTGACCAGGCAGGAGCAAACGTATGCCAAAAATCGACGCAGGACCAGCTTTTCAGTGAAGAGCAGCCAGGGACATTCTAGCAAGTTTTACTTGTAAGTGGGGTTGGAAAGGCTTTTCAGGCTTAGTACTGGGCTCAAAAGATGCAGTCCTGAGGTCTCTCCTGATAGCAGGTGTGTAAGTCGGAATTCGCCGCTCAGCTGACCCGGCAGGAGCAAACGTATGCCAAAAATCGACGCTGAACCAGCTTTTCAGTGAAGAGCAGCCAGGGACATTCTAGCAAGTTTTACTTGTAAGTGGGGTTGGAAACGCTTTTCAGTCTCAATACTGAGCTCAAAAGATGCTGCCCTGAAGTCTCTCATGATAGTAGGTGGGTAAGTAGAAATTCGCCGCTCGGCTGACAAGGCAGGAGAAAATGTATGCCAAAAATCGACGCAGAACCAGCTTTTCAGTGAAGAGCAGCCAGGGACATTATAGCAAGTTTTACTTGGAAATGGGGTTGGAAACGCTTTTCAGGCTCAGTACTGGGCTCAAAAGATGCAGCCATGAGGTCTCTCTTGATAGCAGCTGGGTAAGTAGAAATTTGCCGCTCGGCTGACCCGGCAGGAGCAAACGTATGCCAAAATTGACGCAGAACCAGCTTTTCAGTGTAGAGCAGCCAGGGACATTGTAGCAAGTTTTACTTGTAAGTGGGGTTGGAAACGTTTCAGGCTCATTACTGGGCTTAAAAGATGCAGCCATGAGGTCTCTCCTGATAGCAGGTGGGTAAGTAGAAATTCGCCGCTCGGCTGACCCGGCAGGAGCAAACGTATGCCAAAATTGATGTAAAGCCAGCTTTTCAGTGAAGAGCAGCGAGGGACATTCTAGCAAGTTTTAGTCGTAAGTGGGGTTGGAAACGCTTTTCAGGCTCAGTACTGGACTCAAAAGATGCAGCCCTGAGGTCTCTCATGATAGCAGGTGGGTAAGTTGGAATTCGCTGCTCGGCTGACCCTGCAGGAGCAAACTTATGCCAAAATTCGACGCAAAACCAGCTTTTCAATGAAGAGCAGCTAGGGAAATTCTAGCAAGTTTTACTTGTTAGTGGGGTTGGAAATGCTTTTCACGCTCAGTACTGTGCACAAAAGATGCAGCCCTGAGGTCTCCCATGATAGCAGGTGGGTAAGTAGAAATTCGTCTCTCGGCTGACCCGGCAGGAGCAAACGTATGCCAAAAATCGACGCAGAACCAGCTTTTCAGTGAGAAGCAGCCAGGGACATTCTAGCAAGTTTTACTGGTAATTGGGGTTGGAAATGATTTTCAGGCTCAGGACTGGGCTCAAAAGATGCAGTCATGAGGTCTCTCTTGATTGCAGGTGGGTAAGTAGAAATTACCCGCTCGGCTGACCCGGCAAGAGCAAACGTATGCCAAAAATTGACGCAGAACCAGCTTTTCAGTGTAGAGCAGCAAAGGGACATTCTAGCAAGTTTTACTTGTAAGTGGGGTTGGAAACTCTTTTCAGGCTCAGTACTGGGATCAAAAGATACAGCCATGAGGTCTCTCCTGATAGCAGGTGGGTAAGTAGAAATTCGCCACTCGGCTGACTCAGCAGGAGCAAACGTATGCCAAAAATTGATGCAGAACCAGCTTTTCAGTGAGGAGCAGCCAGGGACATTCTAGCAAGTTTTACTTGTAAATGGGATTGGAAACGCATTTCAGGCTCAATACTGGACTCAAAAGATGCAGCCCTGAGGTCTCTCATGATAGCAGGTGGGTAAGTTGGAATTCGCCGCTCGGCTGACCCTGCAGGTGCAAACGTATGCCAAAATCCGACGCGGAACCAGCTTTTCAGTGAAGAGCAGCCAAGGACATTCTAGCAAGTTTTACTTGTAAGTGGGGTTGGAAATGATTTTCAGGCTCAGGACTGGGCTCAAAAGATGCAGCCATGAGGTCTCTCTTGATAGCAGGTAGGTACGTAGAAATTCGCCATTCGGCTGACCCAGCAGGAGCAAACGTATGCCAAAAATCGACGCAGAACCAGCTTTTCAGTGAGAAGCAGCCAGGGACATTCTAGCAAGTTTTACTTGTAAATGGGGTTGGAAACGCTTTTCAGGCTCAGTACTGGGCTCAAAAGACGCAGCACTGAGGTCTCTC
This sequence comes from Lissotriton helveticus, assembly GCF_964261635.1. NCBI lineage: Eukaryota > Metazoa > Chordata > Amphibia > Caudata > Salamandridae > Lissotriton > Lissotriton helveticus. The sequence goes on from NC_136068.1 coordinate 427,775,512, forward strand.
CCGATAGCAGGTGGGTAAGTAGAAATTCACCACTCGGCTGACCCGGCAGGAACAAACGTATGCCAAAAATTGACGTGAACCAGCGTTTCAGTGAAGAGCAGCCAGGGACGTTCAAGCAAATTTTACTGGTAAGTGGGGTTGGAAATGCTTTTCAGGCTCAATACTGGGCTCAAAAGATGCAGCACTGAGGTCTCTCCTGATAGCAGGCGGGTAAGTAGAAATTCACTGCTCGGCTGACCTGGCATTAGCAAACGTATGCCAAAAATCGACGCAGAACCAGCTTTTCAGTGAAGAGCAGCCAGGGATATTCTAGCAAGTTTTAGTTGTAAGTGGGGTTGGAAACGCTTTTCAGGCTCAGTACTGGGCTCAAAAGATGCAGCCATGAGGTCTCTCTTGATAGCAGCTGGGTAAGTAGAAATTTGCCGCTCCGCTGACCCGGCAGGAGCAAACGTATGCCAAAAATCGACGCAGAACCAGCTTTTCAGTGTAGAGCAGCCAAGGACATTCTAGCAAGTTTTACTTGTAAGTGGGGTTGGACACGCTTTTCAGGCTCATTACTGGGCTCAAAAGATGCAGCCATGAGGTCTCTCCTGATAGCAGGTGGGTAAGTAGAAATTAGAAGCTCGGCTGAACAGCCAGAAGCAAACGTATGCCAAAAATTGACGCAGGACCAGCTTTTCAGTGAAGAGCAGCCAGGGACATTCTAGCAAGTTTTACTTGTAAGTGGGGTTGGAAACGCTTTTCAGGCTTAGTACTGGGCTCAAAAGATGCAGTCCTGAGGTCTCTCCTGATAGCAGGTGTGTAAGTCGGAATTCGCCGCTCAGCTGACCCGGCAGGAGCAAACGTATGCCAAAAATCGACTTGAACCAGCTTTTCAGTTGAGAGCAGCCAGGGACATTTTAGCAAGTTTTACTGGTAAGTGGGGTTGTTAATGCTTTTCAGGCTCAATACTGGGCTCAAAAGATGCAGCCCTGAGGTCTCTCCTGATAGCAGGTGGGTAAGTTGGAATTCGCCGCTAGGCTGACCCTGCAGGAGCAAACGTATGCCAAAAATCGACGCTGAACCAGCTTTTCAGTGAAGAGCAGCCAGGGACATTCTAGCAAGTTTTACTTGTAAGTGGGGTTGGAAACGCTTTTCAGTCTCAATACTGGGCTCAAAAGATGCTGCCCTGAAGTCTCTCATGATAGCAGGTGGGTAAGTAGAAATTCGCCGCTCGGCTGACAAGGCAGGAGCAAATGTATGCCAAAAATCGACGCAGAACCAGCTTTTCAGTGAAGAGCAGCCAGGGACATTATAGCAAGTTTTACTTGTAAGTGGGGTTGGAAACGCTTTTCAGGCTCAGTACTGGGCTCAAAAGATGCAGCCATGAGGTCTCTCTTGATAGCAGCTGGGTAAGTAGAAATTTGCCGCTCGGCTGACCCGGCAGGAGCAAACGTATGCCAAAATTGACGCAGAACCAGCTTTTCAGTGTAGAGCAGCCAGGGACATTCTAGCAAGTTTTACTTGTAAGTGGGGTTGGAAACGCTTTCAGGCTCATTACTGGGCTCAAAAGATGCAGCCATGAGGTCTCTCCTGATAGCAGGTGGGTAAGTAGAAATTCGCCGCTCGGCTGACCCGGCAGGAGCAAACGTATGCCAAAATTGATGTAAAGCCAGCTTTTCAGTGAAGAGCAGCGAGGGACATTCTAGCAAGTTTTACTTGTAAGTGGGGTTGGAAACACTTTTCAGGCTCAGTACTGGGCTCAAAAGATGCAGTCCTGAGGTCTCAGCAGGTGCGTAAGTTGGAATTCGCCGCTCGGCTGACCCTGCAGGAGCAAACGTATGCCAAAAATCGACACAGAATCAGCTTTTCCGTGAAGAGCAGCCAGGGACATTCTAGCAAGTTTTACTTGTAATTGGGGTTGGAAACGCTTTTTACGCTCAGTACTGTGCACAAAAGATGCGGCACTGAGGTCTCTCCCGATAGCAGGTGGGTAAGTAGAAATTCACCACTCGGCTGACCCGGCAGGAACAAACGTATGCCAAAAATTGACGTGAACCAGCGTTTCAGTGAAGAGCAGCCAGGGACGTTGTAGCAAGTTTTACTGGTGAGTGGGGTGGACACACTTTTCAGGCTCAATACTGGGCTCAAAAGATACAGCACTGAGGTCTCTCCTGATAGCAGGCGGGTAAGTAGAAATTCACCGCTCGGCTGACCTTGCATTAGCAAACGTATGCCAAAAATCGACGCAGAACCAGCTTTTCAGTGAAGAGCATCCAGGGACATTCTAGCAAGTTTTAGTTGTAAGTGGGGTTGGAAACGCTTTTCAGGCTCAGTACTGGACTCAAAAGATGCATCCCTGAGGTCTCTCATGATAGCAGGTGGGTAAGTTGGAATTCGCTGCTCGGCTGACCCTACAGGAGCAAACTTATGCCAAAATTCGACGCAAAACCAGCTTTTCAATGAAGAGCAGCTAGGGACATTCTAGCAAGTTTTACTTGTTAGTGGGGTTGGAAACGCTTTTCACGCTCAGTACTGTGCACAAAAGATGCAGCCCTGAGGTCTCCCATGATAGCAGGTGGGTAAGTAGAAATTCGCCGCTCGGCTGACCCGGCAGGAGCAAACGTATGCCAAAAATCGACGCAGAATCAGCTTTTCAGTAAACAGCAGCCAGGGACATTCTAGCAAGTTTTACTTGTAAGTGGGGTTGGAAATGCTTTTCAGGCTTAGTACTGGGCTCAAAAGATGCAGCCCTGAGGTCTCTCCTGATAGTAGGTGGGTATGTAAAAATTCGCCACTCGACTGACTCAGCAGGAGCAAACGTATGCCAAAAATTGATGCAGAACCAGCTTTTCAGTGAGGAGCAGCCAGGGACATTCTAGCAAGTTTTACTGGTAAGTGGGGTTGGAAACGATTTTCAGGCTCAGGACTGGGCTCAAAAGATGCAGCCATGAGGTCTCTCTTGATAGCAGGTGGGTAAGTAGAAATTACCTGCTCGGCTGACCCGGCAAGAGCAAACGTATGCCAAAAATTGACGCAGAACCAGCTTTTCAGTGAAGAGCAGCAAGGGACAATCTAGCAAGTTTTACTTGTAAGTGGGGTTGGAAACTCTTTTCAGGCTCAGTACTGGGATCAAAAGATACAGCCATGAGGTCTCTCCTGATAGCAGGTGGGTAAGTAGAAATTCGCCACTCGACTGACCCAGCAGGAGCAAATGTATGCCAAAAATTGACGCAGAACCAGCTTTTCAGTGAAGAGCAGCCAGGGACATTCTAGCACGTTTTACTTGTAAGTGGGGTTGGAAACGCTTTTCAGGCTTAGTACTGGGCTCAAAAGACGCAGTACTGAGGTCTCTCCCGATAGCAGGTGGGTAAGTTGGAATTCGCCGCTCGGCTGACCCTGCAGGAGCAAACTTATGCCAAAATTCGACGCAAAACCAGCTTTTCAATGAAGAGCAGCCAGGGACATTCTAGCAAGTTTTACTTGTAAGTGGGGTTGGAAACGCTTTTCAAGCTCAGTACTGTGCACAAAAGATGCAGCCCTGAGGTCTCTCATGATAGCAGGTGGGTAAGTAGAAATTCGCCGCTCGGCTGACAAGGCAGGAGCAAACGTATGCCAAAAATCGACGCAGAACCAGCTTTTCAGTGAAGAGCAGCCAGGGACATTATAGCAAGTTTTACTTGTAAGTGGGGTTGGAAACGCTTTTCAGGCTCAGTACTGGGCTCAAAAGATGCAGCCGTGAGGTCTCTCCTGATAGCAGGTGGGTAAGTAGAAATTCGCCACTCGACTGACCCAGCAGGAGCAAATGTATGCCAAAAATTGACGCAGAACCAGCTTTTCAGTGAAGAGCAGCCAGGGACATTCTAGCACGTTTTACTTGTAAATGGGGTTGGAAACGCTTTTCAGGCTCAGTACTGGGCTCAAAAGACGCAGTACTGAGGTCTCTCCCGATAGCAGGTGGGTAAGTTGGAATTCGCCGCTCGGCTGACCCTGCAGGAGCAAACTTATGCCAAAATTCGACGCAAAACCAGCTTTTCAATGAAGAGCAGCCAGGGACATTCTAGCAAGTTTTACTTGTAAGTGGGGTTGGAAACGCTTTTCAGGCTCAGTACTGGGCTCAAAAGATGCAGCTCTGAGGTCTCTCCTGATAGCAGGTGGGTAAGTAGAAATTTGCCGCTCGGCTGACCCGGCAGGAGCAAACGTATGCCAAAAATCGACGCAGAATCAGCTTTTCAGTAAAGAGCAGCCAGGGACATTCTAGCAAGTTTTACTTGTAAGTGGGGTTGGAAATGCTTTTCAGGGTCAGTACTGGGCTCAAAAGATGCAGCACTGAGGTCTCTCCTGATAGCAGGTGGGTAAGTATAAATTTGCCGCAGGGCTGACCCGGCAGGAGCAAACGTATGCCAAAAATGTACGCAGAACCAGCTTTTCAGTGAAGAGCAGCCTGGGACATTCTAGCAAATTTTACTTGTAAGTGGGGTTGGAAACGCTTTTCAGGCTTAGTACTGGGCTCAAAAGATGCAGCCCTGATGTCTCTCCTGATAGCAAGTGGGTATGTAGAAATTCGCCAAACGGCTGACTCAGCAGGAGCAAACATATGCCAAAAATTGACGCAGAACCAGCTTTTCAGTGAGGAGCAGCCAGGGACATTCTAGTACGTTTTACTAGTAAGTGGGGTTGGAAACGCTTTTCAGGCTCAATACTGGACTCAAAAGATGCAGCCCTGAGGTCTCTCATGATAGCAGGTGGGTAAGTTGGAATTCGCCGCTCGGCTGACCCTGCAGGAGCAAACGTATGCCAAAATTCGACGCAGAACCAGCTTTTCAGTGAAGAGCAGCCAAGGACATTCTAGCAAGTTTTACTTGTAAGTGGGGTTGGAAACGATTTTCAGGCTCAGGACAGGGCTCAAAAGATGCAGCCATGAGGTCTCTCTTGATAGCAGGTGGGTAAGTAGAAATTCGCCACTTGGCTGACCCAGCAGGAGCAAACGTATGCCAAAAATCGACGCAGAACCAGCTTTTCAGTGAAGAGCAGCCAGGGACATTATAGCACGTTTTACTTGTAAGTGGGGTTGGAAACGCTTTTCAGGCTCAATACTGGGCTCAAAAGATGCAGCACTGAGGTCTCTCCTGATAGCAGGCGGGTAAGTAGAAATTCACCGCTCGGCTGACCTGGCATTAGCAAACGTATGCCAAAAATTGACGCAGAACCAGCTTTTCAGTGAAGAGCAGCCAGGGACATTCTAGCAAGTTTTACTTGTAAGTGGGGTTGGAAACTCTTTTCAGGCTCAGTACTGGGCTCAAAAGATACAGCCATGAGGTCTCTCCTGATAGCAGGTGGGTAAGTAGAAATTCACCACTCGGCTGACCCAGCAGGAGCAAACGTATGCCAAAAATCGACTCAGAACCAGCTTTTCAGTGAAGAGCAGCCAGGGACATTCTAGCACATTTTACTTGTAAGTGGGGTTGGAAACGCTTTTCAGGCTCAGTACTGGGCTTAAAAGACGTAGCACTGAGGCCTCTCCCGATAGCAGGTCGGTAAGTAGAAATTCACCACTCGGCTGACCCGGCAGGAACAAACGTATGCCAAAAATTGACGTGAACCAGCGTTTCAGTGAAGAGCAGCCAGGGACATTCTAGCAAGTTTAAGTTGTAAGTGGGGTTGGAAACGCTTTTCAGGCTCAGTACTGGACTCAAAAGATGCAGCCCTGAGGTCTCTCATGATAGCAGGTGGGTAAGTTGGAATTCGCCGCTCGGCTGACCCTGCAGGAGCAAACTTATACCAAAATTCTACGCAACACCAGCTTTTCAATGAAGAGCAGCCAGGGACATTCTAGCAAGTTTTACTTGTAAGTGGGGTTGGAAACGCTTTTCAGGCTCAGTACTGTGCACAAAAGATGCAGCCCTGAGGTCTCTCATGATAGCAGGTGGGTAAGTAGAAATTTGCCGCTCGGCTGACCCGGCAGGAGCAAACGTATGCCAAAAATCGACGCAGAATCAGCTTTTCAGTAAAGAGCAGCCAGGGACATTCTAGCAAGTTTTACTTGTAAGTGGGGTTGGAAATGCTTTTCAGGGTCAGTACTGGGCTCAAAAGATGCAGCACTGAGGTCTCTCCTGATAGCAGGTGGGTAAGTATAAATTTGCCGCAGGGCTGACCCGGCAGGAGCAAACGTATGCCAAAAATGTACGCAGAACCAGCTTTTCAGTGAAGAGCAGCCTGGGACATTCTAGCAAATTTTACTTGTAAGTGGGGTTGGAAACGCTTTTCAGGCTTAGTACTGGGCTCAAAAGATGCAGCCCTGATGTCTCTCCTGATAGCAAGTGGGTATGTAGAAATTCGCCAAACGGCTGACTCAGCAGGAGCAAACATATGCCAAAAATTGACGCAGAACCAGCTTTTCAGTGAGGAGCAGCCAGGGACATTCTAGCAAGTTTTACTAGTAAGTGGGGTTGGAAACGCTTTTCAGGCTCAATACTGGACTCAAAAGATGCAGCCCTGAGGTCTCTCATGATAGCAGGTGGGTAAGTTGGAATTCGCCGCTCGGCTGACCCTGCAGGAGCAAACGTATGCCAAAATTCGACGCAGAACCAGCTTTTCAGTGAAGAGCAGCCAAGGACATTCTAGCAAGTTTTACTTGTAAGTGGGGTTGGAAACGATTTTCAGGCTCAGGACAGGGTTCAAAAGATGCAGCCATGAGGTCTCTCTTGATAGCAGGTGGGTAAGTAGAAATTCGCCACTTGGCTGACCCAGCAGGAGCAAACGTATGCCAAAAATCGACGCAGAACCAGCTTTTCAGTGAAGAGCAGCCAGGGACATTATAGCACGTTTTACTTGTAAGTGGGGTTGGAAACGCTTTTCAGGCTCAATACTGGGCTCAAAAGATGCAGCACTGAGGTCTCTCCTGATAGCAGGCGGGTAAGTAGAAATTCACCGCTCGGCTGACCTGGCATTAGCAAACGTATGCCAAAAATTGACGCAGAACCAGCTTTTCAGTGAAGAGCAGCCAGGGACATTCTAGCAAGTTTTACTTGTAAGTGGGGTTGGAAACTCTTTTCAGGCTCAGTACTGGGCTCAAAAGATACAGCCATGAGGTCTCTCCTGATAGCAGGTGGGTAAGTAGAAATTCACCACTCGGCTGACCCAGCAGGAGCAAACGTATGCCAAAAATCGACTCAGAACCAGCTTTTCAGTGAAGAGCAGCCAGGGACATTCTAGCACATTTTACTTGTAAGTGGGGTTGGAAACGCTTTTCAGGCTCAGTACTGGGCTCAAAAGACGCAGCACTGAGGCCTCTCCCGATAGCAGGTCGGTAAGTAGAAATTCACCACTCGGCTGACCCGGCAGGAACAAACGTATGCCAAAAATTGACGTGAACCAGCGTTTCAGTGAAGAGCAGCCAGGGACATTCTAGCAAGTTTAAGTTGTAAGTGGGGTTGGAAACGCTTTTCAGGCTCAGTACTGGACTCAAAAGATGCAGCCCTGAGGTCTCTCATGATAGCAGGTGGGTAAGTTGGAATTCGCCGCTCGGCTGACCCTGCAGGAGCAAACTTATACCAAAATTCTACGCAACACCAGCTTTTCAATGAAGAGCAGCCAGGGACATTCTAGCAAGTTTTACTTGTAAGTGGGGTTGGAAACGCTTTTCACGCTCAGTACTGTGCACAAAAGATGCAGCCCTGATGTCTCTCATGATAGCAGGTGGGTAAGTAGAAATTCGCCACTCGGCTGACAAGGCAGGAGCAAACGTATGCCAAAAATCGACGCAGAACCAGCTTTTCAGTGAAGAGCAGCCAGGGACATTATAGCAAGTTTTACTTGTAAGTGGGGTTGGAAACACTTTTCAGGCTCAGTACTGGGCTCAAAAGATGCAGCCATGAGGTTTCTCTTGATAGCAGCTGGGTAAGTAGAAATTCACCGCTCGGCTGACCCTGCAGGAGCAAACGTATGCCAAAAATCGACACAGAACCAGCTTTTCCGTGAAGAGCAGCCAGGGACATTCCAGCAAGTTTTACTTGTAAGTGGGGTTGGAAACGCTTTTCAGTCTCAGTACTGGGCTCAAAAGATGCAGCTCTGAGGTCTCTCCTGATAGCAGGTGGGTAAGTAGAAATTCCCCGCATGGCTGACCCGGCAGGAGCAATCGTATGCCAAAAATGTACGCAGAACCAGCTTTTCAGTGAAGAGCAGCCTGGGACATTCTAGCAAATTTTACTTGTAAGTGGGGTTGGAAACGCTTTTCAGGCTTAGTACTGGGCTCAAAAGATGCAGCCCTGAGGTCTCTCCTGATAGCAGGTGGGTAAGTTGGAATTCGCCGCTCGGCTGACCCTGCAGGAGCAAGCGTATGCCAAAATTCGACACGGAACCAGCTTTTCAGTGAAGAGCAGCCAAGGACATTCTAGCAAGTTTTACTTGTAAGTGGGGTTGGAAACGATTTTCAGGCTCAGGACTGGGCTCAAAAGATGCAGCCATGAGGTCTCTCTTGATAGCAGGTGGGTAAGTAGAAATTCGCCATTCGGCTGACCCAGCAGGAGCAAACGTATGCCAAAAATCGACGCAGAACCAGCTTTCAGTGAGAAGCAGCCAGGGACATTCTAGCAAGTTTTACTTGTAAATGGGGTTGGAAACGCTTTTCAGGCTCAGTACTGGGCTCAAAAGACGGAGCACTGAGGTCTCTCCCGATAGCAGGTGGGTAAGTAGAAATTCACCACTCGGCTGACCCGGCAGGAACAAACGTATGCCAAAAATTTACGTGAACCAGCGTTTCAGTGAAGAGCAGCCAGGGACGTTCAAGCAAGTTTTACTGGTAAGTGGGGTTGGAAACGCTTTTCAGGCTCAATACTGGGCTCAAAAGATGCAGCACTGAGGTCTCTCCTGATAGCAGGCGGGTAAGTAGAAATTCACCGCTCGGCTGACCTGGCATTAGCAAACGTATGCCAAAAATCGACGCAGAACCAGCTTTTCAGTGAAGAGCAGCCAGGGACATTCTAGCAAGTTTTAGTTGTAAGTGGGGTTGGAAACGCTTTTCAGGCTCAGTACTGGGCTCAAAAGATGCAGCCATGAGGTCTCTGTTGATAGCAGCTGGGTAAGTAGAAATTTGCCGCTCGGCTGACCCGGCAGGAGCAAAGGTATGCCAAAAATCGACGCAGAACCAGCTTTTCAGTGTAGAGCAGCCAGGGACATTCTAGCAAGTTTTACTTGTAAGTGGGGTTGGACACGCTTTTCAGGCTCATTACTGGGCTCAAAAGATGCAGTCATGAGGTCTCTCCTGACAGCAGGTGGGTAAGTAGAAATTAGAAGCTCGGCTGACCAGGCAGGAGCAAACGTATGCCAAAAATCGACGCAGGACCAGCTTTTCAGTGAAGAGCAGCCAGGGACATTCTAGCAAGTTTTACTTGTAAGTGGGGTTGGAAACACTTTTCAGGCTTAGTACTGGGCTCAAAAGATGCAGTCCTGTGGTCTCTCCTGATAGCAGGTGTGTAAGTCAGAATTCGCCGCTCAGCTGACCCGGCAGGAGCAAACGTATGCCAAAAATCGACTTGAACCAGCTTTTCAGTTGAGAGCAGCCAGGGACATTTTAGCAAGTTTTACTGGTAAGTGGGGTTGGAAATGCTTTTCAGACTCAATACTGGGCTCAAAAGATGCAGCCCTGAGGTCTCTCCTGATAGCAGGTGGGTAAGTTGGAATTCGCCGCTAGGCTGATCCTGCAGGAGCAAACGTATGCCAAAAATTGACGCTGAACCAGCTTTTCAGTGAAGAGCAGCCAGGGACATTCTAGCAAGTTTTACTTGTAAGTGGGGTTGGAAACGCTTTTCAGTCTCAATACTGAGCTCAAAAGATGCTGCCCTGAAGTCTCTCATGATAGCAGGTGGGTAAGTAGAAATTCGCCGCTCGGCTGACAAGGCTGGAGAAAATGTATGCCAAAAATCGACGCAGAACCAGCTTTTCAGTGAAGAGCAGCCAGGGACATTATAGCAAGTTTTACTTGTAAGTGGGGTTGGAAACGCTTTTCAGGCTCATTACTGGGCACAAAAGATGCAGCCATGAGGTCTCTCCTGATAGCAGGTGGGAAGTAGAAATTCGCCGCTCGGCTGACCCGGAAGGAGCAAACGTATGTCTCAAAATTGATGTAAAGCCAGCTTTTCAGTGAAGAGCAGCGAGGGACATTCTAGCAAGTTTTACTTGTAAGTTGGTTTGGAAACGCTTTTCAGGCTCAGTACTGGGCTCAAAAGATGCAGTCCTGAGGTCTCAGCAGGTGCGTAAGTTGGAATTCGCTGCTCGGCTGACCCTGCAGGAGCAAACGTATGCCAAAAATCGACACAGAACCAGCTTTTCCGTGAACAGCAGCAAGGGACATTCTAGCAAGTTTTACTTGTAAGTGGGGTTGGAAACGCTTTTCAGGCTCAGTACTGGGCTCAAAAGATGCAGCCGTGAGGTCTCTCTTGATAGCAGCTGGGTAAGTAGAAATTTGCCGCTCGGCTGACCCTGCAGGAGAAAACGTATGCCAAAAATCGACTCAGAACCAGGTTTTCAGTGTAGAGCAGCCAGGGACATTCTAGCAAGTTTTACTTGTAAGTGGGGTTGGAAACGCTTTTCAGGCTCATTACTGGGCACAAAAGATGCAGCCATGAGGTCTCTCCTGATAGCAGGTGGGAAGTAGAAATTCGCCGCTCGGCTGACCCGGAAGGAGCAAACGTATGTCTCAAAATTGATGTAAAGCCCGCTTTTCAGTGAAGAGCAGCGAGGGACATTCTAGCAAGTTTTACTTGTAAGTTGGTTTGGAAACGCTTTTCAGGCTCAGTACTGGGCTCAAAAGATGCAGCCGTGAGGTCTCTCCTGATAGCAGGTGGGTAAGTAGAAATTCGCCACTCGACTGACCCAGCAGGAGCAAATGTATGCCAAAAATTGACGCAGAACCAGCTTTTCAGTGAAGAGCAGCCAGGGACATTCTAGCACGTTTTACTTGTAAATGGGGTTGGAAACGCTTTTCAGGCTCAGTACTGGGCTCAAAAGACGCAGTACTGAGGTCTCTCCCGATAGCAGGTGGGTAAGTTGGAATTCGCCGCTCGGCTGACCCTGCAGGAGCAAACTTATGCCAAAATTCGACGCAAAACCAGCTTTTCAATGAAGAGCAGCCAGGGACATTCTAGCAAGTTTTACTTGTAAGTGGGGTTGGAAACGCTTTTCAGGCTCAGTACTGGGCTCAAAAGATGCAGCTCTGAGGTCTCTCCTGATAGCAGGTGGGTAAGTAGAAATTTGCCGCTCGGCTGACCCGGCAGGAGCAAACGTATGCCAAAAATCGACGCAGAATCAGCTTTTCAGTAAAGAGCAGCCAGGGACATTCTAGCAAGTTTTACTTGTAAGTGGGGTTGGAAATGCTTTTCAGGGTCAGTACTGGGCTCAAACGATGCAGCACTGAGGTCTCTCCTGATAGCAGGTGGGTAAGTATAAATTTGCCGCAGGGCTGACCCGGCAGGAGCAAACGTATGCCAAAAATCGACGCAGAACCAGCTTTTCAGTGAAGAGCAGCCAGGGACATTATAGCAAGTTTTACTTGTAAGTGGGGTTGGAAACACTTTTCAGGCTCAGTACTGGGCTCAAAAGATGCAGCCATGAGGTTTCTCTTGATAGCAGCTGGGTAAGTAGAAATTCACCGCTCGGCTGACCCTGCAGGAGCAAACGTATGCCAAAAATCGACACAGAACCAGCTTTTCCGTGAAGAGCAGCCAGGGACATTCTAGCAAGTTTTACTTGTAAGTGGGGTTGGAAACGCTTTTCAGTCTCAGTACTGGGCTCAAAAGATGCAGCTCTGAGGTCTCTCCTGATAGCAGGTGGGTAAGTAGAAATTCCCCGCATGGCTGACCCGGCAGGAGCAATCGTATGCCAAAAATGTACGCAGAACCAGCTTTTCAGTGAAGAGCAGCCTGGGACATTCTAGCAAATTTTACTTGTAAGTGGGGTTGGAAACGCTTTTCAGGCTTAGTACTGGGCTCAAAAGATGCAGCCCTGAGGTCTCTCCTGATAGCAGGTGGGTAAGTTGGAATTCGCCGCTCGGCTGACCCTGCAGGAGCAAGCGTATGCCAAAATTCGACACGGAACCAGCTTTTCAGTGAAGAGCAGCCAAGGACATTCTAGCAAGTTTTACTTGTAAGTGGGGTTGGAAACGATTTTCAGGCTCAGGACTGGGCTCAAAAGATGCAGCCATGAGGTCTCTCTTGATAGCAGGTGGGTAAGTAGAAATTCGCCATTCGGCTGACCCAGCAGGAGCAAACGTATGCCAAAAATCGACGCAGAACCAGCTTTCAGTGAGAAGCAGCCAGGGACATTCTAGCAAGTTTTACTTGTAAATGGGGTTGGAAACGCTTTTCAGGCTCAGTACTGGGCTCAAAAGACGGAGCACTGAGGTCTCTCCCGATAGCAGGTGGGTAAGTAGAAATTCACCACTCGGCTGACCCGGCAGGAACAAACGTATGCCAAAAATTTACGTGAACCAGCGTTTCAGTGAAGAGCAGCCAGGGACGTTCAAGCAAGTTTTACTGGTAAGTGGGGTTGGAAACGCTTTTCAGGCTCAATACTGGGCTCAAAAGATGCAGCACTGAGGTCTCTCCTGATAGCAGGCGGGTAAGTAGAAATTCACCGCTCGGCTGACCTGGCATTAGCAAACGTATGCCAAAAATCGACGCAGAACCAGCTTTTCAGTGAAGAGCAGCCAGGGACATTCTAGCAAGTTTTAGTTGTAAGTGGGGTTGGAAACGCTTTTCAGGCTCAGTACTGGGCTCAAAAGATGCAGCCATGAGGTCTCTGTTGATAGCAGCTGGGTAAGTAGAAATTTGCCGCTCGGCTGACCCGGCAGGAGCAAAGGTATGCCAAAAATCGACGCAGAACCAGCTTTTCAGTGTAGAGCAGCCAGGGACATTCTAGCAAGTTTTACTTGTAAGTGGGGTTGGACACGCTTTTCAGGCTCATTACTGGGCTCAAAAGATGCAGCCATGAGGTCTCTCCTGACAGCAGGTGGGTAAGTAGAAATTAGAAGCTCGGCTGACCAGGCAGGAGCAAACGTATGCCAAAAATCGACGCAGGACCAGCTTTTCAGTGAAGAGCAGCCAGGGACATTCTAGCAAGTTTTACTTGTAAGTGGGGTTGGAAACACTTTTCAGGCTTAGTACTGGGCTCAAAAGATGCAGTCCTGTGGTCTCTCCTGATAGCAGGTGTGTAAGTCAGAATTCGCCGCTCAGCTGACCCGGCAGGAGCAAACGTATGCCAAAAATCGACTTGAACCAGCTTTTCAGTTGAGAGCAGCCAGGGACATTTTAGCAAGTTTTACTGGTAAGTGGGGTTGGAAATGCTTTTCAGACTCAATACTGGGCTCAAAAGATGCAGCCCTGAGGTCTCTCCTGATAGCAGGTGGGTAAGTTGGAATTCGCCGCTAGGCTGATCCTGCAGGAGCAAACGTATGCCAAAAATTGACGCTGAACCAGCTTTTCAGTGAAGAGCAGCCAGGGACATTCTAGCAAGTTTTACTTGTAAGTGGGGTTGGAAACGCTTTTCAGTCTCAATACTGAGCTCAAAAGATGCTGCCCTGAAGTCTCTCATGATAGCAGGTGGGTAAGTAGAAATTCGCCGCTCGGCTGACAAGGCTGGAGAAAATGTATGCCAAAAATCGACGCAGAACCAGCTTTTCAGTGAAGAGCAGCCAGGGACATTATAGCAAGTTTTACTTGTAAGTGGGGTTGGAAACGCTTTTCAGGCTCATTACTGGGCACAAAAGATGCAGCCATGAGGTCTCTCCTGATAGCAGGTGGGAAGTAGAAATTCGCCGCTCGGCTGACCCGGAAGGAGCAAACGTATGTCTCAAAATTGATGTAAAGCCAGCTTTTCAGTGAAGAGCAGCGAGGGACATTCTAGCAAGTTTTACTTGTAAGTTGGTTTGGAAACGCTTTTCAGGCTCAGTACTGGGCTCAAAAGATGCAGTCCTGAGGTCTCAGCAGGTGCGTAAGTTGGAATTCGCTGCTCGGCTGACCCTGCAGGAGCAAACGTATGCCAAAAATCGACACAGAACCAGCTTTTCCGTGAACAGCAGCAAGGGACATTCTAGCAAGTTTTACTTGTAAGTGGGGTTGGAAACGCTTTTCAGGCTCAGTACTGGGCTCAAAAGATGCAGCCGTGAGGTCTCTCTTGATAGCAGCTGGGTAAGTAGAAATTTGCCGCTCGGCTGACCCTGCAGGAGAAAACGTATGCCAAAAATCGACTCAGAACCAGGTTTTCAGTGTAGAGCAGCCAGGGACATTCTAGCAAGTTTTACTTGTAAGTGGGGTTGGAAACGCTTTTCAGGCTCATTACTGGGCACAAAAGATGCAGCCATGAGGTCTCTCCTGATAGCAGGTGGGAAGTAGAAATTCGCCGCTCGGCTGACCCGGAAGGAGCAAACGTATGTCTCAAAATTGATGTAAAGCCCGCTTTTCAGTGAAGAGCAGCGAGGGACATTCTAGCAAGTTTTACTTGTAAGTTGGTTTGGAAACGCTTTTCAGGCTCAGTACTGGGCTCAAAAGATGCAGCCGTGAGGTCTCTCCTGATAGCAGGTGGGTAAGTAGAAATTCGCCACTCGACTGACCCAGCAGGAGCAAATGTATGCCAAAAATTGACGCAGAACCAGCTTTTCAGTGAAGAGCAGCCAGGGACATTCTAGCACGTTTTACTTGTAAATGGGGTTGGAAATGCTTTTCAGGCTCAGTACTGGGCTCAAAAGACGCAGTACTGAGGTCTCTCCCGATAGCAGGTGGGTAAGTTGGAATTCGCCGCTCGGCTGACCCTGCAGGAGCAAACTTATGCCAAAATTCGACGCAAAACCAGCTTTTCAATGAAGAGCAGCCAGGGACATTCTAGCAAGTTTTACTTGTAAGTGGGGTTGGAAACGCTTTTCAGGCTCAGTACTGGGCTCAAAAGATGCAGCTCTGAGGTCTCTCCTGATAGCAGGTGGGTAAGTAGAAATTTGCCGCTCGGCTGACCCGGCAGGAGCAAACGTATGCCAAAAATCGACGCAGAATCAGCTTTTCAGTAAAGAGCAGCCAGGGACATTCTAGCAAGTTTTACTTGTAAGTGGGGTTGGAAATGCTTTTCAGGGTCAGTACTGGGCTCAAAAGATGCAGCACTGAGGTCTCTCCTGATAGCAGGTGGGTAAGTATAAATTTGCCGCAGGGCTGACCCGGCAGGAGCAAACGTATGCCAAAAATGTACGCAGAACCAGCTTTTCAGTGAAGAGCAGCCTGGGACATTCTAGCAAATTTTACTTGTAAGTGGGGTTGGAAACGCTTTTCAGGCTTAGTACTGGGCTCAAAAGATGCAGCCCTGATGTCTCTCCTGATAGCAAGTGGGTATGTAGAAATTCGCCAAACGGCTGACTCAGCAGGAGCAAACATATGCCAAAAATTGACGCAGAACCAGCTTTTCAGTGAGGAGCAGCCAGGGACATTCTAGTACGTTTTACTAGTAAGTGGGGTTGGAAACGCTTTTCAGGCTCAATACTGGACTCAAAAGATGCAGCCCTGAGGTCTCTCATGATAGCAGGTGGGTAAGTTGGAATTCGCCGCTCGGCTGACCCTGCAGGAGCAAACGTATGCCAAAATTCGACGCAGAACCAGCTTTTCAGTGAAGAGCAGCCAAGGACATTCTAGCAAGTTTTACTTGTAAGTGGGGTTGGAAATGCTTTTCAGGGTCAGTACTGGGCTCAAACGATGCAGCACTGAGGTCTCTCCTGATAGCAGGTGGGTAAGTATAAATTTGCCGCAGGGCTGACCCGGCAGGAGCAAACGTATGCCAAAAATCGACGCAGAACCAGCTTTTCAGTGAAGAGCAGCCAGGGACATTATAGCAAGTTTTACTTGTAAGTGGGGTTGGAAACACTTTTCAGGCTCAGTACTGGGCTCAAAAGATGCAGCCATGAGGTTTCTCTTGATAGCAGCTGGGTAAGTAGAAATTCACCGCTCGGCTGACCCTGCAGGAGCAAACGTATGCCAAAAATCGACACAGAACCAGCTTTTCCGTGAAGAGCAGCCAGGGACATTCTAGCAAGTTTTACTTGTAAGTGGGGTTGGAAACGCTTTTCAGTCTCAGTACTGGGCTCAAAAGATGCAGCTCTGAGGTCTCTCCTGATAGCAGGTGGGTAAGTAGAAATTCCCCGCATGGCTGACCCGGCAGGAGCAATCGTATGCCAAAAATCTACGCAGAACCAGCTTTTCAGTGAAGAGCAGCCTGGGACATTCTAGCAAATTTTACTTGTAAGTGGGGTTGGAAACGCTTTTCAGGCTTAGTACTGGGCTCAAAAGATGCAGCCCTGAGGTCTCTCCTGATAGCAGGTGGGTAAGTTGGAATTCGCCGCTCGGCTGACCCTGCAGGAGCAAGCGTATGCCAAAATTCGACACGGAACCAGCTTTTCAGTGAAGAGCAGCCAAGGACATTCTAGCAAGTTTTACTTGTAAGTGGGGTTGGAAACGATTTTCAGGCTCAGGACTGGGCTCAAAAGATGCAGCCATGAGGTCTCTCTTGATAGCAGGTGGGTAAGTAGAAATTCGCCATTCGGCTGACCCAGCAGGAGCAAACGTATGCCAAAAATCGACGCAGAACCAGCTTTCAGTGAGAAGCAGCCAGGGACATTCTAGCAAGTTTTACTTGTAAATGGGGTTGGAAACGCTTTTCAGGCTCAGTACTGGGCTCAAAAGACGGAGCACTGAGGTCTCTCCCGATAGCAGGTGGGTAAGTAGAAATTCACCACTCGGCTGACCCGGCAGGAACAAACGTATGCCAAAAATTTACGTGAACCAGCGTTTCAGTGAAGAGCAGCCAGGGACGTTCAAGCAAGTTTTACTGGTAAGTGGGGTTGGAAACGCTTTTCAGGCTCAATACTGGGCTCAAAAGATGCAGCACTGAGGTCTCTCCTGATAGCAGGCGGGTAAGTAGAAATTCACCGCTCGGCTGACCTGGCATTAGCAAACGTATGCCAAAAATCGACGCAGAACCAGCTTTTCAGTGAAGAGCAGCCAGGGACATTCTAGCAAGTTTTAGTTGTAAGTGGGGTTGGAAACGCTTTTCAGGCTCAGTACTGGGCTCAAAAGATGCAGCCATGAGGTCTCTGTTGATAGCAGCTGGGTAAGTAGAAATTTGCCGCTCGGCTGACCCGGCAGGAGCAAAGGTATGCCAAAAATCGACGCAGAACCAGCTTTTCAGTGTAGAGCAGCCAGGGACATTCTAGCAAGTTTTACTTGTAAGTGGGGTTGGACACGCTTTTCAGGCTCATTACTGGGCTCAAAAGATGCAGCCATGAGGTCTCTCCTGACAGCAGGTGGGTAAGTAGAAATTAGAAGCTCGGCTGACCAGGCAGGAGCAAACGTATGCCAAAAATCGACGCAGGACCAGCTTTTCAGTGAAGAGCAGCCAGGGACATTCTAGCAAGTTTTACTTGTAAGTGGGGTTGGAAACACTTTTCAGGCTTAGTACTGGGCTCAAAAGATGCAGTCCTGTGGTCTCTCCTGATAGCAGGTGTGTAAGTCAGAATTCGCCGCTCAGCTGACCCGGCAGGAGCAAACGTATGCCAAAAATCGACTTGAACCAGCTTTTCAGTTGAGAGCAGCCAGGGACATTTTAGCAAGTTTTACTGGTAAGTGGGGTTGGAAATGCTTTTCAGACTCAATACTGGGCTCAAAAGATGCAGCCCTGAGGTCTCTCCTGATAGCAGGTGGGTAAGTTGGAATTCGCCGCTAGGCTGATCCTGCAGGAGCAAACGTATGCCAAAAATTGACGCTGAACCAGCTTTTCAGTGAAGAGCAGCCAGGGACATTCTAGCAAGTTTTACTTGTAAGTGGGGTTGGAAACGCTTTTCAGTCTCAATACTGAGCTCAAAAGATGCTGCCCTGAAGTCTCTCATGATAGCAGGTGGGTAAGTAGAAATTCGCCGCTCGGCTGACAAGGCTGGAGAAAATGTATGCCAAAAATCGACGCAGAACCAGCTTTTCAGTGAAGAGCAGCCAGGGACATTATAGCAAGTTTTACTTGTAAGTGGGGTTGGAAACGCTTTTCAGGCTCATTACTGGGCACAAAAGATGCAGCCATGAGGTCTCTCCTGATAGCAGGTGGGAAGTAGAAATTCGCCGCTCGGCTGACCCGGAAGGAGCAAACGTATGTCTCAAAATTGATGTAAAGCCAGCTTTTCAGTGAAGAGCAGCGAGGGACATTCTAGCAAGTTTTACTTGTAAGTTGGTTTGGAAACGCTTTTCAGGCTCAGTACTGGGCTCAAAAGATGCAGTCCTGAGGTCTCAGCAGGTGCGTAAGTTGGAATTCGCTGCTCGGCTGACCCTGCAGGAGCAAACGTATGCCAAAAATCGACACAGAACCAGCTTTTCCGTGAACAGCAGCAAGGGACATTCTAGCAAGTTTTACTTGTAAGTGGGGTTGGAAACGCTTTTCAGGCTCAGTACTGGGCTCAAAAGATGCAGCCGTGAGGTCTCTCTTGATAGCAGCTGGGTAAGTAGAAATTTGCCGCTCGGCTGACCCTGCAGGAGAAAACGTATGCCAAAAATCGACTCAGAACCAGGTTTTCAGTGTAGAGCAGCCAGGGACATTCTAGCAAGTTTTACTTGTAAGTGGGGTTGGAAACGCTTTTCAGGCTCATTACTGGGCACAAAAGATGCAGCCATGAGGTCTCTCCTGATAGCAGGTGGGAAGTAGAAATTCGCCGCTCGGCTGACCCGGAAGGAGCAAACGTATGTCTCAAAATTGATGTAAAGCCCGCTTTTCAGTGAAGAGCAGCGAGGGACATTCTAGCAAGTTTTACTTGTAAGTTGGTTTGGAAACGCTTTTCAGGCTCAGTACTGGGCTCAAAAGATGCAGCCGTGAGGTCTCTCCTGATAGCAGGTGGGTAAGTAGAAATTCGCCACTCGACTGACCCAGCAGGAGCAAATGTATGCCAAAAATTGACGCAGAACCAGCTTTTCAGTGAAGAGCAGCCAGGGACATTCTAGCACGTTTTACTTGTAAATGGGGTTGGAAATGCTTTTCAGGCTCAGTACTGGGCTCAAAAGACGCAGTACTGAGGTCTCTCCCGATAGCAGGTGGGTAAGTTGGAATTCGCCGCTCGGCTGACCCTGCAGGAGCAAACTTATGCCAAAATTCGACGCAAAACCAGCTTTTCAATGAAGAGCAGCCAGGGACATTCTAGCAAGTTTTACTTGTAAGTGGGGTTGGAAACGCTTTTCAGGCTCAGTACTGGGCTCAAAAGATGCAGCTCTGAGGTCTCTCCTGATAGCAGGTGGGTAAGTAGAAATTTGCCGCTCGGCTGACCCGGCAGGAGCAAACGTATGCCAAAAATCGACGCAGAATCAGCTTTTCAGTAAAGAGCAGCCAGGGACATTCTAGCAAGTTTTACTTGTAAGTGGGGTTGGAAATGCTTTTCAGGGTCAGTACTGGGCTCAAAAGATGCAGCACTGAGGTCTCTCCTGATAGCAGGTGGGTAAGTATAAATTTGCCGCAGGGCTGACCCGGCAGGAGCAAACGTATGCCAAAAATGTACGCAGAACCAGCTTTTCAGTGAAGAGCAGCCTGGGACATTCTAGCAAATTTTACTTGTAAGTGGGGTTGGAAACGCTTTTCAGGCTTAGTACTGGGCTCAAAAGATGCAGCCCTGATGTCTCTCCTGATAGCAAGTGGGTATGTAGAAATTCGCCAAACGGCTGACTCAGCAGGAGCAAACATATGCCAAAAATTGACGCAGAACCAGCTTTTCAGTGAGGAGCAGCCAGGGACATTCTAGTACGTTTTACTAGTAAGTGGGGTTGGAAACGCTTTTCAGGCTCAATACTGGACTCAAAAGATGCAGCCCTGAGGTCTCTCATGATAGCAGGTGGGTAAGTTGGAATTCGCCGCTCGGCTGACCCTGCAGGAGCAAACGTATGCCAAAATTCGACGCAGAACCAGCTTTTCAGTGAAGAGCAGCCAAGGACATTCTAGCAAGTTTTACTTGTAAGTGGGGTTGGAAACGATTTTCAGGCTCAGGACAGGGCTCAAAAGATGCAGCCATGAGGTCTCTCTTGATAGCAGGTGGGTAAGTAGAAATTCGCCACTTGGCTGACCCAGCAGGAGCAAACGTATGCCAAAAATCGACGCAGAACCAGCTTTTCAGTGAAGAGCAGCCAGGGACATTATAGCACGTTTTACTTGTAAGTGGGGTTGGAAACGCTTTTCAGGCTCAATACTGGGCTCAAAAGATGCAGCACTGAGGTCTCTCCTGATAGCAGGCGGGTAAGTAGAAATTCACCGCTCGGCTGACCTGGCATTAGCAAACGTATGCCAAAAATTGACGCAGAACCAGCTTTTCAGTGAAGAGCAGCCAGGGACATTCTAGCAAGTTTTACTTGTAAGTGGGGTTGGAAACTCTTTTCAGGCTCAGTACTGGGCTCAAAAGATACAGCCATGAGGTCTCTCCTGATAGCAGGTGGGTAAGTAGAAATTCACCACTCGGCTGACCCAGCAGGAGCAAACGTATGCCAAAAATCGACTCAGAACCAGCTTTTCAGTGAAGAGCAGCCAGGGACATTCTAGCACATTTTACTTGTAAGTGGGGTTGGAAACGCTTTTCAGGCTCAGTACTGGGCTTAAAAGACGCAGCACTGAGGCCTCTCCCGATAGCAGGTCGGTAAGTAGAAATTCACCACTCGGCTGACCCGGCAGGAACAAACGTATGCCAAAAATTGACGTGAACCAGCGTTTCAGTGAAGAGCAGCCAGGGACATTCTAGCAAGTTTAAGTTGTAAGTGGGGTTGGAAACGCTTTTCAGGCTCAGTACTGGACTCAAAAGATGCAGCCCTGAGGTCTCTCATGATAGCAGGTGGGTAAGTTGGAATTCGCCGCTCGGCTGACCCTGCAGGAGCAAACTTATACCAAAATTCTACGCAACACCAGCTTTTCAATGAAGAGCAGCCAGGGACATTCTAGCAAGTTTTACTTGTAAGTGGGGTTGGAAACGCTTTTCAGGCTCAGTACTGTGCACAAAAGATGCAGCCCTGAGGTCTCTCATGATAGCAGGTGGGTAAGTAGAAATTTGCCGCTCGGCTGACCCGGCAGGAGCAAACGTATGCCAAAAATCGACGCAGAATCAGCTTTTCAGTAAAGAGCAGCCAGGGACATTCTAGCAAGTTTTACTTGTAAGTGGGGTTGGAAATGCTTTTCAGGGTCAGTACTGGGCTCAAAAGATGCAGCACTGAGGTCTCTCCTGATAGCAGGTGGGTAAGTATAAATTTGCCGCAGGGCTGACCCGGCAGGAGCAAACGTATGCCAAAAATGTACGCAGAACCAGCTTTTCAGTGAAGAGCAGCCTGGGACATTCTAGCAAATTTTACTTGTAAGTGGGGTTGGAAACGCTTTTCAGGCTTAGTACTGGGCTCAAAAGATGCAGCCCTGATGTCTCTCCTGATAGCAAGTGGGTATGTAGAAATTCGCCAAACGGCTGACTCAGCAGGAGCAAACATATGCCAAAAATTGACGCAGAACCAGCTTTTCAGTGAGGAGCAGCCAGGGACATTCTAGCAAGTTTTACTAGTAAGTGGGGTTGGAAACGCTTTTCAGGCTCAATACTGGACTCAAAAGATGCAGCCCTGAGGTCTCTCATGATAGCAGGTGGGTAAGTTGGAATTCGCCGCTCGGCTGACCCTGCAGGAGCAAACGTATGCCAAAATTCGACGCAGAACCAGCTTTTCAGTGAAGAGCAGCCAAGGACATTCTAGCAAGTTTTACTTGTAAGTGGGGTTGGAAACGATTTTCAGGCTCAGGACAGGGTTCAAAAGATGCAGCCATGAGGTCTCTCTTGATAGCAGGTGGGTAAGTAGAAATTTGCCACTTGGCTGACCCAGCAGGAGCAAACGTATGCCAAAAATCGACGCAGAACCAGCTTTTCAGTGAAGAGCAGCCAGGGACATTATAGCACGTTTTACTTGTAAGTGGGGTTGGAAACGCTTTTCAGGCTCAATACTGGGCTCAAAAGATGCAGCACTGAGGTCTCTCCTGATAGCAGGCGGGTAAGTAGAAATTCACCGCTCGGCTGACCTGGCATTAGCAAACGTATGCCAAAAATTGACGCAGAACCAGCTTTTCAGTGAAGAGCAGCCAGGGACATTCTAGCAAGTTTTACTTGTAAGTGGGGTTGGAAACTCTTTTCAGGCTCAGTACTGGGCTCAAAAGATACAGCCATGAGGTCTCTCCTGATAGCAGGTGGGTAAGTAGAAATTCACCACTCGGCTGACCCAGCAGGAGCAAACGTATGCCAAAAATCGACTCAGAACCAGCTTTTCAGTGAAGAGCAGCCAGGGACATTCTAGCACATTTTACTTGTAAGTGGGGTTGGAAACGCTTTTCAGGCTCAGTACTGGGCTCAAAAGACGCAGCACTGAGGCCTCTCCCGATAGCAGGTCGGTAAGAAGAAATTCACCACTCGGCTGACCCGGCAGGAACAAACGTATGCCAAAAATTGACGTGAACCAGCGTTTCAGTGAAGAGCAGCCAGGGACATTCTAGCAAGTTTAAGTTGTAAGTGGGGTTGGAAACGCTTTTCAGGCTCAGTACTGGACTCAAAAGATGCAGCCCTGAGGTCTCTCATGATAGCAGGTGGGTAAGTTGGAATTCGCCGCTCGGCTGACCCTGCAGGAGCAAACTTATACCAAAATTCTACGCAACACCAGCTTTTCAATGAAGAGCAGCCAGGGACATTCTAGCAAGTTTTACTTGTAAGTGGGGTTGGAAACGCTTTTCACGCTCAGTACTGTGCACAAAAGATGCAGCCCTGATGTCTCTCATGATAGCAGGTGGGTAAGTAGAAATTCGCCACTCGGCTGACAAGGCAGGAGCAAACGTATGCCAAAAATCGACGCAGAACCAGCTTTTCAGTGAAGAGCAGCCAGGGACATTATAGCAAGTTTTACTTGTAAGTGGGGTTGGAAACACTTTTCAGGCTCAGTACTGGGCTAAAAAGATGCAGCCATGAGGTTTCTCTTGATAGCAGCTGGGTAAGTAGAAATTCACCGCTCGGCTGACCCTGCAGGAGCAAACGTATGCCAAAAATCGACACAGAACCAGCTTTTCCGTGAAGAGCAGCCAGGGACATTCTAGCAAGTTTTACTTGTAAGTGGGGTTGGAAACGCTTTTCAGTCTCAGTACTGGGCTCAAAAGATGCAGCTCTGAGGTCTCTCCTGATAGCAGGTGGGTAAGTAGAAATTCCCCGCATGGCTGACCCGGCAGGAGCAATCGTATGCCAAAAATGTACGCAGAACCAGCTTTTCAGTGAAGAGCAGCCTGGGACATTCTAGCAAATTTTACTTGTAAGTGGGGTTGGAAACGCTTTTCAGGCTTAGTACTGGGCTCAAAAGATGCAGCCCTGAGGTCTCTCCTGATAGCAGGTGGGTAAGTTGGAATTCGCCGCTCGGCTGACCCTGCAGGAGCAAGCGTATGCCAAAATTCGACACGGAACCAGCTTTTCAGTGAAGAGCAGCCAAGGACATTCTAGCAAGTTTTACTTGTAAGTGGGGTTGGAAACGATTTTCAGGCTCAGGACTGGGCTCAAAAGATGCAGCCATGAGGTCTCTCTTGATAGCAGGTGGGTAAGTAGAAATTCGCCATTCGGCTGACCCAGCAGGAGCAAACGTATGCCAAAAATCGACGCAGAACCAGCTTTCAGTGAGAAGCAGCCAGGGACATTCTAGCAAGTTTTACTTGTAAATGGGGTTGGAAACGCTTTTCAGGCTCAGTACTGGGCTCAAAAGACGCAGCACTGAGGTCTCTCCCGATAGCAGGTGGGTAAGTAGAAATTCACCACTCGGCTGACCCGGCAGGAACAAACGTATGCCAAAAATTTACGTGAACCAGCGTTTCAGTGAAGAGCAGCCAGGGACGTTCAAGCAAGTTTTACTGGTAAGTGGGGTTGGAAACGCTTTTCAGGCTCAATACTGGGCTCAAAAGATGCAGCACTGAGGTCTCTCCTGATAGCAGGCGGGTAAGTAGAAATTCACCGCTCGGCTGACCTGGCATTAGCAAACGTATGCCAAAAATCGACGCAGAACCAGCTTTTCAGTGAAGAGCAGCCAGGGACATTCTAGCAAGTTTTAGTTGTAAGTGGGGTTGGAAACGCTTTTCAGGCTCAGTACTGGGCTCAAAAGATGCAGCCATGAGGTCTCTGTTGATAGCAGCTGGGTAAGTAGAAATTTGCCGCTCGGCTGACCCGGCAGGAGCAAAGGTATGCCAAAAATCGACGCAGAACCAGCTTTTCAGTGTAGAGCAGCCAGGGACATTCTAGCAAGTTTTACTTGTAAGTGGGGTTGGACACGCTTTTCAGGCTCAGTACTGGACTCAAAAGATGCAGCCCTGAGGTCTCTCATGATAGCAGGTGGGTAAGTTGGAATTCGCCGCTCGGCTGACCCTGCAGGAGCAAACTTATGCCAAAATTCGATGCAAAACCAGCTTTTCAATGAAGAGCAGCCAGGGACATTCTAGCAAGTTTTACTTGTAAGTGGGGTTGGAAACGCTTTTCAAGCTCAGTACTGTGCACAAAAGATGCAGCCCTGAGGTCTCTCATGATAGCAGGTGGGTAAGAAGAAATTCGCCGCTCGGCTGACAAGGCAGGAGCAAACGTATGCCAAAAATCGACGCAGAACCAGCTTTTCAGTGAAGAGCAGCCAGGGACATTATAGCAAGTTTTACTTGTAAGTGGGGTTGGAAACGCTTTTCAGGCTCAGTATTGGGCTCAAAAGATGCAGCCGTGAGGTCTCTCTTGATAGCAGCTGGGTAAGTAGAAATTTGCCGCTCGGCTGACCTTGCAGGAGAAAACGTATGCCAAAAATCGACTCAGAACCAGGTTTTCAGTGTAGAGCAGCCAGGGACATTCTAGCAAGTTTTACTTGTAAGTGGGGTTGGAAACGCTTTTCAGGCTCATTACTGGGCACAAAAGATGCAGCCATGAGGTCTCTCCTGATAGCAGGTGGGAAGTAGAAATTCGCCGCTCGGCTGACCCGGAAGGAGCAAACGTATGTCTCAAAATTGATGTAAAGCCAGCGATTCAGTGAAGAGCAGCGAGGGACATTCTAGCAAGTTTCACTTGTAAGTGGGGTTGGAAACGCTTTTCAGGCTGAGTACTGGGCTCAAAAGATGCAGTCCTGAGGTCTCAGCAGGTGCGTAAGTTGGAATTCGCTGCTCGGCTGACCCTGCAGGAGCAAACGTATGCCAAAAATCAACACAGAACCAGCTTTTCCGCGAAGAGCAGCAAGGGACATTCTAGCAAGTTTTACTTGTAAGTGGGGTTGGAAACGCTTTTCAGGCTCAGTACTGGGCTCAAAAGATGCAGCTCTGAGGTCTCTGCTGATAGCAGGTGGGTAAGTAGAAATTTGCCGCTCGGCTGACTCGGCAGGAGCAAACGTATGTCAAAAATCGACGCAGAATCAGCTTTTCAGTAAAGAGCAGCCAGGGACATTCTAGCAAGTTTTACTTGTAAGTGGGGTTGGAAATGCTTTTCAGGGTCAATACTGGGCTCAAAAGATGCAGCACTGAGGTCTCTCCTGATAGCAGGTGGGTAAGTATAAATTTGCCGCTGGGCTGACCCGGCAGGAGCAAACGTATGCCAAAAATGTACGCAGAACCAGCTTTTCAGTGAAGAGCAGCCTGGGACATTCTAGCAAATTTTACTTGTAAGTGGGGTTGGAAACGCTTTCAGGCTCATTACTGGGCTCAAAAGATGCAGCCATGAGGTCTCTCCTGATAGCAGGTGGGTAAGTAGAAATTCGCCGCTCGGCTGACCCGGCAGGAGCAAACGTATGCCAAAATTGATGCAAAGCCAGCTTTTCAGTGAAGAGCAGTGAGGGACATTCTAGCAAGTTTTACTTGTAAGTGGGGTTGGAAACGCTTTTCAGGCTCAGTACTGGGCTCAAAAGATACAGTCCTGAGGTCTCAGCAGGTGCGTAAGTTGGAATTTGCCGCTCGGCTGACCCTGCAGGAGCAAACGTATGCCAAAAATCGACACAGAATCAGCTTTTCCGTGAAGAGCAGCCAGGGACATTCTAGCAAGTTTTACTTGTAAGTGGGGTTGGAAACGCTTTTTACGCTCAGTACTGTGCACAAAAGATGCGGCACTGAGGTCTCTCCCGATAGCAGGTGGGTAAGTAGAAATTCACCACTCGGCTGACCCGGCAGGAACAAACGTATGCCAAAAATTGACGTGAACCAGCGTTTCAGTGAAGAGCAGCCAGGGACGTTGTAGCAAGTTTTACTGGTGAGTGGGGTGGACACACTTTTCAGGCTCAATACTGGGCTCAAAAGATGCAGCACTGAGGTCTCTCCTGATAGCAGGCGGGTAAGTAGAAATTCACCGCTCGGCTGACCTTGCATTAACAAACGTATGCCAAAAATCGACGCAGAACCAGCTTTTCAGTGAAGAGCATCCAGGGACATTCTAGCAAGTTTTAGTTGTAAGTGGGGTTGGAAACGCTTTTCAGGCTCAGTACTGGACTCAAAAGATGCATCCCTGAGGTCTCTCATGATAGCAGGTGGGTAAGTTGGAATTCGCTGCTCGGCTGACCCTGCAGGAGCAAACTTATGCCAAAATTCGAAGCAAAACCAGCTTTTCAATGAAGAGCAGCTAGGGACATTCTAGCAAGTTTTACTTGTTAGTGGGGTTGGAAACGCATTTCACGCTCAGTACTGTGCACAAAAGATGCAGCCCTGAGGTCTCCCATGATAGCAGGTGGGTAAGTAGAAATTCGCCGCTCGGCTGACCCGGCAGGAGCAAACGTATGCCAAAAATCGACGCAGAATCAGCTTTTCAGTAAAGAGCAGCCAGGGACATTCTAGCAAGTTTTACTTGTAAGTGGGGTTGGAAATGCTTTTCAGGGTCAGTACTGGGCTCAAAAGATGCAGCACTGAGGTCTCTCCTGATAGCCGGTGGGTAAGTATAAATTCGCCGCTCGGCTGACCCGGCAGGAGCAAACGTATGCCAAAAATGTACGCAGAACCAGCTTTTCAGTGAAGAGCAGCCTGGGACATTCTAGCAAATTTTACTTATAAGTGGGGTTGGAAACGCTTTTCAGGCTTAGTACTGGGCTCAAAAGATGCAGCCCTGAGGTCTCTCCTGATAGCAGGTGGGTATGTAAAAATTCGCCACTCGACTGACTCAGCAGGAGCAAACGTATGCCAAAAATTGATGCAGAACCAGCTTTTCAGTGAGGAGCAACCAGGGACATTCTAGCAAGTTTTACTGGTAAGTGGGGTTGGAAACGATTTTCAGGCTCAGGACTGGGCTCAAAATATGCAGCCATGAGGTCTCTCTTGATAGCAGGTGGGTAAGTAGAAATTACCCGCTCGGCTGACCCGGCAAGAGCAAACGTATGCCAAAAATTGACGCAGAACCAGCTTTTCAGTGAAGAGCAGCAAGGGACAATCTAGCAAGTTTTACTTGTAAGTGGGGTTGGAAACTCTTTTCAGGCTCAGTACTGGGATCAAAAGATACAGCCATGAGGTCTCTCCTGATAGCAGGTGGGTAAGTAGAAATTCGCCACTCGACTGACCCAGCAGGAGCAAATGTATGCCAAAAATTGACGCAGAACCAGCTTTTCAGTGAAGAGCAGCCAGGGACATTCTAGCACGTTTTACTTGTAAGTGGGGTTGGAAACGCTTTTCAGGCTCAGTACTGGGCTCAAAGACGCAGTACTGAGGTCTCTCCCGATAGCAGGTGGGAAAGTAGAAATTCACCACTCGGCTGACCCGGCAGGAACAAACGTATGCCAAAAATTGACGTGAACCAGCGTTTCAATGAAGAGCAGCCAGGGACATTCTAGCAAGTTTTAGTTGTAAGTGGGGTTGGAAACGCTTTTCAGGCTCAGTACTGGACTCAAAAGATGCAGCCCTGAGGTCTCTCATGATAGCAGGTGGGTAAGTTGGAATTCGCCGCTCGGCTGACCCTGCAGGAGCAAACTTATGCCAAAATTCGACGCAAAACCAGCTTTTCAATGAAGAGCAGCCAGGGACATTCTAGCAAGTTTTACTTGTAAGTGGGGTTGGAAACGCTTTTCAAGCTCAGTACTGTGCACAAAAGATGCAGCCCTGAGGTCTCTCATGATAGCAGGTGGGTAAGAAGAAATTCGCCGCTCGGCTGACAAGGCAGGAGCAAACGTATGCCAAAAATCGACGCAGAACCAGCTTTTCAGTGAAGAGCAGCCAGGGACATTATAGCAAGTTTTACTTGTAAGTGGGGTTGGAAACGCTTTTCAGGCTCAGTACTGGGCTCAAAAGATGCAGCCGTGAGGTCTCTCTTGATAGCAGCTGGGTAAGTAGAAATTTGCCGCTCGGCTGACCTTGCAGGAGAAAACGTATGCCAAAAATCAACTCAGAACCAGGTTTTCAGTGTAGAGCAGCCAGGGACATTCTAGCAAGTTTTACTTGTAAGTGGGGTTGGAAACGCTTTTCAGGGTCATTACTGGGCACAAAAGATGCAGCCATGAGGTCTCTCCTGATAGCAGGTGCGAAGTAGAAATTCGCCGCTCGGCTGACCCGGAAGGAGCAAACGTATGTCTCAAAATTGATGTAAAGCCAGCGATTCAGTGAAGAGCAGCGAGGGACATTCTAGCAAGTTTCACTTGTAAGTGGGGTTGGAAACGCTTTTCAGGCTCAGTACTGGGCTCAAAAGATGCAGTCCTGAGGTCTCAGCAGGTGCGTAAGTTGGAATTCGCTGCTCGGCTGACCCTGCAGGAGCAAACGTATGCCAAAAATCGACACAGAACCAGCTTTTCCGCGAAGAGCAGCAAGGGACATTCTAGCAAGTTTTACTTGTAAGTGGGGTTGGAAACGCTTTTCAGGCTCAGTACTGGGCTCAAAAGATGCAGCTCTGAGGTCTCTGCTGATAGCAGGTGGGTAAGTAGAAATTTGCCGCTCGGCTGACCCGGCAGGAGCAAACGTATGCCAAAAATCGACGCAGAATCAGCTTTTCAGTAAAGAGCAGCCAGGGACATTCTAGCAAGTTTTACTTGTAAGTGGGGTTGGAAATGCTTTTCAGGGTCAGTACTGGGCTCAAAAGATGCAGCACTGAGGTCTCTCCTGATAGCAGGTGGGTAAGTATAAATTTGCCACTGGGCTGACCCGGCAGGAGCAAACGTATGCCAAAAATGTACGCAGAACCAGCTTTTCAGTGAAGAGCAGCCTGGGACATTCTAGCAAATTTTACTTGTAAGTGGGGTTGGAAACGCTTACCAGGCTTAGTAATGGGCTCAAAAGATGCAGCCCTGATGTCTCTCCTGATAGCAAGTGGGTATGTAGAAATTCGCCAAACGGCTGACTCAGCAGGAGCAAACATATGCCAAAAATTGACGCAGAACCAGCTTTTCAGTGAGGAGCAGCCAGGGACATTCTAGCAAGTTTTACTAGTAAGTGGGGTTGGAAACGCATTTCAGGCTCAATACTGGACTCAAAAGATGCAGCCCTGAGGTCTCTCATGATAGCAGGTGGGTAAGTTGGAATTCGGCGCTCGGCTGACCCTGCAGGAGCAAACATATGCCAAAATTTGACGCAGAACCAGCTTTTCAGTGAAGAGCAGCCAAGGACATTCTAGCAAGTTTTACTTGTAAGTGGGGTTGGAAACTCTTTTCAGGCTCATTACTGGGCTCAAAAGATGCAGCCATGAGGTCTCTCCTGATAGCAGGTGGGTAAGTAGAAATTAGAAGCTCGGCTGACCAGGCAGGAGCAAACGTATGCCAAAAATCAACGCAGGACCAGCTTTTCAGTGAAGAGCAGCCAGGGACATTCTAGCAAGTTTTACTTGTAAGTGGGGTTGGAAACGCTTTTTAGGCTTAGTACTGGGCTCAAAAGATGCAGTCCTGAGGTCTCTCCTGATAGCAGGTATGTAAGTCGGAATTCGCCTCTCATCTGACCCGGCAGGAGCTAACGTATGCCAAAAATCGACTTGAACCAGCTTTTCAGTTGAGAGCAGCCAGGGACATTTTAGCAAGTTTTACTGGTAAGTGGGGTTGTAAATGCTTTTCAGGCTCAATACTGGGCTCAAAAGATGCAGCCCTGAGGTCTCTCCTGATAGCAGGTGGGTAAGTTGGAATTCGCTGCTAGGCTGACCCTGCAGGAGCAAACGTATGCCAAAAATCGACGCTGAACCAGCTTTTCAGTGAAGAGCAGCCAGGGACATTCTAGCAAGTTTTACTTGTAAGTGGGGTTGGAAACGCTTTGCAGGCTCAGTACTGGGCTCAAAAGATGCAGTCATGAGGTCTCTCTTGATAGCAGCTGGGTAAGTAGAAATTTGCCGCTCGGCTGACCCGGCAGGAGCAAACGTATGCCAAAAATTGACGCAGAACCAGCTTTTCAGTGTAGAGCAGCCAGGGACATTCTAGCAAGTTTTACTTGTAAGTGGGGTTGGAAACGCTTTTCAGGCTCAGTACTGGGCTCAAAAGATGCAGTCCTGAGGTCTCAGCAGGTGCGTAAGTTGGAATTCGCAGCTCGGCTGACCCTGCAGGAGCAAACGTATGCCAAAAATCGACACAGAATCAGCTTTTCCGTGAAGAGCAGCCAGGGACATTCTAGCAAGTTTTACTTGTAAGTGGGGTTGGAAACGCTTTTTACGCTCAGTACTGTGCACAAAAGATGCGGCACTGAGGTCTCTCCCGATAGCAGGTGGGTAAGTAGAAATTCACCACTCGGCTGACCCGGCAGGAACAAACATATGCCAAAAATTGACGTGAACCAGCGTTTCAGTGAAGAGCAGCCAGGGACGTTGTAGCAAGTTTTACTGGTAAGTGGGGTGGAAACACTTTTCAGGCTCAATACTGGGCTCAAAAGATGCAGCACTGAGGTCTCTCCTGATAGCAGGCGGGTAAGTAGAAATTCACCGCTCGGCTGACCTTGCATTAGCAAACGTATGCCAAAAATCGACGCAGAACCAGCTTTTCAGTGAGGAGCATCCAGGGACATTCTAGCAAGTTTTAGTTGTAAGTGTGGTTGGAAATGCTTTTCAGGCTCAGTACTGGACTCAAAAGATGCAGCCCTGAGGTCTCTCATGATAGCAGGTGGGTAAGTTGGAATTCGCTGCTCGGCTGACCCTGCAGGAGCAAACTTATGCCAAAATTCGACGCAAAACCAGCTTTTCAATGAAGAGCAGCTAGGGAAATTCTAGCAAGTTTTACTTGTTAGTGGGGTTGGAAATGCTTTTCACGCTCAGTACTGTGCACAAAAGATGCAGCCCTGAGGTCTCCCATGATAGCAGGTGGGTAAGTAGAAATTCGCCGCTCGGCTGACCCGGCAGGAGCAAACGTATGCCAAAAATCGACGCAGAATCAGCTTTTCAGTAAAGAGCAGCCAGGGACATTCTAGCAAGTTTTACTTGTAAGTGGGGTTGGAAATGCTTTTCAGGGTCAGTACTGGGCTCAAAAGATGCAGCACTGAGGTCTCTCCTGATAGCAGGTGGGTAAGTATAAATTTGCCGCTGGGCTGACCCGGCAGGAGCAAACGTATGCCAAAAATGTACGCAGAACCAGCTTTTCAGTGAAGAGCAGCCTGGGACATTCTAGCAAATTTTACTTGTAAGTGGGGTTGGAAACGCTCTTCAGGCTTAGTACTGGGCTCAAAAGATGCAGCCCTGATGTCTCTCCTGATAGCAAGTGGGTATGTAGAAATTCGCCAAACGGCTGACTCAGCAGGAGCAAACATATGCCAAAAATTGACGCAGAACCAGCTTTTCAGTGAGGAGCAGCCAGGGACATTCTAGCAAGTTTTACTAGTAAGTGGGGTTGGAAACGCATTTCAGGCTCAATACTGGACTCAAAAGATGCAGCCCTGAGGTCTCTCATGATAGCAGGTGGGTAAGTTGGAATTCGCCGCTCGGCTGACCCTGCAGGAGCAAACATATGCCAAAATTCGACGCAGAACCAGCTTTTCAGTGAAGAGCAGCCAAGGACATTCTAGCAAGTTTTACTTGTAAGTGGGGTTGGAAACGATTTTCAGGCTCAGGACAGGGCTCAAAAGATGCAGCCATGAGGTCTCTCTTGATAGCAGGTGGGTAAGTAGAAATTCGCCACTTGGCTGACCCAGCAGGAGCAAACGTATGCCAAAAATCGACGCAGAACCAGCTTTTCAGTGAAGAGCAGCCAGGGACATTATAGCACGTTTTACTTGTACGTGGGGTTGGAAACGCTTTTCAGGCTCAGTACTGGGCTCAAAAGACGCAGCACTGAGGTCTCTCCCGATAGCAGGTGGGTAAGTAGAAATTTGCCGCTCGGCTTACCCGGCAGGAGCAAACGTATGACAAAAATCGACGCAGAACCAGCTTTTCAGTGTAGAGCAGCCAGGGACATGCTAGCAAGTTTTACTTGTAAGTGGGGTTGGAAACGCTTTTCAGGCTCATTACTGGGCTCAAAAGATGCAGCCATGAGGTCTCTCCTGATAGCAGGTGGGTAAGTAGAAATTAGAAGCTCGGCTGACCAGGCAGGAGCAAACGTATGCCAAAAATCAACGCAGGACCAGCTTTTCAGTGAAGAGCAGCCAGGGACATTCTAGCAAGTTTTACTTGTAAGTGGGGTTGGAAACGCTTTTTAGGCTTAGTACTGGGCTCAAAAGATGCAGTCCTGAGGTCTCTCCTGATTGCAGGTATGTAAGTCGGAATTCGCCTCTCATCTGACCCGGCAGGAGCTAACGTATGCCAAAAATCGACTTGAACCAGCTTTTCAGTTGAGAGCAGCCAGGGACATTTTAGCAAGTTTTACTGGTAAGTGGGGTTGTAAATGCTTTTCAGGCTCAATACTGGGCTCAAAAGATGCAGCCCTGAGGTCTCTCCTGATAGCAGGTGGGTAAGTTGGAATTCGCTGCTAGGCTGACCCTGCAGGAGCAAACGTATGCCAAAAATCGACGCTGAACCAGCTTTTCAGTGTAGAGCAGCCAGGGACATTCTAGCAAGTTTTACTTGTAAGTGGGGTTGGAAACGCTTTGCAGGCTCAGTACTGGGCTCAAAAGATGCAGCCATGAGGTCTCTCTTGATAGCAGCTGGGTAAGTAGAAATTTGCCGCTCGGCTGACCCGGCAGGAGCAAACGTATGCCAAAAATTGACGCAGAACCAGCTTTTCAGTGTAGAGCAGCCAGGGACATTCTAGCAAGTTTTACTTGTAAGTGGGGTTGGAAACGCTTTTCAGGCTCAGTACTGGGCTCAAAAGATGCAGTCCTGAGGTCTCAGCAGGTGCGTAAGTTGGAATTCACCGCTCGGCTGACCCTGCAGGAGCAAACGTATGCCAAAATTCGACGCGGAACCAGCTTTTCAGTGAAGAGCAGCCAAGGACATTCTAGCAAGTTTTACTTGTAAGTGGGGTTGGAAATGATTTTCAGGCTCAGGACTGGGCTCAAAAGATGCAGCCATGAGGTCTCTCTTGATAGCAGGTGGGTAAGTAGAAATTCGCCATTCGGCTGACCCAGCAGGAGCAAACGTATGCCAAAAATCGAGGCAGAACCAGCTTTTCAGTGAGAAGCAGCCAGGGACATTCTAGCAAGTTTTACTTGTAAATGGGGTTGGAAACGCTTTTCAGGCTCAGTACTGGGCTCAAAAGACGCAGCACTGAGGTCTCTCCCGATAGCAGGTGGGTAAGTAGAAATTCACCACTCGGCTGACCCGGCAGGAACAAACGTATGGCAAAAATTGACGTGAACCAGCGTTTCAGTGAAGAGCAGCCAGGGACGTTCAAGCAAGTTTTACTGGTAAGTGGGGTTGGAAACGCTTTTCAGGCTCAATACTGGGCTCAAAAGATGCAGCACTGAGGTCTCTCCTGATAGCAGGCGGGTAAGTAGAAATTCACCGCTCGGCTGACCTGGCATTAGCAAACGTATGCCAAAAATAGACGCAGAACCAGCTTTTCAGTGAAGAGCAGCCAGGGACATTCTAGCAAGTTTTAGTTGTAAGTGGGGTTGGAAACGCTTTTCAGGCTCAGTACTGGGCTCAAAAGATGCAGCCATGAGGTCTCTCTTGATAGCAGCTGGGTAAGTATAAATTTGCCGCTCGACTGACCCGGCAGGAGCAAACGTATGCCAAAAATCAACGCAGAACCAGCTTTTCAGTGTAGAGCAGCCAAGGACATTCTAGCAAGTTTTACTTGTAAGTGGGGTTGGACACGCTTTTCAGGCTCATTACTGGGCTCAAAAGATGCAGCCATGAGGTCTCTCCTGATAGCAGGTGGGTAAGTAGAAATTAGAAGCTCGGCTGACCAGGCAGGAGCAAACGTATGCCAAAAATCGACGCAGGACCAGCTTTTCAGTGAAGAGCAGCCAGGGACATTCTAGCAAGTTTTACTTGTAAGTGGGGTTGGAAATGCTTTTCAGGCTTAGTACTGGGCTCAAAAGATGCAGTCCTGAGGTCTCTCCTGATAGCAGTTGTGTAAGTCGGAATTCGCCGCTCAGCTGACCCGGCAGGGGCAAACGTATGCCAAAAATCGACTTGAACCAGCTTTTCAGTTGAGAGCAGCCAGGGACATTTTAGCAAGTTTTACTGGTAAGTGGGGTTGGAAATGCTTTTCAGGCTCAATACTGGGCTCAAAAGATGCAGCCCTGAGGTCTCTCCTGATAGCAGGTGGGTAAGTTGGAATTCGCCGCTAGGCTGACCCTGCAGGAGCAAACGTATGCCAAAAATCGACGCAGAACCAGCTTTTCAGTGAAGAGCAGCCAGGGACATTCTAGCAAGTTTTACTTGTAAGTGGGGTTGGAAACGCTTTTCAGTCTCAATACTGGGCTCAAAAGATGCTGCCCTGAAGTCTCTCATGATAGCAGGTGGGTAAGTAGAAATTCGCCGCTCGGCTGACAAGGCAGGAGCAAATGTATGCCAAAAATCGACGCAGAACCAGCTTTTCAGTGAAGAGCAGCCAGGGACATTATAGCAAGTTTTACTTGTAAGTGGGGTTGGAAACGCTTTTCAGGCTCAGTACTGGGCTCAAAAGATGCAGCCATGAGGTCTCTCTTGAGAGCAGCTGGGTAAGTAGAAATTTGCCGCTCGGCTGACCCGGCAGGAGCAAACGTATGCCAAAATTGATGCAGAACCAGCTTTTCAGTGTAGAGCAGCCAGGGACATTCTAGCAAGTTTTACTTGTAAGTGGGGTTGGAAACGCTTTCAGGCTCATTACTGGGCTCAAAAGTTGCAGCCATGAGGTCTCTCCTGATAGCAGGTGGGTAAGTAGAAATTTGCCGCTCGGCTGACCCGGCAGGAGCAAACGTATGCCAAAATTGATGTAAAGCCAGCTTTTCAGTGAAGAGCAGCAAGGGACATTCTAGCAAGTTTTACTTGTAAGTGGGGTTGGAAACGCTTTTCAGGCTCAGTACTGGGCTCAAAAGATGCAGTCCTGAGGTCTCAGCAGGTGCGTAAGTTGGAATTCACCGCTCGGCTGACCCTGCAGGAGCAAACGTATGCCAAAAATCGACACAGAATCAGCTTTTCCGTGAAGAGCAGCCAGGGACATTCTAGCAAGTTTTACTTGTAAGTGGGGTTGGAAACGCTTTTTACGCTCAGTACTGTGCACAAAAGATGCGGCACTGAGGTCTCTCCCGATAGCAGGTGGGTAAGTAGAAAGTAGAAATCCGGCAGGAACAAACGTATGCCAAAAATTGACGTGAACCAGCGTTTCAGTGAAGAGCAGCCAGGGACGTTGTAGCAAGTTTTACTGGTGAGTGGGGTGGACACACTTTTCAGGCTCAATACTGGGCTCAATAGATGCAGCACTGAGGTCTCTCCTGATAGCAGGCGGGTAAGTGAAAATTCACCGCTCGGCTGACCTTGCATTAGCAAACGTATGCCAAAAATCGACGCAGAACCAGCTTTTCAGTGAAGAGCATCCAGGGACATTCTAGCAAGTTTTAGTTGTAAGTGGGGTTGGAAACGCATTTCAGGCTCAGTACTGGACTCAAAAGATGCATCCCTGAGGTCTCTCATGATAGCAGGTGGGTAAGTTGGAATTCGCTGCTCGGCTGACCCTGCAGGAGCAAACTTATGCCAAAATTCAACGCAAAACCAGCTTTTCAATGAAGAGCAGCTAGGGACATTCTAGCAAGTTTTACTTGTTAGTGGGGTTGGAAACGCTTTTCACGCTCAGTACTGTGCACAAAAGATGCAGCCCTGAGGTCTCCCATGATAGCAGGCGGGTAAGTGAAAATTCACCGCTCGGCTGACCTTGCATTAGCAAACGTATGCCAAAAATCGATGCAGAATCAGCTTTTCAGTAAAGAGCAGCCAGGGACATTCTAGCAAGTTTTACTTGTAAGTGGGGTTGGAAATGCTTTTCAGGGTCAGTACTGGGCTCAAAAGATGCAGCACTGAGGTCTCTCCTGATAGCCGGTGGGTAAGTAGAAATTCCCCGCTCGGCTGACCGGGCAGGAGCAAACGTATGCCAAAAATGTATGCAGAACCAGCTTTTGAGTGAAGAGCAGCCTGGGACATTCTAGCAAATTTTACTTGTAAGTGGGGTTGGAAACGCTTTTCAGGCTTAGTACTGGGCTCAAAAGATGCAGCCCTGAGGTGTCTCCTGATAGCAGGTGGGTATGTAAAAATTCGCCACTCGACTGACTCAGCAGGAGCAAACGTATGCCAAAAATTGATGCAGAACCAGCTTTTCAGTGAGGAGCAGCCAGGGACATTCTAGCAAGTTTTACTGGTAAGTGGGGTTGAAAACGATTTTCAGGCTCAGGACTGGGCTCAAAAGATGCAGCCATGACGTCTCTCTTGATAGCAGGTGGGTAAGTAGAAATTACCCGCTCGGCAGACCCGGCAAGAGCAAACGTATGCTAAAAATTGACGCAGAACCAGCTTTTCAGTGAAGAGCAGCAAGGGACAATCTAGCAAGTTTTACTTGTAAGTGGGGTTGGAAACTCTTTTCAGGCTCAGTACTGGGATCAAAAGATACAGCCATGAGGTCTCTCCTGATAGCAGGTGGGTAAGTAGAAATTCGCCACTCGACTGACCCAGCAGGAGCAAATGTATGCCAAAAATTGACGCAGAACCAGCTTTTCAGTGAAGAGCAGCCAGGGACATTCTAGCACGTTTTACTTGTAAGTGGGGTTGGAAACGCTTTTCAGGCTCAGTACTGGGCTCAAAAGACGCAGTACTGAGGTCTCTCCCGATAGCAGGTGGGAAAGTAGAAATTCACCACTCGGCTGACCCGGCAGGAACAAACGTA
Source organism: Lissotriton helveticus (assembly GCF_964261635.1). NCBI lineage: Eukaryota > Metazoa > Chordata > Amphibia > Caudata > Salamandridae > Lissotriton > Lissotriton helveticus. Next base: position 427,812,687 of record NC_136068.1, read on the forward strand.
TGCCAAAAATTGACGTGAACCAGCGTTTCAATGAAGAGCAGCCAGGGACATTCTAGCAAGTTTTAGTTGTAAGTGGGGTTGGAAACGCTTTTGAGGCTCAGTACTGGACTCAAAAGATGCAGCCCTGAGGTCTCTCATGATAGCAGGTGGGTAAGTTGGAATTAGCCGCTCGGCTGACCCTGCAGGAGCAAACCTATGCCAAAATTCGACGCAAAACCAGCTTTTCAATGAAGAGCAGCCAGGGACATTCTAGCAAGTTTTACTTGTAAGTGGGGTTGGAAACGCTTTTCAAGCTCAGTACTGTGCACAAAAGATGCAGCCCTGAGGTCTCTCATGATAGCAGGTGGGTAAGTAGAAATTCGCCGCTCAGCTGACAAGGCAGGAGCAAACGTATGCCAAAAATCGACGCAGAACCAGCTTTTCAGTGAAGAGCAGCCAGGGACATTATAGCAAGTTTTACTTGTAAGTGGGGTTGGAAACGCTTTTCAGGCTCAGTACTGGGCTCAAAAGATGCAGCCGTGAGGTCTCTCTTGATAGCATCTGGGTAAGTAGAAATTTGCTGCTCGGCTGACCCTGCAGGAGAAAACGTATGCCAAAAATCGACTCAGAACCAGGTTTTCAGTGTAGAGCAGCCAGGGACATTCTAGCAAGTTTTACTTGTAAGTGGGGTTGGAAACGCTTTTCAGGCTCATTACTGGGCACAAAAGATGCAGCCATGAGGTCTCTCCTGATAGCAGGTGGGAAGTAGAAATTCGCCGCTCGGCTGACCCGGAAGGAGAAAACGTATGTCTCAAAATTGATGTAAAGCCAGCTTTTCAGTGAAGAGCAGCGAGGGACATTCTAGCAAGTTTTACTTGTAAGTGGGGTTGGAAACGCTTTTCAGGCTCAGTACTGGGCTCAAAAGATGCAGTCCTGAGGTTTCAGCAGGTGCGTAAGTTGGAATTCGCTGCTCGGCTGACCCTGCAGGAGCAAACGTATGCCAAAAATCGACACAGAACCAGCTTTTCCGTGAAGAGCAGCAAGGGACATTCTAGCAAGTTTTACTTGTAAGTGGGGTTGGAAACGCTTTTCAGGCTCAGTACTGGGCTCAAAAGATGCAGCTCTGAGGTCTCTCCTGATAGCAGGTGGGTAAGTAGAAATTTGCCGCTCGGCTGACCCTGCAGGAGCAAACGTATGCCAAAAATCGACGCAGAATCAGCTTTTCAGTAAAGAGCAGCCAGGGACATTCTAGCAAGTTTTACTTGTAAGTGGGGTTGGAAATGCTTTTCAGGGTCAGTACTGGGCTCAAAAGATGCAGCACTGAGGTCTCTCCTGATAGCAGGTGGGTAAGTATAAATTTGCCGCTGGGCTGACCCGGCAGGAGCAAAGGTATGCCAAAAATGTACGCAGAACCAGCTTTTCAGTGAAGAGCAGCCTGGGACATTCTAGCAAATTTTACTTGTAAGTGGGGTTGGAAACGCTTTTCAGGCTTAGTACTGGTCTCAAAAGATGCAGCCCTGATGTCTCTCCTGATAGCAAGTGGGTATGTAGAAATTCGCCAAACGGCTTACTCAGCAGGAGCAAACATATGCCAAAAATTGACGCAGAACCAGCTTTTCAGTGAGGAGCAGCCAGGGACATTCTAGCAAGTTTTACTAGTAAGTGGGGTTGGAAACGCTTTTGAGGCTCAATACTGGACTCAAAAGATGCAGCCCTGAGGTCTCTCATGATAGCAGGTGGGTAAGTTGGAATTCGCCGCTCTGCTGACCCTGCAGGAGCAAACGTATGCCAAAATTCGACGCAGAACCAGCTTTTCAGTGAAGAGCAGCCAAGGACATTCTAGCAAGTTTTACTTGTAAGTGGGGTTGGAAACGATTTTCAGGCTCAGGACAGGGCTCAAAAGATGCAGCCATGAGGTCTCTCTTGATAGCAGGTGGGTAAGTAGAAATTCGCCACTTGGCTGACCCAGCAGGAGCAAAAGTATGCCAAAAATCGATGCAGAACCAGCTTTTCAGTTGAGAGCAGCCAGGGACATTTTAGCAAGTTTTACTTGTAAGTGGGGTTGGAAACGCTTTTCAGTCTCAGTACTGGGCTCAAAAGATGCTGCCCTGAAGTCTCTCATGATAGCAGGTGGGTAAGTAGAAATTCGCCGCTTGGCTGACAAGGCAGGAGCAAATGTATGCAAAAAATCGACGCAGAACCAGCTTTTCAGTGAAGAGCAGCCAGGGACATTATAGCAAGTTTTACTTGTAAGTGGGGTTGGAAACGCTTTGCAGGCTCAGTACTGGGCTCAAAAGATGCAGCCATGAGGTCTCTCTTGATAGCAGCTGGGTAAGTAGAAATTTGCCGCTCGGCTGACCCGGCAGGAGCAAACGTATGCCAAAAATTGACGCAGAACCAGCTTTTCAGTGTAGAGCAGCCAGGGACATTCTAGCAAGTTTTACTTGTAAGTGGGGTTGGAAACGCTTTCAGGCTAATTACTGGGCTCAAAAGATGCAGCCATGAGGTCTCTCCTGATAGCAGGTGGATAAGTAGAAATTCGCCGCTCGGCTGACCCGGCAGGAGCAAACGTATGCCAAAATTGATGTAAAGTCAGCTTTTCAGTGAAGGGCAGCGAGGGACATTCTAGCAAGTTTTACTTGTAAGTGGGGTTGGAAACGCTTTTCAGGCTCAGTACTGGGCTCAAAAGATGCAGTCCTGAGGTCTCTCTTGATAGCAGCTGGGTAAGTAGAAATTCGCCACTCGGCTGACCCAGCAGGAGCAAACATATGCCAAAAATCGATGCAGAACCATCTTTTCAGTGTAGAGCAGCCAGGGACATTCTAGCACGTTTTACTTGTAAGTGGGGTTAGAAACGCTTTTCAGGCTCAGTACTGGGCTCAAAAGACGCAGCCCTGAGGTCTCTCCCGATAGCAGGTGGGTAAGTAGAAATTTGCCGCTCGGCTGACCCGGCAGGAGCAAATGTATGCCAAAAATCGACACAAAACCAGCTTTTCAGTGTAGAGCAGCCGGGGACATTCTAGCAAGTTTTACTTGGTGGAGAAGCGTGGCTCAGGGGTTAGAGGCGGCAGACCTGGAATCTGAGATCGGTCCTGGACCAGGGTTCAATTCCCCGCCCCGGCGGGCCTTGGGCTAAAAATTCCACGGACTCGATAATTCTCGCCCCGGTGCCTCCTCGACTCACGGGTTCACACTCTGCGACTCTGGGCAACAGCTTGCTTAATCTCCACAACTGCCCCTCGCGGCGGGATGCCTGACTTTCACCTTGTGTATACCCTGCTATCTCACAGGGGAATATCAGGAAGGGTTCCCTAAGCAAGCGCCGGGAAACCCACTGTGGGTAGCTGTGCGCTATATAAGCTCAACTACAACTACAACTACTTGTAAGTGGGGTTGGAAACGCTTTTCAGGCTCATTACTGGGCTCAAAAGATGCAGCCATGAGGTCTCTCCTGACAGCAGGTGGGTAAGTAGAAATTAGAAGCTCGGCTGACCAGGCAGGAGCAAACGTATGCCAAAAATCAACGCAGGACCAGCTTTTCAGTGAAGAGCAGCCAGGGACATTCTAGCAAGTTTTACTTGTAAGTGGGGTTGGAAACGCTTTTCAGGCTTAGTACTGGGCTCAAAAGATGCAATCCTGAGGTCTCTCCTGATAGCAGGTGTGTAAGTCGGAATTTGCCGCTCATCTGACCCGGCAGGAGCTAACGTATGGCAAAAATTGACTTGAACCAGCTTTTCAGTTGGAGCAGCCAGGGACATTTTAGCAAGTTTTACTGGTAAGTGGGGTTAGAAATGCTTTTCAGGCTCAATACTGGGCTCAAAAGATGCAGCCCTGAGGTCTCTCCTGATAGCAGGTGGGTAAGTTGGAATTCGCCGCTAGGCTGACCCTGCAGGAGCAAACGTATGCCAAAAATCAACGCTGAACAAGCTTTTCAGTGTAGAGCAGCCAGGGACATTCTAGCAAGTTTTATTTGTAAGTGGGGTTGGAAACGCTTTTCAGGCTTAGTACTGGGCTCAAAAGATGCAGTCCTGAGGTCTCTCCTGATAGCAGGTGTGTAAGTCGGAATTCGCCGCTCATCTGACCCGGCAGGAGCTAACGTATGCCAAAAATTTACTTGAACCAGCTTTTCAGTTGAGAGCAGCCAGGGACATTTTAGCAAGTTTTACTGGTAAGTGGGGTTAGAAATGCTTTTCAGGCTCAATACTGGGCTCAAAAGATGCAGCCCTGAGGTCTCTCCTGATAGCAGGTGGGTAAGTTGGAATTCGCCGCTAGGCTGACCCTGCAGGAGCAAACGTATGCCAAAAATCGACGCTGAACCAGCTTTTCAGTGTAGAGCAGCCAGGGACATTCTAGCAAGTTTTACTTGTAAGTGGGGTTGGAAACGCTTTCAGGCTCATTACTGGGCTCAAAAGATGCAGCCATGAGGTCTCTCCTGATAGCAGGTGGGTAAGTAGAAATTCGCCGCTCGGCTGACAAGGCAGGAGCAAATGTATGCCAAAAATCGACGCAGAACCAGCTTTTCAGTGAAGAGCAGCCAGGGACATTATAGCAAGTTTTACTTGTAAGTGGGGTTGGAAACGCTTTGAAGGCTCAGTACGGGGCTCAAAAGATGCAGCCATGAGGTCTCTCTTGATAGCAGCTGGGTAAGTAGAAATTTGCCGCTCGGCTGACCCAGCAGGAGCAAACGTATGCCAAAAATTGACGCAGAACCAGCTTTTCAGTGTAGAGCAGCCAGGGACATTCTAGCAAGTTTTACTTGTAAGTGGGGTTGGAAACGATTTCAGGCTCATTACTGGGCTCAAAAGATGCAGCCATGAGGTCTCTCCTGATAGCAGGTGGGTAAGTAGAAATTCGCCGCTCGGCTGACCCGGCAGGAGCAAACGTATGCCAAAATTGATGTAAAGCCAGCTTTTCAGTGAAGTGCAGCGAGGGACATTCTAGCAAGTTTTACTTATAAGTGGGGTTGGAAATGCTTTTCAGGCTCAGTACTGGGCTCAAAAGATGCAGTCCTGAGGTCTCAGCAGGTGCGTAAGTTGGAATTCGCCGCTCGGCTGACCCTGCAGGAGCAAACGTATGCCAAAAATCGACACAGAACCAGCTTTTCCGTGAAGAGCAGCCAGGGACATTCTAGCAAGTTTTACTTGTAAGTGGGGTTGGAAACGCTTTTTACGCTCAGTACTGTGCACAAAAGATGCGGCACTGAGGTCTCTCCAGATAGCAGGTGGGTAAGTAGAAATTCACCACTCGTCTGACCCGGCAGGAACAAACGTATGCCAAAAATTGACGTGAACCAGCGTTTCAGTGAAGAGCAGCCAGGGATGTTGTAGCAAGTTTTACTGGTAAGTGGGGTTGGAAACACTTTTCAGGCTCAATACTGGGCTCAAAAGATGCAGCACTGAGGTCTCGCCTGATAGCAGGCGGGTAAGTAGAAATTCACTGCTCGGCTGACCTTGCATTAGCAAACGTATGCCAAAAATCGACGCAGAACCAGCTTTTCAGTGAAGAGCATCCAGGGACATTCTAGCAAGTTTTTGTTGTAAGTGGGGTTGGAAACGCTTTTCAGGCTCAGTACTGGACTCAAAAGATGCAGCCCTGAGGTCTCTCATGATAGCAGGTGGGTAAGTTGGAATTCGCCGCTCGGCTGACCCGGCAAGAGCAAACGTATGCCAAAAGATGACGCAGCACCAGCTTTTCAGTGTAGAGCAGCCAGGGACATTCTAGAAAGTTTTACTTGTTAGTGGGGTTGGAATCGCTTTTCAAGCTCAGTACTGTGCACAAAAGATGCAGCCCTGAGGTCTCTCATGATAGCAGGTGGGTAAGTAGAAATTCGCCGCTCCGCTGACCCGGCAGGAACAAACGTATGCCAAAAATGTACGCAGAACCAGCTTTTCAGTGAAGAGCAGCCTGGGACATTCTAGCAAATTTTACTTGTAAGTGGGGTTGGAAACGCTTTTCAGGCTTAGTACTGGGCTCAAAAGATGCAGCCCTGAGGTCTCTCCTGATAGCAGGTGGGTATGTGGAAATTCGCCACTCGGCTGACTCAGCAGGAGCAAACGTATGCCAAAAAATGACGCAGAACCAGCTTTTCAGTGAGGAGCAGCCAGGGACATTCTAGCAAGTTTTACTGGTAAGTGGGGTTGGAAACGCTTTTCAGGCTCAATACTGGACTCAAAAAATGCAGCCCTGAGGTTTCTCATGATAGCAGGTGGGTAAGTTGGAATTCGCTGCTCGGCTAACCCTGCAGGAGCAAACGTATTCCAAAATTCGACACAGAACCAGCTTTTCAGTGAAGAGCAGCCAAGGACATTCTAGCAAGTTTTACGTGTTATTGGGGTTGGAAACGATTTTCAGGCACAGGACTGGGCTCAAAAGATGCAGCCATGAGGTCTCTCTTGATAGCAGGTGGGTAAGTAGAAATTACCCGCTCGGCTGACCCGGCAAGAGCAAACGTATGCCAAAAATTGACGCAGAACCAGCTTTTCAGTGTAGAGCAGCAAGGGACATTCTAGCAAGTTTTACTTGTAAGTGGGGTTGGAAACGATTTTCAGGCTCAGGACTGGGCTCAAAAGATGCAGCCATGAGGTCTCTCCTGATAGCAGGTGGGTAAGTAGAAATTACCCGCTCAGCTGACCCGGCAAGAGCAAACGTATGCCAAAAATTGACGCAGCACCAGCTTTTCAGTGTAGAGCAGCCAGGGACATTCTAGAAAGTTTTACTTGTTAGTTGGGTTGGAATCGCTTTTCAAGCTCAGTACTGTGCACAAAAGATGCAGCCCTGAGGTCTCTCATGATAGCAGGTGGGTAAGTAGAAATTCGCTGCTCGGCTGACCCGGCAGGAGCAAACATATGCCAAAAATGTACGCAGAACCAGCTTTTCAGTGAAGAGCAGCCTGGGATATTCTAGCAAATTTTACTTGTAAGTGGGGTTGGAAACGCTTTTCAGGCTTAGTACTGGGCTCAAAAGATGCAGCCCTGAGGTCTCTCCTGATAGCAGGTGGGTATGTAGAAATTCGCCACTCTGCTGACTCAGCAGGAGCAAACATATGCCAAAAAATGACGCAGAACCAGCTTTTCAGTGAGGAGCAGCCAGGGACATTCTAGCAAGTTTTACTGGTAAGTGGGGTTGGAAACGCTTTTCAGGCTCAATACTGGACTCAAAAAATGCAGCCCTGAGGTTTCTCATGATAGCAGGTGGATAAGTTGGAATTCGCTGCTCGGCTGACCCTGCAGGAGCAAACGTATGCCAAAATTCGACACAGAACCAGCTTTTCAGTGAAGAGCAGCCTAGGACATTCTAGCAAGTTATACGTGTTATTGGGGTTGGAAACGATTTTCAGGCTCAGGACTGGGCTCAAAAGATGCAGCCATGAAGTCTCTCTTGATAGCAGGTGAGTAAGTAGAAATTACCCGCTCGGCTGACCCGGCAAGAGCAAACGTATGCCAAAAATTGACGCAGAACCAGCTTTTCAGTGTAGAGCAGCAAGGGACATTCTAGCAAGTTTTACTTGTAAGTGGGGTTGGAAACTCTTTTCAGGCTCAGTACTGGGCTCAAAAGATACAGCCATGAGGTCTCTCCTGATAGCAGGTGGGTAAGTAGAAATTCGCCACTCGGTTGACCCAGCAGGAGCAAATGTATGCCACAAATCGCACAGAAACAGCTTTTCAGTGAAGAGCAGCCAGGGACATTCTAGCACGTTTTACTTGTAAGTGGGGTTGGAAACGCTTTTCAGGCTCAGTACTGGGCTCAAAAGACGCAGCACTGAGGTCTCTCCCGATAGCAGCCGGGAAAGTAGAAATTCACCACTCGGCTGACCCGGCAGGAACAAACGTATGCCAAAAAATGACGCAGAACCAGCTTTTCAGTGAGGAGCAGCCAGGGACATTCTAGCAAGTTTTACTGGTAAGTGGGGTTGGAAACGCTTTTCAGGCTCAATACTGGACTCAAAAAATGCAGCCCTGAGGTTTCTCATGATAGCAGGTGGGTAAGTTGGAATTCGCTGCTCGGCTAACCCTGCAGGAGCAAACGTATTCCAAAATTCGACACAGAACCAGCTTTTCAGTGAAGAGCAGCCAAGGACATTCTAGCAAGTTTTACGTGTTATTGGGGTTGGAAACGATTTTCAGGCACAGGACTGGGCTCAAAAGATGCAGCCATGAGGTCTCTCTTGATAGCAGGTGGGTAAGTAGAAATTACCCGCTCGGCTGACCCGGCAAGAGCAAACGTATGCCAAAAATTGACGCAGAACCAGCTTTTCAGTGTAGAGCAGCAAGGGACATTCTAGCAAGTTTTACTTGTAAGTGGGGTTGGAAACGATTTTCAGGCTCAGGACTGGGCTCAAAAGATGCAGCCATGAGGTCTCTCTTGATAGCAGGTGGGTAAGTAGAAATTACCCGCTCAGCTGACCCGGCAAGAGCAAACGTATGCCAAAAATTGACGCAGCACCAGCTTTTCAGTGTAGAGCAGCCAGGGACATTCTAGAAAGTTTTACTTGTTAGTTGGGTTGGAATCGCTTTTCAAGCTCAGTACTGTGCACAAAAGATGCAGCCCTGAGGTCTCTCATGATAGCAGGTGGGTAAGTAGAAATTCGCTGCTCGGCTGACCCGGCAGGAGCAAACATATGCCAAAAATGTACGCAGAACCAGCTTTTCAGTGAAGAGCAGCCTGGGATATTCTAGCAAATTTTACTTGTAAGTGGGGTTGGAAACGCTTTTCAGGCTTAGTACTGGGCTCAAAAGATGCAGCCCTGAGGTCTCTCCTGATAGCAGGTGGGTATGTAGAAATTCGCCACTCTGCTGACTCAGCAGGAGCAAACATATGCCAAAAAATGACGCAGAACCAGCTTTTCAGTGAGGAGCAGCCAGGGACATTCTAGCAAGTTTTACTGGTAAGTGGGGTTGGAAACGCTTTTCAGGCTCAATACTGGACTCAAAAAATGCAGCCCTGAGGTTTCTCATGATAGCAGGTGGGTAAGTTGGAATTCGCTGCTCGGCTGACCCTGCAGGAGCAAACGTATGCCAAAATTCGACACAGAACCAGCTTTTCAGTGAAGAGCAGCCTAGGACATTCTAGCAAGTTATACGTGTTATTGGGGTTGGAAACGATTTTCAGGCTCAGGACTGGGCTCAAAAGATGCAGCCATGAAGTCTCTCTTGATAGCAGGTGAGTAAGTAGAAATTACCCGCTCGGCTGACCCGGCAAGAGCAAACGTATGCCAAAAATTGACGCAGAACCAGCTTTTCAGTGTAGAGCAGCAAGGGACATTCTAGCAAGTTTTACTTGTAAGTGGGGTTGGAAACTCTTTTCAGGCTCAGTACTGGGCTCAAAAGATACAGCCATGAGGTCTCTCCTGATAGCAGGTGGGTAAGTAGAAATTCGCCACTCGGTTGACCCAGCAGGAGCAAATGTATGCCAAAAATCGCACAGAAACAGCTTTTCAGTGAAGAGCAGCCAGGGACATTCTAGCACGTTTTACTTGTAAGTGGGGTTGGAAACGCTTTTCAGGCTCAGTACTGGGCTCAAAAGACGCAGCACTGAGGTCTCTCCCGATAGCAGGCGGGAAAGTAGAAATTCACCACTCGGCTGACCCGGCAGGAACAAACGTATGCCAAAAATTGACGTGAACCAGCGTTTCAGTGAAGAGCAGCCAGGGACATTCTAGCAAGTTTTAGTTGTAAGTGGGGTTGGAAACGCTTTTCAGGCTCAGTACTGGACTCAAAAGATGCAGCCCTGAAGTCTCTCATGAAAGCAGGTGGGTAAGTTGGAATTCGCCGATCGGCTGACCCTGCAGGAGCAAACTTATGCCAAAATTTGACGCAAAACCAGCTTTTCAATGAAGAGCAGCCAGGAACATTCTAGCAAGTTTTACTTGTAAGCGGGGTTGGAAACGCTTTTCAGGCTCAGTACTGGGCTCAAAAGATGCAGCCGTGAGGTCGCTCTTGATAGCAGCTGGGTAAGTAGAAATTTGCCGCTCGGCTGACCCGGCAGGAGCAAACGTATGCCAAAAATCGACTCAGAACCAGCTTTTCAGTGTAGAGCAGCCAGGGACATTCTAGCAAGTTTTACTTGTAAGTGGGGTTGGAAACGCTTTTCAGGCTCATTACTGGGCTCAAAAGATGCAGCCATGAGGTCTCTCCTGATAGCAGGTGGGAAGTAGAAATTCGCCGCTCGGCTGACCCGGCAGGAGCAAACATATGTCTCAAAATTGATGTAAAGCCAGCTTTTCAGTGAAGAGCAGCGAGGGACATTCTAGCAAGTTTTACTTGTAAGTGGGGTTGGAAACGCTTTTCAGGCTCAGTACTGGGCTCAAAAGATGTAGTCCTGAGGTCTCAGCAGGTGCGTAAGTTGGAATTCGCTGCTCGGCTGGCCCTGCAGGAGCAAACGTATGCCAAAAATCGACACAGAACCAGCTTTTCCGTGAAGAGCAGCCAGGGACATTCTAGCAAGTTTTACTTGTAAGTGGGGTTGGAAACGCTTTTCAGGCTCAGTACTGGGCTCAAAAGATGCAGCCATGAAGTCTCTCTTGATAGCAGGTGAGTAAGTAGAAATTACCCGCTCGGCTGACCCGGCAGGAGCAAACGTATGCCAAAAATTGACACAGAACCAGCTTTTCCGTGAAGAGCAGCCAGGGACATTCTAGCAAGTTTTACTTGTAAGTGGGGTTGGAAACGCTTTTCAGGCTCAGTACTGGGCTCAAAAGAAGCAGCTCTGAGGTCTCTCCTGATAGCAGGTGGGTAAGTAGAAATTCGCCGCTCAGCTGACCCGGCAGGAGCAAACGTATGCCAAAAATCGACGCAGAATCAGCTTTTCAGTAAAGAGCAGCCAGGGACATTCTAGCAAGTTTTACTTGTAAGTGGGGTTGGAAATGCTTTTCAGGGTCAGTACTGGGCTCAAAAGATGCAGCACTGAGGTCTCTCCTGATAGCAGGTGGGTAAGTATAAATTTGCCGCTCGGCTGACCCGGCAGGAGCAAACGTATGCCAAAAATGTACGCAGAACCAGCTTTTCAGTGAAGAGCAGCCTGGGACATTCTAGCAAATTTTACTTGTAAGTGGGGTTGGAAACGCTTTTCAGGCTTAGTACTGGGCTCAAAAGATGCAGCCCTGATGTCTCTCCTGATAGCAGGTGGGTACGTTGGAATTCGCCACTCGGCTGACCCTGCAGGAGCAAACGTATGCCAAAATTCGACGCAGAACCAGCTTTTCAGTGAAGAGCAGCCAAGGACATTCTAGCAAGTTTTACTTGTAAGTGGGGTTGGAAACGATTTTCAGGCTCAGGACTGGGCTCAAAAGATGCAGCCATGAGGTCTCTCTTGATAGCAGGTGGGTAAGTAGAAATTCGCCACTCGGCTGACCCAGCAGGAGCAAACGTATGCCAAAAATCGACGCAGAACCAGCTTTTCAGTGAAGAGCAGCCAGGGACATTCTAGCACGTTTTACTTGTAAGTGGGGTTGGAAACGCTTTTCAGGCTCAGCACTGGGCTCAAAAGACGCAGCACTGAGGTCTCTCCCGATAGCAGGTGGGTAAGTAGAAATTTGCCGCTCGGCTGACCCGGCAGGAGCAAACGTATGCCAAAAATCGGCGCAGAACCAGCTTTTCAGTGTAGAGCAGCCAGGGACATTCTAGCAAGTTTTACTTGTAAGTGGGGTTGGAAACGCTTTTCAGGCTCATTACTGGGCTCAAAAGATGCAGCCATGAGGTCTCTCCTGATAGCAGGTGGGTAAGTAGAAATTAGAAACTCGGCTGACCAGGCAGGAGCAAACGTATGCCAAAAATCGACGCAGTACCAGCTTTTCAGTGAAGAGCAGCCAGGGACATTCTAGCAAGTTTTACTTGTAAGTAGGGTTGGAAACGCTTTTCAGGCTTAGTACTGGGCTCAAAAGATGCAGTCCTGAGGTCTCTCCTGTTAGCAGGTGTGTAAGTCGGAATTCGCCGCTCAGCTGACCCGGCAGGAGCAAACGTATGCCAAAAATCGACTTGAACCAGCTTTCCAGTTGAGAGCAGCCAGGGACATTTTAGCAAGTTTTACTGGTAAGTGGGGTTGGAAATGCTTTTCAGGCTCAAAACTGGGCTCAAAAGATGCATCCCTGAGGTCTCTCCTGATAGCAGGTGGGTAAGTTGGAATTCGCCGCTAGGCTGACCCTGCAGGAGCAAACGTATGCCAAAAATCGACGCTGAACCAGCTTTTCAGTGAAGAGCAGCCAGGGACATTCTAGCAAGTTTTACTTGTAAGTGGGGTTGGAAACGCTTTTCAGTCTCAGTACTGGGCTCAAAAGATGCTGCCCTGAAGTCTCTCATGATAGCAGGTGGGTAAGTAGAAATTCGCTGCTCGGCTGACAAGGCAGGAGCAAATGTATGCCAAAAATCGACGCAGAACCAGCTTTTCAGTGAAGAGCAGCAGGGACATTATAGCAAGTTTTACTTGTAAGTGGGGTTGGAAACGCTTTGCAGGCTCAGTACTGGGCTCAAAAGATGCAGCCATGAGGTCTCTCCTGATAGCAGCTGGGTAAGTAGAAAGTTGCCGCTCGGCTGACCCGGCAGGAGCAAACGTATGCCAAAAATTGATGCAGAACCAGCTTTTCAGTGTAGAGCAGCCAGGGACATTTTAGCAAGTTTTACTTGTAAGTGGGGTTGAAAACGCTTTCTGGGCTCAAAAGATGCAGCCATGAGGTCTCTCCTGATAGCAGGTGGGTAAGTAGAAATTCGCCGCTCGGCTGACCCGGCAGGAGCAAACGGATGCCAAAATTGATGGAAAGCCAGCTTTTCAGTGAAGAGCAGCGAGGGACATTCTAGCAAGTTTTACTTGTAAGTGGGGTTGGAAACGCTTTTCAGGCTCAGTACTGGGCTCAAAAGATGCAGTCCTGAGGTCTCTCCAGATAGCAGGTGGGTAAGTAGAAATTCACAACTCGGCTGACCCGGCAGGAGCAAACATATGCCAAAAATTGACACAGAACCAGCTTTTCCGTGAAGAGCAGCCAGGGACATTCTAGCAAGTTTTACTTGTAAGTGGGGTTGGAAACGCTTTTTACGCTCAGTACTGTGCACAAAAGATGCGGCACTGAGGTCTCTCCAGATAGCAGGTGGGTAAGTAGAAATTCACCACTCGGCTGACCCGGCAGGAACAAACGTATGCCAAAAATTGACGTGAACCAGCGTTTCAGTGAAGAGCAGCCAGGGTGTTGTAGCAAGTTTTGTAAATGTAAATGTAAATGTAAATGTATTTCGATTTATATAGCGCACTAATCACCCAGGGGTCTCAAGGCGCTTGCTTAGGGAACCCGTCCTGGTATTCCCCTGTGAGATACCCCGGCAGGGTATTCACAAGGTGAAAGCCAGGCATCCCGCCGCGAGGGGCCGTAGTGGAGATTAAGCAAGCTATTGCCCAGAGTCGCAGAGTGTGACCCCGTGAGTCGAGTAGGCACCGGAGCGAGAATTGTCGAGTCCGTGGAATTTTTTGAGCCCGAGACCCGCCGAGGCGGGGAATCGAACCCTGGTCCACGGCTGATCTCAGCTTCCGGGTCTGCCGCCTCTAACCACTGAGCCACGCTTCTCCCTAACCACTGAGCCACGCTTCTCCTGTTTTACTGGTAAGTGGGGTTGGAAACACTTTTCAGGCTCAATACTGGGCTCAAAAGATGCAGCACTGAGGTCTCTCCTGATAGCAGGTGGGTAAGTAGAAATTCACCGCCTGGCTGACCCGGCAGGAGCAAACGTATGCCAAAATTGATGTAAAGCCAGCTTTTCAGTGAAGTGCAGCGAGGGACATTCTAGCAAGTTTTACTTGTAAGTGGGGTTGGAAACGCTTTTCAGGCTCAGTACTGGGCTCAAAAGATGCAGTCCTGAGGTCTCAGCAGGTGCGTAAGTTGGAATTCGCCGCTCGGCTGACCCTGCAGGAGCAAACGTATGCCAAAAATCGACACAGAACCAGCTTTTCCGTGAAGAGCAGCCAGGGACATTCTAGCAAGTTTTACTTGTAAGTGGGGTTGGAAACGCTTTTTACGCTCAGTACTGTGCACAAAAGATGCGGCACTGAGGTCTCTACAGATAGCAGGTGGGTAAGTAGAAATTCACCACTCGTCTGACCCGGCAGGAACAAACGTATGCCAAAAATTGACGTGAACCAGCGTTTCAGTGAAGAGCAGCCAGGGACGTTGTAGCAAGTTTTACTGGTAAGTGGGGTTGGAAACACTTTTCAGGCTCAATACTGGGCTCAAAAGATGCAGCACTGAGGTCTCGCCTGATAGCAGGCGGGTAAGTAGAAATTCACTGCTCGGCTGACCTTGCATTAGCAAACGTATGCCAAAAATCGACGCAGAACCAGCTTTTCAGTGAAGAGCATCCAGGGACATTCTAGCAAGTTTTAGTTGTAAGTGGGGTTGGAAACGCTTTTCAGGCTCAGTACTGGACTCAAAAGATGCAGCCCTGAGGTCTCTCATGATAGCAGGTGGGTAAGTTGGAATTCGCCGCTCGGCTGACCCTGCAGGAGCAAACTTATGCCAAAATTCGACGCAAAACCAGCTTTTCAATGAAGAGCAGCCAGGGACATTCTAGCAAGTTTTACTTGTTAGTGGGGTTGGAAACGCTTTTCACGCTCAGTACTGTGCACAAAAGATGCAGCCCTGAGGTCTCTCATAATAGCAGGTGGGTAAGTAGAAATTCGCCGCTCGGCTGACCCGGCAGGAGCAAACGTATGCCAAAAATCGACGCAGAATCAGCTTTTCAGTAAATAGCAGCCAGGGACATTCTAGCAAGTTTTACTTGTAAGTGGGGTTGGAAATGCTTTTCAGGGTCAGTACTGGGCTCAAAAGATGCAGCCCTGAGGTCTCTCCTGGTAGCAGGTGGGTATGTAGAAATTTGCCACTCGGCTGACTCAGCAGGAACAAACGTATGCCAAAAATTGACGCAGAACCAGCTTTTCAGTGAGGAGCAGCCAAGGACATTCTAGCAAGTTTTACTTGGTATTGAGGTTGGAAACGATTTTCAGGCTCAGGACTAGGCTCAAAAGATGCAGCCATGAGGTCTCTCTTGATAGCAGGTGGGTAAGTAGGAATTACCCGCTCAGCTGACCCGGCAAGAGCAAACGTATGCCAAAAGATGACGCAGCACCAGCTTTTCAGTGTAGAGCAGCCAGGGACATTCTAGAAAGTTTTACTTGTTAGTGGGTATTGGAATCGCTTTTCAAGCTCAGTACTGTGCACAAAAGATGCAGCCCTGAGGTCTCTCATGATAGCAGGTGGGTAAGTAGAAATTTGCCGCTCGGCTGACCCGGCAGGAGCAAACGTATGCCAAAAATGTACGCAGAACCAGCTTTTCAGTGAAGAGCAGCCTGGGACATTCTAGCAAATTTTACTTGTAAGTGGGGTTGGAAACGCTTTTCAGGCTTAGTACTGGGCTCAAGCGATGCAGCCCTGAGGTCTCTCCTGATAGCAGGTGGGTATGTAGAAATTCGCCACTCGGCTGACTCAGCAGGAGCAAACGTATGCCAAAAAATGACGCAGAACCAGCTTTTCAGTGAGGAGCAGCCAGGGACATTCTAGCAAGTTTTACTGGTAAGTGGGGTTGGAAACGCTTTTCAGGCTCAATACTGGACTCAAAAAATGCAGCCCTGAGGTTTCTCATGATAGCAGGTGGGTAAGTTGGAATTCGCTGCTCGGCTGACCCTGCAGGAGCAAACGTATTCCAAAATTCGACACAGAACCAGCTTTTTAGTGAAGAGCAGCCAAGGACATTCTAGCAAGTTTTACGTGTTATTGGGGTTGGAAACGATTTTCAGGCACAGGACTGGGCTCAAAAGATGCAGCCATGAGGTCTCTCTTGATAGCAGGTGGGTAAGTAGAAATTACCCGCTCGGCTGACCCGGCAAGAGCAAACGTATGCCAAAAATTGACGCAGAACCAGCTTTTCAGTGTAGAGCAGCAAGGGACATTCTAGCAAGTTTTACTTGTAAGTGGGGTTGGAAACGATTTTCAGGCTCAGGACTGGGCTCAAAAGATGCAGCCATGAGGTCTCTCTTGATAGCAGGTGGGTAAGTAGAAATTACCCGCTCAGCTGACCCGGCAAGAGCAAACGTATGCCAAAAATTGACGCAGAACCAGCTTTTCAGTGTAGAGCAGCCAGGGACATTCTAGAAAGTTTTACTTGTTAGTTGGGTTGGAATCGCTTTTCAAGCTCAGTACTGTGCACAAAAGATGAAGCCCTGAGGTCTCTCATGATAGCAGGTGGGTAAGTAGAAATTCGCCGCTCGGCTGACCCGGCAGGAGCAAACGTATGCCAAAAATGTACGCAGAACCAGCTTTTCAGTGAAGAGCAGCCTGGGATATTCTAGCAAATTTTACTTGTAAGTGGGGTTGGAAACGCTTTTCAGGCTTAGTACTGGGCTCAAAAGATGCAGCCCTGAGGTCTCTCCTGATAGCAGGTGGGTATGTAGAAATTCGCCACTCGGCTGACTCAGCAGGAGCAAACGTATGCCAAAAAATTACGCAGAACCAGCTTTTCAGTGAGGAGCAGCCAGGGACATTCTAGCAAGTTTTACTGGTAAGTGGGGTTGGAAACGCTTTTCAGGCTCAATACTGGACTCAAAAAATGCAGCCCTGAGGTTTCTCATGATAGCAGGTGGGTAAGTTGGAATTCGCTGCTCGGCTGACCCTGCAGGAGCAAACGTATGCCAAAATTCGACACAGAACCAGCTTTTCAGTGAAGAGCAGCCAAGGACATTCTAGCAAGTTTTACGTGTTATTGGGGTTGGAAACGATTTTCAGGCTCAGGACTGGGCTCAAAAGATGCAGCCATGAGGTCTCTCTTGATAGCAGGTGAGTAAGTAGAAATTACCCGCTCGGCTGACCCGGCAAGAGCAAACGTATGCCAAAAATTGACGCAGAACCAGCTTTTTAGTGTAGAGCAGCAAGGGACATTCTAGCAAGTTTTACTTTTAAGTGGGGTTGGAAACTCTTTTCAGGCTCAGTACTGGGCTCAAAAGATACAGCCATGAGGTCTCTCCTGATAGCAGGTGGGTAAGTAGAAATTCGCCACTCGGTTGACCCAGCAGGAGCAAATGTATGCCAAAAATCGCACAGAACCAGCTTTTCAGTGAAGAGCAGCCAGGGACATTCTAGCACGTTTTACTTGTAAGTGGGGTTGGAAACGCTTTTCAGGCTCAGTACTGGGCTCAAAAGACGCAGCACTGAGGTCTCTCCCGATAGCAGGCGGGAAAGTAGAAATTCACCACTCGGCTGACCCGGCAGGAACAAACGTATGCCAAAAATTGACGTGAACCAGCGTTTCAGTGAAGAGCAGCCAGGGACATTCTAGCAAGTTTTAGTTGTAAGTGGGGTTGGAAACGCTTTTCAGGCTCAGTACTGGACTCAAAAGATGCAGCCCTGAAGTCTCTCATGAAAGCAGCTGGGTAAGTAGAAATTTGCCGCTCGGCTGACCCGGCAGGAGCAAACGTATGCCAAAAATCGACTCAGAACCAGCTTTTCAGTGTAGAGCAGCCAGGGACATTCTAGCAAGTTTTACTTGTAAGTGGGGTTGGAAACGCTTTTCAGGCTCATTACTGGGCTCAAAAGATGCAGCCATGAGGTCTCTCCTGATAGCAGGTGGGAAGTAGAAATTCGCCGCTCGGCTGACCCGGCAGGAGCAAACATATGTCTCAAAATTGATGTAAAGCCAGCTTTTCAGTGAAGAGCAGCGAGGGACATTCTAGCAAGTTTTACTTGTAAGTGGGGTTGGAAACGATTTTCAGGCTCAGGACTGGGCTCAAAAGATGCAGTCATGAGGTCTCTCTTGATAGCAGGTGGGTAAGTAGAAATTCGCCACTCGGCTGACCCAGCAGGAGCAAACGTATGCCAAAAATCGACGCAGAACCAGCTTTTCAGTGAAGAGCAGCCAGGGATATTCTAGCACGTTTTACTTGTAAGTGGGGTTGGAAACGCTTTTCAGGCTCAGTACTGGGCTCAAAAGACGCAGCACTGAGGTCTCTCCCGATAGCAGGTGGGTAAGTAGAAATTTGCCGCTCGGCTGACCCGGCAGGAGCAAACGTATGCCAAAAATCGGCGCAGAACCAGCTTTTCAGTGTAGAGCAGCCAGGGACATTCTAGCAAGTTTTACTTGTAAGTGGGGTTGGAAACGCTTTTCAGGCTCATTACTGGGCTCAAAAGATGCAGCCATGAGGTCTCTCCTGATAGCAGGTGGGTAAGTAGAAATTAGAAACTCGGCTGACCAGGCAGGAGCAAACGTATGCCAAAAATTGACGCAGTACCAGCTTTTCAGTGAAGAGCAGCCAGGGACATTTTAGCAAGTTTTACTTGTAAGTAGGGTTGGAAACGCTTTTCAGGCTTAGTACTGGGCTCAAAAGATGCAGTCCTGAGGTCTCTCCTGTTAGCAGGTGTGTAAGTCGGAATTCGCCGCTCAGCTGACCCGGCAGGAGCAAACGTATGCCAAAAATCGACTTGAACCAGCTTTCCAGTTGAGAGCAGCCAGGGACATTTTAGCAAGTTTTACTGGTAAGTGGGGTTGGAAATGCTTTTCAGGCTCAAAACTGGGCTCAAAAGATGCATCCCTGAGGTCTCTCCTGATAGCAGGTGGGTACGTTGGAATTCGCCGCTAGGCTGACCCTGCAGGAGCAAACGTATGCCAAAAATCGACGCTGAACCAGCTTTTCAGTGAAGAGCAGCCAGGGACATTCTAGCAAGTTTTACTTGTAAGTGGGGTTGGAAACGCTTTTCAGTCTCAGTACTGGGCTCAAAAGATGCTGCCCTGAAGTCTCTCATGATAGCAGGTGGGTAAGTAGAAATTCGCTGCTCGGCTGACAAGGCAGGAGCAAATGTATGCCAAAAATCGACGCAGAACCAGCTTTTCAGTGAAGAGCAGCCAGGGACATTATAGCAAGTTTTACTTGTAAGTGGGGTTGGAAACGCTTTGCAGGCTCAGTACTGGGCTCAAAAGATGCAGCCATGAGGTCTCTCCTGATAGCAGCTGGGTAAGTAGAAATTTGCCGCTCGGCTGACCCGGCAGGAGCAAGCGTATGCCAAAAATTGATGCAGAACCAGCTTTTCAGTGTAGAGCAGCCAGGGACATTTTAGCAAGTTTTACTTGTAAGTAGGGTTGAAAACGCTTTCTGGGCTCAAAAGATGCAGCCATGAGGTCTCTCCTGATAGCAGGTGGGTAAGTAGAAATTCGCCGCTCGGCTGACCCGGCAGGAGCAAACGGATGCCAAAATTGATGGAAAGCCAGCTTTTCAGTGAAGAGCAGCGAGGGACATTCTAGCAAGTTTTACTTGTAAGTGGGGTTGGAAACGCTTTTCAGGCTCAGTACTCGGCTCAAAAGATGCAGTCCTGAGGTCTCTCCAGATAGCAGGTGGGTAAGTAGAAATTCACAACTCGGCTGACCCGGCAGGAGCAAACATATGCCAAAAATTGACACAGAACCAGCTTTTCCGTGAAGAGCAGCCAGGGACATTCTAGCAAGTTTTACTTGTAAGTGGGGTTGGAAACGCTTTTTACGCTCAGTACTGTGCACAAAAGATGCGGCACTGAGGTCTCTCCAGATAGCAGGTGGGTAAGTAGAAATTCACCACTCGGCTGACCCGGCAGGAACAAACGTATGCCAAAAATTGACGTGAACCAGCGTTTCAGTGAAGAGCAGCCAGGGACGTTGTAGCAAGTTTTACTGGTAAGTGGGGTTGGAAACACTTTTCAGGCTCAATACTGGGCTCAAAAGATGCAGCACTGAGGTCTCTCCTGATAGCAGGTGGGTAAGTAGAAATTCACCGCCTGGCTGACCCGGCAGGAGCAAACGTATGCCAAAATTGATGTAAAGCCAGCTTTTCAGTGAAGTGCAGCGAGGGACATTCTAGCAAGTTTTACTTGTAAGTGGGGTTGGAAACGCTTTTCAGGCTCAGTACTGGGCTCAAAAGATGCAGTCCTGAGGTCTCAGCAGGTGCGTAAGTTGGAATTCGCCGCTCGGCTGACCCTGCAGGAGCAAACGTATGCCAAAAATCGACACAGAACCAGCTTTTCCGTGAAGAGCAGCCAGGGACATTCTAGCAAGTTTTACGTGTTATTGGGGTTGGAAACGATTTTCAGGCTCAGGACTGGGCTCAAAAGATGCAGTCATGAGGTCTCTCTTGATAGCAGGTGGGTAAGTAGAAATTCGCCACTCGGCTGACCCAGCAGGAGCAAACGTATGCCAAAAATCGACGCAGAACCAGCTTTTCAGTGAAGAGCAGCCAGGGACATTCTGGCACGTTTTACTTGTAAGTGGGGTTGGAAACGCTTTTCAGGCTCAGTACTGGGCTCAAAAGACGCAGCACTGAGGTCTCTCCCGATAGCAGGTGGGTAAGTAGAAATTTGCCGCTCGGCTGACCCGGCAGGAGCAAACGTATGCCAAAAATCGGCGCAGAACCAGCTTTTCAGTGTAGAGCAGCCAGGGACATTCTAGCAAGTTTTACTTGTAAGTGGGGTTGGAAACGCTTTTCAGGCTCATTACTGGGCTCAAAAGATGCAGCCATGAGGTCTCTCCTGATAGCAGGTGGGTAAGTAGAAATTAGAAACTCGGCTGACCAGGCAGGAGCAAACGTATGCCAAAAATCGACGCAGTACCAGCTTTTCAGTGAAGAGCAGCCAGGGACATTCTAGCAAGTTTTACTTGTAAGTAGGGTTGGAAACGCTTTTCAGGCTTAGTACTGGGCTCAAAAGATGCAGTCCTGAGGTCTCTCCTGTTAGCAGGTGTGTAAGTCGGAATTCGCCGCTCAGCTGACCCGGCAGGAGCAAACGTATGCCAAAAATCGACTTGAACCAGCTTTCCAGTTGAGAGCAGCCAGGGACATTTTAGCAAGTTTTACTGGTAAGTGGGGTTGGAAATGCTTTTCAGGCTCAAAACTGGGCTCAAAAGATGCATCCCTGAGGTCTCTCCTGATAGCAGGTGGGTACGTTGGAATTCGCCGCTAGGCTGACCCTGCAGGAGCAAACGTATGCCAAAAATCGACGCTGAACCAGCTTTTCAGTGAAGAGCAGCCAGGGACATTCTAGCAAGTTTTACTTGTAAGTGGGGTTGGAAACGCTTTTCAGTCTCAGTACTGGGCTCAAAAGATGCTGCCCTGAAGTCTCTCATGATAGCAGGTGGGTAAGTAGAAATTCGCTGCTCGGCTGACAAGGCAGGAGCAAATGTATGCCAAAAATCGACGCAGAACCAGCTTTTCAGTGAAGAGCAGCCAGGGACATTATAGCAAGTTTTACTTGTAAGTGGGGTTGGAAACGCTTTGCAGGCTCAGTACTGGGCTCAAAAGATGCAGCCATGAGGTCTCTCCTGATAGCAGCTGGGTAAGTAGAAATATGCCGCTCGGCTGACCCGGCAGGAGCAAACGTATGCCAAAAATTGATGCAGAACCAGCTTTTCAGTGTAGAGCAGCCAGGGACATTTTAGCAAGTTTTACTTGTAAGTGGGGTTGAAAACGCTTTCTGGGCTCAAAAGATGCAGCCATGAGGTCTCTCCTGATAGCAGGTGGGTAAGTAGAAATTCGCCGCTCGGCTGACCCGGCAGGAGCAAACGGATGCCAAAATTGATGGAAAGCCAGCTTTTCAGTGAAGAGCAGCGAGGGACATTCTAGCAAGTTTTACTTGTAAGTGGGGTTGGAAACGCTTTTCAGGCTCAGTACTGGGCTCAAAAGATGCAGTCCTGAGGTCTCTCCAGATAGCAGGTGGGTAAGTAGAAATTCACAACTCGGCTGACCCGGCAGGAGCAAACATATGCCAAAAATTGACACAGAACCAGCTTTTCCGTGAAGAGCAGCCAGGGACATTCTAGCAAGTTTTACTTGTAAGTGGGGTTGGAAACGCTTTTTACGCTCAGTACTGTGCACAAAAGATGCGGCACTGAGGTCTCTCCAGATAGCAGGTGGGTAAGTAGAAATTCACCACTCGGCTGACCCGGCAGGAACAAACGTATGCCAAAAATTGACGTGAACCAGCGTTTCAGTGAAGAGCAGCCAGGGACGTTGTAGCAAGTTTTACTGGTAAGTGGGGTTGGAAACACTTTTCAGGCTCAATACTGGGCTCAAAAGATGCAGCACTGAGGTCTCTCCTGATAGCAGGTGGGTAAGTAGAAATTCACCGCCTGGCTGACCCGGCAGGAGCAAACGTATGCCAAAATTGATGTAAAGCCAGCTTTTCAGTGAAGTGCAGCGAGGGACATTCTAGCAAGTTTTACTTGTAAGTGGGGTTGGAAACGCTTTTCAGGCTCAGTACTGGGCTCAAAAGATGCAGTCCTGAGGTCTCAGCAGGTGCGTAAGTTGGAATTCGCCGCTCGGCTGACCCTGCAGGAGCAAACGTATGCCAAAAATCGACACAGAACCAGCTTTTCCGTGAAGAGCAGCCAGGGACATTCTAGCAAGTTTTACTTGTAAGTGGGGTTGGAAACGCTTTTTACGCTCAGTACTGTGCACAAAAGATGCGGCACTGAGGTCTCTACAGATAGCAGGTGGGTAAGTAGAAATTCACCACTCGTCTGACCCGGCAGGAACAAACGTATGCCAAAAATTGACGTGAACCAGCGTTTCAGTGAAGAGCAGCCAGGGACGTTGTAGCAAGTTTTACTGGTAAGTGGGGTTGGAAACACTTTTCAGGCTCAATACTGGGCTCAAAAGATGCAGCACTGAGGTCTCGCCTGATAGCAGGCGGGTAAGTAGAAATTCACTGCTCGGCTGACCTTGCATTAGCAAACGTATGCCAAAAATCGACGCAGAACCAGCTTTTCAGTGAAGAGCATCCAGGGACATTCTAGCAAGTTTTAGTTGTAAGTGGGGTTGGAAACGCTTTTCAGGCTCAGTACTGGACTCAAAAGATGCAGCCCTGAGGTCTCTCATGATAGCAGGTGGGTAAGTTGGAATTCGCCGCTCGGCTGACCCTGCAGGAGCAAACTTATGCCAAAATTCGACGCAAAACCAGCTTTTCAATGAAGAGCAGCCAGGGACATTCTAGCAAGTTTTACTTGTTAGTGGGGTTGGAAACGCTTTTCACGCTCAGTACTGTGCACAAAAGATGCAGCCCTGAGGTCTCTCATGATAGCAGGTGGGTAAGTAGAAATTCGCCGCTCGGCTGACCCGGCAGGAGCAAACGTATGCCAAAAATCGACGCAGAATCAGCTTTTCAGTAAAGAGCAGCCAGGGACATTCTAGCAAGTTGTACTTGTAAGTGGGGTTGGAAATGCTTTTCAGGGTCAGTACTGGGCTCAAAAGATGCAGCCCTGAGGTCTCTCCTGGTAGCAGGTGGGTATGTAGAAATTTGCCACTCGGCTGACTCAGCAGGAACAAACGTATGCCAAAAATTGACGCAGAACAAGCTTTTCAGTGAGGAGCAGCCAAGGACATTCTAGCAAGTTTTACTTGGTATTGAGGTTGGAAACGATTTTCAGGCTCAGGACTAGGCTCAAAAGATGCAGCCATGAGGTCTCTCTTGATAGCAGGTGGGTAAGTAGAAATTACCCGCTCAGCTGACCCGGCAAGAGCAAACGTATGCCAAAAGATGACGCAGCACCAGCTTTTCAGTGTAGAGCAGCCAGGGACATTCTAGAAAGTTTTACTTGTTAGTGGGTATTGGAATCGCTTTTCAAGCTCAGTACTGTGCACAAAAGATGCAGCCCTGAGGTCTCTCATGATAGCAGGTGGGTAAGTAGAAATTTGCCGCTCGGCTGACCCGGCAGGAGCAAACGTATGCCAAAAATGTACGCAGAACCAGCTTTTCAGTGAAGAGCAGCCTGGGACATTCTAGCAAATTATACTTGTAAGTGGGGTTGGAAACGCTTTTCAGGCTTAGTACTGGGCTCAAAAGATGCAGCCCTGAGGTCTCTCCTGATAGCAGGTGGGTATGTAGAAATTCGCCACTCGGCTGACTCAGCAGGAGCAAACGTATGCCAAAAAATGACGCAGAACCAGCTTTTCAGTGAGGAGCAGCCAGGGACATTCTAGCAAGTTTTACTGGTAAGTGGGGTTGGAAACGCTTTTCAGGCTCAATACTGGACTCAAAAAATGCAGCCCTGAGGTTTCTCATGATAGCAGGTGGGTAAGTTGGAATTCGCTGCTCGGCTGACCCTGCAGGAGCAAACGTATTCCAAAATTCGACACAGAACCAGCTTTTTAGTGAAGAGCAGCCAAGGACATTCTAGCAAGTTTTACGTGTTATTGGGGTTGGAAACGATTTTCAGGCACAGGACTGGGCTCAAAAGATGCAGCCATGAGGTCTCTCTTGATAGCAGGTGGGTAAGTAGAAATTACCCGCTCGGCTGACCCGGCAAGAGCAAACGTATGCCAAAAATTGACGCAGAACCAGCTTTTCAGTGTAGAGCAGCAAGGGACATTCTAGCAAGTTTTACTTGTAAGTGGGGTTGGAAACGATTTTCAGGCTCAGGACTGGGCTCAAAAGATGCAGCCATGAGGTCTCTCTTGATAGCAGGTGGGTAAGTAGAAATTACCCGCTCAGCTGACCCGGCAAGAGCAAACGTATGCCAAAAATTGACGCAGAACCAGCTTTTCAGTGTAGAGAAGCCAGGGACATTCTAGAAAGTTTTACTTGTTAGTTGGGTTGGAATCGCTTTTCAAGCTCAGTACTGTGCACAAAAGATGCAGCCCTGAGGTCTCTCATGATAGCAGGTGGGTAAGTAGAAATTTGCCGCTCGGCTGACCCGGCAGGAGCAACCGTATGCCAAAAATGTACGCAGAACCAGCTTTTCAGTGAAGAGCAGCTTGGGATATTCTAGCAAATTTTACTTGTAAGTGGGGTTGGAAACGCTTTTCAGGCTTAGTACTGGGCTCAAAAGATGCAGCCCTGAGGTCTCTCCTGATAGCAGGTGGGTATGTAGAAATTCGCCACTCGGCTGACTCAGCAGGAGCAAACGTATGCCAAAAAATGACGCAGAACCAGCTTTTCAGTGAGGAGCAGCCAGGGACATTCTAGCAAGTTTTACTGGTAAGTGGGGTTGGAAACGCTTTTCAGGCTCAATACTGGACTCAAAAAATGCAGCCCTGAGGTTTCTCATGATAGCAGGTGGGTAAGTTGGAATTCGCTGCTCGGCTGACCCTGCAGGAGCAAACGTATGCCAAAATTCGACACAGAACCAGCTTTTCAGTGAAGAGCAGCCAAGGACATTCTAGCAAGTTTTACGTGTTATTGGGGTTGGAAACGATTTTCAGGCTCAGGACTGGGCTCAAAAGATGCAGCCATGAGGTCTCTCTTGATAGCAGGTGAGTAAGTAGAAATTACCCGCTCGGCTGACCCGGCAAGAGCAAACATATGCCAAAAATTGACGCAGAACCAGCTTTTTAGTGTAGAGCAGCAAGGGACATTCTAGCAAGTTTTACTTGTAAGTGGGGTTGGAAACTCTTTTCAGGCTCAGTACTGGGCTCAAAAGATACAGCCATGAGGTCTCTCCTGATAGCAGGTGGGTAAGTAGAAATTCGCCACTCGGTTGACCCAGCAGGAGCAAATGTATGCCAAAAATCGCACAGAACCAGCTTTTCAGTGAAGAGCAGCCAGGGACATTCTAGCACGTTTTACTTGTAAGTGCGGTTGGAAACGCTTTTCAGGCTCAGTACTGGGCTCAAAAGACGCAGCACTGAGGTCTCTCCCGATTGCAGGCGGGAAAGTAGAAATTCACCACTCGGCTGACCGGGCAGGAACAAACGTATGCCAAAAATTGACGTGAACCAGCGTTTCAGTGAAGAGCAGCCAGGGACATTCTAGCAAGTTTTAGTTGTAAGTGGGGTTGGAAACGCTTTTCAGGCTCAGTACTGGACTCAAAAGATGCAGCCCTGATGTCTCTCATGAAAGCAGGTGGGTAAGTTGGAATTCGCCGATCGGCTGACCCTGCAGGAGCAAACTTATGCCAAAATTTGACGCAAAACCAGCTTTTCAATAAAGAGCAGCCAGGGACATTCTAGCAAGTTTTACTTGTAAGCGGGGTTGGAAACGCTTTTCAGGCTCAGTACTGGGCTCAAAAGATGCAGCCGTGAGGTCGCTCTTGATATCAGCTGGGTAAGTAGAAATTTGCCGCTCGGCTGACCCGGCAGGAGCAAACGTATGCCAAAAATCGACTCAGAACCAGCTTTTTAGTGTAGAGCAGCCAGGGACATTCTAGCAAGTTTTACTGGTAAGTGGGGTTGGAAATGCTTTTCAGGCTCAGTACTGGGCTCAAAAGATGCAGTCCTGAGGTCTCAGCAGGTGCGTAAGTTGGAATTCGCCGCTCGGCTGACCCTGCAGGAGCAAACGTATGCCAAAAATCGACACAGAACCAGCTTTTCCGTGAAGAGCAGCCAGGGACATTCTAGCAAGTTTTACTTGTAAGTGGGGTTGGAAACGCTTTTTACGCTCAGTACTGTGCACAAAAGATGCGGCACTGAGGTCTCTACAGATAGCAGGTGGGTAAGTAGAAATTCACCACTCGTCTGACCCGGCAGGAACAAACGTATGCCAAAAATTGACGTGAACCAGCGTTTCAGTGAAGAGCAGCCAGGGACGTTGTAGCAAGTTTTACTGGTAAGTGGGGTTGGAAACACTTTTCAGGCTCAATACTGGGCTCAAAAGATGCAGCACTGAGGTCTCGCCTGATAGCAGGCGGGTAAGTAGAAATTCACTGCTCGGCTGACCTTGCATTAGCAAACGTATGCCAAAAATCGACGCAGAACCAGCTTTTCAGTGAAGAGCATCCAGGGACATTCTAGCAAGTTTTAGTTGTAAGTGGGGTTGGAAACGCTTTTCAGGCTCAGTACTGGACTCAAAAGATGCAGCCCTGAGGTCTCTCATGATAGCAGGTGGGTAAGTTGGAATTCGCCGCTCGGCTGACCCTGCAGGAGCAAACTTATGCCAAAATTCGACGCAAAACCAGCTTTTCAATGAAGAGCAGCCAGGGACATTCTAGCAAGTTTTACTTGTTAGTGGGGTTGGAAACGCTTTTCACGCTCAGTACTGTGCACAAAAGATGCAGCCCTGAGGTCTCTCATGATAGCAGGTGGGTAAGTAGAAATTCGCCGCTCGGCTGACCCGGCAGGAGCAAACGTATGCCAAAAATCGACGCAGAATCAGCTTTTCAGTAAAGAGCAGCCAGGGACATTCTAGCAAGTTGTACTTGTAAGTGGGGTTGGAAATGCTTTTCAGGGTCAGTACTGGGCTCAAAAGATGCAGCCCTGAGGTCTCTCCTGGTAGCAGGTGGGTATGTAGAAATTTGCCACTCGGCTGACTCAGCAGGAACAAACGTATGCCAAAAATTGACGCAGAACAAGCTTTTCAGTGAGGAGCAGCCAAGGACATTCTAGCAAGTTTTACTTGGTATTGAGGTTGGAAACGATTTTCAGGCTCAGGACTAGGCTCAAAAGATGCAGCCATGAGGTCTCTCTTGATAGCAGGTGGGTAAGTAGAAATTACCCGCTCAGCTGACCCGGCAAGAGTAAACGTATGCCAAAAGATGACGCAGCACCAGCTTTTCAGTGTAGAGCAGCCAGGGACATTCTAGAAAGTTTTACTTGTTAGTGGGTATTGGAATCGCTTTTCAAGCTCAGTACTGTGCACAAAAGATGCAGCCCTGAGGTCTCTCATGATAGCAGGTGGGTAAGTAGAAATTTGCCGCTCGGCTGACCCGGCAGGAGCAAACGTATGCCAAAAATGTACGCAGAACCAGCTTTTCAGTGAAGAGCAGCCTGGGACATTCTAGCAAATTATACTTGTAAGTGGGGTTGGAAACGCTTTTCAGGCTTAGTACTGGGCTCAAAAGATGCAGCCCTGAGGTCTCTCCTGATAGCAGGTGGGTATGTAGAAATTCGCCACTCGGCTGACTCAGCAGGAGCAAACGTATGCCAAAAAATGACGCAGAACCAGCTTTTCAGTGAGGAGCAGCCAGGGACATTCTAGCAAGTTTTACTGGTAAGTGGGGTTGGAAACGCTTTTCAGGCTCAATACTGGACTCAAAAAATGCAGCCCTGAGGTTTCTCATGATAGCAGGTGGGTAAGTTGGAATTCGCTGCTCGGCTGACCCTGCAGGAGCAAACGTATTCCAAAATTCGACACAGAACCAGCTTTTTAGTGAAGAGCAGCCAAGGACATTCTAGCAAGTTTTACGTGTTATTGGGGTTGGAAACGATTTTCAGGCACAGGACTGGGCTCAAAAGATGCAGCCATGAGGTCTCTCTTGATAGCAGGTGGGTAAGTAGAAATTACCCGCTCGGCTGACCCGGCAAGAGCAAACGTATGCCAAAAATTGACGCAGAACCAGCTTTTCAGTGTAGAGCAGCAAGGGACATTCTAGCAAGTTTTACTTGTAAGTGGGGTTGGAAACGATTTTCAGGCTCAGGACTGGGCTCAAAAGATGCAGCCATGAGGTCTCTCTTGATAGCAGGTGGGTAAGTAGAAATTACCCGCTCAGCTGACCCGGCAAGAGCAAACGTATGCCAAAAATTGACGCAGAACCAGCTTTTCAGTGTAGAGCAGCCAGGGACATTCTAGAAAGTTTTACTTGTTAGTTGGGTTGGAATCGCTTTTCAAGCTCAGTACTGTGCACAAAAGATGCAGCCCTGAGGTCTCTCATGATAGCAGGTGGGTAAGTAGAAATTCGCCGCTCGGCTGACCCGGCAGGAGCAACCGTATGCCAAAAATGTACGCAGAACCAGCTTTTCAGTGAAGAGCAGCTTGGGATATTCTAGCAAATTTTACTTGTAAGTGGGGTTGGAAACGCTTTTCAGGCTTAGTACTGGGCTCAAAAGATGCAGCCCTGAGGTCTCTCCTGATAGCAGGTGGGTATGTAGAAATTCGCCACTCGGCTGACTCAGCAGGAGCAAACGTATGCCAAAAAATGACGCAGAACCAGCTTTTCAGTGAGGAGCAGCCAGGGACATTCTAGCAAGTTTTACTGGTAAGTGGGGTTGGAAACGCTTTTCAGGCTCAATACTGGACTCAAAAAATGCAGCCCTGAGGTTTCTCATGATAGCAGGTGGGTAAGTTGGAATTCGCTGCTCGGCTGACCCTGCAGGAGCAAACGTATGCCAAAATTCGACACAGAACCAGCTTTTCAGTGAAGAGCAGCCAAGGACATTCTAGCAAGTTTTACGTGTTATTGGGGTTGGAAACGATTTTCAGGCTCAGGACTGGGCTCAAAAGATGCAGCCATGAGGTCTCTCTTGATAGCAGGTGAGTAAGTAGAAATTACCCGCTCGGCTGACCCGGCAAGAGCAAACGTATGCCAAAAATTGACGCAGAACCAGCTTTTTAGTGTAGAGCAGCAAGGGACATTCTAGCAAGTTTTACTTGTAAGTGGGGTTGGAAACTCTTTTCAGGCTCAGTACTGGGCTCAAAAGATACAGCCATGAGGTCTCTCCTGATAGCAGGTGGGTAAGTAGAAATTCGCCACTCGGTTGACCCAGCAGGAGCAAATGTATGCCAAAAATCGCACAGAACCAGCTTTTCAGTGAAGAGCAGCCAGGGACATTCTAGCACGTTTTACTTGTAAGTGGGGTTGGAAACGCTTTTCAGGCTCAGTACTGGGCTCAAAAGACGCAGCACTGAGGTCTCTCCCGATTGCAGGCGGGAAAGTAGAAATTCACCACTCGGCTGACCGGGCAGGAACAAACGTATGCCAAAAATTGACGTGAACCAGCGTTTCAGTGAAGAGCAGCCAGGGACATTCTAGCAAGTTTTAGTTGTAAGTGGGGTTGGAAACGCTTTTCAGGCTCAGTACTGGACTCAAAAGATGCAGCCCTGATGTCTCTCATGAAAGCAGGTGGGTAAGTTGGAATTCGCCGATCGGCTGACCCTGCAGGAGCAAACTTATGCCAAAATTTGACGCAAAACCAGCTTTTCAATAAAGAGCAGCCAGGGACATTCTAGCAAGTTTTACTTGTAAGCGGGGTTGGAAACGCTTTTCAGGCTCAGTACTGGGCTCAAAAGATGCAGCCGTGAGGTCGCTCTTGATATCAGCTGGGTAAGTAGAAATTTGCCGCTCGGCTGACCCGGCAGGAGAAAACGTATGCCAAAAATCGACTCAGAACCAGCTTTTTAGTGTAGAGCAGCCAGGGACATTCTAGCAAGTTTTACTGGTAAGTGGGGTTGGAAATGCTTTTCAGGCTCAAAACTGGGCTCAAAAGATGCATCCCTGAGGTCTCTCCTGATAGCAGGTGGGTACGTTGGAATTCGCCGCTAGGCTGACCCTGCAGGAGCAAACGTATGCCAAAAATCAACGCTGAACCAGCTTTTCAGTGAAGAGCAGCCAGGGACATTCTAGCAAGTTTTACTTGTAAGTGGGGTTGGAAACGCTTTTCAGTCTCAGTACTGGGCTCAAAAGATGCTGCCCTGAAGTCTCTCATGATAGCAGGTGGGTAAGTAGAAATTCGCTGCTCGGCTGACAAGGCAGGAGCAAATGTATGCCAAAAATCGACGCAGAACCAGCTTTTCAGTGAAGAACAGCCAGGGACATTATAGCAAGTTTTACTTGTAAGTGGGGTTGGAAACGCTTTGCAGGCTCAGTACTGGGCTCAAAAGATGCAGCCATGAGGTCTCTCCTGATAGCAGCTGGGTAAGTAGAAATTTGCCGCTCGGCTGACCCGGCAGGAGCAAACGTATGCCAAAAATTGATGCAGAACCAGCTTTTCAGTGTAGAGCAGCCAGGGACATTTTAGCAAGTTTTACTTGTAAGTGGGGTTGAAAACGCTTTCTGGGCTCAAAAGATGCAGCCATGAGGTCTCTCCTGATAGCAGGTGGGTAAGTAGAAATTCGCCGCTCGGCTGACCAGGCAGGAGCAAACGGATGCCAAAATTGATGGAAAGCCAGCTTTTCAGTGAAGAGCAGCGAGGGACATTCTAGCAAGTTTTACTTGTAAGTGGGGTTGGAAACACTTTTCAGGCTCAGTACTGGGCTCAAAAGATGCAGTCCTGAGGTCTCTCCAGATAGCAGGTGGGTAAGTAGAAATTCACAACTCGGCTGACCCGGCAGGAGCAAACATATGCCAAAAATTGACACAGAACCAGCTTTTCCGTGAAGAGCAGCCAGGGACATTCTAGCAAGTTTTACTTGTAAGTGGGGTTGGAAACGCTTTTTACGCTCAGTACTGTGCACAAAAGATGCGGCACTGAGGTCTCTCCAGATAGCAGGTGGGTAAGTAGAAATTCACCACTCGGCTGACCCGGCAGGAACAAACGTATGCCAAAAATTGACGTGAACCAGCGTTTCAGTGAAGAGCAGCCAGGGACGTTGTAGCAAGTTTTACTGGTAAGTGGGGTTGGAAACACTTTTCAGGCTCAATACTGGGCTCAAAAGATGCAGCACTGAGGTCTCTCCTGATAGCAGGTGGGTAAGTAGAAATTCACCGCCTGGCTGACCCGGCAGGAGCAAACGTATGCCAAAATTGATGTAAAGCCAGCTTTTCAGTGAAGTGCAGCGAGGGACATTCTAGCAAGTTTTACTTGTAAGTGGGGTTGGAAACGCTTTTCAGGCTCAGTACTGGGCTCAAATGATGCAGTCCTGAGGTCTCAGCAGGTGCGTAAGTTGGAATTCGCCGCTCGGCTGACCCTGCAGGAGCAACCGTATGCCAAAAATCGACACAGAACCAGCTTTTCCGTGAAGAGCAGCCAGGGACATTCTAGCAAGTTTTACTTGTAAGTGGGGTTGGAAACGCTTTTTACGCTCAGTACTGTGCACAAAAGATGCGGCACTGAGGTGTCTACAGATAGCAGGTGGGTAAGTAGAAATTCACCACTCGTCTGACCCGGCAGGAACAAACGTATGCCAAAAATTGACGTGAACCAGCGTTTCAGTGAAGAGCAGCCAGGGACGTTGTAGCAAGTTTTACTGGTAAGTGGGGTTGGAAACACTTTTCAGGCTCAATACTGGGCTCAAAAGATGCAGCACTGAGGTCTCGCCTGATAGCAGGCGGGTAAGTAGAAATTCACTGCTCGGCTGACCTTGCATTAGCAAACGTATGCCAAAAATCGACGCAGAACCAGCTTTTCAGTGAAGAGCATCCAGGGACATTCTAGCAAGTTTTAGTTGTAAGTGGGGTTGGAAACGCTTTTCAGGCTCAGTACTGGACTCAAAAGATGCAGCCCTGAGGTCTCTCATGATAGCAGGTGGGTAAGTTGGAATTCGCCGCTCGGCTGACCCTGCAGGAGCAAACTTATGCCAAAATTCGACGCAAAACCAGCTTTTCAATGAAGAGCAGCCAGGGACATTCTAGCAAGTTTTACTTGTTAGTGGGGTTGGAAACGCTTTTCACGCTCAGTACTGTGCACAAAAGATGCAGCCCTGAGGTCTCTCGTGATAGCAGGTGGGTAAGTAGAAATTCGCCGCTCGGCTGACCCGGCAGGAGCAAACGTATGCCAAAAATCGACGCAGAATCAGCTTTTCAGTAAAGAGCAGCCAGGGACATTCTAGCAAGTTGTACTTGTAAGTGGGGTTGGAAATGCTTTTCAGGGTCAGTACTGGGCTCAAAAGATGCAGCCCTGAGGTCTCTCCTGGTAGCAGGTGGGTATGTAGAAATTTGCCACTCGGCTGACTCAGCAGGAACAAACGTATGCCAAAAATTGACGCAGAACAAGCTTTTCAGTGAGGAGCAGCCAAGGACATTCTAGCAAGTTTTACTTGGTATTGAGGTTGGAAACGATTTTCAGGCTCAGGACTAGGCTCAAAAGATGCAGCCATGAGGTCTCTCTTGATAGCAGGTGGGTAAGTAGAAATTACCCGCTCAGCTGACCCGGCAAGAGCAAACGTATGCCAAAAGATGACGCAGCACCAGCTTTTCAGTGTAGAGCAGCCAGGGACATTCTAGAAAGTTTTACTTGTTAGTGGGTATTGGAATCGCTTTTCAAGCTCAGTACTGTGCACAAAAGATGCAGCCCTGAGGTCTCTCATGATAGCAGGTGGGTAAGTAGAAATTTGCCGCTCGGCTGACCCGGCAGGAGCAAACGTATGCCAAAAATGTACGCAGAACCAGCTTTTCAGTGAAGAGCAGCCTGGGACATTCTAGCAAATTATACTTGTAAGTGGGGTTGGAAACGCTTTTCAGGCTTAGTACTGGGCTCAAAAGATGCAGCCCTGAGGTCTCTCCTGATAGCAGGTGGGTATGTAGAAATTCGCCACTCGGCTGACTCAGCAGGAGCAAACGTATGCCAAAAAATGACGCAGAACCAGCTTTTCAGTGAGGAGCAGCCAGGGACATTCTAGCAAGTTTTACTGGTAAGTGGGGTTGGAAACGCTTTTCAGGCTCAATACTGGACTCAAAAAATGCAGCCCTGAGGTTTCTCATGATAGCAGGTGGGTAAGTTGGAATTCGCTGCTCGGCTGACCCTGCAGGAGCAAACGTATTCCAAAATTCGACACAGAACCAGCTTTTTAGTGAAGAGCAGCCAAGGACATTTAAGCAAGTTTTACGTGTTATTGGGGTTGGAAACGATTTTCAGGCACAGGACTGGGCTCAAAAGATGCAGCCATGAGGTCTCTCTTGATAGCAGGTGGGTAAGTAGAAATTACCCGCTCGGCTGACCCGGCAAGAGCAAACGTATGCCAAAAATTGACGCAGAACCAGCTTTTCAGTGTAGAGCAGCAAGGGACATTCTAGCAAGTTTTACTTGTAAGTGGGGTTGGAAACGATTTTCAGGCTCAGGACTGGGCTCAAAAGATGCAGCCATGAGGTCTCTCTTGATAGCAGGTGGGTAAGTAGAAATTACCCGCTCAGCTGACCCGGCAAGAGCAAACGTATGCCAAAAATTGACGCAGAACCAGCTTTTCAGTGTAGAGCAGCCAGGGACATTCTAGAAAGTTTTACTTGTTAGTTGGGTTGGAATCGCTTTTCAAGCTCAGTACTGTGCACAAAAGATGCAGCCCTGAGGTCTCTCATGATAGCAGGTGGGTAAGTAGAAATTCGCCGCTCGGCTGACCCGGCAGGAGCAAACGTATGCCAAAAATGTACGCAGAACCAGCTTTTCAGTGAAGAGCAGCCTGGGATATTCTAGCAAATTTTACTTGTAAGTGGGGTTGGAAACGCTTTTCAGGCTTAGTACTGGGCTCAAAAGATGCAGCCCTGAGGTCTCTCCTGATAGCAGGTGGGTATGTAGAAATTCGCCACTCGGCTGACTCAGCAGGAGCAAACGTATGCCAAAAAATGACGCAGAACCAGCTTTTCAGTGAGGAGCAGCCAGGGACATTCTAGCAAGTTTTACTGGTAAGTGGGGTTGGAAATGCTTTTCAGGCTCAATACTGGACTCAAAAAATGCAGCCCTGAGGTTTCTCATGATAGCAGGTGGGTAAGTTGGAATTCGCTGCTCGGCTGACCCTGCAGGAGCAAACGTATGCCAAAATTCGACACAGAACCAGCTTTTCAGTGAAGAGCAGCCAAGGACATTCTAGCAAGTTTTACGTGTTATTGGGGTTGGAAACGATTTTCAGGCTCAGGACTGGGCTCAAAAGATGCAGCCATGAGGTCTCTCTTGATAGCAGGTGAGTAAGTAGAAATTACCCGCTCGGCTGACCCGGCAAGAGCAAACGTATGCCAAAAATTGACGCAGAACCAGCTTTTTAGTGTAGAGCAGCAAGGGACATTCTAGCAAGTTTTACTTGTAAGTGGGGTTGGAAACTCTTTTCAGGCTCAGTACTGGGCTCAAAAGATACAGCCATGAGGTCTCTCCTGATAGCAGGTGGGTAAGTAGAAATTCGCCACTCGGTTGACCCAGCAGGAGAAAATGTATGCCAAAAATCGCACAGAACCAGCTTTTCAGTGAAGAGCAGCCAGGGACATTCTAGCACGTTTTACTTGTAAGTGGGGTTGGAAACGCTTTTCAGGCTCAGTACTGGGCTCAAAAGACGCAGCACTGAGGTCTCTCCCGATAGCAGGCGGGAAAGTAGAAATTCACCACTCGGCTGACCGGGCAGGAACAAACGTATGCCAAAAATTGACGTGAACCAGCGTTTCAGTGAAGAGCAGCCAGGGACATTCTAGCAAGTTTTAGTTGTAAGTGGGGTTGGAAACGCTTTTCAGGCTCAGTACTGGACTCAAAAGATGCAGCCCTGAAGTCTCTCATGAAAGCAGGTGGGTAAGTTGGAATTCGCCGATCGGCTGACCCTGCAGGAGCAAACTTATGCCAAAATTTGACGCAAAACCAGCTTTTCAATAAAGAGCAGCCAGGGACATTCTAGCAAGTTTTACTTGTAAGCGGGGTTGGAAACGCTTTTCAGGCTCAGTACTGGGCTCAAAAGATGCAGCCGTGAGGTCGCTCTTGATATCAGCTGGGTAAGTAGAAATTTGCCGCTCGGCTGACCCGGCAGGAGCAAACGTATGCCAAAAATCGACTCAGAACCAGCTTTTCAGTGTAGAGCAGCCAGGGACATTCTAGCAAGTTTTACTTGTAAGTGGGGTTGGAAACGCTTTTCAGGCTCATTACTGGGCTCAAAAGATGCAGCCATGAGGTCTCTCCTGATAGCAGGTGGGAAGTAGAAATTCGCCGCTCGGCTGACCCGGCAGGAGCAAACATATGTCTCAAAATTGATGTAAAGCCAGCTTTTCAGTGAAGAGCAGCGAGGGACATTCTAGCAAGTTTTACTTGTAAGTGGGGTTGGAAACGCTTTTCAGGCTCAGTACTGGGCTCAAAAGATGTAGTCCTGAGGTCTCAGCAGGTGCGTAAGTTGGAATTCGCTGCTCGGCTGGCCCTGCAGGAGCAAACGTATGCCAAAAATCGACACAGAACCAGCTTTTCCGTGAAGAGCAGCCAGGGACATTCTAGCAAGTTTTACTTGTAAGTGGGGTTGGAAACGCTTTTCAGGCTCAGTACTGGGCTCAAAAGAAGCAGCTCTGAGGTCTCTCCTGATAGCAGGTGGGTAAGTAGAAATTCGCCGCTCAGCTGACCCGGCAGGAGCAAACGTATGCCAAAAATCGACGCAGAATCAGCTTTTCAGTAAAGAGCAGCCAGGGACATTCTAGCAAGTTTTACTTGTAAGTGGGGTTGGAAATGCTTTTCAGGGTCAGTACTGGGCTCAAAAGATGCAGCACTGAGGTCTCTCCTGATAGCAGGTGGGTAAGTATAAATTTGCCGCTCGGCTGACCCGGCAGGAGCAAACGTATGCCAAAAATGTACGCAGAACCAGCTTTTCAGTGAAGAGCAGCCTGGGACATTCTAGCAAATTTTACTTGTAAGTGGGGTTGGAAACGCTTTTCAGGCTTAGTACTGGGCTCAAAAGATGCAGCCCTGATGTCTCTCCTGATAGCAGGTGGGTACGTTGGAATTCGCCACTCGACTGACCCTGCAGGAGCAAACGTATGCCAAAATTCGACGCAGAACCAGCTTTTCAGTGAAGAGCAGCCAAGGACATTCTAGCAAGTTTTACTTGTAAGTGGGGTTGGAAACGATTTTCAGGCTCAGGACTGGGCTCAAAAGATGCAGCCATGAGGTCTCTCTTGATAGCAGGTGGGTAAGTAGAAATTCGCCACTCGGCTGACCCAGCAAGAGCAAACGTATGCCAAAAATCGACGCAGAACCAGCTTTTCAGTGAAGAGCAGCCAGGGACATTCTAGCACGTTTTACTTGTAAGTGGGGTTGGAAATGCTTTTCAGGCTCAGTACTGGGCTCAAAAGACGCAGCACTGAGGTCTCTCCCGATAGCAGGTGGGTAAGTAGAAATTTGCCGCTCGGCTGACCCGGCAGGAGCAAACGTATGCCAAAAATCGGCGCAGAACCAGCTTTTCAGTGTAGAGCAGCCAGGGACATTCTAGCAAGTTTTACTTGTAAGTAGGGTTGGAAACGCTTTTCAGGCTTAGTACTGGGCTCAAAAGATGCAGTCCTGAGGTCTCTCCTGTTAGCAGGTGTATAAGTCGGAATTCGCCGCTCAGCTGACCCGGCAGGAGCAAACGTATGCCAAAAATCGACTTGAACCAGCTTTTCAGTTGAGAGCAGCCAGGGACATTTTAGCAAGTTTTACTGGTAAGTGGGGTTGGAAATGCTTTTCAGGCTCAATACTGGGCTCAAAAGATGCATCCCTGAGGTCTCTCCTGATAGCAGGTGGGTAAGTTGGAATTCGCAGCTAGGCTGACCCTGCAGGAGCAAACGTATGCCAAAAATCGACGCTGAACCAGCTTTTCAGTGAAGAGCAGCCAGGGACATTCTAGCAAGTTTTACTTGTAAGTGGGGTTGGAAACGCTTTTCAGTCTCAGTACTGGGCTCAAAAGATGCTGCCCTGAAGTCTCTCATGATAGCAGGTGGGTAAGTAGAAATTCGCTGCTCGGCTGACAAGGCAGGAGCAAATGTATGCCAAAAATCGACGCAGAACCAGCTTTTCAGTGAAGAGCAGCCAGGGACATTATAGCAATTTTTACTTGTAAGTGGGGTTGGAAACGCTTTGCAGGCTCAGTACTGGGCTCAAAAGATGCAGCCATGAGGTCTCTCCTGATAGCAGCTGGGTAAGTAGAAATTCGCCGCTCGGCTGACCCGGCAGGAGCAAACGGATGCCAAAATTGATGGAAAGCCAGCTTTTCAGTGAAGAGCAGCGAGGGACATTCTAGCAAGTTTTACTTGTAAGTGGGGTTGGAAACGCTTTTCAGGCTCAGTACTGGGCTCAAAAGATGCAGTCCTGAGGTCTCTCCAGATAGCAGGTGGGTAAGTAGAAATTCACAACTCGGCTGACCCGGCAGGAGCAAACATATGCCAAAAATTGACACAGAACCAGCTTTTCCGTGAAGAGCAGCCAGGGACATTCTAGCAAGTTTTACTTGTAAGTGGGGTTGGAAACGCTTTTTACGCTCAGTACTGTGCACAAAAGATGCGGCACTGAGGTCTCTCCAGATAGCAGGTGGGTAAGTAGAAATTCACCACTCGGCTGACCCGGGAGGAACAAACGTATGCCAAAAATTGACGTGAACCAGCGTTTCAGTGAAGAGCAGCCAGGGACGTTGTAGCAAGTTTTACTGGTAAGTGGGGTTGGAAACACTTTTCAGGCTCAATACTGGGCTCAAAAGATGCAGCACTGAGGTCTCTCCTGATAGCAGGCGGGTAAGTAGAAATTCACCGCCTGGCTGACCTTGCATTAGCAAACGTATGCCAAAAATCGACGCAGAACCAGCTTTTCAGTGAAGAGCATCCAGGGACATTCTAGCAAGTTTTAGTTGTAAGTGGGGTTGGAAACGCTTTTCAGGCTCAGTACTATAATCAAAAGATGCAGCCCTGAGGTCTCTCATGATAGCAGGTAGGTAAGTTGGAATTCGCCGATTGGCTGACCCTCCAGGAGCAAACTTATGCCAAAATTCGACGCAAAACCAGCTTTTCAATGAAGAGCAGCCAGGGACATTCTAGCAAGTTTTACTTGTTAGTGGGGTTGGAAATGCTTTTCACGCTCAGTACTGTGCACAAAAGATACAGCCCTGAGGTCTCTCATGATAGCAGGTGGGTAAGTAGAAATTCGCCGCTCAGCTGACCCGGCAGGAGCAAACGTATGCCAAAAATCGACGCAGAATCAGCTTTTCAGTAAAGAGCAGCCAGGGACATTCTAGCAAGTTTTACTTGTAAGTGGGGTTGGAAATGCTTTTCAGGGTCAGTACTGGGCTGAAAATATGCAGCACTGAGGTCTCTCCTGATAGCAGGTGGGTAAGTAGAAATTCACCGCTCGGCTGACCCGGCAGGAGCAAATGTATTCCAAAAATGTACGCAGACCCAGCTTTTCAGTGAAGAGCAGCCTGGGACATTCTAGCAAATTTTACTTGTAAGTGGGGTTGGAAACGCTTTTCAGGCTTAGTACTGGGCTCAAAAGATGCAGCCCTGAGGTCTCTCCTGATAGCAGGTGGGTATGTAGAAATTCGCCACTCGGCTGACTCAGCAGGAGCAAACGTATGCCAGAAATTGACGTAGAACCAACTTTTCAGTGAGGAGCAGCCAAGGACATTCTAGCAAGTTTTACTTGTTATTGGGGTCAGAAACGATTTTCAGGCTCAGGAATGGGCTCAAAAGATGCAGCCATGAGGTCTCTCTTGATAGCAGGTGGGTAAGTAGAAATTACCCGCTCGGCTGACCCGGCAAGAGCAAACGTATGCCAAAAATTGACGCAGAACCAGCTTTTCAGTGTAGAACAGCAAGGGACATTCTAGCAAGTTTTACTTGTAAGTGGGGTTGGAAACTCTTTTCAGGCTCAGTACTGGGCTCAAAAGATACAGCCATGAGGTCTCTCCTGATAGCAGGTGGGTAAGTAGAAATTCGCCACTCGGCTGACCCAGCAGGAGCAAATGTATGCCAAAAATCGACGCAGAACCAGCTTTTCAGTGAAGAGCAGCCAGGGATATTCTAGCACGTTTTACTTGTAAGTGGGGTTGGAAACGCTTTTCAGGCTCAGTACTGGGCTCAAAAGACGCAGCACTGAGGTCTCTCCCGATAGCAGGTGGGTAAGTAGAAATTCACCACTCGGCTGACCCGGCAGGAACAAACGTATGCCAAAAATTGACGTGAACCAGCGTTTCAGTGAAGAGCCGCCAGGGACATTCTAGCAAGTTTTTGTTGTAAGTGGGGTTGGAAACGCTTTTCAGGCTCAGTACTGGACTCAAAAGATGCAGCCCTGAGGTCTCTCATGATAGCAGGTGGGTAAGTTGGAATTCGCCGCTCGGCTAACCCTGCAAGAGCAAACTTATGCCAAAATTCGATGCAAAACCAGCTTTTCAATGAAGAGCAGCCAGGGACATTCTAGCAAGTTTTACTTGTAAGTGGGGTTGAAAACGCTTTTCAGGCTCATTACTGGGCTCAAAAGATGCCGCCATGAGGTCTCTCCTGATAGCAGGTGGGTAAGTAGAAATTCGCCGCTCGGCTGACCCGGCAGGAGCAAACGTATGTCTCAATATTGATGTAAAGCCAGCTTTTCAGTGAAGAGCAGCGAGGGACATTCTAGCAAGTTTTACTTGTAAGTGGGGTTGGAAACGCTTTCCAGGCTCAGTACTGGGCTCAAAAGATGCAGTCCTGAGGTCTCAGCAGGTCCGTAAGTTGGAATTCGCCGCTCGGCTGACCCTGCAGGAGCAAACGTATGCCAAAAATCGACACAGAACCAGCTTTTCTGTGAGGAGCAGCCAGGGACATTCTAGCAAGTTTTACTTGTAAGTGGGGTTGGAAACGCTTTTCAGGCTCAGTACTGGGCTCAAAAGATGCAGCTCTGAGGTCTCTCCTGATAGCAGGTGGGTAAGTAGAAATTCGCCGTTCGGCTGACCCGGCAGGAGCCAACATATGCCTAAAATCGACGCAGAATCAGCTTTTCAGTAAAGAGCAGTCAGGGACATTCTAGCAAGTTTTACTTGTAAGTGGGGTTGGAAATGCTGTTCAGGGTCAGTACTGGGCTCAAAAGATGCAGCACTGAGGTCTCTCCTGATAGCAGGTGGGTAAGTATAAATTCGCCGCTCGGCTGACCCGGCAGGAGCAAACGTATGCCAAAAATGTACGCAGAACCAGCTTTTCAGTGAAGAGCAGCCTGGGACATTCTAGCAAATTTTACTTGTAAGTGGGGTTGGAAACGCTTTTCAGGGCTAAGTATTGGGCTCAAAAGATGCAGCCCTGATGTCTCTCCTGATAGCAAGTGGGTATGTAGAAATTCGCCAATCGGCTGACTCAGCAGGAGCAAACATATGCCAAAAATTGACGCAGAACCAGCTTTTCAATGAGGAGCAGCCAGGGACATTCTAGCAAGTTTTACTAGTAAGTGGGGTTGGAAATGCTTTTCAGGCTCAATACTGGACTCAAAAGATGCTGCCATGAGGTCTCTCATGATAGCAGGTGGGTAAGTTGGAATTTGCCGCTCTGCTGACCCTGCAGGAGCAAACGTATGCCAAAATTCGACGCAGAACCAGCTTTTCAGTGAAGAGCAGCCAGGGACATTCTAGCAAGTTTTACTTGTAAGTGGGGTTGGAAATGCTTTTCAGGCTTAGTACTGGGCTCAAAAGATTCAGTCCTGAGGTCTCTCCTGATAGCAGGTGTGTAAGTCGGAATTCGCCGCTCAGCTGACCCGGCAGGAGCAAACGTATGCCAAAAATCGACTTGAACCAGCTTTTCAGTTGAGAGCAGCCAGGGACATTTTAGCGAGTTTTACTGGTAAGTGGGGTTGGAAATGCTTTTCAGGCTCAATACTGGGCTCAAAAGATGCAGCCCTGAGGTCTCTCATGATAGCAGGTGGGTAAGTAGAAATTCGCCGCTCGGCTGACCCGGCAGGAGCAAACGTATGCCAAAAATCGACGCAGAACCAGCTTTTCAGTGAAGAGCAGCCAGGGACATTATAGCAAGTTTTACTTGTAAGTGGGGTTGGAAACGCTTTATAGGCTCAGTACTGGGCTCAGAAGATGCTGCCCTGAGGTCTCTCATGATAGCAGGTGGGTAAGTAGAAATTCTCCGCTCGGCTGACAAGGCAGGAGCAAACGTATGCCAAAAATCAATGCAGAACCAGCTTTTCAGTGAAGAGCAGCCAGGGACATTATAGCAAGTTTTACTTGTAAGTGGGGTTGGAAACGCTTTACAGGCTCAGTACTGGGCTCAAAAGATGCAGCCATGAGGTCTCTCTTGCTAGCAGCTGGGTAAGTAGAAATTTGCCGCTCGGCTGACCCGGCAGGAGCAAACGTCTGCCAAAAATCAACGCAGAACCAGCTTTTCAGTGTAGAGCAGCCAGGGACATTCTAGCAAATTTTACATGTAAGTGGGGTTGGAAACGCTTTTCAGGCTAAGTACTGGGCTCAAAAGATGCATCCCTGAAGTCTCTCCTGACAGCAGGTGGGTATGTAGAAATTCGCCACTTGGCTGACTCAGCAGGAGCAAACGTATGCCAAAAATTGACGCAGAACCAGCTTTTCAGTGAGGAGCACCCAGGGACATTCTAGCAAGTTTTACTGGTAAGTGGGGTTGGAAACGCATTTCAGGCTCAATACTGGACTCAAAAGATGCAGCCCTGAGGTCTCTCTTGATAGCAGGTGTGTAAGTTGGAATTCGCCGCTCGGCTGACCCTGCAGGAGCAAACGTATGCCAAAATTCGACGCAAAACCAGCTTTTCAGTGAAGAGCAGCCAAGGACATTCTAGCAAGTTTTACTTGTAAGTGGGGTTGGAAACGATTTTCAGGCTCTGGACTGGGCGCAAAAGATGCAGCCATGAGGTCTCTCTTGATAGCAGGTGGGTAAGTAGAAATTACCCGCTCAGCTGACCCGGCAAGAGCAAACGTATGCCAAAAATTGATGCAGAACCAGCTTTTCAGTGTAGAGCAGCCAGGGACAGTCTAGCAAGTTTTACTTGTAAGTGGGGTTGGAAACGCTTTTCAGGCTCAGTACTGGGCTCAAAGATGCAGCCATGAGGTCTCTCCTGATAGCAGGTGGGTAAGTAGAAATTCGCCACTCGGCTGACCCAGCAGGAGCAAACGTATGCCAAAAATCGACGCAGAACCAGCTTTTCAGTGAAGAGCAGCCAGGGACATTCTAGCATGTTTTACTTGTAAGTGGGGTTGGAAACGCTTTTCATGCTCAGAACTGGGCTCAAAATACGCAGCACTGAGGTCTCTCCCGATAGCAGGTGGGTAAGTAGAAATTCACCACTCAGCTGACCCGGCAGGAACAAACGTATGCCAAAAATCGATGCAGAACCAGCTTTTCAATGAAGAGCAGCCAGGGACATTCTAGCAAGTTCTAGTTGTAAGTGGGGTTGGAAACGCTTTTCAGGCTCAGTACTGGGCTCAAAAGATGCAGCCATGAGGTCTCTCTTGATAGCAGCTGGGTAAGTAGAAATTTGCCGCTCGGCTGACCCAGCAGGAGCAAACGTATGCCAATAATCGACGCAGAACCAACTTTTCAGTGTAGAGCAGCCAGGGACATTCTAGCAAGTTTTACTTGTAAGTGGGGTTGAAACGCTTTTCAGGCTCATTACTGGGCTCAAAAGATACAGCCATGAGGTCTCTCCTGATAGCAGGTGGGTAAGTAGAAATTAGCAGCTCGGCTGACCAGGCAGTAGCAAACGTATGCCAAAAATCGACGCAGAACCAGCTTTTCAGTGAAGAGCAGCCAGGGACATTCTAGCAAGTTTTACTTGTAAGTGGGGTTCGAAACGCTTTTCAGTCTTAGTACTGGGCTCAAAGGATGCAGTCCTGAGGTCTCTCCTGATAGCAGGTGTGTAAGTCGGAATTCGCCGCTCAGCAGACCCGGCAGGAGCAAACGTATGCCAAAAATCGACTTGAACCAGCTTTTCAGTTGAGAGCAGCCAGGGACATTTTAGCAAGTTTTACTGGTAAGTGGGGTTGGAAATGCTTTTCAGGCTCAATACTGGGCTCAAAAGATGCAGCCCTGAGGTCTCTCCTGATAGCAGGTGGGTAAGTTGGAATTCGCCGCTAGGCTGACCCTGCAGGAGCAAACGTATGCCAAAAATCGACGCTGAACCAGCTTTTCAGTGAAGAGCAGCCAGGGACATTCTAGCAAGTTTTACTTGTAAGTGGGGTTGGAAACACTTTTCAGGCTCAGTACTGGGCTTAAAAGATGCAGCCATGAGGTCTCTCTTGATAGCAGCTGGGTAAGTTGAAATTTGTCGCTCGGCAGACCCGGCAGGAGCAAACGTATGCCAAAAATCGACGCAGAACCAGCTTTTCAGTAAAGAGCAGCCAGGGACTTTCTAGCAAGTTTTACTTCTAAGTGGGGTTGGAAATGCTTTTCAGGGTCAGTACTGGGCTCAAAAGATGCAGCACTGAGGTCTCTCCTGATAGCATAGCAGGTGGGTAAGTAGAAATTCAACACTCGGCTGACCCGGCAGGAGCAAACGCATGCCAAAATTGATGTAAAGCCAGCTCTTCAGTGAAGAGCAGCGAGGGACATTCTAGCAAGTTTTACTTGTAAGTGGGGTTGGAAATGCTTTTCAGGCTCATTACTGGGCTCAAAAGATGCAGTCCTGAGGTCTCAGCAGGTGCGTAAGTTGGAATTCGCTGCTCGGCTGACCCTGCAGGGGCAAACGTATGCCAAAAATCGACACAGAATCAGCTTTTCAGTAAAGAGCAGCCAGGGACATT
Organism: Lissotriton helveticus; assembly: GCF_964261635.1. Lineage (NCBI taxonomy): Eukaryota > Metazoa > Chordata > Amphibia > Caudata > Salamandridae > Lissotriton > Lissotriton helveticus. The sequence goes on from NC_136068.1 coordinate 427,856,653, forward strand.
CTAGCAAGTTTTACTTCTAAGTGGGGTTGGAAATGATTTCAGGGTCAGTACTGGGCTCAAAAGATGCAGCCCTGAGGTCTCTCATGATAGCAGGTGGGTAAGTTGGAATTCGCCGCTCGGCTAACCCTGCAGGAGCAAACTTATGCCAAAATTCGATGCAAAACCAGCTTTTCAATGAAGAGCAGCCAGGGACATTCTAGCAAGTTTTACTTGTAAGTGGGGTTGAAAACGCTTTTCAGGCTCATTACTGGGCTCAAAAGATGCCGCCATGAGGTCTCTCCTGATAGCAGGTGGGTAAGTAGAAATTCGCCGCTCGGCTGACCCGGCAGGAGCAAACGTATGTCTCAATATTGATGTAAAGCCAGCTTTTCAGTGAAGAGCAGCGTAGGGACATTCTAGCAAGTTTTACTTGTAAGTGGGGTTGGAAACGCTTTCCAGGCTCAGTACTGGGCTCAAAAGATGCAGTCCTGAGGTCTCAGCAGGTCCGTAAGTTGGAATTCGCCGCTCGGCTGACCCTGCAGGAGCAAACGTATGCCAAAAATCGACACAGAACCAGCTTTTCTGTGAGGAGCAGCCAGGGACATTCTAGCAAGTTTTACTTGTAAGTGGGGTTGGAAACGCTTTTCAGGCTCAGTACTGGGCTCAAAAGATGCAGCTCTGAGGTCTCTCCTGATAGCAGGTGGGTAAGTAGAAATTTGCCGCTCGGCTGACCCGGCAGGAGCCAACATATGCCTAAAATCAACGCAGAATCAGCTTTTCAGTAAAGAGCAGTCAGGGACATTCTAGCAAGTTCTACTTGTAAGTGGGGTTGGAAATGCTGTTCAGGGTCAGTACTGGGCTCAAAAGATGCAGCACTGAGGTCTCTCCTGATAGCAGGTGGGTAAGTATAAATTCGCCGCTCGGCTGACCCGGCAGGAGCAAACGTATGCCAAAAATGTACGCAGAACCAGCTTTTCAGTGAAGAGCAGCCTGGGACATTCTAGCAAATTTTACTTGTAAGTGGGGTTGGAAACGCTTTTCAGGGCTAAGTATTGGGCTCAAAAGATGCAGCCCTGATGTCTCTCCTGATAGCAAGTGGGTATGTAGAAATTCGCCAATCGGCTGACTCAGCAGGAGCAAACATATGCCAAAAATTGACGCAGAACCAGCTTTTCAATGAGGAGCAGCCAGGGACATTCTAGCAAGTTTTACTAGTAAGTGGGGTTGGAAATGCTTTTCAGGCTCAATACTGGACTCAAAAGATGCAGCCATGAGGTCTCTCATGATAGCAGGTGGGTAAGTTGGAATTTGCCGCTCGGCTGACCCTGCAGGAGCAAACGTATGCCAAAATTCGACGCAGAACCAGCTTTTCAGTGAAGAGCAGCCAGGGACATTCTAGCAAGTTTTACTTGTAAGTGGGGTTGGAAATGCTTTTCAGGCTTAGTACTGGGCTCAAAAGATGCAGTCCTGAGGTCTCTCCTGATAGCAGGTGTGTAAGTCGGAATTCGCCGCTCAGCTGACCCGGCAGGAGCAAACGTATGCCAAAAATCGACTTGAACCAGCTTTTCAGTTGAGAGCAGCCAGGGACATTTTAGCGAGTTTTACTGGTAAGTGGGGTTGGAAATGCTTTTCAGGCTCAATACTGGGCTCAAAAGATGCAGCCCTGAGGTCTCTCATGATAGCAGGTGGGTAAGTAGAAATTCGCCGCTCGGCTGACCCGGCAGGAGCAAACGTATGCCAAAAATCGACGCAGAACCAGCTTTTCAGTGAAGAGCAGCCAGGGACATTATAGCAAGTTTTACTTGTAAGTGGGGTTGGAAACGCTTTATAGGCTCAGTACTGGGCTCAGAAGATGCTGCCCTGAGGTCTCTCATGATAGCAGGTGGGTAAGTAGAAATTCTCCGCTCGGCTGACAAGGCAGGAGCAAACGTATGCCAAAAATCAATGCAGAACCAGCTTTTCAGTGAAGAGCAGCCAGGGACATTATAGCAAGTTTTACTTGTAAGTGGGGTTGGAAACGCTTTACAGGCTCAGTACTGGGCTCAAAAGATGCATCCCTGAAGTCTCTCCTGACAGCAGGTGGGTATGTAGAAATTCGCCACTTGGCTGACTCAGCAGGAGCAAACGTATGCCAAAAATTGACGCAGAACCAGCTTTTCAGTGAGGAGCACCCAGGGACATTCTAGCAAGTTTTACTGGTAAGTGGGGTTGGAAACGCATTTCAGGCTCAATACTGGACTCAAAAGATGCAGCCCTGAGGTCTCTCTTGATAGCAGGTGTGTAAGTTGGAATTCGCCGCTCGGCTGACCCTGCAGGAGCAAACGTATGCCAAAATTCGACGCAAAACCAGCTTTTCAGTGAAGAGCAGCCAAGGACATTCTAGCAAGTTTTACTTGTAAGTGGGGTTGGAAACGATTTTCAGGCTCTGGACTGGGCTCAAAAGATGCAGCCATGAGGTCTCTCTTGATAGCAGGTGGGTAAGTAGAAATTACCCGCTCAGCTGACCCGGCAAGAGCAAACGTATGCCAAAAATTGATGCAGAACCAGCTTTTCAGTGTAGAGCAGCCAGGGACAGTCTAGCAAGTTTTACTTGTAAGTGGGGTTGGAAACGCTTTTCAGGCTCAGTACTGGGCTCAAAGATGCAGCCATGAGGTCTCTCCTGATAGCAGGTGGGTAAGTAGAAATTCGCCACTCGGCTGACCCAGCAGGAGCAAACGTATGCCAAAAATCGACGCAGAACCAGCTTTTCAGTGAAGAGCAGCCAGGGACATTCTAGCATGTTTTACTTGTAAGTGGGGTTGGAAACGCTTTTCATGCTCAGAACTGGGCTCAAAATACGCAGCACTGAGGTCTCTCCCGATAGCAGGTGGGTAAGGAGAAATTCACCACTCAGCTGACCCGGCAGGAACAAACGTATGCCAAAAATCGATGCAGAACCAGCTTTTCAATGAAGAGCAGCCAGGGACATTCTAGCAAGTTCTAGTTGTAAGTGGGGTTGGAAACGCTTTTCAGGCTCAGTACTGGGCTCAAAAGATGCAGCCATGAGGTCTCTCTTGATAGCAGCTGGGTAAGTAGAAATTTGCCGCTCGGCTGACCCAGCAGGAGCAAACGTATGCCAATAATCGACGCAGAACCAACTTTTCAGTGTAGAGCAGCCAGGGACATTCTAGCAAGTTTTACTTGTAAGTGGGGTTGAAACGCTTTTCAGGCTCATTACTGGGCTCAAAAGATACAGCCATGAGGTCTCTCCTGATAGCAGGTGGGTAAGTAGAAATTAGCAGCTCGGCTGACCAGGCAGGAGCAAACGTATGCCAAAAATCGACGCAGAACCAGCTTTTCAGTGAAGAGCAGCCAGGGACATTCTAGCAAGTTTTACTTGTAAGTGGGGTTCGAAACGCTTTTCAGTCTTAGTACTGGGCTCAAAGGATGCAGTCCTGAGGTCTCTCCTGATAGCAGGTGTGTAAGTCGGAATTCGCCGCTCAGCAGACCCGGCAGGAGCAAACGTATGCCAAAAATCGACTTGAACCAGCTTTTCAGTTGAGAGCAGCCAGGGACATTTTAGCAAGTTTTACTGGTAAGTGGGGTTGGAAATGCTTTTCAGGCTCAATACTGGGCTCAAAAGATGCAGCCCTGAGGTCTCTCCTGATAGCAGGTGGGTAAGTTGGAATTTGCCGCTAGGCTGACCCTGCAGGAGCAAACGTATGCCAAAAATCGACGCTGAACCAGCTTTTCAGTGAAGAGCAGCCAGGGACATTCTAGCAAGTTTTACTTGTAAGTGGGGTTGGAAACGCTTTTCAGTCTCAGTACTGGACTCAAAAGATGCTGCCCTAAGGTCTCTCATGATAGCAGGTGGGTAAGTAGAAATTCGCCGCTCGGCTGACAAGGCAGGAGCAAACGTATGCCAAAAATCGACGCAGAACCAGCTTTTCAGTGAGGAGCAGCCAGGGACATTATAGCAAGTTTTACTTGTAAGTGGGGTTGGAAACACTTTTCAGGCTCAGTACTGGGCTCAAAAGATGCAGCCATGAGGTCTCTCTTGATAGCAGCTGGGTAAGTTGAAATTTGTCGCTCGGCTGACCCGGCAGGAGCAAACGTATGCCAAAAATCGACGCAGAACCAGCTTTTCAGTAAAGAGCAGCCAGGGACTTTCTAGCAAGTTTTACTTCTAAGTGGGGTTGGAAATGCTTTTCAGGGTCAGTACTGGGCTCAAAAGATGCAGCACTGAGGTCTCTCCTGATAGCATAGCAGGTGGGTAAGTAGAAATTCAACACTCGGCTGACCCGGTAGGAGCAAACGCATGCCAAAATTGATGTAAAGCCAGCTCTTCAGTGAAGAGCAGCGAGGGACATTCTAGCAAGTTTTACTTGTAAGTGGGGTTGGAAATGCTTTTCAGGCTCATTACTGGGCTCAAAAGATGCAGTCCTGAGGTCTCAGCAGGTGCGTAAGTTGGAATTCGCCGCTCGGCTGACCCTGCAGGGGCAAACGTATGCCAAAAATCGACACAGAATCAGCTTTTCAGTAAAGAGCAGCCAGGGACATTCTAGCAAGTTTTACTTCTAAGTGGGGTTGGAAATGATTTCAGGGTCAGTACTGGGCTCAAAAGATGCAGCACTGAGGTCTCTCCTGATAGCATAGCAGGTGGGTAAGTAGAAATTCAACGCTCGGCTGACCCGGCAGGAGCAAACGTATGCCAAAAATGTACGCAGAACCAGCTTTTCAGGGAAGAGCAGCCTGGGACATTCTAGCAAATTTTACTTGTAAGTGGGGTTGGAAACGCTTTTCAGGCTTAGTACTGGGCTCAAAAGATGCAGCCCTGAGGTCTCTCCTGATAGCAAGTGGGTATGTAGAAATTCGCCACTCGGCTGACTCAGCAGGAGCAAACGTATGCCAAAAATTGACGCAGGACCAGCTTTTCAGTAAGGAGCAGCCAGGGACATTCTAGCAAGTTTTACTAGTAAGTGGGGTTGGAAACGCATTTCAGGCTCAATACTGGACTCAAAAGATGCAGCCCTGAGGTCTCTCATGATAGCAGGTGGGTAAGTTGGAATTCGCCGCTCGGCTGACCCTGCAGGTGCAAATGTATGCCAACATTCAACGCAGAACCAGCTTTTCAGTGAAGAGCAGCCAAAGACATTCTAGCAAGTTTTACTTGTAAGTGGGGTTGGAAACGATTTTCAGGCTCAGGACTGGGCTCAAAAGATGCAGCCATGAGGTCTCTCTTGATAGCAGGTGGGTAAGTAGAAATTACCCGCTCGGCTGACCCAGCAAGAGCAAACGTATGCCAAAAATTGACGCAGAACCAGCTTTTCAGTGTAGAGCAGCCAGGGACATTCTAGAAAGTTTTACTTGTAAGTGGGGTTGGAAACGCTTTTCAGGCTCAGTACTGGGCTCAAAGATGCAGCCATGAGGTCTCTCCTGATAGCAGGTGGGTAAGTAGAAATTCGCCACTCGGCTGACCCAGCAGGAACAAACGTATGCCAAAAGTCGACGCAGAACCAGCTTTTCAGTGAAGAGCAGCCAGGGGCATTCTAGCATGTTTTACTTGTAAGTGGGGTTGGAAACGCTTTTCAGGCTCAGTACTGGGCTTAAAAGACGCAGCACTGAGGTCTCTCCCGATAGCAGGTGGGTAAGTAGAAATTCACCACTCTGCTGACCCGGCAGGAACAAACGTATGCCAAAACTTGACGTGAACCAGCATTTCAGTGAAGAGCAGCCAGGGACGTTCTAGCAAGTTTTACTGGTAAGTGGGGTTGGAAACTCTTTTCAGGCTCAGTACTGGGCTCAAAAGATACAGCCATGAGGTCTCTCCTGATAGCAGGTGGGTAAGTAGAAATTCGCCACTCGGTTGACCCAGCAGGAGCAAATGTATGCCAAAAATCGCACAGAACCAGCTTTTCAGTGAAGAGCAGCCAGGGACATTCTAGCACGTTTTACTTGTAAGTGGGGTTGGAAACGCTTTTCAGGCTCAGTACTGGGCTCAAAAGACGCAGCACTGAGGTCTCTCCCGATTGCAGGCGGGAAAGTAGAAATTCACCACTCGGCTGACCGGGCAGGAACAAACGTATGCCAAAAATTGACGTGAACCAGCGTTTCAGTGAAGAGCAGCCAGGGACATTCTAGCAAGTTTTAGTTGTAAGTGGGGTTGGAAACGCTTTTCAGGCTCAGTACTGGACTCAAAAGATGCAGCCCTGAAGTCTCTCATGAAAGCAGGTGGGTAAGTTGGAATTCGCCGATCGGCTGACCCTGCAGGAGCAAACTTATGCCAAAATTTGACGCAAAACCAGCTTTTCAATAAAGAGCAGCCAGGGACATTCTAGCAAGTTTTACTTGTAAGCGGGGTTGGAAACGCTTTTCAGGCTCAGTACTGGGCTCAAAAGATGCAGCCGTGAGGTCGCTCTTGATATCAGCTGGGTAAGTAGAAATTTGCCGCTCGGCTGACCCGGCAGGAGCAAACGTATGCCAAAAATCGACTCAGAACCAGCTTTTTAGTGTAGAGCAGCCAGGGACATTCTAGCAAGTTTTACTGGTAAGTGGGGTTGGAAATGCTTTTCAGGCTCAAAACTGGGCTCAAAAGATGCATCCCTGAGGTCACTCCTGATAGCAGGTGGGTACGTTGGAATTCGCCGCTAGGCTGACCCTGCAGGAGCAAACGTATGCCAAAAATCGACGCTGAACCAGCTTTTCAGTGAAGAGCAGCCAGGGACATTCTAGCAAGTTTTACTTGTAAGTGGGGTTGGAAACGCTTTTCAGTCTCAGTACTGGGCTCAAAAGATGCTGCCCTGAAGTCTCTCATGATAGCAGGTGGGTAAGTAGAAATTCGCTGCTCGGCTGACAAGGCAGGAGCAAATGTATGCCAAAAATCGACGCAGAACCAGCTTTTCAGTGAAGAGCAGCCAGGGACATTATAGCAAGTTTTACTTGTAAGTGGGGTTGGAAACGCTTTGCAGGCTCAGTACTGGGCTCAAAAGATGCAGACATGAGGTCTCTCCTGATAGCAGCTGGGTAAGTAGAAATTTGCCGCTCGGCTGACCCGGCAGGAGCAAACGTATGCCAAAAATTGATGCAGAACCAGCTTTTCAGTGTAGAGCAGCCAGGGACATTTTAGCAAGTTTTACTTGTAAGTGGGGTTGAAAACGCTTTCTGGGCTCAAAAGATGCAGCCATGAGGTCTCTCCTGATAGCAGGTGGGTAAGTAGAAATTCGCCGCTCGGCTGACCCGGCAGGAGCAAACGGATGCCAAAATTAATGGAAAGCCAGCTTTTCAGTGAAGAGCAGCGAGGGACATTCTAGCAAGTTTTACTTGTAAGTGGGGTTGGAAACACTTTTCAGGCTCAGTACTGGGCTCAAAAGATGCAGTCCTGAGGTCTCTCCAGATAGCAGGTGGGTAAGTAGAAATTCACAACTCGGCTGACCCGGCAGGAGCAAACATATGCCAAAAATTGACACAGAACCAGCTTTTCCGTGAAGAGCAGCCAGGGACATTCTAGCAAGTTTTACTTGTAAGTGGGGTTGGAAACGCTTTTTACGCTCAGTACTGTGCACAAAAGATGCGGCACTGAGGTCTCTCCAGATAGCAGGTGGGTAAGTAGAAATTCACCACTCGGCTGACCCGGCAGGAACAAACGTATGCCAAAAATTGACGTGAACCAGCGTTTCAGTGAAGAGCAGCCAGGGACGTTGTAGCAAGTTTTACTGGTAAGTGGGGTTGGAAACACTTTTCAGGCTCAATACTGGGCTCAAAAGATGCAGCACTGAGGTCTCTCCTGATAGCAGGTGGGTAAGTAGAAATTCACCGCCTGGCTGACCCGGCAGGAGCAAACGTATGCCAAAATTGATGTAAAGCCAGCTTTTCAGTGAAGTGCAGCGAGGGACATTCTAGCAAGTTTTACTTGTAAGTGGGGTTGGAAACGCTTTTCAGGCTCAGTACTGGGCTCAAAAGATGCAGTCCTGAGGTCTCAGCAGGTGCGTAAGTTGGAATTCGCCGCTCGGCTGACCCTGCAGGAGCAAACGTATGCCAAAAATCGACACAGAACCAGCTTTTCCGTGAAGAGCAGCCAGGGACATTCTAGCAAGTTTTACTTGTAAGTGGGGTTGGAAACGCTTTTTACGCTCAGTACTGTGCACAAAAGATGCGGCACTGAGGTGTCTACAGATAGCAGGTGGGTAAGTAGAAATTCACCACTCGTCTGACCCGGCAGGAACAAACGTATGCCAAAAATTGACGTGAACCAGCGTTTCAGTGAAGAGCAGCCAGGGATGTTCTAGCAAGTTTTACTGGTAAGTGGGGTTGGAAACACTTTTCAGGCTCAATACTGGGCTCAAAAGATGCAGCACTGAGGTCTCGCCTGATAGCAGGCGGGTAAGTAGAAATTCACTGCTCGGCTGACCTTGCATTAGCAAACGTATGCCAAAAATCGACGCAGAACCAGCTTTTCAGTGAAGAGCATCCAGGGACATTCTAGCAAGTTTTAGTTGTAAGTGGGGTTGGAAACGCTTTTCAGGCTCAGTACTGGACTCAAAAGATGCAGCCCTGAGGTCTCTCATGATAGCAGGTGGGTAAGTTGGAATTCGCCGCTCGGCTGACCCTGCAGGAGCAAACTTATGCCAAAATTCGACGCAAAACCAGCTTTTCAATGAAGAGCAGCCAGGGACATTCTAGCAAGTTTTACTTGTTAGTGGGGTTGGAAACGCTTTTCACGCTCAGTACTGTGCACAAAAGATGCAGCCCTGAGGTCTCTCGTGATAGCAGGTGGGTAAGTAGAAATTCGCCGCTCGGCTGACCCGGCAGGAGCAAACGTATGCCAAAAATCGACGCAGAATCAGCTTTTCAGTAAAGAGCAGCCAGGGACATTCTAGCAAGTTGTACTTGTAAGTGGGGTTGGAAATGCTTTTCAGGGTCAGTACTGGGCTCAAAAGATGCAGCCCTGAGGTCTCTCCTGGTAGCAGGTGGGTATGTAGAAATTTGCCACTCGGCTGACTCAGCAGGAACAAACGTATGCCAAAAATTGACGCAGAACAAGCTTTTCAGTGAGGAGCAGCCAAGGACATTCTAGCAAGTTTTACTTGGTATTGAGGTTGGAAACGATTTTCAGGCTCAGGACTAGGCTCAAAAGATGCAGCCATGAGGTCTCTCTTGATAGCAGGTGGGTAAGTAGAAATTACCCGCTCAGCTGACCCGGCAAGAGCAAAAGTATGCCAAAAGATGACGCAGCACCAGCTTTTCAGTGTAGAGCAGCCAGGGACATTCTAGAAAGTTTTACTTGTTAGTGGGTATTGGAATCGCTTTTCAAGCTCAGTACTGTGCACAAAAGATGCAGCCCTGAGGTCTCTCATGATAGCAGGTGGGTAAGTAGAAATTTGCCGCTCGGCTGACCCGGCAGGAGCAAACGTATGCCAAAAATGTACGCAGAACCAGCTTTTCAGTGAAGAGCAGCCTGGGACATTCTAGCAAATTATACTTGTAAGTGGGGTTGGAAACGCTTTTCAGGCTTAGTACTGGGCTCAAAAGATGCAGCCCTGAGGTCTCTCCTGATAGCAGGTGGGTATGTAGAAATTCGCCACTCGGCTGACTCAGCAGGAGCAAACGTATGCCAAAAAATGACGCAGAACCAGCTTTTCAGTGAGGAGCAGCCAGGGACATTCTAGCAAGTTTTACTGGTAAGTGGGGTTGGAAACGCTTTTCAGGCTCAATACTGGACTCAAAAAATGCAGCCCTGAGGTTTTTCATGATAGCAGGTGGGTAAGTTGGAATTCGCTGCTCGGCTGACCCTGCAGGAGCAAACGTATTCCAAAATTCGACACAGAACCAGCTTTTTAGTGAAGAGCAGCCAAGGACATTCTAGCAAGTTTTACGTGTTATTGGGGTTGGAAACGATTTTCAGGCACAGGACTGGGCTCAAAAGATGCAGCCATGAGGTCTCTCTTGATAGCAGGTGGGTAAGTAGAAATTACCCGCTCGGCTGACCCGGCAAGAGCAAACGTATGCCAAAAATTGACGCAGAACCAGCTTTTCAGTGTAGAGCAGCAAGGGACATTCTAGCAAGTTTTACTTGTAAGTGGGGTTGGAAACGATTTTCAGGCTCAGGACTGGGCTCAAAAGATGCAGCCATGAGGTCTCTCTTGATAGCAGGTGGGTAAGTAGAAATTACCCGCTCAGCTGACCCGGCAAGAGCAAACGTATGCCAAAAATTGACGCAGAACCAGCTTTTCAGTGTAGAGCAGCCAGGGACATTCTAGAAAGTTTTACTTGTTAGTTGGGTTGGAATCGCTTTTCAAGCTCAGTACTGTGCACAAAAGATGCAGCCCTGAGGTCTCTCATGATAGCAGGTGGGTAAGTAGAAATTCGCCGCTCGGCTGACCCGGCAGGAGCAAACGTATGCCAAAAATGTACGCAGAACCAGCTTTTCAGTGAAGAGCAGCCTGGGATATTCTAGCAAATTTTACTTGTAAGTGGGGTTGGAAACGCTTTTCAGGCTTAGTACTGGGCTCAAAAGATGCAGCCCTGAGGTCTCTCCTGATAGCAGGTGGGTATGTAGAAATTCGCCACTCGGCTGACTCAGCAGGAGCAAACGTATGCCAAAAAATGACGCAGAACCAGCTTTTCAGTGAGGAGCAGCCAGGGACATTCTAGCAAGTTTTACTGGTAAGTGGGGTTGGAAACGCTTTTCAGGCTCAATACTGGACTCAAAAAATGCAGCCCTGAGGTTTCTTATGATAGCAGGTGGGTAAGTTGGAATTCGCTGCTCGGCTGACCCTGCAGGAGCAAACGTATGCCAAAATTCGACACAGAACCAGCTTTTCAGTGAAGAGCAGCCAAGGACATTCTAGCAAGTTTTACGTGTTATTGGGGTTGGAAACGATTTTCAGGCTCAGGACTGGGCTCAAAAGATGCAGCCATGAGGTCTCTCTTGATAGCAGGTGAGTAAGTAGAAATTACCCGCTCGGCTGACCCGGCAAGAGCAAACGTATGCCAAAAATTGACGCAGAACCAGCTTTTTAGTGTAGAGCAGCAAGGGACATTCTAGCAAGTTTTACTTGTAAGTGGGGTTGGAAACTCTTTTCAGGCTCAGTACTGGGCTCAAAAGATACAGCCATGAGGTCTCTCCTGATAGCAGGTGGGTAAGTAGAAATTCGCCACTCGGTTGACCCAGCAGGAGCAAATGTATGCCAAAAATCGCACAGAACCAGCTTTTCAGTGAAGAGCAGCCAGGGACATTCTAGCACGTTTTACTTGTAAGTGGGGTTGGAAACGCTTTTCAGGCTCAGTACTGGGCTCAAATGACGCAGCACTGAGGTCTCTCCCGATAGCAGGCGGGAAAGTAGAAATTCACCACTCGGCTGACCGGGCAGGAACAAACGTATGCCAAAAATTGACGTGAACCAGCGTTTCAGTGAAGAGCAGCCAGGGACATTCTAGCAAGTTTTAGTTGTAAGTGGGGTTGGAAACGCTTTTCAGGCTCAGTACTGGACTCAAAAGATGCAGCCCTGAAGTCTCTCATGAAAGCAGGTGGGTAAGTTGGAATTCGCCGATCGGCTGACCCTGCAGGAGCAAACTTATGCCAAAATTTGACGCAAAACCAGCTTTTCAATAAAGAGCAGCCAGGGACATTCTAGCAAGTTTTACTTGTAAGTGGGGTTGGAAACGCTTTTCAGGCTCATTACTGGGCTCAAAAGATGCAGCCATGAGGTCTCTCCTGATAGCAGGTGGGAAGTAGAAATTCGCCGCTCGGCTGACCCGGCAGGAGCAAACATATGTCTCAAAATTGATGTAAAGCCAGCTTTTCAGTGAAGAGCAGCGAGGGACATTCTAGCAAGTTTTACTTGTAAGTGGGGTTGGAAACGCTTTTCAGGCTCAGTACTGGGCTCAAAAGATGTAGTCCTGAGGTCTCAGCAGGTGCGTAAGTTGGAATTCGCTGCTCGGCTGGCCCTGCAGGAGCAAACGTATGCCAAAAATCGACACAGAACCAGCTTTTCCGTGAAGAGCAGCCAGGGACATTCTAGCAAGTTTTACTTGTAAGTGGGGTTGGAAACGCTTTTCAGGCTCAGTACTGGGCTCAAAAGAAGCAGCTCTGAGGTCTCTCCTGATAGCAGGTGGGTAAGTAGAAATTCGCCGCTCAGCTGACCCGGCAGGAGCAAACGTATGCCAAAAATCGACGCAGAATCAGCTTTTCAGTAAAGAGCAGCCAGGGACATTCTAGCAAGTTTTACTTGTAAGTGGGGTTGGAAATGCTTTTCAGGGTCAGTACTGGGCTCAAAAGATGCAGCACTGAGGTCTCTCCTGATAGCAGGTGGGTAAGTATAAATTTGCCGCTCGGCTGACCCGGCAGGAGCAAACGTATGCCAAAAATGTACGCAGAACCAGCTTTTCAGTGAAGAGCAGCCTGGGACATTCTAGCAAATTTTACTTGTAAGTGGGGTTGGAAACGCTTTTCAGGCTTAGTACTGGGCTCAAAAGATGCAGCCCTGATGTCTCTCCTGATAGCAGGTGGGTACGTTGGAATTCGCCACTCGACTGACCCTGCAGGAGCAAACGTATGCCAAAATTCGACGCAGAACCAGCTTTTCAGTGAAGAGCAGCCAAGGACATTCTAGCAAGTTTTACTTGTAAGTGGGGTTGGAAACGATTTTCAGGCTCAGGACTGGGCTCAAAAGATGCAGCCATGAGGTCTCTCTTGATAGCAGGTGGGTAAGTAGAAATTCGCCACTCGGCTGACCCAGCAAGAGCAAACGTATGCCAAAAATCGACGCAGAACCAGCTTTTCAGTGAAGAGCAGCCAGGGACATTCTAGCACGTTTTACTTGTAAGTGGGGTTGGAAATGCTTTTCAGGCTCAGTACTGGGCTCAAAAGACGCAGCACTGAGGTCTCTCCCGATAGCAGGTGGGTAAGTAGAAATTTGCCGCTCGGCTGACCCGGCAGGAGCAAACGTATGCCAAAAATCGGCGCAGAACCAGCTTTTCAGTGTAGAGCAGCCAGGGACATTCTAGCAAGTTTTACTTGTAAGTAGGGTTGGAAACGCTTTTCAGGCTTAGTACTGGGCTCAAAAGATGCAGTCCTGAGGTCTCTCCTGTTAGCAGGTGTGTAAGTCGGAATTCGCCGCTCAGCTGACCCGGCAGGAGCAAACGTATGCCAAAAATCGACTTGAACCAGCTTTTCAGTTGAGAGCAGCCAGGGACATTTTAGCAAGTTTTACTGGTAAGTGGGGTTGGAAATGCTTTTCAGGCTCAATACTGGGCTCAAAAGATGCATCCCTGAGGTCTCTCCTGATAGCAGGTGGGTAAGTTGGAATTCGCCGCTAGGCTGACCCTGCAGGAGCAAACGTATGCCAAAAATCGACGCTGAACCAGCTTTTCAGTGAAGAGCAGCCAGGGACATTCTAGCAAGTTTTACTTGTAAGTGGGGTTGGAAACGCTTTTCAGTCTCAGTACTGGGCTCAAAAGATGCTGCCCTGAAGTCTCTCATGATAGCAGGTGGGTAAGTAGAAATTCGCTGCTCGGCTGACAAGGCAGGAGCAAATGTATGCCAAAAATCGACGCAGAACCAGCTTTTCAGTGAAGAGCAGCCAGGGACATTATAGCAATTTTTACTTGTAAGTGGGGTTGGAAACGCTTTGCAGGCTCAGTACTGGGCTCAAAAGATGCAGCCATGAGGTCTCTCCTGATAGCAGCTGGGTAAGTAGAAATTCGCCGCTCGGCTGACCCGGCAGGAGCAAACGGATGCCAAAATTGATGGAAAGCCAGCTTTTCAGTGAAGAGCAGCGAGGGACATTCTAGCAAGTTTTACTTGTAAGTGGGGTTGGAAACGCTTTTCAGGCTCAGTACTGGGCTCAAAAGATGCAGTCCTGAGGTCTCTCCAGATAGCAGGTGGGTAAGTAGAAATTCACAACTCGGCTGACCCGGCAGGAGCAAACATATGCCAAAAATTGACACAGAACCAGCTTTTCCGTGAAGAGCAGCCAGGGACATTCTAGCAAGTTTTACTTGTAAGTGGGGTTGGAAACGCTTTTTACGCTCAGTACTGTGCACAAAAGATGCGGCACTGAGGTCTCTCCAGATAGCAGGTGGGTAAGTAGAAATTCACCACTCGGCTGACCCGGGAGGAACAAACGTATGCCAAAAATTGACGTGAACCAGCGTTTCAGTGAAGAGCAGCCAGGGACGTTGTAGCAAGTTTTACTGGTAAGTGGGGTTGGAAACACTTTTCAGGCTCAATACTGGGCTCAAAAGATGCAGCACTGAGGTCTCTCCTGATAGCAGGCGGGTAAGTAGAAATTCACCGCCTGGCTGACCTTGCATTAGCAAACGTATGCCAAAAATCGACGCAGAACCAGCTTTTCAGTGAAGAGCATCCAGGGACATTCTAGCAAGTTTTAGTTGTAAGTGGGGTTGGAAACGCTTTTCAGGCTCAGTACTGGAATCAAAAGATGCAGCCCTGAGGTCTCTCATGATAGCAGGTAGGTAAGTTGGAATTCGCCGATTGGCTGACCCTCCAGGAGCAAACTTATGCCAAAATTCGACGCAAAACCAGCTTTTCAATGAAGAGCAGCCAGGGACATTCTAGCAAGTTTTACTTGTTAGTGGGGTTGGAAATGCTTTTCACGCTCAGTACTGTGCACAAAAGATACAGCCCTGAGGTCTCTCATGATAGCAGGTGGGTAAGTAGAAATTCGCCGCTCAGCTGACCCGGCAGGAGCAAACGTATGCCAAAAATCGACGCAGAATCAGCTTTTCAGTAAAGAGCAACCAGGGACATTCTAGCAAGTTTTACTTGTAAGTGGGGTTGGAAATGCTTTTCAGGGTCAGTACTGGGCTGAAAATATGCAGCACTGAGGTCTCTCCTGATAGCAGGTGGGTAAGTAGAAATTCACCGCTCAGCTGACCCGGCAGGAGCAAATGTATGCCAAAAATGTACGCAGACCCAGCTTTTCAGTGAAGAGCAGCCTGGGACATTCTAGCAAATTTTACTTGTAAGTGGGGTTGGAAACGCTTTTCAGGCTTAGTACTGGGCTCAAAAGATGCAGCCCTGAGGTCTCTCCTGATAGCAGGTGGGTATGTAGAAATTCGCCACTCGGCTGACTCAGCAGGAGCAAACGTATGCCAGAAATTGACGTAGAACCAACTTTTCAGTGAGGAGCAGCCAAGGACATTCTAGCAAGTTTTACTTGTTATTGGGGTCAGAAACGATTTTCAGGCTCAGGAATGGGCTCAAAAGATGCAGCCATGAGGTCTCTCTTGATAGCAGGTGGCTAAGTAGAAATTACCCGCTCGGCTGACCCGGCAAGAGCAAACGTATGCCAAAAATTGACGCAGAACCAGCTTTTCAGTGTAGAACAGCAAGGGACATTCTAGCAAATTTTACTTGTAAGTGGGGTTGGAAACTCTTTTCAGGCTCAGTACTGGGCTCAAAAGATACAGCCATGAGGTCTCTCCTGATAGCAGGTGGGTAAGTAGAAATTCGCCACTCGGCTGACCCAGCAGGAGCAAATGTATGCCAAAAATCGACGCAGAACCAGCTTTTCAGTGAAGAGCAGCCAGGGATATTCTAGCACGTTTTACTTGTAAGTGGAGTTGGAAACGCTTTTCAGGCTCAGTACTGGGCTCAAAAGACGCAGCACTGAGGTCTCTCCCGATAGCAGGTGGGTAAGTAGAAATTCACCACTCGGCTGACCCGGCAGGAACAAACGTATGCCAAAAATTGACGTGAACCAGCGTTTCAGTGAAGAGCCGCCAGGGACATTCTAGCAAGTTTTTGTTGTAAGTGGGGTTGGAAACGCTTTTCAGGCTCAGTACTGGACTCAAAAGATGCAGCCCTGAGGTCTCTCATGATAGCAGGTGGGTAAGTTGGAATTCGCCGCTCGGCTAACCCTGCAAGAGCAAACTTATGCCAAAATTCGATGCAAAACCAGCTTTTCAATGAAGAGCAGCCAGGGACATTCTAGCAAGTTTTACTTGTAAGTGGGGTTGAAAACGCTTTTCAGGCTCATTACTGGGCTCAAAAGATGCCGCCATGAGGTCTCTCCTGATAGCAGGTGGGTAAGTAGAAATTCGCCGCTCGGCTGACCCGGCAGGAGCAAACGTATGTCTCAATATTGATGTAAAGCCAGCTTTTCAGTGAAGAGCAGCGAGGGACATTCTAGCAAGTTTTACTTGTAAGTGGGGTTGGAAACGCTTTCCAGGCTCAGTACTGGGCTCAAAAGATGCAGTCCTGAGGTCTCAGCAGGTCCGTAAGTTGGAATTCGCCGCTCGGCTGACCCTGCAGGAGCAAACGTATGCCAAAAATCGACACAGAACCAGCTTTTCTGTGAGGAGCAGCCAGGGACATTCTAGCAAGTTTTACTTGTAAGTGGGGTTGGAAACGCTTTTCAGGCTCAGTACTGGGCTCAAAAGATGCAGCTCTGAGGTCTCTCCTGATAGCAGGTGGGTAAGTAGAAATTCGCCGTTAGGCTGACCCGGCAGGAGCCAACTTATGCCTAAAATCGACGCAGAATCAGCTTTTCAGTAAAGAGCAGTCAGGGACATTCTAGCAAGTTTTACTTGTAAGTGGGGTTG
This sequence comes from Lissotriton helveticus, assembly GCF_964261635.1. NCBI lineage: Eukaryota > Metazoa > Chordata > Amphibia > Caudata > Salamandridae > Lissotriton > Lissotriton helveticus. The sequence goes on from NC_136068.1 coordinate 427,873,177, forward strand.
GAAATGCTGTTCAGGGTCAGTACTGGGCTCAAAAGATGCAGCACTGAGGTCTCTCCTGATAGCAGGTGGGTAAGTATAAATTCGCCGCTCGGCTGACCCGGCAGGAGCAAACGTATGCCAAAAATGTACGCAGAACCAGCTTTTCAGTGAAGAGCAGCCTGGGACATTCTAGCAAATTTTACTTGTAAGTGGGGTTGGAAACGCTTTTCAGGGCTAAGTATTGGGCTCAAAAGATGCAGCCCTGATGTCTCTCCTGATAGCAAGTGGGTATGTAGAAATTCGCCAATCGGCTGACTCAGCAGGAGCAAACATATGCCAAAAATTGACGCAGAACCAGCTTTTCAATGAGGAGCAGCCAGGGACATTCTAGCAAGTTTTACTAGTAAGTGGGGTTGGAAATGCTTTTCAGGCTCAATACTGGACTCAAAAGATGCTGCCATGAGGTCTCTCATGATAGCAGGTGGGTAAGTTGGAATTTGCCGCTCTGCTGACCCTGCAGGAGCAAACGTATGCCAAAATTCGACGCAGAACCAGCTTTTCAGTGAAGAGCAGCCAGGGACATTCTAGCAAGTTTTACTTGTAAGTGGGGTTGGAAATGCTTTTCAGGCTTAGTACTGGGCTCAAAAGATTCAGTCCTGAGGTCTCTCCTGATAGCAGGTGTGTAAGTCGGAATTCGCCGCTCAGCTGACCCGGCAGGAGCAAACGTATGCCAAAAATCGACTTGAACCAGCTTTTCAGTTGAGAGCAGCCAGGGACATTTTAGCGAGTTTTACTGGTAAGTGGGGTTGGAAATGCTTTTCAGGCTCAATACTGGGCTCAAAAGATGCAGCCCTGAGGTCTCTCATGATAGCAGGTGGGTAAGTAGAAATTCGCCGCTCGGCTGACCCGGCAGGAGCAAACGTATGCCAAAAATCGACGCAGAACCAGCTTTTCAGTGAAGAGCAGCCAGGGACATGAGGTTCCGTGACGATTTTACTCATGTTTGTAACATTGTCGGAAATACATAATTTTGGTATCAGTGAACCGCAAATGATCCATTTAGTATATCCTGGTGTTTTCGCTATGCTACGAGCAAGAGCACTCCAGTTACAAACACATTTCTGTTCTACCCGTGACATCCATCTTAGAACACGGAAGCCATTTTGTATTCCTTGCCCTCACATAGTCAATGGACACGCAATGATCTCTTTTTCATTAAAGGACACGTAGGCTTTAACCGGCAATTCACCTTGCTAGTGACACGTGCACCTTAGGCCAGCAACGCTGTAGCAGCATGACTCGGCAAGAACTGCCTCCCCAGCCTGAGGCCAGTCCTGCTATACTGGTTCTTGTGTTCGTTGGCCTGATCATGATTAGGCGGCCGAAGCTGGTAACCGTGCCCATTTACGACCCACAAACATTTCTTATCCTGTCTTTCTATCTTCTACACCTGGCTCTGCTCCTTTCCTTCTGGGCCTTTATTAGGGGGAGGTAACGAAATTTACGATGAGGCGGTCCGGGTCTTGAATGAAGAATTGACATGGGATTATGATGGACTAGTGGGAACCCCTCATTCGTAATGTTTTGACATCAGATACTGTTGACGATTCCTGTGCAACGCCAAATATTTATTGTTTAAGACACGAATGTTTAGAACTGTGGTAACATGTAAAGAATTTGCCTGAAGCCCAATATTTAGTATATAAGGAGCAATCCTCTTTGTACAAATGGAACAGGCTCCTAGATACTGCCCATGTGTAGTTTCTGTGACTTCTGTGTCCCTGCAGTAATAAACCTTTGGTCTTTGACGCCACCATCGAGAAGCCCGTGTTTCTGTTTGTTTGTGTACCAAGACAGGTTGAACTCCGGGGTCTTCGGGTGTTGTCCCTGACACCTCTGGACGTAGTAAAAAAGTCCAGAACTCCATTTGGCGCCCAACTCGGGGCGACGTCATTCGGTACCGGTCCAAAAGCCTGAAGAGTTCGAGGAGCTTCGTGTGAAGATTTCAGAGGGAGGCGCCCCACTTCATCGATCCCGGCATATCGCAAAAGTGGCCCCGACGTCCTCTTCCACGAGGGTTCCCGTTCAGACGGCTGCAGTGCTCCGTTGCCTTGACCGTCGCCCTGTCTTGGACCCGAGGTGCAGTCCTCAGTACGGCGAAACGTGACGGGTTTCTCCTTGGTGACGTCTTCAGTGCCTCAGTTAAGTATTCAGTGGTTGCTAGTTAAATATTTTGTAAGGATTGCTCCTGTTTGGATAATCCTTTTAGTTCTCAGTTCAGTTCAGTTCTGTAAGGTTATCACTGGTTATTCTGGTTACGATAATCATTCTGTTCAGTTCAGGTATCGATACATTTGTCAGTTCTGGTAGGCCTAAGTTCGTGGTTCGAGTGCGCATCTTTTCTGTTTGTGTCTTGTTTGTCTTGTGTTCCGGATTATAAAATGGTAAGTCGGAAAAATTGTATGTTGTCTTGTTTTAGTTGCAACAGTGATTCCCGGTTGGAGGACTCGTGTTTGGTTCCTCCGATTGGAACTCCCCTTTATGATCTATATTGCAAATTTGGTGTGGGCCCTATCTCTTATAATGAGGTATGGATCCGCTACACAGAGAAAGACGGTGTCCTTAGTTGGCCACTACATGGTAGTTTCGAACCTGAAGTTCTCGATAATCTAGAAAGAAGGTTGTTTAAGAAGAAAGCCCGGCCGGCAATGTTTGATTCTTTCCGTTATTGGCGAAAAGAATCTAAACAGAGAGAAATTAAAAAGTTGAAGAAAGAACAGAAAGAGCAAGAGTTGACTTTAGAACAGTCTGCTAGGCAGCTGCAACTCAACGAGTCTGAGAAAGCGATGGAGGTGGCCGATAGAGAGCGTAATTTAGCGATAGACAAGTGCTATCCTGCTTTGCCATCGAGTACGGCTAAGACAGTAGAGGACCCTGAAAAGGATCCCCTGTTGTCTTACTTGTTACGATCACCCCCACCGTATGCACAGGGTGCTACGGCTCCACCTATACCGAATGTTCAATTACCGGTTGCTGGACAACCTGGTGTCCCTGTTCCCGCTCCCCTGAATCTAGTTCCTGTACCTCCTGTGGTCAATATTAATGTTCCTTCGACAACCCCTCTTCTAGGGTTGCCGGCTTCTTTTCCTATGCCTGTGTCACTCACACCTGCTACTTCACAAGCTATCTTGCCTGCTACTCCTACTGTTCCTGATCTATCTATTCCAACTACTACTCTATTCACTGCCTCTGCAAGTATTATGACTCCGATTTCTGTTCGACGAAGAATCACTGATTCTGTCTCTAATATTCTATCTCCCTTCTATAAAACTCTGATTAAGACTCCTACCTCTGACTCTGTGCAGAGACGTAGTCAGCTTCCCAGTACTGAAGAAAGAGGAATACTAGATTCCACTGCCCTTAGATGGGTTTCGAAAGTTGGAAGATATAATGTACAAAATGTATTAGATACATTTATGCAATGGAACGAACCGACACAACGATATGTGTTCGATGAAATGTGTTTCCTTCTACGTGAGGAATTGGAAGAGGATGACCCTGAATCAAATTTAGGAGAATTAATTAATGTTCAGAAAGAGTTTGCTACAGGTATGATAGTTGGTCAAAATATAAAAGAAGCGATGGAACTAATTTTAAATTATAGATCCGACTCATCCCTTCTTTCACCGAGAGAGTTAGAGAAACGTAGTACGAAACGAAATCGTCAATATCCAATGAGAGAGGTTCCACCAATTTGGTGCGAAGCTGTGCAAGCTAATGCACCGCTTGGTATTGCAGCCGCTCCGGCCCAATTCCAGAGAGTCTGGATACATATTCCATGGAAACGAGCTGAAGTGTTAGCAGTAAAACAGGCCTTGCCAGATCCGCGTAAAAATCCTGCAGGGTACTACAAAGAGTTGGCTCAAACAGTTGACGCTTGTGTATTGAATCTTGCTGACATAGATCTGCTATTTGGTAACGTAGTACCGCAACCAATTTGGGCTAAAATTCGTAAAGAGAATCATCCAGTTGCCCTAGGTGGTGACTGGGCAGCTATAACTGCAGCGGATGGTCAACAAATAGGTGGTTCCAAACCTGAACCTTTAATTGCTAACTTGCCTGGTAGAATAATCGATTTAATGAAAACCTTAATGCCTGCATTACGCGTTAACTGGGATAAATTGTCCGCATGCAAACAAAAGAAAGACGAAAGCGTCTCCGACTTTTTCACAAGATTCGAGGAGACTTTCGTGGATCATAGTGGTCAGGATATGAGCACAGAAGGGGGCCAGAGATTATTTGTTGATAAATTTGTGCACAATCTATTGCCAGAACTTAGTGGTAAATTAAAGAATTCTGAAAGTGCGTGGGCTGTCTCTACGACTGCGCAAATACTTGCGACTGCTCAGTACTATGAAAATAGGGATAAAGAAGAGAAGGAAAAATCAGATAAAAAGACGAAAGATTTAAAAACTAAAGTACTTTTACAGCAAGCTTATCCGCCTCGCATGAATCAAACTAATATGCAGCAAGGGTCATATCAAAGAACGGATTATAATTTTCAAAGGCCACAATACCAATGGAATCAATGTGCTTATTGCAAAAAGGAAGGTCATTACAAAAGTGATTGTCCAGTTCGGGCGCAAAATAATGATGCGGCCGCTCAGAGAGGTCGTGGTAGTTCTATGCAAAACTCTAGAGGTCGAGGACGAGGTGCTATGCCTCCACAGACAAGTGATCGCCCCTCTAATTATTTCGACCAGCGTAATGGACAATCTGCCCAACAGAATAGGTCTCCACAGTATCATGTTGAAGACTATTATGAAGCTAGTGAGGAAGGTCAGCAAAGTGAATACTAGGACAGCCATGGACAAAGAGAGGGAGTAGTATCAGTACCAGTAGATCAGAGTGGGCCTTATGTCGCGGTAGCAACATCAGGTATAGTCGAACCGTTTCTGTTGGATACTGGTGCAGCAAAAAGTTCTATCATACATGCGAAACTCCCTGGCGCACCTTTGTCTGGCTCAACAAACGTTTCAGTAGGTTTTTCGGGCGCCCCTGTTCACAACCCTGTTTCTGGTCCTTTGTCTATTTCTGTTGGACCCCGTCAATTGAAAGCACCCCTGATTTTGACGACAGGTTGTAACGAAAATCTGCTTGGTTTAGACTTGTTAAAACGCCTGTACGCGACATTATACTGTTCTCCAGCAGGAGTACAGCTTACGTTGGGTAAAAGAATAATCTCTCCGATGTACTTGTCGATGGATGCGCTCCCACCAGAGCTGCGTTCACTCCCTGATACTCTTTGGGCGACTGGTCCTAATGATGTAGGCCTATTGGAAATTCCACCCTATGTAGTAACTTTGAAAGCAAATGTCAAACTTCCACGAATTCCACAATACAGAATCTCTAGTGAAGGTGAGCGTGCGCTCCTACTGATAGTACAAGACCTGATCAAGAAAGATGTTGTAGAAGAGACTAGAGGTAATGTCTGTAATAGTCCTGTACTGCCTATTTTGAAACGAACTGACCCTACAAAGCCTCCAGTATATAGGTTCGTAATTGATCTCAGAGAGGTTAATAAAATTGTGATCCCACAGTTTCCTGTGGTTCCAGACATTACTGCATTGTTAACGTTGATTCCTGCTACAGCAGCATGGTTTTCGGTTGTCGACTTGAAAAATGCCTTTTTCAGCATTCCGATAGCCGAGGAAAGCAGAGATATCTTCGGTTTTTCTCTAGGAGGACGAAGTTTTAGATTTAAACGCGCTCCACAAGGTTATTGTGAAAGCCCATCCATTTACAGTCAAGCATTAAAAAGCCAGTTAGATTCCTTCGTACTTCCTAGTGGTTCTGCTTTAGTACAGTATGTCGATGATCTTCTAGTGGCTGCCGATGACAAGGAAACTTGCAAAACAGCTACGATTTCTTTATTGCATCACTTGTCAGATTTGAATCACAAGGTGTCACCTTCAAAAATGCAATACTGCTGCCAAGAAGTGACCTACCTAGGTCATCTCTTGTCAAAGGAGGGAAGGAAGTTGACCCCAGAGAGAATAAAAGCAATTACACAGATGAACGTTCCTAGCACGCAGAGAGAAGTACGTGCCTTTTTGGGTATTACCTCATATTGTAGGCAATGGATCCCAAATTTTTCTCTTCTAGCAAAACCATTGGTAGCCTTGACTGGGAAAGGTGTCCCGAGTCCGGTACCATGGTCTGCTGAATGTCAACAGAGTTTTTCTGAGTTACGGAATGCACTGTGTTCAGCACCTGTATTGGGTACACCCGACTACAGTAAGCCATTCACGCTCTATGTCCACGAGAGAGAAGGTTGTGCATTGAGTGTTTTGACGCAGAAATTCGGTGATAAACAACGCCCTTGTGCGTATTTTTCATCAACATTAGATCCAGTAGCTAGAGCATTGCCTAGTTGCTTGAGAGCTACAGCCGCAGCTGCAGCTTCCATTCGACAATCTGCTGGTTTAGTAATGAACAACATGTTAGTAGTCATGGTTCCTCATGCTGTGGATACACTCATGAACCGAACCAAGACGCAACACCTTACCAGTGCTAGATTATCAGGTTATGAACTGACACTGTTAGCTAGTCATATTCAGATCAAAAGATGCAATGTATTGAATCCAGCAACATTGTTGCCGACTAGCGAAGAGTCGAGTGATTCCGAACCACACGACTGTTGTTTCAGAACTGAGGAAGAAACAAAAGGACGAATCGACCTAAAAGACACTCCGTTGTCAGAACCAGATGGCACGTTGTATGTTGACGGGTCTTGCTTCAAATTGGAGAATGGTGATGTGACTGCTGCTTATGCAGTAACGACCTTGAGTACGATTGTGGAGACTGCAAGAGTGAGTCAGAATTCTGCCCAGGCTGCAGAATTGATCGCGCTAACAAGAGCGTGCGTTTTAGCTAAGGGAAAGAGAGTGAACGTGTTCACAGATAGTCAGTACGCGTTCGGCGTGGCCCATAGTTTTGGCCGTTTGTGGAAAGAGAGAGGTTTCATTACGTCCCATGGGACTAAGATTCAACATGGTCAGCTAGTTAATGACTTGTTGGAATCTCTAACCTTACCGACTGAAGTTGCGATTGTGAAATGCAGTGCTCATAAAGCAATCACGGATAATGTTGGTCGTGGGAATGCTTTTGCTGATGAGACTGCAAAACAGACAGCCAGAAATATGATGAGTAGAATGTATGTTGCAACGTCTGCAAGGTGGATTTCTGAGTCTGGAATGTGTGAAGACACAGTGGAAAGCGTGAAGGAAATTCAGAAAGAGGCGACTGAGGAGGAAAAACTTGCATGGAGAGAGAGCACGGGTAAATTGGACTCGAGTGGGTGTTGGATTGACTTGTCGGAACAACAGCGTTGGATGTTGCCTGATGCGTATGTGCTTGCAGTAGTAACAATGGCACATGGAACAGCGCACATCAGTTCAAAAGGGATTTGTAAGATGTTGGCTCCGGTCTGGAAGAATGACGGGATTAGTAGGTGTGCAGAGAGAGTGGTGAGGAATTGTATGGTATGCTTGATGCATAATCCTGGCAAGGGAATCCCCACACCTGCAGGTCACTTCGCTCCTCCTTCCTGCCCCTTTGAAGTGATCCAGCTAGACTTCATTCACATGGATCGTTGTAATAACCTGAAATACGTCCTAGTGGTAGTTTGTGCTTTCTCCAGATGGATCGAAGCATACCCACTGAAGGACAATACTGCCTTATCCACTGCCAAAATTCTTCTTAAAGAATACTTCCCCAGATACGGAATGCCACGGATTGTATGGTCAGACAACGGAAGTGAGTTCGTAGGGAAAGTTATGCAGAGTGTGTGTGCCGGCCTAGGGATTAGACAGAAATTTCATAGTGCGAATCATCCCCAGTCCGCGGGTTTAGTCGAGGGTTACAATGGCACCCTTAAACTGAAACTCGCTAAGATACAAGCATCCACGGGTTTGTCCTGGCCAGACGCATTGCCTTTGGCTTTGCTATCAACAAGAGCAACTGTACATTCTAGAGTAGGGCTTAGTCCCTACGAAATAGTTTTCGGTCGTCCTGCAAATGTTTGGGGGGTACCTAGACCGAAAGAATTTAAGCAGCTGGAATACCCAATGTTAATTGATTACCTTTTCGACTTGACTGCTAAATTGAGTCTTATTCACCAACAGGTTTTCGATGCATTGCCAAAGCCATCGGAGAGTCCAGGCCATCAGCTGAAACCGGGTGATCAGGTGGTCATCCGAAATTTTGCAAGAACGAAAAATCTTCAGCCCAGATTTATTGGCCCGTTCCAAGTCCTGCTAGCAACGAGAACTGCTATTCGTGTGGCCGGAAGAAGAAATTGGATCCATACAACACACGCTAAACGTGTGCCTCTGCCACTTCCTTACGACAACTGGGTAAAGAAAGGAATCGGTGCCTCTGAAACGGAACAAATCCCCAGGTTCATACCTTTCAGTGATGCAGAACTGATCACGGATTCACCAAATTCTGACTCTCCTCCCGAAACTGCTCTTTTGAACCCTGAACATTTGTCATCTGTACCAAAAGAACATTTGTCATCTGCGAACGTGAACATTGCAACGTCAGCTGAAAATACATTGTTTCCAGATCAGACAGCTCCTGCAAAACTGAGATACAACTTACGTTCTCGCAATATGGACAAATAAAGCAGGAAACTGCCTATTTTCAGATTTGAATTTGCTATACATTGCCTCCAGCCAGGAAGTTTGCTAATACTTTGTATTGTTTCTTTTTGTTTTAAAATTGCCTTGCCGTCTGGGTAGCCGTAGGGTCGTGGCTGTGTGCCTAGTTGAATCTGCAGGGGTCTGACACAAGGTCGATCTTTCTGTTAGTTTTGGGAACTCCCAGGGCTGATAGAGGCATTTTCATCTACGTACACATCATCAGTGGTCGCGAACGGTCGTAGAAGATGGAGCTTCCTGAGCTACAACGAGAAAATGTAATTTATGTTCGCAGAAATAGACTGAACAGAATACTACACAGCAAATGCTTTCTAATGCAATGTGCAGTTACATTTTTAATTGTTTTAATAACGTTGGTGGGTGGAATCGTCTTTGGTGTACATTTGATTTTTATGCCAGTAACTACAGTACCTTCCCTTGATCCTGCTACTTCTACGGTTTCTTCTATGCATTCTTTTCACTCATTTCCTGAACACGAACAAGCTCGACGCTCAGAATTTATTAACTATACATTTGTACAGCTCTTGCATCAACACCAACTGATAGTTAATACTACAGACTGCTGGGTGTGTGGTTTGATACCTCACACTATGGATAAAGGCATTCCCTATCTAGTCTTGCCTTTTAGCTATAATGGATCATTTCAGGCCTTTCAGACCATTTTTTCATATGCCCTTGAGACCTATCCTCCGCGTCCACCACGGTCCACTAAATACAACTCAGCCAACAAAGCTTTAGTCCAGGGAATTATTGATATGATTAAAGACGTCAATAATACTCCATCTTATCCTAGAGATGAATTGCTGGTGTATTTGACTTGGAACTCTACAGAGTACCGCCTTGGTTTGGGAGAAAGCAAGCGTAAAAGCTCCACTTCAGTTTGGGTCGTGCCTCACCGAGGTCAGGTCTGTTTGCAAGGAAATGGGAGAAATCCGAGAGCTCAGCTAGGGAGCAGTGAGTGCGTTGAGACTTACGTATTTCCGTCTGACTCCTCCCCTGCCTTTCTGACTGCTAGGGGTACCTACTTCATTTGTCAGGACAGAGCATATACATGGCTGCCTGCTGACTTTTCAGGTTCATGTTATATTGCTCGATTGTTACCTCCGACATACACTGCTTCTTCAGATTATCACAAAACCAGAGTAGCAAGAGGTGTCTTCAGCAAGGAAGATACCGCTGGTCAAGAAGCTGGAGACTTCTTCAAAGGTTTCCTTCCGTTTTGGGGGCCTATGGCTAATAGTAGAAGTATACGTCAACTAACACGAGTAGTTGAATCTACTATTACAGAAACTGCTGGTGCCCTTAGTAACTTAACTGCTGAGCTTCAAGCGGATCGTCTCATGACGTTGCAGAACCGTATGGTTCTAGACGTAATACTTGCAGATCGAGGTGGGGTATGCAGAATGATCCAATCGAGCTGCTGTGTCTTTATTCCAAATAATGCTCCAACAGTCTATGAAGCAATCTCTAAGCTACATAAGATTTCCGACTCTATACACGTAGATAAGGGAAACTGGTCCTTCATGGAGTGGTTTTGGACTCTGGTATCAGAGTGGGGATGGAAGGTTCTGATGGTCATTGGTGTCATCCTAGTATTTCTGTTCTCGTGCTGTCTTATTATCCAATGTGGTCCCGCTCTGTGTAGCCTCTGTGCTGCAACCTGTTTCAGAAAACCACCTACATTAGGAGAAAAGACACGAGACAGGATGATGATACAACAACATGTCACTGACCTAATGAGCATAGAATTAGACTCTGACTCTGATATAGACTAAGTAATTGCCTATGTAAGGGCAAAAGGAGGGTCTGAGGTTCCGTGACGATTTTACTCATGTTTGTAACATTGTCGGAAATACATAATTTTGGTATCAGTGAACCGCAAATGATCCATTTAGTATATCCTGGTGTTTTCGCTATGCTACGAGCAAGAGCACTCCAGTTACAAACACATTTCTGTTCTACCCGTGACATCCATCTTAGAACACGGAAGCCATTTTGTATTCCTTGCCCTCACATAGTCAATGGACACGCAATGATCTCTTTTTCATTAAAGGACACGTAGGCTTTAACCGGCAATTCACCTTGCTAGTGACACGTGCACCTTAGGCCAGCAACGCTGTAGCAGCATGACTCGGCAAGAACTGCCTCCCCAGCCTGAGGCCAGTCCTGCTATACTGGTTCTTGTGTTCGTTGGCCTGATCATGATTAGGCGGCCGAAGCTGGTAACCGTGCCCATTTACGACCCACAAACATTTCTTATCCTGTCTTTCTATCTTCTACACCTGGCTCTGCTCCTTTCCTTCTGGGCCTTTATTAGGGGGAGGTAACGAAATTTACGATGAGGCGGTCCGGGTCTTGAATGAAGAATTGACATGGGATTATGATGGACTAGTGGGAACCCCTCATTCGTAATGTTTTGACATCAGATACTGTTGACGATTCCTGTGCAACGCCAAATATTTATTGTTTAAGACACGAATGTTTAGAACTGTGGTAACATGTAAAGAATTTGCCTGAAGCCCAATATTTAGTATATAAGGAGCAATCCTCTTTGTACAAATGGAACAGGCTCCTAGATACTGCCCATGTGTAGTTTCTGTGACTTCTGTGTCCCTGCAGTAATAAACCTTTGGTCTTTGACGCCACCATCGAGAAGCCCGTGTTTCTGTTTGTTTGTGTACCAAGACAGGTTGAACTCCGGGGTCTTCGGGTGTTGTCCCTGACACCTCTGGACGTAGTAAAAAAGTCCAGAACTCCAGACATTATAGCAAGTTTTACTTGTAAGTGGGGTTGGAAGCGCTTTATAGGCTCAGTACTGGGCTCAGAAGATGCTGCCCTGAGGTCTCTCATGATAGCAGGTGGGTAAGTAGAAATTCTCCGCTCGGCTGACAAGGCAGGAGCAAACGTATGCCAAAAATCAATGCAGAACCAGCTTTTCAGTGAAGAGCAGCCAGGGACATTATAGCAAGTTTTACTTGTAAGTGGGGTTGGAAACGCTTTACAGGCTCAGTACTGGGCTCAAAAGATGCAGCCATGAGGTCTCTCTTGCTAGCAGCTGGGTAAGTAGAAATTTGCCGCTCGGCTGACCCGGCAGGAGCAAACGTCTGCCAAAAATCAACGCAGAACCAGCTTTTCAGTGTAGAGCAGCCAGGGACATTCTAGCAAATTTTACATGTAAGTGGGGTTGGAAACGCTTTTCAGGCTAAGTACTGGGCTCAAAAGATGCATCCCTGAAGTCTCTCCTGACAGCAGGTGGGTATGTAGAAATTCGCCACTTGGCTGACTCAGCAGGAGCAAACGTATGCCAAAAATTGACGCAGAACCAGCTTTTCAGTGAGGAGCACCCAGGGACATTCTAGCAAGTTTTACTTGTAAGTGGGGTTGGAAACGCTTTTCAGTCTCAGTACTGGGCTCAAAAGATGCATCCCTGAGGTCTCTCCTGATAGCAGGTGGGTACGTTGGAATTCGCCGCTAGGCTGACCCTGCAGGAGCAAACGTATGCCAAAAATCGACGCTGAACCAGCTTTTCAGTGAAGAGCAGCCAGGGACATTCTAGCAAGTTTTACTTGTAAGTGGGGTTGGAAACGCTTTTCAGTCTCAGTACTGGGCTCAAAAGATGCTGCCCTGAAGTCTCTCATGATAGCAGGTGGGTAAGTAGAAATTCGCTGCTCGGCTGACAAGGCAGGAGCAAATGTATGCCAAAAATCGACGCAGAACCAGCTTTTCAGTGAAGAGCAGCCAGGGACATTATAGCAAGTTTTACTTGTAAGTGGGGTTGGAAACGCTTTGCAGGCTCAGTACTGGGCTCAAAAGATGCAGCCATGAGGTCTCTCCTGATAGCAGCTGGGTAAGTAGAAATTTGCCGCTCGGCTGACCCGGCAGGAGCAAACGTATGCCAAAAATTGATGCAGAACCAGCTTTTCAGTGTAGAGCAGCCAGGGACATTTTAGCAAGTTTTACTTGTAAGTGGGGTTGAAAACGCTTTCTGGGCTCAAAAGATGCAGCCATGAGGTCTCTCCTGATAGCAGGTGGGTAAGTAGAAATTCGCCGCTCGGCTGACCCGGCAGGAGCAAACGGATGCCAAAATTAATGGAAAGCCAGCTTTTCAGTGAAGAGCAGCGAGGGACATTCTAGCAAGTTTTACTTGTAAGTGGGGTTGGAAACACTTTTCAGGCTCAGTACTGGGCTCAAAAGATGCAGTCCTGAGGTCTCTCCAGATAGCAGGTGGGTAAGTAGAAATTCACAACTCGGCTGACCCGGCAGGAGCAAACATATGCCAAAAATTGACACAGAACCAGCTTTTCCGTGAAGAGCAGCCAGGGACATTCTAGCAAGTTTTACTTGTAAGTGGGGTTGGAAACGCTTTTTACGCTCAGTACTGTGCACAAAAGATGCGGCACTGAGGTCTCTCCAGATAGCAGGTGGGTAAGTAGAAATTCACCACTCGGCTGACCCGGCAGGAACAAACGTATGCCAAAAATTGACGTGAACCAGCGTTTCAGTGAAGAGCAGCCAGGGACGTTGTAGCAAGTTTTACTGGTAAGTGGGGTTGGAAACACTTTTCAGGCTCAATACTGGGCTCAAAAGATGCAGCACTGAGGTCTCTCCTGATAGCAGGTGGGTAAGTAGAAATTCACCGCCTGGCTGACCCGGCAGGAGCAAACGTATGCCAAAATTGATGTAAAGCCAGCTTTTCAGTGAAGTGCAGCGAGGGACATTCTAGCAAGTTTTACTTGTAAGTGGGGTTGGAAACGCTTTTCAGGCTCAGTACTGGGCTCAAAAGATGCAGTCCTGAGGTCTCAGCAGGTGCGTAAGTTGGAATTCGCCGCTCGGCTGACCCTGCAGGAGCAAACGTATGCCAAAAATCGACACAGAACCAGCTTTTCCGTGAAGAGCAGCCAGGGACATTCTAGCAAGTTTTACTTGTAAGTGGGGTTGGAAACGCTTTTTACGCTCAGTACTGTGCACAAAAGATGCGGCACTGAGGTGTCTACAGATAGCAGGTGGGTAAGTAGAAATTCACCACTCGTCAGACCCGGCAGGAACAAACGTATGCCAAAAATTGACGTGAACCAGCGTTTCAGTGAAGAGCAGCCAGGGACGTTGTAGCAAGTTTTACTGGTAAGTGGGGTTGGAAACACTTTTCAGGCTCAATACTGGGCTCAAAAGATGCAGCACTGAGGTCTCGCCTGATAGCAGGCGGGTAAGTAGAAATTCACTGCTCGGCTGACCTTGCATTAGCAAACGTATGCCAAAAATCGACGCAGAACCAGCTTTTCAGTGAAGAGCATCCAGGGACATTCTAGCAAGTTTTAGCTGTAAGTGGGGTTGGAAACGCTTTTCAGGCTCAGTACTGGACTCAAAAGATGCAGCCCTGAGGTCTCTCATGATAGCAGGTGGGTAAGTTGGAATTCGCCGCTCGGCTGACCCTGCAGGAGCAAACTTATGCCAAAATTCGACGCAAAACCAGCTTTTCAATGAAGAGCAGCCAGGGACATTCTAGCAAGTTTTACTTGTTAGTGGGGTTGGAAACGCTTTTCACGCTCAGTACTGTGCACAAAAGATGCAGCCCTGAGGTCTCTCGTGATAGCAGGTGGGTAAGTAGAAATTCGCCGCTCGGCTGACCCGGCAGGAGCAAACGTATGCCAAAAATCGACGCAGAATCAGCTTTTCAGTAAAGAGCAGCCAGGGACATTCTAGCAAGTTGTACTTGTAAGTGGGGTTGGAAATGCTTTTCAGGGTCAGTACTGGGCTCAAAAGATGCAGCCCTGAGGTCTCTCCTGGTAGCAGGTGGGTATGTAGAAATTTGCCACTCGGCTGACTCAGCAGGAACAAACGTATGCCAAAAATTGACGCAGAACAAGCTTTTCAGTGAGGAGCAGCCAAGGACATTCTAGCAAGTTTTACTTGGTATTGAGGTTGGAAACGATTTTCAGGCTCAGGACTAGGCTCAAAAGATGCAGCCATGAGGTCTCTCTTGATAGCAGGTGGGTAAGTAGAAATTACCCGCTCAGCTGACCCGGCAAGAGCAAACGTATGCCAAAAGATGACGCAGCACCAGCTTTTCAGTGTAGAGCAGCCAGGGACATTCTAGAAAGTTTTACTTGTTAGTGGGTATTGGAATCGCTTTTCAAGCTCAGTACTGTGCACAAAAGATGCAGCCCTGAGGTCTCTCATGATAGCAGGTGGGTAAGTAGAAATTTGCCGCTCGGCTGACCCGGCAGGAGCAAACGTATGCCAAAAATGTACGCAGAACCAGCTTTTCAGTGAAGAGCAGCCTGGGACATTCTAGCAAATTATACTTGTAAGTGGGGTTGGAAACGCTTTTCAGGCTTAGTACTGGGCTCAAAAGATGCAGCCCTGAGGTCTCTCCTGATAGCAGGTGGGTATGTAGAAATTCGCCACTCGGCTGACTCAGCAGGAGCAAACGTATGCCAAAAAATGACGCAGAACCAGCTTTTCAGTGAGGAGCAGCCAGGGACATTCTAGCAAGTTTTACTGGTAAGTGGGGTTGGAAACGCTTTTCAGGCTCAATACTGGACTCAAAAAATGCAGCCCTGAGGTTTCTCATGATAGCAGGTGGGTAAGTTGGAATTCGCTGCTCGGCTGACCCTGCAGGAGCAAACGTATTCCAAAATTCGACACAGAACCAGCTTTTTAGTGAAGAGCAGCCAAGGACATTCTAGCAAGTTTTACGTGTTATTGGGGTTGGAAACGATTTTCAGGCACAGGACTGGGCTCAAAAGATGCAGCCATGAGGTCTCTCTTGATAGCAGGTGGGTAAGTAGAAATTACCCGCTCGGCTGACCCGGCAAGAGCAAACGTATGCCAAAAATTGACGCAGAACCAGCTTTTCAGTGTAGAGCAGCAAGGGACATTCTAGCAAGTTTTACTTGTAAGTGGGGTTGGAAACGATTTTCAGGCTCAGGACTGGGCTCAAAAGATGCAGCCATGAGGTCTCTCTTGATAGCAGGTGGGTAAGTAGAAATTACCCGCTCAGCTGACCCGGCAAGAGCAAACGTATGCCAAAAATTGACGCAGAACCAGCTTTTCAGTGTAGAGCAGCCAGGGACATTCTAGAAAGTTTTACTTGTTAGTTGGGTTGGAATCGCTTTTCAAGCTCAGTACTGTGCACAAAAGATGCAGCCCTGAGGTCTCTCATGATAGCAGGTGGGTAAGTAGAAATTCGCCGCTCGGCTGACCCGGCAGGAGCAAACGTATGCCAAAAATGTACGCAGAACCAGCTTTTCAGTGAAGAGCAGCCTGGGATATTCTAGCAAATTTTACTTGTAAGTGGGGTTGGAAACGCTTTTCAGGCTTAGTACTGGGCTCAAAAGATGCAGCCCTGAGGTCTCTCCTGATAGCAGGTGGGTATGTAGAAATTCGCCACTCGGCTGACTCAGCAGGAGCAAACGTATGCCAAAAAATGACGCAGAACCAGCTTTTCAGTGAGGAGCAGCCAGGGACATTCTAGCAAGTTTTACTGGTAAGTGGGGTTGGAAACGCTTTTCAGGCTCAATACTGGACTCAAAAAATGCAGCCCTGAGGTTTCTTATGATAGCAGGTGGGTAAGTTGGAATTCGCTGCTCGGCTGACCCTGCAGGAGCAAACGTATGCCAAAATTCGACACAGAACCAGCTTTTCAGTGAAGAGCAGCCAAGGACATTCTAGCAAGTTTTACGTGTTATTGGGGTTGGAAACGATTTTCAGGCTCAGGACTGGGCTCAAAAGATGCAGCCATGAGGTCTCTCTTGATAGCAGGTGAGTAAGTAGAAATTAACCGCTCGGCTGACCCGGCAAGAGCAAACGTATGCCAAAAATTGACGCAGAACCAGCTTTTTAGTGTAGAGCAGCAAGGGACATTCTAGCAAGTTTTACTTGTAAGTGGGGTTGGAAACTCTTTTCAGGCTCAGTACTGGGCTCAAAAGATACAGCCATGAGGTCTCTCCTGATAGCAGGTGGGTAAGTAGAAATTTGCCACTCGGTTGACCCAGCAGGAGCAAATGTATGCCAAAAATCGCACAGAACCAGCTTTTCAGTCAAGAGCAGCCAGGGACATTCTAGCACGTTTTACTTGTAAGTGGGGTTGGAAACGCTTTTCAGGCTCAGTACTGGGCTCAAAAGACGCAGCACTGAGGTCTCTCCCGATAGCAGGCGGGAAAGTAGAAATTCACCACTCGGCTGACCGGGCAGGAACAAACGTATGCCAAAAATTGACGTGAACCAGCGTTTCAGTGAAGAGCAGCCAGGGACATTCTAGCAAGTTTTAGTTGTAAGTGGGGTTGGAAACGCTTTTCAGGCTCAGTACTGGACTCAAAAGATGCAGCCCTGAAGTCTCTCATGAAAGCAGGTGGGTAAGTTGGAATTCGCCGATCGGCTGACCCTGCAGGAGCAAACTTATGCCAAAATTTGACGCAAAACCAGCTTTTCAATAAAGAGCAGCCAGGGACATTCTAGCAAGTTTTACTTGTAAGCGGGGTTGGAAACGCTTTTCAGGCTCAGTACTGGGCTCAAAAGATGCAGCCGTGAGGTCGCTCTTGATATCAGCTGGGTAAGTAGAAATTTGCCGCTCGGCTGACCCGGCAGGAGCAAACGTATGCCAAAAATCGACTCAGAACCAGCTTTTCAGTGTAGAGCAGCCAGGGACATTCTAGCAAGTTTTACTTGTAAGTGGGGTTGGAAACGCTTTTCAGGCTCATTACTGGGCTCAAAAGATGCAGCCATGAGGTCTCTCCTGATAGCAGGTGGGAAGTAGAAATTCGCCGCTCGGCTGACCCGGCAGGAGCAAACATATGTCTCAAAATTGATGTAAAGCCAGCTTTTCAGTGAAGAGCAGCGAGGGACATTCTAGCAAGTTTTACTTGTAAGTGGGGTTGGAAACGCTTTTCAGGCTCAGTACTGGGCTCAAAAGATGTAGTCCTGAGGTCTCAGCAGGTGCGTAAGTTGGAATTCGCTGCTCGGCTGGCCCTGCAGGAGCAAACGTATGCCAAAAATCGACACAGAACCAGCTTTTCCGTGAAGAGCAGCCAGGGACATTCTAGCACGTTTTACTTGTAAGTGGGGTTGGAAACGCTTTTCAGGCTCAGTACTGGGCTCAAAAGAAGCAGCTCTGAGGTCTCTCCTGATAGCAGGTGGGTAAGTAGAAATTCGCCGCTCAGCTGACCCGGCAGGAGCAAACGTATGCCAAAAATCGACGCAGAATCAGCTTTTCAGTAAAGAGCAGCCAGGGACATTCTAGCAAGTTTTACTTGTAAGTGGGGTTGGAAATGCTTTTCAGGGTCAGTACTGGGCTCAAAAGATGCAGCACTGAGGTCTCTCCTGATAGCAGGTGGGTAAGTATAAATTTGCCGCTCGGCTGACCCGGCAGGAGCAAACGTATGCCAAAAATGTACGCAGAACCAGCTTTTCAGTGAAGAGCAGCCTGGGACATTCTAGCAAATTTTACTTGTAAGTGGGGTTGGAAACGCTTTTCAGGCTTAGTACTGGGCTCAAAAGATGCAGCCCTGATGTCTCTCCTGATAGCAGGTGGGTACGTTGGAATTCGCCACTCGACTGACCCTGCAGGAGCAAACGTATGCCAAAATTCGACGCAGAACCAGCTTTTCAGTGAAGAGCAGCCAAGGACATTCTAGCAAGTTTTACTTGTAAGTGGGGTTGGAAACGATTTTCAGGCTCAGGACTGGGCTCAAAAGATGCAGCCATGAGGTCTCTCTTGATAGCAGGTGGGTAAGTAGAAATTCGCCACTCGGCTGACCCAGCAAGAGCAAACGTATGCCAAAAATCGACGCAGAACCAGCTTTTCAGTGAAGAGCAGCCAGGGACATTCTAGCACGTTTTACTTGTAAGTGGGGTTGGAAATGCTTTTCAGGCTCAGTACTGGGCTCAAAAGACGCAGCACTGAGGTCTCTCCCGATAGCAGGTGGGTAAGTAGAAATTTGCCGCTCGGCTGACCCGGCAGGAGCAAACGTATGCCAAAAATCGGCGCAGAACCAGCTTTTCAGTGTAGAGCAGCCAGGGACATTCTAGCAAGTTTTACTTGTAAGTAGGGTTGGAAACGCTTTTCAGGCTTAGTACTGGGCTCAAAAGATGCAGTCCTGAGGTCTCTCCTGTTAGCAGGTGTGTAAGTCGGAATTCGCCGCTCAGCTGACCCGGCAGGAGCAAACGTATGCCAAAAATCGACTTGAACCAGCTTTTCAGTTGAGAGCAGCCAGGGACATTTTAGCAAGTTTTACTGGTAAGTGGGGTTGGAAATGCTTTTCAGGCTCAATACTGGGCTCAAAAGATGCATCCCTGAGGTCTCTCCTGATAGCAGGTGGGTAAGTTGGAATTCGCCGCTAGGCTGACCCTGCAGGAGCAAACGTATGCCAAAAATCGACGCTGAACCAGCTTTTCAGTGAAGAGCAGCCAGGGACATTCTAGCAAGATTTACTTGTAAGTGGGGTTGGAAACGCTTTTCAGTCTCAGTACTGGGCTCAAAAGATGCTGCCCTGAAGTCTCTCATGATAGCAGGTGGGTAAGTAGAAATTCGCTGCTCGGCTGACAAGGCAGGAGCAAATGTATGCCAAAAATCGACGCAGAACCAGCTTTTCAGTGAAGAGCAGCCAGGGACATTATAGCAATTTTTACTTGTAAGTGGGGTTGGAAACGCTTTGCAGGCTCAGTACTGGGCTCAAAAGATGCAGCCATGAGGTCTCTCCTGATAGCAGCTGGGTAAGTAGAAATTCGCCGCTCGGCTGACCCGGCAGGAGCAAACGGATGCCAAAATTGATGGAAAGCCAGCTTTTCAGTGAAGAGCAGCGAGGGACATTCTAGCAAGTTTTACTTGTAAGTGGGGTTGGAAACGCTTTTCAGGCTCAGTACTGGGCTCAAAAGATGCAGTCCTGAGGTCTCTCCAGATAGCAGGTGGGTAAGTAGAAATTCACAACTCGGCTGACCCGGCAGGAGCAAACATATGCCAAAAATTGACACAGAACCAGCTTTTCCGTGAAGAGCAGCCAGGGACATTCTAGCAAGTTTTACTTGTAAGTGGGGTTGGAAACGCTTTTTACGCTCAGTACTGTGCACAAAAGATGCGGCACTGAGGTCTCTCCAGATAGCAGGTGGGTAAGTAGAAATTCACCACTC
Source organism: Lissotriton helveticus (assembly GCF_964261635.1). NCBI lineage: Eukaryota > Metazoa > Chordata > Amphibia > Caudata > Salamandridae > Lissotriton > Lissotriton helveticus. The sequence continues at coordinate 427,893,003 of NC_136068.1, forward strand.
GGCTGACCCGGGAGGAACAAACGTATGCCAAAAATTGACGTGAACCAGCGTTTCAGTGAAGAGCAGCCAGGGACGTTGTAGCAAGTTTTACTGGTAAGTGGGGTTGGAAACACTTTTCAGGCTCAATACTGGGCTCAAAAGATGCAGCACTGAGGTCTCTCCTGATAGCAGGCGGGTAAGTAGAAATTCACCGCCTGGCTGACCTTGCATTAGCAAACGTATGCCAAAAATCGACGCAGAACCAGCTTTTCAGTGAAGAGCATCCAGGGACATTCTAGCAAGTTTTAGTTGTAAGTGGGGTTGGAAACGCTTTTCAGGCTCAGTACTGGAATCAAAAGATGCAGCCCTGAGGTCTCTCATGATAGCAGGTAGGTAAGTTGGAATTCGCCGATTGGCTGACCCTCCAGGAGCAAACTTATGCCAAAATTCGACGCAAAACCAGCTTTTCAATGAAGAGCAGCCAGGGACATTCTAGCAAGTTTTACTTGTTAGTGGGGTTGGAAATGCTTTTCACGCTCAGTACTGTGCACAAAAGATACAGCCCTGAGGTCTCTCATGATAGCAGGTGGGTAAGTAGAAATTCGCCGCTCAGCTGACCCGGCAGGAGCAAACGTATGCCAAAAATCGACGCAGAATCAGCTTTTCAGTAAAGAGCAGCCAGGGACATTCTAGCAAGTTTTACTTGTAAGTGGGGTTGGAAATGCTTTTCAGGGTCAGTACTGGGCTGAAAATATGCAGCACTGAGGTCTCTCCTGATAGCAGGTGGGTAAGTAGAAATTCACCGCTCGGCTGACCCGGCAGGAGCAAATGTATGCCAAAAATGTACGCAGACCCAGCTTTTCAGTGAAGAGCAGCCTGGGACATTCTAGCAAATTTTACTTGTAAGTGGGGTTGGAAACGCTTTTCAGGCTTAGTACTGGGCTCAAAAGATGCAGCCCTGAGGTCTCTCCTGATAGCAGGTGGGTATGTAGAAATTCGCCACTCGGCTGACTCAGCAGGAGCAAACGTATGCCAGAAATTGACGTAGAACCAACTTTTCAGTGAGGAGCAGCCAAGGACATTCTAGCAAGTTTTACTTGTTATTGGGGTCAGAAACGATTTTCAGGCTCAGGAATGGGCTCAAAAGATGCAGCCATGAGGTCTCTCTTGATAGCAGGTGGGTAAGTAGAAATTACCCGCTCGGCTGACCCGGCAAGAGCAAACGTATGCCAAAAATTGACGCAGAACCAGCTTTTCAGTGTAGAACAGCAAGGGACATTCTAGCAAGTTTTACTTGTAAGTGGGGTTGGAAACTCTTTTCAGGCTCAGTACTGGGCTCAAAAGATACAGCCATGAGGTCTCTCCTGATAGCAGGTGGGTAAGTAGAAATTCGCCACTCGGCTGACCCAGCAGGAGCAAATGTATGCCAAAAATCGACGCAGAACCAGCTTTTCAGTGAAGAGCAGCCAGGGATATTCTAGCACGTTTTACTTGTAAGTGGGGTTGGAAACGCTTTTCAGGCTCAGTACTGGGCTCAAAAGACGCAGCACTGAGGTCTCTCCCGATAGCAGGTGGGTAAGTAGAAATTCACCACTCGGCTGACCCGGCAGGAACAAACGTATGCCAAAAATTGACGTGAACCAGCGTTTCAGTGAAGAGCCGCCAGGGACATTCTAGCAAGTTTTTGTTGTAAGTGGGGTTGGAAACGCTTTTCAGGCTCAGTACTGGACTCAAAAGATGCAGCCCTGAGGTCTCTCATGATAGCAGGTGGGTAAGTTGGAATTCGCCGCTCGGCTAACCCTGCAAGAGCAAACTTATGCCAAAATTCGATGCAAAACCAGCTTTTCAATGAAGAGCAGCCAGGGACATTCTAGCAAGTTTTACTTGTAAGTGGGGTTGAAAACGCTTTTCAGGCTCATTACTGGGCTCAAAAGATGCCGCCATGAGGTCTCTCCTGATAGCAGGTGGGTAAGTAGAAATTCGCCGCTCGGCTGACCCGGCAGGAGCAAACGTATGTCTCAATATTGATGTAAAGCCAGCTTTTCAGTGAAGAGCAGCGAGGGACATTCTAGCAAGTTTTACTTGTAAGTGGGGTTGGAAACGCTTTCCAGGCTCAGTACTGGGCTCAAAAGATGCAGTCCTGAGGTCTCAGCAGGTCCGTAAGTTGGAATTCGCCGCTCGGCTGACCCTGCAGGAGCAAACGTATGCCAAAAATCGACACAGAACCAGCTTTTCTGTGAGGAGCAGCCAGGGACATTCTAGCAAGTTTTACTTGTAAGTGGGGTTGGAAACGCTTTTCAGGCTCAGTACTGGGCTCAAAAGATGCAGCTCTGAGGTCTCTCCTGATAGCAGGTGGGTAAGTAGAAATTCGCCGTTCGGCTGACCCGGCAGGAGCCAACATATGCCTAAAATCGACGCAGAATCAGCTTTTCAGTAAAGAGCAGTCAGGGACATTCTAGCAAGTTTTACTTGTAAGTGGGGTTGGAAATGCTGTTCAGGGTCAGTACTGGGCTCAAAAGATGCAGCACTGAGGTCTCTCCTGATAGCAGGTGGGTAAGTATAAATTCGCCGCTCGGCTGACCCGGCAGGAGCAAACGTATGCCAAAAATGTACGCAGAACCAGCTTTTCAGTGAAGAGCAGCCTGGGACATTCTAGCAAATTTTACTTGTAAGTGGGGTTGGAAACGCTTTTCAGGGCTAAGTATTGGGCTCAAAAGATGCAGCCCTGATGTCTCTCCTGATAGCAAGTGGGTATGTAGAAATTCGCCAATCGGCTGACTCAGCAGGAGCAAACATATGCCAAAAATTGACGCAGAACCAGCTTTTCAATGAGGAGCAGCCAGGGACATTCTAGCAAGTTTTACTAGTAAGTGGGGTTGGAAATGCTTTTCAGGCTCAATACTGGACTCAAAAGATGCTGCCATGAGGTCTCTCATGATAGCAGGTGGGTAAGTTGGAATTTGCCGCTCTGCTGACCCTGCAGGAGCAAACGTATGCCAAAATTCGACGCAGAACCAGCTTTTCAGTGAAGAGCAGCCAGGGACATTCTAGCAAGTTTTACTTGTAAGTGGGGTTGGAAATGCTTTTCAGGCTTAGTACTGGGCTCAAAAGATTCAGTCCTGAGGTCTCTCCTGATAGCAGGTGTGTAAGTCGGAATTCGCCGCTCAGCTGACCCGGCAGGAGCAAACGTATGCCAAAAATCGACTTGAACCAGCTTTTCAGTTGAGAGCAGCCAGGGACATTTTAGCGAGTTTTACTGGTAAGTGGGGTTGGAAATGCTTTTCAGGCTCAATACTGGGCTCAAAAGATTCAGCCCTGAGGTCTCTCATGATAGCAGGTGGGTAAGTAGAAATTCGCCGCTCGGCTGACCCGGCAGGAGCAAACGTATGCCAAAAATCGACGCAGAACCAGCTTTTCAGTGAAGAGCAGCCAGGGACATTATAGCAAGTTTTACTTGTAAGTGGGGTTGGAAGCGCTTTATAGGCTCAGTACTGGGCTCAGAAGATGCTGCCCTGAGGTCTCTCATGATAGCAGGTGGGTAAGTAGAAATTCTCCGCTCGGCTGACAAGGCAGGAGCAAACGTATGCCAAAAATCAATGCAGAACCAGCTTTTCAGTGAAGAGCAGCCAGGGACATTATAGCAAGTTTTACTTGTAAGTGGGGTTGGAAACGCTTTACAGGCTCAGTACTGGGCTCAAAAGATGCAGCCATGAGGTCTCTCTTGCTAGCAGCTGGGTAAGTAGAAATTTGCCGCTCGGCTGACCCGGCAGGAGCAAACGTCTGCCAAAAATCAACGCAGAACCAGCTTTTCAGTGTAGAGCAGCCAGGGACATTCTAGCAAATTTTACATGTAAGTGGGGTTGGAAACGCTTTTCAGGCTAAGTACTGGGCTCAAAAGATGCATCCCTGAAGTCTCTCCTGACAGCAGGTGGGTATGTAGAAATTCGCCACTTGGCTGACTCAGCAGGAGCAAACGTATGCCAAAAATTGACGCAGAACCAGCTTTTCAGTGAGGAGCACCCAGGGACATTCTAGCAAGTTTTACTGGTAAGTGGGGTTGGAAACGCATTTCAGGCTCAATACTAGACTCAAAAGATGCAGCCCTGAGGTCTCTCTTGATAGCAGGTGTGTAAGTTGGAATTCGCCGCTCGGCTGACCCTGCAGGAGCAAACGTATGCCAAAATTCGACGCAAAACCAGCTTTTCAGTGAAGAGCAGCCAAGGACATTCTAGCAAGTTTTACTTGTAAGTGGGGTTGGAAACGATTTTCAGGCTCTGGACTGGGCTCAAAAGATGCAGCCATGAGGTCTCTCTTGATAGCAGGTGGGTAAGTAGAAATTACCCGCTCAGCTGACCCGGCAAGAGCAAACGTATGCCAAAAATTGATGCAGAACCAGCTTTTCAGTGTAGAGCAGCCAGGGACAGTCTAGCAAGTTTTACTTGTAAGTGGGGTTGGAAACGCTTTTCAGGCTCAGTACTGGGCTCAAAGATGCAGCCATGAGGTCTCTCCTGATAGCAGGTGGGTAAGTAGAAATTCGCCACTCGGCTGACCCAGCAGGAGCAAACGTATGCCAAAAATCGACGCAGAACCAGCTTTTCAGTGAAGAGCAGCCAGGGACATTCTAGCATGTTTTACTTGTAAGTGGGGTTGGAAACGCTTTTCATGCTCAGAACTGGGCTCAAAATACGCAGCACTGAGGTCTCTCCCGATAGCAGGTGGGTAAGTAGAAATTCACCACTCAGCTGACCCGGCAGGAACAAACGTATGCCAAAAATCGATGCAGAACCAGCTTTTCAATGAAGAGCAGCCAGGGACATTCTAGCAAGTTCTAGTTGTAAGTGGGGTTGGAAACGCTTTTCAGGCTCAGTACTGGGCTCAAAAGATGCAGCCATGAGGTCTCTCTTGATAGCAGCTGGGTAAGTAGAAATTTGCCGCTCGGCTGACCCAGCAGGAGCAAACGTATGCCAATAATCGACGCAGAACCAACTTTTCAGTGTAGAGCAGCCAGGGACATTCTAGCAAGTTTTACTTGTAAGTGGGGTTGAAACGCTTTTCAGGCTCATTACTGGGCTCAAAAGATACAGCCATGAGGTCTCTCCTGATAGCAGGTGGGTAAGTAGAAATTAGCAGCTCGGCTGACCAGGCAGGAGCAAACGTATGCCAAAAATCGACGCAGAACCAGCTTTTCAGTGAAGAGCAGCCAGGGACATTCTAGCAAGTTTTACTTGTAAGTGGGGTTCGAAACGCTTTTCAGTCTTAGTACTGGGCTCAAAGGATGCAGTCCTGAGGTCTCTCCTGATAGCAGGTGTGTAAGTCGGAATTCGCCGCTCAGCAGACCCGGCAGGAGCAAACGTATGCCAAAAATCGACTTGAACCAGCTTTTCAGTTGAGAGCAGCCAGGGACATTTTAGCAAGTTTTACTGGTAAGTGGGGTTGGAAATGCTTTTCAGGCTCAATACTGGGCTCAAAAGATGCAGCCCTGAGGTCTCTCCTGATAGCAGGTGGGTAAGTTGGAATTCGCCGCTAGGCTGACCCTGCAGGAGCAAACGTATGCCAAAAATCGACGCTGAACCAGCTTTTCAGTGAAGAGCAGCCAGGGACATTCTAGCAAGTTTTACTTGTAAGTGGGGTTGGAAACACTTTTCAGGCTCAGTACTGGGCTCAAAAGATGCAGCCATGAGGTCTCTCTTGATAGCAGCTGGGTAAGTTGAAATTTGTCGCTCGGCTGACCCGGCAGGAGCAAACGTATGCCAAAAATCGACGCAGAACCAGCTTTTCAGTAAAGAGCAGCCAGGGACTTTCTAGCAAGTTTTACTTCTAAGTGGGGTTGGAAATGCTTTTCAGGGTCAGTACTGGGCTCAAAAGATGCAGCACTGAGGTCTCTCCTGATAGCATAGCAGGTGGGTAAGTAGAAATTCAACACTCGGCTGACCCGGCAGGAGCAAACGCATGCCAAAATTGATGTAAAGCCAGCTCTTCAGTGAAGAGCAGCGAGGGACATTCTAGCAAGTTTTACTTGTAAGTGGGGTTGGAAATGCTTTTCAGGCTCATTACTGGGCTCAAAAGATGCAGTCCTGAGGTCTCAGCAGGTGCGTAAGTTGGAATTCGCTGCTCGGCTGACCCTGCAGGGGCAAACGTATGCCAAAAATCGACACAGAATCAGCTTTTCAGTAAAGAGCAGCCAGGGACATTCTAGCAAGTTTTACTTCTAAGTGGGGTTGGAAATGATTTCAGGGTCAGTACTGGGCTCAAAAGATGCAGCCCTGAGGTCTCTCATGATAGCAGGTGGGTAAGTTGGAATTCGCCGCTCGGCTAACCCTGCAGGAGCAAACTTATGCCAAAATTCGATGCAAAACCAGCTTTTCAATGAAGAGCAGCCAGGGACATTCTAGCAAGTTTTACTTGTAAGTGGGGTTGAAAACGCTTTTCAGGCTCATTACTGGGCTCAAAAGATGCCGCCATGAGGTCTCTCCTGATAGCAGGTGGGTAAGTAGAAATTCGCCGCTCGGCTGACCCGGCAGGAGCAAACGTATGTCTCAATATTGATGTAAAGCCAGCTTTTCAGTGAAGAGCAGCGTAGGGACATTCTAGCAAGTTTTACTTGTAAGTGGGGTTGGAAACGCTTTCCAGGCTCAGTACTGGGCTCAAAAGATGCAGTCCTGAGGTCTCAGCAGGTCCGTAAGTTGGAATTCGCCGCTCGGCTGACCCTGCAGGAGCAAACGTATGCCAAAAATCGACACAGAACCAGCTTTTCTGTGAGGAGCAGCCAGGGACATTCTAGCAAGTTTTACTTGTAAGTGGGGTTGGAAACGCTTTTCAGGCTCAGTACTGGGCTCAAAAGATGCAGCTCTGAGGTCTCTCCTGATAGCAGGTGGGTAAGTAGAAATTTGCCGCTCGGCTGACCCGGCAGGAGCCAACATATGCCTAAAATCGACGCAGAATCAGCTTTTCAGTAAAGAGCAGTCAGGGACATTCTAGCAAGTTCTACTTGTAAGTGGGGTTGGAAATGCTGTTCAGGGTCAGTACTGGGCTCAAAAGATGCAGCACTGAGGTCTCTCCTGATAGCAGGTGGGTAAGTATAAATTCGCCGCTCGGCTGACCCGGCAGGAGCAAACGTATGCCAAAAATGTACGCAGAACCAGCTTTTCAGTGAAGAGCAGCCTGGGACATTCTAGCAAATTTTACTTGTAAGTGGGGTTGGAAACGCTTTTCAGGGCTAAGTATTGGGCTCAAAAGATGCAGCCCTGATGTCTCTCCTGATAGCAAGTGGGTATGTAGAAATTCGCCAATCGGCTGACTCAGCAGGAGCAAACATATGCCAAAAATTGACGCAGAACCAGCTTTTCAATGAGGAGCAGCCAGGGACATTCTAGCAAGTTTTACTAGTAAGTGGGGTTGGAAATGCTTTTCAGGCTCAATACTGGACTCAAAAGATGCAGCCATGAGGTCTCTCATGATAGCAGGTGGGTAAGTTGGAATTTGCCGCTCGGCTGACCCTGCAGGAGCAAACGTATGCCAAAATTCGACGCAGAACCAGCTTTTCAGTGAAGAGCAGCCAGGGACATTCTAGCAAGTTTTACTTGTAAGTGGGGTTGGAAATGCTTTTCAGGCTTAGTACTGGGCTCAAAAGATGCAGTCCTGAGGTCTCTCCTGATAGCAGGTGTGTAAGTCGGAATTCGCCGCTCAGCTGACCCGGCAGGAGCAAACGTATGCCAAAAATCGACTTGAACCAGCTTTTCAGTTGAGAGCAGCCAGGGACATTTTAGCGAGTTTTACTGGTAAGTGGGGTTGGAAATGCTTTTCAGGCTCAATACTGGGCTCAAAAGATGCAGCCCTGAGGTCTCTCATGATAGCGGGTGGGTAAGTAGAAATTCGCCGCTCGGCTGACAAGGCAGGAGCAAACGTATGCCAAAAATCAATGCAGAACCAGCTTTTCAGTGAAGAGCAGCCAGGGACATTATAGCAAGTTTTACTTGTAAGTGGGGTTGGAAACGCTTTACAGGCTCAGTACTGGGCTCAAAAGATGCAGCCATGAGGTCTCTCTTGCTAGCAGCTGGGTAAGTAGAAATTTGCCGCTCGGCTGACCCGGCAGGAGCAAACGTCTGCCAAAAATCAACGCAGAACCAGCTTTTCAGTGTAGAGCAGCCAGGGACATTCTAGCAAATTTTACATGTAAGTGGGGTTGGAAACGCTTTTCAGGCTAAGTACTGGGCTCAAAAGATGCATCCCTGAAGTCTCTCCTGACAGCAGGTGGGTATGTAGAAATTCGCCACTTGGCTGACTCAGCAGGAGCAAACGTATGCCAAAAATTGACGCAGAACCAGCTTTTCAGTGAGGAGCACCCAGGGACATTCTAGCAAGTTTTACTGGTAAGTGGGGTTGGAAACGCATTTCAGGCTCAATACTGGACTCAAAAGATGCAGCCCTGAGGTCTCTCTTGATAGCAGGTGTGTAAGTTGGAATTCGCCGCTCGGCTGACCCTGCAGGAGCAAACGTATGCCAAAATTCGACGCAAAACCAGCTTTTCAGTGAAGAGCAGCCAAGGACATTCTAGCAAGTTTTACTTGTAAGTGGGGTTGGAAACGATTTTCAGGCTCTGGACTGGGCTCAAAAGATGCAGCCATGAGGTCTCTCTTGATAGCAGGTGGGTAAGTAGAAATTACCCGCTCAGCTGACCCGGCAAGAGCAAACGTATGCCAAAAATTGATGCAGAACCAGCTTTTCAGTGTAGAGCAGCCAGGGACAGTCTAGCAAGTTTTACTTGTAAGTGGGGTTGGAAACGCTTTTCAGGCTCAGTACTGGGCTCAAAGATGCAGCCATGAGGTCTCTCCTGATAGCAGGTGGGTAAGTAGAAATTCGCCACTCGGCTGACCCAGCAGGAGCAAACGTATGCCAAAAATCGACGCAGAACCAGCTTTTCAGTGAAGAGCAGCCAGGGACATTCTAGCATGTTTTACTTGTAAGTGGGGTTGGAAACGCTTTTCATGCTCAGAACTGGGCTCAAAATACGCAGCACTGAGGTCTCTCCCGATAGCAGGTGGGTAAGTAGAAATTCACCACTCAGCTGACCCGGCAGGAACAAACGTATGCCAAAAATCGATGCAGAACCAGCTTTTCAATGAAGAGCAGCCAGGGACATTCTAGCAAGTTCTAGTTGTAAGTGGGGTTGGAAACGCTTTTCAGGCTCAGTACTGGGCTCAAAAGATGCAGCCATGAGGTCTCTCTTGATAGCAGCTGGGTAAGTAGAAATTTGCCGCTCGGCTGACCCAGCAGGAGCAAACGTATGCTAATAATCGACGCAGAACCAACTTTTCAGTGTAGAGCAGCCAGGGACATTCTAGCAAGTTTTACTTGTAAGTGGGGTTGAAACGCTTTTCAGGCTCATTACTGGGCTCAAAAGATACAGCCATGAGGTCTCTCCTGATAGCAGGTGGGTAAGTAGAAATTAGCAGCTCGGCTGACCAGGCAGGAGCAAACGTATGCCAAAAATCGACGCAGAACCAGCTTTTCAGTGAAGAGCAGCCAGGGACATTCTAGCAAGTTTTACTTGTAAGTGGGGTTCGAAACGCTTTTCAGTCTTAGTACTGGGCTCAAAGGATGCAGTCCTGAGGTCTCTCCTGATAGCAGGTGTGTAAGTCGGAATTCGCCGCTCAGCAGACCCGGCAGGAGCAAACGTATGCCAAAAATCGACTTGAACCAGCTTTTCAGTTGAGAGCAGCCAGGGACATTTTAGCAAGTTTTACTGGTAAGTGGGGTTGGAAATGCTTTTCAGGCTCAATACTGGGCTCAAAAGATGCAGCCCTGAGGTCTCTCCTGATAGCAGGTGGGTAAGTTGGAATTTGCCGCTAGGCTGACCCTGCAGGAGCAAACGTATGCCAAAAATCGACGCTGAACCAGCTTTTCAGTGAAGAGCAGCCAGGGACATTCTAGCAAGTTTTACTTGTAAGTGGGGTTGGAAACGCTTTTCAGTCTCAGTACTGGACTCAAAAGATGCTGCCCTAAGGTCTCTCATGATAGCAGGTGGGTAAGTAGAAATTCGCCGCTCGGCTGAAAAGGCAGGAGCAAACGTATGCCAAAAATCGACGCAGAACCAGCTTTTCAGTGATGAGCAGCCAGGGACATTATAGCAAGTTTTACTTGTAAGTGGGGTTGGAAACACTTTTCAGGCTCAGTACTGGGCTCAAAAGATGCAGCCATGAGGTCTCTCTTGATAGCAGCTGGGTAAGTTGAAATTTGTCGCTCGGCTGACCCGGCAGGAGCAAACGTATGCCAAAAATCGACGCAGAACCAGCTTTTCAGTAAAGAGCAGCCAGGGACTTTCTAGCAAGTTTTACTTCTAAGTGGGGTTGGAAATGCTTTTCAGGGTCAGTACTGGGCTCAAAAGATGCAGCACTGAGGTCTCTCCTGATAGCATAGCAGGTGGGTAAGTAGAAATTCAACACTCGGCTGACCCGGTAGGAGCAAACGCATGCCAAAATTGATGTAAAGCCAGCTCTTCAGTGAAGAGCAGCGAGGGACATTCTAGCAAGTTTTACTTGTAAGTGGGGTTGGAAATGCTTTTCAGGCTCATTACTGGGCTCAAAAGATGCAGTCCTGAGGTCTCAGCAGGTGCGTAAGTTGGAATTCGCCGCTCGGCTGACCCTGCAGGGGCAAACGTATGCCAAAAATCGACACAGAATCAGCTTTTCAGTAAAGAGCAGCCAGGGACATTCTAGCAAGTTTTACTTCTAAGTGGGGTTGGAAATGATTTCAGGGTCAGTACTGGGCTCAAAAGATGCAGCACTGAGGTCTCTCCTGATAGCATAGCAGGTGGGTAAGTAGAAATTCAACGCTCGGCTGACCCGGCAGGAGCAAACGTATGCCAAAAATGTACGCAGAACCAGCTTTTCAGGGAAGAGCAGCCTGGGACATTCTAGCAAATTTTACTTGTAAGTGGGGTTGGAAACGCTTTTCAGGCTTAGTACTGGGCTCAAAAGATGCAGCCCTGAGGTCTCTCCTGATAGCAAGTGGGTATGTAGAAATTCGCCACTCGGCTGACTCAGCAGGAGCAAACGTATGCCAAAAATTGACGCAGGACCAGCTTTTCAGTAAGGAGCAGCCAGGGACATTCTAGCAAGTTTTACTAGTAAGTGGGGTTGGAAACGCATTTCAGGCTCAATACTGGACTCAAAAGATGCAGCCCTGAGGTCTCTCATGATAGCAGGTGGGTAAGTTGGAATTCGCCGCTCGGCTGACCCTGCAGGTGCAAATGTATGCCAACATTCAACGCAGAACCAGCTTTTCAGTGAAGAGCAGCCAAAGACATTCTAGCAAGTTTTACTTGTAAGTGGGGTTGGAAACGATTTTCAGGCTCAGGACTGGGCTCAAAAGATGCAGCCATGAGGTCTCTCTTGATAGCAGGTGGGTAAGTAGAAATTACCCGCTCGGCTGACCCAGCAAGAGCAAACGTATGCCAAAAATTGACGCAGAACCAGCTTTTCAGTGTAGAGCAGCCAGGGACATTCTAGAAAGTTTTACTTGTAAGTGGGGTTGGAAACGCTTTTCAGGCTCAGTACTGGGCTCAAAGATGCAGCCATGAGGTCTCTCCTGATAGCAGGTGGGTAAGTAGAAATTCGCCACTCGGCTGACCCAGCAGGAACAAACGTATGCCAAAAGTCGACGCAGAACCAGCTTTTCAGTGAAGAGCAGCCAGGGGCATTCTAGCATGTTTTACTTGTAAGTGGGGTTGGAAACGCTTTTCAGGCTCAGTACTGGGCTTAAAAGACGCAGCACTGAGGTCTCTCCCGATAGCAGGTGGGTAAGTAGAAATTCACCACTCTGCTGACCCGGCAGGAACAAACGTATGCCAAAACTTGACGTGAACCAGCATTTCAGTGAAGAGCAGCCAGGGACGTTCTAGCAAGTTTTACTGGTAAGTGGGGTTGGTAACGCTTTTCATGCTCAATACTGGGCTCAAAAGATGCAGCACTGAGGTCCCTCCTGATAGCAGGCTGGTAAGTAGAAATTCACCACTCGGCTGACCTGGCATTAGCAAACGTATGCCAAAATTCGACGCAGAACCAGCTTTTCAGTGAAGAGCAGCCAGGGACATTCTTGCAAGTTTTAGTTGTAAGTGGGGTTGGAAACGCTTTTCAGTCTCAGTACTAGGCTCAAAAGATGCAGCCATGAGGTCTCTCTTGATAGCAGCTGGGTAAGTAGAAATTTGCCGCTCGGCTGACCCGGCAGGAGCAAACGTATGCCAAAAATCGACGCAGAACCAGCTTTTCAGTGAAGAGCAGCCAGGGACATTCTAGCAACTTTTACTTGTAAGTGGGATTGGAAACGCTTTTCATGCTTAGTACTGGGCTCAAAAGATGCAGTCCTAAGGTCTCTCCTGATAGCAGGTGTGTAAGTCGGATTTCGCCGCTCAGCTGACCCGGCAGGAGCAAACGTATGCCAAAAATCGACTTGAACCAGCTTTCCAGTTGAGAGCAGCCAGGGACATTTTAGCAAGTTTTACTGGTAAGTGGGGTTGGAAATGCTTTTCAGGCTCAATACTGGGCTCAAAAGATGCAGCACTGAGTTCTCTCCTGATAGCAGGTGGGTAAGTTGGAATTCGCCGCTAGGCTGACCCTGCAGGAGCAAACGTATGCCAAAAATCAACGCTGAACAGGCTTTTCAGTGAAGAGCAGCCAGGGACATTCTAGCAAGTTTTACTTGTAAGTGGGATTTGAAACGCTTTTCATGCTCATTACAGGGCTCAAAAGATGCAGCTATGAGGTCTCTCCTGATAGCAGGTGGGTAAGTAGAAATTCGCCGTTCGGCTGACCCGGCCGGAGCAAACGTATGCCAAAATTGATGTAAAGCCAGCTTTTCAGTGAAGAGCAGCGAGGGACATTCTAGCAAGCTTTACTTGTAAGTGGGGTTGGAAAAGCTTTTCAGGCTCAGTACTGGGCTCAAAAGATGCAGTCCTGAGGTTTCAGCAGGTGCGTAAGTTGGAATTCGCCGCTCGGCTGACCCTGCAGGAGCAAACGTATGCCAAAAATCGACACAGAACCAGCTTTTTGGTGAAGAGCAGCCAGGGACATTCTAGCAAGTTTTACTTCTAAGTGTGGTTGGAAACGCTTTTCAGGCTCAGTACTGGGCTCAAAAGATGCAGCTCTGAGGTCTGTCCTGATAGCAGGTGGGTAAGTAGAAATTCGCCGTTCGGCTGACCCGGCCGGAGCAAACGTATGCCAAAATTGATGTAAAGCCAGCTTTTCAGTGAAGAGCAGCGAGGGACATTCTAGCAAGCTTTACTTGTAAGTGGGGTTGGAAAAGCTTTTCAGGCTCCGTACTGGGCTCAAAAGATGCAGTCCTGAGGTTTCAGCAGGTGCATAAGTTGGAATTCGCCGCTCGGCTGACCCTGCAGGAGCAAACGTATGCCAAAAATCGACACAGAACCAGCTTTTCAGTGAAGAGCAGCCAGGGACATTCTAGCAAGTTTTACTTGTAAGTGTGGTTGGAAACGCTTTTCAGGCTCAGTACTGGGCTCAAAAGATGAAGTCCTGAGGTTTCAGCAGGTGGGTAAGTTGGAATTCGCCGCTAGGCTGACCCTGCAGGAGCAAACGTATGCCAAAATCGACGCTGAACAGGCTTTTCAGTGAAGAGCAGCCAGGAACATTCTAGCAAGTTTTACTTGTAAGTGTGGTTGGAAACGCTTTTCAGGCTCAGTACTTGGCTCAAAAGATGCAGCTCTGAGGTCTGTCCTGATAGCAGGTGGGTAAGTAGAAATTCGCCGCTCGGCTGACCCGGCAGGAGCAAACGTATGCCAAAAATCGAAGCAGAATCAGCTTTTCAGTAAAGAGCAGCCAGGGACATTCTAGCAAGTTTTACTTGTAAGTGGGGTTGGAAATGCTTTTCAGGGTCAGTACTGGGTTTAAAAGATGCAGCACTGAGGTCTCTCCTGATAGCAGGTGCGTAAGTAGAAACTCGGCGCTCGGCTGACCCGGCAGGAACAAACGTATGCCAAAAATGTACACAGAACCAGCTTTTCAGGGAAGAGCAGAATGGGACATTCTAGCACATTTTACTTGTAAGTGGGGTTAGAAACGCTTTTCAGGCTTAGTACTGGGCTCAAAAGATGCAGCCCTGAGGTCTCTCCTGATAGCAGGTGGGTATGTGGAAATTCGCCACTCGGCTTATTCAGCAGGAGCAAACGTATGCCAAAAATTGACGCAGAACCAGCTTTTCAGTGAGGAGCAGCCAGGGACATTCTAGCAAGTTTTACGAGTAAGTGGGGTTGGAAACGCATTTCAGGCTCAATACTGGACTCAAAAGATGCAGCCCTGAGGTCTCTCATGATAGCAGGTGGGTAAGTTGGAATTCGTCGCTCGGCAGACCCTGCAGGAGCAAACGTATGCCAACATTCGACGCAGAACCAGCTTTTCAGTGAAGAGCAGCCAAGCACATTCTAGCAAGTTTTACTTGTAAGTGGGGTTGGAAACGATTTTCAGGCTCAGGACTGGGCTCAAAAGATGCAGCCAGGAGGTCTCTCTTGATAGCAGGTGGGTAAGTAGAAATTACCCGCTCGGCTGACCCAGCAAGAGCAAACGAATGCCAAAAATTGACGCAGCACAAGCTTTTCAGTGTAGAGCAGCCAGGGACATTCTAGCATGTTTTACTTGTAAGTGGGGTTGGAAATGCTTTTCAGACTCAGGACTGGGCTCAAAAGACGCAGCACTGAGGTCTCTCCCGATAGCAGGTGGGTAAGTAGAAATTCACCTCTCAGCTGACCCGGCAGGAACAAACGTATGCCAAAAATTGACTTGAACCAGCGTTTCAGTGAAGAGCAGCCAGGGATGTTCTAGCAAGTTTTACTGGTAAGTGGGGTTGGTAACGCTTTTCAGGCTCAATACTGGGCTCAAAAGATGCAGCACTGAGGTCTCTCCTGATAGCAGGCTGGTAAGTAGAAATTCACCGCTCGGCTGACCTGGCATTAGCAAACGTATGCCAAAAATCGACGCAGAACCAGCTTTTCAGTGAAGAGCAGCCAGGGACATTCTAGCATGTTTTACTAGTAAGTGGGGTTGGAAACGCTTTTCAGGCTCAATACTGGACTCAAAAGATGCAGCCATGAGGTCTCTCATGATAGCAGGTGGGTAAGTTGGAATTTGCCGCTCGGCAGACCCTGCAGGAGCAAACGTATGCCAAAATTCGACGCAGAACCAGCTTTTCAGTGAAGAGCAGCCAGGGACATTCTAGCAAGTTTTACTTGTAAGTGGGGTTGGAAACGCTTTTCAGGCTTAGTACTGGGCTCAAAAGATGCAGTCCTGAGGTCTCTGCTGATAGCAGGTGTGTAAGTCGGAATTCGTCGCTCAGCTGACCCGGCAGGAGCAAACGTATGCCAAAAATCGACGCAGAACCAGCTTTTCAGTTGAGAGCAGCCAGGGACATTTTAGCGAGTTTTACTGGTAAGTGGGGTTGGAAATGCTTTTCAGGCTCAATACTGGGCTCAAAAGATGCAGCCCTGAGGTCTCTCATGATAGCAGGTGGGTAAGTAGAAATTCGCCGCTCGGTTGACCCGGCAGGAGCAAACGTATGCCAAAAATCGACGCAGAACCAGCTTTTCAGTGAAGAGCAGCCAGGGACATTATAGCAAGTTTTACTTGTAAGTGGGGTTGGTAACGCTTTATAGGCTCAGTACTGGGCTCGAAAGATGCTGCCCTGAGGTCTCTCATGATAGCAGGTGGGTAAGTAGAAATTCTCCGCTCGGCTGACAAGGCAGGAGCAAACGTATGCCAAAAATCAATGCAGAACCAGCTTTTCAGTGAAGAGCAGCAAGGGACATTATAGCAAGTTTTACTTGTAAGTGGGGTTGGAAACGCTTTATAGGCTCAGTACTGGGCTCAAAAGATGCAGCCATGAGGTCTCTCTTGCTAGCAGCTGGGTAAGTAGAAATTTGCCGCTCGGCTGACCCGGCAGGAGCAAACGTCTGCCAAAAATCAACGCAGAACCAGCTTTTCAGTGTAGAGCAGCCAGGGACATTCTAGCAAATTTTACATGTAACTGGGGTTGGAAACGCTTTTCAGGCTAAGTACTGGGCTCAAAAGATGCATCCCTGAGGTCTCTCCTGACAGCAGGTGGGTATGTAGAAATTCGCCACTTGGCTGACTCAACAGGAGCAAACGTATGCCAAAAATTTACGCATAACCAGCTTTTCAGTGAGGAGCACCCAGGGACATTCTAGCAAGTTTTACTGGTAAGTGGGGTTGGAAACACATTTCAGGCTCAATACTGGACTCAAAAGATGCAGCCCTGAGGTCTCTCTTGATAGCAGGTGTGTAAGTTGGAATTCGCCGCTCGGCTGACCCTGCAGGAGCAAACGTATGCCAAAATTCGACGCAAAACCAGCTTTTCAGTGAAGAGCAGCCAAGGACATTCTAGCAAGTTTTACTTGTAAGTGGGGTTGGAAACGATTTTCAGGCTCTGGACTGGGCTCAAAAGATGCAGCCATGAGGTCTCTCTTGATAGCAGGTGGCTAAGTAGAAATTACCCGCTCAGCTGACCCGGCAAGAGCAAACGTATGCCAAAAATCGACGCAGAACCAGCTTTTCAGTGAAGAGCAGCCAGGGACATTCTAGCACGTTTTACTTGTAAGTGGGGTTGGAAACGCTTTTCATGCTCAGAACTGGGCTCAAAATACGCAGCACTGAGGTCTCTCCCGATAGCAGTTGGGTAAGTAGAAATTCACCACTCAGCTGACCCGGCAGGAACAAACGTATGCCAAAAATCGACGCAGAACCAGCTTTTCAGTGAAGAGCAGCCAGGGACATTCTAGCAAGTTCTAGTTGTAAGTGGGGTTGGAAACGCTTTTCAGGCTCAGTACTGGGCCCAAAAGATGCAGTCATGAGGTCTCTCTTGATAGCAGCTGGGTAAGTAGACATTTGCCGCTCGGCTGACCCAGCAGGAGCAAACGTATGCCAAAAATTGACGCAGAACCAGCTTTTCAGTGTAGAGCAGCCAGGGACATTCTAGCAAGTTTTACTTGTAAGTGGGGTTGGAAACGATTTCAGGCTCATTACTGGGCTCAAAAGATGCAGCCATGAGGTCTCTCCTGATAGCAGGTGGGTAAGTAGAAATTCGCCGCTCGGCTGACCCGGCAGGAGCAAACGTATGCCAAAATTGATGTAAAGCCAGCTTTTCAGTGAAGTGCAGCGAGGGACATTCTAGCAAGTTTTACTTGTAAGTGGGGTTGGAAATGCTTTTCAGGCTCAGTACTGGGCTCAAAAGATGCAGTCCTGAGGTCTCAGCAGGTGCGTAAGTTGGAATTCGCCGCTCGGCTGACTCTGCAGGAGCAAACGTATGCCAAAAATCGACACAGAACCAGCTTTTCCGTGAAGAGCAGCCAGGGACATTCTAGCAAGTTTTACTTGTAAGTGGGGTTGGAAACGCTTTTTACGCTCAGTACTGTGCACAAAAGATGCGGCACTGAGGTCTCTCCAGATAGCAGGTGGGTAAGTAGAAATTCACCACTCGTCTGACCCGGCAGGAACAAACGTATGCCAAAAATTGACGTGAACCAGCGTTTCAGTGAAGAGCAGCCAGGGATGTTGTAGCAAGTTTTACTGGTAAGTGGGGTTGGAAACACTTTTCAGGCTCAATACTGGGCTCAAAAGATGCAGCACTGAGGTCTCGCCTGATAGCAGGCGGGTAAGTAGAAATTCACTGCTCGGCTGACCTTGCATTAGCAAACGTATGCCAAAAATCGACGCAGAACCAGCTTTTCAGTGAAGAGCATCCAGGGACATTCTAGCAAGTTTTTGTTGTAAGTGGGGTTGGAAACGCTTTTCAGGCTCAGTACTGGACTCAAAAGATGCAGCCCTGAGGTCTCTCATGATAGCAGGTGGGTAAGTTGGAATTCGCCGCTCGGCTGACCCGGCAAGAGCAAACGTATGCCAAAAGATGACGCAGCACCAGCTTTTCAGTGTAGAGCAGCCAGGGACATTCTAGAAAGTTTTACTTGTTAGTGGGGTTGGAATCGCTTTTCAAGCTCAGTACTGTTCACAAAAGATGCAGCCCTGAGGTCTCTCATGATAGCAGGTGGGTAAGTAGAAATTCGCCGCTCGGCTGACCCGGCAGGAACAAACGTATGCCAAAAATGTACGCAGAACCAGCTTTTCAGTGAAGAGCAGCCTGGGACATTCTAGCAAATTTTACTTGTAAGTGGGGTTGGAAACGCTTTTCAGGCTTAGTACTGGGCTCAAAAGATGCAGCCCTGAGGTCTCTCCTGATAGCAGGTGGGTATGTGGAAATTCGCCACTCGGCTGACTCAGCAGGAGCAAACGTATGCCAAAAAATGACGCAGAACCAGCTTTTCAGTGAGGAGCAGCCAGGGACATTCTAGCAAGTTTTACTGGTAAGTGGGGTTGGAAACGCTTTTCAGGCTCAATACTGGACTCAAAAAATGCAGCCCTGAGGTTTCTCATGATAGCAGGTGGGTAAGTTGGAATTCGCTGCTCGGCTAACCCTGCAGGAGCAAACGTATTCCAAAATTCGACACAGAACCAGCTTTTCAGTGAAGAGCAGCCAAGGACATTCTAGCAAGTTTTACGTGTTATTGGGGTTGGAAACGATTTTCAGGCACAGGACTGGGCTCAAAAGATGCAGCCATGAGGTCTCTCTTGATAGCAGGTGGGTAAGTAGAAATTACCCGCTCGGCTGACCCGGCAAGAGCAAACGTATGCCAAGAATTGACGCAGAACCAGCTTTTCAGTGTAGAGCAGCAAGGGACATTCTAGCAAGTTTTACTTGTAAGTGGGGTTGGAAACGATTTTCAGGCTCAGGACTGGGCTCAAAAGATGCAGCCATGAGGTCTCTCCTGATAGCAGGTGGGTAAGTAGAAATTACCCGCTCAGCTGACCCGGCAAGAGCAAACGTATGCCAAAAATTGACGCAGCACCAGCTTTTCAGTGTAGAGCAGCCAGGGACATTCTAGAAAGTTTTACTTGTTAGTTGGGTTGGAATCGCTTTTCAAGCTCAGTACTGTGCACAAAAGATGCAGCCCTGAGGTCTCTCATGATAGCAGGTGGGTAAGTAGAAATTCGCTGCTCGGCTGACCCGGCAGGAGCAAACATATGCCAAAAATGTACGCAGAACCAGCTTTTCAGTGAAGAGCAGCCTGGGATATTCTAGCAAATTTTACTTGTAAGTGGGGTTGGAAACGCTTTTCAGGCTTAGTACTGGGCTCAAAAGATGCAGCCCTGAGGTCTCTCCTGATAGCAGGTGGGTATGTAGAAATTCGCCACTCTGCTGACTCAGCAGGAGCAAACATATGCCAAAAAATGACGCAGAACCAGCTTTTCAGTGAGGAGCAGCCAGGGACATTCTAGCAAGTTTTACTGGTAAGTGGGGTTGGAAACGCTTTTCAGGCTCAATACTGGACTCAAAAAATGCAGCCCTGAGGTTTCTCATGATAGCAGGTGGGTAAGTTGGAATTCGCTGCTCGGCTGACCCTGCAGGAGCAAACGTATGCCAAAATTCGACACAGAACCAGCTTTTCAGTGAAGAGCAGCCTAGGACATTCTAGCAAGTTATACGTGTTATTGGGGTTGGAAACGATTTTCAGGCTCAGGACTGGGCTCAAAAGATGCAGCCATGAAGTCTCTCTTGATAGCAGGTGAGTAAGTAGAAATTACCCGCTCGGCTGACCCGGCAAGAGCAAACGTATGCCAAAAATTGACGCAGAACCAGCTTTTCAGTGTAGAGCAGCAAGGGACATTCTAGCAAGTTTTACTTGTAAGTGGGGTTGGAAACTCTTTTCAGGCTCAGTACTGGGCTCAAAAGATACAGCCATGAGGTCTCTCCTGATAGCAGGTGGGTAAGTAGAAATTCGCCACTCGGTTGACCCAGCAGGAGCAAATGTATGCCACAAATCGCACAGAAACAGCTTTTCAGTGAAGAGCAGCCAGGGACATTCTAGCACGTTTTACTTGTAAGTGGGGTTGGAAACGCTTTTCAGGCTCAGTACTGGGCTCAAAAGACGCAGCACTGAGGTCTCTCCCGATAGCAGCCGGGAAAGTAGAAATTCACCACTCGGCTGACCCGGCAGGAACAAACGTATGCCAAAAAATGACGCAGAACCAGCTTTTCAGTGAGGAGCAGCCAGGGACATTCTAGCAAGTTTTACTGGTAAGTGGGGTTGGAAACGCTTTTCAGGCTCAATACTGGACTCAAAAAATGCAGCCCTGAGGTTTCTCATGATAGCAGGTGGGTAAGTTGGAATTCGCTGCTCGGCTAACCCTGCAGGAGCAAACGTATTCCAAAATTCGACACAGAACCAGCTTTTCAGTGAAGAGCAGCCAAGGACATTCTAGCAAGTTTTACGTGTTATTGGGGTTGGAAACGATTTTCAGGCACAGGACTGGGCTCAAAAGATGCAGCCATGAGGTCTCTCTTGATAGCAGGTGGGTAAGTAGAAATTACCCGCTCGGCTGACCCGGCAAGAGCAAACGTATGCCAAAAATTGACGCAGAACCAGCTTTTCAGTGTAGAGCAGCAAGGGTCATTCTAGCAAGTTTTACTTGTAAGTGGGGTTGGAAACGATTTTCAGGCTCAGGACTGGGCTCAAAAGATGCAGCCATGAGGTCTCTCTTGATAGCAGGTGGGTAAGTAGAAATTACCCGCTCAGCTGACCCGGCAAGAGCAAACGTATGCCAAAAATTGACGCAGCACCAGCTTTTCAGTGTAGAGCAGCCAGGGACATTCTAGAAAGTTTTACTTGTTAGTTGGGTTGGAATCGCTTTTCAAGCTCAGTACTGTGCACAAAAGATGCAGCCCTGAGGTCTCTCATGATAGCAGGTGGGTAAGTAGAAATTCGCTGCTCGGCTGACCCGGCAGGAGCAAACATATGCCAAAAATGTACGCAGAACCAGCTTTTCAGTGAAGAGCAGCCTGGGATATTCTAGCAAATTTTACTTGTAAGTGGGGTTGGAAACGCTTTTTAGGCTTAGTACTGGGCTCAAAAGATGCAGCCCTGAGGTCTCTCCTGATAGCAGGTGGGTATGTAGAAATTCGCCACTCTGCTGACTCAGCAGGAGCAAACATATGCCAAAAAATGACGCAGAACCAGCTTTTCAGTGAGGAGCAGCCAGGGACATTCTAGCAAGTTTTACTGGTAAGTGGGGTTGGAAACGCTTTTCAGGCTCAATACTGGACTCAAAAAATGCAGCCCTGAGGTTTCTCATGATAGCAGGTGGGTAAGTTGGAATTCGCTGCTCGGCTGACCCTGCAGGAGCAAACGTATGCCAAAATTCGACACAGAACCAGCTTTTCAGTGAAGAGCAGCCTAGGACATTCTAGCAAGTTATACGTGTTATTGGGGTTGGAAACGATTTTCAGGCTCAGGACTGGGCTCAAAAGATGCAGCCATGAAGTCTCTCTTGATAGCAGGTGAGTAAGTAGAAATTACCCGCTCGGCTGACCCGGCAAGAGCAAACGTATGCCAAAAATTGACGCAGAACCAGCTTTTCAGTGTAGAGCAGCAAGGGACATTCTAGCAAGTTTTACTTGTAAGTGGGGTTGGAAACTCTTTTCAGGCTCAGTACTGGGCTCAAAAGATACAGCCATGAGGTCTCTCCTGATAGCAGGTGGGTAAGTAGAAATTCGCCACTCGGTTGACCCAGCAGGAGCAAATGTATGCCAAAAATCGCACAGAAACAGCTTTTCAGTGAAGAGCAGCCAGGGACATTCTAGCACGTTTTACTTGTAAGTGGGGTTGGAAACGCTTTTCAGGCTCAGTACTGGGCTCAAAAGACGCAGCACTGAGGTCTCTCCCGATAGCAGGCGGGAAAGTAGAAATTCACCACTCGGCTGACCCGGCAGGAACAAACGTATGCCAAAAATTGACGTGAACCAGCATTTCAGTGAAGAGCAGCCAGGGACATTCTAGCAAGTTTTAGTTGTAAGTGGGGTTGGAAACGCTTTTCAGGCTCAGTACTGGACTCAAAAGATGCAGCCCTGAAGTCTCTCATGAAAGCAGGTGGGTAAGTTGGAATTCGCCGATCGGCTGACCCTGCAGGAGCAAACTTATGCCAAAATTTGACGCAAAACCAGCTTTTCAATGAAGAGCAGCCAGGAACATTCTAGCAAGTTTTACTTGTAAGCGGGGTTGGAAACGCTTTTCAGGCTCAGTACTGGGCTCAAAAGATGCAGCCGTGAGGTCGCTCTTGATAGCAGCTGGGTAAGTAGAAATTTGCCGCTCGGCTGACCCGGCAGGAGCAAACGTATGCCAAAAATCGACTCAGAACCAGCTTTTCAGTGTAGAGCAGCCAGGGACATTCTAGCAAGTTTTACTTGTAAGTGGGGTTGGAAACGCTTTTCAGGCTCATTACTGGGCTCAAAAGATGCAGCCATGAGGTCTCTCCTGATAGCAGGTGGGAAGTAGAAATTCGCCGCTCGGCTGACCCGGCAGGAGCAAACATATGTCTCAAAATTGATGTAAAGCCAGCTTTTCAGTGAAGAGCAGCGAGGGACATTCTAGCAAGTTTTACTTGTAAGTGGGGTTGGAAACGCTTTTCAGGCTCAGTACTGGGCTCAAAAGATGTAGTCCTGAGGTCTCAGCAGGTGCGTAAGTTGGAATTCGCTGCTCGGCTGGCCCTGCAGGAGCAAACGTATGCCAAAAATCGACACAGAACCAGCTTTTCCGTGAAGAGCAGCCAGGGACATTCTAGCAAGTTTTACTTGTAAGTGGGGTTGGAAACGCTTTTCAGGCTCAGTACTGGGCTCAAAAGAAGCAGCTCTGAGGTCTCTCCTGATAGCAGGTGGGTAAGTAGAAATTCGCCGCTCAGCTGACCCGGCAGGAGCAAACGTATGCCAAAAATCGACGCAGAATCAGCTTTTCAGTAAAGAGCAGCCAGGGACATTCTAGCAAGTTTTACTTGTAAGTGGGGTTGGAAATGCTTTTCAGGGTCAGTACTGGGCTCAAAAGATGCAGCACTGAGGTCTCTCCTGATAGCAGGTGGGTAAGTATAAATTTGCCGCTCGGCTGACCCGGCAGGAGCAAACGTATGCCAAAAATGTACGCAGAACCAGCTTTTCAGTGTAGAGCAGCAAGGGACATTCTAGCAAGTTTTACTTGTAAGTGGGGTTGGAAACGATTTTCAGGCTCAGGACTGGGCTCAAAAGATGCAGCCATGAGGTCTCTCTTGATAGCAGGTGGGTAAGTTGAAATTACCCGCTCAGCTGACCCGGCAAGAGCAAACGTATGCCAAAAATTGACGCAGAACCAGCTTTTCAGTGTAGAGCAGCCAGGGACATTCTAGAAAGTTTTACTTGTTAGTTGGGTTGGAATCGCTTTTCAAGCTCAGTACTGTGCACAAAAGATGCAGCCCTGAGGTCTCTCATGATAGCAGGTGGGTAAGTAGAAATTCGCCGCTCGGCTGACCCGGCAGGAGCAAACGTATGCCAAAAATGTACGCAGAACCAGCTTTTCAGTGAAGAGCAGCCTGGGATATTCTAGCAAATTTTACTTGTAAGTGGGGTTGGAAACGCTTTTCAGGCTTAGTACTGGGCTCAAAAGATGCAGCCCTGAGGTCTCTCCTGATAGCAGGTGGGTATGTAGAAATTCGCCACTCGGCTGACTCAGCAGGAGCAAACGTATGCCAAAAAATTACGCAGAACCAGCTTTTCAGTGAGGAGCAGCCAGGGACATTCTAGCAAGTTTTACTGGTAAGTGGGGTTGGAAACGCTTTTCAGGCTCAATACTGGACTCAAAAAATGCAGCCCTGAGGTTTCTCATGATAGCAGGTGGGTAAGTTGGAATTCGCTGCTCGGCTGACCCTGCAGGAGCAAACGTATGCCAAAATTCGACACAGAACCAGCTTTTCAGTGAAGAGCAGCCAAGGACATTCTAGCAAGTTTTACGTGTTATTGGGGTTGGAAACGATTTTCAGGCTCAGGACTCGGCTCAAAAGATGCAGCCATGAGGTCTCTCTTGATAGCAGGTGAGTAAGTAGAAATTACCCGCTCGGCTGACCCGGCAAGAGCAAACGTATGCCAAAAATTGACGCAGAACCAGCTTTTTAGTGTAGAGCAGCAAGGGACATTCTAGCAAGTTTTACTTGTAAGTGGGGTTGGAAACTCTTTTCAGGCTCAGTACTGGGCTCAAAAGATACAGCCATGAGGTCTCTCCTGATAGCAGGTGGGTAAGTAGAAATTCGCCACTCGGTTGACCCAGCAGGAGCAAATGTATGCCAAAAATCGCACAGAACCAGCTTTTCAGTGAAGAGCAGCCAGGGACATTCTAGCACGTTTTACTTGTAAGTGGGGTTGGAAACGCTTTTCAGGCTCAGTACTGGGCTCAAAAGACGCAGCACTGAGGTCTCTCCCGATAGCAGGCTGGAAAGTAGAAATTCACCACTCGGCTGACCCGGCAGGAACAAACGTATGCCAAAAATTGACGTGAACCAGCGTTTCAGTGAACAGCAGCCAGGGACATTCTAGCAAGTTTTAGTTGTAAGTGGGGTTGGAAACGCTTTTCAGGCTCAGTACTGGACTCAAAAGATGCAGCCCTGAAGTCTCTCATGAAAGCAGGTGGGTAAGTTGGAATTCGCCGATCGGCTGACCCTGCAGGAGCAAACTTATGCCAAAATTTGACGCAAAACCAGCTTTTCAATGAAGAGCAGCCAGGGACATTCTAGCAAGTTTTACTTGTAAGCGGGGTTGGAAACGCTTTTCAGGCTCAGTACTGGGCTCAAAAGATGCAGCCGTGAGGTCGCTCTTGATAGCAGCTGGGTAAGTAGAAATTTGCCGCTCGGCTGACCCGGCAGGAGCAAACGTATGCCAAAAATCGACTCAGAACCAGCTTTTCAGTGTAGAGCAGCCAGGGACATTCTAGCAAGTTTTACTTGTAAGTGGGGTTGGAAACGCTTTTCAGGCTCATTACTGGGCTCAAAAGATGCAGCCATGAGGTCTCTCCTGATAGCAGGTGGGAAGTAGAAATTCGCCGCTCGGCTGACCCGGCAGGAGCAAACATATGTCTCAAAATTGATGTAAAGCCAGCTTTTCAGTGAAGAGCAGCGAGGGACATTCTAGCAAGTTTTACTTGTAAGTGGGGTTGGAAACGATTTTCAGGCTCAGGACTGGGCTCAAAAGATGCAGTCATGAGGTCTCTCTTGATAGCAGGTGGGTAAGTAGAAATTCGCCACTCGGCTGACCCAGCAGGAGCAAACGTATGCCAAAAATCGACGCAGAACCAGCTTTTCAGTGAAGAGCAGCCAGGGACATTCTAGCACGTTTTACTTGTAAGTGGGGTTGGAAACGCTTTTCAGGCTCAGTACTGGGCTCAAAAGACGCAGCACTGAGGTCTCTCCCGATAGCAGGTGGGTAAGTAGAAATTTGCCGCTCGGCTGACCCGGCAGGAGCAAACGTATGCCAAAAATCGGCGCAGAACCAGCTTTTCAGTGTAGAGCAGCCAGGGACATTCTAGCAAGTTTTACTTGTAAGTGGGGTTGGAAACGCTTTTCAGGCTCATTACTGGGCTCAAAAGATGCAGCCATGAGGTCTCTCCTGATAGCAGGTGGGTAAGTAGAAATTAGAAACTCGGCTGACCAGGCAGGAGCAAACGTATTCCAAAAATCGACGCAGTACCAGCTTTTCAGTGAAGAGCAGCCAGGGACATTCTAGCAAGTTTTACTTGTAAGTAGGGTTGGAAACGCTTTTCAGGCTTAGTACTGGGCTCAAAAGATGCAGTCCTGAGGTCTCTCCTGTTAGCAGGTGTGTAAGTCGGAATTCGCCGCTCAGCTGACCCGGCAGGAGCAAACGTATGCCAAAAATCGACTTGAACCAGCTTTCCAGTTGAGAGCAGCCAGGGACATTTTAGCAAGTTTTACTGGTAAGTGGGGTTGGAAATGCTTTTCAGGCTCAAAACTGGGCTCAAAAGATGCATCCCTGAGGTCTCTCCTGATAGCAGGTGGGTACGTTGGAATTCGCCGCTAGGCTGACCCTGCAGGAGCAAACGTATGCCAAAAATCGACGCTGAACCAGCTTTTCAGTGAAGAGCAGCCAGGGACATTCTAGCAAGTTTTACTTGTAAGTGGGGTTGGAAACGCTTTTCAGTCTCAGTACTGGGCTCAAAAGATGCTGCCCTGAAGTCTCTCATGATAGCAGGTGGGTAAGTAGAAATTCGCTGCTCGGCTGACAAGGCAGGAGCAAATGTATGCCAAAAATCGACGCAGAACCAGCTTTTCAGTGAAGAGCAGCCAGGGACATTATAGCAAGTTTTACTTGTAAGTGGGGTTGGAAACGCTTTGCAGGCTCAGTACTGGGCTCAAAAGATGCAGCCATGAGGTCTCTCCTGATAGCAGCTGGGTAAGTAGAAATTTGCCGCTCGGCTGACCCGGCAGGAGCAAGCGTATGCCAAAAATTGATGCAGAACCAGCTTTTCAGTGTAGAGCAGCCAGGGACATTTTAGCAAGTTTTACTTGTAAGTGGGGTTGAAAACGCTTTCTGGGCTCAAAAGATGCAGCCATGAGGTCTCTCCTGATAGCAGGTGGGTAAGTAGAAATTTGCCGCTCGGCTGACCCGGCAGGAGCAAACGGATGCCAAAATTGATGGAAAGCCAGCTTTTCAGTGAAGAGCAGCGAGGGACATTCTAGCAAGTTTTACTTGTAAGTGGGGTTGGAAACGCTTTTCAGGCTCAGTACTGGGCTCAAAAGATGCAGTCCTGAGGTCTCTCCAGATAGCAGGTGGGTAAGTAGAAATTCACAACTCGGCTGACCCGGCAGGAGCAAACATATGCCAAAAATTGACACAGAACCAGCTTTTCCGTGAAGAGCAGCCAGGGACATTCTAGCAAGTTTTACTTGTAAGTGGGGTTGGAAACGCTTTTTACGCTCAGTACTGTGCACAAAAGATGCGGCACTGAGGTCTCTCCAGATAGCAGGTGGGTAAGCAGAAATTCACCACTCGGCTGACCCGGCAGGAACAAACGTATGCCAAAAATTGACGTTAACCAGCGTTTCAGTGAAGAGCAGCCAGGGACGTTGTAGCAAGTTTTACTGGTAAGTGGGGTTGGAAACACTTTTCAGGCTCAATACTGGGCTCAAAAGATGCAGCACTGAGGTCTCTCCTGATAGCAGGTGGGTAAGTAGAAATTCACCGCCTGGCTGACCCGGCAGGAGCAAACGTATGCCAAAATTGATGTAAAGCCAGCTTTTCAGTGAAGTGCAGCGAGGGACATTCTAGCAAGTTTTACTTGTAAGTGGGGTTGGAAACGCTTTTCAGGCTCAGTACTGGGCTCAAAAGATGCAGTCCTGAGGTCTCAGCAGGTGCGTAAGTTGGAATTCGCCGCTCGGCTGACCCTGCAGGAGCAAACGTATGCCAAAAATCGACACAGAACCAGCTTTTCCGTGAAGAGCAGCCAGGGACATTCTAGCAAGTTTTACGTGTTATTGGGGTTGGAAACGATTTTCAGGCTCAGGACTGGGCTCAAAAGATGCAGTCATGAGGTCTCTCTTGATAGCAGGTGGGTAAGTAGAAATTCGCCACTCGGCTGACCCAGCAGGAGCAAACGTATGCCAAAAATCGACGCAGAACCAGCTTTTCAGTGAAGAGCAGCCAGGGACATTCTAGCACGTTTTACTTGTAAGTGGGGTTGGAAACGCTTTTCAGGCTCAGTACTGGGCTCAAAAGACGCAGCACTGAGGTCTCTCCCGATAGCAGGTGGGTAAGTAGAAATTTGCCGCTCGGCTGACCCGGCAGGAGCAAACGTATGCCAAAAATCGGCGCAGAACCAGCTTTTCAGTGTAGAGCAGCCAGGGACATTCTAGCAAGTTTTACTTGTAAGTGGGGTTGGAAACGCTTTTCAGGCTCATTACTGGGCTCAAAAGAAGCAGCCATGAGGTCTCTCCTGATAGCAGGTGGGTAAGTAGAAATTAGAAACTCGGCTGACCAGGCAGGAGCAAACGTATGCCAAAAATCGACGCAGTACCAGCTTTTCAGTGAAGAGCAGCCAGGGACATTCTAGCAAGTTTTACTTGTAAGTAGGGTTGGAAACGCTTTTCAGGCTTAGTACTGGGCTCAAAAGATGCAGTCCTGAGGTCTCTCCTGTTAGCAGGTGTGTAAGTCGGAATTCGCCGCTCAGCTGACCCGGCAGGAGCAAACGTATGCCAAAAATCGACTTGAACCAGCTTTCCAGTTGAGAGCAGCCAGGGACATTTTAGCAAGTTTTACTGGTAAGTGGGGTTGGAAATGCTTTTCAGGCTCAAAACTGGGCTCAAAAGATGCATCCCTGAGGTCTCTCCTGATAGCAGGTGGGTACGTTGGAATTCGCCGCTAGGCTGACCCTGCAGGAGCAAACGTATGCCAAAAATCGACGCTGAACCAGCTTTTCAGTGAAGAGCAGCCAGGGACATTCTAGCAAGTTTTACTTGTAAGTGGGGTTGGAAACGCTTTTCAGTCTCAGTACTGGGCTCAAAAGATGCTGCCCTGAAGTCTCTCATGATAGCAGGTGGGTAAGTAGAAATTCGCTGCTCGGCTGACAAGGCAGGAGCAAATGTATGCCAAAAATCGACGCAGAACCAGCTTTTCAGTGAAGAGCAGCCAGGGACATTATAGCAAGTTTTACTTGTAAGTGGGGTTGGAAACGCTTTGCAGGCTCAGTACTGGGCTCAAAAGATGCAGCCATGAGGTCTCTCCTGATAGCAGCTGGGTAAGTAGAAATTTGCCGCTCGGCTGACCCGGCAGGAGCAAACGTATGCCAAAAATTGATGCAGAACCAGCTTTTCAGTGTAGAGCAGCCAGGGACATTTTAGCAAGTTTTACTTGTAAGTGGGGTTGAAAACGCTTTCTGGGCTCAAAAGATGCAGCCATGAGGTCTCTCCTGATAGCACGTGGGTAAGTAGAAATTCGCCGCTCGGCTGACCCGGCAGGAGCAAACGGATGCCAAAATTGATGGAAAGCCAGCTTTTCAGTGAAGAGCAGCGAGGGACATTCTAGCAAGTTTTACTTGTAAGTGGGGTTGGAAACGCTTTTCAGGCTCAGTACTGGGCTCAAAAGATGCAGTCCTGAGGTCTCTCCAGATAGCAGGTGGGTAAGTAGAAATTCACAACTCGGCTGACCCGGCAGGAGCAAACATATGCCAAAAATTGACACAGAACCAGCTTTTCCGTGAAGAGCAGCCAGGGACATTCTAGCAAGTTTTACTTGTAAGTGGGGTTGGAAACGCTTTTTACGCTCAGTACTGTGCACAAAAGATGCGGCACTGAGGTCTCTCCAGATAGCAGGTGGGTAAGTAGAAATTCACCACTCGGCTGACCCGGCAGGAACAAACGTATGCCAAAAATTGACGTGAACCAGCGTTTCAGTGAAGAGCAGCCAGGGACGTTGTAGCAAGTTTTACTTGTAAGTGGGGTTGGAAACGCTTTTCAGGCTCATTACTGGGCTCAAAAGAAGCAGCCATGAGGTCTCTCCTGATAGCAGGTGGGTAAGTAGAAATTAGAAACTCGGCTGACCAGGCAGGAGCAAACGTATGCCAAAAATCGACGCAGTACCAGCTTTTCAGTGAAGAGCAGCAAGGGACATTCTAGCAAGTTTTACTTGTAAGTAGGGTTGGAAACGCTTTTCAGGCTTAGTACTGGGCTCAAAAGATGCAGTCCTGAGGTCTCTCCTGTTAGCAGGTGTGTAAGTCGGAATTCGCCGCTCAGCTGACCCGGCAGGAGCAAACGTATGCCAAAAATCGACTTGAACCAGCTTTCCAGTTGAGAGCAGCCAGGGACATTTTAGCAAGTTTTACTGGTAAGTGGGGTTGGAAATGCTTTTCAGGCTCAAAACTGGGCTCAAAAGATGCATCCCTGAGGTCTCTCCTGATAGCAGGTGGGTACGTTGGAATTCGCCGCTAGGCTGACCCTGCAGGAGCAAACGTATGCCAAAAATCGACGCTGAACCAGCTTTTCAGTGAAGAGCAGCCAGGGACATTCTAGCAAGTTTTACTTGTAAGTGGGGTTGGAAACGCTTTTCAGTCTCAGTACTGGGCTCAAAAGATGCTGCCCTGAAGTCTCTCATGATAGCAGGTGGGTAAGTAGAAATTCGCTGCTCGGCTGACAAGGCAGGAGCAAATGTATGCCAAAAATCGACGCAGAACCAGCTTTTCAGTGAAGAGCAGCCAGGGACATTATAGCAAGTTTTACTTGTAAGTGGGGTTGGAAACGCTTTGCAGGCTCAGTACTGGGCTCAAAAGATGCAGCCATGAGGTCTCTCCTGATAGCAGCTGGGTAAGTAGAAATTTGCCGCTCGGCTGACCCGGCAGGAGCAAACGTATGCCAAAAATTGATGCAGAACCAGCTTTTCAGTGTAGAGCAGCCAGGGACATTTTAGCAAGTTTTACTTGTAAGTGGGGTTGAAAACGCTTTCTGGGCTCAAAAGATGCAGCCATGAGGTCTCTCCTGATAGCAGGTGGGTAAGTAGAAATTCGCCGCTCGGCTGACCCGGCAGGAGCAAACGGATGCCAAAATTGATGGAAAGCCATCTTTTCAGTGAAGAGCAGCGAGGGACATTCTAGCAAGTTTTACTTGTAAGTGGGGTTGGAAACGCTTTTCAGGCTCAGTACTGGGCTCAAAAGATGCAGTCCTGAGGTCTCTCCAGATAGCAGGTGGGTAAGTAGAAATTCACAACTCGGCTGACCCGGCAGGAGCAAACATATGCCAAAAATTGACACAGAACCAGCTTTTCCGTGAAGAGCAGCCAGGGACATTCTAGCAAGTTTTACTTGTAAGTGGGGTTGGAAACGCTTTTTACGCTCAGTACTGTGCACAAAAGATGCGGCACTGAGGTCTCTCCAGATAGCAGGTGGGTAAGTAGAAATTCACCACTCGGCTGACCCGGCAGGAACAAACGTATGCCAAAAATTGACGTGAACCAGCGTTTCAGTGAAGAGCAGCCAGGGACGTTGTAGCAAGTTTTACTGGTAAGTGGGGTTGGAAACACTTTTCAGGCTCAATACTGGGCTCAAAAGATGCAGCACTGAGGTCTCTCCTGATAGCAGGTGGGTAAGTAGAAATTCACCGCCTGGCTGACCCGGCAGGAGCAAACGTATGCCAAAATTGATGTAAAGCCAGCTTTTCAGTGAAGTGCAGCGAGGGACATTCTAGCAAGTTTTACTTGTAAGTGGGGTTGGAAACGCTTTTCAGGCTCAGTACTGGGCTCAAAAGATGCAGTCCTGAGGTCTCAGCAGGTGCGTAAGTTGGAATTCGCCGCTCGGCTGACCCTGCAGGAGCAAACGTATGCCAAAAATCGACACAGAACCAGCTTTTCCGTGAAGAGCAGCCAGGGACATTCTAGCAAGTTTTACTTGTAAGTGGGGTTGGAAACGCTTTTTACGCTCAGTACTGTGCACAAAAGATGCGGCACTGAGGTCTCTACAGATAGCAGGTGGGTAAGTAGAAATTCACCACTCGTCTGACCCGGCAGGAACAAACGTATGCCAAAAATTGACGTGAACCAGCGTTTCAGTGAAGAGCAGCCTGGGACGTTGTAGCAAGTTTTACTGGTAAGTGGGGTTGGAAACACTTTTCAGGCTCAATACTGGGCTCAAAAGATGCAGCACTGAGGTCTCGCCTGATAGCAGGCGGGTAAGTAGAAATTCACTGCTCGGCTGACCTTGCATTAGCAAACGTATGCCAAAAATCGACGCAGAACCAGCTTTTCAGTGAAGAGCATCCAGGGACATTCTAGCAAGTTTTAGTTGTAAGTGGGGTTGGAAACGCTTTTCAGGCTCAGTACTGGACTCAAAAGATGCAGCCCTGAGGTCTCTCATGATAGCAGGTGGGTAAGTTGGAATTCGCCGCTCGGCTGACCCTGCAGGAGCAAACTTATGCCAAAATTCGACGCAAAACCAGCTTTTCAATGAAGAGCAGCCAGGGACATTCTAGCAAGTTTTACTTGTTAGTGGGGTTGGAAACGCTTTTCACGCTCAGTACTGTGCACAAAAGATGCAGCCCTGAGGTCTCTCATGATAGCAGGTGGGTAAGTAGAAATTCGCCGCTCGGCTGACCCGGCAGGAGCAAACGTATGCCAAAAATCGACGCAGAATCAGCTTTTCAGTAAAGAGCAGCCACGGACATTCTAGCAAGTTGTACTTGTAAGTGGGGTTGGAAATGCTTTTCAGGGTCAGTACTGGGCTCAAAAGATGCAGCCCTGAGGTCTCTCCTGGTAGCAGGTGGGTATGTAGAAATTTGCCACTTGGCTGACTCAGCAGGAACAAAAGTATGCCAAAAATTGACGCAGAACAAGCTTTTCAGTGAGGAGCAGCCAAGGACATTCTAGCAAGTTTTACTTGGTATTGAGGTTGGAAACGATTTTCAGGCTCAGGACTAGGCTCAAAAGATGCAGCCATGAGGTCTCTCTTGATAGCAGGTGGGTAAGTAGAAATTACCCGCTCAGCTGACCCGGCAAGAGCAAACGTATGCCAAAAGATGACGCAGCACCAGCTTTTCAGTGTAGAGCAGCCAGGGACATTCTAGAAAGTTTTACTTGTTAGTGGGTATTGGAATCGCTTTTCAAGCTCAGTACTGTGCACAAAAGATGCAGCCCTGAGGTCTCTCATGATAGCAGGTGGGTAAGTAGAAATTTGCCGCTCGGCTGACCCGGCAGGAGCAAACGTATGCCAAAAATGTACGCAGAACCAGCTTTTCAGTGAAGAGCAGCCTGGGACATTCTAGCAAATTATACTTGTAAGTGGGGTTGGAAACGCTTTTCAGGCTTAGTACTGGGCTCAAAAGATGCAGCCCTGAGGTCTCTCCTGATAGCAGGTGGGTATGTAGAAATTCGCCACTCGGCTGACTCAGCAGGAGCAAACGTATGCCAAAAAATGACGCAGAACCAGCTTTTCAGTGAGGAGCAGCCAGGGACATTCTAGCAAGTTTTACTGGTAAGTGGGGTTGGAAACGCTTTTCAGGCTCAATACTGGACTCAAAAAATGCAGCCCTGAGGTTTCTCATGATAGCAGGTGGGTAAGTTGGAATTCGCTGCTCGGCTGACCCTGCAGGAGCAAACGTATTCCAAAATTCGACACAGAACCAGCTTTTTAGTGAAGAGCAGCCAAGGACATTCTAGCAAGTTTTACGTGTTATTGGGGTTGGAAACGATTTTCAGGCACAGGACTGGGCTCAAAAGATGCAGCCATGAGGTCTCTCTTGATAGCAGGTGGGTAAGTAGAAATTACCCGCTCGGCTGACCCGGCAAGAGCAAACGTATGCCAAAAATTGACGCAGAACCAGCTTTTCAGTGTAGAGCAGCAAGGGACATTCTAGCAAGTTTTACTTGTAAGTGGGGTTGGAAACGATTTTCAGGCTCAGGACTGGGCTCAAAAGATGCAGCCATGAGGTCTCTCTTGATAGCAGGTGGGTAAGTAGAAATTACCCGCTCAGCTGACCCGGCAAGAGCAAACGTATGCCAAAAATTGACGCAGAACCAGCTTTTCAGTGTAGAGCAGCCAGGGACATTCTAGAAAGTTTTACTTGTTAGTTGGGTTGGAATCGCTTTTCAAGCTCAGTACTGTGCACAAAAGATGCAGCCCTGAGGTCTCTCATGATAGCAGGTGGGTAAGTAGAAATTCGCCGCTCGGCTGACCCGGCAGGAGCAAACGTATGCCAAAAATGTACGCAGAACCAGCTTTTCAGTGAAGAGCAGCCTGGGATATTCTAGCAAATTTTACTTGTAAGTGGGGTTGGAAACGCTTTTCAGGCTTAGTACTGGGCTCAAAAGATGCAGCCCTGAGGTCTCTCCTGATAGCAGGTGGGTATGTAGAAATTCGCCACTCGGCTGACTCAGCAGGAGCAAACGTATGCCAAAAAATGACGCAGAACCAGCTTTTCAGTGAGGAGCAGCCAGGGACATTCTAGCACGTTTTACTGGTAAGTGGGGTTGGAAACGCTTTTCAGGCTCAATACTGGACTCAAAAAATGCAGCCCTGAGGTTTCTCATGATAGCAGGTGGGTAAGTTGGAATTCGCTGCTCGGCTGACCCTGCAGGAGCAAACGTATGCCAAAATTCGACACAGAACCAGCTTTTCAGTGAAGAGCAGCCAAGGACATTCTAGCAAGTTTTACGTGTTATTGGGGTTGGAAACGATTTTCAGGCTCAGGACTGGGCTCAAAAGATGCAGCCATGAGGTCTCTCTTGATAGCAGGTGAGTAAGTAGAAATTACCCGCTCGGCTGACCCGGCAAGAGCAAACGTATGCCAAAAATTGACGCAGAACCAGCTTTTTAGTGTAGAGCAGCAAGGGACATTCTAGCAAGTTTTACTTGTAAGTGGGGTTGGAAACTCTTTTCAGGCTCAGTACTGGGCTCAAAAGATACAGCCATGAGGTCTCTCCTGATAGCAGGTGGGTAAGTAGAAATTCGCCACTCGGTTGACCCAGCAGGAGCAAATGCATGCCAAAAATCGCACAGAACCAGCTTTTCAGTGAAGAGCAGCCAGGGACATTCTAGCACGTTTTACTTGTAAGTGGGGTTGGAAACGCTTTTCAGGCTCAGTACTGGGCTCAAAAGACGCAGCACTGAGGTCTCTCCCGATAGCAGGCGGGAAAGTAGAAATTCACCACTCGGCTGACCGGGCAGGAACAAACGTATGCCAAAAATTGACGTGAACCAGCATTTCAGTGAAGAGCAGCCAGGGACATTCTAGCAAGTTTTAGTTGTAAGTGGGGTTGGAAACGCTTTTCAGGCTCAGTACTGGACTCAAAAGATGCAGCCCTGAAGTCTCTCATGAAAGCAGGTGGGTAAGTTGGAATTCGCCGATCGGCTGACCCTGCAGGAGCAAACTTATGCCAAAATTTGACGCAAAACCAGCTTTTCAATAAAGAGCAGCCAGGGACATTCTAGCAAGTTTTACTTGTAAGCGGGGTTGGAAACGCTTTTCAGGCTCAGTACTGGGCTCAAAAGATGCAGCCGTGAGGTCGCTCTTGATATCAGCTGGGTAAGTAGAAATTTGCCGCTCGGCTGACCCGGCAGGAGCAAACGTATGCCAAAAATCGACTCAGAACCAGCTTTTCAGTGTAGAGCAGCCAGGGACATTCTAGCAAGTTTTACTGGTAAGTGGGGTTGGAAATGCTTTTCAGGCTCAAAACTGGGCTCAAAAGATGCATCCCTGAGGTCTCTCCTGATAGCAGGTGGGTACGTTGGAATTCGCCGCTAGGCTGACCCTGCAGGAGCAAACGTATGCCAAAAATCGACGCTGAACCAGCTTTTCAGTGAAGAGCAGCCAGGGACATTCTAGCAAGTTTTACTTGTAAGTGGGGTTGGAAACGCTTTTCAGTCTCAGTACTGGGCTCAAAAGATGCTGCCCTGAAGTCTCTCATGATAGCAGGTGGGTAAGTAGAAATTCGCTGCTCGGCTGACAAGGCAGGAGCAAATGTATGCCAAAAATCGACGCAGAACCAGCTTTTCAGTGAAGAGCAGCCAGGGACATTATAGCAAGTTTTACTTGTAAGTGGGGTTGGAAACGCTTTGCAGGCTCAGTACTGGGCTCAAAAGATGCAGCCATGAGGTCTCTCCTGATAGCAGCTGGGTAAGTAGAAATTTGCCGCTCGGCTGACCCGGCAGGAGCAAACGTATGCCAAAAATTGATGCAGAACCAGCTTTTCAGTGTAGAGCAGCCAGGGACATTTTAGAAAGTTTTACTTGTAAGTGGGGTTGAAAACGCTTTCTGGGCTCAAAAGATGCAGCCATGAGGTCTCTCCTGATAGCAGGTGGGTAAGTAGAAATTCGCCGCTCGGCTGACCCGGCAGGAGCAAACGGATGCCAAAATTGATGGAAAGCCAGCTTTTCAGTGAAGAGCAGCGAGGGACATTCTAGCAAGTTTTACTTGTAAGTGGGGTTGGAAACACTTTTCAGGCTCAGTACTGGGCTCAAAAGATGCAGTCCTGAGGTCTCTCCAGATAGCAGGTGGGTAAGTAGAAATTCACAACTCGGCTGACCCGGCAGGAGCAAACATATGCCAAAAATTGACACAGAACCAGCTTTTCCGTGAAGAGCAGCCAGGGACATTCTAGCAAGTTTTACTTGTAAGTGGGGTTGGAAACGCTTTTTATGCTCA
Organism: Lissotriton helveticus; assembly: GCF_964261635.1. Classification (NCBI taxonomy): domain Eukaryota; kingdom Metazoa; phylum Chordata; class Amphibia; order Caudata; family Salamandridae; genus Lissotriton; species Lissotriton helveticus. Next base: position 427,929,032 of record NC_136068.1, read on the forward strand.
GTACTGTGCACAAAAGATGCGGCACTGAGGTCTCTCCAGATAGCAGGTGGGTAAGTAGAAATTCACCACTCGGCTGACCCGGCAGGAACAAACGTATGCCAAAAATTGACGTGAACCAGCGTTTCAGTGAAGAGCAGCCAGGGACGTTGTAGCAAGTTTTACTGGTAAGTGGGGTTGGAAACACTTTTCAGGCTCAATACTGGGCTCAAAAGATGCAGCACTGAGGTCTCTCCTGATAGCAGGTGGGTAAGTAGAAATTCACCGCCTGGCTGACCCGGCAGGAGCAAACGTATGCCAAAATTGATGTAAAGCCAGCTTTTCAGTGAAGTGCAGCGAGGGACATTCTAGCAAGTTTTACTTGTAAGTGGGGTTGGAAACGCTTTTCAGGCTCAGTACTGGGCTCAAAAGATGCAGTCCTGAGGTCTCAGCAGGTGCGTAAGTTGGAATTCGCCGCTCGGCTGACCCTGCAGGAGCAAACGTATGCCAAAAATCGACACAGAACCAGCTTTTCCGTGAAGAGCAGCCAGGGACATTCTAGCAAGTTTTACTTGTAAGTGGGGTTGGAAACGCTTTTTACGCTCAGTACTGTGCACAAAAGATGCGGCACTGAGGTCTCTACAGATAGCAGGTGGGTAAGTAGAAATTCACCACTCGTCTGACCCGGCAGGAACAAACGTATGCCAAAAATTGACGTGAACCAGCGTTTCAGTGAAGAGCAGCCAGGGACGTTGTAGCAAGTTTTACTGGTAAGTGGGGTTGGAAACACTTTTCAGGCTCAATACTGGGCTCAAAAGATGCAGCACTGAGGTCTCGCCTGATAGCAGGCGGGTAAGTAGAAATTCACTGCTCGGCTGACCTTGCATTAGCAAACGTATGCCAAAAATCGACGCAGAACCAGCTTTTCAGTGAAGAGCATCCAGGGACATTCTAGCAAGTTTTAGTTGTAAGTGGGGTTGGAAACGCTTTTCAGGCTCAGTACTGGACTCAAAAGATGCAGCCCTGAGGTCTCTCATGATAGCAGGTGGGTAAGTTGGAATTCGCCGCTCGGCTGACCCTGCAGGAGCAAACTTATGCCAAAATTCGACGCAAAACCAGCTTTTCAATGAAGAGCAGCCAGGGACATTCTAGCAAGTTTTACTTGTTAGTGGGGTTGGAAACGCTTTTCACGCTCAGTACTGTGCACAAAAGATGCAGCCCTGAGGTCTCTCATGATAGCAGGTGGGTAAGTAGAAATTCGCCGCTCGGCTGACCCGGCAGGAGCAAACGTATGCCAAAAATCGACGCAGAATCAGCTTTTCAGTAAAGAGCAGCCAGGGACATTCTAGCAAGTTGTACTTGTAAGTGGGGTTGGAAATGCTTTTCAGGGTCAGTACTGGGCTCAAAAGATGCAGCCCTGAGGTCTCTCCTGGTAGCAGGTGGGTATGTAGAAATTTGCCACTCGGCTGACTCAGCAGGAACAAACGTATGCCAAAAATTGACGCAGAACAAGCTTTTCAGTGAGGAGCAGCCAAGGACATTCTAGCAAGTTTTACTTGGTATTGAGGTTGGAAACGATTTTCAGGCTCAGGACTAGGCTCAAAAGATGCAGCCATGAGGTCTCTCTTGATAGCAGGTGGGTAAGTAGAAATTACCAGCTCAGCTGACCCGGCAAGAGCAAACGTATGCCAAAAGATGACGCAGCACCAGCTTTTCAGTGTAGAGCAGCCAGGGACATTCTAGAAAGTTTTACTTGTTAGTGGGTATTGGAATCGCTTTTCAAGCTCAGTACTGTGCACAAAAGATGCAGCCCTGAGGTCTCTCATGATAGCAGGTGGGTAAGTAGAAATTTGCCGCTCGGCTGACCCGGCAGGAGCAAACGTATGCCAAAAATGTACGCAGAACCAGCTTTTCAGTGAAGAGCAGCCTGGGACATTCTAGCAAATTATACTTGTAAGTGGGGTTGGAAACACTTTTCAGGCTTAGTACTGGGCTCAAAAGATGCAGCCCTGAGGTCTCTCCTGATAGCAGGTGGGTATGTAGAAATTCGCCACTCGGCTGACTCAGCAGGAGCAAACGTATGCCAAAAAATGACGCAGAACCAGCTTTTCAGTGAGGAGCAGCCAGGGACATTCTAGCAAGTTTTACTGGTAAGTGGGGTTGGAAACGCTTTTCAGGCTCAATACTGGACTCAAAAAATGCAGCCCTGAGGTTTCTCATGATAGCAGGTGGGTAAGTTGGAATTCGCTGCTCGGCTGACCCTGCAGGAGCAAACGTATTCCAAAATTCGACACAGAACCAGCTTTTTAGTGAAGAGCAGCCAAGGACATTCTAGCAAGTTTTACGTGTTATTGGGGTTGGAAACGATTTTCAGGCACAGGACTGGGCTCAAAAGATGCAGCCATGAGGTCTCTCTTGATAGCAGGTGGGTAAGTAGAAATTACCCGCTCGGCTGACCCGGCAAGAGCAAACGTATGCCAAAAATTGACGCAGAACCAGCTTTTCAGTGTAGAGCAGCAAGGGACATTCTAGCAAGTTTTACTTGTAAGTGGGGTTGGAAACGATTTTCAGGCTCAGGACTGGGCTCAAAAGATGCAGCCATGAGGTCTCTCTTGATAGCAGGTGGGTAAGTAGAAATTACCCGCTCAGCTGACCCGGCAAGAGCAAACGTATGCCAAAAATTGACGCAGAACCAGCTTTTCAGTGTAGAGCAGCCAGGGACATTCTAGAAAGTTTTACTTGTTAGTTGGGTTGGAATCGCTTTTCAAGCTCAGTACTGTGCACAAAAGATGCAGCCCTGAGGTCTCTCATGATAGCAGGTGGGTAAGTAGAAATTCGCCGCTCGGCTGACCCGGCAGGAGCAAACGTATGCCAAAAATGTACGCAGAACCAGCTTTTCAGTGAAGAGCAGCCTGGGATATTCTAGCAAATTTTACTTGTAAGTGGGGTTGGAAACGCTTTTCAGGCTTAGTACTGGGCTCAAAAGATGCAGCCCTGAGGTCTCTCCTGATAGCAGGTGGGTATGTAGAAATTCGCCACTCGGCTGACTCAGCAGGAGCAAACGTATGCCAAAAAATGACGCAGAACCAGCTTTTCAGTGAGGAGCAGCCAGGGACATTCTAGCAAGTTTTACTGGTAAGTGGGGTTGGAAACGCTTTTCAGGCTCAATACTGGACTCAAAAAATGCAGCCCTGAGGTTTCTCATGATAGCAGGTGGGTAAGTTGGAATTCGCTGCTCGGCTGACCCTGCAGGAGCAAACGTATGCCAAAATTCGACACAGAACCAGCTTTTCAGTGAAGAGCAGCCAAGGACATTCTAGCAAGTTTTACGTGTTATTGGGGTTGGAAACGATTTTCAGGCTCAGGACTGGGCTCAAAAGATGCAGCCATGAGGTCTCTCTTGATAGCAGGTGAGTAAGTAGAAATTACCCGCTCGGCTGACCCGGCAAGAGCAAACGTATGCCAAAAATTGACGCAGAACCAGCTTTTTAGTGTAGAGCAGCAAGGGACATTCTAGCAAGTTTTACTTGTAAGTGGGGTTGGAAACTCTTTTCAGGCTCAGTACTGGGCTCAAAAGATACAGCCATGAGGTCTCTCCTGATAGCAGGTGGGTAAGTAGAAATTCGCCACTCGGTTGACCCAGCAGGAGCAAATGTATGCCAAAAATCGCACAGAACCAGCTTTTCAGTGAAGAGCAGCCAGGGACATTCTAGCACGTTTTACTTGTAAGTGGGGTTGGAAACGCTTTTCAGGCTCAGTACTGGGCTCAAAAGACGCAGCACTGAGGTCTCTCCCGATAGCAGGCGGGAAAGTAGAAATTCACCACTCGGCTGACCGGGCAGGAACAAACGTATGCCAAAAATTGACGTGAACCAGCGTTTCAGTGAAGAGCAGCCAGGGACATTCTAGCAAGTTTTAGTTGTAAGTGGGGTTGGAAACGCTTTTCAGGCTCAGTACTGGACTCAAAAGATGCAGCCCTGAAGTCGCTCATGAAAGCAGGTGGGTAAGTTGGAATTTGCCGATCGGCTGACCCTGCAGGAGCAAACTTATGCCAAAATTTGACGCAAAACCAGCTTTTCAATAAAGAGCAGCCAGGGACATTCTAGCAAGTTTTACTTGTAAGCGGGGTTGGAAACGCTTTTCAGGCTCAGTACTGGGCTCAAAAGATGCAGCCGTGAGGTCGCTCTTGATATCAGCTGGGTAAGTAGAAATTTGCCGCTCGGCTGACCCGGCAGGAGCAAACGTATGCCAAAAATCGACTCAGAACCAGCTTTTCAGTGTAGAGCAGCCAGGGACATTCTAGCAAGTTTTACTTGTAAGTGGGGTTGGAAACGCTTTTCAGGCTCATTACTGGGCTCAAAAGATGCAGCCATGAGGTCTCTCCTGATAGCAGGTGGGAAGTAGAAATTCGCCGCTCGGCTGACCCGGCAGGAGCAAACATATGTCTCAAAATTGATGTAAAGCCAGCTTTTCAGTGAAGAGCAGCGAGGGACATTCTAGCAAGTTTTACTTGTAAGTGGGGTTGGAAACGCTTTTCAGGCTCAGTACTGGGCTCAAAAGATGTAGTCCTGAGGTCTCAGCAGGTGCGTAAGTTGGAATTCGCTGCTCGGCTGGCCCTGCAGGAGCAAACGTATGCCAAAAATCGACACAGAACCAGCTTTTCCGTGAAGAGCAGCCAGGGACATTCTAGCAAGTTTTACTTGTAAGTGGGGTTGGAAACGCTTTTCAGGCTCAGTACTGGGCTCAAAAGAAGCAGCTCTGAGGTCTCTCCTGATAGCAGGTGGGTAAGTAGAAATTCGCCGCTCAGCTGACCCGGCAGGAGCAAACGTATGCCAAAAATCGACGCAGAATCAGCTTTTCAGTAAAGAGCAGCCAGGGACATTCTAGCAAGTTTTACTTGTAAGTGGGGTTGGAAATGCTTTTCAGGGTCAGTACTGGGCTCAAAAGATGCAGCACTGAGGTCTCTCCTGATAGCAGGTGGGTAAGTATAAATTTGCCGTTCGGCTGACCCGGCAGGAGCAAACGTATGCCAAAAATGTACGCAGAACCAGCTTTTCAGTGAAGAGCAGCCTGGGACATTCTAGCAAATTTTACTTGTAAGTGGGGTTGGAAACGCTTTTCAGGCTTAGTACTGGGCTCAAAAGATGCAGCCCTGATGTCTCTCCTGATAGCAGGTGGGTACGTTGGAATTCGCCACTCGGCTGACCCTGCAGGAGCAAACGTATGCCAAAATTCGACGCAGAACCAGCTTTTCAGTGAAGAGCAGCCAAGGACATTCTAGCAAGTTTTACTTGTAAGTGGGGTTGGAAACGATTTTCAGGCTCAGGACTGGGCTCAAAAGATGCAGCCATGAGGTCTCTCTTGATAGCAGGTGGGTAAGTAGAAATTCGCCACTCGGCTGACCCAGCAAGAGCAAACGTATGCCAAAAATCGACGCAGAACCAGCTTTTCAGTGAAGAGCAGCCATGGACATTCTAGCACGTTTTACTTGTAAGTGGGGTTGGAAACGCTTTTCAGGCTCAGTACTGGGCTCAAAAGACGCAGCACTGAGGTCTCTCCCGATAGCAGGTGGGTAAGTAGAAATTTGCCGCTCGGCTGACCTGGCAGGAGCAAACGTATGCCAAAAATCGGCGCAGAACCAGCTTTTCAGTGTAGAGCAGCCAGGGACATTCTAGCAAGTTTTACTTGTAAGTAGGGTTGGAAACGCTTTTCAGGCTTAGTACTGGGCTCAAAAGATGCAGTCCTGAGGTCTCTCCTGTTAGCAGGTGTGTAAGTCGGAATTCGCCGCTCAGCTGACCCGGCAGGAGCAAACGTATGCCAAAAATCGACTTGAACCAGCTTTTCAGTTGAGAGCAGCCAGGGACATTTTAGCAAGTTTTACTGGTAAGTGGGGTTGGAAATGCTTTTCAGGCTCAATACTGGGCTCAAAAGATGCATCCCTGAGGTCTCTCCTGATAGCAGGTGGGTAAGTTGGAATTCGCCGCTAGGCTGACCCTGCAGGAGCAAACGTATGCCAAAAATCGACGCTGAACCAGCTTTTCAGTGAAGAGCAGCCAGGGACATTCTAGCAAGTTTTACTTGTAAGTGGGGTTGGAAACGCTTTTCAGTCTCAGTACTGGGCTCAAAAGATGCTGCCCTGAAGTTTCTCATGATAGCAGGTGGGTAAGTAGAAATTCGCTGCTCGGCTGACAAGGCAGGAGCAAATGTATGCCAAAAATCGACGCAGAACCAGCTTTTCAGTGAAGAGCAGCCAGGGACATTATAGCAATTTTTACTTGTAAGTGGGGTTGGAAACGCTTTGCAGGCTCAGTACTGGGCTCAAAAGATGCAGCCATGAGGTCTCTCCTGATAGCAGCTGGGTAAGTAGAAATTCGCCGCTCGGCTGACCCGGCAGGAGCAAACGGATGCCAAAATTGATGGAAAGCCAGCTTTTCAGTGAAGAGCAGCGAGGGACATTCTAGCAAGTTTTACTTGTAAGTGGGGTTGGAAACGCTTTTCAGGCTCAGTACTGGGCTCAAAAGATGCAGTCCTGAGGTCTCTCCAGATAGCAGGTGGGTAAGTAGAAATTCACAACTCGGCTGACCCGGCAGGAGCAAACATATGCCAAAAATTGACACAGAACCAGCTTTTCCGTGAAGAGCAGCCAGGGACATTCTAGCAAGTTTTACTTGTAAGTGGGGTTGGAAACGCTTTTTACGCTCAGTACTGTGCACAAAAGATGCGGCACTGAGGTCTCTCCAGATAGCAGGTGGGTAAGTAGAAATTCACCACTCGGCTGACCCGGGAGGAACAAACGTATGCCAAAAATTGACGTGAACCAGCGTTTCAGTGAAGAGCAGCCAGGGACGTTGTAGCAAGTTTTACTGGTAAGTGGGGTTGGAAACACTTTTCAGGCTCAATACTGGGCTCAAAAGATGCAGCACTGAGGTCTCTCCTGATAGCAAGCGGGTAAGTAGAAATTCACCGCCTGGCTGACCTTGCATTAGCAAACGTATGCCAAAAATCGACGCAGAACCAGCTTTTCAGTGAAGAGCATCCAGGGACATTCTAGCAAGTTTTAGTTGTAAGTGGGGTTGGAAACGCTTTTCAGGCTCAGTACTGGAATCAAAAGATGCAGCCCTGAGGTCTCTCATGATAGCAGGTAGGTAAGTTGGAATTCGCCGATTGGCTGACCCTCCAGGAGCAAACTTATGCCAAAATTCGACGCAAAACCAGCTTTTCAATGAAGAGCAGCCAGGGACATTCTAGCAAGTTTTACTTGTTAGTGGGGTTGGAAATGCTTTTCACGCTCAGTACTGTGCACAAAAGATACAGCCCTGAGGTCTCTCATGATAGCAGGTGGGTAAGTAGAAATTCGCCGCTCAGCTGACCCGGCAGGAGCAAACGTATGCCAAAAATCGACGCAGAATCAGCTTTTCAGTAAAGAGCAGCCAGGGACATTCTAGCAAGTTTTACTTGTAAGTGGGGTTGGAAATGCTTTTCAGGGTCAGTACTGGGCTGAAAATATGCAGCACTGAGGTCTCTCCTGATAGCAGGTGGGTAAGTAGAAATTCACCGCTCGGCTGACCCGGCAGGAGCAAATGTATGCCAAAAATGTACGCAGACCCAGCTTTTCAGTGAAGAGCAGCCTGGGACATTCTAGCAAATTTTACTTGTAAGTGGGGTTGGAAACGCTTTTCAGGCTTAGTACTGGGCTCAAAAGATGCAGCCCTGAGGTCTCTCCTGATAGCAGGTGGGTATGTAGAAATTCGCCACTCGGCTGACTCAGCAGGAGCAAACGTATGCCAGAAATTGACGTAGAACCAACTTTTCAGTGAGGAGCAGCCAAGGACATTCTAGCAAGTTTTACTTGTTATTGGGGTCAGAAACGATTTTCAGGCTCAGGAATGGGCTCAAAAGATGCAGCCATGAGGTCTCTCTTGATAGCAGGTGGGTAAGTAGAAATTACCCGCTCGGCTGACCCGGCAAGAGCAAACGTATGCCAAAAATTGACGCAGAACCAGCTTTTCAGTGTAGAACAGCAAGGGACATTCTAGCAAGTTTTACTTGTAAGTGGGGTTGGAAACTCTTTTCAGGCTCAGTACTGGGCTCAAAAGATACAGCCATGAGGTCTCTCCTGATAGCAGGTGGGTAAGTAGAAATTCGCCACTCGGCTGACCCAGCAGGAGCAAATGTATGCCAAAAATCAACGCAGAACCAGCTTTTCAGTGAAGAGCAGCCAGGGATATTCTAGCACGTTTTACTTGTAAGTGGGGTTGGAAACGCTTTTCAGGCTCAGTACTGGGCTCAAAAGACGCAGCACTGAGGTCTCTCCCGATAGCAGGTGGGTAAGTAGAAATTCACCACTCGGCTGACAAGGCAGGAACAAACGTATGCCAAAAATTGACGTGAACCAGCGTTTCAGTGAAGAGCCGCCAGGGACATTCTAGCAAGTTTTTGTTGTAAGTGGGGTTGGAAACGCTTTTCAGGCTCAGTACTGGACTCAAAAGATGCAGCCCTGAGGTCTCTCATGATAGCAGGTGGGTAAGTTGGAATTCGCCGCTCGGCTAACCCTGCAGGAGCAAACTTATGCCAAAATTCGATGCAAAACCAGCTTTTCAATGAAGAGCAGCCAGGGACATTCTAGCAAGTTTTACTTGTAAGTGGGGTTGAAAACGCTTTTCAGGCTCATTACTGGGCTCAAAAGATGCCGCCATGAGGTCTCTCCTGATAGCAGGTGGGTAAGTAGAAATTCGCCGCTCGGCTGACCCGGCAGGAGCAAACGTATGTCTCAATATTGATGTAAAGCCAGCTTTTCAGTGAAGAGCAGCGAGGGACATTCTAGCAAGTTTTACTTGTAAGTGGGGTTGGAAACGCTTTCCAGGCTCAGTACTGGGCTCAAAAGATGCAGTCCTGAGGTCTCAGCAGGTCCGTAAGTTGGAATTCGCCGCTCGGCTGACCCTGCAGGAGCAAACGTATGCCAAAAATCGACACAGAACCAGCTTTTCTGTGAGGAACAGCCAGGGACATTCTAGCAAGTTTTACTTGTAAGTGGGGTTGGAAATGCTGTTCAGGGTCAGTACTGGGCTCAAAAGATGCAGCTCTGAGGTCTCTCCTGATAGCAGGTGGGTAAGTAGAAATTCGCCGTTCGGCTGACCCGGCAGGAGCCAACATATGCCTAAAATCGACGCAGAATCAGCTTTTCAGTAAAGAGCAGTCAGGGACATTCTAGCAAGTTTTACTTGTAAGTGGGGTTGGAAATGCTGTTCAGGGTCAGTACTGGGCTCAAAAGATGCAGCACTGAGGTCTCTCCTGATAGCAGGTGGGTAAGTATAAATTCGCCGCTCGGCTGACCCGGCAGGAGCAAACGTATGCCAAAAATGTACGCAGAACCAGCTTTTCAGTGAAGAGCAGCCTGGGACATTCTAGCAAATTTTACTTGTAAGTGGGGTTGGAAACGCTTTTCAGGGCTAAGTATTGGGCTCAAAAGATGCAGCCCTGATGTCTCTCCTGATAGCAAGTGGGTATGTAGAAATTCGCCAATCGGCTGACTCAGCAGGAGCAAACATATGCCAAAAATTGACGCAGAACCAGCTTTTCAATGAGGAGCAGCCAGGGACATTCTAGCAAGTTTTACTAGTAAGTGGGGTTGGAAATGCTTTTCAGGCTCAATACTGGACTCAAAAGATGCTGCCATGAGGTCTCTCATGATAGCAGGTGGGTAAGTTGGAATTTGCCGCTCTGCTGACCCTGCAGGAGCAAACGTATGCCAAAATTCGACGCAGAACCAGCTTTTCAGTGAAGAGCAGCCAGGGACATTCTAGCAAGTTTTACTTGTAAGTGGGGTTGGAAATGCTTTTCAGGCTTAGTACTGGGCTCAAAAGATGCAGTCCTGAGGTCTCTCCTGATAGCAGGTGTGTAAGTCGGAATTCGCCGCTCAGCTGACCCGGCAGGAGCAAACGTATGCCAAAAATCGACTTGAACCAGCTTTTCAGTTGAGAGCAGCCAGGGACATTTTAGCGAGTTTTACTGGTAAGTGGGGTTGGAAATGCTTTTCAGGCTCAATACTGGGCTCAAAAGATGCAGCCCTGAGGTCTCTCATGATAGCAGGTGGGTAAGTAGAAATTCGCCGCTCGGCTGACCCGGCAGGAGCAAACGTATGCCAAAAATCGACGCAGAACCAGCTTTTCAGTGAAGAGCAGCCAGGGACATTATAGCAAGTTTTACTTGTAAGTGGGGTTGGAAACGCTTTATAGGCTCAGTACTGGGCTCAGAAGATGCTGCCCTGAGGTCTCTCATGATAGCAGGTGGGTAAGTAGAAATTCTCCGCTCGGCTGACAAGGCAGGAGCAAACGTATGCCAAAAATCAATGCAGAACCAGCTTTTCAGTGAAGAGCAGCCAGGGACATTATAGCAAGTTTTACTTGTAAGTGGGGTTGGAAACGCTTTACAGGCTCAGTACTGGGCTCAAAAGATGCAGCCATGAGGTCTCTCTTGCTAGCAGCTGGGTAAGTAGAAATTTGCCGCTCGGCTGACCCGGCAGGAGCAAACGTCTGCCAAAAATCAACGCAGAACCAGCTTTTCAGTGTAGAGCAGCCAGGGACATTCTAGCAAATTTTACATGTAAGTGGGGTTGGAAACGCTTTTCAGGCTAAGTACTGGGCTCAAAAGATGCATCCCTGAAGTCTCTCCTGACAGCAGGTGGGTATGTAGAAATTCGCCACTTGGCTGACTCAGCAGGAGCAAATGTATGCCAAAAATTGACGCAGAACCAGCTTTTCAGTGAGGAGCACCCAGGGACATTCTAGCAAGTTTTACTGGTAAGTGGGGTTGGAAACGCATTTCAGGCTCAATACTGGACTCAAAAGATGCAGCCCTGAGGTCTCTCTTGATAGCAGGTGTGTAAGTTGGAATTCGCCGCTCGGCTGACCCTGCAGGAGCAAACGTATGCCAAAATTCGACGCAAAACCAGCTTTTCAGTGAAGAGCAGCCAAGGACATTCTAGCAAGTTTTACTTGTAAGTGGGGTTGGAAACGATTTTCAGGCTCTGGACTGGGCTCAAAAGATGCAGCCATGAGGTCTCTCTTGATAGCAGGTGGGTAAGTAGAAATTACCCGCTCAGCTGACCCGGCAAGAACAAACGTATGCCAAAAATTGATGCAGAACCAGCTTTTCAGTGTAGAGCAGCCAGGGACAGTCTAGCAAGTTTTACTTGTAAGTGGGGTTGGAAACGCTTTTCAGGCTCAGTACTGGGCTCAAAGATGCAGCCATGAGGTCTCTCCTGATAGCAGGTGGGTAAGTAGAAATTCGCCACTCGGCTGACCCAGCAGGAGCAAACGTATGCCAAAAATCGACGCAGAACCAGCTTTTCAGTGAAGAGCAGCCAGGGACATTCTAGCATGTTTTACTTGTAAGTGGGGTTGGAAACGCTTTTCATGCTCAGAACTGGGCTCAAAATACGCAGCACTGAGGTCTCTCCCGATAGCAGGTGGGTAAGTAGAAATTCACCACTCAGCTGACCCGGCAGGAACAAACGTATGCCAAAAATCGATGCAGAACCAGCTTTTCAATGAAGAGCAGCCAGGGACATTCTAGCAAGTTCTAGTTGTAAGTGGGGTTGGAAACGCTTTTCAGGCTCAGTACTGGGCTCAAAAGATGCAGCCATGAGGTCTCTCTTGATAGCAGCTGGGTAAGTAGAAATTTGCCGCTCGGCTGACCCAGCAGGAGCAAACGTATGCCAATAATCGACGCAGAACCAACTTTTCAGTGTAGAGCAGCCAGGGACATTCTAGCAAGTTTTACTTGTAAGTGGGGTTGAAACGCTTTTCAGGCTCATTACTGGGCTCAAAAGATACAGCCATGAGGTCTCTCCTGATAGCAGGTGGGTAAGTAGAAATTAGCAGCTCGGCTGACCAGGCAGGAGCAAACGTATGCCAAAAATCGACGCAGAACCAGCTTTTCAGTGAAGAGCAGCCAGGGACATTCTAGCAAGTTTTACTTGTAAGTGGGGTTCGAAACGCTTTTCAGTCTTAGTACTGGGCTCAAAGGATGCAGTCCTGAGGTCTCTCCTGATAGCAGGTGTGTAAGTCGGAATTCGCCGCTCAGCAGACCCGGCAGGAGCAAACGTATGCCAAAAATCGACTTGAACCAGCTTTTCAGTTGAGAGCAGCCAGGGACATTTTAGCAAGTTTTACTGGTAAGTGGGGTTGGAAATGCTTTTCAGGCTCAATACTGGGCTCAAAAGATGCAGCCCTGAGGTCTCTCCTGATAGCAGGTGGGTAAGTTGGAATTCGCCGCTAGGCTGACCCTGCAGGAGCAAACGTATGCCAAAAATCGACGCTGAACCAGCTTTTCAGTGAAGAGCAGCCAGGGACATTCTAGCAAGTTTTACTTGTAAGTGGGGTTGGAAACGCTTTTCAGTCTCAGTACTGGACTCAAAAGATGCTGCCCTGAGGTCTCTCATGATAGCAGGTGGGTAAGTAGAAATTCGCCGCTCGGCTGACAAGGCAGGAGCAAACGTATGCCAAAAATCGACGCAGAACCAGCTTTTCAGTGAGGAGCAGCCAGGGACATTATAGCAAGTTTTACTTGTAAGTGGGGTTGGAAACACTTTTCAGGCTCAGTACTGGGCTCAAAAGATGCAGCCATGAGGTCTCTCATGATAGCAGGAGGGTAAGTTGAAATTTGTCGCTCGGCTGACCCGGCAGGAGCAAACTTATGCCAAAATTCGATGAAAAACCAGCTTTTCAATGAAGAGCAGCCAGGGACATTCTAGCAAGTTTTACTTGTAAGTGGGGTTGGAAATGCTTTTCAGGGTCAGTACTGGGCTCAAAAGATGCAGCACTGAGGTCTCTCCTGATAGCAGGTGGGTAAGTAGAAATTCGCCGCTCGGCTGACCCGGCAGGAGCAAACGTATGTCTCAATATTGATGTAAAGCCAGCTTTTCAGTGAAGAGCAGCGTAGGGACATTCTAGCAAGTTTTACTTGTAAGTGGGGTTGGAAACGCTTTCCAGGCTCAGTACTGGGCTCAAAAGATGCAGTCCTGAGGTCTCAGCAGGTCCGTAAGTTGGAATTCGCCGCTCGGCTGACCCTGCAGGAGCAAACGTATGCCAAAAATCGACACAGAACCAGCTTTTCTGTGAGGAGCAGCCAGGGACATTCTAGCAAGTTTTACTTGTAAGTGGGGTTGGAAATGCTTTTCAGGCTCAGTACTGGGCTCAAAAGATGCAGCTCTGAGGTCTCTCCTGATAGCAGGTGGGTAAGTAGAAAATTTCCGCTCGGCTGACCCGGCAGGAGCCAACATATGCCTAAAATCGACGCAGAATCAGCTTTTCAGTAAAGAGCAGTCAGGGACATTCTAGCAAGTTCTACTTGTAAGTGGGGTTGGAAATGCTGTTCAGGGTCAGTACTGGGCTCAAAAGATGCAGCACTGAGGTCTCTCCTGATAGCAGGTGGGTAAGTATAAATTCGCCGCTCGGCTGACCCGGCAGGAGCAAACGTATGCCAAAAATGTACGCAGAACCAGCTTTTCAGTGAAGAGCAGCCTGGGACATTCTAGCAAATTTTACTTGTAAGTGGGGTTGGAAACGCTTTTCAGGGCTAAGTATTGGGCTCAAAAGATGCAGCCCTGATGTCTCTCCTGATAGCAAGTGGGTATGTAGAAATTCGCCAATCGGCTGACTCAGCAGGAGCAAACATATGCCAAAAATTGACGCAGAACCAGCTTTTCAATGAGGAGCAGCCAGGAACATTCTAGCAAGTTTTACTAGTAAGTGGGGTTGGAAATGCTTTTCAGGCTCAATACTGGACTCAAAAGATGCAGCCATGAGGTCTCTCATGATAGCAGGTGGGTAAGTTGGAATTTGCCGCTCGGCTGACCCTGCAGGAGCAAACGTATGCCAAAATTCGACGCAGAACCAGCTTTTCAGTGAAGAGCAGCCAGGGACATTCTAGCAAGTTTTACTTGTAAGTGGGGTTGGAAATGCTTTTCAGGCTTAGTACTGGGCTCAAAAGATGCAGTCCTGAGGTCTCTCCTGATAGCAGGTGTGTAAGTCGGAATTCGCCGCTCAGCTGACCCGGCAGGAGCAAACGTATGCCAAAAATCGACTTGAACCAGCTTTTCAGTTGAGAGCAGCCAGGGACATTTTAGCGAGTTTTACTGGTAAGTGGGGTTGGAAATGCTTTTCAGGCTCAATACTGGGCTCAAAAGATGCAGCCCTGAGGTCTCTCATGATAGCAGGTGGGTAAGTAGAAATTCGCCGCTCGGCTGACCCGGCAGGAGCAAACGTATGCCAAAAATCGACGCAGAACCAGCTTTTCAGTGAAGAGCAGCCAGGGACATTATAGCAAGTTTTACTTGTAAGTGGGGTTGGAAACGCTTTATAGGCTCAGTACTGGGCTCAGAAGATGCTGCCCTGAGGTCTCTCATGATAGCAGGTGGGTAAGTAGAAATTCTCCGCTCGGCTGACAAGGCAGGAGCAAACGTATGCCAAAAATCAATGCAGAACCAGCTTTTCAGTGAAGAGCAGCCAGGGACATTATAGCAAGTTTTACTTGTAAGTGGGGTTGGAAATGCTTTACAGGCTCAGTACTGGGCTCAAAAGATGCAGCCATGAGGTCTCTCTTGCTAGCAGCTGGGTAAGTAGAAATTTGCCGCTCGGCTGACCCGGCAGGAGCAAACGTCTGCCAAAAATCAACGCAGAACCAGCTTTTCAGTGTAGAGCAGCCAGGGACATTCTAGCAAATTTTACATGTAAGTGGGGTTGGAAACGCTTTTCAGGCTAAGTACTGGGCTCAAAAGATGCATCCCTGAAGTCTCTCCTGACAGCAGGTGGGTATGTAGAAATTCGCCACTTGGCTGACTCAGCAGGAGCAAACGTATGCCAAAAATTGACGCAGAACCAGCTTTTCAGTGAGGAGCACCCAGGGACATTCTAGCAAGTTTTACTGGTAAGTGGGGTTGGAAACGCATTTCAGGCTCAATACTGGACTCAAAAGATGCAGCCCTGAGGTCTCTCTTGATAGCAGGTGTGTAAGTTGGAATTCGCCGCTCGGCTGACCCTGCAGGAGCAAACGTATGCCAAAATTCGACGCAAAACCAGCTTTTCAGTGAAGAGCAGCCAAGGACATTCTAGCAAGTTTTACTTGTAAGTGGGGTTGGAAACGATTTTCAGGCTCTGGACTGGGCTCAAAAGATGCAGCCATGAGGTCTCTCTTGATAGCAGGTGGGTAAGTAGAAATTACCCGCTCAGCTGACCCGGCAAGAGCAAACGTATGCCAAAAATTGATGCAGAACCAGCTTTTCAGTGTAGAGCAGCCAGGGACAGTCTAGCAAGTTTTACTTGTAAGTGGGGTTGGAAACGCTTTTCAGGCTCAGTACTGGGCTCAAAGATGCAGCCATGAGGTCTCTCCTGATAGCAGGTGGGTAAGTAGAAATTCGCCACTCGGCTGACCCAGCAGGAACAAACGTATGCCAAAAGTCGACGCAGAACCAGCTTTTCAGTGAAGAGCAGCCAGGGGCATTCTAGCATGTTTTACTTGTAAGTGGGGTTGGAAACGCTTTTCAGGCTCAGTACTGGGCTTAAAAGACGCAGCACTGAGGTCTCTCCCGATAGCAGGTGGGTAAGTAGAAATTCACCACTCTGCTGACCCGGCAGGAACAAACGTATGCCAAAACTTGACGTGAACCAGCATTTCAGTGAAGAGCAGCCAGGGACGTTCTAGCAAGTTTTACTGGTAAGTGGGGTTGGTAACGCTTTTCATGCTCAATACTGGGCTCAAAAGATGCAGCACTGAGGACCCTCCTGATAGCAGGCTGGTAAGTAGAAATTCACCACTCGGCTGACCTGGCATTAGCAAACGTATGCCAAAATTCGACGCAGAACCAGCTTTTCAGTGAAGAGCAGCCAGGGACATTCTTGCAAGTTTTAGTTGTAAGTGGGGTTGGAAACGCTTTTCAGTCTCAGTACTAGGCTCAAAAGATGCAGCCATGAGGTCTCTCTTGATAGCAGCTGGGTAAGTAGAAATTTGCCGCTCGGCTGACCCGGCAGGAGCAAACGTATGCCAAAAATCGACGCAGAACCAGCTTTCCAGTTGAGAGCAGCCAGGGACATTTTAGCAAGTTTTACTGGTAAGTGGGGTTGGAAATGCTTTTCAGGCTCAATACTGGGCTCAAAAGATGCAGCACTGAGTTCTCTCCTGATAGCAGGTGGGTAAGTTGGAATTCGCCGCTAGGCTGACCCTGCAGGAGCAAACGTATGCCAAAAATCGACGCTGAACAGGCTTTTCAGTGAAGAGCAGCCAGGGACATTCTAGCAAGTTTTACTTGTAAGTGGGATTTGAAACGCTTTTCATGCTCATTACAGGGCTCAAAAGATGCAGCTATGAGGTCTCTCCTGATAGCAGGTGGGTAAGTAGAAATTCGCCGTTCGGCTGACCCGGCCGGAGCAAACGTATGCCAAAATTGATGTAAAGCCAGCTTTTCAGTGAAGAGCAGCGAGGGACATTCTAGCAAGCTTTACTTGTAAGTGGGGTTGGAAAAGCTTTTCAGGCTCAGTACTGGGCTCAAAAGATGCAGTCCTGAGGTTTCAGCAGGTGCGTAAGTTGGAATTCGCCGCTCGGCTGACCCTGCAGGAGCAAACGTATGCCAAAAATCGACACAGAACCAGCTTTTTGGTGAAGAGCAGCCAGGGACATTCTAGCAAGTTTTACTTGTAAGTGTGGTTGGAAACGCTTTTCAGGCTCAGTACTGGGCTCAAAAGATGCAGCTCTGAGGTCTGTCCTGATAGCAGGTGGGTAAGTAGAAATTCGCCGTTCGGCTGACCCGGCCGGAGCAAACGTATGCCAAAATTGATGTAAAGCCAGCTTTTCAGTGAAGAGCAGCGAGGGACATTCTAGCAAGCTTTACTTGTAAGTGGGGTTGGAAAAGCTTTTCAGGCTCCGTACTGGGCTCAAAAGATGCAGTCCTGAGGTTTCAGCAGGTGCGTAAGTTGGAATTCGCCGCTCGGCTGACCCTGCAGGAGCAAACGTATGCCAAAAATCGACACAGAACCAGCTTTTCAGTGAAGAGCAGCCAGGGACATTCTAGCAAGTTTTACTTGTAAGTGTGGTTGGAAACGCTTTTCAGGCTCAGTACTGGGCTCAAAAGATGAAGTCCTGAGGTTTCAGCAGGTGGGTAAGTTGGAATTCGCCGCTAGGCTGACCCTGCAGGAGCAAACGTATGCCAAAATCGACGCTGAACAGGCTTTTCAGTGAAGAGCAGCCAGGAACATTCTAGCAAGTTTTACTTGTAAGTGTGGTTGGAAACGCTTTTCAGGCTCAGTACTTGGCTCAAAAGATGCAGCTCTGAGGTCTGTCCTGATAGCAGGTGGGTAAGTAGAAATTCGCCACTCGGCTGACCCGGCAGGAGCAAACGTATGCCAAAAATCGAAGCAGAATCAGCTTTTCAGTAAAGAGCAGCCAGGGACATTCTAGCAAGTTTTACTTGTAAGTGGGGTTGGAAATGCTTTTCAGGGTCAGTACTGGGTTTAAAAGATGCAGCACTGAGGTCTCTCCTGATAGCAGGTGCGTAAGTAGAAACTCAGCGCTCGGCTGACCCGGCAGGAACAAACGTATGCCAAAAATGTACACAGAACCAGCTTTTCAGGGAAGAGCAGAATGGGACATTCTAGCACATTTTACTTGTAAGTGGGGTTAGAAACGCTTTTCAGGCTTAGTACTGGGCTCAAAAGATGCAGCCCTGAGGTCTCTCCTGATAGCAGGTGGGTATGTGGAAATTCGCCACTCGGCTTATTCAGCAGGAGCAAACGTATGCCAAAAATTGACGCAGAACCAGCTTTTCAGTGAGGAGCAGCCAGGGACATTCTAGCAAGTTTTACGAGTAAGTGGGGTTGGAAACGCATTTCAGGCTCAATACTGGACTCAAAAGATGCAGCCCTGAGGTCTCTCATGATAGCAGCTGGGTAAGTAGAAATTTGCCGCTCGGCTGACCCGGCAGGAGCAAACGTATGCCAAAAATCGACGCAGAACCAGCTTTTCAGTGAAGAGCAGCCAGGGACATTCTAGCAACTTTTACTTGTAAGTGGGATTGGAAACGCTTTTCATGCTTAGTACTGGGCTCAAAAGATGCAGTCCTGAGGTCTCTCCTGATAGCAGGTGTGTAAGTCGGAATTCGCCGCTCAGCAGACCCGGCAGGAGCAAACGTATGCCAAAAATCGACTTGAACCAGCTTTTCAGTTGAGAGCAGCCAGGGACATTTTAGCAAGTTTTACTGGTAAGTGGGGTTGGAAATGCTTTTCAGGCTCAATACTGGGCTCAAAAGATGCAGCCCTGAGGTCTCTCCTGATAGCAGGTGGGTAAGTTGGAATTTGCCGCTAGGCTGACCCTGCAGGAGCAAACGTATGCCAAAAATCGACGCTGAACCAGCTTTTCAGTGAAGAGCAGCCAGGGACATTCTAGCAAGTTTTACTTGTAAGTGGGGTTGGAAACGCTTTTCAGTCTCAGTACTGGACTCAAAAGATGCTGCCCTGAGGTCTCTCATGATAGCAGGTGGGTAAGTAGAAATTCGCCGCTCGGCTGACAAGGCAGGAGCAAACGTATGCCAAAAATCGACGCAGAACCAGCTTTTCAGTGAGGAGCAGCCAGGGACATTATAGCAAGTTTTACTTGTAAGTGGGGTTGGAAACACTTTTCAGGCTCAGTACTGGGCTCAAAAGATGCAGCCATGAGGTCTCTCTTGATAGCAGCTGGGTAAGTTGAAATTTGTCGCTCGGCTGACCCGGCAGGAGCAAACGTATGCCAAAAATCGACGCAGAACCAGCTTTTCAGTAAAGAGCAGCCAGGGACTTTCTAGCAAGTTTTACTTCTAAGTGGGGTTGGAAATGCTTTTCAGGGTCAGTACTGGGCTCAAAAGATGCAGCACTGAGGTCTCTCCTGATAGCATAGCAGGTGGGTAAGTAGAAATTCAACACTCGGCTGACCCGGCAGGAGCAAACGCATGCCAAAATTGATGTAAAGCCAGCTCTTCAGTGAAGAGCAGCGAGGGACATTCTAGCAAGTTTTACTTGTAAGTGGGGTTGGAAATGCTTTTCAGGCTCATTACTGGGCTCAAAAGATGCAGTCCTGAGGTCTCAGCAGGTGCGTAAGTTGGAATTCGCCGCTCGGCTGACCCTGCAGGGGCAAACGTATGCCAAAAATCGACACAGAATCAGCTTTTCAGTAAAGAGCAGCCAGGGACATTCTAGCAAGTTTTACTTCTAAGTGGGGTTGGAAATGATTTCAGGGTCAGTACTGGGCTCAAAAGATGCAGCACTGAGGTCTCTCCTGATAGCATAGCAGGTGGGTAAGTAGAAATTCAACGCTCGGCTGACCCGGCAGGAGCAAACGTATGCCAAAAATGTAAGCAGAACCAGCTTTTCAGGGAAGAGCAGCCTGGGACATTCTAGCAAATTTTACTTGTAAGTGGGGTTGGAAACGCTTTTCAGGCTTAGTACTGGGCTCAAAAGATGCAGCCCTGAGGTCTCTCCTGATAGCAAGTGGGTATGTAGAAATTCGCCACTCGGCTGACTCAGCAGGAGCAAACGTATGCCAAAAATTGACGCAGGACCAGCTTTTCAGTAAGGAGCAGCCAGGGACATTCTAGCAAGTTTTACTAGTAAGTGGGGTTAGAAACGCATTTCAGGCTCAATACTGGACTCAAAAGATGCAGCCCTGAGGTCTCTCATGATAGCAGGTGGGTAAGTTGGAATTCGCCGCTCGGCTGACCCTGCAGGTGCAAATGTATGCCAACATTCAACGCAGAACCAGCTTTTCAGTGAAGAGCAGCCAAAGACATTCTAGCAAGTTTTACTTGTAAGTGGGGTTGGAAACGATTTTCAGGCTCAGGACTGGGCTCAAAAGATGCAGCCATGAGGTCTCTCTTGATAGCAGGTGGGTAAGTAGAAATTACCCGCTCGGCTGACCCAGCAAGAGCAAACGTATGCCAAAAATTGACGCAGAACCAGCTTTTCAGTGTAGAGCAGCCAGGGACATTCTAGAAAGTTTTACTTGTAAGTGGGGTTGGAAACGCTTTTCAGGCTCAGTACTGGGCTCAAAGATGCAGCCATGAGGTCTCTCCTGATAGCAGGTGGGTAAGTAGAAATTCGCCACTCGGCTGACCCAGCAGGAACAAACGTATGCCAAAAGTCGACGCAGAACCAGCTTTTCAGTGAAGAGCAGCCAGGGGCATTCTAGCATGTTTTACTTGTAAGTGGGGTTGGAAACGCTTTTCAGGCTCAGTACTGGGCTTAAAAGACGCAGCACTGAGGTCTCTCCTGATAGCAGGTGGGTAAGTAGAAATTCACCACTCTGCTGACCCGGCAGGAACAAACGTATGCCAAAACTTGACGTGAACCAGCATTTCAGTGAAGAGCAGCCAGGGACGTTCTAGCAAGTTTTACTGGTAAGTGGGGTTGGTAACGCTTTTCATGCTCAATACTGGGCTCAAAAGATGCAGCACTGAGGACCCTCCTGATAGCAGGCTGGTAAGTAGAAATTCACCACTCGGCTGACCTGGCATTAGCAAACGTATGCCAAAATTCGACGCAGAACCAGCTTTTCAGTGAAGAGCAGCCAGGGACATTCTTGCAAGTTTTAGTTGTAAGTGGGGTTGGAAACGCTTTTCAGTCTCAGTACTAGGCTCAAAAGATGCAGCCATGAGGTCTCTCTTGATAGCAGCTGGGTAAGTAGAAATTTGCCGCTCGGCTGACCCGGCAGGAGCAAACGTATGCCAAAAATCGACGCAGAACCAGCTTTCCAGTTGAGAGCAGCCAGGGACATTTTAGCAAGTTTTACTGGTAAGTGGGGTTGGAAATGCTTTTCAGGCTCAATACTGGGCTCAAAAGATGCAGCACTGAGTTCTCTCCTGATAGCAGGTGGGTAAGTTGGAATTCGCCGCTAGGCTGACCCTGCAGGAGCAAACGTATGCCAAAAATCGACGCTGAACAGGCTTTTCAGTGAAGAGCAGCCAGGGACATTCTAGCAAGTTTTACTTGTAAGTGGGATTTGAAACGCTTTTCATGCTCATTACAGGGCTCAAAAGATGCAGCTATGAGGTCTCTCCTGATAGCAGGTGGGTAAGTAGAAATTCGCCGTTCGGCTGACCCGGCCGGAGCAAACGTATGCCAAAATTGATGTAAAGCCAGCTTTTCAGTGAAGAGCAGCGAGGGACATTCTAGCAAGCTTTACTTGTAAGTGGGGTTGGAAAAGCTTTTCAGGCTCAGTACTGGGCTCAAAAGATGCAGTCCTGAGGTTTCAGCAGGTGCGTAAGTTGGAATTCGCCGCTCGGCTGACCCTGCAGGAGCAAACGTATGCCAAAAATCGACACAGAACCAGCTTTTTGGTGAAGAGCAGCCAGGGACATTCTAGCAAGTTTTACTTGTAAGTGTGGTTGGAAACGCTTTTCAGGCTCAGTACTGGGCTCAAAAGATGCAGCTCTGAGGTCTGTCCTGATAGCAGGTGGGTAAGTAGAAATTCGCCGTTCGGCTGACCCGGCCGGAGCAAACGTATGCCAAAATTGATGTAAAGCCAGCTTTTCAGTGAAGAGCAGCGAGGGACATTCTAGCAAGCTTTACTTGTAAGTGGGGTTGGAAAAGCTTTTCAGGCTCCGTACTGGGCTCAAAAGATGCAGTCCTGAGGTTTCAGCAGGTGCGTAAGTTGGAATTCGCCGCTCGGCTGACCCTGCAGGAGCAAACGTATGCCAAAAATCGACACAGAACCAGCTTTTCAGTGAAGAGCAGCCAGGGACATTCTAGCAAGTTTTACTTGTAAGTGTGGTTGGAAACGCTTTTCAGGCTCAGTACTGGGCTCAAAAGATGAAGTCCTGAGGTTTCAGCAGGTGGGTAAGTTGGAATTCGCCGCTAGGCTGACCCTGCAGGAGCAAACGTATGCCAAAATCGACGCTGAACAGGCTTTTCAGTGAAGAGCAGCCAGGAACATTCTAGCAAGTTTTACTTGTAAGTGTGGTTGGAAACGCTTTTCAGGCTCAGTACTTGGCTCAAAAGATGCAGCTCTGAGGTCTGTCCTGATAGCAGGTGGGTAAGTAGAAATTCGCCACTCGGCTGACCCGGCAGGAGCAAACGTATGCCAAAAATCGAAGCAGAATCAGCTTTTCAGTAAAGAGCAGCCAGGGACATTCTAGCAAGTTTTACTTGTAAGTGGGGTTGGAAATGCTTTTCAGGGTCAGTACTGGGTTTAAAAGATGCAGCACTGAGGTCTCTCCTGATAGCAGGTGCGTAAGTAGAAACTCGGCGCTCGGCTGACCCGGCAGGAACAAACGTATGCCAAAAATGTACACAGAACCAGCTTTTCAGGGAAGAGCAGAATGGGACATTCTAGCACATTTTACTTGTAAGTGGGGTTAGAAACGCTTTTCAGGCTTAGTACTGGGCTCAAAAGATGCAGCCCTGAGGTCTCTCCTGATAGCAGGTGGGTATGTGGAAATTCGCCACTCGGCTTATTCAGCAGGAGCAAACGTATGCCAAAAATTGACGCAGAACCAGCTTTTCAGTGAGGAGCAGCCAGGGACATTCTAGCAAGTTTTACGAGTAAGTGGGGTTGGAAACGCATTTCAGGCTCAATACTGGACTCAAAAGATGCAGCCCTGAGGTCTCTCATGATAGCAGCTGGGTAAGTAGAAATTTGCCGCTCGGCTGACCCGGCAGGAGCAAACGTATGCCAAAAATCGACGCAGAACCAGCTTTTCAGTGAAGAGCAGCCAGGGACATTCTAGCAACTTTTACTTGTAAGTGGGATTGGAAACGCTTTTCATGCTTAGTACTGGGCTCAAAAGATGCAGTCCTAAGGTCTCTCCTGATAGCAGGTGTGTAAGTCGGATTTCGCCGCTCAGCTGACCCGGCAGGAGCAAACGTATGCCAAAAATCGACTTGAACCAGCTTTCCAGTTGAGAGCAGCCAGGGACATTTTAGCAAGTTTTACTGGTAAGTGAGGTTGGAAATGCTTTTCAGGCTCAATACTGGGCTCAAAAGATGCAGCACTGAGTTCTCTCCTGATAGCAGGTGGGTAAGTTGGAATTCGCCGCTAGGCTGACCCTGCAGGAGCAAACGTATGCCAAAAATCGACGCTGAACAGGCTTTTCAGTGAAGAGCAGCCAGGGACATTCTAGCAAGTTTTACTTGTAAG
Organism: Lissotriton helveticus; assembly: GCF_964261635.1. Lineage (NCBI taxonomy): Eukaryota > Metazoa > Chordata > Amphibia > Caudata > Salamandridae > Lissotriton > Lissotriton helveticus. Next base: position 427,952,162 of record NC_136068.1, read on the forward strand.
TGGGATTTGAAACGCTTTTCATGCTCATTACAGGGCTCAAAAGATGCAGCTATGAGGTCTCTCCTGATAGCAGGTGGGTAAGTAGAAATTCGCCGTTCGGCTGACCCGGCCGGAGCAAACGTATGCCAAAATTGATGTAAAGCCAGCTTTTCAGTGAAGAGCAGCGAGGGACATTCTAGCAAGCTTTACTTGTAAGTGGGGTTGGAAAAGCTTTTCAGGCTCAGTACTGGGCTCAAAAGATGCAGTCCTGAGGTTTCAGCAGGTGCGTAAGTTGGAATTCGCCGCTCGGCTGACCCTGCAGGAGCAAACGTATGCCAAAAATCGCACAGAACCAGCTTTTTGGTGAAGAGCAGCCAGGGACATTCTAGCAAGTTTTACTTGTAAGTGTGGTTGGAAACGCTTTTCAGGCTCAGTACTGGGCTCAAAAGATGCAGCTCTGAGGTCTGTCCTGATAGCAGGTGGGTAAGTAGAAATTCGCCGTTCGGCTGACCCGGCCGGAGCAAACGTATGCCAAAATTGATGTAAAGCCAGCTTTTCAGTGAAGAGCAGCGAGGGACATTCTAGCAAGCTTTACTTGTAAGTGGGGTTGGAAAAGCTTTTCAGGCTCCGTACTGGGCTCAAAAGATGCAGTCCTGAGGTTTCAGCAGGTGCGTAAGTTGGAATTCGCCGCTCGGCTGACCCTGCAGGAGCAAACGTATGCCAAAAATCGACACAGAACCAGCTTTTCAGTGAAGAGCAGCCAGGGACATTCTAGCAAGTTTTACTTGTAAGTGTGGTTGGAAACGCTTTTCAGGCTCAGTACTGGGCTCAAAATATGAAGTCCTGAGGTTTCAGCAGGTGGGTAAGTTGGAATTCGCCGCTAGGCTGACCCTGCAGGAGCAAACGTATGCCAAAATCGACGCTGAACAGGCTTTTCAGTGAAGAGCAGCCAGGAACATTCTAGCAAGTTTTACTTGTAAGTGTGGTTGGAAACGCTTTTCAGGCTCAGTACTTGGCTCAAAAGATGCAGCTCTGAGGTCTGTCCTGATAGCAGGTAGGTAAGTAGAAATTCGCCGCTCGGCTGACCCGGCAGGAGCAAACGTATGCCAAAAATCGAAGCAGAATCAGCTTTTCAGTAAAGAGCAGCCAGGGACATTCTAGCAAGTTTTACTTGTAAGTGGGGTTGGAAATGCTTTTCAGGGTCAGTACTGGGTTTAAAAGATGCAGCACTGAGGTCTCTCCTGATAGCAGGTGCGTAAGTAGAAACTCGGCGCTCGGCTGACCCGGCAGGAACAAACGTATGCCAAAAATGTACACAGAACCAGCTTTTCAGGGAAGAGCAGAATGGGACATTCTAGCACATTTTACTTGTAAGTGGGGTTAGAAACGCTTTTCAGGCTTAGTACTGGGCTCAAAAGATGCAGCCCTGAGGTCTCTCCTGATAGCAGGTGGGTATGTGGAAATTCGCCACTCGGCTTATTCAGCAGGAGCAAACGTATGCCAAAAATTGACGCAGAACCAGCTTTTCAGTGAGGAGCAGCCAGGGACATTCTAGCAAGTTTTACGAGTAAGTGGGGTTGGAAACGCATTTCAGGCTCAATACTGGACTCAAAAGATGCAGCCCTGAGGTCTCTCATGATAGCAGGTGGGTAAGTTGGAATTCGTCGCTCGGCAGACCCTGCAGGAGCAAACGTATGCCAACATTCGACGCAGAACCAGCTTTTCAGTGAAGAGCAGCCAAGCACATTCTAGCAAGTTTTACTTGTAAGTGGGGTTGGAAACGATTTTCAGGCTCAGGACTGGGCTCAAAAGATGCAGCCAGGAGGTCTCTCTTGATAGCAGGTGGGTAAGTAGAAATTACCCGCTCGGCTGACCCAGCAAGAGCAAACGAATGCCAAAAATTGACGCAGCACAAGCTTTTCAGTGTAGAGCAGCCAGGGACATTCTAGCATGTTTTACTTGTAAGTGGGGTTGGAAATGCTTTTCAGACTCAGGACTGGGCTCAAAAGACGCAGCACTGAGGTCTCTCCCGATAGCAGGTAGGTAAGTAGAAATTCACCTCTCAGCTGACCCGGCAGGAACAAACGTATGCCAAAAATTGACTTGAACCAGCGTTTCAGTGAAGAGCAGCCAGGGATGTTCTAGCAAGTTTTACTGGTAAGTGGGGTTGGTAACGCTTTTCAGGCTCAATACTGGGCTCAAAAGATGCAGCACTGAGGTCTCTCCTGATAGCAGGCTGGTAAGTAGAAATTCACCGCTCGGCTGACCTGGCATTAGCAAACGTATGCCAAAAATCGACGCAGAACCAGCTTTTCAGTGAAGAGCAGCCAGGGACATTCTAGCATGTTTTACTAGTAAGTGGGGTTGGAAACGCTTTTCAGGCTCAATACTGGACTCAAAAGATGCAGCCATGAGGTCTCTCATGATAGCAGGTGTGTAAGTCGGAATTCGCCGCTCAGCTGACCCGGCAGGAGCAAACGTATGCCAAAAATCGACGCAGAACCAGCTTTTCAGTTGAGAGCAGCCAGGGACATTTTAGCGAGTTTTAGTGGTAAGTGGGGTTGGAAATGCTTTTCAGGCTCAATACTGGGCTCAAAAGATGCAGCCCTGAGGTCTCTCATGATAGCAGGTGGGTAAGTAGAAATTCGCCGCTCGGTTGACCCGGCAGGAGCAAACGTATGCCAAAAATCGACGCAGAACCAGCTTTTCAGTGAAGAGCAGCCAGGGACATTATAGCAAGTTTTACTTGTAAGTGGGGTTGGTAACGCTTTATAGGCTCAGTACTGGGCTCGAAAGATGCTGCCCTGAGGTCTCTCATGATAGCAGGTGGGTAAGTAGAAATTCTCCGCTCGGCTGACAAGGCAGGAGCAAACGTATGCCAAAAATCAATGCAGAACCAGCTTTTCAGTGAAGAGCAGCCAGGGACGTTCTAGCAAGTTTTACTGGTAAGTGGGGTTGGTAACGCTTTTCATGCTCAATACTGGGCTCAAAAGATGCAGCACTGAGGTCCCTCCTGATAGCAGGCTGGTAAGTAGAAATTCACCACTCGGCTGACCTGGCATTAGCAAACGTATGCCAAAATTCGACGCAGAACCAGCTTTTCAGTGAAGAGCAGCCAGGGACATTCTTGCAAGTTTTAGTTGTAAGTGGGGTTGGAAACGCTTTTCAGTCTCAGTACTAGGCTCAAAAGATGCAGCCATGAGGTCTCTCTTGATAGCAGCTGGGTAAGTAGAAATTTGCCGCTCGGCTGACCCGGCAGGAGCAAACGTATGCCAAAAATCGACGCAGAACCAGCTTTTCAGTGAAGAGCAGCCAGGGACATTCTAGCAACTTTTACTTGTAAGTGGGATTGGAAACGCTTTTCATGCTTAGTACTGGGCTCAAAAGATGCAGTCCTAAGGTCTCTCCTGATAGCAGGTGTGTAAGTCGGATTTCGCCGCTCAGCTGACCCGGCAGGAGCAAACGTATGCCAAAAATCGGCTTGAACCAGCTTTCCAGTTGAGAGCAGCCAGGGACATTTTAGCAAGTTTTACTGGTAAGTGGGGTTGGAAATGCTTTTCAGGCTCAATACTGGGCTCAAAAGATGCAGCACTGAGTTCTCTCCTGATAGCAGGTGGGTAAGTTGGAATTCGCCGCTAGGCTGACCCTGCAGGAGCAAACGTATGCCAAAAATCGACGCTGAACAGGCTTTTCAGTGAAGAGCAGCCAGGGACATTCTAGCAAGTTTTACTTGTAAGTGGGATTTGAAACGCTTTTCATGCTCATTACAGGGCTCAAAAGATGCAGCTATGAGGTCTCTCCTGATAGCAGGTGGGTAAGTAGAAATTCGCCGTTCGGCTGACCCGGCCGGAGCAAACGTATGCCAAAATTGATGTAAAGCCAGCTTTTCAGTGAAGAGCAGCGAGGGACATTCTAGCAAGCTTTACTTGTAAGTGGGGTTGGAAAAGCTTTTCAGGCTCAGTACTGGGCTCAAAAGATGCAGTCCTGAGGTTTCAGCAGGTGCGTAAGTTGGAATTCGCCGCTCGGCTGACCCTGCAGGAGCAAACGTATGCCAAAAATCGACACAGAACCAGCTTTTTGGTGAAGAGCAGCCAGGGACATTCTAGCAAGTTTTACTTGTAAGTGTGGTTGGAAACGCTTTTCAGGCTCAGTACTGGGCTCAAAAGATGCAGCTCTGAGGTCTGTCCTGATAGCAGGTGGGTAAGTAGAAATTCGCCGTTCGGCTGACCCGGCCGGAGCAAACGTATGCCAAAATTGATGTAAAGCCAGCTTTTCAGTGAAGAGCAGCGAGGGACATTCTAGCAAGCTTTACTTGTAAGTGGGGTTGGAAAAGCTTTTCAGGCTCCGTACTGGGCTCAAAAGATGCAGTCCTGAGGTTTCAGCAGGTGCGTAAGTTGGAATTCGCCGCTCGGCTGACCCTGCAGGAGCAAACGTATGCCAAAAATCGACACAGAACCAGCTTTTCAGTGAAGAGCAGCCAGGGACATTCTAGCAAGTTTTACTTGTAAGTGTGGTTGGAAACGCTTTTCAGGCTCAGTACTGGGCTCAAAAGATGAAGTCCTGAGGTTTCAGCAGGTGGGTAAGTTGGAATTCGCCGCTAGGCTGACCCTGCAGGAGCAAACGTATGCCAAAATCGACGCTGAACAGGCTTTTCAGTGAAGAGCAGCCAGGAACATTCTAGCAAGTTTTACTTGTAAGTGTGGTTGGAAACGCTTTTCAGGCTCAGTACTTGGCTCAAAAGATGCAGCTCTGAGGTCTGTCCTGATAGCAGGTGGGTAAGTAGAAATTCGCCGCTCGGCTGACCCGGCAGGAGCAAACGTATGCCAAAAATCGAAGCAGAATCAGCTTTTCAGTAAAGAGCAGCCAGGGACATTCTAGCAAGTTTTACTTGTAAGTGGGGTTGGAAATGCTTTTCAGGGTCAGTACTGGGTTTAAAAGATGCAGCACTGAGGTCTCTCCTGATAGCAGGTGCGTAAGTAGAAACTCGGCGCTCGGCTGACCCGGCAGGAACAAACGTATGCCAAAAATGTACACAGAACCAGCTTTTCAGGGAAGAGCAGAATGGGACATTCTAGCACATTTTACTTGTAAGTGGGGTTAGAAACGCTTTTCAGGCTTAGTACTGGGCTCAAAAGATGCAGCCCTGAGGTCTCTCCTGATAGCAGGTGGGTATGTGGAAATTCGCCACTCGGCTTATTCAGCAGGAGCAAACGTATGCCAAAAATTGACGCAGAACCAGCTTTTCAGTGAGGAGCAGCCAGGGACATTCTAGCAAGTTTTACGAGTAAGTGGGGTTGGAAACGCATTTCAGGCTCAATACTGGACTCAAAAGATGCAGCCCTGAGGTCTCTCATGATAGCAGCTGGGTAAGTAGAAATTTGCCGCTCGGCTGACCCGGCAGGAGCAAACGTATGCCAAAAATCGACGCAGAACCAGCTTTTCAGTGAAGAGCAGCCAGGGACATTCTAGCAACTTTTACTTGTAAGTGGGATTGGAAACGCTTTTCATGCTTAGTACTGGGCTCAAAAGATGCAGTCCTAAGGTCTCTCCTGATAGCAGGTGTGTAAGTCGGATTTCGCCGCTCAGCTGACCCGGCAGGAGCAAACGTATGCCAAAAATCGACTTGAACCAGCTTTCCAGTTGAGAGCAGCCAGGGACATTTTAGCAAGTTTTACTGGTAAGTGGGGTTGGAAATGCTTTTCAGGCTCAATACTGGGCTCAAAAGATGCAGCACTGAGTTCTCTCCTGATAGCAGGTGGGTAAGTTGGAATTCGCCGCTAGGCTGACCCTGCAGGAGCAAACGTATGCCAAAAATCGACGCTGAACAGGCTTTTCAGTGAAGAGCAGCCAGGGACATTCTAGCAAGTTTTACTTGTAAGTGGGATTTGAAACGCTTTTCATGCTCATTACAGGGCTCAAAAGATGCAGCTATGAGGTCTCTCCTGATAGCAGGTGGGTAAGTAGAAATTCGCCGTTCGGCTGACCCGGCCGGAGCAAACGTATGCCAAAATTGATGTAAAGCCAGCTTTTCAGTGAAGAGCAGCGAGGGACATTCTAGCAAGCTTTACTTGTAAGTGGGGTTGGAAAAGCTTTTCAGGCTCAGTACTGGGCTCAAAAGATGCAGTCCTGAGGTTTCAGCAGGTGCGTAAGTTGGAATTCGCCGCTCGGCTGACCCTGCAGGAGCAAACGTATGCCAAAAATCGACACAGAACCAGCTTTTTGGTGAAGAGCAGCCAGGGACATTCTAGCAAGTTTTACTTGTAAGTGTGGTTGGAAACGCTTTTCAGGCTCAGTACTGGGCTCAAAAGATGCAGCTCTGAGGTCTGTCCTGATAGCAGGTGGGTAAGTAGAAATTCGCCGTTCGGCTGACCCGGCCGGAGCAAACGTATGCCAAAATTGATGTAAAGCCAGCTTTTCAGTGAAGAGCAGCGAGGGACATTCTAGCAAGCTTTACTTGTAAGTGGGGTTGGAAAAGCTTTTCAGGCTCCGTACTGGGCTCAAAAGATGCAGTCCTGAGGTTTCAGCAGGTGCGTAAGTTGGAATTCGCCGCTCGGCTGACCCTGCAGGAGCAAACGTATGCCAAAAATCGACACAGAACCAGCTTTTCAGTGAAGAGCAGCCAGGGACATTCTAGCAAGTTTTACTTGTAAGTGTGGTTGGAAACGCTTTTCAGGCTCAGTACTGGGCTCAAAAGATGAAGTCCTGAGGTTTCAGCAGGTGGGTAAGTTGGAATTCGCCGCTAGGCTGACCCTGCAGGAGCAAACGTATGCCAAAATCGACGCTGAACAGGCTTTTCAGTGAAGAGCAGCCAGGAACATTCTAGCAAGTTTTACTTGTAAGTGTGGTTGGAAACGCTTTTCAGGCTCAGTACTTGGCTCAAAAGATGCAGCTCTGAGGTCTGTCCTGATAGCAGGTGGGTAAGTAGAAATTCGCCGCTCGGCTGACCCGGCAGGAGCAAACGTATGCCAAAAATCGAAGCAGAATCAGCTTTTCAGTAAAGAGCAGCCAGGGACATTCTAGCAAGTTTTACTTGTAAGTGGGGTTGGAAATGCTTTTCAGGGTCAGTACTGGGTTTAAAAGATGCAGCACTGAGGTCTCTCCTGATAGCAGGTGCGTAAGTAGAAACTCGGCGCTCGGCTGACCCGGCAGGAACAAACGTATGCCAAAAATGTACACAGAACCAGCTTTTCAGGGAAGAGCAGAATGGGACATTCTAGCACATTTTACTTGTAAGTGGGGTTAGAAACGCTTTTCAGGCTTAGTACTGGGCTCAAAAGATGCAGCCCTGAGGTCTCTCCTGATAGCAGGTGGGTATGTGGAAATTCGCCACTCGGCTTATTCAGCAGGAGCAAACGTATGCCAAAAATTGACGCAGAACCAGCTTTTCAGTGAGGAGCAGCCAGGGACATTCTAGCAAGTTTTACGAGTAAGTGGGGTTGGAAACGCATTTCAGGCTCAATACTGGACTCAAAAGATGCAGCCCTGAGGTCTCTCATGATAGCAGGTGGGTAAGTTGGAATTCGTCGCTCGGCAGACCCTGCAGGAGCAAACGTATGCCAACATTCGACGCAGAACCAGCTTTTCAGTGAAGAGCAGCCAAGCACATTCTAGCAAGTTTTACTTGTAAGTGGGGTTGGAAACGATTTTCAGGCTCAGGACTGGGCTCAAAAGATGCAGCCAGGAGGTCTCTCTTGATAGCAGGTGGGTAAGTAGAAATTACCCGCTCGGCTGACCCAGCAAGAGCAAACGAATGCCAAAAATTGACGCAGCACAAGCTTTTCAGTGTAGAGCAGCCAGGGACATTCTAGCATGTTTTACTTGTAAGTGGGGTTGGAAATGCTTTTCAGACTCAGGACTGGGCTCAAAAGACGCAGCACTGAGGTCTCTCCCGATAGCAGGTGGGTAAGTAGAAATTCACCTCTCAGCTGACCCGGCAGGAACAAACGTATGCCAAAAATTGACTTGAACCAGCGTTTCAGTGAAGAGCAGCCAGGGATGTTCTAGCAAGTTTTACTGGTAAGTGGGGTTGGTAACGCTTTTCAGGCTCAATACTGGGCTCAAAAGATGCAGCACTGAGGTCTCTCCTGATAGCAGGCTGGTAAGTAGAAATTCACCGCTCGGCTGACCTGGCATTAGCAAACGTATGCCAAAAATCGACGCAGAACCAGCTTTTCAGTGAAGAGCAGCCAGGGACATTCTAGCATGTTTTACTAGTAAGTGGGGTTGGAAACGCTTTTCAGGCTCAATACTGGACTCAAAAGATGCAGCCATGAGGTCTCTCATGATAGCAGGTGGGTAAGTTGGAATTTGCCGCTCGGCAGACCCTGCAGGAGCAAACGTATGCCAAAATTCGACGCAGAACCAGCTTTTCAGTGAAGAGCAGCCAGGGACATTCTAGCAAGTTTTACTTGTAAGTGGGGTTGGAAACGCTTTTCAGGCTTAGTACTGGGCTCAAAAGATGCAGTCCTGAGGTCTCTGCTGATAGCAGGTGTGTAAGTCGGAATTCGCCGCTCAGCTGACCCGGCAGGAGCAAACGTATGCCAGAAATCGACGCAGAACCAGCTTTTCAGTTGAGAGCAGCCAGGGACATTTTAGCGAGTTTTACTGGTAAGTGGGGTTGGAAATGCTTTTCAGGCTCAATACTGGCCTCAAAAGATGCAGCCCTGAGGTCTCTCATGATAGCAGGTGGGTAAGTAGAAATTCGCCGCTCGGTTGACCCGGCAGGAGCAAACGTATGCCAAAAATCGACGCAGAACCAGCTTTTCAGTGAAGAGCAGCCAGGGACATTATAGCAAGTTTTACTTGTAAGTGGGGTTGGTAACGCTTTATAGGCTCAGTACTGGGCTCGAAAGATGCTGCCCTGAGGTCTCTCATGATAGCAGGTGGGTAAGTAGAAATTCTCCGCTCGGCTGACAAGGCAGGAGCAAACGTATGCCAAAAATCAATGCAGAACCAGCTTTTCAGTGAAGAGCAGCAAGGGACATTATAGCAAGTTTTACTTGTAAGTGGGGTTGGAAACGCTTTATAGGCTCAGTACTGGGCTCAAAAGATGCAGCCATGAGGTCTCTCTTGCTAGCAGCTGGGTAAGTAGAAATTTGCCGCTCGGCTGACCCGGCAGGAGCAAACGTCTGCCAAAAATCAACGCAGAACCAGCTTTTCAGTGTAGAGCAGCCAGGGACATTCTAGCAAATTTTACATGTAACTGGGGTTGGAAACGCTTTTCAGGCTAAGTACTGGGCTCAAAAGATGCATCCCTGAGGTCTCTCCTGACAGCAGGTGGGTATGTAGAAATTCGCCACTTGGCTGACTCAACAGGAGCAAACGTATGCCAAAAATTTACGCATAACCAGCTTTTCAGTGAGGAGCACCCAGGGACATTCTAGCAAGTTTTACTGGTAAGTGGGGTTGGAAACACATTTCAGGCTCAATACTGGACTCAAAAGATGCAGCCCTGAGGTCTCTCTTGATAGCAGGTGTGTAAGTTGGAATTCGCCGCTCGGCTGACCCTGCAGGAGCAAACGTATGCCAAAATTCGACGCAAAACCAGCTTTTCAGTGAAGAGCAGCCAAGGACATTCTAGCAAGTTTTACTTGTAAGTGGGGTTGGAAACGATTTTCAGGCTCTGGACTGGGCTCAAAAGATGCAGCCATGAGGTCTCTCTTGATAGCAGGTGGCTAAGTAGAAATTACCCGCTCAGCTGACCCGGCAAGAGCAAACGTATGCCAAAAATTGATGCAGAACCAGCTTTTCAGTGTAGAGCAGCCAGGGACAGTCTAGCAAGTTTTACTTGTAAGTGGGGTTGGAAACGCTTTTCAGGCTCAGTACTGGGCTCAAAGATGCAGCCATGAGGTCTCTCCTGATAGCAGGTGGGTAAGTAGAAATTCGCCACTCGGCTGACCCAGCAGGAGCAAACGTATGCCAAAAATCGACGCAGAACCAGCTTTTCAGTGAAGAGCAGCCAGGGACATTCTAGCACGTTTTACTTGTAAGTGGGGTTGGAAACGCTTTTCATGCTCAGAACTGGGCTCAAAATACGCAGCACTGAGGTCTCTCCCGATAGCAGGTGGGTAAGTAGAAATTCACCACTCAGCTGACCCGGCAGGAACAAACGTATGCCAAAAATCGACGCAGAACCAGCTTTTCAGTGAAGAGCAGCCAGGGACATTCTAGCAAGTTCTAGTTGTAAGTGGGGTTGGAAACGCTTTTCAGGCTCAGTACTGGGCCCAAAAGATGCAGTCATGAGGTCTCTCTTGATAGCAGCTGGGTAAGTAGAAATTTGCCGCTCGGCTGACCCAGCAGGAGCAAACGTATGCCAATAATCGACGCAGAACCAACTTTTCAGTGTAGAGCAGCCAGGGACATTCTAGCAAGTTTTACTTGTAAGTGGGGTTGAAACGCTTTTCAGGCTCACTACTGGGCTCAAAAGATACAGCCATGAGGTCTCTCCTGATAGCAGGTGGGTAAGTAGAAATTAGCAGCTCGGCTGACCAGGCAGGAGCAAACGTATGCCAAAAATCGACGCAGAACCAGCTTTTCAGTGAAGAGCAGCCAGGGACATAATAGCATGTTTTACTTGTAAGTGGGGTTGGAAACGATTTTCAGGCTCTGGACTGGGCTCAAAGGATGCAGTCCTGAGGTCTCTCCTAATAGCAGGTGTGTAAGTCGGAATTCGCCGCTCAGCTTACCCGGCAGGAGCAAACGTATGCCAAAAATCGACTTGAACCAGCTTTTCAGTTGAGAGCAGCCAGGGACATTTTAGCAAGTTTTACTGGTAAGTGGGGTTGGAAATGCTTTTCAGGCTCAATACTGGGCTCAAAAGATGCAGCCCTGAGGTCTCTCCTGATAGCAGGTGGGTAAGTTGGAATTCGCTGCTAGGCTGACCCTGCAGGAGCAAACGTATGCCAAAAATCGATGCTGAACCAGCTTTTCAGTGAAGAGCAGCCAGGGACATTCTAGCAAGTTTTACTTGTAAGTGGGGTTGGAAACGCTTTTCAGTCTCAGTACTGGACTCAAAAGATGCTGCCCTGAGGTCTCTCATGATAGCAGGTGGGTAAGTAGAAATTCGCCGCTCGGCTGACAAGGCAGGAGCAAACGTATGCCAAAAATCGACGCAGAACCAGCTTTTCAGTGAGGAGCAGCCAGGGACATTATAGCAAGTTTTACTTGTAAGTGGGGTTGGAAACACTTTTCAGGCTCAGTACTGGGCTCAAAAGATGCAGCCATAAGGTCTCTCTTGATAGCAGCTGGGTAAGTTGAAATTTGTCGCTCGGCTGACCCGGCAGGAGCAAACGTATGCCAAAAATCGACGCAGAACCAGCTTTTCAGTGAAGAGCAGCCAGGGACATTCTAGCAAGTTTTACTTCTAAGTGGGGTTGGAAATGCTTTTCAGGGTCAGTACTGGGCTCAAAAGATGCAGCACTGAGGTCTCTCCTGATAGCATAGCAGGTGGGTAAGTAGAAATTCAACACTCGGCTGACCCGGCAGGAGCAAACGCATGCCAAAATTGATGTAAAGCCAGCTTTTCAGTGACGAGCAGCGAGGGACATTCTAGCAAGTTTTACTTGTAAGTGGGGTTGGAAACGCTTTTCAGGCTCATTACTGGGCTCAAAAGATGCAGTCCTGAGGTCTCAGCAGGTGCGTAAGTTGGAATTCGCCGCTCGGCTGACCCTGCAGGAGCAAACGTATGCCAAAAATCAACACAGAATCAGCTTTTCAGTAAAGAGCAGCCAGGGACATTCTAGCAAGTTTTACTTCTAAGTGGGGTTGGAAATGCTTTTCAGGGTCAGTACTGGGCTCAAAAGATGCAGCACTGAGGTCTCTCCTGATAGCATAGCAGGTGGGTAAGTAGAAATTCAACGCTCGGCTGACCCGGCAGGAGCAAACGTATGCCAAAAATGTACGCAGAACCAGCTTTTCAGGGAAGAGCAGCCTGGGACATTCTAGCAAATTTTACTTGTAAGTGGGGTTGGAAACGCTTTTCAGGCTTAGTACTGGGCTCAAAAGATGCAGCCCTTAGGTCTCTCCTGATAGCAAGTGGGTATGTAGAAATTCGTCACTCGACTGACTCAGCAGGAGCAAACGTATGCCAAAAATTGACGCAGAACCAGCTTTTCAGTAATGAGCAGCCAGGGACATTCTAGCAAGTTTTACTAGTAAGTGGGGTTGGAAACGCATTTCAGGCTCAATACTGGACTCAAAAGATGCAGCCCTGAGGTCTCTCATGATAGCAGGTGGGTAAGTTGGAATTCGCCTCTCGGCTGACCCTGCAGGAGCAAATGTATGCCAACATTCGACGCAGAACCAGCTTTTCAGTGAAGAGCAGCCAAAGACATTCTAGCAAGTTTTACTTGTAAGTGGGGTTTGAAACAATTTTCAGGCTCAGGACTGGGCTCAAAAGATGCAGCCATGAGGTCTCTCTTGATAGCAGGTGGGTAAGTAGAAATTACCCGCTCGGCTGACCCGGCAAGAGCAAACGTATGCCAAAAATTGACGCAGAACCAGCTTTTCAGTGTAGAGCAGCCAGGGATATTCTAGAAAGTTTTACTTGTAAGTGGGGTTGGAAACGCTTTTCAGGCTCAGTACTGGGCTCAAAGATGCAGCCATGAGGTCTCTCCTGATAGCAGGTGGGTAAGTAGAAATTCGCCTCTCGGCTGACCCAGCAGGAGCAAACGTATGCCAAAAATCGACGCAGAACCAGCTTTACAGTGAAGAGCAGCCAGGGGCATTCTAGCATGATTTACTTGTAAGTGGGGTTGGAAACGCTTTTCAGGCTCAGTACTGGGCTTAAAAGACGCAGCACTGAGGTCTCTCCCGATAGCAGGCTGGTAAGTAGAAATTCACCACTCGGCTGACCTGGCATTAGCAAACGTATGCCAAAATTTGACGCAGAACCAGCTTTTCAGTGAAGAGCAGCCAGGGACATTCTTGCAAGTTTTAGTTGTAAGTGGGGTTGGAAACGCTTTTCAGTCTCAGTACTGGGCTCAAAAGATGCAGCCATGAGGTCTCTCTTGATAGCAGCTGGGTAAGTAGAAATTTGCCGCTCGGCTGACCCGGCAGGAGCAAACGTATGCCAAAAATCGACGCAGAACCAGCTTTTCAGTATAGAGCAGCCAGGGACATTCTAGCAAGTTTTACTTGTAAGTGGGGTTGGAAACGCTTTTCAGGCTCAATACTGGGCTCAAAAGATGCAGCCATGAGGTCTCTCCTGATAGCAGGTGGGTAAGTAGAAATTAGCAGCTCGGCTGACCAGGCAGGAGCAAACGTATGCCAAAAATCGACGCAGAACCAGCTTTTCAGTGAAGAGCAGCCAGGGACATTATAGCAAGTTTTACTTGTAAGTGGGGTTGGAAACGATTTTCAGGCTCTGGACTGGGCTCAAAGGATGCAGTCCTGAGGTCTCTCCTAATAGCAGGTGTGTAAGTCGGAATTCGCCGCTCAGCTTACCCGGCAGGAGCAAACGTATGCCAAAAATCGACTTGAACCAGCTTTTCAGTTGAGAGCAGCCAGGGACATTTTAGCAAGTTTTACTGGTAAGTGGGGTTGGAAATGCTTTTCAGGCTCAATACTGGGCTCAAAAGATGCAGCCCTGAGGTCTCTCCTGATAGCAGGTGGGTAAGTTGGAATTCGCTGCTAGGCTGACCCTGCAGGAGCAAACATATGCCAAAAATCGATGCTGAACCAGCTTTTCAGTGAGGAGCTGCCAGGGACATTCTAGCAAGTTTTACTTGTAAGTGGGGTTGGAAACGCTTTTCAGTCTCAGTACTGGACTCAAAAGATGCTGCCCTGAGGTCTCTCATGATAGCAGGTGGGTAAGTAGAAATTCGCCGCTCGGCTGACAAGGCAGAAGCAAACGTATGCCAAAAATCGACGCAGAACCAGCTTTTCAGTGAGGAGCAGCCAGGGACATTATAGCAAGTTTTACTTGTAAGTGGGGTTGGAAACACTTTTCAGGCTCAGTACTGGGCTCAAAAGATGCAGCCATAAGGTCTCTCTTGATAGCAGCTGGGTAAGTTGAAATTTGTCGCTCGGCTGACCCGGCAGGAGCAAACGTATGCCAAAAATCGACGCAGAACCAGCTTTTCAGTGAAGAGCAGCCAGGGACATTCTAGCAAGTTTTACTTCTAAGTGGGGTTGGAAATGCTTTTCAGGGTCAGTACTGGGCTCAAAAGATGCAGCACTGAGGTCTCTCCTGATAGCATAGCAGGTGGGTAAGTAGAAATTCAACACTCGGCTGACCCGGCAGGAGCAAACGCATGCCAAAATTGATGTAAAGCCAGCTTTTCAGTGACGAGCAGCGAGGGACATTCTAGCAAGTTTTACTTGTAAGTGGGGTTGGAAACGCTTTTCAGGCTCATTACTGGGCTCAAAAGATGCAGTCCTGAGGTCTCAGCAGGTGCGTAAGTTGGAATTCGCCGCTCGACTGACCCTGCAGGAGCAAACGTATGCCAAAAATCGACACAGAATCAGCTTTTCAGTAAAGAGCAGCCAGGGACATTCTAGCAAGTTTTACTTCTAAGTGGGGTTGGAAATGCTTTTCAGGGTCAGTACTGGGCTCAAAAGATGCAGCACTGAAGTCTCTCCTGATAGCATAGCAGGTGGGTAAGTAGAAATTCAACGCTCGGCTGACCCGGCAGGAGCAAACGTATGCCAAAAATGTACGCAGAACCAGCTTTTCAGGGAAGAGCAGCCTGGGACATTCTAGCAAATTTTACTTGTAAGTGGGGTTGGAAACGCTTTTCAGGCTTAGTACTGGGCTCAAAAGATGCAGCCCTGAGGTCTCTCCTGATAGCAAGTGGGTATGTAGAAATTCGTCACTCGACTGACTCAGCAGGAGCAAACGTATGCCAAAAATTGACGCAGAACCAGCTTTTCAGTAATGAGCAGCCAGGGACATTCTAGCAAGTTTTACTAGTAAGTGGGGTTGGAAACGCATTTCAGGCTCAATACTGGACTCAAAAGATGCAGCCCTGAGGTCTCTCATGATAGCAGGTGGGTAAGTTGGAATTCGCCTCTCGGCTGACCCTGCAGGAGCAAATGTATGCCAACATTCGACGCAGAACCAGCTTTTCAGTGAAGAGCAGCCAAAGACGGGGGCGTGGCTAGCGGCCGATGCGAGTGGACGCAGCCTAGCGAGGCTCCCGTCCTATGCCCCAGTAATCCGGCAATTAATCCTTAATTCGGCGCGGAATCCCCGTGCAAGTCGGGTGGATTCTGCGCTACTGATCGGAACCTGCCCAGGACTTGTGTCGGGCCTCAGAACCGCACGCTTTCGGCGCTGTGAGCCCTCCGCACCCGGGGACGGCCGGAACAAACATGACGGAGTGAGGCCGAGTCGAGCCTGCGTTCTGCCTGCAGGGGCGCCTGGAGCTCGGCGACCGGACCCCGACATCGTCGGAGGGAGGGGGTTTATCCCCTGAGGCGACCGGGTGGCTGCGACCTGTGGTGAGGCGGCAGCGGAGCTGAGTGGCGGGGTGTGGACCAGGACCCGGGGGGAGCCTACAAATCGAGGTCCCGGCTTCTGGGCCTACTCCCCTCCAACGTTGGACCATCCATCGGAGTGCGCAGGGGACAGGCGGGCGGCCCCTGGGAGTGTGACCGGGCCCGGAAATCAGGCGGAACACGGCAGCGACCTGCAGGAGGTACGAGGAGCACGCCAGTGGCGGAAGGTTGAGAGGCCCCTGTGAGTGCAGACCCGCCTCTCCCCGGGAGCGGAACTGAGGGGGCGCCCTGACCTGACGGCTCAGCCCGCCTGAACTGTAGCCTCGCCCCACTGCCCGGCTCCTGGAGACCTCTACAAGAGTGACCAGTACCCTGCAAACCTCCAGAGGCCCACGCAACTCGGCGCTGGCCGGCGTGGGGGCGCACCCCTCGGCGAGCTGCGAAGAGGACTAAGAATCCTACAACTGTGCGCAGTCCGGACCCGGGCGGAGGGCTCCGAGCCCGTTCTACCAGAAAAGGGCACCATCGGCCCGGCGTGCCTTGGCTGATCAGTGACTGGCGGCTGAGACTGGCTGCCCCAGCGTTACTTCGGCGACCCGGCCCTCCCCTAGTGGACCAGCACCGATAGACGAGCGAGGACTTGGGCACGGTAGCCCCACACACTAGCCGGTCCCTTGGAGTCCCACCGCGAGAGGCGGAACGTGGTGAACCAGCGCTGGGGTGCGGGACAGGACCCGGTCCTGCCCGGCGGGAATAAGCGGACCGCTGTGGGGCCACACTGCGGCGGAGGCCGACCGGGGACTCCCACCCCATCCCCGAGATAGCGGAGGAGGGGCGTCTGAGTGCAGCGACGAGACCCCTGGCGCACGACTGCTGCTGCGGAAGGGCAACTCCTGTCCGCTCGCCCCTCGAATTACCGTCTTGCGAGTACCGGATTGGCCTGGAAACAGCGACTGGACATCCTACGGAATTTCCTATCATCCGTGGCTGGCCCTGCCTAGTCCAGCGGTCGCCGGGTGGAAGCATGGGGAAACCGAAAGGACCGAAAGGTGAGGCGGGATCGGCTGCGGAGGCCCCGGACGCCATGCAACACCCCCAATCAGACTTACAATCGATGCAAGACAAGATCCTGGAAGCCATAGCGGCCACGAGGACCGCTCTGCAGGACGACATTGCTCAAGTGTCGACGGGCCTGGGGCTCTTGCGGGCTGATCACGGAAAGCTGGCCGACAGAGTCACAGAAACAGAGGTAGCTCTGAAAGATGTTGTGCCGGGTCAGAAAGCTCTAGAAAGTAAACTGACGGACGCCCTGGAGCGCATCCAGACACTAGAGCGGAGGGCGGAGGATGCGGAAAACCGAAGCCGCCGGAACAACGTACGTCTGGTGGGCCTGCCGGAGAAAAGTGAAGGAACGGACATGCTGGGCTATGTGGACAACTGGCTGCGGACAGTCGTGGCGCCGGAGGGTCTGTCCCCGTTTTTCACGTTGGAACGAGCACACCGTGTGCCTGCTCGACCCCCGAAGCCGGGACTCCCCCCACGACCGGTGGTGATCAAAGTACTCCACTACAGGGACAGAGACTGGCTCCTACAACGGGCAAGAGAAGCGGGACCCTTCCAAGTCGAAAATAGCAGAGTAACCCTGTTCCCGGACTATACCTTCGAAACACAGAGACAAAGGGCCTCTTTCCTATCCATTAAAAAAGAACTGCGAACTGAGGGCCTGCAGTACTCATTGTTGTTCCCAGCGAGGCTTCGAATCTCGGTGGATGGGAAAGCGCTATTCTTCACGTCGTCAGCGGACGCCTGGGAATGGTGGGACTCTTATAAGGCAGGCTCAGATGGGGCACGCCTCAGAGCTGCGGAGGACTTCCAACAGAGGTCAGTGCGACGATCCAAACGGCTTCGGAAACGTGGCCAACACCATAAGCGGCCGACGGAATCACAGACAGCAGTGGAGCGGAGGGCGGCTTTGCAGGCGGTACAGGAAGTCTCTGGAGAGCTACCACCTCGGCGGCGGGAGGAATCGCCGTCGGAAGACAAACGGACAGGATCGGAAACTGAAGTGTCAGAGGTGGACAGCGCGATGGGCCCGACTGTGACGCCGCAAACGGCGGAAGAAGTGTTTGGCAGTTGAGGCTGAGGCGTGGGGGGGGCCGGTGGTGGCAGCCTGGATCGATTTGCGGTCTCGAACACTGGAGCAGGCGGCAATGAGACTGATTTATCGTGAGTTTGGAGGACTATTGTGGGGTGGAAAGGGACGAGAGTGGCGTATTTTGCTGAAGCTACTAGTTAACGCACCCAGAGGCCCCTAAGGCCGCCACGGTACAGACTGTGGATTAGACAGTTTTGAGAGCACTTTAGCTCTATTGTTTGGACGGGGGCGACTCTTTGTAGTTGGGTCCTGTTCTAGGGGGTGTGGGATGTCTAGAGATGTTGGGGTGGCTCAAGACAGGGTGGGGGGGGGGGAGAGGGGCGGAGCAGAGGGGAGATGGAGAGTGGGGGGGAAATGTGATAATGCAGTTGGGGATGGGAGACGGGGGGGTGTTACTGGTGTCTGGCCACTAAAGGACAGAGTCCTTCGCAAGCAGAATCGAGATGATGGATAGTGTGGGTTCCTTAAAATGTGTGTCCTGGAACGTGCGGGGTCTAAACTCAATGACTAAAAGGCACAAAGTTCATTCTTATCTGGTCCGCAGGGGGGTCCACATTGCCTTCCTACAAGAGACCCATCTGACCAAAAAGGAAGGGGCCGCTTTACAGAGGAGATGGAGGGGACACTTGTTCTACACTACATATTCCGCATTTGCCAGGGGTGCGCTGCTTTGGATTCGGGCGGGGGTCCCACTCAAGGTCACTAGGCACACTGCGGATCCGGAGGGCCGTTTTGTGGCGGTCGAGGGATTACTAAGGGGTCGTCACATAGCGCTTTGCAGCGTCTACGCACCAAACACTGACCAGGCGCCCTACTTCACCAAACTGTCCAAGCACTTAGCGACCTACTTCGCGGGCCCGGTGTTACTGGGGGGGGATTTCAACTCTATCGAGGACACCACAATGGACAGGTCTCACCCACCGCTACATGCATCCCCGGTGCACAGGCTAGCGAGGCATAGACAGCAATGGCAGGGACAATGGGACCTAACGGATGTATGGCGGACACAACACCCTACTGATAGGGATTACTCCTTTTACTCCTCCATACATGACCTACATGTTCGGATAGACGCGTTCCTCTGCTCTCAACACGTATTGCCCTTGGCCACCCGCACGGAGTACCTTACACGCACGATCTCCGACCACAATCCCCTACTACTCACCCTGGCCTGGATGAACAGTAGCACGCCAATCCCGACGTGGCAGCTCAGACCGGACACACTGGATGATCCGCCGTTCAGGGCGGACCTAGACCTTAGGATCGCCCAATACTTTGTGGAAAACGAGGAAACAGCCTCCTCCAGGGCCACCGAATGGGACGCGTTCAAAGTGGTGGTAAGGGGTCACTGTATTGGGAAGTATGCAGGCGCGCGACGAACGCTAGTAGAGGACCTTGATAAGGCGGAACGAACGCTGCGAGACGCGGAGAAATTGCGGCCCGGCCATCCCGAACTGCAGGATGAGGTTAGTGCAGCGCGCGAGGCGGTAGCAGTCGAAATGGAAAACCTGCGCAGCTTCGACTACAAGTCATATTTAACCAAGACTCTTGCGGAGGGGGACAAAACGGGAACCCTCCTGGCCTGGCTAGCCAACCCCCATAAAGGTTCTTCCCCGATACTGTCCCTGACTGATAGGAGCGGGGTAGTACACGATACCCAACCAGGCATAGTGCAATGCTTCATGGACTACTACAGCACGCTGTACAGGAAGGGCATAGAGGCTCCACCCGAAGCGACGGAAGCCCTACTGGCAGAGATCCATCTCCCCAGTCTCGACCCGGAACTCGCCCTGGAGATCGGTGGTCCAATCGCCCTTGCAGAAATAAGAGGCGCCATTAAAAAAATGGCGCGCAACAAAACACCGGGGATAGATGGCCTACCCATTGAGTTTTATGGGAAGTTTGCAGAGATCCTAGCCCCAAGACTCAGGACGGTGTATAATGAAGCCAAAGAGAGGGGAGAGTTGCCCCAGTCGATGCGCGAGGCAATCATGATCCCGTTGCTAAAGCCGCGTAGGGATAGCGCGGATCCAGCTTCATACCGCCCGTTATCCCTGTTGACAACGGATTACAAAATATTGAGTACGATCCTGGCAGGGAGACTGATAGCACATATGAGGGGTCTAATCCACGAGGATCAATCGGGATTCATCCCCACCAGGAACACGTCCCATAATATCCGACGACTGCTCAGATTACTAGCAGACCCACCGCGTGACGCAAGACGCCCGGTGGTGTTATCTGTTGACATCGAAAAAGCGTTCGAGAGTCTGGGGTGGGAATATCTCTATGCGGTGATGCGAGGCTTTGGCCTGGGGGATGAATACATTAAATGGACTAGGGTGCTATATGCGCGGGCGGGAGCAAGGGTGAGAGTGGGAGCATTAATATCGGATCGCTACGCAGTGAACAGGGGAACGAGACAGGGCTGCGCTCTGTCACCTCTGCTGTTTGCTTTGGCCATGGAGCCGTTTGCAATGTTAGCTCGGAGGGGGGATTCATATTGTGGGCTTCTGGCCAGGGGAGTACACCATCATATATCGCTATATGCGGACGATCTCTTGCTGTTCTTAGATAACACTGAAGAGGCGGTTAGAGGCGCGGAGGGACTGCTACTGAGATTCGGAGCGCTATCAGGCCTCAAGGTAAATTGGGCGAAGACTTGCCTCTTCCCTCTCCGAAAGCAAGAGCAACACCCGCCAACAAACATTGGCATGCGCTGGGAACCAGATTGCCTGCACTACCTTGGGGTTTACATCTATCACGATCCCACCAGCTTGCTGGACGGCAACATTGGTCGCTGTATCCGATCACTGAAGGGCAACATGGCCTTCTGGGCTACCCTCCCCCTGTCAATGACGGGACGGGTATCCCTCCTCAAAATGGTTGCACTTCCACGTTTATTATACCTCTTTAGGACCCTTCCGGTATGGATACCGGGGGAAGTGTTCCGGCGATTGAAATCTACGGTGGTATCATTCCTCTGGGGAGAAGGTAGGCGACGAATAGCATTGGCGACCCTCATGCGCCCCAAAGACCAGGGGGGGCTTGCAGTCCCGGACTTCGAGCTCTATTATTTGGCGGCACAACTTCAATTCTTTACGCAGGAGGTGGCCAGGGTGTACCGGGGACCCGACCAGGAGAGAGATGCGGGCACCCCCCGCCACGTACTGGCATACATAACCCTGCAGCAGAAATTGTTATTGAAGGGGTTGACCCTGGAGGAAGGGACGCTGCGTCTGTGCTGGAATCGCATGCAGCGACGTGCGGGTCCGGGCCATCCTTATGCGCCCGAGATTCCGTTGGGAATGGTGACGGCGCTCCCACACGGGGGGGACTGGTCGAACCTCCAACTTTGGGAGGAAGCGGGCCTTCACGTGATAGGTGACTTATACGCCGACGGGGTGCTGACGGACTTCCAGACTCTGCAGGAACAGTATGGCCTCCCGCTTGGGGACTACTTATTACATGCGGCGGTGGTGGGGGCGATTCAGAAACACTGGGGGGGGGGACTGTCGGAACCTAAATTGTCCCTGGCGTGTCAATACACGATGATGACGGCGGGCACTTTCAAGGCGGTCACATGTCTCTACTCCCGTATGAGCACCGAAAACATTCTCCCGTTAACACGCCTCAAAAACCACTGGGAGACTGACCTGCAGAGAGAGATCCCGGAAGCGACGTGGTCCCAACTCATCCAAAGGGCCAGGAAAAGCACCAGACATGCCCGTTTCCAATTGATACATCTCTACATCCTGCACAGGGCCTACCTTACCCCAAGTAAAATAATGCAATACTTTGGCGCGACAGATGCAACATGCCCCAGATGCGCGCTGCTAGGTGCCGACTTACTACACATGCTCAGGGACTGTCCGCAGTTGCAGGAGTATTGGGAGGGGATCGGGAACACCCTAAATGAGGTCACAGAAAGATCCCTGCATTATGATAGCGCGGTCACGCTCCTACACTGGTTCCCACACACACGCAAAACGAAAATGTCGAGCAAATTTATAGACATGGGCCTCCTGATTGCGAAGAGGGAACTCACTAGAGGGTGGAAATCTAAAACAGCACCAACGCACCAAAAATGGCTGCATGAATTTCTAAAATGGGCGACAGCGGAGAGCACGCTCCGATACCAGCTAGCACGGCGCACGGCAAACGAGAAAGCGCAGGAGGCGGCACTAGCATGGGAGACCCTAGTCCAGGAGCTGAGGGATAGTGTTGAACCGAGGGAAGTAGACGTTGAAACACCACACGGGGAGGCCCCTGAGGAGACAGGGTTGGACACAGCACTGATGCCAGACACACACAATTGAGTTTTATCTCCGGATCCTTCTTACCACCGACTCGCCCGAGTTTACAATTATGGAACATTGGTTCGGACACCAGGGACACAGGGAGGGGGGTGGGAGGAAAACACTTACACTGACCACTAATATGTAGGGAGCTCATACACCACGACGGAGCGAGGGACTGCTCCGAGGGGCAGAACACCCAAAAGCGGAGAGGGCTGACACATTGAGCCGTCTGTAGCTGGAGATTGTACGCCACGTTCGGTGTTTAGCTGCCGCCCAGCCTCCGGGATGTGGGTTGTATGGCTGTGTAAATAATCGAGGAAAGCACAGATATGGAAGCGATTATGAGATCGAACTGGTACAAACATGTTGTGACCCACGTTACCTCTGCACTAAAAATTGTTTTACAAAAAAAAAAAAAAAGAGCAGCCAAAGACATTCTAGCAAGTTTTACTTGTAAGTGGGGTTTGAAACAATTTTCAGGCTCAGGACTGGGCTCAAAAGATGCAGCCATGAGGTCTCTCTTGATAGCAGGTGGGTAAGTAGAAATTACCCGCTCGGCTGACCCGGCAAGAGCAAACGTATGCCAAAAATTGACGCAGAACCAGCTTTTCAGTGTAGAGCAGCCAGGGACATTCTAGAAAGTTTTACTTGTAAGTGGGGTTGGAAACGCTTTTCAGGCTCAGTACTGGGCTCAAAGATGCAGCCATGAGGTCTCTCCTGATAGCAGGTGGGTAAGTAGAAATTCGCCTCTCGGCTGACCCAGCAGGAGCAAACGTATGCCAAAAATCGACGCAGAACCAGCTTTTCAGTGAAGAGCAGCCAGGGGCATTCTAGCATGATTTACTTGTAAGTGGGGTTGGAAACGCTTTTCAGGCTCAGTACTGGGCTTAAAAGACGCAGCACTGAGGTCTCTCCCGATAGCAGGCTGGTAAGTAGAAATTCACCACTCGGCTGACCTGGCATTAGCAAACGTATGCCAAAATTTGACGCAGAACCAGCTTTTCAGTGAAGAGCAGCCAGGGACATTCTTGCAAGTTTTAGTTGTAAGTGGGGTTGGAAACGCTTTTCAGTCTCAGTACTGGGCTCAAAAGATGCAGCCATGAGGTCTCTCTTGATAGCAGCTGGGTAAGTAGAAATTTGCCGCTCGGCTGACCCGGCAGGAGCAAACGTATGCCAAAAATCGACGCAGAACCAGCTTTTCAGTATAGAGCAGCCAGGGACATTCTAGCAAGTTTTACTTGTAAGTGGGGTTGGAAACGCTTTTCAGGCTCAATACTGGGCTCAAAAGATGCAGCCATGAGGTCTCTCCTGATAGCAGGTGGGTAAGTAGAAATTAGCCGCTCGGCTGACCAGGCAGGAGCAAACGTATGCCAAAAATCGACGCAGAACCAGCTTTTCAGTGAAGAGCAGCCAGGGACATTCTAGCAACTTTTACTTGTAAGTGGGGTTGGAAACGCTTTTCATGCTTAGTACTGGGCTTAAAAGATGCAGTCCTAAGGTCTCTCCTGATAGCAGGTGTGTAAGTCGGAATTCGCCGCTAGGCTGACCCTGCAGGAGCAAACGTATGCCAAAAATCGACGCTGAACCAGCTTTTCAGTGAAGAGCAGCCAGGGACATTCTAGCAAGTTTTACTTGTAAGTGGGGTTGGAAATGCTTTTCATGCTCATTACTGGGCTCAAAAGATGCAGCCATGAGGTCTCTCCTGATAGCAGGTGGGTAAGTAGAAATTCGCCGTTCGGCTGACCCGGCCGGAGCAAACGTATGCCAAAATTGATGTAAAGCCAGCTTTTCAGTGAAGAGCAGCGAGGGACATTCTAGCAAGCTTTACTTGTAAGTGGGGTTGGAAAAGCTTTTCAGGCTCAGTACTGGGCTCAAAAGATGCAGTCCTGAGGTTTCAGCAGGTGCGTAAGTTGGAATTCGCCGCTCGGCTGACCCTGCAGGAGCAAACGTATGCCAAAAATCGACACAGAACCAGCTTTTCGGTGAAGAGCAGCCAGGGACATTCTAGCAAGTTTTACTTGTAAGTGTGGTTGGAAACGCTTTTCAGGCTCAGTACTGGGCTCAAAAGATGCAGCTCTGAGGTCTGTCCTGATAGCAGGTGGGTAAGTAGAAATTCGCTGCTCGGCTGACCCGGCAGGAGCAAACGTATGCCAAAAATCGAAGCAGAATCAGCTTTTCAGTAAAGAGCAGCCGGGGACATTCTAGCAAGTTTTACTTGTAAGTGGGGTTGGAAATGCTTTTCAGGGTCAGTACTGGGCTCAAAAGATGCAGCACTGAGGTCTCTCCTGATAGCAGGTGGGTAAGTAGAAACTCGGCGCTCGGCTGACCCGGCAGGAACAAATGTATGCCAAAAATGTACACAGAACCAGCTTTTCAGGGAAGAGCAGCCTTGGACATTCTAGCAAATTTTACTTGTAAGTGGGGTTGGAAACGCTTTTCACGCTCAGTACTGTGCACAAAAGATGCAGCCCTGAGGTCTCTCCTGATAGCAGGTGGGTATGTGGAAATTCGCCACTCGGCTGACTCAGCAGGAGCAAACGTATGCCAAAAATTGACGCAGAACCAGCTTTTCAGTGAGGAGCAGCCAGGGACATTCTAGCAAGTTTTATGAGTAAGTGGGGTTGGAAACGCATTTCAGGCTCAATACTGGACTCAAAAGATGCAGCCCTGAGGTCTCTCATGATAGCAGGTGGGTAAGTTGGAATTCGTCGCTCGGCAGACCCTGCAGGAGCAAACGTATGCCAACATTCGACGCAGAACCAGCTTTTCAGTGAAGAGCAGCCAAGGACATTCTAGCAAGTTTTACTTGTAAGTGGGGTTGGAAACGATTTTCAGGCTCAGGACTGGGCTCAAAAGATGCAGCCATGAGGTATCTCTTGATAGCAGGTGGGTAAGTAGAAATTACCCGCTCGGCTGACCCAGCAAGAGCAAACGTATGCCAAAAATTGACGCAGCACCAGCTTTTCAGTGTAAAGCAGCCAGAGACATTCTAGAAAGTTTTACTTGTAAGTGGGGTTGGAAACGCTTTTCAGGCTCAGTACTGGGCTCAAAGATGCAGCCATGAGGTCTCTCCTGATAGCAGGTGGGTAAGTAGAAATTCGCCGCTCGGCTGACAAGGCAGGAGCAAACGTATGCCAAAAATCGACGCAGAACCAGCTTTTCAGTGAGGAGCAGCCAGGGACATTCTAGCAACTTTTACTTGTAAGTGGGGTTGGAAACGCTTTTCATGCTTAGTACTGGGCTTAAAAGATGCAGTCCTAAGGTCTCTCCTGATAGCAGGTGTGTAAGTCGGAATTCGCCGCTAGGCTGACCCTGCAGGAGCAAACGTATGCCAAAAATCGACGCTGAACCAGCTTTTCAGTGAAGAGCAGCCAGGGACATTCTAGCAAGTTTTACTTGTAAGTGGGGTTGGAAATGCTTTTCATGCTCATTACTGGGCTCAAAAGATGCAGCCATGAGGTCTCTCCTGATAGCAGGTGGGTAAGTAGAAATTCGCCGTTCGGCTGACCCGGCCGGAGCAAACGTATGCCAAAATTGATGTAAAGCCAGCTTTTCAGTGAAGAGCAGCGAGGGACATTCTAGCAAGCTTTACTTGTAAGTGGGGTTGGAAAAGCTTTTCAGGCTCAGTACTGGGCTCAAAAGATGCAGTCCTGAGGTTTCAGCAGGTGCGTAAGTTGGAATTCGCCGCTCGGCTGACCCTGCAGGAGCAAACGTATGCCAAAAATCGACACAGAACCAGCTTTTCGGTGAAGAGCAGCCAGGGACATTCTAGCAAGTTTTACTTGTAAGTGTGGTTGGAAACGCTTTTCAGGCTCAGTACTGGGCTCAAAAGATGCAGCTCTGAGGTCTGTCCTGATAGCAGGTGGGTAAGTAGAAATTCGCTGCTCGGCTGACCCGGCAGGAGCAAACGTATGCCAAAAATCGAAGCAGAATCAGCTTTTCAGTAAAGAGCAGCCGGGGACATTCTAGCAAGTTTTACTTGTAAGTGGGGTTGGAAATGCTTTTCAGGGTCAGTACTGGGCTCAAAAGATGCAGCACTGAGGTCTCTCCTGATAGCAGGTGGGTAAGTAGAAACTCGGCGCTCGGCTGACCCGGCAGGAACAAATGTATGCCAAAAATGTACACAGAACCAGCTTTTCAGGGAAGAGCAGCCTTGGACATTCTAGCAAATTTTACTTGTAAGTGGGGTTGGAAACGCTTTTCACGCTCAGTACTGTGCACAAAAGATGCAGCCCTGAGGTCTCTCCTGATAGCAGGTGGGTATGTGGAAATTCGCCACTCGGCTGACTCAGCAGGAGCAAACGTATGCCAAAAATTGACGCAGAACCAGCTTTTCAGTGAGGAGCAGCCAGGGACATTCTAGCAAGTTTTATGAGTAAGTGGGGTTGGAAACGCATTTCAGGCTCAATACTGGACTCAAAAGATGCAGCCCTGAGGTCTCTCATGATAGCAGGTGGGTAAGTTGGAATTCGTCGCTCGGCAGACCCTGCAGGAGCAAACGTATGCCAACATTCGACGCAGAACCAGCTTTTCAGTGAAGAGCAGCCAAGGACATTCTAGCAAGTTTTACTTGTAAGTGGGGTTGGAAACGATTTTCAGGCTCAGGACTGGGCTCAAAAGATGCAGCCATGAGGTATCTCTTGATAGCAGGTGGGTAAGTAGAAATTACCCGCTCGGCTGACCCAGCAAGAGCAAACGTATGCCAAAAATTGACGCAGCACCAGCTTTTCAGTGTAAAGCAGCCAGAGACATTCTAGAAAGTTTTACTTGTAAGTGGGGTTGGAAACGCTTTTCAGGCTCAGTACTGGGCTCAAAGATGCAGCCATGAGGTCTCTCCTGATAGCAGGTGGGTAAGTAGAAATTCGCCGCTCGGCTGACAAGGCAGGAGCAAACGTATGCCAAAAATCGACGCAGAACCAGCTTTTCAGTGAGGAGCAGCCAGGGACGTTCTAGCAAGTTTTACTGGTAAGTGGATGGATGGATGGATGGGTTTTTATATAGCGCAATATCACCGCCAGGTCTCAAAGCGCTTTGCATTGGGAACCCGTCCTGGTTATCCCTGGGTATCCCCAAGGTGAAAGCCAGGCATCCCGCCGCGGGGGGCCGTTGTGGAGATTAAGCAAGCTATTGCCCAGAGTTGCAGAGTGTGAACCTGTGATCCAAGTAGGCACCGAAGCAAGAATTACCGAGTCCGTGGACATTTTGGGCTCAAGACCCTGCCGCGTCGGGAATTGAACCCTGGTCCCGGGCCTGATCTCAGCGTCCGGGTCTGCCTGCTCTAACCAGTGAGCCACACTGGTAACGCTTTTCAGGCTCAATACTGGGCTCAAAAGATGCAGCACTGAGGTCTCTCCTGATAGCAGGCTGGTAAGTAGAAATTCACCGCTCGGCTGACCTGGCATTAGCAAACGTATGCCAAAAATCGACGCAGAACCAGCTTTTCAGTGAAGAGCAGCCAGGGACATTCTAGCAAGTTTTAGTTGTAAGTGTGGTTGGAAACGCTTTTCAGGCTCAGTACTGGGCTCAAAAGATGCAGCCATGAGGTCTCTCTTGATAGCAGCTGGGTAAGTAGAAATTTGCCGCTCAGCTGACCCAGCAGGAGCAAATGTATGCCAAAAATCGACGCAGAACCAGCTTTTCAGTGTAGAGCAACCAGGGACATTCTAGCAAGTTTTACTTGTAAGTGGGGTTGGAAACGCTTTTCAGGCTCATTACTGGGCTCAAAAGATGCAGCCATGAGGTCTCTCCTGATAGCAGGTGGGTAAGTAGAAATTAGCCGCTTGGCTAACCAGGCAGGAGCAAACGTATGCCAAAAATCGACGCACAACCAGCTTTTCAGTGAAGAGCAGCCTTGGACATTCTAGCAAGTTTTACTTGTAAGTAGGGTTGGAAATGCTTTTCAGGCTTAGTACTGGGCTCAAAAGATGCAGTCCTGAGGTCTCTCCTGATAGCAGGTGTGTAAGTCGGAATTCGCCGCTCAGCTGACCCGGCAGGAGCAATCGTATGCCAAAAATCGACTTGAACCAGCTTTTCAGTTGAGAGCAGCCAGGGACATTTTAGCAAGTTTTACTGGTAAGTGGGGTTGGAAATGCTTTTCAGGCTCAATACTGGGCTCAAAAGATGCAGCCCTGAGGTATCTCCTGATAGCAGGTGGGTAAGTTAGAATTCGCCGCTAGGCTGACCCTGCAGGAGCAAACGTATGCCAAAAATCGACGCTGAACCAGCTTTTCAGTGAAGAGCAGCCAGGGACATTCTAGCAAGTTTTACTTGTAAGTGGGGTTGGAAACGCTTTTCAGGCTCATTACTGGGCTCAAAAGATGCAGCCATGAGGTCTCTCCTGATAGCAGGTGGGTAAGTAGAAATTCGCCGCTCGGCTGACCCGGCCGGAGCAAACGTATGCCAAAATTGATGTAAAGCCAGCTTTTCAGTGAAGAGCAGCGAGGGACATTCTAGCAAGTTTTACTTGTAAGTGGGGTTGGAAACGCTTTTCAGGCTCAGTACTGGGCTCAAAAGATGCAGTCCTGAGGTCTCAGCAGGTGCGTAAGTTGGAATTCGCTGCTCGGCTGACCCTGCAGGAGCAAACGTATGCCAAAAATCGACACAGAACCAGCTTTTCGGTGAAGATCAGCCAGGGACATTCTAGCAAGTTTTACTTGTAAGTGGGGTTGGAAACGCTTTTCAGGCTCAGTACTGGGATCAAAAGATGCAGCTCTGAGATCTCTCCTGATAGCAGGTGGGTAAGTAGAAATTCGCCGCTCGGCTGACCCGGCAGGAGCAAACGTATGCCAAAAATCGACGCAGAATCAGCTTTTCAGTAAAGAGCAGCCAGGGACATTCTAGCAAATTTTACTTGTAAGTGGGGTTGTAAACGCTTTTCAGGCTTAGTACTGGGCTCAAAAGATGCAGCCCTGAGGTCTCTCCTGATAGCAGGTGGGTAAGTAGAAATTAGCAGCTCGGCTGACCAGGCACGACCAAACATATGCCAAAAATATACGAAGAACCAGCTTTTCAGTGAAGAGCAGACAGGGACATTCTAGCAAGTTTTAATTGTAAGTGGGGTTGAAAATGTTTTTCAGGGTCAGTACTGTGCTCAAAAGATACAGCACTGAGGTCTCTCCTGATAGCAGGTGGGTAAGTAGAAATTCGCCGCTCGGCTGACCCGGCAGGAGCAAACGTATGCCAAAAATGTACGCAGAACCAGCTTTTCAGTGAAGAGCTCCTGCACCATCAGGATTCAAGCAAGCCGGGCCGAAGACGCCTGAAATGGCAGAAACCGGTCCCCGGAAGCTTGTTTCCTTCCCAGTGTAAGAATTGGCTTTTGTAGTCTGGTCTGCCCTGTTCCCATGATGCACTGGGCCAGGGACAGATTAATTTGCATACAGCCAGGTTCTGAAACTGGGATGGTGCAATGAGCTAAAAAACGGTGTTGGATCTAGCCCTGATCTCTTGACTGGGTGAGAGTACTCTGCTTAATTCAGAGACTCTGTCCATCACCACCCCTTGTTGTAAATTATTTCAGTGAAGAGCAGCCTGGGACATTCTAGCAAATTTTACTTGTAAGTGGGGTTGGAAACGCTTTTCAGGCTTAGTACTAGGCTCAAAAGATGCAGCCCTGAGGTCTCTCCTGATAGCAGGTGGGTATGTAGAAATTCGACACTCGGCTGACTCAGCAAGAGCAAACGAATGCCAAAAATCAACGCAGAACCAGCTTTTCAGTGAGAAGAAGCCAGGGACATTCTAGCAAGTTTTACTAGTAAGTGGGGTTGGAAACGCTTTTCAGGCTCAATACTGGACTCAAAAGATGCAGCCCTGAGGTCTCTCATGATAGCAGGTGGGTAAGTTGGAATTCGCCGCTCGGCTGACTCTGCAGGAGCAAACGTATGTCAAAATTCGACGCAGAACCAGCTTTTCAGTGAAGAGCAGCCAAGGACATTCTAGCAAGTTTTACTTGTAAGTGGGGTTGGAAACAATTTTCGGGCTCAGGACTGGGCTCAAAAGATGCAGCCATGAGGTCTCTCTTGATAGCAGGTGGGTAAGTAGAAATTACCCGCTCGGCTGACCCTGCAGGAGCAAACGTATGCCAAAAATCGACGCTGAACCAGCTTTTCAGTGAAGAGCAGCCAGGGACATTCTAGCAAGTTTTACTTGTAAGTGTGGTTGGAAACGCTTTTCAGGCTCAGTACTGGGCTCAAAAGATGCAGCTCTGAGGTCTGTCCTGATAGCAGGTGGGTAAGTAGAAATTCGCCGCTCGGCTGACCCGGCAGGAGCAAACGTATGCCAAAAATCTAAGCAGAATCAGCTTTTCAGTAAAGAGCAGCCAGGGACATTCTAGCAAGTTTTACTTGTAAGTGGGGTTGGAAATGCTTTTCAGGGTCAGTACTGGGCTCAAAAGATGCAGCACTGAGGTCTCTCCTGATAGCAGGTGGGTAAGTAGAAACTCGGTGCTCGGCTGACCCGGCAGGAACAAACGTATGCCAAAAATGTACACAGAACCAGCTTTTCAGGGAAGAGCAGCCTGGGACATTCTAGCAAATTTTACTTGTAAGTGGGGTTGGAAACGCTTTTCAGGCTTAGTACTGGGCTCAAAAGATGCAGCCCTGAGGTCTCTCCTGATAGCAGGTGGGTATGTGGAAATTCGCCACTCGGCTGACTCAGCAGGAGCAAACGTATGCCAAAAATTGACGCAGAACCAGCTTTTCAGTGAGGAGCAGCCAGGGACATTCTAGCAAGTTTTACGAGTAAGTGGGGTTGGAAACGCATTTCAGGCTCAATACTGGACTCAAAAGATGCAGCCCTAAGGTCTCTCATGATAGCAGGTGGGTAAGTTGGAATTCGTCGCTCGGCAGACCCTGCAGGAGCAAACATATGCCAACATTCGACGCAGAACCAGCTTTTCAGTGAAGAGCAGCCAAGGACATTCTAGCAAGTTTTACTTGTAAGTGGGGTTGGAAACGATTTTCAGGCTCAGGACTGGGCTCAAAAGATGCAGCCATGAGGTCTCTCTTGATAGCAGGTGGGTAAGTAGAAATTACCCGCTCGGCTGACCCAGCAAGAGCAAACGTATGCCAAAAATTGACGCAGCACCAGCTTTTCAGTGTAGAGCAGCCAGGGACATTCTAGAAAGTTTTACTTGTAAGTGGGGTTGGAAACGCTTTTCAGGCTCAGTACTGGGCTCAAAGATGCAGCCATGAGGTCTCTCCTGATAGCAGGTGGGTAAGTAGAAATTCGCCACTCGGCTGACCAGGCAGGAGCAAACGTATGCCAAAAATCGATGCAGAACCAGCTTTTCAGTGAAGAGCAGCCAGGGGCATTCTAGCATGTTTTACTTGTAAGTGGGGTTGGTAACGCTTTTCAGGCTCAATACTGGGTTCAAAAGATGCAGCACTGAGGTCTCTCCTGATAGCAGGCTGGTAAGTAGAAATTCACCGCTCGGCTGACCTTGCATTAGCAAACGTATGCCAAAAATCAACGCAGAACCAGCTTTTCAGTGAAGAGCAGCCAGGGGCATTCTAGCATGTTTTACTTGTAAGTGGGGTTGGTAACGCTTTTCAGGCTCAGTACTGGGCTCAAAAGATGCAGTCCTGAGGTCTCAGCAGGTGCGTAAGTTGGAATTCGCCGCTCGGCTGACCCTGCAGGAGCAAACGTATGCCAAAAATCGACACAGAACCAGCTTTTCGGTGAAGAGCAGCCAGGGACATTCTAGCAAGTTTTACTTGTAAGTGGGGTTGGAAACGCTTTTCAGGCTCAGTACTGGGATCAAAATATGCAGCTCTGAGATCTCTCCTGATAGCAGGTGGGTAAGTAGAAATTCGCCGCTCGGCTGACCCGGCAGGAGCAAACGTATGCCAAAAATCGACGCAGAATCAGCTTTTCAGTAAAGAGCAGCCAGGGACATTCTAGCAAATTTTACTTGTAAGTGGGGTTGTAAACGCTTTTCAGGCTTAGTACTGGGCTCAAAAGATGCAGCCCTAAGGTCTCTCCTGATAGCAGGTGGGTAAGTAGAAATTAGCAGCTCGGCTGACCAGGCACGACCAAACATATGCCAAAAATATACGAAGAACCAGCTTTTCAGTGAAGAGCAGACAGGGACATTCTAGCAAGTTTTAATTGTAAGTGGGGTTGAAAATGTTTTTCAGGGTCAGTACTGTGCTCAAAAGATACAGCACTGGGGTCTCTCCTGATAGCAGGTGGGTAAGTAGAAATTCGCCGCTCGGCTGACCCGGCAGGAGCAAACGTATGCCAAAAATGTACGCAGAACCAGCTTTTCAGTGAAGAGCAGCCTGGGACATTCTAGCAAATTTTACTTGTAAGTGGGGTTGGAAACGCTTTTCAGGCTTAGTACTGGGCTCAAAAGATGCAGCCCTGAGGTCTCTCCTGATAGCAGGTGGGTATGTAGAAATTCGACACTCGGCTGACTCAGCAAGAGCAAACGAATGCCAAAAATCAACGCAGAACCAGCTTTTCAGTGAGAAGAAGCCAGGGACATTCTAGCAAGTTTTACTAGTAAGTGGGGTTGGAAACGCTTTTCAGGCTCAATACTGGACTCAAAAGATGCAGCCCTGAGGTCTCTCATGATAGCAGGTGGGTAAGTTGGAATTCGCCGCTCGGCTGACTCTGCAGGAGCAAACGTATGTCAAAATTCGACGCAGAACCAGCTTTTCAGTGAAGAGCAGCCAAGGACATTCTAGCAAGTTTTACTTGTAAGTGGGGTTGGAAACAATTTTCGGGCTCAGGACTGGGCTCAAAAGATGCAGCCATGAGGTCTCTCTTGATAGCAGGTGGGTAAGTAGAAATTACCCGCTCGGCTGACCCTGCAGGAGCAAACGTATGCCAAAAATCGACGCTGAACCAGCTTTTCAGTGAAGAGCAGCCAGGGACATTCTAGCAAGTTTTACTTGTAAGTGTGGTTGGAAACGCTTTTCAGGCTCAGTACTGGGCTCAAAAGATGCAGCTCTGAGGTCTGTCCTGATAGCAGGTGGGTAAGTAGAAATTCGCCGCTCGGCTGACCCGGCAGGAGCAAACGTATGCCAAAAATCTAAGCAGAATCAGCTTTTCAGTAAAGAGCAGCCAGGGACATTCTAGCAAGTTTTACTTGTAAGTAGGGTTGGAAATGCTTTTCAGGGTCAGTACTGGGCTCAAAAGATGCAGCACTGAGGTCTCTCCTGATAGCAGGTGGGTAAGTAGAAACTCGGTGCTCGGCTGACCCGGCAGGAACAAACTTATGCCAAAAATGTACACAGAACCAGCTTTTCAGGGAAGAGCAGCCTGGGACATTCTAGCAAATTTTACTTGTAAGTGGGGTTGGAAACGCTTTTCAGGCTTAGTACTGGGCTCAAAATATGCAGCCCTGAGGTCTCTCCTGATAGCAGGTGGGTATGTGGAAATTCGCCACTCGGCTGACTCAGCAGGAGCAAACGTATGCCAAAAATTGACGCAGAACCAGCTTTTCAGTGAGGAGCAGCCAGGGACATTCTAGCAAGTTTTACGAGTAAGTGGGGTTGGAAACGCATTTCAGGCTCAATACTGGACTCAAAAGATGCAGCCCTAAGGTCTCTCATGATAGCAGGTGGGTAAGTTGGAATTCGTCGCTCGGCAGACCCTGCAGGAGCAAACATATGCCAACATTCGACGCAGAACCAGCTTTTCAGTGAAGAGCAGCCAAGGACATTCTAGCAAGTTTTACTTGTAAGTGGGGTTGGAAACGATTTTCAGGCTCAGGACTGGGCTCAAAAGATGCAGCCATGAGGTCTCTCTTGATAGCAGGTGGGTAAGTAGAAATTACCCGCTCGGCTGACCCAGCAAGAGCAAACGTATGCCAAAAATTGACGCAGCACCAGCTTTTCAGTGTAGAGCAGCCAGGGACATTCTAGAAAGTTTTACTTGTAAGTGGGGTTGGAAACGCTTTTCAGGCTCAGTACTGGGCTCAAAGATGCAGCCATGAGGTCTCTCCTGATAGCAGGTGGGTAAGTAGAAATTCGCCACTCGGCTGACCAGGCAGGAGCAAACGTATGCCAAAAATCGATGCAGAACCAGCTTTTCAGTGAAGAGCAGCCAGGGGCATTCTAGCATGTTTTACTTGTAAGTGGGGTTGGTAACGCTTTTCAGGCTCAATACTGGGCTCAAAAGATGCAGCACTGAGGTCTCTCCTGATAGCAGGCTGGTAATTAGAAATTCACCGCTCGGCTGACCTTGCATTAGCAAACGTATGCCAAAAATCAACGCAGAACCAGCTTTTCAGTGAAGAGCAGCCAGGGGCATTCTAGCATGTTTTACTTGTAAGTGGGGTTGGTAACGCTTTTCAGGCTCAGTACTGGGCTCAAAAGATGCAGTCCTGAGGTCTCAGCAGGTGCGTAAGTTGGAATTCGCCGCTCGGCTGACCCTGTAGGAGCAAACGTATGCCAAAAATCGACACAGAACCAGCTTTTCGGTGAAGAGCAGCCAGGGACATTCTAGCAAGTTTTACTTGTAAGTGGGGTTGGAAACGGTTTTCAGGCTCAGTACTGGGCTCAAAAGATGCAGCTCTGAGATCTCTCCTGATAGCAGGTGGGTAAGTAGAAATTCGCCGCTCGGCTGACCCGGCAGGAGCAAACGTATGCCAAAAATCGACGCAGAATCAGCTTTTCAGTAAAGAGCAGCCAGGGACATTCTAGCAAATTTTACTTGTAAGTGGGGTTGTAAACGCTTTTCAGGCTTAGCACTGGGCTCAAAAGATGCAGCCCTGAGGTCTCTCCTGATAGCAGGTGGGTAAGTAGAAATTCGCCGCTCGGCTGACCCGGCTGGAGCAAACGTATGCCAAAAATCGACGCTGAACCAGCTTTTCAGTGAAGAGCAGCCAGGGACATTCCAGCAAGTTTTACTTGTAAGTGTGGTTGGAAACGCTTTTCAGGCTCAGTACTGGGCTCAAAAGATGCAGCTCTGAGGTCTGTCCTGATAGCAGGTGGGTAAGTAGAAATTCGCCGCTCGGCTGACCCGGCAGGAGCAAACGTATGCCAAAAATCTAAGCAGAATCAGCTTTTCAGTAAAGAGCAGCCAGGGACATTCTAGCAAGTTTTACTTGTAAGTAGGGTTGGAAATGCTTTTCAGGGTCAGTACTGGGCTCAAAAGATGCAGCACTGAGGTCTCTCCTGATAGCAGGTGGGTAAGTAGAAACTCGGTGCTCGGCTGACCCGGCAGGAACAAACTTATGCCAAAAATGTACACAGAACCAGCTTTTCAGGGAAGAGCAGCCTGGGACATTCTAGCAAATTTTACTTGTAAGTGGGGTTGGAAACGCTTTTCAGGCTTAGTACTGGGCTCAAAAGATGCAGCCCTGAGGTCTCTCCTGATAGCAGGTGGGTATGTGGAAATTCGCCACTCGGCTGACTCAGCAGGAGCAAACGTATGCCAAAAATTGACGCAGAACCAGCTTTTCAGTGAGGAGCAGCCAGGGACATTCTAGCAAGTTTTACGAGTAAGTGGGGTTGGAAACGCATTGCAGGCTCAATACTGGACTCAAAAGATGCAGCCCTAAGGTCTCTCATGATAGCAGGTGGGTAAGTTGGAATTCGTCGCTCGGCAGACCCTGCAGGAGCAAACATATGCCAACATTCGACGCAGAACCAGCTTTTCAGTGAAGAGCAGCCAAGGACATTCTAGCAAGTTTTACTTGTAAGTGGGGTTGGAAACGATTTTCAGGCTCAGGACTGGGCTCAAAAGATGCAGCCATGAGGTCTCTCTTGATAGCAGGTGGGTAAGTAGAAATTACCCGCTCGGCTGACCCAGCAAGAGCAAACGTATGCCAAAAATTGACGCAGCACCAGCTTTTCAGTGTAGAGCAGCCAGGGACATTCTAGAAAGTTTTACTTGTAAGTGGGGTTGGAAACGCTTTTCAGGCTCAGTACTGGGCTCAAAGATGCAGCCATGAGGTCTCTCCTGATAGCAGGTGGGTAAGTAGAAATTCGCCACTCGGCTGACCAGGCAGGAGCAAACGTATGCCAAAAATCGATGCAGAACCAGCTTTTCAGTGAAGAGCAGCCAGGGGCATTCTAGCATGTTTTACTTGTAAGTGGGGTTGGTAACGCTTTTCAGGCTCAATACTGGGCTCAAAAGATGCAGCACTGAGGTCTCTCCTGATAGCAGGCTGGTAATTAGAAATTCACCGCTCGGCTGACCTTGCATTAGCAAACGTATGCCAAAAATCAACGCAGAACCAGCTTTTCAGTGAAGAGCAGCCAGGGGCATTCTAGCATGTTTTGCTTGTAAGTGGGGTTGGTAACGCTTTTCAGGCTCAGTACTGGGCTCAAAAGATGCAGTCCTGAGGTCTCAGCAGGTGCGTAAGTTGGAATTCGCCGCTCGGCTGACCCTGTAGGAGCAAACGTATGCCAAAAATCGACACAGAACCAGCTTTTCGGTGAAGAGCAGCCAAGGACATTCTAGCAAGTTTTACTTGTAAGTGGGGTTGGAAACGCTTTTCAGGCTCAGTACTGGGCTCAAAAGATGCAGCTCTGAGATCTCTCCTGATAGCAGGTGGGTAAGTAGAAATTCGCCGCTCGGCTGACCCGGCAGGAGCAAACGTATGCCAAAAATCGACGCAGAATCAGCTTTTCAGTAAAGAGCAGCCAGGGACATTCTAGCAAATTTTACTTGTAAGTGGGGTTGTAAACGCTTTTCAGGCTTAGCACTGGGCTCAAAAGATGCAGCCCTGAGGTCTCTCCTGATAGCAGGTGGGTAAGTAGAAATTCGCCGCTCGGCTGACCCGGCTGGAGCAAACGTATGCCAAAATTGATGTAAAGCCAGCTTTTCAGTGAAGAGCAGCGAGGGACATTCTAGCAAGTTTTACTTGTAAGTGGGGTTGGAAACGCTTTTCAGGCTCAGTACTGGGCTCAAAAGATGCAGTCCTGAGGTCTCAGCAGGTGCGTAAGTTGGAATTTGCCGCTCGGCTGACCCTGCAGGAGCAAACGTATGCCAAAAATCGACACAGAACCAGCTTTTCGGTGAAGAGCAGCCAGGGACATTCTAGCAAGTTTTACTTGTAAGTGGGGTTGGAAACGCTTTTCAGGCTCAGTACTGGGCTCAAAAGATGCAGCTCTGAGATCTCTCCTGATAGCAGGTGGGTAAGTAGAAATTCGCCGCTCGGCTGACCCGGCAGGAGCAAACGTATGCCAAAAATCGACGCAGAATCAGCTTTTCAGTAAAGAGCAGCCAGGGACATTCTAGCAAATTTTACTTGTAAGTGGGGTTGTAAACGCTTTTCAGGCTTAGTACTGGGCTCAAAAGATGCAGCCCTGAGGTCTCTCCTGATAGCAGGTGGGTAAGTAGAAATTAGCAGCTCGGCTGACCAGGCACGACCGAACATATGCCAAAAATATACGAAGAACCAGCTTTTCAGTGAAGAGCAGACAGGGACATTCTAGCAAGTTTTAATTGTAAGTGGGGTTGGAAATGCTTTTCAGGGTCAGTACTGTGCTCAAAAGATGCAGCACTGAGGTCTCTCCTGATAGCAGGTGGGTAAGTAGAAATTCGCCGCTCGGCTGACCCGGCAGGAGCAAACGTATGCCAAAAATGTATGCAGAACAAGCTTTTCAGTGAAGAGCAGCCTGGGACATTCTAGCAAATTTTACTTGTAAGTGGGGTTGGAAACGCTTTTCAGGCTCAATACTGGACTCAAAAGATACAGCCCTGAGGTCTCTCATGATAGCAGGTGGGT
This sequence comes from Lissotriton helveticus, assembly GCF_964261635.1. NCBI lineage: Eukaryota > Metazoa > Chordata > Amphibia > Caudata > Salamandridae > Lissotriton > Lissotriton helveticus. The sequence goes on from NC_136068.1 coordinate 427,989,720, forward strand.
AAGTAGAAACTCGGTGCTCGGCTGACCTGGCAGGAACAAACGTATGCCAAAAATGTACACAGAACCAGCTTTTCAGGGAAGAGCAGCCTGGGACATTCTAGCAAATTTTACTTGTAAGTGGGGTTGGAAACGCTTTTCAGGCTTAGTACTGGGCTCAAAAGATGCAGCCCTGAGGTCTCTCCTGATAGCAGGTGGGTATGTGGAAATTCGCCACTCGGCTGACTCAGCAGGAGCAAATGTATGCCAAAAATTGACGCAGAACCAGCTTTTCAGTGAGGAGCAGCCAGGGACATTCTAGCAAGTTTTACGAGTAAGTGGGGTTGGAAACGCATTTCAGGCTCAATACTGGACTCAAAAGATGCAGCCCTGAGGTCTCTCATGATAGCAGGTGGGTAAGTTGGAATTCGTCGCTCGGCAGACCCTGCAGGAGCAAACATATGCCAACATTCGACGCAGAACCAGCTTTTCAGTGAAGAGCAGCCAAGGACATTCTAGCAAGTTTTACTTGTAAGTGGGGTTGGAAACGATTTTCAGGCTCAGGACTGGGCTCAAAAGATGCAGCCATGAGGTCTCTCTTGATAGCAGGTGGGTAAGTAGAAATTCACCGCTCGGCTGACCTTGCATTAGCAAACGTATGCCAAAAATCGACGCAGAACCAGCTTTTCAGTGAAGAGCAGCCAGGGACATTCTAGCAAGTTTTAGTTGTAAGTGGGGTTGGAAACACTTTTCAGGCTCAGTACTGGTCTCAAAAGATGCAGCCATGAGGTCTCTCTTGATAGCAGCTGGGTAAGTAGAAATTTGCCGCTCGGCTGACCCGGCAGGAGCAAACGTATGCCAAAAATCGACGCAGAACCAGCTTTTCAGTGTAGAGCAGCCAGGGACATTCTAGCAAATTTCACTTGTAAGTGGGGTTGGAAACGCTTTTCAGGCTCATTACTGGGCTCAAAAGATGCAGCCATGAGGTCTCTCCTGATAGCAGGTGGGTAAGTAGAAATTAGCCGCTCGGCTAACCAGGCAGGAGCAAACGTATGCCAAAAATCGACGCACAACCAGCTTTTCAGTGAAGAGCAGCCAGGGACATTCTAGCAAGTTTTACTTGTAAGTAGGGTTGGAAATGCTTTTCAGGCTTAGTACTGGGCTCAAAAGATGCAGTCCTGAGGTCTCTCCTGATAGCAGGTGTGTAAGTCGGAATTCGCCGCTCAGCTGACCTGGCAGGAGCAAACGTATGCCAAAAATCGACTTGAACCAGCTTTTCAGTTGAGAGCAGCCAGGGACATTTTAGCAAGTTTTACTGGTAAGTGGGGTTGGAAATGCTTTTCAGGCTCAATACTGGGCTCAAAAGATGCAGCCCTGAGGTATCTCCTGATAGCAGGTGGGTAAGTTGGAATTTGCCGCTAGGCTGACCCTGCAGGAGCAAACGTATGCCAAAAATCGACGCTGAACCAGCTTTTCAGTGAAGAACAGCCAGGGACATTCTAGCAAGTTTTACTTGTAAGTGGGGTTGGAAACGCTTTTCAGGCTCATTACTGGGCTCAAAAGATGCAGCCATGAGGTCTCTCCTGATAGCAGGTGGGTAAGTAGAAAGTCGCCGCTCGGCTGACCCGGCCGGAGCAAACATATGCCAAAATTGATGTAAAGCCAGCTTTTCAGTGAAGAGCAGCGAGGGACATTCTAGCAAGTTTTACTTATAAGTGGGGTTGGAAACGCTTTTCAGGCTCAGTACTGGGCTCAAAAGATGCAGTCCTGAGGTCTCAGCAGGTGCGTAAGTTGGAATTCGCCGCTCGGCTGACCCTGCAGGAGCAAACGTATGCCAAAAATCGACACAGAACCAGCTTTTCGGTGAAGAGCAGCCAGGGACATTCTAGCAGGTTTTACTTGTAAGTGGGGTTGGAAATGCTTTTCAGGCTCAGTACTGGGCTAAAAAGATGCAGCTCTGAGATCTCTCCTGATAGCAGGTGGGTAAGTAGAAATTCGCCGCTCGGCTGACCCGGCAGGAGCAAACGTATGCCAAAAATCGACGCAGAATCAGCTTTTCAGTAAAGAGCAGCCAGGGACATTCTAGCAAATTTTACTTGTAAGTGGGGTTGTAAACGCTTTTCAGGCTTAGTACTGGGCTCAAAAGATGCAGCCCTGAGGTCTCTCCTGATAGCAGGTGGGTAAGTAGAAATTAGCAGCTCGGCTGACCAGGCACGACCAAACATATGCCAAAAATATACGAAGAACCAGCTTTTCAGTGAAGAGCAGACAGGGACATTCTAGCAAGTTTTAATTGTAAGTGGGGTTGGAAATGCTTTTCAGGGTCAGTACTGTGCTCAAAAGATGCAGCACTGAGGTCTTTCCTGATAGCAGGTGGGTAAGTAGAAATTCGCCGCTCGGCTGACCCGGCAGGAGCAAACGTATGCCAAAAATGTACGCAGAACCAGCTTTTCAGTGAAGAGCAGCCTGGGACATTCTAGCAAATTTTACTTGTAAGTGGGGTTGGAAACGCTTTTCAGGCTTAGTACTGGGCTCAAAAGATGCAGCCCTGAGGTCTCTCCTGATAGCAGGTGGGTATGTAGAAATTCGACACTCGGCTGACTCAGCAAGAGCAAACGAATGCCAAAAATCAACGCAGAACCAGCTTTTCAGTGAGGAGCAGCCAGGGACATTCTAGCAAGTTTTACTAGTAAGTGGGGTTGGAAACGCTTTTCAGGCTCAATACTGGACTCAAAAGATGCAGCCCTGAGGTCTCTCATGATAGCAGGTGGGTAAGTTGGAATTCGCCGCTCGGCTGACTCTGCAGGAGCAAACATATGTCAAAATTCGACGCAGAACCAGCTTTTCAGTGAAGAGCAGCCAAGGACATTCTAGCAAGTTTTACTTGTAAGTGGGGTTGGAAACAATTTTCGGGCTCAGGACTGGGCTCAAAAGATGCAGCCATGAGGTCTCTCTTGATAGCAGGTGGGTAAGTAGAAATTACCCGCTCGGCTGACCCTGCAGGAGCAAACGTATGCCAAAAATCGACGCTGAACCAGCTTTTCAGTGAAGAGCAGCCAGGGACATTCTAGCAAGTTTTACTTGTAAGTGTGGTTGGAAACACTTTTCAGGCTCAGTACTGGGCTCAAAAGATGCAGCTCTGTGGTCTGTCCTGATAGCAGGTGGGTAAGTAGAAATTCGCCGCTCGGCTGACCCGGCAGGAGCAAACGTATGCCAAAAATCGAAGCAGAATCAGCTTTTCAGTAAAGAGCAGCCAGGGACATTCTAGCAAGTTTTACTTGTAAGTGGGGTTGGAAATGCTTTTCAGGGTCAGTACTGGGCTCAAAAGATGCAGCATTGAGGTCTCTCCTGATAGCAGGTGGGTAAGTAGAAACTCGGCGCTCGGCTGACCCGGCAGGAACAAACGTATGCCAAAAATGTACACAGAACCAGCTTTTCAGGGAAGAGCAGCCTGGGACAATCTAGCAAATTTTACTTGTAAGTGGGGTTGGAAACGCTTTTCAGGCTTAGTACTGGGCTCAAAAGATGCAGCCCTGAGGTCTCTCCTGATAGCAGGTGGGTATGTGGAAATTCGCCACTCGGCTGACTCAGCAGGAGCAAACGTATGCCAAAAATTGACGCAGAACCAGCTTTTCAGTGAGGAGCAGCCAGGGATATTCTAGCAAGTTTTACGAGTAAGTGGGGTTGGAAACGCATTTCAGGCTCAATACTGGACTCAAAAGATGCAGCCCTGAGGTCTCTCATGATAGCAGGTGGGTAAGTTGGAATTCGTCGCTCGGCACACCCTGCAGGAGCAAACATATGCCAACATTCGACGCAGAACCAGCTTTTCAGTGAAGAGCAGCCAAGGACATTCTAGCAAGTTTTACTTGTAAGTGGGGTTGGAAACGATTTTCAGGCTCAGGACTGGGCTCAAAAGATGCAGCCATGAGGTCTCTCTTGATAGCAGGTGGGTAAGTAGAAATTACCCGCTCGGCTGACCCAGCAAGAGCAAACGTATGCCAAAAATTGACGCAGCACCAGCTTTTCAGTGTAGAGCAGCCAGGGACATTCTAGAAAGTTTTACTTGTAAGCGGGGTTGGAAACGCTTTTCAGGCTCAGTACTGGGCTCAAAGATGCAGCCATGAGGTCTCTCCTGATAGCAGGTGGGTAAGTAGAAATTCGCCACTCGGCTGACCAGGCAGGAGCAAACGTATGCCAAAAATCGACGCAGAACCAGCTTTTCAGTGAAGAGCAGCCAGGGGCATTCTAGCATGTTTTACGTGTAAGTGGGGTTGGTAACGCTTTTCAGGCTCAATACTGGGCTCAAAAGATGCAGCACTGAGGTCCCTCCTGATAGCAGGCTGGTAAGTAGAAATTCACCGCTCGGCTGACCTTGCATTAGCAAACGTATGCCAAAAATCGACGCAGAACCAGCTTTTCAGTGAAGAGCAGCCAGGGACATTCTAGCAAGTTTTACTTGTAAGTGGGGTTGGAAACGCTTTTCAGGCTCATTACTGGGCTCAAAAGATGCAGCCTTGAGGTCTCTCCTGATAGCAGGTGGGTAAGTAGAAATTAGCCGCTCGGCTAACCAGGCAGGAGCAAACGTATGCCAAAAATCGACGCACAACCAGCTTTTCAGTGAAGAGCAGCCAGGGACATTCTAGCAAGTTTTACTTGTAAGTAGGGTTGGAAATGCTTTTCAGGCTTAGTACTGGGCTCAAAAGATGCAGTCCTGAGGTCTCTCCTGATAGCAGGTGTGTAAGTCGGAATTCGCCGCTCAGCTGACCCGGCAGGAGCAAACGTATGCCAAAAATCGATTTGAACCAGCTTTTCAGTTGAGAGCAGCCAGGGACATTTTAGCAAGTTTTACTGGTAAGTGGGGTTGGAAATGCTTTTCAGGCTCAATACTGGGCTCAAAAGATGCAGCCCTGAGGTATCTCCTGATAGCAGGTGGGTAAGTTGGAATTCGCCGCTAGGCTGACCCTGCAGGAGCAAACGTATGCCAAAAATCGACGCTGAACCAGCTTTTCAGTGAAGAACAGCCAGGGACATTCTAGCAAGTTTTACTTGTAAGTGGGGTTGGAAACGCTTTTCAGGCTCATTACTGGGCTCAAAAGATGCAGCCATGAGGTCTCTCCTGATAGCAGGTGGGTAAGTAGAAATTCGCCGCTCGGCTGACCCGGCCGGAGCAAACATATGCCAAAATTGATGTAAAGCCAGCTTTTCAGTGAAGAGCAGCGAGGGACATTCTAGCAAGTTTTACTTGTAAGTGGGGTTGGAAACGCTTTTCAGGCTCAGTACTGGGCTCAAAAGATGCAGTCCTGAGGTCTCAGCAGGTGCGTAAGTTGGAATTCGCCGCTCGGCTGACCCTGCAGGAGCAAACGTATGCCAAAAATCGACACAGAACCAGCTTTTCGGGGAAGAGCAGCCAGGGACATTCTAGCAAGTTTTACTTGTAAGTGGGGTTGGAAACGCTTTTCAGGCTCAGTACTGGGCTCAAAAGATGCAGCTCTGAGATCTCTCCTGATAGCAGGTGGGTAAGTAGAAATTCGCCGCTCGGCTGACCCGGCAGGAGCAAACGTATGCCAAAAATCGACGCAGAATCAGCTTTTCAGTAAAGAGCAGCCAGGGACATTCTAGCAAATTTTACTTGTAAGTGGGGTTGTAAACGCTTTTCAGGCTTAGTACTGGGCTCAAAAGATGCAGCCCTGAGTTCTCTCCTGATAGCAGGTGGGTAAGTAGAAATTAGCAGCTCGGCTGACCAGGCACGACCAAACAAACATATGCCAAAAATATACGCAGAACCAGCTTTTCAGTGAAGAGCAGCCAGGGACATTCTAGCAAGTTTTAATTGTAAGTGGGGTTGGAAATGCTTTTCAGGGTCAGTACTGGGCTCAAAAGATGCAGCACTGAGGTCTCTCCTGATAGCAGGTGGGTAAGTAGAAATTCGCCGCTCGGCTGACCCGGCAGGAGCAAACGTATGCCAAAAATGTACGCAGAACCAGCTTTTCAGTGAGGAGCTGCCAGGGACATTCTAGCAAATTTTACTAGTAAGTGGGGTTGGAAACGCTTTTCAGGCTCAATACTGGACTCAAAAGATGCAGCCCTGAGGTATCTCATGATAGCAGGTGGGTAAGTTGGAATTCGCCGCTCGGCTGACCCTGCAGGAGCAAACGTATGCCAAAATTCGACGCAGAACCAGCTTTTCAGTGAAGAGCAGCCAAGGACATTCTAGCAAGTTTTACTTGTAAGTGGGGTTGGAAACAATTTTCGGGCTCAGGACTGGGCTCAAAAGATGCAGCCATATAAATAATAAATGAATAAATAATCCACATTTGTGAAGCGCACAATCACCCGTAAGGGTCTCTAGGCGCTGGGGGCCGTCGGGAAGATTAAGCAAGCTATTGCCCAGAGTCACATGGTGCTGGGCTAACCTGCCGCCGGAGACGGGGATCGAACCCTGATCCCCAGATTCCAGCGTCAGTCGCCCTGGCCGCGGCGCCACACCTCTTGATAGCAGGTGGGTAAGTAGAAATTACCAGCTCGGCTGACCCTGCAGGAGCAAACGTATGCCAAAAATATACGAAGAACCAGCTTTCCAGTGAAGAGCAGACAGGGACATTCTAGCAAGTTTTAATTGTAAGTGGGGTTGGAAATGCTTTTCAGGGTCAGTACTGTGCTCAAAAGATGCAGCACTGAGGTCTCTCCTGATAGCAGGTGGGTAAGTAGAAATTCGCCTCTCGGCTGACCCGGCAGGAGCAAACGTATGCCAAAAATGTACGCAGAACCAGCTTTTCAGTGAAGAGCAGCCTGGGACATTCTAGCAAATTTTACTTGTAAGTGGGGTTGGAAACGCTTTTCAGGCTTAGTACTGGGCTCAAAAGATGCAGCCCTGAGGTCTCTCCTGATAGCAGGTGGGTATGTAGAAATTCGACACTCGGCTGACTCAGCAAGAGCAAACGAATGCCAAAAATCAACGCAGAACCAGCTTTTCAGTGAGGAGCAGCCAGGGACATTCTAGCAAGTTTTACTAGTAAGTGGGGTTGGAAACGCTTTTCAGGCTCAATACTGGACTCAAAAGATGCAGCCCTGAGGTCTCTCATGATAGCAGGTGGGTAAGTTGGAATTCGCCGCTCGGCTGACTCTGCAGGAGCAAACGTATGCCAAAAATCGACGCTGAATCAGCTTTTCAGTAAAGAGCAGCCAGGGACATTCTAGAAAGTTTTACTTGTAAGTGGGGTTGGAAACGCTTTTCAGGCTCAGTACTGGGCTCAAAGATGCAGCCATGAGGTCTCTCCTGATAGCAGGTGGGTAAGTAGAAATTCGCCACTCGGCTGACCAGGCAGGAGCAAACGTATGCCAAAAATCGACGCAGAACCAGCTTTTCAGTGAAGAGCAGCCAGGGGCATTCTAGCATGTTTTACTTGTAAGTGGGGTTGGTAACGCCTTTCAGGCTCAATACTGGGCTCAAAAGATGCAGCACTGAGGTCCCTCCTGATAGCAGGCTGGTAAGTAGAAATTCACCGCTCGGCTGACCTTGCATTAGCAAATGTATGCCAAAAATCGACGCAGAACCAGCTTTTCAGTGAAGAGCAGCCAGGGACATTCTAGCAAGTTTTACTTGTAAGTGGGGTTGGAAACGCTTTTCAGGCTCATTACTGGGCTCAAAAGATGCAGCCATGAGGTCTCTCCTGATAGCAGGTGGGTAAGTAGAAATTAGCCGCTCGGCTAACCAGGCAGGAGCAAACGTATGCCAAAAATCGACGCACAACCAGCTTTTCAGTGAAGAGCAGCCAGGGACATTCTAGCAAGTTTTACTTGTAAGTAGGGTTGGAAATGCTTTTCAGGCTTAGTACTGGGCTCAAAAGATGCAGTCCTGAGGTCTCTCCTGATAGCAGGTGTGTAAGTCGGAATTCGCCGCTCAGCTGACCCGGCAGGAGCAAACGTATGCCAAAAATCGACTTGAACCAGCTTTTCAGTTGAGAGCAGCCAGGGACATTTTAGCAAGTTTTACTGGTAAGTGGGGTTGGAAATGCTTTTCAGGCTCAATACTGGGCTCAAAAGATGCAGCCCTGAGGTATCTCCTGATAGCAGGTGGGTAAGTTGGAATTCGCCGCTAGGCTGACCCTGCAGGAGCAAACGTATGCCAAAAATCGACGCTGAACCAGCTTTTCAGTGAAGAACAGCCAGGGACATTCTAGCAAGTTTTACTTGTAAGTGGGGTTGGAAACGCTTTTCAGGCTCATTACTGGGCTCAAAAGATGCAGCCATGAGGTCTCTCCTGATAGCAGGTGGGTAAGTAGAAATTCGCCGCTCGGCTGACCCGGCCGGAGCAAACATATGCCAAAATTGATGTAAAGCCAGCTTTTCAGTGAAGAGCAGCGAGGGACATTCTAGCAAGTTTTACTTGTAAGTGGGGTTGGAAACAATTTTCGGGCTCAGGACTGGGCTCAAAAGATGCAGCCATGAGGTCTATCTTGATAGCAGGTGGGTAAGTAGAAATTACCCGCTCGGCTGACCCTGCAGGAGCAAACGTATGCCAAAAATCGACGCTGAATCAGCTTTTCAGTAAAGAGCAGCCAGGGACATTCTAGCAAGTTTTACTTGTAAGTGGGGTTGGAAATGCTTTTCAGGGTCAGTACTGGGCTCAAAAGATGCAGCACTGAGGTCTCTCCTGATAGCAGGTGGGTAAGTAGAAACTCGGTGCTCGGCTGACCCGGCAGGAACAAACGTATGCCAAAAATGTACACAGAACCAGCTTTTCAGGGAAGAGCAGCCTGGGACATTCTAGCAAATTTTACTTGTAAGTGGGGTTGGAAACGCTTTTCAGGCTTAGTACTGGGCTCAAAAGATGCAGCCCTGAGGTCTCTCCTGATAGCAGGTGGGTATGTGGAAATTCGCCACTCGGCTGACTCAGCAGGAGCAAACGTATGCCAAAAATTGACGCAGAACCAGCTTTTCAGTGAGGAGCAGCCAGGGACATTCTAGCAAGTTTTACGAGTAAGTGGGGTTGGAAACGCATTTCAGGCTCAATACTGGACTCAAAAGATGCAGCCCTGAGGTCTCTCATGATAGCAGGTGGGTAAGTTGGAATTCGTCGCTCGGCAGACCCTGCAGGAGCAAACATATGCCAACATTCGACGCAGAACCAGCTTTTCAGTGAAGAGCAGCCAAGGACATTCTAGCAAGTTTTACTTGTAAGTGGGGTTGGAAACGATTTTCAGGCTCAGGCTGGGCTCAAAAGATGCAGCCATGAGGTCTCTCTTGATAGCAGGTGGGTAAGTAGAAATTACCCGCTCGGCTGACCCAGCAAGAGCAAACGTATGCCAAAAATGGACGCAGCACCAGCTTTTCAGTGTAGAGCAGCCAGGGACATTCTAGAAAGTTTTACTTGTAAGTGGGGTTGGAAAAGCTTTTCAGGCTCAGTACTGGGTTCAAAGATGCAGCCATGAGGTCTCTCCTGATAGCAGGTGGGTAAGTAGAAATTCGCCACTCGGCGGACCAGGCAGGAGCAAACGTATGCCAAAAATCGACGCAGAACCAGCTTTTCAGTGAAGAGCAGCCAGGGGCATTCTAGCATGTTTTACTTGTAAGTGGGGTTGGTAACGCTTTTCAGGCTCATTACTGGGCTCAAAAGATGCAGCACTGAGGTCTCTCCTGATAGCAGGCTGGTAAGTAGAAATTCACCGCTCGGCTGACCTTGCATTAGCAAACGTATGCCAAAAATCGACGCAGAACCAGCTTTTCAGTGAAGAGCAGCCAGGGACATTCTAGCAAGTTTTAATTGTAAGTGGGGTTGGAAACGCTTTTCAGGCTCATTACTGGGCTCAAAAGATGCAGCCATGAGGTCTCTCCTGATAGCAGGTGGGTAAGTAGAAATTAGCCGCTCGGCTAACCAGGCAGGAGCAAACGTATGCCAAAAATCGACGCACAACCAGCTTTTCAGTGAAGAGCAGCCAGGGACATTCTAGCAAGTTTTACTTGTAAGTAGGGTTGGAAATGCTTTTCAGGCTTAGTACTGGGCTCAAAAGATGCAGTCCTGAGGTCTCTCCTGATAGCAGGTGTGTAAGTCGAAATTCGCCGCTAGGCTGACCCTGCAGGAGCAAACGTATGCCAAAAATCGACGCTGAACCAGCTTTTCAGTGAAGAACAGCCAGGGACATTCTAGCAAGTTTTACTTGTAAGTGGGGTTGGAAACGCTTTTCAGGCTCATTACTGGGCGCAAAAGATGCAGCCATGAGGTCTCTCCTGATAGCAGGTGGGTAAGTAGAAATTCGCCGCTCGGCTGACCCGGCCGGAGCAAACATATGCCAAAATTGATGTAAAGCCAGCTTTTCAGTGAAGAGCAGCGAGGGACATTCTAGCAAGTTTTACTTGTAAGTGGGGTTGGAAACGCTTTTCAGGCTCAGTACTGGGCTCAAAAGATGCAGTCCTGAGGTCTCAGCAGGTGCGTAAGTTGGAATTCGCCGCTCGGCTGACCCTGCAGGAGCAAACGTATGCCAAAAATCGACACAGAACCAGCTTTTCGGTGAAGAGCAGCCAGGGACATTCTAGCAAGTTTTACTTGTAAGTGGGGTTGGAAACGCTTTTCAGGCTCAGTACTGGGCTCAAAAGATGCAGCTCTGAGATCTCTCCTGATAGCAGGTGGGTAAGTAGAAATTCGCCGCTCGGCTGACCCGGCAGGAGCAAACGTATGCCAAAAATCAACGCAGAATCAGCTTTTCAGTAAAGAGCAGCCAGGGACATTCTAGCAAATTTTACTTGTAAGTGGGGTTGTAAACGCTTTTCAGGCTTAGTACTGGGCTCAAAAGATGCAGCCCTGAGTTCTCTCCTGATAGCAGGTGGGTAAGTAGAAATTAGCAGCTCGGCTGACCAGGCACGACCAAACAAACATATGCCAAAAATATACGCAGAACCAGCTTTTCAGTGAAGAGCAGCCAGGGACATTCTAGCACGTTTTAATTGTAAGTGGGGTTGGAAATGCTTTTCAGGGTCAGTACTGGGCTCAAAAGATGCAGCACTGAGGTCTCTCCTGATAGCAGGTGGGTAAGTAGAAATTCGCCGCTCGGCTGACCCCGCAGGAGCAAACGTATGCCAAAATTCGACGCAGAACCAGCTTTTCAGTGAAGAGCAGCCAAGGACATTCTAGCAAGTTTTACTTGTAAGTGGGGTTGGAAACGCTTTTCAGGCTCAGTACTGGGCTCAAAAGATGCAGCTCTGAGGTCTGTCCTGATAGCAGGTGGGTAAGTAGAAATTCGCCGCTCGGCTTACCCGGCAGGAGCAAATGTATGCCAAAAATCGAAGCAGAATCAGCTTTTCAGTAAAGAGCAGCCAGGGACAGTCTAGCAAGTTTTACTTGTAAGTGGGGTTGGAAATGCTTTTCAGGGTCAGTACTGGGTTCAAAAGATGCAGCACTGAGGTCTCTCCTGATAGCAGGTGGGTATGTAGAAATTCGCCACTCGGCTGACCCAGCAAGAGCAAACGTATGCCAAAAATTGACGCAGCACCAGCTTTTCAGTGTAGAGCAGCCAGGGACATTCTAGAAAGTTTTACTTGTAAGTGGGGTTGGAAACGCTTTTCAGGCTCAGTACTGGGCTCAAAGATGCAGCCATGAGGTCTCTCCTGATAGCAGGTGGGTAAGTAGAAATTCGCCACTCGGCTGACCAGGCAGGAGCAAACGTATGCCAAAAATCGACGCAGAACCAGCTTTTCAGTGAAGAGCAGCCAGGGGCATTCTAGCATGTTTTACTTGTAAGTGGGGTTGGTAACGCTTTTCAGGCTCAATACTGGGCTCAAAAGATGCAGCACTGAGGTCTCTCCTGATAGCAGGCTGGTAAGTAGAAATTCACCGCTCGGCTGACCTTGCATTAGCAAACGTATGCCAAAAATCGACGCAGAACCAGCTTTTCAGTGAAGAGCAGCCAGGGACATTCTAGCAAGTTTTACTTGTAAGTGGGGTTGGAAACGCTTTTCAGGCTCATTACTGGGCTCAAAAGATGCAGCCATGAGGTCTCTCCTGATAGCAGGTGGGTAAGTAGAAATTAGCCGCTCGGCTAACCAGGCAGGAGCAAACGTATGCCAAAAATCAACGCACAACCAGCTTTTCAGTGAAGAGCAGCCAGGGACATTCTAGCAAGTTTTACTTGTAAGTAGGGTTGAAAATGCTTTTCAGGCTTAGTACTGGGCTCAAAAGATGCAGTCCTGAGGTCTCTCCTGATAGCAGGTGTGTAAGTCGGAAATCGCCGCTCAGCTGACCCGGCAGGAGCAAACGTATGCCAAAAATCGACTTGAACCAGCTTTTCAGTTGAGAGCAGCCAGGGACATTTTAGCAAGTTTTACTGGTAAGTGGGGTTGGAAATGCTTTTCAGGCTCAATACTGGGCTCAAAAGATGCAGCCCTGAGGTATCTCCTGATAGCAGGTGGGTAAGTTGGAATTCGCCGCTAGGCTGACCCTGCAGGAGCAAACGTATGCCAAAAATCGACGCTGAACCAGCTTTTCAGTGAAGAACAGCCAGGGACATTCTAGCAAGTTTTACTTGTAAGTGGGGTTGGAAACGCTTTTCAGGCTCATTACTGGGCGCAAAAGATGCAGCCATGAGGTCTCTCCTGATAGCAGGTGGGTAAGTAGAAATTCGCCGCTCGGCTGACCCGGCCGGAGCAAACATATGCCAAAATTGATGTAAAGCCTGCTTTTCAGTGAAGAGCAGCGAGGGACATTCTAGCAAGTTTTACTTGTAAGTGGGGTTGGAAACGCTTTTCAGGCTCAGTACTGGGCTCAAAAGATGCAGTCCTGAGGTCTCAGCAGGTGCGTAAGTTGGAATTCGCCGCTCGGCTGACCCTGCAGGAGCAAACGTATGCCAAAAATCGACACAGAACCAGCTTTTCGGTGAAGAGCAGCCAGGGACATTCTAGCAAGTTTTACTTGTAAGTGGGGTTGGAAACGCTTTTCAGGCTCAGTACTGGGCTCAAAAGATGCAGCTCTGAGATCTCTCCTGATAGCAGGTGGGTAAGTAGAAATTCGCCGCTCGGCTGACCCGGCAGGAGCAAACGTATGCCAAAAATCAACGCAGAATCAGCTTTTCAGTAAAGAGCAGCCAGGGACATTCTAGCAAATTTTACTTGTAAGTGGGGTTGTAAACGCTTTTCAGGCTTAGTACTGGGCTCAAAAGATGCAGCCCTGAGTTCTCTCCTGATAGCAGGTGGGTAAGTAGAAATTAGCAGCTCGGCTGACCAGGCACGACCAAACAAACATATGCCAAAAATATACGCAGAACCAGCTTTTCAGTGAAGAGCAGCCAGGGACATTCTAGCAAGTTTTAATTGTAAGTGGGGTTGGAAATGCTTTTCAGGGTCAGTACTGGGCTCAAAAGATGCAGCACTGAGGTCTCTCCTGATAGCAGGTGGGTAAGTAGAAATTCGCCGCTCGGCTGACCCCGCAGGAGCAAACGTATGCCAAAATTCGACGCAGAACCAGCTTTTCAGTGAAGAGCAGCCAAGGACATTCTAGCAAGTTTTACTTGTAAGTGGGGTTGGAAACGCTTTTCAGGCTCAGTACTGGGCTCAAAAGATGCAGCTCTGAGGTCTGTCCTGATAGCAGGTGGGTAAGTAGAAATTCGCCGCTCGGCTTACCCGGCAGGAGCAAATGTATGCCAAAAATCGAAGCAGAATCAGCTTTTCAGTAAAGAGCAGCCAGGGACAGTCTAGCAAGTTTTACTTGTAAGTGGGGTTGGAAATGCTTTTCAGGGTCAGTACTGGGTTCAAAAGATGCAGCACTGAGGTCTCTCCTGATAGCAGGTGGGTATGTAGAAATTCGCCACTCGGCTGACCCAGCAAGAGCAAACGTATGCCAAAAATTGACGCAGCACCAGCTTTTCAGTGTAGAGCAGCCAGGGACATTCTAGAAAGTTTTACTTGTAAGTGGGGTTGGAAACGCTTTTCAGGCTCAGTACTGGGCTCAAAGATGCAGCCATGAGGTCTCTCCTGATAGCAGGTGGGTAAGTAGAAATTCGCCACTCGGCTGACCAGGCAGGAGCAAACGTATGCCAAAAATCGACGCAGAACCAGCTTTTCAGTGAAGAGCAGCCAGGGGCATTCTAGCATGTTTTACTTGTAAGTGGGGTTGGTAACGCTTTTCAGGCTCAATACTGGGCTCAAAAGATGCAGCACTGAGGTCTCTCCTGATAGCAGGCTGGTAAGTAGAAATTCACCGCTCGGCTGACCTTGCATTAGCAAACGTATGCCAAAAATCGACGCAGAACCAGCTTTTCAGTGAAGAGCAGCCAGGGACATTCTAGCAAGTTTTACTTGTAAGTGGGGTTGGAAACGCTTTTCAGGCTCATTACTGGGCTCAAAAGATGCAGCCATGAGGTCTCTCCTGATAGCAGGTGGGTAAGTAGAAATTAGCCGCTCGGCTAACCAGGCAGGAGCAAACGTATGCCAAAAATCAACTCACAACCAGCTTTTCAGTGAAGAGCAGCCAGGGACATTCTAGCAAGTTTTACTTGTAAGTAGGGTTGAAAATGCTTTTCAGGCTTAGTACTGGGCTCAAAAGATGCAATCCTGAGGTCTCTCCTGATAGCAGGTGTGTAAGTCGGAAATCGCCGCTCAGCTGACCCGGCAGGAGCAAACTTATGCCAAAAATCGACTTGAACCAGCTTTTCAGTTGAGAGCAGCCAGGGACATTTTAGCAAGTTTTACTGGTAAGTGGGGTTGGAAATGCTTTTCAGGCTCAATACTGGGCTCAAAAGATGCAGCCCTGAGGTATCTCCTGATAGCAGGTGGGTAAGTTGGAATTCGCCGCTAGGCTGACCCTGCAGGAGCAAACATATGCCAAAAATTGACGCAGCACCAGCTTTTCAGTGTAGAGCAGCCAGGGACATTCTAGAAAGTTTTACTTGTAAGTGGGGTTGGAAACGCTTTTCAGGCTAAGTACTGGGCTCAAAGATGCAGCCATGAGGTCTCTCCTGATAGCAGGTGGGTAAGTAGAAATTCGCCACTCGGCTGACCAGGCAGGAGCAAACGTATGCCAAAAATCGACGCAGAACCAGCTTTTCAGTGAAGAGCAGCCAGGGGCATTCTAGCATGTTTTACTTGTAAGTGGGGTTGGTAACGCTTTTCAGGCTCAATACTGGGCTCAAAAGATGCAGCACTGAGGTCTCTCCTGATAGCAGGCTGGTAATTAGAAATTCACCGCTCGGCTGACCTTGCAATAGCAAACGTATGCCAAAAATCGAAGCAGAACCAGCTTTTCAGTGAAGAGCAGCCAGGGACATTCTAGCAAGTTTTACTTGTAAGTGGGGTTGGAAACGCTTTTCAGGCTCATTACTGGGCTCAAAAGATGCAGCCATGAGGTCTCTCCTGATAGCAGGTGGGTAAGTAGAAATTAGCCGCTCGGCTAACCAGGCAGGAGCAAACGTATGCCAAAAATCAACGCACAACCAGCTTTTCAGTGAAGAGCAGCCAGGGACATTCTAGCAAGTTTTACTTGTAAGTAGGGTTGAAAATGCTTTTCAGGCTTAGTACTGGGCTCAAAAGATGCAGTCCTGAGGTCTCTCCTGATAGCAGGTGTGTAAGTCGGAAATCGCCGCTCAGCTGACCCGGCAGGAGCAAACGTATGCCAAAAATCGACTTGAACCAGCTTTTCAGTTGAGAGCAGCCAGGGACATTTTAGCAAGTTTTACTGGTAAGTGGGGTTGGAAATGCTTTTCAGGCTCAATACTGGGCTCAAAAGATGCAGCCCTGAGGTATCTCCTGATAGCAGGTGGGTAAGTTGGAATTCGCCGCTAGGCTGACCCTGCAGGAGCAAACGTATGCCAAAAATCGACTTGAACCAGCTTTTCAGTTGAGAGCAGCCAGGGACATTTTAGCAAGTTTTACTGGTAAGTGGGGTTGGAAATGCTTTTCAGGCTCAATACTGGGCTCAAAAGATGCAGCCCTGAGTTCTCTCCTGATAGCAGGTGGGTAAGTAGAAATTAGCAGCTCGGCTGACCAGGCACGACCAAACAAACATATGCCAAAAATATACGCAGAACCAGCTTTTCAGTGAAGAGCAGCCAGGGACATTCTAGCAAGTTTTAATTGTAAGTGGGGTTGGAAATGCTTTTCAGGGTCAGTACTGGGCTCAAAAGATGCAGCACTGAGGTCTCTCCTGATAGCAGGTGGGTAAGTAGAAATTCGCCGCTCGGCTGACCCCGCAGGAGCAAACGTATGCCAAAATTCGACGCAGAACCAGCTTTTCAGTGAAGAGCAGCCAAGGACATTCTAGCAAGTTTTACTTGTAAGTGGGGTTGGAAACGCTTTTCAGGCTCAGTACTGGGCTCAAAAGATGCAGCTCTGAGGTCTGTCCTGATAGCAGGTGGGTAAGTAGAAATTCGCCACTCGGCTTACCCGGCAGGAGCAAATGTATGCCAAAAATCGAAGCAGAATCAGCTTTTCAGTAAAGAGCAGCCAGGGACAGTCTAGCAAGTTTTACTTGTAAGTGGGGTTGGAAATGCTTTTCAGGGTCAGTACTGGGTTCAAAAGATGCAGCACTGAGGTCTCTCCTGATAGCAGGTGGGTATGTAGAAATTCGCCACTCGGCTGACCCAGCAAGAGCAAACGTATGCCAAAAATTGACGCAGCACCAGCTTTTCAGTGTAGAGCAGCCAGGGACATTCTAGAAAGTTTTACTTGTAAGTGGGGTTGGAAACGCTTTTCAGGCTCAGTACTGGGCTCAAAGATGCAGCCATGAGGTCTCTCCTGATAGCAGGTGGGTAAGTAGAAATTCGCCACTCGGCTGACCAGGCAGGAGCAAACGTATGCCAAAAATCGACGCAGAACCAGCTTTTCAGTGAAGAGCAGCCAGGGGCATTCTAGCATGTTTTACTTGTAAGTGGGGTTGGTAACGCTTTTCAGGCTCAATACTGGGCTCAAAAGATGCAGCACTGAGGTCTCTCCTGATAGCAGGCTGGTAAGTAGAAATTCACCGCTCGGCTGACCTTGCATTAGCAAACGTATGCCAAAAATCGACGCAGAACCAGCTTTTCAGTGAAGAGCAGCCAGGGACATTCTAGCAAGTTTTACTTGTAAGTGGGGTTGGAAACGCTTTTCAGGCTCATTACTGGGCTCAAAAGATGCAGCCATGAGGTCTCTCCTGATAGCAGGTGGGTAAGTAGAAATTAGCCGCTCGGCTAACCAGGCAGGAGCAAACGTATGCCAAAAATCAACTCACAACCAGCTTTTCAGTGAAGAGCAGCCAGGGACATTCTAGCAAGTTTTACTTGTAAGTAGGGTTGAAAATGCTTTTCAGGCTTAGTACTGGGCTCAAAAGATGCAGTCCTGAGGTCTCTCCTGATAGCAGGTGTGTAAGTCGGAAATCGCCGCTCAGCTGACCCGGCAGGAGCAAACGTATGCCAAAAATCGACTTGAACCAGCTTTTCAGTTGAGAGCAGCCAGGGACATTTTAGCAAGTTTTACTGGTAAGTGGGGTTGGAAATGCTTTTCAGGCTCAATACTGGGCTCAAAAGATGCAGCCCTGAGGTATCTCCTGATAGCAGGTGGGTAAGTTGGAATTCGCCGCTAGGCTGACCCTGCAGGAGCAAACATATGCCAAAAATTGACGCAGCACCAGCTTTTCAGTGTAGAGCAGCCAGGGACATTCTAGAAAGTTTTACTTGTAAGTGGGGTTGGAAACGCTTTTCAGGCTAAGTACTGGGCTCAAAGATGCAGCCATGAGGTCTCTCCTGATAGCAGGTGGGTAAGTAGAAATTCGCCACTCGGCTGACCAGGCAGGAGCAAACGTATGCCAAAAATCGACGCAGAACCAGCTTTTCAGTGAAGAGCAGCCAGGGGCATTCTAGCATGTTTTACTTGTAAGTGGGGTTGGTAACGCTTTTCAGGCTCAATACTGGGCTCAAAAGATGCAGCACTGAGGTCTCTCCTGATAGCAGGCTGGTAATTAGAAATTCACCGCTCGGCTGACCTTGCAATAGCAAACGTATGCCAAAAATCGAAGCAGAACCAGCTTTTCAGTGAAGAGCAGCCAGGGACATTCTAGCAAGTTTTACTTGTAAGTGGGGTTGGAAACGCTTTTCAGGCTCATTACTGGGCTCAAAAGATGCAGCCATGAGGTCTCTCCTGATAGCAGGTGGGTAAGTAGAAATTAGCCGCTCGGCTAACCAGGCAGGAGCAAACGTATGCCAAAAATCAACGCACAACCAGCTTTTCAGTGAAGAGCAGCCAGGGACATTCTAGCAAGTTTTACTTGTAAGTAGGGTTGAAAATGCTTTTCAGGCTTAGTACTGGGCTCAAAAGATGCAGTCCTGAGGTCTCTCCTGATAGCAGGTGTGTAAGTCGGAAATCGCCGCTCAGCTGACCCGGCAGGAGCAAACGTATGCCAAAAATCGACTTGAACCAGCTTTTCAGTTGAGAGCAGCCAGGGACATTTTAGCAAGTTTTACTGGTAAGTGGGGTTGGAAATGCTTTTCAGGCTCAATACTGGGCTCAAAAGATGCAGCCCTGAGGTATCTCCTGATAGCAGGTGGGTAAGTTGGAATTCGCCGCTAGGCTGACCCTGCAGGAGCAAACGTATGCCAAAAATCGACGCTGAACCAGCTTTTCAGTGAAGAACAGCCAGGGACATTCTAGCAAGTTTTACTTGTAAGTGGGGTTGGAAACGCTTTTCAGGCTCATTACTGGGCGCAAAAGATGCAGCCATGAGGTCTCTCCTGATAGCAGGTGGGTAAGTAGAAATTCGCCGCTCGGCTGACCCGGCCGGAGCAAACATATGCCAAAATTGATGTAAAGCCAGCTTTTCAGTGAAGAGCAGCGAGGGACATTCTAGCAAGTTTTACTTGTAAGTGGGGTTGGAAACGCTTTTCAGGCTCAGTACTGGGCTCAAAAGATGCAGTCCTGAGGTCTCAGCAGGTGCGTAAGTTGGAATTCGCCGCTCGGCTGACCCTGCAGGAGCAAACGTATGCCAAAAATCGACACAGAACCAGCTTTTCGGTGAAGAGCAGCCAGGGACATTCTAGCAAGTTTTACTTGTAAGTGGGGTTGGAAACGCTTTTCAGGCTCAGTACTGGGCTCAAAAGATGCAGCTCTGAGATCTCTCCTGATAGCAGGTGGGTAAGTAGAAATTTGCCGCTCGGCTGACCCGGCAGGACAAACGTATGCCAAAAATCGACGCAGAATCAGCTTTTCAGTAAAGAGCAGCCAGGGACATTCTAGCAAATTTTACTTGTAAGTGGGGTTGTAAACGCTTTTCAGGCTTAGTACTGGGCTCAAAAGATGCAGCCCTGAGTTCTCTCCTGATAGCAGGTGGGTAAGTAGAAATTAGCAGCTCGGCTGACCAGGCACGACCAAACAAACATATGCCAAAAATATACGCAGAACCAGCTTTTCAGTGAAGAGCAGCCAGGGACATTCTAGCAAGTTTTAATTGTAAGTGGGGTTGGAAATGCTTTTCAGGGTCAGTACTGGGCTCAAAAGATGCAGCACTGAGGTCTCTCCTGATAGCAGGTGGGTAAGTAGAAATTCGCCGCTCGGCTGACCCGGCAGGAGCAAACGTATGCCAAAAATGTACGCAGAACCAGCTTTTCAGTGAAGAGCAACCTGGGACATTCTAGCAAATGTTACTTGTAAGTGGGGTTGGAAACGCTTTTCAGGCTTAGTACTGGGCTCAAAAGATGCAGCCCTGAGGTCTCTCCTGATAGCAGGTGGGTATGTAGAAATTCGACACTCGGCTGACTCAGCAAGAGCAAACGAATGCCAAAAATCAACGCAGAACCAGCTTTTCAGTGAGGAGCTGCCAGGGACATTCTAGCAAATTTTACTAGTAAGTGGGGTTGGAAACGCTTTTCAGGCTCAATACTGGACTCAAAAGATGCAGCCCTGAGGTCTCTCATGATAGCAGGTGGGTAAGTTGGAATTCGCCGCTCGGCTGACCCTGCAGGAGCAAACGTATGCCAAAATTCGACGCAGAACCAGCTTTTCAGTGAAGAGCAGCCAAGGACATTCTAGCAAGTTTTACTTGTAAGTGGGGTTGGAAACAATTTTCGGGCTCAGGACTGGGCTCAAAAGATGCAGCCATATAAATAATAAATGAATAAATAATCCACATTTGTAAAGCGCACAATCACCCGTAAGGGTCTCTAGGCGCTGGGGGCCGTCGGGAAGATTAAGCAAGCTATTACCCAGAGTCACATGGTGCTGGGCTAACCTGCCGCCGGAGACGGGGATCGAACCCTGATCCCCAGATTCCAGCGTCAGTCGCCCTGGCCGCGGCGCCACACCTCTTGATAGCAGGTGGGTAAGTAGAAATTACCCGCTCGGCTGACCCTGCAGGAGCAAACGTATGCCAAAAATCGACGCTGAACCAGCTTTTCAGTGAAGGGCAGCCAGGGACATTCTAGCAAGTTTTACGAGTAAGTGGGGTTGGAAACGCATTTCAGGCTCAATACTGGACTCAAAAGATGCAGCTCTGAGATCTCTCATGATAACAGGTGGGTAAGTTGGAATTCGTCGCTCGGCAGACCCTGCAGGAGCAAACGTATGCCAACATTCGACGCAGAACCAGCTTTTCAGTGAAGAGCAGCCAAGGACATTCTAGCAAGTTTTACTTGTAAGTGGGGTTGTAAACGATTTTCAGGCTCAGGACTGGGCTCAAAAGATGCAGCCATGAGGTCTCTCTTGATAGCAGGTGGGTAAGTAAAAATTACCCGCTCGGCTGACCCAGCAAGAGCAAACGTATGCCAAAAATTGACGCAGCACCAGCTTTTCAGTGTAGAGCAGCCAGGGACATTCTAAAAAGTTTTACTTGTAAGTTGGGTTGGAAACACTTTTCAGGCTCAGTACTGGGCTCAAAGATGCAGCCATGAGGTCTCTCCTGATAGCAGGTGGGTAAGTAGAAATTCGCCACTCGGCTGACCCAGCAGGAGCAAACGTATGCCAAAATTGATGTAAAGCCAGCTTTTCAGTGAAGAGCAGCGAGGGACATTCTAGCAAGTTTTACTTGTAAGTGGGGTTGGAAACGCTTTTCAGGCTCAGTACTGGGATCAAAAGATGCAGTCCTGAGGTCTCAGCAGGTGCGTAAGTTGGAATTCGCTGCTCGGCTGACCCTGCAGGAGCAAACGTATGCCAAAAATCGACACAGAACCAGCTTTTCGGTGAAGAGCAGCCAGGGACAATCTAGCAAGTTTTACTTGTAAGTGGGGTTGGAAACGCTTTTCAGGCTCAGTACTGGGCTCAAAAGATGCAGCTCTGAGATCTCTCCTGATAGCAGGTGGGTAAGTAGAAATTCGCCGCTCGGTTGACCCGGCAGGAGCAAACGTATGCCAAAAATCGACGCAGAATCAGCTTTTCAGTAAAGAGCAGCCAGGGACATTCTAGCAAATTTTACTTGTAAGTCGGGTTGTAAACGCTTTTCAGGATTAGTACTGGGCTCAAAAGATGTAGTCCTGAGTTCTCTCCTGATAGCAGGTGGGTAAGTAGAAATTAGCAGCTCGGCTGACCAGGCACGACCAAACATATGCCAAAAATATACGCACAACCAGCTTTTCAGTGAAGAGCAGCCAGGGACATTCTAGCAAGTTTTAATTGTAAGTGGGGTTGGAAATGCTTTTCAGGGTCAGTACTGGGCTCAAAAGATGCAGCACTGAGGTCTCTCCTGATAGCAGGTGGGTAAGTAGAAATTCGCCGCTCGGCTGACCCGGAAGGAGCAAACGTATGCCAAAAATGTACGCAGAACCAGCTTTTCAGTGAAGAGCAGCCTGGGACATTCTAGCAAATTTTACTTGTAAGGGGGGTTGGAAACGCTTTTCAGGCTTAGTACTGGGCTTAAAAGATGCAGCCCTGAGGTCTCTCCTGATAGCAGGTGGGTATGTAGAAATTCGACACTCGGCTGACTCAGCAAGAGCAAACGAATGCCAAAAATCAACGCAGAACCAGCTTTTCAGTGAGGAGCAGCCAGGGACATTCTAGCAAGTTTTACTAGTAAGTGGGGTTGGAAACGCTTTTCAGGCTCAATACTGGACTCAAAAGATGCAGCCCTGAGGTCTCTCATGATAGCAGGTGGGTAAGTTGGAATTCGCCGCTCGGCTGACCCTGCAGGAGCAAACGTATGCCAAAATTCGACGCAGAACCAGCTTTTCAGTGAAGAGAAGCCAAGGACATTCTAGCAAGTTTTACTTGTAAGTGGGGTTGGAAACAATTTTCGGGCTCAGGACTGGGCTCAAAAGATGCAGCCATGAGGTCTCTCTTGATAGCAGGTGGGTAAGTAGAAATTACCCGCTCGGCTGACCCTGCAGGAGCAAACGTATGCCAAAAATCGATGCTGAACCAGCTTTTCAGTGAAGAGCAGCCAGGGACATTCTAGCAAGTTTTACTTGTAAGTGGGGTTGGAAACGCTTTTCAGGCTCATTACTGGGCTCAAAAGATGCAGCCATGAGGTCTCTCCTGATAGCAGGTGGGTAAGTAGAAATTCGCCGTTCGGCTGATCCGGCCGGAGGAAACGTATGTCAAAATTGATGTAAAGCCAGCTTTTCAGTGAAGAGCAGCGAGGGACATTCTAGCAAGCTTTACTTGTAAATGGGGTTGGAAAAGCTTTTCAGGCTCAGTACTGGGCTCAAAAGATGCAGTCCTGAGGTTTCAGCAGGTGCGTAAGTTGGAATTCACCGCTCGGCTGACACTGCAGGAGCAAACGTATGCCAAAAATCGACACAGAACCAGCTTTTCGGTGAAGAGCAGCCAGGGACATTCTAGCAAGTTTTACTTGTAAGTGTGGTTGGAAACGCTTTTCAGGCTCAGTACTGGGCTCAAAAGATGCAGCTCTGAGGTCTGTCCTGATAGCAGGTGGGTAAGTAGAAATTCGCCGCTCGGCTGACCCGGCAGGAGCAAACGTATGCCAAAAATCAAAGCAGAATCAGCTTTTCAGTAAAGAGCAGCCAGGGACATTCTAGCAAGTTTTACTTGTAAGTGGGGTTGGAAATGCTTTTCAGGGTCAGTACTGGGCTCAAAAGATGCAGCACTGAGGTCTCTCCTGATAGCAGGTGGGTAAGTAGAAACTCGGCACTCGGCTGACCCGGCAGGAACAAACGTATGCCAAAAATGTACACAGAATCAGCTTTTCAGGGAAGAGCAGCCTGGGACATTCTAGCAAATTTTACTTGTAAGTGGGGTTGGAAACGCTTTTCAGGCTTAGTACTGGGCTCAAAAGATGCAGCCCTGAGGTCTCTCCTGATAGCAGGTGGGTATGTAGAAATTCGACACTCGGCTGACTCAGCAAGAGCAAACGAATGCCAAAAATCAACGCAGAACCAGCTTTTCAGTGAGGAGCAGCCAGGGACATTCTAGCAAGTTTTACTAGTAAGTGGGGTTGGAAACGCTTTTCAGGCTCAATACTGGACTCAAAAGATGCAGCCCTGAGGTCTCTCATGATAGTAGGTGGGTAAGTTGGAATTCGCCGCTCGGCTGACCCTGCAGGAGCAAACGTATGCCAAAATTCGACGCAGAACCAGCTTTTAAGTGAAGAGCAGCCAAGGACCTTCTAGCAAGTTTTACTTGTAAGTGGGGTTGGAAACAATTTTCGGGCTCAGGACTGGGCTCAAAAGATGCAGCCATGAGGTCTCTATTGATAGCAGGTGGGTAAGTAGAAATTACCCGCTCGGCTGACCGCGCAGGAGCAAACGTATGCCAAAAATCGACGCTGAACCAGCTTTTCAGTGAAGAGCAGCCAGGGACATTCTAGCAAGTTTTACTTGTAAGTGGGGTTGGAAACGCTTTTCAGGCTCATTACTGGGCTCAAAAGATGCAGCACTGAGGTCTCTCCTGATAGCAGGTGGGTAAGTAGAAACTCGGCGCTCGGCTGACCCGGCAGGAACAAACGTATGCCAAAAATGTACACAGAACTAGCTTTTCAGGGAAGTGCAGCCTGGGACATTCTAGCAAATTTTACTTGTAAGTGGGGTTGGAAATGCTTTTCAGGGTCAGTACTGGGCTCAAAAGATGCAGCACTGAGGTCTCTCTTGATAGCAGGTGGGTAAGTAGAAATTACCCGCTCGGCTGACCCAGCAAGAGCAAACGTATGCCAAAAATTGACGCAGCACCAGCTTTTCAGTGAAGAGCAGCCAGGGGCATTCTAGCATTTTTACTTGTAAGTGGGGTTGGAAACGCTTTTCAGACTCAGGACTGGGCTCAAAAGACGCAGCACTGAGGTCTCTCCCGATAGCAGGTGGGTAAGTAGAAATTCACCTCTCATCTGACCCGGCAGGAACAAACGTATGCCAAAAATTGACTTGAACCAGCGTTTCAGTGAAGAGCAGCCATGGACGTTCTAGCAAGTTTTACTGGTAAGTGGGGTTGGTAACGCTTTTCAGGCTCAATACTGGGCTCAAAAGATGCAGCACTGAGGTCTCTCCTGATAGCAGGCTGGTAAGTAGAAATTCACCGCTAGGCTGACCTGGCATTAGCAAACGTATGCCAAAAATTGACGCAGAACCAGCTTTTCAGTGAAGAGCAGCCAGGGACATTCTAGCAAGTTTTAGTTGTAAGTGGGGTTGGAAACGCTTTTCAGGCTCAGTACTGGGCTCAAAAGATGCAGCCATGAGGTCTCTCTTGATAGCAGCTGGGTAAGTAGAAATTTGCCGCTCGGCTAACCAGGCAGGAGCAAACGTATGCCAAAAATCGACGCACAACCAGCTTTTCAGTGAAGAGCAGCCAGGGACATTCTAGCAAGTTTTACTTGTAAGTAGGGTTGGAAATGCTTTTCAGGCTTAGTACTGGGCTCAAAAGATGCAGTCGTGAGGTCTCTCCTGATAGCAGGTGTGTAAGTCGGAATTCGCCACTCAGCTGACCCGGCAGGAGCAAACGTATGCCAAAAATCGACTTGAACCAGCTTTTCAGTTGAGAGCAGCCAGGGACATTTTAGCAAGTTTTACTGGTAAGTGGGGTTGGAAATGCTTTTCAGGCTCAATACTGGGCTCAAAAGATGCAGCCCTGAGGTGTCTCCTGATAGCAGGTGGGTACGTTGGAATTCGCCGCTAGGCTGACCCTGCAGGAGCAAACGTATGCCGAAAATCGACGCTGAACCAGCTTTTCAGTGAAGAGCAGCCAGGGACATTCTAGTAAGTTTTACTTGTAAGTGGGGTTGGAAACGCTTTTCAGGCTCATTACTGGGCTCAAAAGATGCAGCAATGAGGTCTCTCCTGATAGCAGGCTGACCCGGCTGACCCGGCAAGAGCAAACGTATGCCAAAAATTGACGCAGAACCAGCTTTTCAGTGAGGAGCAGCCAGGGACATTCTAGCAAGTTTTACTAGTAAATGGGGTTGGAAACGCTTTTCAGGCTCAATACTGGACTCAAAAGATGCAGCCCTGAGGTCTCTCATGATAGCAGGTGGGTAAGTTGGAATTCGCCGCTCGGCTGACTCTGCAGGAGCAAACGTATGTCAAAATTCGACGCAGAACCAGCTTTTCAGTGAAGAGCAGCCAAGGACATTCTAGCAAGTTTTACTTGTAAGTGGGGTTGGAAACAATTTTCGGGCTCAGGACTGGGCTCAAAAGATGCAGCCATGAGGTCTCTCTTGATAGCAGGTGGGTAAGTAGAAACTACCCGCTCGGCTGACCCTGCAGGAGCAAACGTATGCCAAAAATCGACGCTGAACCAGCTTTTCAGTGAAGAGCAGCCAGGGATATTCTAGCAAATTTTACTTGTAAGTGGGGTTGGAAATGCTTTTCAGGGTCAGTACTGGGCTCAAAAAATGCAGCACTGAGGTCTCTCCTGATAGCAGGTGGGTAAGTAGAAACTCGGCGCTCGGCTGACCCGGCAGGAACAAACGTATGCCAAAAATGTACACAGAACCAGCTTTTCAGGGAAGAGCAGCCTGGGACATTCTAGCAAATTTTACTTGTAAGTGGGGTTGGAAACGCTTTTCAGGCTTAGTACTGGGCTCAAAAGATGCAGCCCTGAGGTCTCTCCTGATAGCAGGTGGGTATGTGGAAATTCGCCACTCGGCTGACTCAGCAGGAGCAAACGTATGCCAAAAATTGACGCAGAACCAGCTTTTCAGTGAGGAGCAGCCAGGGACATTCTAGCAAGTTTTACGAGTAAGTGGGGTTGGAAACGCATTTCAGGCTCAATACTGGACTCAAAAGATGCAGCCCTGAGGTCTCTCATGATAGCAGGTGGGTAAGTTGGAATTCGTCGCTCGGCAGACCCTGCAGGAGCAAACATATGCCAACATTCGACGCAGAACCAGCTTTTCAGTGAAGAGCAGCCAAGGACATTCTAGCAAGTTTTACTTGTAAGTGGGGTTGGAAACGATTTTCAGGCTCAGTACTGGGCTCAAAGATGCAGCCATGAGGTCTCTCCTGATAGCAGGTGGGTAAGTAGAAATTCGCCACTCGGCTGACCCAGCAGGAGCAAACGTATGCCAAAAATCGACGCAGAACCAGCTTTTCAGTGAAGAGCAGCCAGGGGCATTCTAGCATGTTTTACTTGTAAGTGGGGTTGGTAACGCTTTTCAGGCTCAATACTGGGCTCAAAAGATGCAACACTGAGGTCTCTCCTGATAGCAGGCTGGTAAGTAGAAATTCACCGCTCGGCTGACCTTGCATTAGCAAACGTATGCCAAAAATCGACGCAAAACCAGATTTTCAGTGAAGAGCAGCCAGGGACATTCTTGCAAGTTTTAGTTGTAAGTGGGGTTGGAAACGCTTTTCAGGCTCAGCACTGGGCTCAAAAGATGCAGCCATGAGGTCTCTCTTGATAGCAGCTGGGTAAGTAGAAATTTGCCGCTCGGCTGACCCGGCAGGATCAAACATATGCCAAAAATCGACGCAGAACCAGCTTTTCAGTGTAGAGCAGCCAGGGACATTCTAGCAAGTTTTACTTGTAAGTGGGGTTGGAAACGCTTTTCAGGCTCATTACTGGGCTCAAAAGATGCAGCCATGAGGTCTCTCCTGATAGCAGGTGGGTAAGTAGAAATTAACTGCTCCGCTAACCAGGCAGGAGCAAACGTATGCCAAAAATCGACGCACAACCAGCTTTTCAGTGAAGAGCAGCCAGGGACATTCTAGCAAGTTTTACTTGTAAGTAGGGTTGGAAATGCTTTTCAGGCTTAGTACTAGGCTCAAAAGATGCAGTCCTGAGGTCTCTCCTGATAGCAGGTGTGTAAGTCGGAATTCGCCGCTCAGCTGACCCGGGAGGAGCAAACGTATGCCAAAAATCGACTTGAACCAGCTTTTCAGTTGAGAGCAGCCAGGGACATTTTAGCAAGTTTTACTGGTAAGTGGGGTTGGAAATGCTTTTCAGGCTCAATACTGGGCTCAAAAGATGCAGCCCTGAGGTGTCTCCTGATAGCAGGTGGGTAAGTTGGAATTCGCCGCTAGGCTGACCCTACAGGAGCAAACGTATGCCAAAAATCGAATCTGAACCAGCTTTTCAGTGAAGAGCAGCCAGGGACATTCTGGCAAGTTTTACTTGTAAGTGGGGTTGGAAACGCTTTTCAGGCTCATTACTGGGCTCAAAAGATGCAGCCATGAGGTCTCTCCTGATAGCAGGTGGGTAAGTAGAAATTCGCCGCTCGGCTGACCCGGCCGGAGCAAACGTATGCCAAAATTGATGTAAAGCCAGCTTTTCAGTGAAGAGCAGCGAGGGACATTCTAGCAAGTTTTACTTGTAAGTGGGGTTGGAAACGCTTTTCAGGCTCAGTACTGGGCTCAAAAGATGCAGTCCTGAGGTCTCAGCAGGTGCGTAAGTTGGAATTCGCCGTTCGGCTGACCCTGCAGGAGCAAACGTATGCCAACATTCGACGCAGAACCAGCTTTTCAGTGAAGAGCAGCCAAGGACATTCTAGCAAGTTTTACTTGTAAGTGGGGTTGGAAACGATTTTCAGGCTCAGGACTGGGCTCAAAAGATGCAGCCATGAGGTCTCTCTTGATAGCAGGTGGGTAAGTAGAAATTACCCGCTCGGCTGACCCAGCAAGAGCAAACGTATGCCAAAAATTGACGCAGCACCAGCTTTTCAGTGTAGAGCAGCCAGGGACATTCTAAAAAGTTTTACTTGTAAGTTGGGTTGGAAACACTTTTCAGGCTCAGTACTGGGCTCAAAGATGCAGCCATGAGGTCTCTCCTGATAGCAGGTGGGTAAGTAGAAATTCGCCACTCGGCTGACCCAGCAGGAGCAAACGTATGCCAAAATTGATGTAAAGCCAGCTTTTCAGTGAAGAGCAGCGAGGGACATTCTAGCAAGTTTTACTTGTAAGTGGGGTTGGAAACGCTTTTCAGGCTCAGTACTGGGATCAAAAGATGCAGTCCTGAGGTCTCAGCAGGTGCGTAAGTAGAAATTCGCCGCTCGGTTGACCCGGCAGGAGCAAACGTATGCCAAAAATCGACGCAGAATCAGCTTTTCAGTAAAGAGCAGCCAGGGACATTCTAGCAAATTTTACTTGTAAGTCGGGTTGTAAACGCTTTTCAGGATTAGTACTGGGCTCAAAAGATGCAGTCCTGAGGTCTCTCCTGATAGCAGGTGGGTAAGTAGAAATTAGCAGCTCGGCTGACCAGGCACGACCAAACATATGCCAAAAATATACGCACAACCAGCTTTTCAGTGAAGAGCAGCCAGGGACATTCTAGCAAGTTTTAATTGTAAGTGGGGTTGGAAATGCTTTTCAGGGTCAGTACTGGGCTCAAAAGATGCAGCACTGAGGTCTCTCCTGATAGCAGGTGGGTAAGTAGAAATTCGCCGCTCGGCTGACCCGGCAGGAGCAAACGTATGCCAAAAATGTACGCAGAACCAGCTTTTCAGTGAAGAGCAGCCTGGGACATTCTAGCAAATTTTACTTGTAAGGGGGGTTGGAAACGCTTTTCAGGCTTAGTACTGGGCTTAAAAGATGCAGCCCTGAGGTCTCTCCTGAAAGCAGGTGGGTATGTAGAAATTCGACACTCGGCTGACTCAGCAAGAGCAAACGAATGCCAAAAATCAACGCAGAACCAGCTTTTCAGTGAGGAGCAGCCAGGGACATTCTAGCAAGTTTTACTAGTAAGTGGGGTTGGAAACGCTTTTCAGGCTCAATACTGGACTCAAAAGATGCAGCCCTGAGGTCTCTCATGATAGCAGGTGGGTAAGTTGGAATTCGCCGCTCGGCTGACCCTGCAGGAGCAAACGTATGCCAAAATTCGACGCAGAACCAGCTTTTCAGTGAAGAGAAGCCAAGGACATTCTAGCAAGTTTTACTTGTAAGTGGGGTTGGAAACAATTTTCGGGCTCAGGACTGGGCTCAAAAGATGCAGCCATGAGGTCTCTCTTGATAGCAGGTGGGTAAGTAGAAATTACCCGCTCGGCTGACCCTGCAGGAGCAAACGTATGCCAAAAATCGATGCTGAACCAGCTTTTCAGTGAAGAGCAGCCAGGGACATTCTAGCAAGTTTTACTTGTAAGTGGGGTTGGAAACGCTTTTCAGGCTCATTACTGGGCTCAAAAGATGCAGCCATGAGGTCTCTCCTGATAGCAGGTGGGTAAGTAGAAATTCGCCGTTCGGCTGATCCGGCCGGAGCAAACGTATGTCAAAATTAATGTAAAGCCAGCTTTTCAGTGAAGAGCAGCGAGGGACATTCTAGCAAGCTTTACTTGTAAGTGGGGTTGGAAAAGCTTTTCAGGCTCAGTACTGGGCTCAAAAGATGCAGTCCTGAGGTTTCAGCAGGTGCGTAAGTTGGAATTCACCGCTCGGCTGACACTGCAGGAGCAAACGTATGCCAAAAATCGACACAGAACCAGCTTTTCGGTGAAGAGCAGCCAGGGACATTCTAGCAAGTTTTACTTGTAAGTGTGGTTGGAAACGCTTTTCAGGCTCAGTACTGGGCTCAAAAGATGCAGCTCTGAGGTCTGTCCTGATAGCAGGTGGGTAAGTAGAAATTCGCCGCTCGGCTGACCCGGCAGGAGCAAACGTATGCCAAAAATCGAAGCAGAATCAGCTTTTCAGTAAAGAGCAGCCAGGGACATTCTAGCAAGTTTTACTTGTAAGTGGGGTTGGAAATGCTTTTCAGGGTCAGTACTGGGCTCAAAAGATGCAGCACTGAGGTCTCTCCTGATAGCAGGTGGGTAAGTAGAAACTCGGCACTCGGCTGACCCGGCAGGAACAAACGTATGCCAAAAATGTACACAGAACCAGCTTTTCAGGGAAGAGCAGCCTGGGACATTCTAGCAAATTTTACTTGTAAGTGGGGTTGGAAACGCTTTTCAGGCTTAGTACTGGGCTCAAAAGATGCAGCCCTGAGGTCTCTCCTGATAGCAGGTGGGTATGTAGAAATTCGACACTCGGCTGACTCAGCAAGAGCAAACGAATGCCAAAAATCAACGCAGAACCAGCTTTTCAGTGAGGAGCAGCCAGGGACATTCTAGCAAGTTTTACTAGTAAGTGGGGTTGGAAACGCTTTTCAGGCTCAATAATGGACTCAAAAGATGCAGCCCTGAGGTCTCTCGTGATAGTAGGTGGGTAAGTTGGAATTCGCCGCTCGGCTGACCCTGCAGGAGCAAACGTATGCCAAAATTCGACGCAGAACCAGCTTTTAAGTGAAGAGCAGCCAAGGACCTTCTAGCAAGTTTTACTTGTAAGTGGGGTTGGAAACAATTTTCGGGCTCAGGACTGGGCTCAAAAGATGCAGCCATGAGGTCTCTATTGATAGCAGGTGGGTAAGTAGAAATTACCCGCTCGGCTGACCGCGCAGGAGCAAACGTATGCCAAAAATCAACGCTGAACCAGCTTTTCAGTGAAGAGCAGCCAGGGACATTCTAGCAAGTTTTACTTGTAAGTGGGGTTGGAAACGCTTTTCAGGCTCATTACTGGGCTCAAAAGAGGCAGCACTGAGGTCTCTCCTGATAGCAGGTGGGTAAGTAGAAACTCGGCGCTCGGCTGACCCGGCAGGAACAAACGTATGCCAAAAATGTACACAGAACTAGCTTTTCAGGGAAGAGCAGCCTGGGACATTCTAGCAAATTTTACTTGTAAGTGGGGTTGGAAATGCTTTTCAGGGTCAGTACTGGGCTCAAAAGATGCAGCACTGAGGTCTCTCTTGATAGCAGGTGGGTAAGTAGAAATTACCCGCTCGGCTGACCCAGCAAGAGCAAACATATGCCAAAAATTGACGCAGCACCAGCTTTTCAGTGTAGAGCAGCCAGGGACATTCTAGAAAGTTTTACTTGTAAGTTGGGTTGGAAACGCTTTTCAGGCTCAGTACTGGGCTCAAAGATGCAGCCATGAGGTCTCTCCTGATAGCAGGTGGGTAAATAGAAATTCGCCACTCGGCTGACCCAGCAGGAGCAAACATATGCCAAAAATCGACGCAGAACCAGCTTTTCAGTGAAGAGCAGCCAGGGGCATTCTAGCATGTTTTACTTGTAAGTGGGGTTGGAAACGCTTTTCAGACTCAGGACTGGGCTCAAAAGACGCAGCACTGAGGTCTCTCCCGATAGCAGGTGGGTAAGTAGAAATTCACCTCTCAGCTGACCCGGCAGGAACAAACGTATGCCAAAAATTGACTTGAACCAGCGTTTCAGTGAAGAGCAGCCATGGACGTTCTAGCAAGTTTTACTGGTAAGTGGGGTTGGTAACGCTTTTCAGGCTCAATACTGGGCTCAAAAGATGCAGCACTGAGGTCTCTCCTGATAGCAGGCTGGTAAGTAGAAATTCACCGCTAGGCTGACCTGGCATTAGCAAACGTATGCCAAAAATTGACGCAGAACCAGCTTTTCAGTGAAGAGCAGCCAGGGACATTCTAGCAAGTTTTAGTTGTAAGTGGGGTTGGAAACGCTTTTCAGGCTCAGTACTGGGCTCAAAAGATGCAGCCATGAGGTCTCTCTTGATAGCAGCTGGGTAAGTAGAAATTTGCCGCTCGGCTAACCAGGCAGGAGCAAACGTATGCCAAAAATCGACGCACAACCAGCTTTTCAGTGAAGAGCAGCCAGGGACATTCTAGCAAGTTTTACTTGTAAGTAGGGTTGGAAATGCTTTTCAGGCTTAGTACTGGGCTCAAAAGATGCAGTCCTGAGGTCTCTCCTGATAGCAGGTGTGTAAGTCGGAATTCGCCACTCAGCTGACCCGGCAGGAGCAAACGTATGCCAAAAATCGACTTGAACCAGCTTTTCAGTTGAGAGCAGCCAGGGACATTTTAGCAAGTTTTACTGGTAAGTGGGGTTGGAAATGCTTTTCAGGCTCAATACTGGGCTCA
This sequence comes from Lissotriton helveticus, assembly GCF_964261635.1. Classification (NCBI taxonomy): domain Eukaryota; kingdom Metazoa; phylum Chordata; class Amphibia; order Caudata; family Salamandridae; genus Lissotriton; species Lissotriton helveticus. The sequence goes on from NC_136068.1 coordinate 428,021,877, forward strand.
AAAGATGCAGCCCTGAGGTGTCTCCTGATAGCAGGTGGGTAAGTTGGAATTCGCCGCTAGGCTGACCCTGCAGGAGCAAACGTATGCCAAAAATCGACGCTGAACCAGCTTTTCAGTGAAGAGCAGCCAGGGACATTCTAGCAAGTTTTACTTGTAAGTGGGGTTGGAAACGCTTTTCAGGCTCATTACTGGGCTCAAAAGATGCAGCAATGAGGTCTCTCCTGATAGCAGGCTGACCCGGCTGACCCGGCAAGAGCAAACGTATGCCAAAAATTGACGCAGAACCAGCTTTTCAGTGAGGAGCAGCCAGGGACATTCTAGCAAGTTTTACTAGTAAATGGGGTTGGAAACGCTTTTCAGGCTCAATACTGGACTCAAAAGATGCAGCCCTGAGGTCTCTCATGATAGCAGGTGGGTAAGTTGGAATTCGCCGCTCCGCTGACTCTGCAGGAGCAAACGTATGTCAAAATTCGACGCAGAACCAGCTTTTCAGTGAAGAGCAGCCAAGGACATTCTAGCAAGTTTTACTTGTAAGTGGGGATGGAAACAAATTTCGGGCTCAGGACTGGGCTCAAAAGATGCAGCCATGAGGTCTCTCTTGATAGCAGGTGGGTAAGTAGAAACTACCCGCTCGGCTGACCCTGCAGGAGCAAACGTATGCCAAAAATCGACGCTGAACCAGCTTTTCAGTGAAGAGCAGCCAGGGACATTCTAGCAAATTTTACTTGTAAGTGGGGTTGGAAATGCTTTTCAGGGTCAGTACTGGGCTCAAAAAATGCAGCACTGAGGTCTCTCCTGATAGCAGGTGGGTAAGTAGAAACTCGGCGCTCGGCTGACCCGGCAGGAACAAACGTATGCCAAAAATGTACACAGAACCAGCTTTTCAGGGAAGAGCAGCCTGGGACATTCTAGCAAATTTTACTTGTAAGTGGGGTTGGAAACGCTTTTCAGGCTTAGTACTGGGCTCAAAAGATGCAGCCCTGAGGTCTCTCCTGATAGCAGGTGGGTATGTGGAAATTCGCCACTCGGCTGACTCAGCAGGAGCAAACGTATGCCAAAAATTGACGCAGAACCAGCTTTTCAGTGAGGAGCAGCCAGGGACATTCTAGCAAGTTTTACGAGTAAGTGGGGTTGGAAACGCATTTCAGGCTCAATACTGGACTCAAAAGATGCAGCCCTGAGGTCTCTCATGATAGCAGGTGGGTAAGTTGGAATTCGTCGCTCGGCAGACCCTGCAGGAGCAAACATATGCCAACATTCGACGCAGAACCAGCTGTTCAGTGAAGAGCAGCCAAGGACATTCTAGCAAGTTTTACTTGTAAGTGGGGTTGGAAACGATTTTCAGGCTCAGTACTGGGCTCAAAGATGCAGCCATGAGGTCTCTCCTGATAGCAGGTGGGTAAGTAGAAATTCGCCACTCGGCTGACCCAGCAGGAGCGCAAACGTATGCCAAAAATCGACGCAGAACCAGCTTTTCAGTGAAGAGCAGCCAGGGGCATTCTAGCATGTTTTACTTGTAAGTGGGGTTGGTAACGCTTTTCAGGCTCAATACTGGGCTCAAAAGATGCAGCACTGAGGTCTCTCCTGATAGCAGGCTGGTAAGTAGAAATTCACCGCTCGGCTGACCTTGCATTAGCAAACGTATGCCAAAAATCGACGCAAAACCAGATTTTCAGTGAAGAGCAGCCAGGGACATTCTAGCAAGTTTTAGTTGTAAGTGGGGTTGGAAACGCTTTTCAGGCTCAGGACTGGGCTCAAAAGATGCAGCCATGAGGTCTCTCTTGATAGCAGGTGGGTAAGTAGAAATTACCCGCTCGGCTGACCCGGCAAGAGCAAACGTATGCCAAAAATTGACGCAGAACCAGCTTTTCAGTGTAGAGCAGCCAGGGACATTCTAGAAAGTTTTACTTGTAAGTGGGGTTGGAAACGCTTTTCAGGCTCAGTACTGGGCTCAAAGATGCAGCCATGAGGTCTCTCCTGATAGCAGGTGGGTAAGTAGAAATTCGTCTCTCGGCTGACCCAGCAGGAGCAAACGTATGCCAAAAATCGACGCAGAACCAGCTTTTCAGTGAAGAGCAGCCAGGGGCATTCTAGCATGATTTACTTGTAAGTGGGGTTGGAAACGCTTTTCAGGCTCAGTACTGGGCTTAAAAGACGCAGCACTGAGGTCTCTCCCGATAGCAGGCTGGTAAGTAGAAATTCACCACTCGGCTGACCTGGCATTAGCAAACGTATGCCAAAATTTGACGCAGAACCAGCTTTTCAGTGAAGAGCAGCCAGGGACATTCTTGCAAGTTTTAGTTGTAAGTGGGGTTGGAAACGCTTTTCAGTCTCAGTACTGGGCTCAAAAGATGCAGCCATGAGGTCTCTCTTGATAGCAGCTGGGTAAGTAGAAATTTGCCGCTCGGCTGACCCGGCAGGAGCAAACGTATGCCAAAAATCGACGCAGAACCAGCTTTTCAGTATAGAGCAGCCAGGGACATTCTAGCAAGTTTTACTTGTAAGTGGGGTTGGAAACGCTTTTCAGGCTCAATACTGGGCTCAAAAGATGCAGCCATGAGGTCTCTCCTGATAGCAGGTGGGTAAGTAGAAATTAGCCGCTCGGCTGACCAGGCAGGAGCAAACGTATGCCAAAAATCGACGCAGAACCAGCTTTTCAGTGAAGAGCAGCCAGGGACATTCTAGCAACTTTTACTTGTAAGTGGGGTTGGAAACGCTTTTCATGCTTAGTACTGGGCTTAAAAGATGCAGTCCTAAGGTCTCTCCTGATAGCAGGTGTGTAAGTCGGAATTCGCCGCTAGGCTGACCCTGCAGGAGCAAACGTATGCCAAAAATCGACGCTGAACCAGCTTTTCAGTGAAGAGCAGCCAGGGACATTCTAGCAAGTTTTACTTGTAAGTGGGGTTGGAAATGCTTTTCATGCTCATTACTGGGCTCAAAAGATGCAGCCATGAGGTCTCTCCTGATAGCAGGTGGGTAAGTAGAAATTCGCCGTTCGGCTGACCCGGCCGGAGCAAACGTATGCCAAAATTGATGTAAAGCCAGCTTTTCAGTGAAGAGCAGCGAGGGACATTCTAGCAAGCTTTACTTGTAAGTGGGGTTGGAAAAGCTTTTCAGGCTCAGTACTGGGCTCAAAAGATGCAGTCCTGAGGTTTCAGCAGGTGCGTAAGTTGGAATTCGCCGCTCGGCTGACCCTGCAGGAGCAAACGTATGCCAAAAATCGACACAGAACCAGCTTTTCGGTGAAGAGCAGCCAGGGACATTCTAGCAAGTTTTACTTGTAAGTGTGGTTGGAAACGCTTTTCAGGCTCAGTACTGGGCTCAAAAGATGCAGCTCTGAGGTCTGTCCTGATAGCAGGTGGGTAAGTAGAAATTCGCTGCTCGGCTGACCCGGCAGGAGCAAACGTATGCCAAAAATCGAAGCAGAATCAGCTTTTCAGTAAAGAGCAGCCGGGGACATTCTAGCAAGTTTTACTTGTAAGTGGGGTTGGAAATGCTTTTCAGGGTCAGTACTGGGCTCAAAAGATGCAGCACTGAGGTCTCTCCTGATAGCAGGTGGGTAAGTAGAAACTCGGCGCTCGGCTGACCCGGCAGGAACAAATGTATGCCAAAAATGTTCACAGAACCAGCTTTTCAGGGAAGAGCAGCCTTGGACATTCTAGCAAATTTTACTTGTAAGTGGGGTTGGAAACGCTTTTCACGCTCAGTACTGTGCACAAAAGATGCAGCCCTGAGGTCTCTCCTGATAGCAGGTGGGTATGTGGAAATTCGCCACTCGGCTGACTCAGCAGGAGCAAACGTATGCCAAAAATTGACGCAGAACCAGCTTTTCAGTGAGGAGCAGCCAGGGACATTCTAGCAAGTTTTATGAGTAAGTGGGGTTGGAAACGCATTTCAGGCTCAATACTGGACTCAAAAGATGCAGCCCTGAGGTCTCTCATGATAGCAGGTGGGTAAGTTGGAATTCGTCGCTCGGCAGACCCTGCAGGAGCAAACGTATGCCAACATTCGACGCAGAACCAGCTTTTCAGTGAAGAGCAGCCAAGGACATTCTAGCAAGTTTTACTTGTAAGTGGGGTTGGAAACGATTTTCAGGCTCAGGACTGGGCTCAAAAGATGCAGCCATGAGGTATCTCTTGATAGCAGGTGGGTAAGTAGAAATTACCCGCTCGGCTGACCCAGCAAGAGCAAACATATGCCAAAAATTGACGCAGCACCAGCTTTTCAGTGTAAAGCAGCCAGAGACATTCTAGAAAGTTTTACTTGTAAGTGGGGTTGGAAACGCTTTTCAGGCTCAGTACTGGGCTCAAAGATGCAGCCATGAGGTCTCTCCTGATAGCAGGTGGGTAAGTAGAAATTCGCCGCTCGGCTGACAAGGCAGGAGCAAACGTATGCCAAAAATCGACGCAGAACCAGCTTTTCAGTGAGGAGCAGCCAGGGACGTTCTAGCAAGTTTTACTGGTAAGTGGATGGATGGATGGATGGGTTTTTATATAGCGCAATATCACCGCCAGGTCTCAAAGCGCTTTGCATTGGGAACCCGTCCTGGTTATCCCTGGGTATCCCCAAGGTGAAAGCCAGGCATCCCGCCGCGGGTGGCCGTTGTGGAGATTAAGCAAGCTATTGCCCAGAGTTGCAGAGTGTGAACCTGTGATCCAAGTAGGCACCGAAGCAAGAATTACCGAGTCCGTGGACATTTTGGGCTCAAGACCCTGCCGCGTCGGGAATTGAACCCTGGTCCCGGGCCTGATCTCAGCGTCCGGGTCTGCCTGCTCTAACCAGTGAGCCACACTGGTAACGCTTTTCAGGCTCAATACTGGGCTCAAAAGATGCAGCACTGAGGTCTCTCCTGATAGCAGGCTGGTAAGTAGAAATTCACCGCTCGGCTGACCTGGCATTAGCAAACGTATGCCAAAAATCGACGCAGAACCAGCTTTTCAGTGAAGAGCAGCCAGGGACATTCTAGCAAGTTTTAGTTGTAAGTGTGGTTGGAAACGCTTTTCAGGCTCAGTACTGGGCTCAAAAGATGCAGCCATGAGGTCTCTCTTGATAGCAGCTGGGTAAGTAGAAATTTGCCGCTCAGCTGACCCAGCAGGAGCAAATGTATGCCAAAAATCGACGCAGAACCAGCTTTTCAGTGTAGAGCAACCAGGGACATTCTAGCAAGTTTTACTTGTAAGTGGGGTTGGAAACGCTTTTCAGGCTCATTACTGGGCTCAAAAGATGCAGCCATGAGGTCTCTCCTGATAGCAGGTGGGTAAGTAGAAATTAGCCGCTCGGCTAACCAGGCAGGAGCAAACGTATGCCAAAAATCGACGCACAACCAGCTTTTCAGTGAAGAGCAGCCTTGGACATTCTAGCAAGTTTTACTTGTAAGTAGGGTTGGAAATGCTTTTCAGGCTTAGTACTGGGCTCAAAAGATGCAGTCCTGAGGTCTCTCCTGATAGCAGGTGTGTAAGTCGGAATTCGCCGCTCAGCTGACCCGGCAGGAGCAATCGTATGCCAAAAATCGACTTGAACCAGCTTTTCAGTTGAGAGCAGCCAGGGACATTTTAGCAAGTTTTACTGGTAAGTGGGGTTGGAAATGCTTTTCAGGCTCAATACTGGGCTCAAAAGATGCAGCCCTGAGGTATCTCCTGATAGCAGGTGGGTAAGTTAGAATTCGCCGCTAGGCTGACCCTGCAGGAGCAAACGTATGCCAAAAATCGACGCTGAACCAGCTTTTCAGTGAAGAGCAGCCAGGGACATTCTAGCAAGTTTTACTTGTAAGTGGGGTTGGAAACGCTTTTCAGGCTCATTACTGGGCTCAAAAGATGCAGCCATGAGGTCTCTCCTGATAGCAGGTGGGTAAGTAGAAATTCGCCGCTCGGCTGACCCGGCCGGAGCAAACGTATGCCAAAATTGATGTAAAGCCAGCTTTTCAGTGAAGAGCAGCGAGGGACATTCTAGCAAGTTTTACTTGTAAGTGGGGTTGGAAACGCTTTTCAGGCTCAGTACTGGGCTCAAAAGATGCAGTCCTGAGGTCTCAGCAGGTGCGTAAGTTGGAATTCGCTGCTCGGCTGACCCTGCAGGAGCAAACGTATGCCAAAAATCGACACAGAACCAGCTTTTCGGTGAAGATCAGCCAGGGACATTCTAGCAAGTTTTACTTGTAAGTGGGGTTGGAAACGCTTTTCAGGCTCAGTACTGGGATCAAAAGATGCAGCTCTGAGATCTCTCCTGATAGCAGGTGGGTAAGTAGAAATTCGCCGCTCGGCTGACCCGGCAGGAGCAAACGTATGCCAAAAATCGACGCAGAATCAGCTTTTCAGTAAAGAGCAGCCAGGGACATTCTAGCAAATTTTACTTGTAAGTGGGGTTGTAAACGCTTTTCAGGCTTAGTACTGGGCTCAAAAGATGCAGCCCTGAGGTCTCTCCTGATAGCAGGTGGGTAAGTAGAAATTAGCAGCTCGGCTGACCAGGCACGACCAAACATATGCCAAAAATATACGAAGAACCAGCTTTTCAGTGAAGAGCAGACAGGGACATTCTAGCAAGTTTTAATTGTAAGTGGGGTTGAAAATGTTTTTCAGGGTCAGTACTGTGCTCAAAAGATACAGCACTGAGGTCTCTCCTGATAGCAGGTGGGTAAGTAGAAATTCGCCGCTCGGCTGACCCGGCAGGAGCAAACGTATGCCAAAAATGTACGCAGAACCAGCTTTTCAGTGAAGAGCTCCTGCACCATCAGGATTCAAGCAAGCCGGGCCGAAGACGCCTGAAATGGCAGAAACCGGTCCCCGGAAGCTTGTTTCCTTCCCAGTGTAAGAATTGGCTTTTGTAGTCTGGTCTGCCCTGTTCCCATGATGCACTGGGCCAGGGACAGATTAATTTGCATACAGCCAGGTTCTGAAACTGGGATGGTGCAATGAGCTAAAAAACGGTGTTGGATCTAGCCCTGATCTCTTGACTGGGTGAGAGTACTCTGCTTAATTCAGAGACTCTGTCCATCACCACCCCTTGTTGTAAATTATTTCAGTGAAGAGCAGCCTGGGACATTCTAGCAAATTTTACTTGTAAGTGGGGTTCGAAACGCTTTTCAGGCTTAGTACTGGGCTCAAAAGATGCAGCCCTGAGGTCTCTCCTGATAGCAGGTGGGTATGTAGAAATTTGACACTCGGCTGACTCAGCAAGAGCAAACGAATGCCAAAAATCAACGCAGAACCAGCTTTTCAGTGAGAAGAAGCCAGGGACATTCTAGCAAGTTTTACTAGTAAGTGGGGTTGGAAACGCTTTTCAGGCTCAATACTGGACTCAAAAGATGCAGCCCTGAGGTCTCTCATGATAGCAGGTGGGTAAGTTGGAATTCGCCGCTCGGCTGACTCTGCAGGAGCAAACGTATGTCAAAATTCGACGCAGAACCAGCTTTTCAGTGAAGAGCAGCCAAGGACATTCTAGCAAGTTTTACTTGTAAGTGGGGTTGGAAACAATTTTCGGGCTCAGGACTGGGCTCAAAAGATGCAGCCATGAGGTCTCTCTTGATAGCAGGTGGGTAAGTAGAAATTACCCGCTCGGCTGACCCTGCAGGAGCAAACGTATGCCAAAAATCGACGCTGAACCAGCTTTTCAGTGAAGAGCAGCCAGGGACATTCTAGCAAGTTTTACTTGTAAGTGTGGTTGGAAACGCTTTTCAGGCTCAGTACTGGGCTCAAAAGATGCAGCTCTGAGGTCTGTCCTGATAGCAGGTGGGTAAGTAGAAATTCGCCGCTCGGCTGACCCGGCAGGAGCAAACGTATGCCAAAAATCTAAGCAGAATCAGCTTTTCAGTAAAGAGCAGCCAGGGACATTCTAGCAAGTTTTACTTGTAAGTGGGGTTGGAAATGCTTTTCAGGGTCAGTACTGGGCTCAAAAGATGCAGCACTGAGGTCTCTCCTGATAGCAGGTGGGTAAGTAGAAACTCGGTGCTCGGCTGACCCGGCAGGAACAAACGTATGCCAAAAATGTACACAGAACCAGCTTTTCAGGGAAGAGCAGCCTGGGACATTCTAGCAAATTTTACTTGTAAGTGGGGTTGGAAACGCTTTTCAGGCTTAGTACTGGGCTCAAAAGATGCAGCCCTGAGGTCTCTCCTGATAGCAGGTGGGTATGTGGAAATTCGCCACTCGGCTGACTCAGCAGGAGCAAACGTATGCCAAAAATTGACGCAGAACCAGCTTTTCAGTGAGGAGCAGCCAGGGACATTCTAGCAAGTTTTACGAGTAAGTGGGGTTGGAAACGCATTTCAGGCTCAATACTGGACTCAAAAGATGCAGCCCTAAGGTCTCTCATGATAGCAGGTGGGTAAGTTGGAATTCGTCGCTCGGCAGACCCTGCAGGAGCAAACATATGCCAACATTCGACGCAGAACCAGCTTTTCAGTGAAGAGCAGCCAAGGACATTCTAGCAAGTTTTACTTGTAAGTGGGGTTGGAAACGATTTTCAGGCTCAGGACTGGGCTCAAAAGATGCAGCCATGAGGTCTCTCTTGATAGCAGGTGGGTAAGTAGAAATTACCCGCTCGGCTGACCCAGCAAGAGCAAACGTATGCCAAAAATTGACGCAGCACCAGCTTTTCAGTGTAGAGCAGCCAGGGACATTCTAGAAAGTTTTACTTGTAAGTGGGGTTGGAAACGCTTTTCAGGCTCAGTACTGGGCTCAAAGATGCAGCCATGAGGTCTCTCCTGATAGCAGGTGGGTAAGTAGAAATTCGCCACTCGGCTGACCAGGCAGGAGCAAACGTATGCCAAAAATCGATGCAGAACCAGCTTTTCAGTGAAGAGCAGCCAGGGGCATTCTAGCATGTTTTACTTGTAAGTGGGGTTGGTAACGCTTTTCAGGCTCAATACTGGGTTCAAAAGATGCAGCACTGAGGTCTCTCCTGATAGCAGGCTGGTAAGTAGAAATTCACCGCTCGGCTGACCTTGCATTAGCAAACGTATGCCAAAAATCAACGCAGAACCAGCTTTTCAGTGAAGAGCAGCCAGGGGCATTCTAGCATGTTTTACTTGTAAGTGGGGTTGGTAACGCTTTTCAGGCTCAGTACTGGGCTCAAAAGATGCAGTCCTGAGGTCTCAGCAGGTGCGTAAGTTGGAATTCGCCGCTCGGCTGACCCTGCAGGAGCAAACGTATGCCAAAAATCGACACAGAACCAGCTTTTCGGTGAAGAGCAGCCAGGGACATTCTAGCAAGTTTTACTTGTAAGTGGGGTTGGAAACGCTTTTCAGGCTCAGTACTGGGATCAAAATATGCAGCTCTGAGATCTCTCCTGATAGCAGGTGGGTAAGTAGAAATTCGCCGCTCGGCTGACCCGGCAGGAGCAAACGTATGCCAAAAATCGACGCAGAATCAGCTTTTCAGTAAAGAGCAGCCAGGGACATTCTAGCAAATTTTACTTGTAAGTGGGGTTGTAAACGCTTTTCAGGCTTAGTACTGGGCTCAAAAGATGCAGCCCTAAGGTCTCTCCTGATAGCAGGTGGGTAAGTAGAAATTAGCAGCTCGGCTGACCAGGCACGACCAAACATATGCCAAAAATATACGAAGAACCAGCTTTTCAGTGAAAAGCAGACAGGGACATTCTAGCAAGTTTTAATTGTAAGTGGGGTTGAAAATGTTTTTCAGGGTCAGTACTGTGCTCAAAAGATACAGCACTGGGGTCTCTCCTGATAGCAGGTGGGTAAGTAGAAATTCGCCGCTCGGCTGACCCGGCAGGAGCAAACGTATGCCAAAAATGTACGCAGAACCAGCTTTTCAGTGAAGAGCAGCCTGGGACATTCTAGCAAATTTTACTTGTAAGTGGGGTTGGAAACGCTTTTCAGGCTTAGTACTGGGCTCAAAAGATGCAGCCCTGAGGTCTCTCCTGATAGCAGGTGGGTATGTAGAAATTCGACACTCGGCTGACTCAGCAAGAGCAAACGAATGCCAAAAATCAACGCAGAACCAGCTTTTCAGTGAGAAGAAGCCAGGGACATTCTAGCAAGTTTTACTAGTAAGTGGGGTTGGAAACGCTTTTCAGGCTCAATACTGGACTCAAAAGATGCAGCCCTGAGGTCTCTCATGATAGCAGGTGGGTAAGTTGGAATTCGCCGCTCGGCTGACTCTGCAGGAGCAAACGTATGTCAAAATTCGACGCAGAACCAGCTTTTCAGTGAAGAGCAGCCAAGGACATTCTAGCAAGTTTTACTTGTAAGTGGGGTTGGAAACAATTTTCGGGCTCAGGACTGGGCTCAAAAGATGCAGCCATGAGGTCTCTCTTGATAGCAGGTGGGTAAGTAGAAATTACCCGCTCGGCTGACCCTGCAGGAGCAAACGTATGCCAAAAATCGACGCTGAACCAGCTTTTCAGTGAAGAGCAGCCAGGGACATTCTAGCAAGTTTTACTTGTAAGTGTGGTTGGAAACGCTTTTCAGGCTCAGTACTGGGCTCAAAAGATGCAGCTCTGAGGTCTGTCCTGATAGCAGGTGGGTAAGTAGAAATTCGCCGCTCGGCTGACCCGGCAGGAGCAAACGTATGCCAAAAATCTAAGCAGAATCAGCTTTTCAGTAAAGAGCAGCCAGGGACATTCTAGCAAGTTTTACTTGTAAGTAGGGTTGGAAATGCTTTTCAGGGTCAGTACTGGGCTCAAAAGATGCAGCACTGAGGTCTCTCCTGATAGCAGGTGGGTAAGTAGAAACTCGGTGCTCGGCTGACCCGGCAGGAACAAACTTATGCCAAAAATGTACACAGAACCAGCTTTTCAGGGAAGAGCAGCCTGGGACATTCTAGCAAATTTTACTTGTAAGTGGGGTTGGAAACGCTTTTCAGGCTTAGTACTGGGCTCAAAATATGCAGCCCTGAGGTCTCTCCTGATAGCAGGTGGGTATGTGGAAATTCGCCACTCGGCTGACTCAGCAGGAGCAAACGTATGCCAAAAATTGACGCAGAACCAGCTTTTCAGTGAGGAGCAGCCAGGGACATTCTAGCAAGTTTTACGAGTAAGTGGGGTTGGAAACGCATTTCAGGCTCAATACTGGACTCAAAAGATGCAGCCCTAAGGTCTCTCATGATAGCAGGTGGGTAAGTTGGAATTCGTCGCTCGGCAGACCCTGCAGGAGCAAACATATGCCAACATTCGACGCAGAACCAGCTTTTCAGTGAAGAGCAGCCAAGGACATTCTAGCAAGTTTTACTTGTAAGTGGGGTTGGAAACGATTTTCAGGCTCAGGACTGGGCTCAAAAGATGCAGCCATGAGGTCTCTCTTGATAGCAGGTGGGTAAGTAGAAATTACCCGCTCGGCTGACCCAGCAAGAGCAAACGTATGCCAAAAATTGACGCAGCACCAGCTTTTCAGTGTAGAGCAGCCAGGGACATTCTAGAAAGTTTTACTTGTAAGTGGGGTTGGAAACGCTTTTCAGGCTCAGTACTGGGCTCAAAGATGCAGCCATGAGGTCTCTCCTGATAGCAGGTGGGTAAGTAGAAATTCGCCACTCGGCTGACCAGGCAGGAGCAAACGTATGCCAAAAATCGATGCAGAACCAGCTTTTCAGTGAAGAGCAGCCAGGGGCATTCTAGCATGTTTTACTTGTAAGTGGGGTTGGTAACGCTTTTCAGGCTCAATACTGGGCTCAAAAGATGCAGCACTGAGGTCTCTCCTGATAGCAGGCTGGTAATTAGAAATTCACCGCTCGGCTGACCTTGCATTAGCAAACGTATGCCAAAAATCAACGCAGAACCAGCTTTTCAGTGAAGAGCAGCCAGGGGCATTCTAGCATGTTTTACTTGTAAGTGGGGTTGGTAACGCTTTTCAGGCTCAGTACTGGGCTCAAAAGATGCAGTCCTGAGGTCTCAGCAGGTGCGTAAGTTGGAATTCGCCGCTCGGCTGACCCTGTAGGAGCAAACGTATGCCAAAAATCGACACAGAACCAGCTTTTCGGTGAAGAGCAGCCAGGGACATTCTAGCAAGTTTTACTTGTAAGTGGGGTTGGAAACGCTTTTCAGGCTCAGTACTGGGCTCAAAAGATGCAGCTCTGAGATCTCTCCTGATAGCAGGTGGGTAAGTAGAAATTCGCCGCTCGGCTGACCCGGCAGGAGCAAACGTATGCCAAAAATCGACGCAGAATCAGCTTTTCAGTAAAGAGCAGCCAGGGACATTCTAGCAAATTTTACTTGTAAGTGGGGTTGTAAACGCTTTTCAGGCTTAGCACTGGGCTCAAAAGATGCAGCCCAGAGGTCTCTCCTGATAGCAGGTGGGTAAGTAGAAATTCGCCGCTCGGCTGACCCGGCTGGAGCAAACGTATGCCAAAAATCGACGCTGAACCAGCTTTTCAGTGAAGAGCAGCCAGGGACATTCTAGCAAGTTTTACTTGTAAGTGTGGTTGGAAACGCTTTTCAGGCTCAGTACTGGGCTCAAAAGATGCAGCTCTGAGGTCTGTCCTGATAGCAGGTGGGTAAGTAGAAATTCGCCGCTCGGCTGACCCGGCAGGAGCAAACGTATGCCAAAAATCTAAGCAGAATCAGCTTTTCAGTAAAGAGCAGCCAGGGACATTCTAGCAAGTTTTCCTTGTAAGTAGGGTTGGAAATGCTTTTCAGGGTCAGTACTGGGCTCAAAAGATGCAGCACTGAGGTCTCTCCTGATAGCAGGTGGGTAAGTAGAAACTCGGTGCTCGGCTGACCCGGCAGGAACAAACTTATGCCAAAAATGTACACAGAACCAGCTTTTCAGGGAAGAGCAGCCTGGGACATTCTAGCAAATTTTACTTGTAAGTGGGGTTGGAAACGCTTTTCAGGCTTAGTACTGGGCTCAAAAGATGCAGCCCTGAGGTCTCTCCTGATAGCAGGTGGGTATGTGGAAATTCGCCACTCGGCTGACTCAGCAGGAGCAAACGTATGCCAAAAATTGACGCAGAACCAGCTTTTCAGTGAGGAGCAGCCAGGGACATTCTAGCAAGTTTTACGAGTAAGTGGGGTTGGAAACGCATTTCAGGCTCAATACTGGACTCAAAAGATGCAGCCCTAAGGTCTCTCATGATAGCAGGTGGGTAAGTTGGAATTCGTCGCTCGGCAGACCCTGCAGGAGCAAACATATGCCAACATTCGACGCAGAACCAGCTTTTCAGTGAAGAGCAGCCAAGGACATTCTAGCAAGTTTTACTTGTAAGTGGGGTTGGAAACGATTTTCAGGCTCAGGACTGGGCTCAAAAGATGCAGCCATGAGGTCTCTCTTGATAGCAGGTGGGTAAGTAGAAATTACCCGCTCGGCTGACCCAGCAAGAGCAAACGTATGCCAAAAATTGACGCAGCACCAGCTTTTCAGTGTAGAGCAGCCAGGGACATTCTAGAAAGTTTTACTTGTAAGTGGGGTTGGAAACGCTTTTCAGGCTCAGTACTGGGCTCAAAGATGCAGCCATGAGGTCTCTCCTGATAGCAGGTGGGTAAGTAGAAATTCGCCACTCGGCTGACCAGGCAGGAGCAAACGTATGCCAAAAATCGATGCAGAACCAGCTTTTCAGTGAAGAGCAGCCAGGGGCATTCTAGCATGTTTTACTTGTAAGTGGGGTTGGTAACGCTTTTCAGGCTCAATACTGGGCTCAAAAGATGCAGCACTGAGGTCTCTCCTGATAGCAGGCTGGTAATTAGAAATTCACCGCTCGGCTGACCTTGCATTAGCAAACGTATGCCAAAAATCAACGCAGAACCAGCTTTTCAGTGAAGAGCAGCCAGGGGAATTCTAGCATGTTTTGCTTGTAAGTGGGGTTGGTAACGCTTTTCAGGCTCAGTACTGGGCTCAAAAGATGCAGTCCTGAGGTCTCAGCAGGTGCGTAAGTTGGAATTCGCCGCTCGGCTGACCCTGTAGGAGCAAACGTATGCCAAAAATCGACACAGAACCAGCTTTTCGGTGAAGAGCAGCCAAGGACATTCTAGCAAGTTTTACTTGTAAGTGGGGTTGGAAACGCTTTTCAGGCTCAGTACTGGGCTCAAAAGATGCAGCTCTGAGATCTCTCCTGATAGCAGGTGGGTAAGTAGAAATTCGCCGCTCGGCTGACCCGGCAGGAGCAAACGTATGCCAAAAATCGACGCAGAATCAGCTTTTCAGTAAAGAGCAGCCAGGGACATTCTAGCAAATTTTACTTGTAAGTGGGGTTGTAAACGCTTTTCAGGCTTAGCACTGGGCTCAAAAGATGCAGCCCTGAGGTCTCTCCTGATAGCAGGTGGGTAAGTAGAAATTCGCCGCTCGGCTGACCCGGCTGGAGCAAACGTATGCCAAAATTGATGTAAAGCCAGCTTTTCAGTGAAGAGCAGCGAGGGACATTCTAGCAAGTTTTACTTGTAAGTGGGGTTGGAAACGCTTTTCAGGCTCAGTACTGGGCTCAAAAGATGCAGTCCTGAGGTCTCAGCAGGTGCGTAAGTTGGAATTTGCCGCTCGGCTGACCCTGCAGGAGCAAACGTATGCCAAAAATCGACACAGAACCAGCTTTTCGGTGAAGAGCAGCCAGGGACATTCTAGCAAGTTTTACTTGTAAGTGGGGTTGGAAACGCTTTTCAGGCTCAGTACTGGGCTCAAAAGATGCAGCTCTGAGATCTCTCCTGATAGCAGGTGGGTAAGTAGAAATTCGCCGCTCGGCTGACCCGGCAGGAGCAAACGTATGCCAAAAATCGACGCAGAATCAGCTTTTCAGTAAAGAGCAGCCAGGGACATTCTAGCAAATTTTACTTGTAAGTGGGGTTGTAAACGCTTTTCAGGGTCAGTACTGTGCTCAAAAGATGCAGCACTGAGGTCTCTCCTGATAGCAGGTGGGTAAGTAGAAATTCGCCGCTCGGCTGACCCGGCAGGAGCAAACGTATGCCAAAAATGTATGCAGAACAAGCTTTTCAGTGAAGAGCAGCCTGGGACATTCTAGCAAATTTTACTTGTAAGTGGGGTTGGAAACGCTTTTCAGGCTCAATACTGGACTCAAAAGATACAGCCCTGAGGTCTCTCATGATAGCAGGTGGGTAAGTAGAAACTCGGTGCTCGGCTGACCTGGCAGGAACAAACGTATGCCAAAAATGTACACAGAACCAGCTTTTCAGGGAAGAGCAGCCTGGGACATTCTAGCAAATTTTACTTGTAAGTGGGGTTGGAAACGCTTTTCAGGCTTAGTACTGGGCTCAAAAGATGCAGCCCTGAGGTCTCTCCTGATAGCAGGTGGGTATGTGGAAATTCGCCACTCGGCTGACTCAGCAGGAGCAAACGTATGCCAAAAATTGACGCAGAACCAGCTTTTCAGTGAGGAGCAGCCAGGGACATTCTAGCAAGTTTTACGAGTAAGTGGGGTTGGAAACGCATTTCAGGCTCAATACTGGACTCAAAAGATGCAGCCCTGAGGTCTCTCGTGATAGCAGGTGGGTAAGTTGGAATTCGTCGCTCGGCAGACCCTGCAGGAGCAAACATATGCCAACATTCGACGCAGAACCAGCTTTTCAGTGAAGAGCAGCCAAGGACATTCTAGCAAGTTTTACTTGTAAGTGGGGTTGGAAACGATTTTCAGGCTCAGGACTGGGCTCAAAAGATGCAGCCATGAGGTCTCTCTTGATAGCAGGTGGGTAAGTAGAAATTCACCGCTCGGCTGACCTTGCATTAGCAAACGTATGCCAAAAATCGACGCAGAACCAGCTTTTCAGTGAAGAGCAGCCAGGGACATTCTAGCAAGTTTTAGTTGTAAGTGGGGTTGGAAACACTTTTCAGGCTCAGTACTGGTCTCAAAAGATGCAGCCATGAGGTCTCTCTTGATAGCAGCTGGGTAAGTAGAAATTTGCCGCTCGGCTGACCCGGCAGGAGCAAACGTATGCCAAAAATCGACGCAGAACCAGCTTTTCAGTGTAGAGCAGCCAGGGACATTCTAGCAAATTTCACTTGTAAGTGGGGTTGGAAACGCTTTTCAGGCTCATTACTGGGCTCAAAAGATGCAGCCATGAGGTCTCTCCTGATAGCAGGTGGGTAAGTAGAAATTAGCCGCTCGGCTAACCAGGCAGGAGCAAACGTATGCCAAAAATCGACGCACAACCAGCTTTTCAGTGAAGAGCAGCCAGGGACATTCTAGCAAGTTTTACTTGTAAGTAGGGTTGGAAATGCTTTTCAGGCTTAGTACTGGGCTCAAAAGATGCAGTCCTGAGGTCTCTCCTGATAGCAGGTGTGTAAGTCGGAATTCGCCGCTCAGCTGACCTGGCAGGAGCAAACGTATGCCAAAAATCGACTTGAACCAGCTTTTCAGTTGAGAGCAGCCAGGGACATTTTAGCAAGTTTTACTGGTAAGTGGGGTTGGAAATGCTTTTCAGGCTCAATACTGGGCTCAAAAGATGCAGCCCTGAGGTATCTCCTGATAGCAGGTGGGTAAGTTGGAATTCGCCGCTAGGCTGACCCTGCAGGAGCAAACGTATGCCAAAAATCGACGCTGAACCAGCTTTTCAGTGAAGAACAGCCAGGGACATTCTAGCAAGTTTTACTTGTAAGTGGGGTTGGAAACGCTTTTCAGGCTCATTACTGGGCTCAAAAGATGCAGCCATGAGGTCCCTCCTGATAGCAGGTGGGTAAGTAGAAAGTCGCCGCTCGGCTGACCCGGCCGGAGCAAACATATGCCAAAATTGATGTAAAGCCAGCTTTTCAGTGAAGAGCAGCGAGGGACATTCTAGCAAGTTTTACTTATAAGTGGGGTTGGAAACGCTTTTCAGGCTCAGTACTGGGCTCAAAAGATGCAGTCCTGAGGTCTCAGCAGGTGCGTAAGTTGGAATTCGCCGCTCGGCTGACCCTGCAGGAGCAAACGTATGCCAAAAATCGACACAGAACCAGCTTTTCGGTGAAGAGCAGCCAGGGAAATTCTAGCAGGTTTTACTTGTAAGTGGGGTTGGAAATGCTTTTCAGGCTCAGTACTGGGCTAAAAAGATGCAGCTCTGAGATCTCTCCTGATAGCAGGTGGGTAAGTAGAAATTCGCCGCTCGGCTGACCCGGCAGGAGCAAACGTATGCCAAAAATCGACGCAGAATCAGCTTTTCAGTAAAGAGCAGCCAGGGACATTCTAGCAAATTTTACTTGTAAGTGGGGTTGTAAACGCTTTTCAGGCTTAGTACTGGGCTCAAAAGATGCAGCCCTGAGGTCTCTCCTGATAGCAGGTGGGTAAGTAGAAATTAGCAGCTCGGCTGACCAGGCACGACCAAACATATGCCAAAAATATACGAAGAACCAGCTTTTCAGTGAAGAGCAGACAGGGACATTCTAGCAAGTTTTAATTGTAAGTGGGGTTGGAAATGCTTTTCAGGGTCAGTACTGTGCTCAAAAGATGCAGCACTGAGGTCTTTCCTGATAGCAGGTGGGTAAGTAGAAATTCGCCGCTCGGCTGACCCGGCAGGAGCAAACGTATGCCAAAAATGTACGCAGAACCAGCTTTTCAGTGAAGAGCAGCCTGGGACATTCTAGCAAATTTTACTTGTAAGTGGGGTTGGAAACGCTTTTCAGGCTTAGTACTGGGCTCAAAAGATGCAGCCCTGAGGTCTCTCCTGATAGCAGGTGGGTATGTAGAAATTCGACACTCGGCTGACTCAGCAAGAGCAAACGAATGCCAAAAATCAACGCAGAACCAGCTTTTCAGTGAGGAGCAGCCAGGGACATTCTAGCAAGTTTTACTAGTAAGTGGGGTTGGAAACGCTTTTCAGGCTCAATACTGGACTCAAAAGATGCAGCCCTGAGGTCTCTCATGATAGCAGGTGGGTAAGTTGGAATTCGCCGCTCGGCTGACTCTGCAGGAGCAAACATATGTCAAAATTCGACGCAGAACCAGCTTTTCAGTGAAGAGCAGCCAAGGACATTCTAGCAAGTTTTACTTGTAAGTGGGGTTGGAAACAATTTTCGGGCTCAGGACTGGGCTCAAAAGATGCAGCCATGAGGTCTCTCTTGATAGCAGGTGGGTAAGTAGAAATTACCCGCTCGGCTGACCCTGCAGGAGCAAACGTATGCCAAAAATCGACGCTGAACCAGCTTTTCAGTGAAGAGCAGCCAGGGACATTCTAGCAAGTTTTACTTGTAAGTGTGGTTGGAAACGCTTTTCAGGCTCAGTACTGGGCTCAAAAGATGCAGCTCTGTGGTCTGTCCTGATAGCAGGTGGGTAAGTAGAAATTCGCCGCTCGGCTGACCCGGCAGGAGCAAACGTATGCCAAAAATCGAAGCAGAATCAGCTTTTCAGTAAAGAGCAGCCAGGGACATTCTAGCAAGTTTTACTTGTAAGTGGGGTTGGAAATGCTTTTCAGGGTCAGTACTGGGCTCAAAAGATGCAGCATTGAGGTCTCTCCTGATAGCAGGTGGGTAAGTAGAAACTCGGCGCTCGGCTGACCCGGCAGGAACAAACGTATGCCAAAAATGTACACAGAACCAGCTTTTCAGGGAAGAGCAGCCTGGGACAATCTAGCAAATTTTACTTGTAAGTGGGGTTGGAAACGCTTTTCAGGCTTAGTACTGGGCTCAAAAGATGCAGCCCTGAGGTCTCTCCTGATAGCAGGTGGGTATGTGGAAATTCGCCACTCGGCTGACTCAGCAGGAGCAAACGTATGCCAAAAATTGACGCAGAACCAGCTTTTCAGTGAGGAGCAGCCAGGGATATTCTAGCAAGTTTTACGAGTAAGTGGGGTTGGAAACGCATTTCAGGCTCAATACTGGACTCAAAAGATGCAGCCCTGAGGTCTCTCATGATAGCAGGTGGGTAAGTTGGAATTCGTCGCTCGGCAGACCCTGCAGGAGCAAACATATGCCAACATTCGACGCAGAACCAGCTTTTCAGTGAAGAGCAGCCAAGGACATTCTAGCAAGTTTTACTTGTAAGTGGGGTTGGAAACGATTTTCAGGCTCAGGACTGGGCTCAAAAGATGCAGCCATGAGGTCTCTCTTGATAGCAGGTGGGTAAGTAGAAATTACCCGCTCGGCTGACCCAGCAAGAGCAAACGTATGCCAAAAATTGACGCAGCACCAGCTTTTCAGTGTAGAGCAGCCAGGGACATTCTAGAAAGTTTTACTTGTAAGTGGGGTTGGAAACGCTTTTCAGGCTCAGTACTGGGCTCAAAGATGCAGCCATGAGGTCTCTCCTGATAGCAGGTGGGTAAGTAGAAATTCGCCACTCGGCTGACCAGGCAGGAGCAAACGTATGCCAAAAATCGACGCAGAACCAGCTTTTCAGTGAAGAGCAGCCAGGGGCATTCTAGCATGTTTTACGTGTAAGTGGGGTTGGTAACGCTTTTCAGGCTCAATACTGGGCTCAAAAGATGCAGCACTGAGGTCCCTCCTGATAGCAGGCTGGTAAGTAGAAATTCACCGCTCGGCTGACCTTGCATTAGCAAACGTATGCCAAAAATCGACGCAGAACCAGCTTTTCAGTGAAGAGCAGCCAGGGACATTCTAGCAAGTTTTACTTGTAAGTGGGGTTGGAAACGCTTTTCAGGCTCATTACTGGGCTCAAAAGATGCAGCCTTGAGGTCTCTCCTGATAGCAGGTGGGTAAGTAGAAATTAGCCGCTCGGCTAACCAGGCAGGAGCAAACGTATGCCAAAAATCGACGCACAACCAGCTTTTCAGTGAAGAGCAGCCAGGGACATTCTAGCAAGTTTTACTTGTAAGTAGGGTTGGAAATGCTTTTCAGGCTTAGTACTGGGCTCAAAAGATGCAGTCCTGAGGTCTCTCCTGATAGCAGGTGTGTAAGTCGGAATTCGCCGCTCAGCTGACCCGGCAGGAGCAAACGTATGCCAAAAATCGATTTGAACCAGCTTTTCAGTTGAGAGCAGCCAGGGACATTTTAGCAAGTTTTACTGGTAAGTGGGGTTGGAAATGCTTTTCAGGCTCAATACTGGGCTCAAAAGATGCAGCCCTGAGGTATCTCCTGATAGCAGGTGGGTAAGTTGGAATTCGCCGCTAGGCTGACCCTGCAGGAGCAAACGTATGCCAAAAATCGACGCTGAACCAGCTTTTCAGTGAAGAACAGCCAGGGACATTCTAGCAAGTTTTACTTGTAAGTGGGGTTGGAAACGCTTTTCAGGCTCATTACTGGGCTCAAAAGATGCAGCCATGAGGTCTCTCCTGATAGCAGGTGGGTAAGTAGAAATTCGCCGCTCGGCTGACCCGGCCGGAGCAAACATATGCCAAAATTGATGTAAAGCCAGCTTTTCAGTGAAGAGCAGCGAGGGACATTCTAGCAAGTTTTACTTGTAAGTGGGGTTGGAAACGCTTTTCAGGCTCAGTACTGGGCTCAAAAGATGCAGTCCTGAGGTCTCAGCAGGTGCGTAAGTTGGAATTCGCCGCTCGGCTGACCCTGCAGGAGCAAACGTATGCCAAAAATCGACACAGAACCAGCTTTTCGGGGAAGAGCAGCCAGGGACATTCTAGCAAGTTTTACTTGTAAGTGGGGTTGGAAACGCTTTTCAGGCTCAGTACTGGGCTCAAAAGATGCAGCTCTGAGATCTCTCCTGATAGCAGGTGGGTAAGTAGAAATTCGCCGCTCGGCTGACCCGGCAGGAGCAAACGTATGCCAAAAATCGACGCAGAATCAGCTTTTCAGTAAAGAGCAGCCAGGGACATTCTAGCAAATTTTACTTGTAAGTGGGGTTGTAAACGCTTTTCAGGCTTAGTACTGGGCTCAAAAGATGCAGCCCTGAGTTCTCTCCTGATAGCAGGTGGGTAAGTAGAAATTAGCAGCTCGGCTGACCAGGCACGACCAAACAAACATATGCCAAAAATATACGCAGAACCAGCTTTTCAGTGAAGAGCAGCCAGGGACATTCTAGCAAGTTTTAATTGTAAGTGGGGTTGGAAATGCTTTTCAGGGTCAGTACTGGGCTCAAAAGATGCAGCACTGAGGTCTCTCCTGATAGCAGGTGGGTAAGTAGAAATTCGCCGCTCGGCTGACCCGGCAGGAGCAAACGTATGCCAAAAATGTACGCAGAACCAGCTTTTCAGTGAAGAGCAGCCTGGGACATTCTAGCAAATGTTACTTGTAAGTGGGGTTGGAAACGCTTTTCAGGCTTAGTACTGGGCTCAAAAGATGCAGCCCTGAGGTCTCTCCTGATAGCAGGTGGGTATGTAGAAATTCGACACTCGGCTGACTCAGCAAGAGCAAACGAATGCCAAAAATCAACGCAGAACCAGCTTTTCAGTGAGGAGCTGCCAGGGACATTCTAGCAAATTTTACTAGTAAGTGGGGTTGGAAACGCTTTTCAGGCTCAATACTGGACTCAAAAGATGCAGCCCTGAGGTATCTCATGATAGCAGGTGGGTAAGTTGGAATTCGCCGCTCGGCTGACCCTGCAGGAGCAAACGTATGCCAAAATTCGACGCAGAACCAGCTTTTCAGTGAAGAGCAGCCAAGGACATTCTAGCAAGTTTTACTTGTAAGTGGGGTTGGAAACAATTTTCGGGCTCAGGACTGGGCTCAAAATATGCAGCCATATAAATAATAAATGAATAAATAATCCACATTTGTGAAGCGCACAATCACCCGTAAGGGTCTCTAGGCGCTGGGGGCCGTCGGGAAGATTAAGCAAGCTATTGCCCAGAGTCACATGGTGCTGGGTTAACCTGCCGCCGGAGACGGGGATCGAACCCTGATCCCCAGATTCCAGCGTCAGTCGCCCTGGCCGCGGCGCCACACCTCTTGATAGCAGGTGGGTAAGTAGAAATTACCAGCTCGGCTGACCCTGCAGGAGCAAACGTATGCCAAAAATATACGAAGAACCAGCTTTCCAGTGAAGAGCAGACAGGGACATTCTAGCAAGTTTTAATTGTAAGTGGGGTTGGAAATGCTTTTCAGGGTCAGTACTGTGCTCAAAAGATGCAGCACTGAGGTCTCTCCTGATAGCAGGTGGGTAAGTAGAAATTCACCGCTCGGCTGACCCGGCAGGAGCAAACGTATGCCAAAAATGTACGCAGAACCAGCTTTTCAGTGAAGAGCAGCCTGGGACATTCTAGCAAATTTTACTTGTAAGTGGGGTTGGAAACGCTTTTCAGGCTTAGTACTGGGCTCAAAAGATGCAGCCCTGAGGTCTCTCCTGATAGCAGGTGGGTATGTAGAAATTGGACACTCGGCTGACTCAGCAAGAGCAAACGAATGCCAAAAATCAACGCAGAACCAGCTTTTCAGTGAGGAGCAGCCAGGGACATTCTAGCAAGTTTTACTAGTAAGTGGGGTTGGAAACGCTTTTCAGGCTCAATACTGGACTCAAAAGATGCAGCCCTGAGGTCTCTCATGATAGCAGGTGGGTAAGTTGGAATTCGCCGCTCGGCTGACTCTGCAGGAGCAAACGTATGCCAAAAATCGACGCTGAATCAGCTTTTCAGTAAAGAGCAGCCAGGGACATTCTAGAAAGTTTTACTTGTAAGTGGGGTTGGAAACGCTTTTCAGGCTCAGTACTGGGCTCAAAGATGCAGCCATGAGGTCTCTCCTGATAGCAGGTGGGTAAGTAGAAATTCGCCACTCGGCTGACCAGGCAGGAGCAAACGTATGCCAAAAATCGACGCAGAACCAGCTTTTCAGTGAAGAGCAGCCAGGGGCATTCTAGCATGTTTTACTTGTAAGTGGGGTTGGTAACGCCTTTCAGGCTCAATACTGGGCTCAAAAGATGCAGCACTGAGGTCCCTCCTGATAGCAGGCTGGTAAGTAGAAATTCACCGCTCGGCTGACCTTGCATTAGCAAATGTATGCCAAAAATCGACGCAGAACCAGCTTTTCAGTGAAGAGCAGCCAGGGACATTCTAGCAAGTTTTACTTGTAAGTGGGGTTGGAAACGCTTTTCAGGCTCATTACTGGGCTCAAAAGATGCAGCCATGAGGTCTCTCCTGATAGCAGGTGGGTAAGTAGAAATTAGCTGCTCGGCTAACCAGGCAGGAGCAAACGTATGCCAAAAATCGACGCACAACCAGCTTTTCAGTGAAGAGCAGCCAGGGACATTCTAGCAAGTTTTACTTGTAAGTAGGGTTGGAAATGCTTTTCAGGCTTAGTACTGGGCTCAAAAGATGCAGTCCTGAGGTCTCTCCTGATAGCAGGTGTGTAAGTCGGAATTCGCCGCTCAGCTGACCCGGCAGGAGCAAACGTATGCCAAAAATCGACTTGAACCAGCTTTTCAGTTGAGAGCAGCCAGGGACATTTTAGCAAGTTTTACTGGTAAGTGGGGTTGGAAATGCTTTTCAGGCTCAATACTGGGCTCAAAAGATGCAGCCCTGAGGTATCTCCTGATAGCAGGTGGGTAAGTTGGAATTCGCCGCTAGGCTGACCCTGCAGGAGCAAACGTATGCCAAAAATCGACGCTGAACCAGCTTTTCAGTGAAGAACAGCCAGGGACATTCTAGCAAGTTTTACTTGTAAGTGGGGTTGGAAACGCTTTTCAGGCTCATTACTGGGCTCAAAAGATGCAGCCATGAGGTCTCTCCTGATAGCAGGTGGGTAAGTAGAAATTCGCCGCTCGGCTGACCCGGCCGGAGCAAACATATGCCAAAATTGATGTAAAGCCAGCTTTTCAGTGAAGAGCAGCGAGGGACATTCTAGCAAGTTTTACTTGTAAGTGGGGTTGGAAACAATTTTCGGGCTCAGGACTGGGCTCAAAAGATGCAGCCATGAGGTCTATCTTGATAGCAGGTGGGTAAGTAGAAATTACCCGCTCGGCTGACCCTGCAGGAGCAAACGTATGCCAAAAATCGACGCTGAATCAGCTTTTCAGTAAAGAGCAGCCAGGGACATTCTAGCAAGTTTTACTTGTAAGTGGGGTTGGAAATGCTTTTCAGGGTCAGTACTGGGCTCAAAAGATGCAGCACTGAGGTCTCTCCTGATAGCAGGTGGGTAAGTAGAAACTCGGTGCTCGGCTGACCCGGCAGGAACAAACGTATGCCAAAAATGTACACAGAACCAGCTTTTCAGGGAAGAGCAGCCTGGGACATTCTAGCAAATTTTACTTGTAAGTGGGGTTGGAAACGCTTTTCAGGCTTAGTACTGGGCTCAAAAGATGCAGCCCTGAGGTCTCTCCTGATAGCAGGTGGGTATGTGGAAATTCGCCACTCGGCTGACTCAGCAGGAGCAAACGTATGCCAAAAATTGACGCAGAACCAGCTTTTCAGTGAGGAGCAGCCAGGGACATTCTAGCAAGTTTTACGAGTAAGTGGGGTTGGAAACGCATTTCAGGCTCAATACTGGACTCAAAAGATGCAGCCCTGAGGTCTCTCATGATAGCAGGTGGGTAAGTTGGAATTCGTCGCTCGGCAGACCCTGCAGGAGCAAACATATGCCAACATTCGACGCAGAACCAGCTTTTCAGTGAAGAGCAGCCAAGGACATTCTAGCAAGTTTTACTTGTAAGTGGGGTTGGAAACGATTTTCAGGCTCAGGACTGGGCTCAAAAGATGCAGCCATGAGGTCTCTCTTGATAGCAGGTGGGTAAGTAGAAATTACCCGCTCGGCTGACCCAGCAAGAGCAAACGTATGCCAAAAATTGACGCAGCACCAGCTTTTCAGTGTAGAGCAGCCAGGGACATTCTAGAAAGTTTTACTTGTAAGTGGGGTTGGAAAAGCTTTTCAGGCTCAGTACTGGGTTCAAAGATGCAGCCATGAGGTCTCTCCTGATAGCAGGTGGGTAAGTAGAAATTCGCCACTCGGCGGACCAGGCAGGAGCAAACGTATGCCAAAAATCGACGCAGAACCAGCTTTTCAGTGAAGAGCAGCCAGGGGCATTCTAGCATGTTTTACTTGTAAGTGGGGTTGGTAACGCTTTTCAGGCTCATTACTGGGCTCAAAAGATGCAGCACTGAGGTCTCTCCTGATAGCAGGCTGGTAAGTAGAAATTCACCGCTCGGCTGACCTTGCATTAGCAAACGTATGCCAAAAATCGACGCAGAACCAGCTTTTCAGTGAAGAGCAGCCAGGGACATTCTAGCAAGTTTTAATTGTAAGTGGGGTTGGAAACGCTTTTCAGGCTCATTACTGGGCTCAAAAGATGCAGCCATGAGGTCTCTCCTGATAGCAGGTGGGTAAGTAGAAATTAGCCGCTCGGCTAACCAGGCAGGAGCAAACGTATGCCAAAAATCGACGCACAACCAGCTTTTCAGTGAAGAGCAGCCAGGGACATTCTAGCAAGTTTTACTTGTAAGTAGGGTTGGAAATGCTTTTCAGGCTTAGTACTGGGCTCAAAAGATGCAGTCCTGAGGTCTCTCCTGATAGCAGGTGTGTAAGTCGGAATTCGCCGCTCAGCTGACCCGGCAGGAGCAAACGTATGCCAAAAATCGACTTGAACCAGCTTTTCAGTTGAGAGCAGCCAGGGACATTTTAGCAAGTTTTACTGGTAAGTGGGGTTGGAAATGCTTTTCAGGCTCAATACTGGGCTCAAAAGATGCAGCCCTGAGGTATCTCCTGATAGCAGGTGGGTAAGTTGGAATTCGCCGCTAGGCTGACCCTGCAGGAGCAAACGTATGCCAAAAATCGACGCTGAACCAGCTTTTCAGTGAAGAACAGCCAGGGACATTCTAGCAAGTTTTACTTGTAAGTGGGGTTGGAAACGCTTTTCAGGCTCATTGCTGGGCGCAAAAGATGCAGCCATGAGGTCTCTCCTGATAGCAGGTGGGTAAGTAGAAATTCGCCGCTCGGCTGACCCGGCCGGAGCAAACATATGCCAAAATTGATGTAAAGCCAGCTTTTCAGTGAAGAGCAGCGAGGGACATTCTAGCAAGTTTTACTTGTAAGTGGGGTTGGAAACGCTTTTCAGGCTCAGTACTGGGCTCAAAAGATGCAGTCCTGAGGTCTCAGCAGGTGCGTAAGTTGGAATTCGCCGCTCGGCTGACCCTGCAGGAGCAAACGTATGCCAAAAATCGACACAGAACCAGCTTTTCGGTGAAGAGCAGCCAGGGACATTCTAGCAAGTTTTACTTGTAAGTGGGGTTGGAAACGCTTTTCAGGCTCAGTACTGGGCTCAAAAGATGCAGCTCTGAGATCTCTCCTGATAGCAGGTGGGTAAGTAGAAATTCGCCGCTCGGCTGACCCGGCAGGAGCAAACGTATGCCAAAAATCAACGCAGAATCAGCTTTTCAGTAAAGAGCAGCCAGGGACATTCTAGCAAATTTTACTTGTTAGTGGGGTTGTAAACGCTTTTCAGGCTTAGTACTGGGCTCAAAAGATGCAGCCCTGAGTTCTCTCCTGATAGCAGGTGGGTAAGTAGAAATTAGCAGCTCGGCTGACCAGGCACGACCAAACAAACATATGCCAAAAATATACGCAGAACCAGCTTTTCAGTGAAGAGCAGCCAGGGACATTCTAGCACGTTTTAATTGTAAGTGGGGTTGGAAATGCTTTTCAGGGTCAGTACTGGGCTCAAAAGATGCAGCACTGAGGTCTCTCCTGATAGCAGGTGGGTAAGTAGAAATTCGCCGCTCGGCTGACCCCGCAGGAGCAAACGTATGCCAAAATTCGACGCAGAACCAGCTTTTCAGTGAAGAGCAGCCAAGGACATTCTAGCAAGTTTTACTTGTAAGTGGGGTTGGAAACGCTTTTCAGGCTCAGTACTGGGCTCAAAAGATGCAGCTCTGAGGTCTGTCCTGATAGCAGGTGGGTAAGTAGAAATTCGCCGCTCGGCTTACCCGGCAGGAGCAAATGTATGCCAAAAATCGAAGCAGAATCAGCTTTTCAGTAAAGAGCAGCCAGGGACAGTCTAGCAAGTTTTACTTGTAAGTGGGGTTGGAAATGCTTTTCAGGGTCAGTACTGGGTTCAAAAGATGCAGCACTGAGGTCTCTCCTGATAGCAGGTGGGTATGTAGAAATTCACCACTCGGCTGACCCAGCAAGAGCAAACGTATGCCAAAAATTGACGCAGCACCAGCTTTTCAGTGTAGAGCAGCCAGGGACATTCTAGAAAGTTTTACTTGTAAGTGGGGTTGGAAACGCTTTTCAGGCTCAGTACTGGGCTCAAAGATGCAGCCATGAGGTCTCTCCTGATAGCAGGTGGGTAAGTAGAAATTCGCCACTCGGCTGACCAGGCAGGAGCAAACGTATGCCAAAAATCGACGCAGAACCAGCTTTTCAGTGAAGAGCAGCCAGGGGCATTCTAGCATGTTTTACTTGTAAGTGGGGTTGGTAACGCTTTTCAGGCTCAATACTGGGCTCAAAAGATGCAGCACTGAGGTCTCTCCTGATAGCAGGCTGGTAAGTAGAAATTCACCGCTCGGCTGACCTTGCATTAGCAAACGTATGCCAAAAATCGACGCAGAACCAGCTTTTCAGTGAAGAGCAGCCAGGGACATTCTAGCAAGTTTTACTTGTAAGTGGGGTTGGAAACGCTTTTCAGGCTCATTACTGGGCTCAAAAGATGCAGCCATGAGGTCTCTCCTGATAGCAGGTGGGTAAGTAGAAATTAGCCGCTCGGCTAACCAGGCAGGAGCAAACGTATGCCAAAAATCAACGCACAACCAGCTTTTCAGTGAAGAGCAGCAAGGGACATTCTAGCAAGTTTTACTTGTAAGTAGGGTTGAAAATGCTTTTCAGGCTTAGTACTGGGCTCAAAAGATGCAGTCCTGAGGTCTCTCCTGATAGCAGGTGTGTAAGTCGGAAATCGCCGCTCAGCTGACCCGGCAGGAGCAAACGTATGCCAAAAATCGACTTGAACCAGCTTTTCAGTTGAGAGCAGCCAGGGACATTTTAGCAAGTTTTACTGGTAAGTGGGGTTGGAAATGCTTTTCAGGCTCAATACTGGGCTCAAAAGATGCAGCCCTGAGGTATCTCCTGATAGCAGGTGGGTAAGTTGGAATTCGCCGCTAGGCTGACCCTGCAGGAGCAAACGTATGCCAAAAATCGACGCTGAACCAGCTTTTCAGTGAAGAACAGCCAGGGACATTCTAGCAAGTTTTACTTGTAAGTGGGGTTGGAAACGCTTTTCAGGCTCATTACTGGGCGCAAAAGATGCAGCCATGAGGTCTCTCCTGATAGCAGGTGGGTAAGTAGAAATTCGCCGCTCGGCTGACCCGGCCGGAGCAAACATATGCCAAAATTGATGTAAAGCCAGCTTTTCAGTGAAGAGCAGCGAGGGACATTCTAGCAAGTTTTACTTGTAAGTGGGGTTGGAAACGCTTTTCAGGCTCAGTACTGGGCTCAAAAGATGCAGTCCTGAGGTCTCAGCAGGTGCGTAAGTTGGAATTCGCCGCTCGGCTGACCCTGCAGGAGCAAACGTATGCCAAAAATTGACACAGAACCAGCTTTTCGGTGAAGAGCAGCCAGGGACATTCTAGCAAGTTTTACTTGTAAGTGGGGTTGGAAACGCTTTTCAGGCTCAGTACTGGGCTCAAAAGATGCAGCTCTGAGATCTCTCCTGATAGCAGGTGGGTAAGTAGAAATTCGCCGCTCGGCTGACCCGGCAGGAGCAAACGTATGCCAAAAATCAACGCAGAATCAGCTTTTCAGTAAAGAGCAGCCAGGGACATTCTAGCAAATTTTACTTGTAAGTGGGGTTGTAAACGCTTTCCAGGCTTAGTACTGGGCTCAAAAGATGCAGCCCTGAGTTCTCTCCTGATAGCAGGTGGGTAAGTAGAAATTAGCAGCTCGGCTGACCAGGCACGACCAAACAAACATATGCCAAAAATATACGCAGAACCAGCTTTTCAGTGAAGAGCAGCCAGGGACATTCTAGCAAGTTTTAATTGTAAGTGGGGTTGGAAATGCTTTTCAGGGTCAGTACTGGGCTCAAAAGATGCAGCACTGAGGTCTCTCCTGATAGCAGGTGGGTAAGTAGAAATTCGCCGCTCGGCTGACCCCGCAGGAGCAAACGTATGCCAAAATTCGACGCAGAACCAGCTTTTCAGTGAAGAGCAGCCAAGGACATTCTAGCAAGTTTTACTTGTAAGTGGGGTTGGAAACGCTTTTCAGGCTCAGTACTGGGCTCAAAAGATGCAGCTCTGAGGTCTGTCCTGATAGCAGGTGGGTAAGTAGAAATTCGCCGCTCGGCTTACCCGGCAGGAGCAAATGTATGCCAAAAATCGAAGCAGAATCAGCTTTTCAGTAAAGAGCAGCCAGGGACAGTCTAGCAAGTTTTACTTGTAAGTGGGGTTGGAAATGCTTTTCAGGGTCAGTACTGGGTTCAAAAGATGCAGCACTGAGGTCTCTCCTGATAGCAGGTGGGTATGTAGAAATTCGCCACTCGGCTGACCCAGCAAGAGCAAACGTATGCCAAAAATTGACGCAGCACCAGCTTTTCAGTGTAGAGCAGCCAGGGACATTCTAGAAAGTTTTACTTGTAAGTGGGGTTGGAAACGCTTTTCAGGCTCAGTACTGGGCTCAAAGATGCAGCCATGAGGTCTCTCCTGATAGCAGGTGGGTAAGTAGAAATTCGCCACTCGGCTGACCAGGCAGGAGCAAACGTATGCCAAAAATCGACGCAGAACCAGCTTTTCAGTGAAGAGCAGCCAGGGGCATTCTAGCATGTTTTACTTGTAAGTGGGGTTGGTAACGCTTTTCAGGCTCAATACTGGGCTCAAAAGATGCAGCACTGAGGTCTCTCCTGATAGCAGGCTGGTAAGTAGAAATTCACCGCTCGGCTGACCTTGCATTAGCAAACGTATGCCAAAAATCGACGCAGAACCAGCTTTTCAGTGAAGAGCAGCCAGGGACATTCTAGCAAGTTTTACTTGTAAGTGGGGTTGGAAACGCTTTTCAGGCTCATTACTGGGCTCAAAAGATGCAGCCATGAGGTCTCTCCTGATAGCAGGTGGGTAAGTAGAAATTAGCCGCTCGGCTAACCAGGCAGGAGCAAACGTATGCCAAAAATCAACGCACAACCAGCTTTTCAGTGAAGAGCAGCCAGGGACATTCTAGCAAGTTTTACTTGTAAGTAGGGTTGAAAATGCTTTTCAGGCTTAGTACTGGGCTCAAAAGATGCAGTCCTGAGGTCTCTCCTGATAGCAGGTGTGTAAGTCGGAAATCGCCGCTCAGCTGACCCGGCAGGAGCAAACGTATGCCAAAAATCGACTTGAACCAGCTTTTCAGTTGAGAGCAGCCAGGGACATTTTAGCAAGTTTTACTGGTAAGTGGGGTTGGAAATGCTTTTCAGGCTCAATACTGGGCTCAAAAGATGCAGCCCTGAGGTATCTCCTGATAGCAGGTGGGTAAGTTGGAATTCGCCGCTAGGCTGACCCTGCAGGAGCAAACATATGCCAAAAATTGACGCAGCACCAGCTTTTCAGTGTAGAGCAGCCAGGGACATTCTAGAAAGTTTTACTTGTAAGTGGGGTTGGAAACGCTTTTCAGGCTAAGTACTGGGCTCAAAGATGCAGCCATGAGGTCTCTCCTGATAGCAGGTGGGTAAGTAGAAATTCGCCACTCGGCTGACCAGGCAGGAGCAAACGTATGCCAAAAATCGACGCAGAACCAGCTTTTCAGTGAAGAGCAGCCAGGGGCATTCTAGCATGTTTTACTTGTAAGTGGGGTTGGTAACGCTTTTCAGGCTCAATACTGGGCTCAAAAGATGCAGCACTGAGGTCTCTCCTGATAGCAGGCTGGTAAGTAGAAATTCACCGCTCGGCTGACCTTGCAATAGCAAACGTATGCCAAAAATCGAAGCAGAACCAGCTTTTCAGTGAAGAGCAGCCAGGGACATTCTAGCAAGTTTTACTTGTAAGTGGGGTTGGAAACGCTTTTCAGGCTCATTACTGGGCTCAAAAGATGCAGCCATGAGGTCTCTCCTGATAGCAGGTGGGTAAGTAGAAATTAGCCGCTCGGCTAACCAGGCAGGAGCAAACGTATGCCAAAAATCAACGCACAACCAGCTTTTCAGTGAAGAGCAGCCAGGGACATTCTAGCAAGTTTTACTTGTAAGTAGGGTTGAAAATGCTTTTCAGGCTTAGTACTGGGCTCAAAAGATGCAGTCCTGAGGTCTCTCCTGATAGCAGGTGTGTAAGTCGGAAATCGCCGCTCAGCTGACCCGGCAGGAGCAAACGTATGCCAAAAATCGACTTGAACCAGCTTTTCAGTTGAGAGCAGCCAGGGACATTTTAGCAAGTTTTACTGGTAAGTGGGGTTGGAAATGCTTTTCAGGCTCAATACTGGGCTCAAAAGATGCAGCCCTGAGGTATCTCCTGATAGCAGGTGGGTAAGTTGGAATTCGCCGCTAGGCTGACCCTGCAGGAGCAAACGTATGCCAAAAATCGACGCTGAACCAGCTTTTCAGTGAAGAACAGCCAGGGACATTCTAGCAAGTTTTACTTGTAAGTGGGGTTGGAAACGCTTTTCAGGCTCATTACTGGGCGCAAAAGATGCAGCCATGAGGTCTCTCCTGATAGCAGGTGGGTAAGTAGAAATTCGCCGCTCGGCTGACCCGGCCGGAGCAAACATATGCCAAAATTGATGTAAAGCCAGCTTTTCAGTGAAGAGCAGCGAGGGACATTCTAGCAAGTTTTACTTGTAAGTGGGGTTGGAAACGCTTTTCAGGCTCAGTACTGGGCTCAAAAGATGCAGTCCTGTGGTCTCAGCAGGTGCGTAAGTTGGAATTCGCCGCTCGGCTGACCCTGCAGGAGCAAACGTATGCCAAAAATCGACACAGAACCAGCTTTTCGGTGAAGAGCAGCCAGGGACATTCTAGCAAGTTTTACTTGTAAGTGGGGTTGGAAACGCTTTTCAGGCTCAGTACTGGGCTCAAAAGATGCAGCTCTGAGATCTCTCCTGATAGCAGGTGGGTAAGTAGAAATTCGCCGCTCGGCTGACCCGGCAGGACAAACGTATGCCAAAAATCGACGCAGAATCAGCTTTTCAGTAAAGAGCAGCCAGGGACATTCTAGCAAATTTTACTTGTAAGTGGGGTTGTAAACGCTTTTCAGGCTTAGTACTGGGCTCAAAAGATGCAGCCCTGAGTTCTCTCCTGATAGCAGGTGGGTAAGTAGAAATTAGCAGCTCGGCTGACCAGGCACGACCAAACAAACATATGCCAAAAATATACGCAGAACCAGCTTTTCAGTGAAGAGCAGCCAGGGACATTCTAGCAAGTTTTAATTGTAAGTGGGGTTGGAAATGCTTTTCAGGGTCAGTACTGGGCTCAAAAGATGCAGCACTGAGGTCTCTCCTGATAGCAGGTGGGTAAGTAGAAATTCGCCGCTCGGCTGACCCGGCAGGAGCAAACGTATGCCAAAAATGTACGCAGAACCAGCTTTTCAGTGAAGAGCAACCTGGGACATTCTAGCAAATGTTACTTGTAAGTGGGGTTGGAAACGCTTTTCAGGCTTAGTACTGGGCTCAAAAGATGCAGCCCTGAGGTCTCTCCTGATAGCAGGTGGGTATGTAGAAATTCGACACTCGGCTGACTCAGCAAGAGCAAACGAATGCCAAAAATCAACGCAGAACCAGCTTTTCAGTGAGGAGCTGCCAGGGACATTCTAGCAAATTTTACTAGTAAGTGGGGTTGGAAACGCTTTTCAGGCTCAATACTGGACTCAAAAGATGCAGCCCTGAGGTCTCTCATGATAGCAGGTGGGTAAGTTGGAATTCGCCGCTCGGCTGACCCTGCAGGAGCAAACGTATGCCAAAATTCGACGCAGAACCAGCTTTTCAGTGAAGAGCAGCCAAGGACATTCTAGCAAGTTTTACTTGTAAGTGGGGTTGGAAACAATTTTCGGGCTCAGGACTGGGCTCAAAAGATGCAGCCATATAAATAATAAATGAATAAATAATCCACATTTGTAAAGCGCACAATCACCCGTAAGGGTCTCTAGGCGCTGGGGGCCGTCGGGAAGATTAAGCAAGCTATTACCCAGAGTCACATGGTGCTGGGCTAACCTGCCGCCGGAGACGGGGATCGAACCCTGATCCCCAGATTCCAGCGTCAGTCGCCCTGGCCGCGGCGCCACACCTCTTGATAGCAGGTGGGTAAGTAGAAATTACCCGCTCGGCTGACCCTGCAGGAGCAAACGTATGCCAAAAATCGACGCTGAACCAGCTTTTCAGTGAAGGGCAGCCAGGGACATTCTAGCAAGTTTTACGAGTAAGTGGGGTTGGAAACGCATTTCAGGCTCAATACTGGACTCAAAAGATGCAGCTCTGAGATCTCTCATGATAGCAGGTGGGTAAGTTGGAATTCGTCGCTCGGCAGACCCTGCAGGAGCAAACGTATGCCAACATTCGACGCAGAACCAGCTTTTCAGTGAAGAGCAGCCAAGGACATTCTAGCAAGTTTTACTTGTAAGTGGGGTTGTAAACGATTTTCAGGCTCAGGACTGGGCTCAAAAGATGCAGCCATGAGGTCTCTCTTGATAGCAGGTGGGTAAGTAGAAATTACCCGCTCGGCTGACCCAGCAAGAGCAAACGTATGCCAAAAATTGACGCAGCACCAGCTTTTCAGTGTAGAGCAGCCAGGGACATTCTAAAAAGTTTTACTTGTAAGTTGGGTTGGAAACACTTTTCAGGCTCAGTACTGGGCTCAACGATGCAGCCATGAGGTCTCTCCTGATAGCAGGTGGGTAAGTAGAAATTCGCCACTCGGCTGACCCAGCAGGAGCAAACGTATGCCAAAATTGATGTAAAGCCAGCTTTTCAGTGAAGAGCAGCGAGGGACATTCTAGCACGTTTTACTTGTAAGTGGGGTTGGAAACGCTTTTCAGGCTCAGTACTGGGATCAAAAGATGCAGTCCTGAGGTCTCAGCAGGTGCGTAAGTTGGAATTCGCTGCTCGGCTGACCCTGCAGGAGCAAACGTATGCCAAAAATCGACACAGAACCAGCTTTTCGGTGAAGAGCAGCCAGGGACAATCTAGCAAGTTTTACTTGTAAGTGGGGTTGGAAACGCTTTTCAGGCTCAGTACTGGGCTCAAAAGATGCAGCTCTGAGATCTCTCCTGATAGCAGGTGGGTAAGTAGAAATTCGCCGCTCGGTTGACCCGGCAGGAGCAAACGTATGCCAAAAATCGACGCAGAATCAGCTTTTCAGTAAAGAGCAGCCAGGGACATTCTAGCAAATTTTACTTGTAAGTCGGGTTGTAAACGCTTTTCAGGATTAGTACTGGGCTCAAAAGATGCAGTCCTGAGTTCTCTCCTGATAGCAGGTGGGTAAGTAGAAATTAGCAGCTCGGCTGACCAGGCACGACCAAACATATGCCAAAAATATACGCACAACCAGCTTTTCAGTGAAGAGCAGCCAGGGACATTCTAGCAAGTTTTAATTGTAAGTGGGGTTGGAAATGCTTTTCAGGGTCAGTACTGGGCTCAAAAGATGCAGCACTGAGGTCTCTCCTGATAGCAGGTGGGTAAGTAGAAATTCGCCGCTCGGCTGACCCGGAAGGAGCAAACGTATGCCAAAAATGTACGCAGAACCAGCTTTTCAGTGAAGAGCAGCCTGGGACGTTCTAGCAAATTTTACTTGTAAGGGGGGTTGGAAACGCTTTTCAGGCTTAGTACTGGGCTTAAAAGATGCAGCCCTGAGGTCTCTCCTGATAGCAGGTGGGTATGTAGAAATTCGACACTCGGCTGACTCAGCAAGAGCAAACGAATGCCAAAAATCAACGCAGAACCAGCTTTTCAGTGAGGAGCAGCCAGGGACATTCTAGCAAGTTTTACTAGTAAGTGGGGTTGGAAACGCTTTTCAGGCTCAATACTGGACTCAAAAGATGCAGCCCTGAGGTCTCTCATGATAGCAGGTGGGTAAGTTGGAATTCGCCGCTCGGCTGACCCTGCAGGAGCAAACGTATGCCAAAATTCGACGCAGAACCAGCTTTTCAGTGAAGAGAAGCCAAGGACATTCTAGCAAGTTTTACTTGTAAGTGGGGTTGGAAACAATTTTCGGGCTCAGGACTGGGCTCAAAAGATGCAGCCATGAGGTCTCTCTTGATAGCAGGTGGGTAAGTAGAAATTACCCGCTCGGCTGACCCTGCAGGAGCAAACGTATGCCAAAAATCGATGCTGAACCAGCTTTTCAGTGAAGAGCAGCCAGGGACATTCTAGCAAGTTTTACTTGTAAGTGGGGTTGGAAACGCTTTTCAGGCTCATTACTGGGCTCAAAAGATGCAGCCATGAGGTATCTCCTGATAGCAGGTGGGTAAGTAGAAATTCGCCGTTCGGCTGATCCGGCCGGAGCAAACGTATGTCAAAATTGATGTAAAGCCAGCTTTTCAGTGAAGAGCAGCGAGGGACATTCTAGCAAGCTTTACTTGTAAGTGGGGTTGGAAAAGCTTTTCAGGCTCAGTACTGGGCTCAAAAGATGCAGTCCTGAGGTTTCAGCAGGTGCGTAAGTTGGAATTCACCGCTCGGCTGACACTGCAGGAGCAAACGTATGCCAAAAATCGACACAGAACCAGCTTTTCGGTGAAGAGCAGCCAGGGACATTCTAGCAAGTTTTACTTGTAAGTGTGGTTGGAAACGCTTTTCAGGCTCAGTACTGGGCTCAAAAGATGCAGCTCTGAGGTCTGTCCTGATAGCAGGTGGGTAAGTAGAAATTCGCCGCTCGGCTGACCCGGCAGGAGCAAACGTATGCCAAAAATCAAAGCAGAATCAGCTTTTCAGTAAAGAGCAGCCAGGGACATTCTAGCAAGTTTTACTTGTAAGTGGGGTTGGAAATGCTTTTCAGGGTCAGTACTGGGCTCAAAAGATGCAGCACTGAGGTCTCTCCTGATAGCAGGTGGGTAAGTAGAAACTCGGCACTCGGCTGACCCGGCAGGAACAAACGTATGCCAAAAATGTACACAGAATCAGCTTTTCAGGGAAGAGCAGCCTGGGACATTCTAGCAAATTTTACTTGTAAGTGGGGTTGGAAACGCTTTTCAGGCTTAGTACTGGGCTCAAACGATGCAGCCCTGAGGTCTCTCCTGATAGCAGGTGGGTATGTAGAAATTCGACACTCGGCTGACTCAGCAAGAGCAAACGAATGCCAAAAATCAACGCAGAACCAGCTTTTCAGTGAGGAGCAGCCAGGGACATTCTAGCAAGTTTTACTAGTAAGTGGGGTTGGAAACGCTTTTCAGGCTCAATACTGGACTCAAAAGATGCAGCCCTGAGGTCTCTCATGATAGTAGGTGGGTAAGTTGGAATTCGCCGCTCGGCTGACCCTGCAGGAGCAAACGTATGCCAAAATTCGACGCAGAACCAGCTTTTAAGTGAAGAGCAGCCAAGGACCTTCTAGCAAGTTTTACTTGTAAGTGGGGTTGGAAACAATTTTCGGGCTCAGGACTGGGCTCAAAAGATGCAGCCATGAGGTCTCTATTGATAGCAGGTGGGTAAGTAGAAATTACCCGCTCGGCTGACCGCGCAGGAGCAAACGTATGCCAAAAATCGACGCTGAACCAGCTTTTCAGTGAAGAGCAGCCAGGGACATTCTAGCAAGTTTTACTTGTAAGTGGGGTTGGAAACGCTTTTCAGGCTCATTACTGGGCTCAAAAGATGCAGCACTGAGGTCTCTCCTGATAGCAGGTGGGTAAGTAGAAACTCGGCGCTCGGCTGACCCGGCAGGAACAAACGTATGCCAAAAATGTACACAGAACTAGCTTTTCAGGGAAGTGCAGCCTGGGACATTCTAGCAAATTTTACTTGTAAGTGGGGTTGGAAATGCTTTTCAGGGTCAGTACTGGGCTCAAAAGATGCAGCACTGAGGTCTCTCTTGATAGCAGGTGGGTAAGTAGAAATTACCCGCTCGGCTGACCCAGCAAGAGCAAACGTATGCCAAAAATTGACGCAGCACCAGCTTTTCAGTGAAGAGCAGCCAGGGGCATTCTAGCATTTTTACTTGTAAGTGGGGTTGGAAACGCTTTTCAGACTCAGGACTGGGCTCAAAAGACGCAGCACTGAGGTCTCTCCCGATAGCAGGTGGGTAAGTAGAAATTCACCTCTCAGCTGACCCGGCAGGAACAAACGTATGCCAAAAATTGACTTGAACCAGCGTTTCAGTGAAGAGCAGCCATGGACGTTCTAGCAAGTTTTACTGGTAAGTGGGGTTGGTAACGCTTTTCAGGCTCAATACTGGGCTCAAAAGATGCAGCACTGAGGTCTCTCCTGATAGCAGGCTGGTAAGTAGAAATTCACCGCTAGGCTGACCTGGCATTAGCAAACGTATGCCAAAAATTGACGCAGAACCAGCTTTTCAGTGAAGAGCAGCCAGGGACATTCTAGCAAGTTTTAGTTGTAAGTGGGGTTGGAAACGCTTTTCAGGCTCAGTACTGGGCTCAAAAGATGCAGCCATGAGGTCTCTCTTGATAGCAGCTGGGTAAGTAGAAATTTGCCGCTCGGCTAACCAGGCAGGAGCAAACGTATGCCAAAAATCGACGCACAACCAGCTTTTCAGTGAAGAGCAGCCAGGGACATTCTAGCAAGTTTTACTTGTAAGTAGGGTTGGAAATGCTTTTCAGGCTTAGTACTGGGCTCAAAAGATGCAGTCGTGAGGTCTCTCCTGATAGCAGGTGTGTAAGTCGGAATTCGCCACTCAGCTGACCCGGCAGGAGCAAACGTATGCCAAAAATCGACTTGAACCAGCTTTTCAGTTGAGAGCAGCCAGGGACATTTTAGCAAGTTTTACTGGTAAGTGGGGTTGGAAATGCTTTTCAGGCTCAATACTGGGCTCAAAAGATGCAGCCCTGAGGTGTCTCCTGATAGCAGGTGGGTACGTTGGAATTCGCCGCTAGGCTGACCCTGCAGGAGCAAACGTATGCCGAAAATCGACGCTGAACCAGCTTTTCAGTGAAGAGCAGCCAGGGACATTCTAGCAAGTTTTACTTGTAAGTGGGGTTGGAAACGCTTTTCAGGCTCATTACTGGGCTCAAAAGATGCAGCAATGAGGTCTCTCCTGATAGCAGGCTGACCCGGCTGACCCGGCAAGAGCAAACGTATGCCAAAAATTGACGCAGAACCAGCTTTTCAGTGAGGAGCAGCCAGGGACATTCTAGCAAGTTTTACTAGTAAATGGGGTTGGAAACGCTTTTCAGGCTCAATACTGGACTCAAAAGATGCAGCCCTGAGGTCTCTCATGATAGCAGGTGGGTAAGTTGGAATTCGCCGCTCGGCTGACTCTGCAGGAGCAAACGTATGTCAAAATTCGACGCAGAACCAGCTTTTCAGTGAAGAGCAGCCAAGGACATTCTAGCAAGTTTTACTTGTAAGTGGGGTTGGAAACAATTTTCGGGCTCAGGACTGGGCTCAAAAGATGCAGCCATGAGGTCTCTCTTGATAGCAGGTGGGTAAGTAGAAACTACCCGCTCGGCTGACCCTGCAGGAGCAAACGTATGCCAAAAATCGACGCTGAACCAGCTTTTCAGTGAAGAGCAGCCAGGGATATTCTAGCAAATTTTACTTGTAAGTGGGGTTGGAAATGCTTTTCAGGGTCAGTACTGGGCTCAAAAAATGCAGCACTGAGGTCTCTCCTGATAGCAGGTGGGTAAGTAGAAACTCGGCGCTCGGCTGACCCGGCAGGAACAAACGTATGCCAAAAATGTACACAGAACCAGCTTTTCAGGGAAGAGCAGCCTGGGACATTCTAGCAAATTTTACTTGTAAGTGGGGTTGGAAACGCTTTTCAGGCTTAGTACTGGGCTCAAAAGATGCAGCCCTGAGGTCTCTCCTGATAGCAGGTGGGTATGTGGAAATTCGCCACTCGGCTGACTCAGCAGGAGCAAACGTATGCCAAAAATTGACGCAGAACCAGCTTTTCAGTGAGGAGCAGCCAGGGACATTCTAGCAAGTTTTACGAGTAAGTGGGGTTGGAAACGCATTTCAGGCTCAATACTGGACTCAAAAGATGCAGCCCTGAGGTCTCTCATGATAGCAGGTGGGTAAGTTGGAATTCGTCGCTCGGCAGACCCTGCAGGAGCAAACATATGCCAACATTCGACGCAGAACCAGCTTTTCAGTGAAGAGCAGCCAAGGACATTCTAGCAAGTTTTACTTGTAAGTGGGGTTGGAAACGATTTTCAGGCTCAGTACTGGGCTCAAAGATGCAGCCATGAGGTCTCTCCTGATAGCAGGTGGGTAAGTAGAAATTCGCCACTCGGCTGACCCAGCAGGAGCAAACGTATGCCAAAAATCGACGCAGAACCAGCTTTTCAGTGAAGAGCAGCCAGGGGCATTCTAGCATGTTTTACTTGTAAGTGGGGTTGGTAACGCTTTTCAGGCTCAATACTGGGCTCAAAAGATGCAACACTGAGGTCTCTCCTGATAGCAGGCTGGTAAGTAGAAATTCACCGCTCGGCTGACCTTGCATTAGCAAACGTATGCCAAAAATCGACGCAAAACCAGATTTTCAGTGAAGAGCAGCCAGGGACATTCTTGCAAGTTTTAGTTGTAAGTGGGGTTGGAAACGCTTTTCAGGCTCAGCACTGGGCTCAAAAGATGCAGCCATGAGGTCTCTCTTGATAGCAGCTGGGTAAGTAGAAATTTGCCGCTCGGCTGACCCGGCAGGATCAAACATATGCCAAAAATCGACGCAGAACCAGCTTTTCAGTGTAGAGCAGCCAGGGACATTCTAGCAAGTTTTACTTGTAAGTGGGGTTGGAAACGCTTTTCAGGCTCATTACTGGGCTCAAAAGATGCAGCCATGAGGTCTCTCCTGATAGCAGGTGGGTAAGTAGAAATTAACTGCTCCGCTAACCAGGCAGGAGCAAACGTATGCCAAAAATCGACGCACAACCAGCTTTTCAGTGAAGAGCAGCCAGGGACATTCTAGCAAGTTTTACTTGTAAGTAGGGTTGGAAATGCTTTTCAGGCTTAGTACTAGGCTCAAAAGATGCAGTCCTGAGGTCTCTCCTGATAGCAGGTGTGTAAGTCGGAATTCGCCGCTCAGCTGACCCGGGAGGAGCAAACGTATGCCAAAAATCGACTTGAACCAGCTTTTCAGTTGAGAGCAGCCAGGGACATTTTAGCAAGTTTTACTGGTAAGTGGGGTTGGAAATGCTTTTCAGGCTCAATACTGGGCTCAAAAGATGCAGCCCTGAGGTGTCTCCTGATAGCAGGTGGGTAAGTTGGAATTCGCCGCTAGGCTGACCCTACAGGAGCAAACGTATGCCAAAAATCGAATCTGAACCAGCTTTTCAGTGAAGAGCAGCCAGGGACATTCTGGCAAGTTTTACTTGTAAGTGGGGTTGGAAACGCTTTTCAGGCTCATTACTGGGCTCAAAAGATGCAGCCATGAGGTCTCTCCTGATAGCAGGTGGGTAAGTAGAAATTCGCCGCTCGGCTGACCCGGCCGGAGCAAACGTATGCCAAAATTGATGTAAAGCCAGCTTTTCAGTGAAGAGCAGCGAGGGACATTCTAGCAAGTTTTACTTGTAAGTGGGGTTGGAAACGCTTTTCAGGCTCAGTACTGGGCTCAAAAGATGCAGTCCTGAGGTCTCAGCAGGTGCGTAAGTTGGAATTCGCCGTTCGGCTGACCCTGCAGGAGCAAACGTATGCCAACATTCGACGCAGAACCAGCTTTTCAGTGAAGAGCAGC
This sequence comes from Lissotriton helveticus, assembly GCF_964261635.1. NCBI lineage: Eukaryota > Metazoa > Chordata > Amphibia > Caudata > Salamandridae > Lissotriton > Lissotriton helveticus. Next base: position 428,062,271 of record NC_136068.1, read on the forward strand.
CAAGGACATTCTAGCAAGTTTTACTTGTAAGTGGGGTTGGAAACGATTTTCAGGCTCAGGACTGGGCTCAAAAGATGCAGCCATGAGGTCTCTCTTGATAGCAGGTGGGTAAGTAGAAATTACCCGCTCGGCTGACCCAGCAAGAGCAAACGTATGCCAAAAATTGACGCAGCACCAGCTTTTCAGTGTAGAGCAGCCAGGGACATTCTAAAAAGTTTTACTTGTAAGTTGGGTTGGAAACACTTTTCAGGCTCAGTACTGGGCTCAAAGATGCAGCCATGAGGTCTCTCCTGATAGCAGGTGGGTAAGTAGAAATTCGCCACTCGGCTGACCCAGCAGGAGCAAACGTATGCCAAAATTGATGTAAAGCCAGCTTTTCAGTGAAGAGCAGCGAGGGACATTCTAGCAAGTTTTACTTGTAAGTGGGGTTGGAAACGCTTTTCAGGCTCAGTACTGGGATCAAAAGATGCAGTCCTGAGGTCTCAGCAGGTGCGTAAGTAGAAATTCGCCGCTCGGTTGACCCGGCAGGAGCAAACGTATGCCAAAAATCGACGCAGAATCAGCTTTTCAGTAAAGAGCAGCCAGGGACATTCTAGCAAATTTTACTTGTAAGTCGGGTTGTAAACGCTTTTCAGGATTAGTACTGGGCTCAAAAGATGCAGTCCTGAGGTCTCTCCTGATAGCAGGTGGGTAAGTAGAAATTAGCAGCTCGGCTGACCAGGCACGACCAAACATATGCCAAAAATATACGCACAACCAGCTTTTCAGTGAAGAGCAGCCAGGGACATTCTAGCAAGTTTTAATTGTAAGTGGGGTTGGAAATGCTTTTCAGGGTCAGTACTGGGCTCAAAAGATGCAGCACTGAGGTCTCTCCTGATAGCAGGTGGGTAAGTAGAAATTCGCCGCTCGGCTGACCCGGCAGGAGCAAACGTATGCCAAAAATGTACGCAGAACCAGCTTTTCAGTGAAGAGCAGCCTGGGACATTCTAGCAAATTTTACTTGTAAGGGGGGTTGGAAACGCTTTTCAGGCTTAGTACTGGGCTTAAAAGATGCAGCCCTGAGGTCTCTCCTGATAGCAGGTGGGTATGTAGAAATTCGACACTCGGCTGACTCAGCAAGAGCAAACGAATGCCAAAAATCAACGCAGAACCAGCTTTTCAGTGAGGAGCAGCCAGGGACATTCTAGCAAGTTTTACTAGTAAGTGGGGTTGGAAACGCTTTTCAGGCTCAATACTGGACTCAAAAGATGCAGCCCTGAGGTCTCTCATGATAGCAGGTGGGTAAGTTGGAATTCGCCGCTCGGCTGACCCTGCAGGAGCAAACGTATGCCAAAATTCGACGCAGAACCAGCTTTTCAGTGAAGAGAAGCCAAGGACATTCTAGCAAGTTTTACTTGTAAGTGGGGTTGGAAACAATTTTCGGGCTCAGGACTGGGCTCAAAAGATGCAGCCATGAGGTCTCTCTTGATAGCAGGTGGGTAAGTAGAAATTACCCGCTCGGCTGACCCTGCAGGAGCAAACGTATGCCAAAAATCGATGCTGAACCAGCTTTTCAGTGAAGAGCAGCCAGGGACATTCTAGCAAGTTTTACTTGTAAGTGGGGTTGGAAACGCTTTTCAGGCTCATTACTGGGCTCAAAAGATGCAGCCATGAGGTCTCTCCTGATAGCAGGTGGGTAAGTAGAAATTCGCCGTTCGGCTGATCCGGCCGGAGCAAACGTATGTCAAAATTGATGTAAAGCCAGCTTTTCAGTGAAGAGCAGCGAGGGACATTCTAGCAAGCTTTACTTGTAAGTGGGGTTGGAAAAGCTTTTCAGGCTCAGTACTGGGCTCAAAAGATGCAGTCCTGAGGTTTCAGCAGGTGCGTAAGTTGGAATTCACCGCTCGGCTGACACTGCAGGAGCAAACGTATGCCAAAAATCGACACAGAACCAGCTTTTCGGTGAAGAGCAGCCAGGGACATTCTAGCAAGTTTTACTTGTAAGTGTGGTTGGAAACGCTTTTCAGGCTCAGTACTGGGCTCAAAAGATGCAGCTCTGAGGTCTGTCCTGATAGCAGGTGGGTAAGTAGAAATTCGCCGCTCGGCTGACCCGGCAGGAGCAAACGTATGCCAAAAATCGAAGCAGAATCAGCTTTTCAGTAAAGAGCAGCCAGGGACATTCTAGCAAGTTTTACTTGTAAGTGGGTTGGAAATGCTTTTCAGGGTCAGTACTGGGCTCAAAAGATGCAGCACTGAGGTCTCTCCTGATAGCAGGTGGGTAAGTAGAAACTCGGCACTCGGCTGACCCGGCAGGAACAAACGTATGCCAAAAATGTACACAGAACCAGCTTTTCAGGGAAGAGCAGCCTGGGACATTCTAGCAAATTTTACTTGTAAGTGGGGTTGGAAACGCTTTTCAGGCTTAGTACTGGGCTCAAAAGATGCAGCCCTGAGGTCTCTCCTGATAGCAGGTGGGTATGTAGAAATTCGACACTCGGCTGACTCAGCAAGAGCAAACGAATGCCAAAAATCAACGCAGAACCAGCTTTTCAGTGAGGAGCAGCCAGGGACATTCTAGCACGTTTTACTAGTAAGTGGGGTTGGAAACGCTTTTCAGGCTCAATAATGGACTCAAAAGATGCAGCCCTGAGGTCTCTCATGATAGTAGGTGGGTAAGTTGGAATTCGCCGCTCGGCTGACCCTGCAGGAGCAAACGTATGCCAAAATTCGACGCAGAACCAGCTTTTAAGTGAAGAGCAGCAAAGGACCTTCTTGCAAGTTTTACTTGTAAGTGGGGTTGGAAACAATTTTCGGGCTCAGGACTGGGCTCAAAAGATGCAGCCATGAGGTCTCTATTGATAGCAGGTGGGTAAGTAGAAATTACCCGCTCGGCTGACCGCGCAGGAGCAAACGTATGCCAAAAATCGACGCTGAACCAGCTTTTCAGTGAAGAGCAGCCAGGGACATTCTAGCAAGTTTTACTTGTAAGTGGGGTTGGAAACGCTTTTCAGGCTCATTACTGGGCTCAAAAGAGGCAGCACTGAGGTCTCTCCTGATAGCAGGTGGGTAAGTAGAAACTCGGCGCTCGGCTGACCCGGCAGGAACAAACGTATGCCAAAAATGTACACAGAACTAGCTTTTCAGGGAAGAGCAGCCTGGGACATTCTAGCAAATTTTACTTGTAAGTGGGGTTGGAAATGCTTTTCAGGGTCAGTACTGGGCTCAAAAGATGCAGCACTGAGGTCTCTCTTGATAGCAGGTGGGTAAGTAGAAATTACCCGCTCGGCTGACCCAGCAAGAGCAAACGTATGCCAAAAATTGACGCAGCACCAGCTTTTCAGTGTAGAGCAGCCAGGGACATTCTAGAAAGTTTTACTTGTAAGTTGGGTTGGAAACGCTTTTCAGGCTCAGTACTGGGCTCAAAGATGCAGCCATGAGGTCTCTCCTGATAGCAGGTGGGTAAATAGAAATTCGCCACTCGGCTGACCCAGCAGGAGCAAACATATGCCAAAAATCGACGCAGAACCAGCTTTTCAGTGAAGAGCAGCCAGGGGCATTCTAGCATGTTTTACTTGTAAGTGGGGTTGGAAACGCTTTTCAGACTCAGGACTGGGCTCAAAAGACGCAGCACTGAGGTCTCTCCCGATAGCAGGTGGGTAAGTAGAAATTCACCTCTCAGCTGACCCGGCAGGAACAAACGTATGCCAAAAATTGACTTGAACCAGCGTTTCAGTGAAGAGCAGCCATGGACGTTCTAGCAAGTTTTACTGGTAAGTGGGGTTGGTAACGCTTTTCAGGCTCAATACTGGGCTCAAAAGATGCAGCACTGAGGTCTCTCCTGATAGCAGGCTGGTAAGTAGAAATTCACCGCTAGGCTGACCTGGCATTAGCAAACGTATGCCAAAAATTGACGCAGAACCAGCTTTTCAGTGAAGAGCAGCCAGGGACATTCTAGCAAGTTTTAGTTGTAAGTGGGGTTGGAAACGCTTTTCAGGCTCAGTACTGGGCTCAAAAGATGCAGCCATGAGGTCTCTCTTGATAGCAGCTGGGTAAGTAGAAATTTGCCGCTCGGCTAACCAGGCAGGAGCAAACGTATGCCAAAAATCGACGCACAACCAGCTTTTCAGTGAAGAGCAGCCAGGGACATTCTAGCAAGTTTTACTTGTAAGTAGGGTTGGAAATGCTTTTCAGGCTTAGTACTGGGCTCAAAAGATGCAGTCCTGAGGTCTCTCCTGATAGCAGGTGTGTAAGTCGGAATTCGCCACTCAGCTGACCCGGCAGGAGCAAACGTATGCCAAAAATCGACTTGAACCAGCTTTTCAGTTGAGAGCAGCCAGGGACATTTTAGCAAGTTTTACTGGTAAGTGGGGTTGGAAATGCTTTTCAGGCTCAATACTGGGCTCAAAAGATGCAGCCCTGAGGTGTCTCCTGATAGCAGGTGGGTAAGTTGGAATTCGCCGCTAGGCTGACCCTGCAGGAGCAAACGTATGCCAAAAATCGACGCTGAACCAGCTTTTCAGTGAAGAGCAGCCAGGGACATTCTAGCAAGTTTTACTTGTAAGTGGGGTTGGAAACGCTTTTCAGGCTCATTACTGGGCTCAAAAGATGCAGCAATGAGGTCTCTCCTGATAGCAGGCTGACCCGGCTGACCCGGCAAGAGCAAACGTATGCCAAAAATTGACGCAGAACCAGCTTTTCAGTGAGGAGCAGCCAGGGACATTCTAGCAAGTTTTACTAGTAAATGGGGTTCGAAACGCTTTTCAGGCTCAATACTGGACTCAAAAGATGCAGCCCTGAGGTCTCTCATGATAGCAGGTGGGTAAGTTGGAATTCGCCGCTCCGCTGACTCTGCAGGAGCAAACGTATGTCAAAATTCGACGCAGAACCAGCTTTTCAGTGAAGAGCAGCCAAGGACATTCTAGCAAGTTTTACTTGTAAGTGGGGTTGGAAACAAATTTCGGGCTCAGGACTGGGCTCAAAAGATGCAGCCATGAGGTCTCTCTTGATAGCAGGTGGGTAAGTAGAAACTACCCGCTCGGCTGACCCTGCAGGAGCAAACGTATGCCAAAAATCGACGCTGAACCAGCTTTTCAGTGAAGAGCAGCCAGGGACATTCTAGCAAATTTTATTTGTAAGTGGGGTTGGAAATGCTTTTCAGGGTCAGTACTGGGCTCAAAAAATGCAGCACTGAGGTCTCTCCTGATAGCAGGTGGGTAAGTAGAAACTCGGCGCTCGGCTGACCCGGCAGGAACAAACGTATGCCAAAAATGTACACAGAACCAGCTTTTCAGGGAAGAGCAGCCTGGGACATTCTAGCAAATTTTACTTGTAAGTGGGGTTGGAAACGCTTTTCAGGCTTAGTACTGGGCTCAAAAGATGCAGCCCTGAGGTCTCTCCTGATAGCAGGTGGGTATGTGGAAATTCGCCACTCGGCTGACTCAGCAGGAGCAAACGTATGCCAAAAATTTACGCAGAACCAGCTTTTCAGTGAGGAGCAGCCAGGGACATTCTAGCAAGTTTTACGAGTAAGTGGGGTTGGAAACGCATTTCAGGCTCAATACTGGACTCAAAAGATGCAGCCCTGAGGTCTCTCATGATAGCAGGTGGGTAAGTTGGAATTCGTCGCTCGGCAGACCCTGCAGGAGCAAACATATGCCAACATTCGACGCAGAACCAGCTTTTCAGTGAAGAGCAGCCAAGGACATTCTAGCAAGTTTTACTTGTAAGTGGGGTTGGAAACGATTTTCAGGCTCAGTACTGGGCTCAAAGATGCAGCCATGAGGTCTCTCCTGATAGCAGGTGGGTAAGTAGAAATTCGCCACTCGGCTGACCCAGCAGGAGCAAACGTATGCCAAAAATCGACGCAGAACCAGCTTTTCAGTGAAGAGCAGCCAGGGGCATTCTAGCATGTTTTACTTGTAAGTGGGGTTGGTAACGCTTTTCAGGCTCAATACTGGGCTCAAAAGATGCAGCATTGAGGTCTCTCCTGATAGCAGGCTGGTAAGTAGAAATTCACCGCTCGGCTGACCTTGCATTAGCAAACGTATGCCAAAAATCGACGCAAAACCAGATTTTCAGTGAAGAGCAGCCAGGGACATTCTAGCAAGTTTTAGTTGTAAGTGGGGTTGGAAACGCTTTTCAGGCTCAGTACTGGGCTCAAAAGATGCAGCCATGAGGTCTCTCTTGATAGCAGCTGGGTAAGTAGAAATTTGCCGCTCGGCTGACCCGGCAGGAGCAAACATATGCCAAAAATCGACGCAGAACCAGCTTTTCAGTGTAGAGCAGCCAGGGACATTCTAGCAAGTTTTACTTGTAAGTGGGGTTGGAAACGATTTTCAGGCTCATTACTGGGCTCAAAAGATGCAGCCATGAGGTCTCTCCTGATAGCAGGTAGGTAAGTAGAAATTAACTGCTCCGCTAACCAGGCAGGAGCAAACGTATGCCAAAAATCGACGCACAACCAGCTTTTCAGTGAAGAGCAGCCAGGGACATTCTAGCAAGTTTTACTTGTAAGTAGGGTTGGAAATGCTTTTCAGGCTTAGTACTAGGCTCAAAAGATGCAGTCCTGAGGTCTCTCCTGATAGCAGGTGTGTAAGTCGGAATTCGCCGCTCAGCTGACCCGGCAGGAGCAAACGTATGCCAAAAATCGACTTGAACCAGCTTTTCAGTTGAGAGCAGCCAGGGACATTTTAGCAAGTTTTACTGGTAAGTGGGGTTGGAAATGCTTTTCAGGCTCAATACTGGGCTCAAAAGATGCAGCCCTTAGGTGTCTCCTGATAGCAGGTGGGTAAGTTGGAATTCGCCGCTAGGCTGACCCTACAGGAGCAAACGTATGCCAAAAATCAAATCTGAACCAGCTTTTCAGTGAAGAGCAGCCAGGGACATTCTGGCAAGTTTTACTTGTAAGTGGGGTTGGAAACGCTTTTCAGGCTCATTACTGGGCTCAAAAGATGCAGCCATGAGGTCTCTCCTGATAGCAGGTGGGTAAGTAGAAATTCGCCGCTCGGCTGACCCGGCCGGAGCAAACGTATGCCAAAATTGATGTAAAGCCAGCTTTTCAGTGAAGAGCAGCGAGGGACATTCTAGCAAGTTTTACTTGTAAGTGGGGTTGGAAACGCTTTTCAGGCTCAGTACTGGGCTCAAAAGATGCAGTCCTGAGGTCTCAGCAGGTGCGTAAGTTGGAATTCGCCGTTCGGCTGACCCTGCAGGAGCAAACGTATGCCAAAAATCGACACAGAACCAGCTTTTCGGTGAAGAGCAGCCAGGGACATTCTAGCAAGTTTTACTTGTAAGTGGGGTTGGAAACGCTTTTCAGGCTCAGTACTGGGCTCAAAAGATGCAGCTCTGAGATTTCTCCTGATAGCAGGTGGGTAAGTAGAAATTCGCCGCTCGACTGACCCGGCAGGAGCAAACGTATGCCAAAAATCGACGCAGAATCAGCTTTTCAGTAAAGAGCAGCCAGGGACATTCTAGCAAATTTTACTTGTAAGTGGGGTTGTAAACGCTTTTCAGGCTTAGTACTGGGCTCAAAAGATGCAGCCCTGAGTTCTCTCCTGATAGCAGGTGGGTAAGTAGAAATTAGCAGCTCGGCTGACCAGGCACGACCAAACATATGCCAAAAATATACGCAGAACCAGCTTTTCAGTGAAGAGCAGCCAGGGACATTCTAGCAAGTTTTAATTGTAAGTGGGGTTGGAAATGCTTTTCAGGGTCAGTACTAGGCTCAAAAGATGCAGCACTGAGGTCTCTCGTGATAGCAGGTGGGTAAGTAGAAATTCGCCGCTCGGCTGACCCGGCAGGAGCAAACGTATGCCAAAAATGTACACAGAACCAGCTTTTCAGTGAAGAGCAGCCTGGGACATTCTAGCAAATGTTACTTGTAAGTGGGGTTGGAAACGCTTTTCAGGCTTAGTACTGGGCTCAAAAGATGCAGCCCTGAGGTCTCTCCTGATAGCAGGTGGGTATGTAGAAATTCGACACTCGGCTGACTCAGCAAGAGCAAACGAATGCCAAAAATCAATGCAGAACCAGCTTTTCAGTGAGGAGCTGCCAGGGACATTCTAGCAAGTTTTACTAGTAAGTGGGGTTGGAAACGCTTTTCAGGCTCAATACTGGACTCAAAAGATGCAGCCCTGAGGTCTCTCATGATAGCAGGTGGGTAAGTTGGAATTCGCCGCTCGGCTGACCCTGCAGGAGCAAACGTATGCCAAAATTCGACGCAGAACCAGCTTTTCAGTAAAGAGCAGCCAAGGACATTCTAGCAAGTTTTACTTGTAAGTGGGGTTGGAAACAATTTTCGGGCTCAGGACTGGGCTTAAAAGATGCAGCCATGAGGTCTCTCTTGATAGCAGGTGGGTAAGTAGAAATTACCCGCTCGGCTGACCCTGCAGGAGCAAACGTATGCCAAAAATCGACGCTGAACCAGCTTTTCAGTGAAGAGCAGCCAGGGACATTCTAGCAAGTTTTACTTGTAAGTGGGGTTGGAAACGCTTTTCAGGCTCATTACTGGGCTCAAAAGATCCAGCCATGAGGTGTCTCCTGATAGCAGGTGGGTAAGTAGAAATTCGCCGTTCGGCTGACCCGGCCGGAGCGAACGTATGCCAAAATTGATGTAAAGCCAGCTTTTCAGTGAAGAGCAGCGAGGGACATTCTAGCAAGCTTTACTTGTAAGTGGGGTTGGAAAAGCTTTTCAAGGTCAGTACTGGGCTCAAAAGATGCAGTCCTGAGGTTTCAGCGGGTGCGTAAGTTGGAATTCGCCGCTCGGCTAACCCTGCAGGAGCAAACGTATGCCAAAAATCGACACAGAATCAGCTTTTCGGTGAAGAGCAGCCAGGGACATTCTAGCAAGTTTTACTTGTAAGTGTGGTTGGAAACACTTTTCAGGCTCAGTACTGGGCTCAAAAGATGCAGCTCTGAGGTCTGTCCTGATAGCAGGTGGGTAAGTAGAAATTCGCCGCTCGGCTGACCCGGCAGGAGCAAACGTATGCTAAAAATCGAAGCAGAATCAGCTTTTCAGTAAAGAGCAGCCAGGGACATTCTAGCAAGTTTTACTTGTAAGTGGGGTTGGAAATGCTTTTCAGGGTCAGTACTGGGCTCAAAAGATGCAGCACTGAGGTCTCTCCTGATAGCAGGTGGGTAAGTAGAAACTCGGCGCTCGGCTGACCCGGCAGGAACAAACGTATGCCAAAAATTGACGCAGAACCAGCTTTTCAGTGAGGAGCAGCCAGGGACATTCTAGCAAGTTTTACGAGTAAGTGGGGTTGGAAATGCATTTCAGGCTCAATACTGGACTCAAAAGATGCAGCCCTGAGGTCTCTCATGATAGCAGGTGGGTAAATTGGAATTCGTCGCTCGGCAGACCCTGCAGGAGCAAACATATGCCAACATTCGACGCAGAACCAGCTTTTCAGTGAAGAGCAGCCAAGGACATTCTAGCAAGTTTTACTTGTAAGTGGGGTTGGAAACGATTTTCAGGCTCAGGACTGGGCTCAAAGATGCAGCCATGAGGTATCTCCTGATAGCAGGTGGGTAAGTAGAAATTACCCGCTCGGCTGACCCAGCAAGAGCAAACGTATGCCACAAATTGACGCAGCACCAGCTCTTCAGTGTAGAGCAGCCAGGGACATTCTAGAAAGTTTTACTTGTAAGTGGGGTTGGAAACGCTTTTCAGGCTCAGTACTGGGCTCAAAGATGCAGCCATGAGGTATCTCCTGATAGCAGGTGGGTAAGTAGAAATTCGCCACTCGGCTGACCCAGCAGGAGCAAACGTATGCCAAAATTGATGTAAAGCCAGCTTTTCAGTGAAGAGCAGCGAGGGACATTCTAGCAAGTTTTACTTGTAAGTGGGGTTGGAAACGCTTTTCAGGCTCAGTACTGGGCTCAAAAGATGCAGTCCTGAGGTCTCAGCAGGTGCGTAAGTTGGAATTCGCCGCTCGGCTGACCCTGCAGGAGCAAACCTATGCCAAAAATCGACACAGAACCAGCTTTTCTGTGAAGAGCAGCCAGGGACATTCTAGCAAATTTTACTTGTAAGTGGGGTTGGAAACGCTTTTCAGACTCAGCACTGGGCTCAAAAGATGCAGCTCTGAGATCTCTCCTGATAGCAGGTGGGTAAGTAGAAATTCGCCGCTCGGCTAACCCGGCAGGAGCAAACGTATGCCAAAAATCGACGCAGAATCAGCTTTTCAGTAAAGAGCAGCCAGGGACATTCTAGCAAATTTTACTTGTAAGTGGGGTTGTAAACGCTTTTCAGGCTTAGTACTGGGCTCAAAAGATGCAGTCCTGAGTTCTCTCCTGATAGCAGGTGGGTAAGTAGAAATTAGCAGCTCGGCTGACCAGGCACGACCAAACATATGCCAAAAAAATACGCGGAACCAGCTTTTCAGTGAAGAGCAGCCAGGGACATTCTAGCAAGTTTTAATTGTAAGTGGGGTTGGAAATGCTTTTCAGGGTCAGTACTGGGCTCAAAAGATGCAGCACTGAGGTCTCTCCTGATAGCAGGTGGGTAAGTAGAAATTCGCCGCTCGGCTGACCCGGCAGGAGCAAACATATGCCAAAAATGTACGCAGAACCAGCTTTTCAGTGAAGAGCAGCCTGAGACATTCTAGCAAGTTTTACTTGTAAGTGGGGTTGGAAACAATTTTCGGGCTCAGGACTGGGCTCAAAAGATGCAGCCATGAGGTCTCTCTTGATAGCAGGTGGGTAAGTAGAAACTACCCGCTCGGCTGACCCTGCAGGAGCAAACGTATGCCAAAAATCAACGCTGAACCAGCTTTTCAGTGAAGAGCAGCCAGGGACATTCTAGCAAATTTTACTTGTAAGTGGGGTTGGAAATGCTTTTCAGGGTCAGTACTGGGCTCAAAAAATGCAGCACTGAGGTCTCTCCTGATAGCAGGTGGGTAAGTAGAAACTCGGCGCTCGGCTGACCCGGCAGGAACAAACGTATGCCAAAAATGTACACAGAACCAGCTTTTCAGGGAAGAGCAGCCTGGGACATTCTAGCAAATTTTACTTGTAAGTGGGGTTGGAAACTCTTTTCAGGCTCAGTACTGGGCTCAAAAGATGCAGCCATGAGGTCTCTCTTGATAGCAGGTGGGTAAGTAGAAACTACCCGCTCGGCTGACCCTGCAGGAGCAAACGTATGCCAAAAATCAACGCTGAACCAGCTTTTCAGTGAAGAGCAGCCAGGGACATTCTAGCAAATTTTACTTGTAAGTGGGGTTGGAAATGCTTTTCAGGGTCAGTACTGGGCTCAAAAAATGCAGCACTGAGGTCTCTCCTGATAGCAGGTGGGTAAGTAGAAACTCGGCGCTCGGCTGACCCGGCAGGAACAAACGTATGCCAAAAATGTACACAGAACCAGCTTTTCAGGGAAGAGCAGCCTGGGACATTCTAGCAAATTTTACTTGTAAGTGGGGTTGGAAACTCTTTTCAGGCTTAGTACTGGGCTCAAAAGATGCAGCCCTGAGGTCTCTCCTGATAGCAGGTGGGTATGTGGAAATTCGCCACTCGGCTGACTCAGCAGGAGCAAACGTATGCCAAAAATTGACGCAGAACCAGCTTTTCAGTGAGGAGCAGCCAGGGACATTCTAGCAAGTTTTACGAGTAAGTGGGGTTGGAAACGCATTTCAGGCTCAATACTGGACTCAAAAGATGCAGCCCTGAGGTCTCTCATGATAGCAGGTGGGTAAGTTGGAATTCGTCGCTCGGCAGACCCTGCAGGAGCAAACATATGCCAACATTCGACGCAGAACCAGCTTTTCAGTGAAGAGCAGCCAAGGACATTCTAGCAAGTTTTACTTGTAAGTGGGGTTGGAAACGATTTTCAGGCTCAGGACTGGGCTCAAAAGATGCAGCCATGAGGTCTCTCTTGATAGCAGGTGGGTAAGTAAAAATTACCCGCTCGGCTGACCCAGCAAGAGCAAACGTGTGCCAAAAATTGACGCAGCACCAGCTTTTCAGTGTAGAGCAGCCAGGGACATTCTAGAAAGTTTTACTTGTAAGTGGGGTTGGAAACGCTTTTCAGGCTCAGTACTGGGCTCAAAGATGCAGCCATGAGGTCTCTCCTGATAGCAGGTGGGTAAGTAGAAATTCGCCACTCGGCTGTCCCAGCAGGAGCAAACGTATGCCAAAAATCGACGCAGAACCAGCTTTTCAGTGAAGAGCAGCCAGGGGCATTCTAGCATGTTTTACTTGTAAGTGGGGTTGGTAACGCTTTTCAGGCTCAATACTGGGCTCAAAAGATGCAGCACTGAGGTCTCTCCTGATAGCAGGCTGGTAAGTAGAAATTCACCGCTCGGCTGACCTTGCATTAGCAAACGTATGCCAAAAATCGACGCAAAACCAGATTTTCAGTGAAGAGCAGCCAGGGACATTCTAGCAAGTTTTAGTTGTAAGTGGGGTTGGAAACGCTTTTCAGGCTCAGTACTGGGCTCAAAAGATGCAGCCATGAGGTCTCTCTTGATAGCAGCTGGGTAAGTAGAAATTTGCCGCTCGGCTGACCCGGCAGGAGCAAACGTATGCCAAAAATCGACGCAGATCCAGCTTTTCAGTGTAGAGCAGCCAGGGACATTCTGGCAAGTTTTACTTGTAAGTGGGGTTGGAAACGCTTTTCAGGCTCATTACTGGGCTCAAAAGATGCAGCCATGAGGTCTCTCCTGATAGCAGGTGGGTAAGTAGAAATTAACTGCTCCGCTAACCAGGCAGGAGCAAACGTATGCCAAAAATCGACGCACAACCAGCTTTTCAGTGAAGAGCAGCCAGGGACATTCTAGCAAGTTTTACTTGTAAGTAGGGTTGGAAATGCTTTTCAGGCTTACTACTGGGCTCAAAAGATGCAGTCCTGAGGTCTCTCCTGATAGCAGGTGTGTAAGTCGGAATTCGCCGCTCAGCTGACCCGGCAGGAGCAAACGTATGCCAAAAATCGACTTGAACCAGCTTTTCAGTTGAGAGCAGCCAGGGACATTTTAGCAAGTTTTACTGGTAAGTGGGGTTGGAAATGCTTTTCAGGCTCAATACTGGGCTCAAAAGATGCAGCCCTGAGGTATCTCCTGATAGCAGGTGGGTAAGTTGGAATTCGCCGCTAGGCTGACCCTACAGGAGCAAACGTATGCCAAAAATCGACGCTGAACCAGCTTTTCAGTGAAGAGCAGCCAGGGACATTCTAGCAAGTTTTACTTGTAAGTGGGGTTGGAAACGCTTTTCAGGCTCATTGCTGGGCTCAAAAGATGCAGCCATGAGGTCTCTCCTGATAGCAGGTGGGTAAGTAGAAATTCGCCGCTCGGCTGACCCGGCCGGAGCAAAAGTATGCCAAAATTGATGTAAAGCCAGCTTTTCAGTGAAGAGCAGCGAGGGACATTCTAGCAAGTTTTACTTGTAAGTGGGGTTGGAAACGCTTTTCAGGCTCAGTACTGGGCTCAAAAGATGCAGTCCTGAGGTCTCAGCAGGTGCGTAAGTTGGAATTCGCCGTTCGGCTGACCCTGCAGGAGCAAACGTATGCCAAAATTCGACACAGAACCAGCTTTTCGGTGAAGAGCAGCCAGGGACATTCTAGCAAGTTTTACTTGTAAGTGGGGTTGGAAACGCTTTTCAGGCTCAGTACTGGGCTCAAAAGATGCAGCTCTGAGATCTCTCCTGATAGCAGGTGGGTAAGTAGAAATTCGCCGCTCGGCTGACCCGGCAGGAGCAAACGTATGCCAAAAATCGACGCAGAATCAGCTTTTCAGTAAAGAGCAGCCAGGGACATTCTAGCAAATTTTACTAGTAAGTGGGGTTGTAAACGCTTTTCAGGCTCAGTACTGGGCTCAAAAGATGCAGCTCTGAGATCTCTCCTGATAGCAGGTGGGTAAGTAGAAATTCGTCGCTCGGCTGACCCGGCAGGAGCAAACGTATGCCAAAAATATACGCAGAACCAGCTTTTCAGTGAAGAGCAGCCAGGGGCATTCTAGCATGTTTTACTTGTAAGTGGGGTTGGAAACGCTTTTCAGACTCAGGACTGGGCTCAACAGGCGCAGCACTGAGGTCTCTCCCGATAGCAGGTGGGTAAGTAGAAATTCACCTCTCAGCTGACCCGGCAGGAACAAACGTATGCCAAAAATTGACTTGAACCAGCGTTTCAGTGAAGAGCAGCCAGGGACGTTCTAGCAAGTTTTACTGGTAAGTGGGGTTGGTAACGCTTTTCAGGCTCAATACTGGGCTCAAAAGATGCAGCACTGAGGTCTCTCCTGATAGCAGGCTGGTAAGTAGAAATTCACCGCTAGGCTGACCTGGCATTAGCAAACGTATGCCAAAAATCGACGCAGAACCAGCTTTTCAGTGAAGAGCAGCCAGGGACATTCTAGCAAGTTTTAGTTGTAAGTGGGGTTGGAAACGCTTTTCAGGCTCAGTACTGGGCTCAAAAGATGCAGCCATGAGGTCTCTCTTGATAGCAGCTGGGTAGGTAGAAATTTGCCGCTCGGCTAACCAGGCAGGAGCAAACGTATGCCAAAAATCGACGCACAACCAGCTTTTCAGTGAAGAGCAGCCAGGGACATTCTAGCAAGTTTTACTTGTAAGTAGGGTTGGAAATGCTTTTCAGGCTTAGTACTGGGCTCAAAAGATGCAGTCCTGAGGTCTCTCCTGATAGCAGGTGTGTAAGTCGGAATTCGCCACTCAGCTGACCCGGCAGGAGCAAACATATGCCAAAAATCGACTTGAACCAGCTTTTCAGTTGAGAGCAGCCAGGGACATTCTAGCAAGTTTTACTTGTAAGTGGGGTTGGAAACGCTGTTCAGGCTCATTACTGGGCTCAAAAGATGCAGCCATGAGGTCTTTCCCGATAGCAGGTGGGTAAGTAGAAATTCGCCGTTCGGCTGACCCGGCCGGAGCAAACGTATGCCAAAATTGATTTAAAGCCAGCTTTTCAGTGAAGAGCAGCGAGGGACATTCTAGCAAGCTTTACTTGTAAGTGGGGTTGGAAAAGCTTTTCAGGCTCAGTACTGGGCTCAAAAGATGCAGTCCTGAGGTTTCAGCAGGTGCGTAAGTTGGAATTCGCCGCTCGGCTGCCCCCTGCAGGAGCAAACGTATGCCAAAAATCGACACAGAACCAGCTTTTCGGTGAAGAGCAGCCAGGGACATTCTAGCAAGTTTTACTTGTAAGTGTGGTTGGAAACGCTTTTCAGGCTCAGTACTGGGCTCAAAAGATGCAGCTCTGAGGTCTGTCCTGATAGCAGGTGGGTAAGTAGAAATTCGCCGCTCGGCTGACCCGGCAGGAGCAAACGTATGCCAAAAATCGAAGCAGAATCAGCTTTTCAGTAAAGAGCAGCCAGGGACATTCTAGCAAGTTTTACTTGTAAGTGGGGTTGGAAATGCTTTTCAGGGTCAGTACTGGGCTCAAAAGATGCAGCACTGAGGTCTCTCCTGATAGCAGGTGGGTAAGTAGAAACTCGGCGCTCGGCTGACCCGGCAGGAACAAACGTATGACAAAAATGTACACAGAACCAGCTTTTCAGGGAAGAGCAGCCTGGGACATTCTAGCAAATTTTACTTGTAAGTGGGGTTGGAAACGCTTTTCAGGCTTCGTACTGGGCTCAAAAGATGCAGCCCTGAGGTCTCTCTATGATAGCAGGTGGGTATGTGGAAATTCGCCACTCGGCTGACTCACAGGAGCAAACGTATGCCAAAAATTGACACAGAACCAGCTTTTCAGTGAGGAGCAGCCAGGGACATTCTAGCAAGTTTTACGAGTAAGTGGGGTTGGAAACGCATTTCAGGCTCAATACTGAACTCAAAAGATGCAGCCCTGAGGTCTCTCATGATAGCAGTTGGTTAATTGGAATTCGTCGCTCGGCAGACCCTGCAGGAGCAAACGTATGCCAACATTCGACGCAGAACCAGCTTTTCAGTGAAGAGCAGCCAAGGACATTCTAGCAAGTTTTACTTGTAAGTGGGGTTGGAAACGATTTTCAGGCTCAGGACTGGGCTCAAAAGATGCAGCCATGAGGTCTCTCTTGATAGCAGGTGGGTAAGTAGAAATTACCCGCTCGGCTGACCCAGCAAGAGCAAACGTATGCCAAAAATTGACGCAGCACCAGCTTTTCAGTGTAGAGCAGCCAGGGACATTCTAGAAAGTTTTACTTGTAAGTGGGGTTTGAAACGCTTTTCAGGCTCAGTACTGGGCTCAAAGATGCAGCCATGAGGTCTCTCCTGATAGCAGGTGGGTAAGTAGAAATTCGCCACTCGGCTGACCCAGCAGGAGCAAACGTATGCCAAAAATCGACGCAGAACCAGCTTTTCAGTGAAGAGCAGCCAGGGGCATTCTAGCATGTTTTACTTGTAAGTGGGGTTGGAAACGCTTTTCAGACTCAGGACTGAGCTCAACAGGCGCAGCACTGAGGTCTCTCCCGATAGCAGGTGGGTAAGTAGAAATTCACCTCTCAGCTGACCCGGCAGGAACAAACGTATGCCAAAAATTGACTTGAACCAGCGTTTCAGTGAAGAGCAGCCAGGGACGTTCTAGCAAGTTTTACTGGTAAGTGGGGTTGGTAACGCTTTTCAGGCTCAATACTGGGCTCAAAAGATGCAGCACTGAGGTCTCTCCTGATAGCAGGCTGGTAAGTAGAAATTCACCGCTAGGCTGACCTGGCATTAGCAAACGTATGCCAAAAATCGACGCAGAACCAGCTTTTCAGTGAAGAGCAGCCAGGGACATTCTAGCAAGTTTTAGTTGTAAGTGGGGTTGGAAACGCTTTTCAGGCTCAGTACTGGGCTCAAAAGATGCAGCCATGAGGTCTCTCTTGATAGCAGCTGGGTAGGTAGAAATTTGCCGCTCGGCTAACCAGGCAGGAGCAAACGTATGCCAAAAATCGACGCACAACCAGCTTTTCAGTGAAGAGCAGCCAGGGACATTCTAGCAAGTTTTACTTGTAAGTAGGGTTGGAAATGCTTTTCAGGCTTAGTACTGGGCTCAAAAGATGCAGTCCTGAGGTCTCTCCTGATAGCAGGTGTGTAAGTCGGAATTCGCCACTCAGCTGACCCGGCAGGAGCAAACGTATGCCAAAAATCGACTTGAACCAGCTTTTCAGTTGAGAGCAGCCAGGGACATTTTAGCAAGTTTTACTGGTAAGTGGGGTTGGAAATGCTTTTCAGGCTCAATACTGGGCTCAAAAGATGCAGCCCTGAGGTATCTCTTGATAGCAGGTGGGTAAGTTGGAATTCGCCGCTAGGCTGACCCTGCAGGAGCAAACGTATGCCAAAAATCGACGCTGAACCAGCTTTTCAGTGAAGAGCAGCCAGGGACATTCTAGCAAGTTTTACTTGTAAGTGGGGTTGGAAACGCTTTTCAGGCTCATTACTGGGCTCAAAGGATGCAGCAATGAGGTCTCTCCTGATAGCAGGCTGACCCGGCTGACCCGGCAAGAGCAAACGTATGCCAAAAATTGACGCAGAACCAGCTTTTCAGTGTAGAGCAGCCATGGACATTCTAGCCAGTTTTACTTGTAAGTGGGTTTGGAAACGCTTTTCAGGCTCAGTACTGGGCTCAAAAGATGCAGTCATGAGGTCTCTCCTGATAGCAGGTGGGTAAGTAGAAATTCGCCACTCGGCTGACCTAGTAGGAGCAAACGTATGCCAAAAATCGATGCAGAACCAGCTTTTCAGTGAAGAGCAGCCAGGGACATTCTAGCACGTTTTACTTGTAAGTGGGGTTGGAAACGCTTTTCAGGCTCAGTACTGGGCTCAATAGACGCACCACTGAGGTCTCTCCCGATAGCAGGTGGGTAAGTAGAAATGAACCACTCGGCTGACCCGGCAGGAACAAACGTATGCCGAAAATTGACATGAACTAGCGTTTCAGTGAAGAGCAGCCAGGGACATTCTAGCAAGTTTTACTGGTAAGTGGGGGTGGAAACGCTTTTCAGGCTCAATACTGGGCACAAAAGATGCAGCACTGTGGTCTCTTCTGATAGCAGGCGGGTAAGTTGAAATTCACCGCTCGGCTGACCTGGCATTAGCAAACGTATGCCAAAAATTTACGAAGAACCAGCTTTTCAGTGAAGAGCAGCCAGGGACATTCTAGCAAGTTTTACTAGTAAGTGGGGTTGGAAACGCTTTTCAGGCTCAATACTGGACTCAAAAGATGCAGCCCTGAGGTCTCTCATGATAGCAGGTGGGTAAGTTGGAATTCGCCGCTCGGCTGACCCTGCAGGAGCAAACGTACGCCAAAATTCGACGCAGAACCAGCTTTTCAGTGAAGAGCAGCCAAGGACATTCTAGCAAGTTTTACTTGCAAGTGGGGTTGGAAATAATTTTCGGGCTCAGGACTGGGCTCAAAAGATGCAGCCATGAGGTCTCTCTTGATAGCAGGTGGGTAAGTAGAAATTACCCGCTCGGCTGACCCTGCAGGAGCAAACGTATGCCAAAAATCGACGCTGAACCAGCTTTTCAGTGAAGAGCAGCCAGGGACATTCTAGCAAGTTTTACTTGTAAGTGGGGTTGGAAACGCTTTTCAGGCTCAATACTGGACTCAAAAGATGCAGCCCTGAGGTCTCTCATGATAGCAGGTGGGTAAGTTGGAATTCGCCGCTCGGCTAACCCTGCAGGAGCAAACGTATGCCAAAATTTGACGCAGAACCAGCTTTTCAGTGAAGAGCAGCCAAGGACATTTTAGCAAGTTTTACTTGTAAGTGGGGTTGGAAACAATTTTCGGGCTCAGGACTGGGCTCAAAAGATGCAGCCATGAGGTCTCTCTTGATAGCAGGTGGGTAAGTAGAAATTACCCGCTCGGCTGACCCTGCAGGAGCAAACGTATGCCAAAAATCGACGCTGAACCAGCTTTTCAGTGAAGAGCAGCCAGGGACATTCTAGCAAGTTTTACTTGTAAGTGTGATTGGAAACGCTTTTCAGGCTCAGTACTGGGCTCAAAAGATGCAGTCCTGAGGTTTCAGCAGGTGCGTAAGTTGGAATTCACCGCTCGGCTGACCCTGCAGGAGCAAACGTATGCCAAAAATCGACACAGAACCAGCTTTTCGGTGAAGAGCAGCCAGGGACATTCTAGCAAGTTTTACTTGTAAGTGTGATTGGAAACGCTTTTCAGGCTCAGTACTGGGCTCAAAAGATGCAGCTCTGAGGTCTGTCCTGATAGCAGGTGGGTAAGTAGAAATTCGCCGCTCGGCTGACCCGGCAGGAGCAAACGTATGCCAAAAATCGAAGCAGAATCAGCTTTTCAGTAAAGAGCAGCCAGGGACATTCTAGCAAGTTTTACTTGTAAGTGGGGTTGGAAATGCTTTTCAGGGTCAGTACTGGGCTCAAAAGATGCAGCACTGAGGTCTCTCCTGATAGCAGGTGGGTAAGAAGAAACTCGGCGCTCGGCTGACCCGGCAGGAACAAACGTATGCCAAAAATGTACACAGATCCAGCTTTTCAGGGAAGAGCAGCCTGGGACATTCTAGCAAATTTTACTTGTAAGTGGGGTTGGAAACGCTTTTCAGGCTTAGTACTGGGCTCAAAAGATGCAGCCCTGAGGTCTCTCCTGATAGCAGGTGGGTATGTAGAAATTCGACACTCGGCTGACTCAGCAAGAGCAAACGAATGCCAAAAATCAACGCAGAACCAGCTTTTCAGTGAGGAGCAGCCAGGGACATTCTAGCAAGTTTTACTAGTAAGTGGGGTTGGAAACGCTTTTCAGGCTCAATACTGGACTCAAAAGATGCAGCCCTGAGGTCTCTCATGATAGCAGGTGGGTAAGTTGGAATTCGCCGCTCGGCTGACCCTGCAGGAGCAAACGTATGCCAAAATTCGACGCAGAACCAGCTTTTCAGTGAAGAGCAGCCAAGGACATTCTAGCAAGTTTTACTTGTAAGTGGGGTTGGAAACAATTTTCGGGCTCAGGACTGGGCTCAAAAGATGCAGCCATGAGGTCTCTCTTGATAGCAGGTGGGTAAGTAGAAATTACCCGCTCGGCTGACCCTGCAGGAGCAAACGTATGCCAAAAATCGACGCTGAACCAGCTTTTCAGTGAAGAGCAGCCAGGGACATTCTAGCAAGTTTTACTTGTAAGTGGGGTTGGAAACGCTTTTCAGGCTCATTACTGGGCTCAAAAGATGCAGCCATGAGGTCTCTCCCGATAGCAGGTGGGTAAGTAGAAATTCGCCGTTCGGCTGACCCGGCCGGAGCAAACGTATGCCAAAATTGATGTAAAGCCAGCTTTTCAGTGAAGAGCAGCGAGGGACATTCTAGTAAGCTTTACTTGTAAGTGGGGTTGGAAAAGCTTTTCAGGCTCAGTACTGGGCTCAAAAGATGCAGTCCTGAGGTTTCAGCAGGTGCGTAAGTTGGAATTCGCCGCTCGGCTGACCCTGCAGGAGCAAACGTATGCCAAAAATCGACACAGAACCAGCTTTTCGGTGAAGAGCAGCCAGGGACATTCTAGCAAGTTTTACTTGTAAGTGTGGTTGGAATTACTTTTCAGGCTCAGTACTGGGCTCAAAAGATGCAGCTCTGAGGTCTCTCCTGATAGCAGGTGGGTAAGTAGAAACTCGGCGCTCGGCTGACCCGGCAGGAACAAACGTATGCCAAAAATGTACACAGAACCAGCTTTTCAGGGAAGAGCAGCCTGGGACATTCTAGCAAATTTTACTTGTAAGTGGGGTTGGAAATGCTTTTCAGGGTCAGTACTGGGCTCAAAAGATGCAGCACTGAGGTCTCTCCTGATAGCAGGTGGGTAAGTAGAAATTCGCCGCTCGGCTGACCCGGCAGGAGCAAACGTATGCCAAAAATCGAAGCAGAATCAGCTTTTCAGTAAAGAGCAGCCAGGGACATTCTAGCAAGTTTTACTTGTAAGTGGGGTTGGAAATGCTTTTCAGGGTCAGTACTGGGCTCAAAAGATGCAGCACTGAGGTCTCTCCTGATAGCAGGTGGGTAAGTAGAAACTCGGCGCTCGGCTGACCCGGCAGGAACAAACGTATGCCAAAAATGTACACAGAACCAGCTTTTCAGGGAAGAGCAGCCTGGGACATTCTAGCAAATTTTACTTGTAAGTGGGGTTGGAAACCCTTTTCAGGCTTAGTACTGGGCTCAAAAGATGCAGCCCTGAGGTCTCTCTATGATAGCAGGTGGGTATGTGGAAATTCGCCACTCGGCTGACCCTGCAGGAGCAAACGTATGCCAAAATTCGACGCAGAACCAGCTTTTCAGTGAAGAGCAGCCAAGGACATTCTAGCAAGTTTTACTTGTAAGTGGGGTTGGAAACAATTTTCGGGCTCAGGACTGGGCTCAAAAGATGCAGCCATGAGGTCTCTCTTGATAGCAGGTGGGTAAGTAGAAATTACCCGCTCAGCTGACCCTGCAGGAGCAAACGTATGCCAAAAATCGACGCTGAACCAGCTTTTCAGTGAAGAGCAGCCAGGGACATTCTAGCAAGTTTTACTTGTAAGTGGGGTTGGAAACGCTTTTCAGGCTCATTACTGGGCTCAAAAGATGCAGCCATGAGGTCTCTCCCGATAGCAGGTGGGTAAGTAGAAATTCGCCGTTCGGCTGACCCGGCCGGAGCAAACGTATGCCAAAATTGATGTAAAGCCAGCTTTTCAGTGAAGAGCAGCGAGGGACATTCTAGTAAGCTTTACTTGTAAGTGGGGTTGGAAAAGCTTTTCAGGCTCAGTACTGGGCTCAAAAGATGCAGTCCTGAGGTTTCAGCAGGTGCGTAAGTTGGAATTCGCCGCTCGGCTGACCCTGCAGGAGCAAACGTATGCCAAAAATCGACACAGAACCAGCTTTTCGGTGAAGAGCAGCCAGGGACATTCTAGCAAGTTTTACTTGTAAGTGTGGTTGGAATTACTTTTCAGGCTCAGTACTGGGCTCAAAAGATGCAGCTCTGAGGTCTCTCCTGATAGCAGGTGGGTAAGTAGAAACTCGGCGCTCGGCTGACCCGGCAGGAACAAACGTATGCCAAAAATGTACACAGAACCAGCTTTTCAGGGAAGAGCAGCCTGGGACATTCTAGCAAATTTTACTTGTAAGTGGGGTTGGAAATGCTTTTCAGGGTCAGTACTGGGCTCAAAAGATGCAGCACTGAGGTCTCTCCTGATAGCAGGTGGGTAAGTAGAAATTCGCCGCTCGGCTGACCCGGCAGGAGCAAACGTATGCCAAAAATCGAAGCAGAATCAGCTTTTCAGTAAAGAGCAGCCAGGGACATTCTAGCAAGTTTTACTTGTAAGTGGGGTTGGAAATGCTTTTCAGGGTCAGTACTGGGCTCAAAAGATGCAGCACTGAGGTCTCTCCTGATAGCAGGTGGGTAAGTAGAAACTCGGCGCTCGGCTGACCCGGCAGGAACAAACGTATGCCAAAAATGTACACAGAACCAGCTTTTCAGGGAAGAGCAGCCTGGGACATTCTAGCAAATTTTACTTGTAAGTGGGGTTGGAAACCCTTTTCAGGCTTAGTACTGGGCTCAAAAGATGCAGCCCTGAGGTCTCTCTATGATAGCAGGTGGGTATGTGGAAATTCGCCACTCGGCTGACTCAGCAGGAGCAAACGTATGCCAAAAATTGACGCAGAGCCAGCTTTTCAGTGAGGAGCAGCCAGGGACATTCTAGCAAGTTTTACGAGTAAGTGGGGTTGGAAACGCATTTCAGGCTCAATACTGGACTCAAAAGATGCAGCCCTGAGGTCTCTCATGATAGCAGTTGGTTAATTGGAATTCGTCGCTCGGCAGACCCTGCAGGAGCAAACGTATGCCAACATTCGACGCAGAACCAGCTTTTCAGTGAAGAGCAGCCAAGGACATTCTAGCAAGTTTTACTTGTAAGTGGGGTTGGAAACGATTTTCAGGCTCAGGACTGGGCTAAAAAGATGCAGCCATGAGGTCTCTCTTGATAGCAGGTGGGTTTGTAGAAATTACCCGCTCGGCTGACCCAGCAAGAGCAAACGTATGCCAAAAATTGACGCAGCACCAGCTTTTCAGTGTAGAGCAGCCAGGGACATTCTAGAAAGTTTTACTTGTAAGTGGGGTTGAAACGCTTTTCAGGCTCAGTACTGGGCTCAAAGATGCAGCCATGAGGTCTCTCCTGATAGCAGGTGGGTAAGTAGAAATTTGCCACTCGGCTGACCCAGCAGGAGCAAACGTATGCCAAAAATCGACGCAGAACCAGCTTTTCAGTGAAGAGCAGCCAGGGGCATTCTAGCATGTTTTACTTGTAAGTTGGGTTGGAAACGCTTTTCAGACTCAGGACCGGGCTCAAAAGACGCAGCACTGAGGTCTCTCCCGATAGCAGGTGGGTAAGTAGAAATTCACCTCTCAGCTGACCCGGCAGGAACAAACGTATGCCAAAAATTGACTTGAACCAGCTTTTCAGTGAAGAGCAGCCAGGGACATTCTAGCAAGTTTTACTTGTAAGTGGGGTTGAAAACGCTTTTCAGGCTCAGTACTGGACTCAAAAGATGCAGCCCTGAGGTCTCTCATGATAGCAGGTGGGTAAGTTGGAATTTGCCGCTCGGCTGACCCTGCAGGAGCAAGCTTATGCCAAAATTCGACGCAAAACCAGCTTTTCAATGAAGAGCAGCCAGGGACATTCTATCAAGTTTTACTTATAAGTGGGTTTGGAAACGCTTTTCACGCTCAGTACTGTGCACAAAAGATGCAGCCCTGAGGTCTCTCATGATAGCAGGTGGGTAAGTAGAAATTTGCCGCTCGGCTGACAAGGCAGGAGCAAACGTATGCCAAAAATCGACACAGAACTAGCTTTTCAGTGAAGAGCAGCCAGGGACATTATAGCAAGTTTTACTTGTAAGTGGGGTTGGAAACGCTTTTCAGGCTCAGTCCTGGGCTCAAAAGATGCAGCCATGATGTCTCTCTTGATAGCAGCTGGTTAAGTAGAAATTTGCCGCTCGGCTGACCCTGCAGGAGCAAACGTATGCCAAAAATCGACCCAGAACCAGCTTTTCGGTGAAGAGCAGCCAGGGACATTCTAGCAAGTTTTACTTGTAAGTGGGGTTGGAAACGCTTTTCAGGCTCAGTACTGGGCTCAAAAGATGCAGCTCTGAGGTCTCTCCTGATAGCAGGTGGGTAAGTAGAAATTCGCCGCTCGGCTGACCCGGCAGGAGCAAACGTATGCCAAAAATTGACGCAGAATCAGCTTTTCAGTAAAGAGCAGCCAGGGACATTCTCTCAAATTTTACTTGTAAGTGGGGTTGTAAACGCTTTTCAGGCTTAGTACTGGGCTCAAAAGATGCAGCCCTGAGGTCTCTCCTGATAGCAGGTGGGTAAGTAGAAATTAGCAGCTCGGCTGACCAGGCAGGAGCAAACGTATGCCAAAAATATACGCAGAACCAGCTTTTCAGTGAAGAGCAGCCAGGGACATTCTAGCAAGTTTTAATTGTAAGTGGGGTTGGAAATGCTTTTCAGGGTCAGTACTGGGCTCAAAAGATGCAGCACTGAGGTCTCTCCTGATAGCAGGTGGGTAAGTAGAAATTCGCCGCTCGGCTGACCCGGCAGGAGCAAACGTATGCCAAAAATGTACGCAGAACTAGCTTTTCAGTGAAGAGCAGCCTGGGACATTCTAGCAAATTTTACTTGTAAGTGGGGTTGGAAACGCTTTTCAGGCTTAGTACTGGGCTCAAAAGATGCAGCCCTGAGGTCTCTCCTTATAGCAAGTGGGTATGTAGAAATTCGCCACTCGGCTGACTCAGCAGGAGCAAACGTATGCCAAAAATCAACGCAGAACCAGCTTTTCAGTGAGGAGCAGCCAGGGACATTCTAGCAAGTTTTACTAGTAAGTGGGGTTGGAAACGCTTTTCAGGCTCAATACTGGACTCAAAAGATGCAGCCCTGAGGTCTCTCATGATAGCAGGTGGGTAAGTTGGAATCCGCCGCTCGGCTGACCCTGCAGGAGCAAACGTATGCCAAAATTCAACGCAGAACCAGCTTTTCAGTGAAGAGCAGCCAAGGACATTCTAGCAAGTTTTACTTGTAAGTGGGGTTGGAAACAATTTTCATGCTCAGGAATGGGCTCAAAAGATGCAGCCATGAGGTCTCTCTTGATAGCAGGTGGGTAAGTAGAAATTACCCGTTTGGCTGACCCGGCAAGAGCAAACGTATGCCAAAAATTGACGCAGAACCAGCTTTTCAGTGTAGAGCAGCCAGGGACATTCTAGCCAGTTTTACTTGTAAGTGGGGTTGGAAACGCTTTTCAGGCTCAGTACTGGGCTCAAAAGATGCAGTCATGAGGTCTCTCCTGATAGCAGGTGGGTAAGTAGAAATTCGCCACTCGGCTGACCTAGCAGGAGCAAACGTATGCCAAAAATCGATCCAGAACCAGCTTATCAGTGAAGAGCAGCCAGGGACATTCTAGCACGTTTTACTTGTAAGTCGGGTTGGAAACGCTTTTCAGGCTCAGTACTGGGCTCAAAAGACGCAGCACTGAGGTCTCTCCCGATAGCAGGTGGGTAAGTAGAAATTCACCACTCGGCTGACCCGGCAGGAACAAACGTATGCCAAAAATTGACATGAACTAGCGTTTCAGTGAAGAGCAGCCAGGGACGTTCTAGCAAGTTTTACTGGTTAGTGGGGTTGGAAACGCTTTTCACGCTCAGTACTGTGCACAAAAGATGCAGCTCTGAGGTCTCTCCTGATAGCAGGTGGGTAAGTAGAAATTCGCCGCTCGGCTGACCCGGCAGGAGCAAACGTATGCCAAAAATCAACGCAGAATCAGCTTTTCAGTAAAGAGCAGCCAGGGACATTCTCTCAAATTTTACTTGTAAGTGGGGTTGTAAACGCTTTTCAGGCTTAGTACTGGGCTCAAAAGATGCAGCCCTGAGGTCTCTCCTGATAGCAGGTGGGTAAGTAGAAATTAGCAGCTCGGCTGACCAGGCAGGAGCAAACTTATGCCAAAATTTGACGCAAAACCAGCTTTTCAATGAAGAGCAGCCAGGGACATTCTAGCAAGTTTTAATTGTAAGTGGGGTTGGAAATGCTTTTCAGGGTCAGTACTGGACTCAAAAGATGCAGCACTGAGGTCTCTCCTGATAGCAGGTGGGTAAGTAGAAATTCGCCGCTCAGCTGACCCGGCAGGAGCAAACGTATGCCAAAAATGTACGCAGAACTAGCTTTTCAGTGAAGAGCAGCCTGGGACATTCTAGCAAATTTTACTTGTAAGTGGGGTTGGAAACGCTTTTCAGGCTTAGTACTGGGCTCAAAAGATGCAGCCCTGAGGTCTCTCCTTATAGCAAGTGGGTATGTAGAAATTCGCCACTCGGCTGACTCAGCAGGAGCAAACGTATGCCAAAAATCAACGCAGAACCAGCTTTTCAGTGAGGAGCAGCCAGGGACATTCTAGCAAGTTTTACTAGTAAGTGGGGTTGGAAACGCTTTTCAGGCTCAATACTGGAATCAAAAGATGCAGCCCTGAGGTCTCTCATGATAGCAGGTGGGTAAGTTGGAATCCGCCGCTCGGCTGACCCTGCAGGAGCAAACGTATGCCAAAATTCAACGCAGAACCAGCTTTTCAGTGAAGAGCAGCCAAGGACATTCTAGCAAGTTTTACTTGTAAGTGGGGTTGGAAACAATTTTCAGGCTCAGGAATGGGCTCAAAAGATGCAGCCATGAGGTCTCTCTTGATAGCAGGTGGGTAAGTAGAAATTACCCGCTTGGCTGACCCGGCAAGAGCAAACGTATGCCAAAAATTGACGCAGAACCAGCTTTTCAGTGTAGAGCAGCCAGGGACATTCTAGCCAGTTTTACTTGTAAGTGGGGTTGGAAACGCTTTTCAGGCTCAGTACTGGGCTCAAAAGATGCAGTCATGAGGTCTCTCCTGATAGCAGGTGGGTAAGTAGAAATTCGCCACTCGGCTGACCTAGCAGGAGCAAACGTATGCCAAAAATCGATCCAGAACCAGCTTATCAGTGAAGAGCAGCCAGGGACATTCTAGCATGTTTTACTTGTAAGTCGGGTTGGAAACGCTTTTCAGGCTCAGTACTGGGCTCAAAAGACGCAGCACTGAGGTCTCTCCCGATAGCAGGTGGGTAAGTAGAAATTCACCACTCGGCTGACCCGGCAGGAACAAACGTATGCCAAAAATTGACATGAACTAGCGTTTCAGTGAAGAGCAGCCAGGGACGTTCTAGCAAGTTTTACTGGTTAGTGGGGGTGGAAACGCTTTTCAGGCTCAATACTGGGCTCAAAAGATGCAGCACTGTGGTCTCTCCTGATAGCAGGTGGGTAAGTAGAAATTCACCGCTCGGCTGACCTGGCATTAGCAAACGTATGCCAAAAATCGACGCAGAACCAGCTTTTCAGTGAAGAGCAGCCAGGGACATTCTAGCAAGTTTTAGTTGTAAGTGGGGTTGGAAACGCTTCTCAGGCTCAGTACTGGACTCAAAAGATGCAGCCATGAGGTCTCTCATGATAGCAGGTGGGTAAGTTGGAATTCGCCGCTCGGCTGACCCTGCAGGAGCAAACTTATGCCAAAATTTGACGCAAAACCAGCTTTTCAATGAAGAGCAGCCAGGGACATTCTAGCAAGTCTTACTTGTAAGTGGGGTTGGAAACGCTTTTCACGCTCAGTACTGTGCACAAAAGATGCAGCCCTGAAGTCTCTCATGATAGCAGGTGGGTAAGTAGAAATTTGCCGCTCGTTTAACAAGGCAGGAGCAAACGTATGCCAAAAATCGACGCAGAACCAGCTTTTCAGTGAAGAGCAGCCAGGGACATTATAGCAAGTTTTACTTGTAAGTGGGGTTGGAAACGTTTTTCAGGCTCAGTACTGGGCTCAAAAGATGCAGCCATGAGGTCTCTCTTGATAGCAGCTGGGTAAGTAGAAATTTGCCGCTCGGCTGACCCGGCAGGAGCAAACGTATGCCAAAAATCGACGCAGAACCAGCTTTTCAGTGTAGAGCAGCCAGGGACATTCTAGAAAGTTTTACTTGTAAGTGGGTCTGGAAACGCTTTTCAGGCTCATTACTGAGCTCAAAAGATGCAGCCATGAGGTCTCTCCTGATAGCAGGTGGGTAAGTAGAAATTAGCAGCTCGGCTGACCAGGCAGGAGCAAACGTATGCCAAAAATTGACGCAGAACCAGCTTTTCAGTGAAGGCCAGCCAGGGACATTCTAGCAAGTTTTACTTGTAAGTGGGGTTGGAAACGCTTTTCAGGCTTAGTACTGGGATCAAAAGATGCATTCCTGAGGTCTATCCTGATAGCAAGTGGGTAAGTTGGAATTCGCCGCTAGGCTGACCCTGCAGGAGCAAACGTATGCCAAAAATCGACACAGAACCAGCTTTTCGGTGAAGAGCAGCCAGGGACATTCTAGCAAGTTTTACTTGTAAGTGTGGTTGGAAACGCTTTTCAGGCTCAGTACTGGGCTCAAAAGATGCAGCTCTGAGGTCTGTCCTGATAGCAGGTGGGTAAGTAGAAATTCGCCGCTCGGCTGACCCGGCAGGAGCAAACGTATGCCAAAAATCGAAGCAGAATCAGCTTTTCAGTAAAGAGCAGCCAGGGACATTCTAGCAAGTTTTACTTGTAAGTGGGGTTGGAAATGCTTTTCAGGGTCAGTACTGGGCTCAAAAGATGCAGCACTGAGGTCTCTCCTGATAGCAGGTGGGTAAGTAGAAACTCGGCGCTCGGCTGACCCGGCAGGAACAAACGTATGCCAAAAATGTACACAGAACCAGCTTTTCAGGGAAGGGCAGCCTGGGACATTCTAGCAAATTTTACTTGTAAGTGGGGTTGGAAACGCTTTTCAGGCTTAGTACTGGGCTCAAAAGATGCAGCCCTGAGGTCTCTCTATGATAGCAGGTGGGTATGTGGAAATTCGCCACTCGGCTGACTCAGCTGACTCAGCAGGAGCAAACGTATGCCAAAAATTGACGCAGAACCAGCTTTTCAGTGAGGAGCAGCCAGGGACATTCTAGCAAGTTTTATGAGTAAGTGGGGTTGGAAACGCATTTCAGGCTCAATACTGGACTCAAACGATGCAGCCCTGAGGTCTCTCATGATAGCAGTTGGTTAATTGGAATTCGTCGCTCGGCAGACCCTGCAGGAGCAAACGTATGCCAACATTCGACGCAGAACCAGCTTTTCAGTGAAGAGCAGCCAAGGACATTCTAGCAAGTTTTACTTGTAAGTGGGGTTGGAAACGATTTTCAGGCTCAGGACTGGGCTCAAAAGATGCAGCCATGAGGTCTCTCTTGATAGCAGGTGGGTTTGTAGAAATTACCCGCTCGGCTGACCCAGCAAGAGCAAACGTATGCCAAAAATTGACGCAGCACCAGCTTTTCAGTGTAGAGCAGCCAGGGACATTCTAGAAAGTTTGACTTGTAAGTGGGGTTGGAAACGCTTTTCAGGCTCAGTACTGGGCTCAAAGATGCAGCCATGAGGTCTCTCCTGATAGCAGGTGGGTAAGTAGAAATTCGCCACTCGGCTGACCCAGCAGGAGCAAACGTATGCCAAAAATCGACGCAGAAACAGCTTTTCAGTGAGGAGCAGCCAGGGACATTCTAGCAAGTTTTACTAGTAAGTGGGGTTGGAAACGCTTTTCAGGCTCAATACTGGACTCAAAAGATGCAGCCCTGAGGTCTCTCATGATAGCAGGTGGGTAAGTTGGAATCCGCCGCTCGGCTGACCCTGCAGGAGCAAACGTATGCCAAAATTCAACGCAGAACCAGCTTTTCAGTGAAGAGCAGCCAAGGACATTCTAGCAAGTTTTACTTGTAAGTGGGGTTGGAAACAATTTTCATGCTCAGGAATGGGCTCAAAAGATGCAGCCATGAGGTCTCTCTTGATAGCAGGTGGGTAAGTAGAAATTACCCGTTTGGCTGACCCGGCAAGAGCAAACGTATGCCAAAAATTGACGCAGAACCAGCTTTTCAGTGTAGAGCAGCCAGGGACATTCTAGCCAGTTTTACTTGTAAGTGGGGTTGGAAACGCTTTTCAGGCTCAGTACTGGGCTCAAAAGATGCAGTCATGAGGTCTCTCCTGATAGCAGGTGGGTAAGTAGAAATTCGCCACTCGGCTGACCTAGCAGGAGCAAACGTATGCCAAAAATCGATCCAGAACCAGCTTATCAGTGAAGAGCAGCCAGGGACATTCTAGCACGTTTTACTTGTAAGTCGGGTTGGAAACGCTTTTCAGGCTCAGTACTGGGCTCAAAAGACGCAGCACTGAGGTCTCTCCCGATAGCAGGTGGGTAAGTAGAAATTCACCACTCGGCTGACCCGGCAGGAACAAACGTATGCCAAAAATTGACATGAACTAGCGTTTCAGTGAAGAGCAGCCAGGGACGTTCTAGCAAGTTTTACTGGTTAGTGGGGTTGGAAACGCTTTTCACGCTCAGTACTGTGCACAAAAGATGCAGCTCTGAGGTCTCTCCTGATAGCAGGTGGGTAAGTAGAAATTCGCCGCTCGGCTGACCCGGCAGGAGCAAACGTATGCCAAAAATCAACGCAGAATCAGCTTTTCAGTAAAGAGCAGCCAGGGACATTCTCTCAAATTTTACTTGTAAGTGGGGTTGTAAACGCTTTTCAGGCTTAGTACTGGGCTCAAAAGATGCAGCCCTGAGGTCTCTCCTGATAGCAGGTGGGTAAGTAGAAATTAGCAGCTCGGCTGACCAGGCAGGAGCAAACTTATGCCAAAATTTGACGCAAAACCAGCTTTTCAATGAAGAGCAGCCAGGGACATTCTAGCAAGTTTTAATTGTAAGTGGGGTTGGAAATGCTTTTCAGGGTCAGTACTGGACTCAAAAGATGCAGCACTGAGGTCTCTCCTGATAGCAGGTGGGTAAGTAGAAATTCGCCGCTCAGCTGACCCGGCAGGAGCAAACGTATGCCAAAAATGTACGCAGAACTAGCTTTTCAGTGAAGAGCAGCCTGGGACATTCTAGCAAATTTTACTTGTAAGTGGGGTTGGAAACGCTTTTCAGGCTTAGTACTGGGCTCAAAAGATGCAGCCCTGAGGTCTCTCCTTATAGCAAGTGGGTATGTAGAAATTCGCCACTCGGCTGACTCAGCAGGAGCAAACGTATGCCAAAAATCAACGCAGAACCAGCTTTTCAGTGAGGAGCAGCCAGGGACATTCTAGCAAGTTTTACTAGTAAGTGGGGTTGGAAACGCTTTTCAGGCTCAATACTGGAATCAAAAGATGCAGCCCTGAGGTCTCTCATGATAGCAGGTGGGTAAGTTGGAATCCGCCGCTCGGCTGACCCTGCAGGAGCAAACGTATGCCAAAATTCAACGCAGAACCAGCTTTTCAGTGAAGAGCAGCCAAGGACATTCTAGCAAGTTTTACTTGTAAGTGGGGTTGGAAACAATTTTCAGGCTCAGGAATGGGCTCAAAAGATGCAGCCATGAGGTCTCTCTTGATAGCAGGTGGGTAAGTAGAAATTACCCGCTTGGCTGACCCGGCAAGAGCAAACGTATGCCAAAAATTGACGCAGAACCAGCTTTTCAGTGTAGAGCAGCCAGGGACATTCTAGCCAGTTTTACTTGTAAGTGGGGTTGGAAACGCTTTTCAGGCTCAGTACTGGGCTCAAAAGATGCAGTCATGAGGTCTCTCCTGATAGCAGGTGGGTAAGTAGAAATTCGCCACTCGGCTGACCTAGCAGGAGCAAACGTATGCCAAAAATCGATCCAGAACCAGCTTATCAGTGAAGAGCAGCCAGGGACATTCTAGCATGTTTTACTTGTAAGTCGGGTTGGAAACGCTTTTCAGGCTCAGTACTGGGCTCAAAAGACGCAGCACTGAGGTCTCTCCCGATAGCAGGTGGGTAAGTAGAAATTCACCACTCGGCTGACCCGGCAGGAACAAACGTATGCCAAAAATTGACATGAACTAGCGTTTCAGTGAAGAGCAGCCAGGGACGTTCTAGCAAGTTTTACTGGTTAGTGGGGGTGGAAACGCTTTTCAGGCTCAATACTGGGCTCAAAAGATGCAGCACTGTGGTCTCTCCTGATAGCAGGTGGGTAAGTAGAAATTCACCGCTCGGCTGACCTGGCATTAGCAAACGTATGCCAAAAATCGACGCAGAACCAGCTTTTCAGTGAAGAGCAGCCAGGGACATTCTAGCAAGTTTTAGTTGTAAGTGGGGTTGGAAACGCTTCTCAGGCTCAGTACTGGACTCAAAAGATGCAGCCATGAGGTCTCTCATGATAGCAGGTGGGTAAGTTGGAATTCGCCGCTCGGCTGACCCTGCAGGAGCAAACTTATGCCAAAATTTGACGCAAAACCAGCTTTTCAATGAAGAGCAGCCAGGGACATTCTAGCAAGTCTTACTTGTAAGTGGGGTTGGAAACGCTTTTCACGCTCAGTACTGTGCACAAAAGATGCAGCCCTGAAGTCTCTCATGATAGCAGGTGGGTAAGTAGAAATTTGCCGCTCGTTTAACAAGGCAGGAGCAAACGTATGCCAAAAATCGACGCAGAACCAGCTTTTCAGTGAAGAGCAGCCAGGGACATTATAGCAAGTTTTACTTGTAAGTGGGGTTGGAAACGTTTTTCAGGCTCAGTACTGGGCTCAAAAGATGCAGCCATGAGGTCTCTCTTGATAGCAGCTGGGTAAGTAGAAATTTGCCGCTCGGCTGACCCGGCAGGAGCAAACGTATGCCAAAAATCGACGCAGAACCAGCTTTTCAGTGTAGAGCAGCCAGGGACATTCTAGAAAGTTTTACTTGTAAGTGGGTCTGGAAACGCTTTTCAGGCTCATTACTGAGCTCAAAAGATGCAGCCATGAGGTCTCTCCTGATAGCAGGTGGGTAAGTAGAAATTAGCAGCTCGGCTGACCAGGCAGGAGCAAACGTATGCCAAAAATTGACGCAGAACCAGCTTTTCAGTGAAGACCAGCCAGGGACATTCTAGCAAGTTTTACTTGTAAGTGGGGTTGGAAACGCTTTTCAGGCTTAGTACTGGGATCAAAAGATGCATTCCTGAGGTCTATCCTGATAGCAAGTGGGTAAGTTGGAATTCGCCGCTAGGCTGACCCTGCAGGAGCAAACGTATGCCAAAAATCGACACAGAACCAGCTTTTCGGTGAAGAGCAGCCAGGGACATTCTAGCAAGTTTTACTTGTAAGTGTGGTTGGAAACGCTTTTCAGGCTCAGTACTGGGCTCAAAAGATGCAGCTCTGAGGTCTGTCCTGATAGCAGGTGGGTAAGTAGAAATTCGCCGCTCGGCTGACCCGGCAGGAGCAAACGTATGCCAAAAATCGAAGCAGAATCAGCTTTTCAGTAAAGAGCAGCCAGGGACATTCTAGCAAGTTTTACTTGTAAGTGGGGTTGGAAATGCTTTTCAGGGTCAGTACTGGGCTCAAAAGATGCAGCACTGAGGTCTCTCCTGATAGCAGGTGGGTAAGTAGAAACTCGGCGCTCGGCTGACCCGGCAGGAACAAACGTATGCCAAAAATGTACACAGAACCAGCTTTTCAGGGAAGGGCAGCCTGGGACATTCTAGCAAATTTTACTTGTAAGTGGGGTTGGAAACGCTTTTCAGGCTTAGTACTGGGCTCAAAAGATGCAGCCCTGAGGTCTCTCTATGATAGCAGGTGGGTATGTGGAAATTCGCCACTCGGCTGACTCAGCTGACTCAGCAGGAGCAAACGTATGCCAAAAATTGACGCAGAACCAGCTTTTCAGTGAGGAGCAGCCAGGGACATTCTAGCAAGTTTTATGAGTAAGTGGGGTTGGAAACGCATTTCAGGCTCAATACTGGACTCAAACGATGCAGCCCTGAGGTCTCTCATGATAGCAGTTGGTTAATTGGAATTCGTCGCTCGGCAGACCCTGCAGGAGCAAACGTATGCCAACATTCGACGCAGAACCAGCTTTTCAGTGAAGAGCAGCCAAGGACATTCTAGCAAGTTTTACTTGTAAGTGGGGTTGGAAACGATTTTCAGGCTCAGGACTGGGCTCAAAAGATGCAGCCATGAGGTCTCTCTTGATAGCAGGTGGGTTTGTAGAAATTACCCGCTCGGCTGACCCAGCAAGAGCAAACGTATGCCAAAAATTGACGCAGCACCAGCTTTTCAGTGTAGAGCAGCCAGGGACATTCTAGAAAGTTTGACTTGTAAGTGGGGTTGGAAACGCTTTTCAGGCTCAGTACTGGGCTCAAAGATGCAGCCATGAGGTCTCTCCTGATAGCAGGTGGGTAAGTAGAAATTCGCCACTCGGCTGACCCAGCAGGAGCAAACGTATGCCAAAAATCGACGCAGAAACAGCTTTTCAGTGAAGAGCAGCCAGGGACATTCTAGCAAGTTTTACTTGTAAGTGGGGTTGGAAATGCTTTTCAGGCTCATTACTGGGCTCAAAAGATGCAGCTATGAGGTCTCTCCTGATAGCAGGTGGGTAAGTAGAAATTCGCCACTCGGCTGACCTAGCAGGAGCAAATGTATGCCAAAAATCGATCCAGAACCAGCTTATCAGTGAAGAGCAGCCAGGGACATTCTAGCACGTTTTACTTGTAAGTCGGGTTGGAAACGCTTTTCAGGCTCAGTACTGGGCTCAAAAGACACAGCACTGAGGTCTCTCCCGATAGCAGGTGGGTAAGTAGAAATTCACCACTCGGCTGACCCGGCAGGAACAAACGTATGCCAAAAATTGACATGAACTAGCGTTTCAGTGAAGAGCAGACAGGGACATTCTAGCAAGTTTTACTGGTAAGTGGGGGTGGAAACGCTTTTCAGGCTCAATACTGGGCTCAAAAGATGCAGCACTGTGGTCTCTCCTGATAGCAGGTGGGTAAGTAGAAATTCACCGCTCGACTGACCTGGCATTAGCAAACGTATGCCAAAAATCGACGCAGAACCAGCTTTTCAGTGAAGAGCAGCCAGGGACATTCTAGCAAGTTTTAGTTGTAAGTGAGGTTGGAAACGCTTTTCAGGCTCAGTACTGGACTCAAAAGATGCAGCCATGAGGTCTCTCATGATAGTAGGTGGGTAAGTTGGAATTCGCCACTCGGCTGACCCTGCAGGAGCAAACTTATGCCAAAATTTGACGCAAAACCAGCTTTTCAATGAAGAGCAGCCAGGGACATTCTAGCAAGTCTTACTTGTAAGTGGGGTTGGAAACGCTTTTCACGCTCAGTACTGTGCACAAAAGATGCAGCCCTGAAGTCTCTCATGATAACAGGTGGGTAAGTAGAAATTTGCCGCTCGGCTGACAAGGCAGGAGCAAACGTATGCCAAAAATCGACGCAGAACCAGCTTTTCAGTGTAGAGCAGCCAGGGACATTCTAGAAAGTTTTACTTGTAAGTGGGGCTGGAATCGCTTTTCAGGCTCATTACTGGGCTCAAAAGATGCAGCCATGAGGTCTCTCCTGATAGCAGGTGGGTAAGTAGAAATTAGCAGCTCGGCTGACCAGGCAGGAGCAAACGTATGCCAAAAATTGACGCAGAACCAGCTTTTCAGTGAAGACCAGCCAGGGACATTCTAGCAAGTTTTACTTGTAAGTGGGGTTGGAAACGCTTTTCAGGCTTAGTACTGGGATCAAAAGATGCAGCCCTGAGGTCTATCCTGATAGCAAGTGGGTAAGTTGGAATTCGCCGCTAGGCTGACCCTGCAGGAGCAAACGTATGCCAAAAATCGACGCTGAACCAGCTTTTCAGTGAAGAGCAGCCAGGGACATTCTAGCAAGTTTTACTTGTAAGTGGGGTTGGAAATGCTTTTCAGGGTCAGTACTGGGCTCAAAAGATGCAGCACTGAGGTCTCTCCTGATAGCAGGTGGGTAAGAAGAAACTCAGCGCTCGGCTGACACCGCAGGAACAAACGTATGCCAAAAATGTACACAGAACCAGCTTTTCAGGGAAGAGCAGCCTGGGACATTCTAGCAAATTTTACTTGTAAGTGGGGTTGGAAACGCTTTTCAGGCTTAGTACTGGGCTCAAAAGATGCAGCTCTGAGGTCTGTCCTGATAGCAGGTGGGTAAGTAGAAATTCGCCGCTGGGCTGACCCGGCAGGAGCAAACGTATGCCAAAAATCGAAGCAGAATCAGCTTTTCAGTAAAGAGCAGCCAGGGACATTCTAGCAAGTTTTACTTGTAAGTGGGGTTGGAAATGCTTTTCAGGGTCAGTACTGGGCTCAAAAGATGCAGCACTGAGGTCTCTCCTGATAGCAGGTGGGTAAGTAGAAACTCGGCGCTCGGCTGACCCGGCAGGAACAAACGTATGCCAAAAATGTACACAGAACCAGCTTTTCAGGGAAGGGCAGCCTGGGACATTCTAGCAAATTTTACTTGTAAGTGGGGTTGGAAACGCTTTTCAGGCTT
Organism: Lissotriton helveticus; assembly: GCF_964261635.1. Taxonomy (NCBI): domain Eukaryota; kingdom Metazoa; phylum Chordata; class Amphibia; order Caudata; family Salamandridae; genus Lissotriton; species Lissotriton helveticus. The sequence continues at coordinate 428,098,455 of NC_136068.1, forward strand.
AGTACTGGGCTCAAAAGATGCAGCCCTGAGGTCTCTCTATGATAGCAGGTGGGTATATGGAAATTCGCCACTCGGCTGACTCAGCTGACTCAGCAGGAGCAAACGTATGCCAAAAATTGACGCAGAACCAGCTTTTCAGTGAGGAGCAGCCAGGGACATTCTAGCAAGTTTTATGAGTAAGTGGGGTTGGAAACGCATTTCAGGCTCAATACTGGACTCAAAAGATGCAGCCCTGAGGTCTCTCATGATAGCAGTTGGTTAATTGGAATTCGTCGCTCGGCAGACCCTGCAGGAGCAAACGTATGCCAACATTCGACGCAGAACCAGCTTTTCAGTGAAGAGCAGCCAAGGACATTCTAGCAAGTTTTACTTGTAAGTGGGGTTGGAAACGATTTTCAGGCTCAGGACTGGGCTCAAAAGATGCAGCCATGAGGTCTCTCTTGATAGCAGGTGGGTTTGTAGAAATTACCCGCTCGGCTGACCCAGCAAGAGCAAACGTATGCCAAAAATTGACGCAGCACCAGCTTTTCAGTGTAGAGCAGCCAGGGACATTCTAGAAAGTTTTACTTGTAAGTGGGGTTGGAAACGCTTTTCAGGCTCAGTACTGGGCTCAAAGATGCAGCCATGAGGTCTCTCCTGATAGCAGGTGGGTAAGTAGAAATTCGCCACTCGGCTGACCCAGCAGGAGCAAACGTATGCCAAAAATCGACGCAGAACCAGCTTTTCAGTGAAGAGCAGCCAGGGGCATTCTAGCATGTTTTACTTGTAAGTGGGGTTGGAAACGCTTTTCAGACTCAGGACTGGGCTCAAAAGACGCAGCACTGAGGTCTCCCCCGATAGCAGGTGGGTAAGTAGAAATTCACCTCTCAGCTGACCCGGCAGGAACAAACGTATGCCAAAAATTGACTTGAACCAGCGTTTCAGTGAAGAGCAGCCAGGGACGTTCTCTAGCAAGTTTTACTGGTAAGTGGGGTTGGTAACGCTTTTCAGGCTCAATACTGGGCTCAAAAGATGCAGCACTGAGGTCTCTCCTGATAGCAGGCTGGTAAGTAGAAATTCACCGCTAGGCTGACCTGGCATTAGCAAACGTATGCCAAAAATCGACGCAGAACCAGCTTTTCAGTGAAGAGCAGCCAGGGACATTCTAGCAAGTTTTAGTTGTAAGTGGGGTTGGAAACGCTTTTCAGGCTCAGTACTGGGCTCAAAAGATGCAGCCATGAGGTCTCTCTTGATAGCAGCTGGGTAGGTAGAAATTTGCCGCTCGGCTAACCAGGCAGGAGCAAAGGTATGCCAAAAATCGACGCACAACCAGCTTTTCAGTGAAGAGCAGCCAGGGACATTCTAGCAAGTTTTACTTGTAAGTAGGGTTGGAAATGCTTTTCAGGCTTAGTACTGGGCTCAAAAGATGCAGTCCTGAGTTCTCTCCTGATAGCAGGTGTGTAAGTCGGAATTCGCCACTCAGCTGACCCGGCAGGAGCAAACGTATGCCAAAAATCGACTTGAACCAGCTTTTCAGTGAAGAGCAGCCAGGGACATTCTAGCAAGTTTTACTTGTAAGTGGGGTTGGAAACGCTTTTCAGGCTCAGTACTGGACTCAAAAGATGCAGCCCTGAGGTCTCTCATGATAGCAGGTGGGTAAGTTGGAATTCGCCGCTCGGCTGACCCTGCAGGAGCAAGCTTATGCCAAAATTCGACGCAAAACCAGCTTTTCAATGAAGAGCAGCCAGGGACATTCTATCAAGTTTTACTTTTAAGTGGGTTTGGAAACGCTTTTCACGCTCAGTACTGTGCACAAAAGATGCAGCCCTGAGGTCTCTCATGATAGCAGGTGGGTAAGTAGAAATTTGCCGCTCGGCTGACAAGGCAGGAGCAAACGTATGCCAAAAATCGACGCAGAACTAGCTTTTCAGTGAAGAGCAGCCAGGGACATTATAGCAAGTTTTACTTGTAAGTGGGGTTGGAAACGCTTTTCAGGCTCAGTACTGGGCTCAAAAGATGCAGCCATGATGTCTCTCTTGATAGCAGCTGGTTAAGTAGAAATTTGCCGCTCGGCTGACCCTGCAGGAGCAAACGTATGCCAAAAATCGACCCAGAACCAGCTTTTCGGTGAAGAGCAGCCAGGGACATTCTAGCAAGTTTTACTTGTAAGTGGGGTTGGAAACGCTTTTCAGGCTCAGTACTGGGCTCAAAAGATGCAGCTCTGAGGTCTCTCCTGATAGCAGGTGGGTAAGTAGAAATTCGCCGCTCGGTTGACCCGGCAGGAGCAAACATATGCCAAAAATCGACGCAGAATCAGCTTTTCAGTAAAGAGCAGCCAGGGACATTCTAGCAAATTTTACTTGTAAGTGGGGTTGTAAACGCTTTTCAGGCTTAGTACTGGGCTCAAAAGATGCAGCCCTGAGGTCTCTCCTGATAGCAGGTGGGTAAGTAGAAATTAGCAGCTCGGCTGACCAGGCAGGAGCAAACGTATGCCAAAAATATACGCAGAACCAGCTTTTCAGTGAAGAGCAGCCAGGGACATTCTAGCAAGTTTTAATTGTAAGTGGGGTTGGAAATGCTTTTCAGGGTCAGTACTGGGCTCAAAAGATGCAGCACTGAGGTCTCTCCTGATAGCAGGTGGGTAAGTAGAAATTCGCCGCTCGGCTGACCCGGCAGGAGCAAACGTATGCCAAAAATGTACTCAGAACCAGCTTTTCAGTGAAGAGCAGCCTGGGACATTCTAGTAAATTTTACTTGTAAGTGGGGTTGGAAACGCTTTTCAGGCTTAGTACTGGGCTCAAAAGATGCAGCCCTGAGGTCTCTCCTTATAGCAAGTGGGTATGTAGAAATTCGCCACTCGGCTGACTCAGCAGGAGCAAACGTATGCCAAAAATCAACGCAGAACCAACTTTTCAGTGAGGAGCAGTCAGGGACATTCTAGCAAGTTTTACTAGTAAGTGGGGTTGGAAACGCTTTTCAGGCTCAATACTGGACTCAAAAGATGCAGCCCTGAGGTCTCTCATGATAGCAGGTGGGTAAGTTGGAATCCGCCGCTCGGCTGACCCTGCAGGAGCAAATGTATGCCAAAATTCAACGCAGAACCAGCTTTTCAGTGAAGAGCAGCCAAGGACATTCTAGCAAGTTTTACTTGTAAGTGGAGTTGGAAACAATTTTCAGGCTCAGGAATGGGCTCAAAAGATGCAGCCATGAGGTCTCTCTTGATAGCAGGTGGGTAAGTAGAAATTACCCGCTTGGCTGACCCGGCAAGAGCAAACGTATGCCAAAAATTGACGCAGAACCAACTTTTCAGTGCAGAGCAGCCAGGGACATTCTAGCCAGTTTTACTTGTAAGTGGGGTTGGAAACTCTTTTCAGGCTCAGTACTGGGCTCAAAAGATGCAGTCATGAGGTCTCTCCTGATAGCAGGTGGGTAAGTAGAAATTCGCCACTCGGCTGACCTAGCAGGAGCAAATGTATGCCAAAAATCGATCCAGAACCAGCTTATCAGTGAAGAGCAGCCAGGGACATTCTAGCACGTTTTACTTGTAAGTCGGGTTGGAAACGCTTTTCAGGCTCAGTACTGGGCTCAAAAGACGCAGCACTGAGGTCTCTCCCGATAGCAGGTGGGTAAGTAGAAATTCACCACTCGGCTGACCCGGCAGGAACAAACGTATGCCAAAAATTGACATGAACTAGCGTTTCAGTGAAGAGCAGCCAGGGACGTTCTAGCAAGTTTTACTGGTTAGTGGGGGTGGAAACGCTTTTCAGGCTCAATACTGGGCTCAAAAGATGCAGCACTGTGGTCTCTCCTGATAGCAGGTGGGTAAGTAGAAATTCACCGCTCGGCTGACCTGGCATTAGCAAACGTATGCCAAAAATCGACGCAGAACCAGCTTTTCAGTGAAGAGCAGCCAGGGACATTCTAGCAAGTTTTAGTTGTAAGTGGGGTTGGAAACGCTTTTCAGGCTCAGTACTGGACTCAAAAGATGCAGCCATGAGGTCTCTCATGATAGCAGGTGGGTAAGTTGGAATTCGCCGCTCGGCTGACCCTGCAGGAGCAAACTTATGCCAAAATTTGACGCAAAACCAGCTTTTCAATGAAGAGCAGCCAGGGACATTCTAGCAAGTCTTACTTGTAAGTGGGGTTGGAAACGCTTTTCACGCTCAGTACTGTGCACAAAAGATGCAGCCCTGAAGTCTCTCATGATAGCAGGTGGGTAAGTAGAAATTTGCCGCTCGGCTGACAAGGCAGGAGCAAACGTATGCCAAAAATCGACGCAGAACCAGCTTTTCAGTGAAGAGCAGCCAGGGACATTATAGCAAGTTTTACTTGTAAGTGGGGTTGGAAACGTTTTTCAGGCTCAGTACTGGGCTCAAAAGATGCAGCCATGAGGTCTCTCTTGATAGCAGCTGGGTAAGTAGAAATTTGCCGCTCGGCTGACCCGGCAGGAGCAAACGTATGCCAAAAATCAACGCAGAACCAGCTTTTCAGTGTAGAGCAGCCAGGGACATTCTAGAAAGTTTTACTTGTAAGTGGGGCTGGAAACGCTTTTCAGGCTCATTACTGAGCTCAAAAGATGCAGCCATGAGGTCTCTCCTGATAGCAGGTGGGTAAGTAGAAATTAGCAGCTCGGCTGACCAGGCAGGAGCAAACGTATGCCAAAAATTGACGCAGAACCAGCTTTTCAGTGAAGACCAGCCAGGGACATTCTAGCAAGTTTTACTTGTAAGTGGGGTTGGAAACGCTTTTCAGGCTTAGTACTGGGATCAAAAGATGCATTCCTGAGGTCTATCCTGATAGCAAGTGGGTAAGTTGGAATTCGCCGCTAGGCTGACCCTGCAGGAGCAAACGTATGCCAAAAATCGACGCTGAACCAGCTTTTCAGTGAAGAGCAGCCAGGGACATTCTAGCAAGTTTTACTTGTAAGTGGGGTTGGAAATGCTTTTCAGGCTCATTACTGGGCTCAAAAGATGCAGCTATGAGGTCTCTCCTGATAGCAGGTGGGTAAGTAGAAATTCGCCACTCGGCTGACCTAGCAGGAGCAAATATATGCCAAAAATCGATCCAGAACCAGCTTATCAGTGAAGAGCAGCCAGGGACATTCTAGCACGTTTTACTTGTAAGTCGGGTTGGAAACGCTTTTCAGGCTCAGTACTGGGCTCAAAAGACGCAGCACTGAGGTCTCTCCCGATAGCAGGTGGGTAAGTAGAAATTCACCACTCGGCTGACCCGGCAGGAACAAACGTATGCCAAAAATTGACATGAACTAGCGTTTCAGTGAAGAGCAGACAGGGACGTTCTAGCAAGTTTTACTGGTAAGTGGGGGTGGAAACGCTTTTCAGGCTCAATACTGGGCTCAAAAGATGCAGCACTGTGGTCTCTCCTGATAGCAGGTGGTTAAGTAGAAATTCACCGCTCGGCTGACCTGGCATTAGCAAACGTATGCCAAAAATCGACGCAGAACCAGCTTTTCAGTGAAGAGCAGCCAGGGACATTCTAGCAAGTTTTAGTTGTAAGTGAGGTTGGAAACGCTTTTCAGGCTCAGTACTGGACTCAAAAGATGCAGCCATGAGGTCTCTCATGATAGTAGGTGGGTAAGTTGGAATTCGCCGCTCGGTTGACCCTGCAGGAGCAAACTTATGCCAAAATTTGACGCAAAACCAGCTTTTCAATGAAGAGCAGCCAGGGACATTCTAGCAAGTCTTACTTGTAAGTGGGGTTGGAAACGCTTTTCACGCTCAGTACTGTGCACAAAAGATGCAGCCCTGAAGTCTCTCATGATAGCAGGTGGGTAAGTAGAAATTTGCCGCTCGGCTGACAAGGCAGGAGCAAACGTATGCCAAAAATCGACGCAGAACCAGCTTTTCAGTGAAGAGCAGCCAGGGACATTATAGCAAGTTTTACTTGTAAGTGGGGTTGGAAACATTTTTCAGGCTCAGTACTGGGCTCAAAAGATGCAGCCATGAGGTCTCTCTTGATAGCAGCTGGGTAAGTAGAAATTTGCCGCTCGGCTGACCCGGCAGGAGCAAACGTATGCCAAAAATTGACGCAGAACCAGCTTTTCAGTGTAGAGCAGCCAGGGACATTCAAGAAAGTTTTACTTGTAAGTGGGGCTGGAAACGCTTTTCAGGCCCATTACTGGGCTCAAAAGATGCAGGTTCTGCGTCGATTTTGGCATACGTTTGCTAATGCCAGGTCAGCCGAGCGGTGAATTTCTACTTACCCGCCTGCTATCAGGAGAGACCACAGTGCTGCATCTTTTGAGCCCAGTATTGAGCCTGAAAAGCGTTTCCACCCCCACTTACCAGTAAAACTTGCTAGAACGTCCCTGGCTGCTCTTCACCGAAAAGCTGGTTCTGTGTCGATTTTTGGCATACGTTTGCTCCTGCAGGGTCAGCCGAGCGGCGAATTCCAACTTACGCACCTGCTGAGACCTCAGGACTGCATCTTTTGAGCCCAGTACTGAGCCTGAAAAGCGTTTCCAACCCCACTTACAAGTAAAACTTGCTAGAATGTCCCTCGCTGCTCTTCACTGAAAAGCTGGCTTTACATCAATTTTGGTATACGTTTGCTCCGGCCGGGTCAGCCGAGCGGCGAATTTCTACTTACCCACCTGCTATCAAGAGAGACCTCATGGCTGCATCTTTTGAGCCCAGTAATGAGCCTGAAAAGCATTTCCAACCCCACTTACAAGTAAAACTTGCTAGAATGTCCCTGGCTGCTCTTCACTGAAAAGCTGGTTCAGCGTCGATTTTAGGCATACGTTTGCTCCTGCAGGGTCAGCCTAGCGGCGAATTCCAACTTACCCACTTGCTATCAGGATAGACCTCAGGGCTGCATCTTTTGATCCCAGTACTAAGCCTGAAAAGCGTTTCCAACCCCACTTACAAGTAAAACTTGCTAGAATGTCCCTGGCTGCTCTTCACTGAAAAGCTGGTTCTGCGTCAATTTTTGGCATACGTTTGCTCCTGCCTGGTCAGCCGAGCGGCAAATTTCTACTTACCCAGCTGCTATCAAGAGAGACCTCATGGCTGCATCTTTTGAGCCCAGTACTGAGCCTGAAAAACGTTTCCAACCCCACTTACAAGTAAAACTTGCTATAATGTCCCTGGCTGCTCTTCACTGAAAAGCTGGTTCTGCGTCGATTTTTGGCATACGTTTGCTCCTGCCTTGTCAGCCGAGCGGCAAATTTCTACTTACCCACCTGCTATCATGAGAGACCTCAGGGCTGCATCTTTTGTGCACAGTACTGAGCGTGAAAAGCGTTTCCAACCCCACTTACAAGTAAAACTTGCTAGAATGTCCCTGGCTGCTCTTCATTGAAAAGCTGGTTTTGCGTCAAATTTTGGCATAAGTTTGCTCCTGCAGGGTCAGCCGAGCGGCGAATTCCAACTTACCCACCTGCTATCATGAGAGACCTCATGGCTGCATCTTTTGAGTCCAGTACTGAGCCTGAAAAGCGTTTCCAACCCCACTTACAACTAAAACTTGCTAGAATGTCCCTGGCTGCTCTTCACTGAAAAGCTGGTTCTGCGTCGATTTTGGCATACGTTTGCTAATGCCAGGTCAGCCGAGCGGTAAATTTCTACTTACCCGCCTGCTATCAGGAGAGACCACAGTGCTGCATCTTTTGAGCCCAGTATTGAGCCTGAAAAGCGTTTCCACCCCCACTTACCAGTAAAACTTGCTAGAACGTCCCTGGCTGCTCTTCACCGAAAAGCTGGTTCTGTGTCGATTTTTGGCATACGTTTGCTCCTGCAGGGTCAGCCGAGCGGCGAATTCCAACTTACGCACCTGCTGAGACCTCAGGACTGCATCTTTTGAGCCCAGTACTGAGCCTGAAAAGCGTTTCCAACCCCACTTACAAGTAAAACTTGCTAGAATGTCCCTCGCTGCTCTTCACTGAAAAGCTGGCTTTACATCAATTTTGGTATACGTTTGCTCCGGCCGGGTCAGCCGAGCGGCGAATTTCTACTTACCCACCTGCTATCAAGAGAGACCTCATGGCTGCATCTTTTGAGCCCAGTAATGAGCCTGAAAAGCATTTCCAACCCCACTTACAAGTAAAACTTGCTAGAATGTCCCTGGCTGCTCTTCACTGAAAAGCTGGTTCAGCGTCGATTTTAGGCATACGTTTGCTCCTGCAGGGTCAGCCTAGCGGCGAATTCCAACTTACCCACTTGCTATCAGGATAGACCTCAGGGCTGCATCTTTTGATCCCAGTACTAAGCCTGAAAAGCGTTTCCAACCCCACTTACAAGTAAAACTTGCTAGAATGTCCCTGGCTGCTCTTCACTGAAAAGCTGGTTCTGCGTCAATTTTTGGCATACGTTTGCTCCTGCCTGGTCAGCCGAGCGGCAAATTTCTACTTACCCAGCTGCTATCAAGAGAGACCTCATGGCTGCATCTTTTGAGCCCAGTACTGAGCCTGAAAAACGTTTCCAACCCCACTTACAAGTAAAACTTGCTATAATGTCCCTGGCTGCTCTTCACTGAAAAGCTGGTTCTGCGTCGATTTTTGGCATACGTTTGCTCCTGCCTTGTCAGCCGAGCGGCAAATTTCTACTTACCCACCTGCTATCATGAGAGACCTCAGGGCTGCATCTTTTGTGCACAGTACTGAGCGTGAAAAGCGTTTCCAACCCCACTTACAAGTAAAACTTGCTAGAATGTCCCTGGCTGCTCTTCATTGAAAAGCTGGTTTTGCGTCAAATTTTGCATTAAGTTTGCTCCTGCAGGGTCAGCCGAGCGGCGAATTCCAACTTACCCACCTGCTATCATGAGAGACCTCATGGCTGCATCTTTTGAGTCCAGTACTGAGCCTGAAAAGCGTTTCCAACCCCACTTACAACTAAAACTTGCTAGAATGTCCCTGGCTGCTCTTCACTGAAAAGCTGGTTCTGCGTCGATTTTGGCATACGTTTGCTAATGCCAGGTCAGCCGAGCGGTGAATTTCTACTTACCCGCCTGCTATCAGGAGAGACCACAGTGCTGCATCTTTTGAGCCCAGTATTGAGCCTGAAAAGCGTTTCCACCCCCACTTACCAGTAAAACTTGCTAGAACGTCCCTGGCTGCTCTTCACTGAAACGCTAGTTCATGTCAATTTTTGGCATACGTTTGTTCCTGCCGGGTCAGCCGAGTGGTGAATTTCTACTTACCCACCTGCTATCGGGAGAGACCTCAGTGCTGCGTCTTTTGAGCCCAGTACTGAGCCTGAAAAGCGTTTCCAACCCCACTTACAAGTAAAACGTGCTAGAATGTCCCTGGCTGCTCTTCACTGATAAGCTGGTTCTGCATCGATTTTTGGCATACATTTGCTCCTGCTGGGTCAGCCGAGTGGCGAATTTCTACTTACCCACCTGCTATCAGGAGAGACCTCATGACTGCATCTTTTGAGCCCAGTACTGAGCCTGAAAAGCGTTTCCAACCCCACTTACAAGTAAAACTGGCTAGAATGTCCCTGGCTGCTCTACACTGAAAAGCTGGTTCTGCGTCAATTTTTGGCATACGTTTGCTCTTGCCGGGTCAGCCGAGCGGGTAATTTCTACTTACCCACCTGCTATCAAGAGAGACCTCATGGCTGCATCTTTTGAGCCCATTCCTGAGCCTGAAAATTGTTTCCAACCCCACTTACAAGTAAAACTTGCTAGAATGTCCTTGGCTGCTCTTCACTGAAAACCTGGTTCTGCGTTGAATTTTGGCATACGTTTGCTCCTGCAGGGTCAGCCGAGCGGCGGATTCCAACTTACCCACCTGATATCATGAGAGACCTCAGGGCTGCATCTTTTGAGTCCAGTATTGAGCCTGAAAAGCGTTTCCAACCCCACTTACTAGTAAAACTTGCTAGAATGTCCCTGGCTGCTCCTCACTGAAAAGCTGGTTCTGAGTCGATTTTTGGCATAGGTTTGCTCCTGCCGGGTCAGCCGAGTGGCAAATTTCTACTTACCCAGCTGCTATCAAGAGAGACCTCATGGCTGCATCTTTTGAGCCCAGTACTGAGCCAGAAAAGCGTTTCCAACCCCACTTACAAGTAAAACTTGCTATAATGTCCATGGCTGCTCTTCACTGAAAAGCTGGTTCTGCGTCGATTTTTGGCATACGTTTGCTCCTGCCTTGTCAGCCGAGCGGCAAATTTCTACTTACCCACCTGCTATCATGAGAGACCTCAGGGCTGCATCTTTTGTGCACAGTACTGAGCGTGAAAAGCGTTTCCAACCCCACTTACAAGTAAAACTTGCTAGAATGTCCCTGGCTGCTCTTCATTGAAAAGCTGGTTTTGCGTCAAATTTTGGCATAAATTTGCTCCTGCAGGGTCAGCCGAGCGGCGAATTCCAACTTACCCACCTGCTATAATGAGAGACCTCAGGGCTGCATCTTTTGAGTCCAGTACTGAGCCTGAAAAGCGTTTCCAACCCCACTTACAACTAAAACTTGCTAGAACTTCCCTGGCTGCTCTTCACTGAAAAGCTGGTTCTTCGTCGATTTTTGGCATACGTTTGCTAATGCCAGGTCAGGCGAGCGGTGAATTTCTACTTACCCGCCTGCTATCAGGAGAGACCACAGTGCTGCATCTTTTGAGCCCAGTATTGAGCCTGAAAAGCGTTTCCACCCCACTTACCAGTAAAACTTGCTAGAACCTCCCTGGCTGCTCTTCACTGAAACGCTAGTTCATGTCAATTTTTGGCATATGTTTGTTCCTGCCGGGTCAGCCGAGTGGTGAATTTCTACTTACCCACCTGCTCTCAGGAGAGACCTCATGACTGCATCTTTTGAGCCCAGTACTGAGCCTGAAAAGCGTTTCCAACCCCACTTACAAGTAAAACTTGCTAGAATGTCCCTGGCTGCTCTACACTGAAAAGCTGGTTCTGCGTCGATTTTTGGCATACGTTTGCTCCTGCCTTGTCAGCCGAGCGGCAAATTTCTACTTACCCACCTGCTATCATGAGAGACCTCAGGGCTGCATCTTTTGTGCACAGTACTGAGCCTGAAAAGCGTTTCCAACCCCACCTACAAGTAAAACTTGCTAGAATGTCCCTCGCTGCTCTTCACTGAAAAGCTGGCTTTACATCAATTTTGACATACGTTTGCTCCGGCCGGGTCAGCCGAGCGGCGAATTTCTACTTACCCACCTGCTATCAGGAGAGACCTCATGGCTGCATCTTTTGAGCCCAGTAATGAGCCTGAAAAGCATTTCCAACCCCACTTACAAGTAAAACTTGCTAGAATGTCCCTGGCTGCTCTTCACTGAAAAGCTGGTTCTGCGTCGATTTTTGGCATACGTTTGCTCCTGCAGGGTCAGCCTAGCGGCGAATTCCAACTTACCCACTTGCTATCAGGATAGACCTCATGGCTGCATCTTTTGATCCCAGTACTAAGCCTGAAAAGCGTTTCCAACCCCACTTACAAGTAAAACTTGCTAGAATGTCCCTGGCTGCTCTTCACTGAAAAGCTGGTTTTGCGTCACTTTTTGGCATATGTTTGCTCCTGCCTGGTCAGCCGAGCTGCTAATTTCTACTTACCCACCTGCTATCAGGAGAGACCTCATGGCTGCATCTTTTGAGCCCAGTAATGAGCCTGAAAAGCGTTTCCAGCCCCACTTACAAGTAAAACTTTCTAGAATGTCCCTGGCTGCTCTACACTGAAAAGCTGGTTCTGCGTCGATTTTTGGCATACGTTTGCTCCTGCCGGGTCAGCCGAGCGGCAAATTTCTACTTACCCAGCTGCTATCAAGAGAGACCTCATGGCTGCATCTTTTGAGCCCAGTACTGAGCCTGAAAAACGTTTCCAACCCCACTTACAAGTAAAACTTGCTATAACGTCCCTGGCTGTCTTCAGTGAAGAGCAGCCAGGGACATTCTAGCAAGTTTTAGTTGTAAGTGGGGTTGGAAACGCTTTTCAGGCTCAGTACTGGACTCAAAAGATGCAGCCATGAGGTCTCTCATGATAGCAGGTGGGTAAGTTGGAATTCGCCGCTCGGCTGACCCTGCAGGAGCAAACTTATACCAAAATTTGACGCAAAACCAGCTTTTCAATGAAGAGCAGCCAGGGACATTCTAGCAAGTTTTACTTGTAAGTGGGGTTGGAAACGCTTTTCACGCTCAGTACTGTGCACAAAAGATGCAGCCCTGAGGTCTCTCATGATAGCAGGTGGGTAAGTAGAAATTTGCCGCTCGGCTGACAAGGCAGGAGCAAACGTATGCCAAAAATCGACGCAGAACCAGCTTTTCAGTGAAGAGCAGCCAGGGACATTATAGCAAGTTTTACTTGTAAGTGGGGTTGGAAACGTTTTTCAGGCTCAGTACTGGGCTCAAAAGATGCAGCCATGAGGTCTCTCTTGATAGCAGCTGGGTAAGTAGAAATTTGCCGCTCGGCTGACCAGGCAGGAGCAAACGTATGCCAAAAATTGACGCAGAACCAGCTTTTCAGTGAAGAGCAGCCAGGGACATTCTAGCAAGTTTTACTTGTAAGTGGGGTTGGAAACGCTTTTCAGGCTTAGTACTGGGATCAAAAGATGCAGCCCTGAGGTCTATCCTGATAGCAAGTGGGTAAGTTGGAATTCGCCGCTAGGCTGACCCTGCAGGAGCAAACGTATGCCTAAAATCGACGCTGAACCAGCTTTTCAGTGAAGAGCAGCCAGGGACATTCTAGCAAGTTTTACTTGTAAGTGGGGTTGGAAATGCTTTTCAGGCTCATTACTGGGCTCAAAAGATGCAGCCATGAGGTCTCTCTTGATAGCAGGTGGGTAAGTAGAAATTCGCCGCTCGGCTGACCCGGCCGGAGCAAACGTATGCCAAAATTGATGTAAAGCCAGCTTTTCAGTGAAGAGCAGCGAGGGACATTCTAGCAAGTTTTACTTGTAAGTGGGGTTGGAAACGCTTTTCAGGCTCAGTACTGGGCTCAAAAGATGCAGTCCTGAGGTCTCAGCAGGTGCGTAAGTTGGAATTCGCCGCTCGGCTGACCCTGCAGGAGCAAACGTATGCCAAAAATCGACACAGAACCAGCTTTTCGGTGAAGAGCAGCCAGGGACATTCTAGCAAGTTTTACTTGTAAGTGGGGTTGGAAATGATTTTCAGGCTCAGGACTGGGCTCAAAAGATGCAGCCATGAGGTCTCTCTTGATAGCAGGTGGGTAAGTAGAAATTACCTGCTCGGCTGACCCGGCAAGAGCAAACGTATGCCAAAAATTGACGCAGAACCAGCTTTTCAGTGTAGAGCAGCCAGGGACATTCTAGCAAGTTTTACTTGTAAGTGGGGTTGGAAATGCTTTTCAGGCTCAGTACTGGGCTCAAAAGATGCAGTCATGAGGTCTCTCCTGATAGCAGGTGGGTAAGTAGAAATTCGCCACTCGGCTGACCCAGCAGGAGCAAACGTATGCCAAAAATCGATGCAGAACCAGCTTTTCAGTGAAGAGCAGCCAGGGACATTCTATCACGTTTTACTTGTAAGTGGGGTTTGAAACGCTTTTCAGGCTCAGTAATGGGCTCAAAAGATGCAGCACTGAGGTCTCTCCCGATAGCAGGTGGGTAAGTAGAAATTCACCACTCGGCTGACCCGGCAGGAACAAACGTATGCCAAAAATTGACATGAACTAGCGTTTCAGTGAAGAGCAGCCAGGGAGGTTCTAGCAAGTTTTACTGGTAAGTGGGGTGGAAACGCTTTTCAGGCTCAATACTGGGCTCAAAAGATGCAGCACTGTGGTCTCTCCTGATAGCAGGCGGGTAAGTAGAAATTCACCACTCGCCTGACCTGGCATTAGCAAACGTATGCCAAAAATCGACGCAGAACCAGCTTTTCAGTGAAGAGCAGCCAGGGAAGTTCTAGCAAGTTTTAGTTGTAAGTGGGGTTGGAAACGCTTTTCAGGCTCAGTACTGGACTTAAAAGATGCAGCCCTGAGGTCTCTCATTATAGCAGGTGGGTAAGTTGGAATTAGCCGCTCCGCTGACCCTGCAGGAGCAAACTTATGCCAAAATTTGACGCAAAACCAGCTTTTCAATGAAGAGCAGCCAGGGACATTCTAGCAAGTTTTACTTGTAAGTGGGGTTGGAAACGCTTTTTACGCTCAGTACTGTGCACAAAAGATGCAGCCCTGAGGTCTCTCATTATAGCAGGTGGGTAAGTAGAAATTTGTCGCTCGGCTGACAAGGCAGGAGCAAACGTATGCCAAAAATCGACGCAGAACCAGCTTTTCAGTGAAGAGCAGCCATGGACATTATAGCAAGTTTTACTTGTAAGTGGGGTTGGAAACGCGTTTCTGGCTCAATACTGGGCTCAAAAGATGCAGCCATGAGGTCTCTCTTGATAGCAGCTGGGTAAGTAGAAATTTGCCACTCGGCTGACCCGGCAGGAGCAAACGTATGCCAAAAATCAACGCAGAACCAGCTTTTCAGTGTAGAGCAGCCAGGGACATTCTAGCAAGTTTTACTTGTAAGTGGGGTTGGAAACGCTTTTCAGGCTTAGTACTGGGATCAAAAGATGCAGTCCTGAGGTCTCTCCTGATAGCAGGTGCGTACTTTGGAATTCGCCGCTCAGCTGACCCGGCAGGAGCAAACGTATGCCAAAAATCGACTTGAACCAGCTTTTCACTTGAGAGCAGCCAGGGACATTTTATCAAGTTGTACTGGTAAGTAGGGTTGGAAATGCTTTTCAGGCTCAATACTGGGCTCAAAAGATGCAGCCCTGAGGTCTCTCCTGATAGCAGGTGGGTACGTTGGAATTCGCCGCTAGGCTGACCCTGCAGGAGGAAACGAATGCCAAAAATTGACGCTGAACCAGCTTTTCAGTGAAGAGCAAACAGGGACATTCTAGCAAGTTTTACTTGTAAGTGGGGTTGGAAATGCTTTTCAGGCTTAGTACTGTGCTCAAAAGATGCAGTACTGAGGTTTCTCCTGATAGCAGGTGCGTTAGTCAGAATTCGCCGCTCGGCTGATCCGGCAGGAGCAAACGTATGCCAAAAATCGACGTGAACCAGCTTTTCAGTTAAGAGCAGCCAGGAACATTCTAGCAAGTTTTACTGGTTAGTGGGGTTGGAAACGCTTTTCAGGCTCAATACTGTGCTCAAAAGATGCAGCCCTGAGGAATCTCCTGATAGCAGGTGGGTAAGTTGGAATTTGACGCTCGGCTGGCCCTGCAGGAGCAAACATATGCCAAAAATCGGCGCTGAACCAGCTTTTCAGTGAAGAGCAGCCAGGGACATTCTAGCAAGTTTTATTTGTAAGTGGGGTTGGAAACGCTTTTCAGGCTCAGTATTGCGCTCAAAAGATGCTGCCCTGAGGTCTCTCATGATAGCAAGTGGGTACGTTGGAATTCTCCACTCGGCTGACCCTGCAGGAGCAAACTTATGCCAAAATTCGACGCAAAACCAGCTTTTCAATGAAGAGCAGCCAGGGACATTCTACCAAGTTTTACTTGTAAGTGGGGTTGGAAACGCTTTTCACGCTCAGTACTGTGCACAAAAGATGCAGCCCTGAGGTCTCTCATGATAGCAGGTGGGTAAGTAGAAATTTGCCGCTCGGCTGACAAGGCAGGAGCAAACGTATGCCAAAAATCAGCGCAGAACGAGCTTTTCAGTGAAGAGCAGCTAGGGACATTATAGCAAGTTTTACTTGTAAGTGGGGTTGGAAACGCTTTTCAGGCTCAGTACTGGGCTCAAAAGATGCAGCCATGAGGTCTCTCTTGATAGCAGCTGGGTAAGTAGAAATTTGCCGCTCGGCTGACCCGGCAGGAGCAAACGTATTCCAAAAATCGACGCAGAACCAGCTTTTCAGTGTAGAGCAGCCAGGGACATTCTAGCAAGTTTTACTTGTAAGGCGGGTTGGAAACGCTTTTCAGGCTCATTACTGGGCTCAAAAGATGCAGCCATGAGGTCTCTCTTGATAGCAGCTGGGTAAGTAGAAATTTGCCGCTCGGCTGACCCGGCAGGAGCAAACGTATTCCAAAAATCGACGCAGAACCAGCTTTTCAGTGTAGAGCAGCCAGGGACATTCTAGCAAGTTTTACTAGTAAGTGGGGTTGGAAACGCTTTTCAGGCTCAATACTGGACTCAAAAGATGCAGCCCTGAGGTCTCTCATGATAGCAGGTGTGTAAGTTGGAATCCGCCGCTCGGCTGACCCTGCAGGAGCAAACGTATGCCAAAATTCAACGCAGAACCAGCTTTTCAGTGAAGAGCAGCCAAGGACATTCTAGCAAGTTTTACTTGTAAGTGGGGTTGGAAACAATTTTCAGGCTCAGGAATGGGCTCAAAAGATGCAGCAATGAGGTCTCTCTTGATAGCAGGTGGGTAAGTAGAAATTACCCGCTCGGCTGACCCGGCAAGAGCAAACGTATGCCAAAAATTGACGCAGAACCAGCTTTTCAGTGTAGAGCAGCCAGGGACATTCTAGCCAGTTTTACTTGTAAGTGGGGTTGGAAACGCTTTTCAGGCTCAGTACTGGGCTCAAAAGATGCAGTCATGAGGTCTCTCCTGATAGCAGGTGGGTAAGTAGAAATTCGCCACTCGGCTGACCCAGCAGGAGCAAATGTATGCCAAAAATCGATGCAGAACCAGCCTATCAGTGAAGAGCAGCCAGGGACATTCTAGCACGTTTTACTTGTAAGTGGGGTTGGAAACGCTTTTCAGGCTCAGTACTGGGCTCAAAAGACGCAGCACTGAGGTCTCTCCCGATAGCAGGTGGGTAAGTAGAAATTCACCACTCGGCTGACCCGGCAGGAACAAACGTATGCCAAAAATTGACATGAACTAGCGTTTCAGTGAAGAGCAGCCAGGGACGTTCTAGCAAGTTTTACTGGTAAGTGGGGGTGGAAACGCTTTTCAGGCTCAATACTGGGCTCAAAAGATGCAGCACTGTGGTCTCTCCTGATAGCAGGCGGGTAAGTAGAAATTCACAGCTCGGCTGACCTGGCATTAGCAAACGTATGCCAAAATCGACGCAGAACCAGCTTTTCAGTGAAGAGCAGCCAGGGACATTCTAGCAAGTTTTAGTTGTAAGTGGGGTTGGAAACGCTTTTCAGGCTCAGTACTGGACTCAAAAGATGCAGCCATGAGGTCTCTCATGATAGCAGGTGGGTAAGTTGGAATTCGCCGCTCGGCTGACCCTGCAGGAGCAAACTTATGCCAAAATTTGACGCAAAACCAGCTTTTCAATGAAGAGCAGCCAGGGACATTCTAGCAAGTTTTACTTGTAAGTGGGGTTGGAAACGCTTTTCACGCTCAGTACTGTGCACAAAAGATGCAGCCCTGAGGTCTCTCATGATAGCAGGTGGGTAAGTAGAAATTTGCCGCTCGGCTGACAAGGCAGGAGCAAACGTATGCCAAAAATCGACGCAGAACCAGCTTTTCAGTGAAGAGCAGCCAGGGACATTATAGCAAGTTTTACTTGTAAGTGGGGTTGGAAACGTTTTTCAGGCTCAGTACTGGGCTCAAAAGATGCAGCCATGAGGTCTCTCTTGATAGCAGCTGGGTAAGTAGAAATTTGCCGCTCGGCTGACCAGGCAGGAGCAAACGTATGCCAAAAATCGACGCAGAACCAGCTTTTCAGTGTAGAGCAGCCAGGGACATTCTAGAAAGTTTTACTTGTAAGTGGGGCTGGAAACGCTTTTCAGGCTCATTACTGGGCTCAAAAGATGCAGCCATGAGGTCTCTCCTGATAGCAGGTGGGTAAGTAGAAATTAGCAGCTCGGCTGACCAGGCAGGAGCAAACGTATGCCAAAAATCGACGCAGAACCAGCTTTTCAGTGAAGAGCAGCCAGGGACATTATAGCAAGTTTTACTTGTAAGTGGGGTTGGAAACGCTTTTCTGGCTCAGTACTGGGCTCAAAAAATGCAGCCATGAGGTCTCTCTTGATAGCAGCTGGGTAAGTAGAAATTTGCCGCTCGGCTGACCCGGCAGGAGCAAACGTATGCCAAAAATCGACGCAGAACCAGCTTTTCAGTGTAGAGCAGCCAGGGACATTCTAGCAAGTTTTACTTGTAAGTGGGGTTGGAAATGCTTTTCAGGGTCAGTACTGGGTTCAAAAGATGCAGCACTGAGGTCTCTCCTGATAGCAGGTGGGTATGTAGAAATTCGCCACTCGGCTGACCCAGCAAGAGCAAACGTATGCCAAAAATCAGCGCAGAACGAGCTTTTCAGTGAAGAGCAGCTAGGGACATTATAGCAAGTTTTACTTGTAAGTGGGGTTGGAAACGCTTTTCAGGCTCAGTACTGGGCTCAAAAGATGCAGCCATGAGGTCTCTCTTGATAGCAGCTGGGTAAGTAGAAATTTGCCGCTCGGCTGACCCGGCAGGAGCAAACGTATTCCAAAAATCGACGCAGAACCAGCTTTTCAGTGTAGAGCAGCCAGGGACATTCTAGCAAGTTTTACTTGTAAGGCGGGTTGGAAACGCTTTTCAGGCTCATTACTGGGCTCAAAAGATGCAGCCATGAGGTCTCTCTTGATAGCAGCTGGGTAAGTAGAAATTTGCCGCTCGGCTGACCCGGCAGGAGCAAACGTATTCCAAAAATCGACGCAGAACCAGCTTTTCAGTGTAGAGCAGCCAGGGACATTCTAGCAAGTTTTACTAGTAAGTGGGGTTGGAAACGCTTTTCAGGCTCAATACTGGACTCAAAAGATGCAGCCCTGAGGTCTCTCATGATAGCAGGTGTGTAAGTTGGAATCCGCCGCTCGGCTGACCCTGCAGGAGCAAACGTATGCCAAAATTCAACGCAGAACCAGCTTTTCAGTGAAGAGCAGCCAAGGACATTCTAGCAAGTTTTACTTGTAAGTGGGGTTGGAAACAATTTTCAGGCTCAGGAATGGGCTCAAAAGATGCAGCAATGAGGTCTCTCTTGATAGCAGGTGGGTAAGTAGAAATTACCCGCTCGGCTGACCCGGCAAGAGCAAACGTATGCCAAAAATTGACGCAGAACCAGCTTTTCAGTGTAGAGCAGCCAGGGACATTCTAGCCAGTTTTACTTGTAAGTGGGGTTGGAAACGCTTTTCAGGCTCAGTACTGGGCTCAAAAGATGCAGTCATGAGGTCTCTCCTGATAGCAGGTGGGTAAGTAGAAATTCGCCACTCGGCTGACCCAGCAGGAGCAAATGTATGCCAAAAATCGATGCAGAACCAGCCTATCAGTGAAGAGCAGCCAGGGACATTCTAGCACGTTTTACTTGTAAGTGGGGTTGGAAATGCTTTTCAGGCTCAGTACTGGGCTCAAAAGACGCAGCACTGAGGTCTCTCCCGATAGCAGGTGGGTAAGTAGAAATTCACCACTCGGCTGACCCGGCAGGAACAAACGTATGCCAAAAATTGACATGAACTAGCGTTTCAGTGAAGAGCAGCCAGGGACGTTCTAGCAAGTTTTACTGGTAAGTGGGGGTGGAAACGCTTTTCAGGCTCAATACTGGGCTCAAAAGATGCAGCACTGTGGTCTCTCCTGATAGCAGGCGGGTAAGTAGAAATTCACAGCTCGGCTGACCTGGCATTAGCAAACGTATGCCAAAATCGACGCAGAACCAGCTTTTCAGTGAAGAGCAGCCAGGGACATTCTAGCAAGTTTTAGTTGTAAGTGGGGTTGGAAACGCTTTTCAGGCTCAGTACTGGACTCAAAAGATGCAGCCATGAGGTCTCTCATGATAGCAGGTGGGTAAGTTGGAATTCGCCGCTCGGCTGACCCTGCAGGAGCAAACTTATGCCAAAATTTGACGCAAAACCAGCTTTTCAATGAAGAGCAGCCAGGGACATTCTAGCAAGTTTTACTTGTAAGTGGGGTTGGAAACGCTTTTCACGCTCAGTACTGTGCACAAAAGATGCAGCCCTGAGGTCTCTCATGATAGCAGGTGGGTAAGTAGAAATTTGCCGCTCGGCTGACAAGGCAGGAGCAAACGTATGCCAAAAATCGACGCAGAACCAGCTTTTCAGTGAAGAGCAGCCAGGGACATTATAGCAAGTTTTACTTGTAAGTGGGGTTGGAAACGTTTTTCAGGCTCAGTACTGGGCTCAAAAGATGCAGCCATGAGGTCTCTCTTGATAGCAGCTGGGTAAGTAGAAATTTGCCGCTCGGCTGACCAGGCAGGAGCAAACGTATGCCAAAAATCGACGCAGAACCAGCTTTTCAGTGTAGAGCAGCCAGGGACATTCTAGAAAGTTTTACTTGTAAGTGGGGCTGGAAACGCTTTTCAGGCTCATTACTGGGCTCAAAAGATGCAGCCATGAGGTCTCTCCTGATAGCAGGTGGGTAAGTAGAAATTAGCAGCTCGGCTGACCAGGCAGGAGCAAACGTATGCCAAAAATCGACGCAGAACCAGCTTTTCAGTGAAGAGCAGCCAGGGACATTATAGCAAGTTTTACTTGTAAGTGGGGTTGGAAACGCTTTTCTGGCTCAGTACTGGGCTCAAAAAATGCAGCCATGAGGTCTCTCTTGATAGCAGCTGGGTAAGTAGAAATTTGCCGCTCGGCTGACCCGGCAGGAGCAAACGTATGCCAAAAATCGACGCAGAACCAGCTTTTCAGTGTAGAGCAGCCAGGGACATTCTAGCAAGTTTTACTTGTAAGTGGGGTTGGAAACGCTTTTCAGGCTCATTACTGGGCTCAAAAGATGCAGCCATGAGGTCTTTCCTGATAGCAGGTGGGTAAGTAGAAATTAGCAGCTCGGCTGATCAGGCAGGAGCAAATGTATGCCAAAAATCGACGCAGAACCAGCTTTTCAGTGTAGAGCAGCCAGGGACATTCTAGCAAGTGTTACTTGTAAGTGGGGTTGGAAACGCTTTTCAGGCTTAGTACTGGGATCAAAAGATGCAGTCCTGAGGTCTCTCCTGATAGCAGGTGCGTACTTTGGAATTCGCCGCTCAGCTGACCCGGCAGGAGCAAACGTATGCTAAAAATCGACTTGAACCAGCTTTTCAGTTGAGAGCAGCCAGGGACATTTTATCAAGTTGTACTGGTAAGTGGGGTTGGAAATGCTTTTCAGGCTCAGTACTGGGCTCAAAAGATGCAGCCCTGAGGTCTCTCCTGATAGCAGGTGGGTACGTTGGAATTCGCCGCTAGGCTGACCCTGCAGGAGCAAACGTATGCCAAAAATTGACGCTGAACCAGCTTTTCAGTGAAGAGCAGCCA
The DNA here is from genome assembly GCF_964261635.1 of Lissotriton helveticus. NCBI lineage: Eukaryota > Metazoa > Chordata > Amphibia > Caudata > Salamandridae > Lissotriton > Lissotriton helveticus. Next base: position 428,119,525 of record NC_136068.1, read on the forward strand.
GGGACATTCTAGCAAGTTTTACTTGTAAGTGGGGTTGGAAACGATTTTCAGTCTCAGTACTGGGCTAAAAAGATGCTGCCCTGAGGTCTCTCATGATAGCAGGTGGGTAAGTAGAAATTTGCCGCTCGGCTGACCCTGCAGAAGCAAACGTATCCCAAAAATCAACGCAGAACCAGCTTTTCAGTGAAGAGCAGACAGGGACATTCTAGCAAGTTTTACTTGTAAATGGGGTTGGAAACGCTTTTCAGGCTCAGTACTGTGCTCAAAAGATGCAGCCATGAGGTCTCTCTTGATAGCAGGTTGGTAAGCAGAAATTTGCCGCTCGGCTGACCCGGCAGGAGCAAACGTATGCCTAAAATCGACGCAGAACCAGCTTTTCAGTGAAGAGCAGCCAGGGACATTTTAGCTAGTTTTACTTGTAAGTGGGGTTGAAAATGCTTTTCAGGCTTAGTACTGTGCTCAAAAGATGCAGTACTGAGGTCTCTCCTGATAGCAGGTGCGTAAGTCGGAATTCGCCGCTCGGCTGATCCGGCAGGAGCAAACGTATGCCAAAAATCGACGTGAACCAGCTTTTCAGTTAAGAGCAGCCAGGAACATTCTAGCAAGTTTTACTGGTTAGTGGGGTTGGAAACGCTTTTCAGGCTCAATACTGTGCTCAAAAGATGCAGCCCTGAGGAATCTCCTGATAGCAGGTGGGTAAGTTGGAATTTGACGCTCGGCTGGCCCTGCAGGAGCAAACATATGCCAAAAATCGGCGCTGAACCAGCTTTTCAGTGAAGAGCAGCCAGGGACATTCTAGCAAGTTTTATTTGTAAGTGGGGTTGGAAACGCTTTTCAGGCTCAGTATTGGGCTCAAAAGATGCTGCCCTGAGGTCTCTCATGATAGCAAGTGGGTACGTTGGAATTCTCCACTCGGCTGACCCTGCAGGAGCAAAAATATGCCAAAATTCGACGCAAAACCAGCTTTTCAATGAAGAGCAGCCAGGGACATTCTAGCAAGTTTTACTTGTAAGTGGGGTTGGAAACGCTTTTCACGCTCAGTACTGTGCACAAAAGATGCAGCCCTGAGGTCTCTCATGATAGCAGGTGGGTAAGTAGAAATTTGCCTCTCGGCTGACAAGGCAGGAGCAAACATATGCCAAAAATCAACGAAGAACCAGCTTTTCAGTGAAGAGCAGCCAGGGACATATAGCAAGTTTTACTTGTAAGTGGGGTTGGAAACGCTTTTCAGGCTCAGTACTGGGCTCAAAAGATGCAGCCATGAGGTCTCTCTTGATAGCAGCTGGGTAAGTAGAAATTTGCCGCTCGGCTGACCCGGCAGGAGCAAACGTATTCCAAAAATCGACGCAGAACCAGCTTTTCAGTGTAGAGCAGCCAGGGACATTCTAGCAAGTTTTACTTGTAAGTAGGGTTGGAAACGCTTTTCAGACTCATTACTGGGCTCAAAAGATGCAGCCATGAGGTCTCTCTTGATAGCAGGTGGGTAAGTAGAAATTACCTGCTCGGCTGACCCGGCAAGAGCAAACGTATGCCAAAAATTGACGCAGAACCAGCTTTTCAGTGTAGAGCAGCCAGGGACATTCTAGCAAGTTTTACTTGTAAGTGGGGTTGGAAATGCTTTTCAGGCTCAGTACTGGGCTCAAAAGATGCAGTCATGAGGTCTCTCCTGATAGCAGGTGGGTAAGTAGAAATTCGCCACTCGGCTGACCCAGCAGGAGCAAACGTATGCCAAAAATCGATGCAGAACCAGCTTTTCAGTGAAGAGCAGCCAGGGACATTCTATCACGTTTTACTTGTAAGTGGGGTTTGAAATGCTTTTCAGGCTCAGTAATAGGCTCAAAAGATGCAGCACTGAGGTCTCTCCCGATAGCAGGTGGGTAAGTAGAAATTCACCACTCGGCTGACCCGGCAGGAACAAACGTATGCCAAAAATTGACATGAACTAGCGTTTCAGTGAAGAGCAGCCAGGGAGGTTCTAGCAAGTTTTACTGGTAAGTGGGGTGGAAACGCTTTTTAGGCTCAATACTGGGCTCAAAAGATGCAGCACTGTGGTCTCTCCTGATAGCAGGCGGGTAAGTAGAAATTCACCACTCGCCTGACCTGGCATTAGCAAACGTATGCCAAAAATCGACGCAGAACCAGCTTTTCAGTGAAGAGCAGCCAGGGAAGTTCTAGCAAGTTTTAGTTGTAAGTGGGGTTGGAAACGCTTTTCAGGCTCAGTACTGGACTCAAAAGATGCAGCCCTGAGGTCTCTCATTATAGCAGGTGGGTAAGTTGGAATTAGCCGCTCCGCTGACCCTGCAGGAGCAAACTTATGCCAAAATTTGACGCAAAACCAGCTTTTCAATGAAGAGCAGCCAGGGACATTCTAGCAAGTTTTACTTGTAAGTGGGGTTGGAAACGCTTTTTACGCTCAGTACTGTGCACAAAAGATGCAGCCCTGAGGTCTCTCATTATAGCAGGTAGGTAAGTAGAAATTTGTCGCTCGGCTGACAAGGCAGGAGCAAACGTATGCCAAAAATCGACGCAGAACCAGCTTTTCAGTGAAGAGCAGCCATGGACATTATAGCAAGTTTTACTTGTAAGTGGGGTTGGAAACGCTTTTCTGGCTCAATACTGGGCTCAAAAGATGCAGCCATGAGGTCTCTCTTGATAGCAGCTGGGTAAGTAGAAATTTGCCACTCGGCTGACCCGGCAGGAGCAAACGTATGCCAAAAATCGACGCAGAACCAGCTTTTCAGTGTAGAGCAGCCAGGGACATTCTAGCAAGTTTTACTTGTAAGTGGGGTTGGAAACGCTTTTCAGGCTTAGTACTGGGATCAAAAGATGCAGTCCTGAGGTCTCTCCTGATAGCAGGTGCGTACTTTGGAATTCGCCGCTCAGCTGACCCGGCAGGAGCAAACGTATGCCAAAAATCGACTTGAACCAGCTTTTCACTTGAGAGCAGCCAGGGACATTTTATCAAGTTGTACTGGTAAGTGGAGTTGGAAATGCTTTTCAGGCTCAATACTGGGATCAAAAGATGCAGCCCTGAGGTCTCTCCTGATAGCAGGTGGGTACGTTGGAATTCGCCGCTAGGCTGACCCTGCAGGAGCAAACGAATGCCAAAAATTGACGCTGAACCAGCTTTTCAGTGAAGAGCAAAAAGGGACATTCTAGCAAGTTTTACTTGTAAGTGGGGTTGGAAATGCTTTTCAGGCTTAGTACTGTGCTCAAAAGATGCAGTACTGAGGTTTCTCCTGATAGCAGGTGCGTAAGTCGGAATTCGCCGCTCGGCTGATCCGGCAGGAGCAAACGTATGCCAAAAATCGACGTGAACCAGCTTTTCAGTTAAGAGCAGCCAGGAACATTCTAGCAAGTTTTACTGGTTAGTGAGGTTGGAAACGCTTTTCAGGCTCAATACTGTGCTCAAAAGATGCAGCCCTGAGGAATCTCCTGATAGCAGGTGGGTAAGTTGGAATTTGACGCTCGGCTGGCCCTGCAGGAGCAAACATATGCCAAAAATCGGCGCTGAACCAGCTTTTCAGTGAAGAGCAGCCAGGGACATTCTAGCAAGTTTTATTTGTAAGTGGGGTTGGAAACGCTTTTCAGGCTCAGTATTGCGCTCAAAAGATGCTGCCCTGAGGTCTCTCATGATAGCAAGTGGGTACGTTGGAATTCTCCACTCGGCTGACCCTGCAGGAGCAAACTTATGCCAAAATTCGACGCAAAACCAGCTTTTCAATGAAGAGCAGCCAGGGACATTCTACCAAGTTTTACTTGTAAGTGGGGTTGGAAACGCTTTTCACGCTCAGTACTGTGCACAAAAGATGCAGCCCTGAGGTCTCTCATGATAGCAGGTGGGTAAGTAGAAATTTGCCGCTCGGCTGACCCGGCAGGAGCAAACGTATGCCAAAAATCGACGCAGAACCAGCTTTTCAGTGTAGAGCAGCCAGGGACATTCTAGCAAGTTTTACTTGTAAGTGGGGTTGGAAACGCTTTTCAGGCTCATTACTGGGCTCAAAAGATGCAGCCATGAGGTCTTTCCTGATAGCAGGTGGGTAAGTAGAAATTAGCAGCTCGGCTGATCAGGCAGGAGCAAATGTATGCCAAAAATCGACTCAGAACCAGCTTTTCAGTGTAGAGCAGCCAGGGACATTCTAGCAAGTGTTACTTGTAAGTGGGGTTGGAAACGCTTTTCAGGCTTAGTACTGGGATCAAAAGATGCAGTCCTGAGGTCTCTCCTGATAGCAGGTGCGTACTTTGGAATTCGCCGCTCAGCTGACCCGGCAGGAGCAAACGTATGCTAAAAATCGACTTGAACCAGCTTTTCAGTTGAGAGCAGCCAGGGACATTTTATCAAGTTGTACTGGTAAGTGGGGTTGGAAATGCTTTTCAGGCTCAGTACTGGGCTCAAAAGATGCAGCCCTGAGGTCTCTCCTGATAGCAGGTGGGTACGTTGGAATTCGCCGCTAGGCTGACCCTGCAGGAGCAAACGTATGCCAAAAATTGACGCTGAACCAGCTTTTCAGTGAAGAGCAGCCAGGGACATTCTAGCAAGTTTTACTTGTAAGTGGGGTTGGAAACGATTTTCAGTCTCAGTACTGGGCTAAAAAGATGCTGCCCTGAGGTCTCTCATGATAGCAGGTGGGTAAGTAGAAATTTGCCGCTCGGCTGACCCTGCAGAAGCAAACGTATCCCAAAAATCAACGCAGAACCAGCTTTTCAGTGAAGAGCAGACAGGGACATTCTAGCAAGTTTTACTTGTAAATGGGGTTGGAAACGCTTTTCAGGCTCAGTACTGTGCTCAAAAGATGCAGCCATGAGGTCTCTCTTGATAGCAGGTTGGTAAGCAGAAATTTGCCGCTCGGCTGACCCGGCAGGAGCAAACGTATGCCTAAAATCGATGCAGAACCAGCTTTTCAGTGAAGAGCAGCCAGGGACATTTTAGCTAGTTTTACTTGTAAGTGGGGTTGAAAATGCTTTTCAGGCTTAGTACTGTGCTCAAAAGATGCAGTACTGAGGTCTCTCCTGATAGCAGGTGCGTAAGTCGGAATTCGCCGCTCGGCTGATCCGGCAGGAGCAAACGTATGCCAAAAATCGACGTGAACCAGCTTTTCAGTTAAGAGCAGCCAGGAACATTCTAGCAAGTTTTACTGGTTAGTGGGGTTGGAAACGCTTTTCAGGCTCAATACTGTGCTCAAAAGATGCAGCCCTGAGGAATCTCCTGATAGCAGGTGGGTAAGTTGGAATTTGACGCTCGGCTGGCCCTGCAGGAGCAAACATATGCCAAAAATCGGCGCTGAACCAGCTTTTCAGTGAAGAGCAGCCAGGGACATTCTAGCAAGTTTTATTTGTAAGTGGGGTTGGAAACGCTTTTCAGGCTCAGTATTGGGCTCAAAAGATGCTGCCCTGAGGTCTCTCATGATAGCAAGTGGGTACGTTGGAATTCTCCACTCGGCTGACCCTGCAGGAGCAAAAATATGCCAAAATTCGACGCAAAACCAGCTTTTCAATGAAGAGCAGCCAGGGACATTCTAGCAAGTTTTACTTGTAAGTGGGGTTGGAAACGCTTTTCACGCTCAGTACTGTGCACAAAAGATGCAGCCCTGAGGTCTCTCATGATAGCAGGTGGGTAAGTAGAAATTTGCCTCTCGGCTGACAAGGCAGGAGCAAACATATGCCAAAAACCAACGAAGAACCAGCTTTTCAGTGAAGAGCAGCCAGGGACATATAGCAAGTTTTACTTGTAAGTGGGGTTGGAAACGCTTTTCAGGCTCAGTACTGGGCTCAAAAGATGCAGCCATGAGGTCTCTCTTGATAGCAGCTGGGTAAGTAGAAATTTGCCGCTCGGCTGACCCGGCAGGAGCAAACGTATTCCAAAAATCGATGCAGAACCAGCTTTTCAGTGTAGAGCAGCCAGGGACATTCTAGCAAGTTTTACTTGTAAGTAGGGTTGGAAACGCTTTTCAGGCTCATTACTGGGCTCAAAAGATGCAGCCATGAGGTCTCTCCTGATAGCAGGTGGGTAAGTAGAAATTAGCAGCTCGGCTGACCAGGCAGGAGCAAACGTATGCCAAAAATATACGCAGAACCACCTTTTCAGTGAAGAGCAGCCAGGGACATTCTAGCAAGTTTTACTTGTAAGTGGGGTTGGAAATGCTTTTCAGGCTTAGTACTGGGATCAAAAGATGCAGTCCTGAGGTCTCTCCTGATAGCAGGTGCGTAAGTCGGAATACGCCACTCAGCTGACCCGGCAGGAGCAAACGTATGCCGAAAATCGACGTGAACCAGCTTTTCAGTTTAGAGCAGCCGGGAACATTCTAGCAAGTTTTACTGGTTAGTGGGGTTGGAAACGCTTTTCAGGCTCAATACTGTGCTCACAAGATGCAGCCCTGAGGAATCTCCTGATAGCAGGTGGGTAAGTTGGAATTTGACGCTCGGCTGGCCCTGCAGGAGCAAACATATGCCAAAAATCTGCGCTGAACCAGCTTTTCAGTGAAGAGCAGCCAGGGACATTCTAGCAAGTTTTATTTGTAAGTGTGGTTGGAAACGCTTTTCAGGCTCAGTATTGCGCTCAAAAGATGCTGCCCTGAGGTCTCTCATGATAGCTAGTGGGTACGTTGGAATTCTCCACTCGGCTGACCCTGCAGGAGCAAACTTATGCCAAAATTCGACGCAAAACCAGCTTTTCAATGAAGAGCAGACAGGGACATTCTAGCAAGTTTTACTTGTAAGTGGGGTTGGAAACGCTTTTCACGCTCAGTACTGTGCACAAAAGATGCAGCCCTGAGGTCTCTCATGATAGCAGGGGGGTAAGTAGAAATTTGCCGCTCGGCTGACAAGGCAGGAGCAAACGTATGCCAAAAATCAACGCAGAACCAGCTTTTCAGTGAAGAGCAGCCAGGGACATTATAGCAAGTTTTACTTGTAAGTGGGGTTGGAAACGCTTTTCAGGCTCAGTACTGGGCTCAAAAGATGCAGCCATGAGGTCTCTCTTGATAGCAGCTGGGTAAGTAGAAATTTGCCGCTCGGCTGACCCGGCAGGAGCAAACGTATTCAAAAAATCGACGCAGAACCAGCTTTTCAGTGTAGAGCAGCCAGGGACATTCTAGCAAGTTTTACTTGTAAGTGGGGTTGGAAACGCTTTTCAGGCTCATTACAGGGCTCAAAAGATGCAGCCATGAGGTCTCTCCTGATAGCAGGTGGGTAAGTAGAAATTAGCAGCTCGGCTGACCAGGTAGGAGCAAACGTATGCCAAAAATAGACGCAGAACCAGCTTTTCAGTGAAGAGCAGCCAGGGACATTCTAGCAAGTTTTACTTGTAAGTGGGGTTGGAAACGCTTTTCAGGCTTAGTACTGGATCAAAAGATGCAGTCCTGAGGTCTCTCCTGATAGCAGGTGCGTATGTCGGAATTCGACGCTCAGCTGACCCGGCAGGAGCAAACGTATGCCAAAAATCGACTTGAACCAGCTTTTCAGTTGAGAGCAGCCAGGGACATTTTAGCAAGTTTTACTGGTAAGTGGGGTTGGAAATGCTTTTCAGGCTCAATACTGGGCTCAAAAGATGCAGCCCTGAGGTCTCTCCTGATAGCAAGTGGGTAAGTTGGAATTCGCCGCTAGGCTGACCCTGCAGGAGCAAACGTATGCCAAAAATCGACGCTCAACCAGCTTTTCAGTGAAGAGCAGCCAGGGACATTCTAGCAAGTTTTACTTGTAAGTGGGGTTGGAAACGCTTTTCAGGCTCATTACTGGGCTCAAAAGATGCAGCCATGAGGTCTCTCCTGATAGCAGGTGGGTAAGTAGAAATTCGCCGCTCGGCTGACCCGGCCGGAGCAAATGTATGCCAAAATTGATGTAAAGCCAGCTTTTCAGTGAAGAGCAGCGAGGGACATTCTAGCAAGTTTTACTTGTAAGTGGGGTTGGAAACGCTTCTCAGGCTCAGTACTGGGCTCAAAAGATGCAGTCCTGAAGTCTCAGCAGGTGCGTAAGTTGGAATTCGCCTCTCGGATGACCCTGCAGGAGCAAACGTATGCCAAAAATTGACACAGAACCAGCTTTTCGGTATAGAGCAGCCAGGGACATTCTAGCCAGTTTTACTTGTAAGTGGGGTTGGAAACGCTTTTCAGGCTCACTACTGGGCTCAAAAGATGCAGTCATGAGGTCTCTCCTGATAGCAGGTGGGTAAGTAGAAATTCGCCACTCGGCTGACCCAGCAGGAGCAAACGTATGCCAAAAATCGATGCAGAACCAGCTTTTCAGTGAAGAGCAGCCAGGGACATTCTAGCACCTTTTACTTGTAAGTGGGGTTGGAAATGCTTTTCAGGCTCAGTACTTGGCTCAAAAGACGCAGCACTGAGGTCTCTCCCGATAGCAGGTGGGTAAGTAGAAATTCACCACTCGGCTGACCCGGCAGGAACAAACGTATGCCAAAAATTGACATGAACTAGCGTTTCAGTGAAGAGCAGCCAGGGATGTTCTAGCAAGTTTTACTACTAAGTGGGGGTGGAAAGGCTTTTCAGGCTCAACACTGGGCTCAAAACATGCGTCTCTGAGGTCTCTCATGATAGCAGGTGGGTAAGTTGGAATTCGCCGCTCGGCTGACCCTGCAGGAGCAAACTTATGCCAAAATTTGACGCAAAACCAGCTTTTCAATGAAGAGCAGCCAGGGACATTCTAGCAAGTTTTACTTGTAAGTGGGGTTGGAAACGCTTTTTACGCTCAGTACTGTGCACAAAAGATGCAGCCCTGAGGTCTCTCATGATAGCAGGTGGGTAAGTAGAAATTTGCCGCTCGGCTGACAAGGCAGGAGCAAACGTATGCCAAAAATCGACGCAGAACCAGCTTTTCAGTGTAGAGCTGCCAGGGACATTATAGCAAGTTTTACTTGTAAGTGGGGTTGGAAACGCTTTTCAGGCTTAGTACTGGGATCAAAAGATGCAGTCCTGAGGTCTCTCCTGATAGCAGGTGCGTACTTTGGAATTCGCCGCTCAGCTGACCCGGCAGGAGCAAACGTATGCTAAAAATCGACTTGAACCAGCTTTTCAGTTGAGAGCAGCCAGGGACATTTTATCAAGTTGTACTAGTAAGTGGGGTTGGAAATGGTTTTCAGGCTCAATACTGGGCTCAAAAGATGCAGCCCTGAGGTCTCACCTGTTAGCAGGTGGGTACGTTGGAATTCGCCGCTAGGCTGACCCTGCAGGAGCAAACGTATGCCAAAAATTGACGCTGAACCAGCTTTTCAGTGAAGAGCAGCCAGGGACATTCTAGCAAGTTTTACTTGTAAGTGGGGTTGGAAACGATTTTCAGTCTCAGTACTGGGCTCAAAAGATGCTGCCCTGAGGTCTCTCATGATAGCAGGTGGGTAAGTAGAAATTTGCCGATCGGCTGACCCTGCAGAAGCAAACGTATCCCAAAAATCAATGCAGAACCAGCTTTTCAGTGAAGAGCAGACAGGGACATTCTAGCAAGTTTTACTTGTAAATGGGGTTGGAAACGCTTTTCAGGCTCAGTACTGTGCTCAAAAGATGCAGCCATGAGGTCTCTCTTGATAGCAGGTTGGTAAGCAGAAATTTGCCGCTCGGCTGACCCGGCAGGAGCAAACGTATGCCAAAAATCGACACAGAACCAGCTTTTCAGTGAAGAGCAGCCAGGGACATTCTAGCTAGTTTTACTTGTAAGTGGGGTTGGAAATGCTTTTCAGGCTTAGTACTGTGCTCAAAAGATGCAATACTGAGGTCTCTCCTGATAGCAGGTGCGTAAGTCGGAATTCGCCGCTCGGCTGATCCGGCAGGAGCAAACGTATGCCAAAAATCGACGTGAACCAGCTTTTCAGTTAAGAGCAGCCAGGAACATTCTAGCAAGTTTTACTGGTTAGTTGGGTTGGAAACGCTTTTCAGGCTCAATACTGTGCTCAAAAGATGCAGCCCTGAGGAATCTCCTGATAGCAGGTGGGTAAGTTGGAATTTGACGCTCGGCTGGCCCTGCAGGAGCAAACATATGCCAAAAATCGGCGCTGAACCAGCTTTTCAGTGAAGAGCAGCCAGGGACATTCTAGCAAGTTTTATTTGTAAGTGGGGTTGGAAACGCTTTTCAGGCTCAGTATTGGGCTCAAATGATGCTGCCCTGAGGTCTCTCATGATAGCAAGTGGGTACGTTGGAATTCTCCACTCGGCTGACCCTGCAGGAGCAAACTTATGCCAAAATTCGACGCAAAACCAGCTTTTCAATGAAGAGCAGCCAGGGACATTGTAGCAAGTTTTACTTGTAAGTGGGGTTGGAAACGCTTTTCACGCTCAGTACTGTGCACAAAAGATGCAGCCCTGAGGTCTCTCATGATAGCAGGTGGGTAAGTAGAAATTTGCCGCTCGGCTGACAAGGCAGGAGCAAACGTATGCCAAAAATCAACGCAGAACCAGCTTTTCAGTGAAGAGCAGCCAGGGACATATAGCAAGTTTTACTTGTAAGTGGGGTTGGAAACGCTTTTCAGGCTCAGTACTGGGCTCAAAAGATGCAGCCCTGAGGTCTCTCTTGATAGCAAGTGGGTAAGTTGGAATTCGCCGCTAGGCTGACCCTGCAGGAGCAAACGTATGCCAAAAATCGACGCTGAACCAGCTTTTCAGTGAAGAGCAGCCAGGGACATTCTAGCAAGTTTTACTTGTAAGTGGGGTTGGAAACGCTTTTCAGGCTCATTACTGGGCTCAAAAGATGCAGCCATGAGGTCTCTCCTGATAGCAGGTGGGTAAGTAGAAATTCGCCGCTCGGCTGACCCGGCCGGAGCAAACGTATGCCAAATTGATGTAAAGCCAGCTTTTCAGTGAAGAGCAGCGAGGGACATTCTAGCAAGTTTTACTTGTAAGTGGGGATGGAAACGCTTTTCAGGCTCAGTACTGGGCTCAAAAGATGCAGTCCTGAGGTCTCAGCAGGTGCGTAAGTTGGAATTCGCCGCTCGGCTGACCCTGCAGGAGCAAACGTATGCCAAAAATCGACACAGAACCAGCTTTTCGGTGAAGAGCAGCCAGGGACATTCTAGCCAGTTTTACTTGTAAGTGGGGTTGGAAACGCTTTTCAGGCTCAGTACTGGGCTCAAAAGATGCAGTCCTGAGGTCTCAGCAGGTGCGTAAGTTGGAATTCGCCGCTCGGCTGACCCTGCAGGAGCAAATGTATGCCAAAAATCGACACAGAACCAGCTTTTCGGTGAAGAGCAGCCAGGGACATTCTAGCAAGTTTTACTTGTAAGTGGGGTTGGAAACGCTTTTCAGGCTCAGTACTGGGCTCAAAAGATGCAGTCCTGAAGTCTCAGCAGGTGCGTAAGTTGGAATTCGCCACTCGGATGACCCTGCAGGAGCAAACGTATGCCAAAAATTGACACAGAACCAGCTTTTCGGTGAAGAGCAGCCAGGGACATTCTAGCAAGTTTTACTTGTAAGTGGGGTTGGAAACGCTTTTCAGGCTCAGTACTTGGGATCAAAAGATGCAGCTCTGAGGTCTCTCCTGATAGCAGGTGGGTAAGTAGAAATTCGCCGCTCGGCTGACCCGGCAGGAGCAATCGTATGCCAAAAATCGACGCAGAATCAGCTTTTCAGTAAAGAGCAGCCAGGGACATTCTAGCAAGTTTTACTTGTAAGTGGGGTTGGAAATGCTTTTCAGGGTCAGTACTGGTCTCAAAAGATGCAGCACTGAGGTCTCTCCTGATAGCAGGTGGGTAAGTAGAAATTCGCCGCTCGGCTGACCGGGCAGGAGCAAACGTATGCCAAAAATGTACACAGAACCAGCTTTTCAGTGAAGAGCAGCCTGGGACATTGTAGCAAATTTTACTTGTAAGTGGGGTTGGAAACGCTTTTCAGGCTTAGTACTGGGCTCAAAAGATGCAGCCCTGAGGTCTCTCCTGATAGCAGGTGGGTATGTAGAAATTCGCCACTCGGCTGACTCAGCAGGAGCAAACGTATGCCAAAAATCAATGCAGAACCAGCTTTTCAGTGAGGAGCAGCCAGGGACATTCTAGCAAGTTTTACTAGTAAGTGGGGTTGGAAACGCTTTTCAGGCTCAATACTGGACTCAAAAGATGCAGCCCTGAGGTCTCTCTTGATAGCAGGCGGGTAAGTAGAAATTACCAGCTCGGCTGACCCGGCAAGAGCAAACGTATGCCAAAAATTGACGCAGAACCAGCTTTTCAGTGTAGAGCAGCCAGGGACATTCTAGCCAGTTTTACTTGTAAGTGGGGTTGGAAACGCTTTTCAGGCTCAGTACTGGGCTCAAAAGATGCAGTCATGAGGTCTCTCCTGATAGCAGGTGGGTAAGTAGAAATTCGCCACTCGGCTGACCCAGCAGGAGCAAACGTATGCCAAAAATCGATGCAGAACCAGCTTTTCAGTGAAGAGCAGCCAGGGACATTCTAGCACGTTTTACCTGTAAGTGGGGTTGGAAACGCTTTTCAGGCTCAGTACTGGGCTCAAAAGATGCAGTCCTGAGGTCTCTCCTGATAGCAGGTGCGTACTTTGGAATTCGCCGCTCAGCTGACCCGGCAGGAGCAAACGTATGCCAAAAATCAATGCAGAACCAGCTTTTCAGTGAGGAGCAGCCAGGGACATTCTAGCAAGTTTTACTAGTAAGTGGGGTTGGAAACGCTTTTCAGGCTCAATACTGGACTCAAAAGATGCAGCCCTGAGGTCTCTCCTGATAGCAGGTGGGTAAGTAGAAATTCGCCACTCGGCTGACCCAGCAGGAGCAAACATATGCCAAAAATCGATGTGAACCAGCTTTTCAGTGAAGAGCAGCCAGGGACATTCTAGCAAGTTTTACTGGTTAGTGGGGTTGGAAACGCTTTTCAGGCTCAATACTGTGCTCAAAAGATGCTGCCCTGAGGTCTCTCATGATAGCAAGTGGGTACGTTGGAATTCTCCACTCGGTTTAAGGAAAAACTGCCATCCTGAAATCTGTAAATCATGAATTGTGTCTAGCTATTGTGTCTTCTCAAATTTTCGGTTGTTATAATCAATTTAATGTTTTTTTATTAGATTTTTAAACATTTTAATATATTTATTTATTTTCTGAGCCAAACATAAACTGTAATCTTGTGTGTCCAAAGATGATCAAATATGATGAAACATAGATTTATAACAGGGTGCTCAACTACAATGAATTGTAAGTTCTATATGTGGTGAATGTTACTTAGTTTGTTATATTTTATTGTATCTTTTATGTTGCAAGTCAACGAAATAAAGATTAAACTTGAAACTTGAAACCACTTAAATGGTCCCATAAAGAATATACTAATTGCAAAACCTGTAACGTTGTGTATGCCATCATATGCCCATGCCCGAAATTGTACATTGGGAAAACTACCCAAAGAGTCAATCAACGAGTGGCACAACACCGATCTCGGATTAGGCATAAAGTGTTGACCGCTCCTATGGTCCAACACTTTATTGAGTATAAACATACCGAAAATTACTTTAAATGGACAGTGCTATCCGCAATTAAAACTCCCCCCCGTGGAGGAAATATCGATGCCATGCTACTGAAAAAAGAGGCTTATTTAATCCTAAAGTTCAACTGTGTGGTAGATGGGATGAATGAAATGTCCGAACTACAGAGAATCAATCACTGAGTCCCCTGTCCACACCACCTAATCGTATTAACTAGGAGTGCCAATTTAACATTGTTAACACGACTGGGTCCATAAGAATTTAATCCAGTCGCTACCCATAAACAGAAAACTCGTCCAGAACATACTTTTCACTACTTTTCCCATCAGCCCCAGCACCCCGCAGTACTATTACACTACTTCCGGGTCACCGTGGGACACAACAGAGGGATCGCGTCTATCAGGAAGCCGGTAACGCGCTAGAACGGGAGCACCAGTTATAGACCCGTCTACGAGTAACGAGGTGAGAAATGACTGCACCACACTGAACCCCATCTCTGTCCCACTAATCAAGAGTTTAAATGAAAACAAAACTCATCTTTTAATCTCACAGGCGCCAGCGTTTTAAAAAAAAAAAGTCGAACAGTAACGCCGACCTGCATCGAGGGAGATTCCTCCACCTCGAATGAAAGTAAGCATGAACTTTATTGACAAACACCTAAAGACACGCGGCCATAAGCCCATTGTCGATCAAACTTTGACACACTTTTTCTTAAACACTACTAGGCACCTGTGATCCAAAGAGCAACATTTCAAACAGATACCTAACAGGGAGCTTCGGAACAAGTATCAAGTAAGTCCAGGCACCCCTTCATAATAACATGGGTAGTAATGGCCTCTAAATGCAGATCGTTTTTCATAAGCACAAAAAGAAAAAAACTAGTATGCCCTCTCCCCACTTTCTGCCTAGGCACCTCAACTGAAGGAAATAAAGACGCCTAGCGCAGGAAAACCCCAGAGAGCACCTGCTCTGCATACCAAGGTAATCTCTTTCGCAAAATATTAAACCCAGAATGAAACAATCTAGGGAAAAGGAGAAGCTAAAAATCCTAATTTTGCATCGTAGGTACCCAGCTCAGCCCTGAGGAAGAACCCGGTCAACTCAGACAAGGGTTTGGAAACGCGTCGGCTGCATGGCTGTTCCAAGGAAACCATACCTTGGCCGTCTTAGGAATTGAATTCCACCACTCACACTAGGGCTTTTAAAGTTTGACTCTCAGAAAATAGTAACGCAATAAGCCCAATGTGAACAGTCCGAGAAACTTTGTACATTAACAAGTTAGTACTATATCAAGAATACACTCTGGTGTACCGACTTTTAATTTATTGTCTGAATTATTGTTTGTATTTCATTTATGTTCCTACACAAAATCAACTGTATAACTTGTCATATTGTTTTGTGAAACAGTCGTTTTTTTTTACAGGTGTGTGAAAACCTTTGACGTACAATTTATGCACAAATGTATAAATCTTAATGAATTGTATGAATTAATACATGAGTTTTGCTAATTCAAAAAACGAAACTCTGTGGCTGTTACCAAATAAAGAACAGTCCACTCTAAATTCGAGCCCAGGCACTTGTTTGTTTTTCATAATGATTGATTGTCCAGCCCGGGACCGTAGGACAAAACCCCTCTAGTGCAAAAATTAACAATCCTGGAGGCAGAGTGCTTGGTTTTATGTGAGATGGTGCTCTAGCATGAGCTGAGCCTGTCTGCAGCTTACGGAACCATGTCCTTATAGCTGTTCTGTGACATAGCCATACCATATACTCTTAAGTGCATTATAATCCTCGCGGTTATTGCTAACTTTGGTTTGGCTTTCTCAAACCATGTTGTGTAAGGTGTCATATGCTTTGAAATACTACCCCCCCCCGCCAGTTCTAGCGGCGGGGATAGAATTCCACCCTTCTAGAGGGAAAATACATGTAGTTGTAGCTTTACCCGGTTTAAGTTAAACAGAGCCTCAGCATCACAAAATGGATGCTGCTGCCACAGACACAAGTCTGACCTCCTGCAGCTGGGAGCCCTTCCAGCGAGGGAGGCCTGGACAATAGGTTTCCTGCCTTGGGAGGTGCTAGCACCTCCCCAGACAGGCTATAGTGTATTGGGGCAGGGTGGGTTGAAAGGAATGAGACACTGCCTGGGGCACACAAGGTGCTCCATGCATAGTCCGGTTCAAACCAGTTGCTGGGGCACTCCAGCCCCAGCTCTGGCACGAAACTGGACAAAGGGAAACTGGTCCCACCCATAGGAGAGACCTAGCAGGTAATCCAGCCCCTCAAATCAGTATATAGGTAGGAGCTGAGTCTAGAGACTGTAGATTATCCTGAACTGAAACTCTGAAACGAAACTCTGGACCTTCGACAATCTACTGCAACTAGAAGACTGAAGAATCTCCCTTGTGGTCAAGGAGTGACCACCCTGTGCAAACAGGCACCATCAGTAACATGCCGGTTTGCTTCGTTGCCGCTCCCGACTAAATCCGACAACCTAGCGATGCAGTCTCTAAACTTCTCTGACCCGACCCACATCCACAGCAAAGCTGAGACCCGTGGCGGACACGAGAGACGTGGGACCGGATATCCTGCAAAACCTGCTTTTTTGCTAACTGTGCAGCTTCTGAGGGGTCCTCGAAGTTGTGCATTGGACTCTAATAAGTACAAATCCCGAGCTGTAAGTGCACCGAAGCTCAGCCCTCCACACTCGACGTGTGCCACGTGGGGCCAGTGCCTGCATTTCTCCTCGATGCATCTTTGCGGTTGCTAGCCCATTGGCTAGTGGCCATCTTGAAGACTCCATTTTGAAATAATGCTACTTGCCTGGTTGCTCTGGGTTTGCTCCTGCTTTCCTGCAAAAGGGAAGCCCCACAGACCTTGCTGGTCTGTACAAGAAGCCGATCTTCGCCTCCTGCGTGGGTTGCCTTTGCCAAGGCTTGTTGACTCCAATCCGGAAGCCGACACCGCCAACAGCAAGATCCTTCATTGGACAGTCCTTATCCAGCTCCTGGTCATCATCAACGCCTCCTGGTCCACGTGGCTGCAGAGACAAGCTTCATGACATCACCTGATTGCATCTCTACATCGCCTGGTTCCTTCCTGCTTCCTTCCCGGTCACTGGCTAGTGACCCAGACTCTGTCCCCTCTGCTATCAGGTTCTTCACTTCTTCAATCTACTCTTGGATCCACCCTGACATCTTCCTTCTGGTCGCCTGCAGCATCTTCTTGCAGCTCTCCATAGGATTCGACGACGAAACCCGAAACGACTTGACATCTATGCACCCGGCTTCCCTGGGTGAGGTAACTCGAGTACTCTGGTGTTCCCGTGGGTAATAACTATCCAAGTGTCCTACTCTAACTGGGTTTTCCCATAGTTCACCCAGAAGGTCCGAAATCAACTAGTTTCTAAACTTTACGTTCCTATTGAAAGTCTATGAGAACCCGCGTGTGTGTTTAGACACTGCACACGCATCCTGTGGGACTCCTGCTTCCTAACCTTTGGTTACTCTGTGTAGTCCCACCGATTTCCAAGGCCCTAGGCCTGTTCACCTGTCCTGAAGTGGTTCTTATACCACTTCTTTAGTATATGGTTTACGAGGCCCCTAGGGCAGAATTGTATTTGTGCAACTTAACGTATGCTTATTAAGTTACTTGTGCTGTATCTTGAACTCTGACCTCATAAAGAGTGCAGAGGGGTTGTGTTAGAAATAAATACATATATATTTTATATTGTGTGGTGTCCTTTCATCTGGTATTCAAGGGGTTCTTATTGGTAAAACAATTGGCTTCACATGCTCTCTGAAGTGTTAGCCTAAGACTGCTTTTTCCATGCTACCCCTAGTATAGCTGGTCTAAAAGGTTGACTTTACAACCATCAACATAAGGGTTGTTTGGCTGATACAGGATGCCCACTAGAATAGTGGACATCACATATCAGGCCAACTTCTCACATAAGCCTCAGCTTCCGATTTTTTAAGATGCGTCTCTTGGAGAGCTACCACATCAAGTGGTGGTCCACCAAGTACTTCCAATTTTTTTTCACTTGATCGGCAAGTTCAGATCCTTCACATTTCACGTCGTAATTGATATCATCCTATTTGATACCCCGTCCCTTCGTTATTTACCCCCTTCATATTTCTTGTCATACCACCCTGCCAGTTACCTCTCTCCAGCACCTTATCTCCACCAGCATCCTAGGCCAGTATTCTGCGTAGCAATGTCCCACCCACCCCTCCCCCTCTGCTTCTTCACCATCCCTCCCTCCGCATAAACTCTCCCTTTGAATTCAAAACCAAACTATAAAGAATGACATTGTTTGTCCGCAGGACTCTTATGTGTCCTGTTGTTACGGCAGTTCTCTGGAGCGGCAGTTTTGGCTCTCGCCCATCACCTTTCTGTCCAAGTATCATTCTCCTATGTAACTGTAGCCCAATTCCATCATAAGCCCTTTCTGCGCAGTTTGTAAGAAAACCTGAGATAGTGTGGGACAAACATTACACATCCCCGCACCCTCTGTTCTCCTGTCTGCTTTATTTCGTGCGTAGCATTAGGTTGAGCGCTAACAGAGTTCCCGTCACTCCTGTAGACTTTATCTCAAGTGTTTCACTCTTTCTTTTGTCTTGTGAGCCACCGTTAGGCCGAGGCACGTGTTCAGTCCCCACTAATCGTAGCAGCCCGTGAGCTAAAGTAAGTTAAACTTAGTCCATATCTCCATGCTCTTGTGCCGTGTCAGTCGTACTCGATGTAAATCCTTCCTTGCACGCTCACAAGTATCAAGGCCTATCGTGCGTGTCCTTTTTTTTAATTAATCCTACCTTTCCCTCTGCTATCTTCAAGTCAGGTCCTGGATGAATGCCCTTTAGTGGTTGTTTTCCACGGTTTCAAGTTGGACCTAAGGGGCTCACTTCTTCCGCCTGGGAGCTGGAAGCTTCATCCTCTGGTATTGGAAATTCAAGGAGCTCCATGCCCTCCCTGAGCTCTGTGACATGGTGCTGTCTTTTTTTATATTTGAACGCTAGCCCAAAGGGATAAGTCCATCAGTATCTGATTCGTTCCTCTGGACGATTCTCTTTAAGGGGCCGGAAGGATTGTCTTCTCTGTAGGGTCGCCTGTGCCAGGTCTTGGAATAGGACACATCGACATCCTTGGAAAGTGATGGAGTCTTTCATTCTGGATTCTTGTAGAATGGCTTCCTTAACCTTATACGAGTGAAGTTTGACAAGGATGTCTCGGGTACGACGCCTCTCACCTGGCAGAACTGAACCCACCCTGTTCATTGTTTAGGCCCAAGTATCTCTGCTAAGAGACCTTCTACGAACGCTTCCAAGTCCGGACCCTCTGCCCCTCCTCCAGGTCTCTGATGTGAATATTTTCTCATCTAGACCGGTATTCCAGGTCTTTATTCTTCAATAGGGCCATTTGAAGTTGTAAATGCAAAAGTTATACATTCGCTCATATCCTTCACTTGCTTGTCGAGCTCCTGAGTATAGGTCTCGGTTTCCACCAGTCTTGTTCCGATGGAGTCCATGTCCTGCTGTAAAGAGGTCAGGTTTTCTGGAGCTCTGCTTTCCGGTGGGCCATAGAGGCCTGAAGGTCCCCTTTTAATTCTGAACGCAGTTCCACTTTAAAGTCCTTCAGGGAATTTAAAAGATCATCTTTAGTCAAGGCCACGGCTAGATCGGGGGTCTCTTTCTATTGTCCTTGTTTCTTCTCCACAAGCGCAAAGTAGCCGGATACCTTGGCGGTCGATTTCTTTCGTGGCATAGATGCAGTCTGTGGTGGCCCAGGGCTTCCACGGTCTCCTTAGCCTCTTCTGTGTGCATTCCATCTTGTTGCTGTGGTCACTCTCTGAAAGTCCCCTGTGGTTCTACAGGGTAATGCTGGTCCCCTCACTCAAGAGATGGGCATGATTGCTTATGTGGAAGACCAAACCCCGGCGGGCATCTTAGGGTTAGGCACTCATCACGGTCTCATGTTTTCTGAATAGGTAGCTCTCTTCACTGCTCCCTTGCACCTTTGTTTGCTTGTGCCCTCGCTGGACGCCATTTGGAGTTCAGGTGTTCTTTAAAGGCTCTTTAAGGGTGAATCGTCAATGTGGGCTCCCCTCTGCCATGTTGAAGTCAGGAATTGTGAGATTAGGGCTCTCCTCAGGGTTACCGTTGCCTCATGGAGCCCTTAGATCTCCCTTTTGCTGGATGCAGGGGTCTGAAGCATGTAACATGAAGCGGGCCCCTGCTTACCTTTAGAGCAGGGGTCTTCACTCTGTGGGGCACGACCTCCAGGGGTGCCGTGGTATCATAGATAGGGGGTCGCGCCTTCCGGTTACACTTCTGCCTGGAAATTGAATCCAAAACACTCCTTTATTTTAACGCCTGCCCTTTCCCCATTGCTTCCTTTGAAATTCCTCTGCTCTGCCCTAGCTGTAATCTGTTGCCGAACTCTGACCTCTGTTTTGGCTAGGGGAAAGACCACATAGGCTATCCCGGGCTCTGGGGTAGGGTGGGGAGGGGAGGAAGGGAGGGAGGCAGTCAGGCTCCCACCTGCACCACTGGAAAGACAAATCTTTTGAAACAAAAAGGGTTTTTCCGAAGACAAAATTAGCTATTCTTAACAAAAGCTAAGGACCAGAATCCAGAGGTAAATGCTGTAAGAAGGGGTGAAAGAACAAAGCCTCGTTAACATGTACATGGTCTTTTAAAGACCTATGAAGTACTTGGGTGGGGCTGCAGTGAGACAGATGCCAGATCACAACAGCTCAAAAACTGTCTGTGTGTGTGCCTGGGAAGCTGGCGCAGCCCAGGCTGACACACACAAGGGGAGATGGATGAGGGGGGAGCTGAAGCCCTTTGAGCCAAATGGGCTTTGCGCAGCTGTGCAGTGCACTTACTTTTATCAATTACCACAATAAGCTCAGTTCTCCCAGACAACTGCCTACACACCTTAAACCCCCACTGTGCACTGTCCCAGTGGCATCTACCAAGCCAGTTACATTTAGTAAATAGCACAAGTTTCACTTACTGATATCTG
Source organism: Lissotriton helveticus (assembly GCF_964261635.1). Lineage (NCBI taxonomy): Eukaryota > Metazoa > Chordata > Amphibia > Caudata > Salamandridae > Lissotriton > Lissotriton helveticus. Next base: position 428,139,954 of record NC_136068.1, read on the forward strand.
TTATTCGACTTTTATTGCAATGTTATCCCACATGCTTTTCAATCTGACACTTCCATCTGTGCTTTATAGTCCCCAAGGTAGACAGTCACACTCCCACCTGCGCCACCGGAAAGAACAATCTTTTCAAACAAAAAAGCCATTCTTAACAAAACTCAATCATATGGTATCATGGAGTATTCAACATATGAAAATTAGGAGAATCCAACCAGAGGCATCACATGTTGTGTGCTAGGGGAGTGCCTTTTACTTTCTTCCTGAGACAAAGTTGGGCCAGTGCTGCTGTGGTGAAGACTTCAGGTGCTCTTCCCCCTTTAGAAATGACACTGCCATCATGCAGCTGACAGATGAGCAGTGTGCTTGGTTGGGCCAGAGGAGGGTTTGAAGGAGGGATAACACTGTAGGGATGAAGGGGAGGAGCCTGGACAGACAAGGCACTGTCTGTGTGAATATTAGGTATTGAAAGACAGAGACAGACATACTTTAACTGACGGTAGATGGGGGTATGCAAGGCCGATTAGGAGGCAGGAAGAGAAATGTGTGGAGCTAGAGGTGAGAGGCGAGGTGCAGGAGTGAGAGTGGATTGGAGAGAAGGGGTGGATGATGTGAGAGAAGTGAGGAGAGGCAAGGTGAGAGACGTGGGAGGGGTGAGAAGGGAAGATGTGAGAGGTGAGGAGAAATGAGGGTGAGAGGAGATGGCATGGGAGAAAAGATAGAGGAGTGAAGTGAGGATGGCAGCAAGGGAGTGAGAGAATTCAATTTGAGAGGTCAGGGGTGAAGAGAAATGTGAAGTGGCGAAGGAAGTGTGGAAATACAAGAGGAGAGGTGAGTGTGAGAGAAAGGTAAAGACAGAGAGGAGAGCTACAATTAAAGGGTGAGAGAAGATAGCTGAGAAGTGACCCATAAGGTATAAAGAGAATTTGTTGCGACGTGGGTGAGGGAGAGCAGTGAAAGGGGAATAGAGGGAGTACTGGGGTGGGTGCTGAGGTAACAGGAGAGAGGAATGTTAGTTCAAGAAGGTGTGGAAGAACAAAGGAGAGATAGGAACGATGAATGGCTGGACTGGAGTAAGATACAAATACATAAGACAGAAATTTGAAGGGAGAGACTTACGGTGAATGAGAAGTGATGAGGGTTGAGAGAGGAGATGGGGCCAGGGAGGCAATGAGATAAATGGGAGAAACTGTTAGAAATTAGGAGATTGAAAAAACAGAACAACCAGAGTTGATTAAAGGTGCAGTAAGAGGTTGAATGGGGACAGTCCAGAAGTTGTAAAACGGGGTAAAAGAAAATGGCCTGCAAAGGGAGAAAGGGATAAAGGGGACGAGGTGGGAGGAAAGAGGTGTGTGTGAACTGCTTAACTCTGCACAAGACTGCAAGGGTTTTAAGGGACCCATGCTGTTCCCGGCCAGGGCCAGGTGACCTTCTAATGTGGCGACACTGCAAAGTAGAAGACCCTTCACAAAGGATGACTAGACATCTTTCTGTTGTTTATTGCTGTATTTTGGTTATAAACGGATACTGATGAGGTGAAATCTTTGCTTAGTGTTACCCTGTTTAAAAAATGTCAAAATAATGAAGCAATACTATCCCAAAATATGCAACACATAGCATTAATTACATGTTCTTACCACACCACTCAATCAACCCTCCTGCTTAATTTGGCCCTCCCCAGCCTCATAATTCCAGTAGCCCTGCCTTTAGAGTAGGCTGGCAGTGTCCAAAGGGATGGCCAATCAGGTCAGTGCGTGGGCATTTTTTTTGGCTGTTTGCTCGCCTGTTGTATGGTCTGGTGGACTGTTTTTACTGTTAATTTCTGTGCTATTACCACAAATATTGCCTGCAGCAAGCACAAATGCATGCGGTTTCCAATTCCTTGCAAAACACTTATACAGCTCTGCCTTTACAAGTTTAAAACTGCCACATAATTTGGTCCTCCCTTACCTCATAATTCCAGTAGCCCTGCCTACAGGAAAGTCTGGCAGTGCCCAAAGGGGTGGCCAGGCAGGTCAGTGTGTGGGCTATTTGTAGCTGCTTGCTGACCTGTTTTATGGCCTGGTGGACTGTTTTAACTGTTGATTTGTCACCCACAAATCTTTGACTTGCTAAACACTGGTAAATATATTTCCCCACTATAAAAATGATTTTCTGTGGGAATTGGGGGTGTTTATGGTTATCGATAATGAGGAGTATCAAGTTCTAGAAATGTTTGTCAGGAGGGGGTCCTTATGTTTGAAAATGTTGACAGGGGGGTCTCGGCATCCAAAAGTTTGAAGACCTCTGATTTAGAGCCTTCGGGTGCTTCCTGACCCCACTGGTCCCCCTTGGCGCTCTCAGCTGCTTCTCCTGCTGCGGAGCCTGTCGTCGTTAGGCATCTCCGCGGGTTCCTTCTTGGGAGAGTGCACTCTGCTGGGGAAGCCGGTTACTGCTATCCCCTCGTTGCGATCGACAGTCCCAGCAAGAGGCTCCAAGTCAGTCTAAGCGGCCGCGCACTGCCATCTTGGGCTGCACCCTTTGTCTCCGTGATCTTGGCTCTCCTGTGGCCACAGCTGCTCTCTTGAGAAAACTCGAAAAAATGAATAACATTGGATTACATTTGGAAAATAAATAACTTGACAACAAGAAGAAGTTTGTGGCATTTTTATATGCAAGTAAACTAAGGCTGTGCACCTGGATGGGGGCGGAGTTCCGCTCCCAACTTTTTTTGTTCATATCCTTGGCGTGGCAAAGGGCTGACCACGTTTTCCAGGGAGCACGCAGTTTGATGAATAACATCAATACAGATAAAGCATGAAGCTAAAGGAATAAAGGAGGTGTGCACATCGTCGCTTTTCAAAATGCAAAAATCGCTTTTCAAAACACAGCTGCTCTCTTGCCAGTTCCGCTAAGTCCACATTTAATACCGCTGCCAACTGCAATCTCTGTGTTGGTTCTAGCCTACATTGGGGCTTTAGGAATGCCCTCAACAGCCTTGTGGTGAAAGAGCCGATACGGGTCAGGTCTGATCAGCCATCTTGCGTGGCCACGCCCTCCAAAGAACTCTTCACCATCATACAAGAATTCACGGGACCCAACAGCGAAACTACTGATGTCCCAAGACCTCTGCATCAAACGCAGCTCCTTTTTTCACCATAAGATCAAGACGGCACCCCTAATCCCCGCCCCTGCGATGCCATCCAACAGACCCTCCTCGCCTGGACCCCTCTCACCACGGAAGACACTAATAAGACCATGAAAAGCATCCACTCCAGAGCAACTACTGACAACTGCTGGCTGCATGTCTTCCACAGGGCTGCCATAGCACCTGAACTATGATAAACTATCAACTGCTCCCTCAAGACAGCCACATTCCCTGATGACTGGACAGGTGCAGAAGTGAAGCCCTCCTCAAGAAGCCCTCTGCAGACCTGACAGAACTCAAGAACTTCAGGTCCATCTCACTACTCGCTTTCGCCGCCAAAGTCATTGAGAAAGCCGACAACACCCAGCTAGCACTCTTCATAGAAAACAACAACATCATAGACACCTCTCAATCCGGATTCTGCAGCAACCACAGCACCGAAACCACCCTCATACCTGCCACCGACTACAACTGCACCCTCCTCGACAAGGCCACACAGCAGCCTTCATCCTCCTGGACCTTTCAGCAGCCATCTCCCACTGGACACTAGCCGCCAGACTACACAATGCTGGCATCCAGGGAACAACCTTAGACTGAATTCCATCTTTCCTCTCAGGCAAAACACAAAGAATAAGACTCCAGCCCTTCCTTTCCAAACCCACAGAGATCAGATGTAGAGTACCCCAAGAATCCTCCCTCAGCCCAATGCTCGTCAACGTCTACATGGCCCCCCTCACATCCATTGTCTGAAAACACGGACTCAACATAGTATCATAAGCTGATGACACCCAGCTTATCCTCTCCCTCACTAAGGAACCTGACATCACCAGGTGCAGCTTCCAAGAAGGGATGAAAGACGTCGCAACCTGGATGAGCAGCACTGTTAAAACTACGTCAGGGACAATCGATATTTGCCCGGCGGTATCGCCTCTTTGACCCACGAAATATTAATCAATGAAGAGGCAGGCGCTGGAGACGAGAAGGCAGGAAACAAGGTTTATTCTCTCCGGAGGAGAACACATCAGTTCAGACAGCAGGTATCGTCATGAGGTGCTCTAACCGCATCTCTGAGGCCTGGCCTCTTATACACAGGTTTATTGCTTTATTACATACAACACATTCTTGGCAATGCTTTGATGTACGGAGGGATATCCTCCGAATCTCCCCTTCAGGCCCGTTCCCACACACATTTTCAGTTGAAGTCCTCACCCCGGTCACAACAGGTGATGACTACCGCGCAGCTGGACATTCCGCTGATTCATGGAATGTGGGGGTTTGGTCGGATCTCATAGGGTGAGGGCTTTGATCAACTCGGGGGTCCTTTGATGAGGGAAGCTTTCTACTGTACGGGGAGGGGCAAGGAACAGTATCGGCAGAGCTAGGTGTCGGCCTGGGAACGAGGAAGACAAACGGGCACACAGGAAAAGGGGATTTGTATCAAAGAGGGCCTGGGACCATGAAAGGAAGGAAGGGAGGTGTCGCGCTGGGGACAGGATGGGGTTCTGAGGCAGAGCTGCGCTGAAGAGGGGTTTATGACCCAAGGCATGTGCGAGCGGGGGTTGTCAGAGTGCGGGCTTTGTGAGGGAGGAGGGCTATGCTGGGGGCCAGTGGCATGCAAAAGGGTTGTTCTGATCGAGGCACCTAAAATGGCGGGTGCGCACGACAAAAAGTGTGGCATCAGGGGAAAAAGGCAAGATGGCGCAGATAATGTTTACCAGACCGTACTAATTTTCCACAGTCCTCCCTTTAACATATCCAAGACATCTTGCTAGCCTATTTCCAATTCATGTCGACTGTGGTGGTCATAGGAAAAGAAGTAGGTACCCAGGTGAAGGAGTTATAAACATTACATTTTAAAATCTTTCATCTAAGGAGGCGGGTCTATCGATAAAAACTCGTTTGCAGGAAAGTCATAGTAATGCAATAACAGACAAAAAATGATTCTGTAGTGAGAGCATTGAGTACATTTCATAGCTACTTATGGTCGTTCGGAATGTAAATTGATAGGTCATTACATATGTGAGTTCTGTTCATGTTTGGTTGGAGCATAATTAATACAATGGTGGCTGGGAGAGAAATGAGACGTAGTAGAAACGATAATTGAGGGTGTCAATGTTCGAAGTTAATGAGTTCTCAGCATTCTTTGTCGTCTTTTGTTGGCGCTGTGGAGCACCGGCGGTGGAGCTACGGGTCCAGCTCTATTCTAGGTCCCGCGTTGCAGGGCACGACCTTTTCCTCGCGTTTCTGGTCAAAAAGGTCCTTTTCGCCCTGTGTCCTTTGAGTTGATTGTCAAAAAGGTTCAGACGGAAGAAATGTGCGTGTGAGCAGTCCTTTAGGGTAGGTCGGAGAAAAAGGGGGATGGAGCAGGGCCAGATCGGGAACAGACTAGGGGGACGGAAAATTTCAGGTAGGCGGGCTCATGACCGAGTTTGGAGAGCGGGGACTTTTCGGCATACGTTGAACATCGAGCAGGGGCATCAGGTCAGCCCTTTCCTCTCGTTTTGTCGAAAACAGTGCCTCGTCCTGCAGCTCCTTACTGTCGCGGTCTCGCCTTGGCCAATGTCGCAGATGTTCCATAGTCTGTAGTCAGGCCACGTGCTCCCACATCCGGTCCTTCTTTCCTCCGACAGTCGTACCCTTAAATGAGTTTGAAAAGACAGTCTTTAGAGAATTGGCAGAGGAAGGTAATCACACAAGTCTATTTCTCTCCCAGCTCCAGGCAAAAATGGAAACGTCCGTTATATTAGGGTTCACAACTAACATATAAATGATTGATGATGGGCCTGCTGGATTTACTATAACTTTCCTTCACAACTATTTCTTTGGGGTTTGTTGGTCGTGGGACGAGATCTGGTACCTTTTATCGCATTACAATTACGTCAGTTCTTCTGACGGAGACCCACCTTCTTAATACGAGCCTTACGAAGCTATACCGTTCTCCAGGGCTTTATATTTAAAAAGGGTGCTGTGTGCTATCACCATGGTCTGACAGGTATCTTGCTGAGGGACGAACATAGGCTAAACATTTTTCATTCTATCAATGTATCCTGCCTTTCAACTAAATGTTTTCGCTTTGAACAGGGTTCATTGCAATGTTTTCTTCGCTTCAGTCTAATCTTTAACTTTGTAAAACATCATTCTGGTTCCTACGTAGCCTCTTACGGCCTGACTACTTAATTAGAAAAGACAGGGGTCTTATGGGAAACAACTAGGGACATAGAAAACTGTGGTAAGGGCGTAAATCGACCCATCTCTTACAACCGGGGGGGAGGGACAGTTTTATAACTCTCGTCTGGGGCAGCTGATACGAAACAGGGGGCGTTCCGGGAACATGAGGATGTTTCGATCACCTTTACTGTTTGGGTATTGCGACAATTCGGGACGGGGAAGGTCGCGTTATCTGAGGCATCTTTTTATAACACAGGAGCCGCTGACATGTAGTTCCCTTATTTCGGGTCAGATTAGGGAACCTCAGTCGTCTTACCTGTCCTTTCCCTTATGGCCAAATCTCGGTTTCATCAATTTTTAGCAGAAAGGAGAGGTAGTGACACGGCGTCAGGGTGATTTTTATTTAGGATAAATTTTTTGCAAATACTTGTGGTATTTGGAGCCAATTGGGTGGTGCACTAGGGGTGGCGGTTTGCCAATTTAGGTGCTAGTCGTTCGGAAGAGCGAGAGAGAGGGAGAGAGAGAGAGAGAGAGAGAGAGAGAGAGAGAGAGAGAGAGAGAGAGAGAGAGAGATGTGCAACAACAGGCTAAATAGTACACGTGCGACATGGGGAGTGGCCGTGCATTAAGATAGGCTATTCAGCGCATTACACAACATAAGACATTACGGGTCTGTGTTAGAATTTTGAAAGCATGCAGTTTGGGATGGACGAGCATTAGGCCGGGTACAGGGGACATACATCGAGTAAAAAGGGCACCATTGTGTCGCATTTCTTGCATTCTCGGTCCTTTAACCAGTTAAGTCAACGCGTCAGTCATACACAAACATCATCTCATAGTTTCGGACATACGTGACAGGCGTCCATTCACGCAACACGGATTAAGGGTGATCGCTTTCATCATGTCATACAATTTATTAGCTCTTTTGGTACAAGAGCAGTTTGTGGGTGTGTTTAGGTGCCACCAGGCAGTGTTAGTCCGCTTCATGTATCAGACATGGCGAGGCTTCAGATCTTCACCATACCTCGGTCGTGATTCCGATGTGGCCTGCAGGGGGGGAAAAAGGAGGGGAGGGGAGGGGGACAACATTCGAGCATATCAAAAGCACGGGTACGAAAGTCTTTTACTTACCTCATACTCGTCTTATCTCTTCGGGATAGAATCCCTGGGGTTGTGGTTTCTGGAGCCAAGGGGGGGGGGCAGTGTGCCCTTATAGGCTGTGAGTAGGAAAACGTTAGAGAATCAGAAGCACTTAGCGCGAGGTTTCTAGTTGGTAGGTGTATTTAGCTATCGGGGTCCTTAAATCTCTTTCAACCGTGTGATGTTTTAAGGTTTATCAGCTCTTCGGTCAACTCTGTTCCCTAGTACCTTTGAGTATCGTATCTTTATAATAATCTATCATTTACATCGTTTCACTTTACCCATCCTTTATATTCCATCTTTTACACCGTTTCGCTTTTACCCATCCCCAGAAGTCGAGGTCTTTCTCCATGCGCGAGTCCCTGAGTCAGTCGCATATTTGACGGCAGAGTGTCGTGTCTTAGATTCGATCCTCCATCCGGGGCTGGGCAACCATCTTCTATTAACCTTAAAGAGAGAGCAGAGTAGGGTGCACAGAAAAAAACTCTCCCACCGATCCCACATTTAAATAAAGCATGCAATACCCGTTCATAGTTTCGAAAACCTTTATTTTCACAATCGTTCAGCATGTTGATAGGACAGTGTGATCGGGGTTGGCCGGATACGGCAATGGCTAAAGTGCGTACAGTAGAGGGGGGGGGGGGCTATCTTTGTAGGATTAAAAACATGTTAAAAAGGTTCATTCATTCATTTGCAGGGAAAAAAAACGTCTATCGAATAGTTGAGGGACCAAGGGGCATTCATTTCATAATTGGAAACACAGTTGGACTAGTTGTAATCAAATTCCTATAGGTATACCATGGGAGTGTGTCATAAGCGAGGCTACATGTCAGACATGATAATATCATAATGAATCGTACATTGAAAAACATTTTTCACGAGGTCTTTTTACATGTTCGTCGAGTGAATCCTCCCTCTTTTCCGTCAAGTGTACAAAGGATCATAACATATCTCGGAACATCGAGTCTTTTTAGCAAAAGAAAACACCACGAGGCGTTCGTAAGTTCCTATTGTTACCGGCGCCATTTTGGGCGGGGCCGGGTTAGTCCGGAAGTAGTATCAAGGAAAAAAATGTTTCCTACAACCGGCAGTTGGACCAGAGTCCTTTTCGGCAGTTCGAGAATTCATGCTAACAGAAGGAGTGGCTATGTCATGCTTATTTCGTTAGTGATCAAGGCAGTTGTCCCTCACCGGAAACCTGCAGGGGCCGAGGGCTCCTGGGACTTTTGTAGAATCTTCAAGGCTGTGGGGGTGCTGTCGGAGGTGGGGGCTCGTGCCCCGGTGGGCAAGCGCCCGAGTTACATTGCTGTTCAAAGTTACTCTAGCGGCCGAGACCCGCCTTCCAGGGGGCCCAGACGCCATTTTGAGGCCTGCAGCAGCCGCCCTTCGTCGAGTCTGCAAGAGTGGAGGAGACCTTTTGGAGTGAACCCATGTCCAGTGCTGCGGAAGTATGGCCACCTGCGGTGCATGTTCGGTGCTGTGCGGGTATTGGCGCAGCCGTTGCATGTTCGGTGCTGCGCAAGTATCGGCACCGTTGCATGTTCGGTGCTGCGCAAGTATCGGCACCGTTGCATGTTCGGTGCTGCGCAAGTACTGGGGCGCCACCATGGTATGTTCGGTGCTATGCAGGTATTGGCACCACCGCCTGGCTGGAGGAGTTCGGCGCTGGGCCGGGGGCTGGGAAACCTCCTATCCGTGGAGGTGGGAGAGGCTCGTCCGCGTCGCCTCTCCCTCCCAGCCCGACCTGGACTAATTTTTGCGGAGGTACGTACAAGACATTCCCCCTCCAGAGTTGTCGCAGCCATTATTCAAGAAAGAAGTGGCGCCGGGCGTGCTGCTGCGGCCATTACGGAGGAGAAAAGAAAGAAGTGTCCCGTCCTTCTCTGGGCCGGGCTTCCGGTGGATGTCGGCCGGACGCCCCTTGCTCTGGCCCCATGAACGGGTTCCTTGGCTCATCGGCTGCAGCCGGATCCAGTTGGCCCCAGTCCCCGGCCATTGGTGGCCGGACCGGGGGAGCATGTGGCGGGACTATCTGCAACTCTCACGTGCCACCGTGGCCGGACTGGGGGAGAGAGAGTCGAGGACATAGACATCCCCCCCCTCCTACAACTCTCCGGTGTGGTCAAGGTGATCCCCTGGCTGGGTCCCGCTGGCCCTTGTCTCTCCTCCGGCTCCACCCTATGTTATAATTTCCTGGCCGACTGTTGGCAGCAGGACCCGCCTTATATGGGTTGCTGCCGGCTGGGCGTAGCCGTAACCCTGCCCTACCTTGGAAGGTTCCAGAGTGGGGGGGGCGAATGTTCTGCTGACTTTCATTTTCTAGTTTACCGTTCTTGTTTCAAACGTTTTCTGTTGTTAGGGCATTATTAGGTGTTATTATTACGTACTGTTATTTGTTTCTTGTTCGTTATGTTAAATAAAAGTTCAGGTTCATCAGTGGCCTACGGATTTCGTTTTCCCATTCCTTTCTTTCCAGGTTGTTCCATGCTAAAGCTTCTGTTAACAGAAGTTTAAGTAACACGGAAACACAGGCAGAGGGATGACGCAGATTCATGCATCACGTACACACAAACTCAGACGGGGAGACAGTACAAGTATTATATACAAAAGACCCAAGACAAACATAAAACAGTTATTGGCCACAATTATCTTTTTCTGTATGCTGCGCATACTTATTGTTAGAGCAATGGGGCAGGCTTTAGTTATATGCCTATAAGGATGCGGAAGAAAGGAGGTAGTAGGTTTTCAGACATTGGCAATATCCCTAGTCCTCTCGGCGAAGGATACTTGTGTAACCCTTACCTCGAAATACCCTAAACTTTTCCCTACTTGGCTAAACGTAAGGATGCTTGATCATGTGTGTACATTATTCTTTCTGCTTTATTCGGGGTTTGTCGTCTGTTAATTTTAGAGCTAGACTGGGTTTCCCGTCTTAGCGTTGTTTGGTCTATGAGGACTCGAACATGTCGCTGAAATCGGCCTGGCGAAATCTGTGCCATCGGGCATAATCGAACGTGGTGGTTCTATCTGGCCTGTCCATGTCAGTCTGATTCATCTTTGTCTCGCGCCTTTTCCCTTTCTGCCGGCCTGTTATTCCTGTCGGCCCTCTGCTCCTACTCTCGTTCAGTAGAGTCGGGCATTGGGCTTTCCAGTGCCCGGCATATCTACAAAAAGCACATTGGTTTTGCCCTAAGTCTGGCCGTCCTGTGCGTAGTATCGGGGGATTACTTTCGGGACGTTGTGTCCTGGGGTCGTCCTGTCGATATGTTCCTTTACCTGCTCTGTCCTCGTCTCCATTCTTTCGTTGCATTGCTTCTTTGCGCCACATACCGAGGCAGTCGAGCATAATAGGCGTTGTCTTATTATCACGAAGGGCTATTTCTAACGTTTCTATTTTATCAAGATCGAAGGATCCTATCAGTGGCCACTGTTTCTCTTGACTTTCTTTGGTATACCTGTGCCACAGTTTACTATAGGCTATGGTAACTAATCCATAGTTTATGAACATGTCTTTATTAGGGGTGCCTTCCAGCGGAGCTAGATGATCCACCTCTAATAAACGGTCCGGGCTGAACCAGCTATCGACCAGTGGGGAGAAGACAGACATGACAGCTCACAACGAGGTTTAACAACAAAAGGAGAGGTAGGGAGAATGAGGCACTCTCTTAGTCCCCGGTTAGTTATGCAAAAACAAGAAAAGAGAGGTCAGATCAAACACTTGATCAATCTAAGCGTAGACTATACAGACCACAGTTCAAAGAGTCAACACAAGATTAGATTATCACATCCGATTTGGGTGATAAAGAAAGCCCTCACACACTGACCTAGTCAGTGTCATGCTTCATCATCGGGCCCCACCGACAGAGGCCGAGTGCCTCTGCGGTGTGCTACGACGCCAGAAAGACTGCGGAGCAGGTTTTGTGTGTGGAGGGCGTGCTCTTGTTTACAGTGAAATTTTAAAAGTGCCTAAAAAAAGGGTATCGAAAAAAATATATTTAATAAATGATCCCTAAGGCACAAAGTAAAGAGTATTACGTGTCTGTATTTACATGCCAAGGTTCAAGGTTGGTACAATACAGAATATACTCAATTTATTTCAGTCAACATGTTTCAGCCATAAGGGTGGTATATTACCGTGGCATTCTTCAGGACTATACCCCGGCGGTATGGGCTCTCTAATCACCCACCCTGACCTGGGGACGTGAAAGTGAAAAATAGAAAGTGAAAAAAGTGCATAAAAATATATTGGAAGAGTAAAATACTCGATTCCAAAAAATACTCCGTAATTTGGAGTGTCACTGCACCTGTAAAGTGAAAAACACACAGACAAACAGAAGACAAACATAAACATTGTTAATATGAGCCTTCCTGAGTAGTCATAGTGCTCCATGATGTGTGGCTCAAGTGGTGTTCCCAAAATAAACATAGATTTTATGCACCATCCAAATAGCCCCTAGAGGATGATAGCAGATAATTCTGGGAAGTGATGTGCTAGAGGTGTGCTATTTACAAGACAAACGATTAAAAATAGGGGATTAAAAACGCGAATGCGTGTACTCCTTATGAAGGGATCAATGGACCTAAAGGTCTGTGCCCCTCAAGTTGATAATAGAAGGTACTGCTCTCACTTTCAAAATGGGCGCTACTAGCACCATGGGTCTCGGGAGGGGGTCGGAGCGACCTGGCACATCCTAAAAATAGAGAGAAATGGTACACATTGCAAAGCCTGTACACGAGCAGATACTTAGCTCTGTTAACAGAAGGAGCAGCGGTCTTGGTATCGTCGTTACTCACGCCCTCAGCGCTCTCGACCCGCTGATAAACCTGGTTGTCGCCTCAAATCCGGACCCCGAGGATAAAAAACGGGGCCGGTGAACTTGTTTTTAAAGGAACGGTCACGTGTGCGACCTCTTTCCGGGTGGGCGTGTTTCGCCGATAGAGAGGCTAGGAGCGCACACGCCCTCCTCGGGTGCCCCGCCTTGTTCAAAGCGAGGCTTGAATGTCGGCTGGAGACGTCCACGCCCACCTCGTCTTGAGTGGAACGAGGCTTGAAAGTCGCCTTGACTGTTAGGGACGTGTAGCGCGGTAGCGCTATTATTAGTACAGAATATATTTATAGGCTTAGAGCTAATGATGTATGTCATTAATTAAATATTAATAAAATTAAAATTAAATAATCTATTTAAGGCAATAGACTGTACCAGGGAGCATAAACTCGTGGTAGGGACTAATCTGTGAGAGCAAATTTAGTCATTGGAGTGGATCACAGAAAAAAGGAATGACTATTTACAAGCAGGCAGAGAAACCCAGTTATAGTTGGGATGGTATTTCAGAGATACTTATTTCAGGATAATACTGAGCTCCACGGAATATCATCGTTGAGCCCATTGATGTTGGTGCCCAAACGATACACCCAACGTTGCTCCTTTTCAAAAAGTCTACTGGTAATGTTGGTTGTGCCCTTCACTTCCTCGATTACTGTCCACCTCATGTCATTCGTAGTATGGTTACTGTCCAAAAAATGGCGGCTCAGTTTGGTAGTTAGTTTTTTGCATCGGACGTTACTCCGATGCTCGCAGATGCGTTGTTTTATTCTGCGCGTTGTCATGCCAACATACCGTAGCTGGCACGGACACGTGATCAAATACACCACATTCATGGTGTTACAGTTAGTGTGTTCCCTTTGGGTCCATACTTTGCCTGCTTCAAGTGAAAGAGTTTTGGTTGCCTCTGTCAGGTGACAGACACTACAATTGGAGCACGGAAAATGCCCCACAACTTTGGGCATACCCCAGGCGCTGGTGACTGTCGGTGTAGGTTCAGAGACTTTTTCTTTAGGACGGGTGTGTACCAGAGCGTCCTTTAGACTGCGACCTTTTTTAAAGGAGAAAAGAGGTTTTTCCCAATTCTCTCTGTAAGAGGTCAGAATGTTCCAATGTTTATTGATGGATTTTTTCATCATATTAGACAGACTACTGTATGTTGTCACACACGTGAGGGGTATTGTTCTCTGGTTGATGACTTTCCCCTCTAGTAGTGCCTCTCTTGGTTGGTTCCTCGCTCTCTTGAAACCTTTGCTCAGGATAGGTGCCGGATACCCTCTGTCTTTCAGTTTCCCAGTGAGGCTTAGGGACTGTTCTTTGAAGTCCGAGAGGGAGGTACAATTGCGCCTAAGTCTCAGAAATTGCCCATAGGGGAGGTTTTCCTTCAAAGGGCGTGGGTGGAAGCTACTGAACTCTAGGAGGTTGTTTTTTGCAGTAGGCTTATGATGTGTCTTAGTTCTAAGGCCAGTTCCTTGCACCGAGATCTCAACATCAAGGAAGACAATCTCAGACCTACTCTTGGTGTTTGTAAACCGCAGATTCCGGTCTAGAGTGTTAATCCAGTTAAGGAATAGATCGAGATCAGTGTCATTCCCAGTCCATAGTAACAAAATGTCATCTATGTAGCGCTTCCACAGGAGCATTGAAGATGAAAAAGATTGGGAGGTGGGTAGGATGTATTTGGCTTCAAAATCTGCTACATACAACCCCGCCACGCTTGGGGCAAAAATGCTCCCCATGCTGGTACCTGAGCATTGAAGATAGAGCTTGTCTTTGAAGGAGAAGTAATTTTCTTTAAGGGCAATTGTTGCACACTCAATGATTAAGGATTTCGGTGTTTGATAATCCCATTCGGTGGAGTCTAGTGATTCTCCCAGGACTTTGATCGTATCGTCCTGGGGGATACTAGTGTACAAACTTTCAACGTCCAGGGTAACCAGAGTGACTGAATTTTCAGGGAAGGTTATATCTGATAGTAGGCGTAGGAGACTTTTAGTATCCTTCAGGTAAGTCGGAGTGGACTGCACCAAAGGTTTCAGGAAGTAGTCACAGAACTCGGATAGGGGCTCGAGGAGGGAACCAATACCCGAGACAATGGGGCGACCTGGTGGAGGAAGTCTATTTTTGTGCATTTTTGGTAATGTGTAAAAATATGGAATTACATGTTTGGAATTCCTCAAAAACGCCGCCTCGTTTTTTGACACATGTCCCTCATCCTCTGCATGTTGAACAAGGGTCGTGATCCTACTGGTGAGGGCTGCAGTGGGGTCTATTGTTAATGGGGTGTAGTTCCGAATGTCCCCAAGCAGTTGGTAGCATGTTTTCTCGTAGTCAGCAGTGTCTTGGATGACAATGCCCCCACCTTTATCGGCCGGCTTGATGGTGATCGTACTGTCATTTTGCAGTTGTTGCAGTGCTTGGTACTCAGCAGTGCTGAAGTTACCGAAAACCACGGGGTTTTCACAGGACTCTAGGTCTTTAAACACAGCCTGCTCGAAGGTAGTAATTGCTGCAGGTGTGGTGTGAGGAGGAGGGGTGAAGGTTGAACTTGGTCTCAAACCTGTATCGCCTTTTCTTGTAGCTTCGTTCGGGTCATCCTTTCCTTCGAAAAAAGCTTTCAGTTTCAGTTTTCTGAAAAAGCTGGCAAGTTCACAATGAAGCTTGAATTTGTCAGGTCTAGCTTTTGGAACAAAGCCCAGGCCTCTTTCTAGAACCTGTACTTCAGTGGGTGTTAGTACTCTGGTAGAGAGGTTGGTCACTAGGCTTACATCCCGCTCGTTCCTGGTTGCTGGTTGCTGCGAGTGTGACTCGCTACAGAGTCGTCTTCCTCCCAGGTGACTCGGCTGTTGCCTCTCCGCTTGCCCCTTCCTCTCCGGCCGCTCTCTAAAAAAGGCTGCCTTTGTTGGTTCTGGAAGTTTGGTGGGGGCATAAAACCTGGATTCCAGCCCATGAAAGGGAACTGAGGTTGGTGGAAGGCAAAGGGATTATGGCCCATCATCATTTGAGGTGGTTGCCATTGCTGATGTTGGCCCTGGTACCCTTGTCTGCCCCTTGTGTTTCTATTTCCACGATTTCCTCTACCCTTAGTTTGCTTAAATGAGCTATTACTCGATCCACTGCTGTTAGAGGATTCATCATCAGATTGGTCAGATTTGTTATTGTTTCGAGTGGGAGGAGTGAAAGTAGGGGCTGAATAAGGATACACCTTTTCAAACTCGAACTTTTTTTGATCTTTTTGTAATTTGGTTGCTTTTGACTGCATCAAATTATCTCTGTACTCGTTCAGTTCTTTGTTAAGTTCATCCAACCGTTTTTTAAAACCAGTGATTGTGGTTTTAAAGTTTCTTTCCGTTTCTGTAATCTCCACCATCAGCGCTTCGGAGAGTCTTAGCGCTGTTTTTATGATTAAGACAAGCCAGTCGCGTGTACAGTGCCAAGCGATCATGGCCCAATCTTTGCGGAAGGTGGCATCATTGAGGAAGATGCGCGGGGCATTCGTAACTAGCAACCCTTTGGGTGCAGAGTTTGACATCAAATATTGTTTGAGAATAGTCCCATGGAGAATAGTACGGATATGCTCTCTTTTTTCCTCTGTGAGATTTTCCCATTCAGTGGTGTTATCTATTGCCTGTGATATTTGGGGATCTGCAAATATCGATGTGTCCGACATCAGTTCCTCTATCTCTGATTCGGAATATGTCAGGCCCATGTTCGCCATGGTGAAAGTAGTAAAAAGTGAGGCAAAGGAGTAAATCTTAAAAACCAGCAATGAGAGGGAATATCTTGCCGGTAGTAAAAGAGGCTCTCACAGCTGTGCGCTGCTATAATATTTAACAACAAAAGGAGAGGTAGGGAGAATGAGGCACTCTCTTAGTCCCCGGTTAGTTATGCAAAACAAGAAAAGAGAGGTCAGATCAAACACTTGATCAATCTAAGCGTACTTTGTGCCTTAGGGATCATTTATTAAATATATTTTTTTCGATACCCTTTTTTTAGGCACTTTTAAAATTTCACTGTAAACAAGAGCACGCCCTCCACACACAAAACCTGCTCCGCAGTCTTTCTGGCGTCGTAGCACACCGCAGAGGCACTCGGCCTCTGTCGGTGGGGCCCGATGATGAAGCATGACACTGACTAGGTCAGTGTGTGAGGGCTTTCTTTATCACCCAAATCGGATGTGATAATCTAATCTTGTGTTGAGCTCACAACGAGGGACAAAAAGTCAGCACTGCCTATCTTATCACTGTGTGCAAAGACTAGACAGAATATTTCTATTCTACGTTGTTTGCAGGCAGTGAATACCTCATGAACCAATATCAAAACAATAAATAAACGACCAGTGGGGAGAATAAGTAGATCCGCAAAGGTCTGCGTCCTCTACCCTTTCACTATCTGCAAAGGGGAACCTGTTCTTTCCTGTTTGTAGACAGAGAATCTCCAGAAAACAATCCGCGAACAGTAGTTCGAGGTCAAAAAACCGTTAATCAGTGTGGGAGGGGGAAATCTCCCGAAAATAATTCGTGAACAAATGAACGATCAGTGGGGGAGAAAGATAGGCACGCTGGCTGCGTTACTTATCCTTCACTGTTTGCAAAGAGAAAGAGCCTACTGTTTCTTCGTGTGCAGACAGTGAATCTCCAAATAGGTCAACAAAGAGTAATACTAGTATTTTCTGAACAATTAAACAATTATTTCGTGATTCGTCGTGTCTACACGACCTTACCCGGACCGTATGGACAGTTTCTTGTCTTCCGAATCCAGCGCCCGATCGTCCTCTTTTCTTTGTATTCCTCGCAGCACTCCTGATGGTTCCCAGTCAGGACCGTAGATCACTCGGGAGAGGTCTGTTCAGAACCAGTGAAGTTCGGATGATCGGCTGCCAGACGAGGGTCTATTGGGCAAGAGCTCTCCCGATCGTTGCAGTCGTTCACTCTGTCGTCAGGACCTCTCCCACTGGATCCACGAGTCGCTGATGGGCCCCACGCTTGGGACGCCAATTGTTAAAACTACGTCAGGGACAATCGATATTTGCCCGGCGGTATCGCCTCTTTGACCCACGAAATATTAATCAATGAAGAGGCAGGCGCTGGAGACGGGAAGGCAGGAAACAAGGTTTATTCTCTCCGGAGGAGAACACATCAGTTCAGACAGCAGGTATCGTCATGAGGTGCTCTAACCGCATCTCTGAGGCCTGGCCTCTTATACACAGGTTTATTGCTTCATTACATACAACACATTCTTGGCAATGCTTTGATGTACGGAGGGATATCCTCCGAATCTCCCCTTCAGGCCCGTTCCCACACACATTTACAGTTGAAGTCCTCACCCCGGTCACAACAGGTGATGACTACCGCGCAGCTGGACATTCCGCCGATTCATGGAATGTGGGGGTTTGGTCGGATCTCATAGGGTGAGGGCTTTGATCAACTCGGGGGTCCTTTGATGAGGGAAGCTTTCTACTGTACGGGGAGGGGCAAGGAACAGTATCGGCAGAGCTAGGTGTCGGCCTGGGAACGAGGAAGACAAACGGGCACACAGGAAAAGGGGATTTGTATCAAAGAGGGCCTGGGACCATGAAAGGAAGGAAGGGAGGTGTCGCGCTGGGGACAGGATGGGGTTCTGAGGCAGAGCTGCGCTGAAGAGGGGTTTATGACCCAAGGCATGTGCGAGCGGGGGTTGTCAGAGTGCGGGCTTTGTGAGGGAGGAGGGCTAAGCTGGGGGCCAGTGGCATGCAAAAGGGTTGTTCTGATGGAGGCACCTAAAATGGCGGGTGCGCACGACAAAAAGTGTGGCATCAGGGGAAAAAGGCAAGATGGCGCAGATAATGTTTACCAGACCGTACTAATTTTCCACAGCACCTGCCTGAAGCTCAACTCAGAGAAAACAGAAGACCTCATCCTCGGCTCCACACCGTCCGCATGGGACAACACCTGGTGGCCCCCACCCACCCCCCTACTGACCAAGCTCACAACCTCGGCATCATACTAGACTCTTACCTCACTATGAACAGCCAGATCAATGCTATGTCCTCCACTTGCTTCAACACCCTCTGCATACTTTGCAAGAACTTCAAATGGATCCCCGCCAACACCCGGAAGATGGTTTCCTACACACTCATCACCAGCAGACTGAACTACGGAAACACACTCTATGCCGAAATCAACAAAAAACTCCACTGCAAACTCGAGACCGTTTAGAACGCCGCAGCCCATGGCCAGCTGTAACACTGGTGGCACCCTGTGCGACAGTGTTTGTTGGCGCCCCCCAATGGCCACCTCTGTCACAGATTCCTTCACTGGCACCCTTTAAAGTTTCCCCTTAAGTCTCCATAACTACTGTCTCTCAGATTCATTTAGTTTTATAGCGCCACTCACACCAGTGTAAGGTGTCAGAGCGCTTTACATCACACACACATTGCACAGAGACAATCATAGGTGTGTAAATCAGTGTATGGGAAATGTTACATCAGATAGGACTACGAGGTGTAGTGTAGGAGTGACCAAATGTTTATATGTATGTATCTATTCTGTCCATTTTAAATAACGTATGGCTTAGAAACCATATCAATGTTTTTACAGTATTATTTTATAATTCTGCTTTTATTGTATGCACTTTACTTAACCATAAGTATTGCGATAATATCGATCCATTTCTCTTGTACGAGAAAAGAGACTGATCAATAAATAACATCTTTTATTGAACACGCCCGTCTCTTCCTTTTCTCTACAATCTGGTGAAACTAAGAATGCACGTACTGACTGAGTAAAATAAGTTGTCTTTTGTTTTCACACGACTCTAGAGATACACTCTTGATTAGGGGAGAGCAAAGTTGTCATGTTCTATGATTGTCAGAAACTAAATCCCTTCTTGTCTATCCAGGGAGGTTCAACTCCTCCTTGTCTATTCGAGAAAGTTTCTAGTGAACTCTGAGCTAGCTGGCAAACCCAAAACTTTAAGTCTAATATCGACAGTAGAAGACCTAGTTAACGTCTGGTCTAGGTCTATACTATTGGAGGTATTATTCCAATGCGCAGAGCCTATTGGGATAATAGGAACTACACTACAGCACTTAAGAGTATATGGTATGGCATTATCCTGAAACAGCTTAGGGAGTTGTTCCCGACAGCTGCAGACAGGCTCAGCTCATGCTAGAGCTCCATCTCACATTAAACCACACACACTGCCTCCAGGATTGATGAGGCCTTCCATAGGAGTGGCTCACAGGTTTATAGGTGTCCAGATATAGGTTTAGATATAGGTATACTATATCTAAGCAAGGGGTGATTACACCACCTTACCCCAGCTGAGTGATCAGCCAGTTGTGTCAATTTAAGAACCAGCCAGGGGTGGCAAAAGATATGCTGCAGCTGCTGGTAGGCCTTGGTGGCTCCTATGCCCTGGGCACCTATAGTGCATGGTACAGGGGCTGACAAGGAGTCCATTTCCAATTGTGGTATGTACCTATAGCACATGTATCATTAATTTAGTGAGAGAACAGCAGGCTGGGAGTCTGATTAGCAGGCCCACACCCTCAGTAGTCCAAAACCAGTGAAGCAAAAAGCAAAAATTTGGGGTGACCACAGGATAGCAGACCCTACTCTCCTACAATATTCATTCTTATAGGCCTATTAGTCTGCTGAACTCACACTATAAGATCCTAATGAAAATCTGGGCCCGCCGCTTTGTGTATGCAGCACAAGAAGTCATACACAGCGATCAGTCAGGATTTAGAGCAGGCCGTTCAATGGCCTCCAATACTGAATTTTTAATTCAGGCTCTTGATTATTTTAATGTCAATTTAACCCCAGCCTGTATTTTAATGGTCGACGCGGAAAAAGCGTTCGACCTGGTAAATTGGGCAACCCTGTTCTATTCCCTTAGTCAATTCGGGTTTCCAGAGCAAGTGATCAAAATGCTGCGGAATATCTATCAAGGTGCTTCGGCACAGGTTTTAATAAACTCGAATAAGGCCGGTCCAATCAAGGTCAATCGAGGGACTAGGCAGGGTTGCCCTTTATCTCCTTAACTTTTTACTTTTTTTATCGAGCCCCTAGTGATCAAAATTAGAAACAATCCTGCCATTTTTCCCCCTATTCCGGGGATGGCAAAGTTAAGCTCTTCGCGGATGACATCATTCTTTATTTAAAGCCAAATAAAGAGAATATAGAAAGTATATGGAGGGAATTTAAAGCATACGAACAAATAGGAGGTTACAAAATAAATGCTAAGAAAACTGAGGTCCTCGCTTTAAACACCAACCTCAGCCTATTTCCATCTTGTCTACTTGTTCAGGCTGCTAGCCGGAAGCCTGTAAGACTTAGGCATATATGTAACCTGTGAATATCATCAGCTTTATCTTCTCAACTATGTGAGAATTAAAAATAAAATCAAGAGTCTTCTTGCCCAATGGCTTTTACTCCCGCTCACCTTGATTGGCAGGGTATCGTTGATTAAGATGTTGATCCTACCTTTGTTATTATTCCTTTTTTGTAATGTCCCAATCAAATTGAATTCTATCTTTTTCAAAGACATGGAAACTATGATTAGAAGTTTTATTTGGGGGGGAAAGCACCTAGGGTTAAGTTGTGCATGATTCAACTCCCAGTTGAACAGGGGGGACTGGCTCTGCCACATTGTAAAACATATTATGAGGCAGCCTTTCTTGATATAGCGGCAGGTCTGATAGTTTTAAAAAATGATCGAGATAGCTTCTTTTTAGTAAAAATGATACAAGAGGCTGATTCTCAAGTTCAGGTATTTCTAAAGATTGCAAGGGTCCCAAAAAGGACAAGATATAAGACTCTGAAAGATTATTTTTCTAGATTGCATTCTTTTTTTATGAAGAATCTTTGCTGCTCAGCCTCCTAGTTTTTAAACCTTAAAGAATGTTCTTGTCTGGGCCTCCAAATTAGAAACAGCCATATAATAATTTGGGAGAATTTGGGATTTCGGGAGTTAAGGCACTTCGTTGTTCAGAATAGAATCATCACGTGGCAAGAAGTGCTGTCCAGAGTAAGTACTCCCGGGTGTCCAACATTGTTTGAATATTTACAAATTGTCCACTTTCTAAGAAGAGATATAGGTGGGCTACTCGATTCGACAAGTGAGATGGTAACACTTCTATATGAAGCTAAAATCAGCGGTATAGGGAATTGGTACAAGAGGCTCAATGGTGATGGGCAATTAGCTATGATACATCACCATCTTGGCAAAATAATTAGCCAAACTCAATGAAATTTAACACGCAAAGATTGGGAAACCGTAAGCTTGTTGGGCTATAAATCATTGCGTGCCGCTAATTTTAAGAGGATGGCTTTCCTGTCCCGTTGGCTAGTGTATTGGATCCCGGAGGCACTTGGGAAAAGGTTCCCGGAGGCTGGGAATAAGTGCTTCAGATGCCAAGCCGACGGCCAGGGTGGATGGCTTCATATTTTTTTCACTTGTCTTCAGCTGAAACCTTTTTTGGGAGGCAATTTTCTTAGATATTAAGGTGGCTATAGGGAAAACAATTTTGCCCACGGCTGAATTGGCCCTCTTTGGTATTTGTAATGACAGAGGGCTGCTTAAAGATGCTGAGGAAATGTTTGTATTTATTTCTTGTGCGGTTGCCCGCTCCCTAATACTCCAAAATTGGAAATCAAAGGAAGTTCCATCCCATTTGAAATATCTTAACCAAATAAGGAGGTCAGGGAATTTCGAAAAAACTTGTGCTAGTAGGGTGGGAGCAGTTAGGAGATTCAAAAAGAACTGGAAGTATCTTGAGAATCTTGAGGAAATAAGGGGGTTAAGCTAGAATTTAGATTGAATACCTGATAATAGATCTAAATCATTTTTAAGCAGTCTTGAAGTGTTGGTAGATTTAATTAATAGGTCACAAGCATACTTTTTTTGTGGTTTTTGTACTATTAGTAATTCTTAAGCAATAGCACTTTGTTTGTGGCTGGATTGTACTGTATTGCATTTGCACTTTATGCTTGAATGCTTGAATTTTGCGGATGTTGCACATTGCTTGTACTTGAGAAGAAAAAGAAAAGGGAAAGGATGGATTGTACTGTATTGCATTTGCACTTTATGCTTGAATTTTGCGGATGTTGCACATTGCTTGTACTTGAGAAGAAAAAGAAAAGGGAAGAAAAAAAGAGATTTTATCAACATTGACTGCTCCTGGTTTTAAAGTATTCAAAAATCCTCCCTTTCATTCAGCTTTTAATAGAAGAAGCTTTTAAATATCTTGTATTCATTTCCATTATTCAAATTGTCCATGTATGTATTGTACCTTAACTATGCTCTGCTCAATATATATTTTTTTTTTTTAAAAACACTTATGGAATTATCTTGATGCAACTCCGGTTTATACACATGGGTCTCATGAACTTCTTTCTCACTTGACTTGATTTGACTCACATTCGGCTTTAATTTCGTTAGACTGTCTGGAAAGGCAATGACAATAGCTAAAACTATCCATAATATTATTAGCAATCCCATACATAATGAACAACATCTACACCACTTTCTAAAAATGGAACATTTGGTTTTATGATTATTCATGGTCATTTTTCCCTAACACAAATTCTTCGACCTAATGTCACCTATAGAATTTTCAGCTCTCAGTTCACTAACAAATTTTCTTCAACCTTGTGTGAGTTCTAATTTACTTTTCGCTAAAGTTAAGTTTTCTAACAAGTTTTCTTCGACCTTATGTCAACTCTGACCTCTTCTCTATTTACAATATCCGTCTCACAGGACTCCAGAAATGTTACTTAATATCATATACTTTGAGCACCTTCTGTAGTGTAGTTCCTATTATCCCAATAGGCTCTGCGCATTGGAATAATATCTTCAATAGTATAGACCTAGGGCAGAGGTTAACTAGGTCTTCTACCGACGATATTAGACTTAAAGGTTTGTGTTTGCCAGCTAGCTCAGAGTTCACTAGAAACTTTCTCAAATAGACAAGGAGGATTTTAACCTCCCTGGATAGACAAGAAGGGATTTAGTTTCTGACAACCATAGAACATGACAACTTTGCTCTCCCCTAATCAAGAGTGTATCTCTAGAGTCGTGTGAAAACAATAGACAACTTATTTTACTCAGTCAGTACGTGCATTCTTAGTTTCACCAGTTTGTAGAGAAATAAGAGATGGGCGTGGTTCAATAAAAGATGTTATTTATTGATCAGTCTCTTTTCTCATACAAGAGAAATGAATCGCTATTATTGCAATACTTGTAGTTAAGTAAAGTGCATACAGTAGAGACAGAATTATAAAATAATACTGTAAAAGCATTGATATGGTTTCTGAGCCATATGATACTTTAAAATGGATAAAATAGATACATACATATATACATTTGACTAATCGTACTCAACTGGTGCTTCTAACCACGCCTACCCCAATGTACCTGACCTAAGCCTAATACGTGGGCGGGAGCAGATAAGTAGCAGTTTAAGTTAAGTTTGTTTTGCCAAGGGACTGATTCGAGAATTCTCTGCAAGGGGTTATTCAGTTCTGTACCTGAGATCTAGAATGATGGAGGGCTGGTATCTCTTATCCCAGGTCTTGATATTCCAGCTGCCTGCGAGGGCTGCATGGAAGAGCCGGAGCTGGATTTCTCGGCAGGAGAAAGACAGCGTCTCGTTCTCAGCGCGTCAGGAAGGCGGGGCAGCGCCTGTGGGCTTCGCTCTCTGCTGGGCTCCTCAGCACGTCTCGCTGCTCCGATCTCGTCACCACCGCATGTGTTTGCTTAAGGCAATGTCGGTAATATTTATACCTGAAAGGTGCTGAGATTGACGTAAGGATGGACATATATACGTCAATAAGGATGTCATATGAACGGGCTCGTTCGCACATTCTTTTGCTGAAGTTCTCGGTGAAATCAAAACAATGGTTATGGGAATTTCCCAGGTCGCTGTAGGTTTGATTTGTTTTGAGAACTCCGTATGCCTTATCAGGGGCTGGAGGAATATCGCTTGTCTAATTAGATGGCATGCGTTATGACCTAATCAGATAACGCGCTTCTGTGCCGTGGTGTGGCTTAATCAGATAACGGTTCTTGCACCGTTGGATGGCTGCTAGTTAATTATTAACCAAACCAGGGTCAGGAATAGGGGAATCGATACAGTACCTATAGGAATACATCACACCCACTCCACGTAGACTATGTCCATATTTACAAATCTAGGCATAGTGAAACCAGTAGCGTTTGTGTATACCATACCACCCCAAAATACAATCATATGTATTCAGAAAATTGGAATTATAAAATATATGAAACACAATCACATGTACTATATGCACAAGCAGTCTAATAATGCTAAACATATAATGCATATTTTTAAATTCAGCATGAATAAATGCGAAAACCACACATGAAATGGCTCTTGATACAGAAAAAAGAATGCGAGACCATTTCATCACAATCATAAAGTTATGTATAATAGTGCTAGAGGATAGCGTATGTCTCCTGACTACCTAAAATAGAAATTTAGTTCTCTAAGAATAATGTCTACTTTAAGCAGAAGATAAGTGTCCCAAAAATCGTAAAAATTTTGGAATTGGGGAAAAAGTTCTCGCAGTCTGAAAAAATTCTGAGAAATTTTTTCATATCGCTTTTCTTTAAAAAGTTGAAGGCCAAATTCAGGATGTGAGGAACTCCAAGTGCTAGTTTGCTCAAAGTTATTCCTGCTGCTCCGGTGAAAACATCATATCATTTAGACTATTGAAAAAACTGTCAACAGCTTCTTGCGTAAGTTCCACTAATTCGGAAAAAGTTGTTACCATGCATTCATGAGCCTGAGCATGATTGTCTCCATTGATGTTTTGATCAGCATAGCTGACTGAAGGTCGTACCTGATTGATGCTGCTTTCATCTTGTACTTCACTACCCCTCAATCGTAGTGGTGAAGACTCCACGAATGCCGTCATCAGGATTGGTAGCCGCTGGGGACAGCACAATGCATGAGCCGTTACCGGACCCAACAAGGTATCTGCGTCCATTGGCACATCCGATTGTAGTGCCAGACAGGTGTCCAACACGCATTCTTCGCCGCATAGCAAGCATCTTAATACAGGCATAACACAACTTTGCCACATTGGTCTAAATGAAAGAAACCAGGTCATGTTCAGGTCTCTAAGCCGGGATAGTCCAAGGATTTTAGTTACCCGGTCCCGGTAGCCAATGGCTAGGATCATTTCTTCCCTTGTCGCAGGTGTTTTGTCTTTGACATGGTTTGCCATAGCGAAATAACAGGATCAAAAATAGAATACCCGCTACTAGTCCTAAAAGGAGAGGAAGTCCGCCAAAAATGGAATGGACAAAGTCTGGAAAAATACCCAGGATGGCTTTGAATGGAGTTAAAGCACCCGAAAACACTGCTTTAAATACACTGGAGATACCAGTGGTATCAGAAATATTTAAGATTTCGTTCAGTATTTCTGCGAAATGTATGGGGGAATTAGTTGATAATAATGAATGAATCTCTTCTGTTGTCCTTGCAACTTGGAGATCATACGTTTCTTTTGATGACGTGAGCCTTGTCGGCGTTTGTTGGAGCACAGTCTTCATTCTGCTTAAAGTATCTATTCGAATAGAAGCAATTTTCAAATCGGGCCATAACCTTGCCTCCCTGTCTGGAGAATCGCTGGGGAACAATACATGTTCACAGCACATGACCTTCCTAGTCACAGTTATGAGATAAGGTTTTCCGGGCAGCAAACTACAACATCTGCGATCTACTATTAGAATGTAACTCCCGTTCGAGAGTCTCCTAAAGAATGGTTCTATTTGTGTTGCAGGTGTGCCTAGCTGGTAACATGAAAGGTTATTTGAAGTCCCTTCACAGGCTCCGTGCAAACTAATACCCTGACACAGAAGTGTACCACTTAGTGATCTTGCACAATTATCGCCACTGAGAAACACTTTCTGGCCTTTATTACTTACACATTCGTGTGTATAGGGCAAGTTCCATATTGACTTAATGTATCCTTTACCCAACCTTTCATACTGGCCTGCCTGTATATATTTTTGGCAGAATTGAAACTGGAAAGTAGTTATCGAATATTTATTATCCCATGTAATATCCATTCAATGACAGGTCGTTCTGACATTGTCAATGGTAATCTCTCAAGTTTTTCAATGCTCAGAATTGTATAGTCAGCACCCTTCTGTGCCAAACTGATTTGTTTATCAGTGAGGTTAAAGATATTAAATAATGACGTTGTGTTGATTAAACTCCAGGGCACATAGCCAAAACGCAGATTTTGTAACGTCCAGCCAAGCTGTACAATAGAACGCAATTGGGACTGACCGTGTTGTAACATCAGTAAGTCTTGCGATATTATATCGATTGCTGAAGACACAATGCTGTCCAGAGAATATATTCTGGAGGACAGAGTCATTAACCCATTGTCCACCACAGAAAGTGATTTTTCCAAATTAATACGGTCAATTTCCCGTATTTTTTCTGCTGTTATAAGCTGCATATATAGAGGCCGCTATGAAACGTTTTTGACGCTGTTTGCGTGGTCCCAATATGAAATCACGCAAGTCAGCACCTTCTGTAAGTAAAGTTAGGTGTTGCTTAATTTCAGCCAGTGTGGACGTTTGTAGCCATTGAAGGCAGAGCTTGCCCACGCTGTAGGTGGTTATTATCCCTGGATGTTGTCTTTGGGAATATCTAGGGTCTGGCCTAGTCAATGTGAACCCCTGTATTTTGTTCAGGAATCTGTCTTGACAGTTATTGGTATCTGTGGGCCAGATCAACCATTTTTTCCATTCAGGATCTGTTCTGTTTTGGTTTAAAATATGGTTTACGTCTATCTCAACATCTTTAGAGCTATTACTGTTCACTGTTGGCTTTGGAATAGACGGTTTGTTCAAATCTTTGATTTTGGCTAAGCCAAGACAGGTAGTTTGTTGAATAGTGTCGTTCAAAAATATAATTTGTTCTGGGATCATGCAGGCTCTAAACAATGATTCTATACCTTGTACTTGCCAATCTCTTGTACCCCAAACAGTTTTTGCTTCAATATTATTCTTCCAGAAATCAAACCCAAATGTATTCATTTGTTCAAAGAATGAATCGGAATGTATCAATTTTGTGTTTGTAAGCATGGTCTTCATACCTGTCTTATTTGACAATTTGAAATAAAATGTTTCTGCATTACTTATGTTAAACCCTGAAAAGTATGAATATTTATCATAAAATGTTTTCGAGCTATCTTTTGGAGGAGTAGCACAATGTTCCCATTGGTTATAATTCAAAACATTTCTAGGTTGTGCAGATTTATGTAGATAATGGTTACCATAGTGGTTATAGCAGAACATCTGATCAGAATTAGACGAACCCTGCAAATAATCATGTTCTGTGAATTTAGCAGACATCACAAGATCAGACATCATATCATTAATACTTTCAAAGTCCCAATCATCAGCAAATGAGCTCGGTTTTACAAAGTCACTCAATGAGATCTTGAATTGGTGTGGATACTTCAGGATTTCAACCGGACCATAGATTTCATAATCAGTTTTGTCCCATGCTACACCGCCTGGTATAGGATTGGCTGTGAAGTTCACTGAAGAAAGTTCTCTTTTCTCGATGTGTGAAGATGTGTGTGGTTTAAGGACCAAGTTGATTTTCTGGCTTGCTGTGTCCATTTTAGCATATTTTCCTTCAATGAAATGTCCCAAGCATAGTACTAAGATGAGCCAAAGAATGAGGATAAATGCACCGAAGGCCACCCAAAATTCAATCCATGGAGAAATCAGATAGGTTTCTTTCAGCTGTTGCAAAAGTTCTTTAGCTTTGTTTTTAAAAGTTTTTGCTGATGGCTGTTTCTTTGCTTCACTCAGGTCTTCAGATGAATCATCGAAGTTGATGAAGTAGCCGGATGCTGTTCTGTCAATTGGTCCAATTACTTTTGGATTTTGCTTTCTTTCATTAGCAAAGTCTGCAGTTACATCATCATAGGTTGTTGTTTCTTGATGAAAAGTTTTAATTTGGGTTTTAAGAGGTTCAAGTTCCATTGCTTTGTTGCATAGTCCTTGTTGATTCACTGTAGATTTTCCAAAGGTGATCAGTATTCCAGTTTGAGCCTCTGTATTCGTAGCAAACATTGGTGTTCTGCTACTTCTTGGGAGTCCACTTGGCCTACTGTTTGTTATCGGCCACATGATTGTGGTTTAACCAGGTCGATGGATACAACTCGGTTCTCCTTTTTACCAGCAAGGGGCGGTAGTACTACTGATCTTGTCCCGTTGATAGACAAGACAGGAACTGCTTTTCTGTAAGAAAGCCCAAATTCCTTCTTTACCGCGATCTTTTCTCTGACTAGATCCCCGACTTTTGGAATCCAGACAGGCCTTGCTGGGACTGGTGGTTTCTCTTCAGTGGTTGTTGGCTGTTGTTTCAGCTTTATGTTGCTCAGGTCTTTTCTTGTTTCATTTAAGTCCTGTAAAATAGCCAAACGATCTTTGATATCAAAGCTTTTGTCTTTAACCACTGAAGTCTGACTATCAAGATCTTGGATCATCATTCTAGTCCCGAACAATAGTTCGTACGGACTGAACCCTTTCAGAGAATTCCTTGGCAGGTTATTTAGACTACGTTGGACACTTATTAAATGTTTGACCCACCCAGCTCCCGAACCTAATACCTTTTCCGTTATAGATTGCTTTATGTCTTGATTTTTCTTTACCCCATCCCGTATCCCTCAGGAAGGGAGTGAGAAGAGTCCCGCTATGCAATGCTCATTTGGCCATGCTTCCCCATAAGCTTGAGGGCTAAAAGGAATACATTAGTCAAAAAGTAGCATGCTCCTAGCGTATATGCCATTATAGACTTGCAAATCCTTTTATAACAGTCCAGACGTCGGCCGAGCGCTGGGGTCTACATTATAAGTGAAAATTTGTCTTTTTATGTTAATATAGCGCTTTTTTCATGATGGGTGCTTTCTTATTGTTGTTGTTTATCTGGAGTGAAATGCCATGGCAATAGTCCTCCCCGCTCGCCACTGCGATCTCTATTGCAGTCTGGGCAGTTTTTTACAAAAATGTGATGATGCAGGCTCATGCCTGGCCACCAGTACACTGATTGTAATTCTTCCAGAGAATCTTTTTGCTTAAGGTGTCTGAGACCCTCACCCATATGTGCGTCTGCTATTAACAAGCCTCTCCTGTCCGTGTTTGGAATTACTCTATCCCCCACTCCAGGGATTCGAGCAAAAGGGACTGAGTTTGCATTGATTATGTATGTATAATTGAGTGGATAATTGATCGGTAACGCTGAGCAGTCGCCTTTTGATGACGTTTTCACCGCCAGCACAGTTTCACCGTCAATGTGTTTTACTGTACGCTTTTTTGTAGCTACGGAAGCCGGTTTAGTTGCTCCCGCTGTGGCTGTCTCAGCCAATGAATTCCCTGCAACGTGAACGCCATCACGCTGATGACTCAGTGAATGTATCACGTGAGTTTTTGGTAGTTCTTTCTTTAAAAGAACTAATTGTTCCCAAAGTGCTTTCTGCTTTATTGTGGCACCTGTGTCATCTTTGTAACCGTTTTGAATCCATTTCTTCAAATCGTTATTGTATGTTTTGACGCAGTAATACGAATCGCACACAATAAGTGTCGGGAATTCGCGATCGGCATTATCTAGCGCCATTTTTAATGAAATTATTTCCGTTTGTTGTTCTGAATTATTTTCCACTGAGTGTGTTTTTGTAAGTAGAGGTCTTAATTTACCTCCGCGCCACACTTCTTTTACAATTTCGCATGTGGCGTTGTAAGCCAGCTCTCCCCAAACTGAGGGTTGAGCATACCCGTCTGTATATATTACACAGGCGTACTGTCGTAAAGGCAGAATGTCGATTGGCAGAGGGTATTCTCTTTCATATTCTAGATATTTTAATTCTTTCATTTCTGGGTCAAAATAGTATTTTACTTTGTCTGTATCAACAGAATTTACCCATTGTATCCATTCTGGATTCAGTGCAGTTGTCGGTAAATTACATGGTGTTGTTAATGCCTCAAAAGCTGATTCTGCTGTTCTGACTGTAACCTGTCTACCGTCTGCTTGGTATTTTGCTTCTACTACAGCTGTTTGAACCGCATGAACAATATTTTCTTTAATGCTGAACCTTTTTTCAGCTTCTGTGTACAAATGTGATTTGTATGCTATTGGTACCTTCTCTCCCTCATTAGAGGTCAGGTATGTGAATCCGCATCTTCCTGGGATGACTCGAATCACAAGGTTGCATGTGTTGTCACGTGTTTGTAGTTTTGTTTTAACTAACATATCTGTTTGTAACGATCTCAAAATTTCTGTGTGTTTTTGAGTCCAATTGATTCTTTTAAAATCTGGTTTTATTAGATCATAGAGAGGTTTAATTCTCTCTGCATAATTAATAATGTAAGTTCTTCCGAAGTTTAGGAAGCCTAGAATTGATTGTAAGTTTTTCAGTGTTCTAGGTGCTTGGATTACAGCACATTTCTCTAAGAAATTGTCAGCCAGGCTTTTGCCTTCACTTGATAGTTCATATCCTAAAAACAGGACTGTTAGATGGGCAATTCTTACTTTTTAAAGTTGAATTTGTAACCCTCTGCTGCGAACCCAAGTATTATGGTGTTCACTCTCTTCAAGTGAGTATCCAAGTCATCATCTGTTAGATAGATGTCGTCGACATAAGATAATGCCTCGTCATCATATGTTTGTAGTAATTCTGTTACTCTCGCTGAGAATATTCCTGGGCTGTTCTTGAACCCCTGGGGCAAACGACAGAAATTCTTTTGCGTGCCATTTATTGAGAACGCCGTCAAATATCTGCTCTCTGGTGCTATATTTTGACAAAAGAATCCATTAGAAATGTCTAATGTGGTTTTGTATTTTTTGCGCACTATGTTATTCATTAGTGCAGCACTATGCGAGTTTTGTACTGCAAATGTTTTGCAACAAGAGTTAAGGTGTCTGTAGTCCAAAACAAGACGATATGAATTGTCTGGCTTGGAGACAGGAAACAAAGGATTATTCATTTGTGAGGTGCAAGTTTCAATCACCCCCTGGTATTCAAGTTGATCTAGGATCTCTTTTACCTGTTTTTTAGCTTCTTGCTTAATCGGGTACTGCCTCTGTGCAGTAGGTTGTGATTTTAACTGGATTTTGTGAGGAGGAGAGTCCTCATCCCATCCCACATGAGTTTTATATAAGGCAGGGGCTTGAGCTACTGCCCACTTTCTTGCAAGTGTATATTTTTTATGAATTGGAATATGGTTTGAGAAGGCAGGCATAATTATTTCTTCGCCATGTGGGCACTCCCTGACAAACTCTGGAGGCCAGTCTCGTTCAGCTAGAAGGATGTCATAGCCCTTGGACAGATTATCCCAAAATAGTCCCCTTATTTTTCTAGTCTTATCCCCTTCTATACGCAATGTTATTTCATATATTTTATGAGGTTTGCTAACTCTGGTATCTGCAGTTTCCACCTGAATGTATTCATTCGTGTCCACTGTCTCCAGATGATTCATAAGGACTTTGCGAGCTATGCTCACTTCTGCTGCGCTGTCTAGCATTGTCTGAGCCCATTCTCTGTTTTTCAGCTGTGTCCTCAGTATTCTCGGCATTGTTGATTACTTTAATACTGGCTACCTTCTTTTTTGGAAATTGTAATTTTTTATTCAGATGAGCAGGTTCTCTGTCTTTGGACTTGACGTGCTCTTCCCTTTGTTCTGATCGTCCTCTTCTTTCCGATTTCTGCGAGGAAGTCTGAAAAGATTGAGAGGGACGTGTATCAATATCTTGATATCTATCAGGTTTCTTTATATTATCCATATTTCTAAGGTTGTATTTTTTCACAGAGGGCTCCCTTTGGGGAGACTTGCGTCCTTGGTCGGGAGATCTTTCTCTCCGCCGAGGAGACCTTCCTCTGGACTGGAATCTTTTTTCTTTAGGATTGGATTGTTTATTTCCATCCCAGCTCTTTTTTTGAGTGTTTAAATTATTTTTTATAAATACTTTTTCAGGACTTTCAACTAGTTGGGGTTTCACTGGTATTCCACCCAAACTATCTCTTCCTAGTTCTTCATAGGATTTTTCTATGATTCTGGCAATTTCAGATGGTTGGTCTGCTATATTTGTCTCTTTTAACCTCTGGCGAATCGCCACATTTGCTGCTTCTCCCTTTATGTTGGCTAATAATATTGCAGAGACCTGCTTGAAGTCTTTCAGTAATTTCATACCGAGAGTTAAAGCGGGTTCTGGACCGTATTCATCTTGAATCTGTTTTAGCGCATCTGGTATTACTGACATGGATGGTACACCATGTGTTTTTGTGTAAATGGAAGCAAAGACTGTTCCCCAAGTGTCACAGTCCTCCACATGTGGTGCGATTCCCATTGGAAGACACATAGTCAGAATCCTATGTTTCTCAACAGGGGTGGTATCTGGAAACACTGCCTCTATTTGAGTTATTTTTTGTGCTAGCCAGAAAGGAATTTGTTCCCGTTTTGCGGGTACTTTACCTAGACAGGACTGTATGTTCTGTGGTGTAATTTTATTTGTGTTCCCCTGATGACTGGTCAACTGTGGAATTTTAATTGCTGGTTGGATAGTTGAAGTCCGCATTACATATTGGACTAATTGTCTATGTATTTTTATTAATTGTTTTAGCTGTGCTAAAAGTTCTGGTGCAGGCATTTCTTCAATGTCTGGATGTGGTGTGTATCCGGCTAGGACCGGCCACGTTGCTCCTGGTCTACCTAGTGGACCGAGCCTGGTGATGTGATTATTATGTTTTAGGGCGCCATTAAACAAGAGCAGGTGCTCTTGGAATTTGAGTGGTATTTCCACTTCCTCGAAAGGAGTGTACTCACTAGGAGGTTCCTCTATTTTGTAATAGTGGAAGTCCTTTGTTACAGCGTTTGCTGCTGGAAAGTTTATCCATGAATAGAATACCTCTGTCTGCCGATATTCGTGTGCCTCAATTACGAATATGACTGTACCACCTCTTGGTGTCAGTCCATTTTCTATAAGCTTTAGGGTTATAGATTTTCTTATGTTGACCGGGATGAATATTATATCCGGGTCATTTTGCTGCAGAGTATTATCTGCTTGTAGGAGTTCAGCTGCTAGTCTAACTGTCTCCCTTTCTTCTTCAGTTTCTGACATACTATTGTCAAGAAGGTTATTCTGTTTGTTTGCAGATCAGGTTTCTATGGAAACAAAGATTAGATGCACAATATCTGGGAACAGTGTATCCTTCAATGTTGAGTAAACCATGAACCATACATAGGAGTCTCCTCCTGCGAGGTTTGGCGGATATGACCTTTCACCCACTCCAGACGTCTTTGGAGTATTATGGGAAAAAAGGGGTTCTGTGTGAAAAAGCACGACTGAGTTACTCTAATGTCTTGCGTTAGTTTTATCGCCTATCCAAACGGTTGGGCGCCATGTAGTGTAGTTCCTATTATCCCAATAGGCTCTGCGCATTGGAATAATATCTTCAATAGTATAGACCTAGGGCAGAGGTTAACTAGGTCTTCTACCGACGATATTAGACTTAAAGGTTTGTGTTTGCCAGCTAGCTCAGAGTTCACTAGAAACTTTCTCAAATAGACAAGGAGGATTTTAACCTCCCTGGATAGACAAGAAGGGATTTAGTTTCTGACAACCATAGAACATGACAACTTTGCTCTCCCCTAATCAAGAGTGTATCTCTAGAGTCGTGTGAAAACAATAGACAACTTATTTTACTCAGTCAGTACGTGCATTCTTAGTTTCACCAGTTTGTAGAGAAATAAGAGATGGGCGTGGTTCAATAAAAGATGTTATTTATTGATCAGTCTCTTTTCTCATACAAGAGAAATGAATCGCTATTATTGCAATACTTGTAGTTAAGTAAAGTGCATACAGTAGAGACAGAATTATAAAATAATACTGTAAAAGCATTGATATGGTTTCTGAGCCATATGATACTTTAAAATGGATAGAATAGATACATACATATATACATTTGATTAATCGTACTCAACTGGTGCTTCTAACCACGCCTACCCCAATGTACCTGACCTAAGCCTAATACGTGGGCGGGAGTAGATAAGTAGCAGTTTAAGTTAAGTTTGTTTTGCCAAGGGACTGATTCGAGAATTCTCTGCAAGGGGTTATTCAGTTCTGTACCTGAGATCTAGAATGATGGAGGGCTGGTATCTCTTATCCCAGGTCTTGATATTCCAGCTGCCTGCGAGGGCTGCATGGAAGCGCCGGAGCTGGATTTCTCGGCAGGAGAAAGACAGCGTCTCGTTCTCAGCGCGTCAGGAAGGCGGGGCAGCGCCTGTGGGCTTCGCTCTCTGCTGGGCTCCTCAGCATGTCTCGCTGCTCTGATCTCGTCACCACCGCATGTGTTTGCTTAAGGCAATGTCGGTAATATTTATACCTGAAAGGTGCCGAGATTGACGTAAGGATGGACATATATACGTCAATAAGGATGTCATATGAATGGGCTCGTTCGCACATTCTTTTGCTGAAGTTCTCGGTGAAATCAAAACAATGGTTATGGAAATTTCCCAGGTCGCTGTAGGTTTGATTTGTTTTGAGAACTCCGTATGCCTTATCAGGGGCTGGAGGAATATCGCTTGTCTAATTAGATGGCATGCGTTATGACCTAATCAGATAACGCGCTTCTGTGCTGTGGTGTGGCTTAATCAGATAACGGTTCTTGCACCGTTGGATGGCTGCTAGTTAATTATTAACCAAACCAGGGTCAGGAATAGGGGAATCGATACAGTACCTATAGGAATACATCACACTTCCCTTTCTCTCTTGACTGACTTCTTTTACTCACTTTTTTCAATCATCTTTGGGCAATACAAATTTTCTTGGCTGCTATTTACTTCTACAATTGGTGGCAGAACAATTTATGTCCACTCTGGTGATTTATACTTCTGATTTGGCCTTCTTACTCTTTTTGGTCTTTGGACAACCTCCATTTTCTTTCCCAGAGCTTCTTTCTGGCTAGTAATCTCATTCAATTGTTCTTCTGGTTCTTTTGCTCTGCTTACCAGTTTGAATCTAAACTTTCCAGCTTCCTTAGGCCAATTGTCTCCTTTACAGACTTTCTTGGACTATATTGCAATAATAAAGGCCTGGAGATCTATACGAAAAAACAAAATGTATGGCCATAAACCCTCATAAAACCTTTAAGAGGAATCTATTTTTAAACTATCAAAAACTGGAACTTGTACCGAATTTTACCTACTTGGGTGTTTCCCTAGACTCAAAGAATTCATGGAAAACCCAAGCAGTGAAGAGTAAAATGATTCTATCCCAGAACACCGTACCTATCTTGAAGAAACATGGGGCAAGTCTCAGTAAGGCAATATCCCCAGCGTTAGTAGTGTTCAAGTTTAAGGCCCAGTCTGCAGCGCTATACGGTGCAGAAATATGGGGGCCAATAGCTGGGAATCTTTTTATGAAAAGTGAAAATAACTTTTATAGAAGCCTTCTAAGATTACCTAAACGCACCCCACTACTACCCTTAATGCTAGACCTAAATATGAAGCGTACAGACCATTTTGCAATCTTAAGGCCATTATCTTTCTGGGTGAGACTCTGGAGTACACCAGAACTTGAAGATTACAGAGATGGTCTTTTGGCAATAATGAGATTAGATTTGCATAATTCCAATGCATGGTTAAAACATGTGCGAACATGGCTTTGTAGAATCGGGCTGTCCCATTTTTGGCAAGAGCCCTAACTCTGACGCAAAGCTCTAAGTAAATGATGAAAACGAACTTCTGGGCTTACATAACATGCAATCTGCCAAACAGCCATGCTGGTGGATCTATGATAAGCAGTTTTCTGGTTTATAAGGACATTCCATACTTTGAGGACTTCTTAGATGAGGTCCACCCACCCTTGGCCAAAAGCCTATATTTTAAATTTAGGTATGGAATGCTGAAAACTAACATAACTTTAGCAAGGTGGTCCAAGTCAGGTGGACCATCAATAAGTGAGACATGTATATGGTGTGAGAACTGCGTTAAAGAAGAT
Source organism: Lissotriton helveticus (assembly GCF_964261635.1). Lineage (NCBI taxonomy): Eukaryota > Metazoa > Chordata > Amphibia > Caudata > Salamandridae > Lissotriton > Lissotriton helveticus. Next base: position 428,176,237 of record NC_136068.1, read on the forward strand.
GACAACCATATACTCTTCTTCTGTGCAGCATACGTGTCAGCCAGGAAAAGATGGATCAAGCCATTGTGTAACTCTATAGGCATACACACATGTAATGAAGCATATAGGATTATAAAAACGGATACCAGACAAGTGATTGTCTTTGGGGTCAGTAAATTCCTATTGGCAGTTAGCTTTGTACGTAAGAAAATGGGTTTGGACCTTAGAAATTAGGAATGTGTTCAAGCACTCTGTAACTGATGCGTTTTTTCCTTTCGGTTTTGTAACTGGTTGTGCAATTATGACTTCCCCTGTTAAAATTAATCATTGGAACTTTGTCATCGATTTTAAACTTATATGTTTTTATAATATTGCCTTCTTATAACTAAATGATGTACTTTATTGTATTTACTCCTGACCCCATCCAACTGTATGTAAATCTACTTATTCTTCATTTTTAAACACGCTATGTACTGTTGTTTTTATGCATCTTTTATGGCCTTAATGTGCCGAAATAAAGATTTATGAAATGAAATGACTTTCTTGGTCTTTGGTTCAATTTTGTTATGTTCTACTCTCCATGCTCTCTTTCTTGGACTTTTCCTTAATGGTGCTTTATCCGCACTGTCATCAGTTTCACTTTCAGTGTCTTCAACTGTATCATTGATTATGATTTTTACGATGTCTGTGTCTTGATCAGATTCAGCTTTTTCTTCTGTTACTCTGTTAGGAACACCTTCGTAACTGGTACTTGGAATTCCATCCTTATCAAGAATTTCTTGCTTTTCCCCACTCTCAGGATTCCCGTTCCTGCTTTCAGAGGTTTCAGAATATTCCTCAGCTGTCTCTTCTTCGACAATTTTTCCTTCCTTTTCTTTTGCGCCTTTACTGGTATTTATCTTTACCGATTCTTGACCTTCAGATTGATCTTCCGAACCTGGTAATTCAACAACTTCCCCTTCACCTTCACCTTCAGACGCAGAACTGGCTTCTGATACTTCCAGATGTCGACGTTCTTGTCGATCTTCAGTATCTGGATTCTTTTCTAGTTCAGATTCAGAATCAGAGTCAGTTGTACTTTCTCCGTTGTATGGGTATTCTGGTTTAGGCACACGAATGGTATGGCTCGCATGAACCCACCTTTTCAATCCAGCACACTTGACTGCAGTAGTACTAACCAAGATAACTTGACGTGGTCTTTGCCACCTTGGTACCAAACAATTCCTTCTGCGATGGACTTTCACTCGTACCCAGTCCCCAGAGACTAGATCATGAGCTGGATTTTTCTCTTTAGAATTTGACTCAGTTCCCGCCTGGTGGAGCACAGAAGTTACTATATCAGAGAGATTTTTTCAGCAATCCAGTATGATGTCATCATTAATTGTTAACAATTTATAAACAGGTACATAAGCTTGTCTCATCACCCTGCCCATCAAAATCTCGTGTGGACTTAGTCCAGTTTTCCTGTCAGGAATGCTTCTCAGTGTCATTAAAACAAGTGGCAGAGCATCAGACCACTTAAGTCCTGTTGCTAGACACATTTTTGCAATTCTGTTTTAAATTGTTTTGTTCACCTGTTCCACTACTCCTGACGCCTCAGGTCTGTAAGCACAATGTAACTTCTGACGAATGTCCAGAGCTTCACAGACCATCTGCATAAGCTCGTTCTAGAAATGCGGTCCGCGGTCTGACTCAATCGTGACCGGGAAACCGAAACGTGGAATTATCTCACGTAAAAACAGTTTAGCCACAGTCAAACCATAGTTCCTTCTTGTTGGAAAAGCTTCAACCCATCGAGAGAACAAACAGATTATCACAAGAATATACTTAAGTCTGTTACATGGGGACAATTCTATAAAATCCATCTGAACCCTTGTAAATGGAACACCCTCCCGTCCTATGGTTCCCAAGCTTACAACGGTTCTTCTGTTTGGGTTGAATTGCTGGCACACTAAACATCTCTGGCACAGGCTTTCTGCAATTATTCTGAATTTTGGATTGTACCAAGTCTGTCTAAACAGACGAATCATAGCATCTCTCCAAATGTGAGCTTGACCATGGTACATTCGAGCCATATCTGAAATCATGCTATCAGGCATTACGGGTCTTTCATCTTTGTAAACCCAAATTTCATCTTCCTCTCTTTGTCTGCATCCTGCTTTTAACCAAACATCTTTTTCTTCTGCTTCTGCCTCTTCCTGCATCTGTCTCACTTCCTGCCAGGTTTCGACTACATTAGTTAGCATTAAAGGACTCAAAACATGTTCTTCGATTTTTTCTCGATTGATTGAAATGTGGTTCTTTGCACAGTATCTCGCAATTGCATCTGCATAACTGTTTCCACGAGTGATATAGTCTTCGCCCTTTTTATGAGCAGAACATTTCACTACAGCCAGTTTTTCAGGCAATTGAATCACATCTATCAGAGTTTTCACAAATTCAGCATTCCGAATAGGTGTTCCTGCAGAGGTCAAATAGCCTCTTTGGAACCAAAGCTGTCCATAATCATGAACAACTCCGTAAGCATATTGACTATCAGTCACTATAGTTACTTTCACCTCTTTTCAAAATTCACATGCTCGTATCAAATCAATCAATTCCGCTATTTGAGCAGAATGAATTCCTTTCAGATAAGATGCTTCCACCACCTCTGCCACAGTACAGACAGCATAAGCAGCGCTTATAACACCACTCTCTGTTTTCAGGCATAATCCATCCACAAACATTACAAAATCTGATTCAGATAAAGGCTCATCTCGGATGTCTGGTCTGGGCTTCGTGCAGTACTCAAGAACATCCAAACATTTGTGGTCAATCTCACCTTTTACTTCTGCTTCAATGGTGTCAGATAATAATGTGGAAGGATTAACATTCACACATCTGGTAACAGTCACATTTTCAGCTCCCAAAATTATTTTCTCATAACGAGTCATTCTGCTGTTGGTCATATACTGTGTTTTGGCTCTAGTGAGGAGAATCTCCACAGAATGAGGTACATACTCCCTCAAAGGAAATCCCATCACTATTCCTTCACTTTGTTCCAGACTCACACCAGTGGCTGCTACGGCTTTCAGGCAACCTGGCAAAGCTTTTGCAACAGGGTCCAAAACAGCTGAGAAATACGCAATTGGTTTTCTCAGTTTTCCATGTCTCTGAATCAATACTGACAATGCACATCCTTCTCTTTCACTGCAATACAGTTCAAATTCTTTCTCATAATCAGGCATTCCTTCGCACAGTTTTGTTTTCAGCTGTTCAAATGCTTCCATTTCTGTTTTAGACAGAACATTGGGTTCTCTGATCTGATCTGTTCCACAAAGGATCTCGCTGTCGGCGGTGTCGGCTTCTGTATTGGAGTCAACAAGCCTTGGCAATGGCAACCCATGCAGGATTCGAAGAAGGCTTCTGGTTCAGACCAGCAAGGTCTGAGGGGCTTCTCTTTTTCAGGGAAGCAGGGAACAGTCGGGAGCAACCAGACCAGCATTGTAAATTCAAAGGTTCATCGTCACAGAGGCCACTAGACAACAAGCAGGTGACCGGACAGACGCGTCGAGCAGGAAAATGCAGAAGGGCCCCACGCAGAACTCGTGGAGTGTGGAGGGCTGATCTTCGGTGCAGTTGGTGCTCAGGGCTGGGGCTTCTCAATCCCCAATGCACAACTTCGAGGGTGCCTCAGAAGTTGCACGGAAAGCAATTCGCTGGCTTTCCAAGATGGCCGGTCCCACGTCTCGCGTCACCTCCACGGGTCTCAGCTTTGCTGTGGCTGTGGATCAGGCTGAAGAAAGTCTGGAAGTCTGGGTCTTGTCAGGCTCTGTGTTCGGGCTCCAGTGGGAGCAACGACAAAGCAAACCATTGATCGCTTGATGGTGCCTGCTTGCACAGGGTGGTCATTCCTTGACCACAATAGAGATTCTTCAGTCTTCTACAGTTGCAGTAGAATGTCGAAGGTCCAGAGTTTCATTTCAAGTTTCAGTCAGGATAAAATCTAAAGTCTTGGGACTCAGCTCCTACCTATATACCAAATTTAGGGGCTGGATTACCTGCTAGGTCCCTCCTATGGGTGGGACCCAGGAAGGGGCTGGAGTGCCCCTGCACCGGTTTGTACTGGCCTATGCATGGAGCACCTTGTGTGCCCCAGGCAGTGTCTCATTTCATTCAGCCCTCTCTGCCCCAATACACTATGGCCTGTCTGTGTTGGTGCTAGCACCTCCCAAGGCAGGAAATCTATTGTCCAAGCCTCCCTCCTGGAAGGATTCCCAGCAGCAGGAGGTCAGACTTGTGTCTGTGGCAGCAGCATCCATTTTGTGGTGCTGAGGCTCTGGTTAACGTTACCCGGGATTAACAGGAACAACATGTCTTCTCCCTCTAGAAGGGTGAAATGCTACCCCCGTCGCCAGAACTGGCGAGGGGGTAGTATTCCAAAGCGTATGATACCTTACACGAAATGTTTTGATAAAGCCAAACCAAAGTTAGCAATAACCGCGAGGATTATAATGCACTTAAGAGTATATGGTATGGCTAGATCATAGAACAGCTATAAGGACATGGTTCCGAAAGCTGCAGACAGGCTCAGCTCATGCTAGAGCCTCATCTCACATAAAACCAAGCACTCTGCCTTCAGGATTGTTAAGGCCTGCTATAGGAGTGACTTATAGGTGCATATGTGTCTATATATAAGGGTAGGTATAGGAATACTATACCTAAGCAAGGGGTGATTACACCACCTTGCCCCAGCTGAGCGATCAGCCAGTTGTGTCAGACTGGATGGCCAGCCAGAGGTGGCATAATACATGCTGCAGCCCCTGGAAGGCCTTGGGTGCACCTATGCCCTGGGTACCTATGGTACACTGTACAGGGACTCACAGGGTGACCCAACTCCCAATTGGTGATGTACCTAAAGTACATGGTGTTAAATTTAGAGAGAGAACAGCAGGGCTGTGGGTCTGATTAGCAGGCCCACAGCCACATTAAGTCGAAAACCAGTGAAGCAAAAAGCAAAAAGTGGGTTGACCATAGGAAAGCAGACCCTACTCTCCTACAGTCCAGACCATTTGTCCTGGAGTGCTGCTGGGGCCACTAGCTCCAACACCCACACCTTCTATCCTGGCTGGTACACAGTCAGCACAGCCTTTTGGTCATGCCAAGCTTTTTGAAGTTCTTGGCTAGCCTTAAGGTTTTTAGAAGCCTTCTTCATATACTCAGCCATCCTGGAGCGGAGACCAAGTACATAGTCCACTATGTCTTGTTTAGGCTTTTTGAGAGGTAACTCCCATCCTTCCTTCACCAGACATAGGGGTCCCCTTACAGGATGCCCAAACAAAAGTTCAAAAGGGCTGTAGCCAACCCCCTTTTGGGGGACCTCGCTGTAAGCAGACAGAAGGCAGGGTAGAAGGATGTCCCATCTTCGCCTAAGCTTTTAAGGTAAACCCTTGATCATACCCTTCAAGGTCTTGTTAAATCTTTCAACAAGGCCATTGCACTGTGGATGGTAGGGTGTAGTGAATTTGTAATTTACACCACACTCCTTCCACATTGCAGTTATATACCCAGACACGAAGTTTGCACCTCTATCTGAGACTACCTCCTTTGGAAAGCCCACTCTTGAGAAAACTCCCAGGAGGGCTCTTGCCACAACAGGTGCTGTTGTGGTCCTTAGGGGTATTGCTTCTGGATACCTGGTGGCATGATCCACTACCACCAGTATAAATCCCTGTCCAGAGGCTGTTTGGGGATCCATTGGTCTGATAATGTCAATCCCTAATCTTTCAAAGGGTACCCCGACCACAGGTAGTGGTATAGTGGGGGGCCTTTGTTGTGCCACCTGATTTGCCACTGGCTTGGCAGGTCACACAGGAGCGACAAAACTCCTTCGTATCTTCTGACATATGGGGCCAGTGAAAGTGAGGGACAAGCCTGTCCCAAGTCTTGTTCTGGCCTAGATGTCCTGCTAAAGAATATCATGGGCTAAGGTACGAAGGAAACCCCTAAATGTCAGAGGTATGACCAACCTCCTGGAAGCACTAGGCTTGGGGTCTCTAGCCTCAGAATAAAGGAGTCCTTCATCCCAGTAAACTCTGTGGATACCTGTAGCATTTCCAGCAGCCTCAGAAGCAGCTTGCTGTCTGAGGGGTTCAAGAGAGGGGCAGTCTAACTGTGCCTGCCTCAAGTCTGCCCTTGAATGTCCCCCTGTCCCAAGAAACTCAACCTGGTCAGGTTCAAGTTCTTCTAGGACAGTTCCTTCAGGGGTCTCACAATCAGCTTCCTGAGAAGGCTGATCTTCACCTGAGGGCAGGGGGGAAGGCACTGCCTTAACCCTACTGTTGTTTCTCTTGGGTGGTACTTGGTCCATAGTTACAGGATCCAAGACCTGTTCAGTTTGGCACTTTTTGGCCTGTGCCCTGGTCACAGCAAGGACATGAGCTGATATGCCTAACATCTCTACATGAGTCCTATACTCCACTTCTGACCATACTGAGGATTCAAGATCATTGCCCAACAAACACTCCACAGGGAGATCTGCACGTACCACAACTCTTTTGAGGCCAGTTACCCCTCCCCAGGAGAAGTTAACAACTGCCACACTATGTGTAGTAGTGGCATAGCTTGCATTGGTCACCAGGTAATTATCACCCAGTACAATCTGTCCAGGGCCCACAAAGTTAGGTGTCACCATAGTGACACTGGCACATGTGTCCCTGTAGGCCTGAGCCACTTTGTCATTAATCAAAGGTGTTTGCCTGTACTTGCCCAGAGTACTGGGACTAACAGTAGAGGACATAGCCATGTCCACATTACAGACAAGAACAGCCTGAGTTGGAATCCTGACTAGGCCAGAATCCACCTCAGTACCCATGGTTAACCCCACTATAGCCTTGGGTGGGAACTACCACTGTTAACTGTACTAGGGGGTGCAGGTGCCTTAGGGGCTACAGTGGTAGGGGCTGACCCTTTCTCGGTGCACTCACTGAACCAGTGAGAGGCAGATTTACAAAAGTTACACCAAGGTCTCTTTTGGCCATCTTTCTTCTTTTTCTTGGAGTTTTGGGACCCCCCCCTCATTAGAAGTTTGTTGGGGTCCTGAAGAAGACTTCTGGTCTTTTGGTTTCTGATCCCCACCTTTTTGGTCTGCCTTTTTCTGATCACCACCTTGGTTCAGGTTGTTCTGCTTAACCCTGGTTCTGACCCACTTGTCTGCCTTCTTTCCCAATTCTTGGGGAGAGGTCAGATCCGAGTCGATCAGGTGTTGGTGCAACAACTGGTTCTGACAATTGTTAAGTATTTGTTCTCTCATTAACAAATTATACAATCCTGTATAGTCCTTAACTTTACTTCCCAGCAACCAGCCTTCCAGAGCCTTAGTGGCACAATCAACAAAATCAGTCCAGTCCTGAGTCTGTGTCTTCTGGGTATCTCTGAACATCAACCTGTACTGTTCAGTGGTTAGGCCAAACCCATCAATCAGAGTACTCTTCTGGACAAGGTAATTGTTAGCATCATCATCACTAACTGTGAGGAGCTTGTCTCTTCCTTTTTCTGAAAAGGAGAGCCACAAGATTGCTGCCCACTGACTTTGGGGTACCGGCTGTACTTTGCAGGCCCTCTCCAAAGCAGTTATTCATTTGTGGATAGCATCCCCAACTTTGTAGGAGGGCACAATCTTACTCAGGTGTCTATTGTCATAGGACCTGTCTTTATCCTTAGGGATATTGCTGCCACCAGTGGACTCTAGTCCACTTAACTTTTGCTCTCTTGCAAGAGCAAGTTTTGCCTTGGCTAGGGCAAGTTCTTCCCTCTCAATCCTGAGTTGGACTTCCCTCATCCTAGCCTGGTGTTCTCTCCTCTGAGGAGAAGTCATTCCCCTCTGAGAACCCCTTTGAAGCATTGGCGTGGAGAGATTCCCTGGAATGGGATCTCTCCCTCCTATACCTCTGGCTAAGTCCACTTGCAGGCCTGAATGGGGCTGTCCCATTCTCAGCCCCAAATAGGCTTAGGTTAGCCGGGCTAAGCCTCCTAACTTGAACCTGGCTATCTACCTCTTCCCCAGAATCTTCCTCTTCCTCAACCTCATCATCATCTATGACAGTAGGGTCAGGGGCATCTTCTGTTGAGGGTAGTACCTCATCTCCATTAACTGACAAACCCCTGCTAGAGGCTTTCAGAGCATCATGTTTCTCCATGAGCTCAATCAGGTGTCTGAGGGTAGGGTGAGAACCCTGTTTTAACCTTCTACCAGTGCACAAGTGCCTTAGTTCTTGGAAGGTTAGGGTATCATATCTAGAAGGTATCCTTAAAGGATCTACCTCCACTGGGAGAGATCCACTTGGTTCTGCTCTCAGAGACATGATCCAGTGAGGTGTGGTGTGTGCACCTACCTACACTAAGTGTTTCCTACTAAACCTCCCTAGGAGTTGTAGTCAGGGTGTGCTAGGCCCTTTGGTCTACAACAACTAAGTTCAGTAGAACTTAAGTATTATAAGTCTTGTTATATGTACCTAATGTGATATTTCAAATGATATCTCAAGATTACAATTGGTAAAACAACAGCAAGCCCTTATCCCAACCGCTGCACACCAATGTGAGAAGTTGGCCTGCTATGTGATGTCCACTATTCTAGTGGGCACCCCGTATCAGTCCAAACAACCCTTATGGTGATGGTTGTAAAGTCAACCATATAGACCAGCTATCCTAGTGGTAGCATGGATAAAGCAGTCTTAGGCTAAAACTTCAGAGAGCATGTGAAGCCAGCTGTTTTACCATAGGTAACCCCTTAAATACCAAATGAAAGGACACCGCACAGTTTATATATAAAATATATATGTATTTATTATAAACACAACCTCTATGAACTTTTTATGAGGTCAGAGGCTAAAGCACATAACAAGAAACTTAATTATCATACAGTAAGTTGCACAATATACAGTAGGGCCCTAGGGGCACGTAACACCATATATTAAAATAGTGGTATAAGAACCACGTCTCGAACAAAGGATAGGCCTAGGGCCTAGGGAATCGCTCGGGCTACACTGTACTAACATGAGTTAGGGAGCAGGAGGCCCACGGGATGCGTGTGCAGTGTCTTTACACACACGCGAGTTACCATAGAGTTAGAATGGGAACGAAAGAATTACGAACTAGTTCTTTTAGGAAATTTCCGGTTGGACTGGAAGAAAGCTACTAAGAACTTAGACACTAGAAAGTCAATACCCACAGGAGCACCAGAGTACTCACGTTACCTCACCCACAGGAAGCGGGTACATAGGTGTCAAAGTGTGTCGGGTTTCGTCGCTGAATCCTATGGAGCCTTGAAGAAAGATGCTTCAGGCGACCAGGATAGAAGTGTCCGGTTGGATCCAAGGGCGGATCGAGGATGAAGAGTACCTGAAAGCAGAGGGGACAGAGTCTGGGTCACTAGCCAGTGACCAGGAAGGAACCAGGAAGGAACCAGGCGATGTCGCAAAGCAATCAGGTGCTGTCGTGAAGCTTGACTCTGCAGCCACGTGGACCAGGAGGCGTCGACGATGACCAGGAGCTGGATACAAACTGTCCCATGAAGGATCTCGCTGTTGGCGGTGTCAGCTTCTGGATTGGAGTCAACAGGCCTTGGCAAATGCAACCCACACAGGAATCGAATATTCGCTTCGGGATAGACCAGCAAGGTCTATGGGGCCTATCCTTTGCAGGGAAGCAGGGGCCCACCTAGAGCAACCAGGCAGGCAGTGTAGATTCAAAGGTTCGTTGCAACAGAGGCCACTAGCCAACGGGCAAGTGATCGGACAGATGCGTCGAGCAGAAAAATACAGAAGGGCCCCACGCAGAACTCGTGGAGTGTGGAGGGCTGATCTTCGGTGCAGATGATGCTCGGGGCTGGGGCTGCTCAATCCCCAATGCACAATTTCGAGGGTGCCTCAAAAGCTGCACAAGTAGCAAGGAGCAGGCTTTTCAAGATGGCCGGTCCCACGTCTCTTGTCGCCTCCACGGGTCTCAGCTTTGCAGGGACTGTGGATCGGGGTCAGAGAAGTCTGGAATTCTGGCTCTTGTCATACTCTGTGCTCGGGCTCCGGCAGAAGCTTCGACAAAGTAAACCGCTGATCGCTGGATGGTGCCTGTTTGCACAGGGTGGTCACTCCTTGACCACAAGGGAGATTCTTCAGTCGTCTTCTGTGAAGGAGATTGTCAAAGGTCCAGAGTTTCATTTCAAGTTTCAGTTCAGGATAAATCTAAAGTCTCTTGACTCAGCTCCTACCTTTATACCAATCAAATGGGCTGGATTACCTGCTAAGTCCCTCCTATGGGTCGGACCAGGGAAGGGGAGGTTACACCCCTTTCCCTTTGTCCAGTTTCGCGCCAGAGCTGGGGCTGGAGTGCACCAGCAACTGGTTTCAACCGGACTATGCATGGAGCAACTTGTGTGCCCCAGGCAGTGTCTCATTTCATTCAGCCCTCCCTGCCCCAAAACACTAAGGCCTGTCTGGGGTGGTGCTAGCACCTCCCAAGGCAGTAAATCTATTGTCCAAGCCTCCCTCCTGGAAGGACTCCCAGCAGCAGGAGGTCAGACTTGTGTCTGTGGCAGCAGCATCCATTTTGTGATGCTGAGGCTCTGGTTAACTTTAACTGGGATTAACAGGAACAACATGTCTTCTCCCTCTAGAAGGGTGGAATGCTACCCCCGTTGCCAGAACTGGCGAGGGGGTAGTATTCCAAAGCGTATGACACCTTACACGACATGTTCTGATAAAGCCAAACCAAAGTTAGCAATAACCGCAAGGATTATAATGCACTTAAGAGTATATGGTATGGCTATATCATAGAACAGCTATAAGGACATGGTTCGAAAGCTGCAGACAGGCTAAGCTCATGCTAGAGCCTCATCTCACATAAAACCAAGCACTCTGCCTTCAGGATTGTTAAGGCCTGCCATAGGAGTGACTTATAGGTATATGTTGGAAAGGCGACCCCAGGGGAGACAGAAGGTGTCTGACTGTCCGCCCAGAGACCCACCTCTCTGTATGGAATAGGCCGAGCGCCGTAGGGAGGCCTCCTTGGCGAGGCTCCTCTCCTACAATCGTAACAGCTGAGCAATCACACTACTTACAGATGGACACCACACAGGAGGAATATTCACAAGAATATTTATATAAGCAATTAAGGCAAGTCCTTTGCAGGTTAGCAGGCAAGGATCGAGGGATCCGTAAAGTCTTGGTTTCGGGGATAGGGGGTAGCGGGACAGTCTTGGCACCAACTGGTGCGTGGATAGTTCAAGGGGTCAGGCCGCGACAGCGTCAGCAGGGCCTCGAAGGTGGTTCAGCTTGGGCAGGCCGCGACAGCGTCAGCAGGGCCTCGAAGATGGTTCAGCTTGGTCAGGCCGCGACAGCGTCAGCAGGACCTCGAAGGTTCCAGGTGCAAGAGTACGGATCAGGATCAGCTGCGACAAGGTCAGCAGGGCTTCGACTCCAAGATACAACTGGAGTCCTAATCCAGGGCTGGCCCAGATATAGGACTGGAGGCCTTTGATGTCCGGACCCTCGCGCCTGGGGGTCAGAGGGGCCAGGATGAAGGTGTCCAGACACCCAGCAGGGGGGTGGAGCCAGCGCCCAGGGAGGCTGGAGGGCGATCGATACCAGGCGTCCGGGGACGGCTGGAGGCCCCTCGAAACTCCCCTCTTCCGGGCTCCGCCAAGTGGCCACTCTACCACCTGGGAGAATCTTGGTGCCTCGATGTCGGGGCTTCGCTGAGGCCGGGGCCAGGGATGGCTGCGGCCCGTGCTCGGGACGTGATGGGCCCAAGATGGAGTCGGGCCGGAAATGGTGGTCTGGCCTGGTCGTCAGACCGGCTGTGTTGGCGAGCCGGGTCCGCCGGGGTCCCAGGGGGGAGGGCCTTGGGTTGCCAGGGTGGCTGCTCTCGTCGAGGGTTCGTGTTCAGGGGGGTCGACAGCGGGTCGACGGAGGGCCGATGTCGTCCCAGGCCTGCCATGCGGGAGGAGTAGGACCACGCCACGAGGCCGAGTCCAACACACGTCCCCCCCAGCTGAAGGCGGGGAGAGTCACCCATCTTCCTGGGGATTCTCCTCGTCGAGGCGGAAGAATCGGGACAGGCCGTCAGCATTGGCGTTGTCGTCGCCAGGGCGATGCTCCACCGTGAAGTCCATCCCTTGGAGGGAGATGGACCAGCGCAGCAGCTTTGGGTTTTCGCCACGCATCTGCATCAGCCACCGCAGGGGCCGGTGGTCAGTCTGGACCCGGAAGTGGGTGCCGAAGAGGTAGGGCCTGAGTTTCTTGAGGGCCCATACGACGGCGAAGGCCTCTCTTTCAATGGTGCTCCATCGCTGCTCTCTGGCCAGCAGCCGCCGGCTGATGAAGGCCACAGGATGGTCAATCCCCTCGGGGTCAATCTGGGATAGGACCGCCCCGATGCCGTGCTCCGAGGCGTCGGTCTGGACTACAAACTCCCGGCTGTAGTCAGGGGCTTGAAGCACAGGGGCGGTGCACATGGCTGTTTTCAAAGTCTCGAAGGCCACCTGACACGTGGTGTCCATTGTACTTTTTGTGGCCGGTTCTTCGAGGTCAGTTCAGTGAGGGGCCCCACAATGCTCCCATAGTTCTTGATGAATCGCCGATAATATCCAGTGAGCCCCAGGAAGGCCCGGACGGCTGTCTAGGTGACCGGGGGCTCCTAGGCCACGATGGCGTCAATCTTGGGTTGGAGGGGAGCCTCGTGGCCGCTCCCCACTTGGTGTCCCAGGTAGGTCACGGATCCTTGACCTATCTGGCACTTGCTGGCTTTCACAGTTAGTCCGGCCCGGCGGAGGGCCGTCAGGACCTCCCAGAGGTGCGTCAGGTGTTCGGCCCAGTGAAGGCTGTACACTGCAATGTCGTCTAGATAGGCGGCGCTGAATTCTTCTAGCCCCGCCAGCACTTTGTTCACCAGTCTCTGGAAGGTGGCTGGGGCGTTTTTCATGCCGAAGGGCATCACCTTGAATTGGAAGTGGCCGTCGGGTGTGGAGAATGCCGACCTCTCCTGGGCGCCTGGAGTGAGGCCAATCTGCCAGTACCCGGCTGTGAGGTCGAAGGTACTGAGGTACTTGGCGGCTCCCAGGCGGTCGATTAGTTCATCGGCCCGGGGGATGGGATGTGCGTCGGTTCTGGTAACAGCATTCAGTCCCCGGTAGTCGACACAAAACCTGAGTTCTGGAGGGGTGCCAGGTGCGGCGGCTTTTGGGACCAGGACCACTGGGCTGGCCCAGGGACTGTCGGAGGGTTCGACCACCCCCAGGGCCAGCATCTTGGTAACTTCTGTCTGGATGCAGGCCCGAACTCGGTCGGGAACTCGGTAGGCCCGGTGTCGCACTGGCTGGCTGTCCCCGGTGTCGACATCGTGGACACACCACTGGGTCACCCCGGGGGGGAGGGAGAACAGGTCCGTAAATCGCCCCTAAAGTTCTTGGCAGTCTCGGCATTGCGCTGGGGTCAGGTCGGAGGAGAGAGAGATTCCCTCGACTGAGCCGTCTTTCTCAGCGAACCTTAGGAGGTCGGGCAGGGGCTCGGAGTCGTCTTCGGCCCCATCGTCGGTAGCTAGTAGCAGGCTCAGTTCTGTGCGGGCAAAATGAGGCTTGAGCCGGTTGGCGTGCAGAACCCGTAGGGGGTTTCGGGGGGACTCCATGTCCACGAGATAGGTGACAGGGCTCTTGCGCTCGATCACTTTGAAGGGGCCCGACCATTTGTCCTGGAGGGCACAAGGTTCGACCGGGGACATGACCCAGACCCACTGGCCCGGCTCGAACTCGATGGATGAAGAGTTCTGGTCATACCAGCGTTTCATGTCCTCCTGACTGGCCTCAAGATTGGCCTCGGCAAGAGCCCGGAACTTCCGAGTCTGGCTTCGTAGGGCCAGGAGGTACCGGTAGACATCCGGCGGTGCATCTTGGACTGTAGTTTCCCAGCCTTCTTTGACCAGGCTGAGGGGACCTCGGACAGGGTGCCCGTTCAAGAGTTCAAAGGGGCTGAAGCCCAGGGATTTCTGTGGTACCTCCTGATAGGCGAACAAGAGGCAGGGCAGCAGGACGTCCCATTTGCGGCAGAGGGGCTCTTCTAGGCCCTGGATCATCCCCTTGAGTGTCCGGTTAAAGCGCTCCACAAGTCCATTCCCTTGGGGGTGATACGGGGTGGTGAATTTATACGTGACCCCACACTGTTGCCACAGGGACCGCATATACTTTGATATAAAGTTTGTGCCCCGATCGCTCACGACTTCTCGGGGGAACCCCACTCTGGAGAAGATCTCCATCAGTGCTCGGCCCACCACGGGAGCCGTTATGGTTCGTAGGGGGATGGCTTCGGGATAGCGGGTGGCATGGTCCACCAGGACGAGGATGAAGCGATGCCCTTGCGAGGTTCGGGGGTCCAGGGGCCCCACGATGTCTATCCCCACTCGCTCGAAGGGAGTGGTCACTACTGGAAAGGGTTGGAGCGGGGCCTTCACCTTCCCTCAGCTCTTTCCGCTGGCTTGGCAGGTCGGGCAGGTGAGGCAGTGGTTATGCACATCGTTGCGCATCTTCGGCCAGTAGAAATGGGTCACCAGGCGGCTGTAAGTTTTGTCCTGCCCCAGGTGCCCGGCGAGGGGCACATCGTGTGCCAGGTTCAAAAGGAAGTCTCTGAATCGTAGGGGGACCACCAACACTCGGCTGGCCCCTAGCTCGGCAATTTTCTGTTCACTGTATAGGAGGCCGTGGTCCCAGTAGACCCAGTGGGACCCCGAGGTGTCCCCGGCAGCTTGGGCGGTGGCTTGCTGTCGGGTCCCTTCGGGGGAGGGGCAGGCCTTCTGTTCCTGCCGGAATTGTTCTCGGGTGGGACCACCCTCTTGGCGCCATTGGGCTAGTTCGGGGATGTCGCTGAGTTCGGCGCTGCCTTCTTGGTCATGCTCCGATGGCTCGGGCTTGGGGTCGGATTCTTCATTGACTGCGGGCGGTGGGGACGCGGGCCACTCTGGCTCTTCAGTCGGGGTGGCCTCGGGTGCCGCCAGGGCCCGGGCAGTCATGGATCGGGTCGTCGCGCAGACCCACTCTGGTAGTCCCATCATTCCTAGATGCTCTCTCCGTTCGACTTGGGCCCAGGGAGAGCTCTCGAGGTCGTCTCCAAGGAGGCAGTCCACGGGGGCGGCGTCCCGGACGGTCACTTTGAGGGTGCCCGACACCCCCCCCACTCGAAGGGGATTCGGGCCATTTGACACAGAGTTTCGGAGTTGTCGGTGGCCCTCACGGGGCATCGCACGTTTGGTATGATCTGTTCTGGGGTCACCAAGTGGCAGCGGACGGCCGTCACACTGGCTCCCGTGTCTCGGAGGGCTTCGGTCTGTCGTCCATTGATGTGGACCCACTGACGGTACTTTTGAGTGTTCCTCGGTAGCGGGGCCTGGGGGACCATGTCTCTTTCGCCCAGGCAGGCTAGGGCCATGGCGGCCGGTTCATACTCGGTCTGATCTTCGTTGTAGACCTCTTCGTCTTCTTCTCCCCCTTCCCCCAGGGCTGCAGCGGCGAACTGGCGGGTCGGAGGCCCGGTGGTGCCGGGGCGCTGGTTCATGGGGCAGAGGGGGTCACTGGCATAGTGACCGGTCCGCTGGCATCTGTGGCAAGTAATGTTTGGGTTGGGCCCCGGCTGCGCTGGTGGGGGCCCTCTTCTGGTCAGGGATGGCGAAGTGTTCTTCTGGGGGGACCCCCGAGGCGGACTCCGGCCCGGGGCCGACGGGAAGTCTCGGCTCCTGTTCTGGCCTCCTCCGCCGCCACGCTGGCAGGGGTGCCCCTGGCCGTTCTGTCCCGTTTCTCCTATCGGGGTCCGGGGGACCCGGGTGCTCACCCATCGATCCACCTCGACGGCGAGTTTTCGGGGCTCGGTCAGCTTACTGTCGAGGAGATGCTGCCTGAGCTCGACAAAGCAGTTGTTGGAGAGGTGCTCCCAAACGATGAGGTCGAACAGCTGCTCATAGGTGGACACTTTGCTGCCCTTTATCCATCCTTCCAGGGCCCGGCTATAAAAGTTTACGTACTCCACCTACGTGGTACCGGGAATCTTTTTGCAGTTTCTGAACCTCTGTCCGTACATCTCGGGGGTGAGGCCATACCGGGTGAGCAGGGCATCCTTCTTTTGTCATAGGAGGACATCACGTCCTCGGCCAGCTCTAGCAGGGTGTCTCTTCCTTCGCTGACGAATCTCCCCCACAAGCCGGCACCCAAATCTTTTCGCGGGATGCGGTGCGCGGTCATGGCAACTTCATACGCCTTGAACCATTGCTGGATATCGTCATTTTTGTAGTATTCCTTGACGATATCCTTGGGAATGTGGACCTTCGGGTCGGCAGGAGGTGGAGGGTTCCAGATTACCGCGGCGCCAGCCTCTTTGATCTTGGCTTTGATCTCTAGTTCTTTGAGGCCACGCTCGTGTTCGTACGTGAGCTTTTTTTTGTCCAATTCTCTTTGCCTCCGCCTCTCTTCCAGATCTCCCTCTAATCGTAGTTGTTCAATGGCCATTTTCTTTGCTGCTAATTGAAGCTCTCCATCCAGCCGGAGTCGGGCGAGCTCTAGTTCATGGAGCCGACTCCTCTCTCGCTCCCGGGCGTCTTCGTGGGAGAGGCCCGGTTCTTTGTTGGCGGTTCTTTCTTCCACTGGGGCTACGACTGTACTCAGGGGTACTTCTAGGACAATGTCCTCGTTGGTTTGGGGTGGGGTCGCTCCGGTCTCCACCCATGTTTGTAACGCGTCTTTAAAATCGTCTTTTGTGCTTAGTCCGGTGATAGCGATACCTAGGGCTTTGCAGAATTGTTTGAGTTCTTTATGGGTGTACTCCTCTAATAGTTCTTTCTAGAATTCTGCGGTTGTTCCGGCTTCTTTAGTAGTCATCGTGGTTGTGAGTCTCTGTTAGTAGTGGCGAGTTACTCGCTGTACGATTTGCGCGGGCTCGGATCCCGTCGCTTGCCACCAATGTTGGAAAGGCGACCCCAGGGGAGACAGAAGGTGTCTGACTGTCCGCCCCGAGACCCACCTCTCTGTATGGAATAGGCCGAGCGCCGTAGGGAGGCCTCCTTGGCGAGGCTCCTCTCCTACAATCGTAACAGCTGAGCAATCACACTACTTACAGATGGACACCACACAGGAGGAATATTCACAAGAATATTTATATAAGCAATTAAGGCAAGTCCTTTGCAGGTTAGCAGGCAAGGATCGAGGGATCCGTAAAGTCTTGGTTTCGGGGATAGGGGGTAGCGGGACAGTCTTGGCACCAACTGATGCATGGATAGTTCAAGGGGTCAGGCCGCGACAGCGTCAGCAGGGCCTCGAAGATGGTTCAGCTCGGTCAGGCCGCGACAGCGTCAGCAGGGCCTCGAAGATGGTTCAGTTCGGTCAGGCCGCGACAGCGTCAGCAGGGCCTCGAAGATGGTTCAGTTCGGTCAGGCCGCGTCAGCGTCAGCAGGGCTTTGAAGATGGTTCGGTTCGGTCAGGCCGCGACAGCGTCAGCAGGGCCTCGAAGGTGGTTCAGCTTGGTCAGGCCGCGACAGCGTCAGCAGGGCCTCGAAGGTGGTTCAGCTTGGGCAGGCCGCGACAGCGTCAGCAGGGCCTCGAAGGTGGTTCAGCTTGGTCAGGCCGCGACAGCGTCAGCAGGGCCTCGAAGGTTCCAGGTGCAAGAGTTCGGATCAGGATCAGCCGCGACAAGGTCAGCAGGGCTTCGACTCCAAGATACAACTGGAGTCCTAATCCAGGGCTGGCCCAGATATAGGACTGGAGGCCTTTGATGTCCGGACCCTCGCACCTGGGGGTCAGAGGGGCCGGGATGAAGGTGTCCAGACACCCAGCAGGGGGGTGGAGCCAGCGCCCAGGGAGGCTGGAGGGCGATCGATACCAGGCATCCGGGGACGGCTGGAGGCCCCTCCAAACTCCCCTCTTCCGGGCTCCGCCAAGTGGCCACTCTACCACCTGGGAGGATCTTGGTGCCTCGATGTCGGGGCTTCGCTGAGGCCGGGGCCAGGGATGGCTGCGGCCCCGTGCTCGGGACGTGATGGGCCCAAGATGGAGGCGGGCCGGAAATGGTGGTCTGGCCTGGTCGCCAGACCGGCTGTGTTGGCGAGCCGGGTCCGCCGGGGTCCCAGGGGGGAGGGCCGTGGGTTGCCAGGGGGGCTGCTCTCGTCGAGGGTTCGTGTTCAGGGGGGTCGACAGCGGGTCGACGGAGGGCCGATGTCGTCCCAGGCCTGCCATGCGGGAGGGGTAGGACCACGCCACGAGGCCGAGTCCAACAGTATATATGTGTCTATATATAATGGTAAGTATAGGAATACTATACCTAAGCAAGGGGTGATTACACGACCTTGCCCCAGCTGAGTGATCAGCCAGTTGTGTCAGTTTGGATGGCAGCCAGGGGTGGCAAAAGATATGCTGCAGCCCCTGGTAGGCCTTGGGTGCACCTATGCCCTGGGTACCTATAGTACACTGTACAGGGACTCACAAGGGTGACCCATTTCCCAATTGGTGATGTACCTAAAGTACATGGTATGAATTTAGAGAGAGAACAGCAGGGATGTGGGTCTGATTAGCGGGCCCACAGCCACATTAAAGTCGAAAACCAGTGTAGCAAAAAGCAAAAAGTGGGGTGACCATAGGAAAGCAGACCCTACTCTCCTACACCGTGTGGTTCTAAAAATCTGGATTCATCCTCTGGACCTGAGGAGCATGATTGATCTCTCCTCTTTTAAGAAAAATCTAAAAACCTACCTATTTCCCAGAACACTGCACTAGACCTTTTCGGATGCTGGTAACATCGTGTATGTCATGATTATCTAAGCGCCAGGATGCCCGTTGGGTGACAGAAAGCGCTATACAAACATATCTATACATACATACATACATACATACATATAATAGTACTAGACTCGAGAATAAAAACTTCGTCCAAATAGGACGAATTTGGTATCAAAAGACCGAGAATGACGAGTACATCATGTACATGTATTTTCGGTGTGTTCGAGTGACGATTTCACCTCGAAATCGTCATTTACATTCTGAACCCCACTCCCATTTATATGTTGCCCTTTACATAGGCCTTAATCCAGTTGAATTTGATTCCACAAGGACACATACTCCTTAATCGACTTCTCCCTGACCTCAGTACAAGTTAGAACCATTGCCTCAGGCCGAACTCGTTAGGTCAGTTCCCTCCCAGTGGCCGGGCAAGATAGCATCTAGGCTCAACCAGCCATAAAACCATTTCAGCGCGCACACCTGCCATATCTCGCTCACATCTTTTCTCCACTCCTTTTCTTCACTTGCTTTATGATGGGGAGGTGACCGTTTTTATTGGGGGTCCAGCGATATCTGATGAAATGTTGGGCCTTGCCGGATGATTTGTTATGGGCAGCACGACGTGAAATATGTACATGTCATCATGACTCTGCTTTTCTTTTGTAACCAGTAACTATAAACGACATACTACGAATTCGAAGAATGTTTGCCCAAGGCCAAATATCATGTATAAAGAGAGAAGCCTGACTTCGTGAAAGTGTGCAGTCTCCTGAGAACATACCCGTATTGTACTTCTAGGACCCTGTTACCTTGGTTGCAGCCAATAAAGAATCTTTGACTTCACCTAGAAGACTCTGAGTTTCTGTAGGTCTGACTCAGGAGAACCCGAGGTCTCTGGGTGTTGATTCCCTGACACCGCTGGGTTACCGGTTCTGTGCCGGTTCTTAAAAACCCAGTACCTCAGTTGGCGCCCAGCGTTTGGGGCGATTCCAGTGGTACCAGTCAGCCTGAAGATCGTGAGGAGCTTCGTGTGAAAATTCCGGAGGAGGGCCCAACCACCTCATCGACCCCTGCATGTCGACGTGGTCCGAAGTTCTTTGCTGCGAGGTTCCCCGCTTCCCGACGGCTACAAGGACTGCTGCCCTGGCTATCGCCCTGATGTTGGACCCTTGAAGTTTTCGGTAGAGCGAAACACTAAGACGAGTCTTCTGGTGACGCCATCGATATTTTCAGTTAAGTATAAGTGGAGCGTCTCCCAGTCCTTAGTTAGACTTACTTTGTGGTATCTTTGGGATACAAAAGGTTTTGTATTGGTACTTGCAAGCACCATAACCGAAGGACTCGTGTATTCACGAGAAATATCGTACTCGATAATCCTTTGAAGTTTTGGAACTAGACTAGAGAGCGAGGATGCCTAGTCTTAGACTTGGGAATTTGTTTTGTCTTGGTAATAATAGGGACTCCCGATTGGAGGACTCATGTCCGGTTCCTCCAGTTGGAACTCCGACTTACGAGCTATATGTTAAACATGGGGTAGGCCCCATCGTTTACAACGAAGTATGGATTAAATACACTAGGAGAGATGGTGTTTTAAAATGGCCCCAATATGGTAGCTTTGATTCTGAAATCTTAGACAACCTTGAAGTAAAACTCTTTAAAAAGAAAGCCCGGCCGGCGATGTTTGACTCTTTTCGCTTATGGCGTAAAGAAGCCAAACAAAAAGAAATTAAATTAGCTAAGAAAAATAAGAGAGAAGGGGGACTTTCGGTAATGCAAGCTGCCGTGCAGTTTAAAGATAATGAGGAGGAGCAGATAAATGAGCAGTTGCACAGGCAACGTAAAATGGCAATAGATAAGTGTTATCCAGTTTTGCCGTATCTTCAGCAAGAGGCAGCAAAAGAGCGTGAAAAAGACCCATTAATGTCGCAATTATTAACTTCACCACCCCCCTATGCGCAGAATGCCACAGCACCCCGCAACCTTTAGTTGCACAAGCTGCGCCTCCTGCTCTTCCACAGCACCCACCAGCTGTTCTTCAGCTGGCTCCTACTTCTTCGGTGCAGCCTCCTCCAGGCCCACCGACCACTTCTGTTTCACCTGTGTTTTCTACGATTTTGCCTACTGTACTTTTTACGTCTCCTAATGCTCCCTCTACAACTTTGCCTAGTGCCCCCTCTATTTCCCCTGATACCTCTTCTGCTATCCCTACCCCCACCTTATCACACCCCGTTCTTCCACCTATTTTTCCTTCAGTTTCACCTTCCGTTCGGCAGAAAATGGCCAGCACTGTTACTAACTTTCTTTTATGTTAATTGTATTTTTATCGCGCACAGCTGCCCCAGCAAAGGGGCGTCCTGGCGCTTGGACAGACACTACAACATAACACACAGTAAAAGAAAGGGGCAACTATTCAGAGACGGGAAACAGGAAGGTTTTAATCGCCTGCCTGAAGGCAAGCAGGTCGTCAAGAGCTCGAATATGGACCGGAAGCGAGTTCCATAACCCTGCCGCAAGCACCCGGAAGGAACGGCCACCCATTCTGCATAATTTGAAACGGGGGCATACTGCCAGGTGGAGCGACTCAGATCTCAAGGACCTTGAAGGAAAATAGGGAGTAAGTAAGTTGGCAAGTGCCGGCGGCGAAGAAAACTTCAAAATTTTAAAAGCCAGACACAGCGCTTTGAACTTAATTCGCTGTCTGACCGGGAGCCAGTGTAGGGCCACGATCGTGCCAGCCACTGAACAGTGTCTGGGGAGGCCCACAATGGCACGTGCCGCGGCATTTTGAACCCTTTGTAGTCTAGAGGCCTCTGCTTGATTCATCCCTAGCATCAGCGAACTGCCGTAGTCCAGCCGGGATAGTATTGATGCCTGGACCACAAGCTGTCTAGTGGGGGGGTCAAAGTACTTTAAAACCGGCCTTGTACCCCGCAAGATGCCATAGCATGTGGCCGCCACCTTCTTGGTATGATCCATGAAGGTGAGTGCAGGATCCAGCCAAATGCCTAGATTTCTGACGCCAGAGGCAGGAATCGGAATGACACCCAGCTCTGGTGGCCACCACTGATTTCCCCATAGCTCCGCATGCTTCCCTAATACCAACACCTCAGTTTTGGTGGCATTCAACTGAAGGCAGTTGGTCCGGAGCCAGCTTGCTACCGCCACCAGACCCTCTCGGAATCTGGGAGCCTCCACCTCGGGGTCTCCACTAAGTGTCACCGCCAGCTGTGTGTCGTCAGCATATGAGGTCATCGTCAGACCCCACTGTTTGACGACTGCAGCTAGCGGTTTCACATAGAGGTTGAACATTGTAGGGCTCAACGAGGATCCCTGTGGGACTCCCATCTCCAAGGAATAAGTGGCGGATTGAGCTGGTGGTATAGCCACTTTGAAGGTTCGCTCCGATAGAAAGGAACGAAACCACTGGAGAGCGATGTCCGTAACTCCAGCTTCCTGTAAGCGTTGGATCAATATATGGTGGGACACAGTGTCAAAAGCAGCGCTTAGGTCTAATAGCAGGAGCGCTGCTGTATGACCCGAGTCAAGTACATGGCGAAGATGTTCCGTGATGTAAAGTAACGCCGTCTCGGTACTGTGTCCTGACCGGAAGCCATTCTGACTGGGATCTAATATCTGGTTACGAGCCAGATGCTCAGACAGAACTGAGTTGACATGGGCTTCCGTTATTTTCGCTATCCAAGGCAGAAGGGATATAGGTCTGTAGTTTTCTGGCATCCGGGGGTCAGAATTGGCCTTTTTTAAAATAGGGGTAATCACTGCCTGTTTCCATGCGGTGGGTACCATTCTGTTGGACAGTGACATATTGATTAATTTCACTATGGGGTCTCGGCACAACGGGGAAAGTGTGTTGATAAAAGCTGGCTTCAACGGGTCCAGAGGAGAACCTGACTTAACCCTGAGGCTGAGCCTGTCAAAGATTTCAATAGGCAGGTCTGGTAGAATAGCCAGGGTATCATGTCCCATAGCATCAGGTTCGGTTACCTCTAGATTTGAACAGCCTGTATCAAATCCTTGGTAGATTTTTTCCACTTTCTCTAAGAAGAAAGTGGCCAGATTGTCACAGTGGGAGTCTGTACAAATCACCTCCGAGGTGGCTTTTTTAGTCATCAGGTCCTTCAGGACCTTGAAAATCAGTTTTGAGGGGTTGGAACTGAGAGCAAATTCCTGTGCATAGAAAGCAGCTCGTGTTCTGCAAATAGCCCTGTGATAAACCTTCAGATCAGCGAAATACCGAATTTTCAGAGCAGGATCGTAAGATCTTCTCCATTCCCTCTCTGTTTTTCGGCAAGATTTTTTCAGCTCTGCAAGAGACTCATTATACCAAGGGCTTTGTGTTTTTATCCGCCCTTTCGACCACCGCATAGGTATAAGAGAGTCCAGAGCGTCGGTGATCCAGGTGCAGAACTGATGGTATCCTTGGTTCACATTTGTATTAACAAGGGTGCTCAGAGGTTTCTGTTCCAGTAGCCTATAAAACTCTTCGAGCTTTAGCTTATGCCAAGGCCTTTTTAAAATAGGCCTGTCCACCGATATAAAAGGCTTATCGTGGATCGAACAGAAGGCTTCCACTAGCAAATGATCCGTCCATCCCATCAACAAAGGGTCTGACACCTTCACCCCCTCAAGCGTGGAAAAAAAGGGGTCCAAAATATGGCCTCCTGAGTGGGTAGGAAGGGTGACAAGCTGGATAAGTTGCAGGGCTTCCAGATCCGCCAATAGAGTGCTCACGGTTGTGGATGACCCATTGTCAAAATGGATGTTAAGGTCCCCCAAGATGTTAAAATTGGCACAACCGAGCGCTATCGGGCTGACCATATTGGCCAGTGCGGACCTGAAGACAGAATCATTGCCGGGAGGGCGGTAAATGAGCATACCGCTGAATGTAAAGTGATGGCTAAAAGCAATTTTAAATATGGCGCTTTCACAAGCGGGCAGTCCTGAAAGTTTCCATTCAGCCGGGAAACAGGATTTGACTGCCATAGCAATACCACCTCCTCTAGTGGCCCTGTTGGCCGTGAAGATCTTATAATTCTGGGGAAAGGCTAGATTCAATATAGCAGAATCCGAGTCCTGAAGCCAGGTTTCGGTCAATAGAAAGAGATCAGGGTCATCTTTATCAATCAGTTCACGAATGAACTGATAGTGTTTGGCCAGAGACCTCACATTCAAACACCAGATCCGAAGATCCCGAGTCGCAACACGCTTGCGTGTGATGGTAGTAGCGTCTTCCAGGGAACGGATCTTGGTGGGACTCGTGAGTGACCAGCCTTTACAGGCCTTTACATAACATAACATAACTAACTTTCTTTTATCTCTTTTCGGGTCGCCTGCTACGACCCCTAACATAGGAAGAAGACAGTTGCGAAGTCAACTGCCTGATTATCAAGAGAGAGATTCCCTGAATAGTTTAGCTCGGAAATGGGTCATGGACACTGCAAAATATGATGTACAGTCTGTCATGGAAGTCTTCCATCAATGGGAAGCAGCGACACAGAGATATGTTTTCGAACAGATGTGTGTCTTTCTTGGCGAGGATTTGGAAGACAATGATCAAGAATGCATCCCACAAGAAATGTGCCGTGTACGATTTAAGTTTGGAGAGGGTATGATTGTAGGTCCAGATGTGGAAAAGGCAGTTGACATGCTATTATCATATCGGAGTAAGGGAAACAGTTCTGGGTCACCATCTGAATCTAGTGCATCTAGTAGGAAAAAGGCACGACAATACCCTATGAGAGAAGTTCCCCCACAGTGGAGAGAGGGTGACGCGACTGCTGTCCCACCTGTCCTGCCACACTTTCAGCGTGTATGGGTACATGTCCCATGGAAGCGAGCTGAAGTTTTAGCACTCAAACAAACATTACCAGATCCGCGTAAAAATCCTGCAGGGTATTATAAAGAGTTGTCACAAACTGCTGGGTCATGCATTATGAATTTAGCCGATATCGATATGCTATTTGGGAACGTTGTTCCACAGCCTTTATGGGGTAAAATTCGTCATGTAGATCATGACCAGGAATTAGGTGACACGTGGGCTAATATCACTACTACAGATGCCCGCCAAGTTGGTGGTGCCAAGCCTGAACCTTTGATAGCAGAACTACCTGGTAGAATAGTAGATTACATGAAAACGATAATGCCTGCAATACGCGTAAATTGGGATAAGTTGTCTGCATGCAAGCAAAAGAAAGAAGAAACTGTTTCAGATTTCTTCACCAGATTTGAAGAAACATTCATTGACCATAGCGGTCAAGATATGACCACGGAAGGTGGTCAGAGATTGTTTATCGATAAATTCGTGCACAATCTGCTTCCAGAATTGTGAAGAAAATTAAAAGATTCAGAAAGTTCTTGGGCAGTCTCATCTTCAGCGCAGATATTAGCTACTGCACAATACTACGAGAATAGAGACAAAGATGAGAAAGATAAAATTGAAAAGAAAACTAGAGAACTCAAAACGAAGGTTTTGCTACAGCAAGCCTATCCGCCACGTGGTGGTGGTAATCAAAATAATAATGGTCAGAATCACTACCAAAATACTTTTCAGCAGCCTCAACAGTATCAGAGAAACTTGCAAAGATTCGATTACACTCAACCCCGTGTAGGTCCTAACCAGTGTTTATATTGCAAACAAGAGGGTCATTACAAGTATAACTGTCCTGCCCTGCCACAACGTACGAATGGAGTTCCTGGCGTTAGAGGTCGTGGCAGTCAGCAAGCACCTAGAGGTAGAGGACGTGGAAACGCCCCTCAGGACGCGCGCCCCCTTCCGCCACAAAACTCTATGAACAGCTTTGATCAGCAGAATAACGTATCTGACAGGACCGCTCAATACTATGTTGATGAGTATTACACAGAAAATGAGCAGTGGGAGAATGAGGATTGCTAGGACAGCCATAGACAAAGAGAGGGAGTTGTTTCAGTTCCAGTAGATCAGAGTGGACCTTACGTTGAGGTGATTACATCAGGTGTGTCAGAACCTTTTCTGTTGGATACTGGTGCTACAAAGAGTTCTATTATGCACTCCAAACTCCCTGGCGCACCTTTGTCTGGCAAAATGAACGTTTCTGTAGGTTTTTCTGGCGCCCCAGTTAGAAATCCGATTTCTGACCCTTTATCTCTTTCTGTTGGTCCTTGTGAATTCGAAGCACCCCTTATTCTGACGACAGGTTGTGGTGAGAATCTGCTAGGATTGGATTTGTTAAAGAGATTGTATGCGACTTTGTATTGTTCTCCTTCAGGAGTACAACTTACTTTAGGTAAGAAAGCTGTTTCTCCCATTTATTTGTCGAGAAATGCACTTCCAGCAGAATTGTCGACTCTCCCAGATATTCTTTGGGCTACTGGTCCTAATGATGTAGGTCTTTTAGAAATTCCACCATATGTTGTAACATTGAAGTCGAATGTCAAAATGCCACAAATTCCCCAATACAGAATATCTAATGAGGGTGAAAAAGCTTTGCTAGCGATTGTTTACGAGTTGATTGAAAAAGACGTGATTGAAGAAACATGAGGCAATGTTTGCAATAGTCCTGTTCTGCCTGTTTTAAAACGAACTGACCCTTCTCAGCCACCTGTGTACAGATTGGTGATTGACCTTAGAGAGGTGAATAAAATAGTTGTGCCACAATTCCCAGTTGTCCCCGACATTACCACACTATTGACTATGATTCCAGCTTCTGCCTCCTGGTTTTCGGTGATTGACCTGAAGAATGCTTTCTTCAGTATCCCGATTGCTGAGGAAAGCAGGGATATTTTTTCCTTCAGTTTAGGAGGTCGCAGCTTCCGCTTCAAACGCGCTCCTCAGGGCTACTGTGAAAGCCCCTCAATATACAGTCAAGCTCTGAAAGCCCAGCTTGACACAATGGTTTTGCCTAAAGGTGCCAATCTTGTACAGTACGTGGACGATTTGCTCATCGCTGCGGATACTGAGAAAATTTGTAAAACGGCCACGTTGTCATTATTGCGTCATCTATGTGATCTGCATCACAAGGTGTCACTTTCCAAGCTTCAATATTGCCGACAAGAAGTGACCTACTTAGGTCATCTCTTATCGAAGGAGGGAAGGAAACTGACCCCAGAAAGAATTCAGGCAATAGCAAAATTGAATGTGCCAAGAACACAGAGA
Source organism: Lissotriton helveticus (assembly GCF_964261635.1). NCBI lineage: Eukaryota > Metazoa > Chordata > Amphibia > Caudata > Salamandridae > Lissotriton > Lissotriton helveticus. The sequence continues at coordinate 428,203,140 of NC_136068.1, forward strand.
GAAGTACGTGCTTTCTTGGGCATTACATCGTACTGTAGACAGTGGATTCCAAATTTTTCATTATTGGCCAAACCCTTGGTGGCATTAACGTGTAAAAATACACCCAATCCCATTCCTTGGTCTGAAGAGTGTCAGAAAAGTTTTCTCGAATTACGCACAGCCTTATGTTCGGCCCCTGTGTTAGGTACCCCCAACTACAGTAAGCCTTTCACATTATATGTCCACGAGAAGGAGGGCTGTGCATTGTCTGTGCTGACTCAGTTATTCGGAGATAGACAGCGGCCATGCGCCTATTTTTCGTCAACTCTGGATCCGGTAGCACGAGCATTGCCAAGTTGTTTAAGGGCCACAGCAGCAGCAGCTGTTTCTATTCGACAGTCTGCTGGTCTAGTAATGAATAATACACTAATCGTGATGGTCCCGCATGCAGTAGACACATTGTTAAATAGGACCAAGACACAGCACTTAACTAGTGCTCGACTGTCCAGTTACGAATTGATGCTACTAGCGAGCCATGTGCACATAAAAAGGTGTAGTACCTTGAACCTAGCCACATTGTTACCAATTGCAGAAGAATCAGATGCTTCAGAACAGCACGATTGTTTTCTTAGAACAGAGGAAGAGACGAAAGGGAGAGTTGATTTGTTCGACACTCCTCTTGCTGAATGTGATGGTACATTGTGGGTAGATGGTTCATGCTTTAAGCCCCCAAATGGGAACGTGACTACAGCATATGCTGTCACAACTTTGCACACAGTCGTTGAAACTGCGCGAATACCACATGGTTCAGCTCAAGCCGCGGAACTCGTTGCACTTACGAGAGCATGTGTATTGTCTAGAGGAATGAAAGTGACTGTCTATACCGACAGCCAGTATGCATTTGGAGTGGCTCACAGTTTTGGACAATTGTGGAGAGAACGTGGGTTCCTGACCTCGCATGGAACTAAGATTCAGCATGGTCAGTTGGTGAATGAGCTTCTTGAATCACTGACGTTGCCCCTGCAAATAGCGATTGTGAAATGTAGTGCACACAAGAAGGTGACTGATGATGTTGGTCGTGGAAATGCCTTTGCTGATGAAACCGCTAAGGAAACTGCAAAGAATGTGATGAGCCGAATGTATGTTGCGAGCCCAGAAAGATGGACTGGTGATGTTGGAATATGTGAGGACATGATAGAGAGCGTGAAGTCCATCCAAGCTGAGGCCACGGAGAAAGAGTTAAGCATGTGGAGAGAAAGTACAGGGAGAATGGATGCAAATGATTGTTGGATTGAATTGACAGAGCATCAGAGATGGTTGTTACCCAATGCATATGTGCCTGCAGTGGTTACAATGGCTCATGGAATGGCCCATATCAGCGCGAAAGGGATTTGCGAGTTGTTGGCCCCAGTGTGGAAGAATTCAGGGATTCCCAAATATGCAGAGAACGTTGTCAAGAATTGCATGGTATGTCTGAAACACAATCCTGGTAGGGGAACCCCAACTCCAGCTGGTCATTTTGCACCTCCTACGTATCCGTTCGAGGTTTTGCAGCTAGATTTCATACACATGGAGAGGTGCAACAACTTAAAATACGTGCTCGTGGTTGTTTGTGCCTTCTCAAGATGGGTAGAAGCCTATCCCCTAAAAGACAATACTGCCTTGTCCACAGCGAAAGCCCTTGTAAATGAGTTCTTCCCCAGGTTTGGAATGCCTAGAATGGTCTGGTCTGACAACGGAAGTGAATTTGTGGGTCGTGTGATGAAAAGAGTGTGTGAAGGGCTAGGGATTAGACAGAAGTTCCACGCTGCAAATCACCCCCAATCAGCTGGATTAGTGGAATGTTACAATGGCACGCTTAAACTTAAATTGGCCAAAATCCAAGCGAGCACAGGTCTTAAATGGCCTGACGCTCTACCCTTAGCACTCCTATCCACCAGAATGACTGTGCATTCGCGAGTGAAGCTCAGCCCTTATGAAATAGTCTTTGGTCGGCCAGCCAACATATGGGGAGTGCCTAGGCCCACGAAATTCAGCGAGCTGCAACACCCTATTTTGCTTGATTACTTGTATGAATTGACGGCTAAATTGCGTGTTTTATATCAACAGGTCCACAACACCTTGCCTCCGGTCTCTGAGACTCCGGGTCACTCCATTGACCCCGGTTCCTGGGTGCTTGTCCGCAACTTTCAAAGAACAAGAAACGACCAGCCCAGATGGACCGGGCCTCACCTCGTCCTCCTGTCTACAAGGTCGGCTGTTAGGGTGGAGGGGAAGGCCAATTGGGTCCACGGGATCCATTGTAAGAAGATACCCTTCCCTCTGCCACATGACCAATGGGTCCAGAAAGGAGGCACTGACTCAGAGCGCACAACTGATGAACGTGTAAAAGAAGCTAACCCTGATTGTGAAAGTGAGAACATTTTTCAAGAAACTGTGCCACCACCAGAACAATTGAACTCTGTGGAACCTGAGCTACTATTTCTGGACCAGACAGTACCCGGGAAAAGACGCTACAATTTGCGACCAAGAAAAACAGACTAAAGTAAAAGTGATTTCTTTTATGATCCGAGAGAAAAACCAGTGGACTAATAAAAAATGTGTTTTTCCCCAAATCCTATTTTTGAAAGTGCAGATCTCCCATCTAGGTAACTTGCTTATTTTTGTTTTTTCGAACCGCCATCCGGGTTCCGCTGCTAGGGTCGCGGTTGATTAAAGACTTTTGGGTGCAGCTGACGACGTTAGGTCGTTGGTTCTGGTTGGTCCAAGGGAGCTGCCCTAGACTGACGGAAGCATCCTTTAGCAGAGGCAACCTACCACCGCGGGCAGCACCTTAGAGAGGATGGAGTTTCCTGATGTGGAGAGGCCTGCCAAACAAATGAACTTTAAGCAGAGACTTTTTAACACGATGACGAAGAAAAGTTTTATAATAGTGTGTATTTTTATGCTATCCAGCGTAATGGTCTTTTTGATAAGCTATGTTTTATTCTCTTTTCATGTGACATTTGCGCCCACTACATCACCCATACCTCCTCCTACTGTTTCCTCTCATTCTTTCCACCCTCTGCCTGTCCACGAATCAAATAGGAGATTAGAGTTCATTAATAACTCCTTCGTTCAGTTATTACACCAACACCAACTTGTAATGAACACAACTAACTGCTGGGTGTGTGGTCTCATGCCCCACACCACGGATAAAGGTATCCCCTATTTGGTCCTGCCATTTAGTCACAATGGTTCAGTCTGGGCATATAGGACAATGTTCATATATGCACGAGAAATCCAACCCCTACGTTCTGTAAAAGACAACCTCAAGACTAGCGCCCTAGTCAAAGGTATAGTTGACATGATCAAGGAAGTAACTTCTTACGAAGATACCCCGGATGATGAGATACTAGCGTATGTAGGTTGGAACGTGACCGGATATGGCACTACATTAAGTGAGAAACAGCAAACCAAAAGATCGTCCCCTATCTGGATCGTACCCCATCAAGGTCACCTGTGTCTGCAAGGTATTGGCAAGAATCCCAGAGCGCAGCTAGGGAAGAGTGTCTGTACAGAAACGTATGTTTTTGGATCTCAGACTTCCCCTGCGTTTCTAGCCGCTAAGGGTACTTATTTCATCTGCCATGATAGAGCCTATACATGGTTGCCCCCTGACTTCTCGGGCTCATGTTTTGTTTCATTCCTGTTACCTCCCACCTACACAGCAGCGGCGGATTACCATCGGACAAGGGTAGTTAGAGGTGTTTTGAGCAAAGAAGACACTGCAGGTCAAGAATTTGGTGACTTTGCAATGGGTTTTCTGCCGTTCTGGGGAGCCATGGCTAACAGCAGGAACATAAGGCAATTGACAAGGGTAGTTGAATCCACCGTGACTGAAACTGCTGGTGCCCTTAGTAACCTGACTGCTGAGCTCCAGTCGGATCGACTTATGACCCTTCAGAACCGGGTCGCTTTGGATGTAATACTTGCGGACCGAGGTGGAGTATGCAAATTGATCCAGTCTAGTTGTTGCATTTTCATCCCAGATAATGCTCCAACAGTGTACAGGGCCATCTCCAAACTGCATAAGATTTCCGAATCTATTCATGTGGATAAAGGAGATTGGTCGTTAATGGGATGGTTCTGGGAACTGATATCTGCCTGGGGATGGAAAATTCTGATGGTCATTGGGATGGTCTTAGCCATTCTTTTCCTGTTCTGTCTATGCATACAGTGTGCTCCTGCAATATGTGGCCTCTGTGCTACATCATGTGTGAGGAAGCCTGTGTCAAGAGATGAACTCAGTACTAGAATGATGTTACAGCAACATCTCAATGACTTTAGGAATTTAGATCTGGACTCAGACTAACATGAGGATAGATTAATTGCCTATGTAAGGGCAAAAGGAGGGTTTGTGGTTCTGAAAATCTGGATTCATATAATAGTACTGGACTCGAGAATAAAAACTTTGTCGAAATAGGACGAATTTGGTATCAAAAGACCGAGAATGACGAGTACATCATGTACATGTATTTTCGGTGTGTTCGAGTGACGATTTCACCTCGAAATCGTCATTTACATTCTGAACCCCACTCCCATTTATATGTTGCCCTTTACATAGGCCTTAATCCAGTTGAATTTGATTCCACAAGGACACATACTCCATAATCGACTTCTCCCTGACCTCAGTACAAGTTAGAACCATTGCCCCAGGCCGAACTCGTTAGGTCAGTTCCCTCCCAGTGGCCGAGCAAGATAGCATCTAGGCTCAACCAGCCATAAAACCATTTCAGCGCGCACACCTGCCATATCTCGCTCACATCTTTTCTCCACTCCTTTTCTTCACTTGCTTTATGATGGGGAGGTGACCGTTTTTATTGGGGGTCCAGCGATATCTGATGAAATGTTGGGCCTTGCTGGATGATTTGTTATGGGCAGCACGACGTGAAATATGTACATGTCATCATGACTCTGCTTTTCTTTTGTAACCAGTAACTATAAACGACATACTACGAATTCGAAGAATGTTTGCCCAAGGCCGAATATCATGTATAAAGAGAGAAGCCTGACTTCGTGAAAGTGTGCAGTCTCCTGAGAACATACCCGTATTGTACTTCTAGGACCCTGTTACCTTGGTTGCAGCCAATAAAGAATCTTTGACTTCACCTAGAAGACTCTGAGTTTCTGTAGGTCTGACTCAGGAGAACCCGAGGTCTCTGGGTGTTGATTCCCTGACACCGCTGGGTTACCGGTTCTGTGCCGGTTCTTAAAAACCCAGTACCTCAACCGGGATGATGAGTTGAGCTGAAATGCAGGAGCGGGCCCCACGCGGCACTCGTGGAGTGTGGAGGGCTGAGCTCTTGTGCAGATGTTGCTTGGGTCTGGGGCTTCTCGTGCCCCAATGCACAACTGCGAGTTACCTCAGGAGTCGGTGCAGTTAGCAATTTGCAGGATGTCCAGGGAGTCTGGTCCCACGTCTCTCTTGTCCGCCACGGGTCTCAGCTTCGCTGTGGATGTGGGTCAGAGTCCAAGAAGTCTGGAGGTCCAGTCTTGAGTAGCTGAGTTATCGGGTTCCGTCGGGAACATCGACAAAGCAAACCGGCAAGTTACTGGTGGTGCCTGTTTGAACAGGGTGTTCACTCCTTGACCACAAGGGAGATCTTCTTCAGTCTTCTAGTCGGCATAGAATGTCGAAGTCCAAGAGTTTCGTGTCGTAGTTTCTTTCCAGGGTAATCTGATGTCTCTAGACACAGCTCCTAACTTTATACCAAACTAAGGGGTTGGATTACCTGCTAGGTCCCTCCTATGGGTGGACCCTGAGAAGGGGTTGGTTACACCCCTTTCTCTTTGTCCAGTTTTGCGCCAGAGCTGGGGCTGGAGTGCCCAAGCAACTGGTTTGAACCGGGCTATGCATGGAGCACCTTATGTGCCCAAGGCAGTGTCTCATTTTGCAGCCCTCCCTGCCCCAATACACTAAAAGTCTGTCTGGGGAGGTGCTAGCACCTCACAAGGCAGGAAACCTATTGTCCAGGCCTCCCCTGCCGGAGTTTCGTCCAGCAGCAGGAGGTCAGACTCGTGTCTGTGGCAGCAGCATCCATTTTGTGATGCTGAGGCTCTGTTTAACTTTAACCGGGTAAAGCAGTAACCAACATGTATTCTCCCTCTAGAAGGGTGGAATGTTACCCCCGCCGCCAGAATTGGCGGGGGGTAGTATTCCAAAGCATTTGACACCTTACACAACATGTTTTGATAAAACCAAACCAAAGTTAGCATTTAACCGCGAGGATTATAATGCACTTAAGAGTATATGGTATGGCTATATCATAGAACAGCTATAAGGACATGGTTCCTAAAGCTGCAGAGGGGCTCCGCTCATGCTAGGGCACCCTCTCACATAAAACCAAGCACTCTGCCTCCAGGATTGTTAAGGCCTGCCTTAGGAGTGACTTATAGGTGCATATGTGTCTACATATAAGGGTAGATATAGGTGTACTATATCTAAGCAAGGGGTGATTACACCACCTTGCCCAGGCTGAGTGATCAGCCTGTGGTGTCAGTTTGGATGGCCAGCCAGGGATGGCATAATACATGCTGCAGCCCCTGGTAGGCCTTGGATGCACCTTTACCCTGGGTACCTATGTCAGTCAGTCAGTCAGTCAGTCAGTCAAATATACTTTTATAGATTCATTTAAAAAATCATAAAAGGATGGCAAACCATCATTAAACAGTGCTTTCAATGAACATTTTAAAAACATGAGAGAGACAAAAAAGGTCTGAAAATCGTGACCACAATTAGAAGGCTAGCGGCTATAACAATACATTAAAAGTAATAATGATGGGAGGATGAGCCTAGCACGGGACCAAGATGGCCGCATGATCGTGTAGCTCCTTTAGACCCGTTCCTCCGTTCGTCTATCCTGCCATATATATTGTGACCCGAGGACCGCGTTCGGTGGGGGAATAGTATTGCTGCGCCCTGGTGAAATTGCGGCTCGAAGGGCGCAATTCTACCCCCCCCCAAATCGTCGTCCGAAGTTTCGGGCCTTTCCGTCGCCTGGGCCGCGGATTCTGGTGTCGGATGTGGCTGGGACCTAATGCGACAACAGCGGCTGTGTCTACCGGAAGTGGTGCCTCTCCTACAACCATCTCTAGGGCCCACCTCTAACTGCTGGGCGCTTCTACGGGGCCTTCCATGCACAGATTCTCCACTCTTGGTTCGGCTCTTGGAGCGTGGAGGAGGTGTGAAGTGTTGTCGGAGGTGTGAACTTGTGTGACAATAGACTGGTTGCCTGAGTCCTCTTTGGTCACCCTCCATGGCGGTGAGATCGGACTCCGAGAAACCCCCCACCAGGGGTGGCAGAGTTCAGAAATCGGTCCAGTCCAATAAACTGGACAGATATACGCTCCCTAAGGGATCTCCGAGCGACCAGAGACAACTTCCCGTAACCGGGACTACCTCCCCGAGTGGCGGCTCCGAGCCCTCTTTGCAAGATATAATGGAGGTCGTCACCAGAATTGAGACATCTATGGTGACTAGGATGGATGTGCTTGATACCAAATTGGATTCGGTTAAGATTGATGTTAACCTTCTGCGCACAGACCACGCTAAGACTAGCGAAAAAGTGAAATCCCTCGACATAAAAACATCGAGCCTGGTAAATGACACCGCTGAGCTCCAGAGAGGTCCGGGCCTTACAAGCGGCACGAGAGGAAACCTGACGGCTGCTCGATGATTATGAGGGTCGTAATCGGCGCAACAACGGAAAATGCGGAAATGCGCACACCTGATCTCTTTGTTGAAGACCTGATCCTTAATCACCTGAAGCCTAAGGGACTTAGCAAGTTTTTCACGGTGGAAAGGGCGCATAGGGTGCTGGGCGGCCCGCCGAAAGTGGGGGCGCCAGCTAGACCCATGATTGCGAGGGTTCTGAATTTTCAGGACCGTGATGCCATTCTACAGACCTCACGAACGGATGGCCCGTTACGGTATGAGAATGTTACCGTGTCTTTCTTTCCGGACTTTACGCAAGCCGTACAAAAGATGCGTCAGAGTTTCCTCCAAGTCAAGCGGAGGTTGAGAGACAAAGGGATTAAGTACTCTATGCTATATCCTGCTAAGCTACGAGTCGAAGCGAATGAGCGGACTTCGTTTTTTGATAATGCGGAAGTGGCATCGGACTGGTTGGACACTGTGAGGCCTGATGACACTGGAAAACAGCGACACGACACTGAGAATGGTCGGCAGGGCCCGGAATGAGAGACTTCTGTCTTGAGCGCTTGCTTGGTTTTTGATCACGGGGGGGGGAGGGGGGATATGGCCTTTCATTATTGTGTAACTGTACTGAATTGGACTAAAATGTTTGTTTCTTGGGAATGATTCTTTTGGGGGGATGGGTTCGGGGCTGCGCGGCAGGCGCCTCCTCTTCCTACTTTTAGTTACCATTGTTGGGCGGGGCGACAGGCACACTGCGAGTTGGGGTTGGGGCGTTGTCCTGATGCAGGGGTGCAGGGAGGGGGGAAGGCTTCTGAGTGAGGGAGGGGGGTTGTTTGCTGTTTTTTGGTTTCGGTTTCATTTTGAATTGCATTGGGTGTTGACGGATGTGAATATGCGCGGAGGAGTGGGGTGAATGTCTTGCTCCAATCAGGGATCGGGGATTCGGGTGCTGAGTTGGAACGTGAATGGTCTGGGGGACAAAATTAAAAGGGGCATGGTCAGTCAGTTCGTCAGGCGTCATTCGCCAGATGTGGTACTTCTGCAGGAGACTCATCTTGTGGGCAATCGCTGTATGGCCCTTCATAGAGGGGGCTATAAATTAATCGCACATGCAGGGTTTACAACAGGCTCCAGGGGAGTTGGGATCTTGGTGAAGAAGGCTTTTCCGGTTGAGGTGCAGGCTACATGGTCGGACCAGCGAGGCAGATATGTGGGAGTGTCTGGGAGGATCGGGGGTAAAGCTGTTACTTTTCTTTCTGTTTATGTTCCCCCAGCCCTCCAATCTGATACTTTTAAGGATCTTGCTAATGTTTTCCTCTCGCTCCCACTTGGTCTCCTGGTCCTGGGTGGCGACTTTAATACTGTATTGGATAGATGCTTAGACCGTGTCCCACCGAGATCGCTTCCTCCGGCGCGTCAGTGGCTCTCTGAGTTCTTGGACTCTTTGGGTCCGGTTGATGTTTGCCGCCTTTTGAATCCTGGACTGAGGAGTTATACCCATCTTTCGGCGGCACATGGCTCCATGTCGTGGCTCGATTATATCCTGTTGCCCGCTGCTATGGCTGACACTATTAGGGAGGCGCGTCATCTGGGTAGAGGTGTCTCTGATCATTCCCCAGTTTGGGTTCGAGTGGAAATGGGACAGCCTATGGTAGGTAGAATTGCACCCATCAACGCCTGGCATCTTAGAGACCCAGTTCTTAGGAAAGAACTGTGTGGGGCTTCCGAACGCTATTTTCAGCATAATCAGGGAACTGTGGATTCGGCCCAGACAGTGTGGGAGGTCTATAAAGTGGTCTTGCGAGGAGAGGCGTTGTCTCTCATCGCGGGTAAGAAAAGGAGCCGTTTAGCGGAAATCAATGCGGCTGAGGCTGAGATTGTCCGCTTGGAAAAACAAGTCGCCGGTGATGCTACTGCTGAGAATCGGCATCAGCTACGCCTCAAACAAGATGAATATCATGGGCTGTCTAGGGAATCGGCTGTGACGCAACATAAAGAAGTCCAGAGTAGGATCTATGAACATGGTGATAGGGCAGGTAAGCTTATAGTGTGGCTGGAGCGAGGAGATCGCGCCTCTCGGTTAGTCCCTGAGCTTGACAGTGGGGGTCCTGAAACTCTAACTGATCCTCAGTTGATTGCGGACTCCTTTGGCTGTTACTATAAGAATATCTATGCTTCATCGGATACACACGACGACTCTGAACATGCTGAGATGATAAGAGATATTATCATGCCTAAGTTGCCCGATGATGACCGGAAATATATGGATTCCGTTATTACGGATGACGAAATTGGGGGAGCTATTAGGAGCATCAACTCAGGGAAGGCGACAGGCCCCAATGGTATTCCTATTGAGCTCTATAAATTGAATGCTCATAAAATCGCGCCGCATCTTAGAGCCATGTTTGTTAAAAGTAAAGAGGTTGGCGTCCTCCCCTATGATCAGCGTATTGCTAATATTGTTGTGATTCACAAGCCAGGTAAGCCCCGGACCTCCCCCTCTTCCTATAGACCTATCTCTTTGCTCAATGCGGAACCCAAGATTTTGGCCAAAATACTGGCGATCAGATTGGTCAAGGTGATTTCCGCCTTGGTGCACCCGGATCAATCGGGCTTTATGCCACGCCGTAACACTGCACTTAATCTTCGACATTTGCATGGCGTTTTGGGTAGTGTTGGTGTCTCTTGATGCCACCATGGCCTTTGACCGGATTGAATGGTCGTATCTATTCGCTGTGTTGGAGAAGCTGGGCTTCGGGCCCGAGTTTATTGGATGGGTGCGTTTGCTTTATACTGCCCCTTTGGCTCGCTTAGTTGTGAATAATTGTCAATCCGGTGATTTTGAATTGGAGAGAGGGATGCAACAGGGATGTCCACTGTCGCCCCTTCTGTTTGCTTTGGCGCTGGAGCCTTTGGCGGCTTGGATTAGATGGGACAGGACGGTGCGTGGACTGCGGTGGTCCCCTGATTGGGAGAATAAGATCTCTCTCTATGCTGATGATGTGCTTCTCTATCTCATCTCACCTAGGTCCTCGCTCGATGTTTTTCTTGACATTCTCAGAGTGTTTGGTGAGTTCTCAGGCTTTGCTATTAATTGGGCTAAGTCCGTATTGTTGGTTCTGTCGGGGAATCCGCCGGTGGTCCCGCAGAACTGCCCTCTCCAGATTGCCACTAAAGGTTTTGTATATCTGGGAATCTACATTGCTTTGGACGCCAAGACAAGATATGTTGAGAACTTGCTGCCGCCGTTGGTTAGATTGCGTGTTGATGTTGAGCGCTGGAGGGCGTTACCCTTGTCACTTCTGGGCAGAGCGGTTTTCTTTAAAATGTTGGCTCTTCCGCGATTCTTATACGTTCTCCAAAATGCTATGGACCCTGTACCTGCCAAATACTACAAGGAGGTTGAGGCGCTTCAGAGGCTGCTTCTCTGGGATGGTAGACCCCGCATTGCCTACACTAAACTCACCGTAGCCTGGTATGATGGGGGTATTGGGCTTCCCGATCTGAGGAAATATTATTGGGCCTCCCAGTTGGCAGCTGTTAATCAGATAGTCTACGGCCTGCCGGGAGACCCTGGCTATGCTATGGATCGTAGTCAGTCCCCTGGGGGAGATTTCCTTCGGGCCCTGTATAATCGGCTGGGGCGGTTCTCTCTGGCGGGTCCCACCTCACATGCAGTAAGGGTTTGGCATGCGGCTAATAGGAATCTGGGACGGGAAGGGAGATTGACTCTCGCGACCCCTCTCTTTAGCTCCGCCAAATTGGGCAATCTGTGGACCACCAAAGGCTTCGACAAGTGGAAGTTGATTGGAATCAGTCAGATAAAAGATGTCTGGGGGAGAGGGGAGGTACTAGCCTTCGAGGCGCTTCAGCAGAATCATCACCTTCATAACAACGAGCACTTTCGCTACCTGCAGGTCAGACATGCCCTCCTCTCCCATGTGTTACCGGGAGACACCCTCCCCGAGGCCTCCCCCCTTGAAGATCGTGTATTGGATGGGCATCTTCCAGAAAAGACCATCTCATTGATATACCGAAAGTTGATCAATCACATGGAAGACCCGCTGAAGTCTATCAGGGAGGCGTGGGTAGCCGATGGATTAGAGTTGGATGATGAGGACTGGGTCGAGGCTGTGTCTTCCCCCAAGGTGGTGGCGATACAGATGAGGTTGCGTCTGGTGCAATTTAAGATTCTACATAGGTCTTATGTAACTGGTCCGGGTCTGGTGAGGATGGGATGGAGTACAAATGGGGAATGCAAGAGAGGCTGTGGAGAGGTTGCGACGTTTCTACACATACTGTGGCACTGCGATAGAGTTCAGACTTATTGGCGCGCTACACATGAGACTCAACGAGATGTCCTGGGCTGTGAGGTGAGATTGGAGGTGCGCAGATGTCTTTTAAATGTTTGGGAACCCACGGATCTTAATCAATATCTAAAGCAATGGGTTACGCTGGCCTGTATGATTGCCAAATGCAATATAGCACAGCTATGGGGAGCCACTCAATCGTCGCAGCGCGCTAAGTGGGCCCAAGACCTGGACTTGTGTATGTTCAGAGAGTGTGCTGTGTATGTTGCGAGGGGCTGCCCTGAAAAGTGGATAAAGATTTGGGGGCCGTGGAATGTGTACCGGGGAGATTTTTGGGTTCCCCCAGCCAGGCAAACTGATTTAGACACTCTGGATTCCCCTTGATTCTAAGCTCTTGCTATTCTGTTTTGTATCCTGTTTGCGAGACGTCCTCTGCTCCGAGCACTGCAGTGATAATGCCGATGTATTCCCAATGCAATTGTTATGTTTGTTTCATTGTTTAATGGTTAATAAAAAGAAATATAAAAAAAAAATAATAATGATATGGGCCAGCAGATTATTTAATAGCGGTTTGTCTTGAATTCATTTTGTCCAGTTCCTTTGCTGCTATTTTCCAGAATGTTATGTCGCAACTGGACAGGGGGATTGCAAGCCCGTCGAGACACCTGATGACTGCGGCTCTGCATGTTCTTATCTGTTCCTTCTTTTTTTTTTTTTTTTTTTTTTTAAAAGCAAGACTTTATTAGCATTATTCGGTTAAGGTACAATCAAATGCCTCTATATAGGGAGGCCAGGTTTGTTGAGTATCGCAAGTGTGGTAAACGTTCAAGTGCATCGGTCCATTCTGGCTATTTGTTGCTTACAGTACATGAGGCAATTCTGATATTCAGAAACCATTCTGTTCTATACATTACATTCGCTTGCATTTTGTATTTTGTGGAAACAATAAAACTTTGAACTAAACATGTGACTCAACATTAATCGACATATCTATATTCGTGGAGTATCGAATTAGGTAGTCGCTGGCACGTGTTATCTCTGTGCGCATCGTTCCTCACCACCTCCCCGTGTGGCCACCCCCCCACAGCTGCCTGTATCAGAATGCACCCTGTGTGGCGCCCCCGCATATAGCATGACTCACTCCACAGTAGTTAGTCAATGTCAGTCTCATCATCAGAGCTCTCACTATCATCCTCTGGCAACGGATCACATATGTCCCCTCTATATGCGTTCCACTGTAGCCAAACTCCATTACATTTACGAGGATTGTCTCTCATCTTGTACACTGCCCTCTCCGTTATCATGAGCGTGTCCATGTTTCTGAGCCATTGCGCCAGTGTGGGGAGCTCTGCTGCACCCCATTTTTGCGCAATGTCGCGTTTGGCCACCATGCAGCCTATCGTAACCCATAGTTTACCATAGTGTGTCAGATCAGTAGGCCCCCAGACATTCAACAAACATACCCTTGGGTCCTGTGTTATATTGGAATTCAGTGTTTGTGCGATGGTACGGAGTACTCGTTGCCAATAACTCATTAGGTATGTGCAGCTCCAGAGTGTATGTAGGAGTGTGCCCTCCCCACCGCATCCCCTCAGACAGTGTGGGTTATCCGCCCTCTGTAATTTATGCAAGGCCACTCTAGTATAATAGATCCTATGGAGGACTTTCAGTTGTACCAGGCAGAACCTAGCCGAAATACCGGCTTCACGTGGGGATGAAAGAGCTGCATTCCATTCAGATTCGTCAAAATCCCCAAGGTCTTCCACCCACTTTTCTTTAAGTTTACCTAGTGGCTCTGGTAGGTTATTGAGCAGTTTTCGGTATGTTAGGGAAGTCGCACTCTCCAGTATACAATCCGTGAGCAGGCGGTCTTCCAACGGGGAGGACTCCGGAGGCGTGGAGCCCGGTGGGATTGCCGCTAGAAGGGCATGTCTGATTTGCATGTATCTGAATCGTTCTGTGTCGCCCAATTCGTATTGTTGTTGAAGGGAAATGAACGGGACCACTCCCTCCCTGGACCACATGTCTCCCACAGTCGAAATCCCAATGGCGTCCCACTGAGCGAACCCCTTAGTACGCCTCAGATGGCCTAGGGCCTTAGTGTCCCACAATGGTGTTAGTTTTGTAATGATTCCCTCCCAATGTAGTTTCGATTGCGCCCTGTACCACAGTTGTACTGTGTGTTTGGTGGGCCCTGTCAGCTTCGCCGCAATGCCCTTGTGGTACAGAGGTGCCAACATGCTGTTAGTGCCCAGTTGAGCCCGGTCCGCCTTAAAGGCTGGGTCATCCTGTGGTGCGTGCATCCATTTATTGAGAATTTTGAGCTGTGCCGCCCAGTAGTACAATTGCATATTAGGTAGTGCAATTCCACCGTCGTACCAGCTCCTATTAAGTTTCGCGTGTGCAATTCTCGCCGGTCGATTCCCCCACAGTAAACCCGACATCAGTGCAGTCACCTTTTGGAAGTAACTGGGCGGGATAATTGTTGGGGCGTTTTCGAGTACGTATAGAAAGCGTGGTAGTGCCATCATTTTGAACAACGCTGCTCTGCCTAATAGCGTCAGTGGAAGAGTCTGCCAGTGTTGTACATCATTACGCAATCGGAGGAGTGGAGGTTGTAGATTGCGAACAGAGAATTCTGCCGCATCCCGAGTGATGTATATTCCCAGGTACTTAAAGGACGAGGCTGCCACTTCTAGCGTGCATGAGTCTGGTAGTGTCGGGAGAGGACCCCTGAGTGTATAGATGATTGATTTTAACCAATTGATAGTATAACCTGACACTCGCCCATGGGAGGTGCAGATGGATAGGAGGTTAGGGATGCTGCTTTCCAGGTCAGTGAGATAGATTAACATGTCATCAGCGTACAATGACACTCTGTCCTCCCAGCTCGAATCCCACCTAATACCCTTCAGCAGCGGCGTAGTCCGAATAGTAATCGCGAGAGGTTCTAAGACTAACGCGAAAAGGATGGGCGAGAGAGGGCATCCCTGCCTGGTTCCCCGCCCCAGTTGTATGTCTCGTGACACGTGGCCATTTGCTACTACTCGTGCTATTGGATCCTTGTATAATAGTCGGACCCATGCGATAAAGTTTGGACCAAACCCCATAGAGGAGAGGACCGCGAAGAGGTAACTCCATTCCACCATGTCAAACGCCATCTTGGCATCCAGTGATAGTATTGCTGCCGGTTCCGTCAATAGCGGGGTCCTCGCCATGACTCCCTGTATCCTACGAAGGTTCAGCGCCGTACTTCTATGTGGCATGAAGCCGGATTGATCTGTATGGATCAACTGACCTAAGTGGGGCATGAGTCTGTTTGCCAGCAGTTTCGCCAGAATTTTCGCTTCGGGGTTCAACAGTGAGATAGGTCTATAGGATGTGCATTCGTTAAGTGGTTTACCCGGTTTCGGTATGGCTACAATAGTCGCCATCCGTTGGTCCGGTGGCAACGTGCCGTTCTCCCTACTATCTACATACATCTGTAAGAGGGGCGGACCTAGAGAATCAGACATTGTTTTGAACCATTCGATGGGTATCCCATTAGGGCCTAGCGCCTTGCCTGGATGGATAGCGCTAATTGCCAATTGAATTTCGTTCGTAGTTATGTCAGAATCCAGTTCCCGCATTGCCTCGTCCGTCAGTGTTGGCATTGCCACATGGCCCAGGGCGTCCCGGGCTTCTTCTTCCGTAACAACCACCGTCGGTGTGTATACCATACTGAAGTGGTCGGCCAGTACATTTACTATGTCCTCTGGTCGTGAGTGTACCCTCCCGAGTGTATCCGTAATTTGTAATATGGTCCTGTTACCTCCCTGTTTCCTATCTAGCCAAGCTAGGAGTTTACTGGCTTTGTCCCCAATGTCATATACCCTGTGTTTGGTGGCTGCAATGTCTGCCTTAGTCAGGCGTCTCATATGATCCGTAAGAAGGCATTGACGTAACTGTAGGGAGTGGAGGTTGGCACAGGAGGGATCCGCCATATGGGCTGTGTTGGCTTTGTCGAGCTGTAGTTCCAACTCCGACGTTACCTCCCCCTGCAGTTTCTTGTAGTGTGAGATCGCTGCTATCGCTTGCCCCCTGAATACAGCCTTGTAAGCTTCCCAAAGTATTGAGGGCGATCTCACCGAGGCTTGATTTTCTTCGAAATAGTGTTGGGTAGTTTTCTGTAGGTCTTTACGAATAATCGGGACTTTGAGGTAACCCGGATAGATCGGGTATAACCTTCTACGGGTGGCTGTACGGCTGGACAGTGTCAGGGTAATCGGCGAGTGGTCGGAGACACCCCGTGGCTTTATTTATGTGTCTTCGATGGTGAGACGACCGTTCCCCAACGTGAGGAAGTGATCGATTCTGGACAGACTATTGTGTGTTGCAGAGTAGTAAGTGTATCGTAGTTGTTCCGGGTGTAGTGTGCGCCAGACATCCACCAGGCCCTGTGCCTCCAGAAACCCGCCGAGTTTGTTGGTGCCAGCCGTGTGTGGGCGCCCGGGGAATCTGTCATGTGTGTCGTGAAGTACTGCGTTGAAATCCCCCCCTACGATCAAATCCCCTTCCGGGAGTTCTAAGAGGAACTTACCGAGGTCAGGCAGTGCCACAGCGTGCAATGCTGGGGGGATGTAAACTGATACCACGGATAGTGCTCTACCCTCCCATTGGCCAGAAACCGCTGCAAAGCGGCCCTGATCATCTATTTTGGTGGATGTGATGATGTATCGTGAAGATTTGTGCATTAGTATGCCTGTGCCACGCAACCCCTGGGTGAATTCCGCATGTGCAACCATGTGGTAGCCTCGTCTATCCATAGCCCGTGTAGTAGTGCCCACCATATGTGTCTCCTGTAAAAGGACCAGGGCAGGACCCACCCTCTTAATTCCCTGAAGAACCAGGCCTCGTTTAATCTTATTGCCTAACCCTCTGACGTTCCACGGCATTATGTGTAGCGGGGCCGTCGGGACGGAGTCGTCTAGTCCGGCCATGGCAGTGGGGTGTGGTCGTGCCCCTCTAGGACCTTCGGATGTATGCCATGCCGTTTCCTACGTGGGGCACTCTCTCGAAGGTGAGCCCACCGTCTCGAGGAGGCGCCATTGTGTCCTGCCAGAGGAGGCACACACGGGGCAACAACAGGGGCATCAGTATGAGCACCCCACCGTGTTTTGTCTTGTCGTGCAGTGTTCATGTCGTGTTGCGATGTATAGTGTTGAGTCAAGCCAATAACATTTAGAACCAAACAAGCCTCATAAAGAAACACCCCCCCCTTCCCAACCACCCCCCTCCCTGCTCCCCTGCTGTTCGGACTTGAACCTGCCCACCTCCCCAACTTAGCAGAGTGCATCACCCCAACCCCAACCAGTGTACTTGCGCGCCGGGGTGAAGGAGTCTCCGAGGTCAGCAGCCTCTCAATCTTCTCCCCGGGGGCCCCTCGCCCAGTGTCCAATAGCGTGCCTCAGGTGCTCTGCTCAGTAAGTCCAATAATTTGTGAGCCTGGAAGTCATTGTTCTCCGTTGTCTTCTTTATCCGCGGCCTCGCTGTGGGGTGATCCCTCGTTCACACCACTTCCTCTCGATGTCTGGGAATCCGGGAGATGACCGGTCGTACGATCCTTCTGCTGCCGATGTGGCCGTCTAGGGTGGGCGTTCGTTCTCCAACCGTCTAGCCAGTCTCTCGCGGATTCTGGGTTGTCGAAGAACCAGGTCTTGTTTTCGGCGACTACTCGCAATCTTGCAGGGAAGAGCATGGAATACGGGATCTCTCTCGCTCTGAGTTCTTTCTTCACCTCGTAAAACGTCCGTCGCCTGCGTGCCACTTCCGCCGTGTAGTCAGGGAAGAATGCCACCGTGGAGTTTTGGATTTTTATCGGAGGGGATGTCCGGGCTGCTTGCAGAGTGACATCTCTGTCCCTGAAGTTGAACAATCGGGCTACAATGGGTCTCGGGGCCGCTCCAGGTTTAGGTTGGCCTCCCGGCACGCGGTGCGCCCTCTCTACCGAAAAGAAGGTGGACAGACCCTTTGGCCGCAGTTCATTCGTGATTAGGTTCTCCACGTACAAATCCATGGCTCTCACCCCTTCCGACTCCGGTACGCCGAGTATGCGGATGTTGTTCCGCCTGGAGCGCCCTTCCTGATCGTCGAGCTTCTCACATAGCACCTTATTGTCCGTTACCAGCTTCTCGACCGCCAGTTGAAGTTCAGATACATCCTCCACTAGCGATTTTGTTACTACTTCCATGGCGTTGACCTTCTCCGTCATTTTGTGGAAATCAGCTCTGATCAGTGTAATGTCAGTTGAGATCGTGCCCACTGTCGTTTGTAGATGTGCCAGGGCCTGCATCACATCATCCAGAGTCGCCTTTTTATTCCCCTGTATCTCCATGGATTTACCAGCTGTCTCCTTCCCGGCAGTCGGGGACACAGCAGGCCTGTCGCAGGCATATCGGTCTATTCGAGTCTGTGTAGGACCACTCTTCAAGCCTCTTCCCGCCATGTCGCTGTTAACCGCGGTCTCCGGGCAATCCAGCGACGGAGGACCGCGTTTGCCCCTTCTGCGGCGTATTTTGTCCGCCGACGTTGTAGCCTGAGTCCGTGGCTGGCCGGGGGTACAGTAGTTGGCCCGGGGCTCCTCTGGTGTGAAGATCGTGTCACCGCTCCACGACGCCTAGCTGGGACTGCGGAGAGAAGGACGTCGGACGGGACCCGACCCCCGCACCCCTGGTATTTGCCGCCAATCCGTTTCCCACCCGCAGACAGAGCGTTCGTGATCCGGCTTCTTGGGGTGGTAGTAGGCTCCCTCAGACACTGGTTCCGCTCAGTAAGTGTTCCGGAGGCGGGTGATGGGGCTCATGTGATGGATGCGTCCTTATTGTGTGGGGCCCCTTGCCTTTGTAACCTCGGACGTTGTAGGAGTAGCCGCCCGTCGTGCTATGGGGTCGTTCTATCCCCAGACAGACCAGTAAGGAAGGCTCTATATTCCTGGGTGGTGCGTGCACGCTGCGATCAGTGTCCCATGTAGTATGGGTGATGGCGTGGGTCCGCCGGACCAAGCCCTTGGCGAATATGGCAGGCGCGCCCTGCCGCTCCACAAAGCGTGTTCTGTTGGTGAGGCGGAGTGTGGGATGTCCGCCGCCCGTGGTGCGACGGTTCAGGTCTGGAGTCTGGCCGGGCCCGGTGGCGCAGTTCTGCGCTCCTCACAAAATGGCGGCACACCGCCGCGATTCAAACTTGGTCGGCTGTCCGCCGGGCGGCCTCAGAGCACAGACGAATGAGGCAGTTCCCGTCCGGCTCTGCCCCAGTGGTGACGGCCGCGGGCCGAGTCCAGTCCTGCCCGCACTCACCCTGTGAACCGGCGCTCGTCCGCCGAATGGATGGTCCGCGGGAACTTCCGGTGCGGGTTCCCCCGGGGCAGCCACGCTTCCTGTCAGACTGGAGAGTGAGTTCAGTCCCCGGCTTTGTCCGTTTGCGGAGGCCTGTCCGTCACTCGAGTGGAAGTCGGCTCTCTCACGTCGGACAGTCTCGCGGCCTGCACCCTCCGGCGCCGCTCGGTCCTGGGCTCAGGGTCCCTCCTTCGGGGGCAAAAATTATATCGGATGGTGGACAGGATTGCTTGAGAGGCCGCCTCGACCGCGGAGCTATTCCTTTATGCTGCCGCCATCGTTGGCTGCTAGCCACGCCCCCCTTATCTGTTCCTTCTTGAGAATCTCCCGAAGGATGGATTTTCGAGTTTTCAGTAGGAAAGGGCAAGTACATAGTAGATGTTGTAATGACTCCTCCCCTAGATCACATTCCTTAGATGGCCATGTGCATTTCCAATTTTGGGTCAAATCCTTTGAGCGGAATGGTCCCATTCGTAGCATCATCAGGTGATGCTTTTGTATGGTGGGAAAAGTGATCAAACAGATACTGTTGCGGCTTCAGCCTCTGGTAGCCCTGTATCACAGCCCAGGCATGAGGTTTTTTGGAGAAAATCATTTTGTCTGTTAGTAGAGAGATCCGCTTAATAGCATTTTTCATCACACTTCTGAATCCGGGATACGTTGCTGGGGTTAACCAGGCCTCCTTTAGTTGTAATGCCGACAAAGATTGCTTCAGGATTGTCGTGGTTGAATTTGCTAGTCTTGCTTGGTTTTCTATCTCAACCCAACAGTGTTGGGCTAGGGTATTGTCTTCTGACTCCCTCATCCTCCAATAATACTTTACTAAGGCACCTTGTCTGGACAAGATCTGATTCTTGAGACCAAATTCTAATGAAATCTGTTCCTGTGAGATACGTAACAGTATTAAAAACAGTCTTTTAGGGGGGCGTGGCTTGCACGGCGATGTGAGCAGACGTGCTCTTGTGGAGCTCCCGCCGCCGTTGGCCTAATCATAAGCTCTCAAGGCGGATTTTGGGGTACCCAGACCCTCCCCGCGATACCCCTGTGTGGTAGCAGGCTGTGGTCGGGTTTCCACGGGCAGTGGCTCCACGGAAGTGCCCTGAGAGACCCGTGGTACGAGCGGACGGCTTGGCGCGGACGGAACCCGCCTCTCCGCCATCTTGGGGCACCACGGAGGCGACTTGCTGCCGGCTTCGGACGGACGCAGTGAGCGCCAGCGGACGTCTGCCAGCCCCTTTTTTGCCCCTACAGCCAGGTGAGGCTGACCGGACTACATACACACGGACTCACCGGAGGGGGGAACAACCTGGCTGCGTCTCCCTGACGACTTGAGCGCCTGGCACGATCGGCGCCCGCCTTTTTGAGACACCGAGGCGGAGATCCAGGGCTTGCTGTCCGGGCCGGGAACTGACTTCTGGGCGATCCCGTTCCCCGCTGCACTCCGAAGAGAAGGGGCAGAGCTGCGGCCGGGGACCGGACAGTGCTCCGGCGTAGGCGGTGCCCCCGGGGCACATTTCGGAGCAGACGGCGACCGCCATCTTCCCGGCCCGCGCATTGGCTGTGCAGAGATACGGCGGATTTACACGGCGGAGAAACACGGCGGTGGGCTGCTGATCTTGGTGACGTCCTGGAGCAGTCTTTCCCTCTACAACCCCCTGCTGGCGCTTGAGCGGACCGGACCTTAGCGAGCTCCCCTCGTCATCACCGGCGAGGACCAAGAAGAGGCGGTGCACGGGGCCCTGGCGGTGTGGGGTACCCGCTAATCTGCTTAAGTGGCGTACTGTTGGCGAGGGCTACCCCCACAGCGTTGACCCCGGACTGAGGGTCTGGAGCGGAAGGATCACCCAGCGCCGGAGCGATCGGCCACAAGGTACTGTTGCCCGGTGGGTCCCGGACTGCCTGATTTGCTGTGGGGGGAGTGCTGGGGCCCGCTGTTGCAGGGGTCGAGTGATCGGAACTTTGGGCCCTTGAGTACCCGGGGTGTGAGCTGACCCTCGGGGCTCCACGCCTGTGTTCCTCCCCTTTCCTCCTGGCCTTGCTCTCACATGCTATTTCGAGTGGGGGCCCCAAGCTACAGCGGCGATCAACGGCCTACAGCAACCTCTCCTGGCCAAGGCGGACGATGACGCGCACGAATAGGGGCGCCAGGGCCGACCCAGCGACGGCCCCTAAGGATAACCCTGTGACAGCCATGTGGGGCAAAGCGGGGGCACCGGCGGCCGGAGAGGGCCCATCCGGAGGGGCGACGGACTCCCCGCCAGTCACACAGGCGTTCATGGCCGCCTTTATGTCTGACCTCAAGGCAGAGATCGGCTCCCTGAGAACTGAGGTACATTCATGCGTAACCGAGCTTAAGCGAGAGGTCACGGAGCTGGGAGACCGCGTGGATATCTTGGAGAGGACCATGGACACGCGCACAGAGGATCAGGAACATCTGTGGCAGCGCTTGACGGCCCTTGAGGAACAAAACATTGAGCTCCAGATCAAGCAGGAAGACTTGGAGAACCGGGGCCGGCGCAACAACCTCCGTATTCGCGGCGTGCCACTCGGCGAAGAATGGAAGGACGTGATGGACTACGTGGCGCAGCTCCTCCACGAAGTGCGGGGTGATGAGGACGTATCGCCCCCCACTCTTGACCGGGCACATCGGGTGGCGGCCCCTGCGGGGAGGTCGGGCCTTCTACCGGACATTCTCACAAGGGTGCATTTCTTTGTGGAGAAAGAGGAGATCTGGAAGTGCGCGAGGGACAAGCCTGACCTACAATACAAGGGCATAAGATCCAAATTTTCCAGGACTTGGCGCCCAATACCCTGAAGCGGAGACGTGCTTTCCGCCCGGTGACGGAGAAGTTGCGGAGCATGAACATCCCATACCAGTGGGGCCATCCCTTTGCGCTTATCTTCCAGTGGGAGGGTAGGCGCAAAGCTTTGCGATCATACAACGAGGCGGCGCGGCTCCTCAATATCACGTGTTCCCCCCCGGAGAGTCCTTCTAGACATCCATCCCGTAAGAGAACGCCGACTGGACTGGACTGGACCACGGTGCCACGAAGGCGACATGCACTGCCTGTTGACGTACCTACACACAGCCAAGCTCGGCAGGACGTTATAGCCCACATTAGAGCTCTGGAGGAAGCAGAGACCGACCCTGAGGAGCGCTCTCCTAAGGAGCGTCCTCCTACGCCGTGAAGATGGCATCACACTTGCTGCACTCCTCTTGAGGTACTGTTCCCACAATCTCCTTCAGCAAACAAGGGGTTGGATGACGAGGGGGGGGGGTCGGATGGGCTCCTGATCCCTCTGTGCTGGGCTTGGGAGGGTGGGGGCTCCATACCTCCTAGTGCTTTCTGCCAGCCATGTCCCTCCGGAACTACCCCCTGGGGAGTGACATCCCGAAAGACATTCGAACCCGAGGGTGTAGGATGCCCTATCCTGGGGACAGTGAACTCTGGCCCTGTTGGCCACACTTTTACGGTTCATGCCTCCAGCCTCACCGGCTGATGAATGTTTGGTTTCTGTACTTGACTATCTCTTCCTCTTTTTCTCTTTTCTTCCTTCTCTTACCTTCTGTGCGGGACCTGGGGGGGTGGGTGGAGTGGCGGATGGGGTCGGGAAGGGAGTGACCCTTGTCTGGGGTGTATGGATGGTGTGTGATTTGATGAGGGTGGCTCTGATTGCGTATCCTAGGGTTCCCTGCCATGGCAAGTAATGTGAATAGACCCCTGAAGATCTTGTCCCTCAACGTTAAGGGCCTTAATTCGCCCAATAAGCGCAAACAGATATGGCATTACCTTATGCGGCATGACCCAGATATCGTTTTCATGCAAGAGACCCACCTTCTTCAGGCTGATACTGGGCGCATGGCACATCCTAGATACCCTCTCCAATACTGGGCGGCGGCGGACACGAAAACGGCAGGGGTGGCGATTTTGTGCAAAGCTGGCATCAGGCGAGGGAACGATAGGCTCTTCCGAAGTGGTGATGGCCGTTTCCTCAAGGTGACTGTTGAGGTGGGACTTCGCCGTCTTACACTGTGCAATGTGTATGCCCCTAATCTGGCGCAAGATCGTTTCCTCCGAGACCTCTTGCGCGAACAGGTACTTCAGGGTGGGCCCTCTATTGTCCTCGGGGGAGATTTTAATTTGGTGTGGTGTCCGAGGATGGACCGGAGTGAGGGCTCCTTTCACGGGGCGGGGGCGATGTCTCTGGCGCTTCGCAAACAGATCGGCGACCTAGGCTTATTTGACGCAACGCGATACTTCTCCCCGGATAAGAGAGAGTACTCTTTTTATTCGAGTGCCCACCGCTCTTATTCTCGCATTGATCATGTCTTCCTGTCCCATGACCTCCTTCAAGATGTGGTGGATGCTGGGATGTCGGACATATCCATCTCGGACCATGCACATGTGGAGCTGCTTCCCCGGGACCCGCGGGACGGTCCCCCCCGAGAACGAAAATGGCATTTACCACCGCACCTCCTTAGAGATGCAGCGTCTGTTGAGGACATTCGCACAGCCATTACCTCCTATTTTGAATTCAATGACCTGCCAGAGACGCCTTTTCAGGTGGTCTGGGACGCCTTTAAGGCCACGATACAGGGCCACATTACGTCCCTTGCGATCGCGAGGGCACGAGAGAGGAGGGTGGTGGAGGACGGCTTGTGAGGGACCTGAGGGTGGCGGAGACGCAGGATCAGGAGGGATCCACCTTGAGAACACGGCGACGCCTGGCAAATCTTCGGGGCCAGCTGCGACTGCTGCGTGCGAACAGAGCTGAGGGCTCTCTTTTGGCTCTGAAGCAGTTGCACTTTGACGGAGGGGATAAGGTGGGGAAACTCTTGGCGAGACGGCTGAGGGTCAAAGCGGCCAGATCCCATATAGCGAACGTGGTGCTCCCTGATGGGTCTCGAGCGACGGCGGCAAGGGACAAGATGGGAGCGTTCCGGGACTATTATGCCTCACTCTACACGGCGGACCCACCGGCCCCCGCTCTGTCGGAAGCAGTTTTGGAGCAATATAGCGGGACGCAGCTGCACCCCCTTACGGCTGAACATTTGGAGGAGTCGATAATGCTGGATGAGGTAACCTCGGCTATTAAAGAACTAAATCTGGGGAAAACACCAGGCCCTGATGGCTTGCCGCTCTCCTTCTATCGCCTATTCCAATCTCAGCTGAGTCCATACCCCCTTCGGCTCTTCACCTCTTTTGATGATGGTCAGGGCCCTTCCCCGGACATGGGGATGGCGGAAATAGCCTTAATTCCGAAGCCTGGGAAGGACCCCGCGCTCTGCTCGTCGTATCGCCCGATTGCGCTGCTCAATACCGACCAAGGTGCTGGCTAAGCGATTAGACATGCCTGACCTCGTTGACTCGGACCAGGTGGGCTTCATTCGTGGCCGCCAAGGGGCCGATAATGTGCGGAAAGTTGCACATTTGGTGGGGAAGGCGCACCATTGGCGTATCCCGGCGTGCCTCCTCTCGTTGGACGCTGAGAAAGCGTTCGACCGCGTGGACTGGTCATTTCTACGGGCAGTCCTTTGTAAGGTGGGGCTCGGTCCAAAGATGGTTACCAGGATCATGGCGCCTTATGCTGCGCCAAAGGCTAGGATCCACGTGAATGGGAGGTTGACAGACCCGATCGCCATCGGGAGAGGGACTAGACAGGGCTGCCCTCTCTCGCCCTTATTGTTCGCCTTGGCGATCGAGCCTCTGGCGGATTTGATCAGGCGAGACCCGGGCAACCACGGCATTACGATGGGTGGACAAGTCCATAAAGTGGCGCTTTACGCAGACGACCTCATCCTTACCCTTACGGAGCCCCGACAGTCTTTACCGGCGCTCCATGCAGCGCTCTGCTGCTTCGAGGGCGCCTCCGGTCTGAAAATCAACCGCGATAAATCGTGGGTACTTAACCTTACGATCCCTCCGGCCGATGTCCCCTCACTGGAACAGTTATGCCCCTATCGCTGGACTGATCGCAATATTAGATACCTCGGCCTATCCCTGACCCCCTCCCTGGAGGATTGGTCGGCACTCAACTGGGCGGATTGCCGCAAATCCATCCTTGATGACCTGAGACGCTGGAAACCACTTATCCCCTCGTGGCTGGGAAGGCTAAACGCAATCAAAATGTCTATCCTGCCTAAACTCCTTTACCTGTTCCAGTGCCTTCCTACACCTATCCCCTTGCCGAACATCCGAGCCCTGCAAAAAGACTGCACTAACTTTATATGGGGGGTAAGAGACCCCGGTTCTCTCAGGCACTTCTTATGGCCCCACGAGATCGCGGAGGGCTTGCATGCCCTAACCTGGTGGATTATTACTGGGCTGCTCACCTGCGCTTTGTGGTTGAATGGGGCACCAGGCGGAGCGAGAAGGGGTGGCTCCATATGGACAGGGCGGTCACGGGCCGCACCATCTGGAATCTGGCTTGGATTCATAAAGCGGGGCGGTCCCCTAGTGCATATTTGGCGGTGCCCACGAAGACAGTCCTGAATGTGTGGGACAAGATAGCGGTACGGAGAGGTCTCACGACTTTTCCTTCCTCGCACACCCCTATTGCTGACAACCCGTGGTTTCCACCCGCTAGCCGCACTAGTGCCTTTGGCAAATGGACGCAAGGCGACTGCAGAGCCCTTACAGATCTCTTTGATGGGGGCACCCTTAAGACTTTTGCCCATTGTAAAGAGGAATTCCGTCTTCCGCCTGAAGCTGAGTTGCAATTTCTCCAATTGCGCCATTGGGCCTTGTCGGACGCGGTATACCCAGGGGCCGCCCGGGCCTTTACCCCGTTTGAGCATCTGGCCCGCTCCTGCACTGACACGAAGGGCCTAATCTCTCAGATATATAGAATTTTTCAACACCCTCAGGCTCCCCCCTTGCAGCCGTACCAGCAAAAATGGCACGCGACGCTGGGTGCAGATATCGCGCCGACGCAATGGGCTCGCCTCTGGGGAGATATCCCCAAAGTATACCGCAGCATACCGCAGCAAGAAAACACGTACAAAGTAATGACACAATGGTATTACACACCACAGCGCTTACACAGAATGTTCTCCTCTTCCTCTCCCGGTTGCTGGAGGTGCCATCATGTGCCTGGGGACTTTCTACACATCTGGTGGACCTGCCCCCCGATCGCTGTCTTTTGGAAGGAGGTTCTGAGCCACATAAGGGGGGTTCTGGGGTTCCCTTTGCCTGATGCCGCTAGTACAGTATTGCTGGGAATCAAACCTGCCAATTTGCTTGCTCTGACCCGTAGTGAATGGAATATATCATTGCAAATCCTGGGTGCTGCCAGACAACTTATTGCCCTGTACTGGAAGAAGGCGGAGGGTCCCCCCCTTGCTGCATGATTTGGGAGACTCTGGCAGGTCATCACTATGGAAATGCTTTCAGCAAGACTACAGTCTCGCACTACACGCTTTGAGAAAGTTTGGCAGCCCCTGGTGACTTATCTGTGCAAAAGTGAACATGCGAGAAACATGCCTCCTAAGCTGCGGGCGCTGCGCTTAGTGGATGATGCTGTGATCCCCTTTGCCCCCCTTAGTGCCCTGAAATAATGGCCCGCGAACCCGGCATGGAGCTGCTGAAGGGTGCCTCGACAATTGCTCCTCTCCGGGTCCTCTCACTCCCCCTTTCCTGACTTTTTCTTTCCTACCTTTCTCTCTGCTCTCCCTTTATACTGTCTCTATTCTTTTGTTGCCTTCCTCTAGGCCCCTGGTTGTGTGTTGGACCGCTATGGTCCGATGTTTGTTTACGTTTGGCCCACTAGTTGCTGCCCGACCTTCAGGGCTGGACCTTATGCGTGGTGACAAATGGGCGTGGTGGACTGCACATAATGCTCTTTCATATGGCCGGCCCGATTGGGTTGTAGGCAGAACACTGAGTATGAGACTGAAGGAATTGCAGATCATGTACGCACGGAAAGCTATTGCGCTTCAAGTTATGTGTCGCGGCCGGCCCCTTGGGGGTTGTAGGCTTATCGCTGTGTTAATGTCACCTTTTTCTTTGCGTATCCCCGTCTGGGGGTTTAGTAAAACAGATGTTGAAATAAAAACAGTCTTTTAAAAAATGTAGATTGTGCTGTGTTTAATATTAGAGTGATTTGAATATTCAGGATTTCCGAGCCATACGAGATGGAGGGTAGAAATTTTGCGGAGATCACTTGTAACAGGTGACCAGTAGAACAACCTATGAGCTTTTTCCTCAAGATTTTGAAGGCAAATAATAGTTGTTTAGCTTTTGTGCATCCTTGTTCCACTTGTTGCTTAAAGGTTAGCTTGCAATCTAGCTGGAAACCTAGATATTTGTAAGAAGCTACCCGTGCCAGTGGTTGCTCTCCCAATTTCCAAGAGAAAGTATGCCTTTTTAATGTCTTATTATGTTTGGAAAAACACATAACTTTTGTCTCTTGATGATTAATCATGTGTTGGTTCAAGGTGGTGTAAAACAAAGAAATAAAGGGAAGTCCCTATCTGGCCACAAAGTTGGAAAAGGACACCTACTACATGGTAGAGGGGGTATTCACCTTCTCTGTGCACAAACCATAACCACAAGAATAATAAATCACAAAAATGAATAGAATCAGATAAAAAACAATATCAGATAATACATGGAAAAATTGTACAATTTATTTAAAAGATAATACAATCATGAAACAATTTCTTAAAAATTTATTTTTACAAAACAATTTTTATGCCATTGAGACCAGTTAAAAATGTGACAATTCACATAAAAGAATATAAAATTATTGTTACAAAGTTGTCGACGCAGCATTTCGGTTTTTAGGATAAGACCTTCATCAGGACAAGGTTCTTTTGTTATCTGTATCTGTAACTTGTAGATTGTTTCCAAGTTATCACCTCATAGGTCGGCTATTTGCTCAACATATTTCTATGGTTTGAAGC
Organism: Lissotriton helveticus; assembly: GCF_964261635.1. Lineage (NCBI taxonomy): Eukaryota > Metazoa > Chordata > Amphibia > Caudata > Salamandridae > Lissotriton > Lissotriton helveticus. The sequence continues at coordinate 428,231,403 of NC_136068.1, forward strand.
GCTGTTTTCTTCACGTTACCAATTGAAGAAGATGCGCATACTTTCCATGAAGAAAACAGCGCTTCAAACCATAGAAATATGTTGAGCAAATAGCCGACCTATGAGGTGATAACTTGGAAACAATCTACAAGTTACAGATACAGATAACAAAAGAACCTTGTCCTGATGAAGGTCTTATTCTAAAAACCGAAACGCTGCGTCGACAACTTTGTAACAATAATTTTATGTTCTTTTATGTGAATTGTCACATTTTTTACTGGTCTCAATGGCATAAAAATTGTTTTGTAAAAATGAATTTTTAAGAAATTGTTTCATGATTGTATTATCTTTTAAATAAATTGTACAATTTTTCCATGTATTATCTGATATTGGTTTTTATCTGATTCTATTCATTTTTGTGATTTATTATTCATGTGGTTATGGTTTGTGCACAGAGAAGGTGAATACCCCCTCTACCATGTAGTAGGTGTCCTTTTCCAACTTTGTGGCCAGATAGGGACTTCCCTTTATTTCTTTGTTTTACAACTCCTTGTCCCTGATTGTATATATAAGGAGACCTCCCTGTCTTTTTGAAAAAGGTTCAAAGTGATGTACGCTCCTAATCCCGTAATCAATTTCTGCAAGCCAACGGGAGTTTGTGCTAGCAACACAATGTCATCTGCGTATTGGAGGCATGGTGTTGGTATTTTTGCCCAATTTTGGGGGGTCAGCTGTAATTAACTGGAGGCACTTGTCAAGATCGGATGTATAAATATTAAACAGACAAGGCGCTAGAACGCAACCTTGTTTTAGTCCATTTGTTGTTGGGATCTTACCAGTTACGCTGGACCCGTCTCCTTTCTTGATTTGGACCCACGTATTAGAGTAGAGATTAATGATGGCATCCAGGAGCCTGGGCGGGACCCCCCAGTCTTGCATTTTTGCCCATAGAGTAACTCTTGAGACTTTGTCAAAAGCCGCTTTAAGATCTACAAAGCAGCCGTACAGAGGCCTTGATTTTGCGAAGGCTTGGTTGACTAGAAGGATGACCGCAGAGATGTTTGTAAGGGTGCCCATCCCAGCCCTGAATCCAGATTGCGTGTATGGTATTAAGTTTGTTCGGCTGACCCAAGCCTCTAACTCTACCAGAAGAAATGAAGCGTACATTTTTATATCCACGTCTATCAGTGCAATCAACCTGTAATTGGAGGGATCCGAGCGGGAGCTCCACTTGTAGATTGGATTGAGAATGCTTCCTCTCCAAGACTCAGGGATCAGACAGCAGACTGTAGCTTTAGAAAAGAAATGAGTCAGGAGATGCAACCAAAATGGGGGTTCATGCTGGAACAGGGCATTTGGTAATCCGTTCAGACCTGGGGCTCCCTGAGATTAGAGATTTTTTATGATTTTTTAACTTGATTTTCTGAAAACAACACAAAATCCTCAGGAGATTCATGAGTCACGATGTTGTTGACTTTACCTCCACCGCCGGCCCCCTTCCCTGTTAATGATCCACTGTTAGGGGTCAATGGGGGTGATGTTTCATTGTATAAAAGTTCAATATGGGCTCTCCAAGTGGCCTCTGATATATCTGAATTATGATGTCGATTCCGGCCATTGGTTAGTCGATTGATTTGTTCCCAGAAGAGCTTGGAGTCCCTTGGTTTACAAGCGTGAAGAAGTTTCGCCCAAATGTATTCTTGGTGCTCCTTTTTGGCCAGTTTTATGTCCTCTTTTAACTTTTTTCTTGTATTTTAAATTTGAAGCAGGAGTTCCTGGAGGCGTTCTGGTTCTTGGGATCATAACTATCTGAGGTACTTATTTAGTTGTTGTTTTTGTTTCCTCAGGCTCTTGGTGAACCAGGGTGCCCCTTTTTGACTTTCTGCTTTATAGGCGTGAGCGTGCGTAGAAAATGTCTTGTTAATTTCATAAATAAAAGACTCCCAAGCTTTTATGGATAGTGTTTCGGAGTTGGGTCTTTCCAAAAGACTAGTATATGTACCTGTGATCTCCTCAATGTTATCCTTGTTCCAGCAGAGGCGTTTTAGGCTGTAACATTGTGTTAAAGATGATAGTGCCTTTGCTTTCTCTGAAGTTGCAAAGGTTTTTAATAAAGTAAACGATTGCGGCTGGTGGTCACTTTCAGCCCTGTCTTTTATTTGGAAATTCGCAATATACGGAAGAAGATTGTGATCCGTAAAAGTGTAATCAATGGTGGAGCGTGTTTTTTGTGTGACCCTGGTGTATGCTGAGGGTCGATCAGTCGGACCTCGACCATTGAGTACACACATTGAGAGATCTCTCAGGCGTGCTGCACATTTCTTACCAGATGTATCCTGTTGATTGACGGCTGGTGTAACCACTAATTTGCCCTTGCTCCTTTCGTATTGTAAGTTCATATTGAAATCGCCCGACAGGATGATGATAGCATCTGGATAGGTGAGTTTTAAGGTTGTTAATGAAGTTATTAGTTGTTCGGTTCTTTGATCTTTTGTTTGAATGTTGGGTGAATATAAATGTTCAAAATTAGCAGGCTGTAAGACACCGAAACGTCAAGTTTGATGCACAATATCCAGGAACAGTCTAGATCTATAGCAGAAGTGTGCCATGGAATTTCTGTTGAGATAAAAGTATAAAGACCGCCTTTTGCTCTTCCATATTTTGTAGCTTTCATGGCCGGGTTCAGGAATTCTTTGAAACCAGTTATTGGCGATGGAATTTTCTTGAAAAAGGAGAATATTGTACTGTGTGATAAAGTCCATGAAAACCGGGTCTTCTAGTTTTGAATGTAGGCCGTGCACATTCCAGGAACAAATGTTACAACCTTGATTTGCGTGTTGGGCTATTGGTGAAGTTATTCATGCCCTTCCAAAGGCAGTGCCTTCTGTGTGCGGTTCCCAAGGACCCGAAAATGTACTTGCCTCGAGGTATCAAGAGTGACGGTCATTTTCCTGGCCGGGTACTCTTTACCATTTATTTGGATGTGATAATCCGGGCCTTTTGCGCCTTTTAAAAAACTCACAGTAGAAGGTAGTGGTTGTAATAGACTTGGGTAACGAGGGGGGATTATCTTTTGCAACTCGATTCCCCATTTGGCGCATGAGTCTTTCTGCTGTCAAATTTGTTCGATCAGCGTATTGTTGGTGAATGTGGCTATTGTGGATTCTTGACTGATAGGACTCGGGTTTTGATTAAACTCGATACTTTCGATGTCATTGGTGTTTATATGGCGTAGAAGAGGAAGCACTTTAAATAGTTTAAGTAATACACTTCTATTAAGAATGTCATGCGTTCCCCTTGGGACGTATTGTGGGTTGAAGACCAATTTGTTATAAACTAGGGGATCGTACTGCGACTCGTTGTCTAAAGTTCCTCCCGTTTCTTTTTTCACTGCCATAGGCTGGCGAAAGATGTGGGGAAGCTCTTGGGATTCCGCAGAGTTTTTTTGTGACTGGATTTTTATTTCTGGGTCTCGATTTACATCTGTGCCAATTTCATTGGCCAGAGTGACCGCACCCTGGTTTGTTTTATTTATTGCCATCTTGGAACTCCTTGCTGTTAATTGTATATCCTGAGTTTTTAAAATATGTTTTTCCTTCCTAACTACGGGTTTGAATAGGCTGTACATTTTTTCTGGGGGGGGTCTTTCAGTTATATTATGATTTAAGGTACTAGGCATGAAGTACGTAATAAGGATTGTGGTCGATGGGGCTTGAGCCTTGCTTGTTTGTTTGCGCTTTCTGAACTCTCTCAGTCGTTTTCGCTCTCGTTTTGATAAAAGCTTGGGTGCCTTTAGTTGACTTGCAGGAGACTGATTATGTTGATCTTGAGATGAGGAATCCAGGGCGCCTAAGTTATTGAGAATACTTGATGGTTTAAGCGTTGAAGTTGTTGAGGTAGTGAGTTTAATTGGTGCGGAGGTAGGCTCTATTTCGCTACTTTTTTGCCCCACAAAGGGGTTATGGCATTCCACATCTAGCTCCTTTGAGGCTAATTTTTCTTTCTTTATTGGTGTTGCTTTCTCCTTCTCAATTGATTTTATGGGCTTGATTAGAACTTCCCTGGTTGAACTCAATAGTTCGGTTAATAGGGTTGGGACAGAGGCTAATTTATCAATTATGTGGGTGCAGTGACAGTGGCACATCTGAAAGGATGTTTCTCGATCACGCTGCACCTTCAGAATCATCTCATTAAAGCTGTGGAGCTTTTGTTCGACACCCTGGACGTGAATTCCAAGAATATTTAAGAGGTCTACTTGTGTGTCAAGTTTATCTGCGTGGAGCGTCATCACTTTGCCGATTGTGTCCCATGTGCTCAGCAAGTGGGGCCAGACTAAAGATGTTGATGTACAACTTTGTTCTGGTGAAAGTGAGCTGGCACGATGTTCCTGATAGGGTGATTGCCCTGAGGGTGGCTTACTCATGAAGACCAACTAGCTGAAACTCTATTTTGATTGAGTAGTTGGTTTGGTGATGTCAGGAAGGTGGATCCTGCAAGGTTTAGTTGGCGTGTTGGTGCGTCATTTGAATTGACCTGGCAGAGATCCTGACGAAAGTGTTCTGCTGTTTCTGGCATGTAGAAGAGTGAATTAGGGTCGACTCGGTTGTCGTTGTTTGGGTTTGCTGTCTCCTGACTAACAGGCGATGGATCTAGCATGCCCAGTGGACTCAAAGTGGTTGTGTTACACTGAAATACTGGGTTACTTTCAATATAATCATCTTGGACGCTTTGACCGTTGCTACTGCTGTGTCCTGGTAGAGATTGTGATTGTTGGGGCTGATGGGGCAAATCCTGGTAAGATGGATGGTGGTGGATTAATGCCTCCGTTGCCTGGAAATGTTTTCTTTGATGGATCGCGAAAAGGCAGGAAGCTTTAGGAGTTGATAACTGGGGGCGTTGGATTTCTTGATTTTTATAGCCTGTGAGATCCAAACCTGTATGCCAGGAATCTTTCTTTTCCTTTCTTTCAACCTCGCTACTAGTGGTACTTCTGTCCCATGGGAGGTGTTTATTGGTGTCTTTTTGTGAGGCTTAATCATTGTTGGTTTGAATAATGGAGTTAGTAGCTTTCATTACATGGCGATTCAGTTTTTCCTCAGTTGTTTTTATAGAAACCTTTAAAAAATCCGTTATCAGTGCCCGTTTGCTGCTGTTCGGGCAGGAGTTGTGCCTATTGAGAGCCGTTCGGGTTGCTGTTACTTTCTTACTTCCAACACACTTAGCTTGTGAGGAGGCCTCTTTAGGAATCATTTTTGAAGTTTCCAAGGTGCCTACAGCAGATTGTGAAGCATGTGTTATAGGACCGCACTCGTAATGTGCTTCTATTGCTTCTGTTGCTTCTATGCCCTCTATAGTGGGCATGCCCGGGTCTGCCGAGTACATGCCAAAAGAGTTATGCGTTTGGGGTATGATATCAGTCAGGGCTCCTTCATTGTCCTCATCTTTGTCTTCATCTTTTTCGTTTTTTGCTCGTGCTTGCGGATGTTTGTCTTTTTTATCCCTTCCTCTTGTTTTCCCTGACCGCATTTCTGGATTTTACCAGATTTGTTGGGACACACCCTATGTCCAGGCTGTGGGGCTTACCATGCACGGTATGGTTCAACTGATCACGAAGTCTGAGCCAGGGCGCTAAGCTCTTGACGTTTGTATGTCTGCGTGGCAAGCTGAGTTTGCTTGAGAATGGTTGTGGTGTAAGGATCCTTAGGTAGTTATTCTTTTAGAATGAAGCTGTTGGGGAAAGACAAAGTTGCAATATATCTTCCCAGGAACACAGAGTTGGTTTTGTTTCCCTTTTCAGCAGCTAAAATGCAGCTAAAGAGCAGCTAAAAAGCAAGTTTTGGGGAGGGGGTTGAGCAAGGAGGCGGGGCGCACAGCAGGCACCGGCCGCACCAGGTCTTGTCAGGCCATTCACACTCGCTGTGACTTGCCACTTCCCTGCTGGATTGCTGCGGTGGTCTCCCAAAATGGCCCAGAATGGCCTCAGACAGATCTGAGGCCACATGCGCTGCTGCTGCTGCAGTTGTGTTGTGCGTTTTGTGTTGTCCTCCGTGGGTTGAAATAAGGTCCGAGCACTGTTTTTGGGCTGTGTGGTGCTTCTGTATGAGTGCTGGCGCTTGCCCCTCAGCCGCACTCCTGCCGTGCTCCTGTCTGTCTTGTGTAGAAATTGCGGGGGGCAGCGAGCAAGGAGTCTGAAGCTAACGGACCAAGAGCAGCCGGCATCTTCCTTGCGCCTTCCTCGCACGCCCACGCCCACACGATCAGCGTGAGGACAGGGACACAGACGCGAACCTGAACCTAGAGTCACCGCGTGAGACTGCCCCCGATATCCCCCTATGTCCGGGGGGGTTCTTCTTGGAGTCTCCAAGCTGCAGCGAGGCTCTGGAAGTGCTCTCGAAGTGCTGTCAAGCGCTGGCATGGCCGCTTTGCTGTTCACTCGCAGCTCGCTGCTTAGCTACTTAGCTGCTCAAGTCCAAGCCACATGGGGGGGGGGCGAGGAGGCAGCTACAGAGGTAGCTATGGCAGCGGCAGCTGATCGGGGACAGGGGGCAGCTACGGCAGCACTCAAGCGGCCCTTGAGAGGCGCTCGGACGCTCACAATCTTGCCCCCGCACCTCTCTGCTCCTTGCCTCACTGCCACTGGCACTGCAGCGCGGCAAGCAAGTTTTCGGCACACTGGAAAACATGGACCCGACTCGACCTGGAAATTCTCTCTAGGTACACACACCTATGGTACACTATACAGGGGCTCACAAAGGAGTCCCAATACCCAATCAGGTATGTACCTAAAGTACATGGTATCAATTTAGATAGAGAACAGCTGGTCTGTGGGTCTGATTAGCAGGCTCACAGCCACACTAAAGTCGAAAAACCAGAAAATCACAGCAAAAAGTGGGGGTGTTCATAGGAAGCAGACCCTACTCTCCTACAGGGGGCAATCAGGAGAGGCAAGACTCGGAGAGTGGGCCAGGTGACGTCCTTGATAAATCCCAGCTGTTCAAGTTGGACAAGTTCCCTCTATACCAAGGGGCACAGGCATAATGGCCCTTTCGGTTCCTGAGTGCCACTGGCCTCACTGACTCATCTACGTGAAGCTTTGCTTTTAAGCCTTTCAGGTGCCCCAGCCCTGTAAAGAGCTGTGGAAATTTTTAAAGGATGTTCCTGGCATGTGAGTCATGTACCTGGCAGGCAAAGAAGACCAATTCCAAATCCTACTCGGTGTGACACCCAAGAAGAGTGTCCATAGCACTTCCGACTTTATATAGAAATGGGCCTGTGTCATCTTCCCTTCATTTTCCACCATTGCATCAACAAGACCTCTTAGCTGTAGTGGCTTGGTGCCCCCATAAGCCTATATACGGGCTTTGGTCTGCATTGCTGTAGGCTGAGGTTTAATTTTGTGGAACTGGTTTGAGTCCATAACATTCACAGAGGTGCCAGTGCCTATGAGAGCTGTGCTCTGGGTACCCTCGACATCCACTGTGCACATTGGTGGGGGTGGCTTTCGATGGTTCTCTTTGAATGTGAATGAGATGGTGAATGCTTCTTCGTCAGGTTGCACTGAGGCCTCTGGTTGATGCGCGGGGGCCCTGCATCATCATCTTTAGAGGAATAATTGGCGCAGGGTGTAGGAGAGTAGGATCTGCTTTCCTATGGTCACCCCATTTTTTTGCTTTTTGCTTCACTGGTTTTCGACTTAATGTGGCTGTGGGTCTGCTAATCAGACCCACATCCCTGCTGTTCTCTCTCTAAGTTCAACACCATGTACTATAGGTACATCACCAATTGGGATTTGGGTCACTCTTATGAGTCCCTGTACAGTGTACCCTAGGTACCCAGGGCATAGGTGCACCCAAGGCCTAGCAGGGGCTGCAGCATGTATTATGCCACCCCTGGCTGGCCATCCAAACTGACACAACTGACTGATCACTCAGCTGGGGCAAGGTGGTGTAATCACCCCTTGCTTAGGTGTAGTATTCCTATACCTACCCATATATATATATATATATATATATATATATATATATATATATATATATCCAAACACTTGCAGTTTCCCCTTCAAGAAGAGCCACACGAAGTTCTGATATTGCTAAAAGTTCATTTAATGGCAGCTTGCAAACAGCGTCTCACTCGAAATCGTCTTTCAGGATTAAACGCCAAACGCGTTTCAGGACTTCTCCCTTCGTCAGCGGCGTGTAGTTTGCAAGAGATGAGAGCATCTTGATCTCGCACCAATTTCAAGTTCCTGCCCCAGTGGGCGTGGCCCTACGGCCTTATGGGATCTGTAGTGCAATTTCCATAATTCCCCTGTGGGTGTGCTCGCAAGTCTGTGAGTGAACAAAATAAATCCCAAGTGGGTCCAAAGTCAAATTCGGGCGGACAACTGTCCCGCTTTGTAGGTGCCATCACCAAGCGTCACTGGCAACTCCCTGCCGAGTGCCAGATCCTTCGTTCCCAACTGCTGAGACCAAATGGTATCAGCAAGGACCCGCAGCCGCGGTGAGCTCATTCTTCCGACCGGGATGGCCGTTTTAACATCCAAACACTTGCAGTTTCCCCTTCAAGAAGAGCCACACGAAGTTCTGATATTGCTAAAAGTTCATTTAATGGCAGCTTGCAAACAGCGTCTCACTCGAAATCGTCTTTGAGGATTAAACGCCAAACGCGTTTCAGGACTTCTCCCTTCGTCAGCGGCGTGTAGTTTGCAAGAGATGAGAGCATCTTGATCTCGCACCAATTTCAAGTTCCTGCCCCAGTGGGCGTGGCCCTACGGCCTTATGGGATCTGTAGTGCAATTTCCATAATTCCCCTGTGGGTGTGCTCGCAAGTCTGTGAGTGAACAAAATAAATCCCAAGTGGGTCCAAAGTCAAATTCGGGCGGACAACTGTCCCGCTTTGTAGGTGCCATCACCAAGCGTCACTGGCAACTCCCTGCCGAGTGCCAGATCCTTCGTTCCCAACTGCTGAGACCAAATGGTATCAGCAAGGACCCGCAGCCGCGGTGAGCTCATTCTTCCGACCGGGATGGCCGTTTTAACATCCAAACACTTGCAATTTCCCCTTCAAGAAGAGCCACACAAAGTTCTGATATTGCTAAAAGGTCATTTAATGGCAGCTTGCAAACAGCGTCTCACTCGAAATCGTCTTTGAGGATTAAACGCCAAACGCGTTTCAGGACTTCTCCCTTCGTCAGCGGCGTGTAGTTTGCAAGAGATGAGAGCATCTTGATCTCGCACCAATTTCAAGTTCCTGCCCCAGTGGGCGTGGCCCTACGGCCTTATGGGATCTGTAGTGCAATTTCCATAATTCCCCTGTGGGTGTGCTCGCAAGTCTGTGAGTGAACAAAATAAATCCCAAGTGGGTCCAAAGTCAAATTCGGGCGGACAACTGTCCCGCTTTGTAGGTGCCATCACCAAGCGTCACTGGCAACTCCCTGCCGAGTGCCAGATCCTTCGTTCCCAACTGCTGAGACCAAATGGTATCAGCAAGGACCCGCAGCCGCGGTGAGCTCATTCTTCCGACCGGGATGGCCGTTTTAACATCCAAACACTTGCAGTTTCCCCTTCAAGAAGAGCCACACGAAGTTCTGATATTGCTAAAAGTTCATTTAATGGCAGCTTGCAAACAGCGTCTCACTCGAAATCGTCTTTGAGGATTAAACGCCAAACGCGTTTCAGGACTTCTCCCTTCGTCAGCGGCGTGTAGTTTGCAAGAGATGAGAGCATCTTGATCTCGCACCAATTTCAAGTTCCTGCCCCAGTGGGCGTGGCCCTACGGCCTTATGGGATCTGTAGTGCAATTTCCATAATTCCCCTGTGGGTGTGCTCGCAAGTCTGTGAGTGAACAAAATAAATCCCAAGTGGGTCCAAAGTCAAATTCGGGCGGACAACTGTCCCGCTTTGTAGGTGCCATCACCAAGCGTCACTGGCAACTCCCTGCCGAGTGCCAGATCCTTCGTTCCCAACTGCTGAGACCAAATGGTATCAGCAAGGACCCGCAGCCGCGGTGAGCTCATTCTTCCGACCGGGATGTCCGTTTTAACATCCAAACACTTGCAGTTTCCCCTTCAAGAAGAGCCACACGAAGTTCTGATATTGCTAAAAGTTCATTTAATGGCAGCTTGCAAACAGCGTCTCACTCGAAATCGTCTTTGAGGATTAAACGCCAAACGCGTTTCAGGACTTCTCCCTTCGTCAGCGGCGTGTAGTTTGCAAGAGATGAGAGCATCTTGATCTCGCACCAATTTCAAGTTCCTGCCCCAGTGGGCGTGGCCCTACGGCCTTATGGGATCTGTAGTGCAATTTCTATAATTCCCCTGTGGGTGTGCTCGCAAGTCTGTGAGTGAACAAAATAAATCCCAAGTGGGTCCAAAGTCAAATTCGGGCGGACAACTGTCCCGCTTTGTAGGTGCCATCACCAAGCGTCACTGGCAACTCCCTGCCGAGTGCCAGATCCTTCGTTCCCAACTGCTGAGACCAAATGGTATCAGCAAGGACCCGCAGCCGCGGTGAGCTCATTCTTCCGACCGGGATGGCCGTTTTACTGGGGCAGGAACTTGAAATTGGTGCGAGATCAAGATGCTCTCATCTCTTGCAAACTACACGCCGCTGACGAAGGGAGAAGTCCTGAAACGCGTTTGGCGTTTAACCCTCAAAGACGATTTCGAGTGAGACACTGTTTGCAAGCTGCCATTAAATGAACTTTTAGCAATATCAGAACTTCGTGTGGCTCTTCTTGAAGGGGAAACTGCAAGTGTTTGGATGTTAAAACGGCCATCCCGGTCGGAAGAATGAGCTCCCCGCGGCTGCGGGTCCTTGCTGATACCATTTGGTCTCAGCAGTTGGGAACGAAGGATCTGGCACTCGGCAGGGAGTTGCCAGTGACGCTTGGTGATGGCACCTACAAAGCGGGACAGCTGTCCGCCCGAATTTGTCTTTGGACCCACTTGGGATTTATTTTGTTCACTCACAGACTTGCGAGCACACCCACAGGGGAATTATGGAAATTGCACTACAGATCCCATAAGGCCGTAGGGCCACGCCCACTGGGGCAGGAACTTGAAATTGGTGCGAGATCAAGATGCTCTCATCTCTTGCAAACTACACGCCGCTGATGAAGGGAGAAGTCCTGAAACGCGTTTGGCGTTTAACCCTCAAAGACGATTTCGAGTGAGACACTGTTTGCAAGCTGCCATTAAATGAACTTTTAGCAATATCAGAACTTCGTGTGGCTCTTCTTGAAGGGGAAACTGCAAGTGTTTGGATGTTAAAACGGCCATCCCGGTCGGAAGAATGAGCTCACCGCGGCTGCGGGTCCTTGCTGATACCATTTGGTCTCAGCAGTTGGGAACGAAGGATCTGGCACTCGGCAGGGAGTTGCCAGTGACGCTTGGTGATGGCACCTACAAAGCGGGACAGCTGTCCGCCCGAATTTGTCTTTGGACCCACTTGGGATTTATTTTGTTCACTCACAGACTTGCGAGCACACCCACAGGGGAATTATGGAAATTGCACTACAGATCCCATAAGGCCGTAGGGCCACGCCCACTGGGGCAGGAACTTGAAATTGGTGCGAGATCAAGATGCTCTCATCTCTTGCAAACTACACGCCGCTGACGAAGGGAGAAGTCCTGAAACGCGTTTGGCGTTTAACCCTCAAAGACGATTTCGAGTGAGACACTGTTTGCAAGCTGCCATTAAATGAACTTTTAGCAATATCAGAACTTCGTGTGGTTCTTCTTGAAGGGGAAACTGCAAGTGTTTGGATGTTAAAACGGCCATCCCGGTCGGAAGAATGAGCTCACCGCGGCTGCGGGTCCTTGCTGATACCATTTGGTCTCAGCAGTTGGGAACGAAGGATCTGGCACTCGGCAGGGAGTTGCCAGTGACGCTTGGTGATGGCACCTACAAAGCGGGACAGCTGTCCGCCCGAATTTGTCTTTGGACCCACTTGGGATTTATTTTGTTCACTCACAGACTTGCGAGCACACCCACAGGGGAATTATGGAAATTGCACTACAGATCCCATAAGGCCGTAGGGCCACGCCCACTGGGGCAGGAACTTGAAATTGGTGTGAGATCAAGATGCTCTCATCTCTTGCAAACTACACGCCGCTGACGAAGGGAGAAGTCCTGAAACGCGTTTGGCGTTTAACCCTCAAAGACGATTTCGAGTGAGACACTGTTTGCAAGCTGCCATTAAATGAACTTTTAGCAATATCAGAACTTCGTGTGGCTCTTCTTGAAGGGGAAACTGCAAGTGTTTGGATGTTAAAACGGCCATCCCGGTCGGAAGAATGAGCTCACCGCGGCTGCGGGTCCTTGCTGATACCATTTGGTCTCAGCAGTTGGGAACGAAGGATCTGGCACTCGGCAGGGAGTTGCCAGTGACGCTTGGTGATGGCACCTACAAAGCGGGACAGCTGTCCGCCCGAATTTGTCTTTGGACCCACTTGGGATTTATTTTGTTCACTCACAGACTTGCGAGCACACCCACAGGGGAATTATGGAAATTGCACTACATATCCCATAAGGCCGTAGGGCCACGCCCACTGGGGCAGGAACTTGAAATTGGTGCGAGATCAAGATGCTCTCATCTCTTGCAAACTACACGCCGCTGACGAAGGGAGAAGTCCTGAAACGCGTTTGGCGTTTAACCCTCAAAGACGATTTCGAGTGAGACACTGTTTGCAAGCTGCCATTAAATGAACTTTTAGCAATATCAGAACTTCGTGTGGCTCTTCTTGAAGGGGAAACTGCAAGTGTTTGGATATATATATATATATATATATATCAAAAACACGAGTTGCCCCAAGTGAGGATATCGCACATGGAGAGGTAAGCGCACACAGCTACTGGCAGCAGGATTCTCAGTCAGCCCTCCAGTCATCAAACCGTGACTGCCAAACGCCTTTCGAGCATGTAATGCTCTCGATCACTGGCTCATTCCATTAATGCAGAGAAAAGCGGATTTGGGTGGAAACAGCTTTAATTGAATATACAGACCCGCCCATGTGGGCGTTAGCAGGACAGGGCATCATGGTCTTTGTAGTGTAGCCCATCGTCGCTCTCTGTTAGTTCCATACAAAACCCGGTTGGGTACCGTTTTTTCAGTTTGGAATGTTCACAAAGTAATGTTTACCCCAGTGGGCATGAGGACTACCAGGACCACTTCCAACCCAGCCAATATAAGTCCAGCAGCTAGGCCCTCTTCATTCCTGGCAGCGCTCGTCACATCCGAGCGCCATGGAACCGCAAAGCAGCGGCAGGACATCCTCGCGGCCAGGCTAGCCGCTAAACATCAAAAACACGAGTTGCCCCAAGTGAGGATATCGCACATGGAGAGGTAAGCGCACACAGCTACTGGCAGCAGGATTCTCAGTCAGCCCTCCAGTCATCAAACCGTGACTGCCAAACGCGTTTCGAGCATGTAATGCTCTTGATCACTGGCTCATTCCATTAATGCAGAGAAAAGCGGATTTGGGTGGAAACAGCTTTAATTGAATATACAGACCCGCCCATGTGGGCGTTAGCAGGACAGGGCATCATGGTCTTTGTAGTGTAGCCTATCGTCGCTCTCTGTTAGTTCCATACAAAACCCGGTTGGGTACCGTTTTTTCAGTTTGGAATGTTCACAAAGTAATGTTTACCCCAGTGGGCATGAGGACTACCAGGACCACTTCCAACCCAGCCAATATAAGTCCAGCAGCTAGGCCCTCTTCATTCCTGGCAGCGCTCGTCACATCCGAGCGCCATGGAACCGCAAAGCAGCGGCAGGACATCCTCGCGGCCAGGCTAGCCGCTAAACATCAAAAACACGAGTTGCCCCAAGTGAGGATATCGCACATGGAGAGGTAAGCGCACACAGCTACTGGCAGCAGGATTCTCAGTCAGCCCTCCAGTCATCAAACCGTGACTGCCAAACGCGTTTCGAGCATGTAATGCTCTTGATCACTGGCTCATTCCATTAATGCAGAGAAAAGCGGATTTGGGTGGAAACAGCTTTAATTGAATATATAGACCCGCCCATGTGGGCGTTAGCAGGACAGGGCATCATGGTCTTTGTAGTGTAGCCCATCGTCGCTCTCTGTTAGTTCCATACAAAACCCGGTTGGGTACCGTTTTTTCAGTTTGGAATGTTCACAAAGTAATGTTTACCCCAGTGGGCATGAGGACTACCAGGACCACTTCCAACCCAGCCAATATAAGTCCAGCAGCTAGGCCCTCTTCATTCCTGGCAGCGCTCGTCACATCCGAGCGCCATGGAACCGCAAAGCAGCGGCAGGACATCCTCGCGGCCAGGCTAGCCGCTAAACATCAAAAACACGAGTTGCCCCAAGTGAGGATATCGCACATGGAGAGGTAAGCGCACACAGCTACTGGCAGCAGGATTCTCAGTCAGCCCTCCAGTCATCAAACCGTGACTGCCAAACGCGTTTCGAGCATGTAATGCTCTTGATCACTGTCTCATTCCATTAATGCAGAGAAAAGCGGATTAGGGTGGAAACAGCTTTAATTGAATATACAGACCCGCCCATGTGGGCGTTAGCAGGACAGGGCATCATGGTCTTTGTAGTGTAGCCCATCGTCGCTCTCTGTTAGTTCCATACAAAACCCGGTTGGGTACCGTTTTTTCAGTTTGGAATGTTCACAAAGTAATGTTTAGCCCAGTGGGCATGAGGACTACCAGGACCACTTCCAACCCAGCCAATATAAGTCCAGCAGCTAGGCCCTCTTCATTCCTGGCAGCGCTCGTCACATCCGAGCGCCATGGAACCGCAAAGCAGCGGCAGGACATCCTCATATATATATATATATATATATATATATATATATATATATATAGACACATATGCACCTATAAGTCACTCCTATGGCAGGCTTAACAATCCTGAAGGCAGAGTGCTTGGTTTTATGTGAGATGAGGCTCTAGCATGAGCTGAGCCTATCTGCAGCTTTCGGAACCATGTCCCTATAGCTGTTCTATGATATTGCCATACCATATACTCTTAAGTGCATTATAATCCTCGCGGTTATTGCTAACTCTGGTTTGGCTTTATCAAAACATGTCGTGTAAGGTGTCATACGCTTTGGAATACTACCCCCTCGCCTGTTCTGGCAACGGGGATAGCATTCCACCCTTCTAGAGGGAGAAGACATGTTGTTCCTACTAATCCCGGTTAAAGTTAACCAGAGCCTCAGCATCACAAAATGGATGCTGCTGCCACAGACACAAGTCTGACCTCCTGCAGCTGGGAGCCCTTTCAGCGAGGGAGGCTTGGACAATAGATTTCCTGTCATAGGGAGGTGCTAGCACCACCCCAGACAGGCCATAGTGTATTGGGGCAGGGAGGGTTGAATGAAATGAGACACTGCCTGGGGCACACAAGGTGCTCCATGCATAGGCCAGTTCAAACCGGTGCTGGGGCACTCCAGCCCCAGCTCTGGCGTGAAACTGGACAAAGGGAAAGGGGTGTAACTACCCCTTTCCTGGGTCCCACCCATAGGAGGGACCTAGCAGGTAATCCAGCCCCTTGATTTGGAATAAAGGTAGGAGCTGAGTCCCAAGACTTTAGATTTATCCTGACTGAAACTCTGATACGAAACTCTGGACCTTCAACATCCTACTCGACGTAGAAGACTGAAGAATCTCCCTTGTGGTCAAGGAGTGACCACCCTGTGCAAGCAGGCACCATCAAGCGCTCAACGGTTTGCTTTGTCATTGCTCCCGCCGGAACTCGAACACAGAGCCTCACTAGACCTGGACTTCCAGACTTCCTTCAGCCCGATCCACAGCCACAGCAAAGCTGAGACCCGTGGAGGCGACGGAAGACGTGGGACCGACCATCTTGGAAAGCCAGTGAATTGCTTTCCGTGCAGCTTCTTAGGCATCCTCGAAGTTGTGCATTGGGGATTGAGAAGCCCCAGCCCCAAGCATCAACTGCACCGAAGATCACGCCTCCACACTCACCGAGTGCTGTGTGGGGCCCTTTTGCATTTTCCTGCTTGATGCATCTGTCCGGTCAATTGCCCGTTGGCTAGTGGCCTCTGTGATGACTAAACCTTCAACTTACACCACTGGTCTGGTTGCTCCAGACTGGCCCTTGCTGGTCTGAATAAGAAGCCATCTTTGATTCCTGCGTGGGTTGCATTTGCCAAGGCCTGTTGACTCCGATTCGAGAACTGACACCGCCGACAGGGAGAGCCTTTGTGGGACAGTCCACAACCAGCTCCTCGTCATCCTCGATGCCCCCTGGTCCACGTGGCAGCAGAGACAAGCTTCACGACATCGCCTGATTGCTTCCCGACATCGCCTGGTTCCTTCCTGGTTCCATCCTGGTCACTGGTTAGTGACCCAGACTCTGTCCCCTCTGCTTTCAGGTACTCTACATCCTCGATCCACCCTTGGATCCAACCGTACTCTTCTCTCCTGGTCGCCTGCAGCAACTTTTCTCCAAAGCTCCATAGAACTCCACGACGAAACCCGACACACTTTGGGACCTATGCACCCGCGTCCTTTGGGTGAGGTAACGTGGATACTCCGGTACTCCTGTGCAGATTGACTATCCTAGTGTCCTAGTTTCAAGTGGTTTAGTTCTAGTCCAGTCGGAAGACTCCTAACTCTTTAACTTTCTAACTTTACGCACCCATTGACTTCTAGGTGTGCACGCGTGTGTGTTTAGACACTGCACATGCACCCCGTGGGCCTCCTGCCTCCTAACAACTGTTAGTCCAGTGTAGTCCCAGCGATTCCCAAGGCCCTAGGCCTTACCATTGTTCGTGACGTGGTTCTTATACCACTATTTTAGTATATGGTTTAACGGGCCACCAGGGCCTATCCATATTGTGCAACTTATTGTATGTGATATTAAGTTATTTGTTATACGCTTGTGCTTCTGTCCTCATAAAGAGTACAGAGGGTTGTTTTAGAAATAAATACATATATATTTTGAATATATAACCTCTGTGATGTCCTTTCATTTGGTATTAAAGGGATAGCATATGGTAAAACAGCTGGCTTCACATGCCCTTTTGAGTTTAGCCTAAGACTGCTTTTGTCCATGCTACCACTAGGATAGCTGGTCTATAAGGTTGACTTTACAACCATCACCATAAGGGTTGTTTGGACTGGTGCAAGGTGCTCACTAGAATAGTGAACATCAAATACCAAGCCAACTTCTCACATTGGTGTGCAGCGGTTGGGATTTGAGCTTGCTGTTGTTTTACCAATTGTAATCTTTGAGATATCATTTGAAAGATCACATTATGTACCATAGGTACATATAACAAAGCTTAAAATACATAAGTTCTACTGAACTTTGTTGTTGTAGACCGAAGGGCCTAGCACACCCTGACTACAACTCCTAGAGAGGTTCTGGTAAGTAAACACTCAGTGTAGGTAGGTGCACACACCACACCTCACTAGACATGTCTGGCACAGGTGAACCATCCAGGTCTCTACCTGTGGTAAGTGACCCTCCCAGGGCACCCTCCAGATATGACATGCTCATCTTCCGGTAGATGAGGTTATTGTGTACCTCAAGGAGGTTGAAACAGGGTTCCAACCCTACCATCCAACACCTGATAGAGCTCCTAGAAGCAGCTGATCTTGAGAAGGCCTCTAAACGAGGCCCCTCAGATAATACAGGTGAGGCAGTACCCTCCACAGAAGATGACCTCCTAGCCCCAGAAGTAGATGAAGCAGATGAGGCAGATAAGGAAGATGATTGAGAAGAGGGAGATGATAGGCAGGTCCAGGTCAGAAGGCTTAGCCAGGCTAACCTAAGATTACATGGAAATGGAGAAGGGTTGCACCTTCCCAGGCCCAATAGTAGACCTAATCCAGGCAATAGAAGGGGGAGATCTCACTCCAGAGAGTCTCTCCTCTCTAATGCCTCAAGGGGTTCTCGCAGGGGAATGACTTCCCCTCAGTGGCGAGAACATGAGGCTAGGATGAGAGCTGTCCAACTTCAGATAGAAAAGGAGGAAACAGCCCTGGCCCAAGCTAAACTTGCTTTAGCAAGGGAGCAAAGGTTAAGTGGATCAGATTCCTCTGGTGGTAGCAATATCCCTAAGGATAGAGACAGGTCCTATGATCATAGAAACCTGAGTAAGATTGTGCCCCCCTACAAAGATGGGGATGACATCCACAAGTCGATAACTGCTTTGGAGAGGGCTTGCATGGTACAGCAGGTTCCCCAAAATCAGTGGGCAGCAATCTTGTGGCTCTCCTTTTAAGAAAAAGGAAGAGACAAGCTCCTCACAGTTAGCCATGAGGATGCTAAAAACTACACTGTCCTGGAGAGTGCTCTGATTGATGGGTTTGGCTGAACCACTGAGCAATACAGGTTGTTGTACAGAGATAGCCAAAAGGCTCAGACTCAGGACTGGACTGACTTTGTTGATTGTGCCACTAAGGCTCTGGAAGGTTGGTTACTGGGAAGTAAAGTTAAGGACTATCAGGATTGTATAATTTGATCATGAGAGAGCAAATCCTTAATAATTGTCAGAACCAGTTGTTGCACTAACACCTGATTGACTCAGATCTGACCTCTCCCCAAGAATTGGGAAAGAGGGCAGATAAGTGGGTAAGAACCAGGGTTAAGCAGAGACCCCAGAACCAAGGTGGTGACCAGAAAAAGGCAGACCAGCAGGGTGGAGATCAGAAACAAAAAGACAAGAAGTCTTCCACAGGCCCCCAAAATACTTCTAAGGAGGGGGTCCCAAAATGCAAAGAAAAAGAAGAATGATGGCCCAAAGAAATCTTAGTGTAATTACTGTAAATCTGCCTCTCACTGGTTTAGTGAGTGCACCAACTAAGGTACAGCCCCTACCACTGCAGCCCCTAAGGCAACTGCACCCCCTAGTACAGTCAGCAGTGGTAGTTCCCAACCCAAGGCTATAGTGGGGTTAACCATGTGTACTGAGATGGAGTCTGGCCTAGTCAGATTTCCTACTCAGGCTGTCTTGATCTGTGATGTGGACATGACTATGTCCACTACTGTGAGTCCCAATACTTTGGGCAAGTACAGGCAGACACCTTTCATAAATGACAAAGTGGCTCAGGCCTACAGGGACACATGTGCCAGTGTCACTATGGTGACACCTAACTTTGTGGACCCTGGACAGATTGTACTGGGTGATAATTACCTGGTGACCAATGCTAGCAATGTCACTACTATACATAGTGTGGCAGTTGTTAATTTCTCCTGGGGTGGGGTAACTGGCCTCAAAAAAGTTGTGGTAAGTGCAGACCTCCCAGTTGAATGTCTTTTGGGCAATGATCTTGAGGATTCAGTATGGTCAGAAGTGGAGTATAGGACTCATGCAGAGATGCTAGGTATTTCAGCACATGTCCTTGCTGTGACCAGGTCACAGGCCAAAAAGTGCCACACTGAACAGGCCTTGGATCCTGAAACTATGGACCAAGTGCCATCCAAGAGAAAGAGCAGTAGGGTTAAGGCAGTGCCTTCCCCTCTGACCTCAAGTGAGGATCAGCCTTCTCAGGTAGCTGATTCTGAGACTCCTGAAGGAACTGTCCTAGAAGAGCTTTAACGTGACCAGGTTGAGTTTCTTGGGACATGGGGGCCTTCAAGGGCAGACTTGAGGCAGGCTCAGTTAGACTGCCCCTCTCTTGAAGCCCTCAGACAGCAAGCTGCTGCTGAGGCTGCTGGGAATGCTACAGGTACCCACAAAGTTTACTGGGAAGAAGGACTCCTTTACTCTGAGGGTAGAGACCCCAAGCATGATGCTTCCAGGAGGTTGGTCATACCTCAGGCCTTCAGGGGTTTCCTTCTAACCTTAGCCCAGGATATTCCCTTAGTAGGACATCTAGGCCAGAACAAGACTTGGGACAGGCTTGTCCCTCACTTTCACTGGCCCCATATGTATGTCAGAAGATGCCAGGGAGTTTTTTCGCTCCTGTGTAACCTGCCAAGCCAGTGGTAAGTCAGGTAGCAAAACAAAGGCCCCCCTTATACCACTATCTGTGGTGGGGGTTACCTTTGAAAGCGTTGGGATAGACATTGTTGGACCAATGGATCCACAAACAGCATCTGGGCACAGATTTATACTGGTGGTAGTGGATCATGCCACCAGGTATCCAGAAGCTATTCCCCTAAGGACCACAACAGCACCTGTTGTGGCAAGAGCCCTCCTGGGACTTTTGTCAAGAGTGGGCTTTCCAAAGGTTATTTCAGACAGAGGTGCAAACTTCATGTCTGGATATCTAACTGCAATGTGGAAGGAGTGTGGTGTTAACTATACATTCACTACACCCTACCATCCACAGTGCAATGGGCTTGTTGAAAGATTCAACAAGACTCTAAAGGGTATGATCAAGGGTTTACCTGAAAAGCTTAGGCGAAGATAGGACATCCTTCTACCCTGCCTTCTGTTTGCTTACAGAGAGGTCCCACAAAAGAGGGTTGGCTACAGCCCTTTTGAGCTTTTGTTTGGGCATCCTGTAAGAGGACCCCTATGTCTGGTAAAGGAAGGATGAGAGTTACCTCTCAAAAAGCCTAAGCTAGACATTGTGGACTATGTACTTGGTCTCCGCTCCAGGATGGCTGAGTATATGAAGAAGGCATCCAAAAACCTTGAGGCTAGCCAAGAACTTCAAAAAGCTTGGCATGACCAAAAGGCTGTGCTGACTGAGTACCAGCCAGGACAGAAGGTGTGGGTGTTGGAGCCAGTGGCCCCAGCAGCTCTCCAAGACAAGTGGTATGGACCCCATACCATTGTTGAGAAAAGGGAGAGGTCACCTACTTGGTGGTCCTTGGAACCCCTAGGAGCCCCCACAAGGTGCTCCATGTCAACAGACTCAAAGCATATGTTGACAGGGCAGACATGGGCTTGCTCATGGCTACAGATGAGGGACAGGAGGAAGAGAGTGACCCTCTCCCAGACCTGTTGACTCAGAACCCTGATGATGGTTCAGTTGATGGTGTGGCCTTAGCTGGCATCCTCACTGACCAGCAGCATTAGGACTGTAGACAAGTTCTTCAGTCTTACAGACATGTTTTCCCTCACACCTAGTCAGACTAACTGGTACACCCATGAGGTGGACACTGGTGACAGTCTGCCTGTGAAGAATAAGATCTACAGGCAACCTGACCATGTCAGGGATTGTATAAAGACTGAGGTGCACAAAATGTTGGAGCTGGGAGTAATTGAGCTATCAGAGAGTCCCTGGGCCAACCCTAGTAGTCCTTGTACCAAAACCTCACACACAAGATGGAAAGAGAGAGATGAGGTTCCGAATGGACTATAGAGGTCTCAATTCTGTCACCAGGACAAATGCTCACACAATTCCAAGAGCAGATGAGTGTGAGAAGTTGGCCTGATATATGATGTTCACTAGTTCTAGTGACCACCTTGTATCAGTCCAAACGACCCTTATGGTGATTGGTTGTAAGTCAACCTTATAGACCAGCTATCCTAGTAGCGTGGACAAAAGCAGTCTTTAGGCTAAACTCTGAATGGCATGTGAAGCCAGCTGTTTTACCACAATATAACCCCTTGAATACCAGATGAAAGGACACCACACAGGTTGTTATAAAAATAAACAGATATTTATTAGTTAACATACACCTCTGGACTCTTTATGAGGTCAGAGGGCTAAGCACATGACAATACTACAAAAGAAATACGAGTTCGCACAATATCTACAAGTGTGCCTGAGGGGCACGGCAAACCATAAACTGAAAACAATGGAATGCGAGGACAGAAAGTACTGTAAGGAGATCCAGAGACTGGAGGATCGCTGGGACTACGCTACGAACTAGGTAAGTACGGAGCAGGAGGCTCACGGGACTCACGTGCAGAGTGGAAACTCTCACGCGGGATGCGTACCAACGTCTATGGATGCTATAGTTTACAAAGTTACGGATTCCGGACGAACCCGGCTGGATGGAGGGAAAACAACAGTGGACCTGGACACTAGGATAGTGAACACAGACCTCAGCACCTAGAAGCTTTAGTTACCTAACCCACAGGCTGCGGGTGCATAGGGCTGAAGTTGCGTCGGGTTTGCTGCGTTGATCCCGGTGATGCCTTAAACAAGAAGTTGCTGGCAGGCAGCCAGATGGAGGAGTCCGGTGGTTCGAAGGATGGAACTAGATGGAAGAAGTCCTGAAAGGGAAGGGGACAGAGTCTCGGTCACTAGCCAGTGACGGTGCTGGAACCAGGAGGGAATCAGGGGCTGTCGTCGCGTTCAGGTGAAGGAAGGGTCGCTTCTCTCTGTAGCTGCGCGGACCAGGAGCTGCTCTTCACGACCAGGCTGGAGGCAGGAGCTGTCCCACATAGTCTTCTGCTGTCGGCGGTGTCGGATCGTCGATCTGGTCAACAGGCCTTGGCTAATGCAAGTCACGCGGTGGAACAAAGATGGCGTCTGGTGTGGACCAGGAGGGTCCAAGGTGCTTCTCTTTCACAAGGAAGCAAGGGCCAGTCTGGGGGACCAGGCTAGCAGTGTCGAAATCTTTGGGTCGTCGTCTCAGAGGTCACTAGCCAGCCGGCAAGTGACCAGACAACCGGAACAACAGCAATCAGGCAAAAGGGCCCCACGCAGATCTTGTGGAGGCTGGGGGGCTGATCTTTGATGCAGGTGCTGTGTCGATGTGGGGCTTCTCAGTCCCCAATGAACTCACTCGAGGGTACCTCTGGGGTTGTGCTGGAAGCGCTGTGCAGGTTTCTTCAAGATGGCCGTCTCCACGTCGCTCGTCGCACCCACGGGTCCCAGCTGTGCTGTGGATGTGGGTAGAGGTCAGAGGGGTCTGGAGGTCCGGGTCTCGTTGAGCTGGGTCGTCAGATTCCGGGAGGGAAGGACGTTGCAGCAAACCGCACAGAAGCTTGATGGTGCCTGCGAAACAGGATGGTCACTCCCTGACCATAGGGGAGATTCTTCAGTCTTCTGATGTTCAGGAGGTCGAAGGTCAAGAGTTCTTCGTGGAAGTTGTCCAGATTAATCTGATTTGGAATGGGACCAGCTCCTACCTTTATCCTGCTAAAGGAGGCTGCACTACTGACTAGGTCCCTCCCCTGGGTGGGACCAGGAAGGGGGGTGGCTACACCCCCAATCCTTTGTCCGGTTTCCCGCCAGAGCTGGGGCTGGAGTGCCCCAGCAACTGGTTGGAACCGGTGTATGCACATGGCACCTTGTGTGCCCCAGGCATGTCTCATTCCTTTCAGCCTGGGCCTACCTAATACACAAAATCCTGTCTGGGGTGGTGCTAGCACCTCCCAAGGCAGGAAACCCTTTGTCCAAGCCTCCCTCGCTGGAAGGACTCCCAGCAGCAGGAGGTCAGACTTGTGTCTGTGGTGGCAGCATCCATTTTGTGATGCCAAGGCTCGAGTTAACTTTAACCGGGGTTCACAGTTACATACATGTCGTGTCCCTCTAGAAGGGTGGAATGCTACCCCCATCGCCAGAATTGGCGAGGGGGTAGAATTCCAATTCGTATGACACCTTACTCGACATGTTTTGATAATGTTATACCAGAGTTAGCATTTAACCGCGAGGATTATAATGCACTTAAGAGTATATGGTATAGCGTTATCATGGAACAGCTATTAGGACTTGGTTCCGCAAGCTGCAAACGGGCTCAGCTCATGCCAGAGCACCATCTCACATAATTCCAAGCACTCTGCCTTCAGGATTGCTAAGGCCTTCCATAGGAGTGACTGATAGGAATATATGTGTCCATTTTAGGGTTAGATATAGGTATACTATATCTAAAGCAAAGGGTGATTACACTACCTTGCCCCAGCTGTCGTGCAGCCAGTTGTGTCAGTTTTGGATGGCCAGCCAGGGGTGGCATAATACATGCTGCAGCCCCTGGTAGGCCCTGGGTACACCTATGCCCTGGGTACCTAAGGTACACTGTACAGGGACTGATAAGGTGACTCAGTATCCAATTAGATATGTACCTAGGGTACATGGAGTCCATTTTAACAGAGAGAGCAGGAAGCCTGGGGTCCTGAATAGCAGGATCCCAGGCCAACTAAGTCAGAAACCAGCAAAACACTAGGCAAAAAGTTGGGGGTAACCATAGTCAGATATCCACCTTCCTACATAACCCCCCCCCCCAAACGAAAAGAGATAAGGCTATCCTTGACCAGGTAAGCCTATATTGCCTGAGTGGCCATATGAGGAGGTGCATGCACTGGCATGGTTACCCCCTATCTCATGGTCCACTAAGCAATCCCTCACCCTAAGGGTATCTGAGGGTCTCCGCCATAGGGAGTCTCTACCTGTGGTATGTTTTGGCAAAGAAAAAGACTGGTGCTGGGATGGGGTACTGAAGTGAGGCTCCACTAATGTTGGGCTCAGCTTCCTCCAATCATTATCCACCATAGAGGCCTTTCTTTCCAAGACTGAGTTGTGTTGAGCTTTCAGGGTCAACCTCTGGCTACCTAAAGCTGGAGGTTGGGTCCCTCTGTTTGGCTTACTGGAGGGACAGGTCAGGTTTGGGGCCCTTATGTCCAAGGTTTGGCTGTGCCCAATAGTGTCCATCTGTGGGAGGTCCCTAACTACTTTTAAGGGGGATCCCTCAGGAGTTTGTTTTATTTTCACTTGGCTAGTACTACTAGCTTCAGTGCCCTTAATCTGCTGATTGGGGAGTTCTTTTGGACAGGGGGCCCTTTGGGGTCCACCACTGGCCTCCCTGACCTCTACAGCCCTGGGCTGACTGAGGCAGGGTAGAGAGGGGCAGGTTACTGTCAAAGCTAACCACGTCGTCCCTTAACTTGTCTTGGCTGAAGCCCTCTTGGATGACGTGGATGATTTCGCAGAGACGCAAGGGACCAACTTCCCTAATCTCTAATCAAAACTTACTGACTCAGAAGTATACAGCAAGGTTTTAAACTAGGAACTAGGGAGGAGGGCCGGTACTGGACGTTGGAGAGAAGACTTTAGATCTCGCTGTCGACCTGCGAAGCAACAAGGACCAAAGACTTTAGTATTCAGGTCAGAAAGTTATAACTCCTAACTATTCTAGGCCTCTTGCTAATACTCTATCTAGTGAGAATACCTAAATCTGTGTGGCGAGCTTTTGAGGTTCCCCTACCTGCGATCAGTAAGTTGTTGGCCTTCGTCCAGTATGTCTTTGTTTGATTGGGATGATGAAGTCATCAGACGTCCTCTAGGATTGGTGGTCAACTGGTGAGATGTCGGCTTGTTTGTTTGATATTAACTTCTTGTTTCTTGGTCTTGGGGTTCGTGTCTATTCCACTAGTACTACTAAAAATAAACATAGACCAAGAGAACACCAAATCCTATATGTCTTTCTTCAATCACCTTGTTTTAAGCAAAATCTAAAACCACATTGTAAAATCTATTCACAGTTTAACACACATGTAAATGAACTGACATAAATTCTTCCAAAATACTAGATGCATATAAATGTCCCAAGTCTCTTTCCTTGCATATTCTTCTGCAAATAAAAGTTCCAAAAATTCTGTTGACCTTTCTTGCGAAGGGCGCCTTAAATCAAGTAAAGTACTTAGCTTTCAAAACTGGGCTTTCCAGATGCTTGTTCCAGGAAATGAGAAGAAGCGTCGTGAAGACCTGCCAGGATCGAGTTCTCCTTCAGGTGAGTTCCTCCGAAAGACGCGACCTTCTCCCAAAGAAATCCGAAGGCAAAGCACTTTCCAGAAGGCTGGGTGCGGTTTAAATACTGGACCGCACCCAGACGCTCCCAGTTACGCACTCAGAACGTGCGCGAAGGCGTTGCCTGCAATCCCCTTGGATGCGCACCAAAAAGGAGCGTGCAGGGATGCGGGGAAAGGAACCATGAGACCTTCACTGGGGCGAAGTGTTTACCGAGCCATACGCGAAGGGTCAAAACTCGGGCATACAGCGCTCACAAACCCAAAAACCCTCGCAAGGCAATACACAAGTGAACAGGCATAAGTTAAAGCAAGTTGAATACAATATAAAACCTATAAGGTGAAAGGCATGTATTATAATGGTATTAACACACCCAATCACACTGACTTTGATGCGTGCGGGGAGCACGGCACAGGGGTGGGTTTCAATGAGGGAAAACTCAGCACCAGTTTGCGGGATATGAGTATAACGTCATGGGTATGCAGAACCAGAACCATGACAGTACTCCCTCCTCAAGATCCCCCCAAGAACAGTGGAAATGGGCCTAGGTTTCTCAGGGTGCCTTAAATGGAAGGATCGGATCAATCTAGGAGAGTTTTTTAGATGCTCTAAAGGTTCCCATGATCTTTCCTCTGGGCCATAACCTTTCCAATCAATGAGGTAAAAAAGTTTTCCTCTAACTCTTTTCGAGTCTAAGATTGTCTTAACCTCAAACTCAGGGTGTCCTTCTATCATGATGGAAGGCGGAGAGTTAGAAATACGAGTCTGGGGATGGAATGGTTTAACCAGAGAGACATGAAAAACCGGGTGCATCAAGTATTTGTGAGGAAGAATCAGTTTTACGCAAACTGGGTTAATTACCTTCTCAATAGGAAAGGGGCCAACAAACTTTGGGTTGAATTTCCTGTTCCCTTTTAGTTTCAAATTCTTTGTACTCAACCACACTTTATCACCAACTTTATACTGAGGTTGTTCAGATCGATGTTTATCCTTGGCTTCCTTTTGAGTTTCCTTAGCTTTAGCCAAGTTGAATTTAGCTTCTTCCTGGATGGTGAATACCTTGGAAACATAGTCAGAAATTGCAGGTACAGAATCATAGTTATTAGAACTTTCGGGAATACTTTTTGGATGAAATCCAAAATTACAAAAGAACGGAGACATTTTGATAGATGAATGTTCAGAATTATTATAGGCGAACTCTAGGGGGCTTAAAAGATCAGACCATTCTTCAGGAACATTAGGCAACATACACCGGAGATATTGTTCGATAGTTTGATTAGTTCGTTCAGTTAAACCATCAGTTTGGGGATGATAACTAGAAGATAAACGAACATCCATATGTAATAATGAACCCAGCTTTTGCCAAACCTTTGAAATAAATTGGGAACCCCTGTCTGAAATAACCACTGAAGGAATTCCGTGCAATCTTATCACCTGGGACATGATTACATGAGCAAGTTCTAAGGCTGTGGGAAGCTTTTTTAAAGGAATAAAATGGGCCATTCGCGTGAACTGATCTACAACTGTTAGAATTGTATTAAATCCCTTCTTGGTTTCAGGTAGTTCGACTATAAAATCTAATGAAATTGTATGCCAGGGTTGAGGTGGAATTGGCAGAGGCATTAACAACCCACTAGGAGGTTGATGAGAAGTCTTGTGTTGAATGCAAATACTGCAAGTTTCTACAAATTGCTGAACGTCTTTGACCATTAAAGGCCACCAAAAGGTTCGTTTAATAAGTTCCATTGTTTTCAAAATGCTGGGGTGAGCAGATAACATAGTGTCGTGGTGAAGATGGATTATGGATTTTTGAATCTTTTCAGTAGGAACGAAAATCATATCATGTACCATCATCAAATCATCTTTCTTATATAGATAAAGATGATCTTCTTTCCACATCTCAACATCCTTTTCTTTCAAAGCCTCTTTGATGTTATTGACAATATCACTCATGGATATACTTCCCTGAAAACAAGAAGTTGGGATTACAGGATGGACAATTTCAGGTAGTTCTGGGCCTTTGTCTCCAATTCTAGATAAAGCATCCGCTTTCAAGTTCTCTTTCCCTGGACGATAAGTTATTACGAAATTGTAGTCATTGCAGAACATAGACCAACGTAACTGTCTAGCAGTCAGAGCCTTTACAGATCTTAGAGCTTGAAGGTTTCTGTGGTCAGTATATATAGTTACTGGATGACGAGCCCCTAACAGGTAGTGGCGCCATTCTTCAAACACAGCCTTTATTGCCAATAACTCCTTATCGGCGATTGCATAATTCTGTTCAGCTTCTGATAACTTTCTAGAAAAGTAAGCTATCGGGTGCATTTGGCCGGTATCAGAGTTTCGTTGTGAAAGGATTCCTCCCAACGCATATTGAGATGCGTCAGCTTCTATGATAAACGGTTGGTTGGGGTCTGGATGACATAAAATTGGGGCCATGGTAAACCTCTTCTTCAGAATTTGAAAGGCTTCATCAGCATCTGAGGTCCATAAAAATGTTACTCCTTTTCTCAACAACTTGGTGATGGGTGTAATAATTTGAGAAAAGTTCAGAATAAATCTACGATAAAAGTTTGCGAAGCCTAGGAAACTTTGAATTTGTTTCACAGTAGTGGGACTTGGCCAAGTTGTCACTGCTTCTACCTTTTTTGGGTCCATTTCTATTCCTTCTGGACTAATAATGTAACCCAGAAAATCCACCTTGGAAACATGAAATAGACTTTTTTCCAATTTCACATAAAGTGAGTTCGAGAGCAGTTTTTGAAGAATGGCGCGGACCTGTTGTACATGTTCTTTCTCTGAATCGGAATAGATGAGAATATCATCAATGTAGACTACACAACAGATGTCAATAAATTCATGTAAAACTTCGTTTATAAAAAACTGGAAGGCGGCAGGAGCGTTACATAGACCAAAAGGCATAACTTGGTATTCAAAGAGACCAAACTTAGTGCGGAAGGCGGTCTTCCATTCGTCTCCTTTTCTTACCCTAACTAAATGGTAAGCTCCTCGCAAGTCCAGTTTGGTATAAATCTTAGCTTTCTTTATTTGGTCCAAAAGTGTAGGAATCAAAGGTAAGGGGTACCTGTTCTTAATTGTGACATTGTTTATTGCCCTATAATCAATGCACGTGCGCAATTCCCCTCCCTTCTTTGGAATGAAAAAAAGAGCTGAAGAGACTGGAGATTTTGAGTGTCTAATGAAGCCGTTTGCAAGGTACTCATCTAGGTATTCTCTCAGATGAGTGGTTTCAGCTTCGGTAAGAGCGTAAATGCGACTGCAGGGCAAGGTTGCTCCAGGCATTAGATCAATTCTACAGTCGAAATCTCTATGTGGAGGAAGAGTATTGGCTCTTTTTTTGTCAAACACATCAGATAAGTCGTTATATTCCGATGGAACCCCATCCAAAAGCAGTACATTGGGTGATTCAAGTCCAAAATCAAAACCTTGAACCACATCCTTAGATCTATCAATGAGGAAGCACTGTTCAGTACAAGTGGATGACTTAAAGGTAATTAGCTTGGTTACCCAATCTATGCTTGGGTTATGTTTTATTAACCAAGGTATGCCCAGAATCATCTTAAACTGAGGAGCATCTATTATGTCAAATTGTATTTTTTCTCGATGTATAGGAGAACAATCCATTTCTAAAGGTTCGGTCTGTCTATTTACAAGCCCAGAAGTCAACTCTTTGCCATCAACTGCTCTGACAGTTTCTGGGTGATCCTTAAACACAGAAGTAAAACCTAACTGTAGAAAGAATTTGGAATCCATAAAATTTCCTGTAGCCCCGGAATCTATAATGGCTTCAACTTTTCTTGTGTGAGATTCAGGAAGCAGACCTCGGAGTTCAACTAGGATAGAAAAGTGTCTAAAACCAATAGGAGGAAGAGTTGAGGCCAAACTAGAAAAACTACCAGATAAACTGACCTCTCCTTTTACCGAGTTTTCTAGTTTTCCGACTTTTCCTGTGTAATGGCTAAATCAGAAGATTTGGTTTTAAACTTGTTTGGTCGTGTGGGGCATTCCTTTACAAAATGTCCTGTCTTTCCACAATATAGACACTGATTTAAACGTCGTCTCTTTTCCTTCTCCTCCTTTGATAAAGGACCACGGATTGAACCTATTTGCATGGGTTCAACCGAATCAGGTTTAGCACCAGTGTCTCGAATTGAAGCAGACCTCTCCTTAAAGAAAACTACTTTATGCTCAGACTTCCCTCTCTCCCCTTTTCTCTCTGAAATCCGATGATTAAGCTTAACCACTAAGTCAATGAAAGCACTTATGTCCTCTGGAGGCTCTAGAATCTGAGTTATCATGTCTTTTAATTCCTCCCTTAAACCTCTGTAAAAGATAGAGACTCTTTTGTCATACGGCCAATCCGCCTCTAAAACCAAACGGTTGAAGGTAGATATATAATGCAACAGATCAGAAGATCCTTGCTTTAAACCTAAAAGCTCATTGTCCGCCGACTGAACAAAAAGATGTTTTGCAAACATCTTCTTTAAAGCCCTCTCAAAATCTTTAAAGTTATATAGAATCCGATCATCTGTCAAAGCTAACCACGTCGTCCCTTACCTTGTCTTGGCTGAAGCCCTCTTGGATGACGTGGATGATTTCGCAGAGACGCAAGGGACCAACTTCCCTAATCTCTAATCAAAACTTACTGACTCAGAAGTATACAGCAAGGTTTTAAACTAGGAACTAGGGAGGAGGGCCGGTACTGGACGTTGGAGAGAAGACTTTAGATCTCGCTGTCGACCTGCGAAGCAACAAGGACCAAAGACTTTAGTATTCAGGTCAGAAAGTTATAACTCCTAACTATTCTAGGCCTCTTGCTAATACTCTATCTAGTGAGAATACCTAAATCTGTGTGGCGAGCTTTTGAGGTTCCCCTACCTGCGATCAGTAAGTTGTTGGCCTTCGTCCAGTATGTCTTTGTTTGATTGGGAAGTCATCAGACGTCCTCTAGGATTGGTGGTCAACTGGTGAGATGTCGGCTTGTTTGTTTGATATTAACTTCTTGTTTCTTGGTCTTGGGGTTCGTGTCTATTCCACTAGTACTACTAAAAATAAACATAGACCAAGAGAACACCAAATCCTATATGTCTTTCTTCAATCACCTTGTTTTAAGCAAAATCTAAAACCACATTGTAAAATCTATTCACAGTTTAACACACATGTAAATGAACTGACATAAATTCTTCCAAAATACTAGATGCATATAAATGTCCCAAGTCTCTTTCCTTGCATATTCTTCTGCAAATAAAAGTTCCAAAAATTCTGTTGACCTTTCTTGCGAAGGGCGCCTTAAATCAAGTAAAGTACTTAGCTTTCAAAACTGGGCTTTCCAGATGCTTGTTCCAGGAAATGAGAAGAAGCGTCGTGAAGACCTGCCAGGATCGAGTTCTCCTTCAGGTGAGTTCCTCCAGCAGACGCGACCTTCTCCCAAAGAAATCCGAAGGCAAAGCACTTTCCAGAAGGCTGGGTGCGGTTTAAATACTGGACCGCACCCAGCCGCTCCCAGTTACGCACTCAGAACGTGCGCGAAGGCGTTGCCTGCAATCCCCTTGGATGCGCACCAAAAAGGAGCGTGCAGGGATGCGGGGAAAGGAACCATGAGACCTTCACTGGGGCGAAGTGTTTACCGAGCCATACGCGAAGGGTCAAAACTCGGGCATACAGCGCTCACAAACCCAAAAACCCTCGCAAGGCAATACACAAGTGAACAGGCATAAGTTAAAGCAAGTTGAATACAATATAAAACCTATAAGGTGAAAGGCATGTATTATAATGGTATTAACACACCCAATCACACTGACTTTGATGCGTGCGGGGAGCACGGGACAGGGGTGGGTTTCAATGAGGGAAAACTCAGCACCAGTTTGCGGGATATGAGTATAACGTTATGGGTATGCAGAACCAGAACCATGACAGTTACCTGCTCCAGACTGGGTCCCACCTTGGAAGGGTCCACTGACATCAGAGGCTCTGCCAAGCTAGGCCTGACTACCTCTGGGGCAGTTTCTTCACAAGGGGTAAGATCAGTTCCCTGAGGAGGCTGATCCTTTCCTAAAGTCTGGTGGGAGGGAGATTTCTCTTCCTCCTCAATGCTCTCTGTTTGAGTGGAGTGATCCATAGTTTCAGGCTTCACAACACTATTATCAGTCTGAGTTTGGGCTGTGGCCATCACAACCCCACCAACCTTCTCAGGAAGGGACTCAGTTTGGGTATGGGCTGTTACCATCACAGCCCTGCTAACCTTTTCAGGGAAGGAATCTGTCTGAGAATGGGCTGAGACTGGCACAGCCCTCCTAACCTGTTCAGGAAGATTTACCATCTTAGAATGGGTTTCTTGTTCTACTTCAGCCCAGGCTGAGATCTCTAAATCATTCCCCAGTAGGCAATCTACAGGCAAGTTTGATGACACTGCCACTCTGTTGGGGCCAGTGACATCTCCCCAGCTGAGATTTACCACTGCCATGGGATGATTTTTCTGCACTCCATCAATGTTTGTCACCTGGTATGTGGCACCAGGTATAAGTCGCCTTGAGGGGACTAGACTCTCAGTCACCATGGTGATGCTAGCCCCTGTGTCTCTATAGGCCTCAACTTTCAGTCCATTGATGAGGGGCTCCTGTCTGTATTTGCCCAAAGTGTTGGGACAATCAGTGAAGTTGGCAAACCCCATGCCATTATCACAGACAAGAGTATCTGAGTTAGGGGACCTGGTTAGGCCAGAGTCCCCAGGGACTCCCAAAGTAAATGCACCCAAATTCTTGGGGGTACTCCCACCACCTGGGAGATTACTACTAGTAGTAACAGGAGGCTTGGAAGTGTTACTTGGGGGTATGTTCTCCTTATTGTCGTTGGCTTTTGGGCAACTGCTGTCAGTTTTCCAATGGCCTACCTGTTTGCAGATATGGCAATAAGGTTTCTTCTGGGTATTGGAAGGATTCTGGGACCCACCCCCTTCTGAGGATTTTTGGGGCCCTGATGTGGTTTGATCTGAAGATTTATTCCCACCCTTCTCTTGAGGCTTGGTTGATTCTTTCTTTTGGTCACCACCCTGGCTCTTAGGCCTAATCCTGGTTCTGACCCATTTGTCTGCCCTCTTACCCAATTCTTGTGGAGAGGTCAGATCAGAGTCTACCAGGTGCTGGTGTAATGACTAGTTCTGACAATTATTTAAGACTTGTTCTCTCATAATAAGATTATACAATCCTGTGAAGTCAGTAACTTTACTACCCAGTAGCCAGCCTTCCAAAGCCTTAGTGGCACAATCAACAAAGTCAGCCCAATCCTGAGGCTGAAGTTTCTGGGTGTCTCTGAACAGCAACCTGTACTGCTCAGTTGTTAAGCCAAACCCATCAATCAGTGTATTCTTCAGGACTTGGTAATTGTTAGCATCCTCAGCTCTAGTAGTGAGGAAAGTGTCAAGGACAGTACAGAAAAAACAATGCTATTTTGATGCTCCAGGGGCGCTAGAGAGAGCAGTACGAGAGAGAGAGAACGTTCCCTGCAGAGGAGCAGGCGAGAGGAGGCGAGCAGCGGTGAGCGCCGGTGAGCTGCGGCAAGGGAGGAGAGGCGGCGTTCCTGCCGAGCCGAGAGCCGTGGCCGTGGCTGAAGCTGAGTACGAGCTGCCCACGAGCCGCCCGTAACTGCTCGCAAGTTGGTTTAAGCAGTGGGGTGAACTGCGGTGCGAACTGCATATTAGGAGCTCCACAGCACCGCAGCCCCGTAAAGCCGCATGCCGTATGCCGCTGACCTAAAAGGCTTTTGAACTCCTGAGTCTTCCGAGCCTTCAAGCCGCGGTGCGAAGCAAAAATTGAATATTAAGCTAGGGCACCAGCTGTGGAGGAAGGAGAAGAATAGAGAGCTGAGGCAAGGCTCCCAGCAGCGCAGCAGACAGAGTTGACAGAGCAGGCGGCAGAACCAATAAGGCACGGAAGCAGCAGCTAACCAAAGGGGACGATCGTGACAACAGAGGGCTATTGACAGCAGGAAAGCCCCTGAGTCCCTTGAGCTTAAGAGGGTGTTTTAAAGGCACGGCTGAAATAACACCAGGATACCAGGACGCTGGGAAGACCCCTTTTGGAAGCCCCTTTTGGAAGCTTTGGAGACTAAGAGGGGGGCTTTGCAACAGCCGGAGCAGCGGTTCGATAAAGACAAAAGACAGAACCAGCACACAAGAGGCAGAGGCAAAGCGCCAGAAGCTGAGCGACACCCCCTGAACCCAATCAAGAAACAAGTAAGGAGGGGTAATAAAACAGGGTTCTAGGGTCCAAGGGCCGAAGGGCCAAAGGGGACGGTAAAACCAAGAGGGGCGGTAGAGAGTACTGGCACCTGCATGGTACTAGTCCAGTCAACCCAGTCTTTGGTATCAGTGCAAGGGGGCTGGAGAGTGATACATATAAGAAAAGCACATTCTGACGGACTAATAAGACATAACAAGTCATAAAGGCGAACCAAGACAGCGGAATCAATCATTCATACTGAGTCCATTTGCAGCAACATAGAAATACATTTTTACGTTCTTGCCAAAAAGCTATTTACCTAACCATCCAATCCCCGTTTATACTCCCAAGTGTATTCCCCCGACGGCAGCTGTCGCGTAGGCGGCAGACGGGCTTGGGGATTCGAGGGAAAGATAACGCAGGAGAGGAGCAGGAAAAGGCAAAATTCCGGAAAATTTGTCTAACATGTGGTCAGGAAAAATTCGACAAGCTCGAATACAAAAAGCAAAAAGAAGGTTGACAGTAAAAGGGAAAAAAGACGAAGGGAATAAAAGTAATACAGAAGAGTCAACCAGGAACGAACAATCTGACCAGGCACCTACTCACATGGCGGAACATTTCAAGTTCGGAGGCGAAATGTTGAAACACAATTTTCAATTCTTAAAAAAGCAAGGGGTAACAACACTAAGCAATAGCGTAAAATCTCAAAAAAGCCCAAAACACCCAACCTGCTCGATTTCATCACGCAAAAAATGTAAGACAAGAAATGACTCGGAAATAAGTATAAGTCCTAACCTCAAAGAAAAATCGACAATAAAAAATTGGCTGATAAAAACCTCGGCACAAGTTCATGCACCTCAAAACCAAACAAAGTCAACACTTAACAAAACATCAGACGAGGCTAACGAAAGTAGCCTAGCCTCCATAAATCAGAGCAATTTAGGACCCCAAACAAATCTGCAGAAAAGCGCACAAAAGATCGAGTGGTCCAAATCATTCTCGATCTTCGATGAAACGGAACTGTGTAGAATGCTCGAAGAAAACACACACAAGGAAGCCGATCCAACGCAACTGAGTCTAGAAAATTTGAGAAAATTGGAATACCCGGAAAACACTGGCGAAAGAAAAACCAATGGTCAAGAAAGGAAGATAACAACTGCTCCAATAATCCTTACATCAAGCCCAATAAGACAACCGGCGGATAAGAGCCAATATTCTACCACAATAAAGAGCGCAACAAAAGAAGAACACCCTATAACTATCTCTTCTTTAGAAAGTTTAAATAGATCAACAGGGGTACACCCACAACAAAAGGAAGGAAAATCTACACTTTGGGGGGATGTGCTCCTAAAAAGTTTACAACAAGCAACTAATGCACTGAACTTTCAATCCAACAAACTCGACGTGCAGGTAGATTTGATGAACCTAATCGCATCCCACATAGCGGGAATAAATTTGAAACTGGAAAAAATTTCGTCATACATCATAAAAGAAAAGGAGGAAGATAAAAAATGGAAAGAGAAACTAATAGATCAAAACTGCGTTTGTAAGGACATAATAGACAAATTAGCAACCTTACCAGACATCTTGAAAGAAATATTAGCAGTAACAAGTGGGAAAACCAGCAAAAGTGAAAACCCCAACACAGAGGTAAATAAAAACGGAAACCAAAATAGAATAAGTCACATCATCGAGGAAGAATAAACTATAAATGATACAGATGAAAACGAACAAATAAAGGGAGGTCTGGAAGAAAACAAAACAATGGGTTCATCGGGTACATCAGAACCTCTAACAAAAAGACAGCGGAAACGGGCAAGGAAGGCAAGAAAAAACGCTACCAAAAGTAAGCAGGCAAAACAATTCTTTGCCATCTTCGAACAGAAGACAAAAGAGGCCGGAATAAACCCAATCACAGACACTCCAATTACAGACACCTCAATAAAGAAGATGGAAACAAAGAAACAAACACAGATAAAGCAGAGGAACAAACAAAACCTCCAGTCAGAACCAAAATAATAACAAACACACAAGGAAAATCAAAAGACGAGGAACAGTTAATCACAAACAAAGCCATGGACAATAGTAAAATGCTAAAATCGAATTATATAGAGGTATTAGAACAACAAAAAACAATGGAAAACAATCCAAAAAGGGGAAGTGCAACATGGGACAACAAAGGATTAATTCAGCTTACAGAAGGAAATTCACCACACACCAAGGAAAAAAATGAAAAAGAGCAAAACCATAAAACAGAAGTCAATCAAGCGAGGAAATCAAATATTGGCCTGATCATCACGGTGGGAAATAAAGGAAGAACATGCAGAGACCAGGAAGCTGAGTCAAACAATAAAACAAGCCAAAATGAAGGAAACTTCCAAACAGGTCAAGACAAAACACACCTCTTACAACAAGCATGCACAGTAGATTCCATTCGTCCGGACTTAACAACTATGGCCGGCCAAAATGACAACATAACCCACATTCGATTGGATTCAACAGAGGGAAAAAGGAGAATTTATCAAACAGGACATCCCGAAACAGCAAGAATGGAATCAGAATGCAAATTACTGTTCAAACAAAAGGAAATTCAGATACGCTGAACAGGGGAAATATCCTTCGATTAATCGAAGAGATACCAATACTGAGGGGGATAACAACAAGTGACCTGAAAGCAGTAGAATTTTTTCAGGGAAACACAGATAGGGGCTCGGACATAAGTAGTACCACCTGGGCATCTAAAGAAATAGCAGAACTCATATTCTCAACTAGGACACATTTCACAGAATGGGGAATAACCTTAGAACGTCTGACCCCAATAAAATATCCATTCCCCTTACTAAGCATCAAGAATGCCCAATCTAACAAAGCAAAGGGAAAAACCCAAACAATCCTGAAAGGAGCAAGAAATAAATCTATTTCGGAACAAGATCTGAGCAGTACCAAAACAAAGCAACTATACCAGGGTCTGAAGGAACATAATGACTGGTCCTGGTTGGCACAGGCGCTAAACTCCCATCGATCCTGATGTATGCAAATTGATACAAAACAATCAAAGACCAAATGCCAATTTATCTCCAATACCAGAAACAAAAATAAGGATTTGCTCGTGGAACGTACATGGCTTCAAAGAAATGTCCCAAGACCGAGAAACAACAGATTACCTGAGTAAATTCGAAATAATTTTACTCCAGGAAACCTGGAATGTAACCGCGAGGCAAATCATGGGATACGAGGAACATCACATAATGGCAGAAAAATTTGCAAAATATGGACACCCAAGGGGAGGTCTGTCAATCTTCATTACCAACAATTTTGACTGGAAAACTGAACTAATCGACTCAGGAGAGAATTGGATACAAGTGATCAAAATAGAGCCGAAAACACACAAAAAGAACCCTGGATGGAGTTTACTTATTATAAATCTATACATTCACCCAGACAAGACGACCAAAATTGAAAAAGCTCTAACTTTGATAAATTTGATAAAATCTTTACACAGAACTTACCAATCGCACGAGATATTCATTTCCGGAGACTTCAATTGCAATCTAATAAAGACAAATAAGAAAAAGGACAAAATCCATAAAATCTGGAGTGATCTGGAACCATTAGGTCTAACAATCCTAAATGGAAAAATGGAGGGAGACATACCCGCCAAAACCACTTTCTCCAGTGGGAAAAAGAACTCCATAATCGATTTCACCCTAACAAGCAATGAACTAAAAAAGAACATAGAATATTTTGGAATACAAACTCGACCTGAGAGCGACCACTTCCCACAAGAGACAATAATGAGGTTAAACACCGAAGAGAAAACACAATTAGAAATCCTTTCCGCAATTCCGGAAATATACAAACTGAAAAAACTCAAAAGCAAGGGCCCAGTAAAAAAGGAGATAATGGACTCAGTGTTAGAATATGAAAGTTGTTCTACGGGCATGGAAAACCAATCACCCATAGCAAATTGGGAAAAGCTACATAAATTTGTGCTGGGAAAATTTGCAATAAATATTCCGGTAATTGATGGTCATAAAGCAAACAAAGAGCCATGGTATAACACCAAACTAAGAGATAAGAAAAGGGAAATTGCGAAAAAATTAAGAATAAGGGCAGCAGAAAAAAGGTCAGGAAATGAAGTAGATAATAACGACATACAAAAAATGAGGAAAGAATATAAAGAGGATTGTAGAAAAGCTAAAAAAGCTCACACAGAAGAAATCTGGGTGGACCTTCTAAGAACAAGTAAACTTTCGAATAGTGGAGAATTTTGGAACATAATAAATAAACTCTCAAAAGTAGTTGGTGAACAAGCTAATATAGGAATAAGTGAAACAACATGGGCCGCTTATATTAACAATCTGTACAACATCCAGAGTAATCCAATCAACAAAGAAATAATCAAAAACCTAAAAGATCTAGAACAAAAAGATACAGTTCCCGGACAATGGAAGAACGTCCAGCAGGAAAGCACTGCCCAAGAGGAACAAGCACCGTTGACAACGATTAAACACCTAACCGCACTAATAAGGAAAATGAAAGCGGAAGGAGCAGCTGGCCCAAATGGAATGCCGAACGCCTTATTCAAATATGACATCGACTTCTGGGTAAAATACTTGACCCCACTATTTAATTATATTCATAAAGAAAAAAAGATCCCACCATCCTGGCAAGGAAACATCTTCCACCCAATTCATAAAAGTGGATGTAGAATGGAACCCGGGAATTATAGATTAATAGCCTTAATTGACGTGGAGGCAAAGCTTTTCTCATCCTGTATATTGTCCCTACTTCAATCTTGGATAAAAGACAATAACATAATACCTAAATTCCAAACCGGCTTCAGGGAAGGTATGGGCTGCTTAACCAACTTGTCAGCACTGTCGTTATTAATCGAAGGAGCAGGGAAAAGAAAGACTGGACTAATAGCCTGCTACATAGACCTGAAAGCCGCCTTCGACCGAGTCCCCAGAAAACGCCTATGGAAAAAACGGGATCTTTGGGGTCTACCGCCGGCATTAATGGAAACAATAATGACACTATATAGCGGAACATGGGCAAAAATAAAACTGGGAGACGGAAGAAGAATATCTGCAGAATTAAAAATAACTAATGGCCTCAAACAGGGCTGCGTGCTCTCCCCAAGCCTTTTTAATATATATCTGGCCGACCTAAAAGACTATCTACAGAATGCAAACGGACATCCGCCAAAATTAGCCAACGAAAGTATTCAGTTTCTCCAATATGCCGACGACATAGCAGTCTTAAGTCAAACGCCAATAGGCCTACAAAGAATAATATCAGAATTAACAGACTATTTTGAGAGAGAAGGCCTAGAACTAAACATTAAAAAAACAAAAGTGGTGAGACTAGTGGGCAATAGTAGAAGATCTTTTAAATGGTACACAGAAGGCAGACAAATCGAGGAAACAACCGCTTACAAATATCTGGGAGCTACAATAAGCAAAAACATGTCACTTTCAGACCAAAAAAGAATCATCACCGCAAAAGCACAATCACTGAGCTTCGGGTACAAAGTTCTCCAAGATAAACTGCAATGTCCATCATACGACCACCTGTTAAAGGTAATGGCAGCCCAAGTCTTACCATCACTCTCATACGGACTGGAAATATGGCATGGAAAAGAAGCAGCCATTTTAATTACCCTCCAGATAAAAATATACAAATCTGTATTCCATCTATACAAAGGATCAAATAAGACTGGAATTTGGTTTACAAAATCAAATATACCAACGGAAAGCTGCTCTAGTAAAATGGTGCTGGAAACTAAGATCGGCGGAAATGGGATCTTTAAACAACTTATGTTGGCAAGAAATTAAAAAACAATATGACCGACATGAAGCCAACTCATGGGGCAATGACCTGCGAGCATCACTAGAAACCCTCAAAATAGAGGAGATCTGGAAGAAACCACCGGAAGAATCATCTTTCAAAAAGATTTGTAAACTAAATGCAAAAGCCTTATCTCTGGTAGAAGATAAAAAGATTTTGGCCAAGTGGCGCCATGCATGGACCGTTTTAAATTCATACAAACAATTAAAACCTCAAGCCTACCTCATAGCGCACTTCCGGCTATCTTTAAAAACAAAATTCATGGCCCTCAGAATGGGAGACCACTGCTCCAAAGACCTGATCCCATCATGGAAAGGCATGCAACAGGGACGAAGTTGTAGGTTATGTGACTACCACAGTGAGACCTTGTGTCACCTCCTGTGCACATGTGAATCTTCCATAGAAAAAAGGAAGAATTTATTGAAACCTATTTTTAATATGCTACAGATCCGTACCTGCAGGCAAGCTGTGACCAGCTGGATGGGAGCAGGCTCAAACATTCTAATATGTCGCGGGGTAAAATTCATGAATTCTGTAGAGAATTTGCTCCAAAAAATAGAAATAGACCACAGATAAGGCCTGGGAGGAAGTATTTATTTAATGAATGCAAAAACAAATTTTAAACCACATGAACTTTTAACCTGTTGTTATTTTAATAGAATTTTTGTACATGTATGCTCTATGGTTGTGATAAACCAAATAAAGTAAATTTTGACTGACTGACTAGTAGTGAGGAGCTTATCTCTACCTTTACCTTCAAAAAAGAGCCACAATATAGCTGCCCACTGACTCTGGGGGATGCACTGGACAGTGCAGGCCCTCTCCAAAGCAGTCATCCATTTGTGGATGTCATCCCCTTGTTTAAAGGGGGGCACTATTTTGCTCAGGTGTCTAGTATCAAAACTCCTGTCTTTATCTTTAGGGATAATGCTGCCACCAGTGGGGACTGTCCCACTCAACTGTTGCTCTCTAGCAAAGGCAAGCTTCTCCTTGGCAAGGGCAAGTTCTTCCCTCTGGATCCTCAGATTAGCTTGTTTCATCCTTGCTTCATGTTCTCTTCTCTGAGGGGAAGTCATTCTCCTCTGGGGAGAAGTCATTCTCCTCTGGGAAGAGGCATGAGAGTGCAGAGATCTATTGGAGTCCCTAGAATGAGACCTATCTCTTCTAACTCCATAGTTAGGCCTGCTTAGGGTCAGTACTGGGGGTCCCCCAGATCCTTCCCTATGTAGGTCTAAGTTGGCCCTAGTAAGTCTGCTGACTAGCTCAGGACCTTTGTCTGCCTCACCCCCAGAAGGATCCTCTTCATCCTCCTCCTCCTCTACTTTCTCAGTTTCAGGGAGGTCAGGATCACCAAGGGTACCCTCTAAGGGGGGCATGTTCCCATCTGTATGAGAAGCCTTTCTAGCATCATAAGTCTCTAAGAGACCTAACAGAAAAGGAGTGGTAGGGTTAGAACCCTGTTTCAATTTCCTGGAGGTACACACTTGTCTCATCTCCTGGAAACTGAGAGCTGCATATCTGGAAAGGACCTGTGGAGGGTCACTAACCACTAGGGGAGTCTCTGCAGACTCTCCATGGGTAGACATGCTTTCTAGTGAGGTGTAAGTGATGCACCTACCTACACTATGGGTTCTCCTACTGATCCCTTGCTAAGAGTTGTAGTCAGGGTGTGCTAGGCCCTTTATACTACAACAGCTGGTTCAGTAGAACTCAGAGTATTTCTAAGCTTGTTATATGTACCTATGGTACCTTATGTGATCTTTCAAATGATATCTCAAGATTATACGTGGTAAAAACAACAGCAAGCTCAAATCCCAACCGCTGCACACCAATGTGAGAAGTTGGCCTGATATATGATGTTCACTAGTTCTAGTGACCACCTTGTATCAGTCCAAACAACCCTTATGGTGATTGGTTGTAAGTCAACCTTATAGACCAGCTATCCTAGTAGCGTTGACAAAAGCAGTCTTTAGGCTAAACTCTGAATGGCATGTGAAGCCAGCTGTTTTACCACGATATAACCCCTTGAATACCAGATGAAAGGACACCACACAGGTTGTTATAAAAATAAACAGATATTTATTAGTTAACATACACCTCTGGACTCTTTATGAGGTCAGAGGGCTAAGCACATGACAATACTACAAAAGAAATACGAGTTCGCACAATATCTACAAGTGTGCCTGAGGGGCACGGCAAACCATATACTCAAAACAATGGAATGCGAGGACAGAAAGTACTGTAAGGAGATCCAGAGACTGGAGGATCGCTGGGACTACGCTACGAACTAGGTAAGGCTCACGGGACTCACGTGCAGAGTGGAAACTCTCACGCGGGATGCGTACCAACGTCTATGGATGCTATAGTTTACAAAGTTACGGATTCCGGACGAACCCGGCTGGATGGAGGGAAAACAACAGTGGACCTGGACACTAGGATAGTGAACACAGACTTCAGCACCTAGAAGCTTTAGTTACCTAACCCACAGGCTGCGGGTGCATAGGGCTGAAGTTGCGTCGGG
This sequence comes from Lissotriton helveticus, assembly GCF_964261635.1. Classification (NCBI taxonomy): domain Eukaryota; kingdom Metazoa; phylum Chordata; class Amphibia; order Caudata; family Salamandridae; genus Lissotriton; species Lissotriton helveticus. The sequence goes on from NC_136068.1 coordinate 428,273,598, forward strand.
TTTGCTGCGTTGATCCCGGTGATGCCTGAAACAAGAAGTTGCTGGCAGGCAGCCAGATGGAGGAGTCCGGTGGTTCCAAGGATGGAACTAGATGGAAGAAGTCCTGAAAGGGAAGGGGACAGAGTCTCGGTCACTAGCCAGTGACGGTGCTGGAACCAGGAGGGAACCAGGGGCAGTCGCCGCGTTCAGGTGAAGGAAGGGTCGCTTCTCTCTGTAGCTGCGCGGACCAGGAGCTGCTCTTCACGACCAGGCTGGAGGCACGAGCTGTCCCACGTAGTCTGCTGCTGTCGGCGGTGTCGGATCGTCGATCTGGACAACAGGCCTTGGCTAATGCAAGCCACGCGGTGGAACAAAGAGGCCTCTGGTGTGGACCAGGAGGGTCCAAGGTGCTTCTCTTTCACAAGGAGAGCAAGGGCCAGTCTGGGGGACCAGGCTAGCAGTGTCGAAATCTTCGGGTCGTTGTCTCAGAGGTCACTAGCCAGCCGGCAAGTGACCAGACAACTGGAACAACAGCAATCATGCAAAAGGGCCCCACGCAGATCTTGTGGAGGCTGGGGGGCTGATCTTTGATGCAGGTGCTGTGTCGATGTGGGGCTTCTCAGTCCCCAATGCACTCACACAAGGGTACCTCAGGGGTCGTGCAGGAAGTGCTGTGCAGGTTTCTTCAAGATGGCCGTCTCCACGTCGCTCGTCGCACCCATGGGTCCCAGCTGTGCTGTGGATGTGGGTAGAGGTCAGAGGGGTCTGGAGGTCCGGGTCTCGTTGAGCTGGGTCGTCAGATTCCGGGAGGGAAGGACGTTGCAGCAAACCGCACAGAAGCTTGATGGTGCCTGCAAAACAGGATGGTCACTCCCTGACCATAGGGGAGATTCTTCAGTCTTCTGATGTTCAGGAGGTCGAAGGTCAAGAGTTCTTCGTGGAAGTTGTCCAGATTAATCTGATTTGGAACGGGACTAGCTCCTACCTTTATCCTGCTAAAGGGGGCTGCACTACTGACTAGGTCCCTCCCCTGGGTGGGACCAGGAAGGGGGGTGGCTACACCCCCAATCCTTTGTCCGGTTTCCCGCCAGAGCTGGGGCTGGAGTGCCCCAGCAACTGGTTGGAACCGGTGTATGCACAGGGCACCTTGTGTGCCCCAGGCATATCTCATTCCTTTCAGCCTGGGCCTACCTAATACACAAAATCCTGTCTGGGGTGGTGCTAGGCAGGCAACCCTTTGTCCAAGCCTCCCTCGCTGGAAGGACTCCCAGCAGCAGGAGGTCAGACTTGTGTCTGTGGTGGCAGCATCCATTTTGTGATGCCAAGGCTCGAGTTAACTTTAACCGGGGTTCACAGTTACATACATGTCGTGTCCTTCTAGAAGGGTGGAATGCTACCCCCGTCGCCAGAATTGGCAAGGGGGTAGTATTCCAATTCGTATGACACCTTACTCGACATGTTTTGATAATGTTATACCAGAGTTAGCATTTAACCGCGAGGATTATAATGCACTTAAGAGTATATGGTATAGCGTTATCATGGAACAGCTATTAGGACTTGGTTCCGCAAGCTGCAAACGGGCTCAGCTCATGCCAGAGCACCATATCACATAATTCCAAGCACTCTGCCTTCAGGATTGCTAAAGCCTTCCATAGGAGTGACTGATAGGAATATATGTGTCCATTTTAGGGTTAGGTATAGGTATACTATATCTAAAGCAAAGGGTGATTACACCACCTTGCCCCAGCTGTCATGCAGCCAGTTGTGTCAGTTTTGGATGGCCAGCCAGGGGTGGCATAATACATGCTGCAGCCCCTGGTAGGCCCTGGGTACACCTATGCCCTGGGTACCTAAGGTACACTGTACAGGGACTGATAAGGTGACTCAGTATCCAATTAGATATGTACCTAGGGTACATGGAGTCCATTTTAACAGAGAGAGCAGGAAGCCTGGGGTCCTGAATAGCAGGATCCCAGGCCAACTAAGTCAGAAACCAGCAAAACACTAGGTAAAAAGTTGGGGGTAACCATAGTCAGATATCCACCTTCCTACAATGAGCTCATTGATAGATTGGCTTCTGAGTTTCTGAGCACATTTGATTTGACAGCTGGCTATTGGTAGATCAGGTTAGCGGAGGATGCCAAGGCCAAAACAGCTTTCTCAACCCCTGGAGGTCATTACCAATTTGTGGTGATGCCCTTTGGTTTGAAGAATGCACCTGCCACTTTCCAAAGGTTGGTGAACCAAGTCCTTACTGGGTTGGATGACTTTTGTGCAGCTTATCTTGATGATTAATGCAGAGTCAAGCGCACACAACCTGTGTTTGATGATTATATTAATCGTAGTATTAAGAGAAAAGGATAAGATCGCACACAAGTCTTCTTTCGGTGTGTTTTTAATGACTTAGTCAGGGTTCCTCTTAACCATAAGGGAACCAATTTGAACAAGAACCAGCCGACACGTGTTTCGTCAATCTAGGGTGAACCCGTGACTCTTCAGGGCTGAGGGTAGATGTGGTCTGTCGGTATCGGGGGACTGGTGATAATTCCAACCCGGTCCTGGTCGGGTGTGTATGCGAGAAAGAATCTGCAGAGAATATCGGCACCAGCCGGTGCTATATCAGGGGCCTGCTTTCCGTGGGCCGGAATGTCGGAGAGGAGGCAGCTTCTCCGGGTGCTCCCCACATCCCGATACTTCCTCCTCGACCCCGGCAACAAGCCAAATCCCTTGTGAGCACAGGCATTACCCGCCTCCTCACCGACATTCCAGCCCACGGAAAGCAGGCCCCTGATATTAGTTAACCAGAGCCCCAGCATCACAAAATGGATGCTGCTGCCACAGACACAAGTCTGACCTCCTACTGCTGGGAGCCCTTCCAGCGAGGGAGGCTTGAAAAATAGGTTTCCTGTCACAGGGAGGTGCTAGCACCAACCCACACAGGCCACAGTGTATTGGGGCAGGGAGGGCTGAATGAAATGAGACACTGCCTGGGGCACACAAGGTGCTCCATGCATAGGCCAGTTCAAACCAGTGCTGGGGCACTCCAGCCCCAGCGCTGGCGCAAAACTGGATAAAGGGAAAGGGGTTTAACCACCCCCTTCCTGGGTCCCACCCATATGAGGGACCTAGCAGGTAATCCAGCCCCTTGATTTGGAATAAAGGTAGGAGCTGTGTCCCAAGACTTTAGATTTATCCTGACTGAAACTCTGATACGAAACTCTGGACCTTCGACATCCTACTCGACGTAGAAGACTGAAGAATCTCCCTTGTGGTCAAGGAGTGCCACCCTGTGCAAGCAGGCACCATCAAGCGCTCAACGGTTTGCTTTGTCGTTGCTCCCGCTGGAGCTCAAACACAGAGCCTGAGAAGACCCAGACCACCAGACTTCTTTCAGCCCGATCCACAGCCACAGCCAAGCTGAGACCCGTGGAGGCGACACGAGACGTGGGACCGGCCATCTTGGAAAGCCAGTGAATTGCTTTCCGTGCAGCTTCTGAGGCACCCACGAAGTTGTGCATTGGGGATTGAGAAGCCCCAGCCCGAGCATCAACTGCACTGGAGATCACCCCTCCACACTCACCGAGTGCTGCGTGGTGCCCTTCTGCATTTTCCTGCTTGACGCGTCTGTCCGGTCACTTGCCCATTGGCTAGTGGCCTCTGTGACGACGAAACCTTCAACTTACACTGCTGGTCTGGTTGCTTCAGACTGTCCCTCGCTCCCCCCTGAAAAGGAGCGGCCCATCAGACCTTGCTGGCCTGATTAAGAAGCCATCTTCGATTCCTGTGTGGGTTGTATTTGCCAAGGCCTGTTGACTCTGATTCGAGAACCGACACCGCCGACAGCGAGAGCCTTTGTGGGACAGTCCACAACCAGCTCCTCGTCACCGTCGATGCCCCCTGGTCCACGTGGCAGCAGAGACAAGCTTCACAACATTGCTTGATTGCTTTCCGACATCGCCTGGTTCCTTCCTGGTTCCATCCTGGTCACTGGTTAGTGACCCAGACTCTGTCCCCTCTGCTTTCAGGTACTCTTCATCCTCGATCCACCCTTGGTTCCAACCGGACTCTTCTCTCCTGGTCGCCTGCAGCATCTTTTCTCCAAGGCTCCATAGAACTCCACGACAAAACCAGACACACTTTGGGACCTATGCACCTGCGTCCTGTGGGTGAGGTAACGTGGATACTCCGGTACTCCTGTGCAGATTGACTATCCTAGTGTCATAGTTTCAAGTGGTTTAGTTCTAGTCCGGTCAGAAGACTCCTAACTCTTTAACTTTCTAACTTTACGCACCCATTGACTTGTATGTGTGCACGCGTGTGTGTTTAGACACTGCACACACACTCCGTGGGCCTCCTGCCTCCTAACAACTGTTAGTCCAGTGTGGTCGCAGTGATTCCAAAGGCTCTAGGCCTTACCATTGTTCGTGACGTGGTTCTTATACCACTATTTTAATATATGGTTTAACGGGCCACCAGGGCCTATCCATATTGTGCAACTTATTGTATGTGATATTAAGTTATTTGTTATACGCTTTTGCTTCTGTCCTCATAAAGAGTACAGAGAGTTGTTTTAGAAATAAATATATATATATATTTTGAATATATAACCTGCGTGGTGTCCTTTCATTTGGTATTAAAGGGATTGCATATGGTAAAACAGCTGGCTTCACATGCCCTCTTGTCCATGCTACCACTAGGATAGCTGGTCTATAAGGTTGACTTTACAACCATCACCATAAGGGTTGTTTGGACTGGTGCAAGGTGCTCACTAGAATAGTGAACATCATATACCAAGCCAACTTCTCACACAGGGTCAGATGCCCGCACCCTCAGCATGCTTTTCCTACTGATGTGGCACACCATGTCAAAATGATTCAACCGCCCACACTTTGAGCGAGTCTTCCCTTGCGCTTGACATACATTGGGCATTTGGTGTGTCAGAACGCAATTGCCACACCCCTTTCCAGGTGGCCTGGGTGTCGTGATGATGCAAAGCCGAGCAGGGTGCCTCTGGACGACATCGACATGTTCTTCCCTAACTTTTATCATCTGTGTTGCACTCGATGTGGTTGTCCCTCTCGCCAATGCAACATCCATGTCCTCTGCCCTGCTGTCCACCAACTTGTGGAACCTTGCCAGTATCAGCATTTTGTCTAGGGAGATACCAGGCTGCAACAGTATGATGTTTCTTAGGGCAGAGGATCTGCGCCCTTGGATCAGTTGGGCCCCGATTTCATCCGGCTGGTTGAGGTCAGTGCATGTGCCTGCCAATTTGCACAGGCGGACATATGAGCCCGTCTCATTTTGAATCTCTCATATAATTCAGATGGGGATCAAAATTACGGTTTAGTGCTGCCACTGAGTCGTCAAAATCATTGTCACCTCCTGTGTTTAGAAGGAGTTAAAATAGGTCAGAGTTCTGCGCCTCCCACATGTAGCATCATGGAACTCTTCACTGCCCTTTTAGTTTCACGTTTGGTGCAAAAGTAGTGTTTCAGGTGCCCAACCCATTGGTGCCAGCGGGGGGCAGCCATGGTGGGGTCTAACAGCTGGCTAAATGGGGGCCAACGCTGTAACAGAGGAGTCTGCGCAGGTGCGGATGGCATGGTAACTTGCTACTGGTCCATCATTAAATATTTCCTTCCTCCTTTTTATTTTGTTTTCCAGGTGGATGGGTGCGTTCACTTCCTTGCCCCACGGTTCATGGGGGTCTGTACAGAGTCACTCTCAGTTTTTACCTGCCTACCCACTCATCTGTCAGCATCCACCAGTGCTGGTCCACGACTGTCCAATGACGGTCTCAAGACTGTGTACTGTTTCCTGCGGGCCTGCAACCGCCAGTGCTTGTTAACAGCTTCGACATGCAGTATTTCAGCTGCACGCATGTCTCCCAGAGGAATTCACTTTGACTCACCCGGGAGTGCACTCTCTGCCACAGGGGTCCTTCCTCTGCCTTCGTAATGCGGGAACCCACTCGCTGCTCAAGCCGTCAGAATGCTATGAGGTCGTGTTGGTCCCGAGATGGCATTACGGTACCACAGAACCAATCCTAGGATGCTTTTTTCCAGTTCAGGGAGGACCTGGCATGGCAGTTCAGGCTGGACTGTTCCCATGTGTCTGATTTGCATATTGCTGGGTCTAACCTGAAATACCATGGTGAGCAAAAAAAAAATGGATTTAGGCCCAGAACTCTGACTGGGGGCGAGAGTTTGACATTGTTCAGCATTCTGTTCATCAATTCTTCTTTTTTTGGATGTCACCTCACGTGGGATGGGTATGCCCAGACATGGGTCCTGTGCTAGCCATTCCACTGAATTCAAGCTATCCTGGCTGATGAGGGATGATACCCAGAAACTGATCCTAGGATGCTTGTTTCTGGTACAGGGATGACCTGGCCAGATAGTTCAGGCTGGACTGTTCTCATGGGAAGCAGGGTGAAGACTGATTTGCATATTGCTGGGTCCAAACTAGAATGGAATGGTGAGCAAAACAACTATTGATATAGTCCCGGATCTCTGACTGGGGGTGAGTGTTTGACATTGCTCAGCATTCCAGCCACCAATTGCTATTTTTGTATATATAGATATGTAAAATAAACACTCAATGACTTGGAGACGCTTGATTGGGAAGGTAGTAGCCACACTATACTTTTTTCCAGCAGTTTTGATATAGCGCCTACTTGGTCCAAAGACTTTTAGGCATTTTACGTGAGCACCAGATTAAATTACACATGGTTAGATTTATTATTATTTTTCATAGACACAGGGAGATTAAATTATTCGCCCAAAGTCACAATGTTGAGCTGAGCAGAACTCAACCCTGGTTCTCCCATTCTTAAAGTCTGCAACTCTGGTTGTTAGGCCATGCCTGTTGACACATTTACTTTAATGTAAATGGATTTGTTGCTTCTTATGTATGTAGTTGTTAGCATAAGGGAAGTCACCATCAAAAAGTACACCTGTTTGTAAAAGATTCCCATCTTGTGTCTGCCACAAGGCTAGGCAGATGAACCAAACAAGATGCCAATACTGAAAATTGTTTGACAATTATTCAATTATTGGTCCCATGCTAATTTGTCAAAGGAACCATGAAACGTTAATTTCACAAGACTTTTATCATTTTTCAAAGCTTTTGCTTATTTTTCAATCCATGTATACAAATGCAAATAGATAATACATGACACAAATACAGACAAAATTGAATTCTTCAAACATCACAAGACTTCTCATAAAAGACACCACAAACATATCTACTTCTCTTTCAACCATTCACCATTTATTCCTGAAACAAACCAAGCTCCACACACTCACACGATACACCAGTGGGCCACGCCAAAATCATTCGTAATTCTTAACAATCGTCCGACCCACAGAAGAGCAGAACGCATGTAGCCAAAAAAGGAATACAATGTCCCATCAATTAAACAGAATCAACCCAAAAAATGAACAAAATTGTACCAACACAAAATATATTTTAAACAGCCACTACGTTGTGAATGAGTTAGTTTGGCTACACAATGCATACGGTCGATGCGTTTCGAACCCTATTGGTTAGCAGGGTTCTCCTCAGGACCAACACAATCTATAAAAGAAAGGAAAAAATACATCCTCTTACTATTCTGATCTTACCAAAACGACATACATTACAGCATGATTACACCTCACCCGTGTATTAGCTTCCTACCTTGCTCAACAACAAGAGTGAGACTGTTCTATTCCTCGTTTATCCTAAGAACATCCACAAAGTCATGAAAGACACAAAATAGGAAACTCGTAAAAAACCTACGTCACGTCAGCAGTAAATCTGACAGTACATGCTCAACAAAGATAGAGAATTGAGCTTACATTATGAAGTTCTCCACATTCCTTGTAATTCGGTTCAAAGTGTGGATGTCCTTTATTCTATAAAAACAAAGAAGATGGGTCTGTGTTAGATCACAATCCTTGAATAGTGCAACAAGTGGTTACTCCGCCTATAATCAGACATACCTTTCAGAAATCCAGTGTAAGGCGGCCAATAAATTGATGTACACCTCGGCACTTCCCCGAACAATGGCTTCAATCTACAATTGTGGAAGGTTTGATGTTGTAAAATGATGTGTTGTGAAATTGTGTCCACATTTGGGCAAACCATAGGCTGATGTAATCCAATAGCCCCTTAAATGCCAATGGCACGCATGTCCGCTCGCGAACAACACAGTGCGCATTTAAATCAACAAGCATTTCTTGCTTAAAGTTTTGAGGCGGCATTCACCTAGGCGCTGGTCCAGTGTTATACATCCCACTTCGCAATAACCCTGACCTAGGTGGAGTACTACCACATTGTTTATTGCCAAATGTAACGCGTGCACTAACCTTTAGAAGTAGTTGGATAACAAAATCTCCGGCTGGCGATTGTGCTCCCTGCCCGGAGTTGCTCGTCACGTTATGTCCTGCAGTGGTTTGTGGGTATTTAAGAACCCTGGGAAATTTAGTTTTATGCCTCCCATTGTGAAAAACTTTATTAGACACGTGCTAAAACAACACGAACGGTAACACTGTGGGGTATTGACATATATTCCGTTCTTTCTCTGCACCCGATGACTGTTGGCTAGTGTTAATGCATCCCCACATCTAGATGCCTAAACTTTGTCACAATGTGCACCTCGAGTATTACAAACCTAGTACACTTCAGCTAAGTGGAAAGTTTGTATGTATATCCACATTACAAGACCTTCGTGAACATATGGTACATGCTGGCACTGCATGCCGTAAAGGAGCTGACTTTGCCATATATGCAACTTCATGATCCAACGATGGTACGGGGCAGGAGTGTACTTTAAAGGCTGTCTCTGTGCCCTATATGTATAGAAACACTTCTACGGGCCGGTCACGTGAGACGGTAATACACACCCGAATTGCCTCTCTTACGGCTACTCACCCCAACTCTGCAGACACTGCCTTACCCAGAAATCATATATTCAAGCAACTACACATTTTGGACATCTCAGTGAATAGCAACACAGCGCCTGTCAGTATCACAATTTGAAAAGCTCAGAAATCTCATTAAGTCCATTCACTGCTGTATTAAATTTCAGGATCAGCATTGCCTCACGTTGAGACAGACGTAGTTCGCTGTCCCCTCCCCGTGGATCTACTTTGATCTTTGAAATCACAGTCCATTGAAGATCGCCCAACCTGTGATCCTTAGCCTTCCAATGATTAACTAAAGGGGCATTTTCAACATTCCTTTTGATCCTAGATTTATGTTTAGAGGCTAAACCACCGGGCAGACCGATAGTTTCTGGATGCGACTCTTTAATTGAGCCCATTTCAAAATACATAGACCATTTTCTGAAAACATTCGTCAATAACATCCCAGCTCATCTACAAGACACTACAGCCTTCATCAACCGGATTGAAACTATTGAGTTTGACGAGTCTCGCAATGTCATGGTCACCTTTTATGTAGTGTCTTTGTACACTCAGATCCTCAGGATGGAGCAATAGAGGTGCTGATGCACTTCTTGGAAACAAGGACCAGACCAACTAGGGTCCCAACAAGCTTTATCATTCAATTGGCCAAATTTGCTTTGCAACGAAACTATTTTAGTTTCGGCAGTGAGTTTTTCTTTCAAATAAAGGGAGTAGCCATGGGCTGTCCATTTGCGCCAGAAGTAGCCGTGTTACACATGGGGCTCAATGAGGAAAAGTTCATTTATAATAACAATCCATTTCAAGAGGGCATTTCCAACTGGATGCGCTATATAGATGATGTCTTTCTAGTATGGTCAGGAACCCAAGAACAACTTGAGGATTTTCATGGATGGCTTAATACAAGGACAGAGGATATTAAATTCAGTCGGACCTCTTCCCAACATCTTGTTACCTTCTTGGATGTGGAGTGTACAACATCGAACCTTCTACTATTGTAGGTTGATGCCATTGGTCGGGGAAGTGCTGAGGTGTACATCAATTTACTGGTCGCCTTACGCTGGATTTCTGAAAGGTATGTCTGATTATAGGCGGAGTAACCACTTGTTGCACTATTCAAGGATTGTGAGCTAACACAGAGCCAACTTCCTTGTTTTTATAGAATCACGGACATCCACACTTTGAACCGAATTACAAGGAATGAGGAGAACTTCATAATGTACGCTCAATTCTCTTTGTTGAGCATGTACTGTCAGATTTACTGGTTTTGGTTTTGAGTTGGAGTTGGACAGTTAGGATTATGACTGATAAAGACACTTTTGCCTATAGTGAAGATCACACACAATGGCTGATAAACGCACCACCGGTTTTTGCTTCTGCCACCTTAAGTGCATCAGCTAAAATGCAAAACGAATCAGACAAACTCATCCGGCTACGGAAAAAACAAATTAGGTCGGACCTACATGGGCACTTTCTTTTGCAACATCTGTGAGCAGGTACAATACCTGGAGGATTACAAATTAGGAATATTCCGGTGATTTTCACTGAAGATCCTGAATAGAAAAAGGGATACAGCTGCATTGAGACCAAGTGCATTAGAGACCTGATAGTCTTAACTGTGGAGAAAACACATCGGCTCTCCCTTAAACAATTGGAAGAAATTTCAGAGCTAGAAACGGAAATTAAAAACAACCAAATGATTACTGATTCAAAAACTCTCCTTGAAAAAGTTGAGAAAGAAATCCTGGAATTCAAAGATTACACTGTAAACCAGAAGAGTAATCAATTTGAAAAGGACAAAAAGAACTTTTCCTTGGAAAACGTTTATCCATTTCTTCACTCAGACTTTTAAACCCGGACGGATTTTCGGAGGTTCCTTACGGAATTTCAGTGCAGGTCAAGAAATAGATTCCTCACTTTTTCCGATACCTCTTCGTCATCTGAGGGCGAAACAGACACGAGAGAACCACGTGGAAATACTAGTAGGAGAGGCATTCATCACCATCAACAGCATCAAAATGCTCTGTGAGCACAGAAGCACAATAAGGTGCAAAAAAGCAACCACAAAACTGACTGAACATTTTCTCACGATGAACCACACCACCAACGATATGCGTTGGACCGTTATAGAACTAATAAAACCAGGAGAAAAGACATTGCAGCGTCCTTTTGAAAAATAACTAGGCTGGATATATAGACTATCCACTAATGTTTCTGGACTCAATGATAATATACCTTTGAATACCGTGAAACAGAGATAAAGGGTACACTCACTGCCAGTAATAAACATACCACTCTGTTTACATTGCCATGTAACTCTAAGCAACTTAAGTTGCTGAATCCTTCAATTTGAAAATCCGTTTTAAGGACTAATACACACACTTACCTGTGACTGGAACAAGAGCTATGGAAAATGTGCTTAGTAAATGTAAATGTAAATGTCATGGTACTTATAGAGCGCACTGTCACCAGACGGTCACCTTGCGGTGTCGCCTATTCGGTTTCCTGGCGCTGATACTCATACCACTGTGGAACCTCTCCTGGCTTTCCCTGTGAAGTGTCCACTCCTGGGCACCCCCAGGGTGAAGCCAGGCATCCTTAGCGCTGTTGGGGCCGGTGTGGAGGCTAAGCAAGCTATTGCCCAGAGTTGCAGCGTGGGGCCCGTGATTAGAATAGGCACCGAGGCGAGAATTAACAGGTCCGAGCAAATTGAGCCCGAGACCCCGCTGAGGCGGGAATCGAACCCTGGTCAGAACTCTGCATCAGGGTCTGCCGCTCTAACCATTGAGCCACACTCCTCCACTACTGTCCTTAGTAAAATGACATTTAATCACATGCTTTAATTGGTGGGTAATCCCTCAAATTTAAACATCTATTGCCGTTTTTTATTAAAAAAACACACATCGCAGAGTGCACCAAATTCGATCAGAGCAGGTTCACATTATGCTATCCAAATACGAATAGGTCACTCAATAAAGCTTTTTTGTACTGACAAAACAGGGGCGGCTCTAGGCTCATGGTGGCCCTGGGCAGGGAGCGTAGGTAGGGGGCCCCGGAAGAGGGGCTCCGGGTGGAGCGGAGCGCGGAGGCCAGTAAAGAGGGGGGGGTCAGGGTGTTTAGAAGTGGAACAGAGCCGGAGGCTGCCAAATTATATTAAGGATATATATTGGTGTGGTGGCCGCTGGGGTTTGGTGGCCCTGTGCAGGTGCACAGCTTGCACATGCCTAAGGCCGGCCCTGAACAAAACCAATGTAAGGTAACATTCTCATGATCCCTTAAAAACCATATCATGTAGTATAATTTTCACTCAGTCCCCGACTAGACTGAAACGACCAACAAGGTAATTCTCTTCACGTCGCGGTCACATGACTGGGACAGGAGCTTTGTGATTGGCTGCCACCGATCAGGAAGCATTGCCCTTATAGACATGCCACGCGGTCCCTCGGTATCCTCAGGACTCTGTGTGGAAGGTAGTCAGGTTTACCAGCGGGTCACAATCACGAGAGAAGTAAGTCACTAAAACTATACGGTTGGGCTCAGTTTTTCCAGGACAGGTCATCTCCTTCGATCAGAGCCACTTTCCAGCAATCATGCAATACTCCCTCTAATTTCGTAATGTTTAAGATAAATACTACCTGTTCCTCCCCCTTTTTGTCATCAACAGATTGCTCTCGTAACAGGCCCCCATCCACGGGATCCATGGGGCAAAACTACAATTAGTTATGAGTAAGTCCTTTGTTGAGTGATAATCATGCGCTTTTCCACAAAAAAAGCTCATTATGTCTTTCAAAATGTAAGTACAAAAAACGTTGGCGTTCTCACCTTTGTTTGATAATGCTTACATGTAGTACCACGTTTTGCCAGATTACTGGGCATTTATAATGCGAATGTCATGACTAATAACAATGCGCTCCATGATTCACAAGGAACACAAGACACCCACTTCAGATTGTGATGAAGATTGAGTGGGTATGGACTAAAAAATGATAGCTCATATTTTCCAGACAAAAAAAACACTTGGAATAATGATGTATCAGTGTATGCATGTCTGAATAAGAGCGTTCCAAAAATACTTGGAATAATGATGTATCAGTGTATGCATGTCTGAATAAGAGCGTTTTTAAAAAAAAAAAAACATAATTATACGATGTTTAAAAACCCCATAATTATACGATGTTCATGAAGGAGAATTAATGCAATTGCTGTTTGAATCACTAGAAAAGTATTTCAATATGGAACCAACTTTTACAATGTTTTTTCATATTTGTTCTTACACAGAAGGCTGTAAGCTCGTCAAACCATAAGTATACGGTCTGGCATCTAGCTGAGTCAGAGACGGGTGCGCCTTAGTGTGCGCATACCTCTCGATTCATCGCACATTGGTCCTGACGAAAACCTACTAATTTGTTAAAAGATTGAAACATGTTGACCATATTCACATAACACTGATACTTTCTGGTCATATTACACCAGCATAAGTATCCCACAAATATCTTTTAACTGTGTCACATAACTCTAGAATAAAATTGACTAAGAGTACATGTTGAACACCTTTTTAAAACCACTTTTTCCCTAAATCACTCCTGTCACAACTCACAAAAAAAACAGCTCCGCTGCAATTGCAGGCGTCGCAGCACACCTGAGTGACACTCGGTCGTTCAGGTGGACCCCGATGATGAAGCATGTCACCAACAAGGTTGGTGAGTGAGGGGTTTATATAAAGAAAAACGTCTTTCTTTATTTGTATCTTTCTCATGCCTTTTTATGCTCACTAGGACTCGGTGTCCTGGGGATACTCATCTCTTTGTTTTTGCAGGCGCATTAACACTAGCCTATAACACAAGGAGTACCTAGAGGTCAAAGCATAGCTGTCACCCTTTTACTCAGAAGACTGAATAGACGGTCTAGTAGTGTTATTATGACCGTATATGAATGTGCACAAAGAATAGTAATAGAGGGAGGTTGTTGGTGTGCCTACTGAAAAAGCAGTGTGAAGTGATAAAAGGAAAACTTAAAATTGGATAGGTTGAGTAGATTTTGGTAATTTAATATTATCTCTCAGTCTCCCAAATCTAAAAACAAGGTGATAATAACACTACTAGACCGTCTATTCAGTCTTCTGAGTAAAAGGGTTACCCAAATGATGCGAAAGAGGGCGGTACAGTGTGGCCTCTGATGGGATTCATTCCCTTTGCTCTTGAGCTTCCTTTTCACCTAGCTATATTGTATTGTTTGTTTCCACTATATTATCACATGTAGGGTGTTGGGGTCTATACCACAGTTGAGTGAGAGCTATGCTTTGACCTCTAGGTACTCCTTGTGTTATAAGTTATGTTGATTGGGGCATGTACCTATTGGGGGTCGTTAAACTCGCCCTTGGACCCTCCCAATAATCGGTTTGTTTCATGGCATAAACACTAGCCAACAGTCATCGGGTGCCGATTAATAACGGAATATATGTCAATATCCCAGAGTGTTACCATTCGTGATGTTTTAGCGCGTGTCTAATAAAGTTTTTCGCAATGGGAGGCATAAAATTACATTTCCCAGGGTTCTTAAATACCCACAAACCACTGCGGGACGTGACGTGATGAGCAACTCCGGGCAGGGAGCACAAATGCCGGCCAGAGATTTTTTTATACAACTACTTGACTTCTAAAAGGTTAGTGCACGCATTACATTTGGCAATAAACGATGTGGTAGTACTCCACGCAGGTCAGGGCTATTGCGTAGTGGGATGATTAACACTGGACCAGCGCCTTGGTGAATGCTGCCTCGAAACTTTAAGCAAGAAATGCTTGTTGATTAAAATGCGAGCGGACGTGCGTGCTGTCGGCATTTGAGGGGCTATTGGATTACATCAGCCTATGGTTTGCACAAATGTGGTCTGATTATAGGCGGAGTAACCACTTGTTGCACTATTCAAGGATTGTGAGCTAACACAGAGCCAACTTCTTTGTTTTTATAGAATAACGGACATCCACACTTTGAACCGAATTACAAGAAATGTGGAGAACTTCATAATGTAAGCTCAATTTTCTATCTTTGTTGAGCATGTACTTTCAGATTTACTGCTGACGTGACGTAGGTTTTTGATGAGTTTCTTATTTTTTGTCTTTTATGACTTTGTAGATGCACTTAGGATAGACGAGGAATAGAACAGTCTCACTCTTGTGGAGCAAGGTAGGAAGCTGATACATTACAGCATGATTACACCTCACCGGTGTATGTCGTTATGTGTAAGATCAGAATAGTAAGAGGATGTATTTTTCCTTTCTTTTATAGATTGTGTTGGTTCTGAGGCGAACCCTGCTATCCAATACGGTTCGAAATGCGTCGACCTTACGCATTGTGTAGTCAAACTAACTCATTCACTACTTAGTGGCTGTCCAAAATACATTTTGTGTTGGTACAATTTTGTTGTTCATTTTTTGGATTGGTTCTGTTCAATTAATGGGACATTGTACACCTTTTTTGGCTACATGCGTTCTGTTCTTCTGTGGGTTGGGCCATTGTTTAAGAATTACGAACGATTTTGGCGTGGCCCACTGATGTATAGTGTGAGTATGTGGAGCTTGGTTTGTTTCAGGAATAAATTGTGAATGGTTAAAAGAGAAGTAAATATGTTTGTGGGGTCTTTTATGAGAAGTCTTGTGATGCTTGAAGAATTCAATTTTGTCTGTATTTGTGTCAAGTATTATCTATTTGCA
Source organism: Lissotriton helveticus (assembly GCF_964261635.1). Taxonomy (NCBI): domain Eukaryota; kingdom Metazoa; phylum Chordata; class Amphibia; order Caudata; family Salamandridae; genus Lissotriton; species Lissotriton helveticus. The sequence continues at coordinate 428,289,199 of NC_136068.1, forward strand.
TTTGTGTATATGGATTGAAAAATAAGCAAAAGCTTTGAAAAATATTAAAATTCTTGTGAAATTAACGTTTCATGGTTCCTTTGACAAATTAGCAATGGGACCAATAATTGAATAATTGCCAAACAATTTTCAGTATTGGCATCTTGTTTGGTTTATCATATATTGGCTCAGCCTTACTGAGTAGAGTCAAGGCCCTTTTTTGTTCCTTGACAAGCCTAGCCAGAGGTATTTTAAGGCAAAATCATCTTTTATAGAAACCTCAAACCCTGATTTTTTTGTATATCAGTGTTGTCTCGGTATTACACGATATTACGCCCTCATTCAATGAATTTGACCCAGAAAGAAGAACCTTTAGTGACACATCCAGAAGCATTGAAATCAAGTCACTTTATTAACGACCATTATCCCCTCCTCATCCCAGTCATTACTTTTGAGGAAAACCTCCACCTCAATCATGAGAAAAAAGAAACAGGAAGTAGGGGGTAAACCCCACAGTAAACCTCATCGATCCTATTGTAGTATAAAACACCTTTACCCACACAGCCTGTGAGTTTTGTAATCCCTTCTGCTGACTTGGATGAGAAAAAGTACATGAACTCCTGCTGAGTGCCGTTGTCTACTTGGTGCAGGTTTTGCCAGACATTTACAGGTGTGAACGCTCCTGATTTTACTTTTTTTCAAGCACCTGTCCCATTGACTACATTGTTACTCAGTGGGATTATACTTTGTGGTTACTGGTGTATGCTCCTGGAAGGTAATTTCTGGGTGGAAAGTGTAGCATCTCAAAAGGCTACATTCAGGGGAAACAGAAAGAAGAGGAAGTGCTTCTTCCAATTGTTAGACACAGTAAGAGGTCTAAACAGGTGGATAGATCTTTGGATGACAGGATTAAGTAGATTGTCCGGGAGGTGCAGTCTGCAAGAGATACAATGCAACCAGCTAAGCCTCTAATGGAGGATCAGTAGTACTTTGTTTCAAGTTCGAGCAGTGGCGGCCGGCACGGATCGGTGTTGGTGGGGTGGGAAGGGGAGGAGAGGAGAGGAGTGGAGCACAGGTGAAGGACAGACTGGGATGAGTTGTGAATTACCTTCTCGTCGCGTCCTCTGCCGCATCTCTCCTCTGCTGTCCGGAACAAGCCAACGGAAGCACGCAGGCTGAAGCTCCCCTGAACCAATCACAATGCTGCATTGCAGCATTGGGATTGGTCTGGGCGCCAACCTACGGCGCTCAGATGGGGATAGGAGACTGAGCATGTTCTCTACCCAGGCTGGAATGCAGGCAGGGTGGAGAACATGCTAAGAGCGCATGAATGTTTGGCCTGCCCCAGAGGGCCGACCAATCATTCCTGTGCACTTTAGGGAGTGCAAACCACTCCTCTCCTCCCCATCTCTGTCATCAGAGCAGCCCTGCCTGGCAAATACGCCATGCCTGCAATAGAAAAAAATTAAATTATAATAACTTTCAGTTATTTTCATTTTATTGTTCCTTCCACTGCTGAAAAGCAGTGGGGCGACACTCAGTTCAAGGAATTGGCCCCTTCTAACATGAACGGTAAATATATTGATAAAGAGTTGCTGCCCCAAATTCTAGTCAGAACTTGGCAAAATGTGGGTTTTCCAGAGGAGGTGCCTAGTACTTCTGCTGAACCTGTTCTAAGGCAATTTCAGCAACCCAAATCTCTGAGCCTTCCTATTCATCAGTATATGAATGAATGAGAGGTCTTTATAGAGCGCGCAGCTACTCAGAAAGAGTGTCCCGGTGCTAGAGAACCTCAGAGCTAGTCTGCTGCTATCCCTAGAGGGAAGGGGGGACTAAGGTAAGGGTCGAAAGAGCCAGGTTTTAAGCAACTTCTTAAAGGTAAGTAGGTCAGTCATCTGTCTGAGTGTTACCGGCAGGCGGTTCCAGAAGCGTGCGACCTGCACGTGGAAGGAGCGAGCTCCTATTCCGGTGCGGAAAATCTTGAGTACAGCAGCCAGATGCAGTGAAGATGACCTCAAGGTTCAGCTGGGGGCTTGCAGCCAGATTCATCATTGTCCCGTTTTGCGAGTCCTTAATAGCGATTATTAAGGATTCGCTATTAAGGACTTGCAAAACGGGATTCATGTAGAATTCGCAAATAAAATCTGCGATTCCTACTGCTTCCTTATTTGCGATTAGCAAATTGCTAATCGCAAATAAGGAATAACTCCCCATTCATTCCTATGGGCCTAAAGGCCCATAGGAATGAATGGGGAGTTATTCCTTATTTGTGATTAGCAATTTGCTAATCGCAAATAAGGATGCGATTTCAAGGGTGCCAGGGGTGTCCAAAGGACACCCTGTAGCACCCCTGAAATGTCAATGTAGACTGATGTTGCGCACACACATGTCCAAAGGACATGTGTGCGTGTAAATGCAACTTAGAAAAATGCACTAAAGTGCATTTTTCTAAGTTTTTGCTATTTACCACCAAGTCAGACTTCGCGGTAAATAGCGGTAAAAAATAGCGATTTCGCAATTTTTCAAAGGTTCATGAATAGCATTTAAGGAATCTCTAATTGAGATTCCTTAAATGCGATCACAATTTGAGAAATCGCCATTATTTGCGATTTTTCAAATTGCGAGTTCATGATCCATTGATGAATTCCAAATGCCATTTTTGCGGGCGCAAACGGCCGAATTTTGCAATTCGCACCGTTTGCGCTCGCAAAAATGCTTGATGAATCTACCTGTTGGTGTGTAACTCCTTCTGATATAATGTGCGCTCGTACCCTGTAGTGCCTTAAAGACAAAGACCAAGGCTTTAAAGCAGATTATTTTCCTCACCGAAAGCTTTCAGGTGAGGAGAGATCTGAGTCCTAGGTTTAAGCAGGAGGCACGCCCTGGCGGCCACATTCTGGACCACCTGTAATCTATTCAGTAGGGATTCCAGCAGGCCTAGATATAGGACATTAACATAGTTCAGTCTCGAAACAATAAGAGCTTTGACAACGGTCTTCCTGTGGGGAAGAGGCAGAAGGGGAAGAAATTTCCTGAGCATCCGCAGGAGGCCAAAACAGGATCCTGCGACTGACTGGATCTGGGCTTTCATAGACAGAGTACCATCCAACTGGACACCCAGGTTCTTAACTGTGATTTCCCAAGAGAGGGGTGGTGACATGTCTGATGGCCACCATTGTTTCCACTCATCCAGAGGTGGAGAGCCGAAGAAAATTACCTCAAATTTCTCTGGGTTGCATTTAAGCTGGTTCTCCCTAAGCCATGCAAAAACCTTAATCAAGCATTGGTTGATCTTCTCACCTGCAAAGTCTTCACCCTTGTCACAGGTGAACAGAAGCTGTGTGTCAGTGTAGCAAATTATTGCAGCACCACAAGCTTCTGCCAAAGGAGCAAGGGGAGACATGTGGCGGATGTAACACAGAGGAAATGGAAGGACCCAGCCAAAATGACTGTCCTTTGATTTATAACCTGGTTGTATCCTTTGGAAGAGGTTAAGAAATCTATGCTTCAATCTGTGGCAATGGATTCCATGGTTGCCAGTCTGGTTGTCAGAACGTCTATGGCAGAGGAAAGTATCCTTAAGGATCAGATGGAGAAGAGAACTGATTCTATCCTAAAGAAGGCTTATTCAGTAACTGCAAGGGATGGTATCCATGGGCTTATGCCTTGCAATCTGACATCAAGAGTTGGTTTAAGGCAGTCTGAGATAACACAGTGTTCAGAACTGATGGAAAAAACAAGCAGAGCCTTTGTCTGATACCTCTTTTGATATAGTGAGGGCCACTATATCCGCCAGATTTAGTTTTTATTTAAATGAGTAGCACAGTGATGCAGCTCAAAAAGCTGTGGTCTTTAAAATGCTTTTGAGGGAAATAAACTCTTTGGTACATACTTTGAGGAGAAATTGCACAGAATTTCTAGAGAAGCATTCTTTCATTTCTTGAGTGGGTGTACATCTGTATTATACTCTTTTTTTTCTAAATTCTCCTTCCTTCAGCCTTATAGGCAATCTTGACAACTACTGCAACAGCCACTCTCTTTTTAGAGAAAACAGGAAGGCTATGGTTCTAGAAATCTGGGAGATCAAAAAGGGAAGTTCGGATCCTCTAGTGGGAACCAGCGTCCCTGATTATCCCGGGAAGGGATCTCTCCTCTCAGTGGGAGGAAGGATAAGATTTTTTTGTTGCTGCCTGGTAGGAATCTACTTTAGATGCTTAGAAACTGCAAGTGGTGAAAAAGGGATATTACATAGAAATTATGGAGATGCTTGTGGATTTGGGGATCATTCCAACGCCAGATTTTCCATGTTACAGAAATTGGCCCTCGAGGAGGCGATTCTCAGTTTTATTCAGAAAGAAGCAGTGATTCCAATCCCACAGTCAGAAGAGGGCGAGAGAGTGTATTCAAGGATTTTTCTTGTACTAAAACCATTGGGTGACTTCAAATTGGATATAGATTTAAGAGGAGTCAACAAATGGATAAAGAAGATTCACTTCAAGATTGAACCCGTTCAGAGGATTATTCCATTAATTCCAGACAACGCTTTCATGATAACTATGGATTTAACAAATGCTTATTTCCATATTCCAATCAGACTGTATGTGATGCCTTTGCTTGCTAATCTAATGAAATACTGGAGAGCATCCTCTATGGACTGGGAAAAGTATATCCCAATAACAGATTTTACTAGGTATCAGCTTTAATGGTGGCTGAATGAGGGTTCATTGAGCAGAGGATTTCCTCTTCGTTCTCCACAAGAATTTACCGAAATGGATGCCCGCCCCTTATGCTAGGGTGCAACATTGCAGACCAAGAAGGCACAAGGGAGATGGTCTACAAAGGAAAAGGCAAGGACTTCTAATTGGAATGGGTGTTTGCAATGTTTCAAGGTCTGTCAAATTTCAGGAGCGATTTATGTGCTGGTCAGCATGGCCAACACTAAAGTAGTGTACTTTGTGAACAGACGGGGGTGGAGAGGGAGGCAACAAAGTCTGCTTCTCTCAATTAGATGGCCTTGAAGATTGGAGTCTTGGAAGGCAGAGGAACATTTGCTAGCCCTGTAAGCAATTCACATCAGGGGAGAAGACAATACAGAGGCAGACTGGCTGAGGAGGGTCTTCTGCTCGTCGCAAACCCTGTACCGGTCTCGTCCATTATTTTCCCAGGATTCTGAACCCCTTTCAGAGGGCCACGGGTCAAGCAGCTGTTACTGGGTCCAACTGTGGCGGTTCTGGCCTTTTACTCCAGATGTCCCAAGGTTGGACCTACTATGGATCCTGCTGAACTGGACAAAGTGCCCCTTCTGCATTTGCCTCTCAGTGGTAGCTGTGGTTGCAAAGACAAGGCTCCCTCAAAACGGAGGGAGATATGGAGACAGGTCACTGAACATGAATAACAACTAAGAGTGGAAACAGTACAAACAATAAATCAATCTCAGAGCAGAGAGGAGTTCTGAAATGCAGCAGGAATCTTCAACACACACCCTTGAGACCCGTTCAGTTTGGAGAAGTCAGGCTGCTCGCAGCCCATGCAGCGCACCCGGCAGCACAGGATGTCTCTCCTGAGCGGTGTACTGGAGGTCTCTCAGATGTCGGATCAGCTCTCTGCTCTTGAAGATGCTGTAAGTTGACTTTGCTAATGGGGTGGTAACTCCATTCTTAAGTTCCCGACTGGAGCCAGAAAGAATGCAACATCTTCCATGGTGTTTCCTGTAGTCCACCCCAGTGTGTCAGGGGCAGTTCCCTCACAGTACAAGTCCTACCGGCGAGTTGCAGCCTCAGGCTCTTTCGGGTGGCAGCTGGAATGCTTTGGCAACATTGTTACCAGCTGGCACTCATGACATATGGGGTTGCTACAGTATGTGGCGATAGGGGCACAGGCTATTTCAGCCGCAGTTCCCAGCACAGACGGTCACAAGTTTTAAATGGAACTTTACCGGTTGCCCCCTCTGGCACATGGGGTCACCGCATCTCAGCAGTACGGACATAGCAGGCCATACAGCACTCAAGACATGGCTTCCTCTACAGTGGCCCTCTATCGGCATACAGGGGTTGCTGAAAACAATCCTGCACACTGGCAACAGCACGATTAGTACACCGCTGAATCCTTGCACAGGGAGTCCCAACGATTGGGCTTCCCACTGAACCGTGTTCCCTTCAGAACTCTCCTCTTCCTCACAGGGTACACCAGTCTTGGCAAGGAGACAGGTGCTGGTGCTCCAGGGCAAGAGGTCTTGGCAGTGCTTAATTTATAAAACAATGAGTTCCAGGGGCCAAAGCACTGCTCAGAAGCCTGGCCAGCACCATTAAATACTAATATGAATACCAAAGCTGTGTAGCCCTTAATACACCTTGTGCCCTTTAATCAGCTACCAGACACCACCTTCCCCTTTATCTCACTAATGCAGGCTCCTGCTTTCTCTTTTGGTAATGTTTCCACCATTCACTTCCTCCTTATTTCCAGTTTGTTTTTCCCTCTCTTGATTGCAAACAGGTGCTGATCCCCAAAAATGAGTGCCAGTGTCCTCCACGGGGAACCACTGGCTCCAATTGTGCACTGAATCATGGTTCTCCTGAGGGATGTTCCCTCACTCAGCAGGGAGACTAGCAGGCCTTGGCCCCCCAGTCCTGGTCACGGGCAAAAGTCTTGCAGAGCTTTTCTTTCTCACACAGTTTGGCAGAAGACCAATTTTTGGGGACTTAACCTTCCCTTCTTATAGTCCTTTTCCAATCACCAAATGTAATTTCAGGCCTGGGTCTTGGATGTTTTCTGTAGGAGCTCTGTTTTTTTTGCAGTGGGCACTTTTCCCTTCCATCTTATTTCATGAAAGATGTGTGTCACAGCAGGCAAAACTCCAATGCTTGTTTCCGGTCCAGGGAAGTCATGGCTTGGCAGTTCGGGCTGGACTGTACCCATGAGGCACAGGGTCAAGACTGATTTGCATATAGTTATGTCTGAACTGGGGTGGCAAAGTGAGGTAAAGAATGATGATGGATTCTACCCAGATCTGTGACGGGGTGAGGGTCTGAAAAGTTTCAGTGCTCCTTCCATCTCCTTGTGTTTGCCTTGTTCGCCCTATGTTGGCAAGGTATGCCCAGACGTGGGGCCCTTGCTCACTTTGCCACTGGATTCAAGCTAGCTTGGCTGATGACGGATGTGTGGTATCTTCCACTCCGGGGGGAGCTCTGCTACACCACTTACCCCCCTCCCTTGCCGTTATTTTGGTTCACCCCACTGTGACAGGAGAATCGAATGTCACCATAACGAAGGTTCCACGTTGAGCTCCCTGCGAGGAGACTGAGAGCATGTTCGGGACAACAGCTGTGGCTGCGGTCCTCCTGTATGTCTTCTTCAATAAACTTCTCTGTTTCATCTGCTGAGTCCCCTGCGTATATTACGATTCTAAGAGGGGAAGATCTACACTCCCACACTGGTGACGAGTGACGGGATCAGAATCAGAGTGGACTGATGGAAGGGACCCCAACACGCTGACGAAGGAAGCTGGATGTTGAAAAGGGTACAGTAAGTACTACTGGAACGATTCCTTTTTGCAAACACTGACTTTGGGGAAACTATTGAGCTCAATATGGCAACACAGACTCATGAATTAACTAGATCACATCTCGCAGTCATACAGGGGTGTGCTTACCATTTCAGCTGTGGAACTACTATCCATCGCACCTTTTCAGTGTTTTTGACATGTCCGTTCCCCAGTCCCCACACTCTAGGGAATTCACGTTATGGTGTGAGCTACAGGAACTGAGAAGCTCATCTACATGATGCTCCATTACCTAGCGAGTGTCACGAAGGAAATTGTCGGATGCCTCTGGGTTTGCAGGAGTGCAAGTGACCCCAGATGTCAGTACCTGGGTTGCGGCACTCCGGGCTCTTCCGAATTTAATTGAGTTTCTGTGACACTCGATTCTCATGTCACAGTGGGGTGAATAAACATAACGGCAAGGGAGGGGGGTTAATGGTATAGAAGAGCTGCCCCCAGAGTGGAGGATACCACACATCCCCCTCCTTTACCCATCAAAATGAACAAAGTATAGATGCAGTAAAACAACCATAACAGACTATTTGTTGACATAGTGTTCCAAGCACCTGGGGCGGCAGATCTTTCTGCCACTAGTCCTAGGCAAGAAATTGCCCAGTCTGGCTGCGACCCGGCTCTGGCTCGTCATCTCTGCTCACGCTATTATTTTCATTCTTTGATGCGTTGTTGGTGTCTTAAGTGGGAGCAGTATACTTCACCACCCTCCCCAAGCTCCAAATTTCCGCTTCTTGGGTCTTAATAGCATTCTTGAACATCTTCACAACCTTGGTGGGCTCAGTAAACTCAGACCAGTTTGCCCTGTCCGTGGGGGCTTTAATCTTGACCAGATCCCCTACCCGGAACTCCATGTCTTTGACAGCATGCTGTCTATCAAAACTAGCTTTCCTCACCAGCATAGCTCTGCGTTCCCTGTTCTGCCACTGTGACTCTTTAGCAAGACCCGCCCATCCTTTGTACCATTTCATCCACCCTGGTACCAACCTTGAGTTGGGTTTCCTGGCTTTAAATAACTCGGAAGGTGTCATACCTGTGGTTTGGTGGGGAGTTAGTCTGTATGCTTCAAGACGTTTTAAAACCTCATCCTTCCAGCACAACCCATGGGCCCTCGCTAGTTGGATACCCACTTTGATGGTCTTATTGAAACGCTCGACCATCCCATTCATCTCTGGGTGGTACAGTGCGCACTGCTTATGCTCAATCCCATTGCACTCAAGGAATTCTCTCATTTCCTTCCAGCATAGCTGCACCCCATTGTCTGTCAATAAACTGCTGGGCAAACCTTACCTGGCAAACACTTCTAACAAGAAGTCTATGACAACCCTGGTAGTGATTTCAGATACAAATTTCACTTCTGGCCATCTAGAGTAGAGGTCTATCAGTACTAAAAGGTAGGGTGTGCGATGTTCCCCTGTCAGTGGGCCTACGATGTCTAAAGCTACCTCCACCCACAAACCTATCGAGAGAGGCCTACAGTGCATGGGAGGTGTGTTGTTTCGAGATCTTGTCAAAGGTGGAGCATGGCGCACAGTCGCGTATCTTCCTTTTGATTTCCCGGTCCATACCAGGCCACCAGAAGTCCAGCCGCAGCATTTTTTTGGTTTTGGTAACTCCCAAATGCCCCTCATGGGCTAAGTTGACCAAACTCTCCCTCAACGTCTCAGGGGGGCTAGCCTTGTACCTCTGAACAGACAACTGTCAGTATTGGACAATTCGACCTTGACCAGCCAGAAAGGCCTTAGGATTTCTTCTCTTTTGTCTTGTTCCTTCCAAACGCCTTTAGTCTTCTTGCAAACTCTCTGTAAGAGCGCATCGGCACTCAAGGCTTTCTTCCAGCGTCCCTCATCAATTGTGCCCTGGGTGATGATACACACATTTTCTGCCTGCAACTCATTGCCGAACTCCTCGTCACTTTCTCCATCGACCACTTTATCATGATCCTCATTGAAGTCACCACCTCCCAGACAGGTTTTAGTGTATTGGGGTTGGTTGGGTGCACTCTGAGTGCTTTGAAGTCTGCACTGGGGGCACATTTGGTGTCCCTGTGCATAGTCCAGTTCAAACCAGTTGCAGGGGCTACCAGCCCCTGCTCTGGTGCGAAACTGGACAAAGGAAATGGGTGTAGCTACCCCTCTTTCTAAACCCTCCCATATGTGGGTCCCCAGAGTATGTCCAACCACTTCCTTGTGTATAAGAAAGGAACCCCTGACTACAGGACTTTAGATTACACCTGGATGAAACTCTGATACTAAATCCTGGAACTTCGACAATCTGCACGACGCTGGATGACTAGCCTTGGAGTAAAGGAGTTACTCCCCTGCATGGCAGGCACCAATGACGCATCTGACTGTCTGCATCTCCGAAGCTCCCCGATAGACTCTGAAGTAGCTTCAGCCCAGGAGGTGAATTTCCAGACTTCTTCGAGACTGACCGGAGTCCTCAGCAAAGCTGAGACCCACAGCCCTCGTGAGTACTGTGGAACCAGAACCCCTGGACACAGTGCACATTTGCAAGTGCATATGCTTCTTGGTGATCCTTGAGGCTGTGCTTTGGGTTACGTGTAGCCCAGACTCCAAGCAGCATTTCCACAGATGATTGTTGGCCTACACTCCACAAGTGTTCCGTGAACCGACTTCTTATAATTTCTCTTGAGGCACCTTTGTGATCCCTGGTTCGTTGACTGGTGGGTCCCCGAGAAGGCAACTCTGACTTTTCTTGGGCTTCCATGGTTGCTCCAGATGTGCCCTGACTCTCCACCACTTTGAGAGTCCCCTGGACCTTTCTGGTCTACACCGAAGCATTTCTTCACTTTCTGCGTGGGTTGCTGTTGCCAAGGCTTGTTGGGTCCAATCCAGTCACTGATACCGCAGTACTCGACATCCTTTGTGGGATAGCTCAAATCCAGCCCCTGGTCATCATCGACACCCTCTGGTGCTCGTGGCTGCAGTGTCAAGCTTCACCTTTTCACACCTGAAACACCCAACATCAGTGGGCATTAGTCTATCGTGCCCTGGTCACTGGCAAGTGACCCAGACTCTGTCCCCTCTGCTTTCAGGTTCTTCTCATCTTCAATCCAGGCTTGGATCACACCGAACACTTTTCACTTCAACGGCAGCAGCAATTTTTCAGCAGATTGCCGTTGAAATCAACGACTATTCCTGACACCAAAAGACACATATGCACCTAGCTTCCCTGGGTGAGGTAACTCGAGAACTCCGGTGCTCCCATGGGTGTTGGCCCTAGAATCCCTTAATTCTAAAGGGGTTTGCTCAAAGCCCTCTCCTAAGTGTCCTAAATCTTTACATTTCCAACCGCAACTTTCCCCATTGAAGTTAACGGCGATTTGTGGCTGTGTTCTCAAACTGCTCGCGTCCCCTGTGTCACTAACTTGGGTGGTTCCTTGTGGCCCCAACACTTCTACAGGCTCTAGGCCTTGTGTCTAGTCAAGTTGTGGTTTACTACTTTCTTAATATATGGTTTGGTACACCCCTAGGGCTCAACGTATATTGTGCCATTTACTGAAGTTCTATTGCATTGACATTGTGTACTTTGCTCTGTAATCTCAAAAAGGGATTACCAGAGAGTGTTTAGAAATAAATACATATCTTATATATATATATATATATATATATATATATATATATATATATATATATATATATATATATATATATATATATATATATATATATATATATATATATATATATATATATATATATATATATATATATATATATATATATATATATATATATATATATATATATATATATATATATATATATATATATATATATATATATACCTTGTGTGGTTCTCCTTTCATTTAAACATTCAAGAAGTTATAATCTGGTGAACCAAGCTGCTTTACACTCCTTCAAGACTTAGCCCGAAGGCTGCTCTCCATAGCTACCACCTGGATAACTTTCAATAAAGGTTGTCTTAAACTTATCATCAATAAGGGTCATTTGGCCTGGTGCAAGGTGCCCACTAGAATAGTGGACAGACTATGCCAGGCCAACTTCTCACACACGGGAGATGTCACCTCTGTTAGGTTTCTTGTAATTTACATTGCTTCTGAAGTGTCCTCTCCTCCCACACCTGTTGCATGTTGCTTTTATGGGTGGGCACTCCCTGTCATTTGCTAAGTGTTCCTGTTTCCACACCTGTAACAGCTCCCTCTGAAACTCCCCCCGCTTTTATTCTCATTTTGTTCTTTCTTTTGAGCTTTGACTGCCAAGAGGGAAGGGGGGACTAAGGTACGGGTCGAAAGAGCCAGGTTTTAAGCAACTTCTTAAAGGTAAGTAGGTCAGTCATCTGTCTGAGTGTTACCGGCAGGCGGTTCCAGAAGCTTGCGACCTGCACGTGGAAGGAGCGAGCTCCTATTCCGGTGCGGAAAATCTTGAGTACAGCAGCCAGATGCAGTGAAGATGACCCTAAGGTTCAGCTGGGGGCTTGCAGCCAGATTCATCATTGTCCCGTTTTGCGAGTCCTTAATAGCGATTATTAAGGATTCGCTATTAAGGACTTGCAAAATGGGATTCATGTAGAATTCGCAAATAAAATCTGTGATTCCTACTGCTTCCTTATTTGCGATTAGCAAATTGCTAATCGCAAATAAGGAATAACTCCCCATTCATTCCTATGGGCATAAAGGCCCATAGGAATGAATGGGGAGTTATTCCTTATTTGTGATTAGCAATTTGCTAATCGCAAATAAGGATGCGATTTCAAGGGTGCCAGGGGTGTCCAAAGGACACCCTGTAGCACCCCTGAAATGTCAATGTAGACTGATGTTGCGCACACACATGTCCAAAGGACATGTGTGCGTGTAAATGCAACTTAGAAAAATGCATTTTTCTAAGTTTTTGCTATTTACCACGAAGTCAGCCTTCGCGGTAAATAGCGGTAAAAAATAGCGATTTCGCAATTTTTCAAAGGTTCATGAATAGCATTTAAGGAATCTCTAATTGAGATTCCTTAAATGCGATCACAATTTGAGAAATCGCCATTATTTGCGATTTTTCAAATTGCGAGTTCATGAGCCATTGATGAATTCCAAATGCCATTTTTGCGGGCGCAAACGGCTGAATTTTGCGATTCGCACCGTTTGCGCTCACAAAAATGCTTGATGAATCTACCTGTTGGTGTGTAACTCCTTCTGATATAATGTGCGCTCGTACCCTGTAGTGCCTTAAAGACAAAGACCAAGGCTTTAAAGCAGATTATTTTCCTCACCGAAAGCTTTCAGGTGAGGAGAGATCTGAGTCCTAGGTTTAAGCAGGAGGCACGCCCTGGCGGCCGCATTCTGGACCACCTGTAATCTATTCAGTAGGGATTCCAGCAGGCCTAGATATAGGACATTAACATAGTTCAGTCTCGAAACAATAAGAGCTTTGACAACGGTCTTCCTGTGGGGAAGAGGCAGAAGGGGAAGAAATTTCCTGAGCATCCGCAGGAGGCCAAAACAGGATCCTGCGACTGACTGGATCTGGGCTTTCATAGACAGAGTACCATCCAACTGGACACCCAGGTTCTTAACTGTGCTTTCCGAAGAGAGGGGTGGTGACATGTCTGATGGCCACCATTGTTTCCACTCATCCAGAGGTGGAGAGCCGAAGAAAATTACCTCAAATTTCTCTGGGTTGCATTTAAGCTGGTTCTCCCTAAGCCATGCAAAAACCTTAATCAAGCATTGGTTGACCTTCTCACCTGCAAAGTCTTCACCCTTGTCACAGGTGACCAGAAGCTGTGTGTCAGTGTAGCAAATTATTGCAGCACCACAAGCTTCTGCCAAAGGAGCAAGGGGAGACATGTGGCGGATGTAACAGAGGAAATGGAAGGACCCAGCCAAAATGACTGTCCTTTGATTTATAACCTGGTTGTATCCTTTGGAAGAGGTTAAAAAATCTATGCTTCAATCTGTGGCAATGGATTCCATGGTTGCCAGTCTGGTTGTCAGAACGTCTATGGCAGAGGAAAGTATCCTTAAGAATCAGATGGAGAAGAGAACTGATTCTATCCTAAAGAAGGCTTATTCAGTAACTGCAAGGGATGGTATCCATGGGCTTATGCCTTGCAATCTGACATCAAGAGTTGGTTTAAGGCAGTCTGAGATAACACAGTGTTCAGAACTGATGGAAAAAACAAGCAGAGCCTTTGTCTGATACCTCTTTTGATATAGTGAGGGCCACTATATCCGCCAGATTTAGTTTTTATTTAAATGAGTAGCACAGTGATGCAGCTCAAAAAGCTGTGGTCTTTAAAATGCTTTTGAGGGAAATAAACTCTTTGGTACATACTTTGAGGAGAAATTGCACAGAATTTCTAGAGAAGCATTCTTTCATTTCTTGAGTGGGTGTACATCTGTATTATACTCTTATTTTCTAAATTCTCCTTCCTTCAGCCTTATAGGCAATCTTGACAACTACTTCAACAGCCACTCTCTTTTTAGAGAAAACAGGAAGGCTATGGTTCTAGAAATCTGGGAGATCAAAAAGGGAAGTTCGGATCCTCTAGTGGGAACCAGCGTCCCTGATTATCCCGGGAAGGGATCTCTCCTCTCAGTGGGAGGAAGGATAAGATTTTTTTGTTGCTGCCTGGTAGGAATCTACTTTAGATACTTAGAAACTGCAAGTGGTGAAAAAGGGATATTACATAGAAATTATGGAGATGCTTGTGGATTTGGGGATCATTCCAACGCCAGATTTTCCATGTTACAGAAATTGGCCCTCGAGGAGGCGATTCTCAGTTTTATTCAGAAAGAAGCAGTGATTCCAATCCCACAGTCAGAAGAGGGCGAGAGAGTGTATTCAAGGATTTTTCTTGTACTAAAACTATTGGGTGACTTCAAATTGGATATAGATTTAAGAGGAGTCAACAAATGGATAAAGAAGATTCACTTCAAGATTGAACCCGTTCAGAGGATTATTCCATTAATTCCAGACAACGCTTTCATGATAACTATGGATTTAACAAATGCTTATTTCCATATTCCAATCAGACTGTATATGATGCCTTTGCTTGCTAATCTAATGAAATACTGGAGAGCATCCTCTATGGACTGGGAAAAGTATATCCCAATAACAGATTTTACTAGGTATCAGCTTTAATGGTGGCTGAATGAGGGTTCATTGAGCAGAGGATTTCCTCTGCGTTCTCCACAAGAATTTACCGAAATGGATGCCCGCCCCTTATGCTGGGGTGCAACATTGCAGACCAAGAAGGCACAAGGGAGATGGTCTACAAAGGAAAAGGCAAGGACTTCTAATTGGAATGGGTGTTTGCAATGTTTCAAGGTCTGTCAAATTTCAGGAGCGATTTATGTGCTGGTCAGCATGGCCAACACTATAGTAGTGTACTTTGTGAACAGACGGGGGTGGGGAGGGAGGCAACAAAGTCTGCTTCTCTCAATTAGATGGCCTTGAAGATTGGAGTCTTGGAAGGCAGAGGAACATTTGCTAGCCCTGTAAGCAATTCACATCAGGGGAGAAGACAATACAGAGGCAGACTGGCTGAGGAGGGTCTTCTGCTCGTCGCAAACCCTGTACCGGTCTCGTCCATTATTTTCCCAGGATTCTGAACCCCTTTCAGAGGGCCACGGGTCAAGCAGCTGTTACTGGGTCCAACTGTGGCGGTTGTGGCCTTTTACTCCAGATGTCCCAAGGTCGGACCTACTATGGATCCTGCTGAACTGGACAAAGTGCCCCTTCTGCATTTGCCTCTCAGTGGTAGCTGTGGTTGCGAAGACAAGGCTCCCTCAGAACGGAGGGGGATATGGAGACAGGTCACTGAACATGAATAACAACTAAGAGTGGAAACAGTACAAACAATAAATCAATCTCAGAGCAGAGAGGAGTTCAGAAAGGCAGCAGGAATCTTCAACACACACCCTTGAGACCCGTTCAGTTTGGAGAAGTCAGGCTGCTCGCAGCCCATGCAGCGCACCCGGCAGCACAGGATGTCTCTCCTGAGCGGTGTACTGGAGGTCTCTCAGATGTCGGATCAGCTCTCTGCTCTTGAAGATGCTGTAAGTTGACTTTGCTAATGGGGTGGTAACTCCATTCTTAAGTTCCCGACTGGAGCCAGAAAGAATGCAACATCTTCCATGGTGTTTCCTGTAGTCCACCCCAGTGTGTCAGGGGCAGTTCCCTCACAGTACAAGTCCTACCGGCGAGTTGCAGCCTCAGGCTCTTTCGGGTGGCAGCTGGAATGCTTTGGCAACATTGTTACCAGCTGGCACTCATGACATATGGGGTTGCTACAGTATGTGGCGATAGGGGCACAGGCTATTTCAGCCTCAGTTCCCAGCACAGACGGTCACAAGTTTTAAATGGAACTTTACCGGTTGCCCCCTCTGGCACATGGGGTCACCGCATCTCAGCAGTACGGACATAGCAGGCCATACAGCACTCAAGACGTGGCTTCCTCTACAGTGGCCCTCTATCGGCATACAGGGGTTGCTGAAAACAATCCTGCACACTGGCAACAGCACGATTAGTACACCGCTGAATCCTTGCACAGGGAGTCCCAACGATAGGGCTTCCCACTGAACCATGTTCCCTTCAGAACTCTCCTCTTCCTCACAGGGTACACCAGTCTTGGCAAGGAGACAGGTGCTGGTGCTCCAGGGCAAGAGGTCTTGGCAGTGCTTAATTTATAAAACAATGAGTTCCAGGGGCCAAAGCACTGCTCAGAAGCCTGGCCAGCACCATTAAATACTAATATGAATACCAAAGCTGTGTAGCCCTTAATACACCTTGTGCCCTTTAATCAGCTACCAGACACCACCTTCCCCTTTATCTCACTAATGCAGGCTCCTGCTTTCTCTTTTGGTAATGTTTCCACCATTCACTTCCTCCTTATTTCCAGTTTGTTTTTCCCTCTCTTGATTGCAAACAGGTGCTGATCCCCAAAAATGAGTGCCAGTGTCCTCCACGGGGAACCACTGGTTCCAATTGTGCACTGAATCAGGGTTCTCCTGAGGGATGTTCCCTCACTCAGCAGGGAGACTAGCAGGCCTTGGCCCCCAGTCCTGGTCACGGGCAAAAGTCTTGCAGAGCTTTTCTTTCTCACACAGTTTGGCAGAAGACCAATTTTTGGGGACTTAACCTTCCCTTCTTATAGTCCTTTTCCAATCACCAAATGTAATTTCAGGCCTGGGTCTTGGAAGTTTTATGTAGGAGCTCTGTTTTTTTTGCAGTGGGCACTTTTCCCTTCCATCTTATTTCATGAAAGATGTGTGTCACAGCAGGCAAAACTCCAATGCTTGTTTCCGGTCCAGGGAAGTCATGGCTTGGCAGTTCGGGCTGGACTGTACCCATGAGGCACAGGGTCAAGACTGATTTGCATATAGTTATGTCTTAACTGGGGTGGCAAAGTGAGGTAAAGAATGATGATGGATTCTACCCAGATCTGTGACGGGGTGAAGGTCTGAAAAGTTTCAGTGCTCCTTCCATCTCCTTGTGTTTGCCTTTTTCGCCCTATGTTGGCAAGGTATGCCCAGACGTGGGGCCCTTGCTCACTTTGCCACTGGATTCAAGCTAGCTTGGCTGATGACAGATGTGTGGTATCTTCCACTCTGGGGGGAGCTCTGCTACACCACTTACCCCCCTCCCTTGCCGTTATTTTGGTTCACCCCACTGTGACAGGAGAATCGAATGTCACCATAACGAAGGTTCCAGGTTGAGCTCCCTGCGAGGAGACTGAGAGCATGTTCGGGACAACAGCTGTGGCTGCAGTCCTCCTGTATGTCTTCTTCAATAAACTTCTCTGTTTCATCTGCTGAGTCCCCTGCGTATATTACTATTCTAAGAGGGGAAGATCTACACTCCCACACTGGTGACGAGTGACGGGATCAGAATCAGAGTGGACTGATGGAAGGGACCCCAACACGCTGACGAAGGAAGCTGGATGTTGAAAAGGGTACAGTAAGTACTACTGGAACGATTCCTTTTTGCAAACACTGACTTTGGGGAAACTATTGAGCTCAATAGGGCAACACAGACTCATGAATTAACTAGATCACATCTCGCAGTCATACAGGGGTGTGCTTACCATTTCAGCTGTGGAACTACTATCCATCGCACCTTTTCAGTGTTTTTGACATGTCCGTTCCCCAGTCCCCACACTCTAGGGAATTCACGTTATGGTGTGAGCTACAGGAACTGAGAAGCTCATCTACATGATGCTCCATTACCTAGCGAGTGTCACAAAGGAAATTGTCGGATGCCTCTGGGTTTGCAGGAGTGCAAGTGACCCCAGATGTCAGTACCTGGGTTGCGGCACTCCGGGCTCTTCTGAATTTAATTGAGTTTCTGTGACACTCGATTCTCATGTCACAGTGGGGTGAATAAACATAACGGCAAGGGAGGGGGGTTAGTGGTATAGAAGAGCTGCCCCCAGAGTGGAGGATACCACACATCCCCCTCCTTTACCCATCAAAATGAACAAAGTATAGATGCAGTAAAACAACCATAACAGACTATTTGTTGACATAGTGTTCCAAGCACCTGGGGCGGCAGATCTTTCTGCCACTAGTCCTAGGCAAGAAATTGCCCAGTCTGGCTGCGACCCGGCTCTGGCTCGTCATCTCTGCTCACGCTATTATTTTCATTCTTTGATGCGTTGTTGGTGTCTTAAGTGGGAGCAGTATACTTCACCACCCTCCCCAAGCTCCAAATTTCCGCTTCTTGGGTCTTAATAGCATTCTTGAACATCTTCACAACCTTGGTGGGCTCAGTAAACTCAGACCAGTTTGCCCTGTCCGTGGGGGCTTTAATCTTGACCAGATCCCCTACCCGGAACTCCATGTCTTTGACAGCATGCCGTCTATCAAAACTAGCTTTCCTCACCAGCATAGCTCTGCGTTCCCTGTTCTGCCACTGTGACTCTTTAGCAAGACCCGCTCATCCTTTGTACCATCTCATCCACCCTGGTACCAACCTTGAGTTGGGTTTCCTGGCTTTAAATAACTCGGAAGGTGTCATACCTGTGGTTTGGTGGGGAGTTAGTCTGTATGCTTCAAGACGTTTTAAAACCTCATCCTTCCAGCACAACCCATGGGCCATCGCTAGTTGGATACCCACTTTGATGGTCTTATTGAAACGCTAGACCATCCCATTCATCTCTGGGTGGTACAGTGCGCACTGCTTATGCTCAATCCCATTGCACTCAAGGAATTCTCTCATTTCCTTCCAGCATAGCTGCACCCCATTGTCTGTCAATAAACTGCTGGGCAAACCTTACCTGGCAAACACTTCTAACAAGAAGTCTATGACAACCCTGGTAGTGATTTCAGATACAAATTTCACTTCTGGCCATCTAGAGTAGAGGTCTATCAGTACTAAAAGGTAGGGTGTGCGATGTTCCCCTGTCAGTGGGCCTACAATGTCTAAAGCTACCTCCACCCACAAACCTATCGAGAGAGGCCTACAGTGCATGGGAGGTGTGTTGTTTCGAGATCTTGTCAAAGGTGGAGCATGGCGCACAGTCGTGTATCTTCCTTTTGATTTCCCGGTCCATACCAGGCCACCAGAAGTCCAGCCGCAGCATTTTTTTGGTTTTGGTAACTCCCAAATGCCCCTCATGGGCTAAGTTGACCAAACTCTCCCTCAACGTCTCAGGGGGGCTAGCCTTGTACCTCTGAACAGACAACTGTCAGTATTGGACAATTCGACCTTGACCATCCAGAAAGGCCTTAGGATTTCTTCTCTCTTGTCTTGTTCCTTCCAAACGCCTTTAGTCTTCTTGCAAACTCTCTGTAAGAGCGCATCGGCACTCAAGGCTTTCTTCCAGCGTCCCTCATCAATTGTGCCCTGGGTGATGATACACACATTTTCTGCCTGCAACTCATTGCCGAACTCCTCGTCACTTTCTCCATCGACCACTTTATCATGATCCTCATTGAAGTCACCACCTCCCAGACAGGTTTTAGTGTATTGGGGTTGGTTGGGTGCACTCTGAGTGCTTTGAAGTCTGCACTGGGGGCACATTTGGTGTCCCTGTGCATAGTCCAGTTCAAACCAGTTGCAGGGGCTACCAGCCCCTGCTCTGGTGCGAAACTGGACAAAGGAAATGGGTGTAGCTACCCCTCTTTCTAAACCCTCCCATATGTGGGTCCCCAGAGTATGTCCAACCACTTCCTTGTGTATAAGAAAGGAACCCCTGACTACAGGACTTTAGATTACACCTGGATGAAACTCTGATACTGAATCCTGGAACTTCGACAATCTGCACAACGCTGGATGACTAGCCTTGGAGTAAAGGAGTTACTCCCCTGCATGGCAGGCACCAATGACGCATCTGACTGTCTGCATCTCCGAAGCTCCCCGATGGACTCTGAAGTAGCTTCAGCCCAGGAGGTGAATTTCCAGACTTCTTCGAGACTGACCGGAGTCCTCAGCAAAGCTGAGACCCACAGCCCTCGTGAGTACTGTGGAACCAGAACCCCTGGACACAGTGCACATTTGCAAGTGCATATGCTTCTTGGTGATCCTTGAGGCTGTGCTTTGGGTTACTTGTAGCCCAGACCCCAAGCAGCATTTCCACAGATGATTGTTGGCCTACACTCCACAAGTGTTCCGTGAACCGACTTCTTATAATTTCTCTTGAGGCACCTTTGTGATCCCTGGTTCGTTGACTGGTGGGTCCCCGAGAAGGCAACTCTGACTTTTCTTGGGCTTCCCTGGTTGCTCCAGATGTGCCCTGACTCTCCACCACTTTGAGAGTCCCCTGGACCTTTCTGGTCTGCACCGAAGCATTTCTTCACTTTCTGCGTGGGTTGCTGTTGCCAAGGCTTGTTGGGTCCAATCCAGTCACTGATACCGCAGTACTCGACATCCTTTGTGGGACAGCTCAAATCCAGCCCCTGGTCATCATCGACACCCTCTGGTGCTCGTGGCTGCAGTGTCAAGCTTCACCTTTTCACACCTGAAACACCCAACATCAGTGGGCATTAGTCTATCGTGCCCTGGTCACTGGCAAGTGACCCAGACTCTGTCCCCTCTGCTTTCAGGTTCTTCTCATCTTCAATCCAGGCTTAGATCACACCGAACACTTTTCACTTCAACGGCAGCAGCAATTTTTCAGCAGATTGCCGTTGAAATCAACGACTATTCCTGACACCAAAAGACACATATGCACCTAGCTTCCCTGGGTGAGGTAACTCGAGAACTCCGGTGCTCCCATGGGTGTTGGCCCTAGAATCCCTTAATTCTAAAGGGGTTTGCTCAAAGCCCTCTCCTAAGTGTCCTAAATCTTTAAATTTCCAACCGCAACTTTCCCCATTGAAGTTAACGGCGATTTGTGGCTGTGTTCTCAAACTGCTCGCGTCCCCTGTGTCACTAACTTGGGTGGTTCCTTGTGGCCCCAACACTTCTACAGGCTCTAGGCCTTGTGTCTAGTCAAGTTGTGGTTTACTACTTTCTTAATATATGGTTTGGTACACCCCTAGGGCTCAACGTATATTGTGCCATTTACTGAAGTTCTATTGCATTGACATTGTGTACTTTGCTCTGTAATCTCAAAAAGGGATTACTTTTACTGCAGGGTCGTGGGAGACCCAAACATCAATAAAGGAGCCTGATCCATGCATGCCTCGTGTACGTGCCTCTTCTTCATTGAAGTAGGATTGTTTTCTCTCATATATATATATATAT
This sequence comes from Lissotriton helveticus, assembly GCF_964261635.1. Taxonomy (NCBI): domain Eukaryota; kingdom Metazoa; phylum Chordata; class Amphibia; order Caudata; family Salamandridae; genus Lissotriton; species Lissotriton helveticus. The sequence goes on from NC_136068.1 coordinate 428,310,391, forward strand.
ATATATATATATATATATATATATATATATATATATATATATATATATTACCTACTGGCGGTCGCCAGTAGGTATATATAGTTAGGATTTTTTCTCTATGGGATTTTTGAAAATTCTATGTCTAATAACTTTGGCGTTTGTGGACGGAATTGGCTGAAATTTTCAGGAAAATGGCACATTTTGTTTCTGAGTAGCCCTTGAAAATTTGGGGGGGGTTCGTCAAGGGGGGGCCGAGAAAAAAGGGGGGTCCCAAAACGTGTTTTTAACATTGAGTTTTCCATAGGGCGGTTGGCCTCACTTTTAGCCCGAACGGCTGAATGGATTTGCACGAAACTTGGCAAAATTGTAGGGACTGGTAGCCCGATGTGCCTTTTGTAGGTCTCAATATATGTGCTACAGTGGATTTTGAGAAATTAACGTTTAAAAAAAGATATATATCTGTAACAGCGGACCGGGCAGCGCTCCGCTACGCGTACTTTTCGCGCAACGGAGCTTTGTGAAGCGAAGCTGATTGGTTCTCCGGCGTCTGTCAACATTCCAAACAGTCCGTAGCGGCCGCCATCTTGTCTCTCGGTAGGATCGAGAGACAAGAGGAGGCCAAAGCGAAGGGGCAAATGACCATAAGGGGGCATAGTACATTGTCGCTCACCCCCTAGGTTTGATGTGGAGGTTTTAAAAGGGCCCCGCGGGGCAAAAAAAAATAAAAATAATAATAATCGAACAGCTGAATGGATTTGCACGAAACTTGGCAAAATTGTAGGGACTGGTAGCCCGATGTGCCTTTGCTAGATCTCAATATATGTGCTCCAGTGGATTTTGAGAAATTAACGTTCAAAAAAAGGTATATATCTGTAACAGCGCACCGCTTCGCTTACTTTTCGCGTTACGGAGCTTTGCGAAGCGAAGCTGATTGGCTCTCCGGTGTCTGTAAACATTCCAAACAGTCCGTAGCGGCCGCCATCTTGTCTCTCGGTAGGATCGAACAGCTGAATGGATTTGCACGAAACTTGGCAAAATTGTAGGGACTGGTAGCCCGATGTGCCTTTGCTAGGTCTCAATATATGTGCTTCAGTGCATTTTGAGAAATTAACGTTCAGAAACAAGATATATATCTGTAACAGCGCTCCGCTTCGCGGAGATAAAATTATATGTGTATTACCTAGCTGTTGCTAACACCAGTTAGCGACGGCTAGTAGAAGATAGCGACCATCTTGGGCCCCACTTTGCATGTGAGTGATATTTATCACTAATGACATGCAAAGTGGGCATGCCAAGATGTTAGCGACTGGAAACAGTCGCTAACATCGCTATCTCCTATTATCAACTTTTGGAAATATTCGAGATAAGCGCAAATATCTCCAAAAAGTAACAGCTGCCCTGAGCAGTTCTGATAAAAAAAATTTTCACACATTCTTTTAAATTTTATTAATTTTTCACATTTAGAGCCTCCCGGGAGGGTACGCCTTAGTGCGCGCACACCACCGGAGGACTATTTATTAGGTCCTGAAGAAAGCTGAGCAAAATGCAATAAAACAGCAGAAACATGTCGACCGATTTTTAGGACTGCGGTTCCGTAACTCAGAACCTGTTTAGTCCACTCACTATTTTTAATCAATGCGGGTTGGCCATCATTAAAAATATTTTTGACCTGGTTACAACCTCTGCATTTTTTAATTTGCACTGACACCACACGTTTAGTCACTTTTTGATTTGGGCACTGTTCCACTCACCACATCCTGCTCCGCTGTAGTCAGGCGTTGTAGCACGCTAGGGTGATACTCGGTCACCCTAGCGGGGACCCGATGATGAAGCATGTCACCAACTAGTGGTGAGTGAGGGTCCTTCTAAATGAATAGAGCTTCACCACTGCAGATTACTAGCTCCAGAGGGTGAGAGGCATACCAGTTGGTATACTAACGGAACTGACAGCACCATTTTATCTTAGATAAAGACAGAGCACTTTACATGGGGGTTTATTTATTCATTTATTTAACCTTCACCACACGTTAAGAGAACCGTGGTTATTGTTTTTCAAATGCCTGTGCCTAGTCACTCCTTTGTTGTTTGTGTATGTACTGAGCAGTTCTTAGCCATGTTATCCAATGGGAGGTGGATAACATGGCTAAGAGCATTAGCTCGGTAATGCATGAATATCGCTGAGTTTTCAGCGATATTAATGCATTGCGGTCGTTTTTTATCGTATTTGCGATAAACCTTGATAATAGCAAGGTTTATCTGCGATAATTTCTGACGGTAAAAAAAATCTTTGCAATGCATCGTTAGGGATAAATATCGCTTAACTTTGGTAATATGCCCCAACGTCTGTTAACGTTCGATTCGAAGGAAATCAGGAAGTGTTGAAAAACATTGTCTGCGCCATCTTGTCTTTTTTCAAATGCCACACTTTTGTCGTGCACGGCAGCCATTTTAGATGCCTTGACCAGACCCACTCTGTGCACGCTGTCGATCCTTAGCATGGCTCCCCACCCTCGCAAGCATCTCACCCAGGCAGTGGTCACCCCCGCTCTCTGTCTTATGCATGGGTAATAAACCTCCCCCCATCTGCGCTGCTCTTCCCTGAGAATCACACCCTGTGCCCGCCCGACACCTCCCTTTCGCCCTATTCACTACCGCACCCTCTGACACTCCTTTTCCTCTGTGTCCGATTGTCCAGGCCGGTCCTAGGCTATCAGCTAGCCCTGCAGATGTAGTTTATGGCCACAGCTGTAAAGAATCACCCCTCTTCAAAGGAGTTATAGTAGATCAAGGCCCACACTCGATGAGATCCGTCACAGCAGAAGCGTTGCTATTATCTGAAAACCATCCTGTATTGTGATTGGGGAGGGGACCGAGCGTGAAGCGGAAGATTCCAGGGATGACTCTTTGTACATCAAAGTTTTTACAATTATGTGTCACATTAAAAATATATAGCACTCCGACAAAGTAGTAAGATTATAAAACTTTAATAATTTATAAATATATACAAGAAAACAAAAATAGTAATAACATATAAACATTTTTAGGGAAAAACAACGAAGTAGCGGTCGGCTGTGCGAATAGTCCCAACGCAGCACAACGTCCAGATTTCCGGCGTGGGGCGTCGCGGGGGGTGGGTCATCAGTAGCAAACTGTTGTGCGAATAGTTCCAAGGCAGCAGAACGCGCCGAAATCTAGATGACACGAAAGTGATGTCTAGTAAGTTGCCACCCAGCAAATAACGGCGTGGGGCGTCGCGGGGGGTGGGTCATCAGTAGCAAACTGTTGTGCGAATAGTTCCAAGGCAGCAGAACGATGGCACCAAGGTGATGTCCAGTAAGTTGCCGCACTGGTTTTGGTATCCTACAATGCTGCTCCGAATAACGGCGTGGGGCGCCCCGGGGGAGGCGGCGTGAACGGGCCTCTCCAGGTGGAGTGTCATCTGTTGTAGTGGGGCGCCCCTTTACCGTTTCAGTTGCCATTCCGTCCGTTTTTGGTCCACTGTGTCAAAAGCCGCAATTCAGCTGAGTTGCGCCCACTCTTGCGGTGCAGCAATAGGCGGCTGTCACAGGACTCTCAAAATGGCGGCAGGCTCTTTCCTTTTTGGGCCTGGTCCACTGAAATGGCCCTGGGACACCTTGGAAATCGGACGCTTGTCTGCTAGGTCTTGGACCCCATTCTCAAAAGCGTCCCCTCCGCCTTGAGAATTCATCAAAAGTTTTGGGGGCCCCGACTCCTGCAGGCTTCTGGTGGGGAGCGGCTGCCATGATTGCTCGCGGAATGACCACGATGGAGCTACGAGATGGTGGTGCTCTCATGCTGACGCCAGTTTAGTCTGAAACATCCAGAAACAAGGTGGGGCTTTCATCGTTTGGGAAAAAAAAAAAGTTTTCATCCAATGAAAAGTGTTGTTTTTAGGTCATATGATCAAGCCTTCCATCATTAGGAAACCAAAAGTAAAATGAACCAATGAAAAGTTTTATAAACAAGTCACATGGCCTGTTATGCGGCATAGGGTATAAAATGCGGAGAAAATACGTTGGCACGTGAGGCGGCGTCAGTAGCGGACCGATGTGCGAATAGGCCGAAGGCAATACAACGCGCCAAGATCCGGATGGCACCGAGGTGGTGTCCAGCAAGTTGCAGCACTGGTGTGGCCATCCTTCAATGCTGAAAGTAGGCGTGGGGCGCCCCGTTGGCCTGTGAGTTTGCGTCAGTAGCGGACCGATGTGCGAATAGGCCGAAGGCAGCACAACGCGCCAAGATCCGGATGGCACCGAGGTGGTGTCTAGTAAGTTGCCGCACTGGTGTGGCCATCCAACAATGCTGAAAGTCGGCGTGGGGCGCCCCGTTGGCCTGTGAGATGGCGTCAGTAGCGGACCGATGTGCGAATAGGCCGAAGGCAGCACAACGCGCCAAGATCCGGATGGCACCGAGGTGGTGTCATAGTTGAGAGTTCTGACCAGCGGTTGTAACACTGTCTGAAGCTTATTTGCAGCTGCTGCAGCTTCACTACGCGCCAAGATCCGGATGGCACCGAGGTGGTGTCTAGTAAGTTGCCGCACTGGTGTGGCCATCCAACAATGCTGAAAGTCGGCGTGGGGCGCCCCGTTGGCCTGTGAGATGGCGTCAGTAGCGGACCGATGTGCGAATAGGCCGAAGGCAGCACAACGCGCCAAGATCCGAATGGCACCGAGGTGGTGTCTAGTAAGTTGTCGCACTTCTGTGGCCATCCTACAATGTTGAAAGTCGGCGTGGGGCGCCCCGTTGGCCTGTGAGATGGCGTCAGTAGCGGACCGATGTGCGAATGGGGCCAAAGGCAGCGCAACAATATTTTCTGACTGACACCACAAGGCGCTGAGATGTCAAGATCCGGATGGCACCGAGGTGATGTCTAAGTTGCGGACTGATGTGCGAATGGGGCCAAAGGCAGCGTAACAATATTTTTTGTATGGAAGATACCACTAGGCGTTGAGATGCCAAGATTCGGATGGCACCGAGGTGATGTCTAGCAAGTTGCTGTACTGGTGTGGTCATCCTACAATGCTGAAACTCGGCGTGGGTCGCCCCATTAGCCTGTGAGATGGCGTCAGTAGCGGACCGATGTGCGAATAGGCCGAAGGCAACACAACGCGCCAAGATCCGGATGTCACCGTGGTGGTTTCATAGTTGAGAGGCACTTCACCTGCAGTGGGGCGCCGAGATCCGGATGGCACCGAGGTGATGTCTAGCAAGTTGCTGTACTGGTGTGGTCATTCTACAATGCTGAAAGTCGGCGTGGGTCGCCCCATTAGCCTGTGAGATGGATGTTCTTTGGATTTGGGCCTGGTCCACTAAAATGGCCCTGGGACACCTTAGAACTCGGACGCTCGATTTTTTTTTCCTTTCCTGTACATGCAAAAAAAGGTAAATGCCCGGTACGTTACACGCTTCATCTGCCACGATGAACTCTCCAGAGGAACCGAAAAAAAATATAGTTGTGGTAACTATACCATGCATCGTCATATGGAGAGGTGGCACCAATTAATTATAGTGCTGCATAAAAGAGAGATTTGGAGGAGAACCCCTGACCTGCTAGTACTTTCATCAAAGAAGTGGCACTGAGAGCTTCAGAGGCAAGGGAAACGGTCCCAAATATTTAGAAGAACTTTGGAAAGATTAAAATGACATGTTTAGATTGTGGCAAATTAATTTCATGTGGACAGATGAGTGTTACTCTAATAAATACAGCATATGAACATCATCATAGTCGATGGTTGGTAGAGACATTTTGACTATATCCTGGACCTGCCCGTCCTCGCCCAAAATGGCGCCGGAATAAATGGGACTCGTAACTCCTTGTTGTGTACTGGTTGCAGAACCTTGAAATCACGAGATACGTATGCAGTTTTGAAGCACATGGCGGGCGGGGACGAGAATTGATTGAATATTTCGACATCCCTATTGATATTAAGTTCTGATGTGTTATTGATTACTGTACTATTGAAAGTTCGAATTAACGTCACCCATGGTACTTGCCCGCAAATGTATATCTAGATAATTTTATTGTAACTGGCCCTGTCGTATTTTAATTATAAAATGTACGTCCACCGATTCCGTAACTGTTAGACACCTTAGTTCTTGCAACCTAATGGCCCGCCTTTACGTTCCTCTACAGTGTAAATGTCTACTCATCATATACGATTACAGTTTGCTCTGTGGCAGGCCCACGTGGTTATAGGCTCGTATTTGTATAATGAAATTTTCACAATAAAGGTTTTTAAAAGAAAACATGGTAGTAGTATATACATTGGTAAAGTTTTTAATAATAGTGACTGTTTTAGAATCATTAAAAGGCAAGTGAAATAAAGCAGACCAATTACATGAAGGGTAAAAGGTATAATACGAAGGAACGCAGTAAAGATAAATGGTCAAGGGCTGTTGTGTTTTCTATTCCTGCAACATAAAGTGATCGATAAGAATCTCATATTCAGGCGTATCGGCGACTAAGACAGCAGGTCGACCCTCTTTTGCTCAACGGCTCCGTCATGGGACGAAGAAACGCTCTTTTTCTCGAAAAAAGAATATATTTTACTTGCAGGACAGTTGTAAAATTTCCGGGAAAGTACATTAGCCTGGAACATTATAACATATATTTAAGAAAAAATAATGTTCGGAAGTAATGAAAAGCATAATTTTTAGGTCATATGACCAAGCCTTTCATCATTACAATAAGAAAAGTAAAATGAACCAATGAAAAGTTTTATTAACAAGTCACATGACTTGTTATGCTTACGTTACGCGCTGCGCGCCCCGGATGACTTCCGGATGCGCTAACGCGGCGCGTCATATGACGCATTACGCGACAACGCAGGTACAGAATATAGTCAAAATGTCTCCACCAACCAGCGGTCGGAACACAACCCCTTTCAGCAGGCTAAATAGTTCTGTTAAATGACAACAGAAGGGACAGGCAACAAGAACCATCAGTCAAAGAGGGGAGGGCTAGTTCTTCTCTACCGGGTTACATTGGGGCGCTACCGGAACTGATCGAATTGGTAGTCTACAGTGTTTCTGGATGTTTCAGACTGAAGCTGGGGTTAGCATGAGAGCAGCATCATTTCGTAGCTCCGTCGTGGTCATTCCGCAACCAATCATGGCAGCCGTTCTTTATCGTTATTTTGGGCGGGGTGGGTGGCGGAGCCCAGCTGTTTTGCAGCCATCATTGTGTGGAGTTCAGTTCATCTCACTAGTTTTGTATTTGTAATGAGGGGTTGTTCCTAATGTTTCTATTTTAGCGAGGTCAAAAAGAGATCTCATTAGTGGCCTACTGATTTTGCTCGATTCCTTTTCTTTTTTTTACACGATTTTTCGTTATCTGCAAAGACTAAACAGAGTATTGCGACTCTGTGTTTGTTTGTAAATAGAGAATGAACCAAAGAGAACTAATTCTAAAACAGTAAATACTTGGATAACAATCAATCAAATGGAGAGAGAAGCAGGCACGACGGATTACAACGGGGGCAAAGGCCTGCGTTAACTACCTTTCACTATCTGCAAAGAGAGAGTACTCCTAATAGAAATGAGGGGGGGGGCACCATTCAAAGCAGATCAGTGTGCATAAACACGAAAATGTTTTCACTTACCACGTACTTGACATTCGACAGCTTATGATATTTGCTATTAAAAAACCATTGAAATTCACTGAAAAAACCATAGGTTATAGACCATATATAGTTAGGAATTAGCATTTACAAAACCTTGAAAATTCACTGAAAAAACCATAGGTTATAGACCATATATAGTTAGGAATTAGCATTTAAAAAACCTTATTTTACTCACACAAAACCATTGAAATTCCATATATAGTTAGTTGCACTAACTATATATCGCGCACCCGCAATCCACTGCTGATCATGTCACATATTACATCATTCATGACATGGTCAGTGACATCACTGATGACATCACTGATGACATCTCAAATGACATCACTGATGACATCACTGATGACATCTCATTTGACATCATTCTTGTGCTAATACGATAAATCTCTTCAGACTCTAATATAACCTTAGATACACTCAGTGTATACAGACACTCACACACTGCCACTCATCCATGGAGTTACTCACACACCCAGTCAGTCATGCAAAGAAACAATCTCACCTCCATTTCTTCAACTATACAGTTAAACACACCTTACTTATTGAAACATATACTAACACATATTTACTCTCTTATACAATCCCTGATACAAGTTCACAATGATCGATACAACCACTCACTCATTCAGTGGCTCTCATGCACAGTTATTTATATATGCCAACTCTCACATGTACTGTGTTTTACATATGTACTTACTATGACATGTAGCATTGAGATATCCATTCACTCATCAATACACTCATGCACACAGTCAACTGCCCATGTAGCTGTTTCCACATGCACTCTTGAACTCATACACCTAGTGAATAAACTGCTCACACATCTATGCATAGAGTCACACACCTTCCAGCCACCCCCACACAAACTCAATCTCCCATTGAAATACTTGGGCAACCAATTAATAACACATATAGCCTCTCGTATAGCTAATGATCAACACATGCAGCAGTTTACAGAACAACAGACATAATGATGCACAAATTAAGACAGTTTAGTCACTAACCCATGCACTCAGTGAGACACATTTAATCACTCACTCATACATTCAGTCATGCACCTACTAAATCCTTCGTCCAGACACGTATACTTCCACTGTCATTTGAGATGTCATCAGTGATGTCATCAGTGATGTCACTGACCATGTCATGAATGATGTAATATGTGACATGATCAGCAGTGGATTGCGGGTGCGCGATATATAGTTAGTGCAACTAACTATATATGGAATTTCAATGGTTTTGTGTGAGTAAAATAAGGTTTTTTAAATGCTAATTCCTAACTATATATGGTCTATAACCTATGGTTTTTTCAGTGAATATATATATATATATATATATATATATATATATATATATATATATATATATATATATATATATATATACCTTGTGTGGTTCTCCTTTCATTTAAACATTCAAGAAGTTATAATCTGGTGAACCAAGCTGCTTTACACTCCTTCAAGACTTAGCCCGAAGGCTGCTCTCCATAGCTACCACCTGGATAACTTTCAATAAAGGTTGTCTTAAACTTATCATCAATAAGGGTCATTTGGCCTGGTGCAAGGTGCCCCTAGAATAGTGGACAGACTATGCCAGGCCAACTTCTCACACACGGGAGATGTCACCTCTGTTAGGTTTCTTGTAATTTACATTGCTTCTGAAGTGTCCTCTCCTCCCACACCTGTTGCATGTTGCTTTTATGGGTGGGCACTCCCTGTCATTTGCTAAGTGTTCCTGTTTCCACACCTGTAACAGCTCCCTCTGAAACTCCCCCCGCTTTTATTCTCCTTTTGTTCTTTCTTTTGAGCTTTGACTGCCAATACATTCTCACTCTCAACCGAGACTTAACTCACTTTGGCTTTTACTTCGCAATCCTGTTTTATCTCACTCACACACTCCATCATGTGTTCTACTTGTTTCGCTACTATAAGCGCCTCCCCTAGGGGGGGGCGTGGCTTGGCACGCAATGGTGACGGACGTGGAAGGGTAGAGCTCCGACCTGAGCTCCCCTTCCCGGGGTCGTTACTCCGTCCACACTATCCTGTTTGTGCCGCGGCGGTGACCGGACCTAGAGACAACCCCCGCCCACACACCAGCCGAGTCTGAGGCTCTCCGCCTGCTGCGCTCCGCACCGGCAGAAGTGGTGCGGCCGTGGCCGCGTTGGGCGCTCCCATCCCGGCGCACTTGTCTACACAAGGCCGAGGCTCCGAAAATCGCAGCAGGCCCGACGACGCGGCCTACCTGGCGCCATCCAGAATCGGGAGCTGAATGACCCCCTTGCCTCCACACTACAACGGCCACTGCACCACCTCCACGAGGCTTCGTGGGCATTAGCGGAGGGGTTGACGAGAGGCAGCACCAGCCTGTGGCAGACGCCAGTGGGGAGACCTAGCGCCACAGCGGACCCATGACATACCCGCAGCGGAGAGGGGCGTGCCTGCCTTGGACTCTGACCCCGGTGCGGTCGAGGAGGCACGCTCCGGCTCCCCCCGGACGCCCATTAAAGACACGACGGAGAGAGCAGGACCCTGACCGCCTCCGGAGCTGCATACTTAGTTGCCCGACCCTGGTGACGGAGAGGGGCTGGAGAGGACTGCGGGCGACACCCTGACGTTGCTGGCAGCCACACACGAGGTCTGTCTTTGGGGGTAAGGAGCCTGGACACGTGGGTGGCGGGCAACTGCGGAACACTCGCGGAGGACCTGGACCTCCTTGGCCGATCCCTGCTGCGGTGGCGCTGACCACTGGGCGTACCCCCCGCACACCCTCCACTTGTTGGACGGGTCAGCACGTTTGCCTCACATACCGGTGGGGAGCCGTGAAGAACTGCGCAGGACCGCCTCCACCGTATATTGAAACGCTACCCTGAACCGCTCTCTTGCCGAGTGTGCGCCCCTCCTGCTCGCACTGCTGTCCCGCACCTAGTTGCTTGGGGGCTGCCGCTCGCCATGTTGCCCACAGGACGGAACTGGGCAGGTGTTCCACTGCTATTCCTGGCACCGCTGAAATCAACATTGCCCATACACCAGACACCTGACGTTCTGGTGGCTAGTCCTCCCCAGCACCGCACTTGGGATCTACCCCTGGCAGCAATTCGGGGTCTCCCCCAGAGATCGACGGATTAGCACCCTGACCACGCCGACGCACCTATTGCAGCTCTACCCTCTGGACTAACACGCGTCGAACATAGAGGTCGATACCGCACAACACCTCGCTCATGTCTGGGGGTGTGAGGACACGTACGGGCACAGGTGGTACATCACTAAAGGGGAAACAAGCCAAATCACCACCCAAGATGGCCTCTGACGCTGTGTGAATCAAATGGAAAAGCATGCCCGCGACCTCCTTAACAGGGTGGAATTCCTGGAAGAACGGGCGGGAGACGCGGAAGGACGGGCACGCCGGAACAACATCAGGTTGGTTGGCATACCGGAGAAATGGGAAGGGACTGACCCCACCGGACGTGTGGAAGATTGGATAAGAGGCCTCCTGCCGGAGGGAACACTATCGCCACATTTTGTGGTAGAACGAGCGCACCGCGTGCCTACAAGACCCCTCCCCCCGGGCTCTAACCCCAGGCCGTTCATCCTCCGCGTCCTCAACTACAGGGACCGCGACACTATCCTACGCGAATCCAGGAAACTTGGTGACATTCAGATCGACAACGCCACGGTGATGTTCTTCCCCGACTACACCATCCAGGTGCAGAGACAGAGACACTCTTTTCTAGCGGCAAAGCGCAGGTTGCGGCAAGTGGGTCTCAAATATTCACTCCTCTTCCCGGCTAGATTGCGGGTAGTAGCGCAGGACAAAACACACTTCTTCACCGATCCTTAAGAGGTTGAGGCCTGGCTGGATGGCGGAGTGGAGGGGACGCCCGGGAAGACCACGGGCACTGCCACGATGCCGAGCTCTAGAGGACCACGACGACGCCGTCGACACAATTCGCCCGCACCGCATCATTCACAGGAGGCGACGGCATGTTCCCCCCCGGCGGACCAGATTCTGCAGTAACAACAGGATGCGCTACGCAAAGTCTCGGAGATCAGCAGCTCCCTGACACCTCCCTTCTCCGTACCGAATGCCAGCCCACGTGCATTCCCCAGCGACGACGAAGCCATCTATGGATTACCGGACTCTCAACATTCCGCCGATCTCCCTGACGTCACGCCACAAACGGCGGATTTCCTGGGCTGACGGGAACCCCAAGAGTTCTCGACTCGAAACTCTGCAGTGGCTGGTTTCAATGCCACTGTCCTGTCCTGCCATGGTATACGTGTGATCCGTTGGAGACGGGTGAGGGTGAGACCCCCTTGCTCTGCAAGCAATGGCGCCGTCGAGACGCAGTGAGTAGCCATCTACAGACACTACACGCACTGGTTGAGAGACACTGAGACACTCCTCCCGCTGCCATGGCTATAACTCTTGTAGCGACATGCGAACAATGTTTGCCATTGACCTGTGCCATCGCATTGCCTCTCCCACAACACGCTGCTGTCAACGGGCTTACTCTCCTTTTCACACGGGTGGACTGTCATCCGGGGATGCCCACCAGCTGTGGCAAGCTTTCCACGGCCCGGATGGGAAACTAACTCCCCCCCTATTCCTTTCGTCTTTTCCTCATTGTGAACAGTACTACAATGTCGCTAATGCTGCCAACCACTTATCACCCCCTAGAATTGCATAGCTTATTTGACTCATTAGAGTGTTTGGAGGCAACATGTTGCGATGCCGACCTTTTGGTATTTGCTATTGTTTTGCATTGTTTGGACTTCATGTTTCATATCTCACCCCCACCTTCTGGAACCTGCCTGGGTTTTTCCTAAATGTGACAGTGCCTGTGTCTGGTCTAGACGGGGAGGGGATGCTGAGGGACCAATGGGTGGCCACACTTGAGGGGTGGAGTTTGGATGGAGGGGGTGACTCCTACACCAGTGACGATCATGGCGGGAATTAGGATATGCACGTGGAATGTCAGGGGCATGCACACACCGTCACGGCGCTATCAGATTTACTCCTACTTGAAACACCACAAATTTCACGTGGCGCTGTTACAAGAGACGCACTTAAAAACGGCGGAGGTACACCCGCTGCGCCGGAGATGGCGTGGACAACTCTATGCCACTGAGTATTCCTCCTTTGCACGCGGGGCGCTCCTATGGATCCGGTCTGGTACCCCATGGGTGGTTATGGACACACACATAGACGCAGAGGGCAGGTACGTGATGGCTCGAGGTAGATTAGACGGACAACCCGTAGTGCTAGCTTCATTGTATTCTCCAAACACTGATCAGAGCAATTTTTTCGCTCGCCTCTCGACAGCGCTGGCGTCCTGGCATGGGGTCCCGTGGATCCTGGGGGGTGATTACAACTGTGTCCTGGATGTGACCCTGGACAGATCTTCCCCACCCCCAACTAATGCTCAGGCACACACCACCACGAAAACCTTCATAAACTGGGCCACACAGTGGGACCTCCACGACGCATGGAGGACCCGCAACCCAACAACACAGACATACTCCTATTGGTCGGGCGCGCACGCCCTACACGTGCGCTTAGATAGATACATGATCACCACTGACCTTCTCCCGTTAGTCACAGACACACAATATTTGGGCCGCACACACTCAGATCACAATCCCCACACACTGGCAATTGCACGGGAATGCCCACACCCACCTATCCCCACTTGGCGCCTCCAGCCAGACCTCCTGCTAGACGCGACTTTCCGCGACTCCCTACTCACGCAAACTGCTCAATACTTTGAGGACAATGCCGGTACGGCGTCCTCCCCCCAGATCGAATGGGACGCATTTAAGGTGGTGACCCGGGGACACTTCTTAGGCACACAAGGCCACTTGCGACGACAGCTGGAGAATAACCTGACACGATTGGAGACTGAACTGTTGGATCATGAAAGGGACACAGTGGGAGGAGCAGATGACCCCCTGACGGAGGCTAAAGCAGAACATGGTCGCCTCCTGGAACACTTGCACAATATCAACTTCGCGGCACACTCAGCTCGCACACATCGCCAAGGCGATAGACTTGGCAAACTGCTAGCTTGGCTGATTGCACACGAAGACCGCACGACCCCAATATCGGCGATACAGGCTGAGGGGGGTAGGTTACTCTACACACAGCGCCCAGAACATGAGGCGTTCATTGCTCACTATACAGGCTTATACTGCTCCCGACTAAGTGTACCCCTGCCTGACATAGCCGGGTATCTCTCGCCCCTGCAGTTGCCTAGCTTGACGACTGCGCAGCAGGATGACCTCGGAGCACCACTGGCTCCTGAGGAACTCCGCGACGCCATTTTCAACCTCTCAAATGGCAAATCCCCTGGCCCGGATGGCTTGCCAGCCGAATTCTATAAAGCCAGCTCGGATATTCCCATTCCCCAGCTGCTAAAAATGTACACTGCAGCCACGGAAGACTTCTCCCTCCCCCCGACGCTTAATGAAGCCACCCTTATATCCTTACTCAAACCTGGCAGAGATGGCGAGCGACTGGGCTCCTATCGTCCCTTGGCCCTCCTCAATACAGACTATAAAATCCTCGCTTCTGTACTAGCCCGGAGACTGACCCCCCTAGTGCCAAACCTAGTACACCATGACCAAAATGGGTTTGTACCAACGCGCAACACCTCCCATAACATCCGCCTCCTGTTCCGTATACAGGAATACGCCACACGACAATGGCCGCGCGCAGGCTGTCTGGTGCTTGACCTAGAGAAAGCATTCGATTCGGTGGAATGGCCATACCTAGGGGCGGTCATGGACAAATTCGAATTGGGGAATGACTACGAGACCATGGTCGGCTTATTGTACCGCAGACCCACAGTTCGCGTCCACACCGGCACACTGCTTTCCGACTCTATACGCGTACAGAGAGGCACCAGGCAAGGCTGCCCTCTATCGCCCCTGCTATTTTCCTTGGCCGTAGAACCCCTGGCCACCATTCTCAGGACCCGAAGTGCTGAATGGGGTATACCGATGGCGGACGGCCTTCACACAGTGTCGTTGTATGCGGACGACCTTCACCTCTATATTAGGGATTTGTCCGATGTCCCGGAGTCCCTCACCGACATTTTCCATACCTTTGAGGAGATGTCGGGTTTGAAAGTCAATTGGGCTAAATCTGGGGCCTACTCCTTTGACCCGGACGCACCCGAGAGCGACGTCTATATCGGTGGAGAACGACTACAATGGTATCCCACGACGTTCAGATACTTGGGAATCTACATCTACCGGGACCCTATGGACATATTGGAGGGGAATCTGATGCGGGCACTCGCATCCATCCGGTCACAAATTGGGTTTCAGAAAACTTTACCTCTAAACGTCCCCAGCCGAGTAGCCCTGGCAAAAATTATAGTCCCACCTAGGCTATTGTATGACTTCGCCAATATCCCATCCTAGGTCCCCAACCGGGTGTTCCGGGACCTCGAAGTCCTACTCCGCGGCTTGATCTGGAATACGGGCCGACCGCGCGTTGCGCTGACGAAGCTATACATGCCCACCGAAGCGGGAGGGCTAGCGGTTCCAAACATGGAACTGTACTACTTGGCGGCGCAGATGCAATGGGTGTCGGGATGGTTGGGTGGTAGGAACCTAGGAGACACTGCCATGGACGTTGCTACCTGGTCTCCATTGCAGGTGCATGCGCAGTTTCATCCACTGGCCCGGGCTCCCCGTCCCTCGCAGCTACATCTTGCGGTGGCACATAGATGCTTTCTGCGATGCCTGCGCCTTACACGGACGACGGTACCATTTGCCCCGATACTCCCCTTGCTGGGCACCCCGACGGCAACCGGGCAATGACGACTGTAATGCTGGACGCCTGGACCATTGCTGGGGGGAAACGCTTGGGGACCTATACACCGACGGTGCTCTCCTCCCTTTCGCGAGCCTAGCAGAGGATACGTCCCTCCCACCTGGGCAATTTCTATTGCACGCGTCCCTCGTCCGCACACTGACTCCCGCCTGGGGCGACATATCCGAAGAGCTACCGATGCACCACTTTATACAATACCTTCATGTCGTGAGTAATGGCTCCCACATAATACACTGGCTAGCGCAAGCTCTCTTAATTCACACACAGCCCACCACCTTGCAGCTGAGAGAGAAGTGGGCGGCGGACAGAGGGAGGGATTGGACAGACGAGGAGTGGGCAATGGTGTTGATTGGGCCGGTTAATGTCCCACGTAATCCTCGCTTCAAAATCATACAACTCTACATACTACATCTCACTCCGGACAAAATAAACAGATATTTTTCGGTCACGGACACTGCCTGCAAACGCTGCTCTTTGGTGGGAGCGGACCTCCTACATATTGGGACGAGGTGACAGCGCTGCTCACACATTGCACTGGCGAACAGGTGCCGAGAACTTGGGAAGCCTGCATATTGGGTTTGTACAAGCGCACAAAGCTAAACAAGGTGCCGGCCCGATACTGGGATCTCGGGCTGATTACGGCCAAACGGCTGCTTACCAAGCGGTGGAAGGCCGACACACCTCCACATATACGACATTGGTGCCTATCCCTTACAAACTGGGCGCGAGCAGTGGGCACAGTCTTACGACGAGAAGAGACAGCAGGCCTTAGGAAATTCCCAATTGCACAGCAATGGGATGACCTCCTCCAATCCTTCCAGCAGAAATGCTTGGAACAAGGGATTACATGACAGGACCCGTGCCCAGCCCCCGTACCTCCCTAAAAGGGGACACCATAAGACACGTTCATACCCATTGCCCCCTACACTCATTTTGGTTCCCCCCCCTCCCCACGCCCCCGCACCGTGGCCATATAGCACACACCGCATTGAACACTGCCTATGCTACGCTCACACTCCGATAAGCACGCAACACATGCCCGATTGTTCGGCAGAGTGGCACACACCGCCCCACCCCCATCTCCATGTACCAAACTCCTACTGTGTAACCTGACCGAGAGCTGTCCCACGGACTGCACCCCAGTGCCACACCCAATATGCCCTCGTAGTGACAACCCACCCCCCCTTTTTTTGACATGCACACGACCCGCAAGACCCAGCCCGCCACCCGTCCGCCAGACCCATACTGTCACAACAACATTGCATCTACTTCCTTCAATCACATAGATACACCCGCCCACGCCCCCCTTCCCCCTTTTGCATATACTCCCCATGTTACTGTTCCGTTGTTTTACTGATGCGCTGGTCCCCTATCTTCTTTGACCAGGCTCTTTTGAAGTTAGTCCACAGCCACGTTGTACGCGTGGCACTCACACATTAGATTGTTACTTCCCAGCCTACATATTGGGCCCTCTCCTTTCTGCAGATGATATAGCGCAGCAGCACTAGCAAGCGGCCGGACGCAGTTGACAACCACGCGTAATATCTAAGACTGGGCAAATGGACCTGGGTTGTCTTATACAACACCGGTCTCTCACTTGAACCACAACTCTCGTGGCGCGCCTGTACCTGGGGCCACTGAGAGTAACAATCATGGCCGAGGTGATTCCAACTAAAACATCACCGTCAACATGAGCCTCTCTTGCTAAGAACAATAAGCTACATAGACACTCGCTTCTTGACGAACATACGATGTTGCACGGAATTGCCCTGTGACTTCAGCGCCCCGCGCCCGCTTAGAACACGAACCCCGCCGACACACTTACTCATAACACTTATTAGCGGGAGCGGACCACAATCCGCCTGGCGACATTGACGAACACCACCATTGCTTTATAAATGAATATAAACTTACAGACCTGTACATCTATGACGCCGAATAGATTGCTGTATGTGAGTGCTGTAATACAACACACTACGCCGCCGAACCTCAGGGTTGTCGGCCATACGGCTGTGTTCATCTGACAATGTTTCATGAGGTTCTTGATTCACGCGGCTGGCCCCGAGAGGTTGTAAGCTGGAAGCTGTGTAATGTGCACTTTGTATAATAAAGGTCTTTTAAACATAAAAAAATAAATAAATAAGCGCCTTCCCTAGGGACGGGTCATTTTTTAGCCACAGTTTTTCTCGTATACATTCAATTTTACATTTTAATAGAAATTGATCTCGTATGCGCTCTTCGCATGCGCCACCAACTTCCGCAGTTCTGAAACAAATTCTTACACCATTTCACCCTCCTTCTGCCCTCTCCTACCAAAATGGTACAGTTCCATTGTCGTGTTAATTGAGGGCAAAAAAATGGATATCAGGCAGATGTTCCAATATCTCTTGCCCTTCAGCCCCTAGATAATGCAACAGCAAATCCACTTTCCTTTCCAACCCCAAATTCAGACCACACACTATGAGATAGTTCTGAAAAACTTTCTTCGACTTGTTCCATTTTAACGCTGGCTCCCCTGGAGTGGTCAAAAAGAATGGCAGTGGTGTAACATTCTGCATGCAGGCAATAGGGTACCACCGATAACTCTGAGAATCACAGTCGACAAAGATCTCCCCTTTTAGGTCAGCCCACAAAAAATGCAAAATTCCATGTAATACAGAAATTCAGCCAAGCACCCTCTTTATTGAATAACAATTAAAAAATGCAAAATGTAAGAGGAGACTAAATTAGGTAAAGGTGACAAAGAATATTATCCTTTGACCAAAAAAACAAAAATAAAGAAAGGAGTGAGTACATGTGGGTTTCCCACCACAAGGTGGAAGTGGAATACCTGAAAATGAGTTATTTTCCCAAATGCCAGTACCTCTCACAATCTCCTCGTCAGGTGTACACAGTGACGTATTGTTTATTTTGACAATTAGCGGAATGGCACAAAACGTTCACCTACTGGGCTAGCGAAATCACACTTTGTACCAGCGAAACCCCGGCAAACCATGCTCTCCAACTAAACGGCGGAAGACGCCCGTAAGGCATTCTTGCGTGAGCAGCTGTTGAGAGGAGAAGCAGTGTTGATCTACACGACCGGCTAAAATTCTCACCGCTTAAGGCAAAGCCTGTGTTACCAAAGTCTTAGTTCACATGCAGAGCTGTGCCAGTCAGCGCAACTGGCGATAATCCAACACCGCACACTTCCTTTAGACAGGATAGCTTTCCTGTAACACCAAGAGCACCGCACCGCCTGCTCCAGTTGTATTTGAGGCAAGCTGTGCCAGACAGCGTGACTAGCGTGGGGAAGACCTTGCTGTTGTCTGCTCCTGGGGTAGTGTGAGGTGAATGTTATGAACAAAGTACTCTTCATACAAACACCTTCTCAGATGCGGCTGCCTGGGGGAGGTGAATGACTCGTATTCAACTTCTTGTATTACTGAGCCAAATCCCCCTTCGCGCTGTGAAACTCAATTAAACTCTGCAGAGCCCGGAGTGCCGAAAACCAGGTACGGACATCTAGGGTCACTTGCACTCCTGCAAACCCAGGCTGACTGCCTCTCACGCCTGGTCAATTAGGATCGCGATAAAGTGGTCGATGAGAAAGTGACGATGAGTTTGGCAATGAGTTGCAGGCAGAGAATGTGTTGATGATTGTTGTTCCAAGCTCACAATTATAGGTACAAAAGACTTTGAGAAAATTTACACAGGTAAATTGACCATGCAGAGAATGGATGTAAGACCGGGAGACTATGAGGGACAACCCATACAGATGAGGGGTTACTTCAGGGGCACTGTAGGCTATAGAGACAGGCTGGCAGTAGCTAAGATTTATGTATCCAGGAAAGATGACAACATCCTGGGGTGGCAAGCCCAGAAAGATTTGGGTGTCTATCTCAATCCCAACAGGAATCCTCAAATATTGGTGCAAGAAGTGGGGAAAACACTAGAAGGAATAGAAGAAGAGTTCAAGGATGTATTCACAGACAGGTTGCCTCAAACTATGCCCACAAAATTAAACTAAAAGAGAATTGCAAACCGGTCACAGCTAAAGTTAGGAGTCTTCCCATTGCTATACAAGAAGCTGTCGGGGAGGAACTAGAGAGGTTGTGTGGGTTGGAACTGATTGAACCAGTAGAAGCCACTGAGTGGTTGGCGCCTATTGTCGCAGCCAGGAAGGGGGATGGTGCAATAAACTTATGCATTGACCTAAGAGCATTAAACAAGGAGGTCATAGTTGACAAGTACCCCCTCCCCAACATTACTCAGATGATGAGAAGGCTAATGGGGGCAAAGGTGTTCACCACACTCGATTTTACCAATCCCTACTACCAAGTCAGACTCCACACCGAATCACGAGAACTCACTGTATTCATTACCCCATGGGAGCTTACAAATTCAAGCATATGCCTTTCAGACTAGTGTCTGCTGCCGCAGTATTCCAAAGGATCATATGCAACCTCCTGAAGGGCATCTCGGGTGTTGTGTGCTACCAGGATGATGTGTTGATTTTCGGAGAGGACGTCAGACAGGTACTAGGAAGATTCCAAGGACGCACTGTGAAGAGAGAAAAGTGTTAAATTGGGGGCTCTGAGCTGGAGTTCTTGGGACACAAGGTGACGACGGAAGGTATCCGCCCCAAGGCTGACATACAAAATACCATCATCAAACTTACACCACCCAAAAGCAAAGATGAAATCAAATCCTTCTTAGGGATTGTAGTACTCTACAATAAGTTTGTGCAGAATTTTGTCAGGCGCACCTATGCTATCCGTAATTTGCTAAGAAAAGACGTGGCATTTGAATGGAGTGCTGAGTGTCAGAAAGAGTTCAAAGACACCAAGAGAGCTTTGGCTGAGGCCCCCAACCTCAGATCTTTTGTTCCAGACAGGAACACGGTGTTGACTACCAATGCCAACTTCAAAGGGCTTGGCGCAGTGCTGACACAAACAGGAGAAGGCGGGGAAGAAACGATAGCCTTTGCATCATGTTTTCTACGCAACGCTGGGACTAATTACTTGATTATCAAGAAAGAAGCCCTGGCGGTACACATTGGGCCATAAACAAATTCAGAGACTTTGTATGGGGAGTGAAGTTCAACCTGAGGACAGACTATTAACCCCTAGTGAAAGTTTTCAGCAAAACGGGGCTAGACGCCATATCAAGCAGGATGAGACGATGGGTCATGGGCCTTGTCAATAAGGATCGCAATAAAGTGGTCGATGGAGAAAGTGACGATGAGTTCGCCAATTAGTTGCAGGCAGAGAATGTATCATCCCCCAGGGCGCAATTGATGAGGGACGCTGGAAGGAAGCCTGGAGTGCTGATGTGCTCTTACAGAGAGTTTGCGAGAAGACTAAAGGCGTTTGGAAGGAACAAGACAAGAGAGAAGAGGTCCTAAGGCCTTTCTGGATGGTCAAGGATGAATTGTCCATTGCTGACTGTTGTCTGTTCAGGGGTAGAAGGCTAGTCCCCCCTGAGACGTTGAGGGAGAGTTTGGTCAACTTAGCCCATGAGGGGCATTTGGGAGTTACCAAAACCAAACAAAGGCTGCGGATAGACTACTGATGGCCTGGCATGGACCTGGAAATCAAGAGGAAGATAAGGGACAGTGTGCCATGCTCCACCAGTGACAAGATCTTGAAACAACACACACCTCCCATGCACTGTAGGCCTCCCCCGTAGGTAGAGGTGGCTTTAGAGCACACCCTACATTTTAGTACTGATAGACCTCTACTCTAGATGGCCAGAAGTGACATTTGTATCTAAAATCACCACCAGGGTTGTCATGGACTTCCTGTTAGGAGGATTTGTCAGGCAAGGTTTGCCCAGCAGTTTATTGACAGACAATTGGGTGCAGCTATGCTGGAAGGAAATTAGAGAATTCCTCGAGTGCAATGGGATTGAGCATAAGCGGTGCGCACTGTACCACCCAGAGATGAATGGGATGGTCGAGCGTTTCAATAACCATCAAAGTGGGTATCCAACTAGCGAGGGCCCGTGGGTTGTGCTGGAAGGATGAGGTTTTAAAACGTCTTGAAGCATACAGACTAACTCTCCACCAAACCACGGGTATGACACCTTTCGAGTTAGTTAAAGCCAGGAAACCCAACTCAAGGTTGGTACCAGGGTGGATGAAGTAGTACAAATGACGGATGGGTCTTGCTAAAGAGTCACAGTGGCAGGACGGGGAACGCAGAGCTATGCTGGTGATTTAAGCTGGTTTTGATAGACGGCATGCTATCAAAAATATGGAGTTCCAGGTGGGGGATCTGGTCAAGATTAAAACCCCCACTGGCAGGGCAAACTGGCCTGAGTTTACTGAGCCCACCAAGGTTTTGAAGTTGTTCACGAATGCAATTAAGACCCAAGGGACAATTTGGAACCTGGGGAGGTTGGTGAAGTATACTGCTCCCACTAGAGACACCAACAACGCATCTAAGAATGAAAATAATAGCGTGAGAAGAAACGACAAGCCAGAGCCGGGGTGCTCCAGACTGGGCAACTCCTTGGCTAGGGCTAGTGGCAGGAAGGTCTGCCGCCCCAGGTACTTGGAACACTATGTCAATAGTCTGTTACGGTTGTTTTACTGCATCTCTACTTTGTTCATTTTGATCTGTAAAGGAGGGGGATGTGTGGTATTCTCCGCTCCGGGGGGAGCTCTTCTACACCACTTACCCCTCCTCCCTTGCCGTTGTGTTGGTTCACCCCACTGTGATATTGTGCCACCCTTAGATGCCCGGTACCTCTATACTCATACTGCCTTTGCATGCTGCGTGTTTTGGTCCAGAACAAAGTGAAGAGTCGACATGGCACACATCTCTGTTTGCCATGCCTACAACCCACTGCCCTGGCATAGATCAGTCACCCCTCTAGCTGGGTGCACTATACAAGTGTTGATGGTACAGGTTCATGAGCCATATACCCCTACAGTGTAAGTCTATTCTTAGACATTGTAAGTGCAGTACTGCCATTAAGGGTATACGTTGCTGGGAGTTTGTCATTACGAACTCCACAGCACCATAATGGCTACACTGAAAACTGAGAAGTTTGCTATCAAACTTCTTAGCACATCAAACCCAGTTTTTTGTCAAAAGTGTTTTTATTGGTATTTGAAGACAAAGGAAAAATATGCGACAATCCCGGACAACTTCCCACGCAGGGGGACAATATGGAATCCCAGCTGAATAGGCTCCTCACCCCAGGGTGGTGTCGCGAGTCCAGGCCTAAGCCAAGTCTTTTAAGCGACTGAGAAGCAGCGTTCGCTCAGCCTAGGCCCTCTCAGTAGTAAAGGTTGTAGAGATCATACTACGGGTAGAGGTGGGGAACGCTGTTAAGCAATGAGTCAATGATACAAGGTCCATTTTGCCCCACGATAGCTACGTCGTCGCTAGTTCATAGTGACGGGGCCACAGGTACAAGTAATAGAACCCCCCCCCTCCCCTACCCCCCATTACCCTCCCCCCTCCCCAGTGGTGGTAGCGAGTTATGCAGATTTGGGCAAACCTAGAAAAAGCCATGGTCACAGCTGGAATAAGTGGAGAGCACGCACACTGGGCGGACAGACTGCAGATGGTAGCCCTTTAGAAAGAAACCGAACCAGATGGCCCCATCGAAACTCAAAGTTTTTAAAGTCGTCTGCTAGGGGTACGAAAGCAGGTTCCCAGTCCCCTATAGTTGCAGACTTGGAGGATCTTCTTGTATGTATATTTCTGTATTCGGTTTTACAGAATAGAAAACCATAAAAGCAGTGTTACAATCAGATAAAAAAGCTTATTAACAATTAATACACTATCATTACAATTTAAAAATAATCTTTCCACATTAGCATTGAGGATCACAATTTGGGCGACGATAAAAAAAATTATCCAGTTCATAAGTCATAGTAATACTCTACAGATTTGTTCTGTGTTTAAAAATAAATTTCAGAAAGTTGACGACGTGATAACAAATGCATTCAGACTCTAAAAACTGTAGTCGCAACATAGCTGGGCGACATTGCCTAAAACCCCACTGTTTTAACATAGGCAACAACCAGAGTCTCCGATGAGCATGATAGAATTTACAGAACAGAACAGTGTGTATGGTCGTCTGTTCTGATGTGTCATCGCAGGGGCAAGGCAAAAGAATCAAGTCCCAGCTATTTCTCATTCGGAATGCTACTAAACGATGGAAGAGATTTAGTCTGAATCTCGTCAGGAGGAGTCGCTCGAAGACTTTGAGATCATGTGTTAAATAGGGCTGAATTGACAAAGTGATCTGAACAGCGATTGCGTGTTGCGCGGAGGGTTTCATTGCTTCGCTAGCAAGACTTAAGCCTTCTAAGTGATTTAATGCCCTTGCTTTCAGATCTTTCTTAGAAATTTCACAGATCTTCTCTGGTGTAGTATAATAAGACTCAAGACCTAAATCAGTAAAAAAGTTCTTCACATAAAGGAGCCAACTAATTTTCAGAGAATAATCTAATTCCATACAATCTGCCATAATTTCCTTTGTTATTAAGTTCTTTTCAGAGATCCATATCCGTCGCCAAAGTAAGAGTGGTTGGATTTTTACCAAATCCCCCAAATATGGTGTCCCTAATTCCAAATGACAAGCTAATGTGGAAATTCGTTTGGGTGCCGCTAAAAGGAACCTTAAAAAAATATTTTCTGCCACCTGCAAGGAGCCAATGTTAACATGCCCCCACACTCCTGCCCCATACAGGGCTATTGACTGGCATTTAGCACAATAGATTTTTAACAGTTCTGCGGGTGGCATTTTTCTCAACCTTTGTGAGAAGTTTATGAGAGCAGTAATGGCTCTCATAAAAAGGTGTTTTCTTGCCTCAACCGTGGCTTTCCATTTCAATTTCTGATCTATTATAATGCCCAAGTAGGGATAATGGGCAGTTGATGCAAGTTTCTGATTACTGCGGAAAATGTCTTTAACCCGTTTTTTCCCTGTGCCTGCTGTCATTACATAAGTCTTTTTTGTATTTATATGTAAGTCAAGGCTCCCCATGAAGTGTTCATACCTATCCAAAGCCTTCTGCAATTCGTGTGGGGTACGAGCCAGTATCACGGCATCGTCTGCATAGAGCAGAGCGGGGATCGGACGCTTTTGTACTTGGGGTAGGTCCTGGGCCCCCCTCAACATCGCCACTTCCAGACCATTTGTGTAAAGGGAGAACAGGAAGGGGGCCAGGAAGCAACCTTGACGAACACTACGCTCCACTCCAAAAGACGCTGATAGTTCGCCCTTTGTGCCGAAACGTATCCTTGCGGAGGCTTTGGAATATAGCTACCTCAAAAAATCTACGAGGGGGGCGTCTACTCCTATATGTCTCAGAACAGTCCACAGCTTAGCATGGGAGACACAGTCAAACGCGGCGGACAAGTCTACATAAACCACATATAGCTTGCCCTGTTTGGCCTGAACATATTTCCCCAGCATCATGGAAAGGTTTAGGGCATGTTCTGTTGTGCCATAACCCTCTCTAAAACCAAATTGGAGGTCGGAGAGGACCCGCCCATCCTCAGCCCACGACTGGAGTCGCTCAAGCACAACTCTACCCACTACCTTGCCCAGCGAGTCCAGCAGTGAGATGGGGCGGTAGCAAGATACCTCTTGCCGATCTCCTTTTTTAAAAATTGGGACCATGATAGATTTGGTCCAGGAGTCCAACAGCCCTTTCTCTGTAACTGCGTTACACACCCTGGTCAATATTGGGGCCCAGAGGTCAGTACTATACTTAAAAAGATCCGCAGGGACCCCATCGGGACCCGGGGCTTTCCCTTTCTTACTAGCATTTAGGGCCGTGAGCACCTCAGATATATCAAATTCTAGGGGGATTGGGTATAAAACTGCAGGGAAGGGAGCATCTGTGTCTATTGAAACAGAGTTCTTCTGAAATATTTTCGTGAAGTGGGACACCCAAACTGATTCCTCGATTGCAATGTAGTGTAGTTCCTATATTCCCAATAGGCTCTGCGCATTGGAATAATATATTCAGCAGTGTAGACGTAGGACTGAGGTCGACTAGGTCTCTACTGACTATATTAGACTTAAGGTTTGCCAGCTAGCTCAGAGGTCACTAGAAACTTTCTCGAATAAACGAGGAGGAGTTTAACCTCCCTGGATAGACAAGAAGGGATTAGCTTCTGACAACCATAAAACATGACAACTTTGCTCTCCTGAATAAGAGTGTATCTCTAGAGTCGTGTGAAAACAAAAGACAGCTATTTCACTCAGTCAAAGGTGCGTACTTAGTTTCACCACAATGCAGAGAAAAGAGAGACGGGCGTTTTCAATAAAAGGTGTTATTTATTGAGCAGTCTTCTTCCTCATACAAGAGAAATGAATTGCCACAATTGCAATACTCGTAGTAAAGTAAAGTGCGTACAGTAAAAGGAGTATTATGAAATAATACTGTAAAAGCATTGATATGGTTTCTTAGCCATATGATACTTTAAAATAGATAAAATATATACATACATATATACATTGACTAATCGTACTCAACCTGTGCTTCTAAATACGCCTACCCCGGTGTACCTGACCTAAGCCTAATACGTGGGAAGGAGTAAGTAAGTAGCAGTTTAAGTTAAGTTTGTTTTGCCAAGAATCTGACTCAAGAATTCTCTGTAAGGGTTTAGTCAGTTCCGTACCTGGGTAATAGAAAGCAGGAGGTCTTGTATCTCTCTCTCAGGACTCGATATCCCAGTAACGCGCGAAGGTATCTGGAAACACCGGAGCTGGATTTCTCGGCAGGAGAAAAGACAGCGTCTCTCTCAGTGCGTCAAAGAGGAGGGGCAGCGTCCGTGGGCTTTCGGGCAAGTAGATAGCTGCTCTGCTCCAAAACCACCACCGTCTCTTTGCTTAAGGCAACGTTGGTATATTTATACCTGAAAGGTGCCGGATTTGACGTAAGGTTGGACATAAGACGTCAATAAAGATGTCACTAAGAACTGGCCGTTCTTGCAGTGCTTTACAGGAGTTCTAGGACGAAATCAAAACAAAAGCAAGGGGGATTTCCCAGGTTGCTGGAGGTTTGGTTTTGTTTAGAGAACTCGTTGTGCTTTCTAGGGGGCCGGTGAAGTAGCCTTGCTTAATGTGACAGCATGTGCTACGACTGAATTATGGATATGATTACTATGCCGTTGTATGGATATTATTGATTATAACCGGACAAGGGCATAAAATAGAAATATCGATTCAGGTTCCTAGATAAAAACACTACACCCACTCCACGAATTAATGTCCATCATTACTAAACTAAGCAATAGTAAACATTTGAAAAGGTGCATGTGTATACCAAGCCACCCCAAAATACATTATTTGCATTTGAAATGGTGTATGCGAAATACATGAAAATGATTATAGGCATTCTACGCTTTTCAAGCAGTGTAATCATTCATTAAAAAAGGATGCATATATATATCAGCTGAATGATTTTGCGAAATTCACACATGAAATGGCTCTTAATACAGAAAAGAAGGGCAAGACCATTCCATCACATATAAATACAGTTATTTGTAAATATGCTAGAGGCTGAGGTAATATGTTGTCTCTAGAGTTCCTAAAAGTAGAAGCTTTGTTCTCTAAGAATAGTTCTACTTTAAGCAGAGAGCAAGTGCCTTTAAAAGTGTAAATATTTTGGAAGGGAAAAGAAGAAAAAAAAAAATTTCGCTTTCAGGGCAAAAATAGTTCCAAATATTTTCAGTAGCTTTTTGTTTATCAAAGCTGAAGGCCGAATTCAGAGTTCATGGAACGCTGTGTGCTTGTTTGCTTAAAAGTTATTCTTTCTGTTCAGGGGAGAACATCATTTCAGACAGACTCGCAAAAAAGTTGCCTACGGCTTCAGGTGAAAGTTCAACCAAGTTTTAAAATACCGCAACTGTGCAGTCTTGAGCATGATTGCTATCATCGATGACAGGATCAGCAATGCTCACAGAAGGTCGTACCTGGGTGAAGCTGCTCTCATCTCGTACTTCACCACCACCTAATCGTAGTGTAGAAGTCTCAACGAATGCCGTCATCAGGATGGGTAACCGCTGGGGACAACACGATGCATGAGCCGTTACAGGACTTAGCAAAGTATCTGTATCCAATGGTACTGCTGATTGTAGTGTAAGATAGACGTCCAACACGCATTCTTCTCCGCATAGCATACATCGAAGCACAGGTAAGATACAATTCTGCCAGATGGGTCTGAATGAAGGAAACCAGGTCATATTCAGATCTCTTAGCCGGGCTAATCCAAGGACTTTAGTTATGCGGTCCCGATAGCGTATAGCCAGGATCGTTTCTTCCATCGTTGCTGGAGTCTTGTCTGCGATTCGGCTTGCCATATCGAAGCAGAAGTATAAAAAATAAAATGCCTGCTACGAGTCCCAACAGAAGTGGTAGGCCGCCAAAGACAGAATGGACAAAATTAGGAAAAATGCCCAGAATTGTTTTGAAGGGTGTTAACAGTCCCGAACAAATTGTCTTAAATACATGTGGGATACCACTGGTATCAGACATATTTAGGATTTGGCTTAGCATTTCCGCGAAATGCAGGGGGCAATTTGTTGATAAAAGTGTATGTATCTCTGCCGTTGTCCTTGCAACTTGCAGATCATACGTTTCTTTTGATGACGTCAAGGGCACAGTTGTCTGTAAAAGAACAGACTTCATTCTGCCTAAAGTATCAATTCGAATAGAAGAGATATTCAAAAAGGGCCAAATTTTTGCCTCCCTGTCTGGAGTGCTGTTTGGATACAATACTTGCATACAGCAAGTGACCATGGAACTAACGCTCACTAGATAAGCTTTTCCTGGCACCATGCCACAACATCTGTGGTCCACTATTAGAATATAGCTCCCGTTAGAAAGCCGTCTAAAGAATGGCTCTATTTGTGTTGCAGGTGTGCCATGCTGGTGAGATGAAAGGTTATTTGAAGTCCCCTCACAGGCCCCATGCAAATTAATACCTTGACACAGAAGTATACCACTTAGTAATCTTTTACAATTATTACCACTAAGAAATACATTCTGTTCCTTTTCACTATAGCATGTGTGTGTGTAAGGCAATTTCCATGATGACTTAATGTACCCTTTACCCAACCTTTCATACTGGCCTGCTGGTATATACTGTTGACAGTATTTAAATTGGAAAGTTGTTATCGGAATAGTTATGATTCCGTGTATTATCCATTCAATGACAGGTCGTTCTGACATTGTTAATGGTAATCTCCCATGTTTTTCAATGCTCAGAATTGTATATTCCGCTCCTTTTTGTGCCAAGCTGATTTGTGTATCAGTAAGGTTAAAGATAGAGAATAATGACGTTGTGTTGATTAAACGCCAGGGCACGTAGCCTGAACGCAGATTTTGCAACGTCCAGCCAAGCTGTACAATAGAACGTAATTGGGATTGACCGTGTTGTAACATTAGTAAGTCCTGCTCTATTATATCTATAGCAGATGATACAATACTGTCCAGTGAATATATTCTGGAAGACAGAGTCATTAACCCATTGTCCACAACAGAAAGTGATTTTTCCAAATTAATACGGTCAATTTCCCATATTTTTTCTGCTGTTTCAATTTGCGTTTCTTTCCAAGCTTCGTTGTAAGCTGCGTATATACTGGCCGCTATGAAACGTTTTTGACGATGTTTGCGTGGTCCCATTATGAAATCACGCAAGTCAGCACCGTCTTTAAGTAAAGTCAAGTGTTGCTTAATTTCTGCCAGTGTGGATTTCTGTAGCCATTTGAGGCAGAGTTTCCCTACACTGTATGTTGTTACTATCCCTGGATGTTGTCTCTGGGAGTATCTAGGGTCTGGCCTGGTCAATTTGAACCCCTGTATTTTGTTCAGGAATCTATCTTGACAGTTATTTGTGTCTGTGGGCCAGATCAACCATTTTTTCCAATCAGGATGTGTTCTATTTTGGTTAAAAATATGGGATACGTCTATCTCAACATCTGTATTGCTATTACTGTCAGGTGTTGGCTTTGGAATAGACAGTTTGTTTAAGTCAAGTCAAGTCAAAGATAGCTTTATTCGGTATTTGTTAAAAGACCATAAAAGCACATAAAAAACAATTTACAGAAGAAGTAACAGTTCATCCAAAAAATACAATGACATGATTTAAAAACATTATATTACTTAAAAACAGTTAAAAAAGAAAAGGTGCATTAAGCCTTCTTTCTTTGGAAAGAAGAACACTTTAAAAAGAGCCGGAGTAGTTAATATAGTACAGTCCGACAGTCATTATGTCATTGAGCATCTACATCTAATTGCATATTTCGAAATGTAACAGCCGTGACCATAGTAAGTTCATCTTGCAACATGTATAGTCTGATCAAAGCTAGTTTACATTGCCTCAGTCCCCACATCTTTAATAGGGGCAACAGATACCTTTTTCTGCCCCATTCATAGTATTTGCAAAAAAAGATGCAGTTGATGTTTGACTGAGTAGATGAGTCATCACATGGATACTTTATTAACGTGGCAGACCAGTCATTTCGATCAGGGAAGGATATTAGCCTATAAAAACAATCAGTTCTCATCCTCGTTAGAAGCATTCTGGAGTAGCTTGTAAGGGTCGGGCCAGGTATGGATGTAAGCCTGGGCCGTGTAGAATGCGACGATGAGAAATGATCGTGGACTTGTTTCCATCCAGGTACCACCGCCTGTCTTCTAACAACTCAAGGCAGGTGTCCTTTAGAACTTTTTTTGAAATTAATGCACATGAGCTGGGCGTTGCATAGAGTTCTGGGTGGCCGATGGAATTCAGAATTATTTTTACATAATGGAGCCAGGTGAACTTCCTAGCTGCTGATTGGTTCATACAGTCCTGAATCACTTCCCTACTGAAAGCTGTGTCCTTAGAGGACCATATCTTGTGCCATAACATAACAGGTCTTATCTTAATTAGGTCTGTGATATGAACCCGATCTAATTCTTTATGACATATAGTTGTGGAGATTGATCTTGGGACAGCTAGCAAATAACTAAAAAAAAGCATTTTCCGCAAGTTGAATTTGTGAGCAATCGGCCGTCCCCCAGATGCCAGCCCCATAGGTCGCAGTAGAGACGCATTTAGCTGCATAGATCTTAAGCAGAGTGTCAGTGGGTTTTCCGCCCAGTCTCTTAGCAAGTTGTTTTACTGCGCCAATGGTACGGGAGAATGCCAGATTGCGTGTGGACATGGCTGTCGACCAGGATCCCCTATTGTTAAAAGTAATGCCCAGATAAGAAAAAGTTTTGGTCAAGCCTATCTTTGTCTGATTAACAAAAGTTTTGCAGTCTGTTCTGGCGCGCTTTTTTGAGGTACAACACATGGTGAAAGTTTTACCCACATTGATCTTCAAACCTCTGGAACCCATGAATGTTGAAAAGCCGGTTAATGCCTTTTGTAGGCCCATCTGGGTTCGTGACATTATTACCGCATCATCGGCATACAATAATATTGGTACCGGCGAGCCATTGATTTTGGGGTAGTCAACTTCCAAATTAGTCAGAAACTCTGCCACTTTGTTAATATACAGGTTAAAAAGGAATGGTGCAAGGATGCAGCCCTGTCGAACGCCCTTTTCTATGGGGAACTTCTTAGTGCGTTCACCATTTTTTCCATAGCGGACCGTTGCTCCTGCACCTCTGTATAGTTCCTTTATAAAATTCAACACAAGAGGGTCCACCCCCAACTTGGACAGGGTATTCCATAACATTTTGTGATTCAAGCAGTCGAAAGCCGAGCTTAAATCGACAAACGTCATGAATAAATTCCCTTTTTTGGCCACCTTGTATTCACTGGTTATTAATGCCAAGTTGAGTCCCTGCTCAACTGTGCCGAGCCCTTGTTTAAAACCATATTGAAACTTAGAAAGAACCCCTTCCATTTTAGCCCAAGATTGTAATTTGGTGAGTAATACTCTGCCTGCCACTTTCATCAAAGTATCGAGCAGAGATATTGGCCTATAGCATTGTGGATCCTGTCTATTGCCTTTTTTAAAGATTGGAATTACAATGGCTTCTTGCCATGTGTCTGGGAAACCAGTTTGACTATAGGTATTTAATACGTTAGTGAGGTGCGGAGCCCAGAGGTCCATATTTTCTTTATATAGATCGATGGGGATACCATCTGGGCCTGGGGCTTTGGAATTAGCGCTCTCTCGGATAGCCTGCTCAACCTCTAGTGGGGAAAAGATTATGTTTAGTGGAAAAATATCTGTGATGTGGGGGGCTTCGAGTTGCGGGACAGTGTTAGTATGTAATGGGGTCACAGGACAATTTGCTACTGGTAGTTCGTCATTTTTATACAATGCCGTGAAGTGGCTAACCCAAACGTCCTCAGCTATTGCTAGCTCCAAGGAATCGGTCTTTCTCTCTGCGAAGAACGGGGCATTGACTTCTCTCCAGAAGGCAATGTTGTCCCGAAGGGCGCTAGCCTTAATTAGCGCTTCCCAGGCATTGTTTTTAAGTTCTGTTTTCCTATTTTGAATTGCCTGTTTATAATCCAGTCTAGCTTTTTTTACTAACTCGATATCTTTCGGGAGAGATTTTAGGGCCTGTAGAAGAGCTTTATGGGCTCTAGAGCAGGCGGAATTAAACCAGCCGCTTAGTCTCGTTGTCTCGACATCTTTACGTTTCCTGGTTAGTTTGTCATTAATGGTGGCTACTATCTTGTCATAAGCCACTCTGATCTTATATGGGTTGGGATGTTGTTCCAAACACGTCATAAAATGCTCTCGATCTTCCGTGATTACGTCCTTTAAGAATTTTTTAGGGTCAATCTTAGCCCATTTAATAGCGTATCCATTTCTTCTGGTCAGGGAAATTGAATGACGATATAATCTTTCAGATAAACCTGTTGCATTGCTAACATAAGTGCCTGCAACAAGACTAAGACTAATAGGAAAGTGGTCACTCATAGCCAGGTCTTCTGTTTTGTAACCTTGTACGGATCCCTGATTGCTCTTAGACTGCAGCATAACATCTATAATGGTACCTGATCCATGACCATGGAAGGTTGGACGGAGGTCAGCCATGGGCTCGCAAAGTTCATTTGCGTAGCCCAGGTCCCAATCATGCATTAGTTGGTTTAGCATGTTACCATGGACGGTGTGTTCGAAATGCGTGCTGGGCTCCCCTTTTAGATTTGTAATGCCACATATGTCTAGGCCACTATGTGGGCATAGGTGGCAGTTGAAATCTCCCACTATAAGTATACAGTCAGTCTCTCTCCTGCCTCTATTTAGAGTGAGTGTCAAGTCATCTATAAACACTTTGGCTTCCTCTTTCATGATGTTATTATATAAATTAATCAGGAGAAAGCTCCTCCCTTTCCCTTTAACAGAGAAGCCCTGTAGAAATTTGCACTCTCTGTGGTTATCCCCCTCGTTCACTAATCTTTTCACTGTCAGTTTAGAGAGATTAGAGACATACGTGCATAGGCCTCCAGAACCCCTCCCTCGGTTACCTTGAGAAGATGAGGTAAAGAAGGTACTGAAACCCTCTATGTGGGACTCCTCCTGATCCCAACACTCCTGTAGGCATAAGATATCAAATTTATCAGCGAAGGATAGGAATGTTAGGTCCTTCGATTTTTTTGAAAGACCTGCAATATTCCACGTTGTTAGGGACACCCTGTCTCTCCTCGCCAATTGACTTAGATCTTTTTCCAGTGGTTGTGCGCTCTCACAATTATTGGGGCTATTCCCTGTCGTAACTATAAATCCTGTGCTTGATACATCGTAGGAGGGTGTATTGTGTTCCTCATTAGCAACTATAGCATCAGACCCCTCAAGTGAGGAGCACATCACTGTTTGGTGTGTAAAAGATTGTACTGGTGATGCTGGTGCCGATATGGGAACATGGTTGGTATCTGGCAGGGCTGCGCTGATGTAACAGGGAGAGTGTATTTTGTTACTGGATTTGGGTACTTTGCCTAAGGTTGGAGAAACAGAGATGGTTCTAACGTCCTGTTTTACCCCGATTTCGTGCCCTATTGGTCAATCGACCATCTCCAGGCAATCATACCTGTTTCTGGTTGGAAAGCCCCTCTACCCTTCCAAGTTAAACTGATCTTTTCTAGGAAACCAGGATCGGACTTCCCAGTCCCTAGCCCTATTCCTATTCCAGTGGCCCACTTGGTTCCAAGACCAGTCCGGGCCTTCTTCCCAGCTTGGAATTTCCCTGTAGTCATAAGGGTTTAATGGAGGGTAAAAACAGGATAAGCGGTAGGCATCAATCCCTCCCTTTTTGGCCAGGACAGGCCAAGAGCAAATATAATCGACCATTGCGGGGTCATCACAGTTGATTATAATGCAATCACCCAGGATACTTTTTCTTGAGTCTCCAATCCACGGTACTCTTTGTACCGATGAGATTCTGCTATGATTTGGTGATTGATGGGGTCTATTTATACTCAACCACTGCAGCACCTTGTTTCGAAGGGACCAGAGGGGTTCGTCTGTATTATCTGGCAACTCCGGGACCCCAGTAAGAATGACTGTAAATGGTGTTGCCTCCGGTGGTAAGTGAGTTGGACGCCTAAACCTTGCTCCCTTCTTCCCACCGCCCAGGGGCTTCGGGGCCAGCTCTTTAGAGGGTATGAGCGGTGTGGCTTTCAGCTTGGGTGTGTGGATTGGGTCTTTAGACAGAACAGGGGTGGCCTGGGGGGTATTTTGTATTGGGTTGGGCTTTACTGGCCCTACTCCTGGAAGGGCCTGCGTTAGATCTTGTGTTTTTTTCCGTTCTGGTTGTACATGTGGGACGTTTACGACTTGTGTCGATTTGATGCGGGCATCAGGTGGAACTGGAGGGGCTGAGGTGCTAATGGCTTTAGGATTTCCGCCCCCCCGCATTAGAATGACCTAGCGATTTCTGGCTGAAAGGTGGTGTATTCAACTTCGCTAGCTGTTTTTCGATATTCATCAGACTTCGTTCCACTGGCTGTAGAAAGCGTTTAAGAAGCTCCCCCACAGGCTTTAATAAGTACGTGTTGGATTCGCATGTTTTGCATATGCTGCATGAACCCCCCCCCATCCCCTGTAATTTTTGTGTTCTGAACTATTCCAGAACTATTAATTAAAGGAGTATTACTAACATTTGAAGGGCTCAGGATGGGCTGATTTGGGCCCTGCGTGAGGGTGTTAGGGGACGGTATGGTTTTATTTGAGTTGGAGTTAGTCTTTGTTCCCCTCGCCCGTTTTGCTATGGCACCCTCCCTCCTCCCTATAACTTGCTTTTCCGAAGATCCTACAAGAGTTGAACATTGCAGTAGATCAGGTGTTTTTTCTAGATCGTTAGTTAAATGCGAATCGAGGGACAGTTGAGTGGCAGATAGGTCCACAGTACTAGGGACTGTGTGAATCTGTGCTAGGGTGTCAGATGACAGTAATAGGGGAATAATCGGCCCTGGTTGGATCGGTGTTGTTGCAGAAGCGAGGGGGCCCAAAGAAGACCGCCTCGCTATAGCCAGGTCCTGGGACACTCTACGCTCCAACATAATTATGCTCTGGTCGATCGCCTCGTTAGTCCTGGTGATAAAGAGATCTATTGGGCCTGTTATCTGCGCAACGCTCTGCGCCGTTTTACTTCTTGTCCCTCTCGTCATGACTTAACACAGGTGAATATAAGTATGGTAATGCTGTAACAAGATAGCAAAAAAGTACAAAGGGTGCGAACAGTCAGATCACGAATCTCAGAATGGAAAATGTAAGGGACGTGGCCCAGTCCAGTCTTACCAGTCTATAACGGGCTAAAACGGGCCCGCCCTTGGCCCGGGCTTCGCCCGGCGTCCCGCGAGACGGGGGTGATGCAGGATTTAAGCGCCTCCTGGCGCGCAAAGCTCGCGGTGTGTGCCGCTAGGGTTGCTGGGGCTTGTAGTCTTTGTGCCCCTCCCACGCTCCGCTCGGCGGCCAGACCTTGGGATGACAGAAGGAGTCAGGCGGCGGGAGGCGGGCGGGCAGGACCCCAGGCAGTTTCCGACCACAGGCTGGTAAAGAACGGCAGCAGTCAGTAAAAGGAGAAGGGCACAGTGAGAATTAGAGTTCCCCCCCTCGACCGGGGTGATGCAGGATTTAAGCGCCTCCTGGCGCGCAAAGCTCGCGGTGTGTACTGCTAGGGTTGCTGGGGCTTGTAGTCTTTGTGCCCCTCCCACGCTCCGCTCGGCGGCCAGACCTTGGGATGACAGAAGGAGTCAGGCGGCGGGAGGCGGGCGGGCAGGACCCCAGGCAGTTTCCGACCACAGGCTGGTAAAGAACGGCAGCAGTCAGTAAAAGGAGAAGGGCACAGTGAGAATTAGAGTTCCCCCCCTCGACCGGGGTGATGCAGGATTTAAGCGCCTCCTGGCGCGCAAAGCTCGCGGTGTGTACTGCTAGGGTTGCTGGGGCTTGTAGTCTTTGTGCCCCTCCCACGCTCCGCTCGGCGGCCAGACCCCAGGATGACAGAAGGAGTCAGGCGGCGGGAGGCGGGCGGGCAGGACCCCAGGCAGTTTCCGACCACAGGCTGGTAAAGAACGGCAGCAGTCAGTAAAAGTAGAAGGGCACAGTGAGAATTTGAGTTCCCCCCCTCGACCGGGGTGATGCAGGATTTAAGCGCCTCCTGGCGCGCAAAGCTCGCGGTGTGTGCCGCTAGGGTTGCTGGGGCTTGTAGTCTTTATGCCCCTCCCACGCTCCGCTCGGCGGCCAGACCCCGGGATGACAGAAGGAGTCAGGCGGCGGGAGGCGGGCGGGCAGGACCCCAGGCAGTTTCCGACCACAGGCTGGTAAAGAACGGCAGCAGTCAGTAAAAGTAGAAGGGCACAGTGAGAATTAGAGTTTAAGTTTAAGTCTTTAATTTTGGCTAGGCCAAGACAGGTTGTCTGTTGAATGGTGTCATTCAAGAATATAATTTGTTCTGGGATCATGCAGGCTCTAAATATTGATTCTATACCTTGGATCTGCCAATCTTTGGTACCCCAGATGTTTTTTGTTTCAATGTTGTTTTTCCAAAAATCAAAAACAAATGTAGTCATTTTTTTTTTTTTAAAGATTTTTTATTTGCATCAAAAGGGACAAGCATATAGCAAAGAAAGTTACATACAAGCCTTCAAACATAATTAATACAGTACGATAACTTCAGCAAGGCCAAACAAAACTCATAAAACATTACGTACCTATATCATCAAGAAAAATAAGGAAGAAAGATATAAAGCAGTATCATGACATTAGCAAACCCTAAATCTTTTCAACTTTCAATTTAGTTTGAAGACCCCTTGTTGTTGCCAGAGCAAGTTCCATATTATAGATTTCCTTTACAAGACTCCACCATTCCATAACCTTCGGTGGGTTATGTTGAATCCAAGCCCTAGCTATTATTAGTCTAGCGCATGAAATTAAGATATTCAATAAATCACAGTGAAATCTGTTACCCCCAGAGTTGCCCACAAGCACGTCAACTGCTGTTAATACTATCGGACATACTAATTTCTCAGATATAATTTCAGTTACACCGTTCCAATATTCAGTTAATTGTGGACAAGTAAAAAACATGTGAGTGATATCAGCTGCACTTAAATTACACTTTGGGCATTTCGTACATTCGTTGGTGTCGTTGTTATTCGCCCATTTAGAAATCCTATCTGGTGTATAGTATAGTTGACATATGGTTTTAAATAACTGCAACTTTAAACTGGAAGAGTGAACAGACCGGTTTAAACTGTTTAGAGAAAAAGTAATTACATTTGGAGCCACATCGATTCCTAGCTTCTTGCTACATTTCTCTGCTAATTTTGTAGAATCATCACTTCTATAATTCATAAATATTTTATAACCAGTACTAATCTGAGCTTTATCATTTTCTCTATAAATACAATTCCATAAATCAGATTCCACAGTATTAGCCAGTCCTAGTTTCCGTACTAGATAATCTCTAATTTGATAATACTTAAACCGGGCACCCTCTGAAAGGTTATAGCATGCCTTCAATCTTTCAAATGTATAGAACCTGTTGTGATTATACAAATCTCACAGCTTTTTAATACCAGCTTCTAACAATATTAAGCTTGCTGAGTCATGGAAAATTCCCGGTAGACCCGGGTTGAGCCACAATGGGGTTTTATGATGAAAAAGAGACGTTTTACACTTAACCAAAATAGAGCGCCAAATATTCACAAGGTCCTGTATCGTCTTAAATTTCACGCGTTTAAAATAATTAGGGTCGTTTAACCTGTAAAGGAACATATTTACATCCTCTTTTAGTACAAATTTATGAAAATATAAACATTTATCGGGGATTATCAAACTCTGGAAGCGGATCATAAAAGTAGACCATTAATACGTTTTAAAGTCTGGTAGCCCTAATCCTCCTTGATCAAATGGTGATTTAAGCAATGTGGCAGCGCGCCGGGCTTTAGTGTATCCCCAAATAAAACTTCTAATAATACTATCTAATCTATTAAAATATGAGTTATTTATCCGTAGCGGAATAGAGCTAAAAAGATATAAGTATTTGGGTAATATTTTCATTTTGACCAGATTTATTCGGCCAATAATACTTAAGGGCAATTTGTGCCATTTCTTAAATAAAGTAGCAGTTTCTTTAAGTAGCGGCTCATAGTTTAAAGAAAATATTGAATTAATATCCGAAGAGATTTTTACCCCCAAGTAAGTGGCGACATCACAAACCCCCGTCACTAAACTTGATGGTTTAATAATTCATGACAATTTGAGTCTTGCCCGTATTGAGTCTGTATCCCGAAACCGAGCCAAATTCCCCTGCCTCTATTATAATGCCCTCCATAGCTTCCGAAACATTCGTAGAGTAAACCGCAACATCGTCGGCATAGACAGTTAATTTGAGAGAATCAGCGCCATTTACAAAAGGGCAGATCATATCTTGGCTCCGTAATGCAATCAAAATTGGTTCCATTATAAGGGCAAATAAAAGAGGGGATAGAGGGCACCCCTGTCTTGTCCCACGTTTGATCGGAAAAATAGAGGAGCATTTACCCATATAGGAGATTTTACCCACAGGCTCATCATAAAGTGATTGAATCCACTTCAGAAATTGACCGTTTATGCCAAAAGCCTGTAGTGTGACCCATAAAAAGCCCCACCCCACTCGGTCAAATGCCTTCTCTGCATCTAATAAAATCATACCGAGTGGGGTTGGCTCACTCCGCGCCATATCAAAAGCCATAATGGCCATATTAATATGGGCCGTAGTGTCCCTCTTAGGGATGAAACCATGTTGGGGTGATACCATTTGTGATATAAGTGGTGCCAGCCTAGTTGCCAATATCTTTGCAAATATTTTGTCATCACTGTTTATAAGTGATATAGGTCTATAAGACCCTCTTTCAATAGCTGGCTTTCCTTTTTTTAGAAAAAAGATGATTTGTGTCGAATTCCAAGACTTTGGCGCTTGCTCCCCATTCCCGATAGCTTGAATTACCTCGGCTAATAATGATATCAATTCCTCAGCACAAGTTTAAAAAAATTCTATAGGGATCGAATCTTCTCCCATAGCCTTACCAGATGTCAAAGAATTAATGGCTATTTTGATTTCTGCCGGCGTGATATCCCACGTTAATTGATCTGATTGTTCTGCATCAATAGTACTAACTTTATTCAAAGTTAAATATCTTTCAGTCTTATCACTATTAACCTCGCTCTCAGGTGTGTATAGTTCTTCATAATACTGAGCAAATTGGTGCAGAATTGCTTTAGAGTCCTGGAATATTTGATTATTAGTTCCTTTAATTTCTTTAATAGCCATTTGAGCTCGATCTTCAGCCACTCTATACGCTAGTATTTTGCCTATCCTTTCACCCCCTTCATATTGACTTAATTGATATTTCTTAAGTTTAATAATACTTTTTTCCCTAAATAGTTTTTTTAGAGCTGATTTTAACTCAATTAATTTAAAGTTTAGAGCTTCAATGCTATCCCCCTTTAACAAAGCTTCAGACAATAGATTTTCAGTATAAATTATATCAGCGATCGTTTTTTCATTTTGGCACCTACGCTCCTTATTTTGAAGCCAAATATACTGTTGTGAGAACCCTCGAATGCTCGCTTTACATGCATCCCACACTATCCTTGGTGAAGCAGAGTGAATATTTATATTTATCAATTCTTTTATATGTTCCTTAAGTTGATCTAAAAAGGTAGCATCCAAGAATAGATCTCTAGGGAATGAAAAAGGGCGAGGAGCTTGTCTTTCAGTCACTACCTAAAATGTCAAAAGAATAGGGTTATGGTCAGAGGTAACTCTCGGGCATATTACCATAGTGCTTGTTTCAAGAATAGAATTTGAGGCCCAGACCATATCTATGCGTGAACATAGTTTATGTGCGGCAGAATAATAAGTATAGCCAGCTATATTGGGGTATAAGTATCTCCAAGCATCTTTCATTTGATGAATTGCTGCAAGATCCCATATTGCAGCCCTAGTCTTTCGCATTCTTTGGAATGATCCCCTTCTAGTTGTATCCAAATTATAGTCTATAATGCAATTAAAATCTCCTAGCACGATACACTCCCCTTCCCAGCTAAGCAACTCCACATAAATTTGATCAATAATTCTAGGTTCATCTATATTAGACGCATAGATACCGCATATAGTATATTTACAGCCTTCGATAATTAACTGTACAATCGCCCATCTACCAGCTTTATCAGTCAATGTGTTCTTTACTTCTAGCTTAAATTGTTTATGTTTTAAGATTACCACTCCTCGAATAGAAGCATTAACATCCGTGCATACCAGAATATCATAACCAAGTTGTTTAAGTAATTTTCTATCTTTGTATGCTACATGAGTCTCAGTTATAACTACAATATGAGGATTATACATTTTAAGCTCCTCGGACACCAGACTTCTCTTAGTCCTATTATTTAAACCGGCTACGTTCCATACGAAACACTTTAATTGATACATTTGATATAATGCATTTTCATATCCTTGATTTCAATATACAAAAACAAATCAGCCTTGCTACACCGTAGTTTTATTAAATTACTTGCCCCTGTGATGCCATGTTTCCCCTGAACTCTACCATCCCCCCATTTCTGTTCCTACCTACAGGTCCCCCCATCAACCCTGCTGCCGTTGAAGTGGCAGCGAACACAGAGTCACGGCCCCGTGGAGCCGGCCATGCAATACTGCAAACCCGTAGCTACGTGTCACATCTACGTATCATATCTTGCAGAATCTTAAAGAAAACAATTAACTATTTTTCGATTTTTGCTGCAAGTTCAACTAATAAACGACCAAAAATCTAGTCATGATCAACCTGTATCTAAAGTAATCCCATCCTTATTCATAAGATAAACAAGAAATATTTCATTGTCCATTTTTCTCTCCTTTCCATTTACCCATAATATGCTCAACCTCCTTGTCTTTCAAAAAGTAGTATACCCTTCCACTCTTTAAAACCTTTAACTTGGCTGGCTCTTGCAAAAAAGCCTGGCCCCCCAGTTCCTTTATCGGATCAATGTATTGTCGCAGTTTCCAACGCCGCTCCATAGTTAGTTTGCTTAGATCCGATCTAACAAAAAAGGTAGTTGAATCACTAGTGACTGGGGTATTAGGTCTTGCTTTTAGTGATATTGCTTGGCAAAGTAGGAAGTTACCGATACATATCAAAATGGGCCGCGGGTATTTATTACCCTTGTTTTTTTGAATCTGAGGGAGTCGATGAGCTCGTTGTATTTGTGAGTCCCAATCCCAGTCAGATAGCTCAGGGAATGCCTTCTGGAATAACTGTACGATGTATGCTCTGGGATCGGCTCCTTCGGCCCCTTCCATTATGCCAAAAATTCGAAGATTCTGTCTTCGCTGTCGATTTTCTAAATCTTCGAGTTTGATTTGCATTTGAGAGATCTGGGCCTCATGTTTGTTCACAGCTGTTTCAGAGTAGGTTGACTTTTCTACAGTTAAGACAACCCTCTGTTGTAGTTCTTCCATCTCCTTAGAGATAACCCCTCATTTACGGGACATCTCCTGGAGCGATGATTGAGTCCTGTTACTATCCTCCCGCATCTGTTGATAATGGCACTGAGCTTCCTGTTTTTGCTCACTAAGCAACTGCAAAATCATCTGAAATGATGAAGAAACCTCCCCATGCAATTTCAAATCAGTAGATAAATCAGCTTGAGAGGAGGTTAGTGAGGGTGTACTGATGGTATTACCTGCCCCTGTTAGAGAAGAGCCAGTTTCTTTTATTACTACTACATCAGGGGCTGATTCGGGCAGTACAGTTACTAAAGCTGGTACGGGAACTGCCCTTGTTGCTCCTGACTGTATAACTGAGGGGAGAGAAGAAGTATCTTCCATTTCTTCCATCGTAGCAGTAACAGTAGCGGTATCCGAGCCATCTTTCAAAATCGCCACGGGAGTTGTCTGATCATCGAGTCTATTTGTTTCCCTTGATATAATGTCCATCTCGGTGGGGCTGTTCCCCGATAGCCTAAGGGCCATCGATTTAACACCCCCTTTAGACTGTACCCATTTTCTTATGGGGCTGCTCTCTGCTATCACTTTTGCCATTGTAGGTTTCGTTTTATTGACCGTCTTTTTAACTTTATTTTTCAGTTTATCTTTTCCTTTCCTTACACTATTGGTTTTATCTTTAGTAAGGCATGAGGGTGTACTGTTACCTGGGTCAGGACAATCACTATAGTTCTCATCCGTATCAGTTTCCTCCAAATATTCTGCCTGATCAACCTCCCTTACTGCTTCTTTTTCCCTAGTATTCTCTCTTCTTTCAACTGATAGTTGGCTAGCCTCCGTTACTTCTCTTGTCTCTATTAATATAGACGCAGATACAGATGTAAATGAAGTCGGTAGAGGTAGCATGAAATCAGCATTAGCATTAGCATTGTCATCAGTCTCCTTGTCAAGTTGAGCTTCTGATTGAGTCTGAGTATCAATTTTAGAAGAGCATCCTTTAAGAGAAATTGTATTTAGTTCCTTCACATCGCAAGAAGTACTGGCAGCAGATTTTAAAGCATTGGTTCTAGCATTATTCTCCCCGATTGTTAAATTAGCAAGAATGTCAGCTTGTAACCCCGGGGAGCTGGGAGCCTCCGAAAACATTGTAGAATCATTAGCAGTGGAATTTAATAGGTTTTTATCAGATACCAACTTAGTTTTAGCAAGAAGCGGTAAACGAAGGAGTGGCTTACTGACATTAAGTCCGAGTTTCTCCTGTTTGCTCAATTTCTTTCCGCCATCTGGGATCTGCACTATCAGTTTCTCCGTGGTAGCCCCTGTCGCCGCTATCGTGGACGCCATTTCATTGTCCAGCGGGTTCCCGCCCGTCTGTTTTGTAGATCGGGCATTCCTCGTCTGAGGTTTTGCCGCCATTCCGGGTGGAGCCGCTGTTACCGTTAGTGAACCTGACCTGCCTGAGCCAAGCCTCAGGTAATCCGGTAAGCTCAATCGATCAAATGCCGTCCAGCCCCTAGAGACCACGGGGATGAGGCGCGGCAATTTGATAGATCGGAGCAGCTCTCTCACCCTGCTCTCGAGGAACCGCAGTCGCAGCATTCAACTCCAAACCCAGCCTCGCTCCTCTCCGCCTTACTGCACTCCGTCCAGCACCGTTCCGCTCCCAGGTTTTCCGATGCTATTCCGATGCTGTGCTGTTTCCACGCAGAAAATCAGGCAGTCCGTCGCTTCGCTACAGCTACAGCGGAATCTCCTCAGCACCTACATAGTTTATCAATAGTTGATCATAGGTTTGTGACAGCAATAGTTTGATTAAGTCTCGGCCGTTTAATAACAAATCAAGCTACTAGCCGCAGCCTGCACGACCTGACCTCGCCGTGGCCGCTCTCTGCACTGGCGGCATCAATCCGCCATCTTGGACCTCCGCAAGTCAGCACCATCTTTAAGTAAAGTCAAGTGTTGCTTAATTTCTGCCAGTGTGGATTTCTGTAGCCATTCGAGGCAGAGTTTCCCT
This sequence comes from Lissotriton helveticus, assembly GCF_964261635.1. Classification (NCBI taxonomy): domain Eukaryota; kingdom Metazoa; phylum Chordata; class Amphibia; order Caudata; family Salamandridae; genus Lissotriton; species Lissotriton helveticus. Next base: position 428,353,765 of record NC_136068.1, read on the forward strand.
ACACTGTATGTTGTTACTATCCCTGGATGTTGTCTCTGGGAGTATCTAGGGTCTGGCCTGGTCAATTTGAACCCCTGTATTTTGTTCAGGAATCTATCTTGACAGTTATTTGTGTCTGTGGGCCAGATCAACCATTTTTTCCAATCAGGATGTGTTCTGTTTTGGTTAAAAATATGGGATACGTCTATCTCAACATCTGTAGTGCTATTACTGTCAGGTGTTGGCTTTGGAATAGACGGTTTGTTTAAGTCTTTAATTTTGGCTAGGCCAAGACAGGTTGTCTGTTGAATGGTGTCATTCAAGAATATAATTTGTTCTGGGATCATGCAGGCTCTAAATAATGATTCTATACCTTGGACCTGCCAATCTTTGGTACCCCAGATGGTTTTTGTTTCAATGTTGTTTTTCCAAAAATCAAAACCAAAAGTAGTCATTTTTTCATAAAATGTTTCCGAATAGATTAATTTAGCGTTTGTCAGCATTGTTTTCACTCCTGTCTTATTTAACAGTTTGAAATAAAACGTTTCTGCATCACTTGTGTTAAACCCTGAGAAGTATGGGAATTTCTCATAAAATGTTTTTGAACTGCCTTTTGGTGGAGTTGCACAATGTTCTCATTGATTATAACTAAAAACAGTTCTAGGTTGAGCGGATTTATGCAAATAGTGATGTGCAAAGTGGTTGTAGCAGTACATTTCTTCATAATTAGATGAACCCTGGAAGTAATCATGTTCTGTAAATTTTGCTGACATTACTAAATCTGACATCATATCATTAATACTTTCAAAGTCCCAATCATCAGAGAATGTGCTCGGTTTTACAAAGTCACTTAATGAAACCTTAAACTGGTGTGGATACTTCAAGAGCTCGACCGGGCCAAAAATTTCGTTATCTGTTTTGTCCCAAGCTACCCCACCGGGTATTGGATTGGCTGTGACATTCACTGATGAAAGTTCTCTTTTCTCGATGTGAGATGACTTGTGTGGCTTTAGGACCAAGTTGATGTTCTGACTTGCTGTGTCCATTGTACTGTATTTTCCCTCAATGAATTTTCCCAAACAAAGAACCATGATGAGCCAAAGAAGGAGGAAAAGTACACCTAACACAATCCAAAATTCAATCCATGGAGAAATCAGGTAGGTTTCTTTGAGTTGATGAAAGAGTTCAGTTACTTTGTCTTTAAAAGTTTTTGTTGTTGGCTGTTCTTCAGGTTCGCTCGGATCCTCAGAAAAGTCATCGAAATTGATGAAGTAGCCAGATGCAGTTCTATCAATTGTAGGAATCGCTTCCGGATTTTTATTTGCTTTTGGAATTTTCTTTGTTTCGTTAGCATAGTCTGAGGCTCCATCGTTGTAGACAGGTGTTTCTTGATGAACTGTTGCAATTTGGGTTTTAAGAGGCATAAGTTCCATGTCTTTGTTGCATAGTCCTTTTTGTTTCACTGTAGGTTTATCAAATGTGATTAGTCTCTCAGTTTGAACCTCTTGTATTGTAGCAAACTTTGATGTTCTGCTATTTCTTGGGAGTCCACTGGGCCTACTACTTATTATTGGCCACATGATTGTGGTTTTATCAGGTCGATGGATACAACTCGGTTCTCCTTTTTACCAGCAAGGGGCGGTAGTACAACTGATCTTGTTCCGTTGACAGCTAAGATAGGTACTGCTTTTCTGTAAGAAGGCCCAAATTCCTTCTTCACCGCGATTTTTTCTCTGACCAGATCCCCAATCTTTGGAATCCAGGCAGGCCTTGCTGGGACAGGTGGTTTCTCTTCAGTGGCTGTTGGCTGCTGTTTTAACTTTACGTTGCTCAGGCCTTTTCTTGTTTCATTTAAGTCCTGTAAAATAGCCAAACGATCTTTGATATCAAAGCATTTTTCTTCTACCACTGAAGTCTGACTATCTAAGTCCTGAATATGCATTCTAGTCCCGAACAATAGTTCGTACGGACTGAAACCTTTTAGAGAATTTCTTAGCAGATTGTTAAGACTACGTTGGACACTTGTTAAATGTTGGACCCACCCATCACCCGAACCTAATACCCTCGCCGTTATAGATTGCTTTATGTCTCGGTTTTTTCTTTCCACAATCCCGTTTACCTCAGGATGGAAGGGACAAGAGTACCGCAATGCAATGCCCATGCTGGTCATGGCCTCCTTATAAGCTCGAGAGCTAAAAGCAGGACCCTGGTCAGAATGTAGCATGCCAATTGCGTATGTGCCGATATAGACTCGCAAATCTTTTATAACAGTTCTGGCGTCAGCCGAGCGCTGGGGCCACATCCAAATGAATCTCGTGCAGGAATCCACTGCGACCATGATATATTTATAGTTGCCATCCCTTTGTAAGGGACCACAGTGGTCCAGGTAAACACATGCTAAGGGTTTATCTGAGATTAGAAGGGGCGTCTGTGCTGGTCGTTTCACTGTTGATACTTTCATTCTTTGGCATATTTCACATTCTAGAACATAGTACCTAGTTTGCTTTCTCATGCGTGGCCACCAATATCTCTGTTTTAATAATGATACTGTGGCGGAAACGCCAGCGTGTGCGGAAGCAAGCCCTTCGTGTGCCGCTGTAATTAGTCCTAACCTGTGTTCCATGTTTGGAATTGCCCTATCCCCCACTCCGGGGATTCGAGCAAATGGAACATTATTTGCATCAGTTATGTATGAGTACTTTACTGGAAAGCCTTTCGGGAGTGATTTCATATCATCTTTTACCGTAGCACTGACAGCTTGCAATATATCGCTGTCTATTTTTGTTTTTGACCGGGTGATAGCAGCTACGTAAGCCGTTTGCACAGCTGCCTTCGCGGCCTCATCAGCCAACGAATTCCCCGCAACGTGAACGCCATCACGTTGATGACTCAGGGTATGTATCACGTGAGTCTTTTGTAGTTCTTTCTGTAAAAGAACTATTTGTTCCCAAAGCGTTTTATGCTTGATTGTGCCACCTTTTGCATCTTTGAAACTGTTTTGAACCCAGTTCTGCAAGTATTCATTATAAGACTGGACGCAGTAATATGAATCGCACACTATTAGTGTGGGGAATTCGCGATCGGTATTTTCAAGCGCCATCTTAAATGCTAGTAGTTCAGCTCGCTGAGCTGTACAATCTCCTAGAGATTGTGTTTTAGTGACCAGTGGTCTAAATTTTCCTTCGTGCCAACGACCTTTAACAATCGCGCACGCAGCACTGTAAGCCTGCTTACCCCCAACTGCGGGTTGTGCTGATCCGTCTGCATATATTATACAGCCGTAGTGTTCTAGAGGCAGGATTTCGGTCGGCAGAGAATATTCTTTTTTATATGTTAGATCTTTCAGTTTTTTCATGTTCGGGTCAAAATAGTATTTCACTTTATCTGTAGCAAGAGAATTTTCCCATTGTATCCATTTTGGATCTAATGCCACGGTAGTTAAATTGCGTGGGCTTGTTAATGCCTCAAAGGCTGATTCTGCTGTTAAAACAGTAATCTGTCTACCTTGGGCTTGGGCTCTTTCTTTTGCTACAGCTGTGAAGTACTGGGTTTTTCGGAACCCAGCGGTGTCAGGGTACACCCTAAGACTTCGGGTACTTCCTGATTCAGACACAGAAACTCAGAGTCTTCTAGGTGAAGTCAAAGATAAAATTTTATTGGCTGCAACCAAGTAACAGGAGTCCTAGAAGTACAACACGGTGTATATTCTCAGGAGACTGCTCATCTTACAAAGCCAGGCTTCTCTTTTTATACAAAATATTATGCTTTGGGCAAACATTCTTTACATTTTAGTATACCATTCACATGTTTTCACTACAAAGGAAAAAGCAGAGTCATGATGACAAGCCCATGTTTCAGTTTGTCCAGCCCACAATAAATTATCCGGCAAGGCCCAGTATTTTCATCAGATATCGACGGACCCCCAATAAAAACGGGCACCTCCTCCTCATAAAGCAAGTCGTAGAGAAAGAACAGGGAAAGTGAGCAAGATTAGGCAGGGTGTGTGTGTGATGAAAAGGGTTTATGGTGGGCTGTGCCTTGATGCTATCTCGCTCGGCCACTGGGAAGGGAACTGGCCGGGCAGGTTCGGCCTGGGGCAATGGTTCCAGCTTGCCCAGGTCGCGGAGAAGTCAGCTAAGGTGTACGTGTCCTTTGGAATCGAATTTGGCTGTAGTTATTGGCCTATGTGAGGGCAACTCACAAAATGGCTGCCGCACACAAGATGGAAGCCAAGGGTTCAGGACGATAATGGTGATTTCGGGGTAAATTTGTCACTCGAAAATGACGAAAATGCTCGTACATAGTGTACTTGTCATTCTCGGTCTTTGATACGTTACGACAAAGTTTATTACACGAGTCCAAAATTTTAAGTACTACAGACCCTCCTTTTGCCCTTACATAGGCAATTTAACCTATCCTCATGCTAATCTGAGTCCAGGTCTATATTCTTAAAGTCATTGAGATGTTGCTGTAGCATCATCCTATTACTTAGCTCGTCTCTTGATACAGGTTTCCTTACACATGATGTAGCACAGAGACCACATATTGCAGGAGCACACTGTACGCACAGACAAAACAGGAAAAGGATAGCTAAGATCACCCCAACGACCATCAGAATTTTCCAACCCCAGGCGGATATCAGTTCCCAGAACCATCCCATCAATGACCAATCTCCTTTATCCACATGAATAGATTCGGAAATCTTATGCAGTTTGGAGATGGCCTGGTACACTGTTGGAGCGTTATCTGGAATGAAAACACAGCAACTTGATTGGATCAATTTACATACCCCACCTCGGTCTGCAAGGATGACGTCTAACGCGACCCTGTTCTGAAGAGTCATAAGACGGTCCGACTGGAGCTCAGCAGTCAAGTTACTAAGGGCACCGGCAGTTTCAATTACGGTGGATTCAACCACCCTTGTCAATTGCCTTATGTTCCTGCTGTTAACCATTGGTCCCCAGAACGGCAGAAAACCTTTTACGAAGTCCCCAAATTCTTGTCCTGCAGTGTCTTCTTTACTCAAGACACCTCTAACTACCCTTGTCTTATGGTAATCTGCCGCAGCTGTGTAGGTGGGAGGCAACAGGAACGAAACAAAACATGTGCCCGAGAAGTCAGGGGGCAACCATGTATAGGCTCTATCATGGCAGATGAAATAAGTGCCCTTAGCTGCTAGAAACGAAGGGGAGGTCTGAGACGCAAAAACATACGTTTCAGTACAGATACTTTTCCCTAACTGAGCTCTGGGATTCTTGCCAGTACCTTGCAGACATAAGTGACCCTGATGGGGTACAATCCAAATCGGGGAAGATCTCTTAGCTTGCTGTTTCTCACTTAGAGTAGCTCCATATCCGGTTACGTTCCATCCTATATATACTAGCGTCTCATCTCTTGGGATAGTTTTGTAGGAAATATCTTCCTTAATCATGTCTACTATACCCTTAACTAGAGCGCTATTTTTAGGATTGTCTGTTACAGAACGTAGGGGGTAGACTTCATGTGCCTAGATGAACATCGTTCTGTATGCCCACACAGAACCATTGTGGCTGAATGGCAGGACCAAATAGGGGATACCTTTATCCGTTGTGTGAGGCATAAGACCACACACCCAACAGTTAGTCGTGTTCATTACTAGTTGGTGTTGGTGCAAAAGCTGAACAAAGGAGTTATTAATAAACTCTAATCTCCTAGCGGATTCATGTTCAGGAAAAGGGTGGAAAGAATGTGAGGAAACAGTAGGAGGAGGTATGGGCGATGTAGTGGGTGCAAATGTCACTTGTAAAGAAAATAAGACATATCCTGTTAAAAACATCATTGCACTAAATAACATGAAAATGCATAATAATAAAAAACGTTTCTTGGTCATCAATTTACATATCCTGGCTTTAAAAGTCATTGTTTTGGCAGGTCTCTCCATCTTGAAAAACTCCATCCTCTATGCAATGCTGCTCACGATGGTTGGGTGTTCTATGCTAAGGAATGCTTCTGTCAGTCCAGGGCAACTCCCTTAGACCAACCAGAACTGTTGACCTAACGTCTTCAGCTGCACCCCAAAGACTTTGGGCAACCGCGACCCTACAGCGGAACCCGGATGGTGGTTTGAAAAACAAAAATAAAAAAAGTTTCTCAAATGAGAGAGCTGCACTTTCAAAAATAGTACTTAGAAAAGACAATTTTATTAGTTCATAGTTCTCGGCCTCAGATTATATCGTTGTTTTCCCGGTATTGTCTGGTCTCGGAACAAAAGTTCAGGCTCTGTAGTGTCCAATCGAACTGACGGTGATACAGCTGATTGCAAAATATTGTCACTCTCTTTTTCAGTAATTGTTCCTTTTATACGTGCATCGCTGAAAGGCAGAAAACGGGGCACAATTTCAGTCTCTGAGTCGGCGACACCCTCCTGGACCCACCGGTCGTACGGCAGAGGCAAAGGTACCCTCATACAATGTACACCGTGGATCCAGTGCTTCTTTCCTTCCACTCGAACAGCTGATCTTGTTGAAAGAAGGACGAGGTGTGGGCCGGTCCACCGGGGCTGGTCGTTCTTTGTTCGCTGAAAGTTTTTCACCAGAACCCAGGATCCAGGATCGATGGGGTGTCCTGGAGCTTCAGAGGCCTGAGGCAGAGTATTGTGAACCTGTTGGTGTAAAACACGCAATTTAGCCGTCAATTCGTACAAATAGTCAAGCAGTACAGGGTGTTCGATTTCACTGAATTTCGTAGGCCTTGGCACTCCCCATATGTTGGCCGGGCGGCCGAAGACAATCTCATAGGGTCTAAGTCCCACCCGCGAATGCACAGTCATTCTGGTTGATAGGAGTGCTAAGGGTAGAGCGTCAGGCCATTTAAGACCAGTGCTCGCTTGAATCTTGGCCAGTTTTAACTTTAGCGTGCCATTATAGCATTCTACTAGTCCAACTGATTGGGGGTGATTTGCAGCGTGGAACTTCTGTTGGATGCCTAGCCCTTCACATACTTTCTTCATCACTCGACCCACAAATTCACTCCCATTGTCGCTCCAGACCATTCTCGGCATTCCAAATCTAGGGAAGAACTCTTTCACAAGGACTTTAGCTGTGGACAAGGCAGTATTGTCCTTTAGGGGATATGCTTCTACCCATCTTGAAAAGGCACAAACAACAACGAGTACGTATTTTAAATTGTTGCACCTCTCCATGTGGATGAAATCTAGCTGCAAAACCTCAAACGGATACGTTGGAGGCGCAAAATGACCAGCTGGAGTTGGGGTTCCCCTACCAGGATTGTACTTCAGACACAACATGCAATTCTTGACGACATTCTCTGCACATTTAGGAATTCCAGCATTTTGCCATACTGGAGCCAACAACTTGCAAATCCCTTTTACGCTGATATGAGCCATCCATGTGCCATTGTAACTACTGCAAGCACGTACGCATCGGGTAACAACCATCTCTGGTGCTCTGACAAATCAATCCAACAACCATTTGCATCCATTTTACCCGTACTTTCTCTCCACACGCTCAACTCTTTCTCTGTAGCCTCAGCTTGAATAGACTTCACACTCTCTACCGTATCTTCACACATACCAACATCACCAACCCATCTTGCAGGACCTGCAACATACATTCGACTCATCACATTCCTTGCTGTTTCTTTTGCGACTTCGTCAGCAAATGCATTACCACGACCAACATCATCAGTCACTTTCTTGTGAGCACTACATTTCACAATCGCAACTTGTAGCGGCAAGGTCAGTGACTCAAGGAGCTCATTCACCAACTGACCATGCTGTATCTTAGCTCCATGCGAAGTCAGGAATCCACGTTCTTTCCACAATCGTCCAAAACTGTGAGCCACTCCAAATGCATACTGGCTGTCGGTATAGATAGTCACTTTCATTCCTTTCAACAACACACATGCTCTCGTAAGTGCAATCAACTCTGCTGCTTGAGCTGAATTATGTGGAATACGTGCAGTTTCAACAATCGTATGCAAAGTCGTGACAGCATATGCTGCAGTCGTGTCACCATTCGGAAGCTTGAAGCATGAACCATCCACCCATAATGTACCATCACACTTTACAAGAGGAGTATCTTGGAGGTCTATTCTCCCTTTCGTTTCTTCTTCTGTTCTGAGAAAACAATCATGCTGTTCAGAAGCATCTAACTCTGCTACAATAGGCAACAACGTAGCCGGATTAAGCGTGTTGCATCTTTTTATGTGCACATGACTCGCTAATAATGTCAACTTGTAACCTGACAATCGAGCACTAGTTAAGTGCTGTGTCTTGGTTCTGTTTAACAATGTGTCCACTGCATGTGGAACCATCACGATCAACGTATTATTCATCACTAAACCAGCAGACTGTCGAATAGAAACAGCTGCTGCCGCTGTTGCTCTTAAACAACTCGGCAATGCTTTAGCTACCGGATCCAAAGTTGACGAACAATATGCACATGGACGCTGCTTGTCTCCGAACAACTGTATCACCACCGACAATGCACAACCTTCCCTCTCATGAACATACAATGTAAAAGGCTTACTGTAGTCAGGGGTACCCAACACAGGAGCCGAACATAATGCATCACGTAATTCAGAAAAACTTTTCTGGCAATCCTCAGACCACGGAACGGGATTCGGTGTATCTTTACACGTCAATGCCACCAAAGGTTTGGCCATCAATGAAAAATTCGGTATCCATTGTCTGCAATATGATGTAATACCCAAGAAAGCACGCACTTCTCTCTGTGTTCTTGGCACACTCAATTTCGCTATTGCCTGAATTCTTTCTGGGGTCAGTTTCCTTCCCTCCTTCGATAAGAGATGACCTAGGTAGGTCACTTCTTGTCGACAATATTGCAATTTTGAAAGGGACACTTTGTGATGCAAATCACACAGATGACGCAACAAAGACAACATGGCTTTTTTGCAGATTTCCTCAGTATCTGCAGCGATTAGTAAATCGTCGACGTACTGAACAAGAGTAGCACCATCAGGTAAAACAATCGTATCAAGCTGTGCCTTTAGAGCTTGACTATATATTGATGGACTTTCACAGTAGCCCTGGGGAGCGTGTTTAAAGCGGAAGCTTCGTCCTCCTAAACTGAAGCCAAAAATACCCCTACTCTCCTCGGCTATCGGGATGCTGAAGAAAGCATTCTTCAAGTCAATCACCGAAAACCAAGTAGCAGAAGCTGGAATCATAGTCAATAGGGCAGTGATATCAGGGACAACTGGAAATTGTGGCACAACTATTTTATTGACCTCTCTAAGATCAATCACAAATCTGTAAACAGGTGGCTGAGGAGGACCAGTACGCTTCAAAACAGGCAGAACAGGACTATTGCAAACGTTGCCTCTTGTCTCTTCAATCACATCTTTTTCAATTAAATCGTAAACGATCGCTAGCAACGCTTTCTCACCTTCACTAGAAATTTTGTATTGGGGAATGCATGGCATTTTAACATTGGCTTTCAATGTCACAACATTTGGCGGTATTTCCAAAAGGCCCACATCATTAGGACCAGTAGCCCAAAGAATATCAGGAAGAAACGACAATTCTGTCGGGAGTTTATCCTTCGACAAATACATTGGGGAGACCACTTTCTTACCCAGTGTAAGTTGTACTCCTGAAGGAGAACATTACAAAGTCGCATACAATATTTTCAACAGGTCCAATCCCAACAAGTTTTCATCACAACCTGTCGTCAAAATAAGGGGTGCTTCTAATTCACAAGGACCAACAGAAAGGGACATAGGACTAGAAATCGGGTTCCTAACCGGGGCGCCAGAAAAACCTACTGAAACATTAATTTCGCCAGACAAAGGTGCGCCAGGGAGTTTTGAGTGCATTATAGAACTCTTTGTAGCACCAGTATCCAACAGAAAAGGCTCTGACACACCTGATGTAATCACCTCAACGTAAGGTCCACTCGGATCTACTGGAACTGTAACAACTCCCTCTCTTTGTCTACGGCTGTCCTAGCATTCATTACTTCCCATATTCTCATCTTCTGCATAGTAGTCCTCAGCATAGTACTGAGCCGTCCTACCAGATACGTTATTCTGCTGATCAAAACTATTCATAGAATTTTGAGGCGGAAAGGAACATGCGTTCTGAGGGACGTTTCCACGTCCTCTACCTCTAGGCGCTTGCTGAACACCTCGACCTCGTGCACCTGAGACACCATTCGCGCGCTGTAACAAAAAAGGGCAACTATACTTGAAATGACCCTCTTCCTTACAGTACGAACATTGATTGGGACCTACAGGAACACGTGGTTGAGTATACTCGACTCTTTGCCTTTGAAACTGTTGAGGTTGCTGATAATTATTCTGACCACCATTATTTTGACCATCACCACCACGTGGCGGATACGCTTGCTGTAACAGAACCTTCGTTTTCAACTCTTTAGTTTTCTTCTCGGCTCTATCTTTCTCATCTTTATCTTGATTTTCATAATACTGTGCAGTAGCCAATATTTGTGCTGAAGAGGAAACGGCCCAAGAACTCTCTGAATCCTTTAATTTCTTACACAACTCGGGAAGCAGATTGTGCACAAATTTATCGACGAACAACCGTTGACCACCTTCTGTACTCATATCTTGACCACTGTGGTCGACAAACGTCTTTTCAAACCTAGTGAAGAAATCGGACACCGTTTCATCTTTCTTTTGCTTACACGCAGACAATTTATCCCAATTTACATGCATCGCAGGCATTAAAGTTTTCATGTAATTATTGATCCTACCCGGGAGGTCTGATACTAAAGGCTCGGGTTTAGCACCACCAACTTGTCGGCCATCTGCAGCAGTAATATTTGCCCATGTTACCTAGCTCCTGATCATGATCTGCATGACGAATCTTTCCCCATAAAGGCTGTGGAACAACATTCCCAAACAACATGTCTATATCGGCTAAATTCATGATGCATGAACCTGCAGTCTGTGACAATTCCTTATAATACCCTGCAGGATTCTTACGGGGATCAGGCAATGTCTGCTTAAGGGCCAAAACTTCAGCTCGCTTCCATGGAACATGTACCCACACCCGCTGAAAGTGTGCTGGAACAGCGTCAATATGAAGAGCGGCATCAGCTTGCACTGCTTCCTTCCATACCCGAGGAACTTCTCTCATGGGATATTGTCTTCCCTTCTTCTTAACAGAGGAATCAGACTCGAACAACGACCGAGAAACACCTTCAGTCCTTAATGACAGCAACGTCGCAGCTGCTTTCTTAACATCTGAACCCACAATTGCGCCTTTCCCAAACTCGAACCGTACATGGCACAACTCAGACGAATTGGGCTCTAAATTATTTTCCTCTAAATCCTCAGAAAGGAAAGTACACATTTTCTCAAAAACGTATCTCTGCTTTGGTGCTTCCCACTGATGGAAGACATCCATAACAGATTCTAGATCATATTTTGTCTGGTCAGTTACCCATCTATGTGCCAAATAATTCAACGTTTCCTTCTCCCTAGAATCCGGCAGTTGGCTACGCAACTGTTTACGCTCAGAGACAGGAGTCGGACTCGTCGCTCCAAAGAGAGGATATAGAAGACTAGTAACAGTACTAGCCACTCTCTGACGAACTGAAGGAGAAGTCGATGAAAAGACAAGCGGAAAAGCAGAGTGAGGCAAGGCAGATGCAGACGCAGTGTCAGGAGGAATACCAGGAGTGGTAGTTGTTATAGTAGTCAAAGTCGTAGGAAGTAAAGGCAGAGCAGATGTAAAAGCCGGTGGCCCTTGAGGAGGCTGCACCGGAGGATTAGGAACCAACTGAAGAGTAGCTGGTGGCTGTGGAGGAGCAGGAGGCAAAACAACCAGAGGTTGCGCAGGTAAAGGTTGCGGAGGTGCCGTAGCATTCTGCGCATAGGGGGGTGGCGAACTCAATAAATGCAACATTAGGAGATCTTTTTCTAGGTTTTTTGCTGCATCTTGCTGAATAGGCGGCAAAACTGGATAACATTTATCGATTACCATTTTACGTTGCCTGTGCAACTGCTCACTCATCTGTTCTTCTTCATTGTCTTTAAACTGCATGGCAGCTTGCATTATCGAGATACCCCTTTCTCTCTTATTTCTCTTCGCTAATTTGATTTCCTTCTGTTTGGCTTCCTTACGCCATAGGCGGAAAGAGTCAAACATCGCCGGCCGGGCTTTCTTCTTAAAAAGTTTGACTTCGAGGTTATCTAAAATTTCCGTGTCAAAACTACCGTATTGGGGCCATTTTAAAACACCATCCTTTCTGGTGTATTTGATCCACACTTCATTGTATGTGATGGGGCCTACTCCATGTTTCACATACAATTCATAAGTTGGAGTTCCAATCGGAGGAACCGGACACGAGTCCTCCAATCGGGAATCCCTATTATTACAACTAAGACAAAACAAATTTCCAAGTCTGCTAAGACCAGGCATCTTCGCTCTCTAGTCTAGCTTCAAACTTCAAAGGACTATCGAATACGATATTCTCGGGAATACACGAGTCCTTCGGCTTTGGTACTTGCAAGTTCCAAATCAAAGATCCCAAAGGGATACCCAAACTAAGAACCAAACTAAGGACTGGGAGACTCTCCACTTATACTTAACTGAGGTATCGATGATGTCACCAGAAGACTCGTCTATCGTTTCGCTCTACCAATCGTCAAGGGGTCCAAATCAGGGCGATAGCCAGGGCAGCAGTCCTTCGTAGCCGTCGGGAAGCGGGGAACCTCGCAGCAAAGACTTTCGGACCACATCGACATGCATGGGTCGATGAAGTGGCGGCCTTCCTCAAGAATTTTCACACGAAGCTCCTCACGAACCTCTGGCTTGGACCGGTACCGTTGGTATCGCCCCACGTTGGGCGCCAACTGAAGTACTGGGTTTTTCGGAACCCAGCGGTGTCAGGGTACACCCTAAGACTTCGGGTACTTCCTGATTCAGACACAGAAACTCAGAGTCTTCTAGGTGAAGTCAAAGATCGAATTTTATTGGCTGCAACCAAGTAACAGGCGTCCTAGAAGTACAACACGGTGTATATTCTCAGGAGACTGCTCATCTTACAAAGCCAGGCTTCTCTTTTTATACAAAATATTATACTTTGGGCAAACATTCTTTACATTTTTGTATACCATTCACATGTTTTCACTACAAAGGAAAAAGCAGAGTCATGATGACAAGCCCATGTTTCAGTTTGTCCAGCCCACAATAAATTATCCGGCAAGGATAATTTTCATAATTTTCAGATTTTCATCAGATATCGACGGACCCCCAATAAAAACGGGCACCTCCTCCTCATAAAGCAAGTCGTAGAGAAAGAACAGGGACAGGTATGAGCAAGATTAGGCAGGGTGTGTGTGTGATGAAAAGGGTTTATGGTGGGCTGTGCCTTGATGCTATCTCGCTCGGCCACTGGGAAGGGAACTGGCCGGGCAGGTTTGGCCTGGGGCAATGGTTCCAGCTTGCCCAGGTCGCGGAGAAGTCAGCTAAGGTGTACGGGTCCTTTGGAATCGAATTTGGCTGTAGTTGTTGGCCTATGTGAGGGCAACTCACAAAATGGCTGCCGTACACAAAATGGAAGCCAAGGGTTAAGGACAATAATGGTGATTTCGAGGTAAATTCGTCACTCGAAAATGACGAAAATGCTCGTACATAGTGTACTTGTCATTCTCGGTCTTTTGATACCAAAATCGTCACGTTACGACGAAGTTTATTACACGAGTCCAAAATGTTAAGTACTACAGCTGTTTGAACCGCATTTACAATGTTTACTGCAAGACTGAATGTTTTTTCAGCTTCTGTGTACAAATGTGATTTGTAAGCTATTGGTACCGTTTCTCCCTCATTAGAGGTCAGGTACGTGAATCCGCATCTTCCTGGGATGACTCGGATTACAAGGTTGCGTGTGTTATCGCGAGTTTGCAATTTTGTTTTAGCTAACATGTCTGTTTGCATTGATCTCAAAATTTCTGTGTGTTTTTGAGTCCAATTGATTGGTTTAAAATCAGGTTTTATTAGTTCATAGAGAGGTTTAACCCACTCTGCATAATTTAGAATGTAAGTTCTTCCGAAATTCAGGAAACCTAGTATTGATTGTAAGTTCTTCAGTGTCTTTGGTGCTTGGAGTACAGCGCATTTCTCTAAGAAATTGTCTGCTAGGCTTTTGCCTTCACTTGATAATTCTTATCCTAAAAATAGGACAGTTAGATGGGCAATTCGTGACTTTTTAAAGTTGAATTTGTAACCCTCTGCTGCGAACCCAAGTATTATGGTGTTCACTCTTTTCAAGTGAGTATCCAAGTCATCATCTGTTAGATAGATGTCATCGACATAAGATAATGCCTCATCATCATACATTTGTAGTAACTCTGTTACCCTTGCTGAGAATAAACCTGGGCTATTCTTGAACCCCTGTGGGAGTCGACAGAAATTTTTCTGCGAACCCATTATTGAGAAAGCGTCAAATACCTGCTTTCAGGTGCTATGTTTTGACAAAAGAACCCATTAGAGATGTCTAATGTCGTTTTGTATTTTTTGCGCACAATGTTATTCATTAGTGCTGCACTGTGTGAGTTTTGTACTGCAAATGTCTTGCAACATGAGTTAAGGTGTCTGTAGTCCAAAACTAGACATATGAATCGTCTGGTTTGGAGACAGGAAACAAAGGATTGTTCATTTGTGAGGTGCATGTTTCAATCACCCCTTGGTATTTAAGTTGATCTAAGATCTCCCTGACTTGTTTTTTAGCTTCTTGCTTAATCGGGTACTGCCTCTGTGCAGTTGGTTGACATTTTAACTGTATTTTAAGAGGAGGAGAGTCCTCATCCCATCCAACATGATTTTTATATAATGCAGGAGCTTGGGCTACTGCCCACTTTCTTGCAAGTGTATATTTTTTATGAATTGGAATATGATTTGAGGAGGCAGGCATAATCATTTCTTCGCCATGAGGGCACTCCCTGACAAACTCTGGTGGCCAGTCTTTTTCAGCTAAAAGGATGTCATAGCCTTTGGAAAGGTTATCCCAAAATAGACCCCTTATTTTCCTAGTCTTATCTCCCTCTATACGTAATGTTATTTCGTATATTTTATGAGGATTGCTAACTCTGGTATCTTCAGTTTCCACCTGAATGTATTCATTTGTGTCCACTGTCTCCAGATGATTCATCAGGATCTTGCGAGCTATGGTCACTTCTGCTACGCTGTCTAGCACTGTCTGGGCCCACTCTCCGTTTTTCAGCTGTGTCCTCAGTATCCTCTGCATGTTTGATTATTTTAATACTGGCTACCTTCTTTTTTGGAAATTGAAATTTTTTTAGTTTGATGAGCAGGTTCCTTGTCTTTGGACTTGACGTGCTCTTCCCTGTGTTCTGACCGTCCTCTTCTTTCTGATTTCTGCGAGGAAGTCTGAAAAGATCGAGAGGGACGTGTATCAATATCTTGATATGTATCAGGTTTCTTTAAATTATCCCTATTTCTAAGGTTGTATCTTTTCTCAGAGGGCTCCCTCTGGGGAGACTTGTGTTCTTGGTCCAGAGATCTTTCTCTCCGCCGAGGAGACCTTCCTCTGGACTGGAATCTTTTTTCTTTGGGAGTGGATAGTTTATTTCCATCCCAGCTCTTTTTTGGAGTATTTAGATTATTTTTAATAAATATCTTTTCAGGATTTTCAGTTAGTTGGGGTTTAACTGGTTTCCCACCCAAACTATCTCTTCCTAGTTCTTCATAGGATTTTTCTATGATTCTGGCAAGTTCAAATGGCTGTGCTGCTATATCTGTTTCTTTCAACTTCTGGGGGATCGCCACAGATGCTGCTTCTCCTTTTATGTTGGCTAATAATATAGCCGAGACCTGCTTGAAGTCTTTTAGTAATTTCATACCCAGAGTTAAAGCAGGTTCTGGACCGTATTCATTTTGAATCTGTCTTAACACATCGGGTATTACCGCCATGGACGGAACACCATGTGTTTTTGTGTAAATGGAAGCAAAGACTGTGCCCCAAGTGTCACAGTCCTCTACATGTGGTGCGATCCCCATTGGAAGACAGATAGCCAGAATTCTGTGTTTCTCAGTAGGGGTAGTATCCGGAAATACTGCCTCTATTTGAGTGATTTTTTGTGCTAACCAGAATGGAATTTGTTCCCGTTTTATGGGTACTTTACCCAGACATGATTGTATGTTCTGTGGTGTAATTTTGTTTGTGTTCCCCTGATGAGGGGTCAGCTGTGGAATGTTAATAGCTGGTTGGACTGTTGAAGTCTGCATTACATATTGGACTAATTGTCTATGTATTTTAAATATTATTTTTAGCTGGGCTAAAAGTTCTGGTACTGACATTTTTTCAATGTCTGGATGTGGTGTGTAGCTGGCTAGAACCGGCCACATTGCTCCTGGTCTACCTAGTGGACCAAGTCTGGTGATGTGATTATTATGTTTTAGGGCGCCTTTAAACCAGAGCAGGTGCTCTTGGTATTTTAATGGGATTTCCACCTCCTCGAAAGGAGTGTACTCTTCCGGAGGTTCCTTTATTTTGTAATAGTGGAATTTGTGTGTGACAGCGTTTGCTGCTGGAAAGTTTATCCATGAATAGAATACCTCTGTCTGCCGATATTCATGTGCCTCAATTACGAATATGACTGTACCACGTCTTGATGTCAGTCCATTTTCTATAAGTTTAAGAGTTATAGTTTTCCTTATGTTGACCGGAATGAGTATAGCATTCGGGTCATTCTGTAGGAGACTAGTGTCATCCTCTAGGAGTCGAGCTGCTATTCTAGCTGCCTCCCTTTCGTCGTCAGTTTCTGACATTTTTACTGACAGAAAGGTTTTTGTTGCAGATCAAGTTTCAAGGAAACAAAGATTAGGTGCACAATATTTTGGAACACTGTATCCTTCAACGTTGACTAAACCAAGAACTATACATAGAAATCTCTTCCTACTAAGTTCCAGCGGATTTTAACCTTTTACCCACTCCAGACGTCTTTTGGAGTATTTACGGGAAAAGGGTCTGTGTGAAAAAGCACGACTGAGTTACTCTAACGTCTTGCGTTAGATTTATCGCCTTACCAAACGTTGGGCGCCATGTAGTGTAGTTCCTATATTCCCAATAGGCTCTGCGCATTGGAATAATATATTCAGCAGTGTAGACGTAGGACTGAGGTCGACTAGGTCTCTACTGACTATATTAGACTTAAGGTTTGCCAGATAGCTCAGAGGTCACTAGAAACTTTCTCGAATAAACGAGGAGGATTTTAACCTCCCTGGATAGACAAGAAGGGATTAGCTTCTGACAACCATAAAACATGACAACTTTGCTCTCCCTGAATAAGAGTGTATCTCTAGAGTCGTGTGAAAACAAAAGACAGCTATTTCACTCAGTCAAATGTGCGTACTTAGTTTCACCACAATGCAGAGAAAAGAGAGACGGGCGTTTTCAATAAAAGGTGTTATTTATTGAGCAGTCTTCTTCCTCATACAAGAGAAATGAATTGCCACATTTGCAATACTCATAGTAAAGTAAAGTGCGTACAGTAAAAGGAGTATTATGAAATAATACTGTAAAAGCATTGATATGGTTTCTTAGCCATATGATACTTTAAAATAGATAAAATATATACATACATATATACATTGACTAATCGTACTCAACCTGTGCTTCTAAATACGCCTACCCAGGTGTACCTGACCTAAGCCTAATACGTGGGAAGGAGTAAGTAAGTAGCAGTTTAAGTTAAGTTTGTTTTGCCAAGAATCTGACTCAAGAATTCTCTGTAAGGGTTTAGTCAGTTCCGTACCTGGATAATAGAAAGCAGGAGGTCTTGAATCTCTCTCTCAGGACTCGATATCCCAGTAACGCGCGAAGGTATCTGGAAACACCGGAGCTGGATTTCTCGGCAGGAGAAAAGACAGCGTCTCTCGCAGTGCGTCAAAGAGGAGGGGCAGCGTCCGTGGGCTCTCGGGCAAGTAGATAGCTGCTCTGCTCCAAAACCACCACCGTGCCTTTGCTTAAGGCAACGTTGGTATATTTATACCTGAAAGGTGCCGGGTTTGACGTAAGGTTGGACATAAGACGTCAATAAAGATGTCACTAAGAACTGGCCGTTCTTGCAGTGCTTTACAGGAGTTCTAGGACGAAATGAAAACAAAAGCAAGGGGGATTTCCCAGGTTGCTGGAGGTTTGGTTTTGTTTAGAGAACTCGTTGTGCTTTCTAGGGGGCCGGTGAAGTAGCCTTGCTTAATGTGACAGCATGTGCTACGACTGAATTATGGATATGATTACTATGCCGTTGTATGGATATTATTGATTATAACCGGACAAGGGCATAAAATAGAAATATCGATTCAGGTTCCTAGATAAAAACACTACAGCAACTTCTATTTTAGGGAGGTTATCATCTGCTAGATACGGGGATTTCACCACTCTGTTATATTCTAAGTCATGATAAGTTGTACTGTAGCTTTAATGAAATGTAATGTTCTGTGGTCACTGTGTTTGTGAGGTCATCACACCCTGTTCATGGTAGAATGTTATGTTTCAACACATGACACAAACTGATCACGCTCAGGTGACACTGGCAGATGAAGAGATGTGTAGGTTTCAATTGAATAAATCTTATTTTATTCACTCATCTGAGTACTGGATTTACTACATATTTTTGGCGACGCGGGCCTACACAGCTGAACCCACGCATCTATCTTCAACTCTACAAAAGGATTTTTCTTCTTAAATCCTCATCAACTCATCTGCTTCAACTGTCATCTTCCATCAATTTCTTTTAACCTTCAAGAAGACATCAAAGACTATCAAAACAAGCTTCAAGGGGCGTGGCTACGATGGCGGCCTGAACGGACGTGCTTTGTGTGGCTCCTCGGCCCTATGCCCCATAGCACGGTGTAACTTGCTGAAATTCCCCCAAAGCCTGCTCATACTTACACCATTGGGCGGTACCCCATCGCGACACGTTCCTGGCCGTGTCTAAGAGCAACAGCGGACACCTACGACCCACCATGACCGCCGCCGGCGAGATCGGCGTAATGGCGGCGCAGAGCTGATGCTGCCCGACGGAGCCTGCGACGGAGGAGCGGTTGAGGTACTGGGTTTTTAAGAACCGGTACCGAACCTACAGAACCGGTAACCCAGCGGTGCCAGGGGATCAACACCCAGAGACCTCGGGTTCTCCTGAGTCAGACCTACAGAAACTTCAGAGTCTTCCAGGTGAAGTCAAAGATTCGTTTATTGGCTGCAACCAAGGTGACAGGGTCCTAGAAGTACAATACCAGTATATTCAGGAGACTGCACACTTTCACAAAGTTAGGTTTCTCTTCTTATACACAATTTTCACCCTTGGGCAAAACATTCCTTGGATTCGCGGTATTTCATTTATGGTTACTGATTACAGAAGAAAAGCAGAGTCATGATGACATGTACATATTTCACTTCGTGCTGCTCATAACAAATCATCCGGCAAGGCCCAACATTTCATCAGATATCGCTGGACCCCTAATAAAAATGGTCACCTCCCCATCATAAAATAAGTGAGGAAAAGGAGTGGAGAAAGATGTGAGCGAGATATGGCAGGTGTGCGCGCTGAAATGGCTTTATGGCCGGTTGGGCCTAGATGCTATCTTGCTCGGCCACTGGGAGGGAACTGACCTAACGAGTTCGGCCTGGGGCAATGGTTCTAACTTGTACTGGGGTCAGGGAGAAGTCGATTAAGGAGTATGTGTCCTTGTGGAATCAAATTCAACTGGATTAAGGCCTATGTAGAGGGCAACATGCAGCTAAGGGTTTAGAAGGTAAATGACGATTTCGAGGTGAAATCGTCACTCGAATATGCCGAAAATACATGTACTTGATGTACTCGTCATTCTCGGTCTTTTGATACCAAATTCGTCCTATTTCGACGAAGTTTTTATTCTCGAGTCCAATACTATAATATGAATCCAGATTTTTCAGAACCACAGACCCTCCTTTTGCCCTTACATAGGCAATTAATCTATCCTCATGTCAATCTGAGTCCAGATCTATATTCCTAAAGTCATTGAGATGTTGCTGCAACATCATTCTAGTGCTGAGCTCATGTCTTGACACAGGCCTCCTTACACATGATGTAACACAGAGGCCACATATTGCAGGAGCACACTGTATGCATAGAAAGAACAGAAGAAGAATGGCTAAGACCATCCCAATGACCATCAGAATTTTCCATCCCCAGGCAGATATCAGTCCCCAGAACCATCCCATTAATGACCAATCTCCTTTATCCACATGAATAGATTCGGAAATCTTATGTAGTTTGGAGATGGCCCCGTACACTGTTGGAGCATTATCTGGAATAAAAATGCAACAACTGGACTGGATCAATTTGCATACTCCACCTCGGTCCGCAAGTATTACATCCAAAGCGACCCGGTTCTGAAGGGTCATCAGTCGATCCGACTGGAGCTCAGCAGTCAGGTTACTAAGGGCACCAGCAGTTTCAATCACGGTGGATTCAACTACCCTTGTTAATTGCCTTATGTTTCTGCTGTTAACCATGGCTCCCCAGAACGGCAGAACACCCATTGCAAAGTCACCAAATTCTTGACCTGCAGTGTCTTCTTTACTCAAAACACCTCTAACTACCCTTGTCCGATGGTAATCCGCCGCTGCTGTGTAGGTGGGAGGTAACAGGAATGAAACAAAACATGAGCCCGAGAAGTCAGGGGGCAACCATGTATAGGCTCTATCATGACAGATGAAATAAGTACCCTTAGCGGCTAAAAAGGCAGGGGAAGTCTGAGATCCAAAAACGTACGTTTCTGTGCAGACACTCTTCCCTAGCTGAGCTCTGGGATTCTTACCAATACCTTGCAGACACAGGTGACCTTGATGGGGTACGATCCAGATAGGGGACGATCTCTTGGCTTGCTGTTTCTCACTTAATGTAGTGCCATATCCGGTCACATTCCAACCTACATATGCAAGTATCTCATCATCCGGGGAATCTTCGTAAGAAGTTACTTCCTTGATCATGTCAACTATACCCTTGACTAGGGCGCTAGTCTTGAGGTTGTCTTTTACAGAACGTAGGGGTTGGATTTCTCGTGCATATATGAACATTGTCCTATATGCCCATACTGACCCATTGTGACTAAATGGCAGGACCAAATAGGGGATACCTCTATCCGTGGTGTGGGGCATGAGACCACACACCCAACAGTTGGTTGTGTTCATTACAAGTTGGTGTTGGTGTAATAGCTGAACGAAGGAGTTATTAATGAACTCTAATCTCCTATTTGATTCGTGGTCAGGCAAAGGGAGGAAAGAATGAGAGGGAACAGTAGGAGGAGGTATGGGTGATGTAGTGGGCGCAAATGTCACATGAAAATAAAATAAAACATAGCTTATCAAAAAGACCATTACGCTAAGTAGCATAAAAATACACATTATTATAAAAATTTTCTTTTTCATTGTTTTCAAAAGTCTCTGCTTAAAGTTCATATGTTTGGCAGTTCTCTCCACGTCAGGAAACTCCATCCTCTCTAAGGTGCTGCCCGCGGCGGTAGGTTGTTTCTGCTAAAGGATGCTTCCGTCAGTCTAGGGTGACTCCCTTGGACCAACTGGAACCAGCGACCTATTGTCGTCAGCTGCACCCAAAAGTCTTTAATCAACCGCGACCCTAGCAGCGGAACCCGGATGGCGGTTCAAGAAAAACAAAAATAAGCAAGTTACCTAGATGGGAGAATCTGCACTTTCAAAAATAGGATTTGGGGAAAAAAACGTATTTTATTAGTCCACAGGTTTTTCTCTCGGATCATAAAATAAATCACTTTTACTTTTAGTCTGTTTTTCTTGGTCGCAAATTGTAGCGTCTTTTCCCGGGTACTGTCTGGTCCAGAAATAGTAGCTCAGGTTCCACAGAGTTCAATTGTTCTGATGGCGGCGTAGTTTCTTGAAAAATGTTCTCGCTTTCACAGTCAGGGTTGGTTTCTTTTACACGTTCATCAGTGGTGCGCTCTGAGTCGGTGCCTCCTTTCTGGACCCATTGGTCGTGTGGCAGAGGGAAGGGTATCTTCTTACAATGGATCCCGTGGACCCAATTGGCCTTCCCCTCCACTTTAACAGTCAACCTTGTGGACAGGAGGACGAGGTGAGGCCCGGTCCATCTGGGCTGGTCGTTTCTTGTCCTCTGGAAATTGCGGACCAATACCCAGGAGCCGGGGTCAATGGAGTGACCCGGTGTCTCAGAGACCGGAGGCAAGGTGTTGTGGACCTGTTGATATAAAACACGCAATTTAGCCGTCAATTCATACAAATAGTCAAGCAAAATGGGGTGTTGCAGCTCGCTAAACTTCATGGGCCTAGGCACTCCCCATATGTTGGCTGGCCGACCAAAGATTATCTCATAGGGGCTGAGCTTCATTCGCGAATGCACAGTCATTCTGGTGGATAGGAGTGCTAAGGGTAGAGCGTCGGGCCATTTAAGACCCGTGCTCGCTTGGATTTTGGCCAATTTAAGTTTAAGCGTGCCATTGTAACATTCCACTAATCCAGCTGATTGGGGGTGATTTGCAGCGTGGAACTTCTGCCTAATGCCTAGCCCTTCACACACTCTTTTCATCACACAACCCACAAATTCACTTCCGTTGTCCGACCAGACCATTCTAGGCATTCCGAACCTGGGGAAGAACTCTTTCACAAGGGCTTTCGCTGTGGACAAGGCAGTATTGTCCCTTAGGGGATAAGCTTCTACCCATCTTGAGAAGGCACAAACAACCACGAGCACACATTTTAAGTTGTTGCACCTCTCCATGTGTATGAAATCTAGCTGCAAAACCTCGAACGGATACATAGGAGGTGCAAAATGACCAGCTGGAGTTGGGGTTCCCCTACCAGGATTGTGCTTCAGACATACCATGCAATTCTTGACAACATTCTCTGCACACTTGGGAATCCCTGAATTCTTCCACACTGGGGCCAACGACTCGCAAATCCCTTTCGCGCTGATATGGGCCATCCCATGAGCCATTGTAACCACTGCAGGCACATATGTATCGGGTAACAACCATCTCTGTTGCTCTGTCGATTCAATCCAACAACCATTTGCATCCATTCTCCCTGTACTTTCTCTCCACATGCTTAACTCTTTCTTCGTGGCCTCAGCTTGGATGGACTTCACACTTTCTATCGTGTCTTCACATATTCCAACATCACCAGTCCATCTTTCTGGGCTCGCGACATACATTCGGCTCATCATATTCTTTGCCGTTTCCTTAGCAGTTTCATCAGCGAATGCATTTCCACGACCAACGTCATCAATCACTTTCTTGTGTGCACTACACTTCACAATCGCTACTTTCAGGGGCAACGTCAGTGATTCAAGAAGCTCATTCACCAACTGACCATGCTGAATCTTAGCTCCATGCGAAGTCAGGAACCCACGTTCTCTCCACAATCGTCCAAAACTGTGAGCCACTCCAAAAGCATACTGACTGTCGGTATAGATAGTCACTTTCATTCCTTTGGATAACACACATGCTCTCGTTAGTGCCACGAGTTCAGCGGCTTGAGCTGAACCATGTGGTATTCGCGCAGTTTCAACGATTGTGTGCAAAGTTGTGACAGCATACGCTGTAGTCACGTTACCATTTGGGAGTTTAAAGCAGGAACCATCCACCCATAATGTACCATCACATTCAGCAAGAGGAGTGTCGAATAAATCAACTCTCCCTTTTGTCTCTTCCTCTGTTCTGAGGAAACAATCGTGCTGTTCTGAAGCATCCGATTCCTCAGTAATTGGTAACAATGTGGCTATGTTCAAGGTACTGCATCTTTTGATGTGCACATGGCTCGCTAGTAGCGTCAATTCATAACTGGACAGTCGAGCACTAGTTAAATGCTGTGTCTTGGTCCTATTTAACAATGTGTCTACTGCATGTGGGACCATCACGATTAGTGTATTATTCATTACTAGACCTGCAGACTGTTGAATAGAAACAGCTGCTGCTGCTGTGGCCCTTAAACAACTTGGCAATGCTCGTGCTACCGGATCCAAAGTTGACGAAAAATAGGCGCATGGCCGCTGTCTATCTCCGTATAACTGAGTCAGCACGGACAAGGCACAGCCCTCCTTCTCGTGGACATATAATGTGAAAGGCTTACTGTAGTTGGGGTTACCTAACACAGGGGCCGAACATAATGCTGTGCGTAATTCGAGAAAACTTTTCTGACACTCATCGGACCAAGGAATGGGATTGGGTGTATTTGTACACGTTAGTGCCAATAAGGGTTTGGCTAATAACGAAAAATTTGGAATCCACTGTCTACAGTACGATGTAATGCCCAAGAAAGCGCGTACTTCTCTCTGCGTTCTTGGCACATTCAATTTAGCTATTGCCTGAATTCTTTCTGGGGTCAGTTTCCTTCCCTCCTTCGATAAGAGATGACCTAAGTAGGTCACTTCTTGTCGGCAATATTGAAGCTTGGAAAGTGACACCTTGTGATGTAGATCACATAGATGACGCAGTAATTCCAACGTGGCCATTTTACATATTTTCTCAGTGTCCGCAGCTATGAGCAAATCGTCCACGTACTGTACGAGAGTGGAACCTTTGGGCAAAATCATTGTGTCAAGCTGACTTTTCAGAGCTTGACTGTATATTGAGGGGCTTTCACAGTAGCCTTGAGGAGCGCGTTTGAAGCGGAAGCTGCGACCACCTAAACTAAAGGAAAAAATATCCCTGCTTTCCTCAGCAATCGGGATACTGAAGAAAGCATTTTTCAGGTCAATCACCGAAAACCAGGATGCGGATGCTGGAATCCTAGTCAATAATGTTGTAATGTCGGGGACAACTGGGAATTGTGGTACAACTATCTTATTTACTTCCCTAAGATCGATCACAAATCTATACACAGGTGGCTGAGAAGGGTCAGTTCGTTTTAAAACAGGCAGAACAGGACTATTGCAAACATTGCCTCGTGTTTCTTCAATTACGTCTTTCTCGATTAACTCGTAAACAATCGCTAGCAAAGCTTTTTCGCCTTCATTGGATATTCTGTATTGGGGAATTCGTGGCATTTTGACATTCGGTTTCAATGTTACAATATACGGTGGAATTTCTAAAAGACCTACATCATTCGGACCAGTAGCCCAAAGAATATCTGGAAGAAATGCCAATTCTGCTGGAAGTGCATTTCTCGACAAATACATGGGAGAAACCACTTTCTTACCTAAAGTAAGTTGTACTCCTGAGGGAGAACAGTACAGAGTCGCATACAATCTTTTTAGCAAATCTAATCCTAGCAAATTTTCACCACAACCTGTTGTCAAAATAAGGGGTGCTTCGAATTCACAAGGACCAACAGAAAGAGATAAAGGGTCAGAAATCGGATTTCTAACGGGGCGCCAGAAAAACCTACGGAAACGTTCATTTCGCCAGACAAAGGTGCGCCAGGGAGTTTGGAGTGCATAATCGAACTCTTTGTAGCACCAGTATCCAACAGAAAAGGTTCTGACACACCCGATGTAATCACCTCAACGTAAGGTCCACTCTGATCTACTGGAACTGAAACAACTCCCTCTCCTTGTCTAAGGCTGTCCTAGCAATCATTACTCTCCCACTGCTCATTTTCTGTGTAATACTCATCGACGTAGTATTGAGCTGTCCTGTCAGATACGTTATTTTGCTGGTCAAACCTGTTCATAGAGTTTTGTGGTGGAAGGGGACGTGCGTCCTGAGGGGCGTTTCCACGCCCTCTACCTCTAGGCGCTTGCTGACTACCACGACCTCTTACGCCAGAAAATCCATTTGCCCGTTGTGGCAGGGCAGGACAGTCATATTTGTAATGACCCTCTTGTTTGCAGTATAAACACTGGTTGGGACCTACGCGGTTTTGATTGTAATCGAATCTCTGCAAGTTTCTCTGAGGCTGCTGAAAAGTGTTCTGGTACTGATTCGGACCATTATTATTTCTGTTACCACCACCACGTGGCGGATAGGCTTGCTGTAGCAAAACCTTGGTTTTGAGTTCTCTAGCTTTCTTCTCTACTTTATCTTTCTCATCCTTGTCTCTATTCTCGTAGTACTGTGCGGTAGCTAATATCTGGGCTGAAGATGAGACTGCCCAAGAACTTTCTGAATCTTTTAATTTCCTACACAAGTCTGGAAGTAGATTGTGCACAAATTTATCGACAAACAATCTCTGACCACCTTCTGTGGTCATATCTTGACCGCTGTGGTCAATGAATGTTTCTTCAAATCTGGTGAAGAAATCTGAAACAGTTTCTTCTTTCTTTTGCTTGCATGCAGATAACTTATCCCAATTTACGCGTATTGCAGGCATTATTGTTTTCATGTAATCTACTATCCTACCAGGTAGTTCCGCTATTAGAGGCTCAGGCTTGGCACCACCAACTTGTCGTGCATCTGCAGCAGTAATATTAGCCCACGTGTCACCTAATTTCTGGTCATGATCTACATGACGAATTTTTCCCCATAAAGGCTGTGGAACAACGTTCCCGAATAACATATCGATATCGGCCAAATTCATTATACATGACCCAGCAGTTTGCGACAATTCTTTATAGTACCCTGCAGGATTTTTACGCGGATCTGGTAGTGTTTGTTTGAGTGCTAAAACTTCAGCTCGCTTCCATGGAACATGTACCCATACTCGGTGAAAGTGGGGCAGGACAGGTGGGACAGCTGTCGCGTCACCCTCTCTCCACTGTGGGGGAACTTCTCTCATAGGGTATTGTCGTGCCTTTTTCCTACTAGATGCACTAAATTCCGATGGTGACCCAGAACTGCTTCCCTTACTTCGATATGATAATAGCATTTCAACTGCTTTTTCTACATCGGGACCTACAATCATACCCTCTCCAAACTCAAATCGTACACGACACATCTCTTGTGGGATGCATTCTTGATCATTGTCTTCTAAATCCTCGCCAAGAAAGACACACATTTGTTCGAACACATATCTCTGTGTCGCTGTTTCCCATTGATGGAAAACTTCCATGACAGACTGTAAATCATATTTTGCAGTGTCCATGACCCATTTCCGAGCTAAACCATTCAGGGAATCTCTCTCTTGATAATCAGGCAGTTGACTTCGCAACTGTCTTCTACTTATGTTAGGGGTCGCAGCAGGCGACCCAAAAAGGGGTAAAAGAAGATTAGTAACAGTGCTGGCCATTTTCTGCCGAAGGGAAGGTGAAACTGAAGGACAAACAGATGAAAAAACGGGGTGAGATAAGGCTGTGGTAGAGATGACTGAAGAGGGATCAGTAATAATAGATGTGGTACTAGGCAAAATCGTAGAAAACACAGGAGAAACAGAAGTTGTCGGTGGGCCTGAAGGAGGCTGCACCGAAGAAGTAGGAGCCAGCTGAAGAACAGCCGGTGGGTGCTGTGGAAGAGCCGGAGGCGCAGCTTGTGCAACTAAAGGTTGCGGGGGTGCTGTGGCATTCTGCGCATAGGGGGGTGGTGAAGTTAATAATTGCGACATTAATTGGTCTTTTTCACGCTCTTTTGCTGTCCCTTGCTGAAGAGACGGCAAAACTGGATAACACTTATCTATTGCCATTTTACGTTGCCTGTGCAATTGCGGCAGTTAAAATGTCAGCCTTACCTAAGATCTTGTATATCTTCCAGACCCTCCCGGTACTGCCGCCGCCAGGCGCGCTTGCCGATCTACAAAATGCTCTCCACCAGTTCATCTGGGAAAAGAAACGCGCAAGGCTGCATAAGCAAGTGGCGCACAGAGGTGTTGATGAGGGAGGCCTCGGGATCCCTAACCTCCTGCAATATTTTCAGGCCTCACAGCTCTGCTATTTAGTGGAGTGGTACAGGCCCAAGTCCGAAAAGAGATGGCTATTTCAAGACAGGGCGATGGCTCAGACATCACTATGGAAGATCCCATTTCTTGCCCGCCAGCATAGACCACGATACCTCCTACGCTCCCCTATCACACGCACCATCATGAAGACCTGAGACATGGTGCCGGTCAGGAGGGGCCTGACGACTTTTCCCTCCCCACTCACTCCGCTTTTTGATAATCCAGAATTCCCACCGGGCACTGATCCTCGTGCCTTTCTACAGTGGCGTGATACAGATTGCCGCTCGGCCGGCCATCTCTTTGACGTGGGGGGTTTCTCCCCTTCGCCGATATCACGCGGAGCTACGGAATGACCAAACCTCACATGTTCCAATACTTCCAACTCCGCCACTGGCTCCTGCACCCGGATTGTGCTCCCCTAGTTGGTCGGCAAATGACGCCATTCGAGCACTGGCTGGTAACGAAAGACTCGGATAGGCATCTTATCTCAGACCTCTACAAGATGTTATCTCCCGTGGCCGGCCCAGTTAAGACGGCGGGACAGAAACGCTGGGAATCAGAACTCGGAAGGACATTATCACCCAAAGAGTGGGGATTCATACACTACAGAGCTCCACACACCATTCGTAATACTAGTGCCAGGGAATCGGCGGTGAAACTGGCCATCTACTGGCATCTTACCCCAGCAAGACTCAACCAGGGCAATCCTCTTCGAAGCGCGCTGTGTTGGAGGGGCTGTGGTGAAAGGGGCACCTTGACCCATCTCCTGTGGGAATGCCGCGCTCTGCAGGGGTACTGGAAAGCGGTTTTAGACGATATCGACTCCACATTTGACACTGAAATCCCGCGCTTTCCAGCATACACAATCCTAGGGCTGCCCAACGCACTCACATTTCCCTTGAGGTCACCTCGTGGCAAACAGATAGGCATTGCCATGCAAGCGGCATCACAACACGTCCTGTCACTATGGGGATCCACCACCATACCCACCCACACTGGCTGGCTGCATAAAATGTGGTTCACATTAGGCATGGAACGTATCCAGGCCACGCTCACACACTCGGCTAATTCATTCCGGAAGGCCTGGCAACCGCTCCTGTCCCTCCTGTCCAGAGAATTTCACGAAATCACATGCCCAAAATATCTCCGCATCCTGCGGCTCACGGAACCACCAAGAGACCCACCACGAACTTGAACACCTTGATACACACCAACCTGAGCGTGCTATGATAGAGGCTCCAGACAACTGGCATACTGGTCGGGGTGGGGGGAGGGGGATGACGTTGGGTAAAGGGTGGGGGGTTGGGTTCTTCTTATTGTTCTGTTCGATTGACATTCTTACATGGCACCTTCACCGAAGTGTCGGCAACGCATCTCCGTGTGGGCATGGTTTATCTGCTTCCTTGAAGATTCATAGAGAAGACGTGCCTGTCTGTCTCGCTCGCTATATAAGCCTACTGCATATCTACTGCATTGCATTGCCTGTCTTTTTTGCTCTTAAACTCAATAAAAATAGATTTGAAATTAAAACAAGCTTCAACACTTCCAGATAAGACCTTCAACACAAACTTTCAAGATAAAACCACAGCTTCAATACTCCCAGATAAGTGACTTTAAACCTAATTCAAAGATTTTCTTTCTTTTGCTGTGTACAATTTACAGTGTTTTCCAGTGGTCTTGGTTACAGTGTATGACTTTCACCCTACGTGTGTTTGGACCGTGGCATTTAGATTTCTTTCTTTCTGCGGTGAAGAAAGTAAAAAAAACGGAGCGTATTCCCTTTGTGCAACCCGCACGTCTTTTTCATGTTGTTCACTCTTTATCTTCTTCTGCTACCAATTTTTTTTACATTTGAATGAAAGAGTTGAACCTTAGTACGTGTTTGTGAAGCGCCGCTTTTTTTAATTTTTATTTTTTTAAAAAAACCTTTATTAGCAAGTAAAGAATACAATTACAGGCCAACAACCACCAGGGCCGGCCAGTCACATACAATAACAGTAGCGCAGTAATACACAGCTCATCAGCCGACAACCGAAGGTTCGGCAGCGATAATGCACGACATTACTCAAAGTGCTACGTATGAAAGGATGTTGAAAAGGTTTCACGTTTTATACAACTAAACAAAAACACATAAACGAAGAAAGAGTCGAGGCTGTACCCTGCAATGTAATATCAGTTCCATATGACGCGGGGAGAGGCGAACAAAGAGCAGCATTAAGAAACAGGAGAAATATCGGGAGAAGGGGGGGGGGGACACAGAGCAGGAAACAAATCGTAGAACACAGGAAAAGAGGAAACCGAAACGTACAGTCAAGGAGAACAAGGAGTGTCGGGAGGTTCAGTAAGGGGGGGGTCACATATCTCCCCTCTGTATGAGTTCCATTGGGCCCAAACCATACCCCATTTCTTGGGCCTGCCACGGGAGACATATACAATTTTTTCTCTGAACATACACCAGTCCATGTTCTCTTCCCAGTTGAGAACTGATGGTGCCCTTTGAGATCCCCACAGTTGAGCGAGGTCTCTTTTCGCAACCATGTTCCCCAGCGTGACCCATTGAGTCTGAGCAACAGTGCAGTCATTCGGCTCCCAGATGTTCAACAAACAGCGCCTGGCCTCAGGCAACAACTCAACACCCGTCACCTCACCCATCACCGCATGCACTCTAGTCCAAAAAGACACCACTGCTGGACATTCCCATATGATGTGGAGGAAAGTAGCAAGCATACCACAGCCACGTCTACACAACCCATCCGCAGAAAAACCCATATGCATCAATCGTGGACCCGTGACATAGACCCGGTGCAGAATCTTCAGCTGTACGAGTCGCAGACGCGCCGGGATCGCGACCTCTTTAGGAGAGGATATCGCAGCCTGCCAGTCTTCATCGTCCAACTCCAGCCCATCGTTAGCCCAAGCACTCCGAAGCTGAACAAGCAGGTCTGAACGAACAGTAATGAGTTTTTTATAAATAAGAGAGATAGTGCTGTCCGGAACATGTCCGTCCAGCACCCTGTCCTCCAGGGGAGAACACTCCGGGATAGTAGATCCGGCTGGAAAAACCGATTCAATGGCATGACGAACTTGGAAATAGCTAAAAAACTCCGTGTCATTCAAATTTTATTCCTGTTTCAATTCAACAAAGGTCTTAACTCTATTTTTAGCCCAGAGGTCGCCCACTTTACTAATCCCAATGAGGTCCCATCTATCAAAACCCTTCGACGTCCACAACTCCCCTAGTCTCTCTGCGGTGAACAAAGGGGTCACCCTGGTCAGTCTATCCGCCCACCCCGTAGCCACAGTCGCACTACCCCACACTCGCACTGCCACTCCAGTAGGACCCGTCAAGTTCCTCCTGGCGCCTCAAGAATAGAACGCCCTGTAGTAATCGCCCCCGGGCAGCAGCCACCGATCCATCTCAAATGCAGAATTCGGAGCTGGACCGTACATGGCATGGTTAACAGCGCTCAGCTGAGATGCCCAGTAGTATCTTTTAATATCAGGCAATGCTATACCACCGTCGTACCAGGGCAACGTCAACTTCGCCAACGCAATGCGGGCCGTCCGGCCCACACTAGTCTCCGCTGGAGGCCCTCGATTTCGCGAAAATAACTGGCCGGCACCAGATCAAGCGTGTTTTGGACGGCATACAGAAAACGGGGAAGAGACATCATCTTAAACAGGGCGGCTCTCCCCAAGGGGGACAAGAGTAAACTACACCATGCCGCGACGTCCGACCGAAGCCGGACAAGCGGAGGTAACAAATTCCGCTCGTAGCGTACTATGGGGTCCAATGAAATATAGATCCCCAAATACTTAAAGCCACCTCTAGAAACCGGTATCGGGCAAGTGCAGGGCAGAGAGGGCAAGTCTCCAGTCAGTGGGAAAATACAAGACTTGGCCCAATTGATACCTAAACCGGAGTTTCGTCCAAAGGAATTCAAAACGTCCAAGAGGACTCCTAGTGACTTACGGGGGGAGGTCAGGTACAGTAATATGTCGTCGGCATATAGTGATATGCGATCCTCGAAATTAGGGGACCAGCGAATACCCTTAAGGGAGGGCTCCCAACGGAGCCACGCAGCAAGGGGTTCAAGCGCAAGCGCAAATAAAAGCGGCGACAAAGGACACCCCTGCCTCGTGCCCCGTCCGAGAACAAAGGGCTCCGAGGCTCTGCCGTTGACCACAGCCTGAGCCAACGGCTGCTCATACAGAAGCTTGACCCACTCAATGAACTTAGGGCCAAAACCAAATTTAGCAAGGGCAGCCCACAAATACGGCCACTCAACCGTGTCAAAGGCCATCGAGGCATCAAGAGAAACCATTGAGAGACCCCGCCCTCGCAAGGACACCGTGAAGACGGCGGAGATTAAGCGCAGTATTCCGATGAGGAATAAAACCAGACTGGTCTGGGTGTATCAAATCGCTAATCACCGTGACCAATCGATTTGCCAAAAGCTTCGCCAATATCTTGGGTTCCGCGTTCAAAAGTGATATCGGTCGATACGATGAGCAGCGCTCGCGGGGCTTGCCATCTTTATGGATAACCACAATGGACGCCAGCCTCTGGTCCCTAGGAAGGGACCCGAGGTCTCGCGATGCCGCAAACATCCGACAAAGATACGGCGCCATTTTGTCCGGGCACAGCTTGTATAATTCAACTGGTATACCGTTCGGACCAGAGGCCTTCCCCAAGCGAATGGAGCGTATAGCGAGTGCAACCTCATCAGTGGAAAAGTATGCCTCCATAAACACCCTGTCCGACTCTGAGAGACTAGGCAGCGCTAGATCACGAAGCAACAAGTGCGAGTCCTCTTCCGGCATATTCGAGACCGGCGCGTATACAACCCGAAAGTGCTGGGCAAACACCTCGACTATCTCAATCGGGTCCACCACTCGCGTCCCGTCAACTTTCTCAACCACAGGCACCACTCGATTCAGTCTATCACGTTTGTCCAGCCAAGCAATCAACTTTCCCGCTTTATCACCCACATCATACAAACGCCCCTGTTGCACACGGTTCAGCGCCTCGGCCGCGTCAGTCACCAAAGCCCTGTATTCGGATTGCTTGAGAGCTAAAAGGTGCAATCGCTCGGGTGTAACCCCAGACTCCAACTGTTCCTCCAACCCAGCAATTTCAGTTTCCAAGCTCACCACCGCCTCGTTTTTGCGCCTCCTCTCGCCAGCAATCAAAGACAAAGTCTGACCACGAATCACAGTTATATAGGCCTCCCACAGGGAGACCGGGAGGACACTGTTCCCTCATTTTCAGCAAAGTAGAAATCCATACACTTGACCACCTCCGATCTAATTTTGGGATTTTGAAAATGCCATGGATTGATAGGGGCAATCCGACCCCCAGCCCCCAGCTGTACATCAATGTGGAGCCAAAGCGGGGAGTGGTCGGAAATCCCCCTGGCCAAATGCTTGATTTCACGTACCGAGACCAACTGCACCACCGGTACGAGGATATAGTCGAGTCTCGAGAGACTCCCATGAGCTCCCGAATGGAAGGTGTATTGGAGCTGTCCAGGGTGCAGCTGCCTCCAACAATCCGCCAGCCCAAAAGCATCCAAGAATTTCCCCAGCCACAACTGCGATGCGGGAAGAAGCCTGGGGGGCTACGGTCACTCTCCCCGTTAACCACAGAATTAAAATCGCCACCCACTACCAACAAACCATCAGGTAGCCCCAGAACCACCCCACCCAAATCGGTGAATGTAGTAGACTGCAGACCAGGCGGAACATATACAGACAATATGGAGATCGACTTTCCCTCCCACCTCCCCGTAACAGCCGCATAGCGGCCCTTGTCATCCAACACCGTGCCATCTATCTCCAGGGGGAGGGAGTTCCTGACCAGGATGCCCGCCCCCCTCGATCCAGTGGTAAAGCCGGAATGGGCCACCAAGCGGTAACCTCGCCTGTTCAATGCCTGACACGTATTACCCACCAAGTGCGTCTCCTGGAGCAAAACCACATCTGGGGAAGATCGCTTCAAATACTGCAGTACTATCCCCCGCTTTATCCTGTCACCAAGACCGTTAACGTTCCAGCTCAACACCCTCAGCCCCCTACCCCCCATCCCAGAAGTAAACAGTCTGCCCCTCCCACCATGAAACAGGCACATAGCAGCAAATATGGAACAAAGCGCAGCCTCGATACAAACAAGAAAGAAAGAACCCCCCCACCACCCCCCGGTGAACCCGCAAAACACAAACCCCCCTCCCTGCACCCCTGCGGTAGACCAAAAAGCCACCCCAACTTGCAGTGTGCCTATCGCCTCATTAAACTAACCTACAAGAAGAGAGAAAAAGTCCCCAGAGGAGGAAGATTCCCCAGTCCCCCCCACCCCCGGGTATCCATATTATAGAAAAACATAGTCTCTGAGCCACTGCCGTGAAGTCAGGTTCGCCGATGCAGACTCACTACTCCTGTTCCTCCAAGCCACCTTCAGCACCCCTCGAGCTCTCCGGGCCATCATGGCGCGTCGACAAAGTATCTAACCAGTCACTGGCCACCTCAGGGAGGTCGAAGAAAAACGCACGATCTTCATGCTCGATCCTCAGGCGTGCCGGGAAAAGCATAGCATACTTCAGTCCCATATCTCTAAGGCGCCTTTTCACTCCCATGAAGCCCATTCGTTGTTTCTGCACCGCCTGAGTAAAGTCCGGGTAAAAACTGATCGATACATTCTCAAATTTGGTGGGCCCATTCATGCGTGAGGCTTGCAGGATAGCGTCTCTGTCCCGGAAATTAAAAATCCTGGCTATTATGGGCTGCGGAGTGGCTCCCAACTTCGGCTTCCCACCAGGGACCCGATGAGCCCGCTCCACAGCGAAAAGTTTACTAAGGCCCTTCGGTGCCAGGTGTTTCAACACAAGGTCCTCCACCAGGACGTCTACGGGTAGATCAGCAGAGTTCTCCGGAACACCCACAATGCGAACGTTGTTGCGTCTGGCCCGGCCCTCGAAATCCTCCAGCCGACGGGCAAACAGATCATTAGTCGACCGGAGATTGCGAACTGTGGCCTGAAGATCTGAGACATCCGTGGTCAGACTCGCAGTCTTGATATCGAGGGACTTGACCTGTTCATTAGTTTTCCCCAAGTCCGCCCTGATGAGGGTGACCTCGATCGCCACCGTGTCTATCTTAGCTGCCAAGGTTTCATATTGCTGGCCCATGGTGGTCCGAACACTCACAATGGCACCCATAACGTCCTTCAAAGTTGGCTCCTCAATTTCAGGAGCACCGTCCCCAGTTTCCTCGAGGGCCCCACTCGACCCGCCCAGGGATCCCTTAGGACGAGTAAAGCGATCGATAGTCTGGGATTGGACAACCCCTCCCCGGGACGGGTCTCTGGTGGCGCGCTTCTCAAAAACCGCCCTGCCCGCCATGGTGGGCAACAAACTCTGACAGGATCTTTAGGATCTGGTCAAGGTGAATACTGTTGTGGCAAGCTCGTAAAGGCGAGAGGGCAGGGATCCAACGCTGACTGAAGATTGGCAGCAATAACAGAGCCGGTGCGCTGATCGGCTGCGGGTCGCAGACCACAACAACCAAAAACGAAACCGAAAGTAACCCAGGGGTAGAGGGCGTGGCGTATCAGCCGTTGTTGTTCGATTACCACCTGGGTACCTCGGGGACCCGAGCCCCCGGTTGGCATACGATGTAGGCCTCAAAGTTCAAAGTACAGTAAGTCCGGTGTCCGGCGACCAAATCGATTTTCGAAAAGAATATGGGCATCAGCAGGGCAGCAATAACAAGTACCCGTCGTCCAAATCAGGATCGTGCACAGGATAGTTGCGGGAGGGGGAAAGGGTCTCGGGAGCCCTTAGCTCACACGTCCATCTTGGAAACGCGCGAAGCTCCTCCTCTGAAGCGCCGCTTTTGAATATACACTGAAAGCTCACCGGTATTTCCAGAGCGAGCGAAGAGCGAGACTTCGTTTCATTTAAATGTACACTGAAATCTTACAGGCATTTCCAAAGCGAGGGAAGAGCGTATGTTAAATGCGTAACAACGTGATTGCTTCAACGCGCAAGAGCGAGACTCCCTCATTTGTGTACAGCGCTCACCACGTCAACACGTCACAGAACGATATTACATCAACCTATTGGAACTGTTTGCTCCATTGTTTTGCCAACCATCGCAAAGGTGTTTTGCTAACCACGCAGTAGCGTTTTTTTTATCATAAAAGAATGCTGTTACCAACCACGATAATTCCATTCTAAAACACTGTTCATTATTGCTCAATTCTATTCTTTGTTGGCCATATTTTACAACGTCACACTGCTGCCTTCTTCAAACAATCTATTTCTCTACAATAGACATTCTTTTCTCATGATTGTCTTTACTTAGACTGTGGAATCAAAAAAAAGAGGGACATTCCTCAATTCAAACTTTATTCTTTTCAGTAAGGAATGGACATAACACTTTTATTAATTTATTGACATTTTTTATTTAAATTTTACCAATTTCCACGAAGTCTTCTTTACAGTCCATCAATGCTCCGCCTTCTTTTCTTGACACTCCAGGAGATCCTCCAGTGAAGTGGGATATTTGGTTTGACGCCTTTGAGACTTATTTAGGCGCTATTGGAGCTTCAAGATATCGTCCGAAAAGAAAAAAATTTCTTTTACTACATTCTCTTGGTTTCGAAGGGAGATCTATCTTCAAACATTTACCTGATCCTCCTGCTGATAATGAAGTCATCGATGAGTATCAAACTACCATTCTGAAACTAAAACTTAGGTTTGATAAGCAACCAAATCTGATTGTTCTTAGACATAAATTCTTTATGAGGAAGCAATCTGAAAGTGAAGATGTTGATGCTTATATTTCCACTCTCAGGAAGTTAGCTTCTGTCTGTCTTTTTGAGAACTTTACTGAACAATTAATTCGTGACCAATTTGTTGGTCATTGTAAAGATAAACAGACTAGACAGAAGTTACTTTCTATGGATAATCCTTCTCTCGATGAAACCATTAAAGTTGCTAAAAGTATAGAAACATCTCATATTTCTCCTAAAGAATTAGAAGACAAACCAGTAGACAGTGTAAATTTTGTGGGAAATTCAAGAAAGGTTAAGAATAAATCTACAAAGGGTGTCAACAATTTTTCTCCTTGGTTCAAAGATGCTGTTTCTGTACCTAGCAATATTTGTTTACGTTGTGGAAGTTCTACACACAGTAAAGGAGAGAAATGTCCAGCATTGAATTCTACATGTAACTATTGTAAGAAAGTAGGACACTTTGCCACTGTTTGTTTAAAGAGAAAATTTCAAAAGAAAACTATAGCCTGTGTAGTAGAATCAGACAATGACTCAGAAACTGAAACTATATCTGTTGTTACTGATCATATAGAATCTGACGACACATCAATACCTCTAACTGGTGATCCGTCAACTTGTGTTGATCCTATAGTTGAAATACTTGTTGGCGATAAGAAACTTGATCTCCTAGCAGATTCAGGTGCAAGGATTACCATGATTACTGAAGAATTGTTTAATGAAACGTGGGTTGAGAGAGAATTATTTCCCCCTGAAAGAAAACCTATTTCTTATGAAAAACGTAGGATTGCTTTACTAGGATTTTTCGAAGACTACTTAGAGTTTAAGGGTAGAAGAATAAGGGGCAAGGTTTATGTAGCTGTTAAGGGATTGAACATTTTAGGATGGTTTCACCAGGGTCTTTTTGGCATGCAACTTAGACCAGGCACGAAAGAACAAGTTTTGCTTGTTTCCTGTGAAGAGGAAAGCACAATGTGGGTCAAAGAATTTCCCTCTGTTTTTAGTGACCAACTAGGTAAGATCACTGGGTTCAAACATAAAATTATAGTTAAGGATGGGGCAACTCCTATTAAACACAAGCTTAGGAGTGTTCCTTTTAGCATTAAGGAAGACCTTAATAAAGAGTTAACTATGTTATGTGAAAAGGGAATTATAGAACCTACTGACTCCTCACAATGGTTGTCCCCTCTTGTAGTCGCACGCAAGAGAGATGGAAAACTTAGAGTGTGTGTGGACCTCAGGTCCTTGAACAAAGAAATTTGGGTTGACTCACACCCCTTACCTAAAATTACAGACCTCTTTACCAGTATTAAAGGTGCGAAGATTTTTTCAAAATTAGACCTTGCCAGTGCCTATCATCAGATAGAACTTCACCCTGAATTACGATCTCTAACGGCTTTTGTGTCTCCACTTGGTACTTTCCGCTACAAAAGGATGCCCTTTCGACTAGCCTCTGCGGCCTCCGTATTTCAGAGGGTTATGCAAAATTTGTTGAAAGATGTTGAGGGTGTTCTTGTTTTTCAAGATGATGTTTTGATATATGCCAAGAATGATGAAACACATGATGACATTGTAAGGAGAGTTTTGGAAATTTTCAAAAAGAATGGAGTTGTTTTGAAAACTGAGAAGTGCAAGTTTAGTTGCAATGAAATAGAATACTTAGGTCATTTACTTTCTCATGAAGAAATCAAACCAAGACAAGGATTAATTGATGCCATCATGAAAGCACCCGTACCTAAAGACAGATCTGGTGTTAAGTCGTTGCTTGGGTTGTTAGAATACTATTCAAGATTTATTCCTAGCTAAACGTCTCTAGTTAGACCCATCAGTAATCTGCTCAAATTTTCTACAAAATTTTCATGGACAGCAGATTGTGATCGTGCCTTCATAGAAGTGAAGGATATTTTGAGGAAAAGTGATGCTCTTACACCTTTTGACCCTGATTTGCCTTGTTTTATTACTGTTGATGCGAGCAAGGTGGGTTTAGGAGCCATTCTTACTCAACGTTCTAGCGGTAAAGAATATACAGTTGCCTTTGCCTCCAGGGTTCTCAGGAGTGCTGAAATTCAATACTCTGTCATAGAGAAAGAATTATTAGCTTGTGTATGGGCTATCGATAAGTATCGACCTTATGTTTGGGGTAGACATTTCAGTTTAATCACGGATCATAAACCACTGGTGTCTATTTTGTCTGCTGGTCCCAGCAAATGTTGTACACCCAGGATCACTAGGATGGTTACCAAATTACTTCAGTATCAATTCGATGTCACACATATTTCTGGCGGTAAAACCACAAGTGCAGACTTTTTGTCATGTTATCCTCAAAGTAATGATGTGAGTGAAGGTACTAGTTTTCAAGAATTAAATGATGAAGACGAGGAAGATTGTTTTGTGGCATCAAAAGATGTACCCATCTTAGCAGTTGGGTCAGAAGAAGATTGGAGAAGATTTTTGTTAATGGACAAGGTGTTACAAGAAGTGTTCAATTTTATCAAGAATGGCTGGCCTAAAGAGAAGTCTTTGTCTTCTGAATTGCAACCATATTGGAAGGTAGAGTCAGAAATTTCTATTGAAGATGGTTTAATACTGAGATGTGAGACACTCATTCCACCTCACTGTCTTAGACAAACCATTATGAAGGAAGCTCATGATGGGCATCTAGGCATTTCCCTTACAATACGTCATGTTCGACAAGATTTTTGGTGGCCAAGCATGGATAATGAGATCAGAATGCTTGTTGAAAATTGTCCAGTATGCTCTTGTTCTGAGAAATCACTTAAGGTTGTTGTTCCACCTTTGTCTCCTATTGAGTGTCCTAACAGCCCATGGCTTAAAGTTGGTATTGACATTATGGGTCCGTATGAAGTCTTACCTTTGGGGATGAAGTTCATTATTGTTGTGATGGATTATACATCCAAGTGGCCGGAGGTAAAAGTGGTCAAGGAAGCTAGTTCGTCTAGTGTTATCAATTTTCTCAAGGAAATATTTTTGAGAGAAGGTTTTCCTGAGTCTATCATCTCAGACAATGGGACTCAATTTGTGAGTGTGGAATTTCAAACTTTTCTTAAATCCTGTGGTGTCAAACACCTTAAAAGCTCACTTTATTATCCACAAAGCAACGGTCTTGTGGAAAGAATGAACTGTGTTGTGGGTGATTGTATTAAGTGGGCAGTTAAGGGCAAGCATGATGTTTTTGCATCCATTGAAAGTATGCTTTGGTTTTATAGGACAACACCGCATTCCTCCACGAACGTTTTGCCTTTTGAAGTACTAAGGGGAAGGAAAGCTAATACCAGTTTTAGACCGGGGTGGATGTGTAAATGGTCCCACTCTTTAATTGATGTTGAGTCAATTTTGGAAACAGTCAAGACTAATTCTGAATTAACACAAAATAAGGAGAAAGCATGGTTTGACAAAAAGAAGAATGCAAAAATGGTTACGTTGTGTGTGGGAGATTTTGTTAGGATTAAGAATTCAACTCACACAAAGAAAGGGAAGAGTAAATATAGTGAACCCATCAAAATTGTGCGAATTGGTGTCAATGCTGTTCAAGTAGAAGGAGGGTGTTGGTGGAATATTTCGAAAGTTGTAAAAGTAAAAGATGGTGTGGTTTCTGGAGATCGTGTTGTACATGATAGCAACATGAATGTTTCTCGCAGGAAGAGTTCTAGATCTATTACTTTACCTTGTAGATTTCGTGATTAAGTACAGATTTACATTTTTCTTTGCAGTGTCTTTATTTTATAATTTAATCTTAAGTAACCTATTTTATTAGTATTGTTTAGGCTAATTTTAGATAATGTATCATTGTTATTCACACCTACTGTTTCTTTTCACTTTAGGAAGAAAAGGAGGTATGTTATATTCTAAGTCATGATAAGTTGTACTGTAGCTTTAATGAAATGTAATGTTCTGTGGTCACTGTGTTTGTGAGGTCATCACACCCTGTTCATGGTAGAATGTTATGTTTCAACACATGACACAAACTGATCAAGCTCAGGTGACACTGGCAGATGAAGAGCTGTGTAGGTTTCAATTGAATAAATCTTATTTTATTCACTCATCTGAGTACTGGATTTACTACACACTCTCCAGAAGGCCTCGCTATTTTTCTCTAGGGCACTTTTGTGTAGTTGTTCCCACAGGACTTGTTTTAGTTCTCCCTTTCTCTGTTTCCGCGCAATGGTGTACTCTTTCCTGAGGCCACTAATTACCTGGGGGTCTCTGGTGGTTTTGTTCACGGCTACTTTTAGTTTGGTATGGGCCACCGTACAACTATGGTTGAACCACCCGTTCTTCCTAGATTGATCTGTTTTGGACTTTGCTGTCAATAATTCCTTTATTTTTATTAGGATTACAGCAAAGTTGCTAAGGACTTCCTCATCTGTGGCTGCTAAATCAAGGCTTCTCAGGATATGTGGGTAGGCTACTCTGATCAGCTTTTCAGTGATTTGCCCGGGATTTATCTTATCCCATCATATAGAGAGCCCGTTTATCCTTTCTATATGTAGTGTTTTCTGACTTAGTGCATTTGCTATAATCTGTGGGGGTGAATGTAAATGTGTCAGATGCAATTCAAACCTAAGGGCAGAATGATCACTTAATATATTAGGTAACACCTCGAAGTTCCTTACTCTGTTGACGAGAGGATTTGATACCAGGACATAGTCAACTGTTGTTTCAAATCCCCTCCCTAAATATGTTGGTAGCAGCCTGTCTAGAGTAGGTGCCAATTTGTTAACTATTGTAAGACCTAAGGCTGACATAACTTCATTCATGAGGGACCCCAGCTTAGTATGGTTGAAATGGACGAGGGGGCTATCATATTCATCCACTAGCCCGCAGATGTTACTGCTGGTAAGTGGGCAGGGATGCAAGTTAAAGTCCCCCCCATACGATGTTCACGGTACCCTTTTCTCCGTGATCCTGACTGAGCTGGGTGAGGTTATCATGAAGGTTAGACACGACCCTCAAGACCTGTCCTTCCGCTAAGTTGTTATACAGATTAAGCAAGAAGATGGTCTCTTTATTGCTAAAAGAGAGACGGAGGAACTGGAAGTTAACGTCCAATTCTACAACGGTTACTTTTACGTCTTGTATTGTGTTTGTTATAAAAATAGTCAGTCCTCCCTTGGGCCTGTCCATAGCTCCCGCCAAAGCTGATGAAAAATAGGTTCTATAACCTGGAAGATGGAGTTCGCTTGTGAACCATGTCTCCTGGAGGCAAATAATTTTGTACTTTTCCAGGAAACTCAGGACACTACCATCCTCAACCTTAGGGCAGAGGCCCGCAATATTCCAGAAGATGACACTTAAGGCTTGGGAATCTTTTATTAAAGTGCCCCTTGGTGGAGGAGTGGGGTCTGGATTTTCCCCGTTGTCCCCTGGGGGATCTTCATCCGATGGTGGTCAATCAACCATCTCTAGACAGCTGTATCTATTTGCTGTCGGAAAACCTCTTCATCCATCCCTGTAGGCTACCTCTCTTATATGATTCCTAACAGGGTTGCCTTCCCACTCCTCCCTGTCGCCTCCCCAGTGGCAGGGGCCCGTTGTGTGCCAGCTTCCCTAGGATAAAACGTTTCGGTTTCTGGGCGGATAAAAAAAGGAGAGGGGTTTTGTTCCTATACCTTCATTTGTGCCAGCCTGACCCCATGAGCAAATGTAGTCAACTATTCGGGGGTCTTCAAAATTAATAAGGACACTGTCTCCCCGGATGGATTTTCTTCCATGCCCCACCCACGTGGCCCTACGCACCATAAGAATCTTACTTGACCCAAAAGGTGGTAAAGGTCGGTTCATGCTGAGCCAGTGCTGGACCTTGTTTTTTAATGACCAACTAGATTCTGTGGCTGAATCGGCCAGTTCTGGTACACCGGTCATCACAACCACGTAGGGACTGCCCTCTGGGGGAGATTGATGGCAAGTCTGCCGTCAGAGGGTCCCCAGTCCCAGTCCCCATTTGGGTTCAGGGCCGGAGTCTCGGGAATCTTATTATTGCGTTCCTGGCTAATCTGTGGTGTTGGTGGTGCCGACTTCTCTGTAGTTTTCTTTTCTGTTACTGTAGGGGGTTTCGGTTTTACTACGGGGCCTGGAGTAGATGTTTTTTTTGCTTGTTGGACTTTTGATTTATTAGCAGTCTCCTTTTTTTCCCCAGTTTTTTGGGCTTCCAGATTTAAGGTTTTTTTTGTGAGGGATGTCAGTTCTATTAACTGTTTTTCTATTTTTTGCAGTCTGGCTTCTACTGGGGTGAATCAGAGTTGAAGTAACTCCCTGATTTTTTTCAGGAGTTGACTGTCT
The DNA here is from genome assembly GCF_964261635.1 of Lissotriton helveticus. Classification (NCBI taxonomy): domain Eukaryota; kingdom Metazoa; phylum Chordata; class Amphibia; order Caudata; family Salamandridae; genus Lissotriton; species Lissotriton helveticus. Next base: position 428,396,629 of record NC_136068.1, read on the forward strand.
TCATTTTGATCTCTTCCCCCGCCAAATTAACTATGGGGTCTTGACTGATCAGTCCTAGGATCTCTTTTTGGACTTGGTTTGGGTGGTCCATGTGCCTATCCTGTTTCCCTCTCCGCTTGGTGTTATCTAACTTCTCTGCTAGCTTTTTTGGTGGTTCGTGTATCTGATTGCCCTTAGGCCTTTCTGGTTTATCTTTCTTTTTCCGTACTGCACCCTCCCTCCTACCTCTCAGCTGTCTTGTTTCCTCTGGGGTAGTTTGGATGACTAGATCAGGGGTCTTTTCCAAATCCGAACTTAGTTCTAAGTCAGATAGGAGTTGTGAGGCCGATAGATCGACTGCATTTGGTAGGCTATGGATGTCAGCACGGACTTCCAGCAAGTCCAGCTCCCTGGGCTGCTCAGGTGTTTTAGCAGTCGCGGAAGATCTTTTTGCGTGGGCTAGATCTTGGGACACTCTTCGTTCCATAATGGAGATGCTTTGATCTATGAAGGAGTTTGACCTAATAATAAATCTGTCTAATGGGCCTATGAGCTGGGCCTCTCCAGCCGCTGTTTTACTTCTGCTACCTCGTGTTGTCATGATGATTGGCCCCAGAGCAATTTTGTGGATTATGTTACCGGGCCAAATGCCTAGTATGAGTGACAAGTAGTTTCTGTAACAATAAGAGATTTAACATACAAATACAATTTACGTGCAGTGTTACATCAAGTCCTAGGCAAGAAGAGTTAGAGGGGGGGCCCGGTCCGGTCTTACACGGTCTATTACGGGCTAAAACGGGCCCGCCCTTGGCCCGGGCTTCGCCCGGCGGGCGCCCGCAAGCTTCCCGTGACGCGGGAGTGAAGAACGCCTATATACCTGAATAGGTAGGGGCGTGGTCCGGGAAGAGGAGACAGCTGTTGGTGAGCGTAGGCTACCTGTCCTCGCAGTCCCTACCGCTCCCAAATGCCCCAAAGAACGAGAAAGCAGCACCAAAGTCCAGCCGCTGCGAGCGGCTCCCGCGAAGCGGGGGACGCGAGCGGGTATGAGGCTGCAGGCGGGGGCGTGGTCCGGGAAGAGGAGACAGCTGTTGGTGAGCGTAGGTTGCCGGTCCTCGCAGTCCCTACCGCTCCCAAATGCCCCAAAGAACGAGAAAGCAGCACCAAAGTCCAGCCGCTGCGAGCGGCTCCCGCAAAGCGGGGGCCGCGAGCGGTTATGAGGCTGCAGGCGGGGGCGTGGTCCGGGAAGAGGAGACTGCTGTTGGTGAGCGTAGGCTGCCGGTCCTCGCAGTCCCTATCGCTCCCAAATGCCCCAAAGAACAAGAAAGCAGCACCAAAGTCCAGCGGCTGCGAGCTGCTCCCGCGAAGCGGAGGCCGCGAGCGGTTATGAGGCTGCAGGCGGGGGCTTGGTCCGGGAAGAGGAGACAGCTGTTGGTGAGCGTAGGCTGCCGGTCCTCGCAGACCCTACAGCTCCCAAATGCCCCAATGAACGAGAAAGCAGCACCAAAGTCCAGCCGCTGCGAGCGAGCGGATCTTCTGAGGAAGTGCCCGGATAGATCACATATCCTGGTCGCTGGGGACTTTAACTGCACGTTTGAGCCCCTGGCGACGGAGGACATCCTGGACACCGCTGACGAAGATGCTAAGAGAGGAATACCCACCTTAACCATCCCGCCTATCAGGAGGTGGTCCCAACGGGTTGTACAATTTAACTCCATGGCCCTGGAATTTGGCCTGAGGGCAGCGAACGGGAGGACGACCTCGGACCCCTCCGGAGCCCACACTTACAACAGGGCAAATCATACGTCGAGGATAGACTATATTCTCCTCGACTTTAAGCTCTGGACCTTTGTGCATGATATGGTGGTCCTCCCCTCAGTCGACAGCGACCATAATCCCCTCTCTTTGGCTCTGCTCCCCATGTGGGGTGGGGCACAGGGCGTGCACATGCCCCTAAAACCGGCTCCTACCTCAGTAGTATGTATCTCTAACTGTGGGAGGCGCTTGAAGTGGAGTAAAGTTGTTATGGATGGGGAGAAAATGTTAGCTATGGGTGCTCTTCTAGCAGCATCCCAGTTTACTCTGGATTTGTCCACCCTAACAAATGATGAAGTGTCAGGTCTCTTTTGTAATACAATCAAGGCCTTGGGTAATCTCTTCCTACTTCCAAACAGGGACCCCCCCCCCCCCAGCGGGTGGAGCTAATAGATCTAAGAACCAACCAGGCTGGTTCACAAAGAAATGTAGGGGGACAAAATCTGCCCTGATTACAGCTGTTAAAAGCAAATCCCAGGTGGAGATCAGGCTTGCTAGGAAGGAGTATAAACAGACCATCAATGCAGCCAAGTAAGAATGGGAGGACAGGTACTGGACTGACCTCAAGGAAGCAAGCGAAGCCAGAGATTCTAGAGGGTTCTAGAATTTGATACGGACGAGGAATAGACCAGACTGCACCCTTATCACGTGTAACATCCCAGCCCACAGCTGGTACAACCACTTCCTGTCCCTCTATACCTCTATGGAGCTGCATACCCAGACGATCGTCCACAGTAGTCTTTCTCCAGTTGAATTCTCGGGGGACAAATTGGGCGATCCCTTCACCCCAAGAGAGGTCGAAAGCATAATTAAATCGCTGGTGCCCCTCAAAGCAGCTGGGCCTGACGGGATACCGGGTGATCTGTTGCGCACCAACATCAAGGAGTGGGGGAAGCTGGTCTCATCCTTGTTAAATGCTATTAATAATGGTGCACCTGTCCCAGAATCTTGGAAAGGGGCGGAGGTAGTCCCGATATTCAAAAAGGGGTGCCGGGACGACCCCGCCAATTATAGGCCCATAAGCCTAATTGACTCAACCCAAAAGGTAGCGGGGAAAGTAATCTTGGTGAGGGTGCTCCAGTGGATAGACGAGAATGACATCTTATCGGACCTTCAAGCCGGATTTCGCTCTGGTACAGGGACTATAGAACAGGCCTTCAGACTGGTTCTTCTCTATTGGAAGGTGGTGGTGCTGGGCAAAGGCAGTCTTTATTTGGCCTTTATAGACCTGAAGACTGCCTTTGACCTAGTACCGCGGGAGGGGTTGTGGAGGGTCTTGTCCTAGATGGGGTTGCCCCCGTATATCCTGTCCCTATTGGTCAGGCTCCACGCTGACAACTTTGCGCAGGTGCGGTGGGGCAAGCACGGCGAAAAAACTGGCAGGATTCCAGTAGAAAGGGGTGTCCGCCAGGGATGTGTGCTAGCCCCCACTCTGTTCTCTCTTTATGTGAACGGAGTGGTTGAAAATCTGCTAAAACATCCTGCAGACGCACCTTCCCTGGCGGGCATGCGCATCCCCACCTTGCTCTTTGCTGACGACACCCTCCTCATTTCAAAGACTCCCGTGGGCCTGCAGAGTCTCCTAAATAGCTATCAGGAGTTTTGCTCACAAAGGAGCTTGATAATCAATACCAATAAAACAAAGTTCCTGGTTCTGAACCCGCCCAAAAAAATGGGCCGCCCCCCGGTGCTGAACTCCGTGCCCTTGGAGAGGGTGTCTGAATTTGATTATTTAGGCATCCGTCTCACGGATTCAATGCACTGGAATTCACACATTCAAAAGATGCTATTGAGCCACAAAAGGGTGGGCGGCGCACTACTTAAGGAACAACGTTCCTCTACAACTAAGCCTATTGCCTCAGTCATGGAGATCTACAAAGCAAGAGGGGTTAGTGCTGCTTTGTATGGGGCGGAGTTGTGGGGTACATGTAACCTCGAAGTGCTAGCCAGATCAGAGAGTAAATTTCTGAAGGACCTGATGGCTCTTCCGCAGAGCACTCCAACAGTACCTGTGTTAACGGATATGGGTTGCAGATCGATCAAGGACCAAGCCCAAATTCGCCCCTTACTGCTTTGGGCACATTTGTGGCGTGTGCCCGAGCTGGCTTCATATGCGAGGCCTTGGCAGAGGTCATGTCAATGGAGGGCTGGTCCACGATTAAGTGGCTGAGGGATGTGAAACGGCTGCTAGGAGCTCTAGGCCTTAGGGATGCTTGGGAAGCCAGGACTGCCCCCCCCCCCAAAACTGTTCTGAAGAAGCTCTACTGGAGCTGCATCCTTTGTAACAACTCCACTGAGGTGAAACATTGCAAATCCACTGACGACTTTGTGAGGATGAAGGATGTGGTGGCATACGAACCTTATCTCGATATTATTTCCAACCCAACAGATAGGGCTTTGTATTTTAAATTTAGAGTGGGGACACTACCTGTAGGCGAATTTACTGCCCATTGGAAATTTTCCCACCTGTCCTCTCCCTCCTGTACGACTTGCCCAACACGTGTAGAGTCGATCGCCCACATCTTCTTCGAATGTCCGGCATATGCATTGCCGAGGCGGAGTTGGCTCAAACCCTTATGCAGACAATTAGGTACCAGGCAGTATAAAGAGTCGCTTCGTATTTTAAAATCCGATACACGCACCTTGGTTGTTTGCGGTGTGTCTAAGTTTTTAAAATGGTCATGGTTAATTTGTTTAAAAAGGCTTTCTTTGGCTATTTAATGCTTGTATTATCTGCTTTTATAAGGGTTTATCTGTGTAAATAGAATGTGATTGTTTTTAAATTTGTTGTATTTTTGCTTTTATGGTATTTTATATATCAAAATAAAGCTTTATTCATTCATTCATTAAAGTCGTTTCGGAAGACATCAGCCATTCTCTCCACGCACAACAGCTTCCACAACCTCGCATGCCAAAGAGAAATCGCAGGAGCCTCCTTTTTCTTCCAAGCTGCGGCCAGGGTGAGTTTGGCCGCTCCCACACATAGCCACAATATCCTCTTATCAGCCTTGGTTTGATGCTCAAGATCCGGATCTCGCAGGCCCAGCAGAATGTGAGCCATCGAGTCCGCGATCGGGTAACCCAGAACCCCTTTAATGTGGGATAAAATCTCTCACCGGAGGGGCCAACGCCCAATGAAGGAGCTGGGTATGGTGGTATCTCTCTGTTTGTTGGACACCATAGTCCCGCATGCAGTTATCAAAAGTGAGAGGCGCATAGCCGTGGAACAGGTGCGTGATTGCCAGGCATCCCCCCTCCCTCCAGCTATCAAAAGGACCTTCAAGCGCCGCCGGTGGGAAGCAGGGTTAAAGTGTATAGGCGTAAAAGGAGAAGGGAAAGTCGTCCACCGCTCATCACCAGAGATCGAGTCCCAGACCCCAAGGGTAGTGCTCGTGGGGGTGCTTATGTAGGCGTTCTTGGGCCTATCGCCTTTGGGCTTCCACACTAAGTCCCAAATCGTCCTTCCTGCTATACTCCCGTCCATGTGTAGCCAGTGTTTTTCCGACGCAGGCTGGGTCCCTTCCACCAACACGCGCAGTTGTGCTGCCTTATAGTACAGGTGCATGTCGGGTAGGCCCGTCCCCCCCCTCCTTCCTCGGACGGCGCAGAGTAGCATAGGAGAATAGAGTCCTTCCTCCCTGCCAGATGAAACAGAGCATCAGCGTTTTAATGCGCCGAAAGAATTCCCCGTCAAGAGTAATGGGTAGTGCCTGAAAGAGGTACAGGAGTTTAGGGAGGAGGGACATTTTGATCGCATGAATTCGCCCTAACCAGGAAATGAACATTGGTTTCCACCGTGCCAAGGTTTTCTGAATGGACGTGAGAAGAGGGGGAAAATTGGCAGAGTAGAGTTTCCCAACCATGGGAGTCAGGTGAATCCCCAGGTATTGTATAGAGGAAAGGGTCCAGGGTAAAGCCGTGAGCGTTTGGAGGCGAGGGACGTCCGCTGGAGGCAGAGTTGAGGTTGAGGACAAAGGATTTCTCATAATTGATCTTAAATCCTGTCACGCCTTCGAAGCACGTCAAGGTCTCCCAAACGTGAGGGAGAGAGTGGGCGGGGTCCGAGAGGGAGAGCAGGACATCATCCGCGAACAAGGTGATCTTGTGCTGCTCCCCAGTGAAGGGAAGACCCCGAATGTCCGGATCCTCTCTCACCGCCAACACCAGCGGCTCTATGCTCAGGGCGAAAAGAAGGGGGGAAAGGGGGCAGCCCAGACGAGTGCCACGGGAGTGCGGAAAGAATGCTGACATGTGTCCGTTGACGACTACTCTAGATCGGGGAGAGCTGAAGTTGGCCCTTAGCATCGTTATGAATTTGGCCGAAAAGCCGAATGCTGTTAAAGTCTGGAACAGGAACCCCCAGTCCACCCTGTCGAAAGCCTTTTCGGCGTCGAGACCCACCAGGACAGCCGGGATCTTGAACTTGTTGGCTTTCTCGATCAGGTGCACTACTCTCCTGGTATTGTCATAGGTCTGTCAACCCTTAATGAAACCGGACTGGTCCGGGTGGATAAGTGCCGGCAATAAATCATTGAGCCTGCCAGTCAGGATGGAGGAGTACATTTTAGCATCCAGATTGAGTAAGGCAATCGGCCTGTATGAAGAACACACAGAAGTATCCTTTCCGGGCTTGGGAATCACCGAGATGATCGCTTCCGCCATGGAGCCCGAAGTCACCCCCTCTACCACCATGCTATTAAATAATTGTACTAGAAAGTCGCCTAATTCAGAGGCGAAGGGTTTATAAAAAATTGCGGTGAATCCGTCCGATCCTGGGGCCTTATGAGGTTTCAGGGCCTTGATGGCTGACAGAATCTCTTCTCTATTGATGGGGGCGGTGAGTAGTTCATTCCATTCCGCCGATACCCGGGGAGGCGGGAGTGCTTCCAAGTATTCCCTTTGTGCCCTGGCATCAAGGGCTTCTCCGGCGTATAGCGCTTCATAGAAGCCGCCAAAGAGACCTGCCTTGGAGCCGTCATGGTGCGTCAGGTTCCCCGATGCGTCCTGTATACCCCCAATATATTCCTTCTCTCTCTTATCTCGGAGCTGCCGGGCCAGATATTTCCCCACCTTATTCCCCTGAGAGTAAGAGAGGTGCCGTAATTTCAGCAGTGTGTACTCTGCTCTGTTGTTATAGTGAGCTCAGAGTTTGCCCCTCACCACCGTTAATTGCCGCAAGGTCTGTCTGGAGGGGGTCCGCTTGTGGGCCTGTTCAAGCTCAGAGAGTGCCTCCTCCAATTTCTCTCGTTCCTTCCTTCTCAGCCTGTTAAGGGCTGCGTTAAGTGCTATACAGCTGCCTCGTATAGATGCCTTGAAAGTGTCCCATGTGTTAAATACCGATGTGTTGCCCGTGGCGTTAAGATCAAAGAATTCACCGATAGCTTTCCGTAGTGCTACGCAGGAGGGTGTATCCCGGACTAGGGAGGCTGGGAAGTACCACTTGCGTTGGGTGGTATCGACCGCTTCCCAGTGGAGGCAAATAGCAAGCAGTCTATGATCTGAGATCGATAAAGGGAAGATCTTGGCCTCGCGTAGGTCTCCCCGAAGAGATTGGCTAAGGGAGAAATGGTCTAGACGAGAGTAAGAGCGGTGGACATGTAAAAAAAGGTATAGTCTCTGGAGTGCGGGTAGAGAAAGCGCCACCCACCCACTAGTCCCATGTCTGAAATCATCTGCTGCGTCTCGGTGGAGAAAAGGCCGGTGTCGGATCTCTGGTGATGAGTACTGTCCATGTCCCTTTGCCATACCAGTTTAAAGTCCCCCATTACAATCAAAGGTCCCTCAACGAAGTCTAAAACTCTCTTCAGTAGTCCTTGTATGAACCCATTCTGACCCACATTGGGAGCATATATGACCAAAAACGAGCACAGTCTGCCACGCAGCACACCCTTAGCCATAAGCCAACGCCCCTCTTTATCGCTATAGACTCCCACAGGTTGGAACTGCAAACTCGCTCGGAACATGAGGGCCACTCCTCTAGAGTTTTGTGGGGGCAGAGGACCTATATATAAGGGGGAATTGCTTGTGTTTAAGGCGGGATTCTTCCGGCCTAGCTAGGTGGGTCTCTTGGAGGCCAACTATATCTAATTGGTGGTCACGTATATATTTCCAGACCTTCTGGTGCTTTTGGGGAGAGTTTAGACCTTTCACATTCCACGTCCCCAAAGTGAGCGGCATCATAGACGTGGCAACCGGTCTCGCTCTATAATTGGGTTCCTAAGGGGTTCCCAACCCCCCACATCTCCAACCGTGACTCCCCCCACACTCACATACCCCACCAATCTGGGTAATCCAGGGCAGCACAGTCCATGCACATCACTCACCCTGTCGACCTCCTCACTCAGTGTCTCCGATTCTCCACACATGTCATACTTCAGCTGTGAAGAAACGTTCGTCAACCCGCCCCAGCTACCACCACTTCCTCCTCCCCCACCCTCCCCCCCACCCCAAGAACCCCCCCACTCCCACCCCCAAATCCGAAAGAACTCAGGCCCAGCCAGGCAAAGCAAAATAACATGGCAGCAGGGCCTGCACCCAAGGTACCTGAAAGCGACCATAAGGGTTGGGGGTTGTGGAAACGGTTAATGTCCCACCAGAACCCGGAAAGAAGTAGTTTCCTCAGGGGTAGCATAGGATACTCTCGGTGCCTGGTGTAGAGGCGTCCCTCTGACGCTCGCCGTGCCGCCTCTCAGAGCCTCACTCAGTAGGGGGCCCGTCCTGGGATGTGGTGTCCGTCACCTGCGCCACAGAGGCCGCCGCCGCCCCTCTCTCCTGGAGGCTAGCAGAAGTGTCTGGTCTCCCCACCGCCGCAGACCGGCCCACTCTCTGCCACGCCGGAGAGCATTGTCGTCTCCTCGAGGGGGATCCCTCGTTCTTGGGGTCCGCAGCTGAGTCATTCAGGCCAAGGATCTCCATGGCCGTTGTGAGGAATCTGACCTGAACTAGCTTGTTCTGCCAGCGAAAGAAAAGGCAGAAGGGGTGGCCCCAAGAATAGGCTACTTCTGGTCTCGTAGGAAGTTAGTAACAAGGCAAAATTCCCGTAGTTTTTGAAGAGTCGAGGCAGCCAGGTCCTGGAATAACTGAGGGTGATGATCTCGGAACTGCAGGGGACTTATCTCACGTGCTTTCCATAGTATCCGTTCTTTCAATTGGAAGTCGTGGACACACACCAGTATGTCAGGGGGTGGTGCCTTCGGACCCCGCGGCAATCCAACCCGGTGGACCCTGTCCATGCGAATCTCCCGGTGGTCATCCTCACCCAGGACAGACCTAAAGAGGGCGTCTACATATTCTCTCAGGTCTTTGCCTTCTCCCGCCCAAGGCACCGCCCGGATTCTGATGTTGTTCCGACGGGACCAGTTCTCTAAGTCCTCGGCATGTGCCTGGAGATCTAGGTTCTGTTCAGTGAGCCTGAGTACGTCCTGCTGGAGCTGGTGGACGTCTTCTGCCAGGCCCAAGTCGTGCTCCTCCAAGGTAGCCACCCGTTCCCCTATACCGTCGACATCTCTCCTCACCTCACGGAGGTCGGACGCTAACTGGGAGCGGAGCTCAGAGATGTCTTCCTTGATGGACGTAAAGAGTTCGAGCATGAAGGCTTTGGTAGCCGGCGCTTCGTCGTCACTCCGCCGGGGCGACTGGCTAGTCCCTGGCTGGTTGACTGGTTCAGCCAGCAGGTCTTGCTGGGGCGTTCACACAGGTTGGGAGGCCGGTAGTACGCCTGCAGGTACCCGCTCTAGATGGTGCTGCTTGCTAGATCCAGCTCCGCACTGGCATAAGCTCCTCGCCCAAGGTTGCCCTGACTTCAGTGTAGACCCAGGTAGGCCTATGGCCATGCAGGCAGTCGCTCGTTCCACAGGCGCAACCCTCCTGTCCCAGGGCCCCAGACAAGGCGTTTCCTACCGTGCCGGATTTCAAACTGTGGCCCCAGGGAGCTGGAACCCAGTGCGGCGAGGAGGGTGGGGGAAGACCGCGCTCCGCTGCCGTGTAGCAGGCCTCGTCCACCCGGATTCCCTGGGTCGCTGTGCACCCGCCTGCACGCCCCGCTATGGTTGCCCCAGTGCTCCCCTCCAGTGCTCACAGGGCCGGGGCGTTCCTCCAATATCCCGGTGGGTGCTCCGGTGTCGGAGGGGGATGTAGAGGTGTAGCAGTGACTCCGATCTCCCCTCCATCAGCAAGTGCGTCGACAGGGCTCGAGTCCGGTCGGGCCGGTGAAGGCCAGAAAGCCCTGGGCTGTATTTGGGCAAAGGCAGTGTCACCGCAGTCCGGTCCGGGCATCCGCGCCTCCCCTAAGCCCCGCGGAGGCGGTCCAGGTGCAGGCGCCGGCGAGCTCCTCTCCTCAATCCGGGCTACCGGCAGATGCCTACTCCCAGCGGATCCCGAGCCCTTCAGACTCCTACTCCGTCTTCCACCGCTCCGGGGCTGCGTCCGCCGCGTGGGTGTCTCGGCAAGCAGGTCAGGCTGGAGCCGCCAACACAGCCAGGCAGGCTGCACCGTCGATCGCCGTTTCTCGGGGGCATGGTTGGTGATCAGGAGAACCGGAGCGATCCCGGCACTCTGCCGCGTGAAGTCTGTGTGGGACGAGGTCAGCTGGTGCCCCAAGAGGTGCTGAACAAAGCTTAATTCTGTGTGGCGCCGGAGGGACCCAAAGAAACGTCTCACTCCGTCGCCATCCTGGACACGCCCCCCTCTAACCCAGTTTTAAGCCTGCTGCTCTCGGGGGCCTGAAACAATGCACATCCTGGGACAAGGTGCCAAGCCTCCTCCCCCAGGATGAGCAGGGTTCACGGAAGGGAAGCTACAAAGGCTTGCCACCTTTGTGAGCTTCCCCAGGCCACTTGCTGCTTTCAGCAACTGGTTCCCACTGGTTCTGACCCCCACTTTGGGCGGGAAAACCGTCGGAAGAAACAAGTGCGGCAAAGAGGTTAGTCCACCTCTGCCAATTTCACTCCTCAGGTGGGGGAGGCAAGGTGAAACACAACTCTTAGTCCCCGCCATCTTGCACATGGGGACCCAGCCAACCAGGGAAAGGCTTATGCCCCCCCACTGGAGGGTGGCATAATGGGGAGTGTACCCACCCCAGGGAAGGGACGCACTGGTCCCAACCTTTTGCCTACCCCTAATACCCCTTATTCTAGTATTTAGCGGCACCCCTGAACCTTGCTTCTTCAGACAAGAACCTGCAAAAAGAAAAGAAGAAGGACCGAACAGCCGTGCCGAAGCGAACAAGAGGAAGAAACCCACTGACTTCGCCCCAGCCCTACCAGCCTGTGTCTACCTCACTGCTCCTGCGAAATCCCGGTGTGTCCTGCAACCAGCAATCTCGAAAACCCCGGAGGACCTGCCTGCCTTCAACCACAAAGACTCTGTCTCCCGTGAACACTGGATTTTTTCTAACAGACTCCAGTTCCGCAATGATCCGCGGGTCTGCACCACTCTGCACCCGAAGACCATGGCCCGAGTTAGAGTGGCCCAACACCAAGAGGAGGTTGCCCCGGCAATACGGACCTGAGATCAAGTGACCCCTGACCTGCCTCAAGCCTCCAGCCGATGCCTGCAGCCTCAAGCTGGAAGGTTGCCCCGCCACGACCAGGGGCTGGTAAGAAGGTCCGACCCTAAAAGGCAACCCTGCACCCGACGCCCCACGGCCTTGGGTGGCCCAACCGGACAGGTACGTTGGGATCTTGGGGTTTGGTTAGGCACCAAGTGGTGGTCGCACCCAGAAGCACTGCAGGCTCTGGGACGAAGGTCTTCTGGGTGCAGAGCCTGCAGTGCTTTTGCAAACCGGAGACTCCCTATTGGAAGCTACAAGGTTTTCAATTCCAAAACAGCACTTTGCACCCAGACGCACCAGTGCCGCTGAGGGTGCATCTTTTATTCTGACCTAAACCCCCATTTGCCCTGAGCTTAAGTCCAGGAGCTTTGCTCCCATAACCCAGTGGCCTCCAACCGGAGGACCCCTATCCTCCATTGGATAACATTGGGCCTCAGCACTCTGCACCCGGCTGCCCTAGTGCCGCTGAGAGTGTAACAAGAGGGCATCCTTGACCTTGGGGGACCCCCAAGCCTAACCACAGAACACCAACGAAGTACTTACCTTTAAACTGATAACACTATTTTCCTCCGTAGGATGACATTTACTGTTGGAGCTGGGAAACCTAAAGAAATTCTTTTAAATTGTACTAACAAAAACGCTTTTACTTACCTGTTTACAGTAATGTCCCAGTGCAGTATCCAGGCATACAGCACTGTGTAAGAAAAGTAATCTCAAAAGTAACTTACCTGTAATTTTACTAAAAATCCTACACAAAGTATATGTACTGTATTCTGAAAAGCATTGCATTATCAGTAACACTACTGTAATCAAATCAAACTACATTTATATTTGCAATTCAAACTGTGTTACAACTGTATATCTACTGCAAAGTAGTTATCACTTACCTGTGGCCAGGCTTGCTTGGTTGTAGGAAACAAAACTACTAAAAGAATATTTTTATGCAAAAACAATTGGTCTGAAGTTGAGTCTTGGAGTGTGTGAATTCATTTGCTGACTGAGTGTGTACAACAAAGGCTTAACACTGTCCTCTGATAAAGCCTTACTGCTCGACCACACTACCACAATTAGAGTGTGGTGCTATCTACTTTACCTCTGCCTACCTTTTGGGTTCCACTGGACTCGGTGCACGCTATACCTTACTTTGGTATATTATATATAGAGCCAGCTTCCTACAGCAGACCTATGATGGTGACCGGGAATAAGCAGGGCACACATTGTGAAGACATTGCGGAGCTAGATTATGCGGATGACCGTAATGAATGGGAAGAGGAGCAAGTGAGCGAGGATTGTGAGGAGGTGAGGGGTGAATACAAAAGGTGAACAAGTAAAGCAGGGCAAAATGTTATAATGCAAGAGAAGTTGTGCATTTCAGGAGTCCTGAGCGGATGAGAAGAGCACCGCTGTTTACAACAGACAGGAGGAGTCAGTTGTAGTCAGAAACAGGACTGCTAGACAGGAGCGAAGACTGCACAAAAGTAAGGCATGGGGTGGTATGTGTGGGATGTAAAGGGTAACAGAAGTAATAAAGTGGTGTAAAGGTCAGTGGGAGAGGGAGTTATTGACCTAGCAAGGAATGCTCAGGTAGAAACAGAATAAGAACCGGCGATGGAAAAACACACAGCTGTGGGTAGAGTTAATAAAGGAACAACCATGTGTGATAAAAAGATTCAAAGTGAAGACCACAAAGGGGCAGAAAAGGACAAAAAGGAGGAGGATGCGGGTGATGTTCCTCGTTACACGAAAAAGCTGTCATATGAGGTTTGCAATGCCATTGGGGGTCCCACTTATTAGAAAGAAAACAATTTGGAAACAGGTATATGTCAATGTTTTTAAACTAGCAACTAGAGTATTTGAAAGAAGGGGAGTGGAAACAGGCTAGCATGCCACGGGTGCCCATGATGGCGGATACCTGGATCTTAGCTTTAATAATATATGCTAGTGTCTACTGTGAAAAGCATGGAAACACGGAAGTGGCTTTATTGCAGTATATGGACAATTTGCACAGCGCAGATGCATTTTGGTGGTTATGACTGGTTGAGGTACAGCGAGGAATTTAGGGAAAGGCTAACTATGAGGGAGGGCTAGATTCAGAACTATGGCTCTAATGGATGTCAACAAAGCCACAAACAACCACACATATGGTAAGGGACTTACTTGTCACTTACCAGAGCTTTCTGTATTGTCCGCCCAGCAATAGTCAGGGGGCTCGGTCCGGTGGCGAGGACAAGGGCTTAACACAGGGGCATACTAGGGCTTTAACAGACCGCACCGTCAACGACAATTCTGTCATTATAAGCTCAAGTGCTTCAAATGTGGTGGTAAGCACCCGCACTCATTGTTCTACTGTATTGACCATGGCAAAACAATGGGGATCGCCCAGAGTGATTTGATCAAGAAGTCTCTTGGTTTTGGTTGCTGGCTCAGCCATCTAGTGCAGACTAGCTGGCTGCTTTCTGGCTCAGATTCCAACCTGCCTGTATTTATTGGCATTTGCCTAAACTTTCCTGGAGCACCATGTTGTCCAGTGGGTGGAAGATTCAAGCTCACTGTTGAGAGAAAAGCACCAATGGAGCATTGGCCCCGCCAGAGGGAGCCGGGTCCAGTGCGAGGAATCTGGTGTTCAGTGCATTGAATTGCTGCGTAGGAAGAGACTGCAGTCATTGGAGCTGCCAACTGAAATGAAAATCACGTAAGGATAGCACTACAGGCCTGGCAAAAACTTAAATCGGAGCCCAGAGATGGAGGGTTGGCGCCCGATGTCTTGTTTTGGCACCCAGCGTTGATCACTGAGAGGCACTGGGAACATTAAGCCCAGCTCCCTGCAGGACCACAAGCAGCAATGCGGCACTCCTTTGAAATTAATCACAACTTAGAGGGCCCTAAGAATCTGCAGAGACATTAAACTGCCACAGCAGAGTACCAAGTGCCCTTATTTGAGTAGTATGTGACTCCCAGTGAGTCTGGCCAGTACTGGAGGTGCAGAAGTAGAGTGACATCGGGAAGGCTTGGCATTAGGAGCTCCATGATCTCTACACCATAGTGCTTACCTCTTTTACATCCCCATATATAACAGAGGTGCCCTCACTTGTATGAATCCCCAGGTGTGGAAGGGCCAAAAGGTGCTTCATATGCTCCTAGAAAAGAAGATAACCATGGGAAGATTGTTGGCTTACCTGGACAGATTGGGGTTAAACGCCAGGGATAACATCCCTTCCAGGGCAGTTAGGCTCATGAAGTCCAGGGAGAAATGTAAAAGACACAAATAATGGGCAAGACACAAATAATGGGCAGAATGCGGAACACATCAAATGTACATCCATTCAAGATATCTGGATAAATCCATTGTTCTTTTGCTCACCATACCACCCCAGGTTAGACCTAGCCATATGCAAATCATTCTTGACCCTGCGCCTCATGAGAACAGTCCAGCCCGAACTGCTGTTCGGAAATGTTGGGGGAGGGGGTACACCTTGACAGTCCATAGAACTGTCCATAGCTGGTTGAGCCAGCAACAACAACCAAGAGACGTCTTAATTAAGTCACAGTACTACTCGGAAAAAGAGGAAGTTCTGATGAAAAGCGGAGAAGTTGGTACTGCCTAATTTCAAGAAAACACATGCTCTACTAAAGAGATATGCCTCAGGCCACCTCACAGTGTAGAACAGAATTCACCGTGGTTGTCCAAATCTGTAGGAAGATGTTTCTAATATGCTGGATGCATCCTTTCAGCATTTCTTTTGTATTATGGTGCAAACCACATGTCACAGCCCCATACTTGCTAGGAATTACAGAACCTGAGGGCACAATGGCCGCATCACAACAAAGAAACAATCCAGGTGTGTCTTCACAAAAAGAGAACCTGGCCCGAATGAGTCACCTGAAGGACGAGCCTCGTCAAGGCAAGGTTCTGCAGATCAAGAAGAACTACCAATTTTCTGAACTAAGTCATATGTGGATTAGTATCATTCCACCCGACTATATCGGAAAGTCATTACCGAGGATCAGGATTTCTGGAGCAGTCTGAAGACCGGAAGTAGCATTCTTCACATGGTAAGGCACATGCGTGAAGATTTATCCATCAACATGTCATACAGGGAGAGTGGACCAAAAAGTCTGAACCTTGCCAACATAGCGGTTAGAAATACATGTTATCAATGTATGAAGCATTAGAGCACAACTGTGAAGTGGCTCAAACTGTGCACATACCAGGAAGATCAAGCCCAAATTAAGATTCCAATACAGTGTAATAAACTATGCCAGGGGAATGATCTGTAGTGTAAAGCCCACATTCCAACAGGTGAGCTGAATAATAAGGGCAGGTCAGGCAAACAAACAAATGCCAATAAGCAATATTTAACTGTGACCAGCCCAAACCCCAGCTAGACAGAACAAACCGTAGGACATTTATTAACTTTGCCTACA
This sequence comes from Lissotriton helveticus, assembly GCF_964261635.1. Taxonomy (NCBI): domain Eukaryota; kingdom Metazoa; phylum Chordata; class Amphibia; order Caudata; family Salamandridae; genus Lissotriton; species Lissotriton helveticus. The sequence continues at coordinate 428,412,395 of NC_136068.1, forward strand.
AAGGGTCAACTTGCCTGTCCTCACATCACGAAAATAATGCAACCAGAATATATGGTATGGGTGAAAAGGCAGCATGCAACCATAATCACTTCCTCTACATTAGCTGAAAAATCAAAATCTCTCCGGAGGACCTGCTTAGTCATTTCATTTTATTAAGTCTTTATTGCGATTCTTCACCAACAAAGACAGTGAATATCCAAATTAATACAAATTTAATTCACTTTAAAATACACCATCATTTCCAGAAATCTAAAACTTATGACTATACCTCATCAACAACAATTAATAAATAAATACATATATATTTACATTTTAAAACCAATTATAAAAAAGGATTAAATGTATAAACCAGCATAGAGACTTAATACATCTGTTAATTTTACAAGGGGTGTGTACTCTCGAAATATAAAGTATTACCAACTCCTATCCCTCACTTCAAGGGCCCGACTTAGATCTTTACATAGCTACTTTGCCCCCCCGTTTTTATTGCATAGGACCCACGCCCAACTCAAGAACTTTCCTACTCCAATTACAGCGAGGTTGGCAGTATCAGGTTTCAATATTCTCCTTGCAACCATCGCAGATCTACTTCCCATGGGCAAACATACTGGTTTCAACCAGGTGCTCCTCGGTTGGTGATAAACAGGGTATAGAAATAAAAAGTGATCAATATTCTCAATGTGATCTTGGCAGAATGCGCACTTGTCGCTACAAGCAGCATTCCATTTGCTGGTAAACCATCGTAAGGGTAGTGTACCTACCCTAAACTGATGGTAAAGTTTGCGATTGTGTGACTTCGTAATAAGGTCCCAGTAACCTTCTAAAAGGGGTTCATCCTTAATGTCAAGGAAATCCTTCAACAGTGACTGGCAGATATGGGAGGAGAATCTCTTAACTTTGACCAACTCCCAGTACGCTGCTCTATAAGACCTTTTGGATGGAAATTCCGCAGACTGTGGGTGGTCTCAAAGATTCCTTAACCCCATTGTGAGAAGTTGTCCTGGTATATGATGTTCATTATTCTAGTGAGCACCTTGCACCAGTCCAAACAACCCTTATGGTGATGGTTGTAAAGTCAACCTTATAGACCAGCTATCCTAGTGGTAGCATGGACAAAGCAGTCTTAGGCAAAACTCAAGAGGGCATGTGAAGCCAGCTGTTTTACCATATGTAACCCCCTTAATACCAAGTGAAAGGACACCACACAGGTTGTATATCAACATATATATGTATTTATTTCTAACACAATCCTCTGAACTCTTTATGAGGTCAGAGGCACCAGCACATAACAAGATACTTAATTAAAATACAATAAGTTGCACAAAATACAGTAATGCCCTTGGGGCACTTCGAACCATATACTAAAATAGTGGTATAAGAACCAAGTCACGAACAAAGGAAAGGCATGGGGCCTGGAGAATCGCTGGGGCTACACTGTACTACCAAAGGATAGAGAGCAGGAGGCCCACGGGATGCGCGTGCAGTGTCTTTACACGCACGCGAGTTACCATAGATTTAGAATGGGAACGAAAGAAATGGAAACTAGTTCTTTTAGGACACTTCCGGATGGACTAGGGAAAAGCTACTTGAAACTAGGATAGTCAATACCCACAGGAGTACCGAAATACTCGCGTTATCTCACCCACAGGAAGCGGATGCATAGGTGGCATATGGAGCCTTGGAGAAAGATGCTGCAGGCGACCAGGAGAGAAGTGTCCGGTTGGATCCAAGGGCGGAGCGAGGATGAAGAGTACCTGAAAGCAGAGGGACAGAGTCTGGGTCACTAGCCAGTGACCAGGATGGAACCAGGAAGGAACCAGGCGATGTCGTGAAGCAATCAGGTAATGTCATGAAGATTGTCTCTGCAGCCACGTGGCCCAGGAGGTGTCGACAATGACCAGGCGCTGGATACGGACTGTCCCACAAAGGCTGTCGCTGTCAGTGGTGTCGGCTTCCGGATTGGAGTCAACAAGCCTTGGCAAAGGCAACCCACGCAGGAATTGAAGATGGCTTCTTAATCAGACCAGCAAGGTCTGATGGGCTGCTCCTTTTAAGGGGAGCAAGGGCCAGTCTGGAGCAACCAGACCAGCATTGTAAATCAAAGGTTTCGTCATCACAGAGGCCACTAGCCAACGGGCAAGTGACCGGACAGACGCGTCTAGCAGGAAAATGCAGAAGGGCCCCACGCAGAACTCGTGGAGTGTGGAGGGCTGATCTTCGGTGCAGTTGGTGCTGGGGGCTGGGGCTTCTCAAGTTCCAATGCACAACTTCGAGGGTGCCTCAGAAGTTGCATGGAAAGCAATTTTCTGGCTTTCCAAGATGGCCGGTCCCACGTCTCTCGTCACCTCCACGGATCTCAGCTCTGCTGTGACTGTGGATCGGGCTGTTGGATGTCTGGAAGTCCTGGTCTTGTCAGGCTCTGTGCTCGGCTCCGGCGGGAACATCGACAAAGCAAACTGTTGATCGCTTGATGGTGCCTGCTCGTGTAGGGTGGTCACTCCTTGACCACAAGGGAGATTCTTCAGTTGTCTTCTTGCACAGTAGATCATCAAAGGTCCAGAGTTTCGTATCAGAGTTTCAGTCAGGATAAATCTAAAGTCTTGGGACTCTGCTCCTACCTATATACCAAATTTAGGGGCTGGATTACCTGCTAGGTCCCTCCTATGGGTGGGACCCAGGAAGGGGGTGGTAACACCCCTTTCTTTTTGTCCAGTTTTGCGCCAGAGCTGGGGTTGGAGTGCCCCAGCACTAGTTTCAACTGGACTATGCATGGGACACCTTGTGTGCCCCAGGCAGTGTCTCATTTCATTCAGCCCTCCCTGCCCCAATACACTGTGGCCTGTCTGGGGTGGTGCTAGCACCTCCCAAGACAGGAAACCTATTGTCCAAGCCTCCCTCGCTGGAAGGACTCCCAGCAGCAGGAGGTCAGACTTGTGTCTGTGGCAGCAGCATCCATTTTGTGATGTTGAGGCTCTGGTTAACTTTAACCGGGATTAGTAGGAACAACATGTCTTCTCCCTCTAGAAGGGTGGAATGCTACCCCCGTCGCCAGAACTGGCGAGGGGGTAGTATTCCAAAGCGTATGACACCTTACACGACATGTTTTGATAAAGCCAAACCAAAGTTAGCATTTAACCGCGAGGTTCATAATGCACTTAAGTGTATATGGTATGGCAATATCATAGAACACCTATAAGGACATGGTTCCGAAAGCAGCAGACAGGCTCAGCTCATGTGAGAGCACCATCTCACATAAAACCAAGCACTCTGCCTTCAGGATTGTTAAGGCCTGCCATAGGAGTGACTTATAGTTGCATATGTGTCTATATATAAGGTTAGATATAGGAATACTATATCTAAGCAAGGGGTGATTACACAACCTTGCCCCAGCTGAGTGATCAGCTAGTTGTGTCAGTTTGGATGGCCAGCCAGGGGTGGCAAAATATATGCTGCAGCCCCTGGTAGGCCTTGGGTGCACCTATGCCCTGTGACCCTATGGTACACTGTATAGGGACTCACAAGAGTGACCCAATTCCCAATTGGTGATGTACCTAAAGTACATGGTGTGAATTTAGAGAGAGAACAGCAGGGCTGTGGGTCTGATTAGCAGGCCCACAGCCACATGTAAGTCGAAAACCAGTGAAGCAAAAAGCAAGAAGTGGGGGTGACCATAGCAAAGCAGACCCTACTCTCCTACATAACCCCCCCCCCCCAAATGCAGAGACATTAGGCTAACCTTGACCAGTTGTGTCTTCATGTTCTAAGTGGAAGTACCTGAAGATACCATCTGCATTGCCATGGTCAGTCCCTGGTCTGTGCTCCACGGTAAAGTCCATCCCCTGTAGGGAAATGGACCACCTGAGCAGTTTGGGATTATCACCCTTCATCTGATTTAGCCACAAGAGGGGCTTATGGTCTGTCTTAATTTTGAAGTGAGTGCCAAACAAGTATGGTCTCAACTTCTTCAGGGCCCAAACCACAGCAAAGGCCTCCCTCTCAATGGCTGACCAACGTTTATCTCTAGGGGTCAGCCTTCTGCTAATAAAAGCAATGGGCTGGTCTTGACCATTTACATTAAGTTGTAAAAGCACAGTTCCCACCCCCAACTCAGAAGCATCTGTTTGGACAATAAACTCTTTAGAGTAGTCAGGACTCTTCAAGATAGGTGCAGAGCACATGGCCTTCTTCAGGTCATCAAATGCCTTTTGACAGCTTACTGTCCACTGAACCTTTTTTGGCATCTTCTTTGAAGTCAAGTCATTAAGTGGTGTCACAATGGACCCATAGTTCTTAACAAACTTTCTGTAGTAACCGGACAGGCCCAGGAAAGCTCTGACCTGTGTCTGAGTGGTTGGAGGAGCCCAGTCCTTGATGGTCTGGATCTTACTCTCCAGTGGTTGAACCTGACCCCCACCTACAAGGTGGCCCAGGTACACAATCTTACTCTGCCCTATCTGGCCCTTTGTGGCCTTGATAGTTAGGCCTGCCTTCTGCAGGGCCTCTAAAACCTTCTTCAGGTGGATCAAGTGATCCTCCAAGGTGGAGCTGAAGACAGCAATATCAACACGATAAGCTGCACAAAAGTCATCCAACCCAGTGAGGACTTGGTTCACCAACCTTTGGAAAGTGGCAGGTGCATTCTTCAAGCCAAAGGGCATTACCACAAATTGATAATGACCTCCTGGGGTTAATAAAGCAGTTTTGACCTTGGCATAGTCAGCTAACCTGATTTGCCAATAGCCAGCTGTCAAATCAAATATGCTCAGGAACTTGGCAGAAGCCAATCTATCAATGAGCTCATCTGCTCTTGGAATTGGGTGAGCATCTGTCCTAGTGACAGCATTGAGACCTCTATAGTCCACACAGAACCTCATCTCTCTCTTACCATCTTGGGTATGAGGTTTTGGTACAAGGACTACTGTGCTGGCCCAGGGGCTCTCTGATGGCTTAATTACTCCCAACCCAAGCATTTTCTGTACCTCAGTCTTTATACAGTCCCTGACATGGTCAGATTGCCTGTAGATCTTACTCTTCACAGGCAGACTGTCACCACTGTCCACCTCAGGGGTGCACCTGTTAGTCTGACTAGGTGTCAATGAAAACATATGTCTAAAGGACTGTAGAACTTGTCTGGAAACCTGTTGCTGCTGGTCAGTGAGGCTGCCAGCTAAGGCCACACCATCAACTGAACCATCATCAGGGTTCTGAGTCAACAGGTCTGGGAGAGGGTCACCCTCTTCCTCCTGTCCCTCATCTGTAGCCATGAGCAAGCCCATGTCTGCCCTGTCAACATATGCTTTGAGTCTGTTGACATGGAGCACCCTGTGGGGGCTCCGAGGGGTTCCAAGGTCCACCAAGTAGGCGACCTGTCCCTTTTTCTCAACAATGGTGTGGGGTCCAGACCATTTGTCCTGGAGTGCTGCTGGGGCCACTGGCTCCAACACCCACACCTTCTGTACTGGCTGGTACTCAGTCAGCACAGCCTTTTGGTCATGCCAAGCTTTTCTAGCCTCAAGGTTTTTAGAAGCCTTCTTCATATACTCAGCCATCCTGGAGCGGAGACCAAGTACATAGTCCACTATGCCTTGTTTAGGCTTTTTGAGAGGTAACTCCCATCCTTCCTTCACCAGACATAGGGGTCCCCTTACCGGATGCCCAAACAAAAGTTCAAAAGGGCTGTAGCCAAGCCCCTTTTGTGGGACCTCTCTGTAAGCAAACAGAAGGCAGGGTAGAAGGATGTCCCATCTTCGCCTAAGATTTTCAGGTAAACCCTTGATCATAGTCTTGAGGGTCTTGTTGAATCTTTAAACAAGCCCATTGCACTGTGGATGGTAGGGTGTAATGAATTTGTAATTAACACCACACTCCTTCCACATAGCAGTCAAGTACCCAGACATAATGTTTGCACCTCTGTCTGAGACAACCTCCTTTGGAAAGCCCACTCTTGAGAACACTCCCAGGAGGTCTCTTGCCACAACAGGTGCTGTTGTGGTCCTTAGGGGAATAGCTTCTGGATACCTGGTGGCATGATCCACTACCACCAGTATAAATCTGCGCCCAGAGGCTGTTTGGGGATCCATTGGTCCAACAATGTCAATCCCAACTCTTTCAAAGGGTACCCCCACCACAGGTAGTGGTATAAGGGGGGCCTTGGTTGTGCCACCTGATTTGCCACTGGCTTGGCAGGTCACACAGGAGCGACAAAACTCCTTAGTATCTTCTGACATGTGGGGCCAGTGAAAGTGAGGGACAAGCCTGTCCCAAGTCTTGTTCTGGCCTAGATGTCCTGCTAAGGGAATATCATGGGCTAAGGTAAGAAGGAAACCCCTAAAGGCCTTAGGTATGACCAACCTCCTGGAAGCACCAGGCTTGGGGTCTCTACCCTCAGAATAAAGGAGTCCTTCATTCCAATAAACTCTATGGGTACCTGTAGCATTCCCAGCAGCCTCAGAAGCAGCTTGCTGTCTGAGGGGTTCAAGAGAGGGGCAGTCTAACTGTTCCTGCCTCACGTCTGCTCTTGAAGGTCCCCCTGTCCCAAGAAACTGAACCTGGTCAGGTTCAAGTTCTTCTAGGACAGTTCCTTCAGGAGTCTCAGAATCAGCGTCCTGAGAAGGCTGATCCTCACTTGTAGGCCGGGGGGGAGGCACTGCCTTAACCCTACTGCTTTTTCTCTTGGATGGCACTTGGTCCATAGTTTCAGGATCCAAGGCCTGTTCAGTTTGGCACTTTTTGGCCTGTGACCTGGTCACAGCAAGTTGTAGTTAAGACTAGCCAGAAAACTAGTCCAGTCACGCACTGTTCACGCGGTGTTATCCCACACCTTTAATTGTATTCAAACTCAATCAATAAATTATTTCAATAACTTTTCATACATTTAATTCTGCTTAATCACATCAAAACAGTTCATGTTTTAAATCACATGACTTGAATGAATACCAATATATTTTATAATCACAATTACTTCACAGAAAGTCAATAATCATCATATTTTTTCAATAGTTTCAAGCGACTTCAGTACATAACACATCTTTGTTGCGAGCCCGATGCATTTCGGTACTCAAATGGTACCTTCCTCAGGGGCATTCTAAAATAAAGACATGAAAAATAATGTGAATGTTGTGTATGCCCATGGGTGTTGATGTTGTATCTAAATGTCATTTATATAGTCATATCTGTAATCAAGTGGGTAGGTATACTGTGAGAATCTCTGCAATGAAGAAAAACCTAAATGAGACTAAGCGCAATTTACTACTCTCTCTTTGTTGAACGTCAACGTTTTTGTATGTATATATTAAAAGCTTCTTACCCGGTATTTCACAGTTATGCCAGTAGTGTGTACTGTGAATGAAAATAGACAATCAATGTCTGATGAATATATAAAAACCAATTACTTAATGGTAATAGCCTGTACATCTAAAGTCACGATTTCCCAGTCACTTTCTCAAATGACATACCTGATGATGTCGACCTTTTACTCGGTCTGAAAAACGGTAGAAAACAATGCAGAACCATGTCAGTTACTGGGATAATGCTCAGAAAAGTTCTTTCTTCCCATATATTCGAAACACATATCTTCAGTATGTTCTGTCCCCGAGTCTAAAAAATAATGAAAAAATACAAAAGTCGACGTGAGTGCGCTGATGCAAAACTAATAATGTGCTTAAAAGCAATGCCATGGTTGGCGGTTTGTTTCGTACTTTGATACGCCGTAATCACGCTCTGCTTTCAGTGCCGAACTCCTGCGTTACCCGCCATCTTCCGCTTCCCCTTTTTTTTGGGATCGAGATGTTGCGTCAACTCCGTGCATGTCATGGACGATGGACTAATCCTAAGCCTTGTTAGTCTCCCCGCATCCCCGCAAGCGCCATATTGTAATGCAACTATACCACACTGTAATTAAATCCCGGCCGTCATGTCCCCGTTTCGATCAAAGAAATGTGCTCAACTGCATGGTGATATTAAACGGCTTATGCGTAACACAAAGGTTCTCCCAAATGTTACATAGTAAATAATATCGATTTTCTATCAGCCGCGTCTGAGTGTTAAAGGCTTTTAAATCAAAAGTTCGGAAACGGTCTGTAAGAATAAACTGCAGTCTAATGAGTGGATAATGAAAGGGCTTTAGGTGTGAACTGCCGGATGGCAGCCAATAGATGCGTGGTATTGTGAGGTGATCTCCCTATCATTGTGACGTCAGTGGTGTGCATTGTGGTGTTGTGCCATGAGTTGTTGTGTGATGTCTTGCTATCCAGATACTTATTGTGCACTGCATATATGATGGTACGCAACATTACGAGTAACAGAACAATTTTCCACCTTAATGTTTACAGTAAAACATTGCATTGTGTATCTAGTTCACTTTTTGACTTTTGTATTCCATCGTGTTTTGAAAATCTACAGTTGAAATGATAAATCATATCTATCATTGAGCCCTAAGGGGGACATTGTTTTCAACATTTTGATCCAGTATAGCTCTCTTTGGAGTAATTTTTGTTGGTTATCAACTCCTTGTCTAGGTATGACTTTCTCTATGATGAAGAACGCAGTTGAGAGATCAAGTGTTTCAAATCCTTCCAATGTACTGCTAGTGGTGATGCCAACGATTGGTTCCTGATTTTGCTTTTATGTTCTGTAATTCTAATTTTCAGTTTACGTTCCGTTTTGCCCACGTAGATCATGCCACATGGACATTTGATGCCGTAGACCACATTCGATTCAGAAAAGGGGGTGGTGATGGACAGAGCATCTGAGTTAAACAGAACACTCATACCCAGTCAAAAGATCAGGGCTTGATCCATCACCGTTTTTTAGCTCACTGCACCATCCCAGTTCAGAACCTGGCTACATGCAAATTAGTCTGTCCCTGGCCCAGTGCATCATGGGAACAGGGCAGACCAAACTACCAAGCCAATTCTGTACTGGAAAGGAAACAAGCTTCCGGGGACCGGTTTCTGGCATTGCAGCCGTCTTCGGCCCGGCTTGCTTGAATCCTGATGGTGCAGTGAGCAAGGGACTCATGTCTGAGCATACCCTGCCACTCCTACAGTGGCCAAAACGATTCAGAAAAGGGGGTGGTGATGGACAGAGCATCTGAGTTAAACAGAACACTCATACCCAGTCAAAAGATCAGGGCTTGATCCATCACCGTTTTTTAGCTCACTGCACCATCCCAGTTCAGAACCTGGCTACATGCAAATTAGTCTGTCCCTGGCCCAGTACATCATGGGAACAGGGCAGACCAAACTACCAAGCCAATTCTTTACTGGAAAGGAAACAAGCTTCCGGGGACCGGTTTCTGGCATTGCAGCCGTCTTCGGCCCGGCTTGCTTGAATCCTGATGGTGCAGTGAGCAAGGGACTCATATCTGAGCATACCCTGCCACTCCTATAGTGGCCAAAACGATTCAGAAAAGGGGGTGGTGATGGACAGAGCATCTGAGTTAAACAGAACACTCATACCCAGTCAAAAGATCAGGGCTTGATCCATCACCGTTTTTTAGCTCACTGCACCATCCCAGTTCAGAACCTGGCTACATGCAAATTAGTCTGTCCCTGGCCCAGTGCATCATGGGAACAGGGCAGACCAAACTACCAAGCCAATTCTTTACTGGAAAGGAAACAAGCTTCCGGGGACCGGTTTCTGGCATTGCAGCCGTCTTCGGCCCGGCTTGCTTGAATCCTGATGGTGCAGTGAGCAAGGGACTCATGTCTGAGCATACCCTGCCACTCCTGTAGTGGCCAAAACGATTCAGAAAAGGGGGTGGTGATGGACAGAGCATCTGAGTTAAACAGAACACTCATACCCAGTCAAAAGATCAGGGCTTGATCCAACACCATTCTGCGTGTTACAATCGCTCGGGTGTCTTAATTTTACCGGTTGGCCAGTTGCTGGGTGATTAAATGTATTGCTGGTAATAACATTATTGCAATGAATGCAATTCTGACATCGAACTGTGCCTTTATACGTAGTTTCATTGCTACCAATGTTGGGCCGTTTCAATAGTTCCTTTAAATTCTTGCCTCTTGTATACGCGTGTATTGGTTCCTCCAGAAATAAGCCTTTGAAATCAGGTTCAGTGAATAGTAATTCCCATCTCTGGTTAATTATTCTTTTTATTGTTTTAGACTGAATTGTGTATTTGGACACGTAAACCATCTTGTCACTGGTTGACCTTATTTTGGTTTGTAAAAGGTCCTGTCTGTCGATGTTTAGAACTCTATCTTTACTTTGTCTCAGTATCTCTTCTGGGTATCCTCTGTATTTTAACAAATGTTCTTCAATTTTCCTCAGACAGGTTTGTGGTTCATAACAAATCCGCTTTATGCGTATTAGTTGTGAAAAAGGTAGATTTCTGATTAAACTTCTCGGATGGAAACTTGTGTAAGCTAATGCACTGTTCCGATCAGTGGGTTTTGAGTATAGTTCAGTTTGAAAGCCCATTTCAGTTTTAACAATCCTTACATCCAAGAAATCCATGATTCGGTTGTCAGTTTTATGTGTGAATTGTATTCTTGGGTTCATTGTGTTCAGATCCTTTATAATTGGTTCCAACTCTTGCTCAGATGCCTTCTAGATAAGGAATATATCATCGATGAATCGACAATACATCCTTATGTTGGTCCAATGCTCTTTGGTCATCAAGTTCTCCGCTTCAAATTGGGCCTTGAAGATGTTCGCATATGCGGGTGCCCCCGAGAAACCCATAGATGTCCCCGTTAGTTGAGCATAATGTTACTTGTTCCACTCAAAATAACTGTTCTGCAAACAAAATTTAAGTATTTACAATATCAGGACTTTGTTTGTCTGTAACTCATCCATTTGTAATAACGCCCATTCTACAGATTCTAAGCCAGCTGAATGCGGGATTGAGGTATATAGTTAACAGTTGTTCTCCACAGTACTCGATGTTTGGACCCTGATCTTGATAAAGCGCTTAGAGACCCCTGGGTTATAACGCGCTATATAAATCGAAATAAATAAAATAAATAAAATAAATAAATATAGTGCTACCACATCAATGGTACACAAAATCCAATTCTCATGATAATCTTGAGTCAAGTCTGAAAGCTTATTAAAAAAGTCAGTTGTGTCCTTAATGTACGAGGTCCAACTTTGTACAAATTGTTGCAAGAAGTAATCCAAATATCTTCCGAGGGGATCAAAAACTGACCAACACCCTGAAACGATTGGTCTGAATGGAGGGTCAATGGGATTTTTGTGGACTTTAGGGATCATATACAGTTTTGGACATCTGGGATGATTTGTGGTAAGATATGCTTGTGTGTTCTCATCTATCCACCCTTGGGTAATTGCTTCTTGTAGTAGTTCACTGAGCTTCTGTTGTATTTGTTGAGTAGGTTCCACCTCAAGTAGAAGGTAGGTGTTGACATCCAAAACATGTTCATCGACTTTTTTTCTGTAGTAATAAGTGTCCATAACCACTATTGCTTCTCCTTTGTCCGCAGGATTGTGAGAAGTTGGCCTGATGTATGATGTCCACAGTTCTATGGGCACCCTGTATCAGTCCAAACAATCCCTTATGGTGGTGGTTGTAAGTCAACCTTAAAGACAAGCTATCCTAGAGGTAGCATGGACTAAGCAGCCTAAAGGCTTAACTCAAGAGGACATGTGAAGCCAGCTGTTTTACCATATGCAATCCTGTAATATCAAATGAAAGGACACCACACAAGTTATATACTATAAAAATATATGTATTTATTCTCAGAATAATCCCCACTACTCTTTATGAGCAATGAAGCACAAGCGTTTAAACAAAAGCACAATATAACATATACAAGTTGCACAGTTATGGATGAGGCCGATGGCCACTCAAACCATATATCAATAAAGTGGTATAACAATCACTAATCGATCAGTGGTAAGGCCTAGGGCCTTGGGAATCGCTGGGACTACACTTGACTAACAGCAGATAGGACGGGAGTAGCCCTCGGGATTCGGGTGCAGTGCAGAAAGCACACGCATGCACCAATGCAAAGTCAATGGTGCGTAAAAGTTATCAAGTTACAGTTTTAAGAGTCTTCCGACTGGACTAGAAGGACAAAACTTTAGACTTAGACACTAGAGGTGTAAACCACTACAGGAGCATCGGTGTTCAAGAGTTACCTCACCCACAGGAAGTGGGTACACAGGTGCGAAGATGTGTCGGGTTTCGTCACGAAGATCTATGGTGCCTGGAGATGAAGATGCTGCAGGCGTCCAGAAGAGAAGTGTCCGGTGCGATCCAAGGGTGGATCGAAGATGTAGAGTACCTGAAAGCAGAGGGGACAGAGTCTGGGTTACTAGCCAGTGACCAGGAAGGAACCAGGAAGGAACCAGGCGATGTCGGGCGCAATCAGGTTGATGTCGTGAAGCTTGTCTCAGCTACCACGTGGACTCCGGGGCACCGAGGATGTCCTGGAGTGAATCACGAGCTGTCCCACAAAGGCTCTCGCTGTCGGCGGTGTCGGCTTCTGGATCGGAGTCAACAAACCTTGGCAAAGGAAACCCACGCAGGATTCAAAGATCGCTTAATACTCGGACCAGCAAGGTCAGAGCGGGTGCTCCTTTTCAGGGGAGCGAGGGCCAGTCCAGAGCAACCAGACCAGCTGTGTAAATTCTTAGGTTCATTGGTTCTGGGGCCACTAGCCAACGGGCAAGCGACCGGACCAATGCGTCAAGCAGGAAAATGCAAAAGGGCCCCACGCAGCACTCGTCGAGTGTGGAGGGGTGAGTTTCAGTGCAAAAGCTGCACGGGGCTGGAGCTTCTCAAACTCCAATGCACAGCTTCGAGGGAGCCTCGGATGCTGCACGGTCAGCGCTTTGTAGTTTCTCCAAGATGGCCTATCCCACGCTTCAGGTCGCCTCCACGGGTCTCAGCTCTACAGGGACTGTGGATCGAGCTGTTAGAAGGCAGGCACGCTTTGTCTTGTCGATCTCTGTCGCTCGAGTTCTGGTGGGAACTGCAACAAAGCAAACGTCGAGGTGCTGGATGGGGCCTGTTGCACAGAGTGGTCACTCCTTGACCACAAGGGAGATTCTTCAGTCTTCTACGTTGAGTAGGATGTCGAAGGGTCCAGAGTTTCGTTTCATAAGTTTCAGTCAGGATAATCTGATGTGCATTGTCACTGCTCCCACCTATATTCCAAATCTGGGGGCTGGATTACCTGCTAGGTCCCTCCTATGGGTGGGACCCAGGAAGGGGGTGGTTACACCCCTTTCCCTTTGTCCAGTTTGCCGCCAGGACTGGGGCAGGATGACACCAGAACCGGTTTGACTGGAATCTGCCCAGGGACACCTTGTGCGCCCCAGGCAGTGTCTAGTTTCTTTCAACCCTCCCTGCTACAATCTACTATCTCCTGTCTGGGGTGGTGTGACACCTCCCGGTGACAGGAAACCCTTTGTCCAAGCGTCCTCGGCCAAGTTTCGGTCAGCAGCAGGAGGCCAGACTCGTGTCTGTGGCAGCAGCATCCATTTTGTGATGCTGGGGCTCTGGTTAGGATTAACCGCGTTTTCAGTACAGTAATATGTCTTCTCCCTCTAGAAGGGTGGAATGCTACCCCCGTCGCCAGAACTGGCGAGAGGGTAGTATTCCAAAGTGTATGACACCAAACACGACATGTTTTGATAAAGCCAAACGAAAGTTAGCATTAACCGCGAGGATTATAATGCACTTAAGAGTATATGGTATGGCAGTATCACTAGAACAGCTGCACGGAAATGGTTCCGACCTCTGCAGACAGGCTCAGCTCATGCTAGAGCACCATCTCACATAAAACCAAGCACTCTGCCTCCAGAATTGTTAAGGCCTGCCATAGGAGTGACTTATAGGTATATATGTGTCCAGATATAGGTGTAGATATAGGTATACTATATCTAAGCAAGGGGTGATTACACCACCTTGCCCCAGCTGTGTGAACAGCCAGTTGTGTCAATTTAAGTACCAGCCAGGGGTGGCAAAAGATATGCTGCAGCCCTTGGTAGGCCTTGGATGCCCCTATGCCCTGAGCACCTATAGTGCATGGTACAGGGGCTGACAAGGTGTCCAGTACCAAATTGGTGATGTACCTATAGTACATGTCTGTGAATTTAGAGAGAGAACAGCAGGCTGTGGGTCTGATTAGCAGGCCCACAGCCACATTAAGTCGAAAACCAGTGAAGCAAAAAGCAAAAATTGGGGTGACCATAGGATAGCAGACCCTACTCTCCTACAGAACCCCCCTCCCCCAAACGCAGGGACATTAAACTTAACCAGATAAGTCTTCATGTTCTAAGTGGAAGTACCTGGAGAGACCATCTGCATTACCATGGTCAGTCCCTGGGCGGTGCCCCACTGTAAAGTCCATCCCCTGTAGGTAAATGGACCGCCTGAGTAGTTTGGGGTTTTCACCCTTCATCTGATTAAGCCACAAGAGGGGCTTATGGTCTGCCTGAATTAGGAAGTAAGTACCAAACAAGTATGGCCTCAGCTTCTTCAAGGCCCAAACCACAGCAAAGGCCTCCCTCTCAATGGCTGACCAACGTTTCTCCCTGAGGGTCAGCCTCCTGCTAATGAAAGCAATGGGCTGGTCTTGACCATCTACATTAAGTTGTGAAAGCACAGCTCCCACCCCCAACTCAGAAGCATCTGTTTGAACAATGAACTGTTTGGAGTAGTCAGGACTCTTAAGGATTGGTGCAGAGCACACGGCCTTCTTCAGGTCATCAAATGCCCTTTGAAAGCTAACTGTCCACTGAACCTTTTTGGTCATCTTCTTGGATGTCAGATCATTCAATGGTGTCACAATGGACCCATAGTTCTTTACAAATTTCCTGTAATACCCAGTCAGGCCCAAGAAGGCTCTGACTTGTGTCTGGGTAGTTGGAGGAGCCCAGTCCTGTATGGCCTGGATCATGCTCTCCAATGGTTGAACTTGACCCCCACCTACTAGGTGGCCCAAGTACACAACCTTGCTCTGCCCTATCTGGCACTTGGTAGCCTTGATAGTCAGGCCTGCCTTTTGCAGGGCCTCCAGAACCTTCTTCAGGCGGATCAGGTGATCCTCCCAGGTAGAGCTAAAGACAGTAATATCATCTAGATATGCTGCGCAAAAGTCATCCAACCCAGAAAGGACTTGATTCACCAACCTTTGGAAGGTGGCAGGTGCATTCTTCAAACCAAAGGGCATAACCACAAACTGATAATGTCCACTGGGGGTAGAGAATGCTGTCTTGGCCTTAGAATCCTCAGCTAACCTGATTTGCCAATAGCCAGCTGTTAAGTCAATTTTGCTCAGATATTTGGCAGAAGCCAATTTATCAATGAGCTCATCTGCCCTTGGAATGGGATGAGCATCTGTCCTAGTGACAGCATTGAGACCTCTATAGTCCACACGAAATCTCATTTCTCTCTTTCCATCTTTGGTATGAGGTTTTGGCACAAGGACTACTGGGCTGGCCCAGGGGCTCTCTGATGGCTCAATCACTCCAAGTTCTAACATTTTCTGCACCTCAGCCTTTATACAATCCCTGACATGGTCAGGTTGCCTGTAGATTTTATTCTTGACAGGCAGACTGTCACCAGTATCCACCACATGGGTGCACCAGTTAGTTTGACTGGGTGTAAGTGAAAACATGTGTCTATGGGCTTGCAAAACCTGTCTGCAGTCCATCTGTTGCTGGTCAGTGAGGCTGCCTGCCAAGGCTACTCCATCCACTGAGTCATCAGGGTTTTGGGAAAGCAGGTCTGGGAGAGGGTCACTCTCTTCCTCCTGTTCCCCATCTGTAGCCATGAGTAAACCCATGCTTTCCCTGTCAAAAAATGCTTTCAACCTGTTTATATGGAGCACCCTATGGGGGCTCCTAGGGGTATCAAGGTCCACCAAGTAGGTGACCTCTCCCTTCTTTTCCAGTATGGTGTAGGGTCCAGGCCATTTGTCCTGGAGAGCTGAGGTTCCGTGAATTCTGAACCCGTTTCATAAATGTCATCGTATCATGACGATTTTGGTATCAACAGACCGAAAATGGCAAATATAATATGTACGAGTATTTTCGTCATGTTCGAGTGACGAGATCACCATGAAATCAGGGATTCCGTTCCGGACCCTTGGGTTCCATTTTGTGCACGGCAGCCATTTTGTGGTTGCCCTCACATAGTTCAATGACTAAGGCCGAACGAGTCCTCGGGACACGTACACCTTTAGCTGACTTCTGTGTGACCTGGGCAAGCTGACTCCGTTGCCGGAAGCCAAACCTGTTAGGCCAGTTCCTGTTCCAGTAGCTGGTCGAGATTAAGGATCAAGGCACAGGACATCATAAACCCTTTATTGCACACAACTATGTCTTATCTGACTCACACCTGCCTCTGCGCCTTTCTTTATGACCTGTTTACGATGAGGAGGTGCCCGTTTTTATTAGGGGTCCTTCCGATTTATCTGATGAAAAGTGTTGGGCCTTTCCGGGTAATTGATGGTGGGCCGGACAATGAAATGTGGGTTTGTCATGCAATGCTTTTGTCGTGTACACATGGGATTGGTCAACTGTAAATAAGGAATGTTTGCCTGAAGCACAATATTTGGTATAAAAGAGATGACGCGCTTTGTAAGTTTGAGCAGTCTCCTACGAATATACAGCCATTGTACTTCGTGGACCTCTGTTATTGGTTGCAGCCAATAAATCTGATCTTTGACGTCACCAAGAAGTTTGCCGCGTTTCTGTAATTCTGAGACAGGTGAATCCGGAGATTTCGGGTGTGTCCCCTGGCACCGCTTGGTCAGTAAATAACCCGGGTCTCCAATTGGCGCCCCGCGTGGGGCGACTTCAGCGGTACCGGTCCAAGCCTGATGATCGTGAGGAGCTTCGTGTGAAATTCTGGAGGAAGGCCAGCCACTTCATCGACCCCTGTATGTCTTCGTGGTCCGAAAGTCTTTGCTGCGAGGTTCCCCGCTTTCCGACGGCTACAAAGGACTGCTGCCCTGACTGTCGCCCTGTCTTGGAGCCTTAGACGATTTGTAGAGCGAGACGATAGACGGGTCTTCTGGTGACGTCATCGATACCTCAGTTAAGTATGAGTTGAGCGTCTCCCAGTCCTTAGTTTTGGGTATCCCCTTGGGATCTTTGATTTGGAACTTGCAAGTACCAAAGCCGAGGGACTCGTGTATTCACGTGACTATCGTATTCGATAATCCTTTGAAGTTTGAAGCTAGACTAGAGAGCGAAGATGCCTGGTCTTAGCAGACTTGGAAATTTGTTTTCTTGGTTGTAATAGGGATTCCCGATTGGAGGACTCGTGTCCGGTTCCTCCGATTGGAACTCCGACCTATGAGCTCTATGTGAAGCACGGCGTGGGCCCTATCACGTGTCATGAAGTATGGGTCAGGTACACTAGGAAAGATGGTGTCCTAAAATGGCCCCAATATGGTAGTTTTGACACGGAAGTTCTAGATAATTTACAGGTTAAACTCTTTAAGAAGAAAGCCCAGCCGGCGATGTTTGACTCTTTCCGTCTATGGTGAAAAGAAGCCAAACAGAAAGAAATTAAATTAGCGAAGAGAAATAAAAGAGAGAAGGGTATCTCGATAATGCAAGCTGCTATGCAGTTTAAAGATAACGAAGAAGAACAGGCGAGTGAGCAGTTGCACAGGCAACGTAAAATGTTGATTGATAAATGCTACCCGGCTTTGCCGCTTCTTCAGCAAGATGCAGCGAAGGAACTTGAGAAAGATCCCTTGATGTCGCATTTGTTGAGTTTGCCACCCCCTTATGCGCAGAGTGCTACAGCACCTCCGCAACCTTTAGTTGTGCAACCTCCAGTTGTGCAGCTTCCTGTTATTCCACAGCCGCCAGCTCCTCTTCAGTTGGCCCTTACTCCTCTGGTCCAGCCTTCTCAAGGGCCACTGGCTTTGCTACCTGCTCCTGAGGTTCCGGGTTTTTAGGAACCCGGTGGTGCCAGGGGATAACACCCGATGACCTCTGAGTTCTCCCTTGTTCCGGACCACAGAAACAATGAGTCTTCTAGTCGCAGTCAGAGATCAAGTTTTATTGGTAGCTACCAAGTAACACGTGTCCTAGAAGCATGACAAACACGGGTCATGTATTCTCAGGAGACTGTACGTGTTCGTTTTTACAGAACCAGTCTTCTCCTTTTATACAGAAATAATGGCTTCAAGCAAGAATTCTTGAGTTTATGATATGGCTGTAAACATATTTCTGTAATAATACAAAGTGCGGCGTCACGTAAGCAAACCCACATTTTAGATGTCCAGTTCGTGACAGATTACCCAGCAAGATCCGGGACTCCCATCAGATATCGATGAAACACCAATAAAGGCAGGTACCACCCAGTCATAAAACTGGCCATAAAGAAGAAGTATGGGCAGGTGCATGTTTGTAGAAAGCATGTTCTGTATGGGGTGAATGGTTTGGGGAATGTTATGTGTCGATAGTATCGTATTCGGCCACTGGGCGGGGAGCCGCCCAAACAGGTTTGGCTTAAGGCAATGGAGTCAGTTTGGACAGGTCAGGGGGAAGTCAGGGAAGGTGGACGTGTCCTTTTGGATCAAGCTCGACCTTTAATTGACTTAACATGAGGGCAAGACGTAAGATGGATGCCGTTCACAAAATGGAGTCTAAGGGATAGGGACGGAAACTACGATTTAGGGGTGTTGGCTACCCTCGATTGTCACGCAAATACATAGGAATGATGTCCTAATCATTATCGGTTCACGGACACTAAATTCGTCATGGTACGTTGATATTTTGTGACACGGGTATTGGACCTCGATATTGAGATAACAATAGGGTCCAGATTTTCAGAACCACAGACCCTCCTTTTGCCCTTATGTAAGGCAATAACTCATGTTAATCCGAGTCCAAATCTGTATGAAGGAATTCGTGGAGATGCTGCTGTAACATCATCCTGTTGCTTAGTTCGTCCCTTGACGCAGGCTTCCGTACACACGAAGTAGCACAGAGGCCACAGAGTGCAGGAGCGCACTGGACACATAGGCAGAACATAAACAGAAGTGTTAAGATCATCCCAATGAAGATTAGCGTTTTCCATCCCCAGGCAGCGATCAGTCCCCAGAACCACCCTAGCAAGGACCAATCCCCTTTCTCAACGTGAAGGGAACCAGATATTTCATGTAGTTTAGAGATGGCCTGGTATACTGTCGGTGCATTATCAGGGATGAATATGCAACAACTGGATTGGATGACCCTACACACACCACCACGATCGGCGAGTATGATATCAAGGGCAATTCGGTTCTGAAGGGTCATAAGTCGATCCGACTGAAGCTCGGTTGTCAAATTGCCAAGTGCTCCGGCCGTTGTAGTCACGGCGGATTCAACTATCCTTGCTAACTGGCGAATATTCCTGCTGTTCACCATAGGCCCCCAAAATGGCAGAAAACCTTTTGCGAAGTCAGCGAATTCCTGACCCGCGGTGTCGTCTTTACTCACGACACCTCTAGCTGTCCTTGTCCGATGGTAATCTGCTCGGGCCGTGTAGGTAGGAGGCAGCAGAAATGAGATGAAGCACGTGCCTGAGAAGTCAGGGGGTAACCATGTATAGGCTTGGTCGTGGCAGACGAAATACGTGCCTTTGGCTGCTAAGAGTATAGGGGAAGTTCGGGAGGCGAGCACATATGTTTCTGTGCAAATGCTCTTTCCTAACTGTGCAGTGGGATCTCTACCAATACCTTGTAAACATAGGTGACCTCGGTGGGGCACTATCCAAACTGGGCGGGATTTCTTTGCTGCCTGGCTCTTGATCAGGTAAACGCCATGTTTGGTTACGTTCCAACGAGTGTATGGAGTCAGTTCATCTTTGGGGATAGTCAGATATGTGTCGAACTCTCTACTCATATTTCTTATCCCTGCTATTAGTGCCTTGTTACTGGAATCACTTTCAGTGGAACGGGTCGGGTATGGTTCTAGGGCAAATAGGAACATGGTCTGAAAAGCCCACAGAGAACCATAATAACTAAATGGCAGGATGAAGTATGGGATACCCTTATCCGTCGTGTGCGGCATGAGTCCGCATATCCAACAGTTTGATGTGTTCATTATAGACTGGTGTTGGTGTAGGAGTTGGATGAAAGTTATTTACAAATTCGAGCCTTCTGGCAGACTCGTGTTCAGGTAGAGGGTGAAAAGAATGTGGGGAGAGAGTGGGAGAAGGCGTCGGCAGAGTGTCATTTGAGAGTAGGGAAACTTGAAATACGAATAGAGCATAACCAATCAAAAGCATCACAGTGCTACACAGCATTAGAACACATATTATTAAAAATCTTTTCTTGGACAGTATAGTACACAATTGTTTTTCAAAGTTCGTAAGCTTGACAGGTCTCTCTACCCTTGGAAACCCCATCCTCTACTTGCTGCCCGCGGTGGTAGGTTGATTCTGCCAGGGAGCGCGCTCTGTTCGGTCCGGGGTGACTCCCTTGGACCAACCAGAACCATGGACCTAAAACTTCCTTGGTTGCACTCCCTACACTTCAACCGCGACCCTAGCAGCGGAACCGGATGGCGGTTCGAAAATCAAAAATGAGCTAGTTCCCTGGGACGAGAGAGCTGGAAGATAAAAAATAGTTCTTGGGGGGAAAATGGAAATCACATTAGATCAAGGTTTTATTAGTCCCTGGGGCTGGATCTCAGGTGGTATCGTCACTTCTCAGGTACGGTGTGGTCTTTAAACAATGTCTCAGGTTCGGTAGTGTCCAATTGCATAGATGGTGACACACGTCCTTGCAAAATACGATCACTCTCCTTTTCGGTACCAGTCTCTTTTAAACGTGCATCGCTGAAAGGGATGAAACGAGGTACAGATTCAGTCTTAGAGTCGGCAAGTCCTTTATCGACCCACCGGTCGTATGGAAGGGGCAGAGGGACCCGTTTGTAATGGGTCCCATGCACCCAGTTCTTTTTGCCGTCCACCCAAACCGCTGATCTCGTGGAAAGAAGTACCAGGTATGGTCCGGTCCACCTCGGCTGTCCGTTGCTGGTGCGCTGGAAATTCCGCACCAGGACCCACGAGCCGGGTTCGATGGTATGACCTGGATCGTCAGAGGCTGGCGGAGAGGAACTGTGAACCTGTTGGTGTAAAACACGCAATTTAGCTGTCAATTCGCACAAATAATCAAGCAGTACGGGGTGTTCTATTTCACGGAGTTTCTTTGGTCTTGGCACGCCCCAGACGTTGGCTGGGCGGCCAAACACTATCTCGTGGGGGCTAAGACCTAATCTGGAATGGACAGTCATCCTAGTTGACAAGAGTGCTAGGAGCAAGGCGTCAGGCCATTTAAGACCTGTACTGGCTTGGATCTTGGCTAGCTTGAGTTTCAAAGTGCCATTGTAGCACTCTACTAATCCAGCTGATTGGAGGTGATTTGCAGCGTGGAATTTCTGGTGTATGCCTAGACACTCACACACTCTCTTCATCACTCGTCCTATGAATTCACTTCCATTATCACTCCAGACAATCCTAGGCATACCGAATCTCGGGAAGAACTCTTTGACAAGGGCTTTGGCAGTTGTCATAGCAGTATTGTCTTTAAGGGGGTACGCTTCCACCTACCTTGAAAAAGCGCAAACAACAACGAGCACATACTTTAGATTGTTGCACCTTTCCATGTGAATGAAATCGAGCTGCAAAACCTCGAACGGATACGTAGGAGGCGCAAAGTGACCAGCTGGAGTTGGAGTTCCTTTACCGGGATTGTGTTTTAGGCATATCATACAGTTTCTGACCACATTTTCTGCATATTTTGGGATATTGCTATTCTGCCATACTGGGGCCAATAGCTTACATATTCCTTTTGAACTGATGTGTGCCCTGCCGTGAGCCATTGTTAATACTGCAAGTACGTATGCATTAGGTAGTAGCCATCGCTGGTGTTCCGATAATTCGACCCAACAACCATTCGCATCCAATCTACCCTTACTTTCTCTCCATTCATTCAACTCATTCTCAGTTGCCTCAGCTTGTATACATTTCACGCTTTCAATGGTGTCCTCACACATTCCCACATCAGCAGTACATCTAGCGGGACCTGCAACATACATTCGACTCATCGTTTCCCTTGCGGTCTCTTTCGCAACCTCGTCTGCAAATGCATTCCCGCGGCCAATATCGTCTTGAATTTTCTTGTGTGCACTGCATTTCATAATGGCAACTTGTAGTGGCATGGTCAGTGACTCAAGGAGCTCATTAACTAGCTGACCATGTTGTATCTTTGCACCATGTGAGGTAAGGAAACCACGTTCACGCCATAATCTCCCAAAACTGTGAGCCACGCCAAAGGCGTATTGGCTGTCCGTGTACACATTCACTCGCTTTCCTTTTGCTAACACGCATGCTCTGGTAAGTGCAATAATTTCCGCAGCTTGTGCAGAGTTGTGGGAAATACGTGCGGTCTCTATAATGGTGTGTAATGTTGTTACAGCATATGCGGCAGTCGTATCACCATTCGGTAACTTGAAACATGAACCGTCAACCCATAAGGTATCATTGCATTCAGGAAGGGGAGTGTCCTGTAAGTCTACTCTCCCTTTTGTCTCTTCTTCTGTCCTAAAGCAGCAGTCATGTTTATCACTCTTGTCTGTTCCTGTCGGAATGGGTAATAACGTTGCGGGATTTAGCGTATCACACCTCTTTATGTGGATGTGGCTTGCTAGCAACGTCAGTTCGTAACTGGATAGTCGAGCGCTAGTAAGGTGTTGTGTCTTCGTCCTGTTTAGTAAAATGTCTACTGCGTGCGGAACCATAACGATCAGAGTATTATTCATGACTAATCCAGCGGATTGTCGAATGCAGACAGCTGCTGCGGCGGTAGCCCTCAGACAACTTGGTAGTGCCTTAGCCACAGGATCCAAAGTTGCCGAAAAATACGCGCATGGGCGCTGTCTGTTCCCAAAATGTTGTGTTAAGACTGATAATGCACAGCCTTCCTTCTCATGGACATATAATGTGAAAGGCTTACTGTAGTTGGGGTTTCCCAACACAGGGGCTGAACACAATGCATCACGCAACTTGTGAAAACTCGTCTGACAATCTTCAGACCAGGGCATAGGATTGGGCGTATCTTTACGGAGTAGTGCCAGCAAGGGTTTAGCTAGCAGTGAGAAATTCGGTATCCATTGTCTACAGTACGATGTAATGCCCAAAAAAGCTCGAACTTCTCTCTGTGTCCTTGGGGCACTTAGTTCTGCAATTGCCTGTATTCTTTCTGGTGTCAGTCTCCTTCCCTCCTTCGACAAGACGTGACCTAAGTAGGTTACTTCTTGTCGGCAAAATTGTAGTTTGGAAAGGGAGACTTTGTGCTTCATGTCACATAAGTGATGCAATAATGATAACGTAGCTTTTTTGCAAATTTCTTCAGTGTCCGCAGCGATCAGCAGATCGTCTACGTACTGAATCAGAGTTGAACCACTTTGTAGAATAATCGTGTCTAGTTGTGTTTTCAGGGCCTGACTGAATATGGATGGGCTTTCGCTGTAGACTTGAGGAGCGCACTTGAAGCGGAAGCTTCGTCCTCCTAAATTAAATCCGAAAATATCTCTACTCTCCTCGGCAATCGAGATACTGAAGAAAGCGTTCTTCAGGTCAATCACCGAGAACCAATTTGCTGAAACTGGAACCATTGTCAATAAAGCAGTAATGTCGGGGACGACTGGAAACTGTGGGATAACTATCTTGTTTACTTCTCTGAGGTCGATCACGAACCTATACACAGGGGGTTGTGAAGGATCAGTACGTTTTAAGACGGGCAAAACCGGACTGTTACAGACATTTCCTGTTGTTTCTTCGATGACGTCTTTATCAATTAAATCATGAACAATTTTCAACAACGCTTTTTCGCATTCGCTAGATATTTTGTATTGGGGAATACGTGGCAACCTAACGTCTGCTTTCAATGTTATGACATATGGTGTTATCTCCAAACGACCTACATCATTAGAACCATTAGCCCAGAGTATATCAGGAAGTGACAATAATTCAGTTGGAATATTTTCCTTTGATAAATACATCGAAGAAATGACCTTCTTGCCTAGAGTAAGTTGTACTCCCGAGGGAGAACAGTACAAGGTCGCATATAACCTTTTTAGTAAGTCCAAACCTAACAAATTTTCACCACAACCTGTTGTCAAAATGAGGGGTGCTTCTAATTCGCATGGGCCAACAGAAAGAGACATAGGACTAGAGATCGGGTTTCTAACAGGGGCGCCAGAGAAACCTACTGAGACATTCATTTCGCCAGACAAAGGTGCGCCAGGAAGTTTCGAGTGCATGATAGAACTTTTTGTGGCACCAGTATCCAGCAGAAATGGCTCTGACACTCCTGAGGCTATTACCTCGACATAAGGTCCATTCTGATGTGGTATATAAATAAATAATACCGGATCTAGGTTTTACTGGACATAGTAATAACAGATAGCTCAATAAATAAGAGTCAAGATTCGAGGTAGTAGGAGTTTGCAGGTTTAATACAGCATAAAGGACAGGAACAGGACAACCTGCACAGGAATAGGATGACAGGGCCCTGCAGGGGGGACAGGGAATGAGCGCGCTAACTTTAATAACAATACACAAGCATATATACTAAAACAGTTGCATTACAATGAATACAGTAGGCGGAGCAGTGGGTGTGGTCAATAGCAGTCGCGAAAGATAAGGGTGAAAGTAGGTGTAACAAGAGGCGTATACATAGACATGTGATGTAAACGTAACAGAATATGTCATAAATGGGGCGGAAACATGGAGGGGGCTACCTGAGGAGCCGGGACCTCTAACCTAAATGGTGCGCGCAAACTGACAATGACGTGTTACTAGGAGAAGCTGGGGGCTATGAACTCTGCGCTAGGAGTAGAGACTGAAGTCTGGAGAGTCAGGGCGACATGTACCTAAACCCTATCTAGTATCTAATGTTTAGAGGACATGTTGATATAAACTAAGAGTCAGGAGGGGAGAGGCTAACAGACTCTAAGACTGGAGCATGCATTATTCTACATGTAGTGCGTGATGAAGAATATTAAATGACCATTAATACAGTATTTCTCTTACATGGAGACGTAAAGGCTAGACAATGACGGAAACTGTTGATGCGATTCAGTAGCTTAGGAATGCAGAGAAGGAGGGCTGGACTGATAACTAGAATCATAACATACTCTTGGCAGACTCGTAGGCAGAGCCAGGCCGAGCCGGGCACTGTGAGGCAGGAAGTAAGTGAACGGTCGAGGATACAGGTGGGGGCTGTATCGCTCCTCAGCGAGGGTTCAGGAGACAGGAGCTGAATCTGGTGTCCGGGCCCATTTGAGGCCTAGAAACGGGGACTTTACAATGAAATAACGTGCACACTGAGAAACGTGGCAACGTAACTTTACATAGGCCTGATATTCGTAGCTTTCACGAGAACTGGAAACTGGCATACTAGAGATGGACACAACTGTAATTGCGTCTTTAATCGAACATGGGGAATACATATGCATATTAATCATGCACACATAACATAAGATGGAGAACACGTAGGGACACAGAACATGGCAAAATTTACTTTTCCACATTCCCTCCTTGTCACTACGTTTCCATCAGGAAACATCAATATTCATGATACCATCTATCATTTCATACAGTATCATTTGCTCGTCTCGAATTTTCTTGGAACTGGATTTAGAACGGGACTTAGGACTAGGAATACAAGAGGTAGCACAAATGCCGCAAATCGCAGGGCCACATTGTATACAGAGGCAGCAACTGAATATGATCGCTACTGCAATACCCAGAAATGACAATACTTTCCATCCCCAGGCGGAAATTATATTCCAGAACCAACCGGACCATGTCCAGGTGCCTGGATCTTGGTGTAACATATGGGCAATATTATGGAGTCTGGTAATAGCTGAATAAACAGACGGCGCGTTATTTGGAATGAAAATGCAGCAACTAGATCCGATGACTCTACAGGCCCCGCCCCTATCGGCCAGTATGACGTCAAGGACGAGACGATTCTGGAGCACGACAATTCTCATAGAGGATTGCTCTTCGGTTAAGTTACCTAGAGCAGAAGTAGTCTCAATCACTACTGCTTCAAGGGTTCTCGTTAATCTACGTATCAGTTTACTATTCACGACAGTACCTAAATAAGGGAAGACACCTTTATTGATATCTATATATTGTTCTAGAGCAGTTTCAGTATAATCAACAATCGGGAGGTCTCTCTTGTGTCTAGTATGTACTAGGTGGGAATTCCTATGGTAGTCAGGTGGGGCTAGAAAAACTGGTGGCAGTAGGAAGGCAATGTAACAGGTTCCCTCCCAATCGAGGGGCAAACGAACATATGCGGTCTGACCACAAACAAAATAAGAATACTTGACAATAGTAGTACAATCACTATGTCCTACATGTACGGAACCATTATTTCGGACACATAATTCGCCTTTAACTGGTAGTACCGATATAGTAGGTAGGTCTGGAGTAGAATCAGACTGAACATTCAGGACCATAAAATTCGAAGAATAATTACCTAAATTATAAACTTCATTTTCTAGATCTAACCCTGTTCTGTGGGGAAGACCTTGCTTGTCTGGAAAACATGTACTGTTAAGAAAAGACATATCTGTTGAGGATGACGTTAACGTGGACCATGCTCCACACGAACCATTATGTGAAAATGGATAAGGAAAGAGTGGCAGAACTCCCTTCGGTGTCTGGAAAGGGGGGAGTCGACCACACACCCAACAATTAGTGGCATTGCTGGTCTGGTGTGAATAATGTAACATGCGGATAAAAGAATTATTTCGCATAGCGAGACGATATGAGAGTTCATGAGGAGGCAGATCACTAAACGTGTGCTCTACTGTAGCAATAGAAGACTTATTTACATGAGAAACTGGAAAATACAAATAAAAAGCATAACTGGTGCAGGTAGTCATAAGGCTGAAAAACAATATGAAACTTAGAAAAACGATACATCGGATTGAGTTTTGACTAACTCTCTCACTATGGGGGTCTATTTTATACATGTCAGAAACCGGTCTAACCGTTTCACCTAGGGGAGGACTTAGACAATCAAACTGGCTGACTTATTTTACTAGACCTTAATTTTTGCTTATACTCCTGTTGCGGAGTTTTCTCTAACAGGGAGGGTTCAGTATCATTGTCTTTTGCGGGACAGTCCTTAAGAATAGTACTTTGGCAATCTTTCAAATCCTGGGAAATGTTCTTAGAAACAGGCTTCAGTCCGTAAAATCTTTTCACATGAGACAGATGCACCCAGCCCTTCCTGCCTTCCAGCTTGACGGCAGTACGGGTGGCCAGGAGGACCTGTCGGGGTTCCTTCCAGCGAGGCTCCAGCGGACTTGAACGATCAAAATTCCGGACAAGAACCATGCATCCGGGAACGATTTCATGCGGTGCCACCTCGGTATTGTCTGGAAATGCGGCAGCAACCTGTGAACGACAAGAGTTGAGGGCAGACATCAAGGAAGCTAGGTAATCTGTCAGCATATTACTTGAAACATCGGTAATACTTCGAGGTCTAGGTGTACCCCACATATTAGGGGGGCGGCCGAATACGACCTCATACGGGGACAGACCTGATCTGGAATGTGCGACCATGCGCATATAAAACAAAGCGACTGGCAGAGCTACTATCCAGTCTACACCTTTCTCTTTACAAATCTTGGCAATACGGATTTTCAGGGTCTGATTATGTCTCTCTACGAGACCGGCTGCTTCAGGATGGCGTACACAATGGAACTTCCACTGGTACCCTAACAACAGGGAAACATGTTTCATGAGCTCAGATGAGAATGGCTGGCCGTTATCAGAATATACGACTCTAGGGAGTCCATAACGGGGGAAGAATTCACGAACCAACTGCTTGGCAGTGGTCGCGGCTGTGTAATCTGGGACTGGATATGCTTCTGTCCACCTGGACAAAGCGCATACAACTACAAGGACATACTTGAAACCTCGACATCGCTCCATCTGAATATAATCCATTTGGAGGACTTCAAAAGGATGGTCAGGGGGCTGGAATCCACCTTGTTCCACCGGGACACTTTTACCTGGATTAAACTGGCAACAGATCATACAGGTACGGACTTTCTGCTTGGCTGCAGCTCATAAATGCTTGTTGAACCAAATGTTCTGGATACTGTCTAACATAGCTTTTTCTCCTAAATGTGCTGGACTATGTGCGGTATTGATAATGACTTGAACCATGGAGTCGGGGAGAAACCATGTGGCTTTACCCTTCGTTACCCATCCCTGATCTGTCTGGACCCCTCCTTGTTCGGACCATTTCTTGATTTCATCGGGAGTAGCATGTAACTGGATATCTATGACATCTTGAGTAGGGTCCTTAACTGTCATACATGTAGTCTGATCTGGAGTATGTGTCTGTGTCGGATTAACTGAAATGTCTGGAGTCTGTGCTGTAAGCTTGGCTGTGCGATCTGCTAGATCATTACCTTGAGAAATAATGTCTGTAATTTTCGTATGTGCTTTGCACTTCATGATAGCAATAGATGTCGGTAAGTGTATGGCATCTAACAGAGCTTGAATAAGGAGACTATGCTGAATCTTGGTTCCATGAGAAGTCATGAAACCTCTCTCCTGCCAGAGCACTCCAAAGTCGTGTACGACTCCAAATGCGTAGCGTGAATCTGTGTAAACATTAACTTTCAAGTTCTTAGCATATATGCAGGCTTGGGTCAGAGCAACTAGCTCTGCTGCTTGAGCAGACAGGGTGTCAATACGGTGTGTTTCTATAACTTCAGTGTCAGTAGTCACTGCATACGCGGCTACTAATTCTCCTGTACTTGTTCTCATACATGAACCATCCACATAAAGTGTCAGGTCGGGATCTGGTAATGGAATATCTGTCAGATCTTGTCTTGGCTTTGTCATAGTGTTAACTACTTCCACACAGTCGTGTGTGGCAGGATTCGAATTAACTGACGGTAACAGTGTAGCAGGATTTAGAACGTTGCAGCGTCTGATTTCTATGTGTGGCTGGAACAGTGTCAGTTCATAACCTGTTAAACGTGCAATTGTCAAGTGCTGAGTTTGTGTTCGGTTTAAAAGAACTTCCACGGAGTGTGGAACTTGTACTGTCAAGGAGTGTCCTAACACTATGGAATCACTTTGTCTGATAGCTAGTGCTGTGGCTGCAACTGACTTGAGGCACGCAGGCAGAGCCTGGGCTACAGGATCTAATGTGCTCGAAAAATAAGCACAGGGCTTGTATTGTCCTGCTTGATCTTGTGTGAGAACAGATAATGCTGTACCTTCACGTTCAGTGACGAAAAGTGTAAAAGGCTTACTGTAGTTCGGTGTAGCTAGAACTGGAGCTTGGCATAAAGCTTTCTTTAACTCATTGAAACTAAGTGTATGTTCAGATGTCCAAGGGAGGACAGTCGATACGGCTGCCTCATGTGTCGTTAACTGTATCAGTGGCTTAGCTAGAAATGCATACTGAGGAATCCATTGTCTGCAGTAAGAAGTAAGGCCGATAAAAGCACGTACCTCCTTCTGGGTCTTGGGCTGAGGAAGACTCGCTATTAACTGGATACGGTCTGGTGTCAACTGCCTACCCCACTTGGACAGTAAGTGGCCTAAGTAGATCACTTGCTGTACACAGAATTGAAGCTTCGAAGGGGACACCTTGTGCCCCATCTCGGCGAGAAAATACAAGACTGTGAGTGATGCTCGCTCGCAAGCACGTTCAGAACGGGCTGTGATCAGTAGATCATCGACATACTGGAGCAGGGCAGTGTCAGTTGGCATGTGAATGTTGTCTAGTTGTCTCTTAAGTGCTTGACTGTAAATGCTAGGACTTTCTGTGAAACCTTGAGGAGCTCGTGTGAACATATAGCTCCTTCCATTTAAACAAAATCCGAAAAGAAACTGGCTGTCTGGATGAATGGGGACACTGAAAAACGCGTTCTTGAGGTCTATGACTGTAAAAAATGACGCTTCGGAATCAATGGCTGTCAATAGGGAAGAGATATCTGGGACAACTGGGTACTGGGGAATAATACATTTATTAAGTTCTCGTAGGTCAATCACTAATCGATATACTGGGGGTGCATTTGGATCAGTACGTTTCATGACTGGAATGATCGGAGAATTACATACATTGGAGTCAGTTTCTACAATACTCCTTGAGCCATGAGCTCGTCAATAATTTTGGATAAGGCTGCTACAGCCTCAGGTGGCAATCTGTACTGTCTGATTCGTGGTAACACTACACCTGGCTTGAGAGTCACACGATGGGGTGTGATTTGCATATAACCTACATCAGTTGGACCTTGCGCCCATAGATGCTGCGGAACATTGGACAATCTCGGATCAAAATCTCGTAATACATAGTGACCCTTGAAGTCACGTAAGAACAGTCGTATTCCCTCTGGGGAACAGCAAATAACTGCACCTAATTCTTTCAGTGTCTTAATGCCTAACAAATTTTCTGGACACGACTTTGTAAGTAACAGATCAGTAGTGCGGGACAATGGACCTACTTCTAGAGTAACTGGCTTAGATATCTCGTTTACAATAGGCTTTCCTGAAAATCCAAGGGAAACATTTCTAGAGCCTGAGAGCGGAGCCCCTGGAACTTCGGCGTGACTAATGGTGGTCCTACTTGCCCCTGTATCAATCAGAAACTTTCTGTCTTTCCCTAGTACTTGACTATGAACATAGGGACCCTCTTGATCTACAGGTATCTCGATGAGAGGCAAGCCTACCTCCCTCTCTAGGCTGTTTCATGAATACGGTTGATACTCTGGATACTCGGACTGTGTATACTGATACATCTGCTGTGTAACATGCTGTGTTGCAGCAATAGGCTGCGGTACTGGAACTGTCTGTTGTGCATTCTGTGGCTGAGAAGTCTGTGAAACTTGTTCTTGTCTAGGCGGACGTGGTCTTTCTTTAGTCTTACCGGTAGCTATGTTGTGTTTCAGAACTGCACACTCGTTTATATAATGACCTGGCTGTTTACAATAATTGCATGTCCCTTTAACGGGAACTGCAGGATGACTTGCTTGATTCGGACCCCTCTTCTGACTGTCTTGAGGAACAGATTGTGCAACTAGTACTTTCATTTTCGTGTCTTTCATACGTTTTCTTTCGTGATCTTGCTCTTCTCTGATTCTATTCTGGTGGTACTGAAGCATCTGTAACATCTGGGACGGGGTATTAGCTTGCCAGGTACTTTCGACTTTCAGAACTCGATTCTTAACTTGTGGACTTGAATTCTCGACTAATTTAGTAACAAAAAGATGAGGGTATGACTCGCTACTTGTCTTGAGGCCACTGTTTATAATAAAACACTTTTCAAATCTAGAATAAAAATCACTAGTGTCTTCGTCTTGTTTCTGTTTACAGGCTGAGATTGCATCCCAGTCTTCCTTTTTAGTGGCTAATAATCTTGGCAAAACTTGAATTAACAGCTCTGGTAATTCTTTACATTTTTCTCCAAGACCGGTACCTGGTACTCGTATCTTATCTTCAGCTTCTAGAACTGCCCAATCGATCTTTTTCTCTCCCACCTCCCATTCTTTTTCCTTGAGTTTTTCATATACCCCTGCGGGCAACAGGACCTTTAGCATTTTAATAATATCTGGATACGTGTATTCTCCCATACGGAGCATGTCTTTTAATTCTCGGTGGAACCCTGCTGGATCTTTGTCGTGACAAGGAATTAATTTCTTCATCTCTAAGAGTTCCATCTTTGTAATCGGGGTGTAAACAAACACTCGTTGCATTTCACCATCTGTTGTCCTGACTGGGTGTACTTCTCGTAACGGATTCTGTCTGTCTATGTAAAAGGGTTTACTTTCTGGGGGTGAGACATGAACAAAATGCGGGTTCAGAAACGTTCTATATTTGTGACGCTGTTCTAGAATGACACTAATTAAATCGGTACCTAAACCTTTCCATCTATACTGGAGTAACTCGTTCAGGACATCGTGTAACGGACCTGGATCAGAATGTTGACCCTCATACAGAGTAATGAGGTGCTGGATCATATACATACCCACCAGTCGTTGCTCGGCTGGGGGCAATTTCAGAAACATTTGTGCCACTATTTCATCTGGAAAAGTGGTAGAATCAGTAATCCATCGGACTGCTGATCGGACTAGTTCTTGTTCATGCATAGTACTTAATTCACTGTAACCGATTCGTGATTTCAGAATGTGATCGGTAGCTTGAAATACTTGTTCTAGAGAACCTTGTTCTGGTGCCGGATGATGAAAAACTGTCTTGTGTTCTAGGCATAAATGGCGATCTGGAAATCTAGATTTTCCTACATACGCTATTCTAGTGGGATTCTCGTCGTCTACCTCTTCAGTAGAAGAGTCATTCTCTTTCTCGCTTACTTGTGCTGCTTTACGTTGTTCATGTAACTTTATTATTTCTTTACGAATTCTCTTGTACATACTCTCTATACTACTGATAGTTCTGTGTTTACCCTCGGCTATATTATCACTCCACCTTGTCAGGATTTTCATTTCGGCTGGATCTTTGGTCGGATAATCTTGTTCTCTTATTAAACAATTAATCAGAAACTTTAATAGCATGAGCTGGATCTCAGCTTTCCTTTGAGACATGGCTTCGCCAATACTTTCTGGATCATCCCCTGTACGGATGAAACGATATATTCTGTCTAGATCTCCTTTCATATCTGGTAGGGTGTCTAAATACCCGGTCACCCGTCTTACACGGATGGAATATATTACTGTACTATCATCACCTGCGACTGGATCATAGCGGCATTCAGTGAGAGCTCGTCGGATATCTGCAACGGACTTAAATTTGGGCGTACGCTGTAACGCACATTCATGTAACTCGACTAATGTTAAACGTTGGTGTGGTGGCGGGGTACCAGGAGGACCTCCTCCTGCGGCCCCTATACTGGAATCGTCGACTGACACTCTTCGTGCTGGCAGAGTGGGAAATTGTAATGCAGGCTGAACCGGGGGTACCGTAACAGGTACTCCGGTGTCTGGAGGAGCAGGAATGGCATGATTTACAGGGACTGGCGGAACAGGATTTGCATATTCCGGGACTGTGTCGTCCAAATAGGACGAGATGAAAATATCAGCTGCGGTCGGTTTGTGACGTAGCTTGGTCGGAACTAATGGTGGCGGAAAATTACTGGATGCCTCCGGGGTCGCTTTTGGCAAGCCCTCGGCAAGAAGAGGATACATACCCTTAATGAGGGCATGCCTCTGTCTGTCGGACTGTTCGGTTTTGACTCGTTCACCTATCTCGATTAATTCCCTTTCTTGGGCTCGTTCTAAAGATTCTCTACTTAATTCTGACTTTCTGATTTCTTTTTCGGTTCTCTTATGAGATTCTTTGCGCCATAACTCGATGGCATCTTTCTGTGACTGTCTGGCTTTCTTTTTCCATAATGCTTCTTCTACTCGCATGATGCACTCGGCATCCCATGTGCCTGATACAGGCCATCTATACTTTTCCTCTAACTGTTTGGTATACTCTACCCATAAATCTAGATATAATATGGCACTTATGCCATGCTTTTGATACATAAAATGACCTGGACTGTCCCTAGGCGGGACAGGAACTGCTGCTTCTAGCAGACCTTTTCTGGTTTTTAGCTGACGTAGTTTAGAAAATAAGGGCATGACTGAACTGTAACCTAGACACAATACGCAATTACAATACACAATGAACACGATAAATACTCCACATTCATACCACGACATTACAATACATGAAAAACATTTAAAATAACAGTTCGAACAGAATACTACCTGGAATACTGGAAACAGAATACATGAATTTTCTCGAGAAACAGAACTGACTAGAACAGAAACTAGATGTACTGCTAAAACAGTACGAAACTCACCGGTCTCATAAAGAGACACGTTAGGACCCGCATCCACCAAAGTGGACACTTCGTTTTGGGTCTGTGTACCACCAACCCACGGACCAGAGTCAATTAGATTGACCCTGTCTAGATACTACCCCAGCAATGGTACTCACCGGGCAGCAAGAACGGAAGGCCTCGGACTGGACTGGACTGCTTCGACGCCGGACGGACGAACTTCGGACTTCAGTTACGGGTGGGCCTCCGGATACCTCGGACCTTGGACTCTCGGCTTGGGCTCTGGTCGGGACTCGCCGCGTTCCTCCACCGCCTCGTCTGGATGCTGGACCGCCACCTCCGTCTCCTCCGTGGGCCTGAGGGATACTTGAAGCAGAAATATCTGCCGGTGCGCAGAAGAGTTCCGTCACGGCTGCAGAGGGTCAGGTGGCCGGCGTGGCTTCGCCGGCGCGTGGGGAAAGGGCAAGTCCCTATTCGGGCGCCATTATGTGGTATATAAATAAATAATACCGGATCTAGGTTTTACTGGACATAGTAATAACAGATAGCTCAATAAATAAGAGTCAAGATTCGAGGTAGTAGGAGTTTGCAGGTTTAATACAGCATAAAGGACAGGAACAGGACAACCTGCACAGGAATAGGATGACAGGGCCCTGCAGGGGGGACAGGGAATGAGCGCGCTAACTTTAATAACAATACACAAGCATATATACTAAAACAGTTGCATTACAATGAATACAGTAGGCGGAGCAGTGGGTGTGGTCAATAGCAGTCGCGAAAGATAAGGGTGAAAGTAGGTGTAACAAGAGGCGTATACATAGACATGTGATGTAAACGTAACAGAATATGTCATAAATGGGGCGGAAACATGGAGGGGGCTACCTGAGGAGCCGGGACCTCTAACCTAAATGGTGCGCGCAAACTGACAATGACGTGTTACTAGGAGAAGCTGGGGGCTATGAACTCTGCGCTAGGAGTAGAGACTGAAGTCTGGAGAGTCAGGGCGACATGTACCTAAACCCTATCTAGTATCTAATGTTTAGAGGACATGTTGATATAAACTAAGAGTCAGGAGGGGAGAGGCTAACAGACTCTAAGACTGGAGCATGCATTATTCTACATGTAGTGCGTGATGAAGAATATTAAATGACCATTAATACAGTATTTCTCTTACATGGAGACGTAAAGGCTAGACAATGACGGAAACTATTGATGCGATTCAGTAGCTTAGGAATGCAGAGAAGGAGGGCTGGACTGATAACTAGAATCATAACATACTCTTGGCAGACTCGTAGGCAGAGCCAGGCCGAGCCGGGCACTGTGAGGCAGGAAGTAAGTGAAGGGTCGAGGATACAGGTGGGGGCTGTATCGCTCCTCAGCGAGGGTTCAGGAGACAGGAGCTGAATCTGGTGTCCGGGCCCATTTGAGGCCTAGAAACGGGGACTTTACAATGAAATAACGTGCACACTGAGAAACGTGGCAACGTAACTTTACATAGGCCTGATATTCGTAGCTTTCACGAGAACTGGAAACTGGCATACTAGAGATGGACACAACTGTAATTGCGTCTTTAATCGAACATGGGGAATACATATGCATATTAATCATGCACACATAACATAAGATGGAGAACACGTAGGGACACAGAACATGGCAAAATTTACTTTTCCACACTGATCTACCGGAACTGAGACAACTCCCTCTCTTTGTCCATGGCTGTCCTAGCAATCGTTACCCTCATTTTCGTGTTCAGCGTAATAGTCGTCAGCATAGTACTGAGCTGATTTAGACGATGAATTATTCTGTTGGTCAAAGCAATTCATGGACTTCTGAGGCGGAAAAGAAGTTGTATTCTGAGTGAAATTTCCACGGCCTCTACCTCTAGGGGCATGTTGAACACCTCTCCCCCTTACACCTTGACCACCGTTTAAACGTCGCGCAAGAGCCGGACAATTATCCTTAAAATGACCCTCTTCTTTGCAATACGCACATTGATTCGGGCCATATGTAGGACACTGGTGGGAAAACTCGTTACCTTGCGCGTTCCTCGAATACTGCTGTCGCTGTTGATAGTCGGGCTGACTAGCCGTGCGAGGCGGATAGGCCTGTTGGAGGAGAACCTTAGTTTTCAAATCTTTCGTCTTTTTATCTGCCTTGTCTAGCTCGTCTTTACGCCTATTTTCATAGTACTGGGCTGTAGCTAAAATCTGTGCTGACGTAGAGACAGCCCAAGCACTCTCAGAGTCTTTTAGTTTATTACATAGTTCAGGGAGCAAATTATGTACGAACTTGTCCACAAACAATCTTTGGCCACCCTCGGTAGCCATATCTTGGCCACTGTGGTCGGTGAATGTTTCCTCAAATCTCGTGAAAAAGTCAGACACATTCTCATCTTTCTTTTGTTTACATGCTGATAGCTTGTCCCAATTTACGCGTACTTCAGGCATTATTGTCTTCATGTACGCTATAATCTACCGGGAAGTTCAGCTATTAACGGCTCAGGTTTAAAACCACCGACTTGTCTAGCATCTGTAGTCGCAATGTTCGCCCATGAGTCACCTAGTTCCTGATCGTGATCCGTATGACGTATCTTGCTCCATAAAGGATGTGGAACAACGTTCCCAAATAACATGTCTACATCTGCTAAATTCATTATACATGAGCTTGCAGTTTGCGATAACTCCTTATAATACCCAGTTGGGTTCTTACGAGGGTCAGGTAGTGACTGTTTGAGTGCTAATACTTCCGATCTTTTCCATGGGACATGTACCCATACACGCTGGAAATGGGGCAGAATTGGTGGATTAGCATTCGCATCACCTTCCCTCCAAACAGGAGGAACCTCTCTCATGGGGTACTGTCTCGCTCTTTTCCTACTAGACGTACCACATTCAGACGATGACCCAGAGTTACCACCTGTGCTTCGATATGATAATAATACCTCAACTGCTTTGTCGACATCGGGACCTACAATCATGCCTTCCCCGAATTTAAATCGTATACTACACAACTCTCGAGAGTTGCTCACTTGACCATTATCTTCCAAATCCTCACACAGAAAAACACACATCTGTTCAAAAACATATCTTTGCGTCGGTTCATCCCATTGATGGAAAACGTTCATGACGGACTCTACATCATATCTGGCTGTATCCAGAGCCCAATTCCGTGCTAACTTATTCAGGCATTCCCTCTCTCGATAATCAGGCATTTGGCTTCGTAACTGTCTTAGTCCCGTATTAGGGGTCGTTGTAGGCGACCGAAAAAGTGGTGAAGGAATGTTAGTAATAATGCTGGCCGTTTTATGCCAGACGGAAGGTGAAAGTGGAGGAATAACTGGTGTCAGAACAGAGTCACGCAAAGCAGAAACAGAAGCGTTCGCAGAACTAGTATCGGAAGAAATAGAAGGTGCGCTAGGCGAAGTTGTAGAAGGAACAGTAGGAGAAGTAGATGTGACTGGTGAGCCTTGAGGAGGCTGCACTAGAGGAATAGAAGCCAGCTGAAGAGTAGCTGGTGAGTGCTGTAGAGGAGCTGGTATAACAGCTACCAGAGGTGCAACTAAAGGTTGCGGAGGTGCTGTGGCATTTTGCGCATAGGGTGGTGGCGAACTCAGCAAATGCGCCATTAATGGATCTTTCTCACGCTCTTTTACTGTCTCTTGCTGAAGAGATGGTAAGACAGGATAGCATTTATCTATTGCCATTTTACGTTGCCTGTGCAACTGCTCACTTATTCGATCCTCTTCGTTGTCTTTAAATTTTATCGCGGCTTGTATTACTGAAATACCCCTTTCCCTCTTATTCTTCTTTTCTAGTTTAATTGCCTTTTGCTTGGCCTCTTTACGCCATAAGCGGAAAGAGTCAAACATCGCCGGTCGGGCTTTCTTTTTGAACAGTTTGACCTCTAGGTTATCTAGAATTTCTGAGTCGAAACTACCCTATTGGGGCCATTTTAAAACACCATCTTTACGGGTGTATTTTATCCACACTTCATTATATGTGATAGGACCTACGCCATGTTTTACATAGAGCTCATACGTTGGAGTTCCAATTGGAGGAACCGGACACGAATCCTCTAATCGGGAGTCCCTATTATAACCAAGACAAAACAAGTTTCCAAGTCTGCTAAAACCAGGCATCTTCGCTCACTAGTCTAGCTTCAAACTTCAAAGGTTTATCTATTATGATATTTCTCGTGAAAACACGAGTCCTTCGGCTTTGGGGCTTGCAAGTGCCAAATCAAGTCGTATCTCCAGGATACCAAAAACTAAGGACAAACTAAGGACTGGGAGACGCTCCACTTATACTTAACTGAAGTATTTGAAGATCGATGACGTCGCTAGAAGACTCGTCTATCGTTTCGCTCTACCAAGGATCACTGGGTGCAAAACAAGGCGATAGTCAGGGCAGCAGTCCTTCGTAGCCGTCGGGACGCGGGGAACCTCGCAGCAAAGACCTTCGGAACCACGTCGACATACAGGGGTCGCTGAAGTGGCTGGCCGTCCTCCGGAATTTTCACACGAAGCTCCTCACGAACATCTGGCTTGGACCGTCGCCGCTTGATATCGCCCCACATTGGGCGCCAATTGAGGTTCCGGGTTTTTAGGAACCCGGTGGTGCCAGGCGATAACACCCGATGACCTCTGAGTTCTCCCTTGTTCCGGACCACAGAAACAATGAGTCTTCTAGTCGCAGTCAGAGATCAAGTTTTATTGGTAGCTACCAAGTAACACGTGTCCTAGAAGCATGACAAACACGGGTCATGTATTCTCAGGAGACTGTACGTGTTCATTTTTACAGAACCAGTCTTCTCCTTTTATACAGAAATAATGGCTTCAAGCAAGAATTCTTGAGTTTATGATATGGCTGTAAACATATTTCTGTAATAATACAAAGTGCGGCGTCACGTAAGCAAACCCACATTTTAGATGTCCAGTTCGTGACAGATTACCCAGCAAGATCCGGGACTCCCATCAGATATCGATGAAACACCAATAAAGGCAGGTACCACCCAGTCATAAAACTGGCCATAAAGAAGAAGTATGGGCAGGTGCATGTTTGTAGAAAGCATGTTCTGTATGGGGTGAATGGTTTGGGGAATGTTATGTGTCGATAGTATCGTATTCGGCCACTGGGCGGGGAGCCGCCCAAACAGGTTTGGCTTAAGGCAATGGAGTCAGTTTGGACAGGTCAGGGGGAAGTCAGGGAAGGTGGACGTGTCCTTTTGGATCAAGCTCGACCTTTAATTGACTTAACATGAGGGCAAGACGTAAGATGGATGCCGTTCACAAAATGGAGTCTAAGGGATAGGGACGGAAACTACGATTTAGGGGTGTTGGCTACCCTCGATTGTCACGCAAATACATAGGAATGATGTCCTAATCATTATCGGTTCACGGACACTAAATTCGCCATGGTACGTTGATATTTTGTGACACGGGTATTGGACCTCGATATTGAGATAACAATAGGGTCCAGATTTTCAGAACCACACTCCGCCTTTAATTCTTGTGACTTTTTCACCTGTTCTTGCTACCTCCTCTGCTACTGCTCCTACGTTGACCTTTTCTCAGTCCGCTTTATCTCCTGACCTGTCGACCTCTCCTTCTGTTCGACAGAGAATGACCAACACTCTTACTAGTCTTTTGTCTCCTTTCTTTGGGTCGCATAGTACGACCCCTGTTTCAGAGCATAAACAGTTGCGTAGCCAACTGCCTGATTCTCTCGAGAGAGAGAAATATTGGATTGTTTGGCGCGTAAATGGGTTACTCGTCCTTTAAGATACAATGTAGAGTCTGTTATGGATGTCTTCCGTCAATGGGAAGCACCGAAACAGAGATATGTTTTCGATATGGTGTGTACTTTCCTTCGTGAAGAATGGGAAGTTGATGACGTGGGATAGACTCCGTCTCAGTTCCACATACAGTCTGAGTTTGCGAAAGGTATGATTGTGGGTTCCGATGTTGAGAAAGCAGTTGCGACGTTGTTGTCGTTTAGGAACGAGTCTCCTTCTCAGCCGCTGTTTGAGCTTGATCCCTCTGTTAGGAGAAAGGTGAGACAGTACCCAATGAGAGAGGTTCCTCCGGTATGGAAGGATGCCGTTGCAGCTGATGTCGCTAATCAAATTGATGCTGTGCCAGCACATTTTCAGCGTGTTTGGGTACATGTTCCGTGGAAACGTGCAGAAGTTTTGGCTCTTAAGCAGACTTTGCCTGACCCCCGTAAAAATCCTACAGGGTATTACAAGGAATTATCACAGACCGCAGACTCGTGTGTTATGAATCTAGCTGATATAGACATGTTGTTTGGAAAGGTGGTTCCACAGCCTTTATGGGGATTGATTCGTCATACGGATCATGCGCAAGAGTTAGGTGATTCATGGGTTAATATTGCTGCTGCAGATGGCCGACAAGTTGGTGGTGCTAAACCTGAGCCTTTGGTAGCAGAACTCCCTGGTAAGATCGTTACTTACATGAAGACTTTAATGCCTGCGATGCGTGTAAATTGGGATAAATTGTCTGCGTGTAAGCAGAAGAAAGAGGAAACCGTGTCTGATTTCTTCACTAGGTTTGAAGAGACGTTTATCGACCATAGTGGTCAAGACATGAGTACGGAAGGTGGTCAACGTTTGTTTGTTGACAAGTTTGTACATATTTTACTTCCTGAATTATGTAAGAAATTGAAGGATTCAGAGAGTTCTTGGGCCGTTTCCTCTTCAGCACAGATATTGGCTACTGCGCAGCATTACAAAAATAGGGATAAGGACGAGAAGGATAGAGCAGACAAGAAGACTAAAGAGTTGAAGACGAAGGTGCTTTTACAGCAAGCGTATCTGCCCCGTAATAATCAACGTGATTATCAGCATCCTCAGCAGTTTCAGAGAAACTCGCAAAGGTTCGAGTCTCCTCAACAGCGTTTTCTGGTAGGCCCCAATCAGTGTTCATATTGTAAGGAAGAGGGTCATTTCAAGTATAGTTGCCTTATTCTGTTACAGCGAATGAATGGTGTTTCAGGTGCAAGAGGTCGAGGTGTTCAGCAAGCTCCTAGAGGTAGGGGACGTGGAGGTTTCCCCCAGAATGAGCG
This sequence comes from Lissotriton helveticus, assembly GCF_964261635.1. Classification (NCBI taxonomy): domain Eukaryota; kingdom Metazoa; phylum Chordata; class Amphibia; order Caudata; family Salamandridae; genus Lissotriton; species Lissotriton helveticus. The sequence goes on from NC_136068.1 coordinate 428,453,316, forward strand.
TTCCTTTTCTCCACAGAATACGATGAATAGTTTTGATCAGCAGAATGGTGCATCTGGTAGGACGACTCAGTACTATGCTGACGACTACTATGTTGAAGGTGAGAATGTGGATGGTAATGATTGCTAGGACAGCCATGGACAAAGAGAGGGAGTTGTTTCAGTTCCAGTAGATCAGAGTGGACCTTATGTTGAAGTGATTACATGAGGTGTGTCAGAGCCTTTTCTGTTGGATACTGGTGCTACGAAGAGTTCTATTATGCACTCTAAACTCCCCGGCGCACCTTTGTCTGGCTTAACGAATGTTTCAGTAGGTTTTTCTGGCGCCCCTGTTAGAAACCCAATTTCTAATACTTTGTCTCTTTCTGTTGGACCTCGTGAACTTGAAGCATCCCTTATTCTGACGACAGGTTGTGGTGAGAACTTGTTGGGATTGGATCTGTTCAAAAGATTGTATGCGACATTGTATTGTTCTCCTTCGGGAGTACAACTTACACTGGGTAAGAAAGTGGTTTCTCTGATGTATTTGTTGAAGGATAAACTTCCGACGGAATTGTCTTCTCTTCCTGATATTCTTTGGGCGACTGGTCCTAACGATGTGGGTCTTTTAGAGATACCACCATATGTTGTGACGTTAAAACCGAACATTAAAATGCCACGCATTCCCCAAAATAGGATCTCTAGTGATGGTGAAAGGGCGTTGCTAGCGATTATCCATTATCTCATTGAGAAAGAGGTAATTGAAGAAACAAGAGGTAATGTGTGCAATAGCCCTGTTTTGCCTGTCTTGAAACACACTGACTCTTCTCAGCCACCTGTTTACTTAGAGAGTTGAATAAGATAGTTGTGCCACAGTTTCCTGTTGTTCCTGATATCACTGCCTTATTGACAATGATTCCGGCTTCGGCCACTTGGTTTTCGGTGATTGATTTGAAGAATGCTTTCTTCAGCATCCCGATTGCCGAGGAGAGTAGGGATATCTTTGGCTTCTCTTTAGGAGGTCGAAGCTTCCGGTTTAAGCGCGCTCCTCAAGGCTATTGTGAGAGTCCGTCAATCTATAGTCAGGCTCTGAAAACACAACTTGATGCGATTGTCCTACCTGATGGTGCTGCTCTTCTTCAGTACGTCGACGATTTGTTAGTTGCTGCCGATACCGAGGAAATTTGTAAGAAAGCTACTTTGTCATTGCTGCGTCATTTGTCTGATTTCCATCACAAAGTGTCTCTTTCGAAGTTACAGTATTGTCGACAAGAAGTGACCTACTTAGGTCATCTCTTATCGAAGGAGGGAAGAAGATTGACCCCAGAAAGAATCCAAGCGATTGCGAACATGAGTGTGCCAATGGCACAGAGAGAAGTGCGTGCTTTCTTGGGTATTACGTCATATTGCAGGCAATGGATAGCAAATTTTTCTCTGCTGGCCAAACCGCTGGTGGCATTGACCTGTAAAGATACACCGAATCCCCTCCCATGGTCTGAAGATTGTCAGAAAAGTTTTTCCGAATTGCGTAATACATTGTGTTCGGCTCCTGTGTTGGGTACCCCCGACTACAGTAAGCCCTTTACGTTGTATGTCCACGAGAGAGAGGGATGTGCGTTGTCAGTGTTGACACAGTCTTTTGGGGACAAGCAACGTCCATGCGCGTATTTCTCGTCGACTTTGGATCCGGTAGCTAGAGCGTTGCCGAGTTGTCTGAGAGCCACAGCGGCAGCAGCTGTTTCTATTCGACAGTCTGCTGGTTTGGTGATGAATAATACACTGGTCGTGATGGTTCCACATGCAGTGGATACTTTGTTGAACAGGACCAAGACACAGCACTTAACTAGTGCTTGATTGTCAGGTTATGAGCTGACACTTTTAGCGAGTCATGTGCACATAAAGAGATGCAATACGTTGAATGCAGCCACGTTGTTGCCGATTTCAGTAGAGACAGATGTTGTTGAGCAACATGATTGCTTTCTCAGGACAGAGGAAGAAACGAAAGGGAGAATAGATCTTAGAGACACTCCTCTTGCGAAGTGTGATGGTACCTTATGGGTGGATGGTTCATGCTTCAAGCTTCCGAATGGTGATACGACTGCGGCATATGCTGTTACGACTTTGCATACGATTGTTGAAGCTGCACGTATCCCACATAATTCAGCCCAAGCAGTAGAGTTGATTGCACTTACGAGAGCGTGTGTGTTGTCGAAAGGAAAGAAAGTGACCATATATACCGACAGCCAGTATGCGTTTGGTGTGGCTCACAGTTTTGGACGTTTGTGGAAGGAACGTGGGTTCCTTACGTCACATGGGACAAAGATACAGCATGGTCAATTGGTGAATGAGCTCCTGGAGTCACTTACCTTGCCGTTGCAAGTCACGATTGTGAAAGGCAGTGCACACAAGAAGGTTACCGATGATGTTGGTCGTGGTAATGCGTTTGCAGACGAAGTTGCGAAAGACGTGGCAAGGGATGTGATGAGTCGAATGTATGTTACGGGTCCGCCGAGATGGGTCCCGGATAGAGGAATGTGTGAGGATACGATAGAAAGTGTGAAGTCGATTCAAGCTGAAGCTACAGAGAAAGAGTTGAGTGTGTGGAGAGAGAGCACGGGTAAATTGGATGCGAATGGTTGTTGGGTTGAGTTGTCAGAGCATCAGCGATGGTGGTTACCCGATGCGTACGTGCTTGCAGTGGTAACGATGGCGCATGGAATGGCTCATATCAGTGTGAAAGGGATTTGTAAGTTGTTGGCCTCAGTATGGCAAAATGCTGGAATTCCTAAGTGATTCAAAAAGGGGGTGGTGATGGACAGAGTATCTGAGTTAATCAGAACACTCCTACCCAATCAACAGATCAGGGCTTGATCCATCACCGTTTTTTAGCTCACTGCACCATCCCAGTTCAGAACCTGGCTATATGCAAATTAGTCTGTCCCTGGCCCAGTGCATCATAGGAACAGGGCAGACCAAACTACCAAGCCAATTCTTTACTGGAAAGGAAACAAGCTTCCGGGGACCGGTTTCTGGCATTACAGCCGTCTTCGGCCCGGCTTGCTTGAATCCTGATGGTGCAGTGAGCAAGGGACTCACATCTGAGCATACCCTTCCACGCTTGTGGTGGCCAAAACGATTCAAAAAGGGGGTGGTGATGGACAGAGTATCTGAGTTAATCAGAACACTCCTACCCAGTCAACAGATCAGGGCTTGATCCATCACCGTTTTTTAGCTCACTGCACCATCCCAGTTCAGAACCTGGCTATATGCAAATTAGTCTGTCCCTGGCCCAGTGCATCATAGGAACAGGGCAGACCAAACTACCAAGCCAATTCTTTACTGGAAAGGAAACAAGCTTCCGGGGACCGGTTTCTGGCATTACAGCCGTCTTCGGCCCGGCTTGCTTGAATCCTGATGGTGCAGTGAGCAAGGGACTCACATCTGAGCATACCCTTCCACGCTTGTGGTGGCCAAAACGATTCAAAAAGGGGGTGGTGATGGACAGAGTATCTGAGTTAATCAGAACACTCCTACCCAGTCAACAGATCAGGGCTTGATCCATCACCGTTTTTTAGCTCACTGCACCATCCCAGTTCAGAACCTGGCTATATGCAAATTAGTCTGTCCCTGGCCCAGTGCATCATAGGAACAGGGCAGACCAAACTACCAAGCCAATTCTTTACTGGAAAGGAAACAAGCTTCCGGGGACCGGTTTCTGGCATTACAGCCGTCTTCGGCCCGGCTTGCTTGAATCCTGATGGTGCAGTGAGCAAGGGACTCACATCTGAGCATGCCCTTCCACACTTGTGGTGGCCAAAATGATTCAAAAAGGGGGTGGTGATGGACAGAGTATCTGAGTTAATCAGAACACTCCTACCCAGTCAACAGATCAGGGCTTGATCCATCACCGTTTTTTAGCTCACTGCACCATCCCAGTTCAGAACCTGGCTATATGCAAATTCTGAGCTGGGATGGGGCAGTGAGCTAAATAACGGTGATGGATCAAGCCCTGATCTTTGGACTGGGTAAGAGTGGTCTGCTTAATTCAGACACTCTGTTCATCACCACCCCCTTTTCTGAATCGTTTTTGGCCACTATAGGTGTGGCAGGGTATACTCAGACATGAGTCCCTTGCTCACTGCTCCATCAGGATTCAAGCAAGCCGGGCCGACGACGGCTGAAATGCCAGAAACCGGTCCCCGGAAGCTTGTCTCCTTTCTGGTGAAGAATTGGCTTGGTAGTTTGGTCTGCCCTGTTCCCATGATGCACTGGGCCAGGGACAGACTAATTTGCATATAGCCAGGTTCTGAGCTGGGATGGGGCAGTGAGCTAAATAACGGTGATGGATCAAGCCCTGATCTTTGGACTGGGTAAGAGTGGTCTGCTTAATTCAGACACTCTGTTCATCACCACCCCCTTTTCTGAATCGGAATTCCTAAGTGTGCAGAGAATGTGGTCAAGAATTGTATGGTTTGTCTGAAGTACAATCCTGGTAAGGGAACCCCAACTCCAGCTGGTCATTTTGCTCCTCCGACGTATCCGTTCGAGGTTTTGCAGCTAGATTTTATTCACATGGAGAGATGCAACAACCTGAAATACGTACTCGTGGTTGTTTGTGCCTTTTCAAGATGGGTAGAAGCATATCCCCTGAAAGATAATACTGCCTTGTCCACAGCTAAAGCCCTTGTCAAAGAGTTTTTCCCTAGGTATGGTTTGCCGAGAATGGTCTGGAGTGATAATGGGAGTGAATTTGTGGGTCAAGTGATGAAGAGAGTATGTGAAGGGCTAGGAATCCGCCAAAAGTTCCACACTGCAAATTATCCCCCAATCAGCTGGACTAGTAGAGTGCTATAATAGCACACTTAAACTCAAACTTGCCAAGATACAGGCGAGCTCTGGCCTTAAATGGCCTGACGCGTTGCCATTAGCACTTTGATCAACAAGGATGACTGTACATTCCCGAGTGGGACTTAGTCCCTATGAAATCATTTTTGGTCGCCCGGCAAACATATGGGGAGTGCCGAGGCCGACAAAATTCAGTGAGATTGAACACCCTGTACTACTTGATTACTTGTATGATTTGACGGCTAAGTTGCGTGTCTTACACCAACAGGTTCATGATACACTGCCTCAGGCTTCTGAAGATCCAGGACATGCCATCGATCCTGGCTCGTGGGTGCTGATCAAGAACTTCCAGAGAACGAAAAACGATCAGCCCTGCTGGATTGGTCCCTACTTGGTGCTGTTGTCAACGCGATCTGCAGTACGAGTGCAAGGAAAAAAGAACTGGATCCACGGCGTACACTGTAAGAGGGTCCCTTTGCCTCTGCCGTACGACCGGTGGGTCCAGGAGGGTATTGCTGATTCTGAGACTAAGCCTCGTATTCTGCCTTTTAGCGACGCACGTTTAATGGGGACAAGTTCTGAGCGTGAAAGCGACGATCTTCTGCAAGGAGCTGTGCCACCGTCAGTTCGATTGGACACTACCGAGCCTGAACTCTTGTTCTGTGACCAGACATTGCCCGGGAAGGGCCGTTATAATTTACGACCAAGAGTTGTGGGACAAATAAAATGATTTCCTTTGCTATTTTTGAACATACAGCTCTCCCATCTGAGAAACTGTTTTGACCGATTTTTGTTTTTCGAACCGCCATCCGGGTTCAGCTGTAGGGTCGCGGCGTCAAGTCTTTGGAGTGCAAGCCGGAGATACAAGGTCGACGGTTCTGGTTGGTCCTTGGGCGTTCCCTGGACTGACAGACGCATTCCTTAGCACGGAACACCCTACCTCCGCGAGCATCACGGTTAGAGGATGGAGTTTTTTGAGATGGAGAGACCTGTTGAAGAAATGAATTTTAGAGCCAAAATGTGTATAACCATGAGCAGAAAATGTTTTTTTAATACTGTGTCTTTGTATGTTGCTTAGCGTAATGATGTTTTTGATGGGATATATAATATTCTCTTTTCAAGTGAAGTTTGCACCCACTACGCAGTCCATACCTCCTTCTACTGTTTCTTCACATTCTTTTCACCCTCTGCCTGAACATGAGTCCATTAGGAGATTGGAATTCGCTAACACTCCTTCGTTCAGCTTCTGCACCAACACCAATTAGTAGTGAACACGACTAACTGTTGGGTGTGTGGTCTTATGCCTCATACTACTGATAAAGGTATTCCTTACCTGGTACTGCCATTTAGCTACAATGGTTCTTTGTGGGCATACAGAACGATGTTCATCTATGCTCGTGAAGTCCACCCCCTACGTTCTGTGAAAGACAATCCGAAGAATAGTGCTCTAGTTAAGGGTATAGTCGATATGATTAGAGGAACTATCTCTTATGAGACTATCCCGAGAGATGAGACACTAGCGTATATTGGATGGAATGTAACCGGATATGGAGTTAGTCTGAGTGAGAACCAGCGAGCGAAAAGATCTTCTCCGATCTGGATCGTACCCCATCAGGATCATTACTGTTTGCAAAGTAATGGCAAGAATCCGAGAGCTCAGCTAGGGAAGAGTATCTGTACTGAGACGTATGTTTTTGCATCCCAGACTTCCCCATCGTTTCTAGCAGCTAAGGGTACCTATTTTGTCTGTTACGATAGAGCATACACATGGTTGCCCCCTGATTTCTCGGGCACATGTTTTGTCTCGTTCCTGTTACCTCCCACCTACACAGCTGCGGCAGATTACCACAAGACAAGAATTGTTAGAGGTGTCTTCAGTAAGGAAGATACTGCAGGACAAGAATTAGGAGATTTGTTGAAGGGTTTTCTGCCGTTTTGGGGACCTATGGTTAACAGCAGGAACATACGGCAATTGACGAGAGTGGTTGAGTCCACCGTAATTGAAACTGCCGGTGCCCTTAGTAACTTGACTGCTGAGCTCCAGTCGGATCGTCTTATGACTCTCCAGACAGAGTTGCGTTAGACGTCATACTTGCAGTCCGAGGTGGGGTATGTAAAGTGATCCAATCAAGTTGCTGTGTTTTCATTCCAGACAACGCTCCGACAGTGTACCAGGCCATTTCCAAACTGCATAAGATCTCCAAATCTATACACGTGGATAAAGGAGATTGGTCGTTGATGGGATGGTTTTGGAAACTGTTATCCGCTTGGGGATGGAAGATTCTGATGGTCATTGGGATGATCTTAGCCATCCTTTTCCTGTTCTGTCTTTGTGTGCAGTGTGCTCCTGCTATATGTGGCCTTTGTGCTACATCGTGTGTAAGGAAACCTGTACCAAGAGACGTGCTAAGTAATAGGATGATGCTACAGCAACATCTTGATGATCTGATGAGTATAGACCTAGATTCCGACTGACATGGGTTTAGGTTATTGCCTATGTAAGGGCAAAAGGAGGGACTGAGGTTCCGTGAATTCTGAACCCGTTTCATAAATGTCATCGTATCATGACGATTTTGGTATCAGCAGACCGAAAATGGCAAATATAATATGTACGAGTATTTTCGTGATGTTCAAGTGGCGAGATCACCATGAAATCAGGGATTCCGTTCCGGACCCTTGGGTTCCATTTTGTGCACGGCAGCCATTTTGTGTTTGCCCTCACATAGGCTGATGACTAAGGCCGAACGAGTCCTTGGGACACGTACACCTTTAGCTGACTTCTGTATGACCTGGGCAAGCTGCCTCCGTTGCCCGAAGCCAAACCTGTTAGGCCAGTTCCTGTTCCAGTAGCTGGTCGAGATTAAGGATCAAGGCACAGGACATCATAAACCCTTTATTGCACACAACTATGTCTTATCTGACTCACACCTGTCTCTGCTACTTTCTTTATGACCTGTTTACGATGAGGAGGTGCCCGTTTTTATTAGCGATCCGTCCGAATTATCTGATGAAAAGTGTTGGGCCTTTCCGGGTAATTGATGGTGGGCCGGACAATGAAATGTAGGTTTGTCATGCAATGCTTTTGTTGTGTACACATGGGATTGGTAAACTGTAAATAAGGAATGTTTGCCTGAAGCACAATATTTGGTATAAAAGGGATGACGCGCTTTGTAAGTTGGAGTAGTCTCCTACGAATATACAGCCATTGTACTTCGTGGACCTCTGTTACTGGTTGCAGCCAATAAATCTGATCTTTGATATCACCAAGAAGTTTGCCGCGTTTCTGTAATTCTGAGACAGGTGAATCCAGAGATTTCGGGTGTGTCCCCTGGCACCGCTGGGTCAGTAAATAACACGGTTCTCCAGAGCTGCTGGGCCCACTGGCTCCAACACCCACACCTTCTGCCCTGGCTGGTACTCAGTCAGAACAGCCTTTTGGTCATGCCAAGCTTTCTGTAATTCTTGGCTGGCCTCCAGGTTTTTGGATGCTTTCTCATTGTACTCAGTCATCCTGGAGCGGAGACCAAGTACATAGTCCACAATATCAAGTTTAGGCTTTTTGAGAGGTAACTCCCATCCTTCCTTCACAAGATACAATGGACCCCTCACAGGGTGGCCAAACAAAAGTTCAAAAGGGCTGTAGCCAACCCCCTTCTGTGGGACCTCTCTGTAAGCAAAGAGTAAGCAGGGTAAAAGGATGTCCCATCTACGCCTGAGCTTTTCAGGTAATCCTTTTATCATTCCCTTTAGGGTCTTGTTGAATCTCTCAACAAGCCCATTGCACTGTGGGTGATAGGGTGTGGTGAACTTATAGTTCACTTCACACTCCTTCCACATTGCCTTTAAGTATCCAGACATAAAGTTAGTACCTCTGTCTGAAAGTACCTCCTTTGGAATGCCCACTCTGGAGAAAACTCCAAGTAGGGCCCTTGCCACAACAGGAGCTGTTGTGGTACTCAGGGGAATTGCCTCTGGGTACCTGGTGGCATAATCCACTACCACCAGGATAAATCTGTGCCCAGATGCTGTTTGGGGATCCATTGGTCCAACAATGTCAATCCCAACTCTCTCAAATGGCACCCCCACCACAGGTAGAGGTATAAGGGGGGCCTTTGTGGTGCCACCTAATTTGCCACTGGCTTGGCAGGTGACACAGGAGCGACACAACTCCCTGGCATCTTCTGACATATGAGGCCAGTGAAAGTGAGGGACAAGCCTGTCCCAAGTCTTGTTCTGGCCTAAGTGTCCTGCAAGGGGAATATCATGGGCCAAGGTTAGAAGGAAGCCCCTAAATTTCAGAGGTATAACCAACCTCCTGGTTGCACCAGGCTTGGGGCCTCTAGCCTCTGAATAAAGGAGCCCATCATCCCAATATACTTTATGGGTACCATGAGCATTCCCAGCAGCCTCAGCAGCAGCTTGCTGTCTGAGGGGTTCAAGAGAGGGGCAAGTTAACTGAGCCTGCCCCAGGTCTGCCCTTGAGGGTCCCCCTGTCCCCAGAAACTCAACCTGATCAGGCTCAAGTTCTTCAAGGACAGTCTCCTCTTGGATCACAGAATCACCCTCCTGTGAGGTCTGATCCTCAACCTGGGGCAAGTGGGAAGGCACTGCCTTGACCCTCTTGCTCTTTCTCTTGGGTTGTGGTTGGTCTATAGTTTCAAGATCCACCACAGGTTTATGTAGGCACTTCTTGGCCTGGGACCTGGTTACAGCAAGGACATGTGCTGAAATCCCTAGCATTTCTGCATGAGTCCTGTACTCCACTTCTGACCATAAGGATTCCTCAAGGTCATTGCCCAACAAACAGTCAACTGGGAGGTCTGCACTAACAACAACTCTTTTGAGGCCAGTTACCCCTTCCCAGGAGAAGTTAACAACAGCCACACTATGTGTAGTAGTGGCATTGCTAGCGTTGGTCACTAGGTAGTTCTCACCTAGTATCATCTGTTCAGGGTCCACAAAGTTAGGTGTCACCATAGTGACACTGGCACAAGTGTCCCTGTAGGCCTGAGCCAGTTTCTCATTAATTAAAGGCGTCTGCCTGTACTTTCCCAAGTTATTAGGACTTATAGTAGAGGATATAGCTATGTCCCCCTCACAGATCAGAATTGCCTGAGTAGGGATTCTGACTAAGCCAGACTCCATCTCAGTACCCAGGGTTAACCCCACTATAGCCTTGGGTTGTGCACTATCACTGCTAACTGTACTAGGGGGTGCAGGTGCCTTAGGGGCTGCAGTGGTAGGAACTGGATTTCTCTTAGTGCATTCACTTCCCCAATGAGAAGTGGGCTTGCAAAAGTTGCACCAAGGTTTCTTTGGGCCATCAACATTCTTCTTGTTTCCATTCTGGGAACCACCCTCCTTTTTAGTATTATTTTGGGGGCCTGAAGACTTTTGGTCTTTTTCTTTCTTATCTCCACCCTTCTGGTCTGCTTTCTTCTGATCACCTCCTTGGTTCTGGGGTTTCTGCTTAACCATTGTTCTGACCCATTTGTCTGCCTTCTTTCCCAATTCTTGGGGAGAGGTCAGATCTGAGTCAATAAGGTGTTGATGCAATTGCTGGTTCTGACAGTTATTAAGGATCTGCTCTCTCATTATAAGATTGTACAATCCTGTATAGTCTGAGACTTTACTTCCCTGCAATCAACCCTCCAGAGCCTTAGTGGCACAATCAACAAAACCAGTCCAGTCTTGAGTCTGTGCTTTCTGGGTGTCTCTGAAAAACAACCTGTATTGCTCAGTGGTTAGGCCAAACCCTTCAATAAGAGCACTCCTCAAGACAGAGTAGTTTTTAGCATCCTCAGGTCTAACCGCGAGGAGCTTATCTCTCCCTTTCTCAGAAAAGGAGAGCCACAAGATTGCTGCCCACTGATCTTGAGGGACCTGCTGTACCATGCAAGCCCTCTCTAGAGCAGTCATCCATTTGTGGATATCCTCCCCATCTCTGTAGGGGGGCACAATCTTACTCAGGTTTCTATGTTCATAGGACCTGTCTTTATCCTAAGGGATAGTGCTGCCACCAGTGGGTATTTCACCACTTAACTTCTGTTCTCTTGCGAAAGCAAGTCTAGCTTGGGCCAGGGCTAATTCTTCCCTTTCTATTTGGAGATTAACAGCTCTCATCCTGGCCTTATGCTCTTTTCTCTGGGGAGAAGTCATTCCCCTCTGAGATTCTCTTGAGGCACTAGAAATGTGAGAATCCCTGGAAGGAGTTCTCTCTCTTCTATTGCCTGGGAGAATTCTGCTATTGGGTCTGGAGAAGTGGTTCCCTTCTCCATTCCCATGTAGGACCAAGTTGGCTTGGCTAAGCCTTACCACTGGTACCTGGTTTCTCCTCTGATCCTGAACTGCATCTTCATCTTCTGATTCAGGGTCTGCTTCCTCATTTTCTGGGGTGGTGTTCTCATTATCTGGGGGAATCACTCCTTCTCCTGACCCTGAGGGAGCTACTCTAGCTTTCTCACGATCATCCTTCTCCAGGATGGCTATCAGGATAGGAATGGTAGGGTTGTGACCCTTTTTCAGCTTCCTTGCAGTGCACAAGGCCCTCAAGTCTCTATGGCTGAATTTGTCATAGTCTGAGGTTGCCTGTGGAGGGTCAACCACCACAGGTAGAGAGCTCTGAGCTTCACCTGTGCCAGACATGACTCTAGTGAGGTGTAAGTGATGCACCTACCTACACTAAGTATTTTCCTACTGTACCTTGCTAGTGAATTGTAGTCAGGGTGTGCTAAGCCCTTCTACCTACAACTACTACGTTCAGTAGAACTTAAATATGCTAAGCTTTGTTTATATGTATCTATGGTACTTAATGTGATCTTTCAATTTGATAAAAAGATTGCAATGGTAAAATAAACAGCAAGCTCAAATCCGCACCGCTGCTCACGAATGTGAGAAATTGGCCTGATGTATGATGTCCACAGTTCTGTGGGCACCCTGTATCAGTCCAAACAATCCCTTATGGTGGTGGTTGTAAGTCAACCTTAAAGACAAGCTATCCTAGAGGTAGCATGGACTAAGCAGCCTAAAGGCTTAACTCAAGAGGATATGTGAAGCCAGCTGTTTTACCATATGCAATCCTGTAATATCAAACGAAAGGACACCACACAAGTTATATACTATAAAAATATATGTATTTATTCTCAGAATAATCCCCACTACTCTTTATGAGCAATGAAGCACAAGCGTTTAAACAAAAGCACAATATAACATATACAAGTTGCACAGTTATGGATGAGGCCTGTGGTCACTCAAACCATATATCAATAAAGTGGTATAACAATCACGAATCGATCAGTGGTAAGGCCTAGGGCCTTGGGAATCGCTGGGACTACACTGGACTAACAGCAGTTAGGACGGGAGTAGCCCGCGGGATTCGGGTGCAGTGCAGAAAGCACACGCATGCACCAATGCAAAGTCAATGGTGTGTAAAAGTTATCGAGTTACAGTTTTAAGAGTCTTCCGACTGGACTAGAAGGACAAAACTTTAGACTTAGACACTAGAGGTGTAAACCACTACAGGAGCACCGGTGTTCAAGAGTTAACTCACCCACAGGAAGCGGGTGCACAGGTGCGAAGATGTGTCGAGTTTCGTCACGAAGATCTATGGTGCCTGGAGATGAAGATGCTGCAGGCGTCCAGAAGAGAAGTGTCCGGTGCGATCCAAGGGTGGATCAAAGATGTAGAGTACCTGAAAGCAGAGGGGACAGAGTCTGGGTTACTAGCCAGTGACCAGGAAGGAACCAGGAAGGAACCAGGTGATGTCGGGCGCAATCAGGTTGATGTCGTGAAGCTTGTCTCCGCTACCACGTGGACTCTGGGGCACCGAGGATGTCCTGGAGTGAATCAAGAGCTGTCCCACAAAGGCTCTCGCTGTCGACGGTGTCGGCTTCCGGATCGGAGTCAACAAACCTTGGCAAAGGCAACCCACGCAGGATTCAAAGATCGCTTAATACTCGGAACAGCAAGGTCAGAGCGGATGCTTCTTTTCAGGGGAGCGAGGGCCAGTCGGGAGCAACCAGACCAGCTGTGTAAATTCTTAGATTCGTCGGTTCTGGGGCCACTAGCCAACGGGCAAGTGACCGGACCAACACGTCAAGCAGGAAAATGCAAAAGGGCCCCACGCAGCACTCGACGAGTGTGGAGGGGTGAGCTTCGGTGCAAAAGTTGCTCGGGGCTGGAGCTTCTCAAACTCCAATGCACAGCTTCAAGGGAGCCACGGATGCTGCACAGTCAGCGCTTCGTAGTTTCTCCAAGATGGCCGCTCCCATGCTTCAGGTCGCCTCCACGGGTCTCAGCTCTGCACGGACTGTGGATCAGGCTGTTAGAAGGCAGGCACGCTGGGTCTTGTCGATGTCTGTTGCTCGAGTTCCGTCAGGAACTGCAACAAAGCAAACGTCGAGGTGCTGGATGGTGCCTGTTTGCACAGGGTGGTCACTCCTTGACCACAAGGGAGATTCTTCAGTCTTCTACGTCGAGTAGGATGTCGAAGGGTCCAGAGTTTCGTTTCATAAGTTTCAGTCAGGATAATCTGATGTGCATTGGCACTGCTCCCACCTATATTCCAAATCTGGGGGCTGGATTACCTGCTAGGTCCCTCCTATGGGTGGGACCCAGGAAGGGGGTGGTTACACCCCTTTCCCTTTGTCCAGTTTGCCGCCAGGACTGGGGCAGGATGGCCCCAGAATCGGTTTGACTGGAATCTGCCCAGGGACACCTTGTGCGCCCCAGGCAGTGTCTAGTTTCTTTCCACCCTCCCTGCTACAATCCACTATCTCCTGTCTGGGGTGGTGTGACACCTCCCTGTGACAGGAAACCCTTTGTCCAAGCAACCTCTGCCAAGTTTCGGTCAGCAGCAGGAGGCCAGACTCGTGTCTGTGGCAGCAGCATCCATTTTGTGATGCTGGGGCTCTGGTTAGGATTAACTGCGTTTTCAGTAAAGTAACATGTCTTCTCCCTCTAGAAGGGTGGAATGCTACCCCATCGCCAGAACTGGAGAGGGGGTAGTATTCCAAAGTGTATGACACCAAACATGACATGTTTTGATAAAGCCAAACCAAAGTTAGCATTAACCGCGAGGATTATAATGCACTTAAGAGTATATGGTATGGCAGTATCACTAGAACAGCTGCACGGAAATGGTTCTGACCTCTGCAGACAGGCTCAGCTCATGCTAGCGCACCATCTCACATAAAACCAAGCACCCTGCCTCCAGGATTGTTAAGGCCTGCCATAGGAGTGACTTATAGGTATATATGTGTCCAGATATAGGTGTAGATATAGGTATACTATATCTAAGCAAGGGGTGATTACACCACCTTGCCCCAGCTGTGTGAACAGCCAGTTGTGTCAATTTAAGTACCAGCCAGGGGTGGCAAAAGATATGCTGCAGCCCCTGGTAGGCCTTGGATGCACCTATGCCCTGAGCACCTATAGTGCATGGTACAGGGGCTGACAAGGTGTCCAGTACCAAATTGGTGATGTACCTATAGTACATGTCTATGAATTTAGAAAGAGAACAGCAGGCTGTGGGTCTGATTAGCAGGCCCACAGCCACATTAAGTCGAAAACCAGTGAAGCAAAAAGCAAAAATTGTGGTGACCCTAGGATAGCAGACCCTACTCTCCTACAAGGATGTATTTTGAGTTCTAAATTGTTTGCTAGATTTTGTAAAGCATGTTGGTCTAATTTGGTAAGATATTGTTGTTTTCCTTTCTTGAAATCCAATGCCTCTATATCCTTTTTCACCATAATTTCAAACGTATCAATCAGTTTGTGAGACACTGGTGGTTGGTAAGTGCTTTTAGGTCTGAACCGTCTTTCTTGTTCTTGTGTGTCCTGTGAAGTTGTATCAACTACCTTAGTGAAGAAATGACGTAAGCGCAAAGTTCTCATGAATCGATATAGAGCCGCCTCCGTCTCAATTTCATTGGCTTTTGTGGTTGGTACAAATGTCAATCCTTTATTAAGGACCTTATGTTGATGATGTGACAACTCTATGGAAAAAATATTTATTATTAGACCACTGTCCTTCCGCTCCGCAGTGATTTTACTGCCGTTTCCTCTCCTTGTCGGGCGGTGTCGCTTGTTGCTCTTAGCTGTTGCGTTAGTTGTAACCCTTTGTTCTGTACCTGAGATAAAAAAGCCACACTGCTACTGGCTTGTTCTGCTTCTGCTGATCCAGTGGTTGCTGTAGCTGCTTGTGTGAGTACTTGAACTGGTCCCCTACTGATTGTGGTTTCTTTGTCCGTGACCAAACTTTCCTCAGATGAGTGTGCAGTTGTTGCGGTCTTCTTAGGGTCAAATCTTCTTCTTGTATAAATGTCCATCCACGTGTACACCTCATTTAGTTTGTAGTCAATTGTGTCACGTTTATATTTTCTAAATTTGCCCTCCTGCAATTCTTTACTGTATTTCTCCAGTTTCTGATTTAAACCTTCAAGATTGATCTGCCACGTGTTGGTTTCCAATCTAGTTTCCAATTCACTTTTCAATGTATTAATTTCTTCTTCTAGCTCACGAATGGTTTTGGACAGTTCTTCTATTATAAGGAGGATGAGATCCAATGAACATTTATTTAAAATGCTATACCATTTGTCCATAAACTTCGCATTCAGATTGAAACGGAACAGCATTGGTTTTATAGCTAGTCTCAAGCCTCTAGGAATCCTTTTTGCTTTGTGATATTGCACAAGAGTTGATGTGTGCATTTTCTGATTCAATTGACGGCTAGTCAGGTACTCTAATTGCTTAAGTTGCTGGCTAATTGAACTTCCATGGGCATCTTTTGTGCGTACCTCCTGAATTAATGAGTATATTTCATCCGCTTGATCAGATGTGTATGCCATTGTTGTGGCTCTATTGTCCGTAATTCCTGTTATATGCTCAAACTGCATTTTATCCGCTGGGTGCTTCCTCACTAGGTCGACAATGAATTAAATATTAATAGAGATGTGCGCGAGGAGCACTCCAATTTCAATAAAACTTAGAACTTCTTAATCAAATGGTGCAGTGTCTGTTAAGGGTTGTCACTCCTTTGATAAACTGTAGTTAAGACTAGCCAGAAAACTAGTCCAGTCACGCACTGTTCGCGCGGTTTTATCCCACACCTTTAATTGTATTCAAACTCAATCAATAAATTATTTCAATAACTTTTCATACATTTAATTCTGCTTAATCACATCAAAACAGTTCATGTTTTAAATCACGACTTGAATGAATACCAATATATTTTATAATCAATCAATCAATCAATCAATCAATCAGGTCATTTGTAGAGCGCACTACTCACCCGTAGGGTCTCAAGGCGCTGGGAGGGGGGGGGGGGGTGCCGCTACTGCTCGAACAGCCAGGTCTTGAGCTTCTTCCTGAATGAGAGGTGGTCTTGGGTCAGGCGCAGATCGGTCGGAAGTGAGTTCCAGGTCTTGGCGGCCAGGTAGGAGAAGGATCTTCCTCCTGTTGTCGCTCTTCGGATGCGGGGGACGGTGGCGAGGGCGTGGTTGGTTGATCTGAGGAGGCGCTTGGGAGTGTAGAAGTTGATCCGGTTGTTGAGGTAGCTCGGGCCTTGGTCGTGTAGGGCTTTGTGCGCGTGGGTGAGGAGCCGGAAGGTGATTCTCTTGTTGACCGGGAGCCAGTGTAGATCTCTCAGGTGTCCGGAGATGTGGCTGCGTCGGGGGATGTCGAGGATGAGTCTTGCCGAGGCGTTCTGGATCCGCTGGAGTCTCTTCTGGAGTTTGGCGGTGGTTCCGGCGTAGAGGGCGTTGCCGTAGTCCAGTCGGCTGGTGACGAGGGCCTGGGTGACCGTCTTCCTCGTCTCGGTGGGGATCCACCGGAAGATCTTACGTAGCATGCGCAGGATGTTGAAGCATGACGAGGAGATGGCGTTGACTTGTCTGGTCATGGAGAGGGAGGAGTCCAGTATGAAGCCCAGGTTGCGTGCGTGGTCCGTCGGTTTGGGTGCGGTGCCCAGGGCGGGGGGCCACCAGGAGTCGTCCCAGGCGGAGGGCGTGGAGCCCAGGATGAGGACCTCCGTCTTGTCTGAGTTCAGTTTCAGGCGGCTGGTCGTCATCCATTCGGCTACGTCTCTCATCCCCTCGTGCAGGTTGGCTCTGGCGGTGTCGGGGTCGTTGGTCAGGGAGAGGATCAGCTGGGTGTCGTCGGCGTAGGAGATGATGTTCAGGTTGTGTTTGCGTACGATGGCCGCGAGGGGGCTCATGTAGACGTTGAAGAGGGTGGGGCTCAGTGAGGATCCTTGAGGGACGCCGCAGATGACTTCGGTGGCCTCTGACTTGTACGGTGGTAGGCGGACTCTTTGTGTTCTTCCGTCGAGGAAGGAGGTGATCCATTCCAGTGCCTTCTCCTGGATTCCGATGTTGCTGAGGCGCTGTACTAGGGTGCGGTGGCAGACCGTGTCGAAAGCCGCGGAGAGGTCCAGGAGGATGAGGGCCGCTGTTTCGCCGTTGTCCATCAGGGTTCGAAGGTCGTCGGTGGCGGCGATGAGGGCGGTCTCGGTGCTGTGGTTCGCTCGGAAGCCGGACTGTGAGGGGTCGAGGGATCCATTCACAATTACTTCACAGAAAGTCAATTATCATAATATTTTTTCAGTAGTTTCAAGCGACTTCAGTACATAACACATCTTTGTTGCGAGCCCGATGCATTTCGGTACTCAGATGGTACCTTCCTCAGGGGCCATTCTAAAATAAAAACATGAAAAATAATGTGAATGTTGTTTATGCCCATGGGTGTTGATGTTGTATCTAAATGTCATTTATATAGTCATACCTGTAATCAAGTGGGTAGGTATACTGTGAGATTCTCATCAATGAAGAAAAACCTAAATGAGACTAAGCGCAATTTACTACTCTCTCTTTGTTGAACGTCAACGTTTTTGTATGTATATATTAAAAGCTTCTTACCCGGTATTTCACAGTTATGCCAGTAGTGTGTACTGTGAATGAAAATAGACAATCAATGTCTGATGAATATATAAAAACCAATTACTTAATGGTAATAGCCTGTACATCTGAAGTCACGATTTCCCAGTCACTTTCTCAAATGACATACCTGATGATGTCGACCTTTTACTCGGTCTGAAAAACGGTAGAAAACAATGCAGAACCATGTCAGTTACTGGCATAATGCTCAAAAAACGTTCTTTCTGCCCATATATTTTTGAAACACATACCTTCAGTATGTTCTGTCCCCGAGTCTAAAAAATAATGAAAAAATACAAAAGCCGACGTGAGTGCGCTGATGCAAAATTGATAATGTGCTTAAAAGCAATGCCCTGTTGGCGGTTTGTTTCGTGCCTTGATACGCCGTAATCACGCTCTGCTTTCAGTGCCGAACTCCTGCGTTACCCGCCATCTTCCGCTTCCCCTTTTTTTGGGATCGAGATGTTGCGTCACCTCCGTGCATGTCATGGACGATGGACTAATCCTAAGCCTTGTTAGTCTCCCCGCAACCCCGTGAGCGCCATATTGTAATGCAACTATACCACACTGTAATTAAATCCCGGCCGTCACGTCCCCGTTTCCATCCAAGAAATGTGCTCAACTGCATGGTGATATTAAACGGATTATGCGTAACACAAAGGTTCTCCCAAATGTTACATAGTAAATAATATCGATTTTCTATCAGCCGCGTCTGAGTGTTAAAGGCTTTTAAATCAAATGTCCGAAACGGTCTGTAAGAATAAACTGCAGTCTAATGAGTGGATAATGAAGGGGCTTTAGGTGTGAACTGCCGGATGGCAGCCAATAGATGCGTGGTATTGTGAGGTGATCTCCCTATCATTGTGACGTCAGTGGTGTGCATAGTGGTGTTGTGCCATGAGTTGTTGTGTGATGTCTTGCTACCCAGATACTTATTGTGCACTGCATATATGATGGTACGCAACATTACGAGTAACAGAACAATATTCCACCTTAATGTTTACAGTAAAACATTGCATTGTGTATCTAGTTCCCTTTTTTCCTTTTGTATTCCATCCTGTTTTGAAAATCTACAGTTGACATGATAAATCATATCTATCATTGAGCCCTAAGGGGGACATTGTTTTCAACGTTTTGATCCAGTATAGCTCTCTTTGGAGTAATTTTTGTCGGTTATCAACTCCTTGTCTAGGCATGACTTTCTCTATGATGAAGAAACGCAGTTGAGAGATCGAGTGTTTCAAATCCTTCCAATGTACTGCTAGTGGTGATGCCAACGATTGGTTCCTGATTTTGCTTTTATGTTCTGTAATTCTAATTTTCAGTTTACGTTCCGTTTTGCCCACGTACATCATGCCACATGGACATTTGATGCCGTAGACCACATACTGCGTGTTACAACCGCTCGTGTGTCTTAATTTTACCGGTTGGCCAGTTGTTGGGTGATTAAATGTATTGCCGGTAATAACATTATTGCAATGAATGCAATTCTGACATCGAACTGTGCCTTTATATGTAGTTTCATTGCTACCAATGTTGGGCCGTTTCAATAGTTCCTTTAAATTCTTGCCTCTTGTATACACGTGTATTGGTTCCTCCTGAAATAAGCCTTTGAAATCAGGTTCAGTGGATAGTAATTCCCATCTCTGGTTAATTATTCTTTTTATTGCTTTAGACTGAATTGTGTATTTGGACACGAAAACCATCTTGTCGCTGGTTGAACTTATTTTGGTTTGTAAAAGGTCCTGTCTGTCGATGTTTAGAACTCTATCTTTACTTTGTCGCAGTATCTCTTCTGGATATCCTCTGTCTTTGTATTTTAACAAATGTTCTTCAATTTTCCTCAGACAGGTTTGTGGTTGAGAACAAATCCACTTTATGCGTATTAGTTGTGAAAAGGGTAGATTTCTGATTAAACTTCTCGGATGGAAACTTGTGTAAACTAATGCATTGTTCCGATCAGTGGGTTTTGGGAATAGTTCAGTTTGAAAGCCCATTTCAGTTTTAACAATCCTTACATCCAAGAAATCCATGATTCGGTTGTCAATTGTATGTGTGAATTGTATTCTTGGGTTCACTGTGTTCAGATCCTTTATCGTTTGTTCCAACTCTTGCTCAGATGCCTTCCAGGTCAGGAATACATCATCGATGAATCGACAATACATCCTTATGTTGGTCCAATGCTCTGTGGTCATCAAGTTCTCCGCTTCAAATTGGGCCATGAAGATGTTTGCATATGCGGGTGCCCCTGAGAAACCCATAGATGACCCCGTTAGTTGAGCATAATGTTGCTTGTTCCACTCAAAATAACTGTTCTGCAAACAAAATTTAAGTATTTGCAATATCAGGACTTTGTTTGTCTGTAACTCATCCATTTGTAATAACGCCCATTCTACAGATTCTAAGCCAGCTGAATGCGGGATTGAGGTATATAGTGCTACCACGTCAATGGTACACAAAATCCAATTCTCATGATAATCTTGAGTCAAGTCTTAAAGCTTATTCAAAAAATCAGTTGTGTCCTTAATGTACGAGGTCCAACTTTGTACAAATTGTTGCAAGAAGTAATCCAAATATCTTCCATGGGGATCAAAAACTGACCCACACCCCGAAACAATTGGTCTGAATGGAGGGTCAATGGGATTTTTGTGGACTTTAGGGATCATATACAGTTTTGGACATCTGGGATGATTTGTGGTAAGATATGCTTGTGTGTTCTCATCTATCCACCCTTGGTTAATTGCTTCCTGTAGTAGTTCACTGAGCTTCTGTTGTATTTGTTGAGTAGGTTCCACCTCAAGTAGAAGGTAGGTGTTGACATCCAAAACATGTTCATCGACTTTTTTTCTGTAGTAATAAGTGTCCATAACCACTATTGCTCCTCCTTTGTCCGCAGGATGTATTGTGAGTGCTAAATTGTTTGCTAGATTTTTATGTTGTTCTAATTTGGTAAGATTTTGTTGTTTTCCTTTCTTGAAATCCAACGCCTCTATATCCTTTTTCACCATAATTTCAAACGTATCAATCATTTTCTGAGACACTGGTGGTTGGTAAGTGCATTTAGGTCTGAACCGTCTTTCTTGTTCTTGTGTGTCCTGTGAAGTTGTATCAACTACCTTAGTGAAGAAATGACGTAAGCGCAAAGTTCTCATGAATCGATATAGAGCCGCCTCTGTCTCAAATTCATTGGCATTTGTGGTTGGTACAAACGTCAATCCTTTATTAAGGCCCTTAAGTTGATGATGTGACAACTCTATGGAAAAAATATGTATTATTAGACCACTGTCCTTCCGCTCCGCAGTGATTTTCCTGCCGTTTCCTCTCCTTGTCGGGCGGTGTTGCTTGTTCCTCCTAGCTGTTGCGTTGTTTGTAACCATTTGTTTTGTACCTGAGATAAAAAAGCCACACTGCTACTGGCTTGTTCTGCTTCTGCTGATCCAGTGGTCGCTGTAGCTGCTTGAACTTGAACTGGTCCCCTACTGATTGAGGTTTCTTTGTCCGTGACCAAACTTTCCTCAGATGAGTGTGCAGTTGTTGCGGTCTTCTTAGGGTCAAATCTTCTTCTTGTATAAATGTCCGCCCACGTGTACACCTCATTTAGTTTGTAGTCAGTTGTGTCACGTTTATATTTTCTTAATTTGCCCTCCTGCAATTCTTTACTGTATTTCTCCAGTTTCTGATTTAAACCTTCAAGATTGATCTGCCAAGTGTTGGTTTCCAATCTAGTTTCCAATTCACTTTTCAATGTATTAATTTCTTCTTCTAGCTCACAAATGGTTTTGGACAGTTCTTCTATTATAAGGAGGATGAGATCCAATGAACATTTATTTAAAATGCTATACCATTTGTCCATAAACTTCGCATTCAGATTGAAACGGAACAGCATTGGTTTTATAGCTAGTCTCAAGCTTCTAGGAATCCTTTTTGCTTTGTGATATTGCACAAGAGTTGATGCCTGCATTTTCTGACTCAATTGACGGCGAGTCAGGTACTTTAATTGCTTAAGTTGCTGGCTAATTGAACTTCCATGGGCATCTTTTGTGCGTACCTCCTGAATTAATGAGTATATTTCATCCGCTTGATCAGATGTGTATGCCATTGTTGTGGCTCTATTGTCCGTAATTCCTGTTATATGCTCAAACTGCATTTTATCAGCTGGGTGCCTCCTCACTAGGTCGACAATGAATTAAATGTTAATAGAGATGTGCGCGAGGAGCACTCCAATTTCAATAAAACTTAGAACTTCTTAATCAAATGGTGCAGTGTCTGTTAAGGGTTGTCACTCCTTTGATAAACTGTAGTTAAGACTAGCCAGAAAACTAGTCCAGTCACGCACTGTTCACGCGGTGTTATCCCACACCTTTAATTGTATTCAAACTCAATCAATAAATTATTTCAATAACTTTTCATACATTTAATTCTGCTTAATCACATCAAAACAGTTCATTATTTAAATCACATGACTTGAATGAATACCAATATATTTTATAATCACAATTACTTCACAGAAAGTCAATAATCATCATATTTTTTCAATAGTTTCAAGCGACTTCAGTACATAACACATCTTTGTTGCGAGCCCGATGCATTTCGGTACTCAGATGGTACCTTCCTCAGGGGCCATTCTAAAATAAAAACATGAAAAATAATGTGAATGTTGTGTATGCCCATGGGTGTTGATGTTGTATCTAAATGTCATTTATATAGTCATACCTGTAATCAAGTGGGTAGGTATACTGTGAGAATCTCTGCAATGAAGAAAAACCTAAATGGGACTATGCGCAATTTACTACTCTCTCTTTGTTGAACGTCAACGTTTTTGTATGTATATATTAAAAGCTTCTTACCCGGTATTTCACAGTTATGCCAATAGTGTGTACTGTGAATGAAAATAGACAATCAATGTCTGATGAATATATAAAAAACAATTACTTAATGGTAATAGCCTGTACATCTAAAGTCACGATTTCCCAGTCACTTTCTCAAATGACATACCTGATGATGTCGACTTTTTACTCGGTCTGAAAAACGGTAGAAAACAATGCAGAACCATGTCAGTTACTGGGATAATGCTCAAAAAAAGTTCTTTCTGCCCATAGACGGAGGCAGCTCTATATCGATTCATGAGAAATTTGCGCTTACGTAATTTCTTCACTAATGTAGTTGAAACAACTTCACAGGACACACAAGAACAAGAAAGACGTTTCAGACCTAAATGCACTTACCAACCACCAGTGTCTCTGAAAATGATTGATACGTTTGAAATTATGGTGAAAAAGAACATAGAGGCATTGGATTTCAAGAAAGGAAAACAACAAAATCTTACCAAATTAGACCAACATACTTTACAAAATCTAGCAAACAATTTAGAATTCACAATACATCCTGCGGACAAAGGAGGAGCAATAGTGGTTATGGACACTTATTACTACAGAAAAAAAGTCGATGAACATGTTTTGGATGTCAACACCTACCTTCTACTTGAAGTGGAACCTACTCAACAAATACAACAGAAGCTCAGTGAACTACTACAAGAAGCAATTAACCAAGGGTGGATAGAGGAGAACACACAAGCATATCTTACCACAAATCATCCCAGATGTCCAAAACTGTATATGATTCCTAAAGTCCACAAAAATCCCATTGACCCTCCATTCAGACCAATTGTTTCGGGGTGTGGGTCAGTTTTTGATCCCCTCGGAAGATATTTGGATTACTTCTTGCAACAATTTGTACAAAGTTGGACCTCGTACATTAAGGACACGACTGACATTTTGAATAAGCTTTCAGACTTGATTCAAGATTATCATGAGAATTGGATTTTGTGTACCATTGACGTGGTAGCACTATATACCTCAATCCCGCATTCAGCTGGCTTAGAATCTGTAGAATGGGCTTTATTACAAATGGATGAGTTACAGACAAACAAAGTCCTGATATTGCAAATACTTAAATTTTGTTTGCAGAACAGTTATTTTGAGTGGAACAAGCAACATTATGCTCAACTAACGGGGACATCTATGGGTTTCTCGGGGGCACCCGCATATGCGAACATCTTCATGGCCCAATTTGAAGCGGAGAACTTGATGACCACAGAGCATTGGACCAACATAAGGATGTATTGTCGATTCATCGATGATATATTCCTGATCTGGAAGGCATCTGAGCAAGAGTTGGAACAAATGATAAAGGATCTGAACACAGTGAACCCAAGAATACAATTCACACATAAAATTGACAACCAAATCATGGAATTCTTGGATGTAAGGATTGTTAAAACTGAAATGAGCTTTCAAACTGAACTATACTCAAAACCCACTGATCGGAATAATGCATTAGCTTACACAAGTTTCCATCCGAGAAGTTTTATCAGAAATCTACCTTTTTCACAACTAATACGCATAAAGCGGATTTGTTCTGAACCACAAACCTGTCTGAGGAAAATTGAAGAACATTTGTTAAAATACAAAGACAGAGGATACCCAGAAGAGATACTGCGACAAAGTAAAGATAGAGTTCAAAACATCGACAGACAAGACCTTTTACAAACCAAAATAAGGTCAACCAGCGATAAGATGGTTTTCGTGTCCAAATACACAATTCAGTCTAAAGCAATAAAAAGAATAATTAACCAGAGATGGGAATTACTATCCACTGAACCTGATTTCAAAGGGTTATTTCAGGAGGAACCAATACACGCGTATACAAGAGGCAAGAATTTAAAGGAACTATTGAAACGGCCCAACATTGGTAGCAATGAAACTACGTATAAAGGCACAGTTCGATGTCAGAATTGCATTCATTGCAATAATGTTATTACCGGCAATACATTTAATCACCCAACAACTGGCCAACCGGTAAAATTAAGACACATGAGCGATTGTAACAAGCAGAATGTGGTCTTCGGCATCAAATGTCCATGTGGCATGATGTACGTGGGCAAAACGGAACGTAAACTGAAAATTAGAATTACAGAACATAAAAGCAAAATCAGGAACCAATCGTTGGCATCACCGCTAGCAGTACATTGGAAGAATTTGAAACACTCGATCTCCCAACTGAGAAAGTCATGCCTAGACAAGGAGTTGATAACCGACAAACATTACTCCAAAGAGAGCTATACTGGATCAAAACGTTGAAAACAATGTCCCCCTTAGGGCTCAATGATAGATATGATTTATCATGTCAACTGTAGATTTTCAAAACAGGATGGAATACAAAAGTAAAAAAGTGAACTAGATACACAATGCAATGTTTTACTGTAAACATTAAGGTGGAATATTGTTCTGTTACTCGTAATGTTGCGTACCATCATATATGCAGTGCACAATAAGTATCTGGGTAGCAAGACATCACACAACAACTCATGGCACAACACCACTATGCACACCACTGACGTCACAATGATAGGGAGATCACCTCACAATACCACGCATCTATTGGCTGCCATCCGGCAGTTCACACCTAAAGCCCCTTCATTATCCACTCATTAGACTGCAGTTTATTCTTACAGACCGTTTCCGACATTTGATTTAAAAGCCTTTAACACTCAGACGCGGCTGATAGAAAATCGATATTATTTACTATGTAACATTTGGGAGAACCTTTGTGTTACGCATAAGCCGTTTAATATCACCATGCAGTTGAGCACATTTCTTGGATGGAAACGGGGACGTGACGGCCGGGATTTAATTACAGTTTGGTATAGTTGCATTACAATATGGCGCTCGCGGGGATGTGGGGAGACTAACAAGGCTTAGGATTAGTCCATCGTCCATGACATGCACGGAGGTGACGCAACATCTCAATCCCAAAAAAAGGGGAAGTGAAAGATGGCGGGTAACGCAGGAGTTCGGCACTGAAAGCAGAGAGTGATTACGGCGTATCAAGGTACGAAACAAACTGCCAACAGAGCATTGCTTTTAAGCACATTATCAATTTTGCATTAGCGCTCTCACGTCGGCTTTTGTATTTTTTCATTTTTTTTTAGACTCGGGGACAGAACATACTGAAGGTATGTGTTTCGAATATATGGGAAGAAAGAACGTTTTTTGAGCATTATCCCAGTAACTGACATGGTTCTGCATTGTTTTCTACCGTTTTTCAGACCGAGCAAAAAGTCGACACCATCAGGTATGTCATTTGAGAAAGTGACTGGGAAATCGTGACTTTAGATGTACAGGCTATTACCATTAAGTAATTGGTTTTTATATATTCATCAGACATTGATTGTCTATTTTCATTCACAGTACACACTACTGGCATAACTGAAATACCAGGTAACAAGCTTTTAATATATACATACAAAAACGTTGACGTTCAACAAAGAGAGAGTAGTAAATTGTGCTTAGTCTCATAATTTTTTTCTTCATTGCAGAGATTCTCACAGTATACCTACCCACTTGATTACAGGTATGACTATATAAATGACATTTAGATACAACATCAACACCCATGGGCATACACAACATTCACATTATTTTTCATGTATTTATTTTAGAATGGCCCCTGAGGAAGGTACCATCTGAGTACCGAAATGCATCAGGCTCGCAACAAAGATGTGTTATGTACTGAAGTCGCATGAAACTATTGAAAAAATATGATGATTATTGACTTTCTGTGAAGTAATTGTGATTTTAAAATATATTGGTATTCATTCAAGTCATGTGATTTAAAACATGAACTGTTTTGATGTGATTAAGCAGAATTAAATGTATGAAAAGTTATTGAAATAATTTATTGATTGAGTTTGAATACAATTAAAGGTGTGGGATAACACCGCGTGAACAGTGCGTGACTGGACTAGTTTTCTGTCTAGTCTTAACTACAGTTTATCAAAGGAGTGACAACCCTTAACAGACACTGCACCATTTGATTAAGAAGTTCAAAGTTTTATTGAAATTGGAGTGCTCCTCGCGCACATCTCTATTAACATTCTGGTCACAGCAAGGACATGAGCTGATATGCCTAACATCTCTGCATGAGTCCTATACTCCACTTCTGACCGTACTGAGGATTCAAGATCATTGCCCAACAGACATTCAACTGGGAGGTCTGCACTTACCACAACTCTTTTGAGGCCAGTTACCCCTCCCCAGGAGAAGTTAACAACTGCCACACTATGTGTAGTAGTGACATTGCTTGCATTGGTCACCAGGTAATTATCACCCAGTACAATCTGTCCAGGGTCCACAAAGTTAGGTGTCACCATAGTGACAATGGCACATGTGTCCCTGTAGGCCTGAGCCACTTTGTCATTAATCAAAGGTATTTGCCTGTACTTGCCCAGCGTACTGGGACTCACGGTTGAGGACATAGCTATGTCCACATTACAGACAAGAACAGCCTGGGTTGGTATCCTGACTGAGCCAAAATCCACCTCAGTACCCATGGTTAACCCAACTATAGCCTTGGGTTGAGAACTACCACTGTTAACTGTACTAGGGTGTGCAGATGCCTTAGGGGCTACAGTGGTAGGGGCTGTACCTTTCTTGGTGCACTCACTAAACCAGTGAGATGCAGATTTACAATAATTACACCAAGGTTTCTTTGGACCTTCTTTCTTCTTCTTCTTAGAAGTTTGGGACCACCCTTCAATAGAATTTTGGGGGCCTGATGAAGACTTCTGGTCTTTTGGTTTCTGATGCTCACCTTTTTGGTCTGCCTTTTTCTGATCACCACCTTGGACCTGGTTTTTCTGCTTAACCCTGGTTCTGACCCATTTGTCTGCCTTCTTTCCCAATTCTTGGGGAGAGGTCAGATCTGAGTCAATCAGGTGTTGGTGCAACAACTGGTTCTGACAATTATTAAGGATTTGCTCTCTCATGATCAAATTATACAATCCTGTATAGTCCTTAACTGTACTTCCCAGCAACCAGCCTTCCAGAGCCTTAGTGCACAATCAACAAAATCAGTCCAGTCCTGAGTCTGTGACTTCTGGGTATTTCTGAACATCAACCTGTACTGTTCAGTGGTTAGGCCAAACCCATCAATCAGAGCACTCTTCAGGACAGTGTAATTGTTCGCATCATCATCACTAACTGTGAGGAGCTTGTCTCTTCTTTTTTCTGAAAAGAAGAGCCATAAAATTGCTGCCCACTGACTTTGCGGTACCTGCTGTACTTTGCAGGCACTCTCCAAAGCAGTTATCCATTTGTGGATGTGATCCCCAACTTTGTAGGGGGGCACAATCTTACTCAGGTGTCTATTGTCATAGGACCTCACTTTATCCTTAGGGATATTGCTGCCACCAGTGGAATCTAATCCTCTTAACTTTTTCTCCCTTGCTTAAGCAAGTTTTGCTTGGGCTAGGGCAAGTTCTTCCTTCTCTATTCTGATTTGGACTTCCCTCATCCTAGCCTCATGTTCTCTCCTTTGAGAGGAAGTCATTCCTCTCTGAGAGTCTCTAGAGGCATTGGAGTGGAGAGATTCACCTGAGTGAGATCTGTCCCTCCTATACCTCTGGTTAAGTCTACTGTTGGGTCTGGGAAGGGCTAACCCTTCTCCAGCCCCATGTAGGCTTAGGTTAGCCTGGCTAAGTCTTCTAACTTGGGCCTGGCTGTCTACCTCTCCCTCAGAATCTTCTTCCTCCTCCTCTTCCTCATCATCATCTATGACAGTAGGATCAGGGGCCTCGTCTTCTGTGGAGGGTATGCCCTCACCTGTTCTCCCTGTATGCTCTGTGCCAGAGGCCTTGAGACTATCATTCTCATCTAGGAGTTCCATCAGGTGTTGAAGGGTAGGGTTGGAACCCTGTTTCAACTTTCTTGAGGTACACAAGTGTCTCAGTTCTCGAAAGCTGAGGATTTCATATCTGGAGGGTGCCCTGGGAGGGTCACTCACCACAGGTAGAGATCCAGATGGTTCGCCTGTGCCAGACACGATCTAGTGAGGTGTGGTGTGTGCACCTACCTACACTAAGTGTTTTCCTACTAAACCTCCCTAGGAGTTGTAGTCAGGGTGTGCTAGGCCCTTTGGTCTACAACAACTAAGTTCAGTAGAACTTAAGTATTCTAAGTCTTGTTTTATATACCTATAGGTACCTGTATGATCTTTCAAATGATATTGCAAAGATTACAATTGGTAAAACAACAGCAAGCTCAAATCCCAACCGCTGCACACCAATGTGAGAAGTTGGCCTGATATATGATGTTCACTATTCTAGTGAGCACTTTGCACCAGTCCAAACAACCCGTATGGTGATGGTTGTAAAGTCGACCTTATAGACCAGCTATCCTAGTGGTAGCATGGACAAAGCAGTCTTAGGCTAAACTCAAGAGGGCATGTGAAGCCAGTTGTTTTACCATATGTAACCCCTTAATACCTAGTGAAAGGACACCACACAGGTTGTATATCAAAATATATATGTATTTATTTCTAACACAATCCTCTGAACTCTTTATGAGGTCAGAGGCACCAGCACATAACAAGATAATTAAAATACAATAAGTTGCACAAAATACAGTAATGCCCTAGGGGCACTTCGAACCATATACTAAAATAGTGGTATAAGAACCACGTCACGAACAAAGGAAAGTCCTAGGGCCTGGAGAATCGCTGGGGCTACACTGTACTACCAAAGGATAGAGAGCAGGAGGCCCACGGGATGCGCGTGCAGTGTCTTTACACGCACGCGAGTTACCATAGAGTTAGAATGGGAACGAAAGAAATGGAAACTAGTACTTTTAGGACACTTCCGGATGGACTAGGGAAAAGCTACTTGAAACTAGGACAGTCAATACCCACAGGAGTACCGAAATACTCGTTTTACCTCACCCACAGGAAGCGGGTGCATAGGTGTCAAAGTGTGTCGGGTTTCGTCGCTGATTCCTATGGAGCCTTGGAGAAAGATGCTGCAGGCGACCAGGAGAGAAGTGTCCGGTTGGATCCAAGGGCGGATCGAGGATGAAGAGTACCTGAAATCAGAGGGGACAGAGTCTGGGTCACTAGCCAGTGACCAGGATGGAACCAGGATGGAACCAGGAAGGAACCAGGCGATGTCGCGAAGCAATTAGGTGATGTCATGAAGCTTGTCTCTGCAGCCACGTGGACCAGGAGGTGTCAATGACAACCAGGCGCTGGATACGCACTGTGCAACAAAGGGTCTCGCTGTCTGCGGTGTCGGCTTCCGGATTGGAGTCAACAAGCCTTGGCAAAGGCAACCCACGCAGGAATCGAAGATAGCTTCTTAATCATACCAGCAATGTCTGATGGGCTGCTCCTTTTCAGGGCAGCAAGGGCCAGTCTGGAGCAATCAGACCAGCATTGTAAATCAAAGTTTTTGTTGTCACAGAGGCCACTAGCCAATGGGCAAGTGACCGGACAGATACGTCAAGCAGGAAAATGCAGAAGGGCCCCACGCAGAACTCGTGGAGTGTGGAGGGCTGATCTTCGGTGCAGTTGGTGCTTGGGGCTGGGGCTTCTCAATCCCCAATGCACAACTTCGAGGCTGCCTCAGAAGTTGCACGGAAAGCAATTCGCTGGCTTTCCAAGATGGCCGGTCCCACGTCTCTCGTCGCCTCCATGGGTCTCAGCTCTGCTGTGACTGTGGATCGGGCTGTTGGGTGTCTGGAAGTCCGGGTCTTTTCAGGCTCTGTACTCGGGCTCTGGCGGGAGCATTGACAAAGCAAACCGTTGATCGCTTGATGGTGCCTGCTAGTGCAGGGTGGTCACTCCTTGACCACAAGAGAGATTCTTCAGTCGTCTTCTTGCAAAGTAGATCGTCGAAGGTCCAGAGTTTCATATCAGAGTTTCAGTCAGGATAAATCTAAAGTCTTGGGACTCCGCTCCTACCTATATACCAAATTTAGGGGCTGGATTATCTGCTAGGTCCCTCCTATGGGTGGGACCCAGGAAGGGGGTGGTTACGCCCCTTTCCCTTTGCCCAGTTTCGCGCCAGAGCTGGGGCTGGAGTGCCCCAGGACCGGTTTGAACTGGACTATGCATGGGACACCTTGTGTGCCCCAGGCAGTGTCTCATTTCATTCAGCCCTACCTGCCCCAATACACTATGGCCTGTCTGGGGTGGTGCTAGCACCTCCCAAGACAAGAAACCTATTGTCCAAGCCTCTCTCGCTGGAAGGACTCCCAGCAGCAGGAGGTCAGACTTGTGTCTATGGCAGCAGCATCCATTTTGGGATGCTGAGGCTCTGGTTAACTTTAACCGGGATAAGTAGGAACAACATGTCTTCTCCCTCTAGAAGGGTGGAATGCTACCCCCGTCACCAGAACTGGCGAGGGGGTAGTATTCCAAAGCGTATGACACCTTACACGACATGTTTTGATAAAGCCAAACCAAAGTTAGCATTTAACCGCGAGGTTCATAATGCACTTAAAAGTATATGGTATGGCAATATCATAGAACAGCTAAAAGGACATGGTTCCGAAAGCTGCAGACAGGCTCAGCTCATGCCAGAGCACCATCTCACATAAAACCAAGCCCTCTGCCTTCAGGATTGTTAAGGCCTGCCATAGGAGTAACTTATAGATGCATATGTATCTTTCCAGTTTCCAGTTTATTTTATTATGATTTGGAATTCCGAGGAATTCCACATAAAAACAAAAAACAAAAACAAAAAAAACATTTCATACAAGTCATTGTGCAGACAATAAAAAATTACAACATCAATATTGTAAAAACATCCATTTAAAAATAGGAAATCTCTTTTTTGGTTATCTTGTTACTTCAATATTCTGCATAATTCAAGTGTGGTACACTTACGGACAATAATCATCAATTTCCAGTAACAACACCTTATTGGCTATCACCCTGGGTTAACCAATTAACTGAGGTTTCGATGCACACAGACGGAATAATATACGATTATCATCCAATATACACATATCAATAAAACCAAAACAATTAAAAAACCATCATAAGGGAGATCATGGAATAGTATTAGCAGCAAATGATTTTTATAAAGTGCTTAATAAAAGTGCTAATGCAATCAGTAAAGTGCATAATGCATTAAATACCATCTTCCAGGACATCTATTAACAATAACTGAATAGCAGCAGTGTACCTAAAGAGATGCACAAGGTAAATAGCAAGTCATACAAAATTGCTAGTATTCAATACAATTTTATGAAAGAGTAACAACTGCAGCGGATGGTTTTTATAAAGTGCTTGAGAAAGTGCTAGTGCATGAGATATTCTCCATATATATCAAGCAGCTATGGAACTCAAAAGCTGCCCGTGGGCAATCGATTATCAAGAAAGAGGAAGAAAGTGCCGATGCTCTGTACAATTTTTAAAGGATGTTTTCCAACCACCCCTAACAACAGTATAGATTGACAAACAGGGAAATATTAACTACTTAAGGCAATTATCATGTGATACGCGGGTAAAGAGTACTCTCTACAAGTATTTTGCTGCTATACATGTAGGTTCTCATAATACTATTAACGCCGAAGGGACAACTTAACCCATTATTTTTAAACGACATTTAAAAATTCTTTAAAAAAACGAAAATTTTTAAAACATATCAATTCGGATGGAGGGAACAGAAGAAAATTTCGGGCCTGTTCTGCTGTG
The DNA here is from genome assembly GCF_964261635.1 of Lissotriton helveticus. NCBI lineage: Eukaryota > Metazoa > Chordata > Amphibia > Caudata > Salamandridae > Lissotriton > Lissotriton helveticus. The sequence continues at coordinate 428,485,601 of NC_136068.1, forward strand.
GAGATGTTATACTGTAAAAACCCATGCCTTAAGTATTTGCGTCATATTGAATAGAGTGCTGGGCACACAATCAAAACATGATTCAGGTCTTGTATACCACTAGCACATAAGTGACATTGTCTTTCATGTTTGGGGATGCCCTCCCAGGATCCTTTTACAATTCTCAAAGGGAGTAAATTCATTCTTATTAGCAAAATCACTCTACGTACACCGTGATTCATGTTCCATAGAACGTACGGCTGAGGATTTTTAACAATTGAGCTCCCCGAAATACAATCCATCCTTCCATTCGAGTGGCATAATTTCAGATCTCTTTCACGTGAAATCACAAATATAGTTTTTTTAATTATATGCTTTAATGCGGTTTTATTTAAAACTGCTGCCCCTTCGAACTCTAAACCGAAGATACTTAAAGCCTTTAAATAATTCCTAAAAATTGCACTTTTCCACATCATGTTTACAAAAATGTCCTTGTGGAACGCTAACCTCAATAAGTTGTCATGACCATTTATCAGAGCATTACACCACCTCAAGCAACCAGCCATTGATAACACATATGTTGACAAAAGGCCAAATTCGAGCCTAAGTGCCGTGATTGGCGCAGCATGACTCAAATTGCATATTTGGCGCCAGATCTTTCCTTCCACTTTCTCGAACTTTGCCCACTCACTCTCATCTATTGTTTCGCTTGCATAATTCAGAGTTGGTGGAATCTTTATTTTATAAACTGCAATAGCATGCGAAAAATGTATTTTCCCGCATTGCAAGTACAAGCGATTAATTGCGGAGGCTTGTGAGATAGCTTTACTTTTGCAGTGATCCAAATGTCTCTTAGCTGAGCACCTGTTTGTGAAAATTTTTCCGAAGTAAGGGTAAAATTTTACTACTTCCATTTTTTCATTTCCCAAGAACCATTTCAAGTTTGTTCTAACCTTGCAGCCATTGTAACGTATAATCATCACTTTACTCTTTGAAATATTTTTTTTTTTTAAATATTCCTCAGTGTACCTAACTAATTCCGTCAGTCTTCTCTGTAACCCAATTGGAGTTAAGTCCATTATTATAGCGTTGTCTGCATACAGCAAACAACTTATTTTCAAGTTACCCACTTGAGGAGGATCCCCTTTGCTCTCCCCTATCCGACTTGGTAGGTCATTTATGTAGATTGAGAAGAGCAAAGGGGCCAGAAGGCACCGCTGCTTCAGCCCATTGTGAGTGGATATTTTCTTTGAGAGGCGTTGAGTACCCCTAACAAGACTTGGGTCCATGTCGAAGAGTGGAGAGCAATTATTAATCGCAAAAGGTTCCCTGGGATCCCCATAGTAACCAATTTCCTCAACAGCGTCCCCCGATCTACCCTGTCGAACGCTGTGGAGAAATCAATAAATGCTGTATACAACGGTATCCTCCGACCCACAGGGTATTTATCAATCAGAGTTTGCAGAACAGAGATGTTATCTAAAGTACCACTGTTCTTACGAAACCCTGATTGTTCTAGGGGGATTACATTATTTCCGAATACCCACTCTTGCAAGTGGCCAAGGATACTTTTTGCAAACAGTTTCCCCGTAGAGTCTAGAAGGGAGATTTGCCTAAAACTTGCCGGGGAGTTTTTGGGGCCCTTCTTATATAACGGGACTATTATACTTCCCTTCCAAGAGTAAGGGATGTCCCCGGTGTTATAACAATGGATAAACAAAGGATGTAATAATTTTGCCCAATCACCACAGTCCTGTTTTATTATGGCTACCGGGACATCATCCGGCCCCATTACCCCTGAGTATCTTGCCCCCTTAATGAATCCTTCAATTTGAATTTGAATTTGAATTTAAAAACATTTATATAGCGCACATTTACCACGCGGTTTCTTGGCGCTTTTAGATTGCGAGAAGGCAACAGGAGCGGAGAAGGTTTTAAACAACGTGGGCTCGGGAAAAAATGTCCCCCCCTGATGGAGCTTCCACGTCACCTGCCAATGCTGAGGTATTAATAACCCCCTCAAAATCTTCACCTAGTTGGTTGGGGGCATACAATTGGGACATGTACATAAACCATTCGGTTTCAGGAATCAGCATGGGTTGTGAATTTTCTCTTCCGTCACAATATTTCGCTATCATAGCCCAGTACTTTGTCGTATCCCCCGATAGAGCCACTTCCCGAAGGGTAATCCATTTTTCATCTTCGACGGCCCTACGATCAGCTCCTATTTTCCTTTTCCGAACCTGTTTTAATCTGTAAATCTCTTTTTGCCTTAGTGAACTAAAATCTCTAAATTGGGATCTAATCAACCCATTTATCTCCTTATTACGTTTTTTAATTTCGCAGGAGATTGTTACTGTGGGAGCACCTCTTATACTTTGCTTCTTTCTGCCCAATTTTCTAATAGAAGTCAAAACTCTTTCATATCGCTCAACTGGGCTCTCCCGATTTATATTAAAAGCGATATTCTTAAATACCCACTGAAAGTTCGGAAGTGACTTATGTGACCAACATGTACGACCATTGTTTCGAGAATAAGTTACATTTTCGTTCCTTTGGTTCCAGAGTTCAGGTTTCTCGAAATGTTTAACTAAATTTACCACCAGAATATTATGATCACTCATCTTTGCAGGGAGCACTTTAAACTGTGAACATGCCCCAAACAATTGATAAGATACTGCCATATAATCAAGTAGGGAGTGGCCATATGTCCCATGAAAGGTGAGGGCTGCTGGTGAGTCCTCTGTGAATCTGCCGTTTAGTAATACAAGGTCAAGATTCCTAAGATTTTGCAAAAGAGAAAGGCCACGTTTGTCCGATTTCAAATTGGCCGGGAGTACTGCCTCTGGAATAGACCAAACCTCCTCCAGGTCCAGATTGGAGAAGGACAAGACAGTGTTGTTACTTATCTTTGCGTTAAAATCCCCTACCATCATTATGCATGGTCTTTCTTCATCATTACATAAGCTTTGTACAAAAGTGCAAATGGACTCAACCAGTGGGTTAGACGCCTTCCCTGGGGGTATATACACATTTACCAAGAACATAGACGTTGCGTGTTCCAAATTATCTTTTCCTACTTTTAACTTTGCGCACACACAGCAATTTGAAGGGTGTATATATATGACGGGGTCCCATGCTATCTCGCAACTTAGCAAGATGGCTAAACCTCCACTTGCATGTCCCTTTATAGATGTATTTGCTACACAACAGTACACATAATATTTCTCTACCTGAAACTCTTCCTTTGCCCACGTCTCCTGAAGACAAATTACCTTGGGGGCTAGGTCTACTAAGGAATTAAGCTTGTGATTCGCTTTACCTAGCCCCGCCATATTCCACGACACAATATTTCCCAATTGGCTACCCCTACTCTGAAGGTTTAATGTTGGTTGTTTTTGCCCCATTCAAAGCACTTGCGATCCAGCTCCATTTTAACACCTCATCTCCTCCATCTATTCTAAGGGCCTCTTGAGCCTCGGGAACTACAAGCTTAATTTATCTTATGCCCGATTTCATTCCTATTGTTATTTCCATATCCTCAAATTTTTTATCTGTACATTCACCCTCAAACCCAGTGGAACCCTTCCCTTGCCAATGATAAGGTGTTTCTAGACTTTTGGGCGGCGCACCATGAGCAACTTCACTAATAAAAACATCTATTCCTCTCTTCCTAAAGCCATGTAAATGTAAATGTAAATGTATTGCGACTTATATAGCGCGCGTATCACCCGAAGGCATCAAGGCGCTTGCTTAGGGAACCCGTCCTGGTATTCCCCTGTGAGATACCCCGGCAGGGTATCCACAAGGTGAAAGCCAGGCATCCCGCCGCGAGGGGCCGTAGTGGAGATTAAGCAAGCTATTGCCCAGAGTCGCAGAGTGTGACCCCGTGAGTCAAGTAGGCACCGGAGCGAGAATTGTCGAGTCCGTGGAATTTTGAGCTCGAGACCCGCCGAGGCGGGGAATCGAACCCTGGTCCACGGCCGATCTCAGCTTCCGGGTCTGCCGCCTCTAACCACTGAGCCACGCTTCTCCATCATCATTTGCCAAGATAAGAGATGACACTACCCCCGAAGTAAAAGTGGCTTTAGTTACATGTGGATTATTCCTCCAATCTAAGTGTACCAGTTCAATGTCTTTGCTGGTAATTAACTTTAGATCATCTATTTCGGATATGATTCTAAGGAGGGCACTTCTGTTCAATGTCAATGACTCTGCATCGAAGAGAGGAGTAAAAAGTAAAGACTTATTCACTTGTCCAACGCCTGTACCAGAATACCTAGTTATATTAATATCTTCCAGGCTTCGAGAAGGATCATCATTTAGAATCCCCCCATTATTATTAATAACAGTCATAGTCATTCTCCGACTATCTCCCCCACTGCTATTTAGATCAGCTTTCAATGATGACAAAACAGGACCAGTTGATTCATGTGCAGCATCTCGTGGTTCTACATTGGGGGAAATTAGGGAGGTTTTTATTTTGGCCACTTTGACTAATGTGCTACAATGCCTGTTATGGTCCCTACTCATCCTGGCTACTTCCTCCCCATCTTTATTCAAAGAGGAGTTCAAAGTAAGAATTGTACCATTCGGCTGAGGAGCAAGTACCTGCACATGATTTAGGCTCTCGAACAATTTAGCTTGCACCTCAGGCATTAAGTTATTTTCATCAGCGGGAGATATGTAAGTGTTTTCCTTTTCATTTGTGGATTGGAACCGCAGTTTTCTCTGCTTACGTTTAGGGAACCGGCGTTTTTTAATCTTCTTTTTCCTCCCACGGCTATTTTTAGCAAATCCCTTACTCACTGAAGAATCCTCCCCTACAACTGTAGTCTCCAGGATGTTAATTAATTAATTCGGTTGTTGAAGTATAGAATTTTTTGAATAAATCTTATTGAAAATTGGGAAAACCCGCACTGAGTCTATTACAGGGGACACCGTTATAATTACCTTTTCCCCTGAAGTGGGGACCTTTCCTGACTCATTAAGGTTGACTTGAGACGGGCTTAAAATTACGTTTCTTGTACGCGACGAACTTTCAAAGCCTTCCAACAATCCTTTTGGATCCCCTACCCCGGAGGCAATACCGAGATTATGCAAAGCATTGAGCGTTTGACATGCTTTACTGGATGCTGGGGCAGAACTTTTCGCACACACTGGGGCTTGTCTGAGATGTTTAAGATCTAAAACCCCTCCTAAAATAGGCATGAGGACTTCGAGAATATGATCAGAGTTATAGGTACTTTTCTCCAGCAGAGATAAAATTTGAGAAAGGATTTTTTCCAATTTAAAAAACATGTTCATAAACCCCACTACCACTGCATTCTCATTTACGCTCGACGAATATAGTGAGTTCCCTGCCCTTTTATCACAAGACACTGGTGACTCTTCACCCGATAAACCATGTAAGTCAGAAGCCAAAGTTACATTAGTAGGAGTGCTACTGTACATAATTGGCATGTGAGTTTGAACTCCTACTCCTACTCGAGGTAAGTATACTTCTTTATCTGGAAAAAACTCCTTATCCAACCCTGGAGTACCAGATTTTTCTAGCTGCTTCATCAGTTCAGCATTCTTTTCTAATTGGATGGCAATGTCCGGTAAAGTAAAGTCCTCTGTTTTCACCTGCCCATAGGAGAAACTGTGTTCTATCTGCCGATCTGTCTTAAGAGAAAAATCACAAACTTTTTTTAATGAACAGTCAGGTGTAACCCTCCGAGACTCTCTTACGTTGTCTTTTGCATGTTCAAAAAGGCTTATCAGGGCTGCTAGAGGAGAAGGGGGAGTGACTTCCTTTTTTTCACTGTCCTTGACCAGAGGAGAGCCTGCTACCTCGACCCTGGATTGGACAATTTCCATCTCCATTTCTGAGTTATTATCCTCCCCTGCCACTTGCTGCAAATCCGGACTTTCTTCTATTAATGGGGGAACTGCATTGCATACACCCCCACTGGACTTGAGTATAGTTACAACAGGGTAGAGCGACTCTGGTTGTATAGAATGACACTTCACTCTGTTCTCGGCTGTTACTTCGGAGACCATTGCTTCCTCGACTGAATTCCCCTTTTTTTCTTCTTCTCCATTTTTTAGAACTGTACTGCTCTTAGAGCTTCTTCCCCCCTTAGAAAACATTGACTTTACTGAAGGATAAGCCTTCAAAAGTGAAAGATGGTCCCCGTTTCTCCGCCGACTAATAGTTTTCTGTGGTTTTAAGGGACTCAAGAAGCTCTTGTCCCTCTGAATGTTAACTCCTAGAGTTTCTGCAGATTTTACTTTTGACTGTGAACGCAGTCGCCTGACTGACATTACCATTGCCTAAGACGATTAAGATCTTAGACACCACTTAGTCTTGGTGCTCCTCCACTTGTTGATGAGAGAAAGTTGGGAGATGATGACAAAAAAGAGAGGAAGACAACAGTGTAAAAGACTCAGCCATGGATGAGATGGAGGAATTGACTCCTCACGTACCACTCACGTGCCACCTTGCCCGAGGCCTGGGCGATTCAGCGGTGACCCAACCAGAGGCAACCAGAGCCACACGCTGACCCCCGTCTGGCTGCTAGGGCTATAGTGAGCGTAGCAGTAGCAGTATAGCAGTATAGGGAGTTTGAATGAGTATGCTCACTGTGGGACGTGGTTCTCCCGTAACACCTTTTCCTCTCTCAGTGTGGAATTGCTGACTCAGACTCCGTCACTAGGAACGCTTTTTAAGGTCTTTTGGGGGTTTTTAGGAAGAAGGGGTATGGCCTGTAGCCCCTTACTCTTCTCAGGATGACCCCCCCCCCCCCGAGACTCTGTGTCTCTCGTGCGATGGAACTCCGCTTTTCCTTATTGCTCCGCGGCTCTTTACCCTTCTGCCCAAGGGTACTGCAGGACCAGCAGCTCCAGAACTCTCCCTGCAGCCTACAATCGCCTGCGGCTATAGCCCTTGATGCTAATAGACTCGCACTAGCCTCGGCCGTGAGGTACCGGTTATACCCTGGTCGGTGTTGCTTCAGCTCTGTACAGCTCTGTGCACCGCAGCCGATTGTTTACTCCTTCGCCTCTACGTCTTTCCACCTTTCCACCTGCTGAATCAACCCCCTGACCCCCCCACACCACGCTGCCTTTTGTAATGCGGGTGGGGTGGGGGTGGGGACGGAGTGGCAAAAGGAACGGTAACGGTAACAGAAGAAGCCAAGCAGAGCGGAGCAAAGGAGAAAGCGAGATTGTGTGCTTTTCAGGCTGCGACCACCACAGGTTACTTAGTTTATTTGGAGGAGCGGGGGGGAAGCAGGGGAAACCGGGGAGCCACACCTGCTCGACCCTGTCCTGGACACCTCCACTCGGCCCCGGACCTTCTCACGCCAACTCTTGCTTCCCCGCTCGATTCCTCGGCTCCTCGCTTTCACGCCCACCCGCTCGGCAGCGTCACTGACTCCACCGCAGCTCTGCAGCTCCGCTCGGCAGCTCAGCAGCTCAGCAGCTCAGCAGCTCAACTCGCTCCCTCAGAACACCTTGTGAATCTCCAAAAACTTACTCAGGAGACTCCCTGTGGGTGTTATACCTCCGTTAGACAATCCTTATGAACGCTCATCACTTGTCAAAGAATCGGCGCCATACACCTTCTCCCCGTAATCGTTATCCTTCCGTGAAAATAATCTTAGATGAGACAAACGCTTGTGGATAAACAAACACTCCGCGCCATAAACCTCCTTCCTCCTTCTGACTCTCTCAATCCGCATATGTATCTATATATAAGGTTAGATATAGGAATACTATATCTAAGCAAGGGGTGATTACACGACCTTGCCCCAGCTGAGTGATCAGCCAGTTGTGTCAGTTTGGATGGCCTGCCAGGGGTGGCAAAAGATATGCTGCAGCCCCTGGTAGGGCTTGGATGCACCTATTCCCTGGGTACCTATAGTACACTGTACAGAGGCTCATAAGGTGACCCAATACCCAATTGGTGATGTACCTAAAGTACATGGTGTTGAATTTAGAGAGAGAACAGCAGGCTGTGGCTCTGATTAGCAGGCCCACAGCCACATTAAGTCGAAAACCAGTGAAGCAAAAAGCAAAAAGTGGGGTGACCATAGGAAAGAAGACCTAAATGGATGCTGCTGTCACAGACACAAGTCTGGCGTCGTGCTGCTGACCGAAACTCCGGCAGGGGAGGCCTGGACAAATAGTATCCTGTCACAGGGAGGTGTTACACCACCCCAGACAGGAGATAGTGGACTGAGGCAGGCAGGGCGAGTGAAACTAGACACTGCCTGGGGTGCACAAGGCTCCCCAAGCATAGCCCAGTTCAAACCGGTCCTGGGGCACTCCAGCCCCAGCTCTGGCGTGAAACTGGACAAAGGGAAAGGGGTGTAACCACCCCGTTCCTGGGTCCCACCCATAGGAGGGACCCAGCAGGTAATCCAGCCCCTTGATTTGGAATAAAGGTAGGAGCTGTGTCCATAGACATTAGATTTATCCTGACTGAAACTTTGATACAGAACTCTGGACCCTTCGAAATCCCACTCGACGTGGAAGACTGAAGAATATCCCTTGTGGTCAAGGAGTGACCACCCTGTGCAAACAGGCACCATCCAGCGCCCAACGGTTTGCTTTGTTGCAGCTCCCGCTGGAGCTCGAGCGACAGAGATCGACAAGAACCAGATTCCCAGACATCCAACAGCCCGATCCACAGCCACAGCAAAGCTGAGACCCGTGGAGGCGACGTGAGACGTGGGACCGGCCATCTTGAAAAGACTGCGAAGTGCTGACCGTGCAGCTCCCAAGACACCCTCAAAGCTGTGCATTGGGGTTTGAGAAGCCCCAGCCCCGAGCAGCTTGTGAACCGAAGATCTCCCCACCACACTCACCGAGTGCTGCGTGGGGCCCTTTTGCATTTTCCTGCTCGACGCGTCTGTCTGGTCACTTGCCCGCTGTAGGAGAGTAGGGTCTGCTATCCTATGGTCACCCAAAATTTTTGCTTTTTGCTTCACTGGTTTTCGACTACTGAGGCTGTGGGCCTGCTGATCAGACCCCCAGCCTGCTGTTCTCTCACTAAATTAATGATACATGTGCTATAGGTACATACCACAATTGGAAATGGACTCCTTGTCAGCCCCTGTATAATGCACTATAGGTGACAGGGCATAGGGGCCACCAAGGCCTACCAGGGGCTGCAGCATATCTTTTGCCACCCCTGGCTGGTTCTTAAATTGACACAACTGGCTGATCACTCAGCTGGGGTAAGGTGGTGTAATCACACCTTGCTTAGATATAGTATACCTATATCTAAACCTATATCTGGACACATATAAACCTGTGAGCCACTCCTGTGGAAGGCCTCATCAATCCTGGAGGCAGAGTGCGTGGTTTAATGTGAGATGGAGCTCTAGCATGAGCTGAGCCTGTCTGCAGCCGTCGGGAACAACTCCCTAAGCTGTTTCAGGATAATGCCATACCATATACTATTAAGTGCATTATAATACTCGCGGTTATATAGCAACTTTGGTTTGGCTTTATCAAAACATGTCGTGTAAGGTGTCATACGATTTGGAATACTATCCCCTCGCCAGTTCTGGCGACGGGGATAGCATTCCACCCCTCTAGAGGGAGAAGACATGTTACTTTACTTAAATGCGGTTAATTTCTAAAAGGGCCTCAGATCCACAAAATGGATGCTTCTGCCACAGACACAAGTCTGACCCCCTGAAGCTGACCTAAACTCAGCCAAAGGGGCCTGAACAAAGGGTTTCTTGTTGCAGGGAGGTGTCACACCCCCCCAGACAGGAGATAGTGGATTGTAGCAGGGAGGTTTGAAAGAAACCAGACACTGCTTGGGGCGCACAAGGCTGCCCCTTGCATAATCCAGCCAAACCGGTTCTGGGGCACTCCAGCCCTCGTGCCAGGGCAGCCTGGATCAAAGGAAGGGGGTGTATCCACCCTTTCCTGGGTCCCACCCATAGGAGGGGACCTAGCAGGTAATCCAGCCCCCTAGATTGGTATAAGAATGGGAGCAGTGCCAATGCACTTCAGATTATCCTGATGAAACATAAGAAATGAAACTCTGGACCCTTCGACATCCTACTCGACGTAGAAGACTGAAGAATCTCCCTTGTGGTCAAGGAGTGACCACCCTGTGCAAACAGGCACCATCCAGCCATCGACGTCTGCTTTGTTGCAGTTCCCGCCAGGAACTCGAGCGAAAGAGATCGACGAGATCAAGCTTGCCTACCTTCTAACAGCTCGATCCACAGTCCCTGCAGAGCTGAGACCCGTGGAGGCGACCGGAAGCGTGGGGCATGCCATCTTGAAAAGACCACGAGACGCTGACCGTGCAGCCCACGAGTGACCCTCGAAGCTGTACAACGGGGTTTGAGAAGCCCCAACCCTGAGCCACTCTTGCACCGAAGTTCACCCCTCTACACTCGACGAGTGCTGCGTGGGGCCCTTCTGCTTCTTTTAGCTCAACGCGTTGGCCCGATCACTTGCCAGCTGGCTTGTGGCCCCTGTGCCGACGAAACTTGAAATACGACTTGCGATTCTGGTTGCTCCAGATTTGCACCCGCTCCCCTGAAAAGGAGCCCCCACTCTGACCCTCCTGGTTCGAGTGAGAAGCAATCTCCCGGTTTCGCGTGGATTGCTTTTGCCAAGTGTTGTGTGCTCCAATATTGAAGCCGACAGCGCCGACGGTGAGAGCCTGCGTGGGACAGATCGTGACCCGCTCCTGGACGTCATAGATGCCCCAGAGCCCACGTGACAGCAGAGAGAAGCTCCTCGACAACCACCTGATTGCGCCCGACATTGCCTGGTTCCGTCCTGGTTCCACCCTGGTCACTGCTGAGTGACCCAGACTCTGTCCCCTCTGCTTTCAGGTACTCTTCGACTTGAGTCCACTCTTGGACTCCACCGGACACTTCTCTTTCACCCCGCCTGCAGCCCTTTCAGCTCCAAGCACCAAGAGCCGGCGTGACGAAACCCGACTCAACTTCGACCCTGTGCACCCGCTTCCTGTGGGTGAGGTAACATTGCAACGCCGGTGTTCCCACACTGGTACACACCTCTAGGGTCTGTGTCTTAAGTTTTGTTCCTCTAGGTTCAGCGGAAGTGTCCTTAAACTCTATTTGTGTAACTTTTACGCACCATTGGTTAACATTGATGCATGCGTGCACTTTCTGCACTGCACCCGAATCCCGCGGGCGTTTCCCGACTTCAGCATTGCTTGTCCCGACTGCTCCCAGCGATTCCCTAGGCCCTAGGCCTAACCACTGATCGAATGGTATCTCTTATACCATTTTTTTAGTATATGGTCTGAGTGGCCCCTTGCCCTCATCCATAATTGTGCAACTTTGTATGTTATACTGTGCTTTTGATTTAACGCTTGTGCCCCTTTATTCATAAAGAATACTGGGGATTGTTTTTAGTAATAAATACATATATTTTTATAATATATACTTGTGTGGTGTCCTTTCATTTGATATTACAGGATTGTATGTGGTAAAACAGCTCGCTTAACACGACCTCTTAAGTTAAGCCTTTAGGCTGCTTAGTCCATGCTACCCCTAGGATAGCTTGTCTAATAAGGTTGACTTACAACCAGACACCATAAGGGATTGTTTGGTCTGATACCAGGTGGTTCCAGAATTGGAAACATCACCTATCAGGCCAACTTCTCACATTGGTGAGCAGCGGTGCGGATTTGAGCTTGCTGTTGTTTTACCATTGCAATCTTTTATCAAATTGAAAGATCACATCAAGTACCTTAGGTACATATAAATCAAAAGCTTAGCATATTTAAGTTCTACTGAACTTAGTAGTTGTAGATTAAAGGGATTAGCACACCCTGACTACAACTCACTAGCAAGGTACAGTAGGGAAACACTTAGTGTAGGTAGGTGCATCACTTACACCACACTAGAGTCATGTCTGACACAGGAAAAGCCTCAGGGTCTGCTCCTGTGACAGTTGACCTTACCCGGGCAACTTCCAGCTATGACAAACTAACCCACAAAGACTTGGTTGCCTTGTGCATCTCAAGAGGGTTAAAAAGGGGCAGAAGTCCCACCAGTCCTTCCCTGATAGCCATTCTAGAACAGGATGACTTAGATAAGGCAAATGTAGTTCCCTTAGAATCAGGAGATGGAGTGAACCCCCCTGTAGCTGAGATCCCCCCAGAGGAGGAAGAAGAGGAGGAAGAGGAGGAGGAGGAGGAGGTAGAGGACCCTGAAGATCAGGATCTAGGGGTTAACCAGGTGGTAGTTGCCAGGCTTAACCAGGCCAACTTAAACCTACTGGGAAATGGAGAGGGCCAGCACCTCCCCAGATCCCACCAGAGCATTCTCCCAGGCAACAGAAGAGTGAGATCTCCCTCAGGGGACTCTCATATTTCTAGTGCCTCAAGAGAATCTCAGAGAGGTATGACTGCCTCTCAGAAGATAGAGCATAAGGCCAGGATGAGAGCTGTCAAACTCCAAATAGAGAGGGAGGAGGTAGCCCTGGTTCAAGCTAGACTTGCCTTGGCAAGAGAACAAAAGTTAAGTGGCTTAGATGCCACTGGTGGCAGCAATATTCCTAGAGAAAAAGACAGGAGCTATGATAATAGAAACCTGACAAAAATTGTGGCCCCCTACAAGGAAGGGGATGACATCCACAAGTGGATGACTGCTCTTGAGAGAGCCTGCATGGTACAGCAGGTTCCTCAGGATCAGTGGGCTGCAATTTTATGGTACTCCTTTTCAGAGAAAGGGAGGGACCGGCTCCTCACAGTTAGACCTGAGGATGCCAAAAACTACTCTGTCTTGAAGAGTGCTCTTATTGAAGGGTTTGGCCTAACCACTGAGCAATACAGGTTGTTGTTCAGAGACACCCAAAAAGCACAGACTCAAGACTGGACTGATTTTGTAGATTGTGCCACTAAGGCTCTGGAGGGTTGGTTGCAGGGAAGTAAAGTTTCAGACTATACAAGATTGTACAATCTTATCATGAGAGAACAGATCCTTAATAACTGTACAAACCAGCTGTTGCATCAATACCTTATTGACTCTGATCTGACCTCTCCCCAAGAATTGGGAAAGAAGGCAGACAAATGGGTCAGAACAAGGATTAAGCAGAAACCCCAGAACCAAGTTGGTGACCAGAAGAAAACAGACCAGAAGGGTGGAAATCAGAAAGATAAAGAAAAAGACCAGAAGTCTTCAGGCCCCCAAAATAGTAATAAGGAGGGTGGTTCCCAAAATGGAAACAAGAAAAAGAAGAATGATGGCCCAAAGAAACCTTGGTGTAATACCTGCAAATCAGTTTCACACTGGGGCAGTGAATGCACCAAGAAAAATCCAGTCCCCACCACTGCAGCTCCTAAAGCACCTGCACCCCCTAGTTCAGTTAGCAGTGGTGGAACACAGCCAAAGGGTGTAGTAGGGTTAACCCTGGGTACTGAAGTAGGATCTGGCCTAGTCAGAATCCCTACTCAGGCAGTTCTCCTATATGATGTGGACTTAGCTTTGTCCACTACAGTGAGTCCCAGTAACCTGGGCAAATATAGGCAGACGCCTTTAATCAATGAGAAACTGGCTCAGGCCTACAGGGACACATGTGCCAGTGTCACAATGGTGACACCTGACTTTGTGGACCCTGGACAGATTGTACTAGGTGAAAGTTACCTAGTGACCAATGCAAGCAACTCCACTACTTCCCATAGTGTGGCAGTTGTGAACTTCTCCTGGGGAGGGGTAGATGGCCTAAAGAAAGTTGTTGTGAGTGCAGACCTGCCAGTAGACTGTCTGTTAGGCAATGATCTTGAAAGCTCAGTTTGGTCAGAAGTGGAGCACAGGACTCATGCAGAAATGCTAGGGATTTCAGCACATGTCCTTGCAGTGACAAGGACTCAGGCTAAGAAGTGCCTTCCTGAACCAGTGGTGGATCTTGGAACAATAGACCAACCACAACCCAAGAGAAGGAGCAAGAGAGGAAAGGCTGAGCCTTCCACCTTGCCCCAGGTTGAGGATCAGGTTTCACAGGAAACTGATTCTGCAGTCCAAGAGGAGACTGTCTCTGAGGAACTTGAACCTGATCAGGTTGAGTTTCTGGGGACAGGGGGACCCTCAAGGGCAGACCTGGGGCAGGCTCAATTAGATTGCCCTTCACTTGAACCCCTCAGACAGCAGGCTGCTGCTGAGGCTGCTGGGGATGCCCAAGGTGCCCATACTGTGTATTGGGATGATGGACTCCTTTACTCAGAGGCTAGAGACCCCAAGCCTGGTACAGCCAGGAGGTTGGTTATACCTCTGCAGTTTAGGGGTTTCCTTCTCACCTTGGCCCATGATATTCCCCTTGCAGGACACTTAGGCCAGAACAAAACGTGAGACAGGCTTGTTTCACACTTTCACTGGCCTCATATGTCAGAAAATGTCAAGGAGTTTTGTCGCTGCTGTGTCACTTGCCAAGCCAGTGGTAAGTCAGGTGGCACAACAAAGGCCCCCCTCATACCACTACCTGTGTGGGGGTACCCTTTGAAAGAGTTGGAATAGATATTGTGGGTCCCATGGATCCTCAAACAGCATCTGGGCACAGATTTATACTGGTGGTAGTGGATCATGCCACCAGGTATCCAGAAGCTATTCCCCTGAGGACCACCACAGCACCTGTGGTGGCAAAAGCCCTCATTGCAGTTTTCTCAAGAGTGGGCTTTCCAAAGGAGGTATTGTCAGACAGAGGTACTAACTTCATGTCTAGCTATTTGAAAGCAATGTGGAAGGAATGTGGAGTAAACTACAAGTTTACCACACCCTATCACCCACAGTGCAATGGGCTTGTGGAGAGATTCAACAAGACCCTCAAGGGAATGATAAAAGGATTACCAGAGAAGCTTAGGCGGAAAGGGGACATTCTTTTACCCTGCTTGCTCTTTGCTTACAGAGAGGTCCCACAGAAGGGGGTTGGCTACAGCCCTTTTGAACTTTTGTTTGGCCACCCTGTGAGGGGTCCACTATGTTTGGTGAAGGAAGGATGGGAGTTACCTCTCAAAAAGCCTAAGCTAGATGTAGTGGACTATGTACTTGGTCTCCGCTCCAGGATGGCTGAGTATATGGAGAGAGCATCCAAAAACCTGTAGGCCAGTCAAGAATTACAGAAAGCTTGGCATGACCAAAAGGCTGTTCTGGTTGAGTTCCAGCCAGGGCAGAAGGTGTGGGTGTTGGAGCCAGTGGCCCCAGCAGCACTCCAGGACAAATGGACTGGACCCTACCCTATCATTGAGAAAAAGGGAGAAGTCACCTACTTGGTTGACTTTGGAACCCCTAGGATCCCCCACAGGGTGCTCCATGTGAATCGTTTGAAAGCATTTGTGGACAGGGAGGACATGAGCTTGCTCATGGCCACAGATGGGGAACAGGAGGAAGAGAGTGACCCTCTCCCAGACCTGCTTTCTCAGAACCCTGATGATGGTTCAGTTGATGGAGTAGCCTTGGCAGGCAGCCTCACTGACCAGCAACAGATGGGCTGCAGACAGGTTTTGCAAGCCCACAGACACTTGTTTTCACTCACACCCAGCCAGACTAACTGGTGCACCCATGAGGTGGACACTGGTGACAGTCTGCCTGTCAAGAATAAGATCTACAGGCAACCTGACCATGTCAGGGATTGCATCAAGGCTGAGGTGCAAAAGATGTTGGAGCTTGGAGTGATTGAGCCATCAGAGAGCCCATGGGCCAGCCCAGTAGTCCTTGTGCCAAAACCTCATACCCAAGATGGAAAGAGAGAAATGAGGTTTTGTGTGGACTACAGAGGTCTCAATGCTGTCACTAGGACAGATGCCCATCCCATTCCAAGAGCAGATGAGCTCATTGACAGATTGGCTTCTGCCAAGTTTCTGAGCACATTTGATTTGACAGCTGGCTACTGGCAAATCAGACTAGCTGAGGAGTCAAAAGCCAAGACAGCATTCTCTACCCCCAGTGGACATTATCAGTTTGTGGTGATGCCCTTTGGTTTGAAGAATGCACCTGCCACCTTCCAAAGGTTGGTGAATCAAGTCCTTGCTGGGTTGGATGACGTTTGTGCAGCATATCTAGATGATATTGCTGTCTTTAGCTCCACCTGGGAGGATCACCTGATCCACCTGAAGAAGGTTCTGGAGGCCCTGCAAAAGGCAGGCCTGACTATCAAGGCTACCAAGTGCCAGATAGGGCAGAGTAAGGTTGTGTACCTGGGCCACCTAGTAGGTGGGGGTCAGGTTCAACCACTGGAGAGCAAAATCCAGACCATACAGGACTGGGCTCCTCCAGTTACCCAGACACAAGTCAGAGCCTTCTTGGGCCTGACTGGGTATTACAGAAAGTTTGTGAAAAACTATGGGTCCATTGTGACACCATTAAATGACTTGACATCCAAGAACATGCCAAAAAAGGTTCAGTGGACAGTTAGCTGTCAAAAGGCATTTGATGACCTGAAGAAGGCCATGTGCTCTGCACCTATCCTGAAGAGTCCTGACTACTCCAAACAGTGCATTGTACAGACAGATGCTTCTGAGTTGGGGGTGGGAGCTGTGCTTTCACAACTTAATCAAGATGGTCAAGACCAGCCCATTGCTTTCATTAGCAGAAGGCTGACCCCCAGGGAGAAACGTTGGTCAGCCATTGAGAGGGAGGCCTTTGCTGTGGTTTGGGCTCTGAAGAAGTTGAGGTCCTACTTGTTTGGAACTCACTTCCTAGTTCAGACAGACCATAAGCCCCTCTTGTGGCTCAATCAGATGAAGGGTGAAAATCCCAAACTGCTCAGGTGGTCCATTTCCCTACAGGGGATGGACTTTACAGTGGAGCACCGCCCAGGGACTGACCATGGTAATGCAGATGGTCTCTCCAGGTACTTCCACTTAGAACATGAAGACTTATCTGGTCAAGGTTAGTTTAATGTCCCTGCATTTGGGGGGGGTTGTGTAGGAGAGTAGGGTCTGCTATCCTATGGTCACCCCAAATGTTTGCTTTTTGCTTCACTGGTTTTCGACTACTGAGGTTGTGGGCCTGATGATCAGACCCCCAGCCTGCTGTTCTCTCACTAAATTAATGATACATGTGCTATAGGTACATACCACAATTGGAAATGGACTCCTTGTCAGCCCCTGTATAATGCACTATAGGTGCCCAGGGCATAGGGGCCACCAAAGCCTACCAGGGGCTGCAGCATATCTTTTGCCAACCCTGGCTGGTTCTTAAATTGACACAACTGGCTGATCACTCAGCTGGGGAAAGGTGGTGTAATCACCCCTTGCTTAGATATAGTATACCTATATCTAAACCTATATCTGGACACATATAAACCTGTGAGCCACTCCTGTGGAAGGCCTCATCAATCCTGGAGGCAGAGTGCGTGGTTTAATGTGAGATGGAGCTCTAGCATGAGCTGAGCCTGTCTGCAGCCGTCGGGAACAACTCCCTAAGCTGTTTCAGGATAATGCCATACCATATACTATTAAGTGCATTATAATCCTTGCGGTTATATAGCAACTTTGGTTTGTCTTTATCAAAACATGTCGTGTAAGGTGTCATACGATTTGGAATACTATCCCCTCGCCAGTTCTGGCAACGGGGATAGCATTCCACTCCTCTAGAGGGAGAAGACATGTTACTTTACTTAAATGCGGTTAATTTCTAAAAGGGCCTCAGATCCACAAAATGGATGCTTCTGCCACAGACACAAGTCTGACCCCCTGAAGCTGACCGAAACTCAGCCAAAGGGGCCTGGACAAAGGGTTTCCTGTCGCAGGGAGGTGTCACACCCCCCCAGACAGGAGATAGTGGATTGTAGCAGGGAGGTTTGAAAGAAACCAGACACTGCTTGGGGCGCACAAGGCTGCCCCTTGCATAATCCGCCCAAACCGGTTCTGGGGCACTCCAGCCCTCGTGCCAGGGCGGCCTGGATCAAAGGAAGGGGGTGTATCCACCCACTTCCTGGGTCCCACCCATAGGAGGGGACCTAGCAGGTAATCCAGCCCCCTAGATTGGTATAAGAATGGGAGCAGTGCCAATGCACTTCAGATTATCCTGATGAAACATAAGAAACGAAACTCTGGACCCTTTGACATCCTACTCGACGTAGAAGACTGAAGAATCTCCCTTGTGGTTAAGGAGTGACCACCCTGTGCAAACAGGCACCATCCAGCCATCGACGTCTGCTTTGTTGCAGTTCCCGCCGGAACTCGAGCGACAGAGATCGACGAGATCAAGCTTGCCTACCTTCTAACAGCCCGATCCACAGTCCCTGCAGAGCTGAGACCCGTGGAGGCGACCGGAAGCGTGGGGCACGCCATCTTGAAAAGACCATGAGACGCTGACCGTGCAGCCCACGAGTGACCCTCGAAGCTGTACAACGGGGTTTGAGAAGCCCCAACCCTGAGCCACTCTTGCACCGAAGTTCACCCCTCTACACTCGACGAGTGCTGCGTGGGGCCCTTCTGCTTCTTTTGGCTCAACGCTTTGGCCCGATCACTTGCCAGCTGGCTTGTGGCCCCTGTGCCAACGAAACTTGAAATACGACTTGCGATTCTGGTTGCTTCAGATTTGCACCCGCTCCCCTGAAAAGGAGCCCCCACTCTGACCCTCCTGGTTCGAGTGAGAAGCAATCTCCCGGTTTCGCGTGGATTGCTTTTGCCAAGTGTTGTTTGCTCCAATCTTGAAGCCGACAGCGCCAACGGCGAGAGCCTGCGTGGGACAGATCGTGACCCGCTCCTGGACGTCGTAGATGCCCCAGAGCCCACGTGACAGCAGAGAGAAGCTCCTCGACAACCACCTGATTGCGCCCGACATTGCCTGGTTCCGTCCTGGTTCCACCCTGGTCACTGCTGAGTGACCCAGACTCTGTCCCCTCTGCTTTCAGGTACTTTTCGACTTGAGTCCACTCTTGGACTCCACCGGACACTTCTCTTTCACCCCGCCTGCAGCCCTTTCAGCTCCAAGCACCAAGAGCCTGCGTGACGAAACCCGACTCAACTTCGACCCTGTGCACCCGCTTCCTGTGGGTGAGGTAACATTGCAACGCCGGTGTTCCCACACTGGTACACAGCTCTAGGGTCTGTGTCTTAAGTTTTGTTCCTCTAGGTTCAGCGGAAGTGTCCTTAAACTCTATTTGTGTAACTTTTACGCACCATTGGTTAACATTGATGCATGCGTGCACTTTCTGCACTGCACCCGAATCCCGCGGGCGTTTCCCGACTTCAGCATTGCTTGCCCGACTGCTCCCAGCGATTCCCTAGGCCCTAGGCCTAACCACTGATCGAATGGTATCTCTTATACCATTTCTTTAGTATATGGTCTGAGTGGCCCCTCGCCCTCATCCATAATTGTGCAACTTTGTATGTTATACTGTGCTTTTGATTTAACGCTTGTGCCCCTTTATTCATAAAGAATACTGGGGAATGTTTTTAGTAATAAATACATATATTTTTATAATATATACTTGTGTGGTGTCCTTTCATTTGATATTACAGGATTGTATGTGGTAAAACAGCTCGCTTAACACGACCTCTTAAGTTAAGCCTTTAGGCTGCTTAGTCCATGCTACCCCTAGGATAGCTTGTCTAATAAGGTTGACTTACAACCAGACACCATAAGGGATTGTTTGGTCTGATACCAGGTGGTTCCAGAATTGGAAACATCACCTATCAGGCCAACTTCTCACACCCGCTGGCTAGTGGCCTCTACGACGACGAAACTACAACACTTCTCTGCTGGTCTGGTTGCTCCAGACTGGCCCTCGCTCCCCTGAAAAGGAGCAACCTCTCTGACCTTGCTGGTCCGACTAAGATGCGATCGTCCAATCCTGCGTGGGTTGCCTTTGCCAAGGCCTGTTGACTCCGATCTGGAAGACGACACGCCGACAGCGCGAGCCTTTGTGGGACAGCTCGTGTTCCACTCCTGGTCATCGTCGATGCCCCCGAGTCCACGTGGCAGCGGAGTCAAGCTTCTCGATAACCACCTGATTGCGCCCGACATCGCCTGGTTCCTTCCTGGTTCCATCCTGTTCACTGGCTAGTGACCCAGACTCTGTACCCTCTGCTTTCAGGTACTCTACATCTTCGATCCACCCTTGGATCCAACGGGACTCTTCTCTCCTGGCCGCCTGCAGCATCTTCATCTCCAGGCTCAATAGAACTCCACAATGAAACCCAAAACAATTTGGCACCTATGCACTCGCTTCCTGTGGGTGAGGTAACGATCAAACACTGGTGCTCCTGTAGTGGTTTACACCTCTAGTGTCCTAGTTTAAAGTGGCTAAGTTCTAGTCTAGTCGGAAGACTTCCAAAACAGTAACATTGTAACTTTTACGCACCATTGACTTTGCATTGGTGCATGCGTGTGCTTTTAGCGCTGCACCCGAATCCCGCGGGCTACTCCCGTCCTAACTACTGTTAGTCCAGTGTAGTCCCAGCGATTCCCAAGGCCCTAGGCCTTACCATTGTTCAAGAAGTGGTTCTTATACCACTTATTTAGTATATGGTTTAAGTGGTCACCGGGCCTATCCATAACTGTGCAACTTTTGTATGTTTAACTGTGCTTTTGTTTAAACGCTTGTGTCTCTGCCCTCATAAAGAGTACAGAGGATTATTCTAGTAATAAATACATATATTTTTATAATATATAACTTGTGTGGTGTCCTTTCATTTGATATTACAGGATTGCATATGGTAAAACAGCTGGCTTCACATGCCCTCTTGAGTTAAGCCTAAGACTGCTTAGGCCTATGCTACACCCTAGGATAGCTTGTCTATAAGGTTGACTTACAACCACCACCATAAGGGTTGTTTGGACTGATACAAGGTGCTCACTAGAATAGTGAACATCATACATCAGGCCAACTTTTCACATTGGTGTGCAGCGGTTGGGATTTGAGCTTGCTGTTGTTTTACCAATTGTAATCTTTATATCATTTGAAAGATCACATTAAGTACCATAGGTACATATAAACAAAGCTTACATACTTAAGTTCTACTGAATTTAGTAGTTGTAGACCAACGGGCTTAGCACACCCTGACTACAACTCACTACCAAGGTTCCAGTAGGAAAACACATAGTGTAGGTAAGTGCACACACTTACACCTCACTGTGGCATGTCTGGCACAGGGGAACAAACCAGTTCTCTACCTGTGACAGGTGACCTTGCCAAGGCACCTTCCAGCTATGACAAACTCAGCTTCAGAGACTTAAGTGCCTTGTGCACCACAAGGGGGCTGAAAAAGGGTCACAACCCTACCATTCCTATCCAGATAGATGTCCTAGAGAAGGATAATCTTGAGAAGTCTACTGCAGGCCCCTCAGGTAATCCAGGAGATCGACTAACACCCCTAGATGATGAGACCATCACCCCAGAGGTAGAAGATGAAGAGGTGGATGGGGATCAAGATTCAGATGATCAGGGGGATATCCAGGTCCAAGTTAGGAGGCTTACCCATGCTAACTTGAGCCTAAATGGGAATGGAAAGGTGAACCATCTTTCCAGACCTAATAGTAGAATACTCCCTGGTAATTGAAGAGAGAGATCCCTTTCCAGGGAATCTAACCTTTCTAATGCCTCAAGGGCTTCTCAAAGGAGAATCACTTCCCCCTCAGAGGAGAGAGCATAGGGCTAGGATGAAGGCTGTCCAACTCCAGATAGAGAGGGAAGAGATAGCCCTGGCCCAAGCTAAACTTGCTTTAGCAAGGTAGCAAAAATTGAGTGGATTAGATTCCACTGGTGGCAGCAATATCCCTAGAGATAAAGACAGGTCCTATGAACATAGAAACCTGAGCAAGATTGTGCCCCCTTACAAAGATGGGGATGACGTCCACAAATGGATGACTGCTCTGGAGAGAGCCTGCATGGTACAGCAGGTTCCCCAAGACCAGTGGGCAGCAATCTTATGGTACTCCTTTTCTGAGAGAGGGAGTGATAAGCTCCTCACAGTTAGTCTTGGGGATGCTAAAAACTACACTGTCCTGAAGAGTGCTCTTATTGATGGGTTTGGCCTAACCACTGAGCAATACAGGTTGTTGTTCAGAGATACCCAAAAAGCTCAGACTCAGGACTGGACTGATTTTGTTGATTGTGCCACTAAGGCTCTGGAAGGTTGGTTACTGGGAAGTAAAGTTACAGACTATACAGGATTGTACAATCTAATAATGAGAGAACAGATCCTTAATAATTGCCAGAACCAGTTGTTGCATCAACACCTGATTGACTCAGATCTGACCTCTCCCCAAGAATTGGGAAAGAAGGCAGACAAATGGGTCAGAACCAGGGTTAAGCAGAAACCCCAGAACCATGGAGGTGATCAGAAAAAGGCAGGCCAGAAGGGTGGAGATCAGAAACAAAAAGACCAGAAGTCTTCTTCAGGCCCCCAAAATACTTCTAATGAGTGGGGGTCCCAAACTGGAAAGAAAAAGAAGAATGATGGCCCAAAGAAACCTTGGTGCAATACCTGTAAATCGGTTTCACACTGTGGTAGTGAATACACTAAGAAAGGTACAGCCCCTACCACTGCAGCCCCTAAGGCACCTGCACCCCCTAGTACAGTCAGCAGTGGTAGTTTCCAACCTAAGGGTGTAGTAGGGTTAACCCTGGGTACTGAGATGGATTCTGGCCTAGTCAGGATTCCTACTCAAGCTGTTCTGATCTGTGATGTGGACATACTATAAGTCCCAATACTTTGGGCAAGTACAGGCAGACACCTTTAACAAATGAAAAAGTGTCTCAGGCCTACAGGGACACTTGTGCCAGTTTCACCATGGTGACACCTAACTTTGTGGACCCTGGACAAATTGTACTGGGTGAAAATTACCTAGTGACCAATGCTAGCAATGCCACTACTACACAGAGTGTGGCTGTTGTTAACTTCTCCTGGGGAGGGGTAACTGGCCTCAAAAGAGTTGTGGTGAGTACAGACCTCCCAGTTGAATGTCTTTTGGTCAATGATCTAGAGGACTCCTTATGGTCAGAAGTGGAGTATAGGACTCATGCAGAGATGCTAGGTATTTCAGCACATGTCCTTGCTGTAACCAGGTCTCAGGCCAAGAAGTGCCTACCTGAACCTGTGATGGATCTTGAAACTATAGACCAACCACAACCCAAGAGAAAGAGCAAGAGGGTTAAGGCAGTGCCTTCCACCTTGCCCCAGGTTGAGGATCAGCCCTTTCAGGAGGATGAATCTGTGATCCAAGAGGAGGCTGTCCTGGAAGAACTTGAACCTGATCAGGTTGAGTTTCTGGGGACAGGGGGACCCTCAAGGGCAGATCTGGGGCAGGCTCAGTTAACTTGTCCTTCTCTTGAACCGTTCAGACAGCAGGCTGCTGCTGAGGCTGCTGGGAATGCTCAAGGTACCCATAGAGTGTATTGGGATGATGGGCTCCTTTATTCAGAGGGGAGAGACCCCAAGCCTGGTGCTACCAGGAGGTCGGTCATACCTCTGCAATTTAGGGGCTTCCTTCTACCCTTGGCACATGAAATTCCCTTAGCAGGACACTTAGGCCAGAATAAGACTTGGGACAGGCTTGTCCCTCACTTTCACTGGCCTCACATTTCAGAAGATACCAAGGAGTTTTGTCGCTCCTGTGACACCTGCCAAGCCAGTGGCAAATCAGGTGGCACCACAAAGGCCCACCTTATACCACTACCTGTGGTGGGGGTACCCATTGAGAGAGTTGGGATAGACATTGTTGGACCAATGGATCCCCACACAGCATCTGGGCACAGATTTATACTGGTGGTAGTGGATCATGCCACCAGGTATCCAGAGGCAATTCCCCTGAGGACCACAACAGCTCCTGTTGTGGCAAGGGCCCTACTTGGAGTTTTCTCCAGAGTGGGCTTTCCAAAGGAGGTACTTTCAGACAGAGGTACCAACTTCATGTCTGGATATTTGAAAGCAATGTGGAAAGAGTGTGGAGTGAACTATAAGTTCACCACACCCTACCATCCACAGTGCAATGGGCTTGTTGAAAGGTTCAACAAGACCCTAAAAGGGATGATAAAAGGGTTACCTGAAAAGCTTAGGCAAAGATGGGACATCCTTTTACCCTGCCCACTCTTTGCTTACAGAGAGGTTCCACAAAAGGGGGTTGGCTACAGCCCTTTTGAGCTTTTGTTTGGGCACCCTGTAAGGGGTCCCCTGTGTCTTGTGAAGGAAGGATGGGAGATACCTCTCAAAAAGCCTAAACTTGATAGAGTGGACTATGTACTTGGTCTCCGCTCCAGGATGGCTGAATACATGGAGAAGGCAACCAAAAACCTTGAGGCCAGTCAAGAATTACAGAAAGCTTGGCATGACCAAACGACTGTGCTGACTGAGTATCAGCCAGGGCAGAAGGTGTGGGTGTTGGAGCCAGTAGCCCCAGCAGCTCTCCAAGACAAATGGTCTGGACCCCACACCATACTTGAGGAAAAGGGGGAGGTCACCTAATTGGTGGACCTTGGCACCCCTAGGAGCCCCCACAGGGTGCTCCATGTCAATAGATTGAAAGCATATGTGGACAAGGCAGACATGGGCTTGCTCGTGGCAACAGATGGGGACCAGGAGAAAGAGAATGACCCTCTCCCAGACCTGTTATCCCAAAACCCTGAAGATGGTTCAGTGGATGGAGTAGCCTTGGCAGGCAGCCTCTCTGACCAGCAGCAATGGGACTGCAGACAGGTTCTGCAGGCTCACAGACATATGTTTTCTCTAACACCCAGTCAAACTAACTGGTGCACCCATGAGGTGGGCACTGGTGACAGTCTGCCTGTGAAGAATAAAATCTACAGGCAACCTGACCATGTCAGGGATTGTATAAAGACTGAGGTGCAGAAAATGCATGAGCTTGGAGTGATTGAGCCATCAGAGAGCCCCTGGGCCAGCCCAGTAGTCCTTGTGCCAAAGCCTCATACCAAAGATGGAAAGAGAGAAATGAGGTTCTGTCTGGACTATAGAGGTCTCAATGCTGTCACTAGGACAGATGCTCACCCTATTCCAAGAGCAGATGAGCTCATAGATAAATTGGCTTCTGTCAAATTTCTGAGCACATTTGATTTAACAGCTGGCTATTGGCAAATCAGGTTAGCTGAGGAGTCTAAGGCCAAAACAGCTTTCTCAACCCCTGGAGGTCATTATCAGTTTGTGGTGATGCCCTTTGGTTTGAAGAATGCACCTGCCACTTTCCAAAGGTTGGTGAACCAAGTCCTTGCTGGGTTGGATGACTTTTGTGCAGCTTATCTTGATGATATTGCTGTCTTCAGCTCCACCTGGGAGGATCACCTGATCCACTTGAAGAAGGTTTTAGAGGCCCTGCAGAAGGCAGGCCTAACTATCGAGGCCACAAAATGCCAGATAGGGCAGAGTAAGGTTGTGTACCTGGGCCACCTTGTAGGTGGGGGTCAGGTTCAACCACTGGAGAGTAAGATCCAGACCATACAGGACTGGGCTCCTCCAACTACCCAGACACAGGTCAGAGCTTTCTTGGGCCTGACTGGGTACTACTGAAAATTTGCAAAGAATTATGGGTCCATTGTGACACCATTAAATTATCTGACATCCAAGAAGATGCCAAAAAAGGTTCAGTGGATAGTTAGCTGTCAAAAGGCATTTGGTGACCTGAAAAAGGCCATGTGCTCTGCACCTATCTTAAAGAGTCCTGACTACTCCAAAGAGTTCATTGTCCAAACAGATGCTTCTGAGTTGGGGGTGGGCGCTGCGCTTTCACAACTTAATGTAGATGGTCAAGACCAGCACATTGCTTTTATTAGCAGAAGGCTGACCCCTAGACAGAAACGTTGGTCAGCCATTGAGAGGGAGGCCTTTGCTGTGGTTTGGGCCCTGAAGAAGTTGAGACCATACTTGTTTGGCACTCACTTCAAGATTCAGACAGACCATAAGCCCCTTTTGTGGCTAAATCAGATGAAGGGTGAAAATCCCAAACTGCTCAGGTGGTCCATTTCCCTACAGGGGATGGACTTTACAGTGGAGCACAGACCAGGGACTGACCATGGCAATGCAGATGGTCTCTCCAGGTATTTCCACTTAGAACATGAAGACTTATCTGGTCAAGGTTAAGTTTAATGACCCTGCGTTTGGGGGGGGGGGGGGGGTTGTAGGAGAGTAGGGTCTGCTTTCCTATGGTCACCCCAATTTTTGCTTTTTGCTTCACTGGTTTTCAACTTAATGTGGCTGTGGGCCTGCTAATCAGGCCCACAGCCTGCTGTTCTCTCTCTAAATTCAACACCATGTACTGTAGGTACATCACCAATTGGGTATTGTGACACCTAATGAGCCCCTGTACAGTGTACTATAGATGCCCAGGGCATAGGTTCATCCAAGGCCTACCAGGGGCTGCAGCATATCTTTTGCTACCCCTGGCTGGCCATCCAAACCGACACAACTGGCTGATCCATCAGCTGGGGCAAGGTCATGTAATCACCCCTTGCTTAGATATAGTATACCTATATCTGAACCTATATCTGGACACATATATACCTATAAGTCACTCCTATGGCAGGCCTTAACAATCCTGGAGGCAGAGTGCTTGGTTTTATGTGAGGTGGTGCTCTAGCATGAGCTGAGCCTGTCTGCAGCTTTCGGAACCATGTCCTTATAGCTGTTCTGGGACACTGCCATACCATATACTCTTAAGTGCATTATAATCCTCGCGGTTATTGCTAACTTTGGTTTGGCTTTATCAAAACATGTTGTGTAAGGTGTCATACGCTTTGGAATACTACCCCTCACCAGTTCTGGCAACGGGGTAGCATTCCACCCTTCTAGAGGTGTGGGTAACAGTAAACGCGGTTAATACTAACCAGAGCCTCAGCATCACAAAATGGATGCTGCTGCCACAGACACAAGTCTGGCCTCCTGCTGCTGACCGAAACTCCGGCAGGGGAGGCCTGGAAAAATGGTATCCTGTCACAGGGAGGTGTTACACCACCCCAGACAGGAGATAGTGGATTGAGGCAGGCAGGGCGAGTGAAACTAGACACTGCCTGGGGCGCACAAGGCTCCCCATGCATAGCCCAGTTCAAACCGGACCTTGGGCACTCCAGCCCCAGCTCTGGCGCGAAACTGGACAAAGGGAAAGGGGTGTAACCACCCCCTTTCTGGGTCCCACCCATAGGAGGGACCGAGCAGGTAATCCAGCCCCTTGATTTGGAATAAAGGTAGGATCTGTGTCATTAGACATTAGATTTATCCTGACTGAAACTTTGATACAGAACTCTGGACCCTTTGACATCCCACTCGACGTGGAAGACTGAAGAATCTCCCTTGTGGTCAAGGAGTGACCACCCTGTGCAAACAGGCACCATCCAGCGCCCAATGGTTTGCTTTCTTGCAGCTCCCGCCGGAGCTCGAGCGACAGAGATCGACAAGAACCAGATTCCCAGACATCCAACAGCCCGATCCACAGCAAAGCTGAGACCCGTGGAGGCGACGTGAGATGTGGGACAGGCCATCTTGAAAAGACTGCGAAGTGCTGATTGTGCAGCTCCCGAGGCACCCTCGAAGCTGTGCATTGGGTTTGAGAAGCCCCAGCCCCGAGCAGCTTGTGCACCGAAGATCTCCCCTCCACACTCACCGAGTGTTGCGTGGTGCCCTTTTGCATTTTCCTGCTCGACGCGTCTGCCCGGTAACTTGCCCGCTGGCTAGTGGCCTCTACGATGACGAAACTACAAAACTACTCTGCTGGTCTGCACTCAAGAGTATAACATATGCAAGGTAACAATTAGGAACATATACAGGGCTAAAATGGCTGTGCTACACCAAAAGGTCGCTTAGCTGGTGATACTTCTGACCCAGCTGGGCCCGTTTCCGGAAACACACCACGGGGATTCACACGGCAACGCTGCACTACAGACCTGATTCTGGAATTTCCCTTCACTAAGAAACGAGTCGTACCCGACTCTTTACCGCTTTACATTAGCATGAAGCCACGAGAGACTTGGAACCCCCCCTTTTTTTTTATTAACGTTGGAACTTAACGTAAATGAAGTTGCCGTGGTGATCCGAATCTATAGACCAGGACATCCAACATTTGCCTCACACGGGGGTCGGCTGCTTCTTCTCAGATTTTATTGCATCTACGGTCACGGGCCCAGCTGGGTCGGAAGTATCACCAGCTAAGCGACCTTTTGGTGTAGCACAGCCATTTTAGCCCTGAGGATTCGCAATAGCGATGAAACACGTGTCGGCTGGCTGTTGTACCAAATAAAAGACTCCTTCGTACCACTCTCCCATTGGAGATCCCTACATCTATCTGTCATTTTGTTTTTTGTATATGTTCCTAATTGTTACCTTGCATATGTTATACTCTTGAGTGCATTGGGTGTACTTGTAATTCTTAGTTTTTGGTAGTTTACTACCAAACATTGAGTGGTTCTAGGGCCTTCCACTCACAGGGTTGCACCACAATATATAATAACAATTATCGAGTGTGTTCACTGTTGGTTGCGCACCCAGTGTTCTTTGCTGACCAAAAGCCTTCAGTTTCTTTCCTACTCTGCTGGTCTGGTTTCTCCAGACTGGCCCTCGCTCCCCTGAAAAGGAGCAACCTCTCTGACCTTGCTGGTCCGAGTAAGAAGCGATCTTCCAATCCTGTGTAGGTTGACTTTGCCAATTCCTGTTGATTCCGATCCAGAAGCCGACACCGCCGACAGCGAGAGCCTTCGTGGGACAGCTTCTGATCCACTCCTGGTCATCGTCGATGCCCCCGAGTCCACGTGGCAGCGGAGTCAAGCTTCTCGACAGCCACCTGATTTCGCCCGACATCTCCTGGTTCCTTCCTGGTTCCATCCTGGTCACTGGCTAGTGACCCAGACTCTGTCCCCTCTGCTTTCAGGTACTCGACATCTTCGATCCACCCTTGGATCCAACTGGACTCTTCTCTCCTGGCCGCCTGCAGCATCTTCATCTCCAGGCTCCATAGAACTGCACGACGAAACCCGACACACTTTGGCACCTATGCACGCGCTTCCTGTGGGTGAGGTAACGATCAAACACCGGTGCTCCTGTAGTGGTTTACACCTCTAGTGTCCTAGTTTAAAGTGGCTAAGTTCTAGTCCAGTCGGAAGACTTCCTAAACAGTAACATTGTAACTTTTACGCACCATTGACTTTGCATTGGTGCATGCGTGTGCTTTTAGCGCTGCACCCGAATCCCGCGGGCTACTCCCGTCCTAACTACTGTTAGTCCAGTGTAGTCCCAGCGATTCCCAAGGCCCTAGGCCTTACCATTGTTCGAGAAGTGGTTCTTATACCACTTATTTAGTATATGGTTTAAGTGGCCACCAGGCCTATCCATAACTGTGCAACTTTTGTATGTTTAACTGTGCTTTTGTTTAAACGCTTGTGCCTCTGCCCTCATAAAGAGTACAGAGGATTATTCTAGTAATAAATACATATATTTTTATAATATATAACTTGTGTGGTGTCCTTTCATTTGATATTACAGGATTGCATATGGTAAAACAGCTGGCTTCACATGCCCTCTTGAGTTAAGCCTAAGACTGCTTAGGCCTATGCTACCCCTAGGATAGCTTGTCTATAAGGTTGACTTACAACCACCACCATAAGGCTTGTTTCGACTGATACAAGGTGCTCACTAGAATAGTGAACATCATACATCAGGCCAACTTCTCACACTCACTAACAGTAAAATGTTGTTGCAATCCAGAAAAACCTCGAAGTCTGAGCCTCTACATGAAGAACATGAAAGCCAGCACACCATGATAGCTGTTGTACCACATGGCAACTGTGTTGTCTTTTTTCTTTTTCCAGCAAATCTTCATTGAGTTTTTGAAGAATAAGCGCATAGGCACCATGCAACGCAACCACCTATTGTATGCCAATGCTATGATGCAACGATAAGTGTTTATAGTGCTTTGGAAGTATGGGTTGTTCACTCTCGCCTGGATGCTTCTGAACATCTATTTGCATAGTCAAAGACGTGATGACTAGCATACAGGTGAGAAGACGGTATTACTTATATCCAACTCAAAGTATCTGCGTATATCTTGCGTGCCAATAGGGATGAGATAATGCCCAACAGGGGTGTAACAATTGTGAAAAACCTCTGAAAAATAGTCAAAGATTTGTTACTGTTGGACCATATTTTCTCCATGCCGTGGGTTGCAGTGTGTGGGACCTGTGTGTACAGTCCATGTCAGAGTGTGTGCATCTCATACATGTGTCGGAGGTGGACCAGTGTGAGTGACTATCCTATCGTATCACACCCTACGCTCGGCCCATTTATTATTGTGTGCTGACGTGTACAACCTTAAAAAGTAACCTTAGTAGCATTTGGGTGAGTGAGGTTTGGACCCTGCTAGAGTCTTGTCTGTTTTAGTAGTGTGTCTGCATATACATGTCGCACACATCCTACAAGGGCTTTGCCTCATGCCATAGTAGAAGTGTGCTCCTTGTCAATTTCTGCGTCAGCCCACTTGGAATGATTGTATAGCCAAAGTCGCAGGGATGGAGCAACAGGGGACTAACAGCCATGACCTATTTCTGGGGCAGGAACTCGCTCAATAGCTCCCTTGGACAAGAGAGCTGTAAATTCCTGATTGGGTAGGGCCAAGTGATCCTCCGACATGCAATGGAATTGTGGTGGCATGGATGGAGGGGTAGTCTCGAAAGGCAGGGAGTAGCCACTTCAGACTATCTGCAAAACCCACCTGTCTGATGTGAAGTTTTGCCAGTGGGAGAGGTGATAGTGGATCCTGCCGCCCACTGGCGGCCCTGAAAAGATAGACTAGGAGGGTTTGAAGGCTGCTGCAGAGGGGACACTGGTGGACCGGCCCGCCCTCCAGCAACCTGACCAACGCCGCTGGGTCCCACGTCCTAGACTGTGCAGAGGCTGAATAGTTTGCGCAGGCCTGTGGCTCTGGGCGGAACATGGCAGGGCACCCCTTCCGTAGTAACGAAAGAGGCGAAAAGCAGACTGCGCTGGGCAAGAGGTGGTAGCGAGGCCCAAGGATCTGGCCGTAGCCTGAGAATCTTTAAAGCGCTAGAGCGTGTTGTCCTCTTTGTAGCCAAACAAGCATCGGCCATCAAAGGGCATGCCCAAAAGAGTTGATCGGACATTGCCCGAAAAGCCAGTGGACCTCAGCCAGGTGTAGTGTCACAGGGCTACTGATGTTGAAATGGTCCTGCCTAGCGAGTCGACAGTGTCGAGCCCACACCTTATGGCAAACTTCACAGCATATCTGCCCTCAGTGACTGCACGGGAGAGAGTGGCACAGGCCTCCTTCGGACACTGTGGCAGCACCTGCGCAACTGTATCCCACACAGAGTGGGAATAACGGCCCAAAATACATGCAGTGTTCACTGACCACAGCCCTAAGCTGGCAGAAGACAACCTCTTCTTCTCAAGATGATTCAGCTTCTTGGATTCCCTATCTAGGGGAGCAGTAGGGAATGCGCCTTTATAAGTAGAGACTTGGACCACCAAGCTCTCAGGGGTAGGATGTTGGGAGAGGAATACTGGGTCGCCTGGGGCCGGGCGGTGGCGTCAGGCAATCATCCTATCCTCAGGAGCCCCTATAATGGGCTTGGAGCAAGGTGCCCAGAAGGATGTCAATAAGGGCGTCACTGAATGGCAGTAGGTGTTCCAAAGAGGCCGCTACCGGTTGAAGCACCTTGGTCAGGAGGTCAGTCCTGACCGCCACCGTAGGAAGCTCAAGGTCCCTATGCAACACCACTGCGTATGAGGCTCCCTCCTCCGTAGACCCGGTAGGGGGATAAAGCATACCAGGGTCTGGTGAGGTGTCCAGACCACTGGCGTCACCAAACTCCTCTCTTCAGTCTGGTTCACTCAACTGGTCAGCTAAAGGGTCACCCTCCTCATCCTCTTCTGGCTGCCACTCAGGGCAAAAAGGAACGCCAGGGTAGGACTATGGTACAAAAGTACTACTTGGCACCGGATCTGGCGTTGGTCCGGCTCCATGTCCAGGTCAGGGTGGCGGCCGGGGTCGACACAGGCTGGGGACACAACCGGTGTTGGAGGGGGCGGAGGCGCAGTCGTTGGATTAGACGCTAGAGTAGGTGTCGTAAGGTCGACAGGCACCGATCTGGATTTGGGCACGGCTCCTTAGGGGCCCTGTGGCATCGGGGCCGAAGCAGCCGGGTTCGAAGGCCTAGATCCCCCAGCCAAGTCTGCGGGGCCCGTAGGCACGCCGGCGGAGTGGGGCTGCCCAAAGACCGAGTGAAGGGCTTCGTAACAATTACAAAGAAGAGCAGGGGTCGCGCCGCTCACAGAAAAGGAGGTAAGCTCGGAGCTGACTCAGCATGCTCCGCAGGACAAATACAATCCACATCTCACATCGTGTCGACCGATGGATGGGGAGAATGGAAACAGCGATGATGCTTCTAAGCCTTTTTTTGTGATTAAACTTACCCGAAGACTTTGACGATAAGTGGTGGTGATGATGTGTCCGTGACCAGTCCCGTGATCTCTCTCGCGACCGGGACCTCGAGTGGAGCGGAATGCCGGGCCTTGAGAAGTTTTCGGGACCGCTCCTGCAAAGACTTCGGGTTCATGGGCCGGCAGTCGAAGCACAAATTCGGGTCGTTGTCGCGCTCCAAATACCAAAGGTACACGAGGTGTGGGTGAATAACCGACATCAATTTGTGACGAGTCCAAGCCTTGAAGCTGGTTCAAGGACGGGACATCCCTACTGTAGGAGGATGGATATCTGACTATGGTTAGCCCCAACTTTTTGCCTAGTGTTTAGCTGGTTTTCGACTTAGTTGGCCTGGGATCCTGCTAATCAGGGCTCCAGGCTATCTGCTCTCACTGTCAAATGGACTCCATGTACTTTAGGTACATCTCCAATTGGATGTTGGGTCACCTTGTGAGCCCCTGTATAGTGTACCATAGGTACCCAGGGCATAGGTGCATCCATGGCCTACCAGGGTCTGCAGCATGTATTATGCCACCCCTGGCTGGCCATCCAGATTGACAAAACTGGCTGATCACTCAGCTGGGGCAAGGTCGTGTAATCACCCCTTGCTTAGGTATAGTAGTCTTATACCTACCATTACATATAGACACATATATACCTATAAGTCACTCCTATGGCAGGCCTTAACAATCCTGAAGGCTGAGTGCTTGGTTTTATGTGAGATGAGGCTCTAGCATGAGCTGAGCCTGTCTGCAGCTTTCAGAACCATGTCCTTATAGCTGTTCTATGATATAGCCATACCATATACTCTTAAGTGCATTATAATCCTTGCGGTTATTGCTAACTTTGGTTTGGCTTTATCAAAACAAGTCGTGTAAGGTGTCATACGCTTTGGAATACTACCCCCTCGCCAGTTCTGGTGACGGGGGTACCATTCCACCCTTCTAGAAGGAGAAGACATGTTGTTCCTTTTAATCCCGGTTAAAGTTAACCAGAGCCTCAGCATCACAAAATGGATGCTGCTGCCACAGACACAAGTCTGACCTCCTGCTGCTGGGAGTCCTTCCAGTGAGGGAGGCTTGGACAATAGGTTTCCTGCCGTGGGAGGTGCTATCACCACCCCAGACAGGCCTTAGTGTATTAGGGCAGGGAGGGCTGAATGAAATGAGACACTGCCTGGGGCACACAAGGTGCTCCATGCATAGTCCGGTTCAAACCAGTTGCTGGGGCACTCCAGCCCCAGGTCTGGCGCGAAACTGGACAAAGGGAAAGGGGTGTAACCACCCCCTTCCCCTGGTCCCACCCATAGGAGGGACCTAGCAGGTAATCCAGCCCCTTTGATTGGTATAAAGGTAGGAGCTGAGTCAAGAGACTTTAGATTTATCCTGAACTGAAACTTGAAACGAAACTCTGGACCTTTGACATTCTACTGCAACTAGAAGACTGAAGAATCTCCCTTGTGGTCAAGGAGTGACCACCCTGTGCAAACAGGCACCATCCAGCGATCAGCGGTTTGCTTTGTCGACGCTCCCGTCGGAGCCTGAGCACAGAGCCTGAAAAGAACTGGGCTTCCAGACTTCCTTGAGCACGCTCCACAGCCACAGCAAAGCTGGGACCCGTGGATGCGACGAGAGACATGGGACCGGCCATCTTGAAAAACCTGCTCCTTGCTACTTGTGCAGCTTCTGAGGCACCCTCGCAATTGTGCATTGGGGATTGAAAAGCCCCAGCGCCGAGGACGTTTTGCACCGACACACAGCCCCCCACACTCACCAACTGCCGCGTGGGGCCTGCCAGTACTTTTGTGCTCAGCGCGTCTGTCCGGTCACTTGCCCGTTGGCTAGTGGCCTCTGTGACAACGAACCTATGAATCTGAACACCTGCCTGGTTGCTCCAGGTGGACCCCTGCTTCCCTGAAAAGGAGAAACCCCCAGACCTTGCTGGTCTACCTCGAAGCGAATATTCGATTCCTGCGTGTGTTGCATTTGCCAAGGCTGATTGACTCCAATCCGGTAGCAGATGCCGCCAACAGCGAGATCCTTCGTGGGTCAGTACGTATCCAGCTCCTGGTCATCGTCGACGCCTCCTGGTCCACGTGGCTGCTGAGTCAAGCTTCACGACATCACCTGATTGTTTCGCGACATCGCCTGGTTCCTTCCTCGTTCCTTCCTGGTCACTGGCTAGTGACCCAGACTCTGTCCCCTCTGCTTGCAGGTACTCTTCATCCTTGATCCGCCCTTGGATCCAATCGGACACTTCTCCCCTGGTCGCCTGCAGCATCTTGTTACAGGTCTCCATAGGATTCAGCGACGAATCCCGACACAACTTGACACCTATGCACCCGGCTCCTGTGGGTGAGGTAACGCGGGCACTCCGGTGCTCCTGTGGGTATTGACTATCCTATTGTCCTAGTTTTCAGTGGCTTTCTCCTTGTACACCCGGAAGTGTCCTAAAAGAACTAGTTTCTAACTCTTACGTTCCCATTGTATCCCTATGGTAACTCGCGTGTGTGTATAGACACTGCACATGCATCCCGTGTGCCTCCTGCTTCCTAACTCTCATTAGCTCATCGTAGCCCCAGCGATTCCCTAGGCCCTAGGCCCTAGGCCTATCCTCTGTTCGTGACGTGGTTCTTATACCACTATTTTAGTATATGGTCTTCAGCGCCCCTAGGGCACGACTGTATTTTGTGCAACTTATTGTATGATAAATGAGTAACTTGTTATGTGCTTTAGCCTCTGACCTCATAAAGAGTTCAGAGGGGTTGTGTTTATAATAAATACATATATATTTTATATATAACCTGTGTGGTGTCCTTTCATTTGGTATTCAAGGGGTTACATATGGTAAATCAGTTGGCTTCTCTGAAGTTTTAGCCTAAGACTGCTTTGTCCATGCTACCACTAGGATAGCTGGTCTATAAGGTTGACTTTACAACCATCGCCATAAGGGTTGTTTGGACTGATACAGGGTGCCCACTAGAATAGTGGACATCACATATCAGGCCAACTTCTCACACCTACGTGCACCAGGAGTCGAACGCATCCATAAGAAGTAGACAGGAGTCGAAAAATAGGAGTAAAAAAAGTGACTAGAGGTACAGCTGTCTCCGGATCTGCGCTGGCTGTCGCGGAAAAATAAAGAACTGACATCAGCGCACGAGGGCGGTGTCTAAGTAGATACTGTGATGTCATCCCGGGGATCATGACGCCCAACGCAGTTGACCAATGCCACCTACCGACATGCAGGTACGAAAAAATTTCTCCGGATCCACTCTAACGCTTGGGGGTATTTCTAAGGTAAGGAATCTATAACTAATGAACAAGTTACTTACCTTCGGTAGCGATATATCTGTAAGAAACATAGGTTAGTTATAGATTCCTTACCTTAGAACTACCCCCAGGCATCAGATTGGAGTCGGAAAGTTTGTTCGTTAGCAGTACCCCTGCGCGTCGGAAGGTGGTGTCGGTCGACTCCGCGTCTGTCCTCGTGGTGGTTGCAGGGATGATGTCGGAATAGCTACTTAACCGCCACCCTCGTGTGCTGAGGTCAGTTCTAAACACCACTTTCAATGCCAGAGAGCAGAGTCATGCAAGACACTGACCACTGGTGCACAAAGCTAGGGCCCTGAAAGGAAGTCCTTAACCCTAGAAGTCAGTTCACAGAACTGGGAGGATGGGTGGGGCGATAAGAAATCTATAACAAACCTATGTTTCTTACAGATATATTGTTACCAAAGGTAAGTAACTTGTTCATCTGAAAGAAACAGATTGTTCTAGATTCCTTACCTTAGAATAGATTCCCCAACAATAACAACCCAGGAGATGGGTCTGCGACCTAAGTTCACACCAGAAAGGACTGGAGAACAGAACGGCCAAAGAAGCAGTCTTCAAGTTCAAGTCCCACTGGGGCATTACGAAAGGAACAGGAGGAAAAAGATGTGCCATGCCCTTAAGGTACCAATTTACAACAGGGGACATGAAAAGAGAAGGCTTAGGAAGGCTAAAATGGACAAGAGGTAGACCTTTAGAGTGCCCAGAGCAGAGCCCTGATGGGCCAAAGAAAGGAAGAACAAGAGAACCTCAGAAAGAGGAGCGGAAAGGGGATACACAGCCTTTGCTGCGCACCATGCCACAAATTTGTTCCATCTGAAGGTGTATACAATTTTAGTGGAGCTAACCCGATACCTCGAAGAAAACAGAATTCTGGACCCTTCCCAACCACAGCACCGAGACTGCCCTCATCGCCACCACCGACAACATCAGGACCCTGCTGGACAACGGCAAGACCGCAGCACTCATCCTCCTAGACCTCTCTCCCTCCTTTGACACAGTCTGCCACCGCACACTACGCGCACGCCTCCACGCCGCAGGGATCCGAGACAAGGCGCTGGATTGGACCACCTTCTTCCTCTCCGGCAGAACCCAGAGCATCCGCCTCCCCCATTCTGTTTTAAAGCCTCCGAGATCATCTGCGGCGTACCCCAGGGATCCTCCCTCAGCCCTACGCTGTTCAACATTTACATGGCCCCGCTCACACACATAGCCCAACAGCACGACCTCAACATAATCTCCTACGCCGACGACACTCACCTGATCCTCTCCCTCACCAAGGACCCCATCACCGCCAAAGCCAACCTCCATGAAGGAATGAAGGCCGTTGCCGACTGGATGAAGACCAGCCGTCTGAAGCTGAACTCGAACAAGACGGAGGTCCTCATCCTCAGCTTCAACCCTTCAGCCTGGGACGACTCCCGGTGGCCGACGCCACTGGGGGCAGCCCGACACCCACCGACCACGCACGCAACCTGGGAATCATCCTCAACTCCACGCTCTCAATGACCAAGCAAGTCCACGCTGTCTCCTCCTCCTGCTTCAACACCCTCCGCATGCTCTGCAAGATCTACAGATGGATCCCGACAGATACAAGAAACACAGTCACCCAGGCCCTCGTCAGCAGCAGACTCGACTATGGAAATGTCCTCTACGCGGGAGCCCCGCCCAAACTCATCAAATGACTACAACGCATCCAAAACGCCTCGGCACGACTGATTCTCGACGTACCACGCCACAGCCACATCACCCCCCACCTGAGAAACCTGCACTGGCTCCCCGTCAACAAGAGGATATCCTTCAAGCTCCTCACCCACGCACACAAGGCACTCCACAAGACTGGCCCAGTCTACCTCAACAGACGGCTCTCCTTCAACATCCCCAACCGCCAGCTACGCTCCGCCGACCTCTCACTCGCCACCGTCCCGCGCATCCGAAGAACAACCACTGGTGGGAGATCTCCCACCTCACAGCCAAGACATGGAACACCCTCCCACTGAGCCTACGACAGACCCAAGATCTGCTGACCTTCAGGAGGATACTCAAGACCTGGCTGTTCGATCAGTAGTGCCCCATCTCCAGCTCCTTGAGACCCTCGCGGGTATGTAGTGCGCTTTACAAATGATTGATTTATTGACTGGAGGGACACCTGGTTGCCAAGATAACATTGCAGACTTCGGGAGGGAGGTCAAACAATGTCAACTGCCGCTGCTCAATCTCCATGCAAGGATGTGGAGGCTGGACAGGTTTGTGTGGAGGACCGTCCCCTGCTGCTACGACAGAAGATCCTACCGAAGAGGCAGTCGGATCGGAGGATCGGCGGCCATGTTGAGCAGCTCGGGATACCAGACTCTTTGTACCCAATCCGGAGCCACAAGAATGATTTGGGCCCGGTCGCGCTTGATCTTCTTCAGCACTCTGGTCAGAAGTGGTATAGGAGGAAAGGCGTATAGAAGACCGCAACTCCACTTGCGATGAAAAGTGTTGCCTAGCGAGTGCTGCCTTTGAAATTCCAAAGTGTAGAACTGCTGATATTGCACGTTCCCTTCGGTGGTGAATAGATCTAACCAAGGCTCTTCCCACTGCTGAAAGAGACCTTGCACCACCCCCGACTGAAGACGCCATTTGTGATCCATCATGCACCTGCGGCTGAGTTTGTCCGCCCTGGCGTTCAGTGAACCTGCCAGGCGTTGAACCACCAGGGATATGCCCTGATGTTCCAGCCATGTCCAGAGGCAGAGGGCCTCGAGACATAAGGTCCACAACCCCACCCAGTTTGTTGCAGTACCACATGGCGGTTGTATTGTCCGTGAACATATGCACTACTCTTCCCCGAACAGAAGGAAGGAATGCTTTGAGTGCAAGACGAATCGCCCGAAGCTCCAGAAGGTTGATATGGAGCCCGGACTCAACCGGAGACCAGAGGCCTCTGATCTCCACCTCCCCCATGTGGCCGCCCCATCCCAGAAGTGATGCATCGG
Organism: Lissotriton helveticus; assembly: GCF_964261635.1. NCBI lineage: Eukaryota > Metazoa > Chordata > Amphibia > Caudata > Salamandridae > Lissotriton > Lissotriton helveticus. The sequence continues at coordinate 428,524,262 of NC_136068.1, forward strand.
TCACCACTGTGAACTCTGGTTGAGGAAGGGAGAGGGATCTGCCGTCGACCCATTCCTGCTTCGTTAGCCACCACTGCAATTGGTGAGCATTGCCCTCCGAGATCTGGATGCAATCTGATAGGCTTCCCTAAGTTGTCGAGATAGGGGAAGACTGGAACCCCTGATCTGCGCAGATGAGCTGCAACCACCGCCATCGCTTTCATGAACACCTGAGGGGCGCCGGTAAATAGAGGAGAGCATGTTAAACTGAAAATGCTTGTGGCCTACCGTGAACCACAGGTAGCGACGGTGGGCCGGCAGGACGGGGATATGAAAACAGGTGTCCTGCAAATCCAATGCTATCATCCAGTCTCCAGGGTCGAGGGCAGACAGGACCTGAGCGAGCGTCAACATTTTGAACTTCTCCTTCCGGAGGAATCGGTTGACGTTCCTGAGATCCAAGATAGGACGTGGGCCTTTGTCCTTCTTGGGCACCAGAAAGTAGTGGGAATAGCAACCACAACCTACTTTCGGGACAGGAACGCTCTCGATGGCTCCCTTGGCCAAGAGTGTCAAAGCTTCCTGTTGGAGAAGGGCCAGATGATCCTTCGACATGTGATGATACTGAGATGACATGGACAGAGCGGCAGTCCCAAAGGGGAGGGAGTAGCCCCTTCGGACTATCTGCAAAACCCACCTGTCTGACATGATGGTACACCAGTGGGGGAGGTGATGGCAAATCCTGCTGCCACTGGCGTTTGATGGCCCTGAAGGGTAAGACTATGAGGGTTTGGGGGCTGCTGCAGAGGGGGGTGTGGTGGACTGGCCCGCCCGCTGGCCGCCAGAACCACGTCCCCAGCCACTCTGGGGCTGAACAGCTTGCACCGGCCTATAGCCCTGGAGGAAACGTTATGGGTAACCCCTTCCATAACCACAAAGGGACGAAAGGCGTAGGGCGGGTGATGAAGAGGCTCATGGACCTGGCCATAGCTCGAGAGTCCTTAAAGCGCTCTACCACCTTGTCACCGAAAGGGCATGTCCATAAGATAGGAATGGACATACCCAGAAAAACCAGTCGACCTCAACCAGGCATAGCGTGGAGGAGTTACTGACGTGGAAATCATCCTGCCTAGTTAGTCGGGAGTATCCAGCCCACAGCGGATGGTAAACTTTGCTGCGTCTCTCCCCTCTGCAACTGCAGGGCCGAGCACGGCCCGGGCCTCCTCCAGGCACTGGGGCAGCACCTGTGCTACCGTATCCCACACAGAGTGGGTGTAACGGCCCAACAGACATGCAGTGTTTACCGACTGCAGTTCCAAGCTGGAGGAAGAAAACATTTTGTTCCCAATGTGGTCCTGCTTTTTGGATTCCCTATCGGGTGGTGCATTAGGGAATGCGCTTTTGGACATGGAGGATTGGACCACCCAGTTCTCAGGAGTGGGTGTAGGGCGTGGAAAGTGGGGTCGTCCGGGGCCGGGACGTGGCGTCAGGCAATCATCCTGTCCACAGGAGCCCCTGTGTTGGGCCTGGACCAGGTGCCCAAAAGGATATCCATGAGGGCTTCATTAAACGGCAGCAGGGGCTCCGAAGAGCTCACTGCTGGTTGAAGCACCTCTGTCAGGAGGTTAGTCCTGACGGCCACCGTAGGTAGCTCGAGGTGGAAAGCCTCGGCCACCCTATGCATCACCACTGCGTATGACGCTCCCTCCTCCATAGCCACGGAAGGAGGAGACAACATGCTAAGGTCTTGGGGGGTATCCAGACCACTGGCTTCCTCAGTTCCTCACGCCCTTCTGGTTCAAAACCTAGCTGGTCGGTTAAAGGATCAGGAGACCCCTCCCAGTCCTCCTCACCCTCCTCTGGCTGCCAATCTGGTCTCAAAGAGCCAGAGTAGAACAAGGGCACAGAAGTACCCATCGAGGCTGGTCCGGTTCTGCGTCTACCTTGAGGTGGGAGCTGGGGTTGACGTCTGCTGGGGACACAGCTGATGCCGGTTGCGGACGTGGTGCCGTTGGAGTCGGCGCGGGTGGAGATGTTACGAGGTCGACCGGCATCAATCCGGATCCAGGCCTGCATCCAAGAGGACCCTGTGGCGAAGAGGCTGGAACCGCCAGCATCGAAGGCCCAGGTCCCCCAGACGAGTCAGCGGGCCTGAAGGCACGCCGGCAGTCAGGCTGCACAAAGATGTCATGTATTGCTTCGTAGAAAGCTCAAATCTGAGCAGGGGTCCCTCCCGGTCAGGCCGGAGTTGACCCTGTAGGCTCCGCACGTGGAGCGCGGGAGTGGCACCACACGCACCCTTTGTCGCTTCAGCCAACAGATGAGGGGAAGTCAAAGAGTGATGATGCTTCTTCGACTTCTTATGCTTCGACGTACCTGACCCTGAGTGCGAAGACTTCGAAAAGGAGTGATGATGGCTCCACAATAGGCCCGTCGACCTCCCACACGTCCGGGACCTCGAGTGACATGGAGCCGATTGTCGGGCCTCGAGCAGCTTTCGGGACCGCTCCCGCAAAGACTTCGGGGCCATGGTCTGGCAGTCAGAGCATGACTTGGGGTCATGGTCGCGCTCCAGGCAGTAGAGGCAAACGCGGTGCGGATCCGTCACCGACATCAGCCGGTGACAGGAACCGCAAGCCAGGCCTCCCTCATGCACCAGGAGTTGATGGACTCAAAAAACGGTGTCGACAAAAGTCGAGAAAAAGTCAGTCAAAAATTGACTGGAGGTACCGCTCTCTCCAGATCTACGCTTGCTTGCGTGGAAAAAGTAAGAACTGACTTGAGGGCGGTGTCTAAGTAGCTATCCAGACGTCACCCTGGTGACCACAACGCCGAATGCGGAGTCGACCAATGCCACCTTCCGACAGGCAGGGGTACGTACTGCTGACGAAAAAACCTTCCAGATCCAATCTGACACCTGGGTAAGGAATCTAGAACAGTTTCTTTCAGATTGGTCTGGTAATTTTGGTGCATTTCAAGCAGGGTTTCTGGGCACTTTTTGAACGTTCCAGTGTGGAGGTCCAATGCCTGTCCTTAAGGTCCTGTCCAAAAAGTTGAGGCCATCTAACCCTCAAGGCAGTCAAGGGCGCAACATGGGGTGCCAATAGCGCTCTGTATAGCAAGGTCACTGTTCTGTCAATACTATTGCTGAGCAGTAGCTGCAATGTCCGATGCTGTGACTTCTGTCCAGCTAGGTTCCCATGCTGACTTAAGCAGGTTAGCCAAGGCGCTGTAAGTCAGGAACTGTCTTTCTTTTAGGTCGTACTCATCCCTAAGGTCTGGAAAGGAAATCAGGGTATTTTGCATGCACATATTGGTCGCCCCGCTTAAGAATGCCTACCTCAGTCCAATGTGACGTATTATGATGTAAATGTTCCTTTTTGATACATATCTTCTAACCATTGAATTGTAATACAAGTGCAGTGAAAATAAAAACACTGTACTTTTTTGAATTGTTGTCTCTATCCGTTTGCCTAAACATTTGCAGATGTTATACAAATCATTTTTCGTCCAGTCTGGGACCCCTATGTTCATAACGTATTATGATGGGAAGCCCCCTCACGAAAGGCCTGTTGGGAGTGAAAATCTATTAATACAGTAAGACAGAACAATTTTACAAAATAATATGGCTTTAATCAATCGATTGGGAAAATCAGCCAATCTCAAAAAGAGGCCAGAGTCTGAAGTTCAAAGTTCTGAATTACAAGCAGAGGTATATATAGCGTCAAAGCCACAAAAAACACAGGTTACAAATCCCTATGTGATGCAAATAGCAAGCTGGGGAGATAAGATGTTGGTAACATGCAAATACTTCCAAGGACTATGTACGTGTCCGTGTTTAGTTGAAGTCCCCTCTTGTGGGTTTTCTTTTAGTTCTCAAAATAAGGGTGAGATAATCTTAAACATTTTTGTTTTTCTGCATAGCGAGTGATTATCTTGTTTGACGTCACTGGGCCCAGCCCAGGTTATCTGACTAACATTCTCGAATGGCCTTGCGCACAGGAAGAATCCAATTTGTTGCCACCCTGTGCTCAATGCCCAATGACAATTCAAAAAAACAATTTCTACTATCGACCTCTCGTTGTGTTTAACAGTTAGCGATTTGGGAACCTTTTCTGTGAAATTTATACTAATCATTGATGTCCTGTCAAGTTGGAGTCTACAAATAAATATAATCTATTTATGTGTCTCAGCGCAGCTAGATTGACCACATAACATTTTATGTGCATTTCCTAAAACTAATGTGCTCTATGACCTATGTATTTCTGCAGAACCCACAGTTTGCTTTTTCAGCATTTCCAGAGGCCTAGGCAGGTTCACTACGTACATAGGTTTTAAACTATCCCTCAACTGAAATGTTTGTATTGGAATTTTATATTTGTGTGTATGTGTCTATAAAATGTATTCCTATTATTTTCCTACATTAGCCAGGAGTGCCCACAAATGGAGTGTTTGACGAGTATGGTAAGGGGTTCTTCTGGGACTGCAAACGTGTGCCATCAATGTGTAGATGTTCTGGCCAGGTCAGCAGGAAGTCCTGCAAGGGTCAATCAACCACTCTGCTACCCTATTCCCTAATTGTAAAGGTACAGCCGCCCCTTTGGGAGAGGAGGCATCTGAAAGCTTGCAACTGTGCTGTCCTCGGGACCTTTTTTTATTATTTGTTATTAAATGGAGATCAAGATATTACATCCTAGTCAACAGATCAGCGCATGCACCCCTGGACAAAAAGGTGGATACAAGCCCATGGGCTAATAAATGCAGAGGTAAACCATGTGCCCCAAGCCCTCCCACCTTTTAATCAATCAATGCATGCTACAACATTATTAAAATGCAATGAGTGTCAGTACATTAGCAGTATTCAGTTCAGTCACCAAACGCTATCCTGCAACCAGCGCGCACACGTGGAGATTTGAAATATGAGAATGCAGTGATCGGGGAGAGCCAGGAGGAAAGCTGAAGCATACAATTATCAGGTCAGGACTATAATGACTTTACTGCGGTCGTAGGCAAGACGAGCTGCATACGGTCGCATAGGTCGGACCTAGCCTATTCTGAAACATGTTGATGTTAGTTATTGGGCGACAGGCACTCTGCAAGTTGGGTGGCTGGGTAGTTTTACATCCACTAGTTAGGCAGTAGGGAGGGGGGACGGGAGGTGAGGGAAGGGGGAAAGTTATGCAAGTTGCTTTATATGTTTTTGAAGGATTTGCTCTAAAGATGACACTAATACAGCACAGGAATGGATGGGAGGGACTACACACCCAGAGACCAGCCTAATATGAAGGAATAGTGATACACCATAAACAGCATACTGAAGGAAATGCAGGAAACGGAGGATAGGTGCGCCCAACAGGGGCCGGGTACCAAAGGGGAGGGTGGTGGAGAGTCATGTTCTGGAACGTGAATGGGTTGGGAAGCAAGATAAAGCACACAGTAGTCCTACAAAGCATCAAAAGATACACCTTGGACGTGGTCCTCTTGCAAGAAACTCATTTGAGAGGGAACTATTGCAAAGCATTGAATCATTATGGGTATGCTATGAGGGCACATGCAGGCTATACATCCGACTCAAGGGGGGGTGGGAGTTCTAGTGAAGGCTTCAACCCCATTGGTGCTGGGGAAGACGTGGCATGACAAATTGGGCAGATTTGTTAAAATCTCACGAACGTGGGAGGGAGTAGCGGTGAGCTTCTGCTCAGTATATGTCCCTCCTCGACTACATGGGGAGAGACTGCCGGAACTGACTGGGCAACCTAATTGTGGAACTGCCGAAGGGAGTGTTGGTAATGGGAGGAGACTTTACACTGCCTTGGACCCAGTAAAAGATAGAATGACATGCAACAGGGCGGGCCAGGAAGGGATCCCCTGCAAGGGTTTGTAGATGGGACTGACTGATATATGGCGGAAAAGTCACCCCACACAGCGACAGTATACATATTATTCTGCATCTCATGGCAGCTATGCTAGGATGGACTACATATTTATGGTACAGGCCCATGCCAGTCTCTTGTTTGGCACCCCACAGAGCGAGAGGCATCTCAGACCAATCACCGATGGAGGTACAGTTAAGGGGGCCCAAACAGGATAATACGCTTCCCCTGATACTAGACGCATGGGAGTTTAAAGATAAAGATTTCAGGCAGAAGGTACAAGAGCAGTCGGAGCTATATTTTGAGGAGAATACAGGATCAGTCTCATCAGCAGACACACTGTGGGAGGCACACAAGGCAGTCATATGGGGACAGGTACAGGCATTGATAGGAGGGAAACGAAAAGAAAGGCAGATACAGTATGTAGAGCTCAAGAATGAAATTGATAACCTAGGCACTGATTGAAGGTGAGGACAGGGATATAATTGCTCACTGGTTGAGGGTTAAGCAGAAGGAGTTTAGAGACCTAGCAGAGAATAGTGCCAGGGCCCACGCACTGACAATTCACAGGAAACTCAATGATGTAGGAGACAACGCAAGTAAGATGTTGGCTTGGCTCGAGCGTAGGGGCCAGGGTAGGAACCAGGTACAGGAAATAAGAGTACGGGATGGGACTTGCTATAAGACAGGAAAGTAAATCACAGAAGCCTTCGCAGATTACCACGAACAGTTGTATGCCCCGGTACTGACACGCACCGCAGAGGATTGTGAAGAGCCCCTTTCAGGATACATCACTCCCAGAATTATCTGAAGAAGATCAGCATATGCTGGAGCAGGAGTTATCAGAGGAAGAGATAGTGGGCTGATCAAGGACCTGCAATCGGGTAATGCCCCGGGCCCTAATGGCCTAACAATGGAACTCTACAAGGGAGTGGCTAGTATAGTCGCAAAACATATGCTTAACATGTTTCAGGCAGTGAAAGATAAGGGGTGTGTTGTATAGTTATTTCTATATTCTCTTTCTTCCCCTGCTCCCTGTGTGGAATGTTCTATATGTCATAGAATGTTGGATGGGTGTACAGATTCAGTTGGTGACTGAAGGCTGAGCTGCCAGGAGGACAGCTCCTGGTGGGGCATATTTACAGAGTAACTTACCAGCCTACTTTTATATCTTGGCTTAAACATCATAATTTTGTAACTCTGTACTACAATAAATACCTACTTGAAACCTACCACCTCTGGACCTTCCATCATTGTAACATTGGCAACGTTTCTGGATAAAAACCTGCGTGAATCCTACTTCAAAGAACCTACTTCTACAGCAAATTATTATTTATCTTTAAAAGACTACAACCACTTCAAAGAACCAAGCTTCTACCTACTCAGCAAAACCTATTGGCTGCCCCTGCCCCACCAGTGACTAAGACATCGTCAGCCTCAACTTGGGCTTGCCAATTTTATACAGAAGCTTGGTGAGTTTATTTAAATATTCTAAATTGGCTGTATTTTATTTTAATTATTATCAGCTACTCAAGATTTACAAGCCTACCGATTTAATAGCCTGCAGTGTTTCATAAATTAACATACTGTTTTGAAAACATGCTACCTGTGAGTTTCTAACCTGCAAAGTTAATCCAAACTCATGTATCAAGTGAAGACAGCACACAATTTATAGCCCTGCTGATTTATAAGCATTCAAAATTAATCCCAATGGAAGAGACTGCTGTTTTTGAAAATAAATTCAAGTTGTTTTCTGCCAGTGTCCTGATTCTAACGGACTACCCCAAGATATTGATGTGAATAAGTTTATAAAGTGGCAAAATACGAAATATTCAACATTTAGTAGAAATGCAGCAGTAAAAGAAAAGGTCGGATTAATACATTAATGCCACATGCAAATGTAATTTCGAGACTGCTGTGATTTCAATTCACTTCAGTTAACTCAGCTTGCGTTTTTTTTTAATGTTATCTGAGCTTGTGATTAATGTCTTGGATCGAGTGGCTGACACAGAGTTTAAACACAGAGTTTGAACAAAACAAGACACCGTCAGAATATGCCAATAGACAAGCATCCGAGTATATTGATTAAAACTGTCATGATCGTGAGCCATGGTGAGTTACAGTAAGCAGCAGATGATTAAAAGAAAGGCACCATTATCAGTTTTTTTTATTCCGAGAATATACAGAAAGGCAGCATAATTTTAGAAAGTGTTTAGACTGTCAATTGGCACAAAATTAAAAATGTATTTCGAAGTGCGCAAGAAGTCATTAACTGTCGTCCCTCATGTTTAAAAGAAGAGAAGTGCGGGAGGAGCGCGTGAAACCTACCTTCTTGCTTCTGCTCCTTATGACGTGATTCCTCTATGTTCTGCACTTGCTCGATTAACAGCGAAGGCGTGCCCAGAGCCACCCGGTATGACGCACGTAACGTGCCAACATTTTGTGCCTGCAGCTTCCTGGATATTTCACAACACATTTTTGCCAGTCATCACTTTTACGGAACACCGAAGTTTTGATGGTACTTTTAACAGTTTTCATGTGCTCCAAGGTTAAAGGTACTTTTATCTACGTCCATTAAAGTTGATTTGAATACTGATCAGTTTCTATGGATTTCCCAAAACTTTCCTGCTGCAAGTCTTGCCTTATTACTTGATATCCCTTTCTTTTGCAAAGACGACGGTGACAACTTTACTTATTTCAGTTTATTATTTTAATATTTATTATTACACTTTATATGTGATTTCTTTCACCGATTTCAATCCAAGTGTTCCTTGTGTGATGCAATTTTAAATGTATATTTACTTTGATCTTAGCTTACGGCAGGTAATATTTCTATTGTTCAAGTCCTGAATTTAAATGTATTCATAATACAATGCTGAGTAATTCCTTTAATTACAGTATAATACTGATTATTTCCTTTTATGATTACCTAGATTACATAAAATGACTATACATTCTAGGGATAAATAATACCAGTTCTTATTTTGTGCTAGCTAAAAAATGATATATTCTTAGTGCAATTCCTTTGACGAAACACTATGCAGTTATGATTGATGGTGTTTATTTAAACATTTCAAATTTTATGCATGCTATATTAGTGGACAGTATTTGTCTACGGTTACCAGTTTAAATCATACAAATGGTATTTGGATGATTTAGATTTAAACATGTTTTTATTAGTGGACACAATGTCTACAGTTACCGGTTTAAAGGATACAAATGATATATTGATATTTCAAGCTTAAACATATTTTTATTAGTAGACACATGTCTACATTTACCGGTTTAAAATGTTAATTTTTACGTCATTCTTTAAAATTCAGTACTGTTTTATGATTATTATTCTAGAGCTCTATTTATATTTTTCCTGTATTTCCTGTGCGTAGACGTACGTCACACGGAATTCAGTTAGAGTGTTGGGTGAGTGTATCCCTTCATATTTATATTAAAGTTGATGCCAGTTCTTCTTTCTTTATGCTACTGGCAAATGCGTAAAATTATTTTTCTTCGTCGTACTCCTGTTCAGTGTACATATTCTCTTACATATTCACTTCTCTTTTCTCATTTTGAAATGGAGTCTTCTCCTGAATTCTCCTGTTGGGAGTACTTCTCTTGTTTTTTTCTCTTCCTGGTGTTTATGTTCATTGGTTACTCTCCACCCTGGTCCGGCCAACTAGTGTGTGTTGATGTGTCTGAGAACTCTTCACTAACTTTCCAATTTTCTAAATATTCTCTATTTCTTGTAACTGTTTTACTCATTCTTTTACTATTTAAGGGAGAAGATGTGTAGTACAGAGTTACAAAATTATGATGTTTAAGCCAAGATATAAAAGTAGGCTGGTAAGTTACTCTGTAAATATGCCCCACCAGGAGCTGTCCTCCTGGCAGCTCAGCCTTCAGTCACCAACTGAATCTGTACACCCATCCAACATTCTATGACATATAGAACATTCCACACAGGGAGCAGGGGAAGAAAGAGAATATAGAAATAACTATACAACAGGGTGCCTGCCAGAAGATCAACGTAGTGCTTCAATTATAACAATTCCCAAGCAAGGGAAGCCCCCAGAGCAATGTGGCTGTTATAGACCCATATCCCTGCTCAATCTGGAGGTTAAGGATTTAGCGAAGGTCCTGGCATCCAGGTTGTCTAGAGTGATATCCTCAGTGGTGCATCCAGGCCAGGTGGAGAAGCGTGGCTCAGTGGTTAGAGGCGGCAGACCCGGAAGCTGAGATCGGCCGTGGACCAGGGTTCAATTCCACGGACTCGACAATTCTCGCTCCGGTGCCTACTCGACTCACGGGGTCACACTCTGCGACTCTGGGCAATAGCTTGCTTAATCTCCACTACGGCCCCTCGCGGCGGGATGCCTGGCTTTCACCTTGTGGATACCCTGCCGGGGTATCTCACAGGGGAATACCAGGACGGGTTCCCTAAGCAAGCGCCTTCATGCCTTCGGGTGATACGTGCGCTATATAAGTCGCAATACATTTACATTTACAGTCTGGCTTTATACTGTTGTGTAGGTCCTATATAGCCTATACAGGAGGTGCATGTTTGGATAACAAACTGTGGGATTGGTTGCAGACTGATTCCATGCACTCCCACCGAGTAGGTTAGCCTGTCTGTATCAGCTAGCTCACAGTGCCACTATAATCTCCTCTTACCAAGGAGAGAATAGATTCTGGCAACCTCAGAATATGACAAGCCTGATCCCTCAGTATTGTGGAAACAATATACTACCTTTCGCTCAGTCACTCATGCTCACTTAGTTTGTCTCAGAGAGATACATAGAATAAACAGGCTGGGCGTTCTCAACAAGAATTTATTGAACAGTTGTTCAGTTGTTATTCTAGTGTAGAACAGATGAGCTGCAACAACCATTAGACAGTAGCAGAGATATATGATTAGAAGTACTATGAAAGGAAAGGGATGGTAAAGTTCTACCATCTTGCAGTAATCATGAATATGTGCAAGTACATAAAATACATGATAAAAAGTGCTTACTCTACGATGCCTCCCTAACTAGATGTACATAGCATCTATGTAGGTGTTATGCCAAGAATCCCTCTAGGATCTAGTTAACTCAATTACCTGAGGATGAGAGAATATGAGACCCCGTCCTGGTCTTGAGTTGGACACCCCGCGAGGGATGTTAGACAACTGCGAGCTGGAGCATCTGCATGCAGGAACCGGAGCGTCTCTGGCCAGTGTGTCAGCCGGGAAGTCTCGGTCTCCTCTGTCTTCAAAGCAAGATGCAATATATATACCCTTAGGTCTCCCCAGGGGTCCTACCTTGCCGTGTTACTGTGTCAGCCTAAAGGATGACGTTGGGCCTGAACTTTATACAGAGATATTATACAGGAGATGTTTATCCTGCTGTGCTTCCAAGAAGCCTAATGTAAGAGGATGGATATATGACTATGGTTACCCCCAACTTTTTGCCTAGTGTTTAGCTGGTTTTTGACTTAGTTGGCCTGGGATCCTGCTAATCAGGGCCCCAGGCTATCTGCTCTCTCTGTGAAATGGACTCCATGTACTTTAGGTACATACCTAATTGGATATTGGGTCACCTTGTGAGCCCGTGTTTATTGTACCATAGGTACCCAGGGCATAGGTGCATCAAAGGCCTACCAGGGGCTGCAGCATGAATTATGCCACCCCTGGCTGGCCATCCAAATTGACACAACTGGCTGTTCACTCAGCTGGGGCAAGGTCGTGTAATCACCCCTTGCTTAAGTATAGTATTCCTATACCTACCGTTATATATAGACAGATATATACCTATAAGTCACTCCTATGGCAGGCCTTAACAATCCTGGAGGCAGAGTGCTTGGTTTTATGTGAGATGGTGCTCTAGCATGAGCTGAGCCTGTCTGCAGCTTTCGGAACCATATCCTTATAGCTGTTCTATGATATAGCCATACCATATACTCTTAAGTGCATTATAATCCTCGCGGTTATTGCTAACTTTGGTTTGGCTTTATCAAAACATGTCGTGTAAGGTGTCATGCACTTTGGAATACTACCCCCTCGCCAGTTCTGGCAACGGGGGTAGCATTCCACCCTTCTAGAGGGAAAAGACATGTTGTTCCTACTAAGCCCGGTTAAAGTTAACCAGAGCCTCAGCATCACAAAATGGATGCTGCTGCCACAGACACAAGTCTGACCTCCTGCTGCTGGGAGCCCTTCCAGCGAGGGAGGCTTGGACAATAGATTTCCTGCCTTGGGAGGTGCTAGCACTACCCCAGACAGGCCTTAGTGTATTGGGGCAGGGAGGGCTGAATGAAATGAGACACTGCCTGGGGCACACAAGGTGCTCCATGCATAGTCCGGTTGAAACCAGTTGCTGGGGCACTCCAGCCCCAGCTCTGGCGTGAAACTGGACAAAGGGAAAGGGGTATAACCACCCCCTTCCCTGGTCCCACCCATAGGAGGGACCTGGCAGGTAATCCAGCCCCTTTGATTGGTATAAAGGTAGGAGCTGAGTCTAGAGACTTTAGATTTATCCTGAACTGAAACTTGAAACAAAACTCTGGACCTTCGACATTCTACTGCAACTTGAAGAATGAAGAAACTCCCTTGTGGTCAAGTCGTGACCACCCAGTGCAAACAGGCACCATCAAGCGATCTGCAGTTTGCTTTGTCGACGCTCCCGCCGGAGCCTGAGCACAGAGCCTGACGAGACCTGGACTTCAAGACTTCTTTGACCCCGATCCACAGCCACAGCAAAGCTGAGACCCGTGGATGCGACGAGAGACGTGGGACCGGACATCTTGGAAAACCTGCTCATTGCTACTTGTGCAGCTTCTGAGGCACCCTCGAAGTTGTGCATTGGGGATTGAGAAGCCCCAGCACTGAGCACCTTTTGCACCGACGCACAGCCCCCCACACCCACCGAGTGCCGCGTGGGGCCTGCTAGTACTTTTGTGCTTGACACATCTGTCCGGTCATTTGCCCGTTGACTAGTGGCGTCTGTGACAATGAACCTTTGAATTTGCATCACTGGCCTGGTTGCTCCAGGCTTGCTTCTGCTTCCCTGAAAAGGAGAAGCCCCCCAGACCTTGCTGGTCTGAACAGAAGCCCATCTTCGATTCCTGCATGGGTTGCATTTGCCAAGGCCTGTTGACTCCGATCCGGAAACCGACACTGCCGACAGTGAGAGCCTTTGTCGGACAGTCCGTATCCAGCTCCTGGTCATCGCCGACGCCTCCTGATCCACGTGGCTGCAGAGACAAGCTTCGCATCTTCACCTGATCGCACCCGACATTGCCTGGTTCCTTCCTGGTTCCATCCCGGTCACTGGCTAGTGACCCAGACTCTGTCCCCTCTGCTTTCAGGTACTCTTCATCCTCGATCCACCCTCGGATGCAACCGGACATCTTCCTCCTGGTCGCCTGCAGCATCTTTTCACAGGTCTCCATAGGATTCAGCGACGAAACCCGACACAACTTGACACCTATGCACCCGGCTCCTGTGGGTGAGGTAACGTGAGTAATCCGGTGCTCCTGTGAGTATTGACTATCCAAGTGTCCTTGTTTTCAGTAGCTTTCTCCTAGTTCATCCGGAAGCGTCCTAAATCAACTAGCTTCGAACTTTTACGTTCCCATTGTATTCCTATGAGAACCCGCGTGTGTGTTTAGACACTGCACACGCATCCCGTGGGCCTCCTGTTTCCTAACTCTCATTAGGTCAGTGTAGCCCCAGCGATTTCCTAGGCCCTAGGCCTACTCACTGTTCGTGACGTGGTTCTTATACCACTATTTTAATATATGGTTTGCAACGCCCCTAGGGCACGACTGTATTTTGTGCAACTTATTGTATGATAATTGAGTAACTTGTTATGTGCTTTGGCCTCTGACCTCAAAGAGTTCAGAGGGGTTGTGTTAGTAATAAATACATATATATTTTATATATAACCTGTGTGGTGTCCTTTCATTTGGTATTCAAGGGGTTACATATGGTAAAACAGCTGGCTTCACATGCTCTCTGAAGTTTTAGCCTAAGGCTGCTTTGCCCATGCTACCACTAGGATAGCTGGTCTATAAGGTTGACTTTACAACCATCACCATAAGGGTTGTTTGGACTGATACAGGGTGCCCACTAGAATAGTGGACATCACATATCAGGCCGACTTCTCACACCTAATGAATAATGTATGAGATTCGAACTAGGGGAAAACCCGCATTCTGAATGCAGAGTCGTATCAAGGTAAAAGGTCAGTCCCCAATAACCGTTATGTATGTAATGTAGGGAAGAATATAGGTGAAAGGTTGCAATAGTACCTGCACCTTTATAGGGTACCTATATGGAATATAACACCCACTCCTCTTCCGACTGGACGACATAAGTAACTTATTACCGTACTACTAGCCTAACTAGATATTGGTACGCACAAACTTAAAAAAAAAAAAAACATTTGTTTTGCTAAAATGTTTAAAACTTCTACAAAATTATCACATTTAAAAACGTTAAAATGAATTCTGCAAACCATAGCTCTAAAGTGTCTGTAGTTATAGTCCGAACCACTATAAGCAGTAAAAAGCCATGTATGAAATGTTGATTTATCCTCGTATCACTTCGGATCATAATCCAGTCATATTGAAACTTGCAATGTCTGGGTTAACGCGGCCTAGAAGTGCATTCTCTTTTGACAAAAAACTACTATTAAATGAGGAGTTTGTTATTCATATTCGTAAATGGGTGGCAGAAGTTTTGGCTATAAATTGTGGCTCCACTGAATGAGGTATGGTTTGGGATGCAATGAAAGCAGGACTAAGGGGGGGAGATACTCTGCTTTGGCCTACGTATACAGAAAAAACTCAGGCAACATCAGATGCAATTATATGAGGAGCTACGTCACTTAGAACACAAACTAATGGAGGCAGTATGGGACAAGGCTGACATTGCACAGGCACAAACAGAGGTGGCGTGGGGCAAATCTAAAATCAATGAGGAATGGGCTAAAGGTATCGCCAAAAAATACCATCTTTTCAGAAGAGATTGCTATGAGTTCAGGGAAACAACAGGTAGGTGCCTAGCGAAAAAGGTAAGGAGGTTAGGAACACTATAGTGCCAATTGAAGACTCGACAGGGAACACAATAGAAACATCAGAGGGTATTTTAGAGGTGTTTAGAGCATTTTATGAAAAGCTGTACTCTGAGGATGATCAGAGTATAGATGGTCAGGAAGAGCTATATAAGGACCCTCACAGGATAATCTTGGATGAAGTAGATAAAGGGGGAACTGGAGGAGCCAATATCTTTGCAGGAGATGATAGACGCTGTGGGTGCATTGGCTATGGGAAAAGCTGCAGGGCCTGACAGACTCCTGTTAGAGATATATAAGCTATTGTTGCCTGAAATTCAGGTATATATGCTGGTGGTATGTCGAGAAGTACAAAAGGGGGCTGCTCCGCTATCTTGGGATGAGGCAAGCATTATTGTGTTTTTTAAAAAAGAAAAACCTCCTACTCTCCCAGGGTCATTTAGACCAATATCCCTAATAAACTGCAATTGCAAAATCTGCGCAAAAACTTAGCGACACGACTATCGCAGGTTAATGAGGCCCTGGTTTCAGCTCACCAGCATGGGTTCATACCAGATAGAGACACGGTCAATTATATAAGCAGAGTAACAACACTGTTAGATATTGCTAACACACGTAAGATGCCATGTGAGGTAATATTATTAGACGCGGAAAAGGCGTTTGACTGTCTCATGGGAATTTTTATGGGCTACACTTAGGTGGCATGGGTTTGGTGCAGGGTTTGTTCGGGCAATAAGGACAATGTACAGATCTCCAAAGGCAAGAATATGCGCATTAGGGCTAGAATCAAATCTATTAACTATATGAAGAGGCACCCGTCAAGGATGCCCGTGCTCCCCCCTGCTATTTGGGATATATATCAACCCATTCTTAATCCTGTTAGAACATAGATTAAACAAATAACTATTAGGCCTTAGGTTGGAGCGGGTTGATATATTGCAATAGTGTCACCGAATCCTGCAATTACGCTGGAGCAGATGGAACAACTGGCAACAACATTTGGGAGGAGTGCAGGCTATAAATTAAATTTAGCTAAGACACAGATAATTTGCACTGAACAGACACAATTTAGGGATCAGAGCATGTTAAAGGAGGCCTTATATTTGGGAGTATGCCTGAATGCTTGCTTAGATACGACGGTCAAAATTAATTGGGAACCTCTGCTTAGCCAGATTAAAAAAGATTTAGATAGGATGGAAAACCTGCATCTGTCACTGCTGGGAAGATGTAATGTTCTGAAAATGAATGTGCTTCCAAGGGTCCTTTATTTTTTAGGGCTGCACCACTTGAAATTATTAGCAAACAAATGCAGCAGAGACTACAATCGATCTGCAATAGTTTTCTATGGGCACAGGGAAAGCCCCGACGTGCATTGAAATTTATGACCATGCCACGGGATAAGAGGGGTTGGGCAATACCAAACTTTCAATTTTATTATTGGGCCTGTTTATTACAGCACATACCAGACCCTCCAGCTTATCGTGATTTCGCGATTTGCAAAAAAAAAAAAAAAAAAAAAAAAAAAATCGCAAAATTTGCATCTTTGTGCAAATCCCGCGATTTTTGGCAAACCGGCCGCGAAATCCGCCGAATGGACGGGACGGGAGCCAATACACGTCTCTCCTCTCCTCTCGTCCCTCGTCTTTCTCTCCTTATATTGCAGCGGCGCTTCCAGGATTTCGCGGCGGACACAGGGGACACAGAGAAGAAGCAGAAGAGAAGCAGCAAGGGAGCAGAGACGACACCCACCCGAACCCGATCAGCAGGAGGCAGAGGAGGGAAGCAAGTACCCGACTGGACAAGACGATGACGAACGAGACGAGTCGTCGAGACCCGATCAGGTACACTGGCTGCTACTGTGCTGTGGGGGCCCGCCGCAGAGGAGACGGGGCACGCGGCGGGCCCCGGGGGAGCCAAAATTCCATATTTTTTAATTTATTTTGCTGCTGTGGGGGCCCGCCACACACGGGGCACGCGGCGGACCCCGGGGGGGCAAAATTCCATATTTTAAATTTATTTTGCTGCTGTGGGGTCCCGCCGCACACGGGGCACGCGGCGGGCCCCGGGGGGGCCAAGATTCCATCTGTTGCCTTTCCTGTGGGGGCCCGCCGCACACGGGGCATGCGGCGGGCCCCGGGGGGCCATAATTCCATCTGTTGCCTTTCCTGTGGGGGCCCGCCGCACACGGGGCACGCGGCGGGCCCCGGGCGGCAAAAAATCGTTTTTTTTTTACTTTGTTGTGGGGGCCCGCCGCACACTGGGCACGCGGCGGGCCCCGGGGGGCCAAAATTCCATATTTTTTATTTATTTTGCTGCTGTGGGGGCCCACCGCACACGGGGCGCGCGGCGGGCCCCGGGGGGGCCAAAATTCCATCTGTTGCCTTTCCTGTGGGGTCCCGCCGCACATGGGGCATGCGGCGGGCCCCGGGGGGCCAAAATTCCATCTGTTGCCTTTCCTGTGGGGGCCCGCCGCACACGGGGCACGCGGCGGGCCCCGGGCGGCAAAAATTCTTTTTTTTTACTTTGTTGTGGGGGCCCGCCGTACACTGGGCACGCGGCGGGCCCCGGGGGGGCCAAAATTCCATATTTATTATTTATTTTGCTGCTGTGGGGGCCCGCCGCACGCGGTGGGCCCAGGGGGGCCACATTGCATTCCTTGGGGCCCAAAGTCCATTTTTCTTTCTTTCCGGTGCTTTTTGTCACAGGGTTGCCCACAGATTAATTCATATTTTAGCTGTGCAGGTTTTATCAGCATTATTTCCCCACCACTTTCAACTGTAGATGTTAGGTGGATTAATTTTTAAGCACTTGACTTGTATTTACCACATCTTGAAATGTGCTGCATGATCTTGGTATGTTTTCTCTTTGTGCAGGTTTTGCAATGTACTCTGGGTGTGCATTCGTTTCTACTGACTGCAAACATAAATTGATTTGATATATATATTTCAATTGCTGTCCAAAATATCTGGGGCATGCAGTGAAAGGCATGGGAGGCTATCTATAGAAATTGGTGAAAATCTGGAAGTAGCTGTGACTTGATATTTTTGTCCTGAATCTTGGCCCTTTGGCATGAATTTTTACTTGCACTGTACCGAATTTTTGTCCTGGATCTTGACCCTTTGGCATGAATTTTTACTTTCACTGTACTGAGAATTTTTATCCAGAATCTTGACCCTTTGGCATGAATTTTTACTTGCACTGTACTGAATTTTTGTCCTGAATCTTGGCCCTTTGGCATGAATTTTTACTTGCACTGTACTGAATTTTTGTCCTGGATCTTGACCCTTTGGCATGAATTTTTACTTTCACTGTACTGAGAAGTTTTATCCAGAATCTTGACCCTTTGGCATGAATTTTTACTTGCACTGCACTGAATTTTTGTCCTGAATCTTGGCCCTTTGGCATGAATTTTTACTTGCACTGTACTGAATTGTTGTCCTGGATCTTGACCCTTTGGCATGAATTTTAACTTTCACTGTACTTGGAATTTTTATCCAGAATCTTGACCTTTTGGCATGAATTTTTACTTGCACTGTACTGAATTTTTGTCCTGAATCTTGGCCCTTTGGCATTAATTTTTACTTGCACTGTACTGAATTTTTGTCCTGGATCTTGACCCTTTGGCATGAATTTTACTTTCACTGTACTGAGAATTTTTATCCATGATCTTGACCCTTTGGCATGAATTTTTACTTGCACTGTACTGAATTTTTGTCCTGATCTTGACCCTTTGGCATGAATTTTTACTTGCCATTGGGCCAGCTGCCACAGAGCACTGGTAAGTTTGGGGTTCTGGGCACCTGGTGAGTTTCCTAACTCTTTATTTTGGTTCTTTTGCAGAGCATCACAGGGAAGAATCTGCTGTTGCAAGAGTCAATTGGGCCAGCTGCCGCAGCGCACTGGTAAGTTTGGGGTTTTTGGCACCTGTGGGGAATTTCATAATTGTTTGTTTTGGTTTTGGACAATTGTTGTGTTCTCTGTGGGGAAAGGAACTGCAGTTTCAAGAGCCATTGGGCCAGCTGCCGCAGCGCACTGGTAAGTTTGGGGTTGTGGGCACCTGTGGGGAATTTCATAATTGTTTGTTTTGGTTTTGGGCAATTGTTGTGTTCTCTGTGGGGAAAGGAAGTGCAGTTTCAAGAGCCATTGGGCCAGCTGCCGCAGAGCACTGGTAAGTTTGGGGTTCTGGGCACCTGGTGAGTTTCCTAACTCTTTATTTTGGTTCTTTTGCAGAGCATCACAGGGAAGAATCTGCTGTTGCAAGAGCCAATTGGGCCAGCTGCCGCAGCGCACTGGTAAGTTTGGGGTTGTGGGCACCTGTGGGGAATTTCATAATTGTTTGTTTTGGTTTTGGGGAATTGTTGTGTTCTCTGTGGGGAAAGGAACTGCAGTTTCAAGAGCCATTGGGCCAGCTGCCGCAGCGCACTGGTAAGTTTGGGGTTGTGGGCACCTGTGGGGAATTTCATAATTGTTTGTTTTGGTTTTGGGCAATTGTTGTGTTCTCTGTGGGGAAAGGAACGGCAGTTTCAAGAGCCATTGGGCCAGCTGCCGCAGCGCACTGGTAAGTTTGGGGTTGTGGGGACCTGTGGGGAATTTCATAATTGTTTGTTTTGGTTTTGGGCAATTCTTTCACTTTCTTTGCACGTGGCTGACCGGGCACGTTTTGGTCCAATTTGTCTGTCTGTTTGCTCAACGCCGTTCGGGGACTGGCATTTACCATTGCAGTTATGGCCCAACAAGTTTGTCACCTTACTTGTGCTTCAGGGTTGCATGCATTTCTTATCATTGAGCACCGGCGCTTTCTGAACTTCCCATTCAACGATTGCCTTTCCCCCCTTTGAGATGCATTTAGTAATACCAACTATCTTTGTAGGTGAGTTAACTGACTGCGCCACAACAAGAAAAGCAGAATGGAGAAGTTTCTGCAGCCTGCAAAGGGTGTGAAGCACAGATCACATCTGCCCACCCAGATAACCGCAGCAGATCGGGCCAGAGACTACAGCACCGTGATGCACGCTGATGGTGAGGTGCTGTTTTGCAGTGTGTGCAATGTGGCGGTGGACCACATCCGGAAACACACTGTGGATATGCATGTGCGGTCCCAAAAACACTTGAAGCGCTGTTCAGATGATCCTGACCTTCAATCCTTACCAAAACGTGCATGCCAGATGACTGTGAACTCGCTATTCACAAAGAGTACTGCTGCCGGTGCCGCAAACCATGAAATGATAAGTGAGTGGGTTAACGTCTGCACCGCTTTGAACATTCCGCTGAGCAAAACCGACCACCCTGTGTTGCACAAGTTCCTACACGAGCGAGTACGGAATGGTGGAGCGATACCTGGGAGTCATCAGCTGCAAGAACGTTATCTCCCACAGAGATATATAAGTGCCAAGAACGAGCTGAAAGAGCTATTGAAAGATCAGAAGATCAGTGTCATCTTTGATGAAACACCAGATGTCGAAGGGCGTGTGTTTTGAATGTGCTAGTTGCAGTAGTCTCTCCGCAGGGTGCCCGTCAGATCCATACCCACCTGGTGGACACAGTCTTCCTATCACAGTGCAACCATGGGACTGTAGCGCAAGCAGTTGTAAAGGTGCTCACAGAGTACAGCATAGACTTCCAGAACGTTATTTCCTTTAACACTGACAATGCGGCATACATGCTCAAGGCCTACAACACGGTGTTGAGGAATCTGTATACAAACTCCATACACATCACCTGCTTGGCACACATCATGAATCTTGTTGGAGAGTCATTTAGGAAGCCTTTTGTGCAGCTAAATGCTTTCCTTCTGTACTTCTCCCGCATTTTTTACATGGCCGGTAGCAGAAAGAGAAGGTACCTTCACCATCTTGCTGAGAACCATGGGATGAAAGCACGGGTGGCACCTGACCCTTGCAGTACCCACTGGAATTCTTGGTTTGCAGCTGTCCAGTACCACTGCAAGCACTTTGAGGCCTATGCTGGGTTTGTGGAGTCTGAGATGCAACTCAGCAAGTCGCCCCCAGATTCCCTTGAAAATCTACAGAAGATTTTGCACAGCAACCAAAGGGAGTGCATTAAAGTCCAATTGGACATTGTGGCAGAAAAATGCCAAACCATTTTAAACCTGATGGAGTTATTCCAGAGTCAGACACCAGTGACCATGAAGGTATATGATTATTTGGAGGACCTCCACATGAACCTAACCAACAATTCAGTCCTCACTGTGGAGTCACTACAGCCATTTCTACAGACCACTGCAGGGGCAAAATTAAGTCTGGCACAGAAAAAAGGATAACCGCCCAGCTTAATGACGCTTTTGAACATTCACTAGAAAAGGTGGGCAAATACATGGGGGAGGCCCAGCCAGGCATACAATTCTTGAAACAAGTGCGCATTTTTAATCCTGTGCGACTCTGCATCCTGCCTAATGAGAAGAGTGCCTATTCAGCCATCCCTGGTTTGAGCGAAGTTCCCGATCAGGAGCTTCGCCTCTACTTTGAAAATGTAGGCCCAGAAGCAGTGCAGGCATCTGTTTCTGGAGTGATTGACACTGACCTCTTTTGGCGTGGGCTGGCTGACCGCATTCCAGCTCTTTCCCAACTTGCAGCTGTATACAAGGACTGTGTGACCAGTTCTGCAGATGCTGAAAGGAGCAACAGCATCTACAAAAATATTCTCTCATCCAGACGACGGTCCCTTTCAGAGCAATCGATCCGGGCATTATTGTTTTTACATTATAACCAGCAGCACAATACTGGTCTAGATTTGGAGTGCTCGGAAGAACTGAACGTACATGGTCAAGATTAACATGCCTTTTAACCAAAACAAATGGGCTGAATTGTAAATAAACAAAATGTACATAGCTCCATGTTGTAAAATAACTCAAACAATAAGATATCTGTGTTTGTTGTAAAAAAAAAATTAAAAAAAATGCCGCTAAATGCCGCTAAATTTCCATTTTTGTGCCGCTAAATTTTCTTTTTTGTGCCGCTAAATTTGCCAATCCTTGCCGCTATATCCTGGGGGGTCTGACATACTAATACTATTGGTGGGAATTAATGGCGAAACCTTAGGGAATGTGCCTCACATATATCAATTATTATTGGGTGCCAGGACAGAAAGAACCATTTGTAAAATTTTGGAGCCCAGCTACTATAAGAAGACCCGCTTCAAGGTGCTTAATGCTGCTTATAATGATTCAGAAAAGGGGGTGGTGATGAACAGAGTGCCTGAATTAAGCAGACCACTCTTACCCAGTCCAAAGATCAGGGCTTGATCCATCACCGTTTTTTAGCTCACTGCACCATCCCAGCTCAGAACTTGGCTATATGCAAATTAGTCTGTTCCTGTCCCAGTGCATGATGGGAACAGGGCAAACCAAACTACCAAGCCAATTCTTATACTGGGAAGGAAACAAGCTTCCGGGGACCGGTTTCTGCCATTTCAGGCGTCGTCGGCCCGGCTTGCTTGAATCCTGATGGTGCAATGAGCAAGGGACTCACATCTGAGTATACCCTTCCACGCTTATGGTGGACAAAATGATTCAGAAAAGGGGGTGGTGATGAACAGAGTGCCTGAATTAAGCAGACCACTCTTACCCAGTCCAAAGATCAGGGCTTGATCCATCACCGTTTTTTAGCTCACTGCACCATCCCAGCTCAGAACTTGGCTATATGCAAATTAGTCTGTTCCTGTCCCAGTGCATGATGGGAACAGGGCAAACCAAACTACAAAGCCAATTCTTATACTGGGAAGGAAACAAGCTTCCGGGGACCGGTTTCTGCCATTTCAGGCGTCGTCGGCCCGGCTTGCTTGAATCCTGATGGTGCAATGAGCAAGGGACTCACATCTGAGTATACCCTTCCACGCTTATGGTGGACAAAATGATTCAGAAAAGGGGGTGGTGATCAACAGAGTGCCTGAATTAAGCAGACCACTCTTACCCAGTCCAAAGATCAGGGCTTGATCCATCACCGTTTTTTAGCTCACTGCACCATCCCAGCTCAGAACTTGGCTATATGCAAATTAGTCTGTTCCTGTCCCAGTGCATGATGGGAACAGGGCAAACCAAACTACCAAGCCAATTCTTATACTGGGAAGGAAACAAGCTTCCGGGGACCGGTTTCTGCCATTTCAGGCGTCGTCGGCCCGGCTTGCTTGAATCCTGATGGTGCAATGAGCAAGGGACTCACATCTGAGTATACCCTTCCACGCTTATGGTGGACAAAATGATTCAGAAAAGGGGGTGGTGATGAACAGAGTGCCTGAATTAAGCAGACCACTCTTACCCAGTCCACTCTTACCCAGTCCAAAGATCAGGGCTTGATCCATCATCGTTATTTAGCTCACTGCACCATCCCAGCTCAGAACTTGGCTATATGCAAATTAGTCTGTCCCTGGCCCAGTGCATCATGGGAACAGGGCAGACCAAACAGTGGTCTGCTTAATTCAGACACTCTGTTCATCACCACCCCCTTTTCTGAATCGTTTTTGGCCACTATAGGTGTGGCAGGGTATACTCAGACATGAGTCCCTTGCTCACTGCTCCATCAGGATTCAAGCAAGCCGGGCCGATGAGGCTTAAATGCCAGAAACCGGTCCCCGGTAGCTTGTATCCTTTCTGGTGAAGAATTGGCTTGGTAGTTTGGTCTGCCCTGTTCCCATGATGCACTGGGCCAGGGACAGACTAATTTGCATATAGCCAGGTTCTGAGCTGGGATGGGGCAGTGAGCTAAATAACGGTGATGGATCAAGCCCTGATCTTTGGACTGGGTAAGAGTGGTCTGCTTAATTCAGACACTCTGTTCATCACCACCCCCTTTTCTGAATCGTTTTTGGCCACTATAGGTGTGGCAGGGTATACTCAGACATGAGTCCCTTGCTCACTGCTCCATCAGGATTCAAGCAAGCCGGGCCGATGAGGCTGAAATGCCAGAAACCGGACCCCGGTAGCTTGTATCCTTTCTGGTGAAGAATTGGCTTGGTAGTTTGGTCTGCCCTGTTCCCATGATGCACTGGGCCAGGGACAGACTAATTTGCATATAGCCAGGTTCTGAGCTGGGATGGGGCAGTGAGCTAAATAACGGTGATGGATCAAGCCCTGATCTTTGACCTGGGTAAGAGTGGTCTGCTTAATTCAGACACTCTGTTCATCACCACCCCCTTTTCTGAATCGTTTTTGGCCACTATAGGTGTGGCAGGGTATACTCAGACATGAGTCCCTTGCTCACTGCTCCATCAGGATTCAAGCAAGCCGGGCCGATGAGGCTGAAATGCCAGAAACCGGTCCCCGGTAGCTTGTATCCTTTCTGGTGAAGAATTGGCTTGGTAGTTTGGTCTGCCCTGTTCCCATGATGCACTGGGCCAGGGACAGACTAATTTGCATATAGCCAGGTTCTGAGCTGGGATGGGGCAGTGAGCTAAATAACGGTGATGGATCAAGCCCTGATCTTTGGACTGGGTAAGAGTGGTCTGCTTAATTCAGACACTCTGTTCATCACCACCCCCTTTTCTGAATCGTTTTTGGCCACTATAGGTGTGGCAGGGTATACTCAGACATGAGTCCCTTGCTCACTGCTCCATCAGGATTCAAGCAAGCCGGGCCGATGAGGCTGAAATGCCAGAAACCGGTCCCCGGTAGCTTGTATCCTTTCTGGTGAAGAATTGGCTTGGTAGTTTGGTCTGCCCTGTTCCCATGATGCACTGGGCCAGGGACAGACTAATTTGCATATAGCCAGGTTCTGAGCTGGGATGGGACAGTGAGCTAAATAACGGTGATGGATCAAGCCCTGATCTTTGGACTGGGTAAGAGTGGTCTGCTTAATTCAGACACTCTGTTCATCACCACCCCCTTTTCTAATGCTGCTTATAAGGCATGGCGTCAAATAAAGAGATACCTAAATATTGGTAAAATAAATCACTATACACCTACGGATGCAGTGGCATTACTTCCACCTATTTTTTTTAGATAGTATCATGAATAGATGGAGAAGCAAAGGCATTATAACCTTGGGCCTGTTGGTAGACAGCAACGGTGTTAAAACATATGCTTCATTGATGAGTGAATACGATCTTCCTAAATTGGATTTTTATAAATACCTGCAGATTCGGGACTTTTTGTGTAGGAAGGGGGATATCTTATGCCTAGCCGAAAAAAATACGCTTTTAGAAACTGTGATGGTTCGGGCACAATTTTTGGTTCTGAAAATTCTGGACTCGAGAATTAAACTTCGTCGAAACATGACGAATTTGGTGTCAAAAGACCGAGAATGACGAGTACACCATGTACAAGCATTTTCAGCATGTTCGAGTAACGATTTCACCTCGAAATCACCATTTGCGTTCAGAACCCTCGGCTTCCATTTTATGTATGACAGCCATTTTGTAAGTTGCCCTCTACATAGGCTTATAATCCAGCTAAATTCAATCCCAGAAGGACACGTACACCTTAATCGACTTTTCCATGACCTATGCAAGTTGGAACCATTGCCCCAGGCCGAACTCGTTAGCTCAGTTCCCCTCCCAGTGGCCGAACAAGATAACATCAAGGCTCAACAAGCCATAAAACCATTTCAGCGCACACACCTGCCGTATCTTGCTCGCATCTGTCTCTGCTCTTTTTGCTTCACTTGCTTTATGGTGGGGAGGTGCCCGTTTCATTGGGGGTCCACCAATATCTGATGAAATGTTGGGCCTTACCGGGTGATTTGTTGTAGGCAGCACAAAGTGAAATATGGACATGTCATCATGACTCTGCTTTTTCTTTTGTATTTGAAGTATGTCAATGATCTACTGTAAAACCAAGAATGTTTGCCTGAAGCTTAAAATTCTGTATAAGAAGAGAAGCCTGACTTTGTAAATTTGAGCAGTCTCCTGAGAATATACTCCCGTGTGTTGTACTTCTAGGACACTTGTTATCTTGGTTGCAGCCAATAAAATCGATCCTTGACTTCACCTAGAAGACTCTGAGTTTCTGTGGTCTAAATCAGGAAGGACTCGAGGTCTCTGGGTGTACCCTGACACCGCTGGGTTACCGGTTCTGTGCCGGTTCTTAAAAACCCAGTACCTCAGCTGGTGCCCAACGTTTGGGGCGATTCCAGTGGTACCAGCCCAGCCAGAGGTTTGTGAGGAGCTTCGTGAGAAAATTCCAGAGGACGGCCAACCACTTCATCGACCCCTGCATGTCGACGTGGTCCGAAGGTCTTTGCTGCGAGGTTCCCCGCTTCCCAACGGCTACGAAGGACTGCTGCCCTGGCTATCGCCCTGATTTGGACCCTTGAAGTTTTGTAGAGCGAAACACTAAGACGAGTCTTCTGGTGACGTCATCGATATCTCAGTTAAGTATAAGTGGAGCGTCTCCCAGTCCTTAGTTGGTTTTAGTCTTGGGTATCCTTTGGGATAATTGTTGTTACTTGCAAGCACCAAAACCAAGGGACTCGTGTATTCACGAGAAATATCGTAATCGATAATCCTTTGAAGTTTGGAACTAGACTAGAGTGCGAAGATGCCTAGTCTTAGACTTGGAAATATGTTTTGTCTTAGTGGTAATAATAGGGACTCCCGACTGGAGGACTCGTGTCCGGTTCCTCCGGTTGGAACTCCAACTTACGAGTTGTATGTGAAACATGGGGTAGGCCCCATCACATACAATGAAGTGTGGATCAAATACACCAGAAAAGATGATGTTTTAAAATGGCCCCAATATGGTAGCTTTGATACCGAAATCTTAGATAACCTTGAAGTTAAACTGTTCAAAAAGAAAGCCCGGCCGGCGATGTTTGACTCTTTCCGCCTATGGCGTAAAGAAGCCAAATAGAAGGAAATTAAATTAGAGAAGAAAAATAAGAGAGAAAGGGGTATTTCCGTAATGCAAGCTGCTATGCAGTTTAAAGACAATGAAGAAGAACAGATAAGTGAGCAGTTGCAAAGGCAACGTAAAATGGCAATAGATAAATGCTATCCAGTTTTGCCGCCTCTTAAACAGGATGCAGCGAAAAATATTGAAAAAGATCCATTAATGACACATTTATTAAGTTCACCACCTCCCTATGCGCAAAATCCCACAGCACCTCCGCAACCCTTAGTTGCACCATCTATGATTACCTTGCCTCTTGCTCCTTCGGTGCAGCCTTCTCAAGGCCCACCAATTACATCTACTTCACCTGTGCTTTCTACGACTTTGCCTAGTGCTCCTTCTATTTCTCCTGATGCCTCCTCTGCTATTGCCTCTACTTCTGCCCTATCTCACCCCATTTTTCCACCCGTTCTTCCTTCAGTTTCACCTTCCGTTCGGCAGAAAATGGCCAGCACTGTTACTAACCTTTTCTCACCTCTTTTCGGGTCGCCTACTACGACCCCTAACATGGGAAGCAGACAGTTGCGATGTCGACTACCTGACTATCAAGAGAGAGATTCACTAAATCGTTTAGCACGTAAATGGGTTATGGATACTGTAAAGTATGATGTAGAATCTGTCATGGAAGTCTTCCATCAGTGGGAAGCACCGACGCAGAGATATGTTTTTGAACAGATGTGTGTTTTCCTTTGTGAGAATTTGGAAGACAATGATCTGGAATGCAACCCGCAAGAATTGTGTCGTGTACGGTTCAAGTTTGGAGAGGGCATGATCGTAGGTCCCGATGTTGAGAAAGCGGTTGAACTATTGTTATCATATCGGAGTAAGGGGAGCAGTTCTGGGTCACAGTCTGAGCCTGGTGCATTTAGTAGGAAAAAGGCACGACAATACCCCATGAGAGAAGTCCCCCCACAATGGAGGGAGGGTGACACATCTGTTGACCCCCCTATTCTGCCACACTTTCAGCGTGTATGGGTACATGTCCCATGGAAGCGAGCTGAAGTTTTAGCACTCAAACAGACATTACCTGATCCGCGTAAAAATCCTGCAGGGTATTACAAAGAGTTGTCACAGACTGCTGGGTCATGTATAATGAATTTAGCCGATATCGATATGCTATTTGGGAATGTTGTTCCACAGCCTTTATGGGGTAAAATTCGTCATACAGATCACGATCAGGAGTTAGGTGACTCATGGGCCAATATTACTGCCGCAGATGCCCGACAAGTTGGTGGTGCTAAGCCTGAGCCTTTGATAGCAGAACTCCCTGGTAAAATAGTTGATTACATGAAAACGATAATGCCTGCAATACGTGTAAATTGGGATAAGTTGTCTGCATGCAAGCAGAAGAAAGAAGAAACTGTCTCAGATTTCTTCACCAGGTTTGAAGAAACATTTGTCGACAACAGCGGTCAAGATATGACCACAGAAGGGGGTCAGAGATTATTCGTCGATAAATTCGTGCACAACCTGCTTCCAGAGTTGTGTAAAAAGTTAAAAGATTCGGAGAGTTCTTGGGCAGTTTCGTCTTCAGCACAGATATTAGCCACAGCCCAGTATTACGAAAATAGAGACAAAGACGAAAAAGATAGAGCAGAAAAGAAAACTAAGGAGTTGAAAACGAAGGTTTTGTTACAGCAAGCATATCCACCATGCGGTGGTGGTAATCAAAATAATAGTGGCCAGAATCACTACCAGAATAATTTTCAGCAGCCTCAACAGTATCAGAGGAACTCGCAAAGAGTCGAGTACACTCAGCCGCGTGTCCCTGTAGGCCCCAACCAGTGTTCATATTGCAAGGAAGAAGGTCACTTCAAGTATAGTTGTCCTATTTTGCTACAACGTGCAAATGGTGCTTCTGGTGTAAGAGGTCGTGGTGTTCCGCAAGCGCCTAGAGGTAGAGGACGTGGAAACGTCCCCCAGAACACATGTCCCCTTCCACCCCAAAATTCTCTGAATAGGTTCGATCAACAGAATAATGCATCCGACAGGACAGCTCAATTCTATGTTGATGATTACTATACAGAAAATGAACATTGGGAAGGTAACGATTGCTAGGACAGCCATAGACAAAGAGAGGGAGTTGTTTCAGTTCCAGTAGATCAGAGTGGACCATACGTTGAGGTGATTACATCAGGTGTGTTAGAACCTTTTCTGTTGGATACTGGTGCTACAAAGAGTTCTATTATGCACTCCAAACTCCCTGGCGCACCTTTGTCTGGCGAAATGAACGTTTCTGTAGGTTTTTCTGGCGCCCCAGTTAGAAATCTGATTTCTGACCCTTTGTCTCTTTCTGTTGGTCCTTGTGAATTAGAAGCACCCCTTATTCTGACAACAGGTTGTGGCGAAAACTTGTTAGGATTGGATTTGTTAAAAAGATTGTATGCGACTTTGTACTGTTCTCCTTCAGGAGTACAACTTACTTTAGGTAAGAAAGTGGTTTCTCCAATGTATTTGTCGAAAGACAGACTTCCAGCAGAATTGTCGTTTCTTCCAGATATTCTTTGGGCCGCTGGTCCTAATGATGTGGGTCTTTTAAAAATACCACCATATGTTGTAACATTGAAAGCCAATGTTCAAATGCCACGTATCCCCCAATATAGGATATCCAGTGAGGGTGAAAAAGCTTTGCTATCGATTGTTTACGAATTGATTGAAAAGGATGTGATTGAAGAAACAATGCAATAGTCCTGTTCTACCTGTTTTAAAACGAACTGACCCATCTCAGCCACCAGTGTACAGATTTGTGATTGATCTCAGAGAGGTGAATAAAATCGTTGTGCCCCAATTCCCAGTTGTCCCCGACATTACTACATTATTGACTATGATCCCAGCTTCTGCCACGTGGTTCTCGGTGATTGACCTGAAGAATGCTTTCTTCAGCATCCCGATTGCTGAGGAGAGCAGGGATATTTTTTCCTTCAGTTTAGGAGGTCGCAGCTTCCGCTTTAAACGCGCTCCTCAGGGCTACTGTGAAAGTCCATCAATATACAGTCAAGCTCTAAAAACACAGCTTGATACGATTGTTTTACCTAAAGGTGCTACTCTTGTACAGTACGTCGATGATTTGCTTATTGCTGCAGATACTGAGGAAGTTTGTAAGAAAGCAACAATGTCATTGTTGCGCCATCTGTGTGATTTACATCACAAAGTGTCACTTTCCAAACTGCAATATTGCCGACAAGAAGTGACCTACTTAGGTCACCTCTTATCGAAGGAGGGAAGGAAACTGACCCCAGAAAGAATTCAGGCAATAGCGAAATTGAGTGTGCCAAGAACACAACGAGAAGTGCGTGCTTTCTTGGGCATTACATCGTACTGTAGACAGTGGATTCCAAATTTTTCATTATTGGCCAAACCTTTGGTGGCATTAACATGTAAAGACACACCCAATCCCATTCCTTGGTCTGAAGAGTGTCAGAAAAGTTTTTCTGAACTGCGCACAGCATTATGTTCGGCTCCTGTGTTAGGTACCCCCAACTACAGTAAGCCTTTCACATTGTATGTCCACGAGAAAGAGGGCTGTGCATTGTCTGTGTTGACTCAGTTGTTTGGAGGTAGGCAGCGTCCATGTGCCTATTTTTCGTCGACTTTGGATCTGGTAGCTAAAGCATTGCCAAGTTGTTTAAGAGCCACAGCAGCAGCAGCTGCTTCTATTCGACAGTCTGCTGGTCTAGTAATGAATAATACACTAGTCATGATGGTCCCACATGCAGTAGACACGTTGTTAAATAGAACCAAGACACAACACTTAACTAGTGCTCGGTTATCAGGTTACGAATTGACATTATTAGCAAGTCATGTACACATAAAAAGGTGCAATACCTTAAACCCAGCCACATTACTGCCAATTATAGAGGAATCAGGTGTTTCAGAACAGCACGATTGTTTTCTTAGAACAGAGGAAGAGACGAAAGGGAGAGTAGATCTATCCGATACTCCCCTTGCTGAATGTGATGGTACATTATGGGTGGATGGTTCGTGCTTCAAGCTTCCGAATGGTGACACTACTGCAGCATATGCCGTTACGACTTTACACACAGTTGTTGAAACTGCACGTATCCCACATAATTCGGCTCAGGCAGCAGAATTAATTGCACTCACGAGAGCATGTGTGTTGTCTAAAGGAATGAAAGTGACTATCTACACTGATAGTCAGTATGCATTTGGAGTGGCTCATAGCTTTGGACGATTGTGGAGAGAACGTGGGTTCCTGACTTCGCATGGAGCTAAGATTCAGCATGGTCAGTTGGTGAATGAGCTTCTTGAATCACTGACCTTGCCTCTGCAAATGGCGATTGTGAAATGTAGTGCTCACAAGAAGGTGACTGATGATGTTGGTCGTGGAAATGCATTTGCTGATGAGATCGCGAAAGGAACGGCAAGGAATGTAATGAGCCGAATGTATGTTGCAGGCCCTGCAAGATGGACTGGCGATGTTGGAATGTGTGAAGACACGATAGAGAGTGTGAAGTCCATCCAAGCTGAGGCCACAGAGAAAGAGTTGAGCACGTGGAGAGAAAGTACGGGTAGAATGGATACAAATGGTTGCTGGATTGAATTATCAGAGCATCAGAGATGGTTATTACCCGATGCATATGTGCTTGCGGTAGTTACAATGGCTAATGGAATGGCTCATATCAGCATGAAAGGGATTTGCGAGTTGTTGGCCCAGGTATGGCAGAATTCAGGGATTCCCAAGTGTGCAGAGAATGTGGTCAAGAATTGCATGGTATGTCTGAAACACAATCCAGGTAGGGGAACCCCAACTCCAGCTGGTCATTTTGCACCTCCTACGTATCCGTTCGAGGTTTTGCAGCTAGATTTCATCCACATGGAGAGGTGCAACAATTTAAAGTACGTACTCGTTGTCGTGTGTGCCTTCTCGAGATGGGTAGAAGCATATCCCTTAAAAGACAACACTGCCTTATCCACAGCAAAAGCCCTTGTGAAAGAGTACTTCCCTAGATTCGGAATGCCTAGAATGGTCTGGTCTGATAATGGAAGTGAATTTGTGGGTCGTGTAATGAAGAATGTATGTGAAGGGCTAGGTATTAGGCAGAAGTTTCACGCTGCAAATCACCCCCAATCAGCTGAATTAGTAGAATGTTACAATGGCACACTTAAACTTAAATTGGCCAAAATCCAAGCGAGCACAGGTCTTAAATGGCCCGACGCTCTCCCTTTAGTACTCCTATCCACCAGAATGACTGTGCATTCACGAGTGAAACTCAGCCTTTATGAGATCATTTTTGGCCGGCCAGCCAACATATGGGGAGTGCCTAGACCCACTAAGTTCCGCGAGCTAGAACACCCTGTTTTGCTTGATTACCTGTATGAATTGACGGCTAAATTACGTGTTTTGCATCAACAGGTTCATGACACCCTGCCTCCGGTCTCTGAGACTCCAGGTCACTCCATCGACCCTGGCTCCTGGGTCTTGGTTAAAAATTTTCAGAGAACAAAAAACGACCAGCCCAGGTGGACCGGACCACACCTCGTCCTTCTTTCCACAAGGTCACCCGTTCGAGTGGAGGGGAAGGCCAACTGGATCCACGGGGTCCACTGCAAAAGAATCCCTTCACCTCCGCCACATGACCAGTGGGTCCAGAAGGGTGTCACTGACCCAGAACTTAAAACCGTGCCACGTGTCATACCTTTCAGCGATGCACGTGTAAAAGGAACTAACCCTGAACGTGAAAGCAAAAACATTTTGCACAAGGCTGTGCCACCATCCAAACCATTGAACACTACAGAGTCTGAACTCCTGTTCCAGGATCAAACAGTACCCGGAAGAGAACGTTACAATTTGAGGCCGAGACCTATGGACAAATAAAAGATATTTTTTCTTCCCCCAGGTACTATTTTTGAAAGTGCAACTCTCCCATCTAAGAAACTTGCTTATTTTTGTTTTTCGAACCGCCATCCGGGTTCCGCTGATAGGGCCGCGGTTGATTAAAGTCTTTGGGGTGCAGCTGACGACGTTAGGTCGGTAGTTCTGGTTGGTCCAAGGGAGCTGCCCTAGACTGACAGAAGCATCCCTTAGCAGAGGCAACCTCCCACCGCGGGCAGCACTTTAGAGAGGATGGAGTTTCCCGATGTGGAGAGACCTGCCAAACCAACGAACTTTAAACACAAATTATGTAAAGTGATGACAAAGAAGAGTTTTATAATATTGTGTATTTGTATGTTATTTAGTATGATGATATTCTTAATAAGTTATGTTTTATTCTCTTTTCGTGTAACATTTGCACCCACTGCATCGCCCATACCTCCTCCTACTGTTTCCTCTCATTCTTTCCACCCTCTTCCTGACCATGAATCCAATAGAAGGTTAGAGTTCATTAATAACTCCTTTGTTCAGCTGTTGCACCAACACCAACTAGTAATGAACACGACTAACTGTTGGGTGTGTGGTCTTATGCCTCACACAACAGATAAAGGTATCCCTTATCTAGTTCTGCCTTTCAGCCATAATGGTTCTGTATGGGCATACAGAACAATGTTCATATATGCTCGTGAAGTCCACCCCCTACGTTCTGCAAAAGACAATCCCAAGAATAGTGCTTTGGTTAAGGGTATAGTCGACATGATTAAGGGAGAAATCTCTTATGAACATACCCCGGACGATGAGATATTTGCATATATAAATTGGAACGTGACCAGATATGAAGCTACTCTGAGAGACAGCAAGCTAAGGGATCGTCCCCGATCTGGATTGTACCCCATCAGGGTCACCTGTGTCTGCAAGGTACTGGCAAGAATCCCAGAGCTCAGTTAGGGGAAAGTATCTGTACAGAAACATATGTTTTTGGGTCTCAGACTTCCCCTGCATTTTTAGCCGCTAAGAGTACTTATTTCATCTGCCATGATAGAGCCTATACATGGTTGCCCCCTGACTTTTCGGGCTCATGTTTTGTTTCCTTCCTGTTGCCTCCCACCTACACAGCAGCGGCAGACTACCACAGGACAAGGGTAGTTAGAGGTGTCTTGAGCAAAGAAGACACTGCAGGTCAAGAATTTGGGGACTTTGCAAAGGGTTTTCTGCCGTTCTGGGGATCCATGGCAAACA
Organism: Lissotriton helveticus; assembly: GCF_964261635.1. Lineage (NCBI taxonomy): Eukaryota > Metazoa > Chordata > Amphibia > Caudata > Salamandridae > Lissotriton > Lissotriton helveticus. The sequence continues at coordinate 428,558,075 of NC_136068.1, forward strand.
GCAGGAACATAAGGCAATTGACAAGGGTAGTCGAGTCCACCGTGATTGAAACTGCTGGTGCCCTTAGTAACTTGACTGCTGAGCTCCTGTCGGATCGTCTTATGACCCTTCAGAACAGGGTCGCTTTAGATGTCATACTTGCAAACCGAGGTGGGGTATGTAGATTGATCCAATCGAGTTGCTGCGTTTTCATCCCAGATAACGCTCCAACAGTGTACCAGGCCATCTCCAAACTACATAAGATTTCCGAATCTATTCATGTAGATAAAGGAGATTGGTCGTTAATGGGATGGTTCTGGGAACTGATATCGACCTGGGGATGGAAGATTCTGATGGTCATTGGGATGGTCTTAGCCATTCTTTTCCTGTTCTGTCTGTGCGTACAGTGTGCTCCTGCAATATGTGGCCTCTGTGTTACATCATGTGTAAGGAAGCCTGTATCAAGAGATGAACTAAGTACTAGAATAATGTTACAGCAACATCTCAATGACTTTAGGAATATAGATCTGGACTCAGATTAACATGAGGATAGATTAATTGCCTATGTAAGGGCAAAAGGAGGGTTTGTGGTTCTGAAAATTCTGGACTCACATAAATAATTCTGGACTCGAGAATTAAACTTCCTCGAAACATGACGAATTTGGTGTCAAAAGACCGAGAATGACGAGTACACCATGTACAAGCATTTTCAGCATGTTCGAGTAACGATTTCACCTCGAAATCACCATTTGCGTTCAGAACCCTCGGCTTCCATTTTATGTATGACAGCCATTTTGTAAGTTGCCCTCTACATAGGCTTATAATCCAGCTAAATTCGATCCCAGAAGGACACGTACACCTTAATCGACTTTTCCATGACCTATGCAAGTTGGAACCATTGCCCCAGGCCGAACTCGTTAGGTCAGTTCCCCTCCCAGTGGCCGAACAAGATAACATCAAGGCTCAACAAGCCATAAAACCATTTCAGCGCACACACCTGCCGTATCTTGCTCGCATCTGTCTCTGCTCTTTTTGCTTCACTTGCTTTATGGTGGGGAGGTGCCCGTTTCATTGGGGGTCCACCGATATCTGATGAAATGTTGGGCCTTACCGGGTGATTTGTTGTAGGCAGCATGAAGTGAAATATGGACATGTCATCATGACTCTGCTTTTTCTTTTGTATTTGAAGTATGTCAATGATCTACTGTAAAACCAAGAATGTTTGCCTGAAGCTTAAAATTCTGTATAAGAAGAGAATCCTGACTTTGTAAATTTGAGCAGTCTCCTGAGAATATACTCCCGTGTGTTGTACTTCTACGACACTTGTTACCTTGGTTGCAGCCAATAAAATCGATCCTTGACCTCACCTAGAAGACTCTGAGTTTCTGTGGTCTAAATCAGGACGGACTCGAGGTCTCTGGGTGTACCCTGACACCGCTGGGTTACCGGTTCTGTGCCGGTTCTTAAAAACCCAGTACCTCAAATTGGTACTATATATCAGGCACTTATCAATGTACAAAAAGATGATGTGGAGGCACAGAATATTAAATGGAATGTGAGAGTGTCGGCAGAAGGGAATATCCTACAAGAGTCTATCTACCTAGCTGAAAAACTCTTAATATCCTCAAATCTGAAAACGCAACAATATAAAACTATGTTCAATCTATACTACACACCAGCTAAAATTGCACACTGGGGCGGTGTAAATGAGGGCAAATGCACTCGATGTGGGGGGGGAACAGGCAGACATAGTTCATATGTTCGCCACATGTCCAGATTTGAAAACACTGACAGATAGGATGCAGATATTCTTAACGGAGGTGACAGGTGTACAGATTGAGATAACCCCATTAGTTATGCTGCTGGGGGTTATAGAGGATGAAACACCCACACAAGGAATGTATACATACAGATATTCAATATATGTTGCAGTAGCAAGGTTGTGTATAGCCTCATTGTGGTGATAGAAAGAGCCCCCTACATTTGAGATGTGGAGAAACAGGCTTTTTTTCTATCTGTAAGCTTGAGACTAGCTTATATGCCATTAAAAGTCCACGGAAATGTAAATTGGGTGGGAAGATCTGGGGGGCTCTAACGGATTTTCTGTCACCGGCAATACAAGAAAGTAGTTAAGCCCCTGCTCGGCTGGGAAAGACCCTATATATATTTTTTTCTTTCTGAATTGTAAATAATTGTTTTTCTATAGTCCCATGGCATATATGCCGGATTCTTAGCTAGTCTAGGTGGAATATGGATGTAAATAATGTATAGGCAGACACGCCCCCGGAAGTGATGTCAAATTTATAGATACATATGTGCGTTACAATAGTATATCCGGTAGTATTTTGTTTTAGGATGCTATATAGAGTTGTATGTATATTTCGTTCGCTTGCACTGCTTCTTTGAGCTGGTTTAAAAAAGGACTCATTTCTTCCAGCACACGACAAGCCAAATGAGTCAAATGTTTATGTGTACTAGCTGGTAGACGCAACATTCCGTAGTAGACGGCCCCTGTAACCCCTCGCAGAGTACGTCAACTAGGCACAGATGATGTTCGACACTGTCCACAGCTGGTGCTGGGGCAGCCTGTGTGTCGTCCAAAGCCTGGGTGTCAGAGGAGGAGCCGGTGTCCATACCAACAGGCGCTATTACTACCTGTGAGGGCTCAAGGAATGCCGCCATCAACATTAGAATACGCTGAAGACACTGCAGAATATGGGCCTTTATCGGGTCCAGTAAAGCATTCACGTCCGGTTGCACACATGATGGGCGTGTCAAACAAAGGTCTAACACGCATTCTTCTTCACAAAACAGGCACTGGAGGACAGGCAAGATGCAGTCCATCCAGACTGGTCGAAATGACAAGAACCAAGATGCCCTTAGTTCTCTTAGGCAAGGCATGCTTAGATGTTGTACCATGCGGTCACTGTATTTACGCTCCAGGAGTACTTTTTCCATCTCCTTGGGGACTGGGACGTCCATTGCGTAGCAGATGGAAAACAATCAGGATACCTGCTACTAGAAACAGGATTAGCTGAAATCCTCCAAAGATGCTTCCAAATACTGAGTGTATTAAGTTTGGTTTAACTCCAAGTACCGTCTGAAAAGAGCCCAGAAGTCCAGAACCTGTTCTTAAATAGGTGGACTATGCCTGTCATATCAGACATGTTAAAGATACGATTTACCATCTCTGCGAACTGGAAAGGGCAGTTTGTATGGATAAACGCCTGTATCTATGCCGAAGACCTTGCGATCCGGAGATCAAAAGTCTCTCGAGCAGAGGTTAAGGGCACAGATTCTGTAAAAAAATGGCTTTGGGGCGTGGCCAAGATGGCGGCGGAGTAGGACGCGTTTTCGGTCCCTCCGGCACCGCCGAAATATAAAGCATTGATTAGCACCCTGCTCGGTGACCACCAGGGTTGGCTAGGCTGCTCTGGCGTCCCTGGAGGCTGGCGAACGGGGACTGATGCCCCCCCGAACCGTGTGGTGCCCTTGAAGCAGAGAGTCTCGGCGCGTCCTTGCCCGGCGTCCACGGGAGTAGTGCTGACCCCCTGTGGCAGTTGGCGCCGACGGAGAGGAGGCAGGCTGCTTGTGGCCGCTTTGCCGCTGCCTGCACCGTTGGCGACCGGTGGAGAGAGAGTGCAGAGGAGCCGACTGGGGTCGCGACCACTGACCCCATCGAGGCGGTGCCGTTCTGGGGGGGTGTGGAGCAGGCCCGAGTGGCGGGTTTCCCGAGACCCCCCGGAACCAGGGACCACGAGAGAGACGCAGCAGCCTCGAAGCTCCTGGTGCCTGAGAAGTGTCCCGCAGCGACGATCTGCTGCGCCCGGGGCCGCGGTGGTGAGATCCCCGTTTGCCGGGTGAATGCACCCTCGCGGCACCAGGGTGGCGAGAGCCAAGAAGCAGGTGAGAGCGGCTGGGGCGGCCCTGCGGGGAACGTCGGGTCTCGGTCCGCAGGCCGGCGGATGGCATTTGCAGTGAGGAACCGCCGGGGGAGGAGGTGGAGGGGCATCCTGTCGCACCACTCGGCCCTGAAGGGAGACAGCCGGAGAGCTCCTTGGGGTCCCTCTGACATTGCGAGACCCGCATTTCGACTGGGGGCTACCGCCTGAGATCTGATGGGGGGGGCCTGCCCTTCCTCTTCTCGTTTGGGGCGCCTGGGAGGCATTTTGGTGCCATTTCCCAGCCCTGTCGCACCATTCGGCCCTGGAAGGAGACAGCCGGGGAGCGCCTTGGCACACAGGGGTCCTACTCCTTGGGGTCCCTCTGACATTACGAGACCCACATCCCGACCGGGGGCTCCCGTTTGATATTTGAGGGGGGCTACTGTTCCCCTTCTCGTTTTGTACGCTTGGGAGACATCTTGGCACCATTTCGCCAGCAGTGTTGCGCCATTCGGCCCTGGAAGGAGACAGCCGGGTAGCGCCTTGGCACACGGGGGTCCTCCTCCTTGGGGTCCCTCTGACTTTGCGAGACCCGTATTCAGACCAGGGGCTCCCGCTTGGTATCTGAGGGGGGGCTACTCTTCCCCTTCTCGTTTGATACGCCTGGGAGACATCTTGGCGCCACCTCACCGGCCTCCCTGCCCACTGCGTTGCTCCTCACCGGCCGCCCAACCCTTAAGGAGGCGGTGGCCCCACGGACAAGCCGTGTTTCGGCGACTATCGAGGACACGAGGAAGTTCGCCCCGACACAGTGAAGCCACCCCAGGGGACGAGACTAATCTACACCAGCGGCCGCACGCTCAGCTCAGCCCTCTCATCGTCGTCGGTGCGGCCCGTCAACCGGGACAACATGGCGTCGACCAGACCCAAGAAGGACAAGCCTGCGAAAGACACCGTGCAAAAAACTCCCACGCACCCGGCCTCACCGGGAACGGCCAAACCTCCGCGCCAAGAGGACGGCGAGGCACCAGCAATGAAAGCCTTTCTGCTGGAGCTATTCGCGGCCATTAAGGAGGACATCAAGGAACTGCGTTCCCAACTTGCGTCAGACATGCGAGAGCTGAGGCGGGACGTGGATGAGGTGGGAGAAAGGGTCGCGACCTTAGAGGAGCATGATCTAGGGGCCGCAGAGGATATTCACAGGTTGCAGCAGGACGTGATCCGACTCACAGAACAAAATCTGGACCTCCAGGCCCACGCCAAGGACTTGGAGATCAGGTCCCGGCGGAACAATATTCGAATTAGAGCGGTCCCGTGGAAGGGGGAGGGGGCGGACCTCCGCGAGTATGTGGAGGCGCTCTTCAAGCACATATTGCAGATGGAGGAGCCCACGGAGATCAAGATGGATAGGGTGCACAGGGTGGGTCTACCCCGGGGTCCCAAGGCCCCCCCGCCAGACATTCTCGTGTGCGTTCACGACTCCCAACTCAAGGAAACAATATTGCGACAAGCTCGGACGGATCCCCAATCCGGTTTCAAAATCATACCCCGGTGCTCTTTCAGGATTTGGCAGCCTCCACCTTGACTAAGCGGAGAACCTTCAAACCCGTCATGGCGCACCTACAGGAGCAAGGAATTCTCTATTCATGGGGGCACCTGTTTCGCCTCATCTTCAAATGGAACTCCAAGCTGATACAGGTTCGGTCACTGGAGGAGGCTCTTTCTATAGTGGGTTTGGATGCCTCGACCGCCCGGCCGGAGGGCGGCGCGCCGTCTCGGCGGCGCCGCAGAAGTTCTGCAGAAAGGCGCCTGGTGGGTAAACAGCCAGCGGGGTCCGGCCCTGACCGATCCATCAGCCTGAAGGAGAGAGGGGACGCAGTGGCTTCGGTGGCATTAGTGACGGAGGCTCCTGAGGTCGCCTGAGTCCTGGCGGCAATGAACGGACTTCACCGAAGGGTTCCATTGCTGGGTGCCGGAGGGGCCCGGTCGAGAGTCATCTGCATCTCCAGTCAGTGTTTTTCCCCACTACTTTCACCAGTCACCTTTGGATGATGGACAATACATGGTTTTTGAACTGTTTGTTTATTGGGGTTTTCCTTTTTCAGGACTCTGTTGGGGGGGATGGGGAGGGGCGGGGGGAGAGGCTCCAGGTCCGGGGGATCCTTTGTGGGGATGCCGGGGTCCCTGCTTTACGATTGTTCTACTCTGACAGGCAGGATGTGAGTTCCAGGGCTTCCCTCTGGACAGGCAATCTTTGATACGAGGGCTATGGCTGGAGGGCAACACAGCGGTTTGGGGTTGTCGGACCCCCGTTTGAAGGCCTATGCCTCCGACTGAACTGAAGGTCCTCATGCTCAATGTGAGGGGACTAAACAACCCAGTGAAACGGAGGTTCATACTCTCCCTTCTGGAGGCCTCTAGGGCGGACATATGTCTGCTGCAGGAGACCCACCTTCTGCAGAAAGACTGCTCCAGAATGCGCTCCCGTTGTTTCCCACATCAATATTACTCCTCAGCTTCTACCAAGACGGCTGGGGTGGCAATACTGGTGGCTCAGAGGTTCAGGGAGAAGGTGCTGCAGAGGGGGGCAGAATTAAAGGGGAGGTTGTTTTCATATAGATTCTCCCTGGGGGGGTCCACATTCTCGGTGTGCACTATATATGCTCCGAATGAGTCCCAAGAGAAATTCTTACACACAGCTCTCACGGAGGTAGCCGCTTTGCCTGACCGCCATGTCCTGGTAGGGGGGGGATCTGAACCTGGTGATGGACGCTTTGTTGGACAGGTCAGGGCAACGCTCCAGGCAAGCGGGTACCCTTTCTGTGGAAGGACTAGCTAGACTGGGAGACATGGGGTTGGTGGACCTCTGGCATAGTCTGCACCCAGGTGAGACGGGCTACACATACTACTCACACACACACAAAACCTATGCGCGCCTTGACCACTTCTTGGTTTCTCTCCCTATGCAAGCACTTGCTGCGGAGGTTGAGATTGCTGCTGCGTCTGTCAGATTACTCCCCCGTGGTGGCGAAGTTTACCCTCCCCCCACTTGCTAACAGACAGCGTTCCTGGAAGCTGCGCGATACACTCCTGCATCGAGCTGAAGTAGTTACGAAGCTTCAGGGGACAATCAAAGATTTCTTAGAGCATAATCACGCCACAGACACCACCTTGGCCACCCGCTGGGGAGCCCTTAAGGTAGTCCTCCGGGGAGAATTGATTGCGATATCGTCGGCGGAAAATGCGGAACACACGCGTAAATGAGAGGAATTGTCACAGAAAACACGTGAACTTGAACGCACACACCAACGCACGGGGGCGCCTAGAATTTGGAGGCAGTTGCGACAGACCCGGCAGCAATTGGCGGGGCTCGGCCAAGACCGAGCGGAATTTGCGGCATTATGGGTGCGACACCTCTACTACACCGGGGGGGACCGATGCGGGAGGCTGCTCGGGCGCGCATTGAGGGAGATGCAACAGAGGCATGCGTTCCAAGAGATTGTCACGCGGGACAGGAAGGTGGTCACCGAGGATGCGGATATTGCTGCAGCCTTTAGCGACTTTTACACTAATCTGTACACGGGATCCTCTTTGGACCCGGCTGAGAGCGAGAGATTCTTGCAGTCCGTTCCCCTCCCCACCCTGACCTCGGAGCAAGCTGAGTCACTGGACCGGCCTATCCGACCTGAGGAGGTCGTTGCGGCTATCTCACGCCTCAAACTCGCAAAAGGCCCTGGTCCGGATGGCCTCTCCGCCGCATTTTACAAGACTTTCTGCGTGCAGGTGGTGCCCCTGTTGACCTTGCTCTATAATTCCTTTGGTGAGCTTGGAGCAATCCCGAGAGATCTGCTTGACGCGACTATTTCCGTCATCCCCAAACCTGGCAAGGACTGCTCGAGATGCGAGTCCTACCGCCCTATTTCTTTACTCAATGTGGATCTCAAACTCTACACTAACGTTCTGGCAACGCGACTCGCCCCACTTATGCCCGTCCTGATTGACCCTGATCAGGCCGGCTTCATCCCTGGGCGCCAAACTGTAGACAACACGAAGAGAGTGCTACATCTTCTGGAGAAAGCCACTAGGACGTCAGGTGAATATATGTTTTTGACGATCGATGCTGAGAAGGCATTCGATCGCGTTCACTGGCCTTACCTTGAACAGGTGTTGCTGAAGGTGGGCTTGGGAGATAGATTCCGCACGTGGGCCCTTAACTTTGACCACCGCCGTGGAGGCAGAATAGCAGTTAACGGCCATTCCTCACCTCGCTTCCCCATTGAGCGCGGCACGAGGCAAGGGTGTCCGCTGTCGCCCCTACTCTTTGCCTTATATATGGAGCCGCTGGCACAGAAGCTGAGACTAAGCCCGGAGGTACATGGCATTAAAATCGGAGCCTATACGCACACCATCAGCCTTTATGCCGATGATGTCCTCCTGTCGCTATCATCCCCAGCAGCCTCCCTGCCCGCCTGCGTGGAAAGTCTCGACGCCTTCTCTAAGGTCTCGGGCTTCAAAGTCAACATGACCAAATCGGAGGCCCTGGATCTCTCCCTAGAGGCTCATACTCGCTCCCGTCTTCAGGACGCCTTCCCCTTCCACTGGTCGCAATCCACGGTCCCTTACCTGGGGATCCACCTTGCCGCCACGTTACAGAACACAGTTCGAGTCAACTATGCCCGTCTGAGCTCTCTGATACGCAAGGAACTCAGCCGCTGGAAGCACTTGCCACTGTCTTGGCTAGGCAAGGTGGCAGCCGTCAAGATGACGATCCTGCCACAGGTTCTCTATCTGTACCGGGCAATACCCCTCCGTCCGCCAGATGGCTGGCTCCGCCAGACGCGGGCCGAACTGGCTCAATTTATCTGGAATGGTAGGAAGCTCAGACTGAAACGAAGAGTGGCAATGCTACCACTTGAGAAAGGAGGTGTGGGTCTACCAGACCTACTGCTGTATTATCAGGCCACCCACCTGAGAACGTTAGTCGAATGGAGCAGATGGGAGTCGGAAAAACATTGGCTCTTCTAGGACCAGGCCATAGCAGGCCGCCCACTCCAGGAAGTACCGTTCCTCCGACGACAGCATAGACCCCCCCAACCTCTATGCCTCTTACATCACGAGGGTGCCTCTGGAGGCCTAGGTTAGCACCAGCCTGGCGCACGAGCTGACTACCTTTCCTTCCCCGCTAACGCCTCTACTTGAAAACCCTGAGTTCTCCCCCGGCCAGGACGTTGCAGCTTACTCGAGGTGGCGTCCGGCGGGTTGCAGGACCCTGTCGCATATGTTTGAGGGCCGAGACCTCATCCCCTTCGAGACTTTCAAACAGACCTACGGCTTGCCGGAATTGGAACGCCTTCGCTATTTGCAAACGCGACACTGGGCTCTTAACAGGAAGGTACAGGAATAGGCAACTAGGCCCTTGCGGCCTTATGAGTACTGGCTGCTCACGAGGAAAACGGATAAACATCTCATCTCTGATATCTATCGCATGTTGCTAGACCGCTACACACATGTCTATAACTCGGGTAGGGCCAGATGGGAGAGAGAGCTAGGACGCACACTCAGCTCCAAAGACTGGGAGGGGATATACTATAGAGCGCGGCACTCGCCTATCACATGGGCCTGACTGACACTTTCACCAAGATAGTGACCTACTGGTACTACACCCCAGAGAAGTTACATGAGATGGACCGCAGTAAGGAGGCGACATGCTGGCGCGGCTGCGGGGAAGCGGGGTCCTTAACACACCTTCTCTGGGACTGTGCACACCTCCGGGGGTATTGGAAGTCGGTCTTGGATGAGGTGGATGCCCATTTTGACACTGAAATCCCAAGGTTTCCTTCCTATGTGCTCCTAGGCCTCCCAAACCCCATCACGTACCCCTTACGCTCCCGCAGGGGCAGACTGATCGCCATTGCTATTGGGTCTGCACTACAAAACATCCTGTCCCTTTGGCGCACCGCACACGTCCCCTCATTCCAGGGCTGGCTGTATAGGTTGTGGGCGGTACTGGGCATGGAAAAACTGTCCTTAATCAGGGCGGGGGAGGGCTCGAAATATGTGGAACTTTGGCAGCCATTTCTGTCTCTTTTAGCCACAGAGTTCAAGGAGGTCACATGCCCCAGGTACTTACGGCGTCTTACTCTTGTCCCAATTAGAGACCAGCTGAGGCCGTAGGGGGATTGTCTAGTGGGGGGAGGGGGGGAGAAGTTTGGACCTGGACCTGGAGAGGGTGGGGGGGTGGGATGGGGGGGTGGGGTCGAGGATTAGTTGGGATGGGGGGGTTCTTTTTCCTCATGTTTGTAGGTCTTCAACCACCATTTCACCGGCAGCTGTCTCCATTGCTATCAGTGGGGGAACGCCATGCCTCCTGCTTGGTTGTGCTGCAGGTGTTTGAACATCCAGTGATGCTGGCATATCAGGTGAAAACATTAACAGAGGGGACTGTGAACGTGGTGGGGATGCCTGCAATTCCTGAGTGATTTCAGGGTCTTGGGAAGGTGGCTGGCCACTCGGTACACCAGTGTCCTGTGATGCACTGGGTCCTGACTCCTGACTTTCATCCCTCTCGGGTGCCGTGCCTTCTGTCTCCTGTGACTGCCTTCTGGATGTGTGACCTGTGGACATTTGAACGTATATTAGCTAGGCGCAAATGTCTCACAGCCACTACAATAAATATTTTTGAATTTGCACAATTTCCATGTTGCCTGCCCTTCATTATGTCTGCAATCATTTGCCTAACTTGGTTACGGTGCTGTATGACATGGTCTTTCATTAACTGACTACATGTACCATGATGCATTGCTACTGTTTGGTGCTGGCACACTGGGACTGGGGTAACTTAGCTTCAAGGGGTGAGGGAAGGCTGAGGGTGTGAGGGGGATTGCTGTGCATGCATCTTACCTTTTGTACTTGCAGCTTTGGCAGAGCTGTCCACTTCTCCCAGTCCGCAGACGCTTTCAGGCTCTAAGGTTGTGGCCACCATCTCCTCTAGGTCAGTGAGGGGGGTACTGTGTTCTTTCCTCCACCAGTTTGCGATGCCTGCTTGTGGTGGTCTGCTAATTTTTTTTTTGTGAGGCTCCTCAGGTCATATAACCTCTTTTTTAACTCCTCTGTGACTCTGGTGGTCCCTCCCACAGCATTGACTTTTTCAAGTATATCAAGCCAAATCTTCCTTTTGGCAGATTCAGCCACAGAAAGGGACTGCCTTCCAAAAAGTTTGTGGTGCACCTTTACCACCTCCTCCACAAGGACCTGTAGCTCCATGTTGCTGAATTTTAGCTTTCTCTTTCTCTCTGTCTGCTCTGTGTCTTTGCTGCTTGCCATGTTTCAGGTTTTAAAATGCACAAACTCTTTCTGCTGCTGCTCCCAGTCTCTCTGCTCCAACTGCCTCTCCAGAACCTTCTAATTAGTTGCAGCTGCCTGTGTAGCCACTTCCTGGTAGGGAGGGGGAGGGTGGTAGCACCTGATTGGCTGTTTTCTTAAGTTTCACTTTTGCTTGCTTTCCGATTCGGAATTTACCGAATCGGTATTTACCGAATCGATATTTACCGATTCGGTATTTCCCATTCATTCCTATGGGCCAAAAGGCCCATAGGAATGAATGGGAAATACAGAATCGGTAAATACCGATTCGGTAAATACCGATTCGGTAAATTCCAAAAGTCCGATACCGAATTTTACCGATTCGTTAAATAATACCGATTTTTTCCCTACATCTCATTTCCTGATTCTTAAATACCGAATCGGTAAAATCCGGTATTTAAGAATCGGTAAATCTGGATTACCTACATCTGGCCCATAGTCTTTAGTCTGCTATGTCAACCCAAGCCATCAATAGCGTTGTTTCAATAAAGAAACAGTTCCCGTAAATCCTGCAGAACCTATCTCTTTGTGTGCTGCTAGAATTAAACCTAACCTACAATCCATGTTTGGAATGACTATCCCCTACTCCAGGAATCTGAGCAAATAGAATGTTATTGGCATCTAACTTGTGGGAGCAATTGAGTGGAAACCTTTTTGGTACTGCTTGCTGTTCTTGCGTGAAGCAATGACAGCCACCATAATCTCACTGTCTATTTTAGTTTTTGAACGAGTGATTGCAGCTACGGAAGCCGTGCATACAGGCCCCTTTGCGGCTTCATCAGCCAATGAAATTCCCTTTAACGTGAACACCATCATGCTGATGACTCAGTATATCACGTGAGCTCTCGGTAGTTTGGTGTTCAACTCCACTACCTGTTCTAATCGCATTTTATGCTTAATTGTGCGACCTTTTGCATCTTTTAACCCGTTTTGAACCCAGTGCTGCAAATATTCATATGATGTACAAAGTAAAATTAATCGCACACAATTAGTGTGGGGAATTCTCGATCTGTATTTACCAGTGCCAGTATCAAGGCTTTTAACACTGCCAGCTGTGGCGTGCAGTCTACTAGAGATTGCGTTTTTGGCTTCCTATCAGGAAAAGAGCAGTCGTCAAACGCCTGTGTACAGTGTGTAAATCTCTTCAGGGGACAAGCCCTGCCTACCTCAAGAAGAAACTAGAGCTATACATGCCTGTGCGTCAGCTGAGATCGAGCAACTGGAAATTGCTCTGCACGCGGAGAATCAAGAAAGTTAAAAAGGGCGGTCGTGCTTTTTCTCACCTAGCCCCTGTCCATTGGAACAGCCTACCAGATGAGATCTGAGCCTGTCCTAATCTGCTACAGTTCGAGAAACTGCTTAAAACCTGGATGTTCTAAGAACTGCTTTTTTCATAGGTTGGCTGCTACTCCGGTGCCGAGAGATCCCCCTAGGGATGATTTGTTGCGCCCTACAAATCATAATCATAATAATAATACAGATCACCAGGTTGCGTAGTTTACGCGCGTCTGTAAATGTTTGGAAGCTATCATATCAGCTTGTAAGGAACGAAGGATATCTGTGTGTTCCTGTGCCCTTTGTCCTACTGAAAAATCAGGTTTTATTACATAGTAGAAAGGTTTAACTCTTTCTGCGTAATCTAAAATGTATGTTCTACCAAAATTTAGGAATCCCAGGATTGATTGTACATTTTTCAGTGATTTTGGAGCAGCGCAGATTTTTCTAAAAAATTGTCTGCCAGGCTTTTTCCTTCACTTGAAAGCTCATATCCTAAAGACACGACACGAAGGTGGGCAATTTTTCATTTTTAAAGTTGAATTTGTAGCCCACTGTTAGAAGGCGACCTTGGGGGAGGGCAGGAAGTGTACCTGACCACCCTGGGACCCACCTCCCAAGTACAAAGATGAGCACTGGCGGGAGACTTCTCAGGGGGAGAGTCTCGAATCTAGGATCGTACACACTACGCAAGCACCACACGACAAAGACACCACACCGTAGCTTCTTAAGAACGGTTATTTATGTTGTGATTCAAGGGATCTTTATGATCGGCAAAGGCAGGTAGATACAAATAGAGCAAGAGCTCAAAGAGTCTCGGTCAGGGTAGGGGTAGCGGGACAGTCTTACGGGATCAGAGTCAATCTCGGTGCGTATCCGGCGCACAGCTCTCAATCCTCGAGCCGGGGGATACGATGCGATCTTTGGGGTCCAGCCGGACCAGGAGAGTTAGGGAGCCGCGAGTCACTCAGCAGGGCTCCAGCAGGATGTCAGAGGTCTGACGATCTTCAGGGGAGCCGCGAGTCACTCAGCAGGGCTCAAGCACGATATCGGAGGTCTTACGATCTTCAGGGGAGCCGCGAGTCACTCAGCAGGGCTCAAGCACGATGTCGGAGGTCTACGATCTTCAGGGGAGCCGCGCGTCACTCAGCAGGGCTCAAGCACGATGTCGGAGGTCTTACGATCTTCAGGGGAGCCGCGAGTCATTCAGCGGGGCTCAGGTGTTCCAAAGTTACAAGGGAGCCGCGAGTCACTCAGCAGGGCTCATGTGGTTCTAGCAGAAGTTCTTCTCTGCCAAGCGAGCCGCGACCACGTCCGCAGGGCTCTCGTCGTTCCAGAATCAAATCTCTCGATAGTCCCAGAGCATCCCCAGTTATAGGACTGCTCCTCTTTGATCTCCGGAGCTCTGGTATGCAGGGGTCTTCACACCTGGGGGCCGCTTGTTGGGGTTTTCTGCCACGTGGCCCTTTGATCCATTCCTGTCAGGTTCTGGAGGAGTCCCAGACACACAGCAGGCGTGGGGCCAGCACTCAGGGTGGCCGGAGGGGCGATCGAAACCCATCTCTCGAGGGGAGGTCGAATGTGTGAGAGGAACTGCTCCTCCCTCTCTCACTCAAGGGGAGAGCGCTGTCCTCCAGCCAGGGTGGCGCCTCTCGGCCTAGGCCGGGCTGGATCGGGCGGCCATCTTAGGGGCCGGGAAGTGGGCACACAGGGCCTACGGACCGGGAAGATGGAGGCACGGATGGGGAAGTCCGGGGACGTGGGTGTGTAACGTGGAGGGAAGGGTCGGCTAGGCCGGGGACTCAGGGGTCTGTTGTGGTGTAAAGCTCGGAAGGGTGTTGCTACGGGTCAGGGAGGACCACGCCGCGAGGCCGGGTCTAACATGCGTCCCCCCAGCTGAAAGTCGGGGAGAACTACCCATCCTCTTGGGGGTTCTCTTCGCTTAGGCAGAAGAACCTGGAGAGGCCATCAGCGTTGGCGTGGTTGGTACCAGGGCGATGCTCTACAGTGAAATCCATCCCCTGGAGGGAGATCGACCATCGCAGCAGTTTGGGGTTCTCGCCCCTCATCTGCATCAACCACCGCAATGGTCGATGATCCCTCTGGACTCGGAAATGGGTTCCAAACAAGTAGGGCCGTAACTTCTTTAGGGCCCAGACTACTGCGAACGCTTCTTGTTTGATGGTGCTCCACCTCTGCTCTCTGGGGAGTAGCCTCCGGCTAATGAAGGCTACAGGCTGGTCTAGACCTTTCTCATTCAGTTGGGATAGTACTGCCCCAATGCCGAGTTCCGAAGCATCAGTCTGTACCACAAACTCTTTTGAGTAGTCAGGGGCTCGTAGCACGGGGGCAGTGCACATGGCTTTCTTGAGGGCGTCGAACGCCTCTTGGCAGGCGGGGGTCCACTGCACCTTCTTGGGCTGCTTTTTGGACGTTAGTTCTGTGAGGGGGCCTACGAGGCTGCCGTAACTCCTGATGAACCTCCGGTAGTAGCCGGTGAGGCCCAGGAAGGCTCGGACCTCTGTTTGGGTGGTTGGTGGTTCCCAAGCTAAAATGGCGTCGATCTTAGGCTGCAAAGGGGCGACCTGCCCGCTTCCTACTTGGTGTCCCAGGTAGACCACTGATCCTTGCCCAATCTGGCATTTGCTAGCTTTCACTGTGAGGCCTGCCTGGCGCAGGGCCATCAGTACCCTCCGGAGGTGCCGGAGGTGCTCACTCCATTCCGAACTGAAAACCGCGATATCGTCCAGATATGCGGCACTGAACTCTTCCAGCCCGGCCAGGACTCTGTTTACCAGTCTCTGAAAAGTGGCCGGGGCGTTTTTCATCCCGAAGGGCATCACGCGGAAGCGATAGTGCCCATCCGGGGTGGAGAAGGCGGACCGCTCCTTGGCTCCCTCTGTGAGCGCAATTTGCCAGTATCCGCAGGTCAGGTCAAAGGTGCTAAGAAAATGAGCAGACCCGAGACGGTCAATGAGCTCATCGGCACGGGGGATAGGGTGAGCGTTGGCTCGGATAATGGCATTAAGCCCCCGGTAGTCCACGCAGAACCTCAGTTCAGGGGCGACACCAGGGGCAGCGGCTTTCGGGACCAGCACCACTGGGCTGGCCCAGGGGCTGTCTGAGGGTTCGACCACCACCCAGGACAACATCTTCGAGACCTCGGCCTTGATGCAGGACCGGACTCGATCAGGTACTCGGTAGGCTCGGTGTCGCACCGGCTGGCTGTCTCCGGTATCCACGTCGTGGACACACGAGTCGGTGACCTTGGGGATGAGGGAAACCAGGTCAGGGAACTGCCCCAAGAGCTGGCGGCAGTCTTCACGTTGCTGGCGAGTGAGGGAGGAAGAGAGGTTCACTCCTTCCACGGAGCCATCTTTCTCTTTGGTGCATAGGAGGTCAGGGAGAGGCTCCGTTTCCTATTCCGCCCCGTCATCTGTGGCCAACAGTAGGCTCAGCTCCGTCCGCACGAAGTGAGGCTTGAGGTGGTTCACGTACAGGACCCACAGGGGGTTCCGGGGGGACTGGACATTCACCAAGTACGTGACTTGGCTTTTCCGCTCGATCACCTTGAAGGGCCCCGTCCACTTATCTTGGAGGGCGCAAGGTTTTACTGGGGCCATGACCCATACCTGCTGGCCCGGCTGGAACTCGACCAGAGTGGCATTCTGGTCGTACCAGCGCTTCATTTCTTCCTGGCTTGCCTCCAGGTTGTCCTCGGCCAGCTCTCGGAACTTCCGAGTCTGGTTTCGGAGGGTCAGAATGTACCGGAACACCTCCTGAGGAGGGTCCCGGGGTGCCGTCTCCCAACCTTCTCTGACCAGGCCGAGGGCCCCCGGACAGGGTGTCCATACAGTAATTCAAACGGCTGAACCCCAAGGATTTCTGGGGGACTTCCCAGTAGGCGAACAAGAGGCAGGGGAGCAGGACGTCCCACTTACGCCGGAGGGGCTCCTCGAGGCCCAGGTTCATCCCCTTTAGAGTCCGGTTAAACCGCTCTACTAGGCCATTTCCTTGGGGGTGGTATGGAGTGGTGAACCGATAGGCCACTCCGCATTGCTGCCAAAAGGACGTCATGTACCGGGAGATAAAGTTCGTCCCGCGGTCGCTCACGACCTCTCGGGGAAATCCTACACGCGAAAAGATTCCCATCAGCGCCCGGCCCACCACGGGGGCTGTGACGGTGCGTAGGGGGATGGAATCAGGGTATCAAGTGGCATGGTCCACTAGAACGAGGATGAAGCGGTGACCTTGAGAGGTCTTGGGGTCCAGCGGCCCCACAATGTCAATTCCAACCTGCTCAAAGGGGGTACTGACGACGGGGAATGGTTGGAGGGGAGCCTTGCGCTTTCCTCCACTTTTTCCACTAGCCTGGCACGTGGGACAGGACTTGCAGTGGGCCTCTACGTTCCCTTTCATTTTGGGCCAATAGAAGTGCGTGACCAGGCGGCTATACGTCTTGTCTTGGCCCAAGTGGCCTGCTAGGGGTACATCGTGGGCCAAGCCCAGGAGGAAGTCTCGGAAGCGTAGGTGTACCACCAGCACCCGGGCTGACCCTAGCTCCGCTGACTTCTGTACGCTGTAAAGGATGTCATTCTCCAAGTACAGCCAATGTGTTCCGGATTGGTCGCCCGTGGTCTGGGCTTCGGCCTGTTGCCGGGGTCCGACCAGGGAAGGACAGGTAGCTTGCTCTCGGCAGAACTCCTCTCGGGAGGGGCCCCCCTCGTGGCGCCAATTCGGGCAGATCACCCAGCTCGGTGATCGGTGCAGGGTCGGGGTGTATGGGTTCGTTGTCAGCGACATCTTCTCCTCGTGGGGAGAGGTCGGAGGTCTCGGCTGGATCGGCCCTGTTGCCATCCACAGGGGGGAGGCTGGCAGTTTCGTCCTCGACTTCCCCGTCGGCGGGCAGTCGGGCTGCCATAGATCGGGTGGTGGCGCACACCCACTCGAGAAGACCCATCATCCCGAGGTGGGTTCGGCCCTCGACCTGCTTCCATGGAGAACTTTCCAGTTCGTTCCCTAGGAGGAAGTCAACAGGCTGGGAGGTCTGTACGGCTACTTTTAATTTACCTGCTACTCCTTCACACTCGAATGGTATCAGGGCTACCTTACACAAGCTCTCAGTGTTATCTGCTGAAATTACAGGGCACAGGACATTGGGGAGGATCTGGTCCTCTTGCACTAAATGGCTAAGGACACCTGTGATGCTGGCTCCGGTGTCACGGAGGGCCTCCACTCAGTGGTCATTCACTGTTACTAACTGGCAGTACTTCTTGGTGTTGGTAGGCAGGGCTTTCCCGGGGACCATCTCCCTATCTCCCAGGGATACTAGGGTCATGGCAGTAGGTTCCCATCCCTTGGTGTCCTCAAACTCCTCCCCTAGAGCTACATTCGCTATCTGCCTAGCCGGGGGAGTTGTAGTAGGGATACGTGGGGCCATGGGACACTGGGGATCACTGGCGTAGTGCCCGGGCTTTTGACATCTATAACATGTGATGGTCACTCGGTGCTGTCTACCTGGGGGACCGGGAGTAGCTGGTGGAGGTGCGGGGAAATTCGGCAGTGGGTTTCTCGGGGGGCTACGCTGGGGACCGGACTGGGCATCCCGTGGTCCTCCTGGGTCCCCCCCCCTCTCTGGTGGGGTGGTCCTTGACTGGTGCGGGGGTAGTCTCCTACGGGGCCCCGGGAGACCCGCGTGTTCACCCAGCGATCCGCTTCGACGGCCAGCTTCCTCGGATCTGCGAGCTTGCTGTCGAGCAGATGCTGGCGTAGTTCCACAAAACAATTCGTGGACAAATGTTCCCACAGCATGAGATCAGTTAGTTCTTCCACAGTGGTCACTTTGCTGCCCTTGACCCATCCTTCGAATGCTCTGCTAAAAAAGTTTACGTATTCTACCCAGGTGGTGCCAGGAATCTTTTTGCAGTCCCGGAACCTCTGGCGGTACATTTCTGGGGTGAGGCCGTATATCGTCAGGAGGGCCTCCTTCATGTGGCTGTAGGAAGTCTGCACGGAGGACGGTAGATCGAGCAGGGTGTCTCTCCCCTCGCTCAGGAATTGACCCCACAATCCGGCCCCCCAATCTTTCTGTGGGACTCGGTGGGAGGTCATGGCAACTTCGTAGGCCTTGAACGATTGCTGGATGTCGTCATTTTTGTAATATTCTTTGACCACATCTTTGGGGATGTGGACCTTCGGCTCTGCCGGGGGTCCGATCTCTTGGTTCCCCGGGGGGCGGTTCTCTTCGCTCCTCGCCTTGAGCTCGAGCTCCTTCAAGCTTCGCTCGTGCTCCAGCTGAAGTCTCTTCCCTTCATGCTCCCGCTGGAGTTTCTTCTCTTCTAATTCTCCTTGTACTTTCATTTGCTCGATCGCAAGTTTCTTTTCTGCCAATTTTATTTCGCCTTCGATCTTCAGTTTTGCCATCTCGAGTTCGTGGTGGCGACTTCTTTCCCAATCAGCAAGCGTTTCCAGGGATAGGCCCCTGTCTGGTACGATGCTTCGTACCTGGCTCCTGCTGCTTTCTGTCTGGGGGAGTCCCGGTTCGTCTGGCTGTGCCGCCGTTCCTTCTGTGCGGGGGACTCCGGACTCCACCCAAGCTTTCAATGCTTTCTGCATGTCTTCCTTTGTTTTGAGGCTAGTGGTAGCGATTCCCAGTTCTTTGCAGAATTCCTTTAGTTCTTTGTGCGTGTACTCTTCCAGTTGTTCTACACAAAATGCAGCACTCGCGTCGACTTCAATGGTACTCATGGTGGTTTCTTCTGTCGTCTTTCCTCGGTAGTGCGTTAGTCGTGTACTGTACGATCTCTAGATTGCGGCTCGTATCCCGTCGCTTGCCACCAATGTTAGAAGGCGACCTCAGGGGAGGGCAGGAAGTGTACCTGACCACCCTGGGACCCACCTCCCAAGTACAAAGACGAGCACTGGCGGGAGACTTCTCAGGGGAGAGTCTCGAATCTAGGATCGTACACACTACGCAAGCACCACACGACAAAGAGACACCACACCATAGCTTCTTAAGAACGGTTCTTTATCTCGTGATTCAAGGGATCTTTATGATCGGCAAAGGCGGGTAGATACAAATAGAGCAAGAGCTCAAAGAGTCTCGGTCAGGATAGGGGTAGCGGGACAGTCTTACGGGATCAGAGTCAATCTTGGTGCGTATCCGGCGCACAGCTCTCAATCCTCGAGCCGGGGGATACGATGCGATCTTTGGGGTCCAGCCGGACCAGGAGAGTTAGGGAGCCGTGAGTCACTCAGCAGGGCTCCAGCAGGATGTCGGAGGTCTGACGATCTTCAGGGGAGCCGCGAGTCACTCAGCAGGGCTCAAGCACGATATTGGAGGTCTTACGATCTTCAGGGGAGCCGCGAGTCACTCAGCAGGGCTCAAGCACGATGTCGGAGGTCTACGATTTTCAGGGGAGCCGCGAGTCACTCAGCAGGGCTCAAGCACGATGTTGGAGGTCTTACGATCTTCAGGGGAGCCGCGAGTCACTCAGCGGGGCTCAGGTGTTCCAAAATTGCAAGGGAGCCGCGAGTCACTCAGCAGGGCTCATGTGGTTCTAGCAGAAGTTCTTCTCTGCCAAGCGAGCCGCGACCACGTCCGCAGGGCTCTCATCGTTCCAGAATCGAATCTCTCGATAGTCCCGGAGCATCCCCAGTTATAGGACTGCTCCTCTTTGATCTCCGGAGCTCTGGTATGCAGGGGTCTTCACACCTGGGGGCCGCTTGTTGGGGTTTTTAGCCCCGCGGCGCTTTGATCCATTCCTGACAGGTTCGGGAGGAGTCCAAGACACACAGCAGGCGTGGGGCCAGCCCTCAGGGCGGCCGGAGGGGCGATCGAAACCCATCTCTCGAGGGGAGGTCAGAGGTGTGAGAGGAACTGCTCCTCCCTCTCTCACTCAAGGGGAGCGCGCTGTCCTCCAGCCAGGGTGGCGCCTCTCGGCCTGGCTGGATCGGGCGGCCATCTTAGGGGCCGGGAAGTGGGCACAGGGCCTACGGACCGGGAAGATGGAGGCACAGACGGGGAAGTCCGGGGACGTGGGTGTGTAACGTGGAGGGAAGGGTCGGCTAGGCCGGGGGCTCAGGGGTCTGTTGTGGTGTAAAGCTCGGAAGGGTGTTGCTACGGGTCAGGGAGGACCACGCCACGAGGCCGGGTCTAACACCCACCCTCAGATGCAAATCCCAAAATGATGGTATTCACTCTGTTCAAGTGTTCCTCTAGGTCATCGTCCGTTAGATAAATATCATCCACATAGGACAATGCCACTTCATCCAAATTTCGAAGTAACTCAGTTACTCTGGCCGAAAACAACCCTGGGCTGTTCTTATACTCTTGGGGGAAGTCAACAAAATTGATGCTGGGGCCTAGCGCTGAGAATGCGGTTAGATATCTGCTTTCAGGTGCTATATTTTGGCAGAAAAATCCATTTGAGATAGCAAGTATTTCATATTTTCTCCGTACAATGTTATTCATTAATGCGGCACTGTGTGCATTTTGGACTGCAAATGTATTTGTGCATGTGTTTAAAGGTCTATAATCTAAAACTAAACGATCTGAATTGTCTGGTTTCATGACCGGAAACAAAGGATTATTCATCGATGAGGTGCAATTTTCGATCATCCCTTGGTATTCAAGTTGATCTAATATCTCACGGACCTGTTTTTTAGCTTCTTGCTTTATTGGATACTGCCTCTGTGCAGTTGGAGTATTTTTTAAAGGAATTATGTGATGGGTTGAATTCTCATCCTATCCAACATGATTTTTTATAACGCAGGGGGGCTTGGGCTACCACCCACTCCTGCGCATATGTGTGTGATAGGTGCCTGGGAATTTGGTCTCAGAATGCCGGTAAAATTACTGTTTCTCCTTTAGGGCAATCTATGACAAATGCTGGCGGCCAATCTTGTTCAGCTAACTAAATGTCATAGCCAAACAACACGTTCTCCCAAAGGAGGCCTCTAAATGTCCTACATTTGTCCCCCTCCATTTGGAGTGTTATTTCATATAACTTATGTGAGAGACTTACATTAGTATCAGGTGTCTCTACCGTGATATAATCATTCAAGTACGCTGTTACCAGAAAATCCATCAGGTTCTGGTGAGGTATTGTTATTACTGCCACACTGTATCATCTTCAGAGCCCATTCCCCATTCAGTAGTCAAGTCTTCAGAATTCTGGCATGTCTGATCTTTAGACCTGCAACCTTCTTTTTGAACTGTGGCTTTTGCTTTGGTTTCTCTTTTTTAGAGGTGTAATCTTGAGCGTGCTGCTTGTCTCTGGAATTTGTACACCCTTCTTGTCTGTCTGACCGTCCTTCCCTCTTGGAGTTTTTTGATGAACCCCGAGAGGAACGTGTATCAGTATCCTGATACCTGTCAGGTTTCCTAATATTAACCCTATTCGTAAGGTTATACCACTTCATTAGGGCTCCCGTGGAGGAGAGCTACCTCTGAATTGAGATCCGTTTCCTTTAAAATGTTGTTGTTTTTTATTGCCCCACTTCTTTGTTGAAGAAGGTGTCTGCTTGGAAGTGTCCTTTTCAGGACTGCCCATCAGTTGTGCTTTTAATGCTTTCCCACCCAAACTATCTCTGCCTAATTCTGCATTGCAGTTTCAATTATTTTCGGTAGTTTGTGTTCTTGTTCTAAAGGACTGAACTCCCTTAGGGACTGGTAGATAGCCATCGAAACTGCTTCCCCCCTTAATATTAGCTAATATTATGGCAGATACCTGGGCCTAGTTACCTAGTAACTTCATCCCTAAGTTCAGAGCAGGCTCTGCTCCATACTAGTTTTGTATTTGATTCAATACGTCTGGTACTACTTCCAATGATGGAATACCACGAGTTCTGGTATAAAAGGCAGCAAAGACTGTACCCCAAGTGGTACAATCCTCTATTTATGGTGTTGTCCCCATGCGCAAGCAGATTGTTAGCATTCTGTGGTTTTTAAAAAAAATGTTTTAAAGGTTTTACTGAAGAAAACAAGAGAAGATTTACATATACCAGGCGTCTCACATAGAATACAATATAGCGATAGGTGAGCAAATAAACCAATGCTGAAAAATCAATTTACAGGAGTATGCAACGTCAACCAAGTTAGGCACATGAATGAGGAGAAGTACGATCAACACCCACCCATAGTTCAGGATAACGAGGACCAAATTAGGATAAACAACCCATCTCTCGGAAAAGAAAAAGAAAAGAAAAAAAAGGCCATAGAACTAAACTAAGGCAAAATAACAAACCCCTCCCCAATCCCCCCACCCTGCACCGGCTACGGCCCAACCCCACTGGCAGTGTGCCTGTCGCCCCGAAACTAGACCTAAAAGTAGGAAAGAAGAGTGGAGGAGGAAATATCAAACAGACCCCCAGTCTCCCTTACCCCCCGCCAGTAACAGACCGCCCCTACACATATCCAGAATAATACAATGCAACGATTAAAATCAGACGGGGGGGGAGCTAGTAAGAACCACCCAACTCCCGCGCATTATAGGCTACAAGTCCCGTATCAAATGAAGTCATTTTTCAAACCCATCCAATCAAAGTCAACCCTGGCCACTGCGATTTTTCATGCAAGCCCTGTCTGCTCGATCCGCCATTTCAATAAGAGTATCAAAATGTTGAGAAAGTTCAAAGTCAATACGGAAGGATTGAAGCAAGGATAGTAGTACTCAAAGTCCAAAAGTCAAACGATGTTCGCTGTCCACCAAAGATAGGTCGCTAGAGCGTATTTGAACCATCCAGGAGAAAAAGGGTGAGATAACAATCCGACAGTCACTGGTGAACTCGCCCTGAAATATAAGATCATCCATGTCCATCTGGGGCGGTATCGGCATAGGGCAGGATGTACTTTCGATAGTCCCGGGCTTGCTAGCCGTCGTTCGGGGGTCGACAAAAAATACCAAGTCTAGCTTCAGCGCGGGACCCTCCGTCTCAGAAACCTCTTGCTCCACGGGAAAAACAGCTTGTTTCAGAACCAACGAAGGGTCGGAGTTCGGTCCCCGGCAAATAATATCAACCGTTACGACCATCCTCTGGATGATGGTGGTGACCTGTGAGTGGAGTTCCCCAATGGCGGCCATTACAGTATGCAGCGACGATATACATTCCACCCACTCCATCGCCTCTCACGAAGCGACCGAGCAGGTCTTTGAACCCCGGAGGTTGACTACTCTGGGGTACCAGGCACCGGCAAGTCAGATGCAGCTGTGGGCACTCTCAAAGGCGCGATCTCAACACCGTCGCCGCCAGCGAGGATCCAAGCCCATCGACCCCGGTAGCCCAACGGGGCCACCGGGCAGCGGACCCCCGACCACAACAATCGATGCGTCACGCCGCCGTAGCTGCGAGATACAACTGCCACCAAGCCACCATCCAAAACGGTCAAGAAACAATCCACTTCGGGAGACCGGACGCTACCCACGTGTGCGAAATCAGGATAATCGTCAGGATTTGTGAGCAACTGGCGGAGATCGGCAGAGCCGGGAGCTTATGCGGTCATCTTGGTTGCTAGCGTAGCTCCTCCCCCCATTCTGTGTTTTTCATACGGGGTAGTATTCGGGAATACTGCCTCTAGCGGTGTTATTTTCTGAGCTACCCAGAAAGGCATTTGTTCATGTTTTGAGGGCATTTTACCCATCACAGCGTGTAATGTTTGTGGTGTGATTTTAGTTGCTGTACTCTAAGCTTGAGTTCCATTTGTTGCACCCATTGCTGGTTGGACTGCGAGTGTCTTCATGACGAAT
The DNA here is from genome assembly GCF_964261635.1 of Lissotriton helveticus. Classification (NCBI taxonomy): domain Eukaryota; kingdom Metazoa; phylum Chordata; class Amphibia; order Caudata; family Salamandridae; genus Lissotriton; species Lissotriton helveticus. Next base: position 428,582,322 of record NC_136068.1, read on the forward strand.
TGCGTCCAATTTCTGTAGATTTGTATTAAAATCTTTGTGTTGTAAGAGTAAGCCTCCTCTTGGCATTGTTTCAATGTCAGGATGTGGTGTGTAGGCCGCTAACATTGGCCATGTTGCCCCTTCTCTTCCGAGAGGTCAGAGTATCTTATGTGGGGTAGGGCGCCTTTAAACCAGTATAAGTGTTCCTGGTACGTGGGCGGAACATCAATGTCCTCAAACGGACAATTTCCCGCAGGTGCATCTCCTGTGCAAAGAGTGAAATATTTTTGTTCTTGCATTTGCTGCTGGGAATGTAACCCACAAATAAAATACCTCTGTTCTGTATGCTTCGTGTGCCTCAATCACGAAAGCTACTATGCCACCCCTGGCTGTTACACCATGCACAAGTAGTTTCAGGGTGACTGTATTTCTGAAATTTTCTGCAATCACAATTGCATCTGCATTTTCTTCATCTGAGAGGTGCAAACTATGCACAACTCCTCTCACGATTTCTACGTCTTCAGTCATTTTTATAGAGGAAGAAGATTTTCAAGGAAACTAAGATAAGGTGTTATTTGTACAATTGTTAGGAACACTGTCCTTCAAGCTTGATTAACCAACAGCCAATAAATTGGATTTTTTGTCCTACTCTGCTGTGGCGGAATTTATGCCCAGCCACTACAGACGTCTCTGGTGTTTTGGGAGTAGGGGTCTCTGAGAATAGCACGACTGAACTACTCGGATTCTACTGTTAAATAAGTACCCAACCAACATTGGCGGCCCATGTTGTGTAGTTCCTATATAACCCATACAGGATCTGCGCGTTTGGATAATAAACTGTGGGATTGGTGGCAGCGGTATGTTAGCCGGTCTGGATCAGCTAGCTCACAGTGCCAAAATAATCTCTTACCAAGGAGAGAATAGATTCTGGCAACCTCAGCACGACAACCCTGATCCCTCAGAATTGTGGAAATAATACACTACCTTCCGCTCAGTCACTCGTGCTCACTAAATTTATCTCAGAGAGATAAACAGAATAAACAGGCTGGGCGTTCTCAATAAAAATGTGTTGGACAGTTGTTATTCTCGTGTAGTATATTTAGGAGAGTAGGGCCTGCTTTCCCATGGTCACCCCACTTTTTGCTTTTTGCTTCACTGGTTTCCGACTTTAATGTGGCTGTGGGCCTGCTAATCAGACCCACAACCCTGCTGTTCTCCCTCTAAATTCATACCATGTACTTTAGGTACATCACCAATTGGGAAATGGGTCACTCTTGTGAGTCCCTGTACAGTGTACCATAGGTACCCAGGGCATAGGTGCACCCAAGGCCTACCAGGGGCTGCAGCATATCTTTTGCCACCCCTGGCTGGCCATCCAAACTGACACAACTGGCTGATCACTCAGCTGGGGCAAGGTCGTGAAATCACCCATTGCTTAGGTATAGTATTCCTATACCTACCATTATATATAGACACATATGCACCTATAAGTCACTCCTATGGCAGGTCTTAACAATCCTGAAGGCAGAGTGCTTGGTTTTATGTGAGATGGTGCTCTAGCATGAGCTGAGCCTGTCTGCAGCTTTCGGAACCATGTCCTTATAGCTGTTCTATGATATAGTCATACCATATACTCTTAAGTGCATTATAATCCTCAGGGTTATTGCTAACTTTGGTTTGGCTTTATCAAAACATGTCATGTAAGGTGTCATACGCTTTGGAATACTACCCCCTCACCAGTTCTGGCAACGGGGGTAGCATTCCACCCTTCTAGAGGGAGAAGACATGTTGTTCCTACTAATCCCGGTTAAAGTTAACCAGAGCCTCAGCATCACAAAATGGATGCTGCTGCCACAGACACAAGTCTGACCTCCTGCTGCTGGGAGCCCTTCCAGCGAGTGAGGCTTGGACAGTAGGTTTCCTGTCTTGGGAGGTGCTAGCACCACCCCAGACAGGCCATTGTGTATTGGGGCAGGGAGGGCTGAATTAAATGACACTGTCTGGGGCACACAAGGTGTCCCATGCATAGCCCGGTTCAAACCAGTTGCTGGGGCACTCCAGCCCCAGCTCTGGTGCGAAACTGGACAAAGGGAAAGGGGTGTAACCAACCCCTTCCCTGGTCCCACCCATAGGAGGGACCTAGCAGGTAATCCAGCCCACCAGATTAGTATATAGGTAGGAGCTGAGTCTAGAGACTTTAGATTTATCCTGAACTGAAACTTGAAACAAAACTCTGGACCTTCGACAATCTCCTTCACAGAAGACGACTGAAGAATCTCCCTTGTGGTCAAGGAGTGACCACCCCGTGCAAACAGGCACCACCCAGCGATCAGCAGTTTACTTTGTCGACACTCCTGCCGGAGCTCGAGCACAGAGTCCGACGAGAGCCAGACTTCCAGACTTCGCTGACCTCGATCCACAGTCCCTGCAAAGCTGAGACTCGTGGAGTCGACGAGGGACGTGGGACCGGCCATCTTGAAAAGCCTGCTCCTTGCTACTTGTGCAGCTTCTGAGGCAGCCTCGAAGTTGTGCATTGGGGATTGAGAATCCCTAGCCCCGAGCATAATCTGCACCAAAGATCAGCCCTCCACACTCCACGAGTTCTGCGTGGGGCCCTTCTGCATTTTCCTGCTCGTTGCATCTGTCTGGTCGCTTGCCCGTTGGCTAGTGGCCTCTGTGACGACGAACCATTGTATCTACCCCACCTGCCTGGTTGCTCCAGGTGGGCCCCTGCTTCCCTGCAAAGGAGAATCCCTACAGACCTAAGCGAATATTCGATTCCTGCGTGGGTTGCATTTGCCAAGGCCTGTTGACTCCAATCCGAAAGCCGACGCCGCCAACAGCGAGATCCTCCGTGGGACAGTCCGTATCCAGCTCCTGGTCATCATCAACGCCTCCTGGTCCACGTGGCTGCAGAGTCAAGCTTCATGACAACACCTGATTGCTTCGCGACATCGCCTGGTTCCTTCCTGGTCACTGGCTAGTGACCCAGACTCTGTCCCCTCTGCTTTCAGGTACTCTTCATCCTCAATCCACCCTTGGATCCAACCGGACACTTCTCTCCTGGTCGCCTGCAGCATGTTTCTTCAAGGCTCCATAGGATTCAGCGACGAAACCCGACACACTTTAACACCTATGCACCCGCTTCCTGTGGGTGAGGTAACGCAAGTACTCCGGTGCTCCTGTGGGTATTAACTATCCTAGTGTCCTAGTTTTCAGTAGCTTTCTCCTAGTCCATCCGGAAGTTACCTAAAAGAACTAGTTTGCAATTCTTTCGTTTCCATTCTAACTCTATGGTAACTCGCGTGTGTGTAAAGACACTGCACATGCATCCCGTGGGCCTCCTGCTCCCTAACTCTTGTTAGTACAGCGTAGCCCCAGCGATTCCCTAGGCCCTAGGCCTATCCTTTGTTCGTGACGTGGTTCTTATACCAATATTTTAGTGTATGGTTTTACGTGCCCCTAGGGCCCTGCCGTATATTCAATTCAAATGATCTTTATTTCGGCACTACATGGCCATAAAAGATTTACACAATGTACACATTTCAATAATAAAAATACACATTGAATTCCAGTTTTAAAACAACTAAAAAATTATTGCTTAAAAAACGATACAGGTTAAAAAAACAAATATGCAGCATATCTATCTTTTGGGCATTAAGACACGGAGCTGAGAGAGTTACCATAAAAATACGTGCAAACAGACCGCTAAACAGTTAAACCAAATGTGTTACTGGTATACGGTTTTGACCTTATAGCTTTAAGCCTTTTTTCCTGCGCACAAAATGGATAGAAAGCAAAAATCTGCTAACACTAAATACAATAGTTTGGGTTGTATCAGATTTAAGCATTCTTAATGCCATCTTACATGACCTTATTCCCAACAGATTACATAAAGGTTTGATCCACTTTCTTCTGGCCGACACATAGGCTGGGCAGAAGAAAAGGATGTGCTCGTCGTCCTCCTTGAGATTACCCTCGCACATAGTACATATTTCGCTGGTCATGGGGTCATCAGCAACGTTGCCCCTTCTGGACCAACGTGCCAGGGTTGAGTTGGTCAAAGGTTACCATATCTTAGTTTCATTAAAAGGGTTTTAGCTAGCGGGGGCTCAACTTCATCAAGAAAGATCTCAAAAAAAGGTTCATCCTTGAACCTTAGGAAGTTGTTTACTAAAGTCCCACCACTATTTCCATTAGTCATTTGGTTGTTGATAAAACCCCAGAAAGCCATTTTCACTATTTTTTTGGAATTATATGGTAACCTTTCCGGATTCTCCCAAAATTGAGATAAACCTATCTTAGTTAACCACAATCTAACATGTTTTAGCCAAACATTGGAATTCGATCCATCCATGCCCATTACCTCTTTTAACCCATTTCTGTAATCGTGCAATTCTGGTGTTTGCCAAAGTCTTACCCAGAACATTAATGGCCGCTCGATAGTATGGTGGTAAGTTCTTTTGATATTTAAGTCCAACTGAAGTGATACTAAAGGGGTGCCTTTTGGGGCCCTTACAAGGCTTCTCATAAATTTATTCTCAACAATTGTGAAAACCTCTTTTGACATTGGCCCCCAAATCTCGGCACCATAAAGGGCTGCCGATTGAACTTTAAATTTAAACAGCTCTAGTGCTGGTGACACAGCTTTGCTAATACTTGCACCCTGCTTCTTCAGAATGGGTATAGTGTTCTGAGTGAATATTAACTTACTTTTCTCAATTTGGGGTCTCCACGTAAAATTAGAGTCAAGACTAACCCCCAAATAGGAAAAGTTTTTCAGGTTTGATGGGGTTTAGGGCCATACATTTGTTTTTTTTTGCATTAATTTCCAAACCTTTCCTATTGCAATAATCACTAAATGAATGTAGTAATGCCTGTAGGCCTTTCTTAGTTTGGGATATTAAGATGGTATCATCCGCAAATAATAACGCGGGTACCCTTTCCCCATTTAGTTTCAGCGAGTCATTTTTGCAACCCTCCAGGTGAGCAGGAACATCGTTCACAAAAATGGAGAATAAAGTGGGGGCCAGGACGCAGCCTTGCCGTACAACATGCTCAATGGGTATGTTCTGGGTTAGTTCACCATTGGGGCCCCATCTCACTTCAGCAAAATTCTTGGCATGCAACCCAATTATCTGATCCAGCAGACAGTTAGGTAGCCCTGCCGTATGAAGTGATCTCCATAAAAGATCTTGTGGGACTAGATCGAAAGCTGCTCTAAGATCTACAAAAGCAACATATAAATGACCCTTTTTAATCTGAACGTATTTCCAATAAAGGTATCAAAATCTAAAAACTTGATCAATGGTGCTTACTTTGTTCCTAAACCCAGCTTGGAACTTCGTGAGGGCCGAGTTATCTTCCAGCCACAAGTTTACACGGATTAAAATATGCCTGGAATACATTTTTTGAAGGATGTCCATTAGGCTAATTGGTCGGTAATTAGAGGGTTCCGACCGATCACCCTTTTTAAAAATCAAAACAATCTCAGCTCCCCTCCAGCTTTCTGGGAAATCTACACTACGAGACAACATATTGCACAAGTGATTTATATAGGGTTCCTAAACCTTTAAATCGTGCTTGTAGAGGTCCCCAGGAATTTTGTCTAATCCGGGAGCCTTACAATTTTTCACTGCATTAATAGCTGCCTCAGTTTCCTCTATTGTAAAATCCAAATTAGCATTGGAGCGTGTGGACCATGGAACCTCCTCACTAGTTGTGTTGGTGGCCTCATCATATTTTTTGTAAAGAGTAGTAAAGTGATTAACCCACGTAAGTTCGTCAAGGTAAACATCTTTAACAACTCTCCCTTCATGGTTCCCATTGGCAACTAGCCTCCAGAAGCCTATATTGTCCTTAGCCTTAGCAGCTGCCAACATATCCGCCCAATTTTTCTCCTCCCAAGCTTTCCTTGAGTCAACCTGCACCTGTTTGTATGCTTTTCTTGCCAACCTAACATGGTCTGGGGATTTGGTTTTGATCGCCAATAGAAGGCTTTCTTTGTGCTGTCTACATATCTTATCGTACCATGGTTTACTATGGGACACATTTTGCAATTTCTGATGGTCCTTTTTTGGCAATTTTGTGACTAGGAGTTTCAAGGTGTTAAAGAGCTCATTGTGAAATAAAATGAAATGACCGGGATTGTCTGCCTCAGGTGGAGAACTTATAAAGGCTGACAATGAATTTGCAAATTGAAAGTAGATTTCTGCGAGAATATCGCCACGTTCCAATATGTGGGATCACTTTAGAACTCGTCTGTTATTGCTAACGAGGATCTCATCACGTTTAATGCCAAAAGGCTCAGGTGTCTTTGCACTCGCGGACCCCTTTACCAAGCATGCTTCTAGCTGTAATTCCAGGGGACAATGGTCACTCTCTATCCTATCCTTCACCTCTAAGTCAATCATATAATGCCAAATAGTCAAGGAAACAATTACAAAATCTAAATTGCTTTTGCAATTGTTCCTATAAAATGTTGGTTTTTTGGTCGAATCCGACGAGGGACGTCCATTACAGGCCCTGAGACCATGTTCCTCGGACAGCTTCACTAGTTGGACTGCGAAAACTGTACAATGTGCAGGGTCAATATTGTCCAACGAGGGAATGTTATTTGCCTGATCTTCTTCGTCAAAGACGTCACTCAGCCCTGGGATCGGTTCGTAGTTACAATGTAAGTCACCAGCAATAATGACGGCATCTTTGTCAACTATTCTACTTAAAAAGGAGTCCAGCTTAACCAAAGTTGATGATTCCTTAGATGCTGGAGTAGGTCTATTGTAGACGTTAACTAGATAGAGTATTTTATTTTCACTAGTTATAATTTTTAATGCCAGTATGTCCAACGAGCTTGTGTCTATAACTTCTACCTTGATCCTTAAAGTTACACTGACCCAGGTGATTAAACCGCCTGATGGTCTTCCCCTTATGGAGGGGATGGCACCAATTCCAAATGACTTATAGCCTACCCTATGAGGCATATCAAGTGCCCATGATTTTTGAAGAAGGCAAAAATCAACAGAATCAATGTACTTGGCCCAATCGGGATCCCTCAAGTTCTTTGTTACACCGGCTATGTTCCATGATATTAGTTTCAAGAGCTCATTGGTTTTTTTTTTTTTAAAGGTTTTATTGAAGAAAACAAGAGAAAATTTACATATATCAGGCGTCATACATAGAATACACTATAGCGATAGGTGAGCGAATAAACCAATGCTGAAAAATCAATTTACAGGAGTATGCAACGTCAACCAAGTTAGGTACATGAATGAGGAGAAGTACGATAAACAATCCAGCGAAGCAGCACCCAGCAGAGCTCACCCACCCATAGTTCAGGATAATGAGGATCAAATTAGACACCCCAATACATAAGAAAATCGATACAAGATAAACAACCCATCTCTCGTAAAAGAAAAAGGAAAGAAAAAAAGGCCATAGAACTAAACTAAGGCAAAATAACAAACCCCTCCCCAATCCCCCCACCCTGCACCTCTGCAATGGCTACGGCCCAACCCCACTAGCAGTGTGCCTGTCGCCCCGGAACTATACCTAAAAGTAGGAAAAAAGAGTGGAGGAGGAAATATCAAACAGACCCCCGGTCTCCCTTACCCCCCGCCAATAGCAGACCGCCCCTACACATATCCAGAATAATACAATGCAACGATTAAAATCAGACGGGGGGGAGCTAGTAAGAATCACCCAACTCCCGCGCATCATAGGTTACAAGTCCCGTATCAAATGAAGTCATTTTTCAAACCCATCCAATCAAAGTCAACCCTGGCCAGTGCGATTTTTCATGCAAACCCTGTCCGCTCGATCCGCCATCTCAATAAGAGTATCAAAATGTTGAGAAAGTTCAAAGTCAGTACGGAAGGATTGAAGCCAGGATAGTAGTACACAAAGTCCAAAAGTCAAACGATGTTCACTGTCCACCAAAGATAGGTCGCTAGAGCGTATTTGAACCATCCAGGAGAAAAAGGGTGAGGTAACAATCCGACAGTCACTGGAGAACTCGCTCTGAAATATAAGATCATCCATGTCCATCTGGGGCGGTATCGGCATAGGGCAGGATGTATTTTCGATGGTCCCGGGCTTGCTAGCCGTCGTTCGGGGGTCGACAAAAAATACCAAGTCTGGCTTCAGCGCGGGGCCCTCCGTCTCACACACATCTTGCTCCGCGGGTAAAACAGCTTGTTTCAGAACCAACGAAGGGTCGGAGTCCGGTTCCCAGCAGATAATATCAACCGTTACGACCATCCTCTGGATGATGGCGGTGATCTGTGAGTGGAGCTCCCCAATGGCGGCCATTACAGTATGCAGCGACGGTATACATTCCATCCGCTCCATCGCCTCTCACGAAGCGACCGAGCAGGTCTTTGAACCCCGGAGGTCGACTACTCCGGGGTACCAGGCACAGGCAAGTCGGATGCAACTGTGGGCACTCTCAAAGGCACGATCTCAACACCGTCGCCGCCAGCGAGGATCCAAGCCCATCGACCCCGGGACCCCAACGGGGCCTCCGGGCAGCGGACCCCCGACCCCAGCAACCGATGCGTCACGCCACCATAGCTGCGAGATACAACTGCCACCGAGCCACCATCCAAAACGGTCAAGAAACACTCCAATTCGGGAGACCGGACGCTACCCATGTCCCGCGGCTGATGTTATTCAACTTCAACCCGGCTGGGTTAGAAATCGAGGCCCCGGCTCCAACTCTGGGTTAGGCCGAGAATGGAACACGGCGTATCTTCGTTATTCGAGCAGATAGAAATTCCGGGATTGCACCTTTAGAGCCAGTAACACCTCAGCTGCACGGGAGTCCGGTGCGAAATCAGGATAATCGTCAGGATTTGTGAGCAACTGGTGGAGGTCGGCGGAGCCGGGAGCTTATGCGGCCATCTTGGTTGCTAGCGTAGCTCCTCCCAAGATCTCATTGTTACTACTAATCATGGGTGATGGCCCCAGATTTGGAGCCCTGATATTTGAAGTAATAGCCCCCATAGGCAACTCTCCCATTGAATTCTGTCTTAGGGGTTCAATTCGCTCTCCCTGTGTGCTTGCACATTTTGTATGCCCTAATTTATGTGTTAATGGGTCCTGTGATCCATCCCCCAGGATGTGAGCTACCACAGCTACTCCTTCACTATTAGTCGCACTAGGGATTTCTGTGTGACTTTTCCCTTGACCGTATCCGAGCATAGGGCTCGGCGTATGTAATCTGCCTTCGGTACTAAGTGTGCAACCCATAATTGGCTTCAGTCAGTCAACTGCATCTAAGCAGCTGAATCTATTAGAGGATGGTGCCCCTACCCATTGGTTAAAATTAACCATGCCCCTATCACGGATTCCACTCCGAGCATGGTAATTGACCCTAGTCCAACTTCCATCGCCTTCAGGGCATGTCCTGGGAGGATAGAAAAACAAAAGAGGTCTAGTTTCAATTCAGGAGTTCCCTCCTTGGGAGTTCCATGAGCATATATGGTGTACAATTCGTGGGTCTTCAAAATTGACTACCACACAATCACTGCTTATTATTTTTCTTGAGTGCCCTATCCAAGGGACCCTTTGCACCATTAGGATTTTGCTCATTAAGTGTATTGGTAGGGGCCTATTTTCATTTAGCCAATAAGATACTTTGTTTTGAGTGTCCAAAAGGATTCTTCATGTTGTGTGCCTAGCTCAGGGACCCCTGTCAGTACAATTACGTAGGGACTAGCATCTGGTGGAAGGTTTATATAACCTCCCTTCAATTTCCTCTCTGTTTGAAGCCCTTTCTGTTCCTGCTGTTTGGACTTACTAACAATAGTGTCCTGTACTGGGGTTTCTTTAACTATGGCATTAGAGCATGCTAAATTTACCATACTTGCATTTTTATTGTTCTTACACGTTCCCTGGGTCGAGCATTGGGGTATGATCGTGTCAGGTACTGAAACTGTTGAGGCAACACCCTCAGTTGATTTCAAAGGTAGACCTACTATACTGAGGCTTGCCAATGTTATAATGCTTTTTTCAACCTCTAGTAGCTGTTTTTCTATCCGTGTCAGTCTGGTTTCGAGTGGGGTTAGGAGTTTTCTTAAAATTTCCTATATGTTCTTTATCAGGATTGTAGTTCCCTTGTCTGCCAACCCTGCTCTACTGTCTCCCCGCTCAACTCTACCTAGAGACTCCTCTGATTCCTCTGATATGTCTGGATTAGCAACAATTCGGACATCTTCCTCATTATACCCACTCTGTACTAACCGTGGGGCAGCTCCTGAATCCCCCCCCTCTTTGTTCACTAAGTCTCTATTCCCCATGGGCTTTGGTGACTTTTGCTTTTTTGCTAGCGTGAACAGGTGCAGGAGCGGTCGGGCGTTTCCGTTTTGATATTGCACCCTCCCGTCTCCCCCGTAGTTGTCTTTTGTTGGCCTCGTCTTCCTGGACCTCACGCTCTATGGTTTCGATTATGGTATCGTCCACAACAACTTGTCCTGAGAGGACTGTAGAATCTTTAAGCAAATGCGTTGGTGCTTGTGTAGCAGTAAGTACCTGGGGGTATGGGCTAGAAGTATGGTGCACATCCGCTAGTAACACAATAGGGGTTGAACAATCAATGCGTTTCGGGGACCTGGCAGATGCAATGTGACCCAAAGACGATCTTTTGGTCATCACAGGGTCTTGTGACATTCTTCTGGCTGCTGCAAGATCCAATGACACTCTTTTCTCCATCAAACTTATGCCCTGATCTATTACCGAATTGGCTCTAGTGATAAAGTTATCAAGGGTACCTGTTAACTGACCCCCCCCCTTTGCTGCCTTACTCCTACTTTCGCGAGTAGCCATCCTAGTGGCACTTAGACTAAGGTGAAAACACATGCACTAGTACTCCATTAAAAGATATATAGTACATACAGTTTTTAGTCCTGCTGGAGTTTAGACTCAAGAGGGGTGGCCCGGTCCGGTCTTGATCGGTCTGGAACGGGCTAGAACGGGCCCGCCCTTGGCCCTGGCTTAGCCCGGCGCACGCCCACGCGCGTCCCGCATGCAAGGTGATAGTTAAATATGTAATGGGTGAATAGCAGCGGGAAGAGGACCAGCTGCGGCAGATGAGCGCCGCACTGCACGCTGGTCCTCGCAGTCCCGCAGGCTATCCAGGGGTCAGACTCTCCCTTTGGCGCCAAGTCTCTTCCTCACAGTGCACAGAACGAGCGGCTCCCGCACAGCGGGGGCTGCGAGAAGTTGGATGGTATCAGTGAGGATGGTCCGTGTTATCCAGAGTCCCCAGCAGTTACAGCAACTCTCCCTCCACACACGAGAGTCAAACACAGAGTCACGGTCACGGTGCACAGAGCGAGTGGCGCCCGCGAGAAGTTGGACGGTGTCAGCAAAGATGGTCCGTGTTATCCAGAGACCCCAGCAGTTACAGCAACTCTCCCTCCACACATGAGAGTCAGGCAGCACCCTGCTGTATATTGTGCAACTTACTGTATGATAATTAAGTTTCTTGTTATGTGCTTTAGCCTCTGACCTCTAAGAGTTCAGAGGTGTTGTGTTTATAATAAATACATATATATTTGATATATAACCTGTGTGGTGTCCTTTCATGTGGTATTCAAGGGGTTACATATGGTAAAACAGCTGGCTTCACATCCTCTCTGAAGTTTTAGGCTAAGACTGCTTTGTCCATGCTACCACTAGGATAGCTGGTCTATAAGGTTGACTTTACAACCATCACCATAAGGTTTGTTTGGACTGATACAGGGTGCCCACTAGAATAGTGACCATCACATATCAGGCCAACTTCTCACAGTATACATGAGCTGCAACAACCCTTAGACAGAAGCAGATATATATGATTAGAAGTACTATGACAGTAAAGGGATGGTAAAGTTCTACCATCTTGCAGTAATCATGAATATATACAAGTACATAAAACACATGATAAAAAGTGCATACTAACATGATGCCTCCCTAACTAGATATACCTAAATGTGCCTAGCATCTGTGTAGGTGTTATGTCACGAATTCCTCTAGGATCTAGTCAACCCCATTACCGGAGGATGAGAGAATATGGGACCCGTCCTGGTCTCGAGTTGGACACCCAGCAAGGGATGTTAGACCACTGCGAGCTAGAGCATCTGCATGCAGGAACCTCAGCATATCTGGTCAGTGTGTCAGCCGGGAAGTCTCGGTCTCCTCTGTCCTTCCGAGCAAGATGTGATGTGTATATATACACCCATAGGTCTTCCCAGGGGGTCCTACCTTGCTGTGTCGGCCTAAAAGATGATGTTGGGGCTGAACTTTATACAGAGATATTATACAGGAGATGTTAGTCCTGCTGTGCTTCCAAGAAGCCTCATGAATAATGTATGAGATTCCAACTAGGGGGGAAACCCGCTTTCTGAATGCAGTGTAATATCTAGGTAAAAGGTCAGTCCCTAAGAACCATTATGTATGTAATGTAGGGAAGAATATAGGTGAAGGTTTGCAATGGTACCTGCGCCTATATAGGGTACCTATATGGAATATAACAATACCACAAAGCAGCACCAGATTAAACCTTAGATGCCTGTACTGGGTCCTACATATGACCCAAGCAAGTCCAGGGGAAGAGACTGTAGGAGGGTAGGATCTGCTTCTTATAGTTAACCCCAATTTTTGCTGATGTTTCACTGTTTTCAACTTCAATTGGCTGGGATCTTGCTTTCCAGGACCCCAGCCTAGCTGCTTTCTCCTCTAAATTGATTGCATGTACTTTAGGTAAACAACATTGGATTCTGGGGTACCCTTATAAGTCCCTAGAATATGTTATACTATGTACCCAGGGCATAGGTACCCCAGCGGCCTCCCAGGGGCTGCAGCATGTATTATACAACCCCTGGGAGACCATTCAAAATGACACAACAGGTCTGCTACGGCAGCCTGTGTAAGGTGGTGCATGCACCTCTTACTTGGATATAGGTTCACTATATCTACCTTATATCACTGCACATATAAACCTATCAGTCACCCCTATGGCGGGCCTTATCAATCCTGAAGGTAGGGTGCTGGGTTTTATGTGAGAGGGTGCTCATGCATGAGCAGAGCCCCTCTGCAGCCTTCGGAACCTATATTCTGGGGTTGTTTGTGATGCAGCCAATTATATACTGTTCAGGGCATTATAACCTCGCGGTAAATGCTAACTTTAAAACGGCTACAAGGAAACAAGTCGTGTTTGGTGTCAAACACAATGGAGTCATACCTCCCCGCCAGTAACTGGTGGGGAGGTATGATTCCACCCTCCTAGAGGGAGAAATATGACAACACCGGTACACCCGGTACCTGCTTTCTCAACCCTAGCATCACAAGATGGATGCTGCCAGCCACAGACACGAGTCTGCCCTCATGCTGATGGATGAAACTCCAGCAGGGGAAGGCTTGACAATAGGCTTCCTGTCATAGGAAGGTGTAACCACCTCCACGCAGGCTTTAGTGTATTGAGGCTGGGTGGGTGCACTCCAAGAGTGCTTTGATGTATGCACTGGGGGCACATTTAGTGTCCCTGTGCATAGTCCAGCTCAACCCGGTTGCAGGAGTCATTTGCTCCTGCTCTGGCGCGAAACTGGACAAAGGACATGGGTGTAGCCACCCCTCTGTCCTGACCCTCCCATAGATGGGTCCCCAGAGTTTGTCCCACCCCTTCCTTGGGTATAAAGTAGGAACCCCTGACTACAGGACTTTAGATTTTACCTGGACTAAACTCTGCTACAGAAACCAAGTACTTCGACTATCTGCATGATGCTGGACTGAAGAATCTCCCTTGGAGTAAAGGAGTTACTCCCCTGCTAAGCAGGCACCTAAACGCATCTGACCGGTTTGCATCTATGAAGTTCCTGGGGACTCTGATGATTTCTGCAACACAGGAGGTGGGTTCCCGTGGTCTCTGTGGTTGATCTGTGCTCTCAGGTATTCTGAGGCCCGTATCCCTCGTGGGGACAGTGCAACCCGAACCCATGTGCACCATGCACTTTTGCAGCAGCATATGCTTTCTGGTGACCCCTGAGGCTGTGCTTTGGGCTACTTGTAGTCCGTGTCCCAGGGCAGTGTTTCCACCAAAGATTTCCAGCCTACACTCCACGAGTGTTCCATGGGCTGGTATTTTGGGAATCCTCTCGAGGTCCCTTCGCGATCCCTGGTCCGTTTGCCTGTAGGTCTCTGTGAAGGTAACTAACTTTCCGTGGGCTTTCCTGGTTGATCCAGACGTGCCCTGGCTCTCCATTGCTTGGAGAGTCCCCAGGACCTCGCTGATACTCACCGAAGCGGATTTCCTCTGACCAAGTGGGTTGCAGTTGCTAAGGCTTGTTGATGTTCCATCCGTACAGACCCCCCAGCACTCGACATCCTTCGTGGGACAGCTCACCTCCGGACTTTGGTCGTCCTCGACGTCTCCTGGTCCCTGTGGCTGCAGAGTCAAGCATTGCGTCAACTCATCTGAAGCACCTGACATCAGTGGGCATTCGTCTACCGAGCCCCTGGTCACCCTGAAGTGACCCAGACTTGGTTCCCTCTGCTTTTAGGTTCTTCTCATCTCCGATCCAGACTTGGATCACACCAGACACTTTTCATCTTCCCGGGCAGCAGCATTCGAAAACTATGAAGATTGAAGATGGCGGCTGACTGACACCGCCGATGAGTCGCTCTGCTGAGCATCTCCCCGCGCACACAGTTTCTCGATCATGTCAGTAGCTCCGAACGAAGAAACCAGACGGAGTAATCAGACCGAGTAACCACGCTACCGTAAGAACAAAGCACCGAGTAAAAGGACCAGCCGCATCGTCGCGAGGATCGGAATCTGCTCTCCTGGATCTGTGCGGGGCTGCGTGCAGCCTCATCCATCATTCCTCAGCTTCACTTCTACAGACAGCGCTGCTGTAGGCTGAACACGCTGCCGTCCTCGCATGAGTCTTTATCCTCAGACGGATTCCCGTGGTTGGAGAGACCCCTCGCCACGCTGCCCTTCTCGGTGGTATTCTCGCACGGAACATTACTCGCAAGTAAACATGACAGGGAAGGGGGTGTGTGGGGGGAAAACCAAGAGCACACCTGTAGCAGGGATTTCTCTCCCAGTCACCGCCTGGCAGAGTAAACCAGAAATTCCAGGCAGCAAGGCCAAAATGGGGGAGGGAGAAGGGGGAAAAAGCGGGATCCACAGAGAAAATGCCAAATGAACTGGACTCCCAGAATTCTGCCACAATTAAAAAAGACCCTGCACGTGTCACAGGGAGACAGCAGCCACTCATTACTACAAGCTTTGGGGCCATAGCAAAGTATGACAAGGGCCCTACCCTATTAATGTTGCTACTGCTCTTACTGATGCAGATGTAGATGATGCAGATGTTGAAACCCAATCTGATGTATTTACAAAAGCTACTACAACAGTCACCGCAACCTCTGCTCTCACCGGGGGCAGCATTATACAGCACCTTGGCAACCCCAGCTCTGACCCTTGCAAAGAAAACAACCATGATTCCATCCTGAGGGTGCCTGCACGGTTGTCTCCACCACCCCCCCCCCCCCCCGGCCTCTTCTGCATGCCAGTAATCTTCCTTTGCAGGAGTATAAGCTCAAAACGCCGGACTGTCAGGATAAATTTTATTCCCTCACTGAGGATTCTGAACTCTCAGACATTAGTATTTCTATCTCTAGCGGGGAGGAAGGCGCCAAATGCTATAGCAGCTCCAATACTGATCCTATGAAGCATAAGCACCTCTCAAAAAAGAAACAGCAGCTTAAATCTAAGGGGAACAAGGAACCGCACAGCAATGATTGGGACACTTCTGACAAAGATGATAATACAGACCTAAAGCGGGATTACAAGGACACATCGCTCTCGTCATCCTTTAAACCTGCTGCAACTTCTGGGGGCTCCCTGACCGGGGCAGACTGTCCTAATGTGTGCAATGGGAGCGGGCAAAACAACAAACCAGCGCTAGCAGATATTGTAATGTAATGTAAATGTATACTTGTAAAGCACACTGTTACTCCATCTCGGAGTGTCCTGGCGCTGTATACCGCTGGGGAACCCGTCCTGGCTTTTCCCTGTGAGATGGTCCCTCCTGGGCACCCCCAAGGTGAATCCAGGCATCCCCAGCACTGATTGGGCCGTTGTGGAGATTAAGCAAGCTATTGCCCAGAGTTGCAGAGTGGGACCCATGGTTAGCTTAGGCACCTAGGCAAGAATTATCGAGTCCGCGGACATTGACCCAAGACCCTGCCGCGATGGGAATTGAACCCTGGTCCCGGGCCAACCTCTGCTTCAGGGTCTGCCTCTTCTAACCAGTGAGCCACACTTCTCCATATTGTGCAATCCATCAGGAATTTCCAAGCAGAAGCAAAGGCAGATAGCCCGATGTAGTAAGGTGGATACCGGACTATGGTTACCCCAGATTGTTTGCCTTGTGTTTAGCTGGTTTTTTACTTAGTTGGCCTGGGTTCCTGCTAATCAGGGCCCGGGCTATCTGCTCTCTCTTCAAATGGACTCCATGTACTATAGGTACATCACCAATTTGGTACTGGACACCTTATCAGCCCCTGTACAGTGCACTATAGGTGCCCAGGGCATAGGTGCATCCAAGGCCTACCAGGGGCTGCAGCATATCATTTGCCACCCCTGACTGGTACTTAAATCGACACAACTGGCTGTTCACACAGCTGGGGCAAGGTGGTGTACTCACCCCTTGCTTACATATAGTATACCTATGTCTAAACCTATATCTGGACACATAGACACCTATAAGTCACTCCTATGGCAGGCCTTTACAATCCTGGAGGCAGAGTGCTTGGTTTTATGTGAGATGGTGCTCTAGCATGAGCTGAGCCTGTCTGCAGTGTTCGGAACCATTTCCTTACTGCTGTTCCAGTGATACTGCCATACCATATACTCTTAAGTGCATTATAATCCTCGCGGTTATTGCTAACTTTGGTTTGGCTTTATCAAAACATGTTGTGTTTGGTGTCATACACTTTGGAATACTACCCCCTTGCCAGTTCTGGCGACGGGGGTAGCATTCCACCCTTCTAGAGGGAGAAGACATGTTACTTTAAACGCGGTTAATCCTAACCAGAGCCTCAGCATCACAAAATGGATGCTGCTGCCCCGACACAAGTCTGACCTCCTGCTGCTGACCGAAACTTGGCAGGGGAGGCCTGGACAAAGGGTTTCCTGTCACAGGGAGCTGCTACACCACCCCAGACAGGAGATAGTGGATTGGAGCAGGGAGGGTTGAAAGAAACTAGACACTGCCTGGGGCGCACAAGGTGTCCCAGGTAAAATCCAGTCAAACCGGTTCTGGGGCACTCCAGCCCCAGTCCTGGCGCTAAACTGGACAAAGGGAAAGGGGTGTAACCACCCCCTTCCTGGGTCCCACCCATAGGAGGGACCTAGCAGGTAATCCAGCCCCTTGATTTGGAATAAAGGTAGGAGCTGTGCAGATGCACATCAGATTATCCTGACTGAAACTTATGAAACAAAACTCTGGACCCTTCAACATCCCACTCGATGTGGAAGACTGAAGAATCTCCCTTGTGGTCAAGGAGTGACCACCCTGTGCAAACAGGCACCATCCAGCACCTCGACGTTTGCTTTGTTGCAGTTCCCGCCGGAACTCGAGCGACAGAGATCGACAAGACCCAGCGTGCCTGCCTTCTAACAGCCCGATCCACAGGCTGAGACCCGTGGAGGTGACCTGAAGCGTGGAGCCGGCCATCTTGGAAAAGCTACGAAGCGCTGACCGTGCAGCATCCGAGGCTCCCTTGAAGCTGTGCATTGGAGTTTGAGAAGCTCCTGCCCCGACCAGCTTGTGAACCGAAACTCACCCCTCCACACTCATCGAGTGCTGCGTGGGGCCCTTTTGCATTTTCCTGCTCGATGCGTTGGTCCGGTTGCTTGCCTGTTGGCTAGTGGCCCCAGTACGACGAACCTTTGAATTTGCTCTGCTAGTCTGATTGCTCCAGACTGGCCCTCGCTCCCCTGAAAAGGAGCACCCGCTCAGACCTTGCTGGTCCGAGTAAGAAGCGATCTTTGAATCCTGCGTGGGTTGCATTTGCCAAGGCCTGTTGACTCCGATCCGGAAGCTGACACCGCCGACAGCGAGAGCCTTCGTGGGACAGCTCGTGATTCACTCCTGGACATCCTCGGTGCCCCAGAGACCACGTGGCAGTGGAGACAAGCTTCATGACAACCACCTGATTGCGCCCGACATCGCCTGGTTCCTTCCTGGTCACTGGCTAGTGACCCAGACTCTGTCCCCTCTGCTTTCAGGTACTCTACATCTTAGATCCACCCTTGGATCACACCGGACACTTCTCTTCTGGACGCCTGCAGCATCTTCATCTCCAGGCACCATAGAACTGCGTGACGAAACCCGACACATCTTTGCACCTGTGCACCCGCTTCCTGTGGGTGAGGTAACTCTTGAACGCCGGTGCACCTGTAGTGGTTTACACCTCTAGTGTCTAAGTCTAAAGTTTTGTCCTTCTAGTCCAGTCGGAAGACCCTTAAAACTGTAACTCGATAACTTTTACGCACCATTGACTTTGCATTGGTGCATGCGTGTGCTTTTAGCGCTGCACCCGAATCCCGCAGGCTACTCCCGTCCTAACTGCCCTAGGCCTTACCACTGATCGATTAGTGATACTTATACCACTTTTTTGATATATGGTTTGAGTGGCCACCGGCCTCATCCATAATTGTGCAACTTTCATATGTTATATTGTGCTTTTGTTTAAACGCTTGTGCTTCATTACTCATAAAGAGTACTGGGAATTATTCTGAGAATAAATCCATATATTTTTATATTATATAACTTGTGTGGTGTCCTTTCATTTGATATTACAGGTTTGCATATGGTAAAACAGCTGGCTTCACATGTCCTCTTGAGTTAAGCCTTTAGGCTGCTTAGTCCATGCTACCTCTATGATAGCTTGTCTTTAAGGTTGACTTACAACCACCACCATAAGGGATTGTTTGGACTGATATAAGGTGCCCCCAGAATTGGAGACATCATACATCAGGCCAACTTCTCACACCGGAGTTGCGACTGGCAGCAAAGAAACTACAAGGGGCTGTGCGCAAGGTGGGGAAGACGTGCGCCGAAGTAGTTGACCGCATGGCCTCGGTGGAACTGCGAACTGAGCAACTGGAAAATGATGTAACCTTGCTCAAAACTCAGCATGATGAACGTGAGGGCTTGCTTAAAGATCTAATGTGGAAGGCCGAGGAGCAAGAAAATCGGCAGAGACGGAACAATCTCCGCTTTTTGGGGATTCCAGAAGGGATTGAGAAGGATGATCCGAGGAAATTTATGGTAACTTTTCTTAAGGGAGCATTTCCAGAACTCCAGGACTGGGACTGGGACTGGGACAAGGTGGTCGAGAGAGCTCACAGCTTCCCTCTTTTTCCCAGCAGAAGGGCCTGGCCTCTCAATACCCTAGGGCTATGCTGCTCTTCTTTGGCAACTTTCTGCTTCGCCAGGCCCTCTACGACCTTGCCAGACCCATTAATAAACGCTCTTTTGAAGGTATATTTTTCTTTTCTCTACCAGACTTCGCGCACGCCACGGTGGAGCGCAGTTGGAGGTTCGGACAGCTATTTGATCCTTTTAAAAAACTGGGGGCCACACTGTATCTTCAAAATCCTGCAAGGCTTAACGTTATCTTTCAGGGGTCAACTCGGAGCTTAATCTCAGAGGTTCAGGCCAAAAGCTACTTAGATGAAATCGCTGGACATAAGTAACGATTATTGGTCCTCTATGTTTAAATGCATTTTCAGATTTTGCAAAACATAGTTTTGAACAGCCATATAGATGTGTAGTGGCATTGATTCCTCTAAGGTTTCTTTTTCTGGTTCACTAATGGGGCTTTTTTTTTGTGTGTTAGAGTGGTGCGTAGGGGAGGTGGCTCAGCAGGCTCATGGGGGAGTGAATGACGGACGTCAGTTCCCTGTCCCAGCGTGGGGCAGGCTACCTTCAAGACTGGTGGTTGGGGGGTGGGGGGGGGGGGATTGTTGGGAGGAAGGGGGTCAGACAGGACAAGCCTAAAAAAAAAAAAGGAAAATTCACTTTAGGCATCACAAATGTTATAGGTAGAAATGTTGGAAACAAGGGGTTTGGCTTTAAGCTCGGCCTTGCTTCGGTCTCATCTCTTTTAAATACATGAGGGCACTAAAAATATTATCTATAAACATCTGTGGCCTACACGATCCTAAAAAAAGGCAAATAGTAGCATTAGGATTACGGTTTGGGGGGCAGACATCGAGTGCCTCCAAAAAACGCACATAGAGGGGGCTCAGTGACAACTTTTGAACTCACATGGTTATAGGCTTATTTGCGCAACTTCACAGGGGGTTCGGGGGTGGCTTTTTTAGCTGGAGGTAATAGACCGATTTTTAGTCGATCTAAAACTGACAATTTTGGGAGATGGGATATTACGGAATGCCAGTATGACAAGGGTTTAAAATGTACATTATGTACGATCTATGGGAGTAATAGTGACGATCCGGCTGTTTTTGATGTAGTCTCCAATGAACTTACACACTGGCCTCTACCGATGTTGGTATGCGGGGATTTTAACATTAATCTTGCTAATAATTGGTCGATCAAAGACGAATGGGTGTACAGAGGCCGCAAGCCATATGTATTCAAATCCTTAAAAAATCTATGCCTCACACATGGATTGGTTGATGGTTGGCAGATATCTAAACCCAATGATACAGGGTATACCTTTTTCTCTAACCCACACTCTTCCCACGCTAGAATTGATTTTGTGTTTATGTCTAACTCCCTTAAGACCAAATGTCAAATGGAGAAGCTGCCCCGTATACTCTCTGATCATAATCCCTAAGTTTGCTCATTAAATGTAATGCCGGCCAAAGCTGAGGCCATTACTTGGTCCTTTGAAAAAATCCTTCTAGAGGATGATAAATACCGGACCCATATGAAAGAATGGATCCCCAATTTCTTAGCTTATAACTCTGGCAGCACTCCGATTGATATAGTTTGGGACACCCTGAAAGCTGGAAATCGTATTGAGACCATACAGTATTCTAGGAGCGCCAACAAAGTTGAGAGAGAGATAATGGGTGGCCTGCAAAGTAGTCTTCGGCAGGAAGAAGAACTATCAAGAGTTACTAGGCGGGCCAATACGGCTGACGAAATCTCCAAAATACAAAGTCAGATTGCAATTACTAAGGCGGCTATTACCAATATTTTTGTCGAGAAAACTGTGAGGAAAGCTGCTGCCAGGAAAGAGCTGGTTTATGAAGTTAATGAGGTAGTGGCACATCAGTTAGCCGTGCGCATGCGACAACAAGCCACCTCTAATCTGATTTGTGAAATACACGATCCAGTAGAAGGTTCTTTATCTGACCCAGAGCTTATTAAAGAAGCCTTTTGGAGATTTTACCGGACTTTGTATACGGAGGAAGGACGAGGGGCTATAACGGAGATAGAAAAATACCTAGAGAGCTGTGACTATGACAAACTAGATGAAGCAGACCAGCACTTGCTGGGACGATCTCCCAATATGGAAGTGTAGTGTAGTTCCTATTATCCCACTAGGCTCTGCGCATTGGAATAATATCTTCAATAGTATAGACCTAGGGCAGAGGTTAACTAGGTCTTCTACCGACGATATTAGACTTAAAGTTTTGTGTTTGCCAGCTAGCTCAGAGTTCACTAGAAACTTTCTCGAATAGGCAAGGAGGATTTTAACCTCCCTGGATAGACAAGAAGGGATTTAGTTTCTGACAACCATAGAACATGACAACTTTGCTCTCCCCTAATCAAGAGTGTATCTCTAGAGTCGTGTGAAAACAATAGACAACTTATTTTACTCAGTCAGTACGTGCATTCTTAGTTTCACCAGTTTGTAGAGAAATAAGAGATGGGCGTGGTTCAATAAAAGATGTTATTTATTGATCAGTCTCTTTTCTCATACTAGAGAAATGATTCGCTATTATTGCAATACTTATAGTTAAGTAAAGTGCATACAGTAGAGACAGAATTATAAAATAATACTGCAAAAGCATTGATATGGTTTCTGAGCCATATGATACTTTAAAATGGATAAAATAGATATATACATATATACATTTGACTAATCGTACTCAACTGGTGCTTCTAACCACGCCTACCCCAATGTACCTGACCTAAGCCTAATACGTGGGCGGGAGTAGATAAGTAGCAGTTTAAGTTAAGTTTGTTTTGCCAAGGGTCTGATTCGAGAATTCTCTGCAAGGGGTTTATTCAGTTCTGTACCTGAGATCTAGAATGATGGAGGGCTGGTATCTCTTATCCCAGGTCTTGATATTCCAGCTGCCTGCGAGGGCTGCTTGGAAGCGCCGGAGCTGGATTTCTCAGCAGGAGAAAGGCAGCGTCTCGTTCTCAGCGCGTCAGGAAGGCGGGGCAGCGTCTGTGGGCTTCGCTCTCTGCTGGGCTCCTCAGCACGTCTCGCTGCTCCGATCTCGTCACCACCGCATGTGTTTGCTTAAGGCAATGTCGGTAATATTTATACCTGAAAGGTGCCGAGATTGACGTAAGGATGGACATATATACGTCAATAAGGATGTCATATGAACGGGCTCGTTCGCACATTCTTTTGCTGAAGTTCTCGGTGAAATCAAAACAATGGCTATGGGAATTTCCCAGGTCGCTGTAGGTTTGATTTGTTTTGAGAACTCCGTATGCCTTATCAGGGGCTGGAGGAATATCGCTTGTCTAATTAGATGGCATGCGTTATGACCTAATCAGATAACGCGCTTCTGTGCCGTGGTGTGGCTTAATCAGATAACGGTTTTTGCACCGTTGGATGGCTGCTAGTTAATTATTAACCAAACCAGGGTCAGGAATAGGGGAATCGATACAGTACCTATAGGAATACATCACACCCACTCCACGTAGACTATGTTCATATTTACAAATCTAGGCATAGTGAATATCAGTAGCGTTTGTATATACCGTATCACCCCAAAAATACATTTATATGCTTTCCGGAAATTGGATTTTTCTTAGAATATATGAAACACAACCACATATACTGTCACGTATACTATAAGCACAAGCTGTCTAATAATGCTAAACATATAATGCATATTTTAAATTCAGCATGAATAAATGCGAAAACTACACATGAAATGGCTCTTAATACAGAAAAAAAAAAGTGCGAGACCATTTCATCACAATCATAAATTTATGTATAACAGTGCTAGCATAGCGAATGTCTTGTGACTACCTAAAAATAGAAATTTAGTTCTCTAAGAATAATGTCTACTTTAAGCAGAAGAGAAGTGTCCCAAAAATCGTAAATATTTTCGAATTGGGGAAAAGTTCTTGCAGTCTGAACAAAAATTGAGAAAAAAATGTTCATATCGCTTTTCTTCAAAAAGTTGAAGGCCAAAATCAGGATGTGGGGAACTCCAAGTGCTAGTTTGCTCAAAGTTATTCCTGCTGCTCTGGTGAAAACATCATATCATTTAGACTGTTGAAAAAACTGTCAACAGCTTCTTGCGTAAGTTCCACTAATTCGGAAAAAGATGTTACCATGCATTCATGAGCTTGAGCATGATTGCCTCCATTGATGTTTTGATCAGCATAGCTGACTGAAGGTCGTACCTGATCGATGCTGCTTTCATCTTGTACTTCACTACCCTTCAATCGTAGTGGTGAAGACGCCACGAATGCCGTCATCAGGATTGGTAGCCGCTGGGGACAGCACAATGCATGAGCCGTTACCGGACCGAACAAGGTATCTGCATCCATTGGCACATCCGATTGTAGTGCCAGACAGGTGTCCAACACGCATTCTTCGCCGCATAGCAAGCATCTTAATACAGGCATAACACAATTTTGCCACATTGGATTAAATGAAAGAAACCAAGTCATGTTCAGGTCTCTAAGCCGGGATAGTCCAAGGATTTTAGTCACCCGGTCCCGGTAGCCAATAGCTAGGATCATTTCTTCCCTTGTCGCAGGTGTTTTGTCTGTGACACGGTTTGCCATAGCGGAATAACAGGATCAAAAATAGAATACCCGCTACTAGTCCTAAAAGGAGAGGGAGTCCCCCAAAAATGGAATGGACAAAGTCTGGAAAAATACCCAGGATGGCTTTGAATGGAGTTAAAGCACCCGAAAACACTGCTTTAAATACACTGGAGATCCCAGTGGTATCAGAAATATTTAAGATTTCGTTCAGTATTTCTGCGAAATGTATGGGGGAATTAGTTGATAACAATGAATGAATCTCTTCTGTTGTCCTTGCAACTTGGAGATCATACGTTTCTTTTGATGACGTGAGCCTCGTCGGCGTCTGTAGGAGCACAGTCTTCATTCTGCCTAGAGTATCTATTCGAATAGAAGCAATTTTCAAATCGGGCCATAACCTTGCCTCCCTGTCTACAGAGTCGCTGGGGAACAATACATGTTCACAGCACATGACCTTCCTAGTCACATTTATGAGATAAGGTTTTCCGGGCAGCAAACTACAACATCTGCGATCTACAATTAGAATGTAACTCCCGTTCGAGAGTCTCCTAAAGAATGGTTCTATTCGTGTTGCAGGTGTGCCTAGCTGGTAACATGAAAGGTTATTTGAAGTCCCTTCACAGGCTCCGTGCAAACTAATACTCGGACACAGAAGTGTACCGCTCAGTGATCTTGCACAATTATCGCCACTGAGAAACACTTTCTGGCCTTTATTGCTGACACATTTGTGTGTATAGGGCAAGTTCCATATTGACTTAATGTATCCTTTACCCAACCTTTCATACTGGCCTGCCGGTATATATTTTTGGCAGAATTGAAACTGGAAAGTAGTTATCGGAATATTTATTATTCCATGTATTATCCATTCAATGACAGGTCGTTCTGACATTGTCAATGGTAATCTCTCAAGTTTTTCAATGCTCAGAATTGTATAGTCAGCACCCTTCTGTGCCAAACTGATTTGTTTATCAGTGAGATTAAAGATATTAAATAATGACGTTGTGTTGATTAAACGCCAAGGCACATAGCCAGAACGCAAATTTTGTAACGTCCAGCCTAGCTGTACAATAGAACGCAATTGGGACTGACCGTGTTGTAACATCAGTAAGTCTTGCGATATTATATCGATTGCTGAAGACACAATGCTGTCCAGAGAATATATTCTGGAGGACAGAGTCATTAACCCATTGTCCACAATAGAATGATTTTTCCAAATTAATACGGTCAATTTCCCGTATTTTTTCTGCTGTCTCAATTTGAGTTACTTTCCAAATTTCGTTATAAGCTGCATATATAGAGGCCGCTATGAAACGTTTTTGACGCTGTTTGCGTGGTCCCAATATGAAATCACGCAAGTCAGCACCTTCTGTAAGTAAAGTTAGGTGTTGCTTAATTTCAGCCAGTGTGGACGTTTGTAGCCATTGAAGGCAGAGCTTGCCCACACTGTAGGTTGTTACTATCCCTGGATGTTGTCTTTGGGAATATCTAGGGTCTGGCCTAGTCAATGTGAACCCCTGTTCTTTGTTCAGGAATCTGTCTTGACAGTTGTTTGTATCTGTGGGCCAGATCAACCATTTTTTCCATTCAGGATGTGTTCTGTTTTGGTTTAATATATGGTTTACGTCTATCGCAACATCTATAGAACTATTACTGTTCACTGTTGGCTTTGGAATAGACGGTTTGTTCAAATCTTTGATTTTGGCTAAGCCAAGACAGGTAGTTTGTTGAATGGTGTCATTCAAAAATATAATTTGTTCTGGGATCATGCAGGCTCTAAACAATGATTCTATACCCTGTACTTGCCAATCTCTTGTACCCCAAACAGTTTTTGCTTCAATATTATTGTTCCAGAAATCAAACCCAAATGTATTCATTTGTTCAAAGAATGAATAGGAATATATCAATTTTGTGTTTGTAAGCATGGTCTTCATACCTGTCTTATTTGCCAATTTGAAATAAAATGTTTCTGCATTACTTGTGTTAAACCCTGAAAAGTATGAATATTTATCATAAAATGTTTTCAAGCTATCTTTTGGAGGAGTAGCACAATGTTCCCATTGGTTATAATTTAAAACATTTCTAGGTTGAGCAGATTTATGTAGATAATGGTTACCATAATGGTTGTAGCAGAACATCTGATCATAATTAGACGAACCCTGCAAATAATCATGTTCTGTGAATTTAGCAGACATAACAAGATCAGACATCATATCATTGATACTTTCAAAGTCCCAATCATCTGTAAATGAGCTTGGTTTTACAAAGTCACTCAATGAGATCTTGAATTGGTGAGGATACTTCAGGATTTCAACCGGACCATAGATTTCATAATCAGTTTTGTCCCATGCTACACCGCCTGGTATGGGATTGGCTGTGAAGTTTACTGAAGAAAGTTCTCTTTTCTCGATGTGTGAAGATGTGTGTGGTTTAAGGACCAAGTTGATTTTCTGGCTTGCTGTGTCCATTTTAGCATATTTCCCCTCAATGAAATGTCCCAAACATAGTACTAGGATGAGCCAAAGAATGAGGATAAATGCACCGAATGCCACCCAAAATTCAATCCATGGAGAGATCAGATAGGTTTCTTTCAGCTGTTGAAAAAGTTCCTTAGCTTTGTCTTTAAAAGTTTTTGTTGATGGCTGTTTTTTTGCTTCACTCAGGTCTTCAGATGAATCATCGAAGTTGATGAAGTAGCCGGATGCTGTTCTGTCAATTGTTCCAATTGTTTTTGGATTTTGCTTTCTTTCATTAGCAAAGTCTGCAGTTACATCATCATAGGTTGTTGTTTCTTGATTAAAAGTTTTAATTTGGGTTTTAAGAGGTTCAAGTTCCATTGCTTTGTTGCATAGTCCTTGCTGATTCACTGTAGATTTCCCAAATGTGATCAGTCTTCCATTTTGAGCCTCTGTATTCGTAGCAAACATTGGTGTCCTGCTACTTCTTGGGAGTCCACTTGGCCTACTGTTTGTTATCGGCCACATGATTGTGGTTTAACCAGGTCGATGGATACAACTCGGTTCTCCTTTTTACCAGCAAGGGGCGGTAGTACTACTGATCTTGTCCCGTTGACAGACAAGACAGGAACTGCTTTTCTGTAAGAAGGCCCAAATTCCTTCTTTACCGCGATCTTTTCTCTGACTAGATCCCCGACTTTTGGAATCCAGACAGGCCTTGCTGGGACAGGTGGTTTCTCTTCAGTGGTTGTTGGCTGTTGTTTCAGTTTTATGTTGCTCAGGTCTTTTCTTGTTTCATTTAAGTCCTGCAAAATAGCCAAACGATCTTTGATATCAAAGCTTTTGTCTTTAACCACTGAAGTCTGACTATCAAGATCTTTGATTATCATTCTAGTCCCGAACAATAGTTCGTACGGACTGAACCCTTTCAGAGAATTCCTTGGCAGGTTATTTAGACTGCGTTGGACACTTATTAGAAGTTTGACCCACCCAGCACCCGAACCTAATACCTTTTCCGTTATAGATTGCTTTATGTCTTGGTTTTTTCTTTACACCATCCCGTATCCCTCAGGAAGGAAGTGAGAAGAGTCCCGCTATGCTATGCTCATTTGGCCATGTTTCCCCATAAGCTTGAAGGCTAAAAGGAATACATTAGTCAAAACGTAGCATGCTCCTAGCGTATATGCCATTATAGACTCGCAAATCCTTGTATAACAGTCCAGACGTCAGCCGAGCGCTGGGGTCTACATTATAAGTGAAAATTAGTCTTTTTATGTTAATATAACGCTTTTTTTTCATGATGGGGGCTTTCTTATTGTTGTTTTTTATCTGGAGTGAAATGCCATGGCAATAGTCCTCCCCGCTCGCCACTGCGATCTCTATTGCAGTCTGGGCAGTTTTTTACAAAAATGTGATGATGCAGGCTCATGCCTGGCCACCAGTACACTGATTGTAATTCCTCCAGAGAATCTTTTTGTTTAAGGTGTCTGAGACCCTCACCCATATGTGCGTCTGCTATTAACAAGCCTCTCCTGTCCGTGTTTGGAATCACTCTATCCCCCACTCCAGGGATTCGAGCAAAAGGGACTGAGTTTGCATCGATTATATATGTATAATTGAGTGGATAATTGATCGGTAGCGCCGAGCAGTCGCCTTTTGATGACGTTTTTACCGCCAGCATAGTTTCACCGTCAATGTGTTTTTCTGTATGCTTTTTGTAGCTACGGAAGCCGGTTTAGTTGCTACCGCTGTGGCTGTCTCAGCCAATGAATTCCCTGCAACGTGAACGCCATCACGCTGATGACTCAGTGAATGTATCACGTGAGTTTTTGGTAGTTCTTTCTGTAAAAGAGCTACTTGTTCCCAAAGCACTTTTTGCTTTATTGTTGCACCTGTGTCATCTTTGTAATCGTTTTGAATCCATTTCTTTAAATTGTTATTGTACGTTTTGACGCAGTAATACGAATCGCACACAATAAGTGTCGGGAATTCGCGATCGGCATTATCTAGCGCCATTTTTAATGAAATTATTTCCGTTTGTTGTTCTGAATTATTTTCCACTGAGTGTGTTTTTGTAAGTAGAGGTCTTAATTTACCTCCGCGCCACACTTCTTTTACAATTTCGCATGTGGCGTTGTAAGCCAGCTCTCCCCAAACTGAGGGTTGAGCATGTCCGTCTGTATATATTACACAGGCGTACTGTCGTAAAGGCAGAATGTCGATTGGCAGAGGGTATTCTTTCTCATATTCTAGATATTTTAATTCTTTCATTTCCGGGTCAAAATAGTATTTTACTTTGTCTGTAGCAACAGAATTTACCCATTGTATCCATTCTGGATTTAGTGCAGTTGTCGGTAAATTACATGGTGTTGTTAATGCCTCAAAAGCTGATTCTGCTGTTCTGTCTGTAACCTGTCTACCGTCTGCTTGGTATTTTTCCTTTGCTACAGCTGTCTGAACTGCATGAACAATGTTTTCCTTAATGCTGAACCTTTTTTCAGCTTCTGTGTACAAATGTGATTTGTATGCAATAGGTACCTTTTCTCCCTCATTAGAGGTCAGGTATGTGAATCCGCATCTTCCTGGGATGACTCGAATCACAAGGTTGCGTGTGTTGTCACGTGTTTGTAATTTTGTTTTAACTAACATATCTGTTTGTAAAGATCTCAAAATTTCTGTGTGTTTTTGAGTCCAATTGATTCTTTTAAAATCTGGTTTTATTAGATCATAGAGAGGTTTAATTCTCTCTGCATAATTTATAATGTAAGTTCTACCGAAATTCAGGAAGCCTAGAATTGATTGTAGGTTTTTTAGTGTTCTGGGTGCTTGGATTACAGCACATTTCTCTAGGAAATTGTCAGCCAGGCTTTTGCCTTCACTTGATAGTTCATATCCTAAAAATAGGACTGTTAGATGGGCAATTCTTGACTTTTTAAAGTTGAATTTGTAACCCTCTGCCGCGAACCCAAGTATTATGGTGTTCACTCTCTTCAAGTGAGTATCCAAGTCATTGTCTGTTAGATAGATGTCGTCGACATAAGATAATGCCTCGTCATCATAGGTTTGTAGTAACTCTGTTACCCTCGCTGAGAATAATCCTGGGCTGTTCTTGAACCCCTGGGGCAAACGACAGAAATTCTTTTGCGTGCCATTTATTGAGAACGCCGTCAAATATCTGCTCTCTGGTGCTATATTTTGACAAAAGAAACCATTAGAAATGTCTAAGGTTGTTTTGTATTTTTTGCGCACTATGTTATTCATTAGTGCAGCACTGTGCAAGTTTTGTACTGCAAATGTTTTGCAACATGAGTTAAGGTGTCTGTAGTCCAAAACAAGACGATATGAATTGTCTGGCTTGGAGACAGGAAACAAAGGGTTGTTCATTTGTGAGGTGCAAGTTTCAATCACCCCCTGGTATTCAAGTTGATCTAAGATCTCCTTTACCTGTTTTTTAGCTTCTTGCTTAATCGGGTACTGCCTCTGGGCAGTAGGTTGTGATTTTAACTGGATTTTGTGAGGAGGAGAGTCCTCATCCCATCCCACATGATTTTTATATAAGGCAGGGGCTTGAGCTACTGCCCACTTTCTTGCAAGTGTATATTTTTAATGAATTGGAATATGGTTTGAGAAGGCAGGCATAATTATTTCTTCGCCATGTGGGCACTCCCTGACAAACTCTGGAGGCCAGTCTTGTTCAGCTAGAAGGATGTCATAGCCCTTGGACAAATTGTCCCAAAATAGTCCCCTTATTTTTCTAGTCTTATCCCCCTCTATACGCAATGTTATTTCATATATTTTATGAGGTTTGCTAACTCTGGTATCTGCAGTTTCCACCTGAATGTATTCATTCGTGTCCACTGTCTCCAGATGATTCATAAGGACTTTGCGAGCTATGCTGACTTCTGCTGCGCTGTCTAGCATTGTCTGAGCCCATTCTCCGTTTTTCAGCTGTGTCCTCAGTATTCTCGGCATTATTTATTACTTTAATACTGGCTACCTTCTTTTTGGGAAATTGTAATTTTTTATTCAGATGAGCAGGTTCTTTGTCTTTGGACTTGACGTGCTCTTTCCTTTGTTCTGATCGTCCTCTTCTTTCCGATTTCTGCGTGGAAGTCTGAAAAGATTGAGAGGGACGTGTATCAATATCTTGATATCTATCAGGTTTCTTTATATTATCCCTATTTCTAAGGTTGTATTTTTTCACAGAGGGCTCCCGTTGGGGAGACTTGCGTCCTTGTTCGGGAGATCTTTCTCTCTGCCAAGGAGACCTTCCTCTGGACTGGAATCTTTTTTCTTTAGGATTGGATTGTTTATTTCCATCCCAGCTCTTTTTTTGATTATTTAAATTATTTTTTATAAATACCTTTTCAGGACTTTCAACTAGTTGGGGTTTCACTGGTATTCCACCCAAACTATCTCTTCCTAGTTCTTCATAGGATTTTTCTATGATTCTGGCAATTTCAGATGGTTGGTCTGCTATATTTGTCTCTTTTAACCTCTGGCGAATCGCCACATTTGCTGCTTCTCCCTTTATGTTGGCTAATAATATTGCCGAGACCTGCTTGAAATCTTTCAGTAATTTCATACCGAGAGTTAAGGCGGGCTCTGGACCGTATTCATCTTGAATCTGTTTTAGCACATCTGGTATTACTGACATGGATGGTACACCATGTGTTTTTGTGTAAATGGAAGCAAAGACTGTTCCCCACGTGTCACAGTCCTCCACATGTGGTGTGATTCCCATTGGAAGACAGATAGTCAGAATCCTATTGTGGTTCTGAAATTCTGGACCCTACCATTGTCCCGGTATCGAGGTCCAATACCCGTGTCCCGAAACATCAACGTACCATGACGAATTTGGTGTCGACGAACCGATAATGATTAGGACATCATTCCTATGCATTTGCGTCATGATCGAGGCATGCTAACACCCCTGAATCGTAATTTCCGTCCCGACCCCCCAGACTCCATTTTGTAAACGGTATCCATCTTGTGTCTTGCCCTCATGATAAGTCAATTAAAGGTCGAGCTTGATCTAAAAGGACACGTCCACCTTCCCTGACTTCCCCCTGACCTGTCCCAACTGACTCCCTTGCCTCCAGCCAAACCTGTTTAGGCAGCTCCTCGCCCAGTGGCCAAACACGATAGCATCAATGCACAACATACCACAAACCATTCACCACATACAGATCATGTTTTCTACACACATACACACCTGTCCACGCTCCCTGTTTATGGCCAGTTTTATTACTAGGAGGTGCCTTCTTTTATTGGGGTTTCACCGATATCTGATGGGAATTCCGGGCCTGGCTAGGTAATCTATCACGAATTGGACATCTAAAATACGGGCTTGCCTACATGACTTCGCTCTTTTGTATTATTGTAGAAATATGTATATAGCCATATCATAAACTCAAGAATTCTTGCTTGCAGCTATTATTTTTGTATATAAGGAGAAGGCTGGTTCTGTAAAAACGAACAGTCTCCTGAGAACACATGACCCGTGCTTGTCGTGCTTCTAGGACACCTGTTACTTGGTAGCTATCAATAAAACTTGATCTCTGACTGCGACTAGAAGACTCCGTGTTTCTGTGGTCCGAAACAAGGGGGAACTCAGAGGTCTTCGGGTGTTATCCCCTGACACCACCGGGTTCTTAAAAACCAGGCACCTCAGTTGGCGCCCAACTCGGGGCGGTATCAAGCGGCGACGGTCCAAGCCAGATGTTCGTGAGGAGCTTCGTGTGAAAATTCCGGAGGACGGCCAGCCACTTCAGCGACCCCTGTATGTCGACGTGGTTCCGAAGGTCTTTGCTGCGAGGTTCCCCGTGTCCCGACGGCTACGAAGGACTGCTGCCATGACTATCGCCTTGTTTTGGACCCAGTGATCCTTGGTAGAGCGAAACGATAGACGAGTCTTCTAGCGACGTCACCGATCTTCAAATACTTCAGTTAAGTATAAGTGGAGCATCTCCCAGTCCTTAGTTTGTCCTTAGTTTTTGGTATCCTTGAGATACGCTTTGATTTGGTACTTGCAAGCCCCAAAGCCGAAGGACTTGTGTATTCACGAGAAATATCGTAACAGATAATCCTTTGAAGTTTGAAGCTAGACTAGTGAGCAAAGATGCCTGGTTTTAGCAGACTTGGAAACTTGTTTTGTCTTGGTTATAGTAAGGACTCCCGATTAGAGGATTCCTGTCCGGTTCCTCCGATTGGAACTCCAACATATGAGCTCTATGTAAAGCACGGCGTAGGTCCTATCACATATAATGAAGTGTGGATAAAATACACCCGCAAGGATGGTGTTTTAAAATGGCCCCAATATGGTAGTTTCGACTCAGAAATATTAGATAACTTAGAGGTCAAATTATTCAAGAGAAAAGCCCGGCCGGCGATGTTTGACTCTTTCCGCCTATGGCGCAAAGAAGCCAAACAGAAAGAAATAAAATTAGCAAAAAAGAATAAAAGAGGTATGTCAATGGTGCAAGCTGCCGTTGGGGATAACGAGGAAGAGCAGGAAAACGAACAAATACTTCGGAGCAAGAAACTAGCAGTAGATAAATGCTACCCGATGTTACCAAATAAGGGACAAGGTCAAGAGGAGAGATCCGAGAAAGATCCATTAATGTCCCACTTATTAAGCTCACCTCCACCGTATGCGTTAGACGCTACTACAACGCCAAAGCGTTTTTCTATACCACGCCCCGGCGCACGAAACACAGCTCTTGCACACACGCCAGCTACTCTTCAGCTGGTTCCTACTTCTCCGGCGCAGCCTTCTCAAGGGCCGCCATCTTTGCTACATACTCCATCTACTTCTACGACTTTGCCTACAGCTCCAGCTATTGTCTATGATACTATGTCTGCGACTACTTCAACTTCCTCTACTATTGCCTCTACTTCTTCTTTGCCTCAGCCTGTTTTTTCTGATGCGTTTGCCCCTCCGCAAGCTTCTCCTTCTATTAGACAAAGAGTGACAGGTACCGTCACTGGTCTGCTTTCACCTTTCTTCGGGTCGCCTAAAACGACCCCTAAAACAGAACATAGACAGTTACGTAGTCAATCAACTAGCCCGTAAATGTATTACGGATACTGTTAGATATGATGTTCAGTCTGTTATGGAAGTTTTCCGTCAATGGAATGCACCCACTCAGAGATACGTATTCGAAGAAATGTGTGTATATCTGGGCAAAGAAGTGAAGACAAATGATCCCACATACACAATGAACGAACTATGGCGTACACGCTTTAAGTTCTATGAAGGTATGATTATAGGTGCAGATGTTGAGAAAGCGATAGAGTTATTGCTCTCTTATAGGAGTAAGGGAAACGTCTCTAGATCATGTCACGAAGACGATGCATCGGGCGGGAAAAGAGCGAGACAGTACCCCATGAGAGAGGTTCCTCCGGTTTGGAGGGAAGGTGATGCGAATGCGAATCCGCCAATTTTGCCTCATTTCCAGCGTGTATGGGTACATGTCCCCTGGAAAAGATCCGATGTCTTAGCACTCAAGCAGACATTGCCTGATCCTCGTAAAAACCCGACTGGGTATTATAAGGAGTTATCGCAAACTGCAAGCTCATGTATAATGAATTTAGCGGATATAGACATGCTGTTTGGGAACGTTGTTCCACACCCTCTATGGAGCAAAATACGTCATACGAACCATGACCAAGAACTAGGTGACTCATGGGCGAACATTGCCGCTATAGATGCTAGACAAATTGGTGGTTCTAAACCTGAGCCGTTAATAGCTGAACTTCCCGGTAGAATTATCGCGTACATGAAAACGATAATGCCTGAAGTACGCGTAAACTGGGACAAGCTATCTGCGTGCAAGCAGAAGAAAGATGAGAATGTGTCTGACTTTTTCACAAGATTTGAGGAGACTTTCACCGATCATAGTGGTCAGGATATGGCTACCGAGGGTGGTCAAAGATTGTTTGTAGACAAATTCGTACATAATTTAATACCTGAACTGTGTAATAAACTGGAAAAATTCAGAGAGTGATTGGGCTGTCTCTACGTCAGCTCAAATTTTAGCTACAGCCCAGTACTATGAAAATAGGCGCAAAGACGAGCTAGATAAAGTCGACAAAAAGACAAAAGATTTAAAAACTAAAGTTCTTCTCCAGCAAGCTTATCCGCCTCGTACGGCTAGTCAGCCCAATTATCAACCACAACAGCAGTATTCGAGAAACGCGCAAGGAAACGAGTTTTCCCATCAGCGTATTGCTTATGGCCCGAATCAATGTGCGTATTGCAAGGAAGAGGGTCACTTTAAAGGTAATTGTCCGGCTCTTGCGCGACGTTTGGGCGGTGCTTCAGGTGTAAGGGGAAGAGGTGTTCAACAAGCCCCTAGAGGTAGGGGCCGTGGAAATTTGACCCAGAATACCACTTCTTTTCCGCCTCAGAATTCGATGAACAGCTTTGACCAACAGAATAATGCGTCGTCCAGGTCAGCTCAGTACTATGCTGACGACTATTACCCCGAACACGAAAATGAGGGTAACGATTGCTAGGACAGCCATGGACGAAGAGAGGGAGTTGTTTCAGTTCCAGTAGATCAGAATGGACCTTATGTCAAGGTAATTACGTCAGGAGTGTCAGAGCCATTTCTGCTGGATACTGGTGCTACAAAAAGTTCTATCATGCACTCGAAACTTCCTGGCGCACCTTTGTCTGGCGAAATGAATGTTTCAGTAGGTTTCTCTGGCACCCCTGTTAGAAACCCGATCTCCAGTCCTGTATCTCTTTCTATTGGCCCATGCGAATTAGAAGCACCCCTCATTTTGACAACAGGTTGCGGTGAAAATTTGTTAGGCTTGGATTTGCTAAAAAGGTTATATGCGACTTTGTACTGTTCACCATTGGGAGTACAACTTACTCTAGGTAAGAAAGTCATTTCTCCAATGTATGTGTCAAAAGAAAATATTGCAACTGAATTGTCGTGTCTTCCTGATGTACTCTGGGCAAACGGTTCTAATGATGTAGGTCGTTTGGAGATAGCACCGTATGTCATAACATTGAAAGCCAACGTTAGGTTACCACGCATTCCCCAATACAAAATATCTAGCGAATGTGAAAAGGCGTTATTGACGATTGTCTATGACATGATTGATAAAGACGTCATCGAAGAAACAACAGGAAATGTTTGTAACAGTCCAGTCTTACCTGTTTTAAAGCGTACGGATCCTTCACAGCCCCCTGTGTATAGGTTCGTGATCGACCTAAGAGAAGTAAACAAGATAGTTATCCCACAGTTTCCAGTTGTCCCCGACATTACTGCTTTATTGACGATGGTTCCAGCTTCAGCAAATTGGTTCTCGGTGATTGACCTGAAGAACGCTTTCTTCAGCATCCCGATTGCTGAGGAGAGTAGGGATATTTTCGGATTTAATTTAGGAGGACGAAGTTTCCGCTTCAAGTGCGCTCCTCAAGGCTACTGCGAAAGCCCATCAATATTCAGTCAGGCCCTGAAAACACAACTAGACACGATTGTTCTACCGAATGGTTCAACTCTGATTCAGTACGTAGACGATCTGCTGATCGCTGCAGACACTGAAGAGATTTGCAAGAAAGCTACGTTATCATTATTACGTAACTTATGTGACATGAAGCACAAAGTCTCTCTTTCCAAACTACAATTTTGCCGACAAGAAGTAACCTACCTAGGTCACATCTTGTCGAAGGAGGGAAGGAGACTGACACCAGAAAGAATACAGGCAATTGCAGAACTGAGTGCCCCAAGAACACAGAGAGAGGTTCGAGCCTTCTTGGGCATTACATCGTACTGTAGACAATGGATACCGAATTTCTCACTACTAGCTAAACCCTTGCTGGCACTACTCTGTAAAGACACGCCAAATCCTATGCCTTGGTCTGAAGATTGCCAGACGAGTTTCCACGAGTTGCGTGATGCATTGTGTTCGGCTCCTGTGTTGGGAAACCCCA
Organism: Lissotriton helveticus; assembly: GCF_964261635.1. Taxonomy (NCBI): domain Eukaryota; kingdom Metazoa; phylum Chordata; class Amphibia; order Caudata; family Salamandridae; genus Lissotriton; species Lissotriton helveticus. The sequence continues at coordinate 428,618,702 of NC_136068.1, forward strand.
ACTACAGTAAGCCTTTTACATTATATGTCCATGAGAAGTAAGGTTGTGCCTTATCAGTTTTAACACAACATTTTGGGGACAGACAGCGCCCATGCGCGTATTTTTCGGCAACTCTAGACCCTGTGGCTAAAGCCCTACCAAGTTGTCTGAGGGCTACCGCCGCAGCAGCTGTCTGCATCCGACAATCCGCTGGATTAGTCATGAATAATACTCTGATCGTTATGGTTCCGCATGCAGTAGACATTTTACTAAACAGGACGAAGACACAACACCTTACCAGCGCTCGACTATCCAGTTACGAACTTACGCTGCTAGCAAGTCACATCCACATAAAGAGGTGCGATACACTGAATCCCGCAACGTTATTACCCACTCCGACAGAAACAGACAAGATTGATAACCATGACTGCTGTTTTAGGACAGAAGAAGAGACAAAAGGGAGAGTAGACTTACAGGACACTCCCCTTCCTGAATGCAACGATACTTTATGGGTTGATGGTTCATGTTTCAAGCTGCCGAATGGTGATACGACTGCAGCATATGCCGTAACGACATTACACACCATTATAGAGACCGCGCGCATTTCCCATAATTCTGCACAAGCTGCAGAGCTAATTGCGCTTACCAGAGCATGTGTGTTAGCGAAAGGAAAGCGAGTGAATGTGTACACTGACAGCCAATACGCCTTTGGTGTGGCTCACAGTTTTGGGAGACTGTGGCGTGAACGTGGGTTTCTTACGTCACATGGTGCAAAGATACAACATGGTCAGCTAGTTAATGAGCTCCTCCAGTCACTGACCTTGCCACTACAAGTTGCCATTGTAAAATGCAGTGCACACAAAAAGATTCAGGATGATGTTGGCCGCGGGAATGCATTTGCAGACGAGGTTGCAAAAGAGACTGCAAGGAACACAATGAGTCGAATGTATGTTGTAGGTCCCGCTAGATGGATTACTGATGTAGGAATGTGTGAGGACACCATCGAAAGCGTGAAATCTATACAAGCCGAGGCAACTGAGAAAGAGGTGAATGAATGGAGAGAAAGTAAGGGTAGGTTAGATGCGAATGGTTGTTGGGTCGAATTGTCAGAACACCAGCGATGGCTACTACCTAACGCATATGTACTTGCAGTAGTAACAATGGCTCATGGATTTGCGCACATCAGTTCGAAAGGAATCTGTAAAGTATTGGCCCCAGTATGGCAAAACAGCAATATTCCGAAATATGCAGAGAATGTGGTCAGAAACTGTATGGTGTGTTTGAAGTACAATCCCAGTAGGGGAACCCCAACTCCAGCTGGTCATTTTGCGCCTTCAACGTATCCGTTCGAGGTTTTGCAGCTCGATTTCATTCACATGGAGAGATGCAACAATCTGAAGTATGTGCTCGTTGTTGTTTGCGCTTTCTCCAGGTGGTTGGAAGCGTACCCCCTTAAAGACAATACTGCCTTGTCAACTGCCAAAGCCCTTGTCAAAGAGTTCTTCCCGAGAGTTGGCATGCCTAGAATCGTCTGGAGTGATAATGGAAGTGAATTCGTAGGACGCGTGATGAAGAGAGTGTGTGAATGTTTAGGCATACAACAAAAATTCCACTCTGCGAATCACCCCCAATCAGCTGGATTGGTAGAGTGCTACAATGGCACTTTAAAGCTCAAATTAGCCAAGATCCAAGCCTGTACAGGTCTTAAATGGCCTGACGCCTTGCCCCTAGCACTCTTGTCAACCAGAATGACAGTCCATTCCAGATTAGGACTTAGCCCCCATGAGATAGTGTTTGGCCGCCCAGCCAATGTCTGGGGCGTGCCAAGGCCAAACAAACTCAGCGAAATAGAGCACCCCGTACTGCTTGACTATTTGTGCGAATTGACAACTAAATTGCGTGTTTTACACCAACAGGTTCACAGTTCCTCTCCACCAGCCTCTGACGATCCAGGTCACTCCATCACACCCGGCACGTGGGTCTTGGTGCGGAATTTCCAGCGCACAAACAACGGACAGCCGAGGTGGACCGGACCTTACCTGGTACTTCTTTCCACGAGATCAGCGGTTCGGGTGGAAGGCAAAAAGAACTGGGTGCACGGGACCCATTGTAAACGGGTCCCTCTGCCCCTTCCATACGACCGGTGGGTCAACGAAGGAATTGCCGACTCCGAGACAGAATCCATACCTCGTTTCATCCCTTTCAGCGATGCACGTTTAAAAGAAACTGGTACCGAAAAGGAGAGTGATCATATTTTACAAGGATTTGTGCCACAGTCTATGCAGTTGGACACTACCGAACCTGAGACATTGTTTGAAGACCACACCGTACCTGGGAAACAACAATATAATCTAAGGTCAAGACAAAGAGACTAATAAAAAAAAAAAACGAATGTGATTTTCCCTTCCCCCAAGAACTATTTTTGATTTTTCAGCTCTCTCACTCTCAGGAAACTTGCTCATTTTTTGATTTTCGAACCGCCATCCGGTTCTGCTGCTAGGGTCGCGGTTGAAGGCTGGGGAGTGCAACTGGGGACGTTTAGGTCAACGGTTCTGGTTGGTCCAAGGGAGTTACCCCGGACTGAACAGAGCGCACTCCCTGGCAGAACCAACCTACCACCGCGGGCAGCAACTAGAGGATGGAGTTTCCTAGGGTAAAGAGACCTACCAGACTCCCGAACATTGAAAGACAACTATGCACTGTACTGGCCAAAAGAAGGTTTTTGATAACATGTATTTTAATGTTGTGTAGCATAACGATGTTTTTGACTGGTTATACTCTATTCGTATTCCAAGTTACTTTTTCAAATGACACCCGGCCACAGCCTCCTCCTACTATCTCTCCACACTACTTTCACCCTCTACCTGAACACGAATCTGCCAGAAGACTCGAATTTGTAAATAACTCATTCATTCAACTCCTACACCAACACCAGTCCATCATGAACACATCGAACTGTTGGATATGTGGACTCATGCCACACACAACGGATAAGGGTATCCCATACTTCATCCTGCCTTTCAGTTATTATGGTTCTCTGTGGGCTTTCCAGACCATGTTCCTATTCGCCCTAGAACCATACCCGACACGTTCTACTGAAAGTGATTCTAGTAACAAGGCACTAATAGCAGGGATAAGAAATATGAGTAGAGAGTTCGACACCTATCTTACGATTCCCAAAGATGAACTCACTCCGTACACTCGTTGGAACGTAACTAAATATGGGGTTTACCTGAGTAAGAGCCAGACAGCAAAGAAATCCCGCCCAGTTTGGATAGTACCCAACCGAGGTCACTTATGTTTACAAGGTATCGGCAGGGATCCCAAAGCACAATTAGGAAAGAGTATATGCACGGAAACGTATGTGTTCGCTTCCCGAACTTCCCCTATACTATTAGCAGCCAAAGGCACGTATTTCGTCTGCCATGACCAAGCTTACACCTGGTTGCCCCCTGACTTCTCAGGTACATGCTTTATCGCATTTCTGCTGCCTCCCACCTACACGGCCAGAGCAGATTACCATCGGACAAGGACAGCTAGAGGTGTCGTGAGTAAAGACGACACCGCGGGTCAGGAATTCGCTGACTTCGCAAAGGGTTTTCTGCCATTCTGGGGGCCTATGGTGAACAGCAGGAATATTCGCCAGTTATTGAGGATAGTTGAATCCGCCGTGATTACAACGGCCGGAGCTCTTGGCAATTTGACGACCGAACTTCAGTCGGATCGACTTATGACCCTTCAGAACCGAGTTGCCCTAGATATCATACTCGCCGATCGTGGTGGTGTGTGTAGAGTGATCCAATCCAGTTGGTGCATTTTCATCCCTGATAACGCACCAACGATGTACCAGGCCATCTCTAAGTTACACGAGATATCTGGTTCCCTTCACGTAGAAAAAGGGGACTGGTCCTTGCTAGGGTGGTTCTGGGGACTGATCGCTACATGGGGATGGAAAACACTGATCTTCATTAGGATGATCTTAGCACTTCTGTTTATGTTTTGCCTGTGTGTACAGTGCGCTCCTGCACTATGTGGCCTCTGTGCTACCTCATGTGTACGGAAGCCTTTGTCAAGGGACGAACTGAGCAACAGAATGATGCTACAACAGCATCTCCACAAATTCCTTCATACAGATTTAGACTCGGATTAACATGAATTATTGCCTTATATGAGGGCAAAAGGAGGGTCTGTGGTTCTGAAATTCTGGACCCTACCATTGTCCCGGTATCGAGGTCCAATACCCGTGTCCCGAAACATCAACGTACCATGACGAATTTGGTGTCGACGAACCGATAATGATTAGGACATCATTCCTATGCATTTGCGTCATGATCGAGGCATGCTAACACCCCTGAATCGTAATTTCCGTCCCGACCCCCCAGACTCCATTTTGTAAACGGTATCCATCTTGTGTCTTGCCCTCATGATAAGTCAATTAAAGGTCGAGCTTGATCTAAAAGGACACGTCCACCTTCCTTGACTTCCCCCTGACCTGTCCCAACTGACTCCCTTGCCTCCAGCCAAACCTGTTTAGGCAGCTCCTCGCCCAGTGGCCAAACACGATAGCATCAATGCACAACATACCACAAACCATTCACCACATACAGATCATGTTTTCTACACACATACACACCTGTCCACGCTCCCTGTTTATGGCCAGTTTTATGACTAGGAGGTGCCTTCTTTTATTGGGGTTTCACCGATATCTGATGGGAATTCCGGGCCTGGCTAGGTAATCTATCACGAATTGGACATCTAAAATACGGGCTTGCCTACATGACTTCGCTCTTTTGTATTATTGTAGAAATATGTATATAGCCATATCATAAACTCAAGAATTCTTGCTTGCAGCTATTATTTTTGTATATAAGGAGAAGGCTTGTTCTGTAAAAACGAACAGTCTCCTGAGAACACATGACCCGTGCTTGTCGTGCTTCTAGGACACCTGTTACTTGGTAGCTATCAATAAAACTTGATCTCTGACTGCGACTAGAAGACTCCGTGTTTCTGTGGTCCGAAACAAGGGGGAACTCAGAGGTCTTCGGGTGTTATCCCCTGACACCACCGGGTTCTTAAAAACCCGGCACCTCACTATGTTTCTCAACAGGGGTGGTATCTGGAAACACCGCCTCTATTTGAGTGATTTTTTGTGCTAGCCAGAAAGGAATTTGTTCCCGTTTTGCGGGTACCTTACCTAGACAGGACTGTATGTTCTGTGGTGTAATTTTATTTGTGTTCCCCTGATGACTCGTCAGCTGTGGAATTTTAATTGCTGGTTGGATTGTTGAAGTCCGCATTACATATTGAACTAATTGTCTATGTATTTTTATTCATTGTTTTAGCTGTGTTAAAAGCTCTGGTGCAGGCATTTCTTCAATGTCTGGATGTGGTGTATATCCGGCTAGGACCGGCCACGTTGCTCCTGGTCTACCTAGTGGACCGAGCCTGGTGATGTGATTATTATGTTTTAGGGCGCCATTAAACAAGAGCAGGGGCTCTTGGAATTTGAGTGGTATTTCCACTTCCTCGAAAGGAGTGTACTCACTAGGAGGTTCCTCTATTTTGTAATAGTGGAAGTCCTTTGTTACAGCGTTTGCTGCTGGAAAGTTTATCCATGAATAGAATACCTCTGTCTGCCGATATTCGTGTGCCTCAATTACGAATATGACTGTACCACCTCTTGGTGTCAGTCCATTTTCTATAAGTTTTAGGGTTATAGATTTCCTTATGTTGACCGGGATGAGTATTGCATCTGGGTCATTTTCCAGCAGAGTATTGTCTGCTACTAGGAGTTCAGCTGCTATTCTAGCTGTCTCCCTTTCTTCTTCAGTTTCTCACATACTATTGTCAAGAAGATTATTTTATTTATTTGCAGATCAGGTTTCTATGGAAACAAAGATTAGATGCACAATATTTTGGAACAGTGTATCCTTCAACGTTGAATAAACCAAGAACCATACATAGGAGTCTCCTCCTGCGAGGTTTGGCGGATATGACCTTTCACCCACTCCAGACGTCTTTGGAGTATTATGGGAAAAAGGGGTTCTGTGTGAAAAAGCACGACTGAGTTACTCTAATGTCTTGCGTTAGTTTTATCGCCTATCCAAACGTTGGGCGCCATGTAGTGTAGTTCCTATTATCCCAATAGGCTCTGCGCATTGGAATAATATCTTCAATAGTATAGACCTAGGGCAGAGGTTAACTAGGTCTTCTACCGACGATATTAGACTTAAAGTTTTGTGTTTGCCAGCTAGCTCAGAGTTCACTAGAAACTTTCTCGAATAGGCAAGGAGGATTTTAACCTCCCTGGATAGACAAGAAGGGATTTAGTTTCTGACAACCATAGAACATGACAACTTTGCTCTCCCCTAATCAAGAGTGTATCTCTAGAGTCGTGTGAAAACAATAGACAACTTATTTTACTCAGTCAGTACGTGCATTCTTAGTTTCACCAGTTTGTAGAGAAATAAGAGATGGGCGTGGTTCAATAAAAGATGTTATTTATTGATCAGTCTCTTTTCTCATACAAGAGAAATGAATCGCTATTATTGCAATACTTATAGTTAAGTAAAGTGCATACAGTAGAGACAGAATTATAAAATAATACTGCAAAAGCATTGATATGGTTTCTGAGCCATATGATACTTTAAAATGGATAAAATAGATATATACATATATACATTTGACTAATCGTACTCAACTGGTGCTTCTAACCACGCCTACCCCAATGTACCTGACCTAAGCCTAATACGTGGGCGGGAGTAGATAAGTAGCAGTTTAAGTTAAGTTTGTTTTGCCAAGGGACTGATTCGAGAATTCTCTGCAAGGGGTTTATTCAGTTCTGTACCTGAGATCTAGAATGATGGAGGGCTGGTATCTCTTATCCCAGGTCTTGATATTCCAGCTGCCTGCGAGGGCTGCTTGGAAGCGCCGGAGCTGTATTTCTCGGCAGGAGAAAGGCAGCGTCTCGTTCTCAGCGCGTCAGGAAGGCGGGGCAGCGTCTGTGGGCTTCGCTCTCTGCTGGGCTCCTCAGCACGTCTCGCTGCTCCGATCTCGTCACCACCGCATGTGTTTGCTTAAGGCAATGTCGGTAATATTTATACCTGAAAGGTGCCGAGATTGACGTAAGGATGGACATATATACGTCAATAAGGATGTCATATGAACGGGCTCGTTCGCACATTCTTTTGCTGAAGTTCTCGGTGAAATCAAAACAATGGCTATGGGAATTTCCCAGGTCGCTGTAGGTTTGATTTGTTTTGAGAAATCCGTATGCCTTATCAGGGGCTGGAGGAATATCGCTTGTCTAATTAGATGGCATGCGTTATGACCTAATCAGATAACGCGCTTCTGTGCCGTGGTGTGGCTTAATCAGATAACGGTTTTTGCACCGTTGGATGGCTGCTAGTTAATTATTAACCAAACCAGGGTCAGGAACAGGGGAATCGATACAGTACCTATAGGAATACATCACAGAAGAACTTGTAACTATTGTTCAAAATCTCCCGAAAGGTAAGGCCACCGGCTTGGACAGTATTCCGTTCTATTTAGTTTTTTTAGAGCAAATTAAGGATATTATATTAGAACTATTTATTCATATTTTTGAAGGGGGGGCAATCTCCTAGTTCCTGATCCAGCGCTAAAACAATAATATTCCCTAAAAAGAATAAACACCTGGATCAGCTAGGATCGTACCGCCCTATCACGCTCATTAATGCGGATTCAAAAATATATTCCAAGTTGTTGGCAAACAGGGTTGCCCCCATTGTGCATAAGGTGATTATGCGATGGCTACATGGCTTTGTCCCGGGCAAATCTACCATTAATCATATACACAGAGTGATTACCTTATTTGATGGTTCAGAGGTGGCAGGAGACCCTATGGCACTAATTCTTCTAGATGCCGAGAAGGCGTTCAATAGGGTCTCCTGGCCATTTTTATGGGCTACCATGGCTAAGGTCGGGTTTGAGGACTGCTTTATTAAAGCTTTACAGAAACTTTATATAAATCCTAGAGCAGTGGTGTCTGTGAATGGAACCCCCACCAAAGAATTCACAATATCCCGCGGGGCTCGACAGGGGTGTTCTTGCTCGCCACTACTATTCGCTATATATATTGACCCCTTTATTCGGAGACTTGAGAGAAATGAGAATATACCTCCAATTTTACTTCAAAATTATCCAACTAAAACTCTGGCATATGCTGATGACGTAGCCATTGCCACCTCTGACCCAAGCACTGCTATGCCCTATATGGAGGAGGAAGCTACTAAATTTGGGCTCGTTTCTGGGTATGCTCTTAACCAAGGGAAGACGCAAATTATTCTAAAGAAATCAAGCAGGATGAATGATCCTCTGGTGGTGGAATCAGCTACTTACGTGGGGGTGGCCATCTGCTCTAACTTGGAAAATTTGGTGGACATAAACATAAAACCAATGCTAGGCGCAATCCAGAAAGACCTACACCGCCTTGACAATCTCCATCTATCCATCATAGGCAGGGTGAATGCTGTCAAAATGGTGTACTTTCCTAAGATCTTGTATTTATTTAGATCAATTTGTTTAGAATGTACTAACCATTGGATAAAGGCAATAGAACGTACATTTGCTAGCTTTGTTTGGGCCTATGCGCAACCCAGGCGTGCTTACAAATTCCTTACCCTCCCCAAAGATTGAGGGGGCTTAGCTCTCCCCAATTTAAGAATGTATTATTGGGCATCGGTAGTACTTTATAGCAGTGAGCTCATACAAAACCCGGGGGATGTGGACCTGGTGGGGGGTAATTCAACAACAATATTCCAACTACTGCTTGGTAGCAGAAGTAGCGGTTATCTCTTGAGACATACCCATGATAGCTACCATAAAAAAGTTAAATTTAAGACTTTATACAGCGGGTTTAAAGTATGGAAGGCGGTGAGGAAGATGCTGAACCTAGGTCAATTTTCATACTATCAATATGTGGACATGTATTTTATTTGTTGGTTTTACAGTGATGAAAATATAGTGAAAGTACTCTCTCTTAGGGTGATAAAGATGAGAGCGCTATGTGCTTTTTAAAATACCCCTCACACACTAAAAAAATCCAGTAGTGTCATGCTTCATCATTGGGGTCTTCCCGTCCCTCTACGGGGCGGGGCGTGCTACGACCTGACCGACTACGCGGGAGCACTGAAGTGGTGACAGGACTATGTGATGGTGCAAGGTGTCAGTGAAAGTGTAGGGACCTAACAATGTGTGTGAGTACAAAAATTAAAAATCCTCTGGCTAGTAGAAAAAAACAATTTATTAGCTTCTCTAGCTGGGGACGTTAAGAAGGGGGTTTTGGGGTTGAGCCGATCGCTACAACCTGGTCTACATGTTTCGTAGGCAGTCCCCTACTGCCTACTCATCAGGACCTTCTACTGGTCCCTACGAAAATAAGCTCAGTTGCTAAGTATTGTCAGCCTGTCTTCCTAAAAACTAACAGTAAAATTCCACTGTTAGTTTATGCTTCAGGGCATGAGCTGGCCCCCTGGGAAGCAAAAATTATCAAAAATAGTGACCCAAATGTGGTCTCTGAAAGAAAAGGGAAAAAAAGGGAGACACAGATATTTACATTTGTAGCTGTGAATTTTGCGCTTTCATTGTTGTTTGCGCCACAATTTCACTCATCAAATCCATTCACCCATTACACAAAGAATAACTTAGACTTTATGGACAGAGTGATGGTTCAGTCTGCCATCCCCTGGCTGTCCGTAGGTGATGCCGAACAGTGGACGAAAAACACACAGATGTTCATAGTAGTAACTGTGGTTTGTCACTGCGCTTTCATAATTGTCTGCGCCACAATTCTTCTTTTCAAATTTCATTAGCCCATTGCCTAAAGCCCTAATGCAAGACTTTATGGACAGAGTGATGATTCAATCTGCCATCCCCTGCCTGTCCGAGTAAATTCCCGAACTTATACGCGCCCTTTGTAATTAGGGCTGGTTCTATCTCCACACACACACACCATCGCGACTCAATACATGCAACGACATTTCACAGGATTAAAAAGGAGGAGCCCGATCTCTCATACTAGTCTTAAGGTTATGGTCACTGAATCAATAAAAATCCCCACAAACCGGGACGCACCCCTGCATTAGAATGGTAACCATACATACTGTTGTGGCAAGTGCGTGGTGCCCCATGAGCTGACAATCGGTAGGAATTCACCGCGGCGCTCTGCAAGAAAGAGAGCCACGCCCTTAGCGTTTTTGTACAAACTGTCCGAGGAGTGAAAAATGTGTCTCAAAACCCACTCGTTTTAAGACCTGGGGTAAAGGTCTGTAACTTACTTTGTCCGCATAGTCCCTAAGTCTTACTTCTACCAGTGTTGCCGCTCTGCTGAATGCTCGCGTGTTGGGAGCGGTAAATCATTTAAGCTTCACTGCGCGCTGGTGCCGGGTGTGTCCAAACACTAGCGCGCTAACCCAAAATGGCCGCCCGTAATGGAACGCGGGAGGGTAAAAATGCGGAAGTCTACCTTCTGTGTCTATTGGTACTCAGATTTTGCCTGCACAATGTAAATCTTAATGCAAAATTGATCGCTATTCACAAATTATGACAGAGGAGATTGTACTATACTATTGGTACTCAGATTTTGCCTGCACAATGTCAATCTTAATGCAAAATAGATCGCTATTCACAAATTATGACAGAGGAGATTATGCAACAACAAATTAGAGCGAAAGCCATAATATTATGAAAAGGTCACTAGTGGTGGACCTAGATTGAGAGGTGTAGGTGTATTAGCAAAATACTGGAAACCTGTATGAAGGGTTAATAGAATTCAGCTTGGAATATTTACGCAGGTTTTCGCCCAGAGTTAGGAAAAGATGTATTGGGTATACAGATTAAACAGCGAAATTCGCTGTGGGATATGTTTATGAAAAACATAATTATTATGTGGGTTGAGACTTGACCCCTGTGCTAAGGTTGGGCACAGTAGTCATACACCCGTGGTGCTGTGTTCCAAAGGGGGTGGTTTCCACATGCCAGTAGAGGACCTCTGTTATTATCTTGGCCACGGTTAGGGGTGGTGCCTCAGAGAGTGGGGGTTCTTTTGGGGTGCGGGGGTTCTATAACTGACCCCACGGAATTTCATCGTTCAACCCATTTTTATTGGACTGGACACGAAAAACCCATCTCTGTTCCTTTTCAAGGAGATGTCTTTCGTTGTCGATCTGTTCAATTACAGTCCACAGTATGTCTTCAGGTTTGTGGCCACTTTCCAGGAAGTGGTTTGTTAATTTGGTGCTGGACTTTTTGCACTTGATTGTGCTTTTGTGTTCACCTATTCTTAACTTCACTGCCCTGCTCGTCATGCCAATGTATTCGAGTTTGCAGGGACATGTGATGAGATATACAACATTGGAACTATTGCAGTTGCTGAATGTTCTTTGTTCCCATGTTGTCCCGTTGTTGAAGGTCAATTTTTTGCTTTTCCTGGTCAGACAGCATACCTTGCATCCGCCGCAGGGGTAATGCCCTTGTACAAAGTTAGGATTGCCAGTGTTGTTCACCCTGTTGGCCTTTGGTCTGGTATGGACCAAAATGTCCCTGACACTCTGTGCTCTTTTGTGCGAGAACATTGGTTTTGGAATTTCCAAGCCCCCACTGTTGAGGATCTTCCAGTTTTTGTTAATTATTTTGCTCACCTGGTCAGAGTTGGTGTTGTACGTGGTCACACATATGGGTCTCTGCTCTTCCACTTTTTTAACTTTGTCCTCCAGGAGGCTTTCTCTGCAATTGTTCCTTGCTCTCTTGTAGGCTTGATCAATGATCCTAGGTGGGTAGTTCCTCATTTTCAATTTTTTCTTTAGCTCTTCTGACTGAGTTTTGAAATTGGCAACTTCCGTACAGTTCCTGCGAAGTCGCAAGAACTGGCCGTAGGGGAGGTTATCCCTCAAGTGTCTCGGGTGAAAGCTCTGATACATCAAGAGACAGTTCTTGGAAGTACTCTTAAAATGGGTTGTTGTCATCAATCTGCCATTTTTGGGGAAGATGTTCAGATCCAGGAATACCAGATTGGTTTTTGTTGTGACGCTGGTGAATTTGAGGAATTCATCCTGATAGTTGAGCCATGTCAGGAACTGTTGGGCACTCTTATCATCGCCATCCCAGATGATAAGGATGTCGTCAATATACCTCTTCCAGGTCAGGATCTTTGGCCGGAATGGGTTAATGATGTTTAATATCTTTGTAGCCTCCAGGTGGTGAACATAGAGACCAGCTATGCTTGGAGCAAATGTGCTTCCCATGCTGGTCCCATGCTTTTGGAGGTACAAAGTGCCGTTGTACTCAAAGAAATTCTCCTTGAGAGCCAGGGCGCAGCATTCCATCACCACGTTTCGTGGTGTTTGGTACTCCCAGTCATCTGCGAAGAGGACATCCTCAATTATCGCCAGTGTTTCATTGTGAGGCAAGCTTGTATACAGGCTCTCTACATCACAGCTAATTAATAGCTGTGTGTTAGGGTCAAATGACACCTCTTCGAGCAGATTAAGCACATCTTTCGTGTCTCTGAGGTATGTTGATGTGCTTTGTACCATTGGACGCAGGAATGCGTCTGCAAACCTAGAGACTGGTTCGAGGACCGACCCGATCCCCGATACAATCGGTCTGCCCGGTGGATTCACAAGGTCCTTGTGGATCTTGGGTAGGATGTATAGGTAGGGGGTCTTTGGGTTTTTTTGACACAGAAATTCCCCTTCTTTGGTGGTAATCCAGTCGTGCGACAGTGCCTCCTCAACCATTGTCTTTATCTTGATTGAAATTCTCTCAGTTGGATCTGATGAGAGTATTTCGTAGTTTCTTTTGTCCTGTAATAGCCTGGTACACTCCTTGTCATATTGATCTATATTCATTAGTACAGTTGCACCCCCCTTATCTGCTGGTTTTATGACCAATTGTTTGTTGTTGCTTAAGTCACGGAGTGCCCTTCGTTCTTCATTTGAAACATTTTGGAAAACGCGTTTCTGTGTTGGGTCGAGAGCTTCCAGATCTTTCATGACAGCTTTTTCAAAGGTCAGGAGTTCTATGGGGAGGGTGTTGTTCATTGGTGTGAAAGTTGATCGAGGCTTGAGTCCGGTATCTCCTTTCTCTTGAGTGTCCACTTTGTCTTTGAAAAAGACTTGCAGTTTGAGTCTCCTCATAAATTCCTGTACTTCCTTGCATAGGTGGAATTTATCCATGTTACTAGTGGGGACATATCCTAAGCCTTTTTCCAATATTCTTTTCTGTGGTTCAGATAGTTCGTTGCCCATCAGATTAACAACCAGGCTCATTTCTGGTTCTTTTGTGCCCCTGTCATGCTCCTGGTTGATACTCTTGGAGTCACTTCGTCTTCGTTGCTCCAATGGACCGAGTTGCCTCTCCGATTCCTTCCCTTGGCTTGTCCTCGGCGCGCCCCTAAAAAAGGACCCGAGTTGTCATAATATCCGTAATCTTGTTGGAAACCCCACGGCGGAAAAGGGGCATTCGGATGTTGGAAGGGTGGTGGGCCAAACTGTTGCGGGGGGTACATCATTGGCTGGGGGTAGCTGTTCCATCCCCTCATGCCCCGGTTGTTGGGTCGTCGGAAATTCTTTCGTGCACCCTGGAATCTGGGGCTTCTATTGCTGCTCGAGTTAGAGCTGTTGGATCCGGCATCTGATGAACCGTCATTGGAAGCATTGTCATTTGATGATTTATAATTATCCTTTATATAGGGGTAGATCTTTTCTTTACTCCACCTACTAGTATCTTTTTGGAGTTTTTCGTATTTGCTGTCTTTTAGAGATATCTCAAAGTCATTCAATGTTTTATTTAATTCATCCAGATATTTCTTTAAGTTGGCTGGAGACTCATAGCTCTTGAGGCGTACTTCTACTGCCTGTATTTCCACCTTTAGATCACTCGCTAATCTGCTAGCTGTTTTGATGATCAGAACGATCCAGTCCCGTGTACATCTCCATGATATTTGGGACCAATCGATTTTAAAGGTTTTGTCCTCAAGGAATATGAATGGTTCATTCCGTACTACTAGACCTGATGGAGCTGTATTGACTTTAAGATACTCAGACATGAGCAGCCCATGGATGGCTGTTTTTATTTGGGTTCTTCTTAGTTCCTCTAGTTCATCCCAATCACTATTTTTTAAGGATGGGCATCCGGAGTTCAATCCTTCAAATGTACCTAAGGAGGCCATGAGGTTAGAGATCTCGTCCTCAGTGAATGCAAGGCCCAGGTCAGCCATTCTAGTACACAGAAACTAGAATGGCTGACCTGCAAAACAGCTAGCAGATTACCCAGTGATCTAAAGGTGGAAATACAGGCAGTAGAAGTACGCCTCAAGAGCTATGAGTCTCCAGCCAACTTAAAGAAATATCTGGATGAATTAAATAAAACATTGAATGACTTTGAGATATCTCTAAAAGACAGCAAATACGAAAAACTCCAAAAAGATACTAGTAGGTGGAGTAAAGAAAAGATCTACCCCTATATAAAGGATAATTATAAATCATCAAATGACAATGCTTCCAATGACGGTTCATCAGATGCCGGATCCAACAGCTCTAACTCGAGCAGCAATAGAAGCCCCAGATTCCAGGGTGCACGAAAGAATTTCCGACGACCCAACAACCGGGGCATGAGGGGATGGAACAGCTACCCCCAGCCAATGATGTACCCCCCGCAACAGTTTGGCCCACCACCCTTCCAACATCCGAATGCCCCTTTTCCGCCGTGGGGTTTCCAACAAGATTACGGATATTATGACAACTCGGGTCCTTTTTTAGGGGCGCGCCGAGGACAAGCCAAGGGAAGGAATCGGAGAGGCAACTCGGTCCATTGGAGCAACGAAGACGAAGTGACTCCAAGAGTATCAACCAGGAGCATGACAGGGGCACAAAAGAACCAGAAATGAGCCTGGTTGTTAATCTGATGGGCAACGAACTATCTGAACCACAGAAAAGAATATTGGAAAAAGGCTTAGGATATGTCCCCACTAGTAACATGGATAAATTCCACCTATGCAAGGAAGTACAGGAATTTATGAGGAGACTCAAACTGCAAGTCTTTTTCAAAGACAAAGTGGACACTCAAGAGAAAGGAGATACCGGACTCAAGCCTCGATCAACTTTCACACCAATGAACAACACCCTCCCCATAGAACTCCTGACCTTTGAAAAAGCTGTCATGAAAGATCTGGAAGCTCTCGACCCAACGCAGAAACGCGTTTTCCAAAATGTTTCAAATGAAGAACGAAGGGCACTCCGTGACTTAAGCAACAACAAACAATTGGTCATAAAACCAGCAGATAAGGGGGGTGCAACTGTACTAATGAATATAGATCAATATGACAAGGAGTGTACCAGGCTATTACAGGACAAAAGAAACTACGAAATACTCTCATCAGATTCAACTGAGAGAATTTCAATCAAGATAAAGACAATGGTTGAGGAGGCACTGTCGCACGACTGGATTACCACCAAAGAAGGGGAATTTCTGTGTCAAAAAAACCCAAAGACCCCCTACCTATACATCCTACCCAAGATCCACAAGGACCTTGTGAATCCACCGGGCAGACCGATTGTATCGGGGATCGGGTCGGTCCTCGAACCAGTCTCTAGGTTTGCAGACGCATTCCTGCGTCCAATGGTACAAAGCACATCAACATACCTCAGAGACACGAAAGATGTGCTTAATCTGCTCGAAGAGGTGTCATTTGACCCTAACACACAGCTATTAATTAGCTGTGATGTAGAGAGCCTGTATACAAGCTTGCCTCACAATGAAACACTGGCGATAATTGAGGATGTCCTCTTCGCAGATGACTGGGAGTACCAAACACCACGAAACGTGGTGATGGAATGCTGCGCCCTGGCTCTCAAGGAGAATTTCTTTGAGTACAACGGCACTTTGTACCTCCAAAAGCATGGGACCAGCATGGGAAGCACATTTGCTCCAAGCATAGCTGGTCTCTATGTTCACCACCTGGAGGCTACAAAGATATTAAACATCATTAACCCATTCCGGCCAAAGATCCTGACCTGGAAGAGGTATATTGACGACATCCTTATCATCTGGGATGGCGATGATAAGAGTGCCCAACAGTTCCTGACATGGCTCAACTATCAGGATGAATTCCTCAAATTCACCAGCGTCACAACAAAAACCAATCTGGTATTCCTGGATCTGAACATCTTCCCCAAAAATGGCAGATTGATGACAACAACCCATTTTAAGAGTACTTCCAAGAACTGTCTCTTGATGTATCAGAGCTTTCACCCGAGACACTTGAGGGATAACCTCCCCTACGGCCAGTTCTTGCGACTTCGCAGGAACTGTACGGAAGTTGCCAATTTCAAAACTCAGTCAGAAGAGCTAAAGAAAAAATTGAAAATGAGGAACTACCCACCTAGGATCATTGATCAAGCCTACAAGAGAGCAAGGAACAATTGCAGAGAAAGCCTCCTGGAGGACAAAGTTAAAAAAGTGGAAGAGCAGAGACCCATATGTGTGACCACGTACAACACCAACTCTGACCAGGTGAGCAAAATAATTAACAAAAACTGGAAGATCCTCAACAGTGGGGGCTTGGAAATTCCAAAACCAATGTTCTCGCACAAAAGAGCACAGAGTGTCAGGGACATTTTGGTCCATACCAGACCAAAGGCCAACAGGGTGAACAACACTGGCAATCCTAACTTTGTACAAGGGCATTACCCCTGCGGCGGATGCAAGGTATGCTGTCTGACCAGGAAAAGCAAAAAATTGACCTTCAACAACGGGACAACATGGGAACAAAGAACATTCAGCAACTGCAATAGTTCCAATGTTGTATATCTCATCACATGTCCCTGCAAACTCGAATACATTGGCATGACGAGCAGGGCAGTGAAGTTAAGAATAGGTGAACACAAAAGCACAATCAAGTGCAAAAAGTCCAGCACCAAATTAACAAACCACTTCCTGGAAAGTGGCCACAAACCTGAAGACATACTGTGGACTGTAATTGAACAGATCGACAACGAAAGACATCTCCTTGAAAAGGAACAGAGATGGGTTTTTCGTGTCCAGTCCAATAAAAATGGGTTGAACGATGAAATTCCGTGGGGTCAGTTATAGAACCCCCGCACCCCAAAAGAACCCCCACTCTCTGAGGCACCACCCCTAACCGTGGCCAAGATAATAACAGAGGTCCTCTACTGGCATGTGGAAACCACCCCCTTTGGAACACAGCACCACGGGTGTATGACTACTGTGCCCAACCTTAGCACAGGGGTCAAGTCTCAACCCACATAATAATTATGTTTTTCATAAACATATCCCACAGCGAATTTCGCTGTTTAATCTGTATACCCAATACATCTTTTCCTAACTCTGGGCGAAAACCTGCGTAAATATTCCAAGCTGAATTCTATTAACCCTTCATACAGGTTTCCAGTATTTTGCTAATACACCTACACCTCTCAATCTAGGTCCACCACTAGTGACCTTTTCATAATATTATGGCTTTCGCTCTAATTTGTTGTTGCATAATCTCCTCTGTCATAATTTGTGAATAGCGATCTATTTTGCATTAAGATTGACATTGTGCAGGCAAAATCTGAGTACCAATAGTATAGTACAATCTCCTCTGTCATAATTTGTGAATAGCGATCAATTTTGCATTAAGATTTACATTGTGCAGGCAAAATCTCAGTACCAATAGACACAGAAGGTAGACTTCCGCATTTTTACCCTCCCGCGTTCCATTACGGGCGGCCATTTTGGGTTAGCGCGCTAGTGTTTGGACACACCCGGCACCAGCGCGCAGTGAAGCTTAAATGATTCACCGCTCCCAACACGCGAGCATTCAGCAGAGCGGCAACACTGGTAGACGTAAGACTTAGGGACTATGCGGACAAAGTAAGTTACAGACCTTTACCCCAGGTCTTAAACGAGTGGGTTTTGAGACACATTTTTCACTCCTCGCACAGTTTGTACAAAAACGCTAAGGGCGTGGCTCTCTTTCTTGCAGAGCGCCGCAGTGAATTCCTACCGATTGTCAGCTCATGGGGCACCACGCACTTGCCACAACAGTATGTATGGTTACCATTCTAATGCAGGGGTGCGTCCCGGTTTGTGGGGATTTTTATTGATTCAGTGACCATAACCTTAAGACTAGTATGAGAGATCGGGCTCCTCCTTTTTAATCCTGTGAAATGTCGTTGCATGTATTGAGTCGCGATGGTGTGTGTGTGTGGAGATAGAACCAGCCCTAATTACAAAGGGCGCGTATAAGTTCGGGAATTTACTCGGACAGGCAGGGGATGGCAGATTGAATCATCACTCTGTCCATAAAGTCTTGCATTAGGGCTTTAGGCAATGGGCTAATGAAATTTGAAAAGAAGAATTGTGGCGCAGACAATTATGAAAGCGCAGTGACAAACCACAGTTACTACTATGAACATCTGTGTGTTTTTCGTCCACTGTTCGGCATCACCTACGGACAGCCAGGGGATGGCAGACTGAACCATCACTCTGTCCATAAAGTCTAAAAGTTATTCTTTGTGTAATGGGTGAATGGATTTGATGAGTGAAATTGTGGCGCAAACAACAATGAAAGCGCAAAATTCACAGCTACAAATGTAAATATCTGTGTCTCCCTTTTTTTCCCTTTTCTTTCAGAGACCACATTTGGGTCACTATTTTTGATAATTTTTGCTTCCCAGGGGGCCAGCTCATGCCCTGAAGCATAAACTAACAGTGGAATTTTACTGTTAGTTTTTAGGAAGACAGGCTGACAATACTTAGCAACTGAGCTTATTTTCGTAGGGACCAGTAGAAGGTCCTGATGAGTAGGCAGTAGGGGACTGCCTACGAAACATGTAGACCAGGTTGTAGCGATCGGCTCAACCCCAAAACCCCCTTCTTAACGTCCCCAGCTAGAGAAGCTAATAAATTGTTTTTTTCTACTAGCCAGAGGATTTTTAATTTTTGTACTCACACACATTGTTAGGTCCCTACACTTTCACTGACACCTTGCACCATCACATAGTCCTGTCACCACTTCAGTGCTCCCGCGTAGTCGGTCAGGTCGTAGCACGCCCCGCCCCGTAGAGGGACGGGAAGACCCCAATGATGAAGCATGACACTACTGGATTTTTTTAGTGTGTGAGGGGTATTTTAAAAAGCACATAGCGCTCTCATCTTTATCACCCTAAGAGAGAGTACTTTCACTATATTTTCATCACTGTAAAACCAACAAATAAAATACATGTCCACATATTGATAGAATCTCTTTGTTTATGTATATCGTTTTGGAGGGTGATTCTATCAACTCCTCTGCACTTCCCTTATTGTTTTGCAATTTTCATACTACACACCCTTGGTAGATACTTCCTGGAGTCATCTTCAAAGACCCCTGCCTGCTTAAATGGAGTAGGATCGGACTATCACAATTAGGTTGCTTTTTTACTCCAGCTGGGATTAAATCTTTTGAAATGCTAAAAGCAGAGTTTCACCTATATTGGCGAGACTTTTGGAAATACTTACAAATAAGGGATTTTTTTACATGAAAATTAGGTGGGAAAGATTGTAGTATAAAAACGGATTTTATTGAGTCAATCATTCATTCAAGGGTCCACACTATTGGAGGCGTTTACTCCTCCCTGGAAGCAATGGTTCCTGATGACCTAGAGAAAACTTCCCAGAAATGGCAGGATACAATAGATATATCCGTTGAGGGATATAAAAACATGATTATTCTCTCTCTCAATCTATCCTCATGTCTACCAAACTACAGACCCAGTTTTATAAAACCTGCTTCTTTCTTTATTACACGCCAGACAAAATTGCCAAATGGGGTCATGGTAAGGGAACATGCTGTCCTAGATGCAATGCCTTTAAAGCTGACTCAGTTCATATCTTTGCCTTATGTAATGGGTTAACAAAACTTATACGAGACAGAGTTATTTCTGACCACTGTTTTACAAAGAAATAATATTGTATCTAGTGAAGTAATCCTACTAGGGGGCGCCGAAGCGGATCATTTGGGGAATTGCTATGAGTTAATATTTATTGCAATGGCAGTTTTACATTTATGCATTGCCTCTGCGTGGCTGGACCTAAGCACCATCCTTCCAACAATGGTTAGCTAGGCTCTTAGCTATCTCTAATTTGGAGGTGGCAATTTATAAACGAAAGGCTAATCAACGGCGGTCAAGGGGTCTAAGCATTTGGTCACCTTTGATACAATGGAGGTTGGCTCAGGGCCCTGCCCAGAGTACAGCTCAACCTTGACGTTTCTAGCGATTGCTTATTGAATTAATTATATTTAGTGATTCTACTTTTTTTTTTTTCCTCTTTCTGTTAAAATTCTTTAAAGATGCTCTGGTCTCACATGCTGCCGGTAAATGTATGATGCCTTAAATTACATGTGCGGTGTTGCTTTGAGAAAAAGATAAAATGCTATGTTTACATGTGTACCTGTCTGACTGGGGTGGGTGGGGGGATGGGTGCTAATTATTGCTGTAAAAACCAATGAAAATCATAAAAAAAAAAAAGAAAACTACCAAGATTCCCTACATCACTTGACACCTATGCACCCGGCTTCCCTGGGATAGCTAACACGGGTATTCCGGTACTCACAAGGGGGCTGGCCTTAGCACCTTCTATGTTTGAAAGGGTTTGCTCAAAGTCCTCTCTGAAGTGTCCTTAATCTTTCAAATACCACTGGGACTTTCCCATAGTTGTACGGAGCTCGTGTCTGTGTTCTCACACTGCACCCGTCCTCCTTGGGTCCCCTGTGTCACTGCTTTGGGTGGTTCCCTGGCATCCCAGTGATACTACATGCTCTAGGCACAGTGTCTAGTTAGTTATACCACTTTTAGTATATGGTTTGGTCTCCCCCTGGAGCCCACTGTGTATTGTGCTATTTACTGTCGTTCTAGTGATTTAATATTTTGTGCTTTGTTCTCTAATTCATAAAGAGGTTAGTAGAGGGTGTTTAGTAATAAATACATATATTTTATATATTGTGTGTTTCTCCATTCGTTTGGTCATTCAGGAGGTTATACTTTGCCACTGGAATCAAGATACCCTCTGGCTGAGGAGGGTTATGAACCCGAAACAGGTCCCAGGATGCTTGTTTCCAGTCCAGGGAAGACATGGCTTGGCAGTTCGGGCTGGACTGTTCCCATGAGGCACAGGGTCAGACTGATTTGCATATCGCCATGTGTGAACTGGGGTGGCGGAGTGAGCTAAAGAATGATAATGGATTAAACCCAG
The DNA here is from genome assembly GCF_964261635.1 of Lissotriton helveticus. Taxonomy (NCBI): domain Eukaryota; kingdom Metazoa; phylum Chordata; class Amphibia; order Caudata; family Salamandridae; genus Lissotriton; species Lissotriton helveticus. Next base: position 428,639,957 of record NC_136068.1, read on the forward strand.
AACAGTTGACAAGGGTTTAGTGTTTGATTTGCTCCATCCATCATCCCCTTTGGTATCGCACTATAATTAGTGGACAGCATATACCAGGCCAACTTCTCAGAGGCTGTCCTGCTTTCATTGGATGCTCGAATGGTCTTCTACAGAATTGAATGGCAATACCTCTTTGCTGCACTTGATAAATTGGGATTTGGGCAGGGTTTTATCGGGTGGGTCAAGCTACTGCATAGAGAACCAAGGGCGAGACTACAGATAAACAGGGTAGTGTGCAGACCATTTACATTAGTAAGGGGAAGGAGACGGGGGGCTTCTCTGGAACAGAGGCGAGCTCCAGAATAGCTCTCTCAAAGCTGCACAGGGGGTTTATGAAGAGGGACTGGCAGTACCAGATATTAAGTAGTATTACTGGGCAGCGCAGCTGAGCACAGTGAATGCGTGGGTGTATGCAGATAGGGAGGAGCTCGCATACAGGGTTGACAGACATGCGATGGAAAAGAGGATATCGGGCGATACTAACCAAAGGAAGGGAACGAACAACTCCCACCACACACACGGACAGTCGCCCAGGTGTGGTACGCGGTAAATGGTTACTTGAAGTGCACAAACACCCTGATGGAAAGAACACCCCCATGGGACAGTGATTTGTTAAGGGAAGTAGGTAGGCTGGAAGGTTTTAATAAATCGAGGTTATTGGAAATAGAGTCACTTGGGGATGTGTGGAGGGGGGGGCGAGCACTGCCCCAGAAATCTGGGTTTCTGGATTGATGAGAAATTGAGCTGCAGGGACCAGGTTAATAAAGTGGTCTCCACTACCACCTATATTCTAAAATCTTGCAAAAAATATTGCTATTACTCCCCAAAGCGGTACAAAAAACATTTGTCACTGCTCTGATTATGCCGAGACTAGATTATTGCAACAGTCTTTATTTGACGATACATGAGGGATCCCTAAACAAACTGCAGGTTCTACAGATTGCAGCTGCTAGATTACTTACTCGCACACCTTGGTTTGAATCCATCTTTGCCCAAATTAAAGCCCTGCACTGGCTGTCAGTGAGGAAACAAACCCAATTCAAGGCCTTGTGCTTGGTTTTCAAAGCCCTTCATGGAATAGGGCCTGAATTCCTTAAGCGACTCACCCATTGGTACACCCCGACTAGAACATTACGATCTTCTGATGCCAAATTGGTGATAGTACCTAGGGTGAAGAAGGCCAACTAGGGGGCAGAAGTTTCACAGTTAACTCCAGCAAAGGCCTGGAATGCGCTTACTCTTTCTTTAAGAAGCATGACAAACCTCCTTGCGTTTAGTAAGACACTAAAAACTTGGCTTTTCACAAATTGATCTAAACTGATGTGCTTATCTCTCTGTCTGGCTTGATTCCTCTTTAGGCCTCTTCTAGGGCGCCAGGACACATTTTTGGTAACAGTTTCACTTTACAAATAGTAATAACATAACATTCCAAGAGTTGCAGGTATATAGAATGGTGAATACTGAAAGATTTCACTATATGCAATTGGAACATGCACTAAGAACGTATATCCATAAAGGGGATAGCATACTAGAATACACGCCATTGGAGGATAGGCTGGACCTCATGGCATCCAAAGTAGTTTCGTTGACATAAGAAAATCATTAGCAACTCACCAGACCCACTAGTCCACTTGAGAGAAGGCATGGGAAACGGAAGTGGGAATCCTAGAGGATGATGACTGGGTGGATGTATGACGTTACATCGCGAACTTTTACAACGCACACCGTTACAACGCAATTTTTACAACACAGATACATTTACAACGAATGCTTTTACAACGCATGACATTACATAGCAGATGCTATTACAACGCATGCCTTTACAACGTAAGTATAGGTACGTATATTATTTAAAAAAAAAATGTAATTTATTAAAATTTTATTAATTTAATAAATTAAATTATTTTTAAATAATTAATTTGTAAATATATATACTTTAAAAAATAGTTTATTTTAAAAAGAACAATTATTATTAAAGAACTAATATTAAAAAATAATAAAATTATTAAAATTAATTATTTAAATTATTTAAAATTATTTATTTAAAAACTGAACCCTAAAAATACCCGTTACCCTGAACCCTTAAAATACCCATGTACCCCATAACCCATACCTAGCCCTGAAACCTAAAAATACCCCTGTACCCCAAACCTAGCCCTGAAACCTAAAAATACCCCTGTATCCCAAAACCCAAACCTAGCCCTAGCCCTGAAACCTAAAAATACCCCTGTACCCCAAAACGCATACCTAGCCCTGAAACCTAAAAATACCCCTGTACCCCAAAACCCAAACCTAGCCCTGAAACCTAAAAATACCCCTGTACCCCAAACCTAGCCCTGAAACCTAAAAATACCCCTGTACCCCAAAACCCAAACCTAGCCCTGAAACCTAAAAATACCCCTGTACCCCAAAACCCAAACCTAGCCCTTTAACCTAAAAATACCCCTGTACCCCAAAACCCAAACCTAACCCTGAAACCTAAAAATACCCCTGTACCCCAAAACCCAAACCTAGCCCTGAAACCTAAAAATACCCCTGTACCCCAAAACCCAAACCTAGCCCTGAAACCTAAAAATAGCCCTGTATCCCAAAACCCAAACCTAGCCCTGAAACCTAAAAATAGCCCTGTACCCCAAAACCCAAACCTAGCCCTGAAACCTAAAAATACCCCTGTACCCCAAAACCCAAACCTAGCCCTGAAAACTAAAAATACCCCTGTACCCCAAAACCCATACCTAGCCCTGAAACCTAAAAATACCCCTGTACCCCAAAACCCAAACCTAACCCTGAAACCTAAAAATACCCCTGTACCCCAAAACCCAAACCTAGCCCTGAAACCTAAAAATACCCCTGTATCCCAAAACCCAAACCTAGCCCTGAAACCTAAAAATAGCCCTGTACCCCAAAACCCATACCTAGCCCTGAAACCTAAAAATGCCCCTGTACCCCAAAACCCATACCTAGCCCTGAAACCTAAAAATACCCCTGTACCCCAAAACCCAAACCTAACCCTGAAACCTAAAAATACCCCTGTACCCCAAAACCCAAACCTAACCCTGAAACCTAAAAATACCCCTGTACCCCAAAACCCATACCTAGCCCTGAAACCTAAAAATACCCCTGTACCCCAAAACCCATACCTAGCCCTGAAACCTAAAAATACCCCTGTACCCCATAACCCAAAACTAAATATATACTATTACTTAAATTAATTTATTTAATTTACATTTTAAAAAAATGATTTAAAAAAATAACATACTTACCAATACTTACGTTGTAATGGCATGCGTTGTAATAGCATCTGCTATGTAATGTCATGCGTTGTAAAGGCATGCGTTGTAACGGATCCTGCGTTGTAATGGTGTGCGTTGTAACGGTGTGCGTTCTAATAGTTGCGTTGTAAGGGTTGTTCCCCTGACTGGGTAGAGGCATTTCAGGAACAGTGGGAGGTGGCCATACGATCGCGGTTCCGGTTAGTGCAGCTAAGAATACTGCCTAGTTCGTACCTCTCTAGTACACTCCTATATAGGCTGGGAAGAGAAGAAACAGACAAGTGTAGAAGGAGATGCAGGGAAGTGGGATCGTTCCTACATAATTTATGGGAATGCCCAAATATTCAGAGGTATTGGACGGAAGTCACCAAAGTTATGTTGGAAGTAGTAGATGGGACAGTTCCACTAGAGCCGAGATGGTTGCTACTATGTATTAGGGGAAGAGCCATGGCCCAAATACCGGAAATTGTGGCTCTTGACGGCGGCAGCAGAGGCCAAACAAAATGTGGCTAGGGATTGGAGTTCGCCTCTCCTGTCAAGGGTAGAGGACTGGGAGCTAATTCTAGATAGGTGCTGCCAGGCGGAAAATATGAAGTGCGGAATTAGGGGTTAGACTAAGTAGAATATGAAGAGAGTCATGAGCTTCCAGCGACCAGTTGTGTCAGTGTGTACAGGGGAAAAAAGGATGTAAAACTTGTATTTAATTGATTGAAATGCATAAGTTTATTGTATCTGAGCAAATGTTTGAATAAACAGAGTGGAAAAAAAAAAAAACAGTTCAGTCACCAGTGTCTCCGCCAGGGACAGCCACCTGTGCCTTTCTGCGTCGTGGGCTACAGAACAGCTCCGTCACATGACTGGGACTGCAATTCCAAGCACTCCTCACCGGGAGAGCCAGATAGGTTCTCATAGGTCCACAGATGGCCTTGGCTCACAGCCGAGGAGTCAGCATCCAGTTGTTTCTGGCAGCAAGTGGCAGGCAGTCTTTAGTGGTTGGCACTGGACTTCAGCCTCATGGCATTGCCACTCTGCTCTTGGCCAGTATAAGCAGGGAGGATAACCTTGCCCACGCCAGCAGGAGTATATTTTATGTAGCTCAAAGGGGCCACTAAGGATGTTTGTTGGAAAGTGGGTTTCAGTAACCCCCATACGTTTTGCCAGATATCCGATGCACTGTGGCTGAATGTGCCTACGGTCCCTGCCAATCAGGTTCCTAGGGCCTATGTTCTTTCCCAAAACTGCACCATTGTTTCTACAATTGGCACATCTGTCCACATACAAGTCCCTTGTAAAAGGTACCACTGGTATGAAATGAAATAAATGAACGAAATGAAAATTATATTTATATAGCGCATAAACTACCCTGAGGCCTCGCAGCGCTGATGACTAGAATCAGAGAAGCAACATTGCAGGCGCTAGCAGGTGATTCCAAACAGATGAGTTTTTAGAAGCTTTCTAAATGCCAACAGATTACTATTCTTTCTAAGGGTAAGGAGAAGGGAGTTCCAGATTTTTGCAGCATTGAAAGAGAACAAGCGTCCACCCCAACGAGCCTTGTTTATCTTTTTGGAGGTGGCCAGGTGTAATGAGCTAGAGCGCAAGACTCTGTGGGGGAGATAGGGAGTGGCTAGAGAATGCAATATGGCTGGACCAGTCCTCCATATAGCTTTCCGAGTCAGACACATGGCTTTAAACTGTATCCTGGCTGCGATAGGAAGCCAATGCAGTTTCTTCAGGGCAGGTTTAGCGGACCGCCAGCGAGGTATTTGATAGAGTAGTCGGGCTGCGCAGTTCTGAGTGACCTGAAGCTTATCAATTGCAGCCTGGGGGGCTCCCAGATAGAGAGCATTACCGTAGTCCAGGCGAGAGAGTATCAAGGCCTGGACCATGATTCTCCTCGCCTGAAACGGCAACAAAGGGAGAATCTTCCGGAGCATTCTCACCAGACCATAGCAGGTGGATGAGATTTTAGTGGCCTGAAAAGTAAAATCATGGGAACTATCCAACCAAATTCCCAGGCTTTTTATCTGTGTCTTGGGAGAGAGGGGGAGGTCCCAGGCAGGTTGGCCAAAGGGGGACGAGAATGTTGGGCGATGGATTGCCAAGCAACATAATTTCTGTTTTTTCCCCATTTAGCCTAAGGCAGGAGAGTTCCATCCATCTGGCTACTGCCTCCAGGCAGGGACCCAGAGTGCTAGACGACCCCTCAGCTTGGTTTAATGAAACCACTAGCTGGGTGTCGCCTGCATAGGTGACAATTGTAATGCCAAATGGATGGACCAACTCCGCCAGGGGCCTCATGTAAACATTAAAAAGTGTGGGGCTCAGGGCAGAGCCCTGAGGAACCCCACAGATAAGTGGCTGCTTGGAGGAGGTGGCCTCTCCCTCATAGACCTGAAAGACGCGCTCATCAAGGAAGGAGGTAAGCCATGTCAGTGCTGCGCCCGACACCCACATGCCACTAAGTCGATGTACTAAAATGGCATGGTTAACCATGTCGAACGCAGCACTGAGATCTAACAGAATAATGGCTGCCTTCCCTCCTCGGTCCAGCAGACTCCTAGCTTCCTCTGTCACTGCCAACAGGGCTGTCTCAGTCCCATGTTGGGGACGGAAACCCGTCTGGGAAGTACACAAAAGGTTGTTGGACTCTAAATACTCAACTAAGATGTTATTAATGTGCTTCTCAGCCAATTTGCTCATCCAGGGCAAAAGGGAGATGGGACGGTAGTTGGATAGATTGCGTTGATCCAGATTGGGTTTCTTTAAGAGGGCCCTAACCATTGCACATTTCCATGATATAGGGACTACGCCCAAGGCCATTGAGGTGTTGAGAACGTCAAGGATGGCTGGGCGAATCGAATCAATAACTGAAGTAAGATGATGTGGAGGTGCTGGATCCATAGGGGAGCCTGAGGAAACTTTGGGAATTATTTTGTCCAAAGAGATAGTGTCCAGAGGGGTGAATTGTTCCAGCATGCAGATGGCCGGAATACTAGAACTAGCTGTTTGCCATTGCATCTAGCTCAGAATTATCAGAGAAAAAAGAGGCATAGATAGTTTGAATCTTCTGATAGAAGAACGTTGCTAAATTATTGCAGCGTTCAAGTGCTCCTTCTGATGGTACTGATTCTTGAGGGGGAGTGATCAATGATTTTGCTATCTGAAAGATTTCCTTTGGTGAGTTGTCAGCTATATTAATTTTTGTTTCGTAGAAGAGAGCTTGTGCAGCCTTAATTTCAGTTGTGTATAGCCTGATCGCTGTTCTATATTCTGCCTTCCTACACTGAGAGCGGTCTTGTCTCCAATTCCTTTCTAGCCTACCACAGGATTGTTTTAGGTCTCTCAATTTGGGTGTAAACCATGGGGCTACATTTTGCCTATTTATACAATGCATGGATTCCTTAAGAAGGACTAGGCCAAGGGAATTTTGGATCCAGTTGTTAAAATTACTACTGGCCATGTTGGGATTAGAAGCCTTCTCGGGTTTCAGGTCAGCGAGAGCAGATTCCCATAGAGTGGGAAAGAGTTTAGCCCACTTTCTGCCCCACTGTTTTTTAGGTTCTTGAACAGATAAAGATCTCCCAGTTACCCAAGTCAGTGGAATTAAGTAGTGGTCTGTCCAGGGAAGTGGCACGGGCGTTTCAATGGTCAGGGTTTCGATGTTACTAAACACATGATCCAAGAGATGACCTTTATCATGTGTCGGAGAAAACCCTTTTTGTGCCAGATCAATCGCTTGAAGGCTCAGCCGAAGATTATTGGCTGAGAGATCAAGAGAGTTATCTAGGTGTAAATTTACGTCGCCTAGTACAGTGAAGTTGGCTGAAGTAAGCGCTAAAGTAGCGACTAGGTCAGCAAGGTTCGAAATAAACTGACCTAAGGCTCCTGCCGGTCTGTAGATTAAGAGCCCTGAAAGGGTATTTATCGGGGAAAATTCTAGCGAAAAAGACATACTTTCACAGTCTGAGAGTGTAGTGGGATTAGTACGACACTTATATAGATCTTTGTAAATGATTGCTAAACCGCCGCCTCTGCCAATAGTACGGTCAGCTCTCTTTATTGTGTAGCCTTGGGGGACTGCCCACACAACGGCCGGGTCAGCTTCCAATTGAAGCCATGTCTCTGTTAAAAAAAGTACATCTGGCTTGAGTTCTTCTATTAGTAGAGCTATCTCAGTGCAGTGTTTAGGCAATGATCTACAATTAAGAAGGAACATCTTCCACAGACTGCCACTAGAGTGTCCACCGATGGTACTGGGTGACAACTTCCAATCGCAGTGTGTACAGTGGGTCATAGCAATAGGGCGCATAGAATGTAAGCATTTCGAATTGACAGGAGGTCTTAACTCCCATAGGCGTGAGGAATCGTAGATGTGTAAGCTTCCGGCCCCAGGACCAGGGTTTACGGCCCCTGGACCCGGCTGGGCACGGACTGGCGCAGACTGGCTTCCCTTAGGCGCGGATTCGGCGCGCCTGCTGCGCGTGTCCACTGCGCGACGGTGTCATGTGCCTAATATAGATTGAGTTCCTAGAAAAGCTGGAGCGTCACCCTGCCAAGATGGCCGCCCGCTATTGGCTGCTCCACCAGGAAGTGCTATGCACTGTAATCTCCCTCCACCAATCAAGGGGCATGTGACCAGAGGGGGTCTTTAAGGGCTGCTGCAGGAATTAAGCCCCCCTCAGAGACCCCCCTCACACAACGCCTGCACAATACCATTGCAGACTTTTTTGGTGCAGCAAAATGTAATGGTTACTTACCAGTAGGAGTAGTTTTGCAGCTTACAGAATTTTCTGGATTCACATGCTGTACATTATTCTGCCATCTAGTGGTTGGGCCCAGAATGGTCTTTTTTTCTCGTTTTGGTCGCTGTTGATCTCCATTTGATCTATACAAAGTTAGTATGCAGTTCCTAACATAAAAAGAAGGGTATAGCGTGTTTTATGCAAGGGCTCCATAACTGGTATGGAGTCACAGAAGTGGGGAGAAGAGACCTCTCCTTTCAGAAAAAGACCCTCACACGCCCAGCCAGCTAGGTGTCTTGCTTCATCATCGGGTCTGCTCCTTATCGGGTCGGCGGTGCAATACCCGATCGGCACATGTGATGGGGCCTTCTTGGCGGAGATCTTTTTTCCTTTATGCCGGTGGGTGCGGTGCGTCTGAGGGCCATAGATCAGTGTAGGTGAAAGTAGAGTGTAAGGAAGTGGATTAAAATAGGGGAGGTGGTCCACTCAAGACAATTTTTAATGAACGTGGCCCCTATCCTAATTAAAAGTAAAACAAGGCGCGTCTCTTCACTCTAAGGATGTGGAGGCTATGCACTTGTGAAAAAAGGTCAACATGTTTCTTGCCCATTAACTTATTGGAAGGCAATTCATAAGGACCAGAATGGATTTACCTACACTTTTTGGTAGTGGTCAACAAAGGGTTAAAGTGTATACGTGACCACCATTAAAGCACCCTAAAAAATGGTACCTTGTAGATCATAAAAACACAACCTGCAATAAAAACAAAACAACAACATTAAAGTTACATTTCACAGTGTTCTAATTAGAAGTGGAGCAAAATGCACCACACAGTATTCGGGACGCAGCTTAATCATGCTAAAATACAAGTGACTCGTGGAATGCGTAATGTGAGCATACCGTGTCACTTCAGATGGTATGACATAACAACAAGGTAGAGGAGGAGGGCATTCATCACAATAAACTCTCCCCATTAGGGTCAAAGCTGCACAGCATCAGTACCGGCTCACGTAGACACTCATGTGTAGTGTCCTGCTAAGTGGGGAAAGACATGAGCACACAGTCAACATGATGAAATACAATAAGTCCCAGGTGCATTAGCCTCGAGACATGTCAAGTCAAACAGTGCTTACGGACACCCAGCAAGGATGCCATGAGTGAGTCTTGTAGCAGTCATGCTAGAGTTCCAATTAATAACACCAAACGTAGGACCTGTCCAGCGGACTGTGGGACGCGCGGGGAACCAGTTCAGCGCTCCAGGCCACACACCCGACCCACACCACAGTGAGGGTCCGCCTGTGTCCAGCACACCCAACGGGACCCCACAAATCACGCACAGACAGGGTTTCGGACGTGGCAACAACTATTCCGTATAGTGGGAAGTGACACACGTAGCCAGAAGCGGGAAACAAAGAGCATGCCAGTTTCCACTGAAAGCGAGTGCCCCAACAGGTAAATGACCAGGTGGGAGAGGGCAGGCTAGCCAGAGAACCTCGCAGACATCGTGCACCTTGCCACCCTAACCGGAGGGTGCCAGTTGTGTAAGGAGACAGAGCACCCATTGTGCTCAAAGACACGTCAGGATGTTACTTACGGTTCCGCTCTGGACAGGAGGCGTCTGTCCTACCCTCACGAGGCTGGTCCGGGTAGAGACCACAGGTGCTCTGCGCCATGTCTAAGTACCCGTGACCGGCCAGTAATGGAGGGCGGGACTTCTGGTGGAATCATTCGTAACGCGTTAGAACGACTAGAGCGCGGGCATCAAGTCGGGTGCCATAAGGATTAGTTACTTACCTGTAATCGTTCCAGGGGTATACTCATCAAAGTCATAAGCACTGAATAGTCCCGCCCACGTGCGGGACCCCGGAGCAATAGCCAATAATATGCATATATCTACATATATATATATAAATACATATAAATACGCATAAAATAACCATATATATATATAGATAATATGCATATACATATGCAGCCCAATATAATCATACTAGGCTCAAAAACTGCCACAATTGCCTGTAAAATCTTTACATTTGCTAAATAAAGACATATAAATTACATTATATGACAATGCAAAGAAGAAAAACACTGCCTTGGTTTTCTTTGAAACACACACCTTTATTTTCAAAGGTAAAAACAGGCAGGATCATAGAGGCAGCTTTAGCCTAGATAGGCTGCATTGTAACAACAGAAAAATCTGGCGCCATGCCTTTAAGACCTCTGTGAGCCTCCAGGCTCCCATCATGCACCACAGGTGACCGTTAGGTCAGTTCTTTCGGACGGCGTATAACAGTGTGATAACTGCATGGGTAACATGTAAAACAGAAAGCTCTGGTATTCGCCCGGGGAGGCGGGTGGGTGTGCTTATGACTTTGATGAGTATACCCCTGGAAGAGAACTAGGATTACAGGTAAGTAACTAATCCTTCTCTTCCAAGGGATACTCATCAATAGTCATAAGCACTGAATAGAGTAGCAAGCCCATCCCATACCCTGCGGACGAATACCAGACTCCCTAAACAGTATACTAATATATATATATATTACCCAAACAAATTCCTCAGGGATGCCTGACCAACTTGGGCATCCACCTGAGTATCAGAATCAAGGCAGTAATGGCGAGCAAAGGTGTGAACCGAACGCCACGTAGCTGCCTTACAAATTTCATGAACAGGAACATTTTTAAGCATTGCTATAGTAGCAGCCTTTTCTCTAGTGGAGTGCGCTCTCGGTTAGCCCGGGAGCTGTTTCCGTGCCAACTGATAAGATAACATAATGCATGACACAATCCATCTAGAAATGGACCTCTTAGAAGCAGGCAAGCCCGTATTCAGAGGACCGTAGTTCACAAACAGATGATCAGTCTTTCTAACACTCTTAGTTTTATCAAGATAAAACTTCAAAACTCTTTTCAAGTCCAAAGAGTGTAGAGCTTTTTCAGCTGGAGTGCTCGGATTAGCAAAAAACGTAAGCAGTGTCACTGACTGGTTAATATGAAAATCCGAGACTACCTTAGGAAGGAATCTTGGATGAGTCCGAAGCACCACTCTATTCGCATGGAAAATGAAATAAGGTTCTGTAGCACAAAAAGCCTGAATCTCGCTCACCCTGCGCGCAGAAGTGATAGCTACAAGAAAGGACACCTTCCACGACAGATGTTGAAGGGAGGCCTTATGTATAGGTTCGAATGGAGGATCCATCAATTTGGACAAAACCACATTAAGCTCCCAAGCAGGTGAGGGAGCCCTCACGGTAGGATACACTTTCCTGAGACCCTCCAGAAAATCCTTCACAACTGGCATTTGAAAGAAAGAAACCTGGGTAGGGGACTTTCGATATGCTGTTTTTGCTGCCAGATGGACCTTAATAGAGGAATACTGTAAACCTGCTTTGGCTAAAGAAAGTAAGTATGGTAACAGGACCTGTTCCTGACCTCGAATCGGGTCATGACCTTCAGCAGCACACCACATGAAAAACCGCTTCCACTTGAAAGCATACGACTTTCTTGTAGAAGCTCTCCTTGCCTCTCTTAAAATGTGCATACAGTCCTGCGAGAGGCCTAGATGGCCATACTGGATGAACTCAGGAACCATACTGCTAGCTTCAGGGACGGCAGGTTGGGATGGAACACCCTGCCGTTCTCTCTGGTCAGCAGATCCGGACAGCAAGGAAGCCTCCTGTGCGGTACTTTGGATAGATACAGGAGATCCGGGTACCACCATTGGCGAGGCTAATCCGGAGCCACCAGAATCATGTCTGCCTTGGACCTGTACAGCTTCTTGATCATCAAGGGAATGAGTGGAATCGGTGGAAAAGCGTAGAGTAATGTCTCTGACCAGCTCATCCATAGAGCATTCCCCTTGGACCCTCGTTGTGGGTACCTGGACGCGAAGATGCGGCATTTTGCGTTGTCGGCGTCCGCAAAGAGATCGATTTCTGGTGACCCCCAGGCCTGGAAGACATCTCTTATCACTTTGTCTTTTAAGACCCAGTCGTGTGGTTCTGCGAAGTGTCTGCTTAGGTCGTCTGCCTGGATGTTGAGGACACCGGGCAGATGGACAGCTGAAATTTTCATACCCCGAGCCAGAAGCCACTTCCAGATTGCTTGCGCTTCCAGCGACAGAGGTCTGGATCTCGTTCCGCCCTGCTTGTTCAGATAGTACATCGTTGTTGTATTGTCCGTCCGAAAAAGCAGAGAGGATGTCTTTAGTGTGGGAAAGAAAGCCTTGAGAGCTAGATGGACAGCTCTGCGTTCCAACATGTTTATGTGATACAGCCTTTCTTTCTCTGACCACACTCCTTGAACTTGAAGGGACTGAAGCCTGCTCTTCTCTCTCTCTCTCAAAGTCCTATTTGACAGCTTGCTGCAGTGGTAGCAGAGTTCTGGCTTGTGAGAAGATGGTAGACAAGCTACACAGACCGAATGAGGGTCTGTCTTGGCCATTTTTTTTACCACAGGCAGGACACTTGACAAATAAGGCCGGCATTATGACTGGAAAAATAGCCAAAAAACAGCAAAACATTGTTGGATTAGTCAGATAATGACTAAAGACGTCGAGTAAAGACGTAAAAATTAGAGAAATACCAGAAGAAAGTGAAAAAATATCACCAACTGGACTGCTCAATGCTCCAGGATCCTCACAGAAGGAGCCGGAAAAAAGAACTGACCTAACTGTCACCTGTGGTGCATGATGGGAGCCTGGAGGCTCACAGAGGTCTTAAAGGCACGGCGCCAGATTTTTCTGTTGTTACAATGCAGCCTATCTAGGCTAAAGCTGCCTCTATGATCCTGCCTGTTTTTACCTTTGAAAATAAAGGTTGTGTGTTTCAAAGAAAACCAAGGCAGTGTTTTTCTTCTTTGCATTGTCATATAATGTAATTTATATGTCTTTATTTAGCAGATGTAAAGATTTTACAGGCAATTGTGGCAGTTTTTAAGCCTAGTATGATTATATTGGGCTGTATATGTATATTATCTATATATATATGGTTATTTTATGCGTATTTATATGTATCTATATATAAATGTAGATATGCATATTATTGGCTATTGCTCCGGGGTCCCGCACGTGGGCGGGACTATTCAGTGCCTAGGACTATTGATGAGTATCCCCTGGAAGAGAATGGGTAGACCGGAAGTACCGCGGGCTCGCAGTCACACTGCTGATGACTCCCTGGGGCCGCCGTGGTTCGCCTGTCCTGCGTGGGCAGTGCGTGTAGCGTGCATGTATAAGGTAGACATCGCTAAAATAGAGCGCATCATAAATTGGGGGAGAAAAACGGAAAAAAAAAAAACACTGACTGGTATAGTGTTCTACATAACAGGCATGATAGAGGTGGAGTACATAGGCCTGTAGGACAAATTCATAATTACTGAAAGAGGAGTGATCACTGTGCCTCTGTAATGGCGGTTAGTCCACACCTGCTATGAAGGGATGCGAGGACCAACTAAGTGTTTGTACTGTGTCATGTACACCTGCGAATGATGGATGAGATGACCATTTATATTTATAAAGTTTTATACCATCAGTTATATGCCATGTGCCAGGTATCACGTCATAAATCACTCGTCTGTGGACTCATGGTGTGTTTAATGGGAGGATCCCTGTGCATACAGAATGATGTATTGTATGGTGTGGCCAACAGTGGCTGTGTGTACATTCCTAGGGTGGCTCACTGTCGGAGTAATATAGGCGTGGAAATTGAACTACTAAAGTCAAGAGACTCCAGGGAATATCCTCATTAAGTCCTGAACGGTCAGTTGCTAGTCGTAGGACCCAACGTTGTTCCATGCGGAACAGTGAATTTTTGGATAGCCCAGGATGTGCTTCCAGTATGCCCCATTCAAATGCGTCTAGTGAATGTTGCGCCTCTTTGAAATGGGTGGTCATTTTGGTGTTGCTCTTCTGGCATTTAAAATTACTCCTGTGTTCCATTATGAGGACTTTGACCGGCCTGGTGGTCATGCTGATGTATAACAATCCACACTTGCACCTCATTATATAAATACAGTTTGAGGTGTTACAGTTGGTGTGAGCGGCCATTTTCCAACACACCCCATTCTGGAAACTCAGTTCTTTTGTGACTTTCATGAGGTGACAAACAGAGGACGACCCACACTACTCTGTTGTTTCTTGCGTCTTGTGTGGATCAGCATGTCCTTGATATTGTTTGTTCTTTTAAACGCGAACCTTGGCATGGATAAATTGAGTGATCCCGTGATGAGGATATGCCTGTGCTTGCGGATTATTTTCCTTATTCTGTTGGAGTCTGGGGTGTCTGTGGTGACGCACGTGATCGACGGATTAGGATCTTTAATCCAGTCTTCCAAAAAGCTCTCATGGTTATTGTTCTGAGATCTTTTCCACGCGGTGTCTACAACCTGTCTAGGATACTCTTTCTGAAGAAGATCCTGTTTCAATTTATTTGATTCCCTTTTGTAGTCCGTTAGGGTGCTGCAGTTCCTTCTGATGCGAAGGTACTGGCCAAAAGGTAAATTCAGTCTCAGGGCCCTAGGATGGTTGCAACTAAAGAGTAGGAGGCTGTTCCTGTCAGTTGTTTTCTGATAGAGGGTGGTAGAAATGTTCTCATCCTCTAGGCTGACCAATAGGTCAAGGAATGGAATCTCTGTCTCTGAGATAGTGTTGGTAACTCTTAGAAAGGGGTTCAAGGTGTTTATCAATGTGCAAAACTCCTGCCATTTGGAAATCAGCTTCCTTCTTTGTGATCTACCCCTTTATTTATTTATAAAGGTTTATGTCTCAGCAGCAAAAACCATGGTAGAAATGACCCTACTCAACCTGGCGGTGGGGTCTTCTCTTATGGGAGTGTGGTACCTCCTATCACTTAGTTGTCTGCGGCATTCCATGTTGTAGTCCAGAGTGGACACGATCACTGTTGCACCGCCTTTATCTTTTTGTTTAATAGTGATACTTGTATCCCTCGCTAAGGACTTGATGGCAGCAGTTTTGTCACTGGACAAGTTGTGGAATGAAGCAGTGGTGGTAGTGCTGTTAAGATCTTTTAGTACCGCTTGATCAAAAGTCAGCACTTCGTTGGGGATCATGCTGCTGGTGGGAGTAAAAGTAGAAGGTTTGTGTAGACCAGAGTAATTCATGGCTGGTGGGGAAGGGTCTTGGAAGAAGGCTTGTAGCCGGATTTTACTGAAAAAAACTTTTATTTCGCAAACGTCACAAAATTTGTCATTTCTAGGGGTGGGGACATAGCCCAGGCCTTTTTGCAGGACCCTTTCCTCCGTGGGTGTAAGGGCTCTTGAGGAGAGGTTAATGACTAACTTCTCTTCCCCCTGGTTTGGCTCCTGGTCTCTACTGATCGTGCTGGTTGGTCCTGCCATTGGACTCTTTTTACCTCTTCTGCGTCCTTTTCCTCTGCCCCAACCTCTGTCTAAAAAAGGCGGCTCAGACCCGGGTTGGAAGAAGGGAGGGGGACTTTGTTGGTACATTGGATATTGCCAGTAGGGAGGTCCCTGGTATGGAGGTGTGTTGTAAGGTGGATACACCGGGTGTTGGAAAGGTCGATTTCTCCCATTATTCCAACTGCCAGTACTGGAGTCGCTGTTAGACGATGATCCTCTACGTGATGAGGAGAACCCTCATCTGAGGAGTACCCTGTGGCTGTTACCTGGTAATCTGCCTTAAGGTACGGATAGACTTTCTCAGTGGAGAACTTTTGGATATCTTTCTGAAGTTTTGAAATATTCTGTTTCATCAGGTATTCACGGTTATCTGCCATTTCTGCATTCATTTCAGCCAGCTTACTCTTGTATGCTGCCGTTGGACAATGACCTTAATTGCACCTTCTGCGGTCTGTATCCTGATAAGCAGGGCGTCAGCAATTCTCTTAGCCGTGTTAATTATGAGAATCAACCAGTCCCTAGTGCATTTTCCACGCTACTAGGGACCATTTTTTTTAAAAAGCGTCCTCCAGGAACAAGTGTGGGACGTTATTCAAATCAGGCCATTGGGGGCTATGTTGGCGCCTAAATATTCTGTCATCATAGCCCCATGTAGTGTGACTAAGCCACTCATGTTTCATGTTGGCTAACGAGGTCCATTCTTCCGATTGGCTGCTGGAGGCTGAACTGCTGTCAGGCCCCAGCAGTGGTGGTGCTCTCAGAATCTCTGCTGCTGCTTTCCGATAGAGGGTAGTAGAGATTTTTTTAATTCTCTAGTCTGACCAATAGGTCAAGGCAGGGAATCTCTGTGTCTGAGATAGTCTTTATAAATCTTAGAAACGGGTTCAAGGTGTTTATCCATGTGCAAAACTCCTCACATTTGGTTTGATCACGTTTCCACAGGATAAAAATGTCGTTGATAAATCATTCTTTTCCACATGAGCACATTTCCCATATATGGATTTCTGCGGTTGAGAACCTCTTTACTCGAAACCTGACATGTACATGCATGCCAGGCTCGGTGTAAACGTCCAGCCCATTGATGTGCCCTGAGTTTGGTGGTAAAGATGGGTGTCGTATTCAAAGAAATTTTCAGTTAGCGCTATGGTGGTACACTCCAATATGTTGGCCACTGGAGTAGGTGAGTTCCACTCACTACTGACCAAAGCGTCTTCAATCACCTCCAGTGTAGTTCTTTGTGGGATATTGGTATACAGGGCCTCAACATCCAGGGTGACCAGTGTAGGAGGATGGATATCTGACTATGGTTACCCCCAACTTTTTTGCCTAGTGTTTAGCTGGTTTTCAACATAGTTGGCCTGGGATCCTGCTATTCAGGGCCCCAGGCTATCTGCTCTCTCTGTAAAATGGAATCCATGTACTTTAGGTACATACCTAATTGGATATTGGGTCACCTTTTTGAGCCCCTGTATAGTGTACCATAGGTACCCAGGTCATAGGTGCATCCAAGGCCTACCAGGGGCTGCAGCATGAATTATGCCACCCCTGGCTGGCCATCCAAATTGACACAACTGGCTGATCTCTCAGCTGGGGCAAGGTCGTGTAATCACCCCTTGCTTAGGTATAGTATTTCTATACCTACCATTATATATAGACACATATATACCTATGAATCACTCCTATGGCAGACCTTAACAATCCTGGAGGCAGAGTGCTTGGTTTTATGTGAGATGGTGCTCTAGCATGAGCTGAGCCTGTCTTGAGGTACTGGGTTTTTAAGAACCGGCACAGAACCGGCAACCCAGCGGTGTCAGGGTACACCCAGAGACCTCGGGTTCTTCCTGATTCAGACTACAGAAACTCAGAGTCTTCTAGGTGAAGTCAAGGATCGATTTTATTGGCTGCAACCAAGGTAACAAGTGTCCTAGAAGTACAACACACGGGGAAGTATATTCTCAGGAGACTGCTCGAATTTACCAAGTCAGGCTTCTCTTCTTATACAGAATATTCAGCTTCAGGCAAACATTCTTCGAATTTGCAGTATATTATTTACAGTTCTTGGTTACAAAGGAAAGGCAGAGTCATGATGACATGTACATATTTCACGTCGTGCTGCCTTCAATAAATCACCCGGCAAGGCCCAACATTTCATCAGATATTGGCGGACCCCCAATAAAACAGGCACCTCCCCACAATAAAGCAAGTGAAGCAAAAGGAGCAGAGACAGATGTGAGCAAGATACGGCAGGGGTGTGCGCTGAAATGGTTTTATGGCTTGTTGAGCCTCGATGCTATCTTGTTCGGCCACTGGGAGGGGAACTGACCTAACGAGTTCAGCCTGGGGCAATGGTTCCAACTTGCACAGGTCATAGGAAAGTCGATTAAGGAGTACGTGTCCTTGTGGAATTGAATTCAGCTGGATTAAGGCCTATGTAAAGGGCAACACAGAAAATGGCTGCCGTGTATAAAATGGGAGCCAAGGGTCCAGAACGTGAATGACGATTTCGAGGTGAAACGTCGCTCGAATATGCTGAAAATACTTGTACATGGTGTGCTCGTCATTCTCGGTCTTTTGATACCAAATTCGTCATGTTTCGACGAAGTTTTAATTCTCGAGTCCAGAATGATAACACGAATCCAGAATTTTCAGAACCACAGTCTGCAGCTTTTGGAACCATGTCCTTATAGCTGTTCTATGATATAGCCATACCATATACTCTTAAGTGTATTATAATCCTTGCGGTTATTGCTAACTTTGGTTTGGCTTTATCAAAACATGTCGTGTAAGGTGTCATACGCTTTGAAATACTACCCCCTCGCCAGTTCTGGCAACGGGGGTAGCATTCCACCCTTCTAGAGGGAGAAGACATGTTGTTCCTACTAATCCCCGGTTAAAGTTAACCAGAGCATCAGCATCACAAAATGGATGCTGCTGCCACAGACACAAGTCTGACCTCCTGCTGCTGGGAGCCCTTCCAGCAAGGGAGGCTTGGACAATAGATTTCCTGCCTTGGGAGGTGCTAGCACCACTCCAGACAGGCCTTAGTGTATTGGGGCAGGGAGGGCTGAATGAAATGAGACACTGCCTGGGGCACACAAGGTGTCCCATGCATAGCCCGGTTGAAACCAGTTGCTGGGGCACTCCAGCCCCAGCTCTGGCATGAAACTGGACAAAGGGAAAGGAGTGTAACCACCCCCTTCCCTGGTCCCACCCATAGGAGGGACCTAGCAGGTAATCCAGCCCCTTTAATTCGTATAAAGCTAGGAGCTGAGTCTAGAGACTTTAGATTATCCTGAACTGAGACTCTGACACGAAACTCTGGACCTACGACATTCTACTGCAAATAGAAGACTGAAGAATCTCCCTTGTGGTCAAGGAGTGACCACCCTGTGCAAACAGGCACCATCCAGCGATCAGCAGTTTGCTTTGTCGACGCACCCGAAGGATCCCGACAACCATGCTTCACAGGACTAGACTTCCAGACTTCTCTGACCCCGACCCACCCCTCCAGCAAAGCTGAGACCCGTGGCGGACACGAGAGACGTGGGACCGGAAACCTGGCCATTTTGCTCTTTGCTAAATTGTGCAGCTTCTGAGGCATCCTCGAAGTTGTGCATTGGGACTTGAGAAGCCCCAACACTGAGTCGTAAGTGCACTGAAGCTCAGCCCTCCACACTTCATGAGTGCCGCGTGGGGCCTGCTCTTGCATTTCCTCTCGATGCGTCTTCGCGGTTGCTAGCCCGTTGGCTAGTGGTCATCTTGAAGACTCCATTTTGAAACAACGCTGCTTGCCTGGCTGCTCTGGGCTTGCTCCTGCTTTCCTGCAAAAGGGAAGCTCCACAGACCTTGCTGGTCTGTACCAGAAGCCGATCTTCATATCCTGCGTGGGTTGCCTTTGCCAAGGCTTGTTGACTGATCCGGAAGCAGCCACCGTCAACAGCGAGAGCCTTCGTGGGACAGTCTGTATCCAGCTCCTGGTCGTCATCGACGCCTCCTGGTCCACGTGGCTGCAGAGACAAGCTTCACTTCTTTACCTGTTCGCAGCTCAACATCATCTGGTTCCATCCTGGTTCCATCCTGGTCACTGGCTAGTGACCCAGACTCTGTCCCCTCTGCTTTCAGGTTCTTCACTTCTCCGATCCACCCTTGGATCCATCCGGACATCTTCCTCCTGGTCGCCTGCAGCATATTTTCACAGCTCTCCATAGGAATCGACGACGAAACCCGACACAACTTCGCACCTATGCACCCGGCTTCCCTGGGTGAGGTAACTCGAGTACTCCGGTGCTCCCATGGGTAATAACTATTCAAGTGTCCTAATTTAACTGGGTTTCCTTGAAGTCCACCCGAACTGTCCGAAATCAACTAGTTTCTAAACTGTACGTTCCCATTCTAAGTCTATGAGAACCCACGTGTGTGTTTAGACACTGCACACGCATCCTGTGGGACTCCTGCTTCCTGACCTGTGGTTATTCAGTGTAGCCCCACCGATTTCCTAGGCCATAGGCCTATCCACCATTCCTGCAGTGGTACTTATACCACTTCTTTAGTATATGGTTTACGAGGCCCCTAGGGCAGAATTGTAATTGTGCAACCTCATAAAGAGTGCAGAGGGGTTGTGTTAGAAATAAATACATATATATTTTATATATACCTTGTGTGGTGTCCTTTCATTTGATATTCAAGGGGTTATTATTGGTAAAACAATTGGCTTCATATGCTCTCTGAAGTGTTAGCCTAAGACTGCTTTGTCCATGCTACCACTAGGATAGCTGGTCTATAAGGTTGACTTTACAACCATCACCATAAGGGTTGTTTGGACTGGTGCAAGGTGCTCACTAGAATAGTGAACATCATATACCAGGCCAACTTCTCACAACCAGTAGGTCTACTAATTCTGGATGTTGAGTACCCTCGAGCAGACGTATGACGTCTGTGGTGTCCCTGATGAAGGACTGAGTTGCCCTGACCAAGGGTTGAATGAAATGGTCCACAAATTTCGACAAAGGTTCCAATATGGTCCCAATTCCTGACACAATGGGTCGCCCTGGTACTGGGGTTGTCTTCTTGTGAATTTTCGGAATAGAGTAAAAATAGAGAGTTATGGGTTTTTTGTCACCAAGAAATCAGCTTCCTTCTTTGTGTAGGTAGATCCATTCTGGTCCTGATGAATTGCCATCTAATAAGTTAATAGGCAAGAAACATGTTGACCTTTTTTCACAAGCGCATAGCCTCCACATCCTTCGAGTGAGGATACACCCTTGTTTTACTTTTAATTAGGGTAGGGGCCACGTTCATTAAAAATTGTCTTGAGTGGACCACCTCTCCTATTTTAATCCACTTCCTTACACTCCACTTTCACCTACACTGATCTAGGGCCCTCAGACGCACCTCACCCACCAGCATAAAAGAAAAAAGATCTCCGCCAAGAAGACCCCATCACGGTATCAGGTATTGCACCACTGACTCGATAAGGAGCAGACACGATGATGAAGCAGGACACCTAGCTGGCTGGGTGTGTGAGTGTCTTTTTCCGAAAGGAGAGGTTTCTTCTCCCCACTTCTGTGACTCCATACCAGTTATGGAGCCCTTGCATAAAACACACTAAACCCTGCTTTTTATGTTAGGAACTGCATACTAACTTTGTATAGTTTGAGTCACGGACGTGTATGCTGGACCTGGATAAATAACAGTCTGTTCTTCCCGCTCCTTGTCTTAGACCTCCATTTGGTATCAGGGATGTCCCCTGTGCGACGTCAGATGGTATCCTGGCGGTCGACGTGCATGGTAGCAATCTTTGGATATCCAAGTAGACTGAGGTGGCTGGGCCCAGCCACCTCAGTCTACTTGGATATCCAGGTGTTTCAAATAATCCAACCTGGGATCCAGTCTCATGTACATTACCGGACAATACAAGTGTTAATGAGTGATAAAGCAAATACTTTGACACATAGGAATGTACAGTTTTTTATTGATTTTGCACCTTGTTTGAAATCTTTTGTAGGCTTTGGCTCCTCTTTTCTTCTTCCCCCTTTTGTTACTATTTATTAATTTTCTTTTTCTGTGGTTTAAATGAATGAATCGTGACTGGTCGTCTGTGATATGTGTGGTCTCTTGAATGATCGTTTGAATGTATGCGTAGTAATTCTATTATTTATTTGTATTTAAGAAAGAGTGTTATTGTACTATGTATTGATTTGGCTAAATGCACAAAAGTAAGTTTAAAATAAAAAGCTATTGAAGAGTAAATTTCCCTTGCTTGAATCTGGTTTCAGGTTAAGGAAGCACACTGAAAGAGAGTGAAAAAACTTCTTGCTTCAGTATTGGCATCTCTGTTTTGTTTATGAGAATGGGTACATTGGCCATTAAAGCTCCTCACTATCCCCCTTGTTGTTCAACCTATACATGCGGCCCCTCCTCTTTGCCCTAAGTAAGCATAAAGTCACTGCATACAACTATGCAGATGACCTACAGCTTGTCTTTGTCCTCAACTCTCCTGACGCGGTGGAGGACTTCCAGGCCACCATGACCCTAATTCAGAGCTGGATGTCCTCAAACCACCTCAGACTAAACCCAGGGAAAACTGAGTTGATCCTGCCCGGCAAGAGCGAAATTAGTTGGAGCCCTAACTTCTGGCCATCGGACATGGGCCTCCCCCCTAAAAAATCTTCCACTGTGAAAAGCCTAGGGATAACCATCAACGAGGACCTCTCGCTAAAATCCCAAATTGGCACCGTGGTCTCCTCTGGATTTTTCCAATTAAGGAAAATCAGGAAAATCGCCCATTTCCTCACTCCCTCCGCCTTAATCCAGGTGGTCATGGCCCTGGTACTCTCCCATATTGACTTTTCCAACAGTTTATACCTAGGCCTACCCGCAGGACAACTCAAGAGACTTCAGTACCTGCAGAATCAGGCCGCCAGGCTGATCTGCAAAGTACCCAAATGGGAACCTATCAAACCAGGCCTCGAGAGTTTGCACTGGCTCCCCGTGGCTCAAAGAACCGAATTTAAAGCCGGATGCATTATCTTTAAGGCTCTGCAAGGCAAAGGACCCCTATTTATCAGACAGCTGATCGGTAGATACGTCCCCCCACGGAACCTAAGATCTGCCCACAAAGATCTTCTAGAAGTTCCTCGTTTCAAGAAAAAACGACAAGGCGGCAGCTGTTTTCACTTCCTTGCAGCCACCCTATGGAACTCCTTACCTCTTGCCCTCAGACAGAGTAGAGACCTTCTTGACTTCAGAAAGGCTTTTAAAACACATCTTTTCATACAAGCTTACCCGAAATAACTCCTCCGCCAGACTCTCCTCCTGTTATGTTTTTTATCTTACCAGCGCCAAGAAGCCCTCGGGCGTACGCGCGCTTTATAAATTGCCAATAACATAACATAACATAACATAGGGTTGCTCCCTTCTTTCTAGTGGAGTGAGCTGTTGGTCACATTGTTTGTTCTTTTTTGGCATAGACATAACATGATTGGATGGTTTGTACTATCCATCGTGCAATTGTAGCCTTTGTGACAGGTGATCCTCTGTTGGTATGTGCGAAGGCGACAAACAAATGTTTCGTTTTGTGTATTTGTTCTGTCCTTTGCAGATAATACAGGAATGCTCTCCTTCCATCTAGGGTATGGAGGCCTCTTTCTCCTGGTAGGATGATATTTTGATTTAAGTGATATTTTGATGCAACCTTTGTTAAAAAATGTGGGTTTGTTTTTAAGAATACTTAATCCTTGTGGATTTGTAAGTATGGTTCCTGTATTGTTAGAGCCTGTAGCTCATTTACTCTCCATAGGGAAATAATGGCGATGAGAAAGGTTGCCTTTAGAGTAATGTGTTTGAGGTCTGCCACATGCATGGGCTCAAAGGGTTTTGCCATTAGTTGAGCAAGTACTGTGTTTAGGCACCATGCGGGAACTGGGGTTGCTCTAGGTAGGGCAATTCAGTTTCATCCTTCTAAAAACCTTTTAATTACAGGTCTTGTGAAGAAACTTTTGCACGTTTTCCCTCTTTTGTATGGTAATATGGCAGCAAGATGCACCTTTATGCTTGAGTAGTTGATGGTGCTGTCCAAGAGGTCAGTTAGGTATGTGATTACTGTTTCTTGTGTGAATTGATACTGTTAGCAGTGCACCAGGTGGTATATCGCTTCCATTTGGCCGCATTGCATTGTCTTGTCTTGTTTACTGTTTCCTTGCCTCTTTTAGAATTTTCATTGTTCGTAGAGGCAGCTCGAGGTGGCCAAATTCTATGTACTCAGGTGTCACGCAGCCAGATGCTGGTTCCAGGTGAAAAATCTGGCCTTGTTGAATTGTTTGAAGGTCCTGGTCTGCTTTGATTTTGATCATTTTTCCCTTGGATAGCTGCAGCAGGGTGGAGTACCATGTTTGCCTTGGCCATTGAGGGGCAATGAGAATCATGTTTGTTCCTGGTTGATTTGCTTTTGCTAGTACTCTTTGCATCAGGGGTATTGGTGGAAAGGCGTAAGCAAATGTCTGTGACCAGTTGAGTGAAAGTGTATTCCCCTTTGACAAGCGGAGTGGAAACCTCGAGGCAAAGAGTTGGCATTTCTTGTTCTGAACTGTTGCAAACAGGTCTATCATTGGTGCATCCCAGAAGTTGAAAATGTATTTTACTGCTTTTTGCTTCAACTCCCATTCATGTGAGCAGTTCTGTCTGCTCAGTTGGTCCGCTGTAATGTCTACTCTTGGTAGGTGTACTGTTTGTAGGTTGACGCTTTGGGCTTACTGCTGAATTCCAGCTTTCTTGTGCAAGTTTGCTCAAGGGAAAGGACTTTGTACCTCCCTGCTTGTTCAGGTAGAACATTGTTGTATTGTCTGTTTGGATTAGGATAGTCTTCCCCTGGATGTGTTTCTGGAATGCTTTCAATGCCAAAAATACAGTTTATCTCCAGGAAGTTGTGTTTTATGGAATTCTATTCATTCCATTGACCACGCACTTTCAGCTGGTTGTAATGTGCTCCCCAACCGTTGACAGATGCGTCTGTGGCAATTGTCACAGATGGAGTTGGGATCCTGAAAGGGATCACCTGTGCTGTTGTTGTATGCCCACCATTGTATCTCTGCTTGCACCTTTATTGTAACAACCACTAGATCCTCCCAACTCCCTGTGGCTTGAGACCAGCTGTTGGTAAGCCATTCCTGGAATGGGCGCATGTGGAGGTGGGCCATCATGCATATCATTTTCATGATCTTCCTCACCATCCGATATTGTCCCCTCAGGTAGAGGGTCACTTCTCGAATGATAGCCTATCCTTTTTTGTGTGGGGTACGCTTTTGCACTCCTAGAGTTTAATCTTGGTCCTAGGAAGGTTTTTTCCCTTTGGTTTTGTTGAATATTTTTTGTGGTTTGACAAGTCCAGTTTCTGTAGTGTTTGGATGGCTGTTTTAACATGATTGTCGTAGATTGGCTTTGAGTGTGGCTGATAGAGCAAGATTTCGCATATTACGCGACTTGCTTGAGTCAAGAACCTCGAATCATTTATAACCCTGTAATCCAACTTGTATGTCTTACTAATTTCCTTTATTTTGGATGTACGTGTATATTAGTGACGCTTGCCTATGTGTTTTACTAATACGAATAACCCTTGTCTTAATATGGCCGCCGCTTGGGAATTTTCTACTGCGCATGCATTAGTCACACTCACGTGACGTAGTTGCAGTTCTGGTGGGAAATTGTGCGCATGCGTATTCGCCTCAAAAATGGCTGTCTGAAAACTCACATGGTGAAGCTTGCGCAGATGCTCTCGTGTTATTGTCTGTTGCACTAATCCATAATGGCATAGTATATTTTTATAGTAAGAAATATAAAGTAGCTACTCATGATATGTAGTAAAATCATTTATTTCTATGTTTTAATCTGTTTCCGCTTACTTTTCATGTACCACGGAAATGGAGGGTTGATGGGATGCTCGGGAGTCCATATTGAAGTGCATTACTGCGCATGACCAAGGGTGGAAAGTGGCATTGAATGACTGCCAACCAGAAGTAGCAGCCAAGACGTGCCTGGGAAGATGCACCTTCACCCAGCTAGAAAAACTGAAATGTCCTGCATTGGATACAATTGTATATCTTCCTATTGTATTCTGTAGAATAGGTCATGGGAACCCCAAATCTGCTTGGCGGTTCCATAACATGCAAATACGAGCTTGTCAAAGTTTGTTCTGATTGATGTGTTAACCTATCCTACTTGGGGACCAATCAAAATTGGGGATTCTGACACTTTGCAACATTGGGGGGTGGTACACTGACCCGAAAACAGTATATCTAGCCTAGGTTCAGCTAGAGAAATTGTCCGACTTGTCTGAATAGCTGACCTGTCACTGACCCATCGCACTCAATAGGTGACTGAATACAGAGCGCTGCGGAGCACTCTGTCCGAATTTTTTTACCATAGACTGTAAGGTTTTACTAAACCTTAAGTGCTGGCAGAGCACTTTGCTGGGGAGTTCGCTAACCCAATCGGGGTTCTGACTGATAGCTGCAGAGAGGGTGGAGCGCAGGCGTTGCTTCCGAACTGCGGGTGCTGGTCGTGCCTTGGTGGTCCTGTCCTGATCCTAATCTGGTTTTCCTGTCCTGGGGTGTCCATTCTGCACTTGCTGTCCCATTTGATGACTGTCCTTCCTTGGGGTATTTCCTGTCCTTGACTGATCCGTGGCCAGGGTTGGTTTTCACACCATTCTAGGTAATTATATAGTGCGAAAACTCTATACTGCACCTTCTATTTTTCTGTCTTTGCTTCAATAAAGACATACCTTTGCATTCGTTAATTTTCCATGCTTTCCGCAATATATTATATGAAAGATCAATGCATTTATTTCCATAGCGTGTTCCTATGTTTCCCTACCTTTTAGAGCATATTTTCTCTCTATATTATTTATGAATTTTCGATGTGGTTTATAATTTCCCTTTGCAAACTGATTGAAGTACCATTGTTAGATTTATAGCGTGTTCCAATTTTTCCCCTTCCTATAGATGTATAGGATCCCTAACTTTCATTCATACACTTGAAGTACATCCCAATAGTGAAATTCTAGTACGTGCATAATTTTGCCCATTTATAGTAGCCCATTCTTAAAACTCCATCTGGAATCCGCTTAGTGTATTCCCTGTTTTCATCTCATTGTTAAAATTCATAAATGGTTGCCTTGATTTATTTTCTTCACGGTTATGTGTTTCTCGTTATCTTGATTATTGATTTACCTTGTGACTGTAAAGCTAATGTTTTTCCGAAACTGAATCTTAGATAAACTTTTAAAACTTTTCAGTTGTCTGTGGTCATTTTATGAATACAAAGTGAAATATAAAGTTGGTATTTTTGTGTTGCCTGCCTTTTCTTTCACAGCTAGCTCCCTGATCCATTGTGGTCATAGGTACCCATAACGGTGGATTGGTAAGTCGGGTACAACAGAATTGCATAGGAAGGAACCCAGGGTTACTGGTAGTAGAGAGTGTAAGGTCACCCGATTAATGTATATGGGTTTAATTGGAGAAAAGTACATGGGCCTAGAACGTGTCCGGTGAAATTATTGGTCGGGTGACCCGCGATCTCTTATCAGTAATTTTCTGGTAGCAGAGGTGATGGTTAGGGACTAGTTAAAGTTAGGTAGGACTAGTTAAAGTTAGATAGGTTGGATGCTGCTAAAAGTTTTTTTTTTTTTTTATGCTGCTAAAAAGGTGAACATTGGTGAACTGATCACTCACGTGAAATGTTTTGCTTTGAAAAATTATGAAATGTTTTAAATTGTTTTTCTTATTAGTGTACTGATATATGTATTTACCTACTCGTTAAGTAAAGTGTTATATGTTTGTTGGGAATCCCCGGGGAATTGAATAGAGAGTGGTGAAGAGAATCCACTTGCTTTGAGGTCACTGGCTTTAGGAAAGTTGGTGCAGGTTAGGCAGAACTGGAAGCACTAACTAGGGTTTTTCAGAATGTATGTTTGAATAAATGATAGCAACGAGATCGCTGGCAAAACTTCTATTGTGATATAAACCTAGTAAGGGTCACATCGGAAGAAATAGCAGGTTCGTCGGAGCTTGAGTGATAGCAAAAGGGTTCGCTGGTGAAACGTTGGACTTAGAATATATCCCGGGAAAGTGGATAAGTCTAAGGAAGTAGCAGGTTGCCTAATGCTTGTGTGAAGGGTAGGCAGAAGAGATCTATCCGTAGTGTGTGAAAAGTAGACAGAAGAAGTTTATTTGCAGTGAAACAAATCTTTACTGTCTAGACTCTTGAGTACAGTGGCGAATGTGTATTCGTTGTTAAATAACAAAACACTTGCACTTTAGAGAGAGAGAAATTAAGTTTCCGTTACCTTGTGAAGGAGGGAGTTAGTTGCGAAGCTGCTCTGACGTCACTCTGTGCCGCGCTGGGATTGGTAGACGCAGCGGGTGTGTAGCGGAGCTAAAATTGTAAAGGAGGGGTGAGTGCCGAAGCGTGAGAACTGTCTCGCGAAAAAGGCCGCACACCCATTGGTCGAGATTATTTGAATTTGTGCATTTCATTGGTCTCACGAAAAATAAAAGACGCACTAAGATTGGAAGTGATTTGTAAACAAAGTCACTTGCAGAAATCGTATGTGGCACTCGTATAGACCGCATACCAGACCTGATCCTCGACACTTAAGGTTTGAGAACGATCAGTGGAAAGGACATAAAACCGACATAATGTACGGAAATAAGAGGAAATTGTCCCTGGTAAACAAAGTAAAGAATTATTTTAAAAAAGACAAACCGATTAGAACCAGAGAAGGTGTTGTTATTCCGCCACCTAATACTCCCGCATCTTTCATGATGTTTGATAAAGGGTACCACTCATGTGTATGGTTGGAAAACTGGGCGGAGTACACAAAAGATGACGGAATCCTGGCTTTTCCGTTAGAGGGTACATTTAATGGCAGGATTCTATTTAATTTGAGAACCCGAATGAATGACTTACATCCCAGACCTAGATTAACGCAGTACGAAGCCCTAGAGGAATGGGAAATCGAGGCTTTTGAAAGGGATAAGCCCCGAATGGATAAAGGGTTAAAAAAAAATTATCCGAAATTGAAGCAGGAGACCAGAGACAAAAAGATGAAACAGTGGAGACAGAATATGATTGTAGAAGGACTGTTTCCAATGATGCCCATGGGTGGTCCTCCTGGGGGGGGAGAAGAAAACAGAAAAATGCAAACATTGGGTACCCATCGGGGAGTCAGATGATGAATTGTTAGATGACATGTTTAATAGAAGTCCGCCTCCTTATAATGAAGGACACAGACCTTCCAGTGAAGGGGATAATTCCCGAAAACCTCCTCCTCAGGATGAGGCTAGATCTGCAAGTGTCGGGGGAGGTTGTCAAATACCTCCCTATAACGAGGGTTTGGGACCCATAGGTATGAGAGATATGTATCCAAGAATACCAGTTAGTGGGGAGGCAAGATACTCACGAGAAAGAGATTTTTGCTCTAGACCTTCCTACGAAGGTGAGGCAAGACCATCAATTTCAGGAATTCCGTTCTTAAACCCTCCATATGAGGAAGAACCAAGATCCCTAGGGACAGGAAGCTTGTTCCCGAAACCTAATTATGGTGAAGGACCAAGTGAGACGCATCCCACTGCCCTGAGTTATGCTCCAACTTTAACCCCGCAGGTATTACATGAAAAATCATTAGACAGGTTACTAGAGGAAAAGGAGCGAGAAGCTCTAGCTAAACAGAGGGCCGAGATAATTCAAAAAATCTCCCAGTTAAATACCAGTCCTGAAGCATTGACAATCCCGGTAACTATTGGGCCAGTGGTTCCGTTGTATGGGGACCGACAAGGGAGTCCAAAAACTCCAGTTATCACCCCAGTTATAGCACAACCCAGACCAGAACCCTTAATTGTAGATGACCAGACAAGTGAATGTGAGTCTGAGGTCTCGCTAATGGATTTGCCCATCAGCAATGCAGGAAAAAGGTTGCAGAAAAGACATAATCCTTTCAACACGAGGGAGATTCAAATGGAATCAACTTCGGGTACCAAGAGTGTCACGTTAGTGACTCCTGAAGAAATTGAAAGATGGAGTCGAGAATTAGAGAAACAAGTTCCTCAGTCGAAACCTTTAGATCTCTACAAACTGAGAGTAGAAATGGAAGAACTGATGGCAGGAAATGTGGGGTTAGACCGATTAAATACCTATTCTGAGGAAGAACTGCTATTTATCTGCAAGAGTCTTACCCGAAATGCCAGAGTACTCCATGAAAAACTAACTGACACTGCAGCTAGTATGGGAATAGATATTTCAAAATCAAAACCTTTGCAGAAACCGTACAGAGCAGATTTCTCAGACAAAGATTTGGAAAATCTGAATGTGTCCGGGAAAAAGGCACAGGTCAAAGAATTATTGACTGTGTTGCAGAAATGGGGAGATGTAGAAAGATGGAAAGCCAGATGGGCCAAAAAGAAAGATGAGGCAAGATCCAAACGGGCGACTCCTGAATTCGTTCTAAAAAAAGCTGATAAGCCAGAACAGTTATACCCTATGCGCGAAGTACCAGGTAGAAAGTATGTGCACGTTCCGTGGTCCCGACAGGATATTGTGTCCTTTACAAATGATTTTCCAAAATTACGAGAGAAACCTGTGGACTGGTACAGGCAGGTGGAAAGGTTTGTAAAGGTGCAAAAATGCTTGTGGAAAGACTTGGATGGGTTCTTTGATATAGTGGTCCCTGTAGATTTATGGACCGAGTGTAAAATCGCCATAGGTTGGCCTAGTGAGGAATACCCGAGGGACCCTAACACAGGAGCACCCTCTGATGACGTGATGAAGAAATATGATCAGGTAATTCTACACCTGAAACAAAAGGTGCCTGCGAAAGAAACTGATTGGACCAAGATAGATAGAACCACGCAGGAAAGGGATGAGACTGTACACTCCATTTATGAAAGACTGTTACAGGTGTTTAAAACGTACAGCGGTATAGATAACATCGAGATGAAGGACATGACCCACTTTATTTACAGGTTTGTAAACGGTTTAAGACCTGAAATTTGCCAGTGGATAAAAGATAATAAAATTTGTTGGCAGTCTAAGAAAATGGATGAGGTCCTACGGTACGCAAAGTACTGTGAGGATGAGATGGCAGAAAAGCGAAAGGCTTTGAAGAAAAAGGTGATGTGGGCACAAGTAAAATTAGCTGAGCAACAGGAAAAGCAATTGAATAAAATGAATAAGAATACCCAAAATCAAGGCTCTGGGGGTGGAGGGAAGCCCAAAGTAAAAATGAGCAGGGACGAAGCTAAAAAGAAATTTCCCTGTCACCAGTGCGGAGAAATTGGGCACTGGAGAGACGAGTGTCCATATTTACAGCATGATAATACCCAAACCCCTGATTTAATTCCACAGACGCAGAATGAAAAACCAAGAAAGACCCAGCAACAGGTAAAAGTAAGTCAATTGCCCGAGCGCCAAAACCAAATTATAAGGGAAAATCACCGCAGGGTGACGACATAGAAATCTGGAGAGGAAATGAGAATAGAAATGCAGCAACTTCGCAGTTTTTGTTGAATGATACTTTCCTCTGTGACGACCAGTACTGACGGGGCCTGAGAGGGGAGGACGAGGAGTGTGTACTTGGCGCCTCCTTGCCGGTAGACCAGTCAGGGCCATACATTGAAGGAAAGGTTATTTATTTATTTACGTGATTTTTATAGCGCAACAAATACCCTGGGGTGTCTCGGCGCTGTGGAACTACTGGAGTCAGCCATCCTCTTACTGGTTAAACAACCATGTTTTTAGGAGCCTGCGGAAACTCATCAAGTTCGGGGCAGTTTTGATGGCAAGTGGCAAAAGATTCCAAAGTTTTGGAGTGGCCACCAGAAAACGCCTGTCTCCCCAGGTGGCCGTTCTTGTACGTGGCACAGGGAGGAGACTGGTGTTAGCCGATCTTAACTGCCTTCTGGGAGTATATAACTGAAAAGCTTCGGTCAGGAACCTGGGTCCTATGCCATGTACTGCCTTATATGCAATGCAGAGGGCCTTAAATTTAACGCGGCTCTCAACTCTCAACCAGTGGAGCTGACGAATACCAAGAGTGGTGGATTTGCGGCGGGGAATATTTAAAAGGATCCTGGCAGCCGCATTCTGGATGGATTGCAGCTTAGTTATGACACGCTTCTGGGTGTGAAGAAAGAGAGCGTTCCCATAATCTATTTTAGAAAAGACCAAGGTAGAGACCAGAGTCTTCCCAGCTGAGGGGGGGAGATAAGGTAGTAGTTTCTTGATTTTTTTCAAAATAAAGAATGATGACGAGACAACCTTATTAGTGTGGAGGTCAAAAGTCAGCTTGCTGTCAAAAATCACTCCCAGATTTCTGGCTTTTTCCACTGGGACAGGTAGATGGCCGAGCTTTTCCGGCCACCAGCTATGGGACCATTCAGGGGAGAGTTTTCCGAAGGTCATAATCTCGGTCTTGTCCGAGTTGAGCCTAAGACAATTCGAGGCCATCCAGGTACTAACCTCAAGCATAGCTCTCTGAAAGTTGGCTGCCACAGTGAGGCCATCCCTGTGGATACCCAGAACCAGCTGGGTATCATCTGCGTACGATGTGAGCCGTACCCCATGGGCCTTTATTACCCTCGCTAAGTCCGCTACGTAGATGTTAAATAGCATAGGACTTAGCGAGGAGCCTTGTGGGACTCCACAAGGGAGTGCAGAGATAGGAGAATAGAAATCTCCCAGCCTCACTGTCTGGGTACGGTTTGCCAGGAAAGATGAGATGAGATCTCTGGCAGAACCGTTTATCCCCAGGGCTGTGACACGGTCGACTAGAGTGGCATGGTCGACCGTGTCAATGTGTGATGGAAATGATGTCACCTTTCTATTGGACACTGGTGCTACCCGTTCTACTGTGAGAACAGCGGACGTTCCAAACCTACCCCTCTCGGGAGAAGCAATCCAAGTAGTGGGTGTCTCTAATCAATTGATTAGTACCCCAGTTACTGAGCCCATGGAGATCACAATAGGGAACTTCAAAGAAATGCATAGATTTGTAGTTTGTGATACCAGTCCAGTAAACCTACTGGGACGTGATTTGTTGTGCAAAATGAACTGTACCATCTTTTGCTCACCAAAAGGCGTCGAAATTCAAACCCCAGACGAGGATGGCATATACAAATTAATGTTAATCAGACCTGACTCAGAAATTAAACGAATGACTATACAAGACTTACCCGAAGAACTCCAAAAGACAGTGAAACCAGAAGTATGGGACTTTACTGGAAAGGATGTAGGATTAATGGCAAATGTAGACCCAATACAAATAGCCATGAAAGAAAATGCAGTTTACCCCAATACCAAGCCATACAAAATGAGTGCCGAAGTGAGAGCAGGAGTTGCCATTGAAATACAAAAATTGCTAGAAGCAAACATCATACAAGAAGTGATGAGTAGTCCGTGTAACTCACCCATAATTGGAATCAAGAAACCTAGTGGCAAATACAGAGTAGTGCAGGACCTGAGAAAGGTAAACAAAATTGTGGTTCCTTGCTGTCCTATTGTCCCGAACCCAGCAGTGATCCTGTATCAGATTCCCTGGGATGCTGAGTGGTTCACTGTGATAGACCTATGTCACGCATTCTTTTCGATCCCATTGCATCCAGACAGCAAATTTATTTTCTCATTTGCTTTCGACAGTCACGTGTATGTTTGGAATCGTGTCCCCCAGGGGTACACAGAAAGCCCCTCTATCTTTAATCAGATTCTGAAAAAGTGCCTTGAATCTTTAGTCTTACCTGGAAAGTCTGTTTTGGTGCAATATATCGACGACCTCTTGGTTGCGTCTAAAAGTCATAGAGATTGTGTGATTGACACCATTGCTTTACTGAATCACCTAGGTGAAAAGGGACATAAAGTGGCCTCTGAAAAATTGCAGTTCTGTTCAAAGTCAGTGAAATATCTGGGGCACCAGATAGAAAAAGGCATCAGAAAAGTCACCTCAGAGAGAGTCAGAATAATTCAAAAGATGCAGTTACCCCGTACTCAGAAAGAAGTCAGAATGTTCCTTGGAGTGGTAGGTTACTGCAGGCAATGGATTGTGGGATTCGCAGTCCTGGCAAAGCCTTTGATAAAAATGACAAAGAAAGGAGCAAAGGACCCAGTGGAATGGGATGATGAAAGCTTAACAGCATTTACTAAATTACGAGATTGTCTGTGTACAGCCCCTGCTTTAGGGATGCCTGACTATTCTAAGGAGTTTGCCCTGTTCTGTGACACACGTGACAATTGTGCATTGTCAGTCCTAACTCAGGAGCATGGGTTGACTAGACGTCCCATGGCATATTTTTCTGCCACTTTGGATCCAGTGGCTGCTGGATTACCTGGATGTCTGAAAGCAGTAGCTGCAACTTGCACAAGTTTGGAACAGAGTGAATCCATTGTAATGGGACATCCTGTAACTGTGTATGTTCCTCATGCAGTTGTGATTTTATTAACCCGAACTAAAACTCAGTATCTCACCCCTAGTCGGCTGACTAAATACGAGAGGATTCTCGTGGGTGCTGCAAATGTAGTCATTACTCGCTGTAATATCCTGAATCCAGCCACCCTACTCCCTGACTCAATGATTGTAGAAGCCGAGGGAGAGAACGAGCATGACTGCATTGACCTGACAGAATACAGTACTAAACCCCGCCCAGACATTAAAGAAATGCCTTTGCCTGTTGAAGATGAGGAGCTGTTTGTGGATGGCTCATGTATGAGACACGAACTAGTAGGGCTAAGTGCTTATGCTGTAGTCACTATAGACAGCATTAAAGAAGCATCCTGTTTATTTGGAGTAAAGTCTGCACAAGTAGCCAAATTGATTGCATTGATAAGAGCCTGTAAAATTGGGAAAAACAAAAGAATAACAGTATATACTGACAGTCAGTACTGTTATGGGGTTGTGCATGACTTCGGCCAATTGTGGCTACAAAGAGAATTTCTGACTTCATCAGGTACTCCCATTCGAAATGGGAGGGTTGTACAAGATTTACAGGAGGCAATCCAATTACCAAAAGAATTGGCAGTGGTCAAATGTGCTGCTCATAAATCGGGCTTTGACCATGTAACTTTGGGAAATAACTTTGCTGATGAAGTGCCCAAACATTGTGCCAGAAATCGCATGTCTGTAAATGTTAAACTGGGGGGACCTGGAAACAGCTGCCAACTTATGGTGTTTGAAGAGGTGCCTACCTGGGAAGAGGTGAGAGATTGGCAGCATGCTGTGCCATCGAAAGAAAAAGAAAAGTGGAGGAAACTTGGTTGTCGACCGAGAAGTGAGGATGGTGTCATTGTGGGCCCAAATGGTATGCCTGTGTTGCCTAGACATCTGCTTGCTTCTATGGCCAGACTGATACATGGAAATTCACACACTGGTAGGGACGCCATGGTTCTGGTTTTCCAACAAACATGGTACAATCCAAAGTTCAGGAAGGTAGCAGAGTCGCTCTGCCAGAGGTGCTTAACATGTCAACAATTCAACGCTGGGAAAAGAACAGCGGTTGAATTAGGAAAAATTGAGAAATCAGGGGGTCCCTTTGTGAGAGTACAGATTGACTTCATCACCATGCCTCGTTGTGAGGGAAAAAGATATGTCCTTGTCATTGTCTGCCTGTTGTCAAAATGGTTGGAAGCCTACCCTTCCAAAAAGAATGACGCCATCACTGTAGCCAAATTTTTACTGAAAGAATTAATACCTAGGTTCGGGGTGCCAGTCACAATTGAATCAGATAGAGGCAAACATTTTCAGAATGAGGTAATCGATCAGCTCTGTAAAGCATTCAAGATCACACAAAAGCTGCACTGTGCATATCGTCCAGAGGCTTCTGGAGTAGAGGAGCAAATAAATGGCACTATAAAATCGAGATTAGGAAAGATGTGTGATTCTACTGGCATGAACTGGATAAATGCTTTACCTCTTGTTCTGATGGTACTCAGAAGTATTCCAGACCGAAAAACAGGCCTGAGCACTCATGAAATTCTGATGGGAAGAGTGATGAGACAAGCATGGGTACCAGGACATAAACTGCTAAACCTTTCTGATGATTTAGTACTTGAGTACTGCAAGCAACTGGGTGACCAAGTGCGTTCTATCTCTCGCCAGATTGGGGAAGACGCCGTCGCCAATCCAACAACTCCAGTCCACAAATTGGTTCCAGGTGACTGGATTGTACTCAAGAAACATACTCGTTCAAGTTGCCTTGCACCGAGGTGGGGGAAAAAGCGCCAAGTGATACTGGTGACCACGACAGCGGTGAAGTGTGCAGGCGTTCCCAAGTGGATCCATACCAGCCATACACAGAAGGTGATTCCAGACAAGAAAACTGACGCTGAAGGTTGTCCAGCTGAGGGGTCTGCAGACGTTGGTCCTGAAGTAGCTGATGACGAACAACCGAGCACCAGTCAAGATGATTGGATACCCATAATAGACCTAACAGAAGATCCAATCAGAACAGGAGGTCAAACCTACGAAGATAGAGAGTGGAATAGAGAGGAAGAGATAGGCACAGGCGAAGATCCTCAGATTATTGAGATTCACGTCAAATCTGAGGAAGAAGAGGAAGGTCAGACAGGGACAGAGCAAGTGATCGACACACCTCCAGTAACTCCTGAAATTGAAAGGGGTCAGACTAGAACTAGTGTAAAAGTTCGAGCAGAAGAAAATCAAGAGATCGAAGTGCTTGAACAGGATCAGATAGAACTAGAAAAACGTGTTCAGGACACAGAGACAGAGACACTCGAAAGTCAAACCCAGAATATCCCTGAACAAGGCCAGCTTAGTAACCAGGCAGAAGAAATAGATGCAAGACCTGGAACTAGTCAGACAGGAAGAGAAGAAACAGAAGCAGAAGTGCCAAAAATACATGAAAATAAAAGAGCATTAGAAGAAAGCCAAATCACAGTGCCAGCTAAAAGACTCAAGCAAAAGAAGCATATTGAGCCAAGATACATTAAAAGACTGAGACTGAGAGTAAAAACAGTAGAAGAGAAACTTGCAGAAAGAAGGAAAAGTCCCCGAATTGCAGAGCAAGCTGGAGAAAGCTCAAAAAGAAGGAGTGATCGAATAAAAAGACTGAACGAAAAATACCAAGATCCTGAATGGACATACTTAGTGTTGGAGGAATTTGAGGATCTTGATATCTTTGACGAAAGTGACGAAGAACAGATTGCTGATCTGTCTGCCGAAGAAGACGAACTCACTTGAAGTTGCCCAGTGTAAGCTACCTGTGTAAAGTTACAAAGAGGGGTTGAAAACTTCTTCTGGGAAAAATGTCTGATTCAAATGTGAATGGAAGGCCTAGACGCAGTTGTTGCAAAACATGCTGCAAAGTATGTATATGTAGTATAGCTATAGTGTTAATAGTTTGGATAGGACTAACAGTTTTCATTCCGTATATGATAAGCAAAAATACTAATATTGGTCCTACACAGACTGTGACTACTGACACTGAAGAACTGACAACACGAAGTGTAGAAAGACGTGAAAAGGCACTTAGACAAACAAAACGAGACTTAGAAGCACCAGATGAGGAAGGACTACATTACCACGGAGTTAAGAACCAGACTCATTTAAATGTTTTCGCAAACCTGTTAGTACACTACGTAGAAACTATGGAGATGGAAGACTGCTATGTCTGCATGAAGTTACCTACGTCTGTAGCTGAAGGCGTGACTTATCACCTGCCCCTGACTTATCGAATCTCCTGTAGTATTTTAGCAAGCTTATTTTACAAAAGAGGACCGTTACAGTACTACTACTCTAACTCAGACGTGATATTTTCTGAACTTCCTATACGTGGAAATCTGAATCCTGTACATACCAAAAGTGACGTTACACGTTATATGGGAGAATACTTGCTGACTATAGGTACCATAGACTTAAATGAAGCACACAGAGATAACTTGACCTGTTCATTACATGAGCAAGAAAAAATGTTTTTAAACATGGCAGAGAAAAGAAGGGAGAGTTTCCAAAGAAAGGCAAATGACAAAGACAGAAAACTCCTAAATGGGCTGAAAACATGGAAAGCACCTCAAATGGTGGGGCTGGTCCTGCTTTGTTGCTGGATTTCGAAAGGAATGGGAAACTCTGTCTTCACCGTGAGAAGACTAGTTATTATAATAACATTTTCATTGGTTCCAGTCAATGTGAGCACAATTATAAGGTAATTGGAGATT
Organism: Lissotriton helveticus; assembly: GCF_964261635.1. Taxonomy (NCBI): domain Eukaryota; kingdom Metazoa; phylum Chordata; class Amphibia; order Caudata; family Salamandridae; genus Lissotriton; species Lissotriton helveticus. Next base: position 428,677,587 of record NC_136068.1, read on the forward strand.
GGGGTTTCAAAAATGGGTCAGAACCTGTGTTTCCCGGAATTTATTATATATGGGGAAAGAAGGCTTATTTCAAATTGCCGGATCACTGGTATGGAAGCTGCTATTTTGGCATGGTCTTCCCGAAAATCTACCATGTGAATGAAATTGCTGGAAGCAATGAAAACACTAATGGCTTAGTGCGTAGTAAAAGAGAAAGCGTAGGTGAAATAATGGGTAGTATTTTTAGTGCACTGATACCTGGAGTGGGAGTGGTTCTGAACACACAGAATTTGCAAATTATCCACCATAGAGGATGTGCTGTCTACTGACACAGCTCATGGATTTCTATTGGTCAATACCGAAATGGTTGCGATCAGATCAATGGTTTTGCAGAACAGACTTGCGCTCGACACCTTATTAGCAAAAGAGGGCGGAGTCTGCCGGATGCTGAAGGCGCAACATTGTTGCACTTGCATACCGGACAAAAGTGTACAGATCAAAGGGTATGTGAAAAACATTACTAATTTGGAAAAAGAAATCAAACCACTGGAGGTTGATAGTGCCTGGAAGAGACTGGTTGATGGTCTCTCCAAAGTAGGTCATTGGTTTGCTAATTTAGGTAAAGGTTTATTGTTAAGGTACTGATGCCAATTGGAGTGATAGGTTTAATCATTTTCCTCATATTTGTCTGTTGCAAATGTCGCAAACACACAAAGAAATACACTGTGAATCAAAGAGGTGTGAAACGAAGTGTGGATGAACTTGAATTGGAAGACTTAAATAATCAGATTTATAAAAAGGTGAAAAATTCTCACCCTAATAAAGATGTGAAAGAGAAAATGAATCGCCTGTTGGAGGAGATTGAGATGTACAAGGTGTGACAAAGTTGGCATTGGTTCCATTTGTTTGTGATGATAGTAAATATCATCAAAGAGGGGATTGATAGAGCAAGATTTCGCATATTACGCGACTTGCTTGAGTCAAGAACCTCGAATCATTTATAACCCTGTAATCCAACTTGTATGTCTTACTAACTTCCTTTATTTTGGATGTACGTGTATATTAGTGACGCTTGCCTATGTGTTTTACTAATACGAATAACCCTTGTCTTAATATGGCCGCCGCTTGGGAATTTTCTACTGCGCATGCGTTAGTCACACTCACGTGACGTAGTTGCAGTTCTGGTGGGAAATTGTGCGCATGCGTATTCGCCTAAAAAATGGCTGTCTGAAAACTCACATGGTGAAGCTTGCGCAGATGCTCTCGTGTTATTGTCTGTTGCACTAATCCATAATGGCATAGTATATTTTTATAGTAAGAAATATAAAGTAGCTACTCATGATATGTAGTAAAATCATTTATTTCTATGTTTTAATCTGTTTCCGCTTACTTTTCATGTACCACGGAAATGGAGGGTTGATGGGATGCTCGGGAGTCCATATTGAAGTGCATTACTGCGCATGACCAAGGGTGGAAAGTGGCATTGAATGACTGCCAACCAGAAGTAGCAGCCAAGACGTGCCTGGGAAGATGCACCTTCACCCAGCTAGAAAAACTGAAATGTCCTGCATTGGATACAATTGTATATCTTCCTATTGTATTCTGTAGAATAGGTCATGGGAACCCCAAATCTGCTAGGCGGTTCCATAACATTCAAATACGAGCTTGTCAAAGTTTGTTCTGATTGGTGTGTTAACCTATCCTACTTGGGGACCAATCGAAATTGGGGATTCTGACACTTTGCAACATTGGGGGGTGGTACACTGACCCGAAAACAGTATATCTAGCCTAGGTTCAGCTAGAGAAATTGTCCAACTTGTCTGAATAGCTGACCTGTCACTGACCCATCGCACTCAATAGGTGACTGAATACAGAGCGCTGCGGAGCACTCTGTCCGAATTTATTTACCATAGACTGTAAGGTTTTACTAAACCTTAAGTGCTGGCAGAGCACTTTGCTGGGGAGTTCGCTAACCCAATCGGGGTTCTGACTGATAGCTGCAGAGAGGGTGGAGCGCAGGCGTTGCTTCCGAACTGCGGGTGCTGGTCGTGCCTTGGTGGTCCTGTCCTGATCCTAATCTGGTTTTCCTGTCCTGTCCTGGGGTGTCCATTCTGCACCTGCTGTCCCATTTGATGACTGACCTTCCTTGGGGTATTTCCTGTCCTTGACTGATCCGTGGCCAGGGTTGGTTTTCACACCATTCTAGGTAATTATATAGTGCGAAACTCTATACTGCACCTTCTATTTTTCTGTCTTTGCTTCAATAAAGACATACCTTTGCATTCATTAATTTTCCATGCTTTCCGCAATATATTATATGAAAGATCAATGCATTTATTTCCATAGCGTGTTCCTATGTTTCCCTACCTTTTAGAGCATATTTTCACTCTATATTGTTTATGAATTTTCGATGTGGTTTATAATTTCCCTTTGCAAACTGATTGAAGTACCATTGTTAGATTTATAGCGTGTTCCAATTTTTCCCCTTCCTATAGATGTATAGGATCCCTAACTTTCATTCATACACTTGAAGTACATCCCAATAGTGAAATTCTAGTACGTGCATAATTTTGCCCATTTATAGTAGCCCATTCTTAAAACTCCATCTGGAATCCGCTTAGTGTATTCCCTGTTTTCATCTCATTGTTAAAATTCATAAATGGTTGCCTTGATTTATTTTCTTCACGTTATGTGTTTCTCGTTATCTTGATTATTGATTTACCTTGTGACTGTAAAGCTAATGTTTTTCCGAAACTGAATCTTAGATAAACTTTTAAAACTTCTCAGTTGTCCGTGGTCATTTTATGAATACAAAGTGAAATATAAAGTTGGTATTTTTTTTGTTTTGCCTGCCTTTTCTTTCACAGCTAGCTCCCTGATCCATTGTGGTCATAGGTACCCGTAACGGTGGATTAGTAAGTCGGGTATAACAGAATTGCATAGGAAGGAACCCAGGGTTACTGGTAGTAGAGAGTGTAAGGTCACCCGATTAATGTATATGGGTTTAATTGGAGAAAAGTACATGGGCCTAGTACGTGTCTGGTGAAATTGTTGGTCGGGTGACCCGCGATCTCTATCATATTTTTTTTCCATAACATGCAAATACGAACTTGTCAAAGTTTGTTCTGATTGGTGTGTTAAACTATCCTACTTGGGGACCAATCGAAATTGGGGATTCTGACACTTTGCAAAATTGGGGGGTGGTACACTGACCCGAAAACAGTATATCTAGCCTAGGTTCAGCTAGAGAAATTGTCCGACTTATCACCTGTGCTGTTGTTGTATGCCCACCATTGTATCTCTGCTTGCACCTTTATTGTAACAACCACTAGATCCTCCCAACTCCCTGTGGCTTGAGACCAGCTGTTGGTAAGCCATTCCTGGAATGGGCGCATGTGGAGGTGGGCCATAATGCCTATCATTTTCATGATCTTCCTCACCATCAGATATTGTCCCCTCAGGTAGAGGGTCACTTCTCGAATGATAGCCCATCCTTTTTTGTGTGGGGTACGCTTTTGCACTCCTGGAGTTTAATCTTGCGCCTAGGAAGGTTTTTTCCCTTTCTGGTTTTGTTGAATATTTTTTGTGGTTTGACAAGTCCAGTTTCTGCAGTGTTTGGATGGCTGTTTTAACATGATTGTGGTAGATTGGCTTTGAGTGTGGCCTTGTGAGCCAGTCGTCCAGACAGGGATAGACGTGGACTACTTACCTTCTTAGGTGGGACGTCACTACAGCTAGCCACTTTATGAAGACATGTGGAGCTGATTTTATCCCGAAGGGGAGTACTGTGAAGTGATGTGTTCTGTTGTGTATGAACCACAGGTACTCTGTGTCTTTTGTTCATAGGGATATGCAAGTAGGCATCCTTGAGCTCTATTGTTGCCATGTAGCCTCCCTTTTGAATTTGTGGGATTATTTCTTGAAGAGTACACATTTTGAAGCGTTGTGTTCGTATGAACTGTAGGTCCAGGATTGACGTTAAAGTGAGGTCCTGTTATGGTACTAGAAAGTATGGGGAGTAGTTTCCTTGATACTACTTCTATTGCATGTTTTTGGATTAGGTCCTTTATTTATAAAGTTTTATATAGCGTGAACGTGACCCACAAGGGTTTCAGAGCGCTTTACAATATACAATTATTAAACATTAGGTGGTTGATGTAGTATACAAACATTTGGTATTTGCTATTCAGTACTAAAGAGGTATCTCTTGATCTCTGAATTTAGCTGTGTTGGTTCGGATTTCAGAACTTTTCTTATTTTTGGTAGGTTTGCAGGTGGTTTGGTTAGCTCTATGCAATACCCGCACTTTACAAAATTTAATATCAAATTGTCTGTTGTGGTATTTTCCCACTGTTTTGAAGTAAAAGGATATTCTTTCCCCACTGATGTTTTGTGTGTTTTTTTTTCTTGTGAATGAGTCAGAGTCATTACCTCTTCCTCTGGGGGTTTGGCCTCTGCACCGAAAGGGCTACTTCTGCTGTTGTTGCCAGCCTTGGTAACTTCCCTGTTGACTTGATTGTTGCCCAGGACTTTCACCTTGCATTGCTGTGACATTTGCTAACCCTGACCAAATGCACCTCTCCTTTTGGTTGTTGAAACCACCTCTTTTAAAGGAAACTCGTTGATGTAGAGCTCCCATCGCCCTACAACAATCTGCTGAAGGGATTCATCCACTTCCTTCCTAAAGAATGCGTCGAGGCATCAGTTAAATAATCTCTCATCATGGTACTATGGTCAATAGGGAGTAATCGGGTCAATGAACAACATTGTCCACCTTAGTTGTACCTAGTTCCAAAAAGCATAATTTTGCCAAGTAATAGGGTATACAACCATAGCATACAAAAGTAATGGCCATACAAAGGGGGGGGGGAGAAAAACACCAGAGAACTGACTGTCACTGTAAAATGAACATACAACTACAATTCTAGATAAACTACTCTTTAGTCTGTACAAACCTCTGCGATCTAGGACTCAAAGCTACTGTGGGGTCTGTGGGAACCCGGGGGGGGGGGGGGCAGTGGGAGGCAAAGGGAAAAAAGGCCAATAAGGCCCCAGTTCAATAGGTAGAACACCAGTGCTTCACCCAATCCAACATACCTCATAATTGTGACCTCCCACCAGTCAATCCTCCCCCCACCGCCAAGGAGCTCCAATCATCCTGCCCATTTCGCTTCAGTCAATCAGCCACCAAGATGTGTGGGCGTGTGCCTCCCCCAATTCTTCAGAGGTATTCGAATTAGTGTGCGAGGACTGTTCAGGTGAATGTCGTGTATCCCAGGTTCTCACAATGTCTGCCCACAGCTCTGCTAGTGGCTTAAGTCACTTTGCGATTTTATCTTCTTTTATCAAAGCCTTCTCCTCAGCTCTAACCCAGCAGGAGGCATAGTCTTCCCATATGACCATCAAAGGAGTCAGCTTCGACTTCCACCTAAGAGCTATTCTCCTCCTAGCCAAGAGGAAAGTCAGTTCCATGAATCTGAGACCCAGTCTTTTGGATCTCGGGATTAGGCCTAGGAGACAAACTTCCGGAGCGCATGCCAGATTCTAAGACAAAAACCTGTTAACCTGGTCTGTAATCATAATCCAATAATCTTTATTAAGCCCCGGACAAGACCAAACCTGTGATCAAAATCCTCATCTCTCTGTGAACATCTGGCACAGGCCTGGCCATAACCCCCATATACCAAATTCAGCCGGTGTGGGGCAAGGTAAGTTCTGTGGCGCATATTAAATTGTATACATTTGAAAGCAGTGTTTCTGGACAACTTTTTTGGGCCACCCACTTCTTCCATTCCTTCACAGTCAATTGCCTATTCAGGGTACCTTCCCATCTCTCTTGTAGGTGAGGCAACGGGCCCCCAATCTGCCACCCGCGAGCGGGAGCTGCAAGGTCTGCAATGATACTCTGTTGCGTCCGCCATCCCACACTGAATCCCTTAATATCGCGTCCAAGGGTTAAACCACCTTTTAGGTATCACCACTTGCAAATTAACAAAATAGTATAAAAGACGAGGTAATACCACCATCTTGGACAGTGCCATGACTGGCAATTTGAGCATTCGCCAAAAAGCCACATTTGCCTGAAGAGCCCTTGGGGCACCTCCGAGATTCCCTTCAAACAGGTCATCCTGAGTATGATAGATCAGAGTCCCCAGGTACTTAAAGGAGATCAGGGTCCATTCCAGGTCCAGCGGGAGGGTCGGAGGTCTAGTAATGGTGGAGTGCAAAGGGAACACACAGGTCTTTCTCTTATTGATAAGCAAACCAGAGAGCTCAGCAAATTACTCTAATATGTGTAACACTACCTGGATCCAGCTAGACCGATCTTGTAAAAATATTAGCATATCATCTGCATATAATTATATTATATGACAGGACCCATCAAGAGCCACCGCCAGTCTTTCGCTTTCTTGCCGGACACATTCTGCCAATGGCCCCATTCCGCCAATCGCTTCCGCCACTGCTTTTGCTAGAGCAAAAAGCAGTGGCAATATGGGACATCCCCGTCTGGTTCCCCTGTAGATGGCATAAGGGGCAGACATTGTATTGCTCGTGCGTACCCGAGCTCTAGGATTTTCATACAAGAGACAGACCCAGTTTAACCATTCAGCTCCAATCTGCATCCTTTCCATCACCGCTAGTAAGAAGTCCCAGCGTAGGGAGTCAAAAGCCTTTTCCAGGTCTATCGCCACTACCACTGCATCAGGGTAATGACCCAGATCAGTATGGAACAGGACATTATATAATCTCCTCAGGTTATTATCTGTGGAGCGTGAGAGGATAAAACCGTTTTGGTCAGTGTGGATCAACCTCTGCATGTGCGGAAGGAGCCTAGTTGCTAACGATTTGCTTATGATTTTAAAATCCATGTAGAATTGACAAGGGCCTAAATTCCGTTACCACTGCATGGTCATTGAGGGTCAAGGGGATCACCAGTGCTTCTCTAACGGAGGGCGGGAGTGGTTTCTCGAAGCGCAGATGCATAAACTTGTTTCAACCTTGGGGCTAATATATCCACAAAATACAACATAAAACTCGGCCGGAAGGCCATCAGGCTTGGGCGTTTTCCCCCGTGCCAGGTCATTAATTGCTGTTCTGATTTTGCCTGCTTTAACCGGCAATGCTAGTAAGTCTCGGGCGTCGCGCTCCAACCCAAGCAATCGCAACCAGCCTAAATTTGCTGGTGGTACATCTCCCTGGCTAACTCCCGGCAGCTCATACAGTTTCTTGTAGTACTCTCGAACCGCATCATTAATAGCCCTCTGAGAGCAGAGTACCTGACCATTTACGTTGGTGATACTAGGAATCGGCGCATCGCCATCGTCCACAGGAACACCATCCGCATCACGACCGACGCCAACGACTCCTTCGCCGCAGCCGAACATCTCCACTTCCAGATTCACACTGACCCTAAGACGACCCTCAGAGGCACCCTCGTCTACAGACCCCCGGGACCACGCACACAATTCAGCGAAGACATCACAGACTTCATCAGCCCGCCCTCCCCTCCACTGACTACATCCTCCTCGGGGACCTCAACTTCCACCTGGAGAACAACAAGGACCGCAACACCACCGCCCTGCTGGAAAACCTCGCCAACCTTGGACTCTAGCAACTGGTCAACACCCCCACCCACTACGCCGGCCACACGCTTGATCCAGTCTTCTCTTCCAGCAAGTACATCACCTTCAGCCACACCACCGGACTCCACTGGACCGACCACAGCTGCGTCCACTTCAGCTTCAAAAGATCCACGACCCACCACCACCCACAACAGGTACCTCACAGGAATTGGAGCAAGATCACCGCAGACCAGCTTACCACCTCCCTCAGCCAGAGCCCACCCGCCAACACAACGGACCCCAACGAAGCAGCCCGCAACTTCACACAGTGGCTGACCGCCTGCGCCGACGACCTCGCGCCACTAAAGAACCCTCCCAGCAGACCCAGAAGCAAGAAGGCATCCTGGTTCACCGACGTCTTCAAGGACTCCAAGAAGACCTGCCGCACCCTCGAGAAAGCCTGGCTCCTCGACCGGACCACCGACAACATGACCGCCCTCAAACATGCTACCCGCAAGCACCACCAGCTCATCCGCACCACCAAGAAGAAATCCCTGAAGGAACGACTGGACAACAACGCCCACGACAGCAAAGAGCTCTTCACTATCGTCAAGGAGTTCTCCAACCCCAGCACCGGCACCAACGACATCACTCGGTCACAAGACCTCTGCGACTCCCTCGCCTTGTTCTTCCACCGCAAGATCGCCGACATCCACAACAGCTTCGGCGCCCCACCCACGCACCCAACCGTCGAACCAACGCCCCCCACCGCCACCCTTCGCACCTGGACCACGGTGACCACCGAAGACACAGCCCGCACGATGAACACCATCCACTCCGGATCACCGACCGACCCCTGCCCACACCACGTCATCAACAAGGCCGACTCCATCGCACCCCAACTCCGTAACATCATCAATGCCTCCTTCAACACCGCCACCTTCCCGGAGAGCTGGAAGCACGCCGAGATCAGCGCCCTCCTGAAGAAACCTACAGCAGACCCCACCGATCTCAAAAACGTCCGCCCCATCTCGCTCCTCCCTTTTCCTGCTAAAGTCATCGAGAAGATCGTCAACAGACAGCTGACCGCCTTCCTCGAGACGAACGGATCCCTCGACCCCTCGCAGTCCGGCTTCAGAGCCAACCACAGCACCGAGACCGCCCTCATCGCAGCCACCGACGACATCCGGACCCTGCTCGACAAGGGGGAAACAGTGGCCCTCATCCTCCTGGACCTCTCCGCTGCGTTCGACACGGTCTGCCACCACACCCTAGTCCAGCGCCTCAGCAACATCGATATCCAAGAGAAGGCACTGGAGTGGATCATCTCGTTCCTCGCCGGAAGAACACAAAGAGTCCGCCTCCCCCCGTTTCGCTCCGAGGCCACCGAAGTCATCTGCGGCGTCCCGCAAGGATCTTCACTCAGCCCCACCCTCTTCAACATCTACATGAAACCTCTCGCAGCAATCGCACGCCAGCACAACCTCAACATCATCTCTTACGCCGACGACACCCAGCTGATCCTCTCCCTCACCAGAGACCCCGACACTGCCAGAACCTGCCTACACGAAGGGATGAAAGACGTCGCCGAGTGGATGAAGGACAGCCGCCTGAAACTGAACTCGGACAAGACGGAAGTCCTCATCCTGGGATCTTCGCCCTCCCCCTGGGACGACTCCTGGTGGCCCCCAGCCCTGGGCACCGCACCCAAGCCAACCGACCACGCACGCAACCTGGGCTTCATCCTGGACCCCTCCCTCTCGATGACCAGACAAGTCAACGCCGTCTCCTCATCGTGCTTCAACACCCTGCGTATGCTTCGCAAGATCTTCCGCTGGATCCCGACCGAGACCAGGAAGACTGTGACCCAGGCACTCGTCACCAGCCGACTGGACTACGGAAACGCCCTCTACGCCGGAACCACTGCCAAGCTACAGAAAAGACTCCAGCGCATCCAGAACGCCTCCGCCCGACTCATCCTGGATGTCCCCCGACGCAGCCACATCTCCAGCCACCTGAGGAACCTGCACTGGCTCCCCGTCGACAAGAGGATCACGTTCCAGCTCCTCACCCACGCACAAAAGTCTCTCCACGACCTGGGCCTCAAGGACCGCCTGACCTTCTACACGCCCACCTGCCAGCTACGGTCCACCAGCCTCGCCCTCGCAGCCGTACCACGCATCCAAAGAGCCACCGCCGGAGGAAGATCCTTCTCTTACCTGGCTGCCAAGACTTGGAACTCCCTCCCCATCCACCTTCGGCTGACCCAGGACCATCTCGCCTTCAGGAAACAACTCTGTTCAAGCAGTAGCATACCCCCTCCCCCCAAGCACCTTGAGACCCACCCAGGTGAGTAGTGCGCTATACAAATGGCATGATTGATTGATTGACCCCTTTCATTCAAAATAAACTTTATTCGGTTTTTCACAATTAAAAACCATCAAAGTATACTAAAACACAGCCCTATAGTACAAATGTAATCATTAATGCATCGTTTAAAAACGGGGAACATGTAATCGTTAGCAGCCCTACTACATAATGATTATACTCACATTTGTTATTTACAGATTTTAAAATCGGGAAATAAATATAAAAACAATTAATCATAGCTGACCCTCGACTTGATTGCAGACTTTAGAAAAACAGCAATAAAAGGGACACAGTCTTCCCTCGATAGCCGGAGAAACAAAAGAGCTGGCCGAGCCTGTATAAAATTCATCTTTTTTAAAACCAGAATTAAAGAATATTTCCGGGGGACATCATAGAACTTGCATAAAAACATGAAGTGTAATTTATCCTGTGGGGACATCCCGTCGCAACCACAGGGTGCTAACTGTTGGCCTTTCCTGCTGCCCCTTGGTACAGCAAGCAGGAGATGAAATAGATCTAAACGAAATCTGGTCAATAGGTAGAGTTCATAGTTCGTGAGGGCCCCCAATAAATATGGCTCAGCCCCTAGTGTGGTTTTCAACATAACAAATTTACGCACACTAGGTTTCAACAATTCAATCTCCTCCCTTTCCTGTGATTTCAGAGTAAGGAATACTTCCTTAATTAATCCTTTATCTTTTTTACAAATAATATCGGGATTACTGAAGAGATTTGGACGATTGAGTATTCCCAGTATTTGTTTTATGTACTGAAACCACGGGATTCTCAGCATATCGTCAAGGTTCATACTGTCATTTAGAATTTGTTGCGTCATTAACAGTTGCTCGTTGTCCAAATCTTTAACCAAAAAAATAGGACGCAGGGCCAGGGTATCACACAGGAAGGGCATGCCTAGTTCTTCATGCACTATCAAGTTGGCTGTGCCTCCCGGCACTCCTAACACACGCTTTAAAAATGTATTTTCTGTCACCTGCAATCTATCCAGACTACTATAGCCCCAAATTTCGCTCCCATAAGCAGCAGTTGCAACACTTCTGGCTTGATATATTTTCATTAGTCCCGCAATTGGTCTATTACCTAATTTCGATGCGAAATCAAATGTAGAACTATTCAGTCTCATCAAGTCTCCCTCTTTCCTCTCTTTTAATGGGCCCCAAGTAAGTACATCATCTAGGACCATGCCCAGGTAAGAAAAAACATTTGTGCGTGGAATCCTAACAGCTCCTGCTCTAAACTGGAAGCAGGATTTTTTTTACAATCCCCCAGCTGCATAACAAATGATTTCAAATTATTGACTGTCAAATCCCGATCTCCCATAAAAGTGGAGAATAGTTCCAAAAGTGACTGGCGACCCCTAGCGGTTCTTGAAATAAGAACCACGTCGTCCGCGTATAAAAGAATTGGAAGTGGACGTCTCCCTATATATGGATAGTCAACAGTTGCAGCTGATAAAACCTTAGAGATAATTGATGTAAAGGTTAAACAAGAATGATGCTAAGATACATCCTTGTCGCACCCCCCTCCGTAGAGCAAACGACCTAGAGACCTCCATATTCTCAGAGTACCGCACCTGAGCTATAGTTTCATGGTGTAGATCCCGTAGGAAATTCACAATGCTACAGTCAGCTCTCATGGCCCTCATGGACTGCCACAGCTTCTCCCGATTTACACAATCGAATGCTGAAGACAGGTCCATGAAGGCCAGGTTGATGGTTCCCGACCGTGCAATCGTATATTTACCAATAACCATTGTCAGGTTGAGGCACTGGGCTACTGTAGACCTTCCCGGGCGGAACCCATATTGAATGTCTGCTAAAATATCATTATCCTCCGCCCAGGTAGTAAGTCTTTCCAGAAGCACCCGCCCCACCACCTTAACCACTGAACCATGTAATGAGATTGGGCGGTAGCAATGGGGGCTATCCCGGCTTCCCTTCTTAAATGTAGGAACTATGGTGGAAATGGCCCAGGATCCATGACATCCCACCAAAGCCGCATCATTGAGTACAGAGGTTAAGATTGGTGCCCAAAAACCAGAGTCTGACTTTAATAATTCGGGGGGGTATTCCATCAGGCCCTGGTGCCTTTTTAAAAGTTAGGCCAGCAAAACCCCTTTCAACCTCTCCCTGTGTAAAAACTAAAATTGGGTCATCAACAAAATAGTTTTGGGAGCAAGTAGCGGGATTCGGGTCTTCAAACCTCGCTGTGAAGTAAGAGACCCTATTCCTCCTCAGTAATGTGTGATCCAGAGCGCTTACCTCCCCATTATCTACTATTGGTTTATTGATTATGCCCCAGTACCTAGCGCGATCTTGAATTGTAGATGCCTCAATCAACTCCATCCAGGCCATCTTTTTCAAACTAGATCTCCTAGTTGCCAGTGCTTTTTTGTAGGCAAATTGCATGTCCTTTATCAGGGTCCGGTTCCTAGGAATTCCTTTAAGGGCCTTATGTAAATTGTTAGAGGCCTGTTTACATGCAGCATCAAACCATCTTGGTTTGAGGCTAACCTTTTTGCTTCGTGGGTCAGTTAGTAGATCCCCTATTGTATGGGAAATATTACCAAAAGTACACAATTTTATCCGGTGTAACCCCAGCAGACTTACAAGACGCTATATCCTCCTCACAGACCACCTTAATAGTTTCATAAAAACCCTCCGGAGATATCTGAGACCATTTAAGTCGCCTATTTCCGCTTGTGGGTCGAGCGACACCACTTGTTACAAATACATTTTTGGCAGATAGGGCAGAACTAGAGCATCATATACTAAGGGGATTATAATCACTAAGAACATTCTCCAGCACGACAAAATTATCGAGAAAATAATATAGGGGAGATGAAAATATAATATAATCAATAATCGTTTCCCGCCCTTTCCCCTTAAAAGTTGGCACTTCCATAAGGCGGCACTCATCTACTAGGGACCAGGCAGATAAATTAAATTCCTGCATGATGTTATTTAAGCTACCTCCTTGGAAGCTATGTTCAAAGTGAATCCCTTCCACCCTTGAGCATCCCAACTCTCTCAGACAAGATACCCTAGGATCTCCACAGGGGTGGATAGTGAAGTCTCCCAAAATTAAAATGTTGCTCCCGACTCTGCTATCTAGCATGTGTAGTAAAGATCCCAGCTGTTGGATATTTCCGCACCCTTTCTCGTTGGTAGCTGAGTTATAGAAATTAACTAGACCCATCACATGTGCCCTTCTTCTCAGAACCAGCGCCTGAGAGACTACAGTGGTGGATCATGATTGAATACAGCATTCTAGGGCCAGCAAAATATAGGTAACCAATCCTCCCTTTGATCTCCCGGTTACCGAGGGAATTGCCGGGAAAAAAAGGCCTTATAACCTTCCAATAGTAAACTGATCCACAAGCCATGTTTCTTGTAGACAAATGATATTAAATTGCCTAATGAAAGATAACCACAAGGGGTCTGAGAACTTACTTGCCAGACCGGCAATATTCCAGGATATTATATTAGAGGTTTGTTGCCTCGGAGGTACTGTTAGTGTGCTACCTTCATCTACAGGGCGGCTATTTTCTGGATTAATCAGCCAGGCCAATAACCTCTCGGTTTTCCCCCTTCCTCATGCTGCTTTGCTTGATACGTTTTGAGGACTAGTGCCCACAACATGTCCCAAGAGGAATTATGAAGGCTTCTTACATCTGCCAATTTATCCTGTACCGCAACCCCGTCTGCAATCTCTAATGCCAAGATTTGTGCTGCCAAGGCTTCTAATTCCCGGGTGATCTCTTGTTTAAGTCCCACCCCCCGCCCTAAGCTTGTACCCTAGTAACCACTTTAAATGCATCCCATTCCACCAATGGGGAGCTAGCGTTTCCCTGATTCTCTGTAAAATAGGTAACTAGGACTGAAGAGAGGAGCTGCCAAAAGCCATAATCTTTCATCAGGGCAGGGTCCAATCTCCACAATGGGACTGGGGCCCTCTCGGGGGAAGGGGGGAATCTCATAAGCAGGGGACTGTGATCCGAAATGGATCTGCCTAGATATCCGGCCCAGACAGCATTGGAACCAGTGGAGCAGAGCAGAAAAACATCTAGTCTTGTGTGCAAGTCGTAAAGGTGGGAGTAATAGGAGTATTCTCTCTGGTGTGAATTATGTAATCTCCAGATATATGACAAGTCCCACCCCGTAATCCAGTTCCTGAGTCCTTTAGCTGTAGTGGCAGCGAGCGTACCCCACAAAGGAGGAGTGGATCTATCCCATCCTATGTCACACACACAATTGAAGTCCCCTCCCAGTATCAAGTTCTTGTGCACCACTCCTGCGTATGTCCCAGAGAGCCTTTCCAAGAAAGGAATCTGCTCACGATTTGGTGCATATACACTGCCCATCGTTATCTCCCTGCCTTTGTTTGCCTGTGATCACTACGAACCTCCCGTCTAAGAAAGTGGCTCTGTATATACTGCACGGTACAGTGTGCACAGAGTCCACAGTCCCCAGAGGTTTGGCAGAGGTTAAAGTTAAATACTCTCTAAAGTGGTAGCTTGGTCGAGCAGTAAGGCAGTATGAGAGGACAGTGTGAAGCATTTTTTGTACACACTCAGGCAGCAAATGGTCTCCCACACAAGAACTGAACTCTAGGCCAATTATTTTGTATACAAAAATATATTGTTTTATTTTAGAACCACAAGCTGGTATAAAAATACTTTCTCAGAATGAGATTTTGCAATTGAATACTTTCAAATAGCAATAGACTTTGGAATGCAATAGATACAGTTGTTGCAATATGCAACACAAGTTAAACACAAGTATAACATTGAGCTCAATGGGAATTTTTAAGTAAATGCAATATTAATTACTTTGCATAGGTTTTTCTTACTCAGGACTGGATCATGGATTCAGCCCTGGTGCATCTCCTGTAAACAGTTAAAAGAAATCATTTTTGTTACACAGGCGATTTTTAAGGAATATTTGTGTTTCAAAAAGCGACACTTAGAAAAATTTGTGGCAAAAAACAGACAATGTTATCCTATGGAAGGAAATCAGGTTATCGGAAAATCACAGTTGTAATTACTTTTTAGGACCAGTGCGGGGCACAAAGATCCAGCACTGGGATCTCTCCTGGTAACAGGCGAGTAATTTCATTTTCGTTGATCGGATGATTTTTAGTGCATATTTAAAAGTTGCAAAACTTGACACTTAGAAGAATTTCCAAGTGAAAACCAGCCAATGTTACCCTATGGAGAAAACGTGAGTTATCGGCTTTCAGGTAAGTTCTCAACTGGCAGAGTTAAGGTTCGGGGGAGAGACAGGGGTCTCCCAGGTTCAGGTAGGTACAGTCGTTACACCCTCAACGGCACAGGGGCAGTCGGGTGCAGAGTGAGTAGGCCCAATGTTAGCCTATGGCGGGTAGGGGGCCTTTGGTTGGTGGCTGCTTTCAGGCAGGCAACGCGGCTGTGGGAGGTGGGCTCCTGGTCACTTGCACAGGGCAAATGGGAAAGTAGAATAGGACAGTTGCTGCACTTCCAGTGGCACTCGGGCGGCTGGGTGCAGGGTGCTTTTGGGCCATCAGGCGCCCAATGGATTTCAATGGGAAAGCTGCACGACGAACAAAGGCTGCAAGCTCGGGGACGGATATTCGTCAGGTTCGACCACTTCGAGTGTAAGTTGGGAAGCTGTAGGATGAGTAGAAACCCAGTAGTTGGGCACAGGGGGCCGGGGTGTGCCGGGGGCTGGGGTGTCTTTTGGGGTCAGGAAATGTTACCCTCAGCTGGTCGCAGTTGGAGGGGTCCCTGGTTGTGAGGCTGCAGGCGTGTCGAGGAGGGTCCTTGGGTGCTGGATTCATGGTCACAGTTGCCGGGGGGGACCTCCTTGTTGTCTTTGTTCACTCAGGCACAGGCCGGGCTTGGCGGGTGCAGAGTGTGCTGGATTTGCGGTTCCTGGCTGGCACCAGGGGTTGTAGATCTTTGAGCAGAACCACTGCTCATGGGAGGCCCGTCTTTGGATGAGCAAGGCAGTCAGGTCCTCCGGGGGTTTCAAGGTTGCTGACCACAGGAGACGCTGGGGTTTAGCAGGAGCAGGTTCGAGGGTCAACAGGCCGGTAGGGCTGGGGGCGAGTCAGTTGGTGTTGTCCTCTTGTTAGGAGCAAGGTTAGCGGCAAGTCTGGTTAGTTTCGGAATCTGGATCTGAGGAAGGAAGGTTCAGGTGCCCCTAAATACTAAATTTATGGAGCGTTACAGGAAGGGTAAGGGACCAATGGGTCCCTTTCCTGTGGTGAGTACACCCCCTATCCGGACTCTCCAGTGGGAGGGGGGGCAGGAGCCTAGTCCCGATTGGATAGGGCTCTTCATCCTCAAGATGGTGAGAGCCCGGAGTTGTGCTTCACCTCACCTTCCCCACCTGAGGGGTGGGGTTAGCAGTGGCTAGCACAACCCCTTGCCTCCCTCTGGTTTTCCTGCCTGTCTTCCTGCCAGAGTGGGGAGTCAGAACCGGTGGGGTCCAGTTGCTGAGTACAGCAAGTGGCCTGGAGAAGCTCTCAAAGGCCGTATGCCTTTGAAGCTTCCCCTGCCCAACCGGGTGGGAGTGGGGGGTGAGGGGGGGAGGGAGGCCTAGCACCTCACCCCAGGATGTGCATTGTTGCAGACCCACAAGAGCGGATGGCTCTCTACCCAGGGGTCCAGCAACAGGTCTGCTGGGTGGCAGCCTAGGCAGCCTCTCAGTCAGGACGCCGGTTGTCGGTTAGTTTCAGGGGGCAAGTCTAAGTTGCCCTCTGTCGTGCTTTTTACATTAAATCCCACACCGACATCAGTGTGGATTTAATGTGCTGAGAAGTTTGATATCAAACTTCTCAGTGTAGCCATTATGGTGATGTGGAGTTCGTGATGACTACCTCCCAGCACCATATAATCTTAATGGCGGCACTGTACTTACAGTGCCCAGGAATGGACCTGGGTACTGTAGGGGTATAGGGCACATGCACCTGTACCCACACCGCTGGCACAGGGCACCCAGCTAGAGGGGTGACTGAGGTATGCCAGGGCAGTGTGTTGAGGGCATGGCACACAGGGATGTGTGCCATGTCGACTTAGTTTTGTTTTGCACCCAGACACTCAGCCTGCGTAGGTAGTGTGTGCTTGTCAGGGTACAGGGCCTCTAAGGGTGGCACAAGCAGTGCTGCAGCCCTTAGGGGGGGGGGGGGGGTCTTCTCTGGTCACAGTTCCCTGGGTACCTATGGTCAATCAATCATAACACTTGTATAGCGCACTACTCACCCGGAAGGGTCTCAAGGCGCTTGGGGGAAAGGGTCCGCTACTGATCGAACAGCCAGGTCTTGAGTTTTCTCCTGAAGGCGTCCTGGGTCAGCCGAAGGTGGATGGGGAGGGAGTTCCACGTCTTGGCCGCCAGGTAGGAGAAGGATCTTCCTCCGGCGGTGGCTCTTCGGATGCGTGGTACGGCGGCGAGGGCGAGGCTAGTAGACCGTAGCTGGCCGGTGGGCGTGTAGAAGGTCAGGCGGTCGTTGAGGTACTTGGGGCCCAGGTCGTGGAGAGACTTGTGTGCGTGGGTGAGGAGCCGGAACGTGATCCTCTTGTTGACGGGGAGCCAGTGCAGGTCTCTCAGGTGGCCGGAGATGTGGCTGTGGCGAGAGATGTCCAGGATGAGTCGGGCGGAGGCGTTCTGGATGCGTTGGAGTCTTTTCTGTAGCTTGGCTGTGATTCCGGCGTAGAGGGTGTTTCCGTAGTCCAGTTGGCTGGTGACGAGTGCTTGGGTGACCGTCTTCCTGGTTTCGGTCGGGATCCATCGGAAGATTTTGCGAAGCATGCGTAGGGTGTGAAAGCATGATGAGGAGACGGCGTTGACTTGTCTGGTCATCGAGAGTGAGGAGTCCAGGATGAAGCCCAGGTTGCGTGCGTGGTCTGTTGGCTTGGGAGTGGTGCCCAGGGCGGGGGGCCACCAGGAGTCGTCCCAGGCGGAGGGCGATGGTCCCAGGATGAGGACTTCCGTCTTGTCGGAGTTAAGTTTCAGGCGGCTGTTCTTCATCCACTCGGCGACGTCTTTCATCCCTTCGTGTAGGCTGGTTCTGGCGGTGTTGGGGTCTCTGATGAGGGAGAGGATCAGCTGGGTGTCGTCGGCATAGGAGATGATGTTGAGGTTGTGTTGGTGTGCGATGGCTGCAAGAGGTCTCATGTAGACGTTGAAGAGGGTGGGGCTGAGTGATGATCCTTGCGGTACGCCGCAGATGACTTCGGTGGCCTCGGGTCGAAACGGGGGGGGAGGCGGACTCTGTGTTCTTCCGGCGAGGAACGAGATGATCCACTCCAGTGCCTTCTCTTGGATGCTGATGTTGCTGAGGCATTGAACTAGGGTGCGGTGGTAGACGGTGTCGAACGCTGCAGAGAGGTCCAGGAGGATGAGTGCCGCTGTTTCCCCATTGTCAAGCAGGACCCGGATGTCGTCGGTGGCTGCGATGAGGGCGGTCTCGGTGCTGTGGTTGGCTCTGAAACCGGACTGCGAGGGGTCGAGGTATCCGTTCGTCTCGAGGAAGGCGGCAAGCTGTCAGTTGACGATCTTCTCGATGACTTTAGCAGGAAAAAGGGAGGAGCGAGATGGGGCGGAAGTTTTTGAGGTCGGTGGGGTCCGCTGTTAGTTTCTTCAGTAGGGCGCTGAGCTCGGCATGCTTCCAGCTCTCCGGGAAGGTGGCGGTGTTGAAGGAGGTGTTGATGATGTTCCGGAGTTGGGGTGCGATGGTGGAGTCAGCCTTGTTGAAGACGTGGTGGGGGCAGAGGGTCGGTTGGAGACCCGGAGTGGATGGTGTTCATCGTGTGGGCTGTGTCTTCGGTGGTCACCGTGGTCCAGGTGCGGAGGGTGGTGGTGGGGGGCGTTGGTTCGACGGTTGAGTGCGTGGATGGTGTGCCGAAGCTGTTGTGGATGTCGGCGATCTTGCGGTGGAAGAACGAGGCGAGGGAGTCGCAGAGATCTTGTGACGGGGTGATGTCGTTGCCGGTGCTGGGGTTGGAGAACTCCTTGACGATGCTGAAGAGTTCCTTGCTGTCGTGGGCGTTGTTGTCCAGTCGTTCCTTCAGTGATTTCTTCTTGGTGGTGCGGATAAGCTGGTGGTGCTTGCGGGTGGCGTGTTTGAGGGCGGTCATGTTGTCAGTGGTCTGGTCGAGGAGCCAGGCTTTCTCGAGGATGCGGCAGGTTCTCTTGGAGTCCTTGAGTTCGTCGGTGAACCAGGATGCCTTCTTGCTTCTGGGTCTGCTGGGAGGGTTCTTCAGTGGTGCGAGGTCGTCGGCACAGGCGGTCAGCCACTGCGTGAAGTTGCGGGCTGCTTCGTTGGGGTCCGTTGTGCTGGCGGGTGGGTTCTGGCTGAGGGAGGTGGTGAGCTGGTCGGCGGTGATCTTGCTCCAGTTTCTGTGGGGAACCTGTTGCGGGTGGTGGTGGGTCGTGGTTCTACTGAAGCTGAAATGGACGCAGCTGTGGTCGGTCCAGTGGAGTCCGGTGGAGTGGCTGAAGGTGATGTGCTTGCTGGATGTGAAGACGGGATCAAGCGTGTGACCGGCGTAGTGGGTGGGGGTGTTCACCAGTTGCTTGAGTCCGAGGTTGGCGAGGTTGTCCAGCAGGACCATTCATCAGGGGCTGACCTGTGGCCAGAGATGCCGATTCGGTTAATTTTTTGGGAAAGAACACAGGCCGCGGGGACCTGATTGGCAGGGATGCAGGGCACACCAAGGAAAAGTGCATCAGTTATCAGGCAAAAAGTGGGGGGGGTTACTGCAACAGAAACCTACTTTCCTACACCGTCTACATCTATTTTCCGGGAGAGCTGAAAAGGGACCCCCGGCCGGATCCACACCAACACCCCCCTTGCAAAAGCCGAATAAGTGGTTGCAAATAGTTGCCCTCTCTACCTACGTTTCAATCAAACTACCTCCGTCTCCGTGAGGTGGGTCTCTTGTAGCAGTACCACATGTGCACCCCTTCGTCTGCTATAGTTCAATATACCGTAACGTTCTGAGGGTGAGCCCATTCCGCGGATATTCCATGTGAGGAGTTTAAACTCCTCAACTTGAGCAACCATCTGTGCCATCAGTCAATACAGCCCCCCCCCCCACCGCGTCAGCTTGAAGAATGGTCTCAGACCTCCTGGCATGGAATAACACACCCAACAATTCAAACCCCCCCACCCACGAGCAGACTGACAATGGTCTTCTGCCCATACTCACAAAAATACTGCATGTTAAGGCCCACGGCTACAAGCACAAGAGCCTACAAGGGAGTGCAATGACCAACAAGGTTTAGATAATCATACATGACGGCACAGCCTTAATTGGCCGTTCCAACCCGTGCCCAGGAGCGTTCTCTCCGCCCTCCCGGCTCTCTCCATTGCCTCCCACCATGAGGAAGAGGACCAGATACATGCAAGTAGGAATATGGCCACCCAACTAAATAGAACAGACAAGGAAAAAGAAGAGAGAAACAAATTGCCAATCACTTATCAGACAATCCCATCTGCTGTTTGAGGAGTCACAATTGGCATGTCGACGCTGCCATTATGGGATGTGTCCGAGTCACTCATCAGTTCCAGGTTTCGACTCCGAACCGCTCTCCAATGAAGATCCCCTGCTGTGCATTATGACAGCAACTGCCTGTAACGCTTCCGCTCTCTCCGCAGCCGTCTGCGATGGACTCGGCCTCTTAGTAATCACCCGCCGTTGGCATCTCTACTGCCACTTCCCTGGGTCTCTTGCCCCAGCCGTTTGCTTCCCATCTCGTCGCATGTGTTGACCTTCTGTTTTATAGACTTCAATCCACTCCCAGGCAGACTTGGGGTTGTCGCAAAAGGAAAATGCTACTTACTTAATGCATCTGTTCTTGGCACGTGGAGCTGCAGAGTTGCACACTATGCATAGATGGCCACCTAGTGTTGGGCCCGGATGTTTGCAGTTTGTTTTTGTTGTAGAAAGTCTTTGGAAATCACGGGATAGGTGACTCTTCCTTTGGGTGATACTGCGCATGGGCATCAGCTCCATCCCCAGATTGTTTTTCGCCATTTGGTAAGTGATGGAGCTAAGAGATAGTGATGACCATGTGTGTTTGTATCTAATGAGAATAATACATGAACAGATAAAGGTAGCCGGGTGGGCGTGTGCAACTCAGCAGCTCTACATGCCAAGATAAGATGCATACTGGTAAGTAGCATTTTCCGTTCGAGGCATATGAGCTGCAGATTGCACACTATGCATAGATTATATAACAGTACCCACACTAGCGGCGACCACCCGTATCTGTTGCAGTTGTTTGAAATAGTGTTTTAAGTACAGCCTGGCCTACAGCGGCTTGTTGCTTTGTTTGCACATCTACACAACAGTGTTTTGTGAATGTGTGCGGTGTAGACCATGTAGCTGCTTTGCAGATGTCTTCCAAGGGAGTGTACGCTTAGCTTTATGGTAACCTATCTGGATACACTTAACAATCCACCTGGCAATACCAGATTTTGATATTGGGTTGCCTTTACGCGGTGGTGAAAAGGATACAAAAAGCTGTTTTGTTTTCCTAAAGTTTTGCGTTCTCTCTATGTAATATAGTAATGCTCTTTTGACATCTAGGGTGTGCAGAGCTCTTTCTGCTACTGTTTGTGGCTGCGAGAAAAAAACTGGCAGTTCCACAGACTGGTTTAGATGGAAAGGAGAAACTACCTTTGGCAGGAATTTAGGGTTTGTACGAAGAACAACTTTATTGTGGTGCATTTGCAGAAAAGGTTCTTGAATGGTAAATGCTTGCATTTCACTAACTCTTCTTAACGAAGTAATGGCTACTAGGAAAGCCACTTTCCATGTGAGAAATTGCAATTCGCATTTATGTAAAGGTTCAAATGGAGGTCCCATGAGACGTGTGAGCACTATGTTTAAGTTCCACACAGGTGAAGGTGGTAGCCTTTGAGGTATTATTCTTTTGAGACCCTCCATAAAAGCTTTAATGGCTGGCACTCTAAAAAGAGACAGATGCGGTCTGTTTTGTAAGTACGGTG
Source organism: Lissotriton helveticus (assembly GCF_964261635.1). Classification (NCBI taxonomy): domain Eukaryota; kingdom Metazoa; phylum Chordata; class Amphibia; order Caudata; family Salamandridae; genus Lissotriton; species Lissotriton helveticus. The sequence continues at coordinate 428,699,513 of NC_136068.1, forward strand.
CAAAGGCAGCTAGGTGCAGCCTGATAGATGTGTAGGCTAAATTACACTTTGAAGGTGCAGTAAATAGCCTATAATGTGTTGGATGGATACATCTAAGCGATTTATATTGTTGTTTTGACAGTATATTACAAAACGTTTCCACTTAGCAGCTTAGCATGCTCTAGTGGTGGGACGCCTTGCTTCCTTGATAACATTCATGCATTCTTGAGGGAGTTTAAGATAACCAAACTCTGACTTCAGGAGCCAGATCGCAAGGTTGAGCTGAGCTGGGTCCGGGTGTCTGATCTCTCCATGGTTCTGAGTCAAAAGATGTGGAGATAGCATTTGTTTTTGATGTGGTACCACAGATAGCTATAGCAGTGTGGTGTACCACGCTTGTCTGGCCCACGTTGGAGCTACTAGTATAAGAGTCAGCGAGTGTTGTTGCATTTTGCGTACTAGTAAAGGAATCATTGGTAGAGGAGGAAAAGCGTATACGCAAATAGTCCTGACCAGTTTATCCATATCGCATTGCCTTTGGCCAATGGGTGTGGGTATCTGGCGGCAAAGTGTGGGCATTTTACGTTTGTGGGTGGCGAAGAGGTCTATCTGAGGTTGCCCCCACATTTGAAAGAATGGGTGAAGAACTTGTGGATGAAGTTCCCAGTCGTGCATCTGCTGAGTCTGCCGACTTAGCAGATCTGCCATGGTGTTTTGAACTCATGGGACGTGCTGGGCTATTAAGAAGATGTTCTGGGCTATAGCCCACCTCCATATCTGCTGAGCTAGTTGAGAGAGCTGCAGAGAGTGTGTCCCTCCGTTTGTTTACGTAATACATGGCTGTCATATTGTCTGAGCGTATTAAGACAGTCTTGTTTGCCACTTGTGTTTGGAATGCTTTCAGAGCTAGGAACAAAGCTAATAACTCCAGATGGTTGATGTGGAGTAGTTTTTTGCATTGGTGTCCACCTTCCCTGCGTGGTGTAGTGCAGTAGGTGGGCTCCCCTGTGATGTATTCCTATAGGTTCTGTATCGATTCCCCTATTCCCGGCCCTGTTCTGGTTAATACTTAACTAGCAGCTGACCCACGGTGCAAAAAACCGTTATCTGATTAAGCCACACCACGGCACAGAAACGTGTTATCTGATTAGGTAATAACGCATGCCATCTAATTAGACAAGCACTATTCCTCCAGCCCCTGATAAGGCATACGGAGTTCTCAAAACAAATCAAACCTATAACAACCTGGGAAAATACCCGCGGCCATTGTTTTGATTTCACCGAGAACTTCAGCAAAAGAATGTGCGAACAAGCCCGTTCGTATGACATCCTTATTGACGTATCCATGTCCATCCTTACGTCAATCTCGACACCTTACAGGTATAAATATTACCGACATTGCCTTAAGCAAACACACGCGGTGGTGACGAGATCGGAGCAGCGAGACGCGCTGAGGAGCCCAGCAGAGAGCGAAGCCCACACGCGCTGCCCCGCCTTCCTGACGCGCTGAGAACGAGACGCTGTTTTCTCCTGCCGAGAAATCCAGCTCTGGCACTTCCAACCAGCCCTCGCAGGCAGCTGGAATATCAAGACCAGAGACGAGAGATACCAGCCCTCAACCATTCTAGATCTCAGGTACAGAACTGAACAACCCCTTGCAGAGAATTCTTGAGTCAGTCACTTAGCAAAACAAACTTAACTTAAACTGCTACTTATCTACTCCCGCCCACGTATTAGGCTTAGGTCAGGTACACTGGGGTAGGCGTGGTTAGAAGCACCAGTTGAGTACGATTAGTCAAATGTATATATGTATGTATCTATTTTATCAATTTTAAATATCATATGGCTTAGAAACCATATCAATGCTTCTGCAGTATTATTTTATACTTCTGCTTTTATTGTATGCACTTTACTTAACCATAAGTATCGCAATAATATCGATTCATTTCTCTTGTACGAGAAAAGAGACTGATCAATAAATACCATCTTTTATTGAACACGCCCGTCTCTTCCTTTTCTCTACAAACTGGTGAAACTAAGAATGCACGTACTGACTGAGTAAAATAAGTTGTCTATTGTTTTCACACGACTCTAGAGATACACTCTTGATTAGGGGAGAGCAAAGTTGTCATGTTCTATGGTTGTCAGAAACTAAATCCCTTCTTGTCTATCCAGGGAAGTTAAACTCCTCCTTGTCTATTCGAGAAAGTTTCTAGTGAACTCTGAGCTAGCTGGCAAAACCAAAAACTTTAAGTCTAATATCGTCAGTAGAAGACCTAGTTAACCTCTGCCCTGGATCTATACTATTGAAGATATTATTCCAATGCGCAGAGCCTATTGGGATAATAGGAACTACACTACATGGCGCCCAAACGTTTGGATAGGCGATAAAACTAACGCAAGACATTAGAGTAACTCAGTCGTGCTTTTTCACACAGAACCCCTTTTTTCCCATAATACTCCAAAGACGTCTGGAGTGGGTGAAAGGTCATATCCGCCAAACCTCGCAGGAGGAGACTCCTATGTATGGTTCTTGGTTTACTCAACGTTGAAGGATACACTGTTCCAAAATATTGTGCATCTAATCTTTGTTTCCATAGAAACCTGATCTGCAAACAAACAGAATAACCTTCCTGTCAGTAAAATGGTAGACAGTGATGATGAAAGGGAGACAGCTAGACTAGCAGCTGAACTCGTAGCAGCTGATAATACTCTGCTACAAAATGACCCAAATGCAAAACTCATCCCGGTCAACATAAGAAAATCTATAACTTTAAAACTTATAGAAAATGGACTGACATCGAGAGGTGGTACAGTCATATTCGTAATTGAGGCACACGAATATCGGCAGACAGAGGTATTCTATTCATGGATAAACTTTCCAGCAGCGAACGCTGTAACAAAAGAGTTCCACTATTATAAGATAGAGGAACCACCGGATACCTACACTCCTTTCGAGGAGGTAGAAGTACCACTCAAATTCCAAGAGCACCTGCTCTTGTTTAATGGCGCCCTAAAACATAATAATCACATCACCAGGCTCGGTCCACTAGGTAGACCAGGAGCAACGTGGCCGGTCCTAGCCGGATACACACCACATCCAGACATTGAAGAAATGCCTGCAGCAGAGCTTCTAATACAGCTAAAACAACTAATCATAATACATAGACAATTAGTCCAATATGTAATGCGGACTTCAACAATCCAACCAGCAAGTAAAATTCCACAGCTGACCCCTCATCAGGGTAACACAAATAAAATTACACCACAGAACATACAGTCCTGTCTAGGTAAAGTACCCGCAAAACGGGAACAAATACCTTTCTGGCTAGCACAAAAAATCACTCAAATAGAGGCGGTGTTTCCAGACACCACCCCTGTAGATAAACACAGGATTCTGACTATCTGTCTTCCAATGAGAAACGCAACACACGTGGAGGACGGTGACACTTGGGGTACAGTCTTTGCTTCCATATACACGAAAACACATGGTGTACCATCCATGTCAGTAATACCAGATGTGCTAAAACAAATTCAAGATGAATATGGTCCAGAACCTGCCTTAACTCTTGGTATGAAATTACTGAAAGACTTCAAGCAGGTCTCGGCTATATTATTAGCCAACATAAAGGGAGAAGCAGCAAACGTGGCGATCCGCCAAAGGTTAAAAGAGACAGACATAGCGGACCCACCAACTGAAATTGCCAGAATCATAGAGAAATCCTATGAAGAACTAGGAAGGGATAGTCTGGGTGGAATACCGGTAAAACCTCAACTGATTGAAAGTCCTGAAAAGATATTTATTAAAAATAATTTAAACACTCAAAAAAAGAGCTGGGATGGAAACAAACAATCCAATCCTAAAGAAAAAAGATTCCAGTCCAGAGGAAGGTCTCCTCGGCGGAGAGAAAGATCTCCGAACCAAGGGCGCAGGTCTCCCCAAAGTGAGCCCTCTGGGAAAAAATACAACCTTAGAAATAGGGATAATATAAAGAAACCTGATAGATATCAAGATAATGATACACGTCCCTCTCAATCTTTTCAGACTTCCTCGCAGAAATCGGAAAGAAGAGGACGATCAGAACACAGGGAAGAGCACGTCAAGTCCAAAGACAAGGAACCTGCTCATCCAAATAAAAAGTTACAATTTCCAAAAAAGAAGGTAGCCAGTATTAAAGTAGTCAAAGATGCCGAGAATACGGAGGACACAGCTGAAAAACGGAGAATGGGCTCAGACAATGCTAGACAGCGCAGCAGAAGTGAGCATAGCTCGCAAAGTCCTTATGAATCATCTGGAGACAGTGGACACGAATGAATATATTCAAGTGGAAACTGCAGACACCAGAGTTAGCAAACCTCACAAAATATATGAAATAACATTACGTATAGAGGGGGATAAGACTAGAAAAATAAGGGGTCTTTTTTGGGATAATCTCTCCCAGGGCTATGACATCCTTCTAGCTGAACAAGACTGGCCACCCGAGTTTGTCAGAGAGTGCCCTCATGGCGAAGAAATAATTATGCCTGCCTTCTCAAATCATATTCCAATTCATAAAAAATATACACTTGCTAGAAAGTGGGCAGTAGCTCAAGCTCCTGCTTTATATAAAAATCATGTAGGATGGGATGAGGACTCTCCTCCTCACAAAATCCAGTTAAAATCACAACCTACTGCACAGAGGCAGTACCCAATTAAGCAAGAAGCTAAAAAACAGGTAAAAGAGATCCTAGATCAACTTGAATACCAGGGGGTGATTGAAACTTGCACCTCACAAATGAACAATCCTTTGTTTCCTGTCTCCAAACCAGATAACTCATATCGTCTAGTCTTGGATTACAGACATCTTAACTCATGTTGCAAAACCTTTGCAGTACAAAACTCACATAGTGCTGCACTAATGAATAACATAGTACGCAAAAAATACAAAACAACATTAGACATCTCTAATGGCTTCTTTTGTCAAAATATAGCACAAGAGAGCAGATATTTGACTGCATTCTCGGTAAATGGCTCGCAAAAAAGTTTCTGCCGTTTACCCCAGGGGCACAAGAATAGCCCAGGATTATTCTCAAAGAGAGTAACAGAATTACTACAAACATACGATGACGAGGCATTATCATATGTCGACGACATTTACCTAACAGATGATGACTTGGATACTCACTTGAAGAGAGTGAACACCATAATACTTGGGTTCGCAGCAGAGGGTTACAAATTCAACTTTAAAAAATCAAGAATTGCCCATCTAACAGTCCTGTTTTTAGGATATGAATCATCAAGTGAAGGCAAAAGCCTGGCTGACTATTTCCTAGAGAAATGTGCTGTACTCCAAGCTCCTAGAACACTAAAAAACTTACAATCAATTCTAGGCTTCCTAAATTTCGGAAGAACATACATTGCAAATTATGCAGAAAGGGTCAAACCCCTTTATGATCTAATAAAACCAGATTTTAAAAGAATCAATTGGACTCAAAAACACAGAAATTTTGAGATCTTTACAAACTGACATGCTAATTAAAACAAAATTAGAAACACGTGATAACTCACGTAATCTTGTGATTCGAGTCATCCCAGGAAGATGCGGATTCACATACCTGACCTCCAATGAGGGAGAAAAGGTACCAATTGCATACAAATCACACTTGTACACAGAAGCTGAAAAGAAGTTCAGTATTAAAGATAACATTGTTCATGCAGTTCAAACGGCTATAGCAAGAGAAAAAGACAACGCCGACGGCAGACGTATCACAGTCAGAACAGCAGAGGCAGCCTTTGAGGCATTAACAACCCCATGTAATTTACCAACAACAGCGTTGAATCCAGAATGGATACAATGGGTGAATTCAATTACAACAGACAGAGTAAAATACTACTTTGATCCAGAATTAAAGGAATTAAAATATCTAGAATATGAAATGACATACCCTCTGCCAATCGACATTCTGCCTTTACGACAATACGCCTGTGTAATACATACAGACGGGCATGCTCAACCCTCAGTTTGGGGAGAGCTGGCTTACAAGGCAACATGCGAAATTGTAAAGGAAGTGTGGCGCGGAGGTAAATTAAGACCTCTACTTACAAAAACACACTCAGTGGAAAATAATTCAGAACAACAAACTGAAATTATAGCGTTAAAAATGGCGCTAGATAATGCAGATCGTGAATTCCCGACACTTATAGTGTGCGATTCGTATTACTGCGTCAAAACATACAATAACGATTTACAGAAATGGACTCAAAACGGTTACAAAGATGACACAGGTGCAACAATAAAGCAAAAAGTGCTTTGGGAACAAGTAGCTCTTTTACAGAAAGAACTACCAAAAACTCACGTGATACATTCAGTGAGTCATCAGCGTGATGGCGTTCACGTTGCAGGGAATTCATTGGCTGAGAAAGCCACAACGGCAGCAACTAAATCGGCTTCCGTAGTCAAGAAAAAGCGTACAGTAAAACACATTGACGGTGAAACTATGCTGGCGGTGAAAACGTCATCAAAAGGCGACTGCTCAGCACTACCGATCAATTATCCACTCAATTATACATACATAATCGATGCAAACTCCATTCCTTTTGCTCGAATCCCTGGAGTGGGGGATAGAGTGATTCCAAACACGGACAGGAGAGGCTTGTTAATAGCAGACGCACATATGGGTGAGGGTCTCAGACACCTTAAACAAAAAGATTCTCTGGAAGAATTACGATCAGTGTACTGGTGGCCAGGCATGAGCCTGCATCATCAGATTTATGTAAAAAACTGCCCAGACTGCAATAGAGATCGCAGTGGCGAGCGAGGAGGACTATTACCATGGCACTTCGCTCCAGAAACACAACAAGAATAAAAGTACCCATCACAAAAAAAGCGTTATATTAACACATAAAGACTAATTTACACTCATGATGTAGGACCCAAGCACTCGGCTGACGTCTGGACTGTTATAAAAAGATTGGCGAGTCTATAATGGCATATACGCTAGGAGCATGCTACGTTTTGACTAATGTATTCCCTTTAGCCTTCAAGCTTATGGGGAAGCAAGGCCAGATGAGCATAGCATAGCGGGATTCTTCTCACTTCCTTCCTGAGGGATACGGGATGGTGTAAAGAAAAAACCAAGGGCATAAAGCAATCTATAACAGCGAAGGTATTAGGTTCGGGTGCTGGGTGGGTCAAACATCTAATAAGTGTCCAACGTAGTCTAAATAACCTGCCAAGAAATTCTCTGAGGGGATTCAGTCCGTACAAACTATTGTTTGGAACTAGAATGATGGTCTTAGATCTTGACAGTCAGACTTCAGTGGTTAAAGAAAAAAGCTTTGATATCAAAGATAGTTTGGCTATTTTACAGGACTTAAACGAAACAAGGAAAGACCTGAGCAACATAAAGTTGAAACAGCCAACGACCACGGAAGAAAAACCACCTGTCCCAGCAAGACCTGTCTGGATTCCAAAAGTCGGGGATCTAGTCAGAGAAAAGATCGCGGTAAAGAAGGAATTTGGGCCTTCTTACAGAAAAGCAGTTCCTGTCTTGTCTATCAACGGGACAAGATCAGTAGTACTACCGCCCCTTGCTGGTAAAAAGGAGAATAGGGTTGTATCAATCGACCTGATAAAACCACAATCATGTGGCCGATAACAAACAGTAGGCCAAGTGGACTCCCGATAAGTAGTAGAACACCAAGGTTTGCTACAAACACAGAGGTTCAATCTAAGAGGCTACTCACATTTGAAATGCCAAAAGAACAACAAGGTCTATGCAACAATGCTATGGAACTTAAACCTCTAAAAACCCAAATAAAAACATTTAGCAGAGACACACCAATCTACAATGAAGTAATAAATGACTATGCTGCTGCAACAAAACACACTGATAAAGCAAATATCAATCCTGAAGCAATTGGAACAATAGACAGAACGGCATCCGGTTACTTCATCAACTTCAGCGATTCATCTGAAAACCTGAGTGAATCAAAGGAACAAAAATCAACAAAAACCTTTAAAAATAAAGCTAAGGAACTTTTTCAACATCTGAAAGAAACCTATCTGATTTCTCCATGGATTGAATTCTGGGTGGCCTTAGGTGCACTTATCCTCATACTTTGGCTCATCATGGTACTATGTTTGGGACACTTCATTGAGGGAAAATATGCTAAAATGGACACAGCAAGCCAGAAAATTAACTTGGTCCTCAAACCACACACGTCTTCATACATCGAGAAAAGGGAACTTTCTTCAGTCAACTTCACAGCCAATCCTATACCCGGTGGGGTAGCATGGGACAATACTGATTATGAAATCTATAATCCGGTTGAAATCCTGAAATATCCACATCAAATCAAGATCTCATTGAGTGACTTTGTAAAACCAAGCTCAGTTGCTGATGATTGGGACTTTGAAAGCATTAATAATATGATGTCTGACCTAGTGATGTCTGCTAAATTTACAAAACATGATTTGCAGGGTTCGTCTAATTATGATGAAATGTTCTGCTATAATCACTATAGTAATCACTATCTGCATAAATCTGCACAACCTAGAAATGTTTTAAATTATAATCAATGGGAACACTGTGCAACCCCTCCAAAAGGTAGTTCAAGAACTTTTTATGACAAATATTCATATTTTTCAGGGTTCAACACAAGTAATGCAGAAACATTTTATTTCAAATTATCAAATAAGACAGGTACAAAGACCATGCTTACAAACACTAAATTGATATATTCAGACTCTTTTTTTGAGCAAATGAGTACATTTGGTTTTGAATACTGGGACAAAAATGTTGAAGTAAAAAGTGTTTGGGGTACAAAGGAATGGCAAGTACAAGGTATAGAATCATTGTTTAGAGCCTGCATGATCCCAGAACAAATGATATTTTTGAATGACACTATTCAACAAACTACCTGTCTTGGCCTAGCCAAAATCAAAGATTTGAACAAACCGTCTATTCCAAAGCCAACAATGAATAGTAATAGCTCGACAGATGAGGAGATAGACGTAAACCATATATTAAGCCAAAACAGAACACATCCAGATTGGAAAAACTGGTTGATCTGGCCCACAGATACTAATAACTGTCAAGACAGATTCCTGAACAAAATCCAGGGGTTCAAATTGACCAGGCCAGACCCTAGATATTCCCAAAGACAACACCCAGGGATAATTACCACGTACAGTGTGGGCAAACTCTGCCTTCAATGGCTACAAACATCCACACTGTCTGAAATTAAGCAACACCTAACTTTACTTACTGATGGTGCTGACTTGCGTGATTTCATTATGGGACCACGCAAACAGCGTCAAAAACGCTTCATAGCAGCCTCTGTATATGCAGCTTATAACGAAGCCTGGAAAATAACTCAGATTGAAACATCAGAGAAAATACGGGAAATTGACTGTATTAATTTGGAAAAATCACTTTCTGTGGTGGACAATGGGTTAATGACTCTGTCCTCCAGAATATACTCTTTGGACAGCATTGTGTCTTCAGCAATCGACATAATATCGCAAGACTTACTGTTATTACAACACGGTCAGTCCCAATTGCGTTCTATTGTACAACTTGGCTGGACGTTACAAAATCTGCGTTCAGGCTATGTGCCTTGGCGTTTAATCAACACAACGTCACTGTTCAATATCTTTAACCTTACTGATAAACAAATCAGTATGGCACAGAAGGGTGCTGATTATACAAGCCTGAGCATTGAGAAACTCGAGAGATTACCATTGACAATGTCAGAACGACCTGTCAGTGAGTGGATAATACATGGAATAATTAATATTCCAATATCTACTTTCAGGTTTCAATACTGCCAAAAATATATACAGGCTGGCATGTACGAAAAATTGGGTAAAGGGTACATTAAGTCAACATGGAACTTGCCCTATTCACACGCGTGTGTCAGTAATAAAGGCCGGAAAGTGTTTCTTAGTGGCAATAATTGTGCAATGTCACTAAGCGGTACACTTCTGTGTAATGGTATTAGTTTACACGGAGCCTGTGAAGGGTCCTCAAATAACCTTTCATGTCACCAGCTAGGCACACCTGCGACACAAATAGAACCATTCTTTAGGAGACTATCGAACGGGAGTTACATTATAATCGTAGACCGCAGATGTTGTAGCTTGGTGCCCGGAATAGCTTATCTCATAACTACGACTGCGAAGGTCATGTGCTGTGAACGAGTATTGTTCCCCAGCGCTATGCCAGACAGGGAGGCAAGGTTATGGCCGAATTTGAAAATTTCTTCCATTAGAGTTGATACTTTAAGCAGAATGAAAACTGTGCTCCTTCAGACGCCGACCAGGCTCACGTCATCAAAAGAAACGCATGATCCCCAAGTTGCAAGGACAACGGCAGAGATTCATTCATTGTTATCAACTAATTCCCCCATACATTTCGCAGAAATCCTGAACGAAATCTTAAATATTTCTGATACCAGTGGAGTCTCAAATGTATTTAAGACAGTGTTTTCAGGGGCTCTAACACCATTTAAAGCCATTCTGGGTATTTTTCCAGACTTTGTCCATTCCGTCTTTGGTGGACTTCCTCTCCTTTTGGGACTAGTGGCAGGAATCCTATTTTTGATCCTGTTATTTCGCTATGGCAAACCGTGTCACAGACAAAACACCTGCGACAAGGGAAGAAACAATCCTAGCCATTGGATACCGGGACCAGATATCTAAAATCCTTGGACTGTCCCGGCTTAGAGACCTAAACATGACTTGGTTTCTTTCATTTAGACCTATGTGGCAAAGCTGTGTTTTACCTGTATTAAGGTGCTTGCTATGCGGAGAAGAATGCGTGTTAGACACCTGTCTGACGCTACAATCGGATGCGCCAATGGATGCAGAAACTTTGTTGGGTCCGGTTACGGCTCATGCATTGTGCTGTCCCCAGCGGCTACAAATCCTGATTACGGCATTCGTGGAGACTTCACCACTACGATTAAGGGGTAGTGAGGTTCAAGATGAAAGCAGCATCGATCAGGTACGACCTTCTGTCAGCTGTGCTGATCCAAACATCAATGAAGGCAATCATGCTCACGAATGCATGGTAACATCTTTTTCCGAGTTAATGGAACTTTCACAGGAAGCTGTTGACAGCTTTTTCGAGAGTCTAAATGATATGATGTTCTCACCAGAGCAGAAATAATGACTTTTGAACAAGCTAGCACAAGACGTTCCCAACAACCTGAATTTGGCCTTCAATTTTGATAAGTATTATGAACAAATTTTTCTCCAGTTTACGGACAGCGGAACATAATTTTTCAGCGGCCCCAAAAATATTTTTACAATTTTTCGGGACACTTATCTTCTGCTTAAAGTAGAGACTATTCTTAGGGAACTATATTTCTATTTTAGGAACTTTAGAGTCAATTCAATTCAAAGAATCTTTATTCGGTGATTAAAAATCGCCATAAAAGCACACACATACATACATAGTAAAAAGTCATTAAACATATCCAAGATCCTTTGTACAGAGTGTAAACAAAACCTAAAATGCAAACAGTAAAAGCAGTGTATAACATTTAAAAGACATAAAATGTAAGACATTTCATTCTTCTCCCCTGGTATGTCTTAAACGGACCGCTACCTTAATGAAATTCATAATACTACATAATGTTAAGGGGTCCGAAGCTTTCTGTAAAAATACTAGTGCCTCCCTGGCGTGGGCCAATTTGTTTTTTTTTAAGAGGGTTACAAGGAATCTGTGTCTGGGCATTGTATAAAAGGGACAAAGTAAAACAAAGTGAAGGGAGTCCTGCGGAGACCTGTTGTCGCAGCCGCAGGGCCCCTTCTGTTCGATTGATGTAGCAAATCCTACTGGTGATGCCAACATAAATGGGAGTAGGTTCAGCCTGAAACGGCACAACAAAAACCTGTCCTGTGCGTTATACATGAGGTACAAGTATGGTTCCATACCCTCCGCGCTCTTCACTAGGTTATGGTCCCTCACTGTCTTTTTACACCCTTCCGCCTCAGCTCTGCATAGGTTTTTCCGCTCTAGAAAAATTTTCCCAACTTGCAACTTATTCCGAGCTACAATTGATGCAGGGTTAGTAAAGAGGTTCCCAAAACCTAGTTCCTCTAAAGTGTTCTTCACATAGCGGAGCCAGGGGATGCACATACCTTTGTCCCTCTCCAAACAATCCGATAAAATTTCTCTACTGAGTGACGCATCAGGATTGACCCAGATTTTTAACCAGGCTACTATGGGCCTCAATTTTACCAGGTCTTCTATATAAGGCCTCCCTAACTCCCTGTGGGCAATCAATCCAGCGGTACTTTGGACTACCCTCAGGATTGATTTCAGATATTTGTTTTCTTCCCGTTGGATTCTTGTGGTATTAACGAAGCCCCATACTTCAGCCCCATAAATAACTTTGGAGCATGATACAGAGCTGTACAAGTTCATCACCTGTTCCGGGGACCATCTTCCTAGCCTCCTGCCATAGCTAGCTATTGCCCCGTTAGATGCAATCATTTTACCACAACGCTCCTCCACCAAGGAATCAAACTGTAAAGCACCATCAAATATTACACCAAGATAGGGAAACGTTTTGACCTCTTCTACAATGTGACTCCCTATTGTGTAAGTAAATTTGGAAGTAGATTTTTTCCCCGCCCGGAGCACATAGGATTTACCCAAATTAACAAAAAGGTCCAGGGCGCCCATGAACTTAACAAATCCATTGATCAGGATTTGTAGGCTCCTGGGTGTACGTGCAATCAGCACCGCGTCATCTGCGTAAAGCAGAACAGGAATATGACGCGACCCGACCCTTGGACAATCAACCTTTAAACCCAACAAAAACTGCTCCAAATTATTAATATACAGGGAAAACAGAAAAGGGGCAAGGATGCAGCCTTGCCGAACACTGCTCATACAGGGGAATGAATTAGTCAATCCCCCCTCCCTGTTGTAACGGACCTTAGCCGTAGTGTCACTGTGCAATTCCCTCAAAATGGCAATTAGGCCACTCTCGATCCCCATGCTAAACATCATGCCCCACAATTTCTCCCTATTGACGTGATCGAATGCTGCTGCCAAATCCATGAAACCCATGTAAATGGGTTCATCACTAGCCATGGTATATTTGGCAGTCAGCATGTAAAGGTTCAGGCATTGGTCACTAGTGGACCTCCCTGTCCTAAATCCATATTGAGTGTCCGAGAAGGTGTTATTTTCTTCGGTCCACTCGGACAGTCTGTTAAGAATTGCCCTTCCCAAAAGTTTTGCTGACACATCAATCAGGGAAATCGGGCGATAACACTTGGGGTCATCCCTATTGCCCTTCTTAAAAATCGGCACAATTACCGCTTTTGACCAGGACGGAGGCAGGCCGCAGGTAATAGCAGTATTAATGACCCTTGTCATTAAAGGGGCCCAAAATTCAGTGTTACTCAGAAACAGATCTGGGGGGATTCCGTCAGGCCCCGGGGCTTTATTTTTAGTCAAACCCTCAATCCCTGCGGTGATCTCCTTAATGGTGAATTCAACCAGTGGAGCCTGAGTTGGGATAGCCGATAACTCTACAGTGGTACCAGGCTCGTGGTTATACAAGCTCCTATAGTGGGTAACCCACTGTTCTGGGAGGATATTAACCCCTATCTCCGGAGTGTCTTTTTCCTGGAAAGTTGGGTTATTAATAATCCTCCAGAAACCCGCTAGGTCCTTTCTTTCCCCGACTTCTCTTAAATCTGCCCACGCTTCTGCCTGTAAGACTAGTTTCCTCCTCTTAATCTCTTTTTTATAATTTTCTCTGCACGCCTTCACTTTATGGTGGACCCTTGGTTTAGATTTAAGGCAGCTTTTCAGCTCCCTCAGAGCTTTGGAGCAGTCTTTATCGAACCATCGAGGATTCCCGTGGTTCTTTAAGGGCACACAAGTCTTTAATAGACCGTCGATCAACTTGGCGATCTGATCGAATGCCTCCAGCAGCCTCAGACCATGAACCTCTGTGTCTAAACAATCATTGATGCCCAAGTTGCCGGCGTCAACCAGGTCCTTGTAAAACTTTTCCCCGTCAATTTTGGACCACTTTAGTCTCCTGCCTTGATCTGTTGCCCTCTCAATACATGTGTGTTGGGCTCTATTTCTTGGGCCCACCCTGTACAACAGCTCCAAGACGAGAGGGTTATGGTCACTGAAGCCACTCCATTCAATCCCTGCACTAGTTATCTTGTTTATCAGAGATCTTGAGACCAGGATATAGTCTATAAAGGATGAGCACCCTCTACCCTTAAATGTAGGTGGAAGTGTGCCATCCTCCTGCGTCCCCATCATGTTAATAGTATGCTCAAGGTCATACTTGAGCCGGAGCGTACTAAAAGCTAGCCCTGTCGGCGTATGGGAAAAGTGAGGCCCCTTCTCCATGGGGCACAGGGACCAGTCTGTTTTTTTTTTAACCAGTGCCGGGCACAGATGGCAATTGTAGTCTCCCATAACCATCATTGCATGTGTCTGCCCCTTTTTTTGGCCCGTTGTTTCCTGACCCAACCTGTGATCCAATTCAGCGACAAGAGGGGTGTGGGTTCCCGCTGACTCATTGTTGTAGATATTAAAAACTACAAATCTAAGCCCCTTCCCTGAGAACCTAACTGCCTGGATCCTGTGGGAGTTCCAGTCTGGGCAGGAGCAACTGCCCGGAAGACCCAAGTCTATATAAATAGATAATCCTCCCATGGCTCTCCCTGGTCTTGATTTTTGGGCGGGTACAAAAAAACACTTATACCCTTGCAAGTGGAAGTTATTCTCCAATGCCCAAGTCTCCTGCAGACAGATTACATGGAATTTCCTGATATAGTCGAGCCACTCTTTGTTATCAAATTTTCCAGCCAGACCAGCTATATTCCATGAAATAATTCTCAATGCCTCGCCCCCTTTGTAACTCACACCTTGTCTTTTCTATATCCGGCCCATGTCCCTCTCCTATACAACCGATATCTGCTGCCCTGGGTTCATCCAGCACAGGCGTCATGCCGCAACTTGATGGCATTTGCATTGCCACCGAACTGTGCGCCTCCAACTCTTCTTTCAGAACCCCTTTACCCCCTTCTTCCCGAGGACCGTTAACCATTTGTCAATCTACCCCCTCTAAGCCATCCAGACAGTAAAACCGGTTGAATGTATGAAGGGGTGGCTCTGGGCGGCTGGATACTGGCCTAGGATTAAATTCGTGACGATCGCCTCTCCGACCGACCCTTTCCCAGTTATCATAGGTACGAAGCGTATGTGCAGGGGCAGGGACAGGGATAGGGGGGGGAAGAAGAAAGACACATGAAGGGTTTGGATGGTTGACACCTGCGATCTATTCTTTCCCTGGCATATGTGAGTAACAGTTCCAACGTCCCTGAGGCTCACCAATATGCAATCCCCTATGATGGATTTACGAGTTCTCCCCACCCATGGGACCCTTCTAACCATTATGATTTCGTTATTTAAATGTACTGGTAAGGGTCTGTTCAAGTTTAACCACTTAATTACCCTACTTTTTAGGGCACAAAAATCCTCTGCTTCACCCACCTCTAGCGGGGGAACGCCCGCCATGACTACAGTGAAGTCGTTTGCCTCTGGTGGTAAATTAGGTCTCCGTGGCCTGGGGGGAAGCTTCAATAGTGGTGTCGGTGCGACACTATCTGTGGGCTGTGGTGGAGGGACAGAGTTTACAGGGGGGTAGGTCCAATGGGGTTAGAAGTCTTCATTCGAGCGGGGTTATTCCTCTGAGATTGTGGTGGGGCAGCCACAATCGCAACCTGTGTCGGGGCTGAACTCGTTGCGCTTTTTGGAGGATGTTTAGGGGCTGTTGGGGTGGCGATGAGCTCAGGGGGCCTTCCTTGAGAGTTGACCGGAATTTTCATACTACTTAGTGTAGCCTCAAGGATGGTTAATCTAATTTCCACCTTTTTAATGCTTTCACTAATTGGTAAAAGTAGGGACCTCAGCAAAAATTCCAAGTTGCCTAGCGGGGCGACAGTGATGGGGGCAATGGCAATGTTATTTACTATATCTTTCGTCCGACCAGGGGCCAAACCGTCCTGTGCAGCAGGATTAGGATGTGGCTCCTCCACTGTTATAATAGTCGGTGTGGGGGGTTTAGATGGCTTCCCAAAGTCGGAGTGAGGTATTTTGACTTTGTTTATTCCCTGTGGACCCTTGGCTTTTCTCCTACGTTTGTTTGGGGGAGGCCCAAACACTCCATGTGCTGCAGCTGGCTTAGGTTTAGCTTTCCTAGATTTCGGGGCTGGGGGAGGTTGAGAAATTAAATCAATAGTCACCTTGCTTGGGCTTAAGCTACTCGCTGGGATAGAACTCATGGGTGACGCTAAGGGGGTTTCTATACAATCCCTCAACAGAATTGGAACATCATCTATTGGGGTCAACTCTACAGTAGGCGTGGTGAGATATTCTCCAAGAGGTTTATTTTTCAGGTTGTCTATAGAGCGTCTCCGCTCAGTCCTAAGCCGGTTTAAAGTACTCTCCTTGTCCCCTTCCCCCACAGCCCGAGGAAAGTAATTCTCTAAGGTCTTATTTTTAACTTCACACTGTTTCATGGGGGTGCTATCCCTAGCCGGGGACGGCATGGCATCTAGGGTTCAACAAGACTATGGGGCACTGTATCCCTTACTCCCTTACTTGGGCCAAATACCAGAAAACACAGCCAAGAGAGTAGGCCCAGCCTACTCCGGCCTAGGACGGCCTAAGACGGTCCCGCCCTTGTCCCGGGCTTCTCCCGGCACCCTCCCGCGCGCTCCCGCGCAGCGGTGTCACAGTGCAGTAATAAAGGGGAAAAGGTGGGGCGAGGGGCGGGGCAGTCAGGGAGAGCGACCCAGGTGTTGTGGGTTGACCTCACGCAGGGACTCCTGGAAGTTTGAGTCCCTGCGGGTCCGCTCGCAGCCCTGAGCTTGCCTGTGTCCACGCCAAAGTCCAGGAACAAAGCCCCTCCAACCGCGCTGCGCCTCTCACCACACCACGAAGCGGGACCCGCGGAGCGGGTCCGGCGAGGAGCTACAGCTGAAGGAGAGAATCCACAGATGCAGGGAACAGCCCGCGGCAACAACCGGACAAACAAGGAATCCCACGACGTTCAGGACAGGAGCTGCTTTCAGTGCTAGGGCGGGGGGCGGGGCAGTCAGGGAGAGCGACCCAGGTGTTGTGGGTTGACCTCACGCAGGGACTCCTGGAAGTTTGAGTCCCTGCGGGTCCGCTCGCAGCCCTGAGCTTGCCTGTGTCCACGCCAAAGTCCAGGAACAAAGCCCCTCCAACCGCGCTGCGCCTCTCACCACACCACGAAGCGGGACCCGCGGAGCAGGTCCGGCGAGGAGCTACAGCTGAAGGAGAGAATCCACAGATGCAGGGAACAGCCCGCGGCAACAACCGGACAAACAAGGAATCCCACGACGTTCAGGACAGGAGCTGCTTTCAGTGCTAGGGCGGGGGGCGGGGCAGTCAGGGAGAGCGACCCAGGTGTTGTGGGTTGACCTCACGCAGGGACTCCTGGAAGTTTGAGTCCCTGCGGGTCCGCTCGCAGCCCTGAGCTTGCCTGTGTCCACGCCAAAGTCCAGGAACAAAGCCCCTCCAACCGCGCTGCGCCTCTCACCACACCACGAAGCGGGACCCGCGGAGCAGGTCCGGCGAGGAGCTACAGCTGAAGGAGAGAATCCACAGATGCAGGGAACAGCCCGCGGCAACAACCGGACAAACAAGGAATCCCACGACGTTCAGGACAGGAGCTGCTTTCAGTGCTAGGGCGGGGCAGTCAGGGAGAGCGACCCAGGTGTTGTGGGTTGACCTCACGCAGGGACTCCTGGAAGTTTGAGTCCCTGCGGGTCCGCTCGCAGCCCTGAGCTTGCCTGTGTCCACGCCAAAGTCCAGGAACAAAGCCCCTCCAACCGCGCTGCGCCTCTCACCACACCACGAAGCGGGACCCGCGGAGCGGGTCCGGCGAGGAGCTACAGCTGAAGGAGAGAATCCACAGATGCAGGGAACAGCCCGCGGCAACAACCGGACAAACAAGGAATCCCACGACGTTCAGGACAGGAGCTGCTTTCAGTGCTAGGGCGGGGGGCGGGGCAGTCAGGGAGAGCGACCCAGGTGTTGTGGGTTGACCTCACGCAGGGACTCCTGGAAGTTTGAGTCCCTGCGGGTCCGCTCGCAGCCCTGAGCTTGCCTGTGTCCACGCCAAAGTCCAGGAACAAAGCCCCTCCAACCGCGCTGCGCCTCTCACCACACCACGAAGCGGGACCCGCGGAGCGGGTCCGGCGAGGAGCTACAGCTGAAGGAGAGAATCCACAGATGCAGGGAACAGCCCGCGGCAACAACCGGACAAACAAGGAATCCCACGACGTTCAGGACAGGAGCTGCTTTCAGTGCTAGGGCGGGGGGCGGGGCAGTCAGGGAGAGCGACCCAGGTGTTGTGGGTTGACCTCACGCAGGGACTCCTGGAAGTTTGAGTCCCTGCGGGTCCGCTCGCAGCCCTGAGCTTGCCTGTGTCCACGCCAAAGTCCAGGAACAAAGCCCCTCCAACCGCGCTGCGCCTCTCACCACACCACGAAGCGGGACCCGCGGAGCAGGTCCGGCGAGGAGCTACAGCTGAAGGAGAGAATCCACAGATGCAGGGAACAGCCCGCGGCAACAACCGGACAAACAAGGAATCCCACGACGTTCAGGACAGGAGCTGCTTTCAGTGCTAGGGCGGGGGGCGGGGCAGTCAGGGAGAGCGACCCAGGTGTTGTGGGTTGACCTCACGCAGGGACTCCTGGAAGTTTGAGTCCCTGCGGGTCCGCTCGCAGCCCTGAGCTTGCCTGTGTCCACGCCAAAGTCCAGGAACAAAGCCCCTCCAACCGCGCTGCGCCTCTCACCACACCACGAAGCGGGACCCGCGGAGCAGGTCCGGCGAGGAGCTACAGCTGAAGGAGAGAATCCACAGATGCAGGGAACAGCCCGCGGCAACAACCGGACAAACAAGGAATCCCACGACGTTCAGGACAGGAGCTGCTTTCAGTGCTAGGGCGGGGCAGTCAGGGAGAGCGACCCAGGTGTTGTGGGTTGACCTCACGCAGGGACTCCTGGAAGTTTGAGTCCCTGCGGGTCCGCTCGCAGCCCTGAGCTTGCCTGTGTCCACGCCAAAGTCCAGGAACAAAGCCCCTCCAACCGCGCTGCGCCTCTCACCACACCACAAAGCGGGACCCGCGGAGCGGGTCCGGCGAGGAGCTACAGCTGAAGGAGAGAATCCACAGATGCAGGGAACAGCCCGCGGCAACAACCGGACAAACAAGGAATCCCACGACGTTCAGGACAGGAGCTGCTTTCAGTGCTAGGGCGGGGGGCGGGGCAGTCAGGGAGAGCGACCCAGGTGTTGTGGGTTGACCTCACGCAGGGACTCCTGGAAGTTTGAGTCCCTGCGGGTCCGCTCGCAGCCCTGAGCTTGCCTGTGTCCACGCCAAAGTCCAGGAACAAAGCCCCTCCAACCGCGCTGCGCCTCTCACCACACCACGAAGCGGGACCCGCGGAGCGGGTCCGGCGAGGAGCTACAGCTGAAGGAGAGAATCCACAGATGCAGGGAACAGCCCGCGGCAACAACCGGACAAACAAGGAATCCCACGACGTTCAGGACAGGAGCTGCTTTCAGTGCTAGGGCGGGGGGCGGGGCAGTCAGGGAGAGCGACCCAGGTGTTGTGGGTTGACCTCACGCAGGGACTCCTGGAAGTTTGAGTCCCTGCGGGTCCGCTCGCAGCCCTGAGCTTGCCTGTGTCCACGCCAAAGTCCAGGAACAAAGCCCCTCCAACCGCGCTGCGCCCTCTCACCACACCACGAAGCGGGACCCGCGGAGCGGGTCCGGCGAGGAGCTACAGCTGAAGGAGAGAATCCACAGATGCAGGGAACAGCCCGCGGCAACAACCGGACAAACAAGGAATCCCACGACGTTCAGGACAGGAGCTGCTTTCAGTGCTAGGGCGGGGGGCGGGGCAGTCAGGGAGAGCGACCCAGGTGTTGTGGGTTGACCTCACGCAGGGACTCCTGGAAGTTTGAGTCCCTGCGGGTCCGCTCGCAGCCCTGAGCTTGCCTGTGTCCACGCCAAAGTCCAGGAACAAAGCCCCTCCAAGCGCGCTGCGCCTCTCACCACACCACGAAGCGGGACCCGCGGAGCGGGTCCGGCGAATAGCTACAGCTGAAGGAGAGAATCCACAGATGCAGGGAACAGCCCGCGGCAACAACCGGACAAACAAGGAAACTTTAGAGTCATTAGCTGCCCTCTGGCCTGTTTCATAAATATTTTATTTTGTGATGGAATGGTCTCGCATTTTCTTTTCTGTATTAAGAGCCATTTCATGTGTTAATTTTCATATTTTATTAATAGTGATGTATGAATATGCGTGATTTATTTAGCATTAATATACTGCTTAAGTGCATATAATGTATATATATATATCTTTTCGTATATTTCATGTTTCAAAATGCATATGGATGTATTTTGGGGTGGTACGGTATACACATGCTCTACTAGTATATTTACTATGCCTAGATCTTGTAAATATGGACATAGTCAGCGTGGAGTGGGTGTGATGTATTCCTATAGGTTCTGTATCGATTCCCCTATTCCCGGCCCTGTTCTGGTTAATACTTAACTAGCAGCCGACCCACGGTGCAAAAAATCGTTATCTGATTAAGCCACACCACGGCACAGAAACGTGTTATCTGATTAGGTAATAACGCATGCCATCTAATTAGACAAGCACTATTCCTCCAGCCCCTGATAAGGCATACGAAGTTCTCAAAACAAATCAAACCTATGACAACCTGGGAAAATCCCCGCGGCCATTGTTTTGATTTCACCGAGAACTTCAGCAAAAGAATGTGCGAACAAGCCCGTTCGTATGACATCCTTATTGACGTATCCATGTCCATCCTTACGTCAATCTCGACACCTTACAGGTATAAATATTACCGACATTGCCTTAAGCAAACGCACGCGGTGGTGACGAGATCGGAGCAGCGAGACGCGCTGAGGAGCCCAGCAGAGAGCGAAGCCCACACGCGCTGCCCCGCCTTCCCGACGCGCTGAGAACGAGACGCTGTTTTCTCCTGCCGAGAAATCCAGCTCCGGCGCTTCCAAGCAGCCCTCGCAGGCAGCTGGAATATCAAGACCAGAGACGAGAGATACCAGCCCTCAACCATTCTAGATCTCAGGTACAGAACTGAACAACCCCTTGCAGAGAATTCTTGAGTCAGTCCCTTGGCAAACAAACTTAACTTAAACTGCTACTTATCTACTCCCGCCCACGTATTAGGCTTAGGTCAGGTACACTGGGGTAGGCGTGGTTAGAAGCACCAGTTGAGTACAATTAGTCAAATGTATATATGTATGTATCTATTTTATCAATTTTAAATATCATATGGCTTAGAAACCATATCAATGCTTCTGCAGTATTATTTTATACTTCTGCTTTTATTGTATGCACTTTACTTAACCATAAGTATCGCAATAATATCGATTCATTTCTCTTGTACGAGAAAAGAGACTGATCAATAAATACCATCTTTTATTGAACACGCCCGTCTCTTCCTTTTCTCTACAAACTGGTGAAACTAAGAATGCACGTACTGACTGAGTAAAATAAGTTGTCTTTTGTTTTCACACGACTCTAGAGATACACTCTTGATTGGGGGAGAGCAAAGTTGTCATGTTCTATGGTTGTCAAACTAAATCCCTTCTTGTCTATCCAGGGAAGTTAAACTCCTCCTTGTCTATTCGAGAAAGTTTCTAGTGAACTCTGAGCTAGCTGGCAAAACCAAAAACTTTAAGTCTAATATCGTCAGTAGAAGACCTAGTTAACCTCTGCCCTAGATCTATACTATTGAAGATATTATTCCAATGTAAATTTAAATGTAAATGTGTTTCGATTTATATAGCGCACTAATCACCCAGGGGTCTCAAGGCGCTTGCTTAAGGAACCCGTCCTGGTATTTCCCTGTGAGATACCCCGGCAGGGTATTCACAAGGTGAAAGCCAGGCATCCCGCCGCGAGGGGCCGTAGTGGAGATTAAGCAAGCTATTGCCCAGAGTCGCAGAGTGTGACCCCGTGAGTCGAGTAGGCATCGGAGCGAGAATTGTCGAGTCCGTGGAATTTTTGTGCCCGAGACCCGCCGAGGCGGGGAATCGAACCCTGGTCCACGGCTGATCTCAGCTTCCGGGTCTGCCGCCTCTAACCACTGAGCCACACTTCTCCAATGCGCAGAGCCTATTGGGATAATAGGAACTACACTACACCCCAGCCAGAGAGCGATGCGTCTGCTGTTAGTATGATTTGTGGAACTGGCTCTAGGAATAGTGGGCCTTTTGACATGTTTTTTGTGTTTCACCATTGTAGAGAGCGATGAGTCCGACTGTCTACCAACACTAGGTCTGTTAACTGACCTTGAGCCTGGTTCCATTGGAGTGCTAGACATTCTTGAAGTGGACGCATTTGCAGTCTTGCGTGAGGCACTATGAATATGCAAGATGCCATCATCCCTATGAGTTGCATAAACACTCGAGCTGGAAGCGAGTTGTGATTTGAATTTTGTTAGGAGCATTTGCACACTTGTTATCCTTGTTGGAGAGG
Source organism: Lissotriton helveticus (assembly GCF_964261635.1). Classification (NCBI taxonomy): domain Eukaryota; kingdom Metazoa; phylum Chordata; class Amphibia; order Caudata; family Salamandridae; genus Lissotriton; species Lissotriton helveticus. The sequence continues at coordinate 428,722,099 of NC_136068.1, forward strand.
GATAAGCTCGTGCTCGTTGAGTATTGATTGTGGCTCCTAGATACTGTTGTGTGCGCGATGGTAGCAGATGTGACTTGGTGTAATTTACTGTGAAGCCTAAGTGGAGGAGTAACAGCATTGTATTGTGAGTGTGTTGTACACACTGGTTGTACGATGGTGCTTTTATGAGTCAGTCGTCTAGATATGGGAAGACGTGGATGTGCTGTCTTCTTAAGTGTGCTGCTACCACTGCTAGGCATTTGGTGAACACTCTTGGCGCTGTTACTCCGAATAGGAGTACTTTGAATTAGTAGTGCTGTCCTTCTAGCACAAATCTTAGATACTTCCTGTGCGCCTGGTGAATTGGAATGTGGAAGTAGGCGTCTATGAGGTATAGTGTGACAAGAAAGTCGTTCTGCAACAGGAGTGTAAGGACCTGCTGAAGTGTGACCTGTAGTTCTGAAAATTCTGGACTCGTGAATAAAACTTCGTCGTAACATGACGATTTTTGTATCAAAAGACCGAAAATGGCTAGTACACTATGTACAAGCATTTTCGTCATATTCGAGTGACGATTTCACCCCGAAATCGTCATTTTCGTTCTGAACCCTTGGCTTCCATTTTGTGTACGGCAGCCATTTTGTGAGTTGCCGTTTACATAGGCTTATAATACAGCTGAATTCGATTCCAAAAGACACGTACACCTTAATTGACTTTCCTCTGACCTGGGCAAGTTGGAACCATTGCCCCAGGTCGAACCTGTTTGGTCAGTTCCTCTCCCAGTGGCCGAACGAGATAGCATCAAGGCACAGCCTACCATAAACCTTTTCATCGCACACACACCCTGCCGAATCTTGCTCACACCTGTCCCTGCTCTTTTCTCTCTTACTTGCTTTATGATGGGGAGGTGCCCGTTTTTATTGGGGGTCCACCGGTATCTGATGGAAATGTTGGGCCTTGCCGGGTAATTTGTTATGGGATGGACAAACTGAAATGTGGGCTTGTCATCATGACTCTGCTTTTCCTTTGTAGTGGACACATGAGAACAGTATACTGAAATGTGAAGAATGTTTGCCTAAAGCACAATATTTTGTATAAAAAGAGAAGCCTGACTTTGTGACTTTGAGCAGTCTCCCGAGAATATACAGCCCGTGTTGTTGTACTTCTAGGACCTGTTACTTGGTTGCAGCCAATAAATTCGATCTTTGACTTCACCTAGAAGACTGAGTTTCTGTGGTCTGAATCAGGAAAGTACTCGAGGTCTTTGGGTGTACCCTGACACCACTGGGTTACCGGTTCGGTACCGGTTCTGAAAAACCCAGTACCTCAGCCCATATGGAAATGATCTGATTGTATGTAAGCGTTTAGAGGTCTTAGGTCTAGAATAGGTCTCGGAGATCCGTCCTTCTTTGGAATTAAGAAGTAGAGGGAATATACTCCTTTGTTCCTTTGATGTTTTGGAACCATCTCTATTGCATTTTTCTACAGGAGAGAAAGTACTTCTTGTTTGAGCAGCGTTAAATGATCTTGTGACATTGGGCGCTGTTTGGGTAGTATGTTTGGGGGGGTAGATGTTAGTTCCAGACAGTAACCTGACTGAATTATTTGAAGCACCCACCTGTCTGATGTGATGTCTTTCCAAGCTGACAGGTATTGCTGTATCCTTCCCCCGACAGAAGTGGAATGGGGCGGGGGGAGGGGAGTCATTGGGTAGGGGTAGAGGCAGATCGGGTGTTGTAAATCTTGCCTCTGCCTTTGTTATTGTTACCACGGTAACCTCCCCTTTGGTAGCCCTTACTGTAGGTAGACTGAGTGGGGCTTTTGTATGTTGTGGAAGGTGTATCGGATGAATATCCTCTGTTTGCACCTTGTAGGAAGGTGGATACCGGACTATGGTTACCCCAGATTTTTTGCCTTGTGTTTAGCTGGTTTTCGACTTAGTTGGCCTGGGATCCTGCTAATCAGGACCCCAGGCTATCTGCTCTCTCTATAAAATGGACTCCATGTACATACCTAATTGGATATTGGGTCACTCTTGTAAGTCCCTGTACAGTGTACCATAGGTACCCAGGGCATAGGTGCACCAAAGGCATACCAGGGGCTGCAGCATATCTTATGCCCACCCCTGACTGGCCATCCAAACTGACAACTGGCTGATCACTCAGCTGGGGCAAGGTCGTGTAATCACCCCTTGCTTAGGTATAGCATCCCCATACCAACCATTATATATAGACACATATATACCTATAAGTCACTCCTATGGCAGGCCTTTACAATCCTGAAGGCAGAGTGCTTTGTTTTATGTGAGATGAGGCTCTAGCATGAGCTGAGCCTTTCTGCAGCTTTCGGAACCATGTCCTTATAGCTGTTCTATGATCTAGCCATACCATATACTCTTAAGTGCATTATAATCCACCCTCACTCTCCCCCTCACCCTCACTCCCCCTCACTCACCCTCAACCCCTCACTCACCCTCACTCACCCTCAACCCCTCACCCTCACTCACCCTCAACCCCTCACCCACCCTCAACCCCTCACCCACCCTCAACCCCTCACCCTCAACCCCTCACTCACTCACTCTCACTCACCCTCACTCACCCTCAACCCCTCACCCTCACCCTCACTCACACTCACCCTCACTCACCCTCACTCACCCTCACCCTCACTCACCCTCACCCTCACTCACCCTCAACCCCTCACCCTCAACGCCTCACCCTCAACCCCTCACCCTCACTCACCCTCAACCCCTCACCCTCACTCACCCTCACCCTCACTCACCCTCACCCTCACTCACCCTCACTCACCCTCACCCTCACTCACCCTCACCCTCACTCACCCTCAACCCCTCACCCTCACTCACCCTCAACCCCTCACCCTCACCCTCACTCACCCTCAACCCCTCACCCTCACTCACCCTCACCCTCACTCACCCTCACTCACCCTCACCCTCACTCACCCTCACTCACCCTCACTCACCCTCACCCTCACTCACCCTCACTCACCCTCACTCACCCTCACTCACCCTCACTCTCCCCCTCACCCTCACTCCCCCTCACTCACCCTCAACCCCTCACTCACCCTCACTCACCCTCACTCACCCTCACCCTCACTCACCCTCACTCTCACTCACCCTCACCCACCCTCACTCACCCTCACCCACCCTCACTCACCCTCACCCTCACTCACCCTCAACCCCTCACCCTCACTCACCCTCAACCCCTCACCCTCAACCCCTCACTCACCCTCACTCACCCTCAACCCCTCACTCACCCTCACTCACCCTCAACCCCTCACCCACCCTCACCCTCACCCTCACTCACCCTCAACCCCTCACCCTCACCCTCACTCACCCTCACCCTCACTCACCCTCAACCCCTAACCCTCACCCTCACTCACCCTCACTCACCCTCAACCCCTCATCCTCACTCGCCCTCAACCCCTCACCCTCACCCTCACTCACCCTCACCCTCACTCACCCTCACCCTCACTCACCCTCAACCCCTCACCCTCACTCACCCTCACCCTCACTCACCCTCACTCACCCTCACCCTCACTCACCCTCAACCCCTCACCCTCACTCACCCTCACCCACCCTCACTCACCCTCAACCCCTCACCCTCACTCACCCTCAACCCCTCACTCACCCTCACTCACCCTCAACCCCTCACTCACCCTCACTCACCCTCACTCACCCTCAACCCCTCACCCTCACTCACCCTCACCCTCACTCACCCTCAACCCCTCACCCTCACCCTCACCCTCACTCACCCTCACCCTCACTCACCCTCAACCCCTAACCCTCACCCTCACTCACCCTCACTCACCCTCAACCCCTCAACCTCACTCGCCCTCAACCCCTCACCCTCACTCACCCTCACCCTCACTCACCCTCACCCTCACTCACCCTCAACCCCTCACCCTCAACCCCTCACTCACCCTCACTCACCCTCACCCTCACTCACCCTCAACCCCTCACCCTCACCCTCACTCACCCTCAACCCCTAACCCTCAACCCCTCATCCTCACTCGCCCTCAACCCCTCACCCTCACCCTCACTCACCCTCACCCTCACTCACCCTCACCCACCCTCAACCCCTCACCCTCACTCACCCTCACCCTCACTCACCCACCCTCACTCACCCTCACTCACCCTCACTCACCCTCACTCACCCTCACCCTCACTCACCCTCAACCCCTCACCCTCACTCACCCTCACTCACCCTCACCCTCACTCACCCTCACCCTCACTCACCCTCAACCCCTCACCCTCACTCACCCTCAACCCCAGTGATCTAAAGGTGGAAATACAGGCAGTAGAAGTACGCCTCAAGAGCTATGAGTCTCCAGCCAACTTAAAGAAATATCTGGATGAATTAAATAAAACATTGAATGACTTTGAGATATCTCTAAAAGACAGCAAATACGAAAAACTCCAAAAAGATACTAGTAGGTGGAGTAAAGAAAAGATCTACCCCTATATAAAGGATAATTATAAATCATCAAATGACAATGCTTCCAATGACGGTTCATCAGATGCCGGATCCAACAGCTCTAACTCGAGCAGCAATAGAAGCCCCAGATTCCAGGGTGCACGAAAGAATTTCCGACGACCCAACAACCGGGGCATGAGGGGATGGAACAGCTACCCCCAGCCAATGATGTACCCCCCGCAACAGTTTGGCCCACCACCCTTCCAACATCCGAATGCCCCTTTTCCGCCGTGGGGTTTCCAACAAGATTACGGATATTATGACAACTCGGGTCCTTTTTTAGGGGCGCGCCGAGGACAAGCCAAGGGAAGGAATCGGAGAGGCAACTCGGTCCATTGGAGCAACGAAGACGAAGTGACTCCAAGAGTATCAACCAGGAGCATGACAGGGGCACAAAAGAACCAGAAATGAGCCTGGTTGTTAATCTGATGGGCAACGAACTATCTGAACCACAGAAAAGAATATTGGAAAAAGGCTTAGGATATGTCCCCACTAGTAACATGGATAAATTCCACCTATGCAAGGAAGTACAGGAATTTATGAGGAGACTCAAACTGCAAGTCTTTTTCAAAGACAAAGTGGACACTCAAGAGAAAGGAGATACCGGACTCAAGCCTCGATCAACTTTCACACCAATGAACAACACCCTCCCCATAGAACTCCTGACCTTTGAAAAAGCTGTCATGAAAGATCTGGAAGCTCTCGACCCAACGCAGAAACGCGTTTTCCAAAATGTTTCAAATGAAGAACGAAGGGCACTCCGTGACTTAAGCAACAACAAACAATTGGTCATAAAACCAGCAGATAAGGGGGGTGCAACTGTACTAATGAATATAGATCAATATGACAAGGAGTGTACCAGGCTATTACAGGACAAAAGAAACTACGAAATACTCTCATCAGATTCAACTGAGAGAATTTCAATCAAGATAAAGACAATGGTTGAGGAGGCACTGTCGCACGACTGGATTACCACCAAAGAAGGGGAATTTCTGTGTCAAAAAAACCCAAAGACCCCCTACCTATACATCCTACCCAAGATCCACAAGGACCTTGTGAATCCACCGGGCAGACCGATTGTATCGGGGATCGGGTCGGTCCTCGAACCAGTCTCTAGGTTTGCAGACGCATTCCTGCGTCCAATGGTACAAAGCACATCAACATACCTCAGAGACACGAAAGATGTGCTTAATCTGCTCGAAGAGGTGTCATTTGACCCTAACACACAGCTATTAATTAGCTGTGATGTAGAGAGCCTGTATACAAGCTTGCCTCACAATGAAACACTGGCGATAATTGAGGATGTCCTCTTCGCAGATGACTGGGAGTACCAAACACCACGAAACGTGGTGATGGAATGCTGCGCCCTGGCTCTCAAGGAGAATTTCTTTGAGTACAACGGCACTTTGTACCTCCAAAAGCATGGGACCAGCATGGGAAGCACATTTGCTCCAAGCATAGCTGGTCTCTATGTTCACCACCTGGAGGCTACAAAGATATTAAACATCATTAACCCATTCCGGCCAAAGATCCTGACCTGGAAGAGGTATATTGACGACATCCTTATCATCTGGGATGGCGATGATAAGAGTGCCCAACAGTTCCTGACATGGCTCAACTATCAGGATGAATTCCTCAAATTCACCAGCGTCACAACAAAAACCAATCTGGTATTCCTGGATCTGAACATCTTCCCCAAAAATGGCAGATTGATGACAACAACCCATTTTAAGAGTACTTCCAAGAACTGTCTCTTGATGTATCAGAGCTTTCACCCGAGACACTTGAGGGATAACCTCCCCTACGGCCAGTTCTTGCGACTTCGCAGGAACTGTACGGAAGTTGCCAATTTCAAAACTCAGTCAGAAGAGCTAAAGAAAAAATTGAAAATGAGGAACTACCCACCTAGGATCATTGATCAAGCCTACAAGAGAGCAAGGAACAATTGCAGAGAAAGCCTCCTGGAGGACAAAGTTAAAAAAGTGGAAGAGCAGAGACCCATATGTGTGACCACGTACAACACCAACTCTGACCAGGTGAGCAAAATAATTAACAAAAACTGGAAGATCCTCAACAGTGGGGGCTTGGAAATTCCAAAACCAATGTTCTCGCACAAAAGAGCACAGAGTGTCAGGGACATTTTGGTCCATACCAGACCAAAGGCCAACAGGGTGAACAACACTGGCAATCCTAACTTTGTACAAGGGCATTACCCCTGCGGCGGATGCAAGGTATGCTGTCTGACCAGGAAAAGCAAAAAATTGACCTTCAACAACGGGACAACATGGGAACAAAGAACATTCAGCAACTGCAATAGTTCCAATGTTGTATATCTCATCACATGTCCCTGCAAACTCGAATACATTGGCATGACGAGCAGGGCAGTGAAGTTAAGAATAGGTGAACACAAAAGCACAATCAAGTGCAAAAAGTCCAGCACCAAATTAACAAACCACTTCCTGGAAAGTGGCCACAAACCTGAAGACATACTGTGGACTGTAATTGAACAGATCGACAACGAAAGACATCTCCTTGAAAAGGAACAGAGATGGGTTTTTCGTGTCCAGTCCAATAAAAATGGGTTGAACGATGAAATTCCGTGGGGTCAGTTATAGAACCCCCGCACCCCAAAAGAACCCCCACTCTCTGAGGCACCACCCCTAACCGTGGCCAAGATAATAACAGAGGTCCTCTACTGGCATGTGGAAACCACCCCCTTTGGAACACAGCACCACGGGTGTATGACTACTGTGCCCAACCTTAGCACAGGGGTCAAGTCTCAACCCACATAATAATTATGTTTTTCATAAACATATCCCACAGCGAATTTCGCTGTTTAATCTGTATACCCAATACATCTTTTCCTAACTCTGGGCGAAAACCTGCGTAAATATTCCAAGCTGAATTCTATTAACCCTTCATACAGGTTTCCAGTATTTTGCTAATACACCTACACCTCTCAATCTAGGTCCACCACTAGTGACCTTTTCATAATATTATGGCTTTCGCTCTAATTTGTTGTTGCATAATCTCCTCTGTCATAATTTGTGAATAGCGATCTATTTTGCATTAAGATTGACATTGTGCAGGCAAAATCTGAGTACCAATAGTATAGTACAATCTCCTCTGTCATAATTTGTGAATAGCGATCAATTTTGCATTAAGATTTACATTGTGCAGGCAAAATCTGAGTACCAATAGACACAGAAGGTAGACTTCCGCATTTTTACCCTCCCGCGTTCCATTACGGGCGGCCATTTTGGGTTAGCGCGCTAGTGTTTGGACACACCCGGCACCAGCGCGCAGTGAAGCTTAAATGATTCACCGCTCCCAACACGCGAGCATTCAGCAGAGCGGCAACACTGGTAGACGTAAGACTTAGGGACTATGCGGACAAAGTAAGTTACAGACCTTTACCCCAGGTCTTAAACGAGTGGGTTTTGAGACACATTTTTCACTCCTCGCACAGTTTGTACAAAAACGCTAAGGGCGTGGCTCTCTTTCTTGCAGAGCGCCGCAGTGAATTCCTACCGATTGTCAGCTCATGGGGCACCACGCACTTGCCACAACAGTATGTATGGTTACCATTCTAATGCAGGGGTGCGTCCCGGTTTGTGGGGATTTTTATTGATTCAGTGACCATAACCTTAAGACTAGTATGAGAGATCGGGCTCCTCCTTTTTAATCCTGTGAAATGTCGTTGCATGTATTGAGTCGCGATGGTGTGTGTGTGTGGAGATAGAACCAGCCCTAATTACAAAGGGCGCGTATAAGTTCGGGAATTTACTCGGACAGGCAGGGGATGGCAGATTGAATCATCACTCTGTCCATAAAGTCTTGCATTAGGGCTTTAGGCAATGGGCTAATGAAATTTGAAAAGAAGAATTGTGGCGCAGACAATTATGAAAGCGCAGTGACAAACCACAGTTACTACTATGAACATCTGTGTGTTTTTCGTCCACTGTTCGGCATCACCTACGGACAGCCAGGGGATGGCAGACTGAACCATCACTCTGTCCATAAAGTCTAAAAGTTATTCTTTGTGTAATGGGTGAATGGATTTGATGAGTGAAATTGTGGCGCAAACAACAATGAAAGCGCAAAATTCACAGCTACAAATGTAAATATCTGTGTCTCCCTTTTTTTCCCTTTTCTTTCAGAGACCACATTTGGGTCACTATTTTTGATAATTTTTGCTTCCCAGGGGGCCAGCTCATGCCCTGAAGCATAAACTAACAGTGGAATTTTACTGTTAGTTTTTAGGAAGACAGGCTGACAATACTTAGCAACTGAGCTTATTTTCGTAGGGACCAGTAGAAGGTCCTGATGAGTAGGCAGTAGGGGACTGCCTACGAAACATGTAGACCAGGTTGTAGCGATCGGCTCAACCCCAAAACCCCCTTCTTAACGTCCCCAGCTAGAGAAGCTAATAAATTGTTTTTTTCTACTAGCCAGAGGATTTTTAATTTTTGTACTCACACACATTGTTAGGTCCCTACACTTTCACTGACACCTTGCACCATCACATAGTCCTGTCACCACTTCAGTGCTCCCGCGTAGTCGGTCAGGTCGTAGCACGCCCCGCCCCGTAGAGGGACGGGAAGACCCCAATGATGAAGCATGACACTACTGGATTTTTTTAGTGTGTGAGGGGTATTTTAAAAAGCACATAGCGCTCTCATCTTTATCACCCTAAGAGAGAGTACTTTCACTATATTTTCATCACTGTAAAACCAACAAATAAAATACATGTCCACATATTGATAGAATCTCTTTGTTTATGTATATCGTTTTGGAGGGTGATTCTATCAACTCCTCTGCACTTCCCTTATTGTTTTGCAATTTTCATACTACACACCCTTGGTAGATACTTCCTGGAGTCATCTTCAAAGACCCCTGCCTGCTTAAATGGAGTAGGATCGGACTATCACAATTAGGTTGCTTTTTTACTCCAGCTGGGATTAAATCTTTTGAAATGCTAAAAGCAGAGTTTCACCTATATTGGCGAGACTTTTGGAAATACTTACAAATAAGGGATTTTTTTACATGAAAATTAGGTGGGAAAGATTGTAGTATAAAAACGGATTTTATTGAGTCAATCATTCATTCAAGGGTCCACACTATTGGAGGCGTTTACTCCTCCCTGGAAGCAATGGTTCCTGATGACCTAGAGAAAACTTCCCAGAAATGGCAGGATACAATAGATATATCCGTTGAGGGATATAAAAACATGATTATTCTCTCTCTCAATCTATCCTCATGTCTACCAAACTACAGACCCAGTTTTATAAAACCTGCTTCTTTCTTTATTACACGCCAGACAAAATTGCCAAATGGGGTCATGGTAAGGGAACATGCTGTCCTAGATGCAATGCCTTTAAAGCTGACTCAGTTCATATCTTTGCCTTATGTAATGGGTTAACAAAACTTATACGAGACAGAGTTATTTCTGACCACTGTTTTACAAAGAAATAATATTGTATCTAGTGAAGTAATCCTACTAGGGGGCGCCGAAGCGGATCATTTGGGGAATTGCTATGAGTTAATATTTATTGCAATGGCAGTTTTACATTTATGCATTGCCTCTGCGTGGCTGGACCTAAGCACCATCCTTCCAACAATGGTTAGCTAGGCTCTTAGCTATCTCTAATTTGGAGGTGGCAATTTATAAACGAAAGGCTAATCAACGGCGGTCAAGGGGTCTAAGCATTTGGTCACCTTTGATACAATGGAGGTTGGCTCAGGGCCCTGCCCAGAGTACAGCTCAACCTTGACGTTTCTAGCGATTGCTTATTGAATTAATTATATTTAGTGATTCTACTTTTTTTTTTTTCCTCTTTCTGTTAAAATTCTTTAAAGATGCTCTGGTCTCACATGCTGCCGGTAAATGTATGATGCCTTAAATTACATGTGCGGTGTTGCTTTGAGAAAAAGATAAAATGCTATGTTTACATGTGTACCTGTCTGACTGGGGTGGGTGGGGGGATGGGTGCTAATTATTGCTGTAAAAACCAATGAAAATCATAAAAAAAAAAAAGAAAACTACCAAGATTCCCTACATCACTTGACACCTATGCACCCGGCTTCCCTGGGATAGCTAACACGGGTATTCCGGTACTCACAAGGGGGCTGGCCTTAGCACCTTCTATGTTTGAAAGGGTTTGCTCAAAGTCCTCTCTGAAGTGTCCTTAATCTTTCAAATACCACTGGGACTTTCCCATAGTTGTACGGAGCTCGTGTCTGTGTTCTCACACTGCACCCGTCCTCCTTGGGTCCCCTGTGTCACTGCTTTGGGTGGTTCCCTGGCATCCCAGTGATACTACATGCTCTAGGCACAGTGTCTAGTTAGTTATACCACTTTTAGTATATGGTTTGGTCTCCCCCTGGAGCCCACTGTGTATTGTGCTATTTACTGTCGTTCTAGTGATTTAATATTTTGTGCTTTGTTCTCTAATTCATAAAGAGGTTAGTAGAGGGTGTTTAGTAATAAATACATATATTTTATATATTGTGTGTTTCTCCATTCGTTTGGTCATTCAGGAGGTTATACTTTGCCACTGGAATCAAGATACCCTCTGGCTGAGGAGGGTTATGAACCCGAAACAGGTCCCAGGATGCTTGTTTCCAGTCCAGGGAAGACATGGCTTGGCAGTTCGGGCTGGACTGTTCCCATGAGGCACAGGGTCAGACTGATTTGCATATCGCCATGTGTGAACTGGGGTGGCGGAGTGAGCTAAAGAATGATAATGGATTAAACCCAGAACAGTTGACAAGGGTTTAGTGTTTGATTTGCTCCATCCATCATCCCCTTTGGTATCGCACTATAATTAGTGGACAGCATATACCAGGCCAACTTCTCAGAGGCTGTCCTGCTTTCATTGGATGCTCGAATGGTCTTCTACAGAATTGAATGGCAATACCTCTTTGCTGCACTTGATAAATTGGGATTTGGGCAGGGTTTTATCGGGTGGGTCAAGCTACTGCATAGAGAACCAAGGGCGAGACTACAGATAAACAGGGTAGTGTGCAGACCATTTACATTAGTAAGGGGAAGGAGACGGGGGGCTTCTCTGGAACAGAGGCGAGCTCCAGAATAGCTCTCTCAAAGCTGCACAGGGGGTTTATGAAGAGGGACTGGCAGTACCAGATATTAAGTAGTATTACTGGGCAGCGCAGCTGAGCACAGTGAATGCGTGGGTGTATGCAGATAGGGAGGAGCTCGCATACAGGGTTGACAGACATGCGATGGAAAAGAGGATATCGGGCGATACTAACCAAAGGAAGGGAACGAACAACTCCCACCACACACACGGACAGTCGCCCAGGTGTGGTACGCGGTAAATGGTTACTTGAAGTGCACAAACACCCTGATGGAAAGAACACCCCCATGGGACAGTGATTTGTTAAGGGAAGTAGGTAGGCTGGAAGGTTTTAATAAATCGAGGTTATTGGAAATAGAGTCACTTGGGGATGTGTGGAGGGGGGGCGAGCACTGCCCCAGAAATCTGGGTTTCTGGATTGATGAGAAATTGAGCTGCAGGGACCAGGTTAATAAAGTGGTCTCCACTACCACCTATATTCTAAAATCTTGCAAAAAATATTGCTATTACTCCCCAAAGCGGTACAAAAAACATTTGTCACTGCTCTGATTATGCCGAGACTAGATTATTGCAACAGTCTTTATTTGACGATACATGAGGGATCCCTAAACAAACTGCAGGTTCTACAGATTGCAGCTGCTAGATTACTTACTCGCACACCTTGGTTTGAATCCATCTTTGCCCAAATTAAAGCCCTGCACTGGCTGTCAGTGAGGAAACAAACCCAATTCAAGGCCTTGTGCTTGGTTTTCAAAGCCCTTCATGGAATAGGGCCTGAATTCCTTAAGCGACTCACCCATTGGTACACCCCGACTAGAACATTACGATCTTCTGATGCCAAATTGGTGATAGTACCTAGGGTGAAGAAGGCCAACTAGGGGGCAGAAGTTTCACAGTTAACTCCAGCAAAGGCCTGGAATGCGCTTACTCTTTCTTTAAGAAGCATGACAAACCTCCTTGCGTTTAGTAAGACACTAAAAACTTGGCTTTTCACAAATTGATCTAAACTGATGTGCTTATCTCTCTGTCTGGCTTGATTCCTCTTTAGGCCTCTTCTAGGGCGCCAGGACACATTTTTGGTAACAGTTTCACTTTACAAATAGTAATAACATAACATTCCAAGAGTTGCAGGTATATAGAATGGTGAATACTGAAAGATTTCACTATATGCAATTGGAACATGCACTAAGAACGTATATCCATAAAGGGGATAGCATACTAGAATACACGCCATTGGAGGATAGGCTGGACCTCATGGCATCCAAAGTAGTTTCGTTGACATAAGAAAATCATTAGCAACTCACCAGACCCACTAGTCCACTTGAGAGAAGGCATGGGAAACGGAAGTGGGAATCCTAGAGGATGATGACTGGGTGGATGTATGACGTTACATCGCGAACTTTTACAACGCACACCGTTACAACGCAATTTTTACAACACAGATACATTTACAACGAATGCTTTTACAACGCATGACATTACATAGCAGATGCTATTACAACGCATGCCTTTACAACGTAAGTATAGGTACGTATATTATTTAAAAAAAAAATGTAATTTATTAAAATTTTATTAATTTAATAAATTAAATTATTTTTAAATAATTAATTTGTAAATATATATACTTTAAAAAATAGTTTATTTTAAAAAGAACAATTATTATTAAAGAACTAATATTAAAAAATAATAAAATTATTAAAATTAATTATTTAAATTATTTAAAATTATTTATTTAAAAACTGAACCCTAAAAATACCCGTTACCCTGAACCCTTAAAATACCCATGTACCCCATAACCCATACCTAGCCCTGAAACCTAAAAATACCCCTGTACCCCAAACCTAGCCCTGAAACCTAAAAATACCCCTGTATCCCAAAACCCAAACCTAGCCCTAGCCCTAGCCCTGAAACCTAAAAATACCCCTGTACCCCAAAACGCATACCTAGCCCTGAAACCTAAAAATACCCCTGTACCCCAAAACCCAAACCTAGCCCTGAAACCTAAAAATACCCCTGTACCCCAAACCTAGCCCTGAAACCTAAAAATACCCCTGTACCCCAAAACCCAAACCTAGCCCTGAAACCTAAAAATACCCCTGTACCCCAAAACCCAAACCTAGCCCTTTAACCTAAAAATACCCCTGTACCCCAAAACCCAAACCTAACCCTGAAACCTAAAAATACCCCTGTACCCCAAAACCCAAACCTAGCCCTGAAACCTAAAAATACCCCTGTACCCCAAAACCCAAACCTAGCCCTGAAACCTAAAAATAGCCCTGTATCCCAAAACCCAAACCTAGCCCTGAAACCTAAAAATAGCCCTGTACCCCAAAACCCAAACCTAGCCCTGAAACCTAAAAATACCCCTGTACCCCAAAACCCAAACCTAGCCCTGAAAACTAAAAATACCCCTGTACCCCAAAACCCATACCTAGCCCTGAAACCTAAAAATACCCCTGTACCCCAAAACCCAAACCTAACCCTGAAACCTAAAAATACCCCTGTACCCCAAAACCCAAACCTAGCCCTGAAACCTAAAAATACCCCTGTATCCCAAAACCCAAACCTAGCCCTGAAACCTAAAAATAGCCCTGTACCCCAAAACCCATACCTAGCCCTGAAACCTAAAAATGCCCCTGTACCCCAAAACCCATACCTAGCCCTGAAACCTAAAAATACCCCTGTACCCCAAAACCCAAACCTAACCCTGAAACCTAAAAATACCCCTGTACCCCAAAACCCAAACCTAACCCTGAAACCTAAAAATACCCCTGTACCCCAAAACCCATACCTAGCCCTGAAACCTAAAAATACCCCTGTACCCCAAAACCCATACCTAGCCCTGAAACCTAAAAATACCCCTGTACCCCATAACCCAAAACTAAATATATACTATTACTTAAATTAATTTATTTAATTTACATTTTAAAAAAATGATTTAAAAAAATAACATACTTACCAATACTTACGTTGTAATGGCATGCGTTGTAATAGCATCTGCTATGTAATGTCATGCGTTGTAAAGGCATGCGTTGTAACGGATCCTGCGTTGTAATGGTGTGCGTTGTAACGGTGTGCGTTCTAATAGTTGCGTTGTAAGGGTTGTTCCCCTGACTGGGTAGAGGCATTTCAGGAACAGTGGGAGGTGGCCATACGATCGCGGTTCCGGTTAGTGCAGCTAAGAATACTGCCTAGTTCGTACCTCTCTAGTACACTCCTATATAGGCTGGGAAGAGAAGAAACAGACAAGTGTAGAAGGAGATGCAGGGAAGTGGGATCGTTCCTACATAATTTATGGGAATGCCCAAATATTCAGAGGTATTGGACGGAAGTCACCAAAGTTATGTTGGAAGTAGTAGATGGGACAGTTCCACTAGAGCCGAGATGGTTGCTACTATGTATTAGGGGAAGAGCCATGGCCCAAATACCGGAAATTGTGGCTCTTGACGGCGGCAGCAGAGGCCAAACAAAATGTGGCTAGGGATTGGAGTTCGCCTCTCCTGTCAAGGGTAGAGGACTGGGAGCTAATTCTAGATAGGTGCTGCCAGGCGGAAAATATGAAGTGCGGAATTAGGGGTTAGACTAAGTAGAATATGAAGAGAGTCATGAGCTTCCAGCGACCAGTTGTGTCAGTGTGTACAGGGGAAAAAAGGATGTAAAACTTGTATTTAATTGATTGAAATGCATAAGTTTATTGTATCTGAGCAAATGTTTGAATAAACAGAGTGGAAAAAAAAAAAAACAGTTCAGTCACCAGTGTCTCCGCCAGGGACAGCCACCTGTGCCTTTCTGCGTCGTGGGCTACAGAACAGCTCCGTCACATGACTGGGACTGCAATTCCAAGCACTCCTCACCGGGAGAGCCAGATAGGTTCTCATAGGTCCACAGATGGCCTTGGCTCACAGCCGAGGAGTCAGCATCCAGTTGTTTCTGGCAGCAAGTGGCAGGCAGTCTTTAGTGGTTGGCACTGGACTTCAGCCTCATGGCATTGCCACTCTGCTCTTGGCCAGTATAAGCAGGGAGGATAACCTTGCCCATGCCAGCAGGAGTATATTTTATGTAGCTCAAAGGGGCCACTAAGGATGTTTGTTGGAAAGTGGGTTTCAGTAACCCCCATACGTTTTGCCAGATATCCGATGCACTGTGGCTGAATGTGCCTACGGTCCCTGCCAATCAGGTTCCTAGGGCCTATGTTCTTTCCCAAAACTGCACCATTGTTTCTACAATTGGCACATCTGTCCACATACAAGTCCCTTGTAAAAGGTACCACTGGTATGAAATGAAATAAATGAACGAAATGAAAATTATATTTATATAGCGCATAAACTACCCTGAGGCCTCGCAGCGCTGATGACTAGAATCAGAGAAGCAACATTGCAGGCGCTAGCAGGTGATTCCAAACAGATGAGTTTTTAGAAGCTTTCTAAATGCCAACAGATTACTATTCTTTCTAAGGGTAAGGAGAAGGGAGTTCCAGATTTTTGCAGCATTGAAAGAGAACAAGCGTCCACCCCAACGAGCCTTGTTTATCTTTTTGGAGGTGGCCAGGTGTAATGAGCTAGAGCGCAAGACTCTGTGGGGGAGATAGGGAGTGGCTAGAGAATGCAATATGGCTGGACCAGTCCTCCATATAGCTTTCCGAGTCAGACACATGGCTTTAAACTGTATCCTGGCTGCGATAGGAAGCCAATGCAGTTTCTTCAGGGCAGGTTTAGCGGACCGCCAGCGAGGTATTTGATAGAGTAGTCGGGCTGCGCAGTTCTGAGTGACCTGAAGCTTATCAATTGCAGCCTGGGGGGCTCCCAGATAGAGAGCATTACCGTAGTCCAGGCGAGAGAGTATCAAGGCCTGGACCATGATTCTCCTCGCCTGAAACGGCAACAAAGGGAGAATCTTCCGGAGCATTCTCACCAGACCATAGCAGGTGGATGAGATTTTAGTGGCCTGAAAAGTAAAATCATGGGAACTATCCAACCAAATTCCCAGGCTTTTTATCTGTGTCTTGGGAGAGAGGGGGAGGTCCCAGGCAGGTTGGCCAAAGGGGGACGAGAATGTTGGGCGATGGATTGCCAAGCAACATAATTTCTGTTTTTTCCCCATTTAGCCTAAGGCAGGAGAGTTCCATCCATCTGGCTACTGCCTCCAGGCAGGGACCCAGAGTGCTAGACGACCCCTCAGCTTGGTTTAATGAAACCACTAGCTGGGTGTCGCCTGCATAGGTGACAATTGTAATGCCAAATGGATGGACCAACTCCGCCAGGGGCCTCATGTAAACATTAAAAAGTGTGGGGCTCAGGGCAGAGCCCTGAGGAACCCCACAGATAAGTGGCTGCTTGGAGGAGGTGGCCTCTCCCTCATAGACCTGAAAGACGCGCTCATCAAGGAAGGAGGTAAGCCATGTCAGTGCTGCGCCCGACACCCACATGCCACTAAGTCGATGTACTAAAATGGCATGGTTAACCATGTCGAACGCAGCACTGAGATCTAACAGAATAATGGCTGCCTTCCCTCCTCGGTCCAGCAGACTCCTAGCTTCCTCTGTCACTGCCAACAGGGCTGTCTCAGTCCCATGTTGGGGACGGAAACCCGTCTGGGAAGTACACAAAAGGTTGTTGGACTCTAAATACTCAACTAAGATGTTATTAATGTGCTTCTCAGCCAATTTGCTCATCCAGGGCAAAAGGGAGATGGGACGGTAGTTGGATAGATTGCGTTGATCCAGATTGGGTTTCTTTAAGAGGGCCCTAACCATTGCACAATTCCATGATATAGGGACTACGCCCAAGGCCATTGAGGTGTTGAGAACGTCAAGGATGGCTGGGCGAATCGAATCAATAACTGAAGTAAGATGATGTGGAGGTGCTGGATCCATAGGGGAGCCTGAGGAAACTTTGGGAATTATTTTGTCCAAAGAGATAGTGTCCAGAGGGGTGAATTGTTCCAGCATGCAGATGGCCGGAATACTAGAACTAGCTGTTTGCCATTGCATCTAGCTCAGAATTATCAGAGAAAAAAGAGGCATAGATAGTTTGAATCTTCTGATAGAAGAACGTTGCTAAATTATTGCAGCGTTCAAGTGCTCCTTCTGATGGTACTGATTCTTGAGGGGGAGTGATCAATGATTTTGCTATCTGAAAGATTTCCTTTGGTGAGTTGTCAGCTATATTAATTTTTGTTTCGTAGAAGAGAGCTTGTGCAGCCTTAATTTCAGTTGTGTATAGCCTGATCGCTGTTCTATATTCTGCCTTCCTACACTGAGAGCGGTCTTGTCTCCAATTCCTTTCTAGCCTACCACAGGATTGTTTTAGGTCTCTCAATTTGGGTGTAAACCATGGGGCTACATTTTGCCTATTTATACAATGCATGGATTCCTTAAGAAGGACTAGGCCAAGGGAATTTTGGATCCAGTTGTTAAAATTACTACTGGCCATGTTGGGATTAGAAGCCTTCTCGGGTTTCAGGTCAGCGAGAGCAGATTCCCATAGAGTGGGAAAGAGTTTAGCCCACTTTCTGCCCCACTGTTTTTTAGGTTCTTGAACAGATAAAGATCTCCCAGTTACCCAAGTCAGTGGAATTAAGTAGTGGTCTGTCCAGGGAAGTGGCACGGGCGTTTCAATGGTCAGGGTTTCGATGTTACTAAACACATGATCCAAGAGATGACCTTTATCATGTGTCGGAGAAAACCCTTTTTGTGCCAGATCAATCGCTTGAAGGCTCAGCCGAAGATTATTGGCTGAGAGATCAAGAGAGTTATCTAGGTGTAAATTTACGTCGCCTAGTACAGTGAAGTTGGCTGAAGTAAGCGCTAAAGTAGCGACTAGGTCAGCAAGGTTCGAAATAAACTGACCTAAGGCTCCTGCCGGTCTGTAGATTAAGAGCCCTGAAAGGGTATTTATCGGGTAAAATTCTAGCGAAAAAGACATACTTTCACAGTCTGAGAGTGTAGTGGGATTAGTACGACACTTATATAGATCTTTGTAAATGATTGCTAAACCGCCGCCTCTGCCAATAGTACGGTCAGCTCTCTTTATTGTGTAGCCTTGGGGGACTGCCCACACAACGGCCGGGTCAGCTTCCAATTGAAGCCATGTCTCCGTTAAAAAAAGTACATCTGGCTTGAGTTCTTCTATTAGTAGAGCTATCTCAGTGCAGTGTTTAGGCAATGATCTACAATTAAGAAGGAACATCTTCCACAGACTGCCACTAGAGTGTCCACCGATGGTACTGGGTGACAACTTCCAATCGCAGTGTGTACAGTGGGTCATAGCAATAGGGCGCATAGAATGTAAGCATTTCGAATTGACAGGAGGTCTTAACTCCCATAGGCGTGAGGAATCGTAGATGTGTAAGCTTCCGGCCCCAGGACCAGGGTTTACGGCCCCTGGACCCGGCTGGGCACGGACTGGCGCAGACTGGCTTCCCTTAGGCGCGGATTCGGCGCGCCTGCTGCGCGTGTCCACTGCGCGACGGTGTCATGTGCCTAATATAGATTGAGTTCCTAGAAAAGCTGGAGCGTCACCCTGCCAAGATGGCCGCCCGCTATTGGCTGCTCCACCAGGAAGTGCTATGCACTGTAATCTCCCTCCACCAATCAAGGGGCATGTGACCAGAGGGGGTCTTTAAGGGCTGCTGCAGGAATTAAGCCCCCCTCAGAGACCCCCCTCACACAACGCCTGCACAATACCATTGCAGACTTTTTTGGTGCAGCAAAATGTAATGGTTACTTACCAGTAGGAGTAGTTTTGCAGCTTACAGAATTTTCTGGATTCACATGCTGTACATTATTCTGCCATCTAGTGGTTGGGCCCAGAATGGTCTTTTTTTCTCGTTTTGGTCGCTGTTGATCTCCATTTGATCTATACAAAGTTAGTATGCAGTTCCTAACATAAAAAGAAGGGTATAGCGTGTTTTATGCAAGGGCTCCATAACTGGTATGGAGTCACAGAAGTGGGGAGAAGAGACCTCTCCTTTCAGAAAAAGACCCTCACACGCCCAGCCAGCTAGGTGTCTTGCTTCATCATCGGGTCTGCTCCTTATCGGGTCGGCGGTGCAATACCCGATCGGCACATGTGATGGGGCCTTCTTGGCGGAGATCTTTTTTCCTTTATGCCGGTGGGTGCGGTGCGTCTGAGGGCCATAGATCAGTGTAGGTGAAAGTAGAGTGTAAGGAAGTGGATTAAAATAGGGGAGGTGGTCCACTCAAGACAATTTTTAATGAACGTGGCCCCTATCCTAATTAAAAGTAAAACAAGGCGCGTCTCTTCACTCTAAGGATGTGGAGGCTATGCACTTGTGAAAAAAGGTCAACATGTTTCTTGCCCATTAACTTATTGGAAGGCAATTCATAAGGACCAGAATGGATTTACCTACACTTTTTGGTAGTGGTCAACAAAGGGTTAAAGTGTATACGTGACCACCATTAAAGCACCCTAAAAAATGGTACCTTGTAGATCATAAAAACACAACCTGCAATAAAAACAAAACAACAACATTAAAGTTACATTTCACAGTGTTCTAATTAGAAGTGGAGCAAAATGCACCACACAGTATTCGGGACGCAGCTTAATCATGCTAAAATACAAGTGACTCGTGGAATGCGTAATGTGAGCATACCGTGTCACTTCAGATGGTATGACATAACAACAAGGTAGAGGAGGAGGGCATTCATCACAATAAACTCTCCCCATTAGGGTCAAAGCTGCACAGCATCAGTACCGGCTCACGTAGACACTCATGTGTAGTGTCCTGCTAAGTGGGGAAAGACATGAGCACACAGTCAACATGATGAAATACAATAAGTCCCAGGTGCATTAGCCTCGAGACATGTCAAGTCAAACAGTGCTTACGGACACCCAGCAAGGATGCCATGAGTGAGTCTTGTAGCAGTCATGCTAGAGTTCCAATTAATAACACCAAACGTAGGACCTGTCCAGCGGACTGTGGGACGCGCGGGGAACCAGTTCAGCGCTCCAGGCCACACACCCGACCCACACCACAGTGAGGGTCCGCCTGTGTCCAGCACACCCAACGGGACCCCACAAATCACGCACAGACAGGGTTTCGGACGTGGCAACAACTATTCCGTATAGTGGGAAGTGACACACGTAGCCAGAAGCGGGAAACAAAGAGCATGCCAGTTTCCACTGAAAGCGAGTGCCCCAACAGGTAAAAGACCAGGTGGGAGAGGGCAGGCTAGCCAGAGAACCTCGCAGACATCGTGCACCTTGCCACCCTAACCGGAGGGTGCCAGTTGTGTAAGGAGACAGAGCACCCATTGTGCTCAAAGACACGTCAGGATGTTACTTACGGTTCCGCTCTGGACAGGAGGCGTCTGTCCTACCCTCACGAGGCTGGTCCGGGTAGAGACCACAGGTGCTCTGCGCCATGTCTAAGTACCCGTGACCGGCCAGTAATGGAGGGCGGGACTTCTGGTGGAATCATTCGTAACGCGTTAGAACGACTAGAGCGCGGGCATCAAGTCGGGTGCCATAAGGATTAGTTACTTACCTGTAATCGTTCCAGGGGTATACTCATCAAAGTCATAAGCACTGAATAGTCCCGCCCACGTGCGGGACCCCGGAGCAATAGCCAATAATATGCATATATCTACATATATATATATAAATACATATAAATACGCATAAAATAACCATATATATATATAGATAATATGCATATACATATGCAGCCCAATATAATCATACTAGGCTCAAAAACTGCCACAATTGCCTGTAAAATCTTTACATTTGCTAAATAAAGACATATAAATTACATTATATGACAATGCAAAGACACAAAACACTGCCTTGGTTTTCTTTGAAACACACACCTTTATTTTCAAAGGTAAAAACAGGCAGGATCATAGAGGCAGCTTTAGCCTAGATAGGCTGCATTGTAACAACAGAAAAATCTGGCGCCATGCCTTTAAGACCTCTGTGAGCCTCCAGGCTCCCATCATGCACCACAGGTGACCGTTAGGTCAGTTCTTTCGGACGGCGTATAACAGTGTGATAACTGCATGGGTAACATGTAAAACAGAAAGCTCTGGTATTCGCCCGGGGAGGCGGGTGGGTGTGCTTATGACTTTGATGAGTATACCCCTGGAAGAGAACTAGGATTACAGGTAAGTAACTAATCCTTCTCTTCCAAGGGATACTCATCAATAGTCATAAGCACTGAATAGAGTAGCAAGCCCATCCCATACCCTGCGGACGAATACCAGACTCCCTAAACAGTATACTAATATATATATATATTACCCAAACAAATTCCTCAGGGATGCCTGACCAACTTGGGCATCCACCTGAGTATCAGAATCAAGGCAGTAATGGCGAGCAAAGGTGTGAACCGAACGCCACGTAGCTGCCTTACAAATTTCATGAACAGGAACATTTTTAAGCATTGCTATAGTAGCAGCCTTTTCTCTAGTGGAGTGCGCTCTCGGTTAGCCCGGGAGCTGTTTCCGTGCCAACTGATAAGATAACATAATGCATGACACAATCCATCTAGAAATGGACCTCTTAGAAGCAGGCAAGCCCGTATTCAGAGGACCGTAGTTCACAAACAGATGATCAGTCTTTCTAACACTCTTAGTTTTATCAAGATAAAACTTCAAAACTCTTTTCAAGTCCAAAGAGTGTAGAGCTTTTTCAGCTGGAGTGCTCGGATTAGCAAAAAACGTAAGCAGTGTCACTGACTGGTTAATATGAAAATCCGAGACTACCTTAGGAAGGAATCTTGGATGAGTCCGAAGCACCACTCTATTCGCATGGAAAATGAAATAAGGTTCTGTAGCACAAAAAGCCTGAATCTCGCTCACCCTGCGCGCAGAAGTGATAGCTACAAGAAAGGACACCTTCCACGACAGATGTTGAAGGGAGGCCTTATGTATAGGTTCGAATGGAGGATCCATCAATTTGGACAAAACCACATTAAGCTCCCAAGCAGGTGAGGGAGCCCTCACGGTAGGATACACTTTCCTGAGACCCTCCAGAAAATCCTTCACAACTGGCATTTGAAAGAAAGAAACCTGGGTAGGGGACTTTCGATATGCTGTTTTTGCTGCCAGATGGACCTTAATAGAGGAATACTGTAAACCTGCTTTGGCTAAAGAAAGTAAGTATGGTAACAGGACCTGTTCCTGACCTCGAATCGGGTCATGACCTTCAGCAGCACACCACATGAAAAACCGCTTCCACTTGAAAGCATACGACTTTCTTGTAGAAGCTCTCCTTGCCTCTCTTAAAATGTGCATACAGTCCTGCGAGAGGCCTAGATGGCCATACTGGATGAACTCAGGAACCATACTGCTAGCTTCAGGGACGGCAGGTTGGGATGGAACACCCTGCCGTTCTCTCTGGTCAGCAGATCCGGACAGCAAGGAAGCCTCCTGTGCGGTACTTTGGATAGATACAGGAGATCCGGGTACCACCATTGGCGAGGCTAATCCGGAGCCACCAGAATCATGTCTGCCTTGGACCTGTACAGCTTCTTGATCATCAAGGGAATGAGTGGAATCGGTGGAAAAGCGTAGAGTAATGTCTCTGACCAGCTCATCCATAGAGCATTCCCCTTGGACCCTCGTTGTGGGTACCTGGACGCGAAGATGCGGCATTTTGCGTTGTCGGCGTCCGCAAAGAGATCGATTTCTGGTGACCCCCAGGCCTGGAAGACATCTCTTATCACTTTGTCTTTTAAGACCCAGTCGTGTGGTTCTGCGAAGTGTCTGCTTAGGTCGTCTGCCTGGATGTTGAGGACACCGGGCAGATGGACAGCTGAAATTTTCATACCCCGAGCCAGAAGCCACTTCCAGATTGCTTGCGCTTCCAGCGACAGAGGTCTGGATCTCGTTCCGCCCTGCTTGTTCAGATAGTACATCGTTGTTGTATTGTCCGTCCGAAAAAGCAGAGAGGATGTCTTTAGTGTGGGAAAGAAAGCCTTGAGAGCTAGATGGACAGCTCTGCGTTCCAACATGTTTATGTGATACAGCCTTTCTTTCTCTGACCACACTCCTTGAACTTGAAGGGACTGAAGCCTGCTCTTCTCTCTCTCTCTCAAAGTCCTATTTGACAGCTTGCTGCAGTGGTAGCAGAGTTCTGGCTTGTGAGAAGATGGTAGACAAGCTACACAGACCGAATGAGGGTCTGTCTTGGCCATTTTTTTTACCACAGGCAGGACACTTGACAAATAAGGCCGGCATTATGACTGGAAAAATAGCCAAAAAACAGCAAAACATTGTTGGATTAGTCAGATAATGACTAAAGACGTCGAGTAAAGACGTAAAAATTAGAGAAATACCAGAAGAAAGTGAAAAAATATCACCAACTGGACTGCTCAATGCTCCAGGATCCTCACAGAAGGAGCCGGAAAAAAGAACTGACCTAACTGTCACCTGTGGTGCATGATGGGAGCCTGGAGGCTCACAGAGGTCTTAAAGGCACGGCGCCAGATTTTTCTGTTGTTACAATGCAGCCTATCTAGGCTAAAGCTGCCTCTATGATCCTGCCTGTTTTTACCTTTGAAAATAAAGGTTGTGTGTTTCAAAGAAAACCAAGGCAGTGTTTTTCTTCTTTGCATTGTCATATAATGTAATTTATATGTCTTTATTTAGCAGATGTAAAGATTTTACAGGCAATTGTGGCAGTTTTTAAGCCTAGTATGATTATATTGGGCTGTATATGTATATTATCTATATATATATGGTTATTTTATGCGTATTTATATGTATCTATATATAAATGTAGATATGCATATTATTGGCTATTGCTCCGGGGTCCCGCACGTGGGCGGGACTATTCAGTGCCTAGGACTATTGATGAGTATCCCCTGGAAGAGAATGGGTAGACCGGAAGTACCGCGGGCTCGCAGTCACACTGCTGATGACTCCCTGGGGCCGCCGTGGTTCGCCTGTCCTGCGTGGGCAGTGCGTGTAGCGTGCATGTATAAGGTAGACATCGCTAAAATAGAGCGCATCATAAATTGGGGGAGAAAAACGGAAAAAAAAAAAACACTGACTGGTATAGTGTTCTACATAACAGGCATGATAGAGGTGGAGTACATAGGCCTGTAGGACAAATTCATAATTACTGAAAGAGGAGTGATCACTGTGCCTCTGTAATGGCGGTTAGTCCACACCTGCTATGAAGGGATGCGAGGACCAACTAAGTGTTTGTACTGTGTCATGTACACCTGCGAATGATGGATGAGATGACCATTTATATTTATAAAGTTTTATACCATCAGTTATATGCCATGTGCCAGGTATCACGTCATAAATCACTCGTCTGTGGACTCATGGTGTGTTTAATGGGAGGATCCCTGTGCATACAGAATGATGTATTGTATGGTGTGGCCAACAGTGGCTGTGTGTACATTCCTAGGGTGGCTCACTGTCGGAGTAATATAGGCGTGGAAATTGAACTACTAAAGTCAAGAGACTCCAGGGAATATCCTCATTAAGTCCTGAACGGTCAGTTGCTAGTCGTAGGACCCAACGTTGTTCCATGCGGAACAGTGAATTTTTGGATAGCCCAGGATGTGCTTCCAGTATGCCCCATTCAAATGCGTCTAGTGAATGTTGCGCCTCTTTGAAATGGGTGGTCATTTTGGTGTTGCTCTTCTGGCATTTAAAATTACTCCTGTGTTCCATTATGAGGACTTTGACCGGCCTGGTGGTCATGCTGATGTATAACAATCCACACTTGCACCTCATTATATAAATACAGTTTGAGGTGTTACAGTTGGTGTGAGCGGCCATTTTCCAACACACCCCATTCTGGAAACTCAGTTCTTTTGTGACTTTCATGAGGTGACAAACAGAGGACGACCCACACTACTCTGTTGTTTCTTGCGTCTTGTGTGGATCAGCATGTCCTTGATATTGTTTGTTCTTTTAAACGCGAACCTTGGCATGGATAAATTGAGTGATCCCGTGATGAGGATATGCCTGTGCTTGCGGATTATTTTCCTTATTCTGTTGGAGTCTGGGGTGTCTGTGGTGACGCACGTGATCGACGGATTAGGATCTTTAATCCAGTCTTCCAAAAAGCTCTCATGGTTATTGTTCTGAGATCTTTTCCACGCGGTGTCTACAACCTGTCTAGGATACTCTTTCTGAAGAAGATCCTGTTTCAATTTATTTGATTCCCTTTTGTAGTCCGTTAGGGTGCTGCAGTTCCTTCTGATGCGAAGGTACTGGCCAAAAGGTAAATTCAGTCTCAGGGCCCTAGGATGGTTGCAACTAAAGAGTAGGAGGCTGTTCCTGTCAGTTGTTTTCTGATAGAGGGTGGTAGAAATGTTCTCATCCTCTAGGCTGACCAATAGGTCAAGGAATGGAATCTCTGTCTCTGAGATAGTGTTGGTAACTCTTAGAAAGGGGTTCAAGGTGTTTATCAATGTGCAAAACTCCTGCCATTTGGAAATCAGCTTCCTTCTTTGTGATCTACCCCTTTATTTATTTATAAAGGTTTATGTCTCAGCAGCAAAAACCATGGTAGAAATGACCCTACTCAACCTGGCGGTGGGGTCTTCTCTTATGGGAGTGTGGTACCTCCTATCACTTAGTTGTCTGCGGCATTCCATGTTGTAGTCCAGAGTGGACACGATCACTGTTGCACCGCCTTTATCTTTTTGTTTAATAGTGATACTTGTATCCCTCGCTAAGGACTTGATGGCAGCAGTTTTGTCACTGGACAAGTTGTGGAATGAAGCAGTGGTGGTAGTGCTGTTAAGATCTTTTAGTACCGCTTGATCAAAAGTCAGCACTTCGTTGGGGATCATGCTGCTGGTGGGAGTAAAAGTAGAAGGTTTGTGTAGACCAGAGTAATTCATGGCTGGTGGGGAAGGGTCTTGGAAGAAGGCTTGTAGCCGGATTTTACTGAAAAAAACTTTTATTTCGCAAACGTCACAAAATTTGTCATTTCTAGGGGTGGGGACATAGCCCAGGCCTTTTTGCAGGACCCTTTCCTCCGTGGGTGTAAGGGCTCTTGAGGAGAGGTTAATGACTAACTTCTCTTCCCCCTGGTTTGGCTCCTGGTCTCTACTGATCGTGCTGGTTGGTCCTGCCATTGGACTCTTTTTACCTCTTCTGCGTCCTTTTCCTCTGCCCCAACCTCTGTCTAAAAAAGGCGGCTCAGACCCGGGTTGGAAGAAGGGAGGGGGACTTTGTTGGTACATTGGATATTGCCAGTAGGGAGGTCCCTGGTATGGAGGTGTGTTGTAAGGTGGATACACCGGGTGTTGGAAAGGTCGATTTCTCCCATTATTCCAACTGCCAGTACTGGAGTCGCTGTTAGACGATGATCCTCTACGTGATGAGGAGAACCCTCATCTGAGGAGTACCCTGTGGCTGTTACCTGGTAATCTGCCTTAAGGTACGGATAGACTTTCTCAGTGGAGAACTTTTGGATATCTTTCTGAAGTTTTGAAATATTCTGTTTCATCAGGTATTCACGGTTATCTGCCATTTCTGCATTCATTTCAGCCAGCTTACTCTTGTATGCTGCCGTTGGACAATGACCTTAATTGCACCTTCTGCGGTCTGTATCCTGATAAGCAGGGCGTCAGCAATTCTCTTAGCCGTGTTAATTATGAGAATCAACCAGTCCCTAGTGCATTTTCCACGCTACTAGGGACCATTTTTTTTAAAAAGCGTCCTCCAGGAACAAGTGTGGGACGTTATTCAAATCAGGCCATTGGGGGCTATGTTGGCGCCTAAATATTCTGTCATCATAGCCCCATGTAGTGTGACTAAGCCACTCATGTTTCATGTTGGCTAACGAGGTCCATTCTTCCGATTGGCTGCTGGAGGCTGAACTGCTGTCAGGCCCCAGCAGTGGTGGTGCTCTCAGAATCTCTGCTGCTGCTTTCCGATAGAGGGTAGTAGAGATTTTTTTAATTCTCTAGTCTGACCAATAGGTCAAGGCAGGGAATCTCTGTGTCTGAGATAGTCTTTATAAATCTTAGAAACGGGTTCAAGGTGTTTATCCATGTGCAAAACTCCTCACATTTGGTTTGATCACGTTTCCACAGGATAAAAATGTCGTTGATAAATCATTCTTTTCCACATGAGCACATTTCCCATATATGGATTTCTGCGGTTGAGAACCTCTTTACTCGAAACCTGACATGTACATGCATGCCAGGCTCGGTGTAAACGTCCAGCCCATTGATGTGCCCTGAGTTTGGTGGTAAAGATGGGTGTCGTATTCAAAGAAATTTTCAGTTAGCGCTATGGTGGTACACTCCAATATGTTGGCCACTGGAGTAGGTGAGTTCCACTCACTACTGACCAAAGCGTCTTCAATCACCTCCAGTGTAGTTCTTTGTGGGATATTGGTATACAGGGCCTCAACATCCAGGGTGACCAGTGTAGGAGGATGGATATCTGACTATGGTTACCCCCAACTTTTTTGCCTAGTGTTTAGCTGGTTTTCAACATAGTTGGCCTGGGATCCTGCTATTCAGGGCCCCAGGCTATCTGCTCTCTCTGTAAAATGGAATCCATGTACTTTAGGTACATACCTAATTGGATATTGGGTCACCTTTTTGAGCCCCTGTATAGTGTACCATAGGTACCCAGGGCATAGGTGCATCCAAGGCCTACCAGGGGCTGCAGCATGAATTATGCCACCCCTGGCTGGCCATCCAAATTGACACAACTGGCTGATCTCTCAGCTGGGGCAAGGTCGTGTAATCACCCCTTGCTTAGGTATAGTATTTCTATACCTACCATTATATATAGACACATATATACCTATGAATCACTCCTATGGCAGACCTTAACAATCCTGGAGGCAGAGTGCTTGGTTTTATGTGAGATGGTGCTCTAGCATGAGCTGAGCCTGTCTTGAGGTACTGGGTTTTTAAGAACCGGCACAGAACCGGCAACCCAGCGGTGTCAGGGTACACCCAGAGACCTCGGGTTCTTCCTGATTCAGACTACAGAAACTCAGAGTCTTCTAGGTGAAGTCAAGGATCGATTTTATTGGCTGCAACCAAGGTAACAAGTGTCCTAGAAGTACAACACACGGGGAAGTATATTCTCAGGAGACTGCTCGAATTTACCAAGTCAGGCTTCTCTTCTTATACAGAATATTCAGCTTCAGGCAAACATTCTTCGAATTTGCAGTATATTATTTACAGTTCTTGGTTACAAAGGAAAGGCAGAGTCATGATGACATGTACATATTTCACGTCGTGCTGCCTTCAATAAATCACCCGGCAAGGCCCAACATTTCATCAGATATTGGCGGACCCCCAATAAAACAGGCACCTCCCCACAATAAAGCAAGTGAAGCAAAAGGAGCAGAGACAGATGTGAGCAAGATACGGCAGGGGTGTGCGCTGAAATGGTTTTATGGCTTGTTGAGCCTCGATGCTATCTTGTTCGGCCACTGGGAGGGGAACTGACCTAACGAGTTCAGCCTGGGGCAATGGTTCCAACTTGCACAGGTCATAGGAAAGTCGATTAAGGAGTACGTGTCCTTGTGGAATTGAATTCAGCTGGATTAAGGCCTATGTAAAGGGCAACACAGAAAATGGCTGCCGTGTATAAAATGGGAGCCAAGGGTCCAGAACGTGAATGACGATTTCGAGGTGAAACGTCGCTCGAATATGCTGAAAATACTTGTACATGGTGTGCTCGTCATTCTCGGTCTTTTGATACCAAATTCGTCATGTTTCGACGAAGTTTTAATTCTCGAGTCCAGAATGATAACACGAATCCAGAATTTTCAGAACCACAGTCTGCAGCTTTTGGAACCATGTCCTTATAGCTGTTCTATGATATAGCCATACCATATACTCTTAAGTGTATTATAATCCTTGCGGTTATTGCTAACTTTGGTTTGGCTTTATCAAAACATGTCGTGTAAGGTGTCATACGCTTTGAAATACTACCCCCTCGCCAGGTCTGGCAACGGGGGTAGCATTCCACCCTTCTAGAGGGAGAAGACATGTTGTTCCTACTAATCCCCGGTTAAAGTTAACCAGAGCATCAGCATCACAAAATGGATGCTGCTGCCACAGACACAAGTCTGACCTCCTGCTGCTGGGAGCCCTTCCAGCAAGGGAGGCTTGGACAATAGATTTCCTGCCTTGGGAGGTGCTAGCACCACTCCAGACAGGCCTTAGTGTATTGGGGCAGGGAGGGCTGAATGAAATGAGACACTGCCTGGGGCACACAAGGTGTCCCATGCATAGCCCGGTTGAAACCAGTTGCTGGGGCACTCCAGCCCCAGCTCTGGCATGAAACTGGACAAAGGGAAAGGAGTGTAACCACCCCCTTCCCTGGTCCCACCCATAGGAGGGACCTAGCAGGTAATCCAGCCCCTTTAATTCGTATAAAGCTAGGAGCTGAGTCTAGAGACTTTAGATTATCCTGAACTGAGACTCTGACACGAAACTCTGGACCTACGACATTCTACTGCAAATAGAAGACTGAAGAATCTCCCTTGTGGTCAAGGAGTGACCACCCTGTGCAAACAGGCACCATCCAGCGATCAGCAGTTTGCTTTGTCGACGCACCCGAAGGATCCCGACAACCATGCTTCACAGGACTAGACTTCCAGACTTCTCTGACCCCGACCCACCCCTCCAGCAAAGCTGAGACCCGTGGCGGACACGAGAGACGTGGGACCGGAAACCTGGCCATTTTGCTCTTTGCTAAATTGTGCAGCTTCTGAGGCATCCTCGAAGTTGTGCATTGGGACTTGAGAAGCCCCAACACTGAGTCGTAAGTGCACTGAAGCTCAGCCCTCCACACTTCATGAGTGCCGCGTGGGGCCTGCTCTTGCATTTCCTCTCGATGCGTCTTCGCGGTTGCTAGCCCGTTGGCTAGTGGTCATCTTGAAGACTCCATTTTGAAACAACGCTGCTTGCCTGGCTGCTCTGGGCTTGCTCCTGCTTTCCTGCAAAAGGGAAGCTCCACAGACCTTGCTGGTCTGTACCAGAAGCCGATCTTCATATCCTGCGTGGGTTGCCTTTGCCAAGGCTTGTTGACTGATCCGGAAGCAGCCACCGTCAACAGCGAGAGCCTTCGTGGGACAGTCTGTATCCAGCTCCTGGTCGTCATCGACGCCTCCTGGTCCACGTGGCTGCAGAGACAAGCTTCACTTCTTTACCTGTTCGCAGCTCAACATCATCTGGTTCCATCCTGGTTCCATCCTGGTCACTGGCTAGTGACCCAGACTCTGTCCCCTCTGCTTTCAGGTTCTTCACTTCTCCGATCCACCCTTGGATCCATCCGGACATCTTCCTCCTGGTCGCCTGCAGCATATTTTCACAGCTCTCCATAGGAATCGACGACGAAACCCGACACAACTTCGCACCTATGCACCCGGCTTCCCTGGGTGAGGTAACTCGAGTACTCCGGTGCTCCCATGGGTAATAACTATTCAAGTGTCCTAATTTAACTGGGTTTCCTTGAAGTCCACCCGAACTGTCCGAAATCAACTAGTTTCTAAACTGTACGTTCCCATTCTAAGTCTATGAGAACCCACGTGTGTGTTTAGACACTGCACACGCATCCTGTGGGACTCCTGCTTCCTGACCTGTGGTTATTCAGTGTAGCCCCACCGATTTCCTAGGCCATAGGCCTATCCACCATTCCTGCAGTGGTACTTATACCACTTCTTTAGTATATGGTTTACGAGGCCCCTAGGGCAGAATTGTAATTGTGCAACCTCATAAAGAGTGCAGAGGGGTTGTGTTAGAAATAAATACATATATATTTTATATATACCTTGTGTGGTGTCCTTTCATTTGATATTCAAGGGGTTATTATTGGTAAAACAATTGGCTTCATATGCTCTCTGAAGTGTTAGCCTAAGACTGCTTTGTCCATGCTACCACTAGGATAGCTGGTCTATAAGGTTGACTTTACAACCATCACCATAAGGGTTGTTTGGACTGGTGCAAGGTGCTCACTAGAATAGTGAACATCATATACCAGGCCAACTTCTCACAACCAGTAGGTCTACTAATTCTGGATGTTGAGTACCCTCGAGCAGACGTATGACGTCTGTGGTGTCCCTGATGAAGGACTGAGTTGCCCTGACCAAGGGTTGAATGAAATGGTCCACAAATTTCGACAAAGGTTCCAATATGGTCCCAATTCCTGACACAATGGGTCGCCCTGGTACTGGGGTTGTCTTCTTGTGAATTTTCGGAATAGAGTAAAAATAGAGAGTTATGGGTTTTTTGTCACCAAGAAATCAGCTTCCTTCTTTGTGTAGGTAGATCCATTCTGGTCCTGATGAATTGCCATCTAATAAGTTAATAGGCAAGAAACATGTTGACCTTTTTTCACAAGCGCATAGCCTCCACATCCTTCGAGTGAGGATACACCCTTGTTTTACTTTTAATTAGGGTAGGGGCCACGTTCATTAAAAATTGTCTTGAGTGGACCACCTCTCCTATTTTAATCCACTTCCTTACACTCCACTTTCACCTACACTGATCTAGGGCCCTCAGACGCACCTCACCCACCAGCATAAAAGAAAAAAGATCTCCGCCAAGAAGACCCCATCACGGTATCAGGTATTGCACCACTGACTCGATAAGGAGCAGACACGATGATGAAGCAGGACACCTAGCTGGCTGGGTGTGTGAGTGTCTTTTTCCGAAAGGAGAGGTTTCTTCTCCCCACTTCTGTGACTCCATACCAGTTATGGAGCCCTTGCATAAAACACACTAAACCCTGCTTTTTATGTTAGGAACTGCATACTAACTTTGTATAGTTTGAGTCACGGACGTGTATGCTGGACCTGGATAAATAACAGTCTGTTCTTCCCGCTCCTTGTCTTAGACCTCCATTTGGTATCAGGGATGTCCCCTGTGCGACGTCAGATGGTATCCTGGCGGTCGACGTGCATGGTAGCAATCTTTGGATATCCAAGTAGACTGAGGTGGCTGGGCCCAGCCACCTCAGTCTACTTGGATATCCAGGTGTTTCAAATAATCCAACCTGGGATCCAGTCTCATGTACATTACCGGACAATACAAGTGTTAATGAGTGATAAAGCAAATACTTTGACACATAGGAATGTACAGTTTTTTATTGATTTTGCACCTTGTTTGAAATCTTTTGTAGGCTTTGGCTCCTCTTTTCTTCTTCCCCCTTTTGTTACTATTTATTAATTTTCTTTTTCTGTGGTTTAAATGAATGAATCGTGACTGGTCGTCTGTGATATGTGTGGTCTCTTGAATGATCGTTTGAATGTATGCGTAGTAATTCTATTATTTATTTGTATTTAAGAAAGAGTGTTATTGTACTATGTATTGATTTGGCTAAATGCACAAAAGTAAGTTTAAAATAAAAAGCTATTGAAGAGTAAATTTCCCTTGCTTGAATCTGGTTTCAGGTTAAGGAAGCACACTGAAAGAGAGTGAAAAAACTTCTTGCTTCAGTATTGGCATCTCTGTTTTGTTTATGAGAATGGGTACATTGGCCATTAAAGCTAGGGTTGCTCCCTTCTTTCTAGTGGAGTGAGCTGTTGGTCACATTGTTTGTTCTTTTTTGGCATAGACATAACATGATTGGATGGTTTGTACTATCCATCGTGCAATTGTAGCCTTTGTGACAGGTGATCCTCTGTTGGTATGTGCGAAGGCGACAAACAAATGTTTCGTTTTGTGTATTTGTTCTGTCCTTTGCAGATAATACAGGAATGCTCTCCTTCCATCTAGGGTATGGAGGCCTCTTTCTCCTGGTAGGATGATATTTTGATTTAAGTGATATTTTGATGCAACCTTTGTTAAAAAATGTGGGTTTGTTTTTAAGATTACTTAATCCTTGTGGATTTGTAAGTATGGTTCCTGTATTGTTAGAGCCTGTAGCTCATTTACTCTCCATAGGGAAATAATGGCGATGAGAAAGGTTGCCTTTAGAGTAATGTGTTTGAGGTCTGCCACATGCATGGGCTCAAAGGGTTTTGCCATTAGTTGAGCAAGTACTGTGTTTAGGCACCATGCGGGAACTGGGGTTGCTCTAGGTAGGGCAATTCAGTTTCATCCTTCTAAAAACCTTTTAATTACAGGTCTTGTGAAGAAACTTTTGCACGTTTTCCCTCTTTTGTATGGTAATATGGCAGCAAGATGCACCTTTATGCTTGAGTAGTTGATGGTGCTGTCCAAGAGGTCAGTTAGGTATGTGATTACTGTTTCTTGTGTGAATTGATACTGTTAGCAGTGCACCAGGTGGTATATCGCTTCCATTTGGCCGCATTGCATTGTCTTGTCTTGTTTACTGTTTCCTTGCCTCTTTTAGAATTTTCATTGTTCGTAGAGGCAGCTCGAGGTGGCCAAATTCTATGTACTCAGGTGTCACGCAGCCAGATGCTGGTTCCAGGTGAAAAATCTGGCCTTGTTGAATTGTTTGAAGGTCCTGGTCTGCTTTGATTTTGATCATTTTTCCCTTGGATAGCTGCAGCAGGGTGGAGTACCATGTTTGCCTTGGCCATTGAGGGGCAATGAGAATCATGTTTGTTCCTGGTTGATTTGCTTTTGCTAGTACTCTTTGCATCAGGGGTATTGGTGGAAAGGCGTAAGCAAATGTCTGTGACCAGTTGAGTGAAAGTGTATTCCCCTTTGACAAGCGGAGTGGAAACCTCGAGGCAAAGAGTTGGCATTTCTTGTTCTGAACTGTTGCAAACAGGTCTATCATTGGTGCATCCCAGAAGTTGAAAATGTATTTTACTGCTTTTTGCTTCAACTCCCATTCATGTGAGCAGTTCTGTCTGCTCAGTTGGTCCGCTGTAATGTCTACTCTTGGTAGGTGTACTGTTTGTAGGTTGACGCTTTGGGCTTACTGCTGAATTCCAGCTTTCTTGTGCAAGTTTGCTCAAGGGAAAGGACTTTGTACCTCCCTGCTTGTTCAGGTAGAACATTGTTGTATTGTCTGTTTGGATTAGGATAGTCTTCCCCTGGATGTGTTTCTGGAATGCTTTCAATGCCAAAAATACAGTTTATCTCCAGGAAGTTGTGTTTTATGGAATTCTATTCATTCCATTGACCACGCACTTTCAGCTGGTTGTAATGTGCTCCCCAACCGTTGACAGATGCGTCTGTGGCAATTGTCACAGATGGAGTTGGGATCCTGAAAGGGATCACCTGTGCTGTTGTTGTATGCCCACCATTGTATCTCTGCTTGCACCTTTATTGTAACAACCACTAGATCCTCCCAACTCCCTGTGGCTTGAGACCAGCTGTTGGTAAGCCATTCCTGGAATGGGCGCATGTGGAGGTGGGCCATCATGCATATCATTTTCATGATCTTCCTCACCATCCGATATTGTCCCCTCAGGTAGAGGGTCACTTCTCGAATGATAGCCTATCCTTTTTTGTGTGGGGTACGCTTTTGCACTCCTAGAGTTTAATCTTGGTCCTAGGAAGGTTTTTTCCCTTTGGTTTTGTTGAATATTTTTTGTGGTTTGACAAGTCCAGTTTCTGTAGTGTTTGGATGGCTGTTTTAACATGATTGTCGTAGATTGGCTTTGAGTGTGGCTGATAGAGCAAGATTTCGCATATTACGCGACTTGCTTGAGTCAAGAACCTCGAATCATTTATAACCCTGTAATCCAACTTGTATGTCTTACTAATTTCCTTTATTTTGGATGTACGTGTATATTAGTGACGCTTGCCTATGTGTTTTACTAATACGAATAACCCTTGTCTTAATATGGCCGCCGCTTGGGAATTTTCTACTGCGCATGCATTAGTCACACTCACGTGACGTAGTTGCAGTTCTGGTGGGAAATTGTGCGCATGCGTATTCGCCTCAAAAATGGCTGTCTGAAAACTCACATGGTGAAGCTTGCGCAGATGCTCTCGTGTTATTGTCTGTTGCACTAATCCATAATGGCATAGTATATTTTTATAGTAAGAAATATAAAGTAGCTACTCATGATATGTAGTAAAATCATTTATTTCTATGTTTTAATCTGTTTCCGCTTACTTTTCATGTACCACGGAAATGGAGGGTTGATGGGATGCTCGGGAGTCCATATTGAAGTGCATTACTGCGCATGACCAAGGGTGGAAAGTGGCATTGAATGACTGCCAACCAGAAGTAGCAGCCAAGACGTGCCTGGGAAGATGCACCTTCACCCAGCTAGAAAAACTGAAATGTCCTGCATTGGATACAATTGTATATCTTCCTATTGTATTCTGTAGAATAGGTCATGGGAACCCCAAATCTGCTTGGCGGTTCCATAACATGCAAATACGAGCTTGTCAAAGTTTGTTCTGATTGATGTGTTAACCTATCCTACTTGGGGACCAATCAAAATTGGGGATTCTGACACTTTGCAACATTGGGGGGTGGTACACTGACCCGAAAACAGTATATCTAGCCTAGGTTCAGCTAGAGAAATTGTCCGACTTGTCTGAATAGCTGACCTGTCACTGACCCATCGCACTCAATAGGTGACTGAATACAGAGCGCTGCGGAGCACTCTGTCCGAATTTTTTTACCATAGACTGTAAGGTTTTACTAAACCTTAAGTGCTGGCAGAGCACTTTGCTGGGGAGTTCGCTAACCCAATCGGGGTTCTGACTGATAGCTGCAGAGAGGGTGGAGCGCAGGCGTTGCTTCCGAACTGCGGGTGCTGGTCGTGCCTTGGTGGTCCTGTCCTGATCCTAATCTGGTTTTCCTGTCCTGGGGTGTCCATTCTGCACTTGCTGTCCCATTTGATGACTGTCCTTCCTTGGGGTATTTCCTGTCCTTGACTGATCCGTGGCCAGGGTTGGTTTTCACACCAT
This sequence comes from Lissotriton helveticus, assembly GCF_964261635.1. Classification (NCBI taxonomy): domain Eukaryota; kingdom Metazoa; phylum Chordata; class Amphibia; order Caudata; family Salamandridae; genus Lissotriton; species Lissotriton helveticus. The sequence goes on from NC_136068.1 coordinate 428,758,427, forward strand.
TCTAGGTAATTATATAGTGCGAAAACTCTATACTGCACCTTCTATTTTTCTGTCTTTGCTTCAATAAAGACATACCTTTGCATTCGTTAATTTTCCATGCTTTCCGCAATATATTATATGAAAGATCAATGCATTTATTTCCATAGCGTGTTCCTATGTTTCCCTACCTTTTAGAGCATATTTTCTCTCTATATTATTTATGAATTTTCGATGTGGTTTATAATTTCCCTTTGCAAACTGATTGAAGTACCATTGTTAGATTTATAGCGTGTTCCAATTTTTCCCCTTCCTATAGATGTATAGGATCCCTAACTTTCATTCATACACTTGAAGTACATCCCAATAGTGAAATTCTAGTACGTGCATAATTTTGCCCATTTATAGTAGCCCATTCTTAAAACTCCATCTGGAATCCGCTTAGTGTATTCCCTGTTTTCATCTCATTGTTAAAATTCATAAATGGTTGCCTTGATTTATTTTCTTCACGGTTATGTGTTTCTCGTTATCTTGATTATTGATTTACCTTGTGACTGTAAAGCTAATGTTTTTCCGAAACTGAATCTTAGATAAACTTTTAAAACTTTTCAGTTGTCTGTGGTCATTTTATGAATACAAAGTGAAATATAAAGTTGGTATTTTTGTGTTGCCTGCCTTTTCTTTCACAGCTAGCTCCCTGATCCATTGTGGTCATAGGTACCCATAACGGTGGATTGGTAAGTCGGGTACAACAGAATTGCATAGGAAGGAACCCAGGGTTACTGGTAGTAGAGAGTGTAAGGTCACCCGATTAATGTATATGGGTTTAATTGGAGAAAAGTACATGGGCCTAGAACGTGTCCGGTGAAATTATTGGTCGGGTGACCCGCGATCTCTTATCAGTAATTTTCTGGTAGCAGAGGTGATGGTTAGGGACTAGTTAAAGTTAGGTAGGACTAGTTAAAGTTAGATAGGTTGGATGCTGCTAAAAGTTTTTTTTTTTTTTTATGCTGCTAAAAAGGTGAACATTGGTGAACTGATCACTCACGTGAAATGTTTTGCTTTGAAAAATTATGAAATGTTTTAAATTGTTTTTCTTATTAGTGTACTGATATATGTATTTACCTACTCGTTAAGTAAAGTGTTATATGTTTGTTGGGAATCCCCGGGGAATTGAATAGAGAGTGGTGAAGAGAATCCACTTGCTTTGAGGTCACTGGCTTTAGGAAAGTTGGTGCAGGTTAGGCAGAACTGGAAGCACTAACTAGGGTTTTTCAGAATGTATGTTTGAATAAATGATAGCAACGAGATCGCTGGCAAAACTTCTATTGTGATATAAACCTAGTAAGGGTCACATCGGAAGAAATAGCAGGTTCGTCGGAGCTTGAGTGATAGCAAAAGGGTTCGCTGGTGAAACGTTGGACTTAGAATATATCCCGGGAAAGTGGATAAGTCTAAGGAAGTAGCAGGTTGCCTAATGCTTGTGTGAAGGGTAGGCAGAAGAGATCTATCCGTAGTGTGTGAAAAGTAGACAGAAGAAGTTTATTTGCAGTGAAACAAATCTTTACTGTCTAGACTCTTGAGTACAGTGGCGAATGTGTATTCGTTGTTAAATAACAAAACACTTGCACTTTAGAGAGAGAGAAATTAAGTTTCCGTTACCTTGTGAAGGAGGGAGTTAGTTGCGAAGCTGCTCTGACGTCACTCTGTGCCGCGCTGGGATTGGTAGACGCAGCGGGTGTGTAGCGGAGCTAAAATTGTAAAGGAGGGGTGAGTGCCGAAGCGTGAGAACTGTCTCGCGAAAAAGGCCGCACACCCATTGGTCGAGATTATTTGAATTTGTGCATTTCATTGGTCTCACGAAAAATAAAAGACGCACTAAGATTGGAAGTGATTTGTAAACAAAGTCACTTGCAGAAATCGTATGTGGCACTCGTATAGACCGCATACCAGACCTGATCCTCGACACTTAAGGTTTGAGAACGATCAGTGGAAAGGACATAAAACCGACATAATGTACGGAAATAAGAGGAAATTGTCCCTGGTAAACAAAGTAAAGAATTATTTTAAAAAAGACAAACCGATTAGAACCAGAGAAGGTGTTGTTATTCCGCCACCTAATACTCCCGCATCTTTCATGATGTTTGATAAAGGGTACCACTCATGTGTATGGTTGGAAAACTGGGCGGAGTACACAAAAGATGACGGAATCCTGGCTTTTCCGTTAGAGGGTACATTTAATGGCAGGATTCTATTTAATTTGAGAACCCGAATGAATGACTTACATCCCAGACCTAGATTAACGCAGTACGAAGCCCTAGAGGAATGGGAAATCGAGGCTTTTGAAAGGGATAAGCCCCGAATGGATAAAGGGTTAAAAAAAAATTATCCGAAATTGAAGCAGGAGACCAGAGACAAAAAGATGAAACAGTGGAGACAGAATATGATTGTAGAAGGACTGTTTCCAATGATGCCCATGGGTGGTCCTCCTGGGGGGGGGAGAAGAAAACAGAAAAATGCAAACATTGGGTACCCATCGGGGAGTCAGATGATGAATTGTTAGATGACATGTTTAATAGAAGTCCGCCTCCTTATAATGAAGGACACAGACCTTCCAGTGAAGGGGATAATTCCCGAAAACCTCCTCCTCAGGATGAGGCTAGATCTGCAAGTGTCGGGGGAGGTTGTCAAATACCTCCCTATAACGAGGGTTTGGGACCCATAGGTATGAGAGATATGTATCCAAGAATACCAGTTAGTGGGGAGGCAAGATACTCACGAGAAAGAGATTTTTGCTCTAGACCTTCCTACGAAGGTGAGGCAAGACCATCAATTTCAGGAATTCCGTTCTTAAACCCTCCATATGAGGAAGAACCAAGATCCCTAGGGACAGGAAGCTTGTTCCCGAAACCTAATTATGGTGAAGGACCAAGTGAGACGCATCCCACTGCCCTGAGTTATGCTCCAACTTTAACCCCGCAGGTATTACATGAAAAATCATTAGACAGGTTACTAGAGGAAAAGGAGCGAGAAGCTCTAGCTAAACAGAGGGCCGAGATAATTCAAAAAATCTCCCAGTTAAATACCAGTCCTGAAGCATTGACAATCCCGGTAACTATTGGGCCAGTGGTTCCGTTGTATGGGGACCGACAAGGGAGTCCAAAAACTCCAGTTATCACCCCAGTTATAGCACAACCCAGACCAGAACCCTTAATTGTAGATGACCAGACAAGTGAATGTGAGTCTGAGGTCTCGCTAATGGATTTGCCCATCAGCAATGCAGGAAAAAGGTTGCAGAAAAGACATAATCCTTTCAACACGAGGGAGATTCAAATGGAATCAACTTCGGGTACCAAGAGTGTCACGTTAGTGACTCCTGAAGAAATTGAAAGATGGAGTCGAGAATTAGAGAAACAAGTTCCTCAGTCGAAACCTTTAGATCTCTACAAACTGAGAGTAGAAATGGAAGAACTGATGGCAGGAAATGTGGGGTTAGACCGATTAAATACCTATTCTGAGGAAGAACTGCTATTTATCTGCAAGAGTCTTACCCGAAATGCCAGAGTACTCCATGAAAAACTAACTGACACTGCAGCTAGTATGGGAATAGATATTTCAAAATCAAAACCTTTGCAGAAACCGTACAGAGCAGATTTCTCAGACAAAGATTTGGAAAATCTGAATGTGTCCGGGAAAAAGGCACAGGTCAAAGAATTATTGACTGTGTTGCAGAAATGGGGAGATGTAGAAAGATGGAAAGCCAGATGGGCCAAAAAGAAAGATGAGGCAAGATCCAAACGGGCGACTCCTGAATTCGTTCTAAAAAAAGCTGATAAGCCAGAACAGTTATACCCTATGCGCGAAGTACCAGGTAGAAAGTATGTGCACGTTCCGTGGTCCCGACAGGATATTGTGTCCTTTACAAATGATTTTCCAAAATTACGAGAGAAACCTGTGGACTGGTACAGGCAGGTGGAAAGGTTTGTAAAGGTGCAAAAATGCTTGTGGAAAGACTTGGATGGGTTCTTTGATATAGTGGTCCCTGTAGATTTATGGACCGAGTGTAAAATCGCCATAGGTTGGCCTAGTGAGGAATACCCGAGGGACCCTAACACAGGAGCACCCTCTGATGACGTGATGAAGAAATATGATCAGGTAATTCTACACCTGAAACAAAAGGTGCCTGCGAAAGAAACTGATTGGACCAAGATAGATAGAACCACGCAGGAAAGGGATGAGACTGTACACTCCATTTATGAAAGACTGTTACAGGTGTTTAAAACGTACAGCGGTATAGATAACATCGAGATGAAGGACATGACCCACTTTATTTACAGGTTTGTAAACGGTTTAAGACCTGAAATTTGCCAGTGGATAAAAGATAATAAAATTTGTTGGCAGTCTAAGAAAATGGATGAGGTCCTACGGTACGCAAAGTACTGTGAGGATGAGATGGCAGAAAAGCGAAAGGCTTTGAAGAAAAAGGTGATGTGGGCACAAGTAAAATTAGCTGAGCAACAGGAAAAGCAATTGAATAAAATGAATAAGAATACCCAAAATCAAGGCTCTGGGGGTGGAGGGAAGCCCAAAGTAAAAATGAGCAGGGACGAAGCTAAAAAGAAATTTCCCTGTCACCAGTGCGGAGAAATTGGGCACTGGAGAGACGAGTGTCCATATTTACAGCATGATAATACCCAAACCCCTGATTTAATTCCACAGACGCAGAATGAAAAACCAAGAAAGACCCAGCAACAGGTAAAAGTAAGTCAATTGCCCGAGCGCCAAAACCAAATTATAAGGGAAAATCACCGCAGGGTGACGACATAGAAATCTGGAGAGGAAATGAGAATAGAAATGCAGCAACTTCGCAGTTTTTGTTGAATGATACTTTCCTCTGTGACGACCAGTACTGACGGGGCCTGAGAGGGGAGGACGAGGAGTGTGTACTTGGCGCCTCCTTGCCGGTAGACCAGTCAGGGCCATACATTGAAGGAAAGGTTATTTATTTATTTACGTGATTTTTATAGCGCAACAAATACCCTGGGGTGTCTCGGCGCTGTGGAACTACTGGAGTCAGCCATCCTCTTACTGGTTAAACAACCATGTTTTTAGGAGCCTGCGGAAACTCATCAAGTTCGGGGCAGTTTTGATGGCAAGTGGCAAAAGATTCCAAAGTTTTGGAGTGGCCACCAGAAAACGCCTGTCTCCCCAGGTGGCCGTTCTTGTACGTGGCACAGGGAGGAGACTGGTGTTAGCCGATCTTAACTGCCTTCTGGGAGTATATAACTGAAAAGCTTCGGTCAGGAACCTGGGTCCTATGCCATGTACTGCCTTATATGCAATGCAGAGGGCCTTAAATTTAACGCGGCTCTCAACTCTCAACCAGTGGAGCTGACGAATACCAAGAGTGGTGGATTTGCGGCGGGGAATATTTAAAAGGATCCTGGCAGCCGCATTCTGGATGGATTGCAGCTTAGTTATGACACGCTTCTGGGTGTGAAGAAAGAGAGCGTTCCCATAATCTATTTTAGAGAAGACCAAGGTAGAGACCAGAGTCTTCCCAGCTGAGGGGGGGAGATAAGGTAGTAGTTTCTTGATTTTTTTCAAAATAAAGAATGATGACGAGACAACCTTATTAGTGTGGAGGTCAAAAGTCAGCTTGCTGTCAAAAATCACTCCCAGATTTCTGGCTTTTTCCACTGGGACAGGTAGATGGCCGAGCTTTTCCGGCCACCAGCTATGGGACCATTCAGGGGAGAGTTTTCCGAAGGTCATAATCTCGGTCTTGTCCGAGTTGAGCCTAAGACAATTCGAGGCCATCCAGGTACTAACCTCAAGCATAGCTCTCTGAAAGTTGGCTGCCACAGTGAGGCCATCCCTGTGGATACCCAGAACCAGCTGGGTATCATCTGCGTACGATGTGAGCCGTACCCCATGGGCCTTTATTACCCTCGCTAAGTCCGCTACGTAGATGTTAAATAGCATAGGACTTAGCGAGGAGCCTTGTGGGACTCCACAAGGGAGTGCAGAGATAGGAGAATAGAAATCTCCCAGCCTCACTGTCTGGGTACGGTTTGCCAGGAAAGATGAGATGAGATCTCTGGCAGAACCGTTTATCCCCAGGGCTGTGACACGGTCGACTAGAGTGGCATGGTCGACCGTGTCAATGTGTGATGGAAATGATGTCACCTTTCTATTGGACACTGGTGCTACCCGTTCTACTGTGAGAACAGCGGACGTTCCAAACCTACCCCTCTCTGGAGAAGCAATCCAAGTAGTGGGTGTCTCTAATCAATTGATTAGTACCCCAGTTACTGAGCCCATGGAGATCACAATAGGGAACTTCAAAGAAATGCATAGATTTGTAGTTTGTGATACCAGTCCAGTAAACCTACTGGGACGTGATTTGTTGTGCAAAATGAACTGTACCATCTTTTGCTCACCAAAAGGCGTCGAAATTCAAACCCCAGACGAGGATGGCATATACAAATTAATGTTAATCAGACCTGACTCAGAAATTAAACGAATGACTATACAAGACTTACCCGAAGAACTCCAAAAGACAGTGAAACCAGAAGTATGGGACTTTACTGGAAAGGATGTAGGATTAATGGCAAATGTAGACCCAATACAAATAGCCATGAAAGAAAATGCAGTTTACCCCAATACCAAGCCATACAAAATGAGTGCCGAAGTGAGAGCAGGAGTTGCCATTGAAATACAAAAATTGCTAGAAGCAAACATCATACAAGAAGTGATGAGTAGTCCGTGTAACTCACCCATAATTGGAATCAAGAAACCTAGTGGCAAATACAGAGTAGTGCAGGACCTGAGAAAGGTAAACAAAATTGTGGTTCCTTGCTGTCCTATTGTCCCGAACCCAGCAGTGATCCTGTATCAGATTCCCTGGGATGCTGAGTGGTTCACTGTGATAGACCTATGTCACGCATTCTTTTCGATCCCATTGCATCCAGACAGCAAATTTATTTTCTCATTTGCTTTCGACAGTCACGTGTATGTTTGGAATCGTGTCCCCCAGGGGTACACAGAAAGCCCCTCTATCTTTAATCAGATTCTGAAAAAGTGCCTTGAATCTTTAGTCTTACCTGGAAAGTCTGTTTTGGTGCAATATATCGACGACCTCTTGGTTGCGTCTAAAAGTCATAGAGATTGTGTGATTGACACCATTGCTTTACTGAATCACCTAGGTGAAAAGGGACATAAAGTGGCCTCTGAAAAATTGCAGTTCTGTTCAAAGTCAGTGAAATATCTGGGGCACCAGATAGAAAAAGGCATCAGAAAAGTCACCTCAGAGAGAGTCAGAATAATTCAAAAGATGCAGTTACCCCGTACTCAGAAAGAAGTCAGAATGTTCCTTGGAGTGGTAGGTTACTGCAGGCAATGGATTGTGGGATTCGCAGTCCTGGCAAAGCCTTTGATAAAAATGACAAAGAAAGGAGCAAAGGACCCAGTGGAATGGGATGATGAAAGCTTAACAGCATTTACTAAATTACGAGATTGTCTGTGTACAGCCCCTGCTTTAGGGATGCCTGACTATTCTAAGGAGTTTGCCCTGTTCTGTGACACACGTGACAATTGTGCATTGTCAGTCCTAACTCAGGAGCATGGGTTGACTAGACGTCCCATGGCATATTTTTCTGCCACTTTGGATCCAGTGGCTGCTGGATTACCTGGATGTCTGAAAGCAGTAGCTGCAACTTGCACAAGTTTGGAACAGAGTGAATCCATTGTAATGGGACATCCTGTAACTGTGTATGTTCCTCATGCAGTTGTGATTTTATTAACCCGAACTAAAACTCAGTATCTCACCCCTAGTCGGCTGACTAAATACGAGAGGATTCTCGTGGGTGCTGCAAATGTAGTCATTACTCGCTGTAATATCCTGAATCCAGCCACCCTACTCCCTGACTCAATGATTGTAGAAGCCGAGGGAGAGAACGAGCATGACTGCATTGACCTGACAGAATACAGTACTAAACCCCGCCCAGACATTAAAGAAATGCCTTTGCCTGTTGAAGATGAGGAGCTGTTTGTGGATGGCTCATGTATGAGACACGAACTAGTAGGGCTAAGTGCTTATGCTGTAGTCACTATAGACAGCATTAAAGAAGCATCCTGTTTATTTGGAGTAAAGTCTGCACAAGTAGCCAAATTGATTGCATTGATAAGAGCCTGTAAAATTGGGAAAAACAAAAGAATAACAGTATATACTGACAGTCAGTACTGTTATGGGGTTGTGCATGACTTCGGCCAATTGTGGCTACAAAGAGAATTTCTGACTTCATCAGGTACTCCCATTCGAAATGGGAGGGTTGTACAAGATTTACAGGAGGCAATCCAATTACCAAAAGAATTGGCAGTGGTCAAATGTGCTGCTCATAAATCGGGCTTTGACCATGTAACTTTGGGAAATAACTTTGCTGATGAAGTGCCCAAACATTGTGCCAGAAATCGCATGTCTGTAAATGTTAAACTGGGGGGACCTGGAAACAGCTGCCAACTTATGGTGTTTGAAGAGGTGCCTACCTGGGAAGAGGTGAGAGATTGGCAGCATGCTGTGCCATCGAAAGAAAAAGAAAAGTGGAGGAAACTTGGTTGTCGACCGAGAAGTGAGGATGGTGTCATTGTGGGCCCAAATGGTATGCCTGTGTTGCCTAGACATCTGCTTGCTTCTATGGCCAGACTGATACATGGAAATTCACACACTGGTAGGGACGCCATGGTTCTGGTTTTCCAACAAACATGGTACAATCCAAAGTTCAGGAAGGTAGCAGAGTCGCTCTGCCAGAGGTGCTTAACATGTCAACAATTCAACGCTGGGAAAAGAACAGCGGTTGAATTAGGAAAAATTGAGAAATCAGGGGGTCCCTTTGTGAGAGTACAGATTGACTTCATCACCATGCCTCGTTGTGAGGGAAAAAGATATGTCCTTGTCATTGTCTGCCTGTTGTCAAAATGGTTGGAAGCCTACCCTTCCAAAAAGAATGACGCCATCACTGTAGCCAAATTTTTACTGAAAGAATTAATACCTAGGTTCGGGGTGCCAGTCACAATTGAATCAGATAGAGGCAAACATTTTCAGAATGAGGTAATCGATCAGCTCTGTAAAGCATTCAAGATCACACAAAAGCTGCACTGTGCATATCGTCCAGAGGCTTCTGGAGTAGAGGAGCAAATAAATGGCACTATAAAATCGAGATTAGGAAAGATGTGTGATTCTACTGGCATGAACTGGATAAATGCTTTACCTCTTGTTCTGATGGTACTCAGAAGTATTCCAGACCGAAAAACAGGCCTGAGCACTCATGAAATTCTGATGGGAAGAGTGATGAGACAAGCATGGGTACCAGGACATAAACTGCTAAACCTTTCTGATGATTTAGTACTTGAGTACTGCAAGCAACTGGGTGACCAAGTGCGTTCTATCTCTCGCCAGATTGGGGAAGACGCCGTCGCCAATCCAACAACTCCAGTCCACAAATTGGTTCCAGGTGACTGGATTGTACTCAAGAAACATACTCGTTCAAGTTGCCTTGCACCGAGGTGGGGGAAAAAGCGCCAAGTGATACTGGTGACCACGACAGCGGTGAAGTGTGCAGGCGTTCCCAAGTGGATCCATACCAGCCATACACAGAAGGTGATTCCAGACAAGAAAACTGACGCTGAAGGTTGTCCAGCTGAGGGGTCTGCAGACGTTGGTCCTGAAGTAGCTGATGACGAACAACCGAGCACCAGTCAAGATGATTGGATACCCATAATAGACCTAACAGAAGATCCAATCAGAACAGGAGGTCAAACCTACGAAGATAGAGAGTGGAATAGAGAGGAAGAGATAGGCACAGGCGAAGATCCTCAGATTATTGAGATTCACGTCAAATCTGAGGAAGAAGAGGAAGGTCAGACAGGGACAGAGCAAGTGATCGACACACCTCCAGTAACTCCTGAAATTGAAAGGGGTCAGACTAGAACTAGTGTAAAAGTTCGAGCAGAAGAAAATCAAGAGATCGAAGTGCTTGAACAGGATCAGATAGAACTAGAAAAACGTGTTCAGGACACAGAGACAGAGACACTCGAAAGTCAAACCCAGAATATCCCTGAACAAGGCCAGCTTAGTAACCAGGCAGAAGAAATAGATGCAAGACCTGGAACTAGTCAGACAGGAAGGGAAGAAACAGAAGCAGAAGTGCCAAAAATACATGAAAATAAAAGAGCATTAGAAGAAAGCCAAATCACAGTGCCAGCTAAAAGACTCAAGCAAAAGAAGCATATTGAGCCAAGATACATTAAAAGACTGAGACTGAGAGTAAAAACAGTAGAAGAGAAACTTGCAGAAAGAAGGAAAAGTCCCCGAATTGCAGAGCAAGCTGGAGAAAGCTCAAAAAGAAGGAGTGATCGAATAAAAAGACTGAACGAAAAATACCAAGATCCTGAATGGACATACTTAGTGTTGGAGGAATTTGAGGATCTTGATATCTTTGACGAAAGTGACGAAGAACAGATTGCTGATCTGTCTGCCGAAGAAGACGAACTCACTTGAAGTTGCCCAGTGTAAGCTACCTGTGTAAAGTTACAAAGAGGGGTTGAAAACTTCTTCTGGGAAAAATGTCTGATTCAAATGTGAATGGAAGGCCTAGACGCAGTTGTTGCAAAACATGCTGCAAAGTATGTATATGTAGTATAGCTATAGTGTTAATAGTTTGGATAGGACTAACAGTTTTCATTCCGTATATGATAAGCAAAAATACTAATATTGGTCCTACACAGACTGTGACTACTGACACTGAAGAACTGACAACACGAAGTGTAGAAAGACGTGAAAAGGCACTTAGACAAACAAAACGAGACTTAGAAGCACCAGATGAGGAAGGACTACATTACCACGGAGTTAAGAACCAGACTCATTTAAATGTTTTCGCAAACCTGTTAGTACACTACGTAGAAACTATGGAGATGGAAGACTGCTATGTCTGCATGAAGTTACCTACGTCTGTAGCTGAAGGCGTGACTTATCACCTGCCCCTGACTTATCGAATCTCCTGTAGTATTTTAGCAAGCTTATTTTACAAAAGAGGACCGTTACAGTACTACTACTCTAACTCAGACGTGATATTTTCTGAACTTCCTATACGTGGAAATCTGAATCCTGTACATACCAAAAGTGACGTTACACGTTATATGGGAGAATACTTGCTGACTATAGGTACCATAGACTTAAATGAAGCACACAGAGATAACTTGACCTGTTCATTACATGAGCAAGAAAAAATGTTTTTAAACATGGCAGAGAAAAGAAGGGAGAGTTTCCAAAGAAAGGCAAATGACAAAGACAGAAAACTCCTAAATGGGCTGAAAACATGGAAAGCACCTCAAATGGTGGGGCTGGTCCTGCTTTGTTGCTGGATTTCGAAAGGAATGGGAAACTCTGTCTTCACCGTGAGAAGACTAGTTATTATAATAACATTTTCATTGGTTCCAGTCAATGTGAGCACAATTATAAGGTAATTGGAGATTGGGGTTTCAAAAATGGGTCAGAACCTGTGTTTCCCGGAATTTATTATATATGGGGAAAGAAGGCTTATTTCAAATTGCCGGATCACTGGTATGGAAGCTGCTATTTTGGCATGGTCTTCCCGAAAATCTACCATGTGAATGAAATTGCTGGAAGCAATGAAAACACTAATGGCTTAGTGCGTAGTAAAAGAGAAAGCGTAGGTGAAATAATGGGTAGTATTTTTAGTGCACTGATACCTGGAGTGGGAGTGGTTCTGAACACACAGAATTTGCAAATTATCCACCATAGAGGATGTGCTGTCTACTGACACAGCTCATGGATTTCTATTGGTCAATACCGAAATGGTTGCGATCAGATCAATGGTTTTGCAGAACAGACTTGCGCTCGACACCTTATTAGCAAAAGAGGGCGGAGTCTGCCGGATGCTGAAGGCGCAACATTGTTGCACTTGCATACCGGACAAAAGTGTACAGATCAAAGGGTATGTGAAAAACATTACTAATTTGGAAAAAGAAATCAAACCACTGGAGGTTGATAGTGCCTGGAAGAGACTGGTTGATGGTCTCTCCAAAGTAGGTCATTGGTTTGCTAATTTAGGTAAAGGTTTATTGTTAAGGTACTGATGCCAATTGGAGTGATAGGTTTAATCATTTTCCTCATATTTGTCTGTTGCAAATGTCGCAAACACACAAAGAAATACACTGTGAATCAAAGAGGTGTGAAACGAAGTGTGGATGAACTTGAATTGGAAGACTTAAATAATCAGATTTATAAAAAGGTGAAAAATTCTCACCCTAATAAAGATGTGAAAGAGAAAATGAATCGCCTGTTGGAGGAGATTGAGATGTACAAGGTGTGACAAAGTTGGCATTGGTTCCATTTGTTTGTGATGATAGTAAATATCATCAAAGAGGGGATTGATAGAGCAAGATTTCGCATATTACGCGACTTGCTTGAGTCAAGAACCTCGAATCATTTATAACCCTGTAATCCAACTTGTATGTCTTACTAACTTCCTTTATTTTGGATGTACGTGTATATTAGTGACGCTTGCCTATGTGTTTTACTAATACGAATAACCCTTGTCTTAATATGGCCGCCGCTTGGGAATTTTCTACTGCGCATGCGTTAGTCACACTCACGTGACGTAGTTGCAGTTCTGGTGGGAAATTGTGCGCATGCGTATTCGCCTAAAAAATGGCTGTCTGAAAACTCACATGGTGAAGCTTGCGCAGATGCTCTCGTGTTATTGTCTGTTGCACTAATCCATAATGGCATAGTATATTTTTATAGTAAGAAATATAAAGTAGCTACTCATGATATGTAGTAAAATCATTTATTTCTATGTTTTAATCTGTTTCCGCTTACTTTTCATGTACCACGGAAATGGAGGGTTGATGGGATGCTCGGGAGTCCATATTGAAGTGCATTACTGCGCATGACCAAGGGTGGAAAGTGGCATTGAATGACTGCCAACCAGAAGTAGCAGCCAAGACGTGCCTGGGAAGATGCACCTTCACCCAGCTAGAAAAACTGAAATGTCCTGCATTGGATACAATTGTATATCTTCCTATTGTATTCTGTGGAATAGGTCATGGGAACCCCAAATCTGCTAGGCGGTTCCATAACATTCAAATACGAGCTTGTCAAAGTTTGTTCTGATTGGTGTGTTAACCTATCCTACTTGGGGACCAATCGAAATTGGGGATTCTGACACTTTGCAACATTGGGGGGTGGTACACTGACCCGAAAACAGTATATCTAGCCTAGGTTCAGCTAGAGAAATTGTCCAACTTGTCTGAATAGCTGACCTGTCACTGACCCATCGCACTCAATAGGTGACTGAATACAGAGCGCTGCGGAGCACTCTGTCCGAATTTATTTACCATAGACTGTAAGGTTTTACTAAACCTTAAGTGCTGGCAGAGCACTTTGCTGGGGAGTTCGCTAACCCAATCGGGGTTCTGACTGATAGCTGCAGAGAGGGTGGAGCGCAGGCGTTGCTTCCGAACTGCGGGTGCTGGTCGTGCCTTGGTGGTCCTGTCCTGATCCTAATCTGGTTTTCCTGTCCTGTCCTGGGGTGTCCATTCTGCACCTGCTGTCCCATTTGATGACTGACCTTCCTTGGGGTATTTCCTGTCCTTGACTGATCCGTGGCCAGGGTTGGTTTTCACACCATTCTAGGTAATTATATAGTGCGAAACTCTATACTGCACCTTCTATTTTTCTGTCTTTGCTTCAATAAAGACATACCTTTGCATTCATTAATTTTCCATGCTTTCCGCAATATATTATATGAAAGATCAATGCATTTATTTCCATAGCGTGTTCCTATGTTTCCCTACCTTTTAGAGCATATTTTCACTCTATATTGTTTATGAATTTTCGATGTGGTTTATAATTTCCCTTTGCAAACTGATTGAAGTACCATTGTTAGATTTATAGCGTGTTCCAATTTTTCCCCTTCCTATAGATGTATAGGATCCCTAACTTTCATTCATACACTTGAAGTACATCCCAATAGTGAAATTCTAGTACGTGCATAATTTTGCCCATTTATAGTAGCCCATTCTTAAAACTCCATCTGGAATCCGCTTAGTGTATTCCCTGTTTTCATCTCATTGTTAAAATTCATAAATGGTTGCCTTGATTTATTTTCTTCACGTTATGTGTTTCTCGTTATCTTGATTATTGATTTACCTTGTGACTGTAAAGCTAATGTTTTTCCGAAACTGAATCTTAGATAAACTTTTAAAACTTCTCAGTTGTCCGTGGTCATTTTATGAATACAAAGTGAAATATAAAGTTGGTATTTTTTTTGTTTTGCCTGCCTTTTCTTTCACAGCTAGCTCCCTGATCCATTGTGGTCATAGGTACCCGTAACGGTGGATTAGTAAGTCGGGTATAACAGAATTGCATAGGAAGGAACCCAGGGTTACTGGTAGTAGAGAGTGTAAGGTCACCCGATTAATGTATATGGGTTTAATTGGAGAAAAGTACATGGGCCTAGTACGTGTCTGGTGAAATTGTTGGTCGGGTGACCCGCGATCTCTATCATATTTTTTTTCCATAACATGCAAATACGAACTTGTCAAAGTTTGTTCTGATTGGTGTGTTAAACTATCCTACTTGGGGACCAATCGAAATTGGGGATTCTGACACTTTGCAAAATTGGGGGGTGGTACACTGACCCGAAAACAGTATATCTAGCCTAGGTTCAGCTAGAGAAATTGTCCGACTTATCACCTGTGCTGTTGTTGTATGCCCACCATTGTATCTCTGCTTGCACCTTTATTGTAACAACCACTAGATCCTCCCAACTCCCTGTGGCTTGAGACCAGCTGTTGGTAAGCCATTCCTGGAATGGGCGCATGTGGAGGTGGGCCATAATGCCTATCATTTTCATGATCTTCCTCACCATCAGATATTGTCCCCTCAGGTAGAGGGTCACTTCTCGAATGATAGCCCATCCTTTTTTGTGTGGGGTACGCTTTTGCACTCCTGGAGTTTAATCTTGCGCCTAGGAAGGTTTTTTCCCTTTCTGGTTTTGTTGAATATTTTTTGTGGTTTGACAAGTCCAGTTTCTGCAGTGTTTGGATGGCTGTTTTAACATGATTGTGGTAGATTGGCTTTGAGTGTGGCCTTGTGAGCCAGTCGTCCAGACAGGGATAGACGTGGACTACTTACCTTCTTAGGTGGGACGTCACTACAGCTAGCCACTTTATGAAGACATGTGGAGCTGATTTTATCCCGAAGGGGAGTACTGTGAAGTGATGTGTTCTGTTGTGTATGAACCACAGGTACTCTGTGTCTTTTGTTCATAGGGATATGCAAGTAGGCATCCTTGAGCTCTATTGTTGCCATGTAGCCTCCCTTTTGAATTTGTGGGATTATTTCTTGAAGAGTACACATTTTGAAGCGTTGTGTTCGTATGAACTGTAGGTCCAGGATTGACGTTAAAGTGAGGTCCTGTTATGGTACTAGAAAGTATGGGGAGTAGTTTCCTTGATACTACTTCTATTGCATGTTTTTGGATTAGGTCCTTTATTTATAAAGTTTTATATAGCGTGAACGTGACCCACAAGGGTTTCAGAGCGCTTTACAATATACAATTATTAAACATTAGGTGGTTGATGTAGTATACAAACATTTGGTATTTGCTATTCAGTACTAAAGAGGTATCTCTTGATCTCTGAATTTAGCTGTGTTGGTTCGGATTTCAGAACTTTTCTTATTTTTGGTAGGTTTGCAGGTGGTTTGGTTAGCTCTATGCAATACCCGCACTTTACAAAATTTAATATCAAATTGTCTGTTGTGGTATTTTCCCACTGTTTTGAAGTAAAAGGATATTCTTTCCCCACTGATGTTTTGTGTGTTTTTTTTTCTTGTGAATGAGTCAGAGTCATTACCTCTTCCTCTGGGGGTTTGGCCTCTGCACCGAAAGGGCTACTTCTGCTGTTGTTGCCAGCCTTGGTAACTTCCCTGTTGACTTGATTGTTGCCCAGGACTTTCACCTTGCATTGCTGTGACATTTGCTAACCCTGACCAAATGCACCTCTCCTTTTGGTTGTTGAAACCACCTCTTTTAAAGGAAACTCGTTGATGTAGAGCTCCCATCGCCCTACAACAATCTGCTGAAGGGATTCATCCACTTCCTTCCTAAAGAATGCGTCGAGGCATCAGTTAAATAATCTCTCATCATGGTACTATGGTCAATAGGGAGTAATCGGGTCAATGAACAACATTGTCCACCTTAGTTGTACCTAGTTCCAAAAAGCATAATTTTGCCAAGTAATAGGGTATACAACCATAGCATACAAAAGTAATGGCCATACAAAGGGGGGGGGGAGAAAAACACCAGAGAACTGACTGTCACTGTAAAATGAACATACAACTACAATTCTAGATAAACTACTCTTTAGTCTGTACAAACCTCTGCGATCTAGGACTCAAAGCTACTGTGGGGTCTGTGGGAACCCGGGGGGGGGGGGGGCAGTGGGAGGCAAAGGGAAAAAAGGCCAATAAGGCCCCAGTTCAATAGGTAGAACACCAGTGCTTCACCCAATCCAACATACCTCATAATTGTGACCTCCCACCAGTCAATCCTCCCCCCACCGCCAAGGAGCTCCAATCATCCTGCCCATTTCGCTTCAGTCAATCAGCCACCAAGATGTGTGGGCGTGTGCCTCCCCCAATTCTTCAGAGGTATTCGAATTAGTGTGCGAGGACTGTTCAGGTGAATGTCGTGTATCCCAGGTTCTCACAATGTCTGCCCACAGCTCTGCTAGTGGCTTAAGTCACTTTGCGATTTTATCTTCTTTTATCAAAGCCTTCTCCTCAGCTCTAACCCAGCAGGAGGCATAGTCTTCCCATATGACCATCAAAGGAGTCAGCTTCGACTTCCACCTAAGAGCTATTCTCCTCCTAGCCAAGAGGAAAGTCAGTTCCATGAATCTGAGACCCAGTCTTTTGGATCTCGGGATTAGGCCTAGGAGACAAACTTCCGGAGCGCATGCCAGATTCTAAGACAAAAACCTGTTAACCTGGTCTGTAATCATAATCCAATAATCTTTATTAAGCCCCGGACAAGACCAAACCTGTGATCAAAATCCTCATCTCTCTGTGAACATCTGGCACAGGCCTGGCCATAACCCCCATATACCAAATTCAGCCGGTGTGGGGCAAGGTAAGTTCTGTGGCGCATATTAAATTGTATACATTTGAAAGCAGTGTTTCTGGACAACTTTTTTGGGCCACCCACTTCTTCCATTCCTTCACAGTCAATTGCCTATTCAGGGTACCTTCCCATCTCTCTTGTAGGTGAGGCAACGGGCCCCCAATCTGCCACCCGCGAGCGGGAGCTGCAAGGTCTGCAATGATACTCTGTTGCGTCCGCCATCCCACACTGAATCCCTTAATATCGCGTCCAAGGGTTAAACCACCTTTTAGGTATCACCACTTGCAAATTAACAAAATAGTTTAAAAGACGAGGTAATACCACCATCTTGGACAGTGCCATGACTGGCAATTTGAGCATTCGCCAAAAAGCCACATTTGCCTGAAGAGCCCTTGGGGCACCTCCGAGATTCCCTTCAAACAGGTCATCCTGAGTATGATAGATCAGAGTCCCCAGGTACTTAAAGGAGATCAGGGTCCATTCCAGGTCCAGCGGGAGGGTCGGAGGTCTAGTAATGGTGGAGTGCAAAGGGAACACACAGGTCTTTCTCTTATTGATAAGCAAACCAGAGAGCTCAGCAAATTACTCTAATATGTGTAACACTACCTGGATCCAGCTAGACCGATCTTGTAAAAATATTAGCATATCATCTGCATATAATTATATTATATGACAGGACCCATCAAGAGCCACCGCCAGTCTTTCGCTTTCTTGCCGGACACATTCTGCCAATGGCCCCATTCCGCCAATCGCTTCCGCCACTGCTTTTGCTAGAGCAAAAAGCAGTGGCAATATGGGACATCCCCGTCTGGTTCCCCTGTAGATGGCATAAGGGGCAGACATTGTATTGCTCGTGCGTACCCGAGCTCTAGGATTTTCATACAAGAGACAGACCCAGTTTAACCATTCAGCTCCAATCTGCATCCTTTCCATCACCGCTAGTAAGAAGTCCCAGCGTAGGGAGTCAAAAGCCTTTTCCAGGTCTATCGCCACTACCACTGCATCAGGGTAATGACCCAGATCAGTATGGAACAGGACATTATATAATCTCCTCAGGTTATTATCTGTGGAGCGTGAGAGGATAAAACCGTTTTGGTCAGTGTGGATCAACCTCTGCATGTGCGGAAGGAGCCTAGTTGCTAACGATTTGCTTATGATTTTAAAATCCATGTAGAATTGACAAGGGCCTAAATTCCGTTACCACTGCATGGTCATTGAGGGTCAAGGGGATCACCAGTGCTTCTCTAACGGAGGGCGGGAGTGGTTTCTCGAAGCGCAGATGCATAAACTTGTTTCAACCTTGGGGCTAATATATCCACAAAATACAACATAAAACTCGGCCGGAAGGCCATCAGGCTTGGGCGTTTTCCCCCGTGCCAGGTCATTAATTGCTGTTCTGATTTTGCCTGCTTTAACCGGCAATGCTAGTAAGTCTCGGGCGTCGCGCTCCAACCCAAGCAATCGCAACCAGCCTAAATTTGCTGGTGGTACATCTCCCTGGCTAACTCCCGGCAGCTCATACAGTTTCTTGTAGTACTCTCGAACCGCATCATTAATAGCCCTCTGAGAGCAGAGTACCTGACCATTTACGTTGGTGATACTAGGAATCGGCGCATCGCCATCGTCCACAGGAACACCATCCGCATCACGACCGACGCCAACGACTCCTTCGCCGCAGCCGAACATCTCCACTTCCAGATTCACACTGACCCTAAGACGACCCTCAGAGGCACCCTCGTCTACAGACCCCCGGGACCACGCACACAATTCAGCGAAGACATCACAGACTTCATCAGCCCGCCCTCCCCTCCACTGACTACATCCTCCTCGGGGACCTCAACTTCCACCTGGAGAACAACAAGGACCGCAACACCACCGCCCTGCTGGAAAACCTCGCCAACCTTGGACTCTAGCAACTGGTCAACACCCCCACCCACTACGCCGGCCACACGCTTGATCCAGTCTTCTCTTCCAGCAAGTACATCACCTTCAGCCACACCACCGGACTCCACTGGACCGACCACAGCTGCGTCCACTTCAGCTTCAAAAGATCCACGACCCACCACCACCCACAACAGGTACCTCACAGGAATTGGAGCAAGATCACCGCAGACCAGCTTACCACCTCCCTCAGCCAGAGCCCACCCGCCAACACAACGGACCCCAACGAAGCAGCCCGCAACTTCACACAGTGGCTGACCGCCTGCGCCGACGACCTCGCGCCACTAAAGAACCCTCCCAGCAGACCCAGAAGCAAGAAGGCATCCTGGTTCACCGACGTCTTCAAGGACTCCAAGAAGACCTGCCGCACCCTCGAGAAAGCCTGGCTCCTCGACCGGACCACCGACAACATGACCGCCCTCAAACATGCTACCCGCAAGCACCACCAGCTCATCCGCACCACCAAGAAGAAATCCCTGAAGGAACGACTGGACAACAACGCCCACGACAGCAAAGAGCTCTTCACTATCGTCAAGGAGTTCTCCAACGCCAGCACCGGCACCAACGACATCACTCGGTCACAAGACCTCTGCGACTCCCTCGCCTTGTTCTTCCACCGCAAGATCGCCGACATCCACAACAGCTTCGGCGCCCCACCCACGCCCCCCACCGCCACCCTTCGCACCTGGACCACGGTGACCACCGAAGACACAGCCCGCACGATGAACACCATCCACTCCGGATCACCGACCGACCCCTGCCCACACCACGTCATCAACAAGGCCGACTCCATCGCACCCCAACTCCGTAACATCATCAATGCCTCCTTCAACACCGCCACCTTCCCGGAGAGCTGGAAGCACGCCGAGATCAGCGCCCTCCTGAAGAAACCTACAGCAGACCCCACCGATCTCAAAAACGTCCGCCCCATCTCGCTCCTCCCTTTTCCTGCTAAAGTCATCGAGAAGATCGTCAACAGACAGCTGACCGCCTTCCTCGAGACGAACGGATCCCTCGACCCCTCGCAGTCCGGCTTCAGAGCCAACCACAGCACCGAGACCGCCCTCATCGCAGCCACCGACGACATCCGGACCCTGCTCGACAAGGGGGAAACAGTGGCCCTCATCCTCCTGGACCTCTCCGCTGCGTTCGACACGGTCTGCCACCACACCCTAGTCCAGCGCCTCAGCAACATCGATATCCAAGAGAAGGCACTGGAGTGGATCATCTCGTTCCTCGCCGGAAGAACACAAAGAGTCCGCCTCCCCCCGTTTCGCTCCGAGGCCACCGAAGTCATCTGCGGCGTCCCGCAAGGATCTTCACTCAGCCCCACCCTCTTCAACATCTACATGAAACCTCTCGCAGCAATCGCACGCCAGCACAACCTCAACATCATCTCTTACGCCGACGACACCCAGCTGATCCTCTCCCTCACCAGAGACCCCGACACTGCCAGAACCTGCCTACACGAAGGGATGAAAGACGTCGCCGAGTGGATGAAGGACAGCCGCCTGAAACTGAACTCGGACAAGACGGAAGTCCTCATCCTGGGATCTTCGCCCTCCCCCTGGGACGACTCCTGGTGGCCCCCAGCCCTGGGCACCGCACCCAAGCCAACCGACCACGCACGCAACCTGGGCTTCATCCTGGACCCCTCCCTCTCGATGACCAGACAAGTCAACGCCGTCTCCTCATCGTGCTTCAACACCCTGCGTATGCTTCGCAAGATCTTCCGCTGGATCCCGACCGAGACCAGGAAGACTGTGACCCAGGCACTCGTCACCAGCCGACTGGACTACGGAAACGCCCTCTACGCCGGAACCACTGCCAAGCTACAGAAAAGACTCCAGCGCATCCAGAACGCCTCCGCCCGACTCATCCTGGATGTCCCCCGACGCAGCCACATCTCCAGCCACCTGAGGAACCTGCACTGGCTCCCCGTCGACAAGAGGATCACGTTCCAGCTCCTCACCCACGCACAAAAGTCTCTCCACGACCTGGGCCTCAAGGACCGCCTGACCTTCTACACGCCCACCTGCCAGCTACGGTCCACCAGCCTCGCCCTCGCAGCCGTACCACGCATCCAAAGAGCCACCGCCGGAGGAAGATCCTTCTCTTACCTGGCTGCCAAGACTTGGAACTCCCTCCCCATCCACCTTCGGCTGACCCAGGACCATCTCGCCTTCAGGAAACAACTCTGTTCAAGCAGTAGCATACCCCCTCCCCCCAAGCACCTTGAGACCCACCCAGGTGAGTAGTGCGCTATACAAATGGCATGATTGATTGATTGACCCCTTTCATTCAAAATAAACTTTATTCGGTTTTTCACAATTAAAAACCATCAAAGTATACTAAAACACAGCCCTATAGTACAAATGTAATCATTAATGCATCGTTTAAAAACGGGGAACATGTAATCGTTAGCAGCCCTACTACATAATGATTATACTCACATTTGTTATTTACAGATTTTAAAATCGGGAAATAAATATAAAAACAATTAATCATAGCTGACCCTCGACTTGATTGCAGACTTTAGAAAAACAGCAATAAAAGGGACACAGTCTTCCCTCGATAGCCGGAGAAACAAAAGAGCTGGCCGAGCCTGTATAAAATTCATCTTTTTTAAAACCAGAATTAAAGAATATTTCCGGGGGACATCATAGAACTTGCATAAAAACATGAAGTGTAATTTATCCTGTGGGGACATCCCGTCGCAACCACAGGGTGCTAACTGTTGGCCTTTCCTGCTGCCCCTTGGTACAGCAAGCAGGAGATGAAATAGATCTAAACGAAATCTGGTCAATAGGTAGAGTTCATAGTTCGTGAGGGCCCCCAATAAATATGGCTCAGCCCCTAGTGTGGTTTTCAACATAACAAATTTACGCACACTAGGTTTCAACAATTCAATCTCCTCCCTTTCCTGTGATTTCAGAGTAAGGAATACTTCCTTAATTAATCCTTTATCTTTTTTACAAATAATATCGGGATTACTGAAGAGATTTGGACGATTGAGTATTCCCAGTATTTGTTTTATGTACTGAAACCACGGGATTCTCAGCATATCGTCAAGGTTCATACTGTCATTTAGAATTTGTTGCGTCATTAACAGTTGCTCGTTGTCCAAATCTTTAACCAAAAAAATAGGACGCAGGGCCAGGGTATCACACAGGAAGGGCATGCCTAGTTCTTCATGCACTATCAAGTTGGCTGTGCCTCCCGGCACTCCTAACACACGCTTTAAAAATGTATTTTCTGTCACCTGCAATCTATCCAGACTACTATAGCCCCAAATTTCGCTCCCATAAGCAGCAGTTGCAACACTTCTGGCTTGATATATTTTCATTAGTCCCGCAATTGGTCTATTACCTAATTTCGATGCGAAATCAAATGTAGAACTATTCAGTCTCATCAAGTCTCCCTCTTTCCTCTCTTTTAATGGGCCCCAAGTAAGTACATCATCTAGGACCATGCCCAGGTAAGAAAAAACATTTGTGCGTGGAATCCTAACAGCTCCTGCTCTAAACTGGAAGCAGGATTTTTTTTACAATCCCCCAGCTGCATAACAAATGATTTCAAATTATTGACTGTCAAATCCCGATCTCCCATAAAAGTGGAGAATAGTTCCAAAAGTGACTGGCGACCCCTAGCGGTTCTTGAAATAAGAACCACGTCGTCCGCGTATAAAAGAATTGGAAGTGGACGTCTCCCTATATATGGATAGTCAACAGTTGCAGCTGATAAAACCTTAGAGATAATTGATGTAAAGGTTAAACAAGAATGATGCTAAGATACATCCTTGTCGCACCCCCCTCCGTAGAGCAAACGACCTAGAGACCTCCATATTCTCAGAGTACCGCACCTGAGCTATAGTTTCATGGTGTAGATCCCGTAGGAAATTCACAATGCTACAGTCAGCTCTCATGGCCCTCATGGACTGCCACAGCTTCTCCCGATTTACACAATCGAATGCTGAAGACAGGTCCATGAAGGCCAGGTTGATGGTTCCCGACCGTGCAATCGTATATTTACCAATAACCATTGTCAGGTTGAGGCACTGGGCTACTGTAGACCTTCCCGGGCGGAACCCATATTGAATGTCTGCTAAAATATCATTATCCTCCGCCCAGGTAGTAAGTCTTTCCAGAAGCACCCGCCCCACCACCTTAACCACTGAACCATGTAATGAGATTGGGCGGTAGCAATGGGGGCTATCCCGGCTTCCCTTCTTAAATGTAGGAACTATGGTGGAAATGGCCCAGGATCCATGACATCCCACCAAAGCCGCATCATTGAGTACAGAGGTTAAGATTGGTGCCCAAAAACCAGAGTCTGACTTTAATAATTCGGGGGGGTATTCCATCAGGCCCTGGTGCCTTTTTAAAAGTTAGGCCAGCAAAACCCCTTTCAACCTCTCCCTGTGTAAAAACTAAAATTGGGTCATCAACAAAATAGTTTTGGGAGCAAGTAGCGGGATTCGGGTCTTCAAACCTCGCTGTGAAGTAAGAGACCCTATTCCTCCTCAGTAATGTGTGATCCAGAGCGCTTACCTCCCCATTATCTACTATTGGTTTATTGATTATGCCCCAGTACCTAGCGCGATCTTGAATTGTAGATGCCTCAATCAACTCCATCCAGGCCATCTTTTTCAAACTAGATCTCCTAGTTGCCAGTGCTTTTTTGTAGGCAAATTGCATGTCCTTTATCAGGGTCCGGTTCCTAGGAATTCCTTTAAGGGCCTTATGTAAATTGTTAGAGGCCTGTTTACATGCAGCATCAAACCATCTTGGTTTGAGGCTAACCTTTTTGCTTCGTGGGTCAGTTAGTAGATCCCCTATTGTATGGGAAATATTACCAAAAGTACACAATTTTATCCGGTGTAACCCCAGCAGACTTACAAGACGCTATATCCTCCTCACAGACCACCTTAATAGTTTCATAAAAACCCTCCGGAGATATCTGAGACCATTTAAGTCGCCTATTTCCGCTTGTGGGTCGAGCGACACCACTTGTTACAAATACATTTTTGGCAGATAGGGCAGAACTAGAGCATCATATACTAAGGGGATTATAATCACTAAGAACATTCTCCAGCACGACAAAATTATCGAGAAAATAATATAGGGGAGATGAAAATATAATATAATCAATAATCGTTTCCCGCCCTTTCCCCTTAAAAGTTGGCACTTCCATAAGGCGGCACTCATCTACTAGGGACCAGGCAGATAAATTAAATTCCTGCATGATGTTATTTAAGCTACCTCCTTGGAAGCTATGTTCAAAGTGAATCCCTTCCACCCTTGAGCATCCCAACTCTCTCAGACAAGATACCCTAGGATCTCCACAGGGGTGGATAGTGAAGTCTCCCAAAATTAAAATGTTGCTCCCGACTCTGCTATCTAGCATGTGTAGTAAAGATCCCAGCTGTTGGATATTTCCGCACCCTTTCTCGTTGGTAGCTGAGTTATAGAAATTAACTAGACCCATCACATGTGCCCTTCTTCTCAGAACCAGCGCCTGAGAGACTACAGTGGTGGATCATGATTGAATACAGCATTCTAGGGCCAGCAAAATATAGGTAACCAATCCTCCCTTTGATCTCCCGGTTACCGAGGGAATTGCCGGGAAAAAAAGGCCTTATAACCTTCCAATAGTAAACTGATCCACAAGCCATGTTTCTTGTAGACAAATGATATTAAATTGCCTAATGAAAGATAACCACAAGGGGTCTGAGAACTTACTTGCCAGACCGGCAATATTCCAGGATATTATATTAGAGGTTTGTTGCCTCGGAGGTACTGTTAGTGTGCTACCTTCATCTACAGGGCGGCTATTTTCTGGATTAATCAGCCAGGCCAATAACCTCTCGGTTTTCCCCCTTCCTCATGCTGCTTTGCTTGATACGTTTTGAGGACTAGTGCCCACAACATGTCCCAAGAGGAATTATGAAGGCTTCTTACATCTGCCAATTTATCCTGTACCGCAACCCCGTCTGCAATCTCTAATGCCAAGATTTGTGCTGCCAAGGCTTCTAATTCCCGGGTGATCTCTTGTTTAAGTCCCACCCCCCGCCCTAAGCTTGTACCCTAGTAACCACTTTAAATGCATCCCATTCCACCAATGGGGAGCTAGCGTTTCCCTGATTCTCTGTAAAATAGGTAACTAGGACTGAAGAGAGGAGCTGCCAAAAGCCATAATCTTTCATCAGGGCAGGGTACAATCTCCACAATGGGACTGGGGCCCTCTCGGGGGAAGGGGGGAATCTCATAAGCAGGGGACTGTGATCCGAAATGGATCTGCCTAGATATCCGGCCCAGACAGCATTGGAACCAGTGGAGCAGAGCAGAAAAACATCTAGTCTTGTGTGCAAGTCGTAAAGGTGGGAGTAATAGGAGTATTCTCTCTGGTGTGAATTATGTAATCTCCAGATATATGACAAGTCCCACCCCGTAATCCAGTTCCTGAGTCCTTTAGCTGTAGTGGCAGCGAGCGTACCCCACAAAGGAGGAGTGGATCTATCCCATCCTATGTCACACACACAATTGAAGTCCCCTCCCAGTATCAAGTTCTTGTGCACCACTCCTGCGTATGTCCCAGAGAGCCTTTCCAAGAAAGGAATCTGCTCACGATTTGGTGCATATACACTGCCCATCGTTATCTCCCTGCCTTTGTTTGCCTGTGATCACTACGAACCTCCCGTCTAAGAAAGTGGCTCTGTATATACTGCACCAAAGTAAGGTACAGTGTGCACAGAGTCCACAGTCCCCAGAGGTTTGGCAGAGGTTAAAGTTAAATACTCTCTAAAGTGGTAGCTTGGTCGAGCAGTAAGGCAGTATGAGAGGACAGTGTGAAGCATTTTTTGTACACACTCAGGCAGCAAATGGTCTCCCACACAAGAACTGAACTCTAGGCCAATTATTTTGTATACAAAAATATATTGTTTTATTTTAGAACCACAAGCTGGTATAAAAATACTTTCTCAGAATGAGATTTTGCAATTGAATACTTTCAAATAGCAATAGACTTTGGAATGCAATAGATACAGTTGTTGCAATATGCAACACAAGTTAAACACAAGTATAACATTGAGCTCAATGGGAATTTTTAAGTAAATGCAATATTAATTACTTTGCATAGGTTTTTCTTACTCAGGACTGGATCATGGATTCAGCCCTGGTGCATCTCCTGTAAACAGTTAAAAGAAATCATTTTTGTTACACAGGCGATTTTTAAGGAATATTTGTGTTTCAAAAAGCGACACTTAGAAAAATTTGTGGCAAAAAACAGACAATGTTATCCTATGGAAGGAAATCAGGTTATCGGAAAATCACAGTTGTAATTACTTTTTAGGACCAGTGCGGGGCACAAAGATCCAGCACTGGGATCTCTCCTGGTAACAGGCGAGTAATTTCATTTTCGTTGATCGGATGATTTTTAGTGCATATTTAAAAGTTGCAAAACTTGACACTTAGAAGAATTTCCAAGTGAAAACCAGCCAATGTTACCCTATGGAGAAAACGTGAGTTATCGGCTTTCAGGTAAGTTCTCAACTGGCAGAGTTAAGGTTCGGGGGAGAGACAGGGGTCTCCCAGGTTCAGGTAGGTACAGTCGTTACACCCTCAACGGCACAGGGGCAGTCGGGTGCAGAGTGAGTAGGCCCAATGTTAGCCTATGGCGGGTAGGGGGCCTTTGGTTGGTGGCTGCTTTCAGGCAGGCAACGCGGCTGTGGGAGGTGGGCTCCTGGTCACTTGCACAGGGCAAATGGGAAAGTAGAATAGGACAGTTGCTGCACTTCCAGTGGCACTCGGGCGGCTGGGTGCAGGGTGCTTTTGGGCCATCAGGCGCCCAATGGATTTCAATGGGAAAGCTGCACGACGAACAAAGGCTGCAAGCTCGGGGACGGATATTCGTCAGGTTCGACCACTTCGAGTGTAAGTTGGGAAGCTGTAGGATGAGTAGAAACCCAGTAGTTGGGCACAGGGGGCCGGGGTGTGCCGGGGGCTGGGGTGTCTTTTGGGGTCAGGAAATGTTACCCTCAGCTGGTCGCAGTTGGAGGGGTCCCTGGTTGTGAGGCTGCAGGCGTGTCGAGGAGGGTCCTTGGGTGCTGGATTCATGGTCACAGTTGCCGGGGGGGACCTCCTTGTTGTCTTTGTTCACTCAGGCACAGGCCGGGCTTGGCGGGTGCAGAGTGTGCTGGATTTGCGGTTCCTGGCTGGCACCAGGGGTTGTAGATCTTTGAGCAGAACCACTGCTCATGGGAGGCCCGTCTTTGGATGAGCAAGGCAGTCAGGTCCTCCGGGGGTTTCAAGGTTGCTGACCAAAGGAGACGCTGGGGTTTAGCAGGAGCAGGTTCGAGGGTCAACAGGCCGGTAGGGCTGGGGGCGAGTCAGTTGGTGTTGTCCTCTTGTTAGGAGCAAGGTTAGCGGCAAGTCTGGTTAGTTTCGGAATCTGGATCTGAGGAAGGAAGGTTCAGGTGCCCCTAAATACTAAATTTATGGAGCGTTACAGGAAGGGTAAGGGACCAATGGGTCCCTTTCCTGTGGTGAGTACACCCCCTATCCGGACTCTCCAGTGGGAGGGGGGGCAGGAGCCTAGTCCCGATTGGATAGGGCTCTTCATCCTCAAGATGGTGAGAGCCCGGAGTTGTGCTTCACCTCACCTTCCCCACCTGAGGGGTGGGGTTAGCAGTGGCTAGCACAACCCCTTGCCTCCCTCTGGTTTTCCTGCCTGTCTTCCTGCCAGAGTGGGGAGTCAGAACCGGTGGGGTCCAGTTGCTGAGTACAGCAAGTGGCCTGGAGAAGCTCTCAAAGGCCGTATGCCTTTGAAGCTTCCCCTGCCCAACCGGGTGGGAGTGGGGGGTGAGGGGGGGGAGGGAGGCCTAGCACCTCACCCCAGGATGTGCATTGTTGCAGACCCACAAGAGCGGATGGCTCTCTACCCAGGGGTCCAGCAACAGGTCTGCTGGGTGGCAGCCTAGGCAGCCTCTCAGTCAGGACGCCGGTTGTCGGTTAGTTTCAGGGGGCAAGTCTAAGTTGCCCTCTGTCGTGCTTTTTACATTAAATCCCACACCGACATCAGTGTGGATTTAATGTGCTGAGAAGTTTGATATCAAACTTCTCAGTGTAGCCATTATGGTGATGTGGAGTTCGTGATGACTACCTCCCAGCACCATATAATCTTAATGGCGGCACTGTACTTACAGTGCCCAGGAATGGACCTGGGTACTGTAGGGGTATAGGGCACATGCACCTGTACCCACACCGCTGGCACAGGGCACCCAGCTAGAGGGGTGACTGAGGTATGCCAGGGCAGTGTGTTGAGGGCATGGCACACAGGGATGTGTGCCATGTCGACTTAGTTTTGTTTTGCACCCAGACACTCAGCCTGCGTAGGTAGTGTGTGCTTGTCAGGGTACAGGGCCTCTAAGGGTGGCACAAGCAGTGCTGCAGCCCTTAGGGGGGGGGGGGGTCTTCTCTGGTCACAGTTCCCTGGGTACCTATGGTCAATCAATCATAACACTTGTATAGCGCACTACTCACCCGGAAGGGTCTCAAGGCGCTTGGGGGAAAGGGTCCGCTACTGATCGAACAGCCAGGTCTTGAGTTTTCTCCTGAAGGCGTCCTGGGTCAGCCGAAGGTGGATGGGGAGGGAGTTCCACGTCTTGGCCGCCAGGTAGGAGAAGGATCTTCCTCCGGCGGTGGCTCTTCGGATGCGTGGTACGGCGGCGAGGGCGAGGCTAGTAGACCGTAGCTGGCCGGTGGGCGTGTAGAAGGTCAGGCGGTCGTTGAGGTACTTGGGGCCCAGGTCGTGGAGAGACTTGTGTGCGTGGGTGAGGAGCCGGAACGTGATCCTCTTGTTGACGGGGAGCCAGTGCAGGTCTCTCAGGTGGCCGGAGATGTGGCTGTGGCGAGAGATGTCCAGGATGAGTCGGGCGGAGGCGTTCTGGATGCGTTGGAGTCTTTTCTGTAGCTTGGCTGTGATTCCGGCGTAGAGGGTGTTTCCGTAGTCCAGTTGGCTGGTGACGAGTGCTTGGGTGACCGTCTTCCTGGTTTCGGTCGGGATCCATCGGAAGATTTTGCGAAGCATGCGTAGGGTGTGAAAGCATGATGAGGAGACGGCGTTGACTTGTCTGGTCATCGAGAGTGAGGAGTCCAGGATGAAGCCCAGGTTGCGTGCGTGGTCTGTTGGCTTGGGAGTGGTGCCCAGGGCGGGGGGCCACCAGGAGTCGTCCCAGGCGGAGGGCGATGGTCCCAGGATGAGGACTTCCGTCTTGTCGGAGTTAAGTTTCAGGCGGCTGTTCTTCATCCACTCGGCGACGTCTTTCATCCCTTCGTGTAGGCTGGTTCTGGCGGTGTTGGGGTCTCTGATGAGGGAGAGGATCAGCTGGGTGTCGTCGGCATAGGAGATGATGTTGAGGTTGTGTTGGTGTGCGATGGCTGCAAGAGGTCTCATGTAGACGTTGAAGAGGGTGGGGCTGAGTGATGATCCTTGCGGTACGCCGCAGATGACTTCGGTGGCCTCGGATCGAAACGGGGGGGGAGGCGGACTCTGTGTTCTTCCGGCGAGGAACGAGATGATCCACTCCAGTGCCTTCTCTTGGATGCTGATGTTGCTGAGGCATTGAACTAGGGTGCGGTGGTAGACGGTGTCGAACGCTGCAGAGAGGTCCAGGAGGATGAGTGCCGCTGTTTCCCCATTGTCAAGCAGGACCCGGATGTCGTCGGTGGCTGCGATGAGGGCGGTCTCGGTGCTGTGGTT
This sequence comes from Lissotriton helveticus, assembly GCF_964261635.1. Classification (NCBI taxonomy): domain Eukaryota; kingdom Metazoa; phylum Chordata; class Amphibia; order Caudata; family Salamandridae; genus Lissotriton; species Lissotriton helveticus. The sequence goes on from NC_136068.1 coordinate 428,788,312, forward strand.
GGCTCTGAAACCGGACTGCGAGGGGTCGAGGTATCCGTTCGTCTCGAGGAAGGCGGCAAGCTGTCAGTTGACGATCTTCTCGATGACTTTAGCAGGAAAAAGGGAGGAGCGAGATGGGGCGGAAGTTTTTGAGGTCGGTGGGGTCCGCTGTTAGTTTCTTCAGTAGGGCGCTGAGCTCGGCATGCTTCCAGCTCTCCGGGAAGGTGGCGGTGTTGAAGGAGGTGTTGATGATGTTCCGGAGTTGGGGTGCGATGGTGGAGTCAGCCTTGTTGAAGACGTGGTGGGGGCAGAGGGTCGGTTGGAGACCCGGAGTGGATGGTGTTCATCGTGTGGGCTGTGTCTTCGGTGGTCACCGTGGTCCAGGTGCGGAGGGTGGTGGTGGGGGGCGTTGGTTCGACGGTTGAGTGCGTGGATGGTGTGCCGAAGCTGTTGTGGATGTCGGCGATCTTGCGGTGGAAGAACGAGGCGAGGGAGTCGCAGAGATCTTGTGACGGGGTGATGTCGTTGCCGGTGCTGGGGTTGGAGAACTCCTTGACGATGCTGAAGAGTTCCTTGCTGTCGTGGGCGTTGTTGTCCAGTCGTTCCTTCAGTGATTTCTTCTTGGTGGTGCGGATAAGCTGGTGGTGCTTGCGGGTGGCGTGTTTGAGGGCGGTCATGTTGTCAGTGGTCTGGTCGAGGAGCCAGGCTTTCTCGAGGATGCGGCAGGTTCTCTTGGAGTCCTTGAGTTCGTCGGTGAACCAGGATGCCTTCTTGCTTCTGGGTCTGCTGGGAGGGTTCTTCAGTGGTGCGAGGTCGTCGGCACAGGCGGTCAGCCACTGCGTGAAGTTGCGGGCTGCTTCGTTGGGGTCCGTTGTGCTGGCGGGTGGGTTCTGGCTGAGGGAGGTGGTGAGCTGGTCGGCGGTGATCTTGCTCCAGTTTCTGTGGGGAACCTGTTGCGGGTGGTGGTGGGTCGTGGTTCTACTGAAGCTGAAATGGACGCAGCTGTGGTCGGTCCAGTGGAGTCCGGTGGAGTGGCTGAAGGTGATGTGCTTGCTGGATGTGAAGACGGGATCAAGCGTGTGACCGGCGTAGTGGGTGGGGGTGTTCACCAGTTGCTTGAGTCCGAGGTTGGCGAGGTTGTCCAGCAGGACCATTCATCAGGGGCTGACCTGTGGCCAGAGATGCCGATTCGGTTAATTTTTTGGGAAAGAACACAGGCCGCGGGGACCTGATTGGCAGGGATGCAGGGCACACCAAGGAAAAGTGCATCAGTTATCAGGCAAAAAGTGGGGGGGGTTACTGCAACAGAAACCTACTTTCCTACACCGTCTACATCTATTTTCCGGGAGAGCTGAAAAGGGACCCCCGGCCGGATCCACACCAACACCCCCCTTGCAAAAGCCGAATAAGTGGTTGCAAATAGTTGCCCTCTCTAACTACGTTTCAATCAAACTACCTCCGTCTCCGTGAGGTGGGTCTCTTGTAGCAGTACCACATGTGCACCCCTTCGTCTGCTATAGTTCAATATACCGTAACGTTCTGAGGGTGAGCCCATTCCGCGGATATTCCATGTGAGGAGTTTAAACTCCTCAACTTGAGCAACCATCTGTGCCATCAGTCAATACAGCCCCCCCCCCCCACCGCGTCAGCTTGAAGAATGGTCTCAGACCTCCTGGCATGGAATAACACACCCAACAATTCAAACCCCCCCACCCACGAGCAGACTGACAATGGTCTTCTGCCCATACTCACAAAAATACTGCATGTTAAGGCCCACGGCTACAAGCACAAGAGCCTACAAGGGAGTGCAATGACCAACAAGGTTTAGATAATCATACATGACGGCACAGCCTTAATTGGCCGTTCCAACCCGTGCCCAGGAGCGTTCTCTCCGCCCTCCCGGCTCTCTCCATTGCCTCCCACCATGAGGAAGAGGACCAGATACATGCAAGTAGGAATATGGCCACCCAACTAAATAGAACAGACAAGGAAAAAGAAGAGAGAAACAAATTGCCAATCACTTATCAGACAATCCCATCTGCTGTTTGAGGAGTCACAATTGGCATGTCGACGCTGCCATTATGGGATGTGTCCGAGTCACTCATCAGTTCCAGGTTTCGACTCCGAACCGCTCTCCAATGAAGATCCCCTGCTGTGCATTATGACAGCAACTGCCTGTAACGCTTCCGCTCTCTCCGCAGCCGTCTGCGATGGACTCGGCCTCTTAGTAATCACCCGCCGTTGGCATCTCTACTGCCACTTCCCTGGGTCTCTTGCCCCAGCCGTTTGCTTCCCATCTCGTCGCATGTGTTGACCTTCTGTTTTATAGACTTCAATCCACTCCCAGGCAGACTTGGGGTTGTCGCAAAAGGAAAATGCTACTTACTTAATGCATCTGTTCTTGGCACGTGGAGCTGCAGAGTTGCACACTATGCATAGATGGCCACCTAGTGTTGGGCCCGGATGTTTGCAGTTTGTTTTTGTTGTAGAAAGTCTTTGGAAATCACGGGATAGGTGACTCTTCCTTTGGGTGATACTGCGCATGGGCATCAGCTCCATCCCCAGATTGTTTTTCGCCATTTGGTAAGTGATGGAGCTAAGAGATAGTGATGACCATGTGTGTTTGTATCTAATGAGAATAATACATGAACAGATAAAGGTAGCCGGGTGGGCGTGTGCAACTCAGCAGCTCTACATGCCAAGATAAGATGCATACTGGTAAGTAGCATTTTCCGTTCGAGGCATATGAGCTGCAGATTGCACACTATGCATAGATTATATAACAGTACCCACACTAGCGGCGACCACCCGTATCTGTTGCAGTTGTTTGAAATAGTGTTTTAAGTACAGCCTGGCCTACAGCGGCTTGTTGCTTTGTTTGCACATCTACACAACAGTGTTTTGTGAATGTGTGCGGTGTAGACCATGTAGCTGCTTTGCAGATGTCTTCCAAGGGAGTGTACGCTTAGCTTTATGGTAACCTATCTGGATACACTTAACAATCCACCTGGCAATACCAGATTTTGATATTGGGTTGCCTTTACGCGGTGGTGAAAAGGATACAAAAAGCTGTTTTGTTTTCCTAAAGTTTTGCGTTCTCTCTATGTAATATAGTAATGCTCTTTTGACATCTAGGGTGTGCAGAGCTCTTTCTGCTACTGTTTGTGGCTGCGAGAAAAAAACTGGCAGTTCCACAGACTGGTTTAGATGGAAAGGAGAAACTACCTTTGGCAGGAATTTAGGGTTTGTACGAAGAACAACTTTATTGTGGTGCATTTGCAGAAAAGGTTCTTGAATGGTAAATGCTTGCATTTCACTAACTCTTCTTAACGAAGTAATGGCTACTAGGAAAGCCACTTTCCATGTGAGAAATTGCAATTCGCATTTATGTAAAGGTTCAAATGGAGGTCCCATGAGACGTGTGAGCACTATGTTTAAGTTCCACACAGGTGAAGGTGGTAGCCTTTGAGGTATTATTCTTTTGAGACCCTCCATAAAAGCTTTAATGGCTGGCACTCTAAAAAGAGACAGATGCGGTCTGTTTTGTAAGTACGGTGCAAAGGCAGCTAGGTGCAGCCTGATAGATGTGTAGGCTAAATTACACTTTGAAGGTGCAGTAAATAGCCTATAATGTGTTGGATGGATACATCTAAGCGATTTATATTGTTGTTTTGACAGTATATTACAAAACGTTTCCACTTAGCAGCTTAGCATGCTCTAGTGGTGGGACGCCTTGCTTCCTTGATAACATTCATGCATTCTTGAGGGAGTTTAAGATAACCAAACTCTGACTTCAGGAGCCAGATCGCAAGGTTGAGCTGAGCTGGGTCCGGGTGTCTGATCTCTCCATGGTTCTGAGTCAAAAGATGTGGAGATAGCATTTGTTTTTGATGTGGTACCACAGATAGCTATAGCAGTGTGGTGTACCACGCTTGTCTGGCCCACGTTGGAGCTACTAGTATAAGAGTCAGCGAGTGTTGTTGCATTTTGCGTACTAGTAAAGGAATCATTGGTAGAGGAGGAAAAGCGTATACGCAAATAGTCCTGACCAGTTTATCCATATCGCATTGCCTTTGGCCAATGGGTGTGGGTATCTGGCGGCAAAGTGTGGGCATTTTACGTTTGTGGGTGGCGAAGAGGTCTATCTGAGGTTGCCCCCACATTTGAAAGAATGGGTGAAGAACTTGTGGATGAAGTTCCCAGTCGTGCATCTGCTGAGTCTGCCGACTTAGCAGATCTGCCATGGTGTTTTGAACTCATGGGACGTGCTGGGCTATTAAGAAGATGTTCTGGGCTATAGCCCACCTCCATATCTGCTGAGCTAGTTGAGAGAGCTGCAGAGAGTGTGTCCCTCCGTTTGTTTACGTAATACATGGCTGTCATATTGTCTGAGCGTATTAAGACAGTCTTGTTTGCCACTTGTGTTTGGAATGCTTTCAGAGCTAGGAACAAAGCTAATAACTCCAGATGGTTGATGTGGAGTAGTTTTTTGCATTGGTGTCCACCTTCCCTGCGTGGTGTAGTGCAGTAGGTGGGCTCCCCTGTGATGTATTCCTATAGGTTCTGTATCGATTCCCCTATTCCCGGCCCTGTTCTGGTTAATACTTAACTAGCAGCTGACCCACGGTGCAAAAAACCGTTATCTGATTAAGCCACACCACGGCACAGAAACGTGTTATCTGATTAGGTAATAACGCATGCCATCTAATTAGACAAGCACTATTCCTCCAGCCCCTGATAAGGCATACGGAGTTCTCAAAACAAATCAAACCTATAACAACCTGGGAAAATACCCGCGGCCATTGTTTTGATTTCACCGAGAACTTCAGCAAAAGAATGTGCGAACAAGCCCGTTCGTATGACATCCTTATTGACGTATCCATGTCCATCCTTACGTCAATCTCGACACCTTACAGGTATAAATATTACCGACATTGCCTTAAGCAAACACACGCGGTGGTGACGAGATCGGAGCAGCGAGACGCGCTGAGGAGCCCAGCAGAGAGCGAAGCCCACACGCGCTGCCCCGCCTTCCTGACGCGCTGAGAACGAGACGCTGTTTTCTCCTGCCGAGAAATCCAGCTCTGGCACTTCCAACCAGCCCTCGCAGGCAGCTGGAATATCAAGACCAGAGACGAGAGATACCAGCCCTCAACCATTCTAGATCTCAGGTACAGAACTGAACAACCCCTTGCAGAGAATTCTTGAGTCAGTCACTTAGCAAAACAAACTTAACTTAAACTGCTACTTATCTACTCCCGCCCACGTATTAGGCTTAGGTCAGGTACACTGGGGTAGGCGTGGTTAGAAGCACCAGTTGAGTACGATTAGTCAAATGTATATATGTATGTATCTATTTTATCAATTTTAAATATCATATGGCTTAGAAACCATATCAATGCTTCTGCAGTATTATTTTATACTTCTGCTTTTATTGTATGCACTTTACTTAACCATAAGTATCGCAATAATATCGATTCATTTCTCTTGTACGAGAAAAGAGACTGATCAATAAATACCATCTTTTATTGAACACGCCCGTCTCTTCCTTTTCTCTACAAACTGGTGAAACTAAGAATGCACGTACTGACTGAGTAAAATAAGTTGTCTATTGTTTTCACACGACTCTAGAGATACACTCTTGATTAGGGGAGAGCAAAGTTGTCATGTTCTATGGTTGTCAGAAACTAAATCCCTTCTTGTCTATCCAGGGAAGTTAAACTCCTCCTTGTCTATTCGAGAAAGTTTCTAGTGAACTCTGAGCTAGCTGGCAAAACCAAAAACTTTAAGTCTAATATCGTCAGTAGAAGACCTAGTTAACCTCTGCCCTGGATCTATACTATTGAAGATATTATTCCAATGCGCAGAGCCTATTGGGATAATAGGAACTACACTACATGGCGCCCAAACGTTTGGATAGGCGATAAAACTAACGCAAGACATTAGAGTAACTCAGTCGTGCTTTTTCACACAGAACCCCTTTTTTCCCATAATACTCCAAAGACGTCTGGAGTGGGTGAAAGGTCATATCCGCCAAACCTCGCAGGAGGAGACTCCTATGTATGGTTCTTGGTTTACTCAACGTTGAAGGATACACTGTTCCAAAATATTGTGCATCTAATCTTTGTTTCCATAGAAACCTGATCTGCAAACAAACAGAATAACCTTCCTGTCAGTAAAATGGTAGACAGTGATGATGAAAGGGAGACAGCTAGACTAGCAGCTGAACTCGTAGCAGCTGATAATACTCTGCTACAAAATGACCCAAATGCAAAACTCATCCCGGTCAACATAAGAAAATCTATAACTTTAAAACTTATAGAAAATGGACTGACATCGAGAGGTGGTACAGTCATATTCGTAATTGAGGCACACGAATATCGGCAGACAGAGGTATTCTATTCATGGATAAACTTTCCAGCAGCGAACGCTGTAACAAAAGAGTTCCACTATTATAAGATAGAGGAACCACCGGATACCTACACTCCTTTCGAGGAGGTAGAAGTACCACTCAAATTCCAAGAGCACCTGCTCTTGTTTAATGGCGCCCTAAAACATAATAATCACATCACCAGGCTCGGTCCACTAGGTAGACCAGGAGCAACGTGGCCGGTCCTAGCCGGATACACACCACATCCAGACATTGAAGAAATGCCTGCAGCAGAGCTTCTAATACAGCTAAAACAACTAATCATAATACATAGACAATTAGTCCAATATGTAATGCGGACTTCAACAATCCAACCAGCAAGTAAAATTCCACAGCTGACCCCTCATCAGGGTAACACAAATAAAATTACACCACAGAACATACAGTCCTGTCTAGGTAAAGTACCCGCAAAACGGGAACAAATACCTTTCTGGCTAGCACAAAAAATCACTCAAATAGAGGCGGTGTTTCCAGACACCACCCCTGTAGATAAACACAGGATTCTGACTATCTGTCTTCCAATGAGAAACGCAACACACGTGGAGGACGGTGACACTTGGGGTACAGTCTTTGCTTCCATATACACGAAAACACATGGTGTACCATCCATGTCAGTAATACCAGATGTGCTAAAACAAATTCAAGATGAATATGGTCCAGAACCTGCCTTAACTCTTGGTATGAAATTACTGAAAGACTTCAAGCAGGTCTCGGCTATATTATTAGCCAACATAAAGGGAGAAGCAGCAAACGTGGCGATCCGCCAAAGGTTAAAAGAGACAGACATAGCGGACCCACCAACTGAAATTGCCAGAATCATAGAGAAATCCTATGAAGAACTAGGAAGGGATAGTCTGGGTGGAATACCGGTAAAACCTCAACTGATTGAAAGTCCTGAAAAGATATTTATTAAAAATAATTTAAACACTCAAAAAAAGAGCTGGGATGGAAACAAACAATCCAATCCTAAAGAAAAAAGATTCCAGTCCAGAGGAAGGTCTCCTCGGCGGAGAGAAAGATCTCCGAACCAAGGGCGCAGGTCTCCCCAAAGTGAGCCCTCTGGGAAAAAATACAACCTTAGAAATAGGGATAATATAAAGAAACCTGATAGATATCAAGATAATGATACACGTCCCTCTCAATCTTTTCAGACTTCCTCGCAGAAATCGGAAAGAAGAGGACGATCAGAACACAGGGAAGAGCACGTCAAGTCCAAAGACAAGGAACCTGCTCATCCAAATAAAAAGTTACAATTTCCAAAAAAGAAGGTAGCCAGTATTAAAGTAGTCAAAGATGCCGAGAATACGGAGGACACAGCTGAAAAACGGAGAATGGGCTCAGACAATGCTAGACAGCGCAGCAGAAGTGAGCATAGCTCGCAAAGTCCTTATGAATCATCTGGAGACAGTGGACACGAATGAATATATTCAAGTGGAAACTGCAGACACCAGAGTTAGCAAACCTCACAAAATATATGAAATAACATTACGTATAGAGGGGGATAAGACTAGAAAAATAAGGGGTCTTTTTTGGGATAATCTCTCCCAGGGCTATGACATCCTTCTAGCTGAACAAGACTGGCCACCCGAGTTTGTCAGAGAGTGCCCTCATGGCGAAGAAATAATTATGCCTGCCTTCTCAAATCATATTCCAATTCATAAAAAATATACACTTGCTAGAAAGTGGGCAGTAGCTCAAGCTCCTGCTTTATATAAAAATCATGTAGGATGGGATGAGGACTCTCCTCCTCACAAAATCCAGTTAAAATCACAACCTACTGCACAGAGGCAGTACCCAATTAAGCAAGAAGCTAAAAAACAGGTAAAAGAGATCCTAGATCAACTTGAATACCAGGGGGTGATTGAAACTTGCACCTCACAAATGAACAATCCTTTGTTTCCTGTCTCCAAACCAGATAACTCATATCGTCTAGTCTTGGATTACAGACATCTTAACTCATGTTGCAAAACCTTTGCAGTACAAAACTCACATAGTGCTGCACTAATGAATAACATAGTACGCAAAAAATACAAAACAACATTAGACATCTCTAATGGCTTCTTTTGTCAAAATATAGCACAAGAGAGCAGATATTTGACTGCATTCTCGGTAAATGGCTCGCAAAAAAGTTTCTGCCGTTTACCCCAGGGGCACAAGAATAGCCCAGGATTATTCTCAAAGAGAGTAACAGAATTACTACAAACATACGATGACGAGGCATTATCATATGTCGACGACATTTACCTAACAGATGATGACTTGGATACTCACTTGAAGAGAGTGAACACCATAATACTTGGGTTCGCAGCAGAGGGTTACAAATTCAACTTTAAAAAATCAAGAATTGCCCATCTAACAGTCCTGTTTTTAGGATATGAATCATCAAGTGAAGGCAAAAGCCTGGCTGACTATTTCCTAGAGAAATGTGCTGTACTCCAAGCTCCTAGAACACTAAAAAACTTACAATCAATTCTAGGCTTCCTAAATTTCGGAAGAACATACATTGCAAATTATGCAGAAAGGGTCAAACCCCTTTATGATCTAATAAAACCAGATTTTAAAAGAATCAATTGGACTCAAAAACACAGAAATTTTGAGATCTTTACAAACTGACATGCTAATTAAAACAAAATTAGAAACACGTGATAACTCACGTAATCTTGTGATTCGAGTCATCCCAGGAAGATGCGGATTCACATACCTGACCTCCAATGAGGGAGAAAAGGTACCAATTGCATACAAATCACACTTGTACACAGAAGCTGAAAAGAAGTTCAGTATTAAAGATAACATTGTTCATGCAGTTCAAACGGCTATAGCAAGAGAAAAAGACAACGCCGACGGCAGACGTATCACAGTCAGAACAGCAGAGGCAGCCTTTGAGGCATTAACAACCCCATGTAATTTACCAACAACAGCGTTGAATCCAGAATGGATACAATGGGTGAATTCAATTACAACAGACAGAGTAAAATACTACTTTGATCCAGAATTAAAGGAATTAAAATATCTAGAATATGAAATGACATACCCTCTGCCAATCGACATTCTGCCTTTACGACAATACGCCTGTGTAATACATACAGACGGGCATGCTCAACCCTCAGTTTGGGGAGAGCTGGCTTACAAGGCAACATGCGAAATTGTAAAGGAAGTGTGGCGCGGAGGTAAATTAAGACCTCTACTTACAAAAACACACTCAGTGGAAAATAATTCAGAACAACAAACTGAAATTATAGCGTTAAAAATGGCGCTAGATAATGCAGATCGTGAATTCCCGACACTTATAGTGTGCGATTCGTATTACTGCGTCAAAACATACAATAACGATTTACAGAAATGGACTCAAAACGGTTACAAAGATGACACAGGTGCAACAATAAAGCAAAAAGTGCTTTGGGAACAAGTAGCTCTTTTACAGAAAGAACTACCAAAAACTCACGTGATACATTCAGTGAGTCATCAGCGTGATGGCGTTCACGTTGCAGGGAATTCATTGGCTGAGAAAGCCACAACGGCAGCAACTAAATCGGCTTCCGTAGTCAAGAAAAAGCGTACAGTAAAACACATTGACGGTGAAACTATGCTGGCGGTGAAAACGTCATCAAAAGGCGACTGCTCAGCACTACCGATCAATTATCCACTCAATTATACATACATAATCGATGCAAACTCCATTCCTTTTGCTCGAATCCCTGGAGTGGGGGATAGAGTGATTCCAAACACGGACAGGAGAGGCTTGTTAATAGCAGACGCACATATGGGTGAGGGTCTCAGACACCTTAAACAAAAAGATTCTCTGGAAGAATTACGATCAGTGTACTGGTGGCCAGGCATGAGCCTGCATCATCAGATTTATGTAAAAAACTGCCCAGACTGCAATAGAGATCGCAGTGGCGAGCGAGGAGGACTATTACCATGGCACTTCGCTCCAGAAACACAACAAGAATAAAAGTACCCATCACAAAAAAAGCGTTATATTAACACATAAAGACTAATTTACACTCATGATGTAGGACCCAAGCACTCGGCTGACGTCTGGACTGTTATAAAAAGATTGGCGAGTCTATAATGGCATATACGCTAGGAGCATGCTACGTTTTGACTAATGTATTCCCTTTAGCCTTCAAGCTTATGGGGAAGCAAGGCCAGATGAGCATAGCATAGCGGGATTCTTCTCACTTCCTTCCTGAGGGATACGGGATGGTGTAAAGAAAAAACCAAGGGCATAAAGCAATCTATAACAGCGAAGGTATTAGGTTCGGGTGCTGGGTGGGTCAAACATCTAATAAGTGTCCAACGTAGTCTAAATAACCTGCCAAGAAATTCTCTGAGGGGATTCAGTCCGTACAAACTATTGTTTGGAACTAGAATGATGGTCTTAGATCTTGACAGTCAGACTTCAGTGGTTAAAGAAAAAAGCTTTGATATCAAAGATAGTTTGGCTATTTTACAGGACTTAAACGAAACAAGGAAAGACCTGAGCAACATAAAGTTGAAACAGCCAACGACCACGGAAGAAAAACCACCTGTCCCAGCAAGACCTGTCTGGATTCCAAAAGTCGGGGATCTAGTCAGAGAAAAGATCGCGGTAAAGAAGGAATTTGGGCCTTCTTACAGAAAAGCAGTTCCTGTCTTGTCTATCAACGGGACAAGATCAGTAGTACTACCGCCCCTTGCTGGTAAAAAGGAGAATAGGGTTGTATCAATCGACCTGATAAAACCACAATCATGTGGCCGATAACAAACAGTAGGCCAAGTGGACTCCCGATAAGTAGTAGAACACCAAGGTTTGCTACAAACACAGAGGTTCAATCTAAGAGGCTACTCACATTTGAAATGCCAAAAGAACAACAAGGTCTATGCAACAATGCTATGGAACTTAAACCTCTAAAAACCCAAATAAAAACATTTAGCAGAGACACACCAATCTACAATGAAGTAATAAATGACTATGCTGCTGCAACAAAACACACTGATAAAGCAAATATCAATCCTGAAGCAATTGGAACAATAGACAGAACGGCATCCGGTTACTTCATCAACTTCAGCGATTCATCTGAAAACCTGAGTGAATCAAAGGAACAAAAATCAACAAAAACCTTTAAAAATAAAGCTAAGGAACTTTTTCAACATCTGAAAGAAACCTATCTGATTTCTCCATGGATTGAATTCTGGGTGGCCTTAGGTGCACTTATCCTCATACTTTGGCTCATCATGGTACTATGTTTGGGACACTTCATTGAGGGAAAATATGCTAAAATGGACACAGCAAGCCAGAAAATTAACTTGGTCCTCAAACCACACACGTCTTCATACATCGAGAAAAGGGAACTTTCTTCAGTCAACTTCACAGCCAATCCTATACCCGGTGGGGTAGCATGGGACAATACTGATTATGAAATCTATAATCCGGTTGAAATCCTGAAATATCCACATCAAATCAAGATCTCATTGAGTGACTTTGTAAAACCAAGCTCAGTTGCTGATGATTGGGACTTTGAAAGCATTAATAATATGATGTCTGACCTAGTGATGTCTGCTAAATTTACAAAACATGATTTGCAGGGTTCGTCTAATTATGATGAAATGTTCTGCTATAATCACTATAGTAATCACTATCTGCATAAATCTGCACAACCTAGAAATGTTTTAAATTATAATCAATGGGAACACTGTGCAACCCCTCCAAAAGGTAGTTCAAGAACTTTTTATGACAAATATTCATATTTTTCAGGGTTCAACACAAGTAATGCAGAAACATTTTATTTCAAATTATCAAATAAGACAGGTACAAAGACCATGCTTACAAACACTAAATTGATATATTCAGACTCTTTTTTTGAGCAAATGAGTACATTTGGTTTTGAATACTGGGACAAAAATGTTGAAGTAAAAAGTGTTTGGGGTACAAAGGAATGGCAAGTACAAGGTATAGAATCATTGTTTAGAGCCTGCATGATCCCAGAACAAATGATATTTTTGAATGACACTATTCAACAAACTACCTGTCTTGGCCTAGCCAAAATCAAAGATTTGAACAAACCGTCTATTCCAAAGCCAACAATGAATAGTAATAGCTCGACAGATGAGGAGATAGACGTAAACCATATATTAAGCCAAAACAGAACACATCCAGATTGGAAAAACTGGTTGATCTGGCCCACAGATACTAATAACTGTCAAGACAGATTCCTGAACAAAATCCAGGGGTTCAAATTGACCAGGCCAGACCCTAGATATTCCCAAAGACAACACCCAGGGATAATTACCACGTACAGTGTGGGCAAACTCTGCCTTCAATGGCTACAAACATCCACACTGTCTGAAATTAAGCAACACCTAACTTTACTTACTGATGGTGCTGACTTGCGTGATTTCATTATGGGACCACGCAAACAGCGTCAAAAACGCTTCATAGCAGCCTCTGTATATGCAGCTTATAACGAAGCCTGGAAAATAACTCAGATTGAAACATCAGAGAAAATACGGGAAATTGACTGTATTAATTTGGAAAAATCACTTTCTGTGGTGGACAATGGGTTAATGACTCTGTCCTCCAGAATATACTCTTTGGACAGCATTGTGTCTTCAGCAATCGACATAATATCGCAAGACTTACTGTTATTACAACACGGTCAGTCCCAATTGCGTTCTATTGTACAACTTGGCTGGACGTTACAAAATCTGCGTTCAGGCTATGTGCCTTGGCGTTTAATCAACACAACGTCACTGTTCAATATCTTTAACCTTACTGATAAACAAATCAGTATGGCACAGAAGGGTGCTGATTATACAAGCCTGAGCATTGAGAAACTCGAGAGATTACCATTGACAATGTCAGAACGACCTGTCAGTGAGTGGATAATACATGGAATAATTAATATTCCAATATCTACTTTCAGGTTTCAATACTGCCAAAAATATATACAGGCTGGCATGTACGAAAAATTGGGTAAAGGGTACATTAAGTCAACATGGAACTTGCCCTATTCACACGCGTGTGTCAGTAATAAAGGCCGGAAAGTGTTTCTTAGTGGCAATAATTGTGCAATGTCACTAAGCGGTACACTTCTGTGTAATGGTATTAGTTTACACGGAGCCTGTGAAGGGTCCTCAAATAACCTTTCATGTCACCAGCTAGGCACACCTGCGACACAAATAGAACCATTCTTTAGGAGACTATCGAACGGGAGTTACATTATAATCGTAGACCGCAGATGTTGTAGCTTGGTGCCCGGAATAGCTTATCTCATAACTACGACTGCGAAGGTCATGTGCTGTGAACGAGTATTGTTCCCCAGCGCTATGCCAGACAGGGAGGCAAGGTTATGGCCGAATTTGAAAATTTCTTCCATTAGAGTTGATACTTTAAGCAGAATGAAAACTGTGCTCCTTCAGACGCCGACCAGGCTCACGTCATCAAAAGAAACGCATGATCCCCAAGTTGCAAGGACAACGGCAGAGATTCATTCATTGTTATCAACTAATTCCCCCATACATTTCGCAGAAATCCTGAACGAAATCTTAAATATTTCTGATACCAGTGGAGTCTCAAATGTATTTAAGACAGTGTTTTCAGGGGCTCTAACACCATTTAAAGCCATTCTGGGTATTTTTCCAGACTTTGTCCATTCCGTCTTTGGTGGACTTCCTCTCCTTTTGGGACTAGTGGCAGGAATCCTATTTTTGATCCTGTTATTTCGCTATGGCAAACCGTGTCACAGACAAAACACCTGCGACAAGGGAAGAAACAATCCTAGCCATTGGATACCGGGACCAGATATCTAAAATCCTTGGACTGTCCCGGCTTAGAGACCTAAACATGACTTGGTTTCTTTCATTTAGACCTATGTGGCAAAGCTGTGTTTTACCTGTATTAAGGTGCTTGCTATGCGGAGAAGAATGCGTGTTAGACACCTGTCTGACGCTACAATCGGATGCGCCAATGGATGCAGAAACTTTGTTGGGTCCGGTTACGGCTCATGCATTGTGCTGTCCCCAGCGGCTACAAATCCTGATTACGGCATTCGTGGAGACTTCACCACTACGATTAAGGGGTAGTGAGGTTCAAGATGAAAGCAGCATCGATCAGGTACGACCTTCTGTCAGCTGTGCTGATCCAAACATCAATGAAGGCAATCATGCTCACGAATGCATGGTAACATCTTTTTCCGAGTTAATGGAACTTTCACAGGAAGCTGTTGACAGCTTTTTCGAGAGTCTAAATGATATGATGTTCTCACCAGAGCAGAAATAATGACTTTTGAACAAGCTAGCACAAGACGTTCCCAACAACCTGAATTTGGCCTTCAATTTTGATAAGTATTATGAACAAATTTTTCTCCAGTTTACGGACAGCGGAACATAATTTTTCAGCGGCCCCAAAAATATTTTTACAATTTTTCGGGACACTTATCTTCTGCTTAAAGTAGAGACTATTCTTAGGGAACTATATTTCTATTTTAGGAACTTTAGAGTCAATTCAATTCAAAGAATCTTTATTCGGTGATTAAAAATCGCCATAAAAGCACACACATACATACATAGTAAAAAGTCATTAAACATATCCAAGATCCTTTGTACAGAGTGTAAACAAAACCTAAAATGCAAACAGTAAAAGCAGTGTATAACATTTAAAAGACATAAAATGTAAGACATTTCATTCTTCTCCCCTGGTATGTCTTAAACGGACCGCTACCTTAATGAAATTCATAATACTACATAATGTTAAGGGGTCCGAAGCTTTCTGTAAAAATACTAGTGCCTCCCTGGCGTGGGCCAATTTGTTTTTTTTTTAAGAGGGTTACAAGGAATCTGTGTCTGGGCATTGTATAAAAGGGACAAAGTAAAACAAAGTGAAGGGAGTCCTGCGGAGACCTGTTGTCGCAGCCGCAGGGCCCCTTCTGTTCGATTGATGTAGCAAATCCTACTGGTGATGCCAACATAAATGGGAGTAGGTTCAGCCTGAAACGGCACAACAAAAACCTGTCCTGTGCGTTATACATGGGGTACAAGTATGGTTCCATACCCTCCGCGCTCTTCACTAGGTTATGGTCCCTCACTGTCTTTTTACACCCTTCCGCCTCAGCTCTGCATAGGTTTTTCCGCTCTAGAAAAATTTTCCCAACTTGCAACTTATTCCGAGCTACAATTGATGCAGGGTTAGTAAAGAGGTTCCCAAAACCTAGTTCCTCTAAAGTGTTCTTCACATAGCGGAGCCAGGGGATGCACATACCTTTGTCCCTCTCCAAACAATCCGATAAAATTTCTCTACTGAGTGACGCATCAGGATTGACCCAGATTTTTAACCAGGCTACTATGGGCCTCAATTTTACCAGGTCTTCTATATAAGGCCTCCCTAACTCCCTGTGGGCAATCAATCCAGCGGTACTTTGGACTACCCTCAGGATTGATTTCAGATATTTGTTTTCTTCCCGTTGGATTCTTGTGGTATTAACGAAGCCCCATACTTCAGCCCCATAAATAACTTTGGAGCATGATACAGAGCTGTACAAGTTCATCACCTGTTCCGGGGACCATCTTCCTAGCCTCCTGCCATAGCTAGCTATTGCCCCGTTAGATGCAATCATTTTACCACAACGCTCCTCCACCAAGGAATCAAACTGTAAAGCACCATCAAATATTACACCAAGATAGGGAAACGTTTTGACCTCTTCTACAATGTGACTCCCTATTGTGTAAGTAAATTTGGAAGTAGATTTTTTCCCCGCCCGGAGCACATAGGATTTACCCAAATTAACAAAAAGGTCCAGGGCGCCCATGAACTTAACAAATCCATTGATCAGGATTTGTAGGCTCCTGGGTGTACGTGCAATCAGCACCGCGTCATCTGCGTAAAGCAGAACAGGAATATGACGCGACCCGACCCTTGGACAATCAACCTTTAAACCCAACAAAAACTGCTCCAAATTATTAATATACAGGGAAAACAGAAAAGGGGCAAGGATGCAGCCTTGCCGAACACTGCTCATACAGGGGAATGAATTAGTCAATCCCCCCTCCCTGTTGTAACGGACCTTAGCCGTAGTGTCACTGTGCAATTCCCTCAAAATGGCAATTAGGCCACTCTCGATCCCCATGCTAAACATCATGCCCCACAATTTCTCCCTATTGACGTGATCGAATGCTGCTGCCAAATCCATGAAACCCATGTAAATGGGTTCATCACTAGCCATGGTATATTTGGCAGTCAGCATGTAAAGGTTCAGGCATTGGTCACTAGTGGACCTCCCTGTCCTAAATCCATATTGAGTGTCCGAGAAGGTGTTATTTTCTTCGGTCCACTCGGACAGTCTGTTAAGAATTGCCCTTCCCAAAAGTTTTGCTGACACATCAATCAGGGAAATCGGGCGATAACACTTGGGGTCATCCCTATTGCCCTTCTTAAAAATCGGCACAATTACCGCTTTTGACCAGGACGGAGGCAGGCCGCAGGTAATAGCAGTATTAATGACCCTTGTCATTAAAGGGGCCCAAAATTCAGTGTTACTCAGAAACAGATCTGGGGGGATTCAGTCAGGCCCCGGGGCTTTATTTTTAGTCAAACCCTCAATCCCTGCGGTGATCTCCTTAATGGTGAATTCAACCAGTGGAGCCTGAGTTGGGATAGCCGATAACTCTACAGTGGTACCAGGCTCGTGGTTATACAAGCTCCTATAGTGGGTAACCCACTGTTCTGGGAGGATATTAACCCCTATCTCCGGAGTGTCTTTTTCCTGGAAAGTTGGGTTATTAATAATCCTCCAGAAACCCGCTAGGTCCTTTCTTTCCCCGACTTCTCTTAAATCTGCCCACGCTTCTGCCTGTAAGACTAGTTTCCTCCTCTTAATCTCTTTTTTATAATTTTCTCTGCACGCCTTCACTTTATGGTGGACCCTTGGTTTAGATTTAAGGCAGCTTTTCAGCTCCCTCAGAGCTTTGGAGCAGTCTTTATCGAACCATCGAGGATTCCCGTGGTTCTTTAAGGGCACACAAGTCTTTAATAGACCGTCGATCAACTTGGCGATCTGATCGAATGCCTCCAGCAGCCTCAGACCATGAACCTCTGTGTCTAAACAATCATTGATGCCCAAGTTGCCGGCGTCAACCAGGTCCTTGTAAAACTTTTCCCCGTCAATTTTGGACCACTTTAGTCTCCTGCCTTGATCTGTTGCCCTCTCAATACATGTGTGTTGGGCTCTATTTCTTGGGCCCACCCTGTACAACAGCTCCAAGACGAGAGGGTTATGGTCACTGAAGCCACTCCATTCAATCCCTGCACTAGTTATCTTGTTTATCAGAGATCTTGAGACCAGGATATAGTCTATAAAGGATGAGCACCCTCTACCCTTAAATGTAGGTGGAAGTGTGCCATCCTCCTGCGTCCCCATCATGTTAATAGTATGCTCAAGGTCATACTTGAGCCGGAGCGTACTAAAAGCTAGCCCTGTCGGCGTATGGGAAAAGTGAGGCCCCTTCTCCATGGGGCACAGGGACCAGTCTGTTTTTTTTTTAACCAGTGCCGGGCACAGATGGCAATTGTAGTCTCCCATAACCATCATTGCATGTGTCTGCCCCTTTTTTTGGCCCGTTGTTTCCTGACCCAACCTGTGATCCAATTCAGCGACAAGAGGGGTGTGGGTTCCCGCTGACTCATTGTTGTAGATATTAAAAACTACAAATCTAAGCCCCTTCCCTGAGAACCTAACTGCCTGGATCCTGTGGGAGTTCCAGTCTGGGCAGGAGCAACTGCCCGGAAGACCCAAGTCTATATAAATAGATAATCCTCCCATGGCTCTCCCTGGTCTTGATTTTTGGGCGGGTACAAAAAAACACTTATACCCTTGCAAGTGGAAGTTATTCTCCAATGCCCAAGTCTCCTGCAGACAGATTACATGGAATTTCCTGATATAGTCGAGCCACTCTTTGTTATCAAATTTTCCAGCCAGACCAGCTATATTCCATGAAATAATTCTCAATGCCTCGCCCCCTTTGTAACTCACACCTTGTCTTTTCTATATCCGGCCCATGTCCCTCTCCTATACAACCGATATCTGCTGCCCTGGGTTCATCCAGCACAGGCGTCATGCCGCAACTTGATGGCATTTGCATTGCCACCGAACTGTGCGCCTCCAACTCTTCTTTCAGAACCCCTTTACCCCCTTCTTCCCGAGGACCGTTAACCATTTGTCAATCTACCCCCTCTAAGCCATCCAGACAGTAAAACCGGTTGAATGTATGAAGGGGTGGCTCTGGGCGGCTGGATACTGGCCTAGGATTAAATTCGTGACGATCGCCTCTCCGACCGACCCTTTCCCAGTTATCATAGGTACGAAGCGTATGTGCAGGGGCAGGGACAGGGATAGGGGGGGAAGAAGAAAGACACATGAAGGGTTTGGATGGTTGACACCTGCGATCTATTCTTTCCCTGGCATATGTGAGTAACAGTTCCAACGTCCCTGAGGCTCACCAATATGCAATCCCCTATGATGGATTTACGAGTTCTCCCCACCCATGGGACCCTTCTAACCATTATGATTTCGTTATTTAAATGTACTGGTAAGGGTCTGTTCAAGTTTAACCACTTAATTACCCTACTTTTTAGGGCACAAAAATCCTCTGCTTCACCCACCTCTAGCGGGGGAACGCCCGCCATGACTACAGTGAAGTCGTTTGCCTCTGGTGGTAAATTAGGTCTCCGTGGCCTGGGGGGAAGCTTCAATAGTGGTGTCGGTGCGACACTATCTGTGGGCTGTGGTGGAGGGACAGAGTTTACAGGGGGGTAGGTCCAATGGGGTTAGAAGTCTTCATTCGAGCGGGGTTATTCCTCTGAGATTGTGGTGGGGCAGCCACAATCGCAACCTGTGTCGGGGCTGAACTCGTTGCGCTTTTTGGAGGATGTTTAGGGGCTGTTGGGGTGGCGATGAGCTCAGGGGGCCTTCCTTGAGAGTTGACCGGAATTTTCATACTACTTAGTGTAGCCTCAAGGATGGTTAATCTAATTTCCACCTTTTTAATGCTTTCACTAATTGGTAAAAGTAGGGACCTCAGCAAAAATTCCAAGTTGCCTAGCGGGGCGACAGTGATGGGGGCAATGGCAATGTTATTTACTATATCTTTCGTCCGACCAGGGGCCAAACCGTCCTGTGCAGCAGGATTAGGATGTGGCTCCTCCACTGTTATAATAGTCGGTGTGGGGGGTTTAGATGGCTTCCCAAAGTCGGAGTGAGGTATTTTGACTTTGTTTATTCCCTGTGGACCCTTGGCTTTTCTCCTACGTTTGTTTGGGGGAGGCCCAAACACTCCATGTGCTGCAGCTGGCTTAGGTTTAGCTTTCCTAGATTTCGGGGCTGGGGGAGGTTGAGAAATTAAATCAATAGTCACCTTGCTTGGGCTTAAGCTACTCGCTGGGATAGAACTCATGGGTGACGCTAAGGGGGTTTCTATACAATCCCTCAACAGAATTGGAACATCATCTATTGGGGTCAACTCTACAGTAGGCGTGGTGAGATATTCTCCAAGAGGTTTATTTTTCAGGTTGTCTATAGAGCGTCTCCGCTCAGTCCTAAGCCGGTTTAAAGTACTCTCCTTGTCCCCTTCCCCCACAGCCCGAGGAAAGTAATTCTCTAAGGTCTTATTTTTAACTTCACACTGTTTCATGGGGGTGCTATCCCTAGCCGGGGACGGCATGGCATCTAGGGTTCAACAAGACTATGGGGCACTGTATCCCTTACTCCCTTACTTGGGCCAAATACCAGAAAACACAGCCAAGAGAGTAGGCCCAGCCTACTCCGGCCTAGGACGGCCTAAGACGGTCCCGCCCTTGTCCCGGGCTTCTCCCGGCACCCTCCCGCGCGCTCCCGCGCAGCGGTGTCACAGTGCAGTAATAAAGGGGAAAAGGTGGGGCGAGGGGCGGGGCAGTCAGGGAGAGCGACCCAGGTGTTGTGGGTTGACCTCACGCAGGGACTCCTGGAAGTTTGAGTCCCTGCGGGTCCGCTCGCAGCCCTGAGCTTGCCTGTGTCCACGCCAAAGTCCAGGAACAAAGCCCCTCCAACCGCGCTGCGCCTCTCACCACACCACGAAGCGGGACCCGCGGAGCGGGTCCGGCGAGGAGCTACAGCTGAAGGAGAGAATCCACAGATGCAGGGAACAGCCCGCGGCAACAACCGGACAAACAAGGAATCCCACGACGTTCAGGACAGGAGCTGCTTTCAGTGCTAGGGCGGGGGGCGGGGCAGTCAGGGAGAGCGACCCAGGTGTTGTGGGTTGACCTCACGCAGGGACTCCTGGAAGTTTGAGTCCCTGCGGGTCCGCTCGCAGCCCTGAGCTTGCCTGTGTCCACGCCAAAGTCCAGGAACAAAGCCCCTCCAACCGCGCTGCGCCTCTCACCACACCACGAAGCGGGACCCGCGGAGCAGGTCCGGCGAGGAGCTACAGCTGAAGGAGAGAATCCACAGATGCAGGGAACAGCCCGCGGCAACAACCGGACAAACAAGGAATCCCACGACGTTCAGGACAGGAGCTGCTTTCAGTGCTAGGGCGGGGGGCGGGGCAGTCAGGGAGAGCGACCCAGGTGTTGTGGGTTGACCTCACGCAGGGACTCCTGGAAGTTTGAGTCCCTGCGGGTCCGCTCGCAGCCCTGAGCTTGCCTGTGTCCACGCCAAAGTCCAGGAACAAAGCCCCTCCAACCGCGCTGCGCCTCTCACCACACCACGAAGCGGGACCCGCGGAGCAGGTCCGGCGAGGAGCTACAGCTGAAGGAGAGAATCCACAGATGCAGGGAACAGCCCGCGGCAACAACCGGACAAACAAGGAATCCCACGACGTTCAGGACAGGAGCTGCTTTCAGTGCTAGGGCGGGGCAGTCAGGGAGAGCGACCCAGGTGTTGTGGGTTGACCTCACGCAGGGACTCCTGGAAGTTTGAGTCCCTGCGGGTCCGCTCGCAGCCCTGAGCTTGCCTGTGTCCACGCCAAAGTCCAGGAACAAAGCCCCTCCAACCGCGCTGCGCCTCTCACCACACCACAAAGCGGGACCCGCGGAGCGGGTCCGGCGAGGAGCTACAGCTGAAGGAGAGAATCCACAGATGCAGGGAACAGCCCGCGGCAACAACCGGACAAACAAGGAATCCCACGACGTTCAGGACAGGAGCTGCTTTCAGTGCTAGGGCGGGGGGCGGGGCAGTCAGGGAGAGCGACCCAGGTGTTGTGGGTTGACCTCACGCAGGGACTCCTGGAAGTTTGAGTCCCTGCGGGTCCGCTCGCAGCCCTGAGCTTGCCTGTGTCCACGCCAAAGTCCAGGAACAAAGCCCCTCCAACCGCGCTGCGCCTCTCACCACACCACGAAGCGGGACCCGCGGAGCGGGTCCGGCGAGGAGCTACAGCTGAAGGAGAGAATCCACAGATGCAGGGAACAGCCCGCGGCAACAACCGGACAAACAAGGAATCCCACGACGTTCAGGACAGGAGCTGCTTTCAGTGCTAGGGCGGGGGGCGGGGCAGTCAGGGAGAGCGACCCAGGTGTTGTGGGTTGACCTCACGCAGGGACTCCTGGAAGTTTGAGTCCCTGCGGGTCCGCTCGCAGCCCTGAGCTTGCCTGTGTCCACGCCAAAGTCCAGGAACAAAGCCCCTCCAACCGCGCTGCGCCCTCTCACCACACCACGAAGCGGGACCCGCGGAGCGGGTCCGGCGAGGAGCTACAGCTGAAGGAGAGAATCCACAGATGCAGGGAACAGCCCGCGGCAACAACCGGACAAACAAGGAATCCCACGACGTTCAGGACAGGAGCTGCTTTCAGTGCTAGGGCGGGGCAGTCAGGGAGAGCGACCCAGGTGTTGTGGGTTGACCTCACGCAGGGACTCCTGGAAGTTTGAGTCCCTGCGGGTCCGCTCGCAGCCCTGAGCTTGCCTGTGTCCACGCCAAAGTCCAGGAACAAAGCCCCTCCAAGCGCGCTGCGCCTCTCACCACACCACGAAGCGGGACCCGCGGAGCGGGTCCGGCGAATAGCTACAGCTGAAGGAGAGAATCCACAGATGCAGGGAACAGCCCGCGGCAACAACCGGACAAACAAGGAAACTTTAGAGTCATTAGCTGCCCTCTGGCCTGTTTCATAAATATTTTATTTTGTGATGGAATGGTCTCGCATTTTCTTTTCTGTATTAAGAGCCATTTCATGTGTTAATTTTCATATTTTATTAATAGTGATGTATGAATATGCGTGATTTATTTAGCATTAATATACTGCTTAAGTGCATATAATGTATATATATATATCTTTTCGTATATTTCATGTTTCAAAATGCATATGGATGTATTTTGGGGTGGTACGGTATACACATGCTCTACTAGTATATTTACTATGCCTAGATCTTGTAAATATGGACATAGTCAGCGTGGAGTGGGTGTGATGTATTCCTATAGGTTCTGTATCGATTCCCCTATTCCCGGCCCTGTTCTGGTTAATACTTAACTAGCAGCCGACCCACGGTGCAAAAAATCGTTATCTGATTAAGCCACACCACGGCACAGAAACGTGTTATCTGATTAGGTAATAACGCATGCCATCTAATTAGACAAGCACTATTCCTCCAGCCCCTGATAAGGCATACGAAGTTCTCAAAACAAATCAAACCTATGACAACCTGGGAAAATCCCCGCGGCCATTGTTTTGATTTCACCGAGAACTTCAGCAAAAGAATGTGCGAACAAGCCCGTTCGTATGACATCCTTATTGACGTATCCATGTCCATCCTTACGTCAATCTCGACACCTTACAGGTATAAATATTACCGACATTGCCTTAAGCAAACGCACGCGGTGGTGACGAGATCGGAGCAGCGAGACGCGCTGAGGAGCCCAGCAGAGAGCGAAGCCCACACGCGCTGCCCCGCCTTCCCGACGCGCTGAGAACGAGACGCTGTTTTCTCCTGCCGAGAAATCCAGCTCCGGCGCTTCCAAGCAGCCCTCGCAGGCAGCTGGAATATCAAGACCAGAGACGAGAGATACCAGCCCTCAACCATTCTAGATCTCAGGTACAGAACTGAACAACCCCTTGCAGAGAATTCTTGAGTCAGTCCCTTGGCAAACAAACTTAACTTAAACTGCTACTTATCTACTCCCGCCCACGTATTAGGCTTAGGTCAGGTACACTGGGGTAGGCGTGGTTAGAAGCACCAGTTGAGTACAATTAGTCAAATGTATATATGTATGTATCTATTTTATCAATTTTAAATATCATATGGCTTAGAAACCATATCAATGCTTCTGCAGTATTATTTTATACTTCTACTTTTATTGTATGCACTTTACTTAACCATAAGTATCGCAATAATATCGATTCATTTCTCTTGTACGAGAAAAGAGACTGATCAATAAATACCATCTTTTATTGAACACGCCCGTCTCTTCCTTTTCTCTACAAACTGGTGAAACTAAGAATGCACGTACTGACTGAGTAAAATAAGTTGTCTTTTGTTTTCACACGACTCTAGAGATACACTCTTGATTGGGGGAGAGCAAAGTTGTCATGTTCTATGGTTGTCAAACTAAATCCCTTCTTGTCTATCCAGGGAAGTTAAACTCCTCCTTGTCTATTCGAGAAAGTTTCTAGTGAACTCTGAGCTAGCTGGCAAAACCAAAAACTTTAAGTCTAATATCGTCAGTAGAAGACCTAGTTAACCTCTGCCCTAGATCTATACTATTGAAGATATTATTCCAATGTAAATTTAAATGTAAATGTGTTTCGATTTATATAGCGCACTAATCACCCAGGGGTCTCAAGGCGCTTGCTTAAGGAACCCGTCCTGGTATTTCCCTGTGAGATACCCCGGCAGGGTATTCACAAGGTGAAAGCCAGGCATCCCGCCGCGAGGGGCCGTAGTGGAGATTAAGCAAGCTATTGCCCAGAGTCGCAGAGTGTGACCCCGTGAGTCGAGTAGGCATCGGAGCGAGAATTGTCGAGTCCGTGGAATTTTTGTGCCCGAGACCCGCCGAGGCGGGGAATCGAACCCTGGTCCACGGCTGATCTCAGCTTCCGGGTCTGCCGCCTCTAACCACTGAGCCACACTTCTCCAATGCGCAGAGCCTATTGGGATAATAGGAACTACACTACACCCCAGCCAGAGAGCGATGCGTCTGCTGTTAGTATGATTTGTGGAACTGGCTCTAGGAATAGTGGGCCTTTTGACATGTTTTTTGTGTTTCACCATTGTAGAGAGCGATGAGTCCGACTGTCTACCAACACTAGGTCTGTTAACTGACCTTGAGCCTGGTTCCATTGGAGTGCTAGACATTCTTGAAGTGGACGCATTTGCAGTCTTGCGTGAGGCACTATGAATATGCAAGATGCCATCATCCCTATGAGTTGCATAAACACTCGAGCTGGAAGCGAGTTGTGATTTGAATTTTGTTAGGAGCATTTGCACACTTGTTATCCTTGTTGGAGAGGGATAAGCTCGTGCTCGTTGAGTATTGATTGTGGCTCCTAGATACTGTTGTGTGCGCGATGGTAGCAGATGTGACTTGGTGTAATTTACTGTGAAGCCTAAGTGGAGGAGTAACAGCATTGTATTGTGAGTGTGTTGTACACACTGGTTGTACGATGGTGCTTTTATGAGTCAGTCGTCTAGATATGGGAAGACGTGGATGTGCTGTCTTCTTAAGTGTGCTGCTACCACTGCTAGGCATTTGGTGAACACTCTTGGCGCTGTTACTCCGAATAGGAGTACTTTGAATTAGTAGTGCTGTCCTTCTAGCACAAATCTTAGATACTTCCTGTGCGCCTGGTGAATTGGAATGTGGAAGTAGGCGTCTATGAGGTATAGTGTGACAAGAAAGTCGTTCTGCAACAGGAGTGTAAGGACCTGCTGAAGTGTGACCTGTAGTTCTGAAAATTCTGGACTCGTGAATAAAACTTCGTCGTAACATGACGATTTTTGTATCAAAAGACCGAAAATGGCTAGTACACTATGTACAAGCATTTTCGTCATATTCGAGTGACGATTTCACCCCGAAATCGTCATTTTCGTTCTGAACCCTTGGCTTCCATTTTGTGTACGGCAGCCATTTTGTGAGTTGCCGTTTACATAGGCTTATAATACAGCTGAATTCGATTCCAAAAGACACGTACACCTTAATTGACTTTCCTCTGACCTGGGCAAGTTGGAACCATTGCCCCAGGTCGAACCTGTTTGGTCAGTTCCTCTCCCAGTGGCCGAACGAGATAGCATCAAGGCACAGCCTACCATAAACCTTTTCATCGCACACACACCCTGCCGAATCTTGCTCACACCTGTCCCTGCTCTTTTCTCTCTTACTTGCTTTATGATGGGGAGGTGCCCGTTTTTATTGGGGGTCCACCGGTATCTGATGGAAATGTTGGGCCTTGCCGGGTAATTTGTTATGGGATGGACAAACTGAAATGTGGGCTTGTCATCATGACTCTGCTTTTCCTTTGTAGTGGACACATGAGAACAGTATACTGAAATGTGAAGAATGTTTGCCTAAAGCACAATATTTTGTATAAAAAGAGAAGCCTGACTTTGTGACTTTGAGCAGTCTCCCGAGAATATACAGCCCGTGTTGTTGTACTTCTAGGACCTGTTACTTGGTTGCAGCCAATAAATTCGATCTTTGACTTCACCTAGAAGACTGAGTTTCTGTGGTCTGAATCAGGAAAGTACTCGAGGTCTTTGGGTGTACCCTGACACCACTGGGTTACCGGTTCGGTACCGGTTCTGAAAAACCCAGTACCTCAGCCCATATGGAAATGATCTGATTGTATGTAAGCGTTTAGAGGTCTTAGGTCTAGAATAGGTCTCGGAGATCCGTCCTTCTTTGGAATTAAGAAGTAGAGGGAATATACTCCTTTGTTCCTTTGATGTTTTGGAACCATCTCTATTGCATTTTTCTACAGGAGAGAAAGTACTTCTTGTTTGAGCAGCGTTAAATGATCTTGTGACATTGGGCGCTGTTTGGGTAGTATGTTTGGGGGGGTAGATGTTAGTTCCAGACAGTAACCTGACTGAATTATTTGAAGCACCCACCTGTCTGATGTGATGTCTTTCCAAGCTGACAGGTATTGCTGTATCCTTCCCCCGACAGAAGTGGAATGGGGCGGGGGGAGGGGAGTCATTGGGTAGGGGTAGAGGCAGATCGGGTGTTGTAAATCTTGCCTCTGCCTTTGTTATTGTTACCACGGTAACCTCCCCTTTGGTAGCCCTTACTGTAGGTAGACTGAGTGGGGCTTTTGTATGTTGTGGAAGGTGTATCGGATGAATATCCTCTGTTTGCACCTTGTAGGAAGGTGGATACCGGACTATGGTTACCCCAGATTTTTTGCCTTGTGTTTAGCTGGTTTTCGACTTAGTTGGCCTGGGATCCTGCTAATCAGGACCCCAGGCTATCTGCTCTCTCTATAAAATGGACTCCATGTACATACCTAATTGGATATTGGGTCACTCTTGTAAGTCCCTGTACAGTGTACCATAGGTACCCAGGGCATAGGTGCACCAAAGGCATACCAGGGGCTGCAGCATATCTTATGCCCACCCCTGACTGGCCATCCAAACTGACAACTGGCTGATCACTCAGCTGGGGCAAGGTCGTGTAATCACCCCTTGCTTAGGTATAGCATCCCCATACCAACCATTATATATAGACACATATATACCTATAAGTCACTCCTATGGCAGGCCTTAACAATCCTGAAGGCAGAGTGCTTTGTTTTATGTGAGATGAGGCTCTAGCATGAGCTGAGCCTTTCTGCAGCTTTCGGAACCATGTCCTTATAGCTGTTCTATGATCTAGCCATACCATATACTCTTAAGTGCATTATAATCCTCGCGGTTTTTGCTAACTCTGGTTTGGCTTTATCAAAACATGTCGTGTAAGGGGTCATACACTTTGGAATACTACACTCTCGCCAGTTCTGGCGACGGGGGTAGCATTCCACCCTTCTAGAGGGAGAAGGCATGTTGTTCCTACTAATCCCGGTTAAAGTTAACCAGAGCCTCAGCATCACAAAATGGATGCTGCTGCCATAGACAAAAGTCTGACCTGCTGCTGGGAGTCCTTCCAGCGAGGGAGGCTTGGAAAATAGGTTTCCTGTCTTGGGAGGTGCTTGCACCACCCCAGACAGGCCATAGTGTATTGGGGCAGGGAGGGCTGAATGAAATGAGACACTGCCTGGGGCACACAAGGTGTCTCATGCACAGCCCGGTTCAAACCAGTTGCTGGGGCACTCCAGCCCCAGCTCTGGCGCGAAACTGGACAAAGGGAAAGGGGTGTAACCACCCCCCTCCTTGGTCCCACCCGTAGGAGGGACCCAGCAGGTAATCCAGCCCCTGAATTTGGTATATAGGTAGGAGCTAAGTCCCAAGACTTTAGATTATCCTGATTTTGAAAACTGAAACGAAACTCTGGACCTGCGACATTCTACTGCAACGAGAAGACTGAAGAATCTCTCTTGTGGTCAAGGAGTGACCACCCTGTGCAAGCAGGCACCACCAAGCGATCAACGGTTTGCTTTGTCGACGCTCTTGCAGGAGCCAGAGCACAGAGCCTGACAAGACCCGGACTTCCAGACTTCCTTCAGCCCGATCCACAGCCACAGCCAAGCCGAGACCAATGGAGGCGGCACGAGAGGTGGGGCCAGCCATCTTGGAAAGCCAGCGAATTACTTTCCGTGCAACTTCTGAGGCACCCTCGAAGTTGTGCATTGGGGATTGAGAAGCCCCAGCGCCGAGCACCAACCGCACCGAAGATCAGCCCTTCACACTCCACAAGTTCTGCGTGGGGCCCTTCTGCATTTTCCTGCTCGACGCGTCTGTCCGGTCACTTGCTCGTTGACTTGTGGCCTCTGTGATGACGAACCTTTGAATTTACACCGCTGGTCTGGTTGCTCCAGACTGGCCCCTGCTTCCCTGAAAAGGAGAAGCCCATCAGACCTTGCTGGTCTGATCCAGAAGCCATCTTCGATTCCTGGATGTGTTTCCTTTGCCAAGGCTTGTTGACTCCAATCCGGATGCCGACACTGCCGACAGCGAGATCCTTCGTGGGACAGTCCGTATCCAGCTCCGGGTCGTCATTGACACCTCCTGGTCCATGTGGCTGCATCCAGACATCGCCTGGTTCCTTCCTGGTCACTGGCTAGTGACCCAGACTCTGTCCCCTCTGCTTTCAGGTACTCTTCATCCTTGATCCGTCCTTGGTTCCAACCGGACACTTCTCTCCTGGTCGCCTGCAGCATCTTTCTCCAAGGCTCCATAGGATTCAGCGACAAAACCCGACACACTGACACCTATGCACCCGCTTCCTGTGGGTGAGGCAACACGAGTACTTCGGTGCTCCTGTAAAGATTAACAGTCCTAGTGTCCTAGTTTCAAGTAGCTCTCTCCTACTCCAGTCGGAAGTGACCTAAAAGAACTAGTTTCTAATTCTTTCGTTCCCATTCTAATTCTATGAGAACCCGCGTGTTTGTTTAGACACTGCACACGCATCCCGTGGGCCTCCTACTTCCTATCCTTTGGTAGTACAGTGTAGCTCCAGCGATTCCCTAGGCACTAGGCCTATCCTTTGTTCGTGACGTGGTTCTTATACCACTATTTTAGTATATGGTTTTACGTGCCCCTAGGGCTCTACTGTATTTTGTGCAACTTAATGTATAATTGAGTATCTTGTTATGTGCTTGTGGCTCTGACCTCAAAGAGTTCAGAGGATTGTGTTTTTTAATAAATACATTTTTTTATATATAACCTGTGTGGTGTCCTTTCACTTGGTATTAAAGGGGTTACATATGGTAAAACAGCTGGCTTCACTTGCCCTCTTGAGTTTAGCCTGCTCTGTCCATGCTACCACTAGGATAGCTGGTCTATAAGGTTGACTTTACAACCATCACCATAAGGGTTGTTTGGACTGGTGCAAGGTGCTCACTAGAATAGTGAACATCATATACCAGGCCAACTTCTCACACACCGCTATATGTGGAGCGACGAAATGAACATCTGGGAGGCTGCAACTGCAGGGCTCCCATAGATTTTGCCGTGTCTGTGTATTTCTTCATTTTTGAGGGAGACCTCAACCTCTGGTCCAAATAAGTGTTGCTCATTGAATGGTTGATCGAGTATAGCACTTTGGACCTCTGGCTTGAATCCAGATATACGTAGCCAAGCATGCCTGCGTAGCAGGACGCTAGTGTTGACGGCTCTGGAGGCTGTGTCTGCTGTGTCTAGCGCGCAGCAGATAGACGTGTTAGTAATAACGCTTCCCTCTTTAATTAGCTCACTAGCTCTATCTTTAAATTTGTCAGGAAGATGCTGCATTATTTCCTCAAGCTCATCATAATGTGCCCTATCATAGCGTGCTAGTAAGGCTTGCGTGTTAGCAATGCGCCACATGTTTGCTGCTTGTAAGGCCGTTCTTTTCCCCGATGCATCAAGGAGTTTAGATTCCTTGTCTGGTGGGGGAGCTTCTCCTGATGTTTGAGAGTTAGTTCTCTTACGTGCATTCGATACGACTAGAGAGTCCAGGGGAACTGGTCCCTTTATATATGCTGGGTCAGATGGCGCAGCTTTATACTTTTTCTCCACCCTTGGGTTTATAACCCGTGTCCTGACTGGGTCTTTAAAGACCTGAGAGGCATGTTAACCACACCTTTGAGCATGGGCAAAATTGCTGAAGACCTTTGTGCTGTGTCAAATGTGTCTAGCAGGAAGTCCTCCTCTATTGCATCAGAGTGCATGTCTAACCCATGGTATTGTGCTGCTCTTGTCAGTA
Organism: Lissotriton helveticus; assembly: GCF_964261635.1. NCBI lineage: Eukaryota > Metazoa > Chordata > Amphibia > Caudata > Salamandridae > Lissotriton > Lissotriton helveticus. Next base: position 428,818,493 of record NC_136068.1, read on the forward strand.
ATTGGTTGAACCCCATTGTGGCTTCTGGTGGTGAGGGCCTAGAGGGGTATATGTCATCCTGTGGCACATATGGGACATCTGGTGTGGCATAGTCTTCCCATGGGTCTGGTGAGGCTGGAGGATAATATGGGTCCTGTGGATCAGCCCCTGTATCTGATAAGTCGTTCCCATTATCATCATGTGTGCTAAATGGTGTAGGGGAGAGAGGTGGTGAAATATGTGGGGGGGGGGATTGGGTGCAGGAGGCGGGGAAGGTGCATGCATAGGCGAGGTAGCAATGTCCTTTTTCTTCTTTGGGGCTGGTACTGGTGCTGGTGCCTCTGCTGGTCGTTTCTTTGATAACGTCAATCGACCAGTTTTGGGATCCTTTATTAGAGTCTTTTGCTTTGGGTCCGGAGCAAACAAGTCTTTCAGGAGTGTGACCTTTTGGCGTGGAAGGTTGTTTCGGCGCCGCAGCGGCTTCTTTCTACTTTTTATCTTTAACGGGGGAAGCCGGGGTCTTTTTCGGTTCCAAAGTCTTTTTCGGTTCCGGGTGTTTTTTCGGGTCAGATACTTTTTAAGGCTCCGGTGCGTGCTACTGCGCTTTTTTGGTGCCGGAAGGTTTCGTCGGCTCCAAAGTTGGTTTGGGTGCCGAGGGGACAGAGTGCTTCAGCGCCGATGGCTTCGGAGTGGTACCAGGCGATTTATTTGGTGCCGGAGAGTGTGTGTCGGCACCGAGTGGGGGTGGACTCGAGCCCGAGTTGCCCGAAGGCCTTATTGACTTCTTGGCTGAGCCCGAAGGTGGGGCCGTGGAAGTCGAGTCTCGGTGTGCACCCGAGCCCGTGACTGTAGCCTTTTTTGTGTGTGTCGAGGGAGGGCTGGGGTAGACGGTCTTACTTACGACCCGCTGCGCTGGAGTTACATCCTCGACATCAAAATCCTCTTCCTCCGAATTTCTGTCGACGTCGTGTTCTTCTGGGACGTCGACGCCATCCTGGAAAATGTCGTCCGGAATCGAAGCTGAAGATCTTTGAGCCATTGTTCGTCTGGCTCTCCGGTCCAGGATAGTCTTTTTGGAGCAGAAGGAGGCACAGGCTGAACAGTCCGTGGCCTCGTGCTCCGGAGAGAGGCAGAGGTTACAGACCTTGTGGAGGTCGGTGTGGGGAAAATTCGACCCACATTGAGGACACCTTTTAAATGGCGTCCTTTCCATTACCTGGAGTCGAGGCCTAGTTGGACCCGAAGGCCGTAGTCGACGACCGGAATGGACGTTCTTGGTCTCGAAGAGTAGTGTCGACAGGAAAACGCTTTCTAGAGTAGTTTCTTGAATCTGATGAGGATTGCGTGCCGACGGTAATCGGTTCCAACACAGAGCGCTGTAACCACATCCGAGCCCGGTGATGGAAAAAAACAATCTGGGGATGGAGCCGATGCCCATGCGCAGTATCACCCAAAGGAGGAGTCACCTATCCTGTGACTTCCAAAGACTTTCTACAACAAAAACAAACTGCAAACATCCGGGCCCAACACTAGGTGGCCATCTATGCATAGTGTGCAATCTGCAGCTTATATGCCTCGAACATGAGGTTTTCCCCTCTAGCATTATCTTAAGCTGAGCTGGCAACATGAAAGAATATTGAATCCACTCTTCTCGTAGGGCTCTTTTAACCTCCAAGAAGGTACGACGTCTCTGGACCTCTAGTGTGTAATCCGGACAGAGATACCTTATTGTTCTCCACTGTGTCTGACATGTCTGAGCATGACCTTTGTAACAGATCCCCATCTCGAAAGTGAAGCAGTCTGGCCACCATGGGACACGGCGGCCTTCCCGGAGCCGGCGGTTTGGCAGGCACACAAGCTCTTTCCAATGTGTAGAACAGCAACAGGCCCTCTGGCGCCACCACCTCTCTGAACCACGTCTCCAGGTACGTGACCATGTACGTGACCTTCCATCAGCTCTAGAACCCTCACATTGTTCATCCGGTTGCACTCTCCGCTCAAGTACGCTGATCCTATTTGACAGTTCTCTGACCTGTGCCGTCAGGGACGAGTACTTCCAGAGTTGCTTCAGACTGTTTTACACTGCCCGTTAAGTTAGCATGTTCTGCCCGCAACAAGTCCAGGCCCACCGCAACCATACTGATGTCTTGATGCAAAATCGCCTTGGTATCTGTGATGGCTTCTAAAATCTTGGCCAATTGTTTGTGCACAGGAATCTCTGGCTATTCATCTCCAGATTCTTTAGGCACTGTATCTAAAGATACAGTGCCTATCTGTGAGTGTGGAGGGCTGTGCGTCGGTGTAAAAGGTGCTCGGGATGGGGCTTCTCAATCCCCAATGCACAACTTCGAGGGTGCATCAGAAACTGCGCAGTTAGCAATAAGCAGGTTTTCAAAGATGTCCGGTCCCACATCTCTCGTCGTCTCCACGGGTCTCAGCTTTGCTGTGGCTGTGGATCGGCGTCGGAGAAGTATGGAAGTCAGTTCCTGTCTTGCTCTGTGCTCGGGCGGGAGCATCGACAAAGCAAACCGGCAAGTCGCTGTTGGTGCCTGTTTGCACAGGGCGGTCACTCCTTGGCCACAAGGGAGATACTTCAGTCTTCTAGTTGCAGTAGAATGTCGAAGGTCCAGAGTTTCGTTTCAAGTTTCAGTTCAGGATAATCTAAAGTCTCTAGATTCCGCTCCTACCTTTATACTAATCAAAGGGGCTGGATTACCTGCTAGGTCCCTCCTATGGGTGGGATTAGGGAAGGGGGTGGTTACACCCCTTTCCCTTTGTCCAGTTTCGCACCAGAGCTGGGGCTGGAGTGCCCCAGCAACTGGTTTGAACCGGGCTATGCATGGAGCACCTTGTGTGCCCAGGCAGTCTCATTTCATTCAGCCCTCCCTGCCCCAATACACTAAGGCCTGTCTGGGGTGGTGCTAGCACCTCCCAAGGCAGGAAATCTATTGTCCAAGCCTCCCTCGCTGGAAGGACTCCCAGCAGCAGGAGGTCAGATTTGTGTCTGTGGCAGCAGCATCCATTTTGTGATGCTGAGGCTCTGGTTAACTTTAACCGGGATTAACAGGAACATGTCTTCTCCCTCTAGAAGAAGTGGCGAGGAGGTACTATTCCACAGCGTATGACACCTTACACGACATGTTTTGATAAAGCCAAACCAAAGTTAGCATTAACCATGAGGATTATAATGCACTCAAGAGTATATGGTATGGCTATATCATAGAACAGCTAGGACATGGTTCCGAAAGCTGCAGACAGGCTCAGCTCATGCTAGAGCCTCATCTCACATAAAACCAAGCATTCTGCCTCCAGGATTGTTAAGGCCTGGCATAGGAGTGACTTATAGGTATATATGAGTCTATAAATAATGGTAGGCATAGGAATATTATACCTAAGCAAGGGGTGATTACACGACCTTGCCCCAGCTGAGTTATCAGCCAGCTGTGTCAATTTGGATGGCCAACCAGGGGTGGCATAATTCATGCTGCAGCCCCTGGTAGCCTTGGATGCACCTATGCCCTGGGTACCTATGGTACACTATACAGGGGTTCACAAGGTGACCCAATATCCAATTAGGTATGTACCTAAAGTACATAGTCCATTTTACAGTGAGAGCAGATAGTTGGCCTTGGATCCTGCTAATCAGGGCTCCAGGCTAAGTCGAAAACCGCCATCCTCCTACACATCCCGTACACCTTGATGACACTTGCTAGGTCAGACACATAGATATTAAAAAGTGACGGACTTAGGGATGAGCCGGTGGAACTCCACACGGCAGTGTTAATTGAGCAGAATGGAAGGAGCCTAGAGTCACCGCCTGAGTTCGGTTGGAAAGAAAGGAAGACAGAAGTTATTTTGCATTGTCCTGAATGCCCAGTGCAGTGACAAGGTCTATCAAGATGGTGTGATCGACCATGTCAAAGGCAGCAGACAGATCGAACAGTATGAGCACCGCCATACCTGCTTGATCCATGATGGTTCTGATATCTTCTGAGGCTTTGATTAAGGCTGTTCTATGCCATGTGCTTTTTGGAACCCAAATTGGGTGTTATCGAACAATTGGTGATGTTCTATGTAATTGGAGAGTTGTTGGTTCATCACCTTTTCCACCACTTTGGCCGGGAAGGGAAGGCTGGCTATGGGCCAGTAGTTCTTATTCTCCTCGGGATCTCAATGAGGTTTTGTTTAGCAGCGGGTTTTTAATAGTCTTTTTCCATGTTGTAGGGTAGATCCCAGATGTTAACATGGAGTTGCAAATATTTGCTAAAACAGGGGCTATTAAGTCCGTAATAGGGGCAAGGACCTTCGGTGGGCAGGGGTCAATTGCTGATCCCCCTCTGATTGTAGTCATTACCCGAGCGATTTAGTCCCCGGAGACTATATCAAACTGCCCTAGGATGTGATCCGAGGGGGTGGAGGTTATGGACTGGGTATTATGATGTGCGTGTGCTGAGAACTCCTGGTAAATCAAGTTTACTTTCTCATAGAAATAGTTCGCTAGGGAATTGCAAAAATATTGTGATGGTATAGGAGCTGCCACAGATGATTGACCCACTAATTTGTTAACTACTTGATATAGTTGTTTGAGTTTTTGGCTTGTTCGATTTGGGTTGCATAAAATTTACTTTTTTCATGCAGGATTATTTTATAGTTAGCGAGTTCTTCCCTATAACGAAGTTTATCTTAGCCTGCATAGAGTTTGCGCCAGTGCCTTTCTCGATTTCTACACTTTTGTTTTTGTTCCCAGAGAGAATCGGTGAACCAGGGTGCAGATGGGGATGTCATATTTTGAGATTTTTTTGTTCGGCACCAGCAAATTGATCGCATTATTAAGCCAATTTGTGTATTTGATGGCGGCAGTATTGGGGTTAGCTGGGACCTCAGGAAGCGTGGAAAGCATAAGAGTTTTAAACTGTTCATTATTTATGTTTTTCCATGCTTTGAACACCTCTGGTCCAGTTATTGGCGTGTTGGTGAGTTGATTGTTATCTGGTAAAATATTGAATATTACGGTGTGGTGATCAGTCCATGCTAATGGCAGTATGTTTGTGACTAGAATGTTTTTAGAGTTGGAGAAAATACCATCCAGGGTATGGCCTGCCTCGTGGGTGGGCTTAGTGACTAACTGTACTAGGCCCTTGGAATCCATGTCTGCTAGCAGCGTGTTGGTATCGTTGTGTGTGTTTTCCAGGTAGAAATTGAAGTCTCCTAGGATGGTAAAGGAGTCTTCAGCCACTAAACATTCCGCCAAATTGCTGAAGGTGGCTAGGAATTCTAACCTTGTCCCTGGGGGTCGGTAAAGTAACATTCCTTAAAAACTTTGTGAGGGATTTATTGAGATAGAGAAGTAAATTGCTTCGGACGTTGGGGAGGGTGCATGGACAATTCTGGTGGAGAGATTACTGCACGCGATTATGGCCAGTCCACCTCCTTTTTTAGGTCTCGTGACCTATCAATGCGCATGCGCATTGAGAGAAGCGAGACTATAGGGCTTTAAACAAAGCTTACCTAACTGCGGCGATTTGGTGCTGTGCCCGTGGCTTTTCGGTCAATGCGCAAGCGCATTGACCTAAAATGCGCGTGCACAGCATCAAATCGCCAGCCATCTGTTCCCCAGCTTGGATCTCCTGGCTGCTCCTCCCCTAATTATCCGCACATCAAAGGCTGCTCCCGCCCCCTGCTTCACACTTCAAACGAATGCTACCGAGAGCATTTCCCGGCCGGCCGCTTTTAATTTCATTTCGCAAGCAGTACCCCCTCCTCCCTCTCCTCCCTCTCCTGACTTTCTCCTGCCTGCCACACCAATCCAAACTGAGGCGCTGCTGCTCCAGTCCCTGTATTACTCCCACTCATCTATGATTAGGAATAAAAGACTGTCGGTTAAAAACAGTTTCAAGATAAAAATGGTTTCCCATTACTTTTGCAGAATGTTCTGCATTTCCTTAACCGCCTCCAACTCTCCGACTTTCACATGCACATACCACTTTGCTGATACTGACCGAGACATGCGCTTTATAAGCAGGAAATAGAATTCTACAGGAAACAATACTACCGAAGACCATTCGAGGGTGTGAGCTCAATGCCACCGAAGAGTACGTACAATTATTATACTTATAGTTCAGTCAACTACCCTTGATGCACGGACAACCTTTGAAGAAAGTGAAAAGCATGTACCCTCAACCTCACCCTCACCCACCCTCAACCCCTCACCCTCACTCACCCTCAACCCCTCACCCTCACCCTCACTCACCCTCACTCACCCTCAACCCCCACTCACCCTCACTCACCCTCAACCCGTCACCCTCACTCACCCTCAACCCCTCACCCTCACCCACCCTCACTCACCCTCACTCACCCTCACTCACCCTCACCCTCACTCACCCTCACCCTCAACCCCTCACCCTCACTCACCCTCAACCCCTCACCCACCCTCACCCACCCTCACCCTCACTCACCCTCACCCACCCTCACTCACCCTCACCCTCACTCACCCTCACCCTCACTCACCTTCACCCTCACCCACCCTCAACCCCTCACCCTCACTCACCCTCACCCTCACTCACCCTCAACCCCTCACTCACCCTCAACCCTCACCCTCACCCTCACTCACCCTCAACCCCTCACCCTCAACCCCTCACTCACCCTCACTCTCACTCACCCTCACTCACCCGCAACCCCTCACCCTCACCCACCCTCACCCTCACTCACCCTCACTCACCCTCAACCCCTCACCCTCACTCACCCTCACACACCCTCAACCCCTCACCCTCACTCACCCTCAACCCCTCACCCTCAACCCCCTCAACCCCACTCACCCTCAACCCCTCACCCACCCTCAACCCCTCACCCTCAACCCCTCACTCACCCTCACTCACCCTCACTCACCCTCAACCCCTCACTCTCACCCTCACTCACCCTCACCCTCACTCACCCTCAACCCCTCACTCACCCTCAACCCCTCACTCACCCTCACCCCCTCACTCACCCTCACCCTCACTCACCCTCACCCTCACTCACCCTCACCCTCACTCACCCTCAACCCCTCACTCTCACCCTCACTCACCCTCACCCTCACTCACCCTCAACCCCTCACTCACCCTCAACCCCTCACTCACCCTCACCCCCTCACTCACCCTCACCCTCACCCTCACTCACCCTCAACCCCTCACTCTCACCCTCACCCTCACTCACCCTCACCCCCTCACTCACCCTCACCCCCTCACTCACCCTCACCCTCACCCTCACTCACCCTCACTCACCCTCACCCACCCTCACCCTCACTCACCCTCACTCACCCTCACCCTCACTCACCCTCAACCCCTCACTCACCCTCACTCACCCTCAACCCCTCACCCTCACTCACCCTCAACCCCTCACCCTCACCCTCACTCACCCTCAACCCCTCACCCTCACTCACCCTCAACCCCTCACCCTCACTCACCCTCAACCCCTCACTCACCCTCAAGCCCTCACCCTCACTCACCCTCAACCCCTCACCCTCACTCACCCTCACTCACCCTCAACCTCACTCACGCTCACCCACCCTCTACCTCACTCACGCTCACCCACCCTCAACCCCTCACCCTCACCCTCACCCTCACTCACCCTCACCCTCACTCACCCTCACCCTCAACCCCTCACTCACCCTCAACCCCACTCACCCTCACCCCCTCACTCACCCTCACCCACCCTCACCCTCACTCACCCTCACCCTCACCCACCCTCACTCACCCTCACTCACCCTCACTCACCCTCAACCCCTCACTCACCCTCAACCCTCACTCACCCTCAACCCCTCACCCTCACTCACCCTCAACCCCTCACCCTCACTCACCCTCAACCCCTCACCCTCACTCACCCTCAACCCCTCACTCACCCTCACTCTCACTCACCCTCACTCTCACTCACCCTCACTCTCACTCACCCTCACTCTCAACTCACCCTCACTCACCCTCAACCCCTCACCCTCACTCACCCTCACTCACCCTCAACCTCACTCACGCTCACCCACCCTCAACCTCACTCACGCTCACCCACCCTCATCCCCTCACCCTCACTCACCCTCACCCTCACTCACCCTCACCCTCACCCTCACCCACCCTCACTCACCCTCACCCTCACTCACCCTCAACCCCTCACCCTCACTCACCCTCAACCTCAACCCCTCACCCTCACTCACCCTCAACCCCTCACCCTCACTCACCCTCAACCCCTCACCCTCAACCCCTCACCCTCAACCCCTCACCCTCACTCACCCTCAACCCCTCACTCACCCTCACTCACCCTCACTCACCCTCACCCTCACTCACCCTCACTCACCCTCAACCCCTCACCCTCACTCACCCTAACCCCCTCACCCTCACTCACCCTCACCCTCACTCACCCTCACCCTCACTCACCCTCAACCCCTCACCCTCAACCCCTCACCCACCCTCACCCTCACCCACCCTCAACCCCTTACCCTCTCACCCTCACTCACCCTCACCCTCACTCACCCTCACTCACCCTCACCCTCACTCACCCTCACCCTCACTCACCCTCACTCACCCTCACCCTCACCCTCACCCTCACTCACCCTCAACCCCTCACCCTCAACCCCTCACTCACCCTCACTCACCCTCAACCCCTCACCCTCACCCACCCTCAACCCCTCACCCACCCTCAACCCCTCACCCACCCTCAACCCCTCACCCACCCTCAACCCCTCACCCACCCTCAACCCCTCACCCTCAACCCCTCACTCACCCTCACTCTCACTCACCCTCACCACCCTCACTCACCCTCAACCCCTCACCCTCACTCACCCTCACCCTCACCCTCACCCTCACTCACCCTCAACCCCTCACCCTCACTCACCCTCAACCCCTCACCCTCACTCACCCTCAACCCCTCACCCACCCTCAACCCCTCACCCACCCTCAACCCCTCACTCACTCACTCTCACTCACCCTCACTCACCCTCAACCACTCACCCTCACCCTCACTCACCCTCACCCTCACTCACCCTCACCCTCACTCACTCACCCTCACTCACCCTCACTCACCCTCAACCCCTCACCCTCAACGCCTCACCCTCAACCCCTCACCCTCACTCACCCTCAACCCCTCACCCTCACTCACCCTCACCCTCACTCACCCTCAACCCCTCACCCTCAACCCCTCACTCACCCTCACTCACCCTCAACCCCTCACTCACCCTCACTCACCCTCACTCACCCTCAACCCCTCACCCTCAACGCCTCACCCTCAACCCCTCACCCTCACTCACCCTCACCCTCACTCACCCTCAACCCCTCACCCTCACTCACCCTCAACCCCTCACCCTCAACCCCTCACTCACCCTCACTCACCCTCAACCCCTCACTCACCCTCACTCACCCTCAACCCCTCACCCACCCTCACCCTCACCCTCAACCCCTCACCCTCACCCTCACTCACCCTCACCCTCACTCACCCTCAACCCCTAACCCTCACCCTCACTCACCCTCACTCACCCTCAACCCCTCATCCTCACTCGCCCTCAACCCCTCACCCTCACCCTCACTCACCCTCACCCTCACTCACCCTCACCCTCACTCACCCTCACCCTCACTCACCCTCACCCTCACTCACCCTCAACCCCTCACCCTCACTCACCCTCACTCACCCTCACCCACCCTCACCCCTCACCCTCAACCCCTCACTCACCCTCACTCACCCTCAACCCCTCACTCACCCTCACTCACCCTCAACCCCTCACCCTCACTCACCCTCACCCTCACTCACCCTCAACCCTCACCCTCACCCTCACTCACCCTCAACCCCTAACCCTCACCCTCACTCACCCTCAACCCCTCATCCTCACTCGCCCTCAACCCCTCACCCTCACTCACCCTCACTCACCCTCACCCTCACTCACCCTCAACCCCTCACCCTCAACCCCTCACTCACCCTCACCCACCCTCACCCTCACTCACCCTCAACCCCTCACCCTCACCCTCACTCACCCTCAACCCCTAACCCTCAACCCCTCATCCTCACTCGCCCTCAACCCCTCACCCTCACCCTCACTCACCCTCACCCTCACCCACCCCTCAACCCCTCACCCTCACCCTCACCCACCTCAACCCCTCACCCTCACTCACCCTCAACCCCTCACCCTCACCCCCTCAACCCCTCACTCACCCTCACTCACCCTCAACCCCTCACCCTCACTCACCCTCAACCCCTCACCCTCACTCACCCTCAACCCCTCACCCTCACCCTCACTCACCCTCACCCTCACTCACCCTCAACCCCTAACCCTCACCCTCACTCACCCTCAACCCTCATCCTCACTCGCCCTCAACCCCTCACCCTCACC